>NC_072396.2:158048750-160957500 GCF_028885625.2 Pongo pygmaeus
ATATTATAGCAACATTACATCTTCCAATCCATGGACACAGTATGGCTTTCCATTCGTTTAGGTCTTTTATTTCTTTCAATAGTGTTTTGTGGTTTTCAATGTACATCTCCTTGGCTAAATTTATTCCTGAGTATTTTGTTCTCTTTAAGGCTATCGTAAATAGGAGTGTTTTCTTAATTTCCTCTTCAAATTGTTCATAATGTGTGGAAATGCAAATGGATCTTGCATATTGATCTGGTATCCTATAACTTTGCTGACTTTGTCATTAGCTCTGATGGCTTTGTTTGGTGGATTCTTTAGGAGTTTCTATATATAAGATCATGCCATCTATGAGTCTAGGTCATTCTATTTCTTCTTTTCCAAATTGGATGTCTTTTGTTTCTTTTTCTTTTCTTTTTTCTTGTTTTTTTGTTTTGTTTTGTTTTGTTTTTGTTTTTTTGCCTAATTGCTTTGGCTACAACTTCAAGTAAACTGTTGACTAGAAGTGGTGAAAGTGAACATCTTGTCTTGGTCATGACCTCAGGGAGAAAGCTTTTATTTTTTCACCATCGAGCGTGATTTTAGCTGTGGATTTTTCATGAATGACCCTTTTCATGTTTAGGAAATTCCCTTCTTATTTTTCTGAGAGTCTTTATCATGAAAGAGTGTTTGATTTTCTCAGATGCTTTTTCCACATCATTTGAGATAATCACATGGTTTGTTTCCTTCATTTTATTAATGTGGTGTATTACATTGTCTAATTTTCGTGTTGGACCACCCTCACACTGATCTTACTTGCAATAAATCTCACTTGGTCATGGTGCATAACCCTGTTAGTATGCTGCCAAATTTTGTTTGCTACTACTTTTTTTTTCTTTGGAGATGGCATTTAACTCCATCACCCAGGCTGGACTGCAGTGGTACCGTCATAGCTTACTGCAGTCTTAAACTCCTGGGCTCAAGAGATCCCCCTGCCTCAGCCTCCTGTATTTGCTGGCATTTTTTTGAGGATTTTTAAACTTTGTTTTCATAAGGGTTATTGTCTGTAGTTTTCCTATGGTGTCTTTTTCTTCCTTTAGTGTCGTGGTAATGTTGGCCTCATAGAAGGAGTTGGGAAGACTCCCCTCCTCTTTTATTTTTTGGAAGAGTTTGAGAAGGAGTTATGTTAATTCTTCTTTAAAGGTGTGGTAAAGTTTACTGGTGAAGCCACTTGGTGCTGGGCTTTTATTTGTTCTGAGATTTTTGATAACAAAACCAATCTCTTTACTTGTTATAGGTCTATAGAGAATTTCTCTTTGTTTATGAGCCTGTTTGTTAGTTGTGTGCTTCTAATAATTTGTCTATTTCCTCTAGATTCATTCTTAATGTAAAATTGCTCATGATATACTCTTAGAGTCTTTTTTTTTATACCTGTAAGGTAAGTAGTAATGTCCTTGCTTTCATTTCTGATTTAGAAATTTGGGTCTTCTCTTTGTTTTTACTATAGAAGTGGTATTACTTCTATGTTCCTGTATTGTAAAGAGGGAGCAGCTTAGTAGGCTCCCATATGTACCTTTCTAGGTAATGTTGCCTGAACCAACATGAAGATGATGCAACATCCAAAGTACATCATTGACAACTAGGTCCTGAGGGAAACAAACTTGGGATGGGTCCAAAGAACTACCGGATCCCCGATTAGAAGAACTTTAGACAGAACTGCATTATTTATGTTGGTAAATAGCTACAGGTTTTCTGGGAGAATGTGTGGCTGAGTGTTTCTGACCTCCACTTCCATCAATAAGCTCTGGGCCTATGAACTGACAGATCTGGACCCTTGGTTGGGGGACCACGGTTTTCCACTGCAGCTGCTAACATCAGCCTTCTGCTTGCCAGCTCAAGTTAGTCTTTTAATAAAAATCAAGTAATAGTCCAGTCAGCTGTCCCTACATGCAGACCCTTAGATACTGCAATCTGTAATGTTGCCACAGGTCCCTGTGCATCAAATGAGCCTGAGCCCACCCTGATTGTGCTGCCCAGTACGACAATGGTGCCCACCTGAGCCCTGATAATTTTGTGTCACCGTCTGGACCCTGCCGTTTGAGAATCCTCTCATTGCCTGCCAGTTCCATGGCGGCGTCGCTTGCTTCCAACCATTGTTTTGAGAGGATTCAAAGCAGAGGTTCTCAAAGATGCCGGGGCCACCCCACTAGCAAATTCCTCATTTTAGAGTGTCTTCTCAGCCCTCGAAGGGGACAACATTCACAGGTAGGGCCACTGGTCTCACATAATGAATCACATCTAATACTGCTCTCCGCTCAACCCTTTCACCAATTGGTCAATATTCTGCCAAGGCAGTTCCCATAACTCCATGTCATTTACTGTAGGCTGTTGTCCAAACGTGAAGCTGCCAACCCAGCAGGATCTGAGGCCAGCCCCAAGACAGGGAACCCCACCTTATAGCTCCGTGCTCCCATGTAAATACACTCTCCCCTATATTGAACTGTATTCTGTCTGCTGTCTTGCTGGTTCCGCATGCCCAAAACCCATTCCCACCTATGCTGTCCCAGGTCATGCCAAGGCGAACTAGTCAGCTTCTGCAGCTTATCTGAATATGAGGTATTTCCCACCCAAACAGAAACCGTATTTCTCTTCTGTGCTGTGATCTTTCCTATTCAAACTTTGTGCTTGTCAGAGCGGTGAAAGTTAGCGGGATGGATGTCAGGTAAGACAAGCAATTTTTTTTTCTTAGAGACTGGGCCTTGCTCTGTCTCCCAGGCTGGAGTGCGAGGGTGCCATCATACCTCACTGCAGCCTCAACCTCCTGAGCTCAAGGAATCCTCCCACCTCAGCCTTCCGAGTAGCTGGGACTATAGGCACATACCACCAGGCCTGTGTAGTTTTTAAATGTTTATTATTGTAGAGACAGAGTCTCACTATGTTGCCCAGTCTGGTCTCCAACTCCTAGACCCAAGCGATGCTCCTGCTTCGGCCTCTCAATGTGCTGGAATTACAGGCTCGAAGGCAACTTCTTTTACAGCAGCTCCCTTGGATGAGGTCTTTACAGAGCCTCCATGAATAAGGGGATTGCTCCCCAATTAGCAAGGGTTAGGTTGGTTGCTAATGCCAGGGTGAGGGTTCAGGAGATTCTAGGTATTCAGAATTCTCCTGGTCGTCACCCTTACAAATCTGAGGGTTCTCCTCTTTCCCCATCAGTTGCTTACTTGGATATAGAGACCTACGAATGTGGTGTGAGCCGTCTGTGTGTGTGCAGCTCTGCCAAGCAACAGTTACGATCAGGGCCTGATGTGCAGCAGTCTGCCTTCTGACTGGAGAAGAGGAGGTCACCTTAACCTAGCGGGTCAGGGTGGGTGACAGGCTGGGCTCTGTCATCAAACACACAGGCACCTGTGATGGAGATCCAGCTCAGGGCAATCATGGAGGGGCCGCAGCATCCGCTCAGGCTGGAAAGGATCTCAGAGTCTATATATCCCTCAACCCACCCACATGCCCCGGATGCCTTTCAGTGACCCTGATTCAAGGAGGAGGAGAATAGATGCATGTCCGAGGCATGTCTGCCTCTCTTCAGTGGATGCCCCAGGTGTCAGTGACATCCAAGAGAGACCAGGTCTCCTCCCTTCACCCCAAGCCAACAGGCATCTATGACCTCACATAGTTGGGTGAACCTGGGGCTGCGCTCTCAAAAACAGGCCATTGGCCCATGACACTGGTGAGAATTTCTCACCGACAGGAGGAAGCAGTGCATCCTTGTTACCTTAAAGATTAGGTTGTCACCTGAGTCACCACGTTCCCATCTGCTTCTATGTCACCTGAAGTCGGTCTTCAGAGCAGAGCCTTCAACCACACCTCACTTGCTCTCCCGACCTAGCATAAGGTCAGGAATGAATGAATGGGGTAGTAAAGTAATACTAGAACCTAGAGATAAACATGGCTCCACGAGAAAGCTGAACTCAGGTGATATGTTGGACTCGGAGAGACAGTGTTGTGGAGTAGCTAAAGTGTGTTGTCTCGGTGTGTGAGGTCCACACAGAGCACGGAGACAGTCTGTTTCCAAATAATTGCCGGGGCCATGAGGATGTCACATGGACTGTCCAGGCAGTGTGCCCAGGAGTCTTGGTCACACTCAGGCAGAGTCTAGAGAGGGTTCCGTCGGGTCTGATGTACACACCACTTGGAAGGCTCTCTTCTAAAATTTCGTCAGAATTTCCAAGCTATTATTGCTTTGGAAGTGTGTCTATATATTTCCTAGACACTCCACCTATGGATTTGGACAATCTCAAGCATGACACAGCTGAAGTTCAAGGTGAGAGACACAGTGGTTTTAAGGTGACGCCAGACAGCTCCTCTGCCAATGTTACCCAAACACATGGCCATGTGAATGCATAACATGGTCTCATGAGAACAGGTGACTTCCTCTAAGAACTAAAAAAGGACTCAGGTTCATGTTAAGGCCTTCACGTTTATTTTAACATCAAGTTTGAAAAACAAACTGGCTTTTCCATAACATTTGTCCTCAAAAACCATCTTGTTTCAAGTTAGCCTAGCAATCTGTGGGCTTCACAAGTTAGGTCTGAATTGCATCTGTTTAATATTATTCCACCAAGGGCCGGCCCCACTTAGCAGAATGAAGGCTGCCCCTGTGACCCATTTTTCCAACTCCCAGCCCTGGCACCTCTCCTTCTCTAGCAGCCCGGAATGTCTTACCAGCCTGTGTCTAGATTGTTGGGACCTGTCGGAGCTAGCCCGTGAGTAAGTCGGAAGATGAAGCTCGGTGGCATTGAGACAAATGGCCACGTCTTGGGGGATTCTGGATCCAGAACAAGGAGCTGGCTTTCCTCCAATTTATGGGCAGGTAGATGGGCTCCTAAGCAGTTGGGCTAGCCACATAGGTGGAGAGAAGCCAGGCCAAGAAGGAGATGGCTCTAGCTGCCCTCCACAGGGGACCGACAGTTAGAGGGAGAAGATCCATCACTGTCAGTTATGAAGACAGCCTGAATCCCGTTCTAGGAAACAGTTCAGCCGTTGAAGGAGGGTGTGGAATTTCAGGGAAATGCAGAGCGACAATCTTGCATGAGGCTGACAAGACCCTCACTGCACACTGAGATTTCACTCATGCACGTACGGACTACGTGCAAGCCATTCGGTAACTTCATGTTTGGCCTGCAGTTTGCTTTTTGAAAAAGTATGGCAAGGCCGTGTTAACATAGGAGAAAATGTCTCTCTCATGGGATTCAACTCTTGGGGCTACTGTTCAAAAAATAAACAAGCATAGCAGGGAAAAGGCAGGAATTATCTGAAAAAGGAATCTGATAGTTTCTATCTGCGTATCGCCAAAAGAATGAAAAGTCTCACCGATGTTTCCATAAAAATATACACCAGGCTTTAAAGATTATTGTTTAAAAGCTGATACCAGTGGCTTTTTGTGTAAAAGAATATAGGTCCTAAATGAAAGTACCAAGTCCAGTCGAAAGACACGTTATGAAAATCAATGCTCTTGTCTTTCAAACCTATCGGGACAACTACACATCCAAAGACGTTGAGGGAAACGCAAGGGTTTGCAATCGTTTAACAAAATAGCTCTTCACGAGTTTGCGATGAAGACATGGTGATGAATGTGCCACCACCACATGCGAGAGATGGGCCCCAAATGAATTCCTCACGTTCCCAAAGTCTCGAATATCCAGAACATACTTACACGCGTTGGGGAAGGGACGAGGCGTTCTCATTAATTCTAGAAAGGAGGCAGCTCCCTGCAAAGGTATGGGTGCAGGGGGGGAGCTAATTAGCTTTACGGGTGGTTGCTGGTTCCCTTCTTGCCTTCTTTAAGATATTTCTGTCAAACAGCTCTTTCTCCCGGTAATGCACAGGTGGCCCTCGCAGGTACTTCTCCTCTGCTGCCTTGTAATCCAGCCCATCAAGTGTGGCGATGGCACAAATCATGGCTTCCGGCAGAAGAACTTCCAGAACAAAACTGACTTTGTCATCCTTTATCAGAGTCAGCATGGTTTTGTCAATTTGCTTGTAGATTTCTTGTAAATGCTTGGCCACGACTTCCAACTGATCGTCATCCTCCAGGTATGTTTCAATGCAGAGCAAGTCCTTGTGTGGCTTCAGAAACGCGGTCAGCCACCTGGACTGCTTCCTGCCTTGCAAGATGTCCAGAAGGTGGGGGTCGGCCCCCTTTCTCCGCACGATGAAGTCCACCAGCTTCTGGTTGTCTCGGTCCCGAGCGGCCCTCATCCGGTCCGGGAGGATTTTCTTGCAAGGCCTCTTCCCGCCCAGGGAGGTCTCCTCCTCCCAGTCTTCCAGGTCGCCATAATTCACCTTTGGAAAGTCAATCTGCAGGTCTCCCTCTTGGATGGCTCTCCTGATTGGGTAGCTGATGTCTGCGGCATAATAGTCCAGGAAAGAGCCCCGGAAAGAACCCCGGACCAGTCCTTCTCTGTAGTGGGAAATCAGTGAGAAGCACCAGTTGACGCTTTGCTTGTAGGCCTTCTGGGCTCTCTTCAGCAGTTTCTCTTTCTCCTTACAATCCAGGTGCTTCAGCCTTCGAAGAGGAACTTGAATGCCCCGCTTTCCATGGTGCAGGTTGGCCTCAAGCAGGAGCACCCTCGCGGTCTTGTCTGTGTTGCTGACACTCTTGACCACGGCTGGCCAAAACGGATGATCTTGAAATTTGAACCAGACCATCGTTCCCCTTTCAATGGGACGTGGCTCCTGTGGAAAAGCAAGGCTGGCGGGCTGCCCATCCTGTTTACCGCCAGCCCTTTGAACGGTGGTGACGGGATTAGCAAGCTTAGCGTCACCAGGCGTCTGAGGTCCTTGAGGTCTCCTCTGAAAATCTGGACCTGGACGCTTCCTTTTTCTATTGGCAAGCCGGAGTGAAGAAGGCAGCCTGTGCTGACGGGACCCAGAGGCTGTGGCCATACCTGCCCAGCCTGGCTTCCAGGCACCCTCTCCAGGGTCCTGAATGTTCCCCGAGAAGGCAGAACATTCCGGGGATGCAGCCAGGGCCTTCTTCGGGCGGCTGTCCTGTATCTCTTCCTTCAGAGCGGGGGGCGCAGGGCTGGTGAGACCTGGAGGCAGAGATGCACCCTCCTCCGTTACTGTGGGATGCAGGGACATAAGAGTTGAGGCGTTTGCCCTTTTCTTCCCCCTTTTCTCACAAACATGCCGCAAAAGTGTCAGGGAGTCCTGGCAGGCTTGGGGGCTTTGCAACACATGTGCTTGCATTCCAACTGGAGTAGGAGCAATGGCCATGAGCGCCCGTGACCTGTCCCTGCCCAGGGCACCTGGAGTAGGATCAATGGCCATGCACGCTGGTGAGCTGTCACTGCGCAGGACGCTTGGAGTAGGATCCATGGCCATATGTGTCTGTGACCTGTCACGGTGCAGGGCGCCTGGAGTAGGAGCAATGGCCGTGCGTTCTCCTGAGCTGTCACCACGCAGGGTGCCCGGAGTCTGAGAAATGGCTTTGCGTTTCTGTGACCTGGTACTGCGCAGGGCCCCTGGCATAGGTGCAATGGCTGTGTGAAATGGTGAGCTGTCACCGCGCAGAGGGCCTGGAGTAGAAGCAATAGCCTTGTATGCCTGAGAGCCGACACGGTGCAGAGCGCCTAGAATAGGAGCAACGGCCCTGCTTTCTCTTGAGCTGTCACAGTGCAGGGCGCCTGAAGTAGGAGTAATGTCCTGGTGCGCTGGTGAGCTGTCACAATGCAGGGCGCCTGAAGTAGGAGTAATGTCCTGGTGCGCTGGTGACCTGTCAGCATGCAGGGTGCTTAGAGTAGGAGCAAAGGCCATGCACGTTCGTGAGCTGTCACAGTGCAGGGTGCCTGGAGTGGGGGCAATGGCCTTGCATTTCCATGACTTCTCACCGTGCGGGGCGCCTGGAGTAGGAGCAATGGTCGTGTGCCCCTGGGAGCCGTCACCACACAGGGCTCCTGGAGTAGAAGCAATGGCCGTGTGTGCTGGTGACCTGTCACCATGCAGGGCACCTGGAGAAGGAGCGATGGCCCTGTGCGCTGATGAGCTGTCACCGCCCAGGTCACCTGGAGTAGGAGCAATGGCCTCGTGTGTCTGAGAGGTGTCACCGTGCAGGGCTCCTGGAGTAGAAGCAATGGCCGTGTGTGCTGGTGACCTGTCACCATGCAGGGCACCTGGAGAAGGAGCGATGGCCCTGTGCGCTGATGAGCTGTCACCGCCCAGGTCACCTGGAGTAGGAGCAATGGCCTCGTGTGTCTGAGAGGTGTCACCGTGCAGGGTGCCTGGAGTAGAAGCAAGGGCCGTGTTTGCTGGCGAACTGTCACCTTGCAGGGTCCCTGGAGTAGGGGCAATGGCCGTTGAGCTGTCATCACCCAGGGCGCCTGGAGTAGGAGCAATGGTCGTGTGCACCTGGGAGCCGTCACCATGCAGGGCTCCTGGAGTAGAAGCAATGGCCGTGTGTGCTGGTGACCTGTCACCATGCAGGGCACCTGGAGAAGGAGCGATGGCCCTGTGTGCTGATGAGCTGTCACCGCCCAGGTCACCTGGAGTAGGAGCAATGGCCTCGTGTGTCTGAGAGGTGTCACCGTGCAGGGTTCCTGGAGTAGAAGCAATGACCGTGTGTGCTGGTGACCTGTCACCATGCAGGGCACCTGGAGAAGGAGCGATGGCCCTGTGCACTGATGAGCTGTCACCGCCCAGGTCACCTGGAGTAGGAGCAATGGCCTCGTGTGTCTGGGAGGTGTCACCGTGCAGGGTGCCTGGAGTAGAAGCAAGGGCCGTGTTTGCTGGCGAACTGTCACCTTGCAGGGTCCCTGGAGTAGGGGCAATGGCCGTTGAGCTGTCATCACCCAGGGCGCCTGGAGTAGGAGCAATGGTCGTGTGCACCTGGGAGCCGTCACCATGCAGGGCTCCTGGAGTAGAAGCAATGGCTGTGTGTGCTGGTGACCTGTCACCATGCAGGGCACCTGGAGAAGGAGCGGTGGCCCTGTGCGCTGATGAGCTGTCACCGCCCAGGTCACCTGGAGTAGGAGCAATGGCCTCGTGTGTCTGAGAGGTGTCACCGTGCAGGGTGCCTGGAGTAGAAGCAAGGGCCGTGTGTGCTGGCGAACTGTCACCTTGCAGGGTCCCTGGAGTAGGGGCAATGGCCTTGCGTTTCCATGACTTGTCATCGCGCAGGGCACCTGGAGTAGGAGCAATGGCCTTGCGTTTCCGTGACGTGTCACCTCTCAGGGCCCCTGCAGATGGGGCAATGGCCGTGCGAGCTGTTGAGCTGTCACCGCGCATGGTGCCTGGAGTAGGAGCAATGGCCGTGTGCGCCTGAGAGCTGTCACCGTGCAGGGCACCTGGAGTAGAAGCAATGGCCATGTGTGCTGGTGACCTGTCACCATGCAGGGCGCCTGGAGAAGGAATAATGGATGTGCGCCCTGGTGAGCTGTCACGGCCCAGGGTGCCTGGAGTTGGAACAATGGCCCTGAGTGCTGGTGACCTCTCAACGTGCAGGGTGCCTGGAGTAGAAGCAATGGCCTTGCATTTCCGTGACCTGTCAGACCTGTTACCACGCAGGGCACCTGGAGTAGAAGCAATGGCCTTGCGTTTCCATGACCTGTCACCTCGCAGGGCCCCTGCAGTTGGGGCAATGGCTGTGCGCGCTGTTGAGCTGTCACCGCGCATCGTGCCTGGAGTAGGAGCAATGGCCATGTGTGCCTGAGAGCCGTCACCATGCAGGGTGCCTGGAGTAGAAGGAAAGGCCATGTGCACTGGTGGCCTGTCACCATGCAGGGCGCCTGGAGAAGGAATAATGGACGTGTGCGCTGGTGAGTTGTCACCGTGCAGGGCACCTGGAGTAGGAGCAATGGCCATATAAGTCCATGACCCGTCACCGTGCAGGGCCTCTGGAGTAGGAGCAATGGCCTTCCGTTTCTGTGACCTGCCACCACACAGGGCCCCGGGAGTAATAGCAATGGCCCTGCATTTCCTTGATTTACCGCCTAGCAGGGCGCCTGGAGTAGGTGCAATGCCCATACCCACCCATGACCTGTCCCCGCACAGTAAACATGGAGTAGGGGCAATGCTCCTGCGTGTGCGGGACCTTTCACTGCACAAGGCGCCTGGAGCAGGGGTAGTGGCCCTGCTCGCCCCTGACCTGTCACCGGGCAGGGTTCCTGGAGTAGAACCAATGGCCGTGCGTTTTCGTGACCTGTCACAGCGCAGGGTGCCTGGAGTAGGAGCAATGGCCCTGTGCACCGGTGACCTGTCACCGTGCAGGGCGCCTGCAGGAAGGGCAATGCCTGTGCCCACCCGTGACCCAACCCCGAACAGTGCGGATGGAGCAGGTGCAATGGCCCTGCCTGCCCGTGACCTGTCCCTGCGCAGGGCACCTGGAGTAGGGGCAACGCCCATGCCCACCTGTGACCCCTCCCCGCACAGTGCGCATGGAGTAGGGGCAATGGCCCTGCGCACCCGGGACCTTTCACTGCACAAAGTGCCTGGAGTGGGGGCAATGGCCCTGCTTGCCCCTGACCTGTCACTGCCCAGAGCTCCTGGAGTAGGATCAGTGGCTGTGAGTTCTCGTGACCTGTCACAGCGCAGGGCGCCTGGAGTAGGAGCAATGGGCCTGCGCACTGGTGATCTGTCACCGCGCAGGGCATCTGCAATAGGGGCAATGCCTATGCCCACCCGTGACCCTATCTCGCACAATGCGCATGTAGTAGGGACAATGGCCCTGCGTGCTCGTGAACTGTCACCACGCAAAGCACCTGGGGTGGGCGCAAGGCTGGTGTGCGCCCGTGACTTTTCACCACGCAGGGTGGCTGGAGTAGAGGCAATGGCCCTGCGGGACCGTGGCCTGTAACCTCGCAGGGCGCCTGGAGTAGGGGAAATGGCCGTGTGTGCCCGTGACCTGTAACCGCTCAGAGTGCCTGGAGTAGGGGCAATGGCCCTGCGCGTCCAAGACCTGTAACCCCGCAGGGCGCCTGGGGTAGGGGCAATGTCCGTGCGTGCCGCCGACCTGTTTCCGCCCAGGGCGCCCGGATTAGGTGCAATGGCGGTGTCTGCCGTTGACCTGTAACCGCGCCGGGCGCCTGGGTTAGGTGCAATGGCCCTGTGCGCCCATGACTTGTAACCTCGCAGGGCACCTGGAGTAGGGGCAATGGCCTTGCGCGCAGATGACGTGTTTCCCCGCAGGGTCCCTGGAGTAGAAGCAATGGCGCTGCGGGCCCGTGACCTGTCCCTGCGAAGGGCGCCTGGAGTAGGGACAATGGCCGTGCGTGCTGCTGACCTGTCTCTGCGCAGGGCACCTGGAGTAGGGGCAATGGCCTTGGACGCAGATGACCTGTTTCCCCGCAGGGTCCCTGGAGTAGAAGCAATGGCGCTGCGTGCCCGTGACCTGTCCCTGCCAAGGGCGCCTGGAGTACGGACAATGGCCGTGCGCGCTGCTGACCTGTCTCCGCGCAGGGCACCTGGAGTAGGGGCAATGGCCCTGCACGCCCATGACTTGTAACCTCGCAGGGCGCCTGGAGTAGGGGTAATGTCCTTTGGCACCCGTGACCTGACACCGTGCAGGACACCTGGAGTAAGGGCAATGGCTCTGCAAGCCCGTGACCTGTTGCTGCACAGGGAGCCTGGAGTAGGGGCAATGGCTCTGCAGGCCGGTGACCTGCCACCACGCCTGGCACCTAAAGTAGGGTCAATGGCCCTGCTCGCCTGTGACCTGTCCCCGCACAGGGAGCCTGGTTTAGGGGCAATGGACCTGCATGCCTGTGACCTGCCACCGCGCTTGGCACCTCGAGCAGGGGCAATGGCCCTGTGAGCCCGTGACCTGTCACTGTACAGGCAGCGTGGGGTAGGAGCAATGGCCCTGTGCGCCCAAGACCTGTAACCTCGCAGGGCGCTTGGAGTAGGGGCAATGGCCCTGCGTGCCCGTGACCTGCCACTGAGCCTGGCTCCTGGAGTAGGGGCAATGGCCCTGGGCGCCCCTGACCTGTCCCCGGGCAGGGTGCCTGGAGTAGGGGCAATGGCTGTGGGCTCCTGTGACCTCTCATCCCGCAGGGCACGCTTACTCTCTGAAGGGACCGTCGGTGATCTTGGGTTTTCCCTCTTCCCAAGACTCCTCCTTAAGTCGCCTTTGCATCTCCAATCATCTTCACGAGGGACAGAGCTGGCTGGCTTTTCGGGCACCTTTTGAGAAAGCTGAGAGGGTGTGGTGCTCTCTAGTTCGTGTGGTTTCCTTCCTCCACCCAGATTTGTTCTCTCCTTCAGAATCTCCAGGGCCACCCGAAGGGTTCCTCTGTACCCCATCTTCTCTCTGAGTGGGGCACCGAGCTTCGTCTGTGCCGCTGCAGAGGCGGCAATGTCTTCCATTTCAAACTTAGTTGGGGTCTTCACGTCTGTGCTTTTCACCTTGATTTTTTCATCTACTGCGAGGATTTGAACTTCTAGAGAAATCGCCTTTTCAGGCTTCGTTTTTGGTGAAGTCCCACGTGTGCACAAAACCTTTGCTGGCCATAGTCGGCCTTTCCAAGAGCATAGGATGTACTGAGAGTCCATGATGAGCTGGGAAAAGGTAGCTAAGGGAGGCCGAGGGGTCTGCCTGCCACACCCTCTGCTACCGCAGGTCTCTCCTAAACCAAGCTGCTCTGCAGAGCATCCTTTGCCTTCGGACTGCAAAGGGTGTGCAGTGTGGGTGGGCTGTGTTCCTCCTCCTGAATCTCCCTGAGGCACTTGAACTCGTGTTTCCAATGGACAATTCTGGAGTATGCTGCAACATGGTAAAGGGAGAGCAGAAATGTAACAGGAAAGCATCCTTTCGTGAAACGCGAAGCACCCTGCTCAGTGAGGTTGATAAAATAAGGAAACATGACAAGTGAGTCTTAGACAGAGGGATAGATGGATGGCAAGTATTTGGGATCATACAGAAGGTCCACAGAAGCTTTATTACACAGCAAACCCAAGGCCTTCTCCTAATTTTAACAATTCCATCTTGAGGAGCACCTGCATGGGGAGGTGGGTGTCCCAGCAGGGACCCCACGTTTTTTACTGAGTATTTTGTGCCTTTGGGCTCCTTGGGCGGAAACCTGGGGAAATGCTTCATGTTTTTATTTCTAGGGTGCTAGTATGGACCTGTGCTTCCCAGGAAGCCCGAGGAGGTCTCCCACATGCAGATGCTGGGTGTCGGCACCATGTCATGTGCAAGAGCGTACAGAACCCAGAGCTGCGTGGCGATCATCCTGGTGATTACTGGCTACCATCGGTCGTGAGGATCGCTGCAGGCAGCGGTCACTGGCTGCCATCTGCACCTCTCTACCGTGGCTTTAAACTTTTGCCTGCCGACACCAAATCAGTGACTCTTATCCTGAAAACAAGTGTCTGTACAACGACGGGCAAGGAAAATTCCACTGTGAAATGTCAGTGTGAAGTGAATGCAAGTGAATGTTTAGTAAATGGGGAAATCTTACCCAGTGTCACATGGATCGCAGCAGGTTTGGTTCTGTGAGCTGGATCTCTTGCTGCTCACACTGCAAGCGCTGGTGTGCAGACCCTTCAACCCCACTCTGTGCCCCTGAAGTGCGCTGTTCTTCTGGCGACCCAGTGGCACCACGTGTAGATGCTCAGGACCTATGCACTCCTAATGTCAACCTGGAAACACAAACAGAGATAGGAAATTAAGCCAATCAAGTGATTTATCCTGTTCCCCTCCCCAACTCTTGAATGCATGCCCTTTTGCAACAGAACCGACGTCTTCATCTCAGGCATCACGTAGTTGTCATCTTTGTTTTCTTCCTTCTTTTGCATCTCAAAAAATTTCCCTGTTATGCCACTTAGCGTATGCTAGTCTTTTTCCATTTCAGAACCTTGGGAACTAGTGCTTTCCCGATAGCATCCCCCTAAGACAGATGGATTCCATGTTAGCAGTCTCTCTCTCTCTCTCTGTGTGTGTGTGTGTGTGTGTGTGTGTGTGAAATGAAATGTGCTCAACAAGATTGATAAAATGAGGAAACATGACAGGTGAATCTTGTCATGTTACTGTGTTTTTCTGATTCTCAAATAACATGAAATGGGTTAGCATAGAATATGAGATGTGTAGACAGACATATGAAAGGACATCACGTCACGGAAGCTCAGTCTACATGATAATGTGCCCGCTTCCAAGGCATTGCCGATGCGCCAGTGTGCACACACACATGCACATATCATCTTCAACTGGAGCTCCTAACCTAAGAGCGTAACTGGACACGTTGTCTTGTGAATGCCCATGTTCCTACCTCATTTGTGTGAACGTCTGTACAGTGAGGTTTCCCTGATAGTTCCAAACTTTATTTAATGAAATGTCCCATATTATAGAAACGTGCACTGAAGATGCAACTCTTTTGTCAATCCTTCACTTCCCACCTTCCACATCGAAATACTCTAGCTAGCCTGTTGTTGTTTTCCATAGCCATTGTACAATATTTGGTACTGTGCAATATTGGGTATCATAGCTCACTTACATATTTTAGCTCATGCATTCTGGACTTCAAATTACAGGTTTCATAGGCCAATAATTATTTTCTTAATAAATGCATGTATGTGTGTCTTTGTTCACGGGCACTGGTAGATGTAATATGAAATGTATAATGATGATGAGATATACATACTTTAGGGAAAAGTTGTACAAAACCTTTCTTAGATGAGGGTATATGAACGTACAGGTTTAATGCCCTCTTCTTTGGAGAACTCAGAGTGCTGGGCTGTCAAGCACAAATGTCAACTGAGGACCCAGAACAAAAGTGAGAAGGAATCACCAATGACCCTGGCACTTCAATCTCCCCTTAACTGGACCTGCCAGCCCATGTCACAAAACAGGTGTGACTGGGCACCCTCAAGCCCAAGTCAATGCCTACCCACATCCCCAAATGCAGAGTCTCTCCTTTCTTCCTCCCTCTCTTTCTCGCTCTCTCTCTCTCTCTACACACACACACACACACACACACACACACACACACACACACACACGTTGGAAACTCAGGGGGCCTGGCATTGATGCATAGAATCCATGCTCACTGCCTCTACACATTCCTGCAAATGTTTCTGCTTCCAGTACAAATGCTGTTTTCTTCTCCATTTAGTTTCTTATTTTAAACATAGACAGGGAAACATCTAAAGAGATGTCTAAAATTTCTAAATAGGAAATATAGTAAGCATCAGCAATCCAATCACCCAGAAATGCTTATTGCAAGTATATGAGTCCACACACTCCAGAATTTTTGTCCTGTTTATACATGTATATTTCTACAGCATATTTAAAAGCTTAAAGCTTGCACAGCCATTTGAATATTCTTCAGTATTGGCATCTGGCAACATCTTTACAGGTGTGAAACAGTTTAAGGGACTGCCTTCTACAGACCACCAAAATCTCCATTACAGCTAAGTTCGGATGGCCAAAGCCATGCCTCCTTACGAGAGATCATCAGAAGGGAAGTGTGTGAAATCAAAATGTTAAATGTTCTCTCACCACATGCGTTGGCCCATTGCCCAAATACCTTCTATCAAGGGTTTGCATAAAGTCTTGCTGGTGACTTTCTCCCCATATTTTCTACTAAGGGAAGCACAATTGTTTTCTCTCCCTCTAGAGAGAGAGAGAGGTAGGTAGGTAGGCAGATAGATGGGGGATAGACAGATGGATAGACAGATAGATAGATGGATGCATACAAGTAGAGACGGATATAGATTGATGAGGTTGAATGACTCATAGGGATAGATAAAAATAGATGGATAAAAGGTAGAGATGGATAAAGATATATATTAGCTAGAAGGTCTATAGATATTCAGAATAATAGAGAGCCAGAGATAGAGACATAGATGGTGGAGACAGATGATGAAGAGATATATAGAGAGAAAGACAGTTGGATATAGAGATAGATAAATATAATTTTATGGAAGATAGAGGCTTGATAGATATGAAGAATGATAAGAATAGATAGGTGATAGATGGATGGATAGAGATAAAGGTAGAGATGGATGAAGACAGAGAGATGATGGATGGACAGCAGAGTGGCTAGAGATAGAGCAAGATAGCTAGACAGGTTTACATCTATCTCTGTCTGGGCTTACCTTTACCTGTCTATATTGCAGATCCAGTTAGATCA
Source organism: Pongo pygmaeus (assembly GCF_028885625.2). Lineage (NCBI taxonomy): Eukaryota > Metazoa > Chordata > Mammalia > Primates > Hominidae > Pongo > Pongo pygmaeus. The sequence goes on from NC_072396.2 coordinate 158,064,833, forward strand.
TGATGTGCAAATATTGATCTACTTCCACATACCAGGATCTATGAGATAAAAAGGGAACATTCACTAAGCCCAACTCAGTTTTGTGAGTGAACCCAAGTTCTCAGATTATTGAATGAGTAGGATAATGTGTTGACTATTTTACTTCACAATGAAATCAAACACTGCCTGCACAATGAGACTAAGCAGATGAAAATAAAAGGAAGACAGGATAAATAGTGAGTCCACAATCTGTAACATCATAGTCAATTTTAGGTCCCTGAAGACATTGTCAGTAGACTATTTTCTATTTTTGGTATATAACTTTTGTTCTATTCCATTTGCTCTTTAGCTGAGGGATGAAGGAACTAGAAGACCGTGAGCTTTTATTTCTTCCAATGACGGCCATGATTTGGGGGATAATTATTTTGGAAGCCCTGTGTTAATTCCTTTCTCAAGTGAGGGTTCATTTACTTTTTAGGAACAAGTAAAAGAACACAGTCCTCAGCAGCTCTTCTCAAAGTGGGGTCCCTTTCCTGACATGGTCCCCCTCCCACCGAGAGGCAGGCATCCTCCCTCCAGCACCCCTCCCTAGCATTACCAGAGCTCTGTGGAGCTCCCGTCGGCTGCTGGGTGTGTGATTTTAGACCTTCCCCCAAACAGGTGTTTCCTTCAAAGGATGAGCTGGCGGCATCCTTTAGTACAATAAAGGCACCGTGTATTAGATGGTTTCTCTAAAGGAAGTACATTCTTGTGTATTCCTACACCTTCCCTTTGCGCTGGTGAATTGCACGTAAACTTTCAACATACCTTTAGAGACAGGTCTCACGCTTTCCTAGGGTTTGCAGTGCACTTGTAGCACCACTGGGTGAGAACTGGTATCGGTCCAGTTTTCCCCTTATTCTGTTCGCTAATTGCATGCATCAACAGAGGATGCAATTAGTGAACAATTGCACCGCTCTCCGACCTGGAGAGCAGAGTCGTTTGGTAGACAATAGGAACACAATGGCCCGCCCTGGTGAAGGAGCCTGTGTTTTTCGCTTCTGTCATCGAGAAGGCGCCCTGGCTGATTTTCGCTCAATTCACCTCTTGGTAGTTAGCGGAGTGAGACCAGGAAATTCGCCTTTTACAGAACATGGGTCTCAAGGGTCAGCTACCCAGGATGAGCCCAGCATGAGTCCCGGCCTGCTCAAAGTGGCAGGAGGCCTTCCAGTCCTACCCATGGTAGCTCCTCATTTGCCGGCATCAAATTTCCCTCTCCTAATGTATGCATCGTACGTTCTTACAATGAGGAGGCGAGCAAATTTCCATCCTGAAGGAGACCTGCGACATTCCTTTGAGTTCAGAAATCCTTGCGGATCTCTGCTTTAAAGGACTGACTCGGGTGACAATGCTCTGGCTCAACAGGTGTCACCTCAGGACAGTGAGTCAGGGCAGTCAACTCAATGCCACACACATTCACACACACACAGAGACACATACTTCCTCACACACACACACACACACACATCCATACACACACCCCCAAACACACACACATCCTCACACATACACATCCTCACATACAAACACACGCACACACATGCGCACATATCCACACACATCCTCACAAGCACACACACATCCACACACACACACACCCCCAAACACACACACATCCTCACACACGCACACACATGCACACACATACACACATGTCCACACACATCCTCACATACAAACACACGCACACACATGCACACACCGTCACACACACACACAGACACACATCCTCACACATACACCCTCACCTCCCCCACCGCCCCCGACACAGTCACATCGATAGCAGACACCTACTGGTCTTGACGTTCCTACAGCTATTCCAGCTGTCCGCTCTGTAAATATCCTTGTGATGTGTGTCTGCCGCCAGGAAAGAAACGTTTACCTTGGTTGTCATAGAAACCGAAGTGTCGTCCCGAGGTTCTGCTGGATGACGACTTGCTACGGAGAGCAGGAAGCGCCAATACATCCCCCGAGGCTCAGCGTCGATCTGGAGCTCACTCAGTGACACCCCGCCCAATCTCACGCGGGAACCGAGAAAGGATTCGCAACATGGCTGGGAATTCTCCTTGGCCTAGGCGCTGGGGGCAGGGGAAGTTTCACAGAACGGGTCATGGAGGGAGGCAAGTGAAGGCGTCACAGGTTCTGTTCTCCCTTGAGGCACAGGGACGCGGGATCCAGGTCCCGTGAGGGGCCACCTTTCCCACCGCCAGAACACACGAAGTCGGGTACTTTGTGTACCTATAGCTTAGCTCACACCGAGAACATGCGGTATTCGGTTTTCCATTCCTGAGTTAGCTCACTCAGGATAATGGCCTGCAGTTGCATCCAAGTTGCCACAAAAGACACGATTTTGTTTTTTTTTTTACTCCTGACTAGTATTTCATGGTGTATATACACATTTTCTCCCTCCACTCATCAGTCGATGGGCACTTAGGTCGATGCCACACGTTGGCGATTGTGAATTGTGCTGGGATAAACATACATGTGCAGCTGTCTTTTTCACATAATGACTTCGTTTCCGTTGGGTAGATACCCAGTCGTGGGATTGCTGGATCGTATGGTGTATCGACTATTCGTTCTTTAAGGAGTCTCCATACTGTTGTCCATAGGGGTTGGACTAATTTGCATTCCCACCAGCAGCGTAAAAGCATTCTTTTTCACCACATTTGCACCAACATCTATTGTTTGTTGACTTTTTAATCATGGTCATTCTGGCCGGGGTGAGGTGCTGTCTCACCCTGGTGTTCATTGGTGTTTCCCTGATGATGAGCAATGTTGAACATTTTTTCAAATATGACTTGGCCGTTTGTATATCTTCTTTTGAGAAATGTCTGTTCACGTCATATGCCCACGTTTTAGTGGGATTATTTGTTCTTTCTCCTTGCTGATTTTGTAGAGTTCCTTGTAGATTCTGCATATTAGTTCTTTGTAGCAAGCACAGTTTGCAAATATTTTCTTCCATTCTTCAGGTTACCTTGTTACTCTGTTGATAATTTCTTTGGCATATTTCTTTCGATACTTGTGTTGTTGTAAAAAATGGACTTATTTTTCATGGACCATATTTGTATGTAAACATGAATGGGCTGAAGATTATTTTTAAATGGAAATTTTCATTTAATTGACGCTTAGGATTTTTCAAAATACTTGAACATATATTGCATGGGTCTAAGAATTGTTATTTTTGAAAGAAATATTTATTGAAGTGAAACTCAGATAACATAAAATTAGATATTTAAGCATACCATTTGGTGGCATAAAGTAAATTCACAGTATTGTAAAATCATCACCTCTGTCTATTTGCACAACATTTGCATCGATCCCAAAGAAAACCCTGTACCCATTAGGCAGTCACTACTGATTCCCGCCTCCCTCCTTCCCTGGCAGCCACTCATCCGTTTTGTAATCAGATGACGTGATAACAACCTGATTTCTAAGTATTGCTAATCCTTAACATTGGCCTCTTCTGGACATTCCATATAAATGGAATCATAGGGTATGTGACCTTTTGTGTCTGGCCTATTTCACGTAACATGGTTTCCAAGTTCATCCATGTCGTACCATGTATCAGAGCGTCATTCTTTCTCATAGCTACGGAGTATCCCGTTAGGTGAATCCATCATGTTGTGTTCATCCATTTATCTGTTGGTGGTAACGTGGGATGCTCCTATTTGGCTGTTGTCAATGGTGCTGTTATGAACATTCATACACATGTACTTGCTTGAATGTCTGTTTTAAATTTTTCTTTATGTATCTAGGAGTGGAATGATGGTGTCGTATGTTAATTACTTTTAACATTTTGAGGAAACGCCAAACTGTTTTTCATAGTAGCCACACCATTTTACATTCCCGTCAGCAGTGTATAAGGCTTGCAGTTTCTCCACATCTTTAACAGTAGCAATTTTTGTCTTCCTCTTAAAAGTAAACATCCTGGGGGGTGGTTAGCTGGTAGGATTGTGGTATGATTTGCATTTCCCTAAGAGTAATGATGTTGAGCCTATGTTCTCCGTCCCTATACCCTTGCACATGCCTGGATCCTATTTTGTTTATGGCATGGGCCATCTTTTCCGTCCTCATTCGTCTGTTAAACTCCTACCCATATCTCAGTATCGATCAGCAATATTTAATCTGCTGAGCGCTTCTCTAAAAGCCAGACTCTCACCTTGATTTCTTTGAGACTATGAACGAAATAACAAAGCGTGATATTTAGGCTGTCAAATGGCCTTGAGAAAATTCTACACCACGGGCTCCTAAAACAGTGAGAAAATGTTTTGTCACGAGTCTAGGTAATCAGAAGGAGTAAATTGGCAGCGATCAAGGTGGAGAAGTATTAGCAATGTGCTGTTCTTAGAATTAGCACTGAGATGAGTTATGAAACCTTGATGTATCTATGGTACATAGACATCTATGTCTTACCTCTTGGAGCACATGGTGAAATCTCCAGATATTTTCAGACTACTATATGCCTTTTCCAGTAGTAACATGCCATTGTGACGGAGATCAATCTGAGGCAATGTTTAACATGAGTAAGTGAAATGAGAGATAATTTTCAGTAAAGTTACTGTAGGAAACCCCATTCAATTATATGATCTCCCAAAGAGTCTGTAGTACAGCAAGGGCTCTGGTAGCCTTTGCCCATTGTTCCTCACCCAACACATTGGTGGCTTTCTATGAGCCAGTGAAATGCTGATGGTCACAAGCAAGTGAATCCAAAGGGAATAGCATACAATAGCCTTACCTTTAACCTGTTACTTGCACAGGCAGTGGGAAAGCACGATCAGAGTGAATACAGTCTTGAAGACTTTGCTAAATGTCGATGAAAGAAGGAAAACGCATGATTACAAACAGAAAGAAACTTGCAGAGCTGGTAGCAAACAAAGACAGGTACGAAAGTTAAAGATAATTTTAGAAGACGTAAAGACAATCTACAGCTATATCTATTTGAGTCTATAGCTATGTCTTTATGTATACCCATGCCTCTATCTATCTAGAGAGAGAAAAGGATGAAAGGAAATAATACCCGGGATTTTAAATGGAGTATTATATCTGCTTGGTGGAATTATGTGTGAATTTCATTTCCTTTATAAATTATATTTTTGTAACATTTTACAGTGAAGATGTATTACATTTTTAACTAGAACAAAGACTTGGAAGTAGAATTTAAGTTACCTTAGAGAGCCTCATATTATAATATTTCTTTATTTGTTATTAATTTTAATTTTTGTATTTTGTATATAAATTTATGGGTACATGTGAAATTTTGTTACATGTATACAATGTGCAGTGATTAAGTCAGGATATTTAGGGTGTCCATCGCCTGCGTGCAATACATTTTTTGTGAAGGACCGTCACCCTACTCTGCTCTCAAACACGGAATTGATTGCTTCTATCTTACTGTAGGTTTGTTCCCTTCAACGCACTTCTCTGCATCCTTCTCCTGCTGGCTCACTCTTCCCAGTCTCCATTCTCTACCTCTCCATTCTCTACCTCCATGCGATCAGATGTTTTAGCTCCCACATATAATAGAGGACGTGTGATATTTGTCTTTTTATGCCTACTTTATTTCACTGACGATAATGACCTCCAGTTCCGTCCATGCGGCTGCAAATAACATGATTTCATTCTTTTTTAAAAGGAATAATTGTGTTCCACACACACACACAAATACACATAGATATATGTATACATGTATGCACCATCTTGTTAAAAAACCATTCATCGGTTGATGCACACTCAAGTTGATTCCACATCTTTGCTGTTGTGAATAGTGCTACATAGTAAACATGCAAGAGTAGGTATTTTTGTATCTATTGATTTGTTTTCCTTTCGGTAGATACCCAGTCATGGGATTGCTGCATTGAATGGTAGTTCTGTTTTCAGTTTTGTTGAGAAGTCGCCATACTCTTTTCCACGGTGGCTGTAGTAGTTTACACTCTCACCAACAGGCTGTAAGATTTGCCTTTGCTTCATATTCTTGCCAACCTCTGTTATTTTGTGTCTTTTTAAATAGTGGCCATGCTGACTGGGGAAAGATGATATGTCATTGTGGTTTTGGTTTGCATTTCTGTGGTGGTTAGTGAAATTAGATCTGTGTCTCTCACCGTATACAAAAATGAACGCAAATAGATTAAGGAGTTACATCAAAGAACTGAGGCCGGGTGTGGCGGGTCACGCCTTTAATTCCAGCGCTATGGGAGGCCGAGGCGGGCGGATCATGAGGTCAGGCGATCGAGGCCATCCTGGCTAACACGGTGAAACCCCGTCTCTACTAAAATTACAAAAAATTAACCGGGCGTGGTGGCACGTGCCTGTAGTCCCAGCTACTCGGGAGGCTGAGGCAGGAGAATCGCTGGAACCCAGGAGGCGGAGGTTGCAGTGAGCCGAGATGGCGCCACTGCACTCCAGCCCGGGAGACAGAGCGAGACTCCGTCTCAAAAACAAAACAAAACAAAACAAAACAAAGCAAAGCAAAGCAAAGCAAAACAAAACAAAACAAAAGAAAACACCAAAAACAACCTGAAGCTATATAAATGCTGGGAGAAAACCTAGGGAAAACTCTCTTTGACACTGGTCTAGGCAAAGAATTCCTAAGACTTTGAAAGCACAGGCAGCAAAAGCAACCAAAAATAGACAAATACAGTGCATACAACTGAAAAGCTTCTGCACAACAAAAGGCACAATCAGCAGAGTAAAGAAATAACCTATTGAATGGGAGAAGATATTTGCAAACTAATCACCCGACAGGTGACGAATATCCAGAACATACAAGGAACTCAAACGACTCGACAGGAGAAAAATGATCCCCTTAAAAAGTGGGCCAAGGAACTGAATTGACATTTCCCAAAAGAAGACAGACAAATGTCCCACAGGTGTATGAAAAAGTGATTCACATCACTAATCATCGGAGAAATGGGAATCAAAACCCATATTAATTTATTAGTGGAAAGCAGAGGGTTCTTTATTAGCTAACTTCTGGAAGACTAACTTTACAAATTCATTAAATGCAGCATTATCAGAAGCTAGAAACTTGGTGTAATGATCTGTAGAGGGGGAGTCATCCAATACCTGTGTTTTCCTGCCCTTAGATGAAAATGGAAATGTGTCCATTGGATTTACTCTCAAAACTGTAATATAGACAAGTTCTACTTTGTGCTAGACATGCCATAAAATGATGTAATTCAGTCTTGATTATTCGTGGAGTAGAGACTCCATTCATATCCTGTTTTTTTACTTCTTTCTCATTTTTCACATTTTCAATAGTTTCCTAATCTCCATGGACTGTATTTGCAAAGAGAAGACGATGGTGTCCAAAAGCCACCAGATGGAGGTGTTGAGCTGCCATTGTTAATGTCAGCCAGGCAGTCCCTGACACATAGTGCGTGGGTATGAGAACAACCTGGATAACTTATTTCCAATGCAGATTTCGCATTCCCTCTCACAGAGTTCATTTGGTAGGCCTGAATAGGGCCATGAAATCCAAACTTTCCCAAATCCCTTTCACTGTGATCCTGATTCAGGCTGGTCCACGAGTCACACTTTGAGAAACTTTGATTTCAATGGTAATGGTAGTTATGGCCATATATGAAAATAAATAGAGAAAGAGTATACAACTGGAAGAGAATTGAGCAAGACCCAAATCCCTGGAAATTCCATCTTGAAAGGGCCCCGTGGAGAAAGTGCTGCTAGTAAAGATATTGAGATGTGGCCAAAATGAAGAGAATAACAGGAGAATGTGTTGCTATGGAAGACAAAGGAAGACAAAAGGAGGAGACTGAGAAAAAGAGGAGGGCGCTCAACAGTGTTGACTGCAGCTGAGAATCAACTCAGATGAGTGCCAGAGAATGTGCATTAGATCTAGTCACATGGGAGAATCCTTTTAGAAGAGATGTGCGGGCTCACGCTGGTTTCTAGTGGATTACAGAAAATGTGAGAGATGAGGCAACAGAGGCACCAAGCAGAGATAATCCTTTGGAAACTTTGACACAAAGAGTAAGAGAGTGGTGGGAATTACATTGGTGGTGAATAAGGCCCAGGGATTTTCAAGTTGAAGGAGATTCGAGTACGCGCAAATGGGAATAAGAAGGATGGAAAGAGAAAGACATGCAGAAGATAGAGGGAGGAGAAAGATAATGGATAAACTAATGGATAACACGAGGTTTCTGGAAGACAGGAGGCCATGGAACCTAGAACACAGGGGCAGGGACGTCTGTCCTCCTCTAACAGAGGGAGAGACAGGGCACGGATGCAGGTAGCTTGTAGGTTTGATGGCAGAAGTTTTGGGGGATTTCGTCTGAATTGTTCTGTCACAAAAACAGCAAGGGAGTCAAATGGTGCGTGTGACAGGGAGTTGTGAGTGGAAGTAGCAAAACTGAAGGGTGAGTAGAGCAGAGAAGAGAGAGAAAGTGATGCTCCTATAAGACAGAGATAGAGAACCCAAAACAGAAGAGTCAGGTAACGGAAGGAGGAAATGTAGAGAGATGGAATGGGGAGTGAGCAAGTAAGAGAGATACTGGGAGAAAGCTGGCAGATGTCATGAAGCTCTCCTAAGGGGACTTGGGGGAAATAGAGCTCTGGTTAAAGGGGAGGATTTCCTCTGTGGCTGAAAATAAAAATCATCATGTAGTTTTTTGGGGGCTTAATGGAGGTGAGTCATCTGTGACCCAAGGTTGCGACTTAGTGTTGCTCAAGTTGAGACTGGAGGATCCACGTTCAAGATGGCTTGCTCTCATGGCTGGCAAACTGCAGCTGGTTATTAGCTGGAAACTTAGCTGAGGCCGGGAGCCTCTGATGCTCTCCACGGGTTTCTCCACGGGCTGCTTGAGCTTCCTCAAAGCATAATGGGTGGGTTCCCAGATCAAGTGTCCCAAAGGAGCAAGGTGGGATTTCACGGCATTTTTGTGTCCTAGTCTCCACAGGCAGAAATCCTCACTTGTGTGGTCGTCTCTCACTCAGCAGCTTCATATGCTGCCTGAGTTCAAGAGAAGGACATATAGGCTGCACTCCTTGATAGGAGCAGGGCCCCAGGTCACATGGAAAGAAGAGCTTGTGGGAAAGAAGGTGGTACTGTGACCATCTTCAGAAAATGCAATTTGCCACAACCAGTTAAATGGTTAAAAAGGAATAACAGTGTAACTTAAAAATTTTTTTAATTTTGACTTTAAAATTTTTATGTGTACATAGTAGGTGTATATATTTATGGGGTACATGAGATTTGTTTGTTTCTCTTTGAGACAGAGTCTGGCTCTGATTTCCCAGTTTCACTGCCACTGTGGGTTCGTAACTCACTGAAGCCTTGATTTCCCAGACTCACATGATCCTCTTGTCTCAGCCTCCTGAGTCACTGGGACTACCAGGACATGCCGTCATGCCTAGCTAACCTTCTTATTTTTGGTAGAAACGGGATCTCTCTGTGGTACTCAGTCTGGTCTTGAGCTCCTGGGCTTAAGTGATCCTCCCAACTCAGCCCCGCAAAGTGCTGGGACTACAAGGGTGAGCCACTGCACACAGCCCACTGTAACACTTTAAACATATTTGAAAAGGTAGAACTAATGTACATGTATTGAAACTACAACATGATACTAGAAAACATACCTTCTCAAGTTTACAAAGAACATTTACAGCAATTGATCATATGTGAGGTCACGAAGAAAACATTGGTAAGCTCCACATATAGAGATATCACAAACTACTGCTGTGGTCGTAGTACGATACAACTAAAAGCTGTAAATAATTCCCCGTACCCCAGAACTCATAAAAATCAACTGTTAAAGAATTATTGGGTGCCAGCCTAGATATGAGGAGGAATTATCTACTTTCTGATAAATTATAATAAGCCCTATAGATCTGAATCTATGACATATATTTAAAGAGGTGATCAGAGAAAAGTAGACCGCTTGGAATACTCATAACCACGACAATGGGAGTATAGAAATGAATCAGTGACATTTCCAACTCAAGGGCTAGACATAGAACAAAGTTAAAAGAAAGCACAAACAAGTAATAATGTTAATATATAAAGCAGACATTAATGAGGGAGAAACAGAAATAGAAGACACAAATATTGAAGAGTGTCTTTTTAAATCAATGAGGCAGATGAAGCAGTAGCTAATTGAATCAAAGATGCAGAGATAGTGTTTCTGTATATATATAATAGGTACACAGACAGGTAGATAGGTAGGCAGGTAGATAGACAGCTAGATAGATAGGCACAGAGAGAGAGAGAGAGATGATAGATAGATAGATGATAGATAGATAGATAGATAGATAGATAGATAGATAGATAGATCGATGATAGATAGATGTTTGCACAGGAGACACAGAACTACCAGCGTACTTTGTTTGATTGTGCTTTATTGCACTTTGCAGATGCAGCTTGTTTTGGAAGGTTCCTAATGACCCTGATTTGAATAATCTGTGGGCACCATTTTCCCAGCATGTGCTTACCTCGTGTCTCCGTGTCACATTTTGGTAATTCTTACAATATCTCAAATTTTCAGTAGGATTATATCTGTTATGGTGATCCGTGATCAGTGCTCTTTGATTTTGCTATTGTAATCACATTGGGAAGCCACAAAATGCACCCTAGAAGAAGCAAGCTTAATCAACCAACGTTGTGTATGTTTTGGCTGCTCCACTGACTGGCCTCTCCCCATCTCTCTCACTCTGCTCCGGTCTCTCCACTCCTGTGACAAAACAGAATTGAAATTAGGCCAAATAATAACCCGACGATGGCCTCTAAAGGTTCGAGTGAAAGGAGGAATTTCAGGATACAAAAATCAATGTACAAAAATCACAAGCATTCTTATACACCAATAACAGACAAACAGAGAGCCAAATCATGAGTGAACTCCCATTCACAATTGCTTCAAAGAGAATAAAATACCTAGGAATCCAACTTACAAGGGATGTGAAGGACCTCTTCAAGGAGAACTACAAACCACTGCTCAAGGAAATAAAAGAGGATACAAACAAATGGAAGAACATTCCATGCTCATGGGTAGGAAGAATCAATATCGTGAAAATGGCCATCCTTCCCAAGGTAATTTACAGATTCAATGCCATCCCCATCAAGTTACCAATGACTTTCTTCACAGAATTGGAAAAAACTGCTTTAAAGTTCATATGGAACCAAAAAAGAGCCCGCATCGCCAAGTCAATCCTAAGCCAAAAGAACAAAGCTGGAGGCATCACGCTACCTGACTTCAAACAATACCACAAGGCTACAGTAACCAAAACAGCATGGTACTGGTACCAAAACAGAGATATAGATCAATGGAACAGAACAGAGCCCTCAGAAATAATGCCACATATCTACAAGTATCTGATCTTTGACAAACCTGACAAAAACAAGAAATGGGGAAAGGATTCCCTATTTAATAAATGGTGCTGGGAAAACTGGCTAGCCGTATGTAGAAAGCTGAAACTGGATCCCTTCCTTACACCTTATACAAAAATCAATTCAAGATGGATTAAAGACTTAAATGTTAGACCTAAAACCATAAAAACCCTAGAAGAAAACCTAGGCAATACCATTCAGGACATAGGCATGGGCAAGGACTTCATGTCTAAAACACCAAAAGCAATGGCAACAAAAGCCAAAATTGACAAATGGGATCTAATTAAACTCAAGAGCTTCTGCACAGCAAAGGAAACTACCATCAGAGTGAACAGGCAACCTACAAAATGGGAGAAAATTTTCGCAACCTACTCATCTGACAAAGGGCTAATATCCAGAATCTACAATGAACTCCAACAAATTTACAAGAAAAAAACAAACAACCCCATCAAAAAGTGGGCGAAGGACATGAACAGACACTTCTCAAAAGAAGACATTTATGCAGCCAAAAAACACATGAAAAAATGCTCACCATCACTGGCCATCAGAGAAATGCAAATCAAAACCACAATGAGATACCATCTCACACCAGTTAGAATGGCAATCATTAAAAAGTCAGGAAACAACAGGTGCTGGAGAGGATGTGGAGAAATAGGAACACTTTTACACTGTTGGTGGGACTGTAAACTAGTTCAACCCTTGTGGAAGTCAGTGTGGCGATTCCTCAGGGATCTAGAACTAGAAATTCCATTTGACCCAGCCATCCCATTACTGGGTATATACCCAAAGGACTATAAATCATGCTGCTATAAAGACACATGCACACGTATGTTTATTGCGGCATTATTCACAATAGCAAAGACTTGGAACCAAGCCAAATGTCCAACAATCATAGACTGGATTAAGAAAATGTGGCACATATACACCATGGAATACTATGCAGCCATAAAAAATGATGAGTTCACGTCCTTTGTAGGGACATGGATGAAATTGGAAATCATCATTCTCAGGCTTTGGCACAGGAGGTCTAGTTTGGGGCCTATCTCAGCTTGCAACATGCCCTCCTCACTGAGCTTAATAATTTCTCCCTTTTTTTAAAATTTTTTTTTCTTTTTATTATTATTATTATTGTTATTATTATACTTTAGGCTCTATGGTACATGTGCGCAACGTGCAGGTAAACTATCGCAAGAACACAAAACCAAACACTGCATATTCTCACTCATAGGTGGGAATTGAACAATGAGAACACATGGACACAGGAAGGGGAACATCACACTTCGGGGACTGTTGTGGGGTGGGGGGAGGGGGGAGGGATAGCATTGGGAGATATACCTAATGCTAGATGACGAGTTGGTGGGTGCAGCGCACCAGCATGGCACATGTATATATATGTAACTTACCTGCACGTTGCGCACATGTACCATAGAGCCTAAAGTATAATAATAATAATAATAATAATAATAAAAAGAAAAAAAAATTTTAAAAAAAGGGAGAAATTATTAAGCTCAGTGAGGAGGGCATGTTGCAAGCTGAGATAGGCCCCAAACTAGACCTCCTGTGCCAAAGCCTTAGCCAGGTGGTGAAAGAAATGAAAAGTGCCACTCCAGCGAACACGTGAATGATAAAGAAGCGAAACAGATTTCGTGCTGATATGCAGAGAGTTTTAGTGGACATATCATCAAACCAGCCACCAGATGCCCTTAAGCCAAGGCCTAATCCAGAGCACAGCCCTATCTTTCCTCACTTCTCTGAGGCTGAGAGAGATGAGGAAGCTGCAGAAAAAAGACAAAAAACAAAAACAAAACAAAACAAAACAAGACAAAAACAAAAACAAAAACAAAAAAACGTGAGAAGCTAGCAGATACTGGTTCATGGAGCGTAAGGAGAGAGGCCATCTCCATCACATAAAAGTGCAAGATGGATCATCAAGTGCTGATGGAGGCGCTGCAGGAAGTTCTCCAGAAGATCTAGCTGAGATCATGGGTGAAGGTGGCTATGCTCACAACAGGTTTTCCTTCTAGATGAAACGGCCTTCTATTGGAAGAAGATACCATCTAGGACTTTTGTAGGTAGAGAGGAGAAGTCAATGCCTGGCTTCAAACTTGCAAAGGACAGGCTGACTCTCTTGTTAGGGGGCTAATGCAGCTGGTGAGTGTAAGTTGAAGCCAATGCTCATTTACCACTCTGAAAATCCTAGGGCCTGTAAGAATGATGCTAAAGCTTCTCTGCCTGTGCTCTAGAAATGAAACAACAAAGCCTGGACGACAGCACACCTGTTTACATCGTGACTTACTGAAGATGTTAAGCCCACTCTTGAGACCTACTGCTCAGAAATAAAAAGATTCCCTTCCAAATATTACCACTCATTCACAGTGTATCTGGTCACTCAAGAGCTGTCATGAAGATGTACAAGGAGGTTTTTGTTTTTTTTTTTTTAATTTTTATGCCTGCTAACATGCATGAAACATTCTCTCTGCAGCCCATGGATCAAGAAATAATTTTAACTTTCAAGTCTTCCTGTTTAGCAAACAGATTCCATAATGCTGTAGTTGCTATAGATAGTGATTCCTCTGAAGGATCTGAAAAAAGGAAATTGAAAACCTTGAAATGATTCCCCTTTCTGCATGCCACTAAGAACCTTCGTGATTCATGGGAGGAAGTCAACTCACCTCAACTTTCACCAACCACCCGACTGATCACTCAGCATCCATGAACATTGGGGCAACACTTCCCACCAGCTAAAAGACTGTGACTCGCTGATGGCTCAGGTGATATTGAGCATTTGTTATAATAAACTCTTTTTCAGTTAAGGTATGCATATATTTTTGACATAGTGCTATTGCACATCTAATAGACTATAATATACTGTAAACTTAACTTTTACATGCAAGAAACACCAAAAAATTCATGTCACTTGCTTTACTGTGATGGTCTGGAACTAAACCCACAATATCTTTGAGGTATGCCTGTAAATAATAATAAAGAGGAAATTTTTAAAAATCAGAGGGGCTTCTTTACACAGCTCTATGCCGACAACCTTGTAAAACTATATGAACTACGTAATTTCTTGTGAGAATACACTCACTATATAATTGACCCCAATAGTGCCCAAAAGGATAAAAGAACATTTGCACAGAGGAAATAGCCTTATGAAGGAAATCCCCCATATGAGACCACTAGGCACAGACTGTTTCATAGGCACTTTCTCCAAACCAAAGCCTACTCTTGAGAGCTACTGCTCAGATCAAAAGGCTCCACACCCACCAAAACATAACCAGGTAGGGGATACAATTACAAACAAAACAATCATTTACAAAAGCAACAAAAATGATAAAAATATTTAGGCATAAAGTTAAGACATATTCAAAACACTATACAGTGCCTTTTAAAAAGACACAAAAGCAGACTTGGGCAAGTGGGTAGAAGTCGTTTTTTCAGTGTTAGGACATTACGGCATCATCAAGATGTTAGTTCTCCCTAAGTGAGTTTATAAGTTTAATACAATTCCATAAAAATACCAACACCATTCCCTTTTTCCTGGAGAGAAGAAGATGATATTATAATGCCCATTTTAAAAGGCAAGAACAGCTACAAAGTCACGGAAAAGGAAGAGCTATATGGGAAAACTGGCCCAAAACATACTACAGTGTACACCCAACCTCCATAATTAAAACACTGTGGTATTCACTGGCATGGGAATAGAGAGACAGACCAAGGCAACATTCTAGAAAGTGATAAGACGACCCAGTAATATTTGCAAATTGAGAGTATGATAAAGGTAGCATTTCAAATCAGCAGGGACAAAGAGGGACTTTGCAGTAAATAAGCTGATAATGGGGAAAGTGTATGCTCTTCAACTAATGAGGACAAGAAAACCGAATTTCTATACGGGAAGGAAAAAAGGAATTGGTTCTCTACCTGACATCAGGCACAAAAATCAATTGTAGGTAAGTCAGGAAAAATAACTAATGGGTACTAAGCTTAATAAGTGGGTGATGAAATAATCTGTACAACAAGGCCCCATGACACAAGTTTACCCTATAACAAACCTGCACATATGCCTCTGAACTTAAAGGTTAAAAAGAACATGCAAAATTAAATCTCACAATTTTTATTAGAAAATAGACGGGAATTTTTTATGACTTCAGAGAAAAGGTAAATTTATTATAAAAGGCACAGGAAAACAGTTATAAAGCTTAGTCTCACAATATATAAGAACTGGAAGAAAAACACCTTATTAAAGTGAAAAATGGTTAATTCACCAACATGGATATTGTACTGTAAAAGGATATGCAGACACCCGAGAAAAAGAACTCAGTCTTATTAGTTACTGGAGAAATGCAAGATCCCAAATCCATGTCATTTTACACCCACTAGAATGGCAACATTAAGCAAAGGGCCTATTCCACCAGTGAGTCTGTGTAACAGTGTGAACACACTCTTCTGGTGGGGGATGCCTCTTGAAAACAATTGAGCACTAGGGAATATTCCCTGAGTCTACGATCCAGGAATTCCCCTCTCTTATACCGTGTAAACCTTTGGCACATATGCCAGACATCTCTCTTCATAGCATCCTTGCTTAGAAGGGACTGACACTGGAAAGAGCTGACATGTCCATACACAGAGAACTAAGCGGATTTTTTGTAGATTAGCCCCACAGAGGTAGGTGATGGAATAGGGGAAATGAAAGCAGCATGTCTACAGGTAACCACAACATTTAATCAAAGTCAGAGCGGCCCTAACCACAACAATAGAGCAGCCCTCTTTCACACCAGCCCTGCCCAGAGGTGAATGGACAGGAAATGGACGCACGTAGGGTGGAGTGGCCCCACACGGGTACCTGATGCAACAGGGGAGATGAGGGCAGGACGGCACCTGCCACCCCATAGGCACCCTAAGTGACTCAACGGTGAGCTAAGGAGGAAGGGGCAGAATCCCACAGAGATAAGGAAGCAGGTCTTGTGACGTGGTGGGTGCACGGGACCCACAGCAGGAATGCCTGGGATGCAGCTGGGCATGTTGGAAGCACACAGGGCATGGGAGGGAGCCTGGGCCCAACTTCCAGGGTGATAGCCATTTCTCCCAAAGGGGAAGGGTGGCTGGAAGGAGTCCAGGTGCGAGGTCCTAGGCCACAGCCACATGGCCTCCACCTCTCAGGGCAGGGTCAGTAGCTGCTCCCCACTCCGCTCCCAGGTCCTTCTGTCCTTCCCCAGGATGAGGAGCTGGAGGACCGTAGGGGTGGAAGTCCGGTCCACAGCAGCCATGGGCCATCCCTCAGGGGAAGGCGTGCCCAGTGGGGGCGTGGCTCCACATAGCCCCACCTCCCACATGCGCTGAGCCAGCCAATCAGCAAAGGGCACCCACGGTCAGGCCAGCTGCTCTCGCGAGGACCAAGGACCCAGGCCCTCAGAGGAGCATCAAGGTGCCAGGTCCTGGAGCTCCTGTGAGGAGGAGAGGCCGAGGGTACCTCAGGAGAGGCCCTGGCTGGAGGGGAGACTGGGACCGTGTAGTCCGAGGTCCTCAGTGGACGAGAGTGTGGATCTTGGGGCAGCTCAGGCTGACCTGTGAGGAAATCTCCCCAGCGTCACCTGGGGCCTGGGTCAGGGAGAGTCCCCTAGGGGCAGGCTGGCGTGGGCCAGGGAAGGGAGATCGAGGGGTCCAGGTGGTCCCCAGTGCCCGGGAGCATCACTGGGTTCTGTGCATGTGCTGGAGGCTGAGGGAGAGTCCGCGTGTGTCCCTCCTGCTCGGCCACCCATCTGGATGGGACACTTGGTCACTGGGGGTCTGCTGGGCGTCCAGGCAGGTGAGAGGGCAGTGCCAGCACCTGACTGTCGAGGACGGGTACACAGAGGTTCATTCCCATGCAGATGGCTGGGGAGGTCCTGTGTCACCCTACAGCTCTCCCGACCAACACGGGGTCACTTGCCGACCCGGGGCAGGGGCAATCTCTGTCCCAAGGGCACGGCGAGAATTCAGCAGAGGGCCTGGAGTTCAGGTGTGCGGAGCAGGTGTGAGCTCTGCAGGCAGCCCCAGGGAAGGGCTGGATGGGACACAACGGGACAGGTGGGGACGCGGGCATCTTCTCCCTTGTCCTTTCCTGCTTCACCAGTAGACACGGAGCATGCCAGCCCCACTCTTCTTCAACCTGTGAACCTCCCCGGTGGCTCTCATTTAACACACCTGGGTTCCTTAGTGTGTCTTTGCACTCACAAGGTTCAGGAGTCGTCTCTAGCCTCCCAGGACAGCCAGCCATGGTGTGTATGGACGGGAAGTGCGTCAGGAAGGCTGACAAGGCCCTGGTGTAAACTCAGTTTATGGTAGCCCAGGAAACGGGGCATGGACGTAAAAATGGAATGAAGGGTCAAGGAAACAGGTGCCCGCCCAAGGGGACGGTCTGTCTTATCTCCTTGCACCGGGTCGTGGGGAGCACATGGGCAGCCCGTGGCACCCTCGTTACTTTGGTGCCCACCTTGCATATGCTAAGAAGCCCCAGGTTTCTAAAGCAGTTTCAAGGGCTTTAGGTTTCCCATGGGAAGCTCCTGCCCCACAGCAGAGTTACAGATGCCCTTAGGGCTGCTCTTCTCGATGTGTGCAGTCCGTGACGTCCAAGGGGTCTGATCTGCAGTGCATGGTTATCTATGACTTCAGTCGTGGAAGGCTTGCAAAAATGTCTCTGTAAAATGGTCAGGGCTCAAGGGACTCCACGTATAGGTCTCCTTTAAAGCTTTAATTGGCAAAGAGCCATACAAATCCACAAATAGTACATTTCCATGTGAAAAAATGTACACAATAGCATCCTTCCTCTAAAAATGTTTGCCTTTTAACATTTTCAATGCAGCATGGAATTCAGGAAAGCACAGCCATCCCGAAAGTAGTCATTTTGCAGAAACAGATGAGGAAGACATGTGGTAATGTGTTTAATGTAATTGTGCCTCCTGATAAAGTAAGTTCAGAAAAATCAACTTTGACTCGTGGCACATTTTGTGTTGAAAACACTGGGCATTAGGCATGCCCTACAACACAAGCGTGGTATCTTATTCACACCTAGTGAAAAAAAATAATGTAATTTCTTCACAGGAATGAATTTCAAAATATGTGGGAAAGCTTTGTAGGTGTTTGGGAGATACTTGTAATTCAAGAATATTGTTGTCAGCCATATATCTTTTATAGCAAGAAATGCTAATGAGGGGGCTGCATTAGTGTTATTTAATGCTTTGTTCTCCTATCCAGGATGCCACATAAGGATTGAGTGTGATTCAGCTCCACAGATTTCCTTCCTTACCCTCTTAAGTTGTTGAGTGAAGTGGATGGTACACACAATGGTTAGGCAGAGTAATGCTTTCACTTTATTCACTGTGGAATATTAGAAAATAATTTACAAATAATATATATTCCACATTGTGTCAGATAGGAAGTGATATATCTGTTTTTCATATCCATTGCTGTTTTCTCATTCTAGTTAGTTTATAGACTTTCCCATCTCTTTTTTGGGGTGGACAGTGCAAATTGACGCCTCTAAAATAGTCTCTTATTGTTATGTTTACCTTAATAACCCCTGTAGTGGAGAACTCAGACAACTTTGCTGGCATGTGAGAGACGTGTGATCACAACCGAAAACATCTAAGTTTTAAATGGATACCTCAGCTATCAAGCATCTAAGTTTTAAATGGATACCTCAGCTATCAGTTAAATTAACTATGTAAAAGGACAAAATCTTAACCGCGTCATACTTCAGTTTTGTCTCCTCTCTATGGATCATACATGCAAGCAGATACGGGTTGAAAGCTTTGCTCTATTTTGTGATGAGAGTGTGCTTGATGCATGAGCTGTCTTATTAATTGGTTATTATAGATAGTAAACTTGACTTGTAAAATATTTGTAAAATAATACATCTCCCTTATGAATACTGGGAAATATGCATTGATGGTAGACCCATAACTTAGAATCAACCATATGGTTAGCAAAGCATTATTTGAAATATTAAAATATTTTACAATTTTATAGACTGAATTTTTACAATTTTGCAAATTTACAATATGCAACAATTTGGGCGAAAATGATATATGAAAACTTGCTTGATATTCTCTACAAAGTGTTCTTGAATAAATATTAATTTCCTTAAACTATCCATGTGTTACGGGATCTCTGGGGTGTCGATTTTTCCCCCAACAATTCCTTTAGTGGTATGATGTCACACCATAATTGAAATGAGATATATTTCCTCTAGGTCACTGAAGGTGATCCGTTTATCCCTTTCAAATTACAGCTGATTTTGCTTAACATGAAGAAATTTGTATACGTTTTATGAATGTGCTTGCCGAATTAATGTTAAATGTCTTAAACATTTAGTTTTGTAATAGTTAATTTTATTCAATTATATAGAGAAAGATTAACTTATGCTGTAAATAATTTGTAGGTTTCACTATTTTTTTTTTTTTACTAGATCTTTATTGTGAAAAAGTGGGAAAAAATGAAATATTCCTGTCTGGAAATCCTAGATGATAAAGGGGTGTAATATCCTCATTAAGTCTATTTGTGATATCTCAACCTATCCACAACTCAAAAAAAAAAAGAAAAAAAAAAAGAAAACGAAAAATAAAACTCTTGTAGATAAAACGCATTTTTCTGGAAAACTTGTAATACAATAAATCTTCCTTAGTTTATATTGGCTAAGGCACATAAGATAGCTTCCCTCTTATCCAGTTAGGAACAAATGTTCTTGGAATTAGAGTAAATTATGCATTTTATTTTTCTATTTCCCATCATAAGATGTTACCAGCTTTTCTCCTTTACACCCTTTTTAGTATATATCATGACAAAGCAACCTGTTTTAAAATGTATTTTACTTTTTTCTTCCTGCTATGAAGTCTCACAGTATTCATTATCATGTTTTACAGGCAGAAGCTTTATCTGGAATTTTCTCAGCAGTTTCTGACTTTGTTTCAAGAGTGAGATCTGGCAGTACAGAAAGTCGAGGAACCAAAAGGAAAACTAGCTGTTAGAATCAAGCTTAGCTTTAGAATGAATCTCTTATGGCCAAGTCTCTACTGCCTTGCCTTCTGGGGAGTGGAAGTGTACTACGCAACTACATTTACCAGCCTTCTTTTTTTGGTCCATGCGTTGATTGTACCATGATCACACATTTCTTATCCAAAAGCAAGGGGATTGTTCATATAAAGAAATTATGAGTGTTGGTTGCTCAGCTCGGTTTTGGAAATGTTAAAGTTGAGGTGCATATGAAGCACCTGAGGGCAGATGTCAAGTGGGGATAAGCAATATACCCTGGATATATGAGCCTCATGTTCAGGAGAGTGGTAGGAGCTGAGGACACCAGAGCGGGAATTAATATCACACAGATTGTGTTTAATCAAGGAGACTAGGAGAGATCACCTAGGGAATGACTGTAAACAAAAAAGGGAAGTCTAAAGACTGATTCCGGGTTCCTTCAATACTTTGAGCTCCCGCAGAATTGGGGCATCAGTAATGAAGCCGAAGAATGAGTGAACAAATAAGTGAAAGAAAACCAGCTGAAACACAGTAAAGAAGACCTTTTAGAAGGAGAGAGGACCAGCTCATCACATGCTGCTGATAGGCCGAAGGAGGGAGACTTGGCATATGGAGGCCCTTTGATATCCTTAGTAAGAGTGGTTTGGTGGAATGGTGGGTGCAAAGGACTGATTGGAAAGGACAAGAGACAATTGGAAAGAAAGAACTGGGGTAGTAACCTGAGGCGAAAAGGAGTAGCTAGAGGTTTTTGTGGTTTTGTTAGGGATTAAAGAAGGACCAGCATGTTGAATGCCGACAGGAAAAATATAGAAGGAAACCATGAAAATGTTGGTAAGAGGAAGGGAAAGCTCTGAATGATGTTCTTGAGAAGCAATGAGTTCTAGTGGACAGGAGAGGAAGCTGACCTTAGGAAGGACTAGTAGTTCATGCATTTAAACAGCAGACAAGGTCAAATCTATGAGCCCTGATGGACAAAGGTGGGTGGAAGATGTGATGCTCAGACACTGAATGTACTCTTTGGGTTGCTTCTGTCCTGTAGTGAGATAAAAGATTATCAGTGAGAGGTAGAGATGGGGCAGGAGGGCAGAGAAGAAGGAATAGAATTTTTCCTGAGAGTGGGCCAGTGAGTGGAGTAGGGGAATATAATTGCCAAGCAGCATTAGGAGTCCAGGTTAGATTAGTGTCATCGTAATTATGAATTTGAGATCTGTTGGCACGGTTGTGTCAAGGCAGCTGGAGAGTTGGCAAGGGTTGGGGTTTAGCCAAGCACTGTGACAGAGGGAGAAGTGGGCAGAGCATATACACAAGGATGGAGTTATGATGACTGGCCACGGAACTTAATCTGGGAAGGAAGAAAGGGTGGACATATGGTGGGGTGTTGGGAAGCCAAAAGTGCCCCATTCAATGGGTGTCAGTTCCTGATAGACTCCTGAGCTGTAGTCCTGGGAGTGACCTATAAAGTGAAGGAGTTGGTACATGTTGGATACATGGGGAAATAGCACAGTGCAGTGGTCAAAGCCTGGACTCAAACCCCACTGTTTAGCATCCAAGTCTGGTTCGACCTTTGCTGTCTGGGATATGAGCAAATTATTTCTCTGTCTCAGCTTGCTCCACTATATTGTGGGCATAATATGAGTACCTACCTCATAGAGTTGTTTTGAGTGTTAAATGAATTGTTATATAATAAGGTATTTAAAACGGTTCAGAACAGGATCTGACACATGGTTCCTGTAGTACAACTTTGCTTTTACTAATGTTATGTGGATGTTGCAGATTCGCAGGAATGTCAAAATCTAGGATGTGGCTATGTGAGTGGTTAATTTGCGGAACATGTCAAGATCATTGGTGGTGGAACAGAAAGACCAGCTTTATTGGAAGGGTTACGTGTGTGGGCTTTGAAAGCATCAAGGACTGAAACATATTTGTAGAATATTATTAAAAAAGAACATTTCCATAAAAAATGCGTGATAGGATTATTATATAGTTTTTGTATATTATTGTTGGACACAAATTTTATAAACTTGGCCATAGTATTTGTTAATAAGAAAAAATAACTTTAAATGTTAATTTCAAAATTATTAGCTTTAAGTTAACAAAGAATTGTTTTTTTGATAAATTTTATATTTTACTCGAGTTGTTATCGAGTTTTCTTTGTATATTTGTAGAGCACATTTCTCAACAGCAGCAAAAGACTTTTCAAAAATCTGAAATTGTTGAGGGCCAGAGAACAAAAGCATTTAATGCATTATGTGAGGAATTCTTACATGTCAGTGGTATTTGGTTACACAACATATTCTCATAAGACTTTACATGTATATTGAGAATTAAAAAAACTGTTTTCCTTTCCAAAATAGTGTTAAAAATACTTTGATTATAAAATTCTTAAGCATTTTCCATGTTAATATCATTGTTTTAACGTAAGAACTAAATGTATTTTTACTTTTAGAATTCATTAATTGTTTTTGGTGTAATCCAAAACAGGAAATGGTAACTTGGCAATTTCACCCAGAAATAGACATATCGTGTTGGCTATTCACACTTTATTTACATGACTAAACACCATGACTCTTTTGCTCGACAGTTTTTACTGGTGTAGCAATAGATGAAAGCAAGAAGTTTCTACATCATTTCTAGATGTGGTTTAATAGTCTTTCTAGTGCCAATGTTTCTCAAAGGGAAGGCACCCAAGTGTAACAAATGGGTATTTTTTATTTCAAATTTATTTCCTTATTATTTCATGATATATTTGCTTGCACTATTATTGAAGTGACTACAAATTGATTTCTCTGCCAAGTTACTATCATAAGACAGGGCCCAGATGCGTTCAGAATGAAAAAGCCAGGAAAGAATTAACAGTTTGTGACTGAGAATTGTCTCCTGTCACATTTGTATTTTTGCAAGTTGTCCTCAGTGATATTGACCTCTTAACCATGCAGGTATATATCTATTTAGGTTTCTATGGAATGGTGTACATTCCTATTCATTTTATAAATTTGGAGTGTTTTTAAAACAATCTTGTTCAAATTCTTGTTAAAAATTCACTCTTCTAAACTGAGGGGATTGTTTCAGGA
Organism: Pongo pygmaeus; assembly: GCF_028885625.2. Lineage (NCBI taxonomy): Eukaryota > Metazoa > Chordata > Mammalia > Primates > Hominidae > Pongo > Pongo pygmaeus. The sequence continues at coordinate 158,088,263 of NC_072396.2, forward strand.
AAACGAGTTTCAGGATAGTCATTCTTTACATTGTTTACTATGATACATATACTACATGTGTGTATACATATATGTAATATGTACACTCAGTTGTTATTCAAGTGTTTCTAAGTAGAGGATGTGTTGTTTAATGGTCTCTGGGAACCATGTACCAATTGTTATGCATGTTTGGGAAACAAGATCTTCTCAATGTTAGTGCTAAATGTCACCACTTAGGGTGGGAATTTCATGATGATTTAGTCTTCTGCATTTCCTTTTCCTTCCCATCCAGCTATCTATCACTAGGCCCTGCCATTTTTACCTCTTCAAGGTTATTTTAAGTTTTTTGTTTAGATTCTCACTGCTGCTGCCCTAGTTCAGGACCTCATCCTTCCTCACTTATGCTATTAAAATTTCATCTGAGTTCTCTCTTCTTCTTTCCATCCTTCATAGGTCTGCAATCTTATCTTCCTAAGACATCGCCCTTCCCTCTTCCCAACCTGTCACGAGCTTTCCATTCTAAATTCATGGATATTCAGAGACACCTCTGCCTTGACATGACCTCCTTTTAAAACTTCATTTGCTTTTGTCCTTGCGATAGTTTGCTGAGAATGATGGTTTCCAGCTTCAAAAAACCAAACACCGCATGTTCTCACTCATAGGTAGGAATTGAACAACGAGAACACATGGACACAGGAAGGGGAACATCACACACCTGGACCTGTTGTGGGGTGGGGGGAGGGGGAAGGGATAGCATTAGGAGATATACCTAATGTTAAATGAAGAGTTAATGGGTGCAGCACACCAACATGGCACATGTATACACACGTAACAAACCTGCATGTTGTGCACATGTACCCTAAAAACTTAAAGTATATATATAAAAAAACTTCATTTGCTACATTCTTTCCTTCCTGTCGTCCCTCCAGGTTGATAGCCTTCTGTGAAATAATTCACCATTATTTCCAGGCTTTATTTATGCCCTTCCACCATAAAAATTTTATCTCCTTTTGCTAACCTATCGAAACTAATTTTTTTGCCAACTAAGTAGGCATTGATCTCCATTGTCCACTGTACAGTGCCAGCAAGTTGCCCTTCCATGTCTATTGTAACATTTTTGTATGACTTCAGTTTACATGTTTCCTCAAGTCATTGGAATATGGAAAAGATCATGTGTTCATCTTTTAATGCCACCATAGCACATGACATCCTAACTTTTCTGTAGTAGGCATTATTTCACTGTTTGTTGAATGAAGAATAAAGATTTAAATTTCAAATTGTATTTTTCGTAACTTGAGATCATACTACAGAGCATTTTATTCCCTCTATTTATGGAAACTATGTTACATGCAATATCAGGGATAATAAATGGCTGAATACCTGGTGTTTGGGAAGCTTATGAATGAAATTAGGGCATGGATTTATATGGAACTTCCATTCTTTTTGCTATATCTTCACTTGAACATTTCAATATCCCATTGTTTGGAGCAAACCGTGATATTGTTGTGCCTCCTACTGTAATCATAATTGACTAAATTCACACATTTCTGTTTCTTAAGTGAGTATTTTGGTCTTCAGGTAGCACTTAGAGTACTTTTTAAATCTGGAATAGATAATGACCATCATTGGAATTTTAAAGTGTTTTGCTTTTGAAATGTAGTTGTACACAGTTATAAGGTGATGAAGAGTGGTTGATTATAACTGAACTTGGTTTTTTGTTTTAGCATGTGGAGGACCTGGAGGAGAATCATACAGTTCGTCTTACTGGTGAACAAAGTGAACTTAGAAAAGAAATGGGGCCGGGCATGGTGGCTCAAGCCTGTAATCTCAGTGGGCGGAACACCTGAGGTCAGGAGTTCGAGACCAGCCTGGTCAACATGGCAAAACCCCGTCTCTACTAAAAATACAAAAAAGTTAGCTGGACGTGGTGGCGGGCACCTGTAATCCCAGCTACTAGGGAGGCTGAGGTAGGAGAATTGCTTGAACCTGGGAGGCAGATGTTGCAGTGAGCCGAGATTGCGCCATTGCACTCCAGCCTGGGTGACAACAGCAAAACTCCGTCTCAAAAAAACAAAAAGAAAAAAAAAAAAAGAAGAAAAAAGAAATAGTGTTGTAAACACAACTTATAAAGGAAATTAGTAAAATTGAAGATTGATTTAAGCAGTAAAATATTTTGTTTGCTGAATTTTTCTAATATTTACCTAAATAGTCAATAAATGATTAATATCACTTTTCATGTAACAGCGTCTGCAAGAGGTGTCTGGTGTTCAAATGTGTCTCCTATCCCAGTTATTCTGATGACACTTCAAAGAACAAAGCTAAACCTAGGTGATAGCATACAGCCATAAAATTAGCTCCATGAAACCCATGTGGCCTGAAATTCCTAGTTTAAATTGTCACATCCTATTTGTTTTCATGGCGGGTCCCTTTTCTGCTAAAACCCATGTAAATCCTAAACAGTTATGTGAGCAGTAGCCAATCCAAAGTTGTATGTAATAGGCTTTCAGTCCTTTCCATAATAATGGTCACCTTGTCTCCCAAGCATTGTCAATGAACTTTTAGCAATGAAGATTATCTGAGTTTCCATTTGGCCTCAGTGGATCTATATCAGTCTCAAATGGTAGAAATCACAAGTATTTAAGCTTACGTTGTTATTCCTAAGGAGAAAAAACATAAGACAAAATCTGTTTTATGAACTCATTTTTGTGTATCCTCACTAAGATATGAAGCCAATTTTCATGAAATGAAAGTTGAGAGGAAATATATTCTATAGACTTATAAAATTTAAAAGCAACATAAGTTTGTACCCCAGAATAAATTAAACTGCTAAAAACTGTTAAGACCATTGAACAAGACATGTAAGTATACATTGTGAGTCACGGATTCATGAATATGGCATTTTCACAAACACATCAAAATGTCATTTAATTGATTTGGTCCACTACTAAATGATGCTTGTCTTTAGCACTGACTAGAAATGTTTCCTAAATATATAAGTATGCATAATTATTTATGGTTTACATATTTCAAGGCTTTCTGTAGAGATAAAATACCTACAGAATTTTTTTCAAATGCAATATTCAGTTAGTATATGCAAAGTCGTTTGTATATTTATTTAAATATGAGAACAATTAATGCCTATATGTTGTTATTTTAATGCGCTTAAAAATATAATAACACTTGAAATCTCCCTTTGGAAACATTTGATCTAACAAATGAAATTGTTTCAAATTTGGTTAGAATAAGTCAGTTAAATGTATTCTTTTGCTGCATTACAGAAATTGGTTTCATGCCATTCAAAATCATCAATATTTCCTTTTGAAGGAGAGGGGAACTTTCTTCTGTATTTGTGCAGCTTTGGAGAGGGAGATATATGAAACGGAATTAGCTGTCTTGTAGTGGTTGGAGCTGTGTGATGAAAACATAGCGATCGCTATAGTAGTCTTTCCAGTTTGGTGCATGTTTGACAAGTTTCAAGATCCTCCCACTGTGTAGAATTGTCAGAAACCACTCCTGCCACATCGACGGACCTGAGAACATTATGTTTAAGTTAAACAAGCAATTTCCAGAAGGACAAATGCTTCAGATTCCACTTTTATGAGATATCTACAATAGTGAAACTCACAGAAGCGGAAAGTAGAATGGTAGCCAGGGGCTAGGAGGAGAGGAAAACGGGGAATTGGAGTGCAATCGGCATAGAGTTGTAGTCATACAAGATGAGAAAGTTCTAAGGATCCACTGTCAAACAATGGGCATATACTTCATTATACTGTGTTATATGCCTAAACATTTGTTAAGAGTATATATGTCACGCATTGTGTTTTTACCACAATTTAAATAATACTCCTAATTCCCTTATTTCATCTATTCAACACCTTAAATTTAAATAATACTGCTAATTCCCTTATTCCATCTATTCAACACCTTAGAAAAACTGTTGGTGGCCAAGCTCGGTGGCTCACACCTGTAATCCCAGCAGTTTGGGAGGCTGAGACGGGTGGATCACCTGAGGTAGGGAGGTCGAGACCAGTCTGGCCAAGATGGAGAAACCTCATCTCTACTAAAAATATAAAATTAGCCAGGCGTGGTGGCGCACGCCTGTAATCCCAGCTACTTGGGAGTCTGAGGCAGGGGAACCACTTGAACCCAGGAGGCAGAGGTTGCGGTGAGCCGAGATCCCGCCATTGCACTCCAGCCTGGGCAGCAAGAGTGAAACTCTGTTGAAAGAAAGAAAAAAGAAAAAAAGGAAGAAAAGAAAGAAAGAAAGGAAGAAAAGAAGAAAGAAAGAAAGAAAGAAAGAAAGAAAGAAAGAAAGAAAGAAGAAAGAAAGAAAGAAAGAAAAGAAAGAAAGACAGACAGAAGGGAGGGAGGGAGGAAAGAAAAAAGAAAGAAGGGAGGAAGGGAGGGAGGAAAAAAAGAAAGAAAGAAAAGAAAAAAAGAAAGAAAGAAAGAAAGGAAAGAAAGGAAAGAAAGAAAAAAGAAAAGGAAAGAAAGAAAAAGAAAAAAGAAAAGAAAAGCTGTTAGTACTTCACTGGCCTTGTCTGGCTGCATGGTGTATGAGGGAATGTGTGGGCTCTGGAGTCAGACAAGCTCGGTACAACTGCTGGGTGACCTGGAACAGGTTATTAACCTTGCTGGTCCTCAGTGTCATCTTTTCTAAAATAAGGATGAAATAAGATGGGCCCATCTATCTTCCAGCACCATTGTATGGATTCGTCCTGTGAGTTGCTCAGTCATGACAGTCATTATTATTTATTATTATTATTATTTTTGAGACAGTCTCGTTTTGTCACCCAGGCTGGAGTGCAGTGGCGCGATCTCGGCTCACTACAAGCTCTGCCTCCCAGGTTCATGCTATTCTCCTGCCTCAGCCTCCCGAGTAGCTGGGACCACAGGCACCCGCCACCACGCCCGGCTAATTTTTTGTATTTTTAGTAGAGATGGGGTTTCATCATATTAGCCAGGATGGTCTTGGTCTCCTGACCTCGTGATCCACCTGCCTTGGCCTCCCAAAGTGCTGGGATTACAGGCGTGAGCCACCGCGCCCGGCCTATTATTTTTTGATTAGCATCTGGCCTTTCACCAGGACCATAGTAGTTATCCAGTAATTATTTGTTGAAGTAATAATTTAATTCATCCTTAATGAATTTTTTTATTTTACCCTGAATTCACACACTTCTCCATTTTTTACTGCAATAATTCTTAAGTAATTATGGGTTGTATTCAACGTTCTCAGTCTAGATAAGATTGAAAATTATGTATCAGCTTACTAGTCAAACTCTTTTTGTTACTACTCTTCCTGAAGGGTCTTCAACTCTGTTTCTATTCTGACTGTGTGTACTCTTTCCCACTTTCCTGGACCTGTGTCTAGGACCCTTCTCCAACAGCCCTACAAGTAGTTAATCCCCAGCACAACACTTTTCTGCCAACAGTAGTCTTCTATTTCTTTCAGGAAAACATTGACTAAAAGCTCACATTTTCCATAAAAATGTCCCTGTATGAATTCACCCTACATCGATCTTGCTCTCACTGAGGGTTTCTTCTGATCTCATACAAACCTAAAACAGATCATTTCACACTTGGCTATTGGGTCTATAGCAGAGTCACAGAAATATGACTCCTGTCCCTAATATAAGGTAAGATGTGGTCCCTAAAGCAGGGGATTTTTCTTGAGTGTCTTTTCTCCCTTGCACAGTATCTAATACAGTGCTGCTCCCACAGCACTGAGCAGCAGTCTTTAAGACGGTGGTTTGGAATTTGATCTTTGCAGACTTGAGTTTTCATCCTGGCCTTGTAAACTACAGGCACTATAAGAAAGTGTCCCAAACGCTCTGCCACATTTGTACAGGGGAGATATCATGCATTTTATAGGGCGTGATGGTTAATTTTAGGTGACCAAAATGTGACTGCGTTTAGGAATACATAGAGAACTGGTAAAGCAATATTTCAGGGTGAGCCTCTGTGGGCATTCCAGATAAGATTGGAGTGAGTTGGTGGACAGAGTGAGAAAGTTACCTTCAATCTGGGCGGGCCACATCCAATTCGTTCAGGACCTTGATAGAAGAAAGAAGGCAAGGCAGATGAAATGCGCTTTGCTCCCTTTCTCTGCGGAAGCTGGGATTCTTCTTTTTTCTTTTGAGATGGAGTCTTGCTCTGTCACCCAGGCTGGAGTGCAGTGGTGCCGTTTCGGCTCATTGCAATCTCTGCCTCCTGGGTTCAAGCCATTTTCCTGTCTCAGCCTCCCGAAGAGCTGGGACTACAGGCGCATGCCATCAAGCCAGCTAACTTTTGTATTTTTAGTAGAGATGGGGTTTCACCATATTGGCCAGGCTGGTCTCAAACTCCTGACCTCGTGATCCGCCTGCCTTGGCCTCCCAAAGTGCTGGGATTATAGGCGTGAGCCACTGCGCCTGGCCACTGGGACTCTTATTATCTTATTATCTGGCCAGAACTCTTGGCTCTTTGGCCTTCAGACTCCAGGACTTACATGCCCATTCCCTGGCCTGCCCAGGTTCTCAGGCCTTTGGCCTTATATTGAGAGTTATAGCTTTGGCTTCTCTGGTACTGAGGCTTTTGGATGTGGACTGAGTCACATTCCTGGCCTCCCAGGGTCTCCAGCTTGCAGACAGCCTGTCCTTAGACTTTTAACCCTCCAACTCCCCGAATCAATCCCCTCTGATCTATCTATGTATCTTTGTCTATATCCTGTTGATGGTGTCTCTTAAGAGTCCTGACTATTCCACAGGGGTAATGTGAGGGAGAAATGAGGTCATGCATGCGAGCATTTCACACTGTGCCTGACACATGCCCTTGCCCAATCAGCTGCAGCTGCAGTTATTCTAGAGCTTACAATCAGTGTTCAAAACAGTGGAAGGCCTTCTATCTGGTACCTAGCCATCACATTGAGCTTCTCCTGTCATTTAGCAATTCCAGACTTGTTTTGAGAGCAAACCCCTGTTCTATGCAGCACTGACGTGGGGCTAAAACATTTTTAGGCATGAGATACTCAAGCTGGGAATGAACAAAGGCCAGAATGTTCTTCAGAGTTGAGAGCAGAGGAAGCAACACGGTCAAGAGACATGGACATGAGCCTTCCTGCAATGCGTTTTATTTCCAGGGGTCTAATGAGAAAGCGACGCACATATGTATATATCATCTCATGCTTAGCTCCTTAATATGCCCAAGGTGTTTTCATATCTTTTCAGCAACTGTCTACCACAGCTGAGAGTCACATGATTACCTGTTGTTGGTGGCTGTTGGCAAGGGGGTTTTCTCTTTAGGGACAGAGGAAGATTTGCCTAAAAAGGTCAGGAAGCTTTGACATCCATTATTTCATTATAAAGGTCCTCTACAGCTTTGGTTGTATAATATTTCGGGCCTTTACTTTTCTCATTCCACTCTTTATTTTAAGCCTGAGCTTGTGGGTCCTTGGAGAAGGAGAGAAAATATTTAAACTCTGATCAACTAATTTAACTATGTATATAACATGTAGAATAAATAAAGACTTAAATGAAAGCATAGCATTTATGAAAGCTCCAACAAATTAAAAGGTAATTTAAATGATTGATTTCTGGTTTTAGTGACTTGTTAACAAATTAAAGCAGTTTGTGAAAATAAACTCAGTTACATTTTTTGCTTGTATAAGTTCAAAATCATAATTCCTTTCCAAAGCTGAACATGCCTGAAATGGGTCTGCCAATCATCACAATAAAACAGGAAGCCCCAATGCAAAAGCTAATCAAGATGGGTTCCCAAGCAAACAGTAGTTGAAGCTCCAACGGCCATAAAATGATGAAAGAAACACGGTTTAAGAGCCATGGATAATTTTTTTGAATGCCAAAAGAGTTATCATAGACTGATTTGACATAGAGATTTTAATGGAAATATCATGGCATCAAAACAAGGTGCCAGTAAGTAAATCAGTTCTTGAATGTAATTTTGAAACACACTGTGCAAAATTGCTCAGTGCAATGATGTACACTGATCCAAAAAGTGACTACTGACAAGACATGGTTTATTTCGGTTTTTAATCTACTATGGAAAAAACGAATTTCTCTTTGGAAAGAGCTATACAACCATGTCCAACATGATTTCCTAAAAAGACAGCAGGATGTTTTCCTTCTGACCAGCTTCCCACCCATAAATGCAAATATTATTGTTCAGGGTTGTTGGAGCATTTGCAAATCAAGAGGCTTTGATTTACACCCAGCATGCTCATTCTTAGATGGTAGATCCATATAAGAACTACAAAAGACATAGAAGATACTAGAATACATTGTTGGAGTTCAGGATGTGGGACAATACCCTGTGTCTGTTGTACAGTGTCCCAGATTTTTCAGGATTTCATAGGAGGCAGCTACAATGTATACATGCAAAGCCCTGAAATTCCTTCCTTAGCTAATGAAGTGGAGCCCTGACGTCAGCTAGGAAAGGGATGCAACAGAACTCATTTATAGTTTCTCAAATGATGCTCCCATTTCTTCAAAGCCACCATGAATTTAGCACCTTTAAAGCTATAATAACAATCTATGTAACAAGTGGAAAATGCTTATAGAATCAGTGCTTTCCATTGCAAACCCTTATTATATGGAAATTCACATTTCCATAATCACATAGAGGTAAAAAATGTTATTCATTATGAAGCTAAAAGGTATGAATTTCTCTGTCATAATACTTACTGAAAACTGGAAACTGAAATGTGAAAATTTTGTACTTTATTCTTCTTAAAATGATAGTTTCCTTTCTCTGTTTGCCTGTGAAGCATGCTTCAGCAATAACACCTTACCTTCCAAAACAAATGATGGTGCATAAAACACACACAGACATATATATATACACACATATATACATAGATATGCATAGTAGAGAAGACCTGTGTGTTTCTAATGTATGGAAATGGGAAATATACATCCAGTCTTCTCAGTTGCAAAAAGAAAGCGGTTTTTAAGTAGATAGTTTTGGCTTTACTTTGAATAGATTTGGATCAACTTTGAATTTTTTTCTTAATTATATTAGACTGTAGGGAGGGGACTCTGTAAGGAAGGCTGATGCAAAGGATTCTTCCACCAGTTTATATAAACCAAAAGATTTTGTGACAGTGAAACATAAGTAGTGTATTAGAGTTCTCTAGGGGGACAGAACTAGTAAGATAAATGTGTATGTGTGTGTGTGTATATATATACATTTCATAGATATATGTATATATATGAATGTATATATATTTCCTATATATATATGTGTATATGTGTGTGTGTGTGTGTGTGTGTATATATATATATATGAAAGGGAGTTTATTAAGGATAATTGACTCACAGGATGACAACATAAGGTCCCACAATAAGCTGTCTGCAAGTTGAGGAGCAAGGAAGCCAGTAGTGGATCAGTCCAAGTCCCAAAACCTCAAAACCTCAAAACCTCAAAAGTAGGGAAGCCAACAGTGCAGTCTTCAGTCTGTGGCGGAAGGCCCGAGAGCCCCTGGAAAACCACTAGCATAAGTCCAAGAGTCCAAAAGCCAAAGCAGTTGGAGTCTGATGTTGGACAGCAGGAAGCATCCAGCATGGAGAAAGATGAAGGCCAGAAGACGCAGCAAGTCTGCTCATTCCACCTTCTTCTGCCTGCTTTTGTCTAGCTGTGTTGGCAGGAAAGGGGACGGTGCCCACCCAGATTACGGGTTGGTCTGCCTCTCCCAGTCCACTGGCTCAAATGTTAATCTCCTCTAGCAACACCCTCGCAGACACATCTAGAAACCATACTTTGCATCCTTCAATCCAATCAAGTTGACACTTAACATTATCCATCACAAGTAGGTAGAATCCAGTTCTTGGTACTTGATTTAAGCACCATCAAGATCCCATAAAGGTGGAAAGCTTACAAGAAGCCAAGTCATCCTGTTAAGGGGAAATTTGTCTCCAGTGCTCAATCCTGACCTAATCCTCATCCTCCATGTCTGGTTAACTGAGGACTTGTCCATCTGACCCCAACCCCGCAACACCCACCTCCCTCCCTTCTCACACACCACGTCTTCCCTCCTTCCTCCCTCCCCACCATCCGAGAAGAAGCAGACCCACACATCATTTTACAACAAGTTCATTTTATTTTCATCACCATGGGGCGTACCCTGTGGGATCTAAAACGTACTCTAGACCCCATTGACTATTTATCTGGGGCCAGATCTCTGGAGACTTCTCAAATAGATCTGAGGTCTCTGGCCTTGCCCTGAAATTAATGGCTGCCCAGGGAGACGCTTCAGGTGGTGGAGGTCTCCTTGCTCTTTTGGTCTTGCTGTGGCTCATTTTGATTGAGTTTCTCATTCAGCTGGTCACAGTGTCTGGATTGCATTGGCCCTCTCTCGTGCTCAGCTTTTCTTGAAGTGGTGATCATTTTGAAGAAGCTTTTTCCCTGGAACTCCCTCGAAGGCTTCCTTTTCCCTTTCAGATTGTCTTGGGACCCAGAAGGACAGCAGAGAGATCACAGAAAGGCACTGGTTTTGGGGAAGGGGATAGAGGACGAGTGGGACCAGGGGTTTCATGTGAAGGTTACAGGCTGGGGTGGAGGGTTGTGCCAGGCAAGGACAAGGTAGGAGTCTTGGGAGGGAGGAGTCAAGGGGAAGATGAGGAGGAGCTTGGGTGTGTCGCTCACCTTGATAGGGCTTCTGGGCCTGGGTTAAGAGGGGGCCTTTGTCTTCCTTGACTCTTTGGTGTTGGTGGGTGGGGGTTCTACAACTGGTCTGATTGCCTGGTTTCCTGGTTATCTTCACCACCTCAGGGTCTCTCAGTGGTCTACTCCAGGCCTCCTGGCTTCCCTATATATACCTTTCCAGGACAGGGAGGTGCCACACCCCTGAGCTTTGATTGGTCAGCAAACCACTACCCAGCCAATAGTGGCTCTGCTGGGGTGTGAGGGCCTTAGATAGCAGAAACCATCATCACAGCATTGTCATGGTGGGAGGAAAGAAGGAGAGTGGGGAGGGTGATCTGACGAGGAAACCAGTATGCTCTGGTTGAAGAATGGGGGACATTTGTTTGGCATGCCTAAAGAGCCTTCCCAAACTGATTAGTGCTGCTCCTTTCCTCCAATGTTCAGCTTTGGGGAGCTCACATAGCAGAAGAGAGTGTATTTCCTCCAAGCCTTTCCCCAGAGTCACCCTATTTCAGTGCTTCCTTCTGTTTTCTCCCACCATCCACCATTATCTAGTTTTCTCACACCTTACCAGAAAGCTCTGCAAGGTAATCTGGCTGTAATTAAGTTTATATAGAGGTGTGAATCATCCTACTTCCCCCCTAAAAATTTCTCTTATGCATCTTGAAGCCCACTCAGTCGGCTACTACCTGGGAATTTTTCCACCCTACTTCCTGTTCCCAGTGTCCTCAGAAGTCTCCCGGTGTTGCGGGAAGTCAGGGACCCTGAACGAAGGGACCGGCTGAAGCCATGGCAGAAGAACGTGAATTGTGAAGATTTCATGGACATTTATTAGTTCCCCAAATTAATACTTTTATAATTTCTTATGCCTGTCTTTACTGCAGTCTCTGAACATAAATTGTGAAGATTTCGTGGACACTTACCACTTCCCCAATCAATACCCTTGTGATTTCCTATGCCTGTCTTTACTTTAATCTCTTAATCCCATCATCTTCGTAAGCTGAGGAGGATGTATGTTGCCTCAGGACCCTGTGATGATTGCGTTAACTGCACAAATTGTTTGTAGAGCATGTGTGTTTGAACAATATGAAATCTGGGCCCCTTGAAAAAAGAACAGGATAACAGCAATGTTCAGGGAACAAGAGAGATAACCTTTAACTCTGACCGCTGGTGAGCTGGGTGGAACAGAGCCATATTTCTCTTCTTTCCAAAGCAAATGGGAGAAATATCGCTGAATTCTTTTTCTAAGCAAGGAACATTCCTGAGAAAGAGAGTTCATCCCTGAGGGTAAGCCTCTGAAATGGCCGCTTTGGGGAGCGGCCGTCTTTTGTAGTGGAAGCTGTAGGGATGAAATAAGCCCCAGTCTCCCGTAGCACTCCCAGGCTTATTAGGACGAGGAAGTTCCCCCCTAATCAATTTTGGTCAGACCGGTTGTCTGCTCTCAAACCCTGTCTCCTGATAAGATGTTATCAATGACAATGCATGCCCGAAACTTCATTAGCAATTTTAATTTCGCCCTGGTCCTGTGGTCCTGTGGTCCTGTGGTCCTGTGGTCCTGTGATCTCGCTCTGCCTCCATTTGCCTTGTGATATTCTATTACCTTGTGAAGCATGTGATCTCTGTGACCCACACCCTATTCGTACACTCCCTCCCCTTTTGAAAATCACTATTAAAAACTTACTGGTTTTGCACCTTGTGGGGCATCATGGAACCTGCTGACATGTGATGTCTCCCCCGGACACCCAACTTTAAAATTTCTCTCTTTGGACTCTGTCCCTTTATTTCTCAGACCAGCCGACACTTAGGGAAAATAGAAAATAGAAAATTTTTGCCAGATATCTGGCTGAATTTCACCCGATATCTGGCTGAATTTCCTGATATCCTGGGGTTTCAGTTTTCCCCAGTCTGAAATCACTGCTTTCAGGCCGTCAAATTCCAGTGAATACATTTGTTCCACTGGATATCACATGAGTATTGCATCAACTGTGAGGTCATGACCCTCTCAGTAGGTGTAGTACCCATACTCAGTAGGAGTAGTAACGGGGCTTGGATTTTAGCAGTGTAGGGTGAATGAGGCAGATTTTCTCATGCCAGAAATCATGTAGGATGTTTGCATGTAGAAAACTACAACCTAACACTGATGAGTTCGTGGAGCAGGGTGGGATTGTGTAGGATAGTTCATCACTGTGCCTGAGGTTCTCTCCAGTGTAACAAAGTTTTTTCAAAAGACCTTACAATTGGAAAGGAACAAATACAAAAAAACTCTTCATTTACATAATATGAGTATATGCAGACAATCCTATCAATGTAAAAATGCTTCTAGAATGAATACAACTTTAGCAATGTTGTTGCATTTAAGACCATTATACTTGTATTTTAATAATAGCAATAAACAATTGGCAATTGAGACAAACACAGTACAATTTAAATTAACATTAGAAAATATAAATTGAAAGGGATAAATATGACAGGAGATGTAGAAGATCTGTCCATTGAAAACTATAAAGCATTACAAAGATAAATTCAATGGGGGTATATGTAAATAGAGATACAAACTTTATTCATGAGTCAGAAGACTGAATATTAAGATGTCATTTATTTTTCCTCAACTTTTTTGATAGATTCAATGCAATCAAAATCCAAATTCCAGATTTTTTAAAATAGAAATTGGGAGGCTAGCACTACCATTGATATAGAAATGTAAAAGTTCTAGAATAGCCAAAGAAAACATTAAAAAATAGAAAAATGTGGTGGGGTTACCCTACTTCATTTCAAGGCTTATAAACTAACAATGATCAGTATAGTCGGAATTATCATTATTATAGGAATATATCAATGGAAGAGAATAAAGCCCAATAGTATACACACATGTATATGCATATATAGACAACTAATTACTAATAAAGATGCAAATGAAGGTGAGAAGAGAGAAATGACAGTGTATTCAACAATTGGGTCTGGAACAATTGGATATCTCATATGGTTTGGCTCTGTGTCCCCACCCAAATCTCACCTGGAATTATAATTCCCATAATCTCCATGTGTCAAGGGCAGGACAAGCTGAAGGTAATTCGATCATGAAGGCAGTTTCCTCAGGGCTCTTCTCATGATAGTGAGTGAATTTCACGAGATCAGATGGTTTTATAAGCATCTGGCATTTCCCTTGCTTGCACTCACTCCATCCTGCCACTCTGTGAAGCTGCCAGCTTCTCCTTTGACTTCCTCCATGATTGTAAGTTTCCTGAGGCCTCCCCAGTAATATGGGAACTATCAGTCAATTAAACCTCTTTCCTTTATAAATTACCCAGTCTTGGGTATTTCTTCATACCCAAGTGTGAGAATGGACTAATGCACTAAATTGGTACTGAGGTAGTGTGGGGCATTGTTATAAGGTGCCTGAGAATGTGGAAACGCCTTTGGAACTGGGTAATGGGCAGATATTGGAACACTTTGGAGGGCTCAGAAGAAGACAGGAAAATATGGAAAAGTTTGAATCTTCTTAGAGATTGTTGAACGGCTTTGACCAAAATGTTGATAGTGATATGGACAATGAAGTCCAGGCTGAGTTGGTCTCAGATGGAAATGAGGAACCTGTTGTGAATTGAAATAAAGGTGACTCTTGCTATGCTTTAGCAAAGAGACTGGCAACATTTTGCCCCTGCGCTAGAGATCTGTGGAACTTTGAACTTGAGAGAGATGATTTAGGGTTTTTGGTGGAAGAAATTTCTAAGCAGCAGAGCATTCAAGAGGCCTGGATAACTATGAAAGCATTCAGTTTTATGCATTCACAGAGATGGTTTGAAATTGGAACTTTTGTTTAAAAGGAAAGTGGAGCTTAAATGTTTAGGAAATTTGAGGCCCAATGATGCAACAGAAGAGAAAAATCTCGTTTTCTGAGAAGAAATTCAAGCTGGCTGCAGAAATTTGTATAAGTAACTAGGAGCCAAATGTTAATCTCCAAGACAATGGGGAAAATGTTCCAAGGGTATGTCAGGTCCTCCTGTCACAGGCCCAGAGGCCTAGGAGCAAAAAGTGGTTTCTTGGGCCAGGCTGAGGGTCTTGCTGCTTTGTGCAACCTCGGTACTTGGTGCCCTGTGTCCCAGCCATGGCTAAAAGGGGCCAATGTACAGCTGAGGCCATTGTTTCATAGGGTGCAAGCCCCAAGCCTTGGTGGTTTACATGTGGTGCTGGTCCTGCCAGTGCACAGAAGTCAAGAATTGAGTTTTGGGAACTTCTGCCTAGATTTCAGAGGATGTATGGAAATGTCTGGATGTCCAAGCAGATGTTTGCTGCAGGGGTGGAGCCCTTAGGGAGAACCTCTGCTAGGGCAGTACAGAAGGAAAGCAGAGTCCCCACTGGGGCATTGCCCAATGGAGTTGTGAGAAGAGGGCCACTGTCCTCCAGATCCCAGAATGGTAGATCTACCGACAGCTTTTGCTGTGTGCCTGGAAAAGCTGCAGACACTCAATGCTAGCACATGAAGGCAACTGGGAGGGGGACTGCACCCTGCAAAGCAAAAGGAGTGGAGCTGCCGAGGCCATGAGAGCCCACCTCTTGTATCAGCATTACCTGGATGTGAGACATGGAGTCAAAGGGGATCATTTTGGAACTTTAATGTTTAATGACTGCCCTATTGGATTTCAGACTTGCATGGGGCCTGTAGCCCCTTTGTTTTGGCCCAGTTCTCCCATTTGGGATGGGTGTATTTATGTAATGTCGGTATCCCCATTGTATCTAGGAAGTAACTAATTTGCTTTTGATTTTACTGGCTCATAGGCAGAAGGGACTTGCCTTGTCTTAGATGAGACTTTGGATTTGGACTTTTGGGTTAATTCGAGAATGAGTTAAGACTTTGTGGGGCTGTTGGAAAGGCAAGATTGTGTTTTGAAATGTGATAACATAAGATTTGGAAGTGAACAGTGGCAGAATGATACAGTTTGGCTGTGTGGCCCGATCCAAATCTCCTCTTGAATTGTAATCCCCATAATCCACACAGGTCAAGGACAGGACCAGGTGGAGGTAATTGGATCACAGGGACAGTTTGCTCCATGTTGTTCTCATGATAATGGGTGAGTGTCACAAGATCTGATGGTTTTATATGCATCTGGCATTTCCCCTGCTTGCACTCTCTCCATCCTGCTGCCCTGTGGAGAAGGTGCCTGCTTCTCCTTTGCCTTCTGCCATGATTGTAAGTTTCCTGAGGCCTCCCCAGCAATGTGGACCGTGAGTCTATTAAGCCTATTTTCTTTTAAATTACCTAGTCTTGGATATTTCTTCACAGCAGTGTGAGAACAGACTAATACAATATCTATATGCAAACCCGAATTTCAGTGCATACTGTATCTATTTATCTTTCTATCTAAAAAGGGAGAGACAGAAAACAGAAAGATATATACGGAATTATCTCATGGGATTATGAGGTCTGGTACATTAAAAATCTGTAAAGTGGACCAGCAGGCTAGAAATTCACACAGCATTTTTATATTACAGTCTTGTGTTAGAATACCTTTTCCAGGAATACTTGTTTTTTTCTCTTGAGACATTCAACTAGTTGGATGAGGCCCACCAACATTATGGAGGGTAAACTGCTTTACTTAAATTCAGTCGATTGCAGATGTTGATCATATCTACAAAATACCTTCACAGAAACATCTAGACTAGTGTTTGACCACACAACTGAGTACTATAGCCTAGACAAATTGACACATAAAGCTAACCACCAAACATATCTTGCACCATATAAAAATGTAACTCAATGAGAACACATGGACACAGGGAGGGGAACATCACACACCGGAGCCTGTTGCGGGGTGGGGGTATAGGCAAGGGCGAACATTAGGAAAAATACCTAATGTATGCAGAGCTTAAAACCTAGATGACAGGTTGATAGGTGGAGCAAATCACCATTGCACATGTATATCTACGTAACAAACTGCAAGTTCAACACACGTATCCCAGAACTTAAAGTAAAATTTAAAAAAAGATGTACACAATAAAAAAATGTAACTCAAAATGAACCACAGACCTAAACGTCAGTATCATTTTATTTCTAGGAGAAAACAGAAGAAATATTCTGTTATCTGGGGCTATGTCTTAGTCAGCTTTGGCTGCCGTAACAAAATGCCATGGAGTCAGTAGATGAAACAACAGAAATTTATTTTTTTAACAGTTGTGGAGGCTAGAAATCCCAGGTCAAGGACTGGTGATGGGCTTATTCCTGGTTTGTAGATGCCCTTTGTTCATTATGTCCTTTATTGGCCTTTCCTCTGTGCATGTGCATGGAGAGGGGGTGGGGAGTGCTCATGTAGGCACAAGAATGCTTTCTTGTGTCCCTTCTTATAAGCTCACTAATTCTATGAGATCAAGGTGCCACCCTTATGATCTCCTTTAACATTAATTAAATCCTTAGAGGCCTCATCTCCAAATATGGACACGCTTGGAAACAGGACTTCAAAATATGAATGTGGTGGAGGACATAAGCATTAACAAAGAATAGACACATAGATTCATAAATCAGAATAGAGCTAGGAAATAGACCTACATATATATAGTCAGGTGATTTACAACAAAGGCAATAATGGTGAAAGTATATTTTTTCTAACAAATGGAGCTTGAATAATTGGACATCTATACAAAAACAATAATAATGATAATTATAATATAAACAAATCCTTAGGTATTTCATGAAAATTAACCAAAGATACATCATAGAGATAATGCAAATGCAAAAACTATACAACTTCTCTAAGAAAACATAAGAGAATATCTACATAAGTTTGAGTTTGGTGATGTTTAAATTCAACACCAAAATCATGATCAATGAAAGAAAAAATTGCCAAATTGGAGTGTATTAAAATAACAGTCTTATGCTCTTCAAAAGACACTGTAAACAGAATGAAAACAAAAGCTACAGACTAAAAGAAAACATCTGTAGTACACATTTCTGATAAAGAACATGTCTCTATAATATACAGGGATTCTTAAAACTCAACAATAGAAAAATAACTGAAAATAGTCAAAAGATCTGAACAGGTGTTTCACCAAAGAAGATATACAGATGACAAATAAACATATTGAAGGTGCTGAAAGTCCTTTGTCATTAGAGAATTGTGTGCTAAAATGAGACACCACTACATACCTTCTAGAATGTCTGAAATCCCTCCTGCCACCAAAAAAATACAAGACCAATTGCTAGTGAAAACGTGGAGCAACAGAAACTTTCATTCATTACTGGTAGAAATGCAAAACGACTTTGGAAGTTAATCTGGCATTTTCTTTAAAAAACTAAACATAGTCTTACCATAAGATTCAGCAATCATATTCCCAGGCATTTTATCTAGCTGATTTTAAAACTTACTTCTACATAGAAACTTGTGTATGAATGTATACAACAACTTATTTTATAATCACTATTTTATAAAAATAGAGGCATCCAAGATATATTGCATTAGGTGAATAGATAACAAAACATGGCACAACCATACAATGAGCTACCATTAGTCAATAAAAGGATATGTTCCAAGCCACACAAAGACATGGGTGAGCCTTATGCTCATATTGCTATATGAAAGAATACAGTCTGAAAAGCCTAGATAGGGTAAGATTTCATTTATATGACATTCTGGAAAAGGCAAAATTATAGATATCATAAACCTATCAGTGGGAGCCGGGGGGGCTATAAGAGGAGCACAAGCTACTTATTAGTGCAGTGAAACTACTATGCATGATACTGCAATGGTGGATACAAGGTTGTCTGGGTCTGAATGTTTGTCTTTCCAGAAAATTCAAATCCTAACACCAAGGTGATGGTGTTAGGTATGAGGTGGGGCATTTGGGGGCTGATTAAATCATGACAGCAGAGCCGTCATGAATAGCATTAGTGCCTTTATTAAACAGATCTCACAGAGATCCCTTGCCCCGTCTTCCATGTGAGGACACGGGAAAGAGAGCTGTCTATGAACTGGGAAGCAGGTTCCTGCCAGACACAAAATTTGTCAGCAAATGTTGAACCTGATCTTGGACTTCCCAGCCACCAGAAGCGTGAGAAATAAAATTCTGTCATTTATATGCCACCCAGTCTATGGTATTTTTGTTAGGGCAGCCCGAATGGACCAAGACAAAGGCACCAGACATTTTTCAAAACCCATAGATGCTTACAGCACAAAAAGTGAAGCTTAAAGTGTGCAAATTTTAAAAATAACTTAAGAGGTTGGAAAAATCATAGGACAGAATGCAGAATGTTGCACGTGCACACACACACACACACACACCTAGATGTATTACAAATGTGTGAAATTACCTCAGTGAAGCAAGTGGGGGGAATTATGAGGTCATTATTACTGTCTTAATAATGTTGAAAATTAGTGGAGTCTGTAAGACTAAAGGCCAAAGGAGCTACACAGAAGTACTGCACTGTAACTGATACAAGGTTTTTATTTATTTATTTATTTTTCTTATGGAGGCACAACATTATGGGTTACCAAATCTAAATCTGCTGTATACACATGTTGGTATTAAACTATTAGCTAAATGGATGGTGGATGATGGGAGACAGGTTTCTCACGGATGGAGTGACAGACTATAGATAAACAAGGAGAGAAAGCTAGAATGATCCTTGTGGTAATGGATTAGAGTTGAAGACCTCAGTATAAAACCGTATTTAATTTAATATATAGGCAAATGTTTACATATATAAATTTAACAGACATGTATATACGTGATATATACAAACATATATTTCATTGTTCTCAGCAGAGAAGCCTATGACTAAAAACTACCCTGTAGCAACGAGCACACCTAGAACCCAGATGTCGATTCCCACCTAGAACCATTTCCCAATGAAGCGAACCAGACCTCTGGAGAAATGGCTTAGTTTAGCACTGGGGCAGGGCATAAACAAGATGAACCAGGAGCATCTTGTAGCCCTAGAAATGAGGGGCTGAAGAATATGATAAAGGACATCACAGTGTTGCATTCAGCAAAACCCAGACTACGGAAAACTGAAGAGAATGCAAGATCTGTTTCTTTCCAAAAACAACAAAACAATGGCAGGGAAACAGGTGCAGTGGAGGAGACCTACAGATGACGAAAGAGTTAAGGGTTATAACGACAAAAAAAATCACTGTATAATGCCATGTTTGGGCTCTCATTCAAATAAACATACTTTTACAAAGTGTAAGTCTGCCAGATAAGTGTGTAAATCAGTTGAACACCTGATAATTATTTATTTAATTTTTTTAGAAATGAAAACTGTATTGGGATTTTAGTTAATATAAAATCCTTAACTTTTAGAAAAACATATTGAGGTATTTAGAGATGAAATGGAATGATGTCTTAGATTTGCTCCACATTATTCCAGCAGCTGAGATGCAAGTACGTGAGCGTCGAACTGGAACCAGATATGCCATGTATTGCAGGTTGTTGATGCTGAGTGCCAGGTGTTCTGGTTTCATTATGTTATTCTATTATTCAAGGTTTTTGAGGCGCTCCCTGAGAAAAAGTTTTTATCGCAAATTTCACACCATTTAAAGTGAAATCCTATGTGAAACTGAACACTTTGCAGAAATAAAATAAATACATTTCCAAATTGGTCCAAAAAGGAAAAGAAAACTTAAACTATACAAACTGAAATGGTACAATATTCATAGCTCAAGCCACCCTCAAGTGTTCCAGTCTAGGCAGTCTTGGAGGCCGATTGAACAAAATGATCAGGAAAAACTACCATCTTACCTCAACTCTTCCAAGGCATACAAAATATAGACTATTGTTCAATTCCTTCTCCCAGACTAGCCCTCCTGGATACAAAAACCAGATGAGGACCACCCCCACCCATGGACAAAAACACATCAAGGAAGCTCTCATACGTAACACCACATATCCTACATAAGTTAGTAGCATATTTAATGAACAAACAGGCTCTGCCCAAGGAAAGAAAATATGATTTAATATTACAAAAAAGAAACGTATTTCATTGTAATTCCTTACATACAAAATGGAGAAGAAAAAGATAAGTGCTCATATCACTGGGTATAGGAAAAGCTTTTGAAGGAAATTCAATATGAGTTCAAAGTAAACATATTTAGTTAACTTCTTTTGAAAGAGAATTTCCATTTACTAAAATCAACAGCAAACATACATAAATGCTAAATGTTCGAGGACTTACTATTAAAGAGAGGAAAAATAATTAGATGTAAGGTATTATCTCCAGCTTTTAAATCAGTATTGAGACACAAAGTCAGAGCTATAAATATCAACATAAATAAGGAGTATGAATAGTGGAAAAAATATATAATGTTTAGTGATAACAACATTATCAGTCTTGAAAATTCAAAGGAGTAGGCATGTGGAAGATTCAAGTGAATGGGCCTTCAGAATGAGGTATACAACAGATTATAATAGCAAAATCAAAATCTTTGCCAGATGAAAGCAATCAGTAACTAGAACACTTAATAGACAATATGCCTTTTTCAATAGCGTCAAAATCCAAGAATTACCTGAAAAGAAGCCTAGTAAAAATGCAGAAGGTCTTTATAGAGGCAACTATCACAGAATACTGACAGATTCAAGTAAAAGGAGTTTGAAATTCATACATGAGGCTGGGCGCGGTGGCTCATGCCTGTAATCCCAGTATTTTGGGAGGCTGAGGCGGGCAGATCACCTGAAGTCAGGAGTTCCAGACACACTGGCCAACATGGTGAAACCCCATCTCTACTAAAAATACAAAAATTAGCTGGGTGTGGTACCGTGCACCTGTAATCCCAGCTACTCAGTAGGCTAAGGTAGGAGAATCACTTGAACTTGGGAGGTGGAGATTACAGTGAGCCGAGATAGTGCCACTGCACTCCAGCCTGGTAGACAGCGGGAGATGCCATCTCTCTCTCTCTCTCTCTTTATATATACACACACATACTCACACACACATATTATAGAGGAGCATAACATATTCATTGATGAGAAAGAGAACACTGTAAAAATGTCAAATATGCTTCAATTATGTACATGTATGTTTCAATTATGTACAGTTATGTACAAATTATGTCTTATCTGTAGCTGCCAACATGACAATCAAATTTGGGCTGCTGTTCTCTGCTTCACAAATCAACCCTGGAAAATTATAGGAGGGAAAAAGAAGGAGAAAGACACAATATCAGCAACAAAATCTAAGCAACAAAATAGAGAAAGCCCTGGGTGATGCTGAAGACGGTTGAACTGGCAATTGTGTTTGACACTTGCAGTCTCGATTGGAGGGGGGTTGGCAGCAGGGATATTGGGGAGGTCTGTACCCTGCCTAGACTGCAGTTGACAAAATGGTTAGAATGAAAGTTTTCAAATTTCCACTTCACATCATTACACAATCTGAGGCAGCTCCTCAAAACATGATGCTAGTAGCCCTAGGGCAACAGCAGGACACCAGTTAAACAGGGCTGGTTAAGACAGTATGGATCAAGAGTTCCACTAATAACAACCAGACACCAACATAGTGGGTGAGAAATTGTGTTTCAAAAAAAATTGTTTCAACAGAACGTAAAGAATGGAAAAGAAGTAGAATAGGATATAAGAGTGAATCATGCATACTACTGGTAGGTATTCTTTCCTAGAAATAAACACATATATATACAGCTACCTACATATATCCTTGGAAGATACGAAAAGTGTATTTCTTTTTCATTTTTAAATTTTTTTGAGACAGAGTGTCACTCTGTCGCGAGGCCCACGCTAGAGTTCAATGGCACGATCTCGCCTCACTGCAAACTCCGCCTCCAGGTGCAAGCGATTCTCATGCCTCAGCCTCCTGAGCACTACCACACCCAGCTAATTTTTGTATTTTGTGTAGAGACGGGGTTTCACCATGTTGGCCAGGCTGGTCTTGAACCCCTGACCTCAAGTGATCTGCCCGCCTCGGCCTCTCAAACTGTTGGGATTACAGGCGTGAACCACCGTGCCCGGGAGTAAAACATATTACTTTGAGGACAAAAGGTTTGCCAAGTGTAGCTCTGGCTGGAGAGAAGCCCCCGTGGGAAGGTGTGCGTCTTCTCCCAGAGGTCACTACAATCGCGGGAGTTGCCACTCTGCAGGAAGCACCTGGCCTGGGACCCGCAGCCATTCTCCGCAATGGGTGCAGCTGGGCAAATGCTCAGAGATGGCAGAAACAGCATCTCCCGCCCATAACTTCAACAAAGTGCCAGGAGCCAGGAGGAGGACCTTCCTGAGTGGGGACAGAGGGTCCACTCTCTCGACGTAGATGGGCCACAGAATCCAGCTCAGCCCCTCCTCTCAGCCCTGGAAGACCCTGGCAATGTTACCACGGCCACACCCCTCCTCCCACTGCCACCTCATGGGACTGGGGGTCAGAGACTTGGTGGGAGAGAAGCAGACACAATCGGCAGAGAATGGGTGTCCAGATTCTGCCAGGCATGAAAGTCAGGACCCTGAGGGGTGACTGAGGGTCCCCCAACCCCACGCCCAACCCGGCTACCACCAACACGACGACTTAAGCCCTGGGGCACCACTGGCATCCCTCCCCCTACCACCCCCAATCCCTCCCTTTACGCCACCCATCCAAACATCTTTACATTCACCCCCACCCCAATCCAGGCTGAATCCGGTTCCACCCCTGCTCTCAACCCAGGGAAGCCCAGGTGCCCAGATGTGACGCCACTGACTTGAGCATTAGTGGTTAGAGAGAAGCGAGGTTTTCGGTCTGAAGGGCGGCTTGAGATCGGTGGAGGGAAGCGGGCCCAGGCTCTGTAAGGAGGCAAGGTGACACGCTGAGGGAGGACTGAGGACCCACTTACCCCAGATAGAGGGCCCCAAATAATCCAGCGCTGCCCCTCATGCCAGTCCTGGACCATCTGGTGGTGGACTTCTCAGGTTGGGCCACCCCCAGCCCCCTTGCTGCTTAAACCACTGGGGACTCTGAAGTCAGAGCTCGTGTGACCAAGGAAGGGCTGCTTAGGAGAGGGCATCATGCCAGGCATCATGCTCAGGATTCTCAAGGAGGGCTGAGGGTCCCCAAGACCCCACTCCGGTGACCCAACCCCCACTCCAATGCTCACTCCCGTGACCCAACCCCCACTTCATTGTCATTCCAACCCCCATCCTACATCCCCCACCCCATCCCTCAACCCTGATGCCCATCCGCCCCACCATTCCACCCTCACCCCCACCCCCACGCCCGCTCCCACCCCCACCCAGGCAGGATCCGGTTCCCGCCAGGGAACATCCGGGTGCCCGGATGTGACGCCACTGACTTGCGCATTGGGGGGCAGAGAGAAGCGAGGTTTCCACTCTGAGGGGTGGCGTGAGTTCGGTCGAAGGAACCAGGCCCAGGTTCTGTGAGGAGGCAAGGTGAGAGGCTGAGGGAGGACTGAGGACCCCGCCACCCCAGATAGAGAGCCCCAAATATTCCAGCGCCGCCCTTGCTGCCAGCCCTGGACCACCCGCGGGAAGACGTCTCAGCCTGGGCTGCCCCCAGACCCCTGCTCCATAAGCCTTGAGAGACACCAGGTTCTTCTCCCCAAGCTCTGGAGTCGGAGGTTGCTGTGACCAGGGCAGGACTGGTTAGGAGAGGGCAGGGCACAGGCTCTGCCAGGCATCAAGATCAGGACCCAGAGGGAGGGCTGTGGGCCCCCAAGACTGCACTCCAATCCCCGCTCCCACCCCATTCCCATTCCCATTCCCCACCCAACCCCCATCTCCTCAGCTACACCTCCACCCCCATCCCTACACCCACTCCGTCACCTGACCACCACCCTCCAGCCCCAGCACCAGCCCCAACCCTTCTGCCACCCCACCCTCACTCCCCCCAACCCCACCCTCATCTCTTTCATGCGCCCCACTCCCATCCCCTCCCCCATTCTGGCAGAATCCAGTTTGCCCCTGCTCTCAACCCAGGGAAGCCCTGGATGGCCCGATGTGAAACCACTGACTTGAACCTCACAGATCTGAGAGAAGCCAGGTTCATTTAATGGTTCTGAGGGGCGGCTTGAGATCCACTGAGGGAAGTGGTTTTAGGCTCTGGGAGGAGGCAAGGTGAGATGCTGAGGGAGGACTGAGGAGGCACACACCCCAGGTAGATGGCCCCAAAATGATCCAGTACCACCCCTGCTGCCAGCCCTGGACCACCCGGCCAGGGCAGACATCTCAGCTGGGCCACCCCCCGCCCCACTGCCACTTAACCCACAGGGCAATCTGTAGTCACAGCTTATGTGACCGGGGCAGGGTTGGTCAGGAGAGGGCAGGGTCCAGGCATCAAGGTCCAGGCATCTGCCCGGCATTAAGGTCAGGACCCTGGGAGGGAACTGAGGGTTCCCCACCTACACTTGTCTCCTCATCTTCACCACCAGCCCACTCACATTCCCATACCCACCCCCCACCCCACTCACATTCCCATACCCACCCCCTACCCCCAACCTCATCTTGTCAGAATCCCTGCAGTCAACCCACGGAAGCTCCGGGAACGGCAGCCAGGCACTCGGATCTTGACGTCCCCATCCGGGGCTGATGGAGGGAAGGGGCTTGAACAGGGCCTCAGGGGAGCAGAGGGAGCAGAGGGAGGGCCCTACTGTGAGATGAGGGAGGCCTCAGGGGACCCAGCACCCCAGGACACCGCACCCCTGTCTGAGACTGAGGCTGCCACTTTTGGCCTCAAGAATCAGAATGATGGGGACTCAGATTAGCATAGGGGTGGGACCCAGGCCTGCAAGGATTACGAGGAGGAAGAGGAGGGAGGACTCAGGGGACCTTGGAATCCAGATCAGTGTGGACCTCGGCCCTGAGAGGTCCAGGGCACGGTGGTCACATATGGCCCATATTTCCTGCATCTTTGAGGTGACAGGACAGAAATATGGTCTGAGAAGTGGGGCCTCAGGTCAACAGAGGGAGGAGTTCCAGGATCCATACGGCCCAAGATGTGCCCCCTTCATGAGGACTGGGGATATCCCCGGCTCAGAAAGAAGGGACTCCACAGAGTCTGGCTGTCCCCTTTTCGTAGCTCTAGGGGGACCAGATCAGGGATGGCGGTATGTTCCAGTCCCACTTGTACCACAGGCAGGAAGTTGGGGAGCCCTCAGGGAGATGGGGTCTTGGGGTAAAGGGGGGATGTCTACTCATGTCAGGGAATTGGGGGTTGAGGAAGCACAGGCGCTGGCAGGAATGAAGATGAGTGAGACAGACAAGGCTATTGGAATCCTCACCCCAGAACCAAAGGAGTCAGCCCTGAACACTTCACCCAGGATGTGGCTTCTTCTCACTCCTGTTTCCAGATCAGGGGGAGGTGAGGACCTCATTCTCAGAGGGTGACTCAGGTCAACATAGGGACCCCCATCTGGTCTAAAGACAGAGCAGTCCCAGGATCTGCCATGCATTCGGGTGAGGAACATGAGGGAGGATTAAGGGTACCCCAGGGCCAGAACACTGAGGGAGACTGCACAGAAATCAGCCCTGCCCCTGCCGTCACACCAGAGAGCATGGGCTGGGCCGTCTGCCAAGGTCCTTCCTTTATCCTGGGATCATTGATGTCAGGGAGGGGGAGGCCTTGGTCTGAGAAGGCTGCACTCAGGCCAGTAGAGGGAGCGTCCCAGGCCCTGCCAGGAGTCAAGGTGAGGACCAAGCAGGCACCTCACCCAGGACACATTAATTCCAATGAATTTTGATATCTCTTGCTGCCCTTCCCCAAGGACCTAGGCACGAGTGGCCAGATGTTTGTCCCCTCCTGTCCTTCCGTTCCTTATCATGGATGTGAACTCTTGATTTGGATTTCTCAGAACAGCAAAAGGATGGGATCCAGGCCCTGCCAGGAAAAATGTAAGGGTCCTGCGTGAGAACAGAGGGGGTCATCCACTGCATGAGAGTGGGGATGTCACAGAGTCCAGCCCACCCTCCTGGTAGCACTGAGAAGCCAGGGCTGTGCTCGCAGTCTGCACCCTGAGGGCCCATGGATTCCTCTTCCAGGAGCTCCAGGAACCAGGCAGTGAGGCCTTGGTCTGAGACAGTGTCCTCAGGTCACAGAGCAGAGGATGCACAGGGTGTGCCAGCAGTGAATGTTTGCCCTGAATGCACACCAAGGGCCCCACCTGCCACAGGACACATAGGACTCCACAGAGTCTGGCCTCACCTCCCTACTGTCAGTCCTGTAGAATCGACCTCTGCTGGCCGGCTGTACCCTGAGTGCCCTCTCACTTCTTCCTTCAGGTTTTCAGGGGACAGGCCAACCCAGAGGACAGGATTCCCTGGAGGCCACAGAGGAGCACCAAGGAGAAGATCTGTAAGTAGGCCTTTGTTAGAGTCTCCAAGGTTCAGTTCTCAGCTGAGGCCTCTCACACACTCCCTCTCTCCCCAGGCCTGTGGGTCTTCATTGCCCACCTCCTGTCCACACTCCTGCCTGCTGCCCTGACAAGAGTCATCATGTCTCTTGAGCAGAGGAGTCTGCACTGCAAGCCTGAGGAAGCCCTTGAGGCCCAACAAGAGGCCCTGGGCCTGGTGTGTGTGCAGGCTGCTGCCTCCTCCTCCTCTCCTCTGGTCCTGGGCACTCTGGAGGAGGTGCCTACTGCTGGGTCAACAGATCCTCCCCAGAGTCCTCAGGGAGCCTCCGCCTTTCCCACTACCATCAACTTCACTCACCAGAGGCAACCCAATGAGGGTTCCAGCAACCATGAAGAGGAGGGGCCAAGCACCTCGCGTATCCTGGAGTCCTTGTTCCGAGCAGTACTCACTAAGAAGGTGGCTGATTTGGTTCATTTTCTGCTCCTCAAATATCGAGCCAAGGAGCCGGTCACAAAGGCAGAAATGCTGGAGAGTGTCATCAAAAATTACAAGCGCTGTTTTCCTGTGATCTTCGGCAAAGCCTCTGAGTCCTTGCAGCTGGTCTTTGGCATTGACGTGAAGGACGCAGACCCCACCGGCCACTCCTATGTCCTTGTCACCTGCCTGGGGCTCTCCTATGATGGCCTGCTGGGTGATAATCTGATCATGCCCAAGACAGGCTTCCTGATAATTGTCCTGGTCATGATTGTAATGAAGGGCGGCCGTGCTACTGAGGAGGAAATCTGGGAGGAGCTGAGTGTGATGGAGGTATATGATGGGAGAGAGCACAGTGCCTATGGGGAGCCCAGGAAGCTGCTCACCCAAGATTTGGTGCAGGAAAAGTACCTGGAATACCGGCAGGTGCCGGACAGTGATCCCGCACGCTATGAGTTCCTGTGGGGTCCAAGGGCCCTCGCTGAAACCAGCTATGTGAAAGTCCTTGAGTATGTGATCAAGGTCAGTGCAAGAGTTCGCTTTTTCTTCCCATCCCCGCGTGAAGCAGCTTTGAGACGGGAGGGAGCAGCTTTGAGAGAGGAGGAAGAGGGAGTCTGAGCATGAGTTGCAGCCAAGGCTAGTGGGAGGGGGGCTGGGCCAGTGCACCTTCCAGGGCCGCGTCCAGCAGCTTCCCCTGCCTCGTGTGACATGAGGCCCATTCTTCACTCTGTTTGAAGAGAGTGGTCAGCGTTCTCAGTAGTAGGTTTCTGTTCTATTGGGTGACTTGGAGATTTATCTTTGTTCTCTTTTGGAATTGTTCAAAATTTTTTTTAAGGGATGGTTGAATGAACTTCAGCATCCAAGTTTATGAATGACAGCATTCACACATAGTTCTGTGTATATAGTTTAGGGGTAAGAGTCTTGTGTTTTATTCAGATTGGGAAATCCATTCTATTTTGTGAATTGGGGTAATAACAGCAGTGGAATAAGTATTTACTTAGAAATGTGAAAAATGAGCAGTAAAATAGATGAGATAAAGAATTAAAGAAATTAAGAGATAGTCAATTCTTGCCTTATACCTCAGTCTATTCTGTAAAATTTTTAAAGATATGTACATACCTGGATTTCCTTGGCTTCTTTGAGAATTTAAGAGAAATTAAATCTGAATAAAGAATTCTTCCTGTTCACTGGCTCATTTCTTTTCCATGCACTGAGCATCTGCTTTTTGGAAGGCCCTGGGTTAGTAGTGGAGATGCTAAGGTAAGCCAGACTCATGCCCACCCATAGGG
Source organism: Pongo pygmaeus (assembly GCF_028885625.2). Taxonomy (NCBI): domain Eukaryota; kingdom Metazoa; phylum Chordata; class Mammalia; order Primates; family Hominidae; genus Pongo; species Pongo pygmaeus. The sequence continues at coordinate 158,116,906 of NC_072396.2, forward strand.
TTGTAGAGTCTAGGAGCTGCAGTCACGTAATCGAGGTTGCAAGATGTCCTCTAAAGATGTAGAGGAAAAGTGAGAGGGGTGAGGGTGTGGGGCTCCAGGTGAGAGTGGTGGAGTGTCAATGCCCTGAGCTGGGGCATTTTGGGCTTTGGGAAACTGCAGTTCCTTCTGAGGGAGCTGATTGTAATGATCCTGGGTGGATCCAGGGCCAGATTCTCAGACGGTGAGATAAAAGCCTGGAATGGAAAGCTGCTCTGAGGAGTTTCTTTCGGACGGTGGATGAACAGAGAGGAGTCTCCACCTGAGCAGGATTGGAAAGTGTCTTGTGCTTTTGTCCCAGTGCTTCTGAACACAGCGCAAGAGCTAGGTGACGGACACCCATCATCCGAAGCGTTTCCTGAGAGAGAAGCATGAATCTCCCCGGAAGGGAGACCCAGAAGCCACTGGCCAGGCACTTTTCTGCCTGGCTGGGAGGACCAGGGCTGACTCTATTAAAAAGGCATCCTAATGAGGTTATCTCACGTGCAGTTTGGCCAGTTGTAAGCAAGATTTCGTGTGGTGACAAAATGAATGAAAATAGTGGTTTGAATGGAAAGGTATGTGGGAGAGAGGAAAGGAGTTGGTTTTTGACTCAAATTCTGTGATCTTTGAGCTGCATCCGGCTAGGGAAACTTGCACACCCAAATTTTGAAGTACATTCTCTAAGAGGAAATACTTACTGAATTTTATGGATGAAACTTCCTTTTTTGGTTAATTATTCCATGTCCTATTAAGTTGTATATTCTCTGATAAGTCCTGGAGAACAACAACAAAATCCCAGAGTGGTAGGGTCTGGGCTCAAATAATATTAGCAATAACAGCCACCTGGTAGCCATTAAACTTGTAATTTACTCCAGGCCTTGAGCCAGGTGCTTCACTTGCATGGCACACACTCCACCAGTCCTAGCGGAAGGGTCTAATCACACCTTCTACACAGATGTAGAACCAGAGGCACGCAAGGCTTGGGTATTTCCCAGGATCACGTGCCTAGTAAGGGACAGGGTTGGAACCGGATCCTGGATCTGAATTCATATAGAGCTCATGTTGTTCCCACTCCTCCCAGCCCATGGCCCACCTCCTGAGAAAGGCCCACTTCCTTTCTCTTCTCAACACTCTGCTGTATGTCTCTGGTGACAAAAAGAAGGACTCCGAGGCCAACGTACTAAAAACAGGCCTGGGGAAGGTGACAGTGAGAATGAAACACCATTCGAGGCTGGTGTGCACTGGATTCCTTGATAGCTGACTCTGCCAAGGTGTGGGCATTTCTGTCCAGTCCCAGCACTTTCCCCAAATTGCAGTGAGTTTCCCCTGGCCACTTCCATGTGTCCTGTCTCACTCTGGAACCTGGCTTGCTGACCAGCTTGCCACTGGTCCCCACAGAACAGCCCAGAATCACCTGCTCACCCCATGACAGGGCACATTCCTTTTCCTTGTAGAAGTCCTCTGGATGTCCCACCTCTCACCCAGGAAGCCATGTGATATCAACACCCCTTTTGAATTCCCATGGGATAGTGATGTTTACACACCTGGTTACCACTCTGCTTATCTTCAGTACACTCTCCAAGTGCTTTATGAATGTGCTGAGAAGAGTCTGATTCGCCACATTATCTAAGCGTTCTTGGGATGTTGCCCTGAAATTAGAAGATTTTGGAACCACTTTTATACTTTAACAGGGTGTCTTATTTGGAGTTTACCTCTGAGCATATACACAGATTAATGCTTTAAAACCAAAGCCTCCCTCATGAGTATTAGATGAGGGGAAGCTTTGGAAATCAGTGGAACAAACATCCACTTACTGAATTCCTAAATCCCTGGAGGCCCTGATTCCTTGAAGACATTTCTGCTCTGATGGAAAACGAATAATTAAGCAGCTTTCTACTGCTGCTTGTCTGTTTAACTGCCTCGCAGGAAAATACTGGCTTTCAGTGTGCCTAGAGACACCTGACACGAGTTCAGGCATGTGGAGAGTAGCAGAAACTCACAGGTTAACATTTTGACCTGGAATCAAATGGAGAAAAAAATTGCAGTCTACTCAGGATTCAAAGGGTCATGCAAAGGGAAGGCTTCCTGCTGAAACTTTCAAGATTCTTGGACAGTTAGTTGTGATCCTATATTTGAAAGCGTTGGTCACATATTAGGCACTGGAAACAAGTTGGAGAACTTCAAGCCAAATGTGGCCTTTTCTGAAACTCCTTTGAGAAATGAGAAGGGTAGTGTAATGCCAAATACTACCAAATAATCATAATTGCTTTATTTATTTATTTATGAGGGATTCTCGCTCTGTTGCCCCGGTTGGAGTGCAGTGGCGTGATCTCAGCTCACTGCAACCTCCGCCTCCTGGGTTCTAGCAATTCTCCTACCTCAGCCTCCTGAGTAGCTGGGGTTATAGGCACCCACCACCATGCCCAGCTAATTTTTGTATTTTAGTAGAGATGGGGTTTCGCCATGTTGACCAGGCTGGTCTCGAACTCCTGACCTCAAGTGATCCACCTGCCTTAGCTTTTCGTTGTGCAGCTACTAAGTAACAGTTTATGGGGGGGACTATAATGCTCACCCACATCTTGTCTCCTTCCCCTTTTTGGACACATGGGAACAGTACGGCCCACTTGCAGTTAGGAAGGGTCACGTGACTTCCTTGACACTGAAACATGAACAGAGGTGTTTGTCACATCCCGGCGTGTGAGAACCAGTGTGCCATTTCCACACTTTCTCCCTCCTTTCAATGGTAAACAGGGCAGCTTCATTTTGACATGATGGAATCATAAGGTGGAAGCAGCCTGGATCCCTGGGTCATGCGAGAGTGAGGAGCCCCTGCCAAACCGCATCAGAACTTAGGTGCACATATAATACACTTGAGTTGTGTCAAGCTATTCGCATTTCAGGGCTTGTCTGTTGCGTTAACTAGTAGTTACTTAAACTGACACAGCTACTCTTTCTGTTGTTAGGTATAAATATTTTTACTTAAAAGGTTGTACTGTGTATATTCTTAGGGCAAAAATTATAGAAATCTAGATAATACACAAATTTCCCCTTACAAAGTTCCTCCACAGTTTAACCCCCTCCTCAGAGGTCACCACAATGATCAGTCTTGTATATTATTTTACAGCTGACTACAGGCTTTTCATGGACAGATAAAGCATAGCAATATGTCGTTTTTATTTAACATGCAGGAACTGTGATGTACGTATTGAACTGCAACTAACCTTTGTCAGTTTATAAAATGGATACGGGATCTTTCTAAGCAATATATATATAGATCTATCTCACTTTTCAAATTACATTCTATAATTCTGAAGTAGGCATACACCATAATTAATTAAACTATTTCTTCCTGAAAGACACATAAGTTGTTTCTCATTTGCTATATGATGACTAGAATAAGATCAACATCTTTGAGTATAAATTTTTGGGCAAGCATGAGTGTTTTCTTATAAGAAAGATGTATAACATGGACATCGGGTTAAAGTGAAAAGAGTGGCAGACTGAACAGGTGCCAGGGAAGGATAGCAGCCAGGAGATCCTCAGCCCGTGAGGGGCACTGGGAGGATCCAGGGGAGAGCAATTGCCAGCGTCCATGAGAGAGACCACATGTGAAACCAAGTCCACAGAGCCCCAGGCAGGCTGGCATTCACAGCTGTGAATCCAGAGTTCAGCCCAGTGGGGGCAGGGACCTAAGGAAGGCAAGGGGGAAGGGAGGAGGGAGGACAGGACAATGAACAGAAATAGGCTTGAGAAATCCAGGCACCATCATCACCAGCTGGAGGGGGTCATGTGATCCGAATGGGCAGGCCTGTTGGCTGAATGCACCAGCGGCATGCTGGACACCCCACCCTGCCTCAGACTCCCCTTCCCTCTCTCAGCAAGAGCTTGGCTGGCTCCCTGCATCATCCTGGGTGAGCTCCCTCTCCTGACCTCTCCAGTGGTCCTGTGCACCTTTGCCAGCGTTCCAGGGCTGGAAGCTGTCTTCATGCCTGCTGGGGGCTGGAGTTGTATCCCCTGGGGACTGTCCATAGAGGCTGGGCTATGTGAGTGGGTTGCTGACTGATGACCAACTGCCGAGATGGGCCAGGAATGCCAATGAGCCGTTGAAGGGGGCATGTGGCCACATGGAGGGGAAATTGGAGGAAGAGTGCCCTGAGACTAATCAGTCAAGACTCTGCAGATGAAGGGCTGGGTGTGGACGTGCGCTGAAAATGATCCAGGTGGTGACCCTGCCTCAGATGGACTCTTGTGGCTTCTGAGCTCTTGGTGCACAAGGGAGCACTGTGATCGCTGGCCTATGTTGCCCTCACACACTGGCTGGGATAGAGGGCTGGCCCAAGGTGTGGACATAGGCAGGTTGGATGGAAACCCAGTGGAGTTGGCACCTTCCCTTGTTAAACTGATGGGGATGTGCAGGGTTCAATGCAGGGAGCATCATGCACCATCCTGCTGGGAGCATCCTCACCTCCATGACAGTGTTTGGGCCTGGTGAGGAGGCGTCCGCAGTAGCCCTCTCAGTAGAAGTTTCCATGGGAACTGTGAACTCAAGTGAGCACAAGTGAGGGAACTGTGGGTTTCTTTATGGAGGCAGGAGGCCCAGATGGGGCAGACTCCAAGATTTGAATCAGTGAATTCCCATCCCTGGTAATTTCATTCATTCATTCAGTCATTCATTCATTCACTCACTCACTCATTCACCCTTTATTCATCCATTTATTGAACATATGCTGAGGAAACACCAAGTCATGAAAACAAAAGAAAGTGGCAATGTTCTTAGTTCAGTCTGTCAGAGTGGGGGCAGATGGTGAGATGGAAAGCCATGTGAGTGTTTTAGGAAGTGAGGGACTGTGAACTGATGGAGACAATCTCTATTAATCTGACTTCTGAGGCTGCTGACTAGGTGAAGTTGTTCCCTTAGTTGAGAGTGAAGGAGGAAGAGTTGGTGGTGATGTGATGAGGAAGAGTGTGGAGGACGGGGTCCATGTGCACTATGTAGATGGGGAGGTGCTGTAGCCTGTCCAGGTGGAGCCTTCGCGTGAGCAGTAGGAAAATGGGTCTGTCAATTTGGATGGGGGCCAGGGCAGGACATTAGGTTTGGCTGCATCAGTAAGGGTGGTCTGAGGCCGTAGGTTTAGATTAAACAGACTGTTGTGTAGATTGTGGCCCACATGCTTGTATTAGTCAGGGTTCTCCAGAGAAATAGAACCAATACGTTATGTTTTTATATAATAGGGAGTAGGAAAGGAGCCACTGGTGTAAGTCCTGGAGCCTGAAGGCACCACAACCCGGAGTTCCAATGTCTGAGGGCAGGTGAAGATGGATATTGCAGCTCAGAAATAGAGCTAATCCACCCTTCCTCCACCTTTTGCTACTCTCTGGGTCCTTAATGGATTGGATGAGGCCTGCCTACATTGGTGAGGGCAATTTTCTTTACTCAAGTGTACTGATTGGAATGCTAATCTCATCCAGAAATACCCTCTCAGCCACACCAGAAATAATGTTTTGTCAGCTATCTGGGCATCCCTTAGCCCAGGGCTTCCCAACCTGTGGGCCGTGGACCAGTACTGGTTGGTGGCCTGTTAGGAACCAGCACACAGGAGGAGGTGAGCAGCAGGCAAGGGAGCATTGCTGCCTGAGCTTCACCTCCTGTCAGATCAGCAGTGGCGTTAGATTCTCACAGGATTATGAACTCTATTGTGAACTGCGAATGCCAGGGAACTAGGTTTCTCACTCCTTATGAGAATCTAACTAATGCCTGATGATCTGAGGTGGAACAGTTTCATTCTGATACCATCTCCCCACACCCACCCACGTCCCTACTCACCCCACCCCCAGTCCTTGGAAAAATTGTCTTCCAGCAAACCGGTTTCTGGTGCCAAACATGTGGGGGACCCCTGCTCCCTCAGCCTACCCAAGTTCACACATACAATTCATCATCACAGCTCTACCCCTTGTCAGCTTGGCACCCATATGCAGCTTCTTAAACCATAGTTACTCATCAAATAAAGACCATACCAACATCATAATTCTGTCTAACATGATACAACTATCCTGCCTACAACCAATACCAATCCTTTTCTCAGGAGAGGAAGTAAAATCCTTAAATGATGTTTTTTTCAGCTGATATCCCATAACATGAACATAGTATCATGTAAAATTGATAATACTTAAATAACGATGAAAAGTCACTGCATCTTACGTTACCCGATAAGGAAATATGAGAGGAAAGAAAACAAAGATCTTTGCTTAACGTCTCACACACACACACACACACACACACACACACACACTCATAATAAAATAACAGTGAAATGACATTTTGAAGTCACAGTGACTGCCCCAGCTAGTTGATAATACTTTGCAGAGCTGGAGCAAGGCCCTCTTGAAGGCTGTATGTGCTCTGAATCAGCATTCAATATACGATGTCATCTCTATCGTAGCCAGGATTCACTGGTCCAGGAATCCAGGGGTGGAAATTGGAGTGGCAACATTCAGCATCACCCCTAGAGGCTCACTAGTAAATGTTTTGCTTCCTGTTTCCACAACAACTTTATGCTCTGCTGGCTAGAGGTCTTAGTTCTAGAGGAAGGAATGTTGCCACCAGGAGACACAACAGTGATTTCATGGAACTAGAAATTAAGACTGACACCCAGCCACTTTGGGCTTCTGGTGCCTCTGAGTCAAGAGGGTAAGAAGGGAGTAAGTGTGTTGGATGCAGTCATTGATGTCGACTAAAAGGGGGGACATCGGAGGATGACTCCACAATGGAGGTAAGGAAGAATATGTCTGGAAAACAGGGTGTGCCTTAGGGTGTCTCTTAGTATTACTATACCCTATGATTAAACTAAATGAGAAATTACCACAACCCAATCCAGGCAGAGCTGTGAATGGCCTAGACCCTTCAGGAATGAAGGTTTGTGTTACCCTACCAAGTATAGAACCACAACCAGCTGAGGTGCTTGCTGAGGGCTAAAGGTATACAGAATGTGTAGCAGAAGATGATGCTTATAAAACCCAGCTACCATATTGAGACCAGCGATAGAAATGAGAACTATAATAATCATGAGTATTTCCTCACTATTTTAGTATGAATACGCTTGTCAGCAAAACCTAGAGTTTGATCCAAGTTGTGTGTATTAGTATGTTCTTCTTCTTCTTCTTTTTGTTGCCGAGCAGTATACCATTGTACGATGCAGCACAGTTTAACCAACACCCACGGAAGGGTATTTGGGTGTGTAGAAAATGGAACCTTTTTAGGGCATGCAGGAAAGGGAACCCTTCCACACCACTGGCAGGAATGTAACTGGTACAGCATTATGAAAAACAGTATAACAGTTCCTCAGAAAATAAAAATAGATCCACCATATGACCCAGAAATCCATCAGTTGAGTATGCATTCTCCCCAGAAATGAAATCCACAACATATAGAGATATCTGCAGTACCACCTAATTCTAACTTATTAATCCTACAAGAAATAAGTGTTTCTAATTGAAAATAATGTTTTTTAACCACCCTGCCATCAAATATTTATTCTAATTATCTCTCCTTATTTCTTGTTATGTAATAAACTAGGTACTACTGCCCATTGACAGAACTAACTCATTATTCCAACAAGAACTCAGAAGTGTTGAAAAGAATGCAATTTCATTCTTTCTACCCTCAACCAGCTATTCTAGTTTTATGGAGGATTCTGTATTTAACTCTTACTCCTGTAACTCTACTTACCTTATTCATGGCACCTAGTCGACAATCCTAAAGATGATAAGAACACAGAGTTGACAAAGATGGTTACTCAACTTTGTACGTTCAACCAGATTTCCAGGTAATTGGGAATTGTTTATTAAATTATTTGCCTAGGTATGACTGAGGGTCTGGAATTATTTCACTAAGACATAAGAAGTAGTACTGAGGAGAATATGTTTATTCTAGGTACTGGCTTCATCTAGTTATCTCTACTTAATTATTCACCTGGGTAAAATAGATGTCTATTGTATGAGGTAATATTTCTAACACTAGGTTGGGATTTGGCAAGGAGAAAAGTGGTTATTCAACTCCCTGGCATAAGCCCATTATCTTTAGCTTCCTGGGATCAATTACTTGGTCTGGCTGTTTTTATTAGGTTGGTGTAAAAGTTATTGCGGTTTTCGCCATAACTAATTGATATTTTTAGGTTACTAAATACATGTTTACCATCAGATGTCTGTGCTAATTTATTATCGCAACAAAAAATAATAGAATGATAAAGAAGGATTTTCCTTATCCTGGCATCACAGAGAGATTCAAGTTACCTACAGTTATCCTCCATAACTTTTTTCCTATATAACACTCAGCACCTGTCCTTTGAAGTTCTAAGTTCTTGTCCCCACTAAAACTAATAAATGTGAGTTGCAGAGAACATGATTTTCAGGATCAGGCTTCACTTGGAAATGTAATGATTGGTAGCTGTTTCTATGTAACAAGTTTCATGGGAAAACCCAGTTAAGTAGAAACTTATTAATACGACAATGACAAAATTATATTTGACAAGAACTGGTTCCCTATTTTTTTGCATTCCACTTAGTATCCTTGTTGTCTCTATTTTACTGCTTACTTAGGTACATGACTTACCTATAGTACTAATTCACTGTTAAATGTATATAATGTGTAGTGATTAAGTCAGGGTAATTAGAATGTCCATCACCTGAGTACAATACTTTTTTGTGAAGGACTGTCACCCTGCTCTGCTATCAAACACTGAATTCATTGCTTCTATCTTACTGCAGGTTTGTTCCCTTTGACCCATTTCTCTTTGTCCTTCCGCCTCCTGACTCACTCTTCTTAATCTCTGTTCTCTACCTCTCAACTCTGTGCCGCCATGCAACTAGAATTTCTAGCTCCCACATATAAGTGAGGACATGTGATATTCGTCTTTTTGTGCCTGGATTATTTCCCTGAAGCTTATGACCTCTAGTTCCATCCATGTTGCTGCAAATGACATGATTTCATTCTTTTTTTGTGGAAGAATAACATTTATTTATTGGTGGGCACTTATGTTGATTCCACATCTTTGCTATTGTGAATAGCGCTGTAGTAAACATGCAAGTGCAGGTATTTTTTGAAATATCGATTTATTTTCCTTTGGGTAGATACCCAGTAGTGGGATAGCCTCATCGAATGGTAGTACAATTTTTAATTTTATTTTTTAGGAATCTCCATACTGTTTTCCATGGTGGCTGTAGTAGTTTACATTCACACCAACATGGTATAAGAGTTCTCTTTTCTGCACAAACTTGTCAACATTTGTTATTTTTTTCTTTTGAAATAACAGCCATTCTGACTGGGGCAAGATGATATTTCATTGAGGTTTTGATTTACATTTCTCTGATGATTAGTGAAAGCAGACACGTATCTCTCCCTGTACATGAAAATCAACTGAAAATAGAATAAAGACTTACATTTAAGACCTGAAAATATAAATACTAGAAGAAAACCTAGAGGAAAATCTCTTGGACGTTGGTCTAGGCAAAGAATTCCTGAGCAAGACTTCAAAAGCACAGGAAACAAAAGCAACCAAAAATAGACAAATGCAGTGCATTCAACTGAAAAGATTCTGCACAGAAAAAGACATAATCAACAGAGTAAAGAAACAACCTGTTGAATGGGAGAAGATATTTGCAAACTATTTATCCGACCAGGGACTAATATCCAGAATACATTAGGAACACAAACAACCTAACAGGAGAAAAATAACTCGTTTAAAAAGTGAGCAAAGATTCTGAATAGACATTTCCCCAAAGAAGACATAGAAATGATGAGCAGGTATATTAAAAAAAATGCTTCACGTCACTCATCATCAGAGAAATGAGAATCAAAACCCATACTATTGTATTAGTGGAAAGTACAGGGCTTTTTATTAGCTAACCTCTGGAAGACTAACTTTATACAAATTCATTAATGCCCTTGGCACCATTGTTAGAAGCCAGAAACTTGGTGTAATGATCTGTTAGAGGGGGAGTCATCCAATACCTGTGTTTTCCTGCCCTTAGATGAGAATGGAAAGGTGTCCATTGGATTTACTCTCAAAACATTAAGATAGACAAGTTCTACTTTGCTGCTAGATGTGTCATAAAATGATATAATGCAATCTGGATTATTCATGAAGCAGATACTCCATATTTTCTGTTCTTTATTGCTTTTTCACTTTTCACATTTTACTTTACTAACCTCCATGGTCTGTATTTGCAAAAAGAAGATGATGGTGTCAGAAAGTCACCAGATGGAGGAGTTGAGCTGCCACTGTTAATGTCAACTGGGCAGTCCCTGACAAATAGTGTGCAGGCATATGAGAACAACCGGGATGACATTTCCAATGCAGATTTAATGTTCCCTCCCACAGAGTTCATTTGGCAGGCCTGAATAGGGCCATGAAATCTGAACTTTGCCATTTCCCTTTCACTCTGATCCTGATACAGGCTGAGATCCTGAGCCACACTTTGAGAAACTTTGATGTCAATGGTAATTGTAGCCATGGCCATATATTATATAAAAATGTTTAGAGAGAGAGTATAAACCTGGAAGAGAATTGAGTAAAACCAAATCCCTTGGAATTCCATCTTGAAAGGGCCCCGTGGAGGAGGTGCTGCTAGTAAAGATATTGAGAAGTGGCCAAAATGAAGACAATAACAGGAGAATGTGTTGTTATGGAAGACAAAGGAAGACAAAAGGAGAGGAAAGAGAAAAAGAGGAGAGTGTGCAACAGTGTTGACTGAAGCTGAGAATCAACGGACATGAGGGCCAGAGAATGTCCATTAGCTATAGTCACATGGAGGTCACCAGTGACTTTTGAGGGACAGTTTTTTTTTGAAGAGATGTGTGGGCCCACTTTGGTTTCTAGTGGGTTACAGAAAATGTGAGAGGTGAGGCAATAGAGGCACCAAGTAGAGATAATCCTTTGGAAACTGTGCCACAAAGAGTAAGAGAGTGGTGGGAATTACATTGGTTGTGAATAACGCCCGGGTGTTTTCAAGTTGAAGGAGGTTCAAGTATGTGCCAATGGAAACAGGAAAGATGCAAAAGAGAGACATACTGAAGATAGAGGAAGGAGAAAGATAATGGATAAACCAATGGATGACATGAGGTTCCTAGAAGACAGGAGGCCATGGAACATGTAGAACACAGGGGCAGGGACATCTCTGCTCCTCTAACAGATCGGGCACAGATGCAGGTAGCTTGTAGGTTTGACTGCAGAAGTTTTGGGGGTTTCCATTTGAATTGTCAGAAAAACAGGAATAGGGTCAAAGGGTGAGTGTAACAGGGCGTTGGGAATGTAGGTAGTAGACTTGAAGGGTGAGTACAGCAGAAAAGCCAGCAGAAAAAATAATCACAGTTGGGAGAATGAGTTGACCAGGTGGAAACGGGACACTTGGGGACCATTTTGAGGGCCTAATTAAGGCTGGAAAACAAATACAGTCAAGATGGTAAAAACTGGCCATGTTAAGTAATTTTTTCCACAGGCACAGGGGCTAGCAATGCAAAAGTTTTTTTTTTCTATAAATAAGATTTTTCCTGACAAATGCAGTGAATGCACAAAAAATTATTGGGAGGTGACTGACAGAAACGTTGGACTTTGAATCTGAGAAGACAGGAAATTCTCATGGATAGAGGAACAGGGAAAAGGTCAATGGAATAGCAGTCCAGATGGAGTAGAAGTCCAGTGGGATCACAAGGCTAAGCGAGCTGGAAGGTGGGATTTCATAGCAATTTTATGACCTAGTCTCTCCAGACACAAATCATCACTTGTGTGGTCCTCAGTCTGAGCAGTTTCAGATGCTGCCTCAGTTCAAGAGAAGGACATATGGGCTCCACTCCTTGATAAAAGCAGTGTCAGGGTCACATGGAAAGAAGAGCATGTGGGAGAGAAGATGGTGCTGTGGCCAACTCCTGAAAATGCAATTTGCCACAACCAGTTAAACGGCCAAAAAGAAATAACAGTGAAATTTGTAAATTGTTTTTAATTTCAATTTTTAATCTTTGTGGGTACATAGCCGGCATATATATTTAGAGGGTACATGAGATTTGTTTGTTTGTTTTTCTTTTGGAGATTGAGTCTCCCTCTGTTGCCCCAGCTGCAGTGGAGTGGTAGCTTATAGCTCATTACAGCTTGACCACCCAGGCTCATGCGATCCTCCTGTCTCATCCCCCCAAGTAGCTGGGTCTACCCGCATAAACCATGCCTGGCTGTTTTTTCTTTTTTTTTCTTTTTCTTTTAGAAATGAGGTTTCACTTTGTTATCCAGTCTGGTCTTGTGCTCTTGTGTGCAAGCGATCCTCCCACCTCAGCTTCCCAAAGTGCTGGGACTACAGGTGTGAGCCACCACAACCAGCCCAGTGTAACACTGTAAACATTTTTGAAAAGGTAGAACTAATGTATATGTATAAAAACTGCAACATGAAACTGGGATGCGGTGGCTCACGCCTGTAATCCCAGCACTTTGGGAGGCCGAGACGGGCGGATCACGAGGTCAGGAGATCGAGACCATCCTGGCTAACACGGTGAAACCCCGTCTCTACTAAAAAAATTACAAAAAATTAGCCGGGCGTGGTGGCGGGCACCTGTAGTCCCAGCTACTCGGGAGGCTGAGGTGGGAAAATGGCGTGAACCCGGGAGGCGGAGCTTGCAGTGAGCCAAGATTGGGCCACTGCACTCCAGCCTGGGCAACAGAGCGAGACTCTGTCTCAAAACAAACAAACAAACAAACTACAAGATGATACCAGAAAATACACCTTCTCAAACATACAAGGAACATTTATAAAAGTTGATCACATATGAGGTCACTAAGAAAACATCAGTAAGTTCCACGAAATAAAGAAATCACAAATTACATGCCATCATCATAGTATACTACAACTAAAAGCAATAAAAACCTCTCCCCACTAGACTAGAACTCATAAATATCATCTGTTAAAAGAATATTGGATGCCAGTGGAGATATGAGACGAAATTATATAATTTCTGATAAATTACAATAAACTCTACAGATCAAAATCTATGAGACATATTTAAAGAAGTGATCAGAGAAATATGGGCAGCTTTGAATACTCATACCCATGACAATGAATGAGGGAAATTTCCAACTCAAGGACAAGATATACAATTTAGAAAGAAAATTATTTCTTTTGGCTTAGTAAGACAAAAGAAAGCACAAAGAAAGAAATAACATTAATATAAACAGCAGACATTATTGAGGGAGAAAACAGAAAGATGAGATCAAGAAATGAAGTCAAGATGTTCTTTTTAAATCATTGAAGCAGATGAAGTAGCAGCTAAATGAATCAAAGTCATAGAGATAGTGTTTCTATATATGATAGGTAGATAGGTAGTTAGGTAGGTAGATGGGTAGATAGATAGATAGATAGATAGATAGATAGATAGATAGATAGATAGACAGATGGTCAGATGTATTGCACAGCAGAAATAGAACCACCAGAACACCTCATTTGATTGTGCTTTACTTTATTGCACTTGACAGATACAGCTTGTTTTTGACGCTGCATTTAGCAATCTGTGGGCACCATTTTTCACAGCATGTGCTCACTTCGTGTCTCTGGGTCACATTTTGGTAATTCTCACAACATCTCAAATGTTCGCTAGGATTATATCTGTTATGATGATCTGTGATCAAAGATCTTTGATATTGCTATTGTAATCACATTGGGAAGGAACAAAATGCACCCTATAAGATTGAAAATCAATCAACATGTGTGTTTTGACTGCTCCACTCACTGGCCTTTTCCCATGTCTCTCCCTCTTCTCTGGCCTCCCTACTCCCTGAGACACAAGAGTATTGAAACTAGGCCAATTCTTAACCCTACAATGGCCTCTGAATGTTCAAGGGAAAGGAAGAGTTGCACATTGCTCACTTTAAATCAAAAGCTAGAAATTATTAAGATTAGTAAGGAACTCATGTCGACAGCTGAGATAGGCTTCCTGCATGAAACCATTAGTAACAATGTGAGGGAAATGAAAAGTGCTACTCCAACAAACACATGAATGATAAGGAAGCAAAACAGCCTTAGTGCTCATATGGAGAGAGTTTTAGTGGATAGACCATCAAACCAGCCGCCACATGTCCTTAAGCCAAGGCCTCATCCAGAGCACAGTCCTAACTCTCCTCAGTTCTCTGAGGCTGAGAGAGATGAGGAAGCTGCAGAAGAAAAGAAAAAAAACGTGAGAAGCTGGCAGATGTTGACTCATAAGGTGTAAGGAAAGAAGCCGTCTCCATCACATAAAATCGGAAGGTGGAGCATCAAGTGCTGATGGAGGCGCTGCAGCAAGTTCTCCAGAAGATCTATCTGAGATAATGGGTGAAGGTGGCTACGTTCACAACATATTTTCCTTCTAGATGAAAGAGCCTTCTATTGGAAGAAGATACCATTTGGACTTTCCATAGTTAGAGAGAAGAAGTCAATGCCTGACTCCAAGGTTCAAAGGACAGGCTGACTCTCTTGTTAGGGGCTAATGCAGCTGGTGACTGTAAGTTGAAGCCAATGCTCATTTGCCACTCTGTATATCCTAGAGCCTGTAAGAATGATGCTAAAGCTACTCTGCCTGTGCTCTAGAAATGAAACAACGAAGCCTGGACGACAGCACATCTGTTTACATCATGGCTTACTGAAGATTTTAAGCCCACTCTTGAGACCTACTGCTCAGAAAAAAGATTCCTTTCAAAATATTACCACTCATTGACACTGTGTCTGGTCACTCAAGGGCTGTGATGAAGTGTGCAAGGAGATTTTTTTATTTTTATGCCTGCTAACGTGCATGAAACCTTCACTCTCCAGCCTGTGGATCAAAGAGTAGTTTTAACTTTAAGTCTTCTTATTTAACAAACACACTTCATAAGGCTATAGTTGCTACAGATGGTGACTCCTCTGATGGATTTGAGAAAAAGAAAATGAAAACTTTCTGGAAATGATTCACCTTTCTGGATGCCACTAAGAATACTGGTGATTCATGGGAGGAGGTCAAAATATCAACAACATTAAAGGGAAGAAGTTGATTCCAACCCTCATGAATGACTTTGAGGGTTTCAAGACGTCAGTGAGGGAAATAATTGCAGATGTGATGGACACAGTAAGAGAACCAGAAAGAATAATGGATCCTGAGGAAGGAAATGATTTGCTGCAATTTCATGATCAAACTTGAATAGATGAGGAGTTGCGTCTATGAACGAACAAAGAATGTGTGTCTTAAAATAGAATCTACTCCTAGAGATGATGCAGCAATGTAGTTGAAATGACAACACAGGATTTAGAATATTACATGAACTTAGTTGAAAAAGCCGTGGCAGGGTTTAAAAGGATCGGCTCCAACTTTGAAAGAAGTTCTACTGTGGGTGGGTAAAATGCTATGAAACAGCATCATATGCTATGGAGACAGCTTTCATGAAAACAAGAGTCTCTCTATGTGTCAAACTTCATTGTTGTCTTATTTTCAGAAATTGTCCCGGCTACCCCAATCCTCAGCAACCACCATCCTGATCAGTCAGCAGCCATGAACATTGGGGCAAGACTCTCCACCAGCTAGAAGATTATGTCTTACTGACGGCTCAGGGGATATTAAGCATTTTTAATACTTCAATATTTTTAAATTAAGGTATATAAATTTAGACAAAGTGCTTTTGCACACTTAATAGGCTATAGTATAGTGTAAACTTAAACTTTTATATCCAAGAAACACCAAAAAATCCGTGTTGCTTGCTTTATTATGATGATCTAGAACTGAACACCACAATGTCTTTGAGGTGTGCCTGTAAATTATAATAAAGAGGAAATTTGTAAAAACCAAAGGGACGTCTTTACGCATCTCTATCCGGATACATTTGTAACGCTCTATGAACAATGTAATTTCTTATCAAAATATACTTTATTGACCCCAATAGCACCTAAAAGGTTAAAAGACAGTTTCTACAAAGGAAATAGCATTGTGAAGGAAATAACCCATAGGAGACCATCAGGCACCGATTCCTTCACAGGGACTTTCTCCAAACCTTTAGGGCCAAATAGTTGCAGCACTTATAAATTGCTTTGAAGACTAGAAAATGAAGGTAAACATTGGACTTCTTTTTTAGGAGGAAGTAGAACAATATTCCCTAAAGCTGATAATGGCAGCATCACAGATGGGCCAATGTCGCTTCTGAACATTAATGTGGCAATCCTAAATAAAATATTACCAAACAGATTCAAAAATCACAATGAGAAAATGGTACACCATGGCCAAGTAGGATTTATTCTAGGAATACAAGGTGGAATACTAGCAATTTTAAAACTTTGCCATTTAACAGCTTAAGGAGATTTTGGGCTGAGACAATGGGGTTTTCTAGATATACAATCATGTCGTCTGCAAAGAGGGACAATTTGATTTCCTCTTTTCCTAATTGAATACCCTTGATTTCCTTCTCCTGCCTAATTGCCCTGGCCAGAACTTCCAACACTATGTTGAATAGGAGTGGTGAGAGAGGGCATCCCTGTCTTGTGCCAGTTTTCAAAGGGAATGCTTCCAGTTTTTGCCCATTCAGTATGATATTGGCTGTGGGTTTGTCATAGATAGCTCTTATTATTTTGACATACATCCCATCAATACCTAATTTATTGAGAGCTTTTAGCATGAAGAGTTGTTGAATTTTGTCAAAGGCCTTTTCTGCATCTATTGAGATAATCATGTGCTTTTTGTCTTTGCTTCTGTTTATATGCTGGATTACATTTATTGATTTGCATATATTGAACCAGCCTTGCATCCCAGGGATGAAGCCCACTTGATCATGGTGGATAAGCTTTTTGATGTGCTGCTGGATTCAGTTTGCCAGTATTTTATTGAGGATTTTTGCATCAATGTTCATCAAGGATATTGGTCTAAAATTCTCTTTTTTGGTTGTGTCTCTGCCCAGCTTTGTTATCAGGATGATGCTGGCCTCATAAAATGAGTTAGGGAAGATTCCCTCTTTTTCTATTGATTGGAATAGTTTCAGAAGGAATGGTACCAGTTCCTCCTTGTACCTCTGGTAGAATTCGGCTGTGATTCCATCTGGTCCTGGACTCTTTTTGGTTGGTAAGCTATTGATTATTGCCACAATTTCAGCTCCTGTTATTGGTCTATTCAGAGATTCAACTTCTTCCTGGTTTAGTCTTGGGAGAGTGTATGTGTCAAGGAATTTATCCATTTCTTCTAGATTTTCTAGTTTATTTGCGTAGAGGTGTTTGTAGTATTCTCTGATGGTAGTTTGTATTTCTGTGGGATCGGTGGTGATATCCCCTTTATCATTTTTTATTGCGTCTATTTGATTCTTCTCTCTTTTTTTCTTTATTAGTCTTGCTAGCGGTCTATCAATTTTGTTGATCCTTTCTTCAGCAAAGTCTCAGGATACAAAATCAATGTGCAAAAATCACAAGCATTCTTATACACCAATAACAGACAAACAGAGAGCCAAATCATGAGTGAACTTCCATTCACAATTGCTTCAAAGAGAATAAAATACTTAGGAATCCAACTTACAAGGGACATGAAGGACCTCTTCAAGGAGAACTACAAACCACTGCTCAATGAAATAAAAGAGGATACAAACAAATGGAAGAACATTCCATGCTCATGGGTAGGAAGAATCAATATCGTGAAAATGGCCATACTGCCCAAGGTAATTTATAGATTCAATGCCATCCCCATCAAGTTACCAATGACTTTCTTCACAGAATTGGAAAAAACTACTTTAAAGTTCATATGGAACCAAAAAAGAGCCCGCATCACCAAGTCAATCCTAAGCCAAAAGAACAAAGCTGGAGGCATCACGCTACCTGACTTCAAACTATACTGCAAGGCTACAGTAACCAAAACAGCATGGTACTGGTACCAAAACGGAGATATAGATCAATGGAACAGAACAGAGCCCTCAAAAATAATGCCGCATATCTACAACTATCTGATCTTTGACAAACCTGAGAAAAACAAGCAATGGGGAAAGGATTCCCTATTTAATAAATGGTGCTGGGAAAACTGGCTAGCTATATGTAGAAAGCTGAAACTGTATCCCTTCCTTACACCTTAGACAAAAATTAATTCAAGATGGATTAAAGACTTAAACGTTAGACCTAAAACCATTAAAACCCTAGAACAAAACCTAGGCATTACCATTCAGGACATAGGCATGGGCAAGGACTTCATGTCTAAAACACCAAAAGCAATGGCAACAAAAGCCAAAATTGACAAATGGGATCTAATTAAACTAAAGAGCTTCTGAACAGCAAAAGAAACTACCATCAGAGTGAACAGGCAACCTACAAAATGGGAGAAAATTTTCGCAACCTACTCATCTGACAAAGGGCTAATATCCAGAATCTACAATGAACTCCAACAAATTTACAAGAAAAAAACAAACAACCCCATCAAAAAGTGGACAAAGGATATGAACAGACACTTCTCAAAAGAAGACATTTATGCAGCCAAAAGACACATGAAAAAGTGCTCATCATCACTGGCCATCAGAGAAATACAAATCAAAACCACAATGAGATACCATCTCACACCAGTTAGAATGGCAATCATTAAAAAGTCAGGAAACAACAGGTGCTGGAGAGGATGTGGAGAAATAGGAACACTTTTACACTGTTGGTGGGACTGTAAACTAGTTCAACCATTGTGGAAGTCAGTGTGGCAATTCCTCAGGGATCTAGAACTAGAAATACCATTTGACCCAGCCATCCCATTACTGGGTATATACCCAAAGGACTATAAATCATGCTGCTATAAAGACACATGCACACGTATGTTTATTGTGGCACTATTCACAATAGCAAAGACTTGGAACCAAGCCAAATGTCCAACAATGATAGACTGGATTAAGAAAATGTGGCACATATACACCATGGAATACTATGCAGCCATAAAAAATGATGAGTTCATGTCCTTTGTAGGGACATGGATGAAACTGGAAATCATCATTCTCAGTAAACTATCGCAAGGACAAAAAACCAAACACTGCATGTTCTCACTCATAGATGGGAATTGAACAATGAGAACACATGGACACAGGAAGGGGAACATCACACTCTGGGGACTGTTGTGGGGTGGGGGAGGGGGGAGGGATAGCATTAGGAAATATACCTAATGCTAAATGGCGAGTTAATGGGTGCAGCACACCAGCATGGCACATGTATACATATGTAACTAACCTGCACATTGTGCACATGTACCCTAAAACTTAAAGTATAATAATAATAATAAAAACCTTTGCCATTTAATAGGCATAAGGAAAATATTGTACAACTATCTTCAAAGATACTGAAAAATGGCAAAATTTGAAAAAAGTTATAATCAAAATTGAATGCTAAATAATGGAGAAATCCTGAGGCATTCTAGTAAAGAAGCAGGGAAAAACGTTTAATGTGTCCATTATTACCTGTGATTGTCCTGAAGGTTGTCACATATGCAATGAGCAAGACAAAGAAATTAGAAGCAAAAGAATTGGAAAAGAACTAAAATTATCTCTAGTTGCAGATGACGTCATAATATACTTGGAGTACCCTAGAGAATCAGGGGTAAAAGTAACTAAAACATTAAAAAAAAAAAAACCAGAAAGTTTTCAGTATATAAAATTGACACACAAAAATCAACAGCCTCCACAGACATAAAAATATAACCAGTTAGAAGACAAAAGTTAAAAACAAAACAAACTTCATTTACAAGAGCAACAAAAACGGTTTTAAAAAAGAGGCTTAAAATTAAGACATATTCAAAACAGTATAAAATGCCTTTTACAAAGACACAAAAGTAGAGTTGGACTAGTGGGTAGAAATCCCTTGTTCCGTATGAGGACATTATAACATCTTCAAGATGTTACTTCTCTCTAAGTGAGTTTTAAGTTTATTGCAATTCCTCTTTTGCCCTGGAGAGAACAAGATGATATTATAATGCCTATTTAAAAAGGCAAGTATAGCTACAAAATCACCGAAAAGGAAGAGCTATGAGGAATAAGTGGCCTAAAACATATTACAGTATACACCTGAGCTTCTGTCATTAAAATACTGTGGATTCACTGGCATGAGAATGGACAGACAGGCCAAGGCAACATACTAGAAAGTGATAAGCAGACCCAATAATATGTGTAAATTGAGAGTATGAAAAAGGTATCATTTCAAATCAGCAGGGACAAAGGAGGACTTTTTAGTAAATAAGCTGATAATGGGAAAACTATACAGTATTCAACTAATGAGGACAAGACAACTTAATTTCCAAGTGAAAAAGGAAAGCAGAATTGGATCTCTACCTGACATGGGGAACAAAAAATAAAGTGTAGATAAACACAGAGTTAAAAATGCAAAATAATACCTCAAAATCTTTATTAGAAAATAGAGGAGAAATTTGATGACTTCAGAGTAAAGATGGATGAGGAAGAGCTCTATTCATTCCTTTCAGTGTACCCAGATTAAGTCACATATCAGTGGTCTTTTTTTAGGTTTTATTTTAGGTTTGGGGATACAGATAAATTGCGTGTCACAAGGGTTTGGCATACAGATTATTTTTTCACCCAGGTTACAAGCATAGTACCTGTTGGGTGGTTTTTTTGATCCTCACTCTCCTCCTACCATCCACCTCAAGGAGGCCCAAGTGTCTGTTGTTCCCCTCTTCGTGTCCATCTGTACTCAGAGTTTTAAATATGAGTTTTTCATATTCCTAATTTAGCTATTCTATTGTCCTAGCCTTCTGATTTTGTTTGCTTTAAAGTACCAGAGAAAATTGAATTCTCTAAAGTGAGTATTTTCTATTATTATTGCACTAATAAACTGTGTAGTAGAAAAGTAAATACAACTTTTCTACCACTGAGAAACATGTAATTGGATCCAAAAACTCATAAAGTGTATATTGCCACGTGAAAGGCTGGTTGCACTGACTGTTACAGGGCCATATTTCCAAAAACGTTTGAGAAAATTTCTGTAGAGACTATGGAGACAATACTCTTATTTTTAAAATGTTTTGTTCCTTTTTTTTTTTTTTTTTTTTTGCTCTTCTATAGAGATAATTCATATAAGCAGTGTATTTGGAAAGCTTTGCTCTGCTAGGTGGTGACAAAGTGCTGGTTTTGTGAGCTGCCTAAAAAGTTGAGTATTATAGATGGGTACTGTATGTAAAAAATATTTGTATTACGATGCAGATCTTTTATGATTGCTGAAAACTATTAATAGCAATTGATGGTAGATCTCTGATGTGAAACCAGGTTTAGGAAAGCATTCCTTGCAGTATTACAGTTTTCTGAGACACGGCACTATGGATAAAAATGTCACATAAGAAGCTCCAAGAAAATATTTCAAAAGTGTTAGAGAATGTATTTGTCTACTTAAACTTAAATCTTTATACCCATGGACATTGCTTCTTTTAATTATTTGCTTTTCATCATCTGTCAATTAAAACTGATTTGCAGTTTTACCATTTAGAATTGGAATACTAATATTAATACCTGAAATATTTTACAGAAAATAAGTGGGAAAATCTTGCTTTTTGAAATGATTCTTGCATTTTACATTTCAAATGTCCTTCTAATATTACTGAACCATCAAGTCCCATATTGATTTGAATATATTCCAAGGAACTACTTTTCAACATTAACTTTTAATGCATTTTCACTTACTATCTAGCTGACATGAAACGGGGTCTTTCTGCAAAGAGGAAAAGGCTTGAAACATATACAAAACTTGCAGCAACACCAAGAACAGAATGGAACAGATTTTGAAAACACAACAACTGAAAAGGTATGATTGCTGGCTTTTTTGCATAATGATATTTATATCATTTCTTTGTATTCGTTGGTGCAAATCATTTCAGTGTCCTGTACTTATTGGCGTCTCCAGTGAACAATGTATTTTACTTGATTGCTCCCTAAGCAGGTAAGTTTCTTTAGTTTTATAACCTCAGTTTAACAGAATTATGAGATATTACGTAGAAGCCAATGAAGATGACCTCTTTTCGCCTTCCAGATAGCAATAGTCTTCCTGTATAATTAATTTTTATCCATTTCTAGAAATATGCTAGCTAAATGTAAGGTAAATGTCTTCAACGTTTAGTTTTAGATCCTTAATGATATTCCATTATGTAGAAAGGGGTAACCTTATGTTTTAAATAAGTTATCTATTTTAGTTCAATTGTTCTCGCTGTTTCTTTTACAAAATCACTGTTGTGTCAGAGTGGAGAAATAGTTCAGTGAAATATTTCTTTTGGAAAATCTTACGGGATGAGTGGCCATGATAGTCTTGAATTTACTTATGAGAACCCCCACGTTAGTCAGTAAGAGGAAAGGAAAAGTAAACTGCTCTTAGAGATAATGAATGTTTCTGGGAAATTTCTAGTGCAGTAAACCCCCCTTTGTTTTCAGTACGTAAAGAACATAAGATAGCTGATCTAGTAGTCAGTTAGGAAGAAATCCTTTCGGAATGAGAGTAACTCATTTCCCCTTTTCCCAATGACAGGATTTCAGTTGCTATTACTCCCTTGTTACTTTGTCACGCAGGTTGTTCTATTTGTAGTATAAATTATGTCAAATCAGTTTTGGCTTGAATAGGATTGATTTTTCATCTCCCTATGAAGTATGACCATGTTACTTATTATGTGTTACAGGCAGAAATGTAATTGTAGATGTTCTCTGCAGTTGCTGAATTTTCTTCAAGAATATAACACACACATGCAGAAGACTGAGGAAGAATAAGAAAAACAAATTGTTGGTGCACTGCACCCACTAACTCGTCATCTAGCATTAGGTATGCACCAGCATGGCACATGTATACATATGTAACTAACCTGCACATTGCGCACATGTACCATAAAACCTAAAGTATAATAATAATAAAAAAAAGAAAAACAAATTGTTGGCATCAGGCTTAGCTTTATGATTAACCTATTGTATCAATGTCTCAGGTAGTAATAGTTCATGCAGAAATCCAGCAAAGAAGGAAGAGAGCATGAGCCCAGAGAGGGTTCCCGTTAGTGGACTAATGGACGAGGGGAATATAATTGCCACGCAGCATTAGGGGCCCAACTGGGGTCAGCATCATAGCGATTAAGAAGTTAAATTGAGCCCTGTTGGTGTATTTGTGCAAGAGCAGCTGTAGGGTTGGAATTTTCTGGATTGGGGTGTAGCTGAGCACGTTGATAGAGGGAGAGTTGGGCAGGGCATAGACACAGGGATGGGGTTATGATGACTGGTTGTGGAATTTCAGACTGAGTTACCTGAGCACTTGGGGGTGGGGCGTTGGGCAGTGAAAAGGGCTCCATTCAATGGGTGCCAGGTCCGGACAGACTCCTGAGCTGTAGTACTGAAGTAAGTGACCTACAAAGGCAGGGAGGTAGTGGCTGTATGTTGGGAAGATAGAGGAACAGCTGAGTGCAGTGGTCAAGGACCAGGACTCTGGAACCACCCCACTTGGGATCCAACTCCAGTTTGACCATTGCTAGCTCAGAAACCATGGGCAAATTATTTATCTCTGTGTCTCAGTTTCCTTATCTATAAGAGGAGACATGGTAAGAGTACCTACCTCAGAGTTGTTTGGAGGATTAAAGGGTTCTTATGCAATGGGTTTATTTAACATCTTCGGGATGCAATCTGACCGATGGTTGCTCTATATCATTGCTCTTATTAATGTTACGTAGATGTTGTAGTCATTGGGAATGACAAAATCTAGGGGATGACTGTGTGAGTGAGTGCCACATAGAGGAGAGAAGAACGGTGTTATTGGAGATTAGGTCAAAGTGTAGAAAAGCCAGCGTTATTGGGAAGCTCATCTATGTGCATATTGAAATGACCAAGATTTTACACGTTTAAAGTCTTAGTAAGAAAGAATGTTTCTTAGTTAATTTCTGTATAGATCTTACCTATCTGTGGTAAACAAATTATAGGCAGGGTCATCAATTACTCTTCATCTGAAATCAAGAATTAGGACATACGTGTTGAATATGTATAAGAAAGGAAATGCTTTACTCAATGACTGATGAAAAAAGTTATTATATTGTTTTAGCATATGAGTGGTGAACATAATTGTTTAAAACTGGTCATAAACGTTGCCGAAAAGAAAATGTTTAGAAGTATTGATTTTAAAGAGTATTCTTTTAGAGCTAATGCAGAATTATGCTTTGTAAGTATTAACATTTACCCCATTTCTTTTCACTTTTTTGTTTTGTGCTTCTAGAAAATATTTAGAGAGCAACAAGAGATGGCAGCAAGAGAGAGTCGTTAGCAGACAGCAACTGAAAGAGATTAAGCTGCTACATGAGCAATTCATGAAGGTCTATTCTATTTGGTTATACAATACATTCTTATGAAATACAAAGCATGCATAAAAATAGAAGACAATCTGCTTGTTTCTGAATGCATGGGAAGATATTTTGGTTATACATTTTAAATTACTTACCATTTTCACTTTGGATGTATTGTTCCGGATTTAACATAATTGGTAAATGTATTTTTAGGATTCATGAATAGTTTTGTGGGAGCCATTGAGAACAGGAAAAGGTAAATTGGAAATTTTACCTAGAAATATGCATCTTGTGTATAAAGTCGACACTTTATTAACACATTAATTAAGATTTTATTTTCAGTTTTTAGGAGATCAGCAACAAATCTATAGTGGAAAGCAGGAAGTCCATAAATCCTTTCTGGGTGTCTTTTTTGCTTGTCTTGTTTCAACAGTTTTAGTTAAACGGGAAGTAGGCAAGTATAACTACTGAGTATCTCTTTTATTTCCTGCTGTAATATAGGAGTGTTTTATGGCATATTTACTCTCACAATTATTACTGACTAGTAATGGTTTTACATGACAATTTGTAATCAGAAGAGATGGTTCAGATGTATAACAGAAAGGGAAAGTCCGCAGATTATTAACACTTTGTGCATTGAGAATTAACTGCTGTTGTACAGCACATTAGCGAATCATCATCAGACAATGACCTCTTCTTCCTCTAGATGTATATGGTTTAGGAAACCATGGAATTCTTTTTTGGGAGGTATTCTTTTTAATAACCTTGTGAAAATATGCGTTAGTAAGTCACTCTTCTGTACTAACTTAGATGTGTTAAACTGGGAAAAGAGTTTGATAATAAAATTTTCAAGCAACTTGAGGATTATCTATACACAAAACTATTATTTAAATAGAAGTCACAAGCAGAGAGCATGTTGCTATAATGTTTCCCAGAAACCATTTATTAACTGATATGAACATGAGACTAGAAAAGTTTTCCTGTCAATGCTTATGCTACATGTTACCACTTAGTGTAGGAACTTTGGTATCATCTTGGGCTCTTACTGGTCCGTTATCTTTCCCATGCAGTTGTCACGAGGCCCTGCAAGTTTTACCTCTGCAATGGTCCTTTAATTTCTTTCTTTAAATTCCCACTGCAGCTGCCCTAGTTGAAGACCTCATTCTTCCTTGCTTGTACTACTAAACTGTTATCTGAGTTCTCTCTTCCCTTCTGAGCCATCCTTCATTGATCAGCAATATTATCTTCCTAAAACCCTTCCCTTTCTAAAATGCTTCCTAGCCCTTCCCTCTTCCCAGTCTGACAGTGGTATCTACTTCTCATACTTCTCAGTTCTTAGGTATTCAGAGACACTCCCCTTTACGTGACCGATTCTTAGGCTTGCCTTCTGTCTTTCCTCCCATCTCTCCAGGTTGACAGCCTTCTCTGAATGAACTCACCGTTACTCCCATGCTTTGCTCTTGCTCTTCCCTCACCATGCTTCTAAAATCTTTTTGTTCTTTTTTTGACCGATTGAAATCTTTTGCAAACTAAGTCGACATCAGCCCCTATTTTTGGCTACATGTCCTAGTGAGTTGTCCTTCCATGGCAGTTACACAATTTTTGTATTACTTTTTTTTATTCGTGCATTTGCTCATGCCACAGGAATATGGAAGAGGTTGTGTATTCACTTTTTACTTCTTCCTCAGCATTAACATACAACATTTTAGGGAGTAGGAACTGTTGAACTATTTGTTGAGTGAGTAGGGTGTATTTCAAATATAGTTATGTTTTCTCTACCTTGATGAAGTCATATCACAGACCATTTTATCCCTTCAATGGAAACCACGTTATATGGACTATTAGTGATAATAAATGGATCACTACCTGGTGAAAAAATGTGGTATTTCATGACATAAGACTGCCAGTCTTTTTCTGTCTCTGCTCCACTTCGACCTTAAGATGGTCATCAACCCATTTTTTTCAGGCAAAGTACATGACTGTTTTACCTGCTGTGATAATATTTCACTGAAATCTGGCATTAAAAAGCTTAAGTGGGCATTTGGAGCTCCATGTATTGATTACTGTTTTTAAATTTGAAGTAAATAAACAGCATCCTTTATTACAAGCCATTTCCCTTTGACATTTAATTTACCCTGTTTACAACGTGAGATGTAAAGTGGTGGCCTGTCAGTGAACTAGGCTTTTTGTTTCAGAGCATCGAGGATTCGCAAGAGTATTATGAAAGAACTCTTTTTGGTGAAGAAAGTCAACTTAAAAAATAAATCGCCGTGTTCCAAAATAAAATTGTGTCGGAGACTGTAAGTAGTACATATTTAATCTGAAAAACTCAGGATTGATGTAAGCACTGGAATATTTTATTTGTAGGAATATGTATCAGAATTCCTTAAATTTCTTTTTTCTGAAACAACTGCAGCAAGAGTTGGCACTTATTCAGTTGTCTCTTCAACCTCTGTTGTTCTGATGACTGAAGAAATAACTTGAACCCATGTTATATGATACAAGCATAACTCCAGCTACACTAAACCACACTGACAGTGTTTTGATAATTCTTGTACAAACCAGTATACCTCACTTATAATTAATTGGTTTGTTAAGTGCAAAACCTCGTTTCTGTGGAATGAACCCTAAACACAGTTATGTGAGTAGCAGCAATTGTTCAGTTATATAACGGTCAATTAAGTTGTAACATTAAAGATAATATACTTTTAGGTGTGGCCTCTGTGGGTCTGTATCAGTCTCAAAATGTGAAAAGCACGGGCATGGAAGGGTACATTTTTCTCTTTTAGGGACAACAATAAAAGAAGACTATATTATCTGTGCATTCTTTTGTATTTACTCATTAGGTGAAACAGCCCATTCCAATAAAAGTATGATTTAAAAATACTCTGTAGCCTTATCAAAATTACTAAAGTAAGTTAAAGTCTGTGTTCTTGAAAAACTTTACTACAAATGATTAAGACAACTGAACAAGATATATGTTTATCAGTGCTGAGCCATTGGTTTGTGGATATGTCATTTCCACAAAGACATCAAAATGCCATTTAATTTGTTTTGGTTCACCATTCAATGATACCTCCCCTGAGCATTGATTGAAAGTATTTTATTAACATGTATGTATACTTAATTACTTATGATTACAAGTATTTCTCATCTGTGGCAAGATAAATTATGTAGAGTGCTTTGTTTTTCAAGTTTAATATTCATGGAGTACGTGGAAGTTTAGGTATACATGGATCTGAAAACTTGAATCATCAATTTGTCTACCTTTCTTTTTGCAATGTGCAATTTTTACATGTAACAACATACAAAATCTTCATTTGGAAACATTTTATGTAGTAAGTATGAAATTCAGAATAATTTTGGAATAAGTCAGTTAAACGTATTCTTTTGCAGAGTTTCTGAAATTGTGTTCATGAATCATTCAAAACCCCATACTCCCATTGGAAAGAGAGGAGCCACTTCCTCTGATTTTTCTTTGTGATTTTCATTTTAATTGGCCCCGCTATACCACTTTTATCTTTTCAAGGTTTCCCAAGTTTTAAAAAACCAAGTACATACAGATTCTGTTTTTCTACATTATGAGGGGCATTTAATTCCTAAAGTTGCAGTTTTTGCCCTGAAAAGTTATTAGGGGTGTGTGTATGTGTGTGTATAATGTGTATATTTACATATGTGTGTGTGTGTAAATAGACATGCGTTTACACACACACACACACACCTATATATTTAGCTTTATATCACTTATATAGGAAAAATGAGTCCTCCGTCATGATCCAATATTGGACATTATGAGGGTCATTTAATTCCTAAAGTGCATTTTGGTAAAGGATTTTTCTTTTATCCAAAGCGTGTATTGATATATAAGTACTACATCAAGTTTTTAAGAAGATCATTATTTGAGAACTTTTTCAGTAGTCACAGAGGCAAAATAAGCACTCCAGAGGTCCTTGTGAGACTTCTGATATTCATACTGAGCTATGTAAATATTTATTCTACAGTGGAAGGACAAGAGTTAGGACACAGTGTACTTAATGGTGGAACGGTTGATATTTATGCCACCCTTTGCTACCTCAGATGAGTAACTGCATACTTGAAGTCACTTTGGCAGATATTCTGAAAGGAAGAAGTTGTTGCTCTGAAAAGTTATTAGGGATGTGTGTAAGTTTGTGTATAATATGTATATATACATATATACGTGTGTGTGTTTGTAAATAGACATGTGCGTGCACATACACACACATTCACACATATATATGACTTTAGTTTTTAGAATAATTTTCAGTTTACAACAAATTGATGTGAAAGTCCTGAGATTTCCCATTTGCCCCTGTTCTCCCACAATGGCATTCCCCACTGTCAATATCCCCCACCAGAGTGGTACCTTTGTTACCTGTCATGAACTTACATTGACACATCATTATCACCCCAAGTCCATAGATTACTTCAGGATTCCCTCTTGGTTACCATTTTTTGGTGACTATTTTTCTCATGTCACCTGGCATAGCCAGTACTTTGTTTTTCATAAAGAGAACATTTAATTTATACTTTTTTGTGACCATGAAATTTTGTCAGAATATCAGAAACAAGTCACAATAAAACAAATGTAAAAATTTACTTCTCTCCCAGAAATGGTAAGTCAAATACCTTTCACTAAATACATATTCTTGAAAATTACAGTTAGCCCTTTTATAGTCTAGTTGATAGATTGAAACACATAGTTTCCTTTTGTTCCATAATAAACACCTCCTTTGAAAAATGGCTGACATCAAGAACATTATGTCTCCTAAGATTGTCTCACTCAACAACTGAATTATTGAAATGTACAATCACAAAAATCTAAGTATACCTTTATAACAACAATGCACTGAACAAAATTTAGAGGTAATGGGCAAAGGTAGCTCCCAAGAAAATGTGCCCACAACCCAGTGTCAAATCCTTTCCTTCAGCAACTGAAACCCAGAATAAATGCAGTCTGTTGCCTCTGCCTGTTGGAGAGGGGTCTTCTTACACCTGAGGGAAGTGGCCATCTCGTCTCCCTGATGTTAGTTAAAATTCCATCTGGGGTCGGCAGGTTAGTATTTTTGTGCAGATATCTAAAGAAAGCTGATCCGGCCAAATCAAAAAATACTTGACTCACTCCTTAGGAGGACCTTAACTCTGCCCTGATTTCTGTGCACACACCAGATTTATTGCACTCACAGTACAAAAGCTCTGAGGTGTAAAATTAAACCAGGCAGTGCATTACATTCTTATCCAGGTGAATCAGGGCTCTCTCAGTGCTGCTCAACCAAAGCACATTGGAATCACTTCTTCTTATTCTTATTTGTAAAACTGACAGTGATGATGGTATCTGTGTTGTGGGAATATTGTGAGTGTCAGAGAAAACGATGGTGAAAAGCTTAGACAGATCGTACATGTCAAATAAATGTTAGCTGTTAATTACTGATATTGTCATGATTTTTACTGCTATGTAATAGTTGTAAATATATATGGGGTAAGTGTGACATTTTGATACATGAATACACTGTGTAAAGATCCAATCAGGGTAGTTGGGATATTTATCACCTCAAACTTTTATCATTTCTACCTGTTGAGAATATTGCAAATCTTCCAGGTATTTTCAAATATGTGATAATTTTGGTTAACTATAGTCACTCTACCGTGCTATTGAAGACTAGGACTCATTTCCTATGTCTAACTGTATGTTTGTATTTATTGTCCAACGTTCCTTCCTCCCTGTTTTTCCTGCTATCCTTTTCAGCCTCTGGTAACCACCATTCTATTCACTACCTCTATAAGATCAGTTTTTTTTTTTAGCTCTGACATATGAGTGAGAACACATGACATGTGTCTTCCTGTGCCCGGCTTATTTCACTAAACATAGTGTTTTCCAGTTGCATTCATGTTGCTGCAAATAACAGGATGCCATTCTTTTTATGGCTCAGTAATATTCCATTGTGATATATAGTGCATTTCTTTTATCCATTCATCTGTCAATGATCACAGGTTATTGGAGGACCTCGCCCCCAATATTTCAATGTAGGTTCTTTCTATTTTCCATAAGTGTTGGCTGGCTGAGAAATAAAGAGAGAGAGTACAAAGAGAGGAATTTTACAGCTGGGCCTCCGGGGGTGACATCACATATCGGTAGGACCGTGATGCCCACCTGAGCCTTAAAGCCAGCAAGTTTTCTTAAGGTTTTCAAAAGGGGAGGGGGTGCAAGAACAGGGAGTAGGTCACAAGATCACATGCTTCAAAGGGCAAAAAGGAGAACAAAGATCACATGCTTCTGCGGAAACAGGACAAGGACGAAACAGAACTACTGATAAGGGTCTATGTTCAGCTGTGCACGTATTGTCTTGATAAACATCTTAAACAACAGAAAATAGGGTTCAAGAGCAGAGAACCAGTCTGACCTTAAATTTACCAGGGTGGGGTCTCCCAATCCTAGTAAGCCTGAGGGTACTGCAGGAGACCAGGGTGTATTTCAGTCCTTATCTCAACCTCATAAGACAGACACTCCCAGAGTGGCCGTTTATAGACCTCCCACCAGGAATGCATTCTTTTCCCAGGGTCTTAATTATTAATATTCCTTGCTAGGAAAAGAATTTAGCAATATCTTCCCTAGTTGCATGTCCATTTATAGGCTCTCTGCAAGAAGAAAAATATGGCTCTATTCTGCCCGACCCCACAGGCAGTCAGACCTTATGGTTGTCTTCCCTTGTTCCCTGAAAATCGCTGTTACTCTATTCTTTTTCAAGGAGCACTGATTTCATATTGTTCAAACACATACGTTTTACAATCAATTTGTACAGTTAACGCAATCATCACAGTGGTCCTGAGGTGATGTACATCCTCAACTTATGAACATAACAGGATTAAGAGATTAAAGTAAGAATAAATTATAAAAGTATTAATTTTGGGAACTGATACATGTCCATATTAAAATGAAATCTTCACAATTTACGTTCAGAGATTGAAGTAAAGACAGGCTTAAGAAATTATAAGAGTATTATTAGGGAAGTGATAAATGTCCATGTTAAAATGAAATCTTCACAATTTATGTTCCTCTGCAGTGGCTCCAGCCGGTACCTCCGTTCGGGGTCTCTGACTTCCCGTAACAACAGGTCGATGGCATCATTTGGCTATTGTGAATGGTGCTATGATAAACATGGGAGTGTAGATACCTCTTCAACATACTTATTTCCTTTCTCTGAGACATATATGCAACAGTGGGGTTGCTGGTCTATATGATACTTCCAGTTTTAGTTTATTGAAGAACATCCATTTCCATGATGGCTGTAGTACTTTATGTTCCCACCAATAGTGTAAGAGCTCTTCCCTTTCTCTCCATCCTCATCAGCATCTGTTATCTTCAACCTGTTTGATAAGAGCTATTTTACCCAGGGTGAGATGATATCTCATTGTGGTTTTAATTGGATTTCCCTGATGATTGATGATGTTGAGCATTTTTTCATATACCTGTTGCTCATTTGTATGTCTTCTTTTGAGAAATGTCTATTCTGATCTTTTGTCCATTTTACAGTCAGCTTATTATGACTATTATTTTGCTATTGAGTTGTTTGAGTTCATTATATATTCTGGTTATTAATCTCTAGTTGGATGTATAGTTTGCAAATATTTTCTTCAGTTCTTTAGGTTGTCTCTTCGTTGATTGTTTCTTTTACCATGCAGAAGCTTTTGAGCTTCATGTGACTCCATTTGTCTACTTTGCTTTTGCTGCCTGTGCTTTGGACGGCTTACTCAAAAAATCTTTGCCCAGACCAGTGTCCTCAAGCATTTCCCCACAGTTTTCTTCTAGTAGCTTTGTAGTTTCTGGTGATAAACTATGAGCATGCAGGTGTGACTCCATTTGCCAGTGTGGTGGACTGAAGTTGTGAGGACAGAACGGTTTGTATTTTCATAAGTTTTCTTATGCAAAGTTGATTTGATGACAATGGCCTACAATAAAAACACTCCTTAATGTGGCAGTCTTCAGTACCATATAAAATGTGCAAATTAGCAACATTTCTGTCTGAGATTGGAGCTACAAGATTCAAGTGTGGAGTATTATATGGTTCCCTTCCCTTTAATATTTAATGGAGGAGACATGTTTTTGCCTGTAAAGGGATCAACTCATGTATCTAATTATGTATTGGGAATGTGGGGTCATTTCCTTCTATGTGGTAATATATTCACATATAGGGGGAAACGCCATAACATATGGGACAACAAGATGGATAATATTGTATTAACGATTATAATAAAATGACTAATGTAATATGAAGAAAAAAATTAAGAGATGGAATTCACTTTAAATACAGGCTAGATACTTTTTAATAAAATCAGTAGTGCATATTGTTCTTTTGAATCTTTCAGTGGTGCTTAAATTAAATATAAATTTGAACACTCAGATTTACCCTATAATTCAACATTGTTGCTCCTCAAAATGAAGACTTCACAAAAGCGATCATTGAGGAACCAGAATTTCAGCTACATCCGGTCTAAAGAAGTAGGGCAATCAGTAGATAAGGGGTTTGTCAATCACATTTCTGAATGGGGAGGATAGCTGATGCTGTATGAAGCACAGAAGATGCAGACTTATCTACAGGCTTCATGCATCTCCACCTTCAGTTCCATGATGAAGTCACTGTCTGGCTATACTGTTAAGTGGACAGCACTAGAGAGCAACATACGCTCACACCACTGCGAGGTCAACATTAGCACACGGACAGGGCAGGAAAGAGCTTTCCGGTGGCATCTATCACATTTCTAATACAGACCATCACTGAGGTGACAGAAACTGTTACTCTCTATGTGCTTCTGTAAGGCTTGAATAGTTGTTACACAATCTCAGATTGTGTCTCAAAAAAAAAAAAAAAAAAACTTGTTGTATAGATGGGTTTCACTATATTGCCCAGGCTTGTCTTGAACTCCTGGCCTCAAGCAATCCTACTGCCTCAGCCTACTAAAGTGCTGGGATTACAAGCATGAGCCACCATCATGCATGGCAAAGAGTCACATCATTTAATAAACACACATACAGTGATTGTACCAGGGTGGAAGTTGCAAAGGCTCTGGAGATGCTGATTAGAAGGTTTGCAAAGACCCATTCTACTTGTCAAAGCAAATGACCCCAGAAGTGAAGGGGTGGGGAAATAGACTCTCCTTGTGGGTGAAAGACCTGCAAAGAATCTGAGGACATTTTTAATCCACTTCAGGGAATTAAAAATCGCTTACACCCCTGCCCAGCCCAATCCCCTCAGAAGCCTGTACAAAACTGATGGCTTTTGACGAGAGGACCCTATCATCTTCCAGGACCTCAAAGTCACCACCCTAAAATGGGATTTCCCAAGTGCACTTTCCAAAGTGAAAGAGCAGAAAGAAATACAACACAATAGACCCCTGCAGTTGTAACAAATGAAAGAACAGCTTAAATGGTCCCTGCAATCTTCACATCCTTTTGCAATTCCCTTCCCTTGTATGTGGGCTGGTCCCAGAGACCTGGAGACTTGATTCTAATGCATGGAATACAGAAAAGTTGGAGGCATGCTGCTTCTGAGATTAGGTTACTGGTTTGCTCATTCTCACTTCCTCATTCGCTCATCTGATTGAAGCCAGATGCCATTTTGTAAGCTGTTCTGAAAAGAATCCCATGGGTCAATGATCTGAGAGAAGTCCCTAGTGAACAGCCTGCAAGATGCTTAGTCCTGCCAGTAACCAGGTGAGTGAGTTTGGAATCAAGTCCTCCCCCAGCCACACGTTCAGATGAGACCGCAGCTACAGCCACTACTTTCAGTGCAGCCTCATGAGACACTGCTAACCAGAGGCACCCAACTAAGCCACATCCAGATTCCTAACCCAAAGAAACTGTAGAACAAGGTTAGATTGTACTAAAGCCACAGAATTTTAGAGTATCTGTTATGCAGCTGTAAACAACTATTAATAAAACAGATGGGAAAAAATACAGCAGGCAATAGGAACCAAAAGGAAGAGGAGACGGCTCTATAAAATGCAGAAAGTCTATATTGAGTCAAAATAATTGTCATGGATGAAAATGTACACAAAGTGATTAAAGTTACTACTTATAAGAATGATATGACATTTCTAAGCTCATTTGTACTTAATAAAACACACCTAAAATTCATAAACCAAGAAAATTCAAAACTACAGACAGAAATTAATACATATATATATAAAATCATAGTGTGAGTTTTTAACATTCATCTCTCAATTGTCAACAAATCAAATAAATAAAATATCAAATGTTGAAATTATTTTAAAAATGAAATTAAAGCATGTTTCATTAACTAGATCAATGTTGCCACTTATTAGAGAAAGCAAGCTCATATGGGGCATAGACCAAGATAGGCCATGTGCTAGGTCTGGGAAATTGCAGACAGTTGCTATCATAAGGATCATTTTTTCAAACCACAATAATATTTTAAGTTTATAACAATATTCAAACATTTAAAAATATACCTATTAATAATAGCTTACAAGTCAATAAGAAATCATTAGGGAAATCAAAACATTTCAAAGTAAATGCTAAAAATACTACACAAAATATTAACATAATCCAGAAAAAGCAGCTCGGAGAGAAAAATTTAATCTGGAAAATAAGGAAAGTTATACACTAATGATCTCAGTGTCCAATTAAGTAGTTATAAGAGGTACAGAAGAATATTTCCAAACAAAACAGGGATGAGGATATATTATGATGACAATAGAAGTTACAAAAAACAGACATTGAATAAGAGCATTAAAAGAAGAGTGGATCTTTAAAAGTACTAATAGAATAGTGTTCCTCTATGTGGATATATTCTAGAATTTCAAACCGACTTTGAAGAACTCGCCAGAAATTAATAGGACACAGCCACAAATGGGTATAACTGCATTTAGAAAATGGCAAAGACCATGGAAGACATACAGCAAGCACAGTAACAGTTTAAGGAAGGGAAGGAGAGAGAGGGACCACCTTTCTATGAGGGAGCAGGATAGAGGTGTGCCCTGAATTTGAAGGACAAGAAGGAATGAGATATGCAGAGATCTAGGGAAAGGAGTTGTGAGGTGGGATGGGTGTGGAGTAACAGAGAGCCCCAGGCCTGTCCTCCTGGACTGCCAGTGGAGTCATTCGCCATTGGCAGAGACTGGAGGCAAAGAGAATGATGCTGTGTGGATGCTGGGAAGCCTATGGGTCTTCCCTCCGGATTGTGGATCCCTTGAGAAAAGCAGAGAAAAAAAGCAGAAAAAAAAATCTTAATTTTCTCTAAGATACACACACACACATACACACACACACGTATACATGTAAACAGTTGTTTAAAAACAAGGATACTACAGTGCTTAAAATTAAAAACTAAAATCGCGCCCCTTCTCATCCACTTTTGATTCTTGCTCCCCGGATGCAAGGACCTTTTTTTGATATTTAACTCCATATTTTAAAATCAAATGCTTTCATCCAATTACTTGAATTTTTAGGTTTAGATCTTATGTTTTGAAGATGATTCAGCTTATGAATGTGACTCCTCATCACACATACACTCACACACTCGCACACACTCGCACACTCAAATACACACACACAGACTGTCTCACACACATCTGCTCACACTCACACTCACACACACACTTGCACTCTCACACAAACTCCACACATTTGAGACACTAGCATTCACACACTCACATTCTCTCACACACACACTCTTACACACATTCACACACTCACACTCACACTGGCTTCACCTTTCCCCAACATAGTTACATCTTATTTTGTGGCAGATGATGATTACATATTTATATCATCATGATTATGTAAATAGTGCTCTTGGCTAGAACACACAATGCACTATAATTAATTTCCTTTAATGAACTTTGTTTTCTTCAGCAGTAATCATCTTGTTGAAATCTTTTTTTTTTTCAGTTTTTAATGTGCTTAGGACTGGTATATCTTGCAACTCCCCTGCAGATGCACACTTCCCCGTCAATGGGTGTCCCCTTGTCTGATAATTTCTTTCTTGCATGTTCATGGGCGCCACTCTGGGATCCTTCGTCTTCAGGCTCAGTTTGAGCACGGTGCTCTCTGGGCTGCTTCACTGCTGGTGTCATCGCCATCCTGGAGGGCCTCTTCCTTTCCTTCCTGGGTGAAGTCACTGTTTCTTGGAGCTACTTGGTTTATAGATGTGTTTTGTTAAATCATATACTACAGGACTCTCCCC
The DNA here is from genome assembly GCF_028885625.2 of Pongo pygmaeus. Classification (NCBI taxonomy): domain Eukaryota; kingdom Metazoa; phylum Chordata; class Mammalia; order Primates; family Hominidae; genus Pongo; species Pongo pygmaeus. The sequence goes on from NC_072396.2 coordinate 158,153,413, forward strand.
CAAAAAGGTGAATGGGCAATACCTGCTTCAAGTTGGCATGCATGTATGAAAATGCCTTCATTCTTCCCTCCTACATGAACAAAAGTTGGGCTGGGTAGAAAATGCTATGTGAGAGATCTTTTCCTCTAGACATTTGAAGGCATTATCTATCTCCTAGCTTTCAAGGTTGCTGTTGAGAAGTTTGACAGCATTTAGATTCCCCAACACTTTGAATGAACCTGATTTTTCCCACTGAAAAATGATTTCCTACTTGCCTCATTAAAGTTTAGTAATGGTGGGGCTGGTTTGGGTCTTTATAATCAATTGTACTGAAGAGTCTGCAGACCCCTTCAATTAATTTATTCAACACAAAGGTATCTAAGTTTTACCATGCGTCAAACATTTTCTGGGTCCTGGGATGCAGAAAGAGCAGTGTTCTTGAGCATCTTACCCTCTAGCAGGGAGACAGAAAATAGACAATAAACATCATGCATAACCAAATGGCTTTGTGATGTGTTTTATGAAATCAAAGAAAAAATAAATGAGAATGCCAGAGACAGGGGTAGTGGGTGGGTGGTTGCAACATGAAATGATGATGTGAGGGGTGAAGAAGCCAAGAGTTGGAAATCTCATCCTGGGAGGAATGAAGAGCCATGCAAAGGCTCTCAATCAGCCCCTCATGCTGCCATAACAAAGTCCCACAGACCAGGGACTTAAACAGCAAACGTTTATTCCTAGCCCTTGTGGAGGCTGGAAGGGCCAGTGTCAAGGCCACATAGGGTTTGTTTTCTGGTGAGTGCCTGCTTCCTGGCTTGTGGGTGGCCACCATCTCACTGTGTCCTTGCACAGTGGAGAGCGAGGGACAGCCAGGTCTCTGTGTTCATCCTTATCAGGGCATTGATGCCATCCTGAGGCTCTGCCCTCTGAGCTTGACTAAGCTTAATCACCTCCAAACGCTTCATCTCCAAATACCCTTCCATTAGGGATGAGGGCTTCCACAGATGGATTTTGGAGAAGACAACTCAGTCCGCAGCAGACTCTGAGGTAAGCATGTTCCTGGCATGTTGAAGAAACATCAGGGAATTAGAGTGGCAGGAGTAGACCGACAGCTAGGGAGAGTCGTAGGTGATGAGGCAGAGAGATCACAAGGCCCTTATCAGCTTCCAGGGGTGGGGATGGGGTGCTCTGGCTTTTCTTCCGAGTTATAGAGGGACCCAAGCAGGCCTCTTAGCAGAGTGGTGATGATGAGTTAACGCAGCTTTACAGTCTTACTCTCATTCCAGAGTTAAGGACAGCCTGCATGAGTGTAGAAGCAGGAAGGCCTGTTGGGAATACCCGTAGCAGTGTACACAAGAGATGAGGTGAGTACTCTCAGTACAGCAGCAGCAATGAAGGACAGAAATGGTCACATTCTGAATACCTCCTGAAGGAAGAGCCAGTGGGACTTCCTGTTATATTGGAGGTGGAAAGAGAAAAGAAAAAGAGGAGTTTAAGATGATTACAAAATTTTGGTTTGAGCAACTAAAAGGAAAGACCTAGCATTGCTGAGATGAGAAAGGCTGTGGTGAAGTGGAATTTGGGGGGATGGTGAGGGATCTAATTTTATACATGTTGAGTCTGAGATGACAGACATCCAGAGGATGTGACAAGTGCAGCTGGATAGATTAGTCTGGGATTAGGAGGAAAGTTCTAATCTACAGACATAGAGTCCTCAAAGTAGGGATTATCTTCAAGACCTCACCCTGGATGAGAGCCATGGAGCCAGTGAGTTTGGACCTCAGGGAGAATGTCCCATATTCAGGCACTCAGCATTTACAGCTCAAAGAGAAGAGGAGGAGCCAGAACAGGAGGCTGAGAAAGAGCAATCAGTGAGGCGGGAGGGAGAAGCCAAAACAAGCAAGAAGGAGTGAGGTTGGGAAGCCATGCGAACACAGCACATGCAAGCTCTGCTGTGAGAGCAAACCACATGGCACCTGAGAACTGACCACTGGTCTAGCAATATGAAAGTTACTGGTGACTGGATGCCTCACTGATGTCAGTGTAGAAGAGAATGAGGGACAAGCAACAGATAATCATCTTTGTTGCAAAACAGTAAAAAATATGTAGTAGTTGGTGGGAAAAGTGGGGTCAAGAGAAAACTGGACAGGTCTTATTTTTCTTCTTCTTCTCCTTTTTTTTAATGAGCTCTCCTGTTCTCCATTTCTTTGTGCTCTTAGTTTCTGAAAGTTTCCCTCAGAATTTTATTGAACCCATCTAATGAAGGTAGGTGTTCTACCTTGGCTTCCAGAATCTCCCCAGCAGGTCAGGTTCAAGTTGCCCCTGGTGGTAACTGGCTTGATGATGCACCCATTCCTGGTGCCTTCCTTTCCCTGTCTCACTTGCCCACGTCGCTGTAGGTGTTCCCTTCACCTTTTGAATAAGCTAGTTGCATTTGAACCCTCTCCTTGATGAGGCTCCAAATCAAGACAGTCTGCTAAATCACTTTTGCTTAGTCTTTCCTTCCCCATTTCCAAAATTGTGTTGTCCCCGTCTGTTCCCTTTGTTGTGTGGGCTTAGGCCTTTTGAAAAGTCCTTTTATTGTGACTATAATTAGGCTTTGAGAAGAGAAAGAGCTAAGTGAGTGTGTTAAATTTGCCATCTTTAGCCAGGAGACATTTCTCAATCATCATGGTATCAGCGACCTCATCAAGGGGAAAGAAACACAGTTCTGACTTGTCATCTGTGATTCTGCAAAGTTTACTGGAGTCTAAAAGTTGATCTCCATGCCAAAGTTAGCTTTGTCCAGGTATGACAGTATTTCATCTTTGCAGGCTGTAAATAAGCTGTGAGCACTTACCATCAGTGTGAGAAGTGGACAGATACTTGAGGCTGCCGAAACCCCACTGCCAGCCCTTTCATCCTTGGACTGTGAAGCCACCCTCATTAGCACTAAATGCAACATTGCAATCAAGGTCACTTGTAGACACTTGAGTTTCTTTATCACCTGCACAACACGAAGAAAAACGAAAAGACCATCTTTTCAAATCAGGATCTGGTGAGGCTGGTGTTGCCCTGATGGTTACATTAGAACAGGCTGAATTGTTTTCATTAAAATGCAACCCATCACTATAGATGAGAAAGGAACTCCACCGAGGGAGATTTCAGATCTATGTTTTGTTTCACTGAATTATGGAAAATTAACATGCTTCTATCTTCACTCCTAAAGGTAATAACGCTCTCTCAATTGGAGGGATGGAGCGCCTATGATTAGGCAGCCTGGAGGAGTGAGGCATATGTCTAATTTTGCTCTCAATAACAACAACAGCAACAAAAATACCTGTTCATTAAAAGCAGAGAAGAGATATTTATATATCAAATTAGTTCTTTTGATTTAATCCCTGGAGTAAAATGTCATAAACAGGTATTAATTTGGGTCTGCTTACCAAAAATTTAATGCCTGCAGAAAATCTATTTGAATCATCACAAATGTAATATTGTCTACCAAGATGAAAGTGGGGAATTATAGCAGCAATTTGGGATGAAACTTGAGTGTACTGGAGCTGGTGTGTGCCCAAGCACAGACTAATTAATGTCTGTGTGCTGCCCAACTCCCAGATTCACACTCAGCAGAGCATCAATTAGAGGGGTTAACCTAATCCACATGCCTTACTAAAGCAATCAAATCACTTTTTCCATTTCTAAATATTATTGCTATTAATATGTGGCCCTTAAATGTGTGTTCTTAGCTCTCTTGATGAAAGGGATTAATTATAAGGATGATTATTTCATCATATGATTTTGTTGCTCTGCCTCATAAAACAAAAGACATTTCCTGGGACAAGAGGAGGGATAGCCAATAAAGTCATTCTGTGTAAACACCGCAGCACTGAAACCAACAAATTGTTGTGTCCATGGTAATGATGTCCCCAGAGAATGGCATTGTGGGGAGTATGGGGACCTTTGATCCAGGCTTCTTAGCCAAGCAAAGGAGCGGAAAGGAATTTTGTTTTTCAGATCATTCAAAAGCAATTCCAGACCCCCCCCCTATTGCTCCTGTGCTTGCAATATTTATTTTCTTTGAGTATTTCAGGTATTACGGTGTTTGGGTCAAAAGACCAGAGAAAATGGCCTTAATTTTGTGTTTCTTTCAGCTAACTAGCCTGTAAGTGTTCATTTCAAGGGTTTGTGAAGTATCTGGGATACCTAAAGTCTCTCTGCATACCTGGCCTCTCATTTCTGCCATAGCCCTGCAGGGGAAATCAAGGCATCTCTATGTTACCAATGAAAACATTCACATGCAGAAATAGTAATTGGTTCTCTAAGGCCAGAGAGTTGGAAATGTTTAGCCAGGACTTGAACAGAGCTCCACCCCATTTTCAATCCTGTTTTCTTTTAACTATACTAAGTTGTCTCAGTCTACCTAAAACACCCATCTGAGGAACAACATCCTTCAGAGTCCACGGAATTGGGGCCATGGCTTCAGGCTGTGGTCAGTCCTTATCTAGGGGAACCTTGCCTGGTGGCCTAGAGACAAAGCTGCTGCCCCTGCCCGTGGGCAGTAGGGTGGCTCACTGAACAGGGCATCAGCGCTTCCTGTCCACATACAAATGGGGAAGAGTGAGCTTTGTTCCTCTTGAGGCTGAGGGCCAGAGGCCTTGGAATGAAACCAGGGTCTCAGATTTCAAATCCACCTTTGTCCACTGGGCCTCTTCCTGAGCGAGCCTCTCAAGTGTCCAGGATTCTCCTGCCTCCGGGGGAGGTCTTTGGGAAGCTCTGTGCTGTGCCCAGGGCAGCTGGCTGGCTGTGTGGCCTGTTGTCTTGTTGGAACTTTTTCCAGGAAGAGGATCATGTTCCCATCCCTTCACCTGGAACTGTCCAGTGGAGCTCAGCCCCATCCCTCTCTCTGAGATAGGAGTGTGTCAGGGATTTTTTTTTTTTCCTTTCCTGTTTCCTTTCTATTGTTTCTAGAGACACAGATTCTTTTCTACTGGGCTGGAGCCATTCCTCTGACCCTGATGTTTAGCCTGAAGCCTTTGCTTTCTCCTTCTCAGAGTAGTCCCTTGAAGGCCAGCCTGCTTTCATCTGTGTGCACCATGCTCAGATGGGCTGAAACAACCCCCTACGGTCTCAGAAATTTCAAGACCTTCTGCTCAGTTTGGGCTGCACAGAAATCAAAGACCAGCTTGGACTATCTACTCCCAAGGAAGATTGCTCGTTGCTGACATGAAACCAAGAGATTTTTATCAGAATTCAATGCCAGCTAGGCATAGCCTAGCTTCGTAATATGAATAAGAAAAAAGAAATTTTAAGACAATTTATGATAGAGCCGGTACAGTGATTCTGAGATTCATTAGTTGTCATGGTACCCCTCCACACTCACATGCACACACAATCATACCCTCAACTTGGGTGCTCTAAATATGGAAAGTTCATTGTAGGAGGTTCCTGGGTGGTGAGACCAAGCTCCAAGATGACAAGCTCAATGGCAGAATAAATCATTGTGCCTCAGTCTTCACCTCCAAGTCACAGCATTTAATACCATGACTGATAGATGGCAGGAACACAACAACTGATGAATCAATAAATGAATGGATGATTAAAAGAACAAAATAGAAGCAGAAGAAGGCAGCATATCTGCCGCTTTAGACCTTCATGATGTTGGCCAAATTCAGCCACTTCGTTTCTTTCACAGGATCTCATGATGATGCTGTGAATCCTCTCTAACCAAAGCCCTTCTAGTCAGATATCTTAAATTTATTGTCAATAACACCTTTCATTTACTTACACAAAAGCTTCTATAATGTAGGTCCAACTGTTGAGCTGTTGTGCTAGGCCTGAAATAAATATGTAACAGCTCTTATATTTTGAAGTTGTCTTTAATTTGGCACTGGAATCTCAATTGCAGCACAATTGCTGTGACTTTAGAGCTGTGTGTCTCCTTTTGCAAAAACACATAAATAATTAAAGAAAACTGAAAGAAAGAAACAAGAAACCAGCACTCACATCTTGGTGGTGCATTGAAGCCCACGTGTAGGAGCTCAGGAGAGCCAATGATAAGGTCAGTGATGCTCTGATGGTCACCCAAGATCATCCATGGCAGGGATATTTACACCAGGGGAGTGGGACAGAGGAGAGTGGGTAAGCTAGCACAGCTGCCCAGATCCCACCTGACTTCTCCCTTCCCTTCTCTGCAGGATCTGCACTCCTCAATAGACACATGGTCTGCAGCAGTGGTTCCCAACGTTTTTGGCACCAGGGACTGGTTTCATGAAAGACGGACTGGGGTGGGGAGGATGTTTTTTTTTTCCCCCCATTGACTGAGGGTGGGATGGTTTTGGGATGATTCAAGAGCATTACATTTATTGTGCACTTTATTTCTAGTATTATTACGTTGTAACATATAATGAAATAATTATACAACTCACCCTAATGTAGAATCAGTGGGAGCCTGGAACTTGATTTCCTGAAACTAGATTGTCCTATCTGGGAATGATGGGAGACAGTGATAGACCATCAGGCACTAGATTCTCATGAGGAGTGCACAATCCAGATCCCTGGCATGTGGAGTTCACAACAGGGTCTGTGCCCCTATGAGAATCCAATGCCACCTCTGATCTAACAGGAGATGCAGCTCAGGCAATAATGTGAGTGATGGGGAATGGCTGTGAGTACAGATGAAGCTGCGCTTGCCCACCGCTCACCTCCTGCTCTGTGGCCCAGTTTGGGGATTGGGGACCCTTGGTCTGTAGAATGCCTTGCTCAGGTAGACAAGATGCCATGCCCTATTGTGCACATTGCTCTTGGTCAGCAGTGCAGGCGGAGAAATGCAGGCTGCAATGGTGGTTTATAGTAGCAGAACACAACAGTCTGCTTTCTGTTTTGGAATCAGGGTCTTGGGCTCAGCTCATGCACTGGTGTACTGACTCCTGTTTTTGTTTGTTTTTGAGACGGAGTTTCCCTCTTGTTGCCCAGGCTGAAGTGCAATGGCATGATCTTGGCTCACCACAACCTCTGCCTCCTGGGTTCAAGTGATTCTCCTGCCTCAGCCTCCCGAGTAGCTGGGATTATAGGCATGTGCCACCATGCCCAGCTAATTTTGTATTTTTAGTAGAGACCGGGTTTCTCCATGTTGGTCAGGCTACTCTCGAGCTCCTGACCTCAGGTGATCCGCCCGCCTTGGCCTCCCAAAGTGCTGGGATTACAGGCGTGAGCCACCACGCTCGGCCTCCTATTTTTAATTAAAATGGTAAATTCAGAGAGAACATCAGTGAATTGGAATAAATGTGTCCATTTCTCTCCAGACAGAAGGTCCCTGTGAGTCATGGTGCACTGAGCTGGACAACAAAACCTCGCCCCCAGTGTTCCAGGGGGCCATGTGGACGGGAGTAGGAACAAGGCCCGGAGACCCCATTCCTTGAGCTCAACTTTTGACTTTACCATCATCACAGCAAGTTTCTGAACCTTTCTGCACCTCAGTTTCTTCACCTTTACTGCGGACGTCCAGGTAGCACCTAAGAGATGAGTTTGTCATGAGTGTTAAGGGAGGAGATACACCTCAAGCTCTTGGTACTGTGCCTGGATTGCAAATGTGCTTCCTTAATGATGTCAGCAGTTGTTGTTATTTTTCTTTGCCATTACAATGTTATACCAATCCTATGGGATGTTATTGTTTTAAAACTACCTGTGAGTATTATAAACAATATCAACAACAAAACTAAGAAAAAATGCTGCTCTCTACTTCCCCTGTGGAAAACCACAATGGCTGTGTCTGAACAGTTGAAAAACCTTTCAGCAGTGAGACTGGTTAACTTTAACTCAGAGTTTTGCAAACATACTTGAACAGGCACCTATCAGCTGCTGGGGCTGGGAAATATGGTTGCACCCACCTTACTGTGGTCGGCTCAGCTTGGAGGAGCCCTGGGAGACCTGCAGAGAGTGTGGGTGCTAGAGCCTTCTGCAGGGCTCGGGACACATTCCCTGACACACCCAGGCCAATAATTTGCACTGGGATACAGAGAGGAGGCTCGGGGCCTCTGTCAACAGATTGCCATCCACTTAGATGAGTAAATGGGTGAGAACCTCCTCGGGCCTTCCTGGGAGACCCGGATGTGTGAGGGCCGTTCTGGGCCCTTGGCCCCTGGTGTGTCTCCACAGTGCTGGCCCCGTGGTGTGGTGACATCTGTCTGTCTGTCTGGTCTAGCATCCAGCACAGTCCTGGGCACATGAATTGATGCTGATGTTGCTGAAGGAGTGAATGGGGGCCAGAAGGAAGGAGTGCTGGGGAAGAAGTAAGCCATGGAGCAGGTGGGTCAGGGGACAAGGCAGTTTACCTGACCAAGCTCGGGGGAGAAGGCAGCTTCAGAGACAGGCTGGAGGGAGGGTGGAAGGAGGAGATCCCTTGTGCGAATTGTAGTAGCAGATAGCATGGAGGCACAAAGACCAGGGAGAGAGAGGAATGCAGGAATGGGGAGTGAGGGGCTGCTGAGATCCAAGGACCTGGCTTTCTGCCTCAGAAGCTTGGTGTGCAGCTGGGAGGGGCCGAGTGCAGAAATGCTCCTCTGTAAGGATCAGGACTTTAGCAAATGCCAGCAAATCCATTTGCACCCAGAGTAGGAGTGCAGAGGGAGGCCATGTGGTCAGAGGTGAAGGAGAGAGAGCAAGGAGCCTGATCAGGAATGAGGGGGCGTGGTCAGGAGTGAGGGGGCATGGCCAGTGTGCGGTGAGTGAGGGGGTGTGGTCAGGGGTGTCTAGAGTGAGGGGTGTGGTCAATGATGAGGGAGTGAGGTGGTGTGGTCAGGGATGAGGAGAGTGAGAGGGTGTGGTCAGGAATGAGGAGAGAATGAGGCATATCAAGAATGAGAGTGAGGGGGAGTGGTCAGGAGTGATGAGAGGGGGTGTGGTCAGGGGTGAGGAGAGTGAGGGGGTGTGGTCAGGAATGAGGAGAGAATGAAGCATAGTCAAAAATGAGAGTTACAGGGAGTGGTCAGGAGTGATGAGAGAGGGTGTGTGGTCAGGGGTGTGGGTCCAAAATGAGGAAAAGGAAAAACCAAATACCAGAAGAAAAGTTGGACCTAGAAATCGCTTTTTTACAACAAGCAGCCGTTCTCGGAATTTTGCTCAGTACGCCTGTATTCAGGGAGCGAGACCCTGGGGGAAGCCTGTGCAGGAGACAGGGCAGCCCCACCTCATTCTTCTGCTGGTCACTCTGTGCTCAGGCAGGAACCACGGACAGAGGCCTCCCAGTCCACTTGGGGACATATCCGCAGATGTGTGAACTCAGAGAGATGTTCAAGTTTCCTAAGAGGGCTTCAATCATGGCTCACAGGTGACACAGGAGAAATCCAAGTGGGCTCCTCAATTTGTTAAACTTGTTTTTCCTCCTCATATGCTTTATAAACAAAAATGGAAGAATGTAATGTATGTACAGAGCAGCAAATGTTCTCTCCCTGTTGCTTTCAGATGTTTTCATCTTATGTAAACAGTGTTGATGAAAATATAAATATCATCATTCCACCTTCATGTTAACACACTTATTATCTTGCATCAACAGAAGTGAACAAATATGTACATGACACCAATCAATTCCTTTTTAAAAAACGTATTTCTAAAGAGTGGAGGAAGAATTTAATGAATTCAACATGTAGTTTACCTGTTTATATTTTGAAGGCGATTTAATCAAGTAAAACCAAATTATTGCTTAAGTTGTGTCAGATGTACAACAGCCATCAACACTCTCCATGCTGATGTGGGGTAAGGGGTGGGTGGAACTAATGGCAATGGGTCCAAGTCCTCTGGGTCAGGCGATTAGGGGCTTGGTAGGCTGGAGAGAATGTTTAGATGCTGGGGCAGGACATTTCAACCTGCTGGTCAGGTAAGAGATATTTGCTGGCAGTGAAAGGAATATTTTTTGTAGAACAAATTGCTAGGAAGAGGTCACTTGGGGGGCATTAGATGAGAGAAATATCAAAGCCAAACCCCAAATCAGTCTAAGGAGGCTAAGGAAAACAGAAATCACTACTGTTTCCATCTCCTCATTGGTTTCGCTTATTCCATAGCATACTTTCTTTTTCCATCTTCCATCACTTCATATTCATTTCTCCTCCATTCTTCGGGGTTTTTTTCTTCTACCTCTTTGTAACAAAGAAGCATTTAGGAACAATTTTAGGAGACAGTGAGACAAAAAAATAATTTAGAGAAGACATGATAATATACTCTGTGTGTGTGTGTGTGTGTGCATATAACATATTAATATATTTGATTTGCCAAGAAAGATAAACTGGGATTTTTGAGATTTAAAAAATTTATCATGGCCAGGCGCGGTTGCTCATATGTGTAATCCCAGCACTTTGGGAGTCCACAATGGGTGGATCGCTTGAGGCCAGGAGTTCGAGACCAGCCTAGGCAACCTGGTGAAAACCTATCTCTACTAAAAATACAAAAATTAGCCAGGCATGGTGGCATACACCTGTAGTCCCAGCTACTCGGGAGGCAGAGGCACGAGAAATGTTGGAACCCAGGAGGTGGAGGTTGCAGTGAGCCGAGATCACACCACTGCACTCCAGCCTGGGCAACAGAATGAGACTCTGTCTTCCAAAAAAAAAAAAACAAACAAAAAAACCATGGTATGTCTGGTTATATTAATCTCCAAACCAGCTGGTGTTTAGTATTGCTAGAGCTATAATAGAATCAGGAATAGGAAACAAATAAGAAAAAAAAGGAATTTTACAAGGATTTATATTTGCAAAGAAAAAAGGACTTATTTAGAGTTGTTTATTGAAATTCCCCCAAGACTATTTTTTGAACTTACATATGTAGACAACATCAAGAAAAGGAGCTTAGGAGTTCTCACAGGGTTTAGGAATTACTAGAACTTGAGTATTATGTTCATCTCAGCACTCAAGCAAGTAAAGGATAACTAGAACATGGTATCTCACAGTGAATAACATGGTTAGTTACTTTACTAGGCTGACATATGGAGACAGGGCCTATAGGAGCAGGGCTTTTCTCATGAATACCAGAGAGACACCCAGGTTCAACTGAATGTGTAGTGCATGAGGGATTAGCTTTACAGTGTTATCTGCAAAGTACCTAAAAGTGTTCTCTAACTAAGCACCAACTTCTTAGCCTAGTCTTCTTGGGCACACACACACAAAAAAATCTAATACTAAGCTTATAGGAATACTTTATTTGGTCACTTGGTGGGGGAAGGTTGCTGAGACATATAACAACATTTAATACCTAAAGGTAGGAGGAAGCAAGGAAAGAGAAAACGCAGAAAGGAAGAGTGAGAGCCCAAAGAAGGGTGCCACCTCTGTAGACTCTCTAACAGAATTAAATTGACAATCTTAAGATAACAGAAGTAAAAGGGCATGCCTTGAGGGAAGCATCAATACACTTTTGGAATCTGAGGCAAAAAGTGAAATGATTTACCTCTTGCCAAGTCTATTGTCATTGCCCCATGGGAGGTTCCCATTTCTTCTACTCTTGAATGCACAAGTAATATTCCTTGCCTAAGGATTAGCATTCTGTGATAATGGCGGTAATGACAGCTGCCTTAAATTAGTGGCAAATTCAGAATGAAACACTGACCACCAGGCTGTGTTTCTGAATCCAGTCTATGCCCTTGAATGTATTCAATCTACTTTCTGTGGTATCCCTGAGAGCTGTGGCAAAAGAGTTGTATGGTAGGGGCAGGGCTCCTTATGGGGGCACATATGGCTCCAGAAAACAAGTATTCCATCTTGTCACCATGACTTTTTGGTTTTCTTTTTTTTTCTCTTTTCTCCCAGACTACTAATTTCCAGTTTCTTCTCTGCCAGTCTGGATGCCCATGTGAACTTTAGAGATATCCATCAGCTCCATCAATTCCCTCAACTACATCTACCTAGCTTTTGAGCCCAGAAGAACCCAATCATGTGTGTTCTCCTCAGCTCCCAGGCTACTGAGCAATGCTGGAGAAAAATCACAAAACTATACAGTTTGGTGTCTCTCCAGAATTATGGCTTCCAGCTTGAGTTGGGAATTCAGAATTACTTCAAAATATTTAAATTTGTTCCTGGTCAGTTTCCTCCTTCATTTCCCAGTTTCATTTATCACTCTAACTTGTTACCCATCGCTGTCTGCTATTAACCTTGCCTCCTTTTACACAGAGAAAACAGAGGCCATCAAATGGCATTTCCCATCACTCCATCACTCCACCTCTGTCAATGAATCCACCAGTAACATCTCAGAGATCCTTCTGTCTAGCACTGACGATCTTATTGTATCAGTTACTCCTCCTTCCTTTTGTATTTTCATGCTCCTATTGCCTGCCAACATGCTTTAGCTGATCTCATCTAAAGAAACAATGATAACAACCACAATAAACTAACAAACAATAAACCATCTTTAACAGACCTTATCTTTTCCTCTTTTGCGCCACCTTCAAGCTTCCTAAACTCGGATTTATTCCTCAGTCCATTACAATCTGGTTTCTAATTAAACAATTTTTTGCCAGAATCACCAAAAACTTCTTAATTGCTAGCCTCCAAGGTCCTTTCTTGAACCTCATTGTTTTCTTTCTTTTAAAAGTCAGGTTCACTGAAGTATAATTTACGTACAATAAAATTCACCCTTTTAATACTCTTTTACCATCTAATAAGTTTTGCCTTGTATGTTGGTTCCCTGAGACCTGTAAAACAACTCCCAAATCCCATAGCCCATACTTTGTCACCAACATGAACAGCAAAACTTGTCACATATACTGCCTGTGTGAATTGTCTCTATAGAAGAGTCAAAAATTAAATTGGACTTTTAAAAAATAAGAGCATTGTCTCTACAGTCTTGACAGAAATTTACTCAGACTTTTTAAAGAATATAGTCCTATAACATAGTCAGTGCAAGGATTATTTCACATGGCAATATAAAATTTATGAGTTTCTAGATCCAATTACATGTTTCTCACTTTGTAGAAAAGTTGTCTTTAGTTTTCCACTACACAGTTTATTAATGGAATAATAATGAAAAAGAACCATTTTAGAGAGTTCCATTTTGACTGGTACTCCAAAGAAAACAAAATCAGAAAAGCAATGAAAACAGAATTGCTAAATTAAGAACATGAAGAACTCTGATATTAAAAACTGACGTATCACTTCATCTGTGTACACAAAGAAGAACAGAGCTAATTATCTGGGAAATAACTGAAATGGCACTAGGCTCATAGCTGTTGTTTGTGGCTTCTCAGGTCTATAACTTTTCTATTCTCTCCAGAGCCTCTAAGTGATTGAAAGCAGTGAATGGAATAACTATAGGGAGCACATTATGATCTAACTGATTTAGTAGATGGAGCTCTTCTCTTTAAGCTTGTATTTAAATGAACATCCCAGAGAGAGTGGGGCTCTCTCTTTTAAGGTGTGTCATACTACACACATAAAATTGAGGCCTGCATAGCTGGAGAAGAGATTTCCTGGTGCTTTTCAAAAGACATGAAGCATTTGTTCTGAAATGCAAAACAGTGCCGGGGAACACTAAGGATGGGGTGGGTTTGTTGATATTCTTAAGTATGAAGTTAAATCCAGCAGTTATTGTAGAATATACTTATTTATTAGCTGTTTTGTAAATGTAGAAAAATACGCTGCACTTGCAAGATTTTGGTGATATTCATTGCAAATCTACCAAGCTATCCAAACTGCGGAGATCTCCTTTCATTTGATTCTGCAAAGGAATCTTAATACTGTGATGCACTTTTTTCATCTAATTAGTCTAGAGAACTTGACTAAAATGTCATGAGTTCTGAAGTGTGACAGCACAGTGGAGGGCAATGTAGGCGTATTAGTAAAGTGCCTTTATGGAAGCCAAAATATTTTCAGCAATAACAGAAAACAGATTTTCAGTATCTGTTTTAATGAAGGAAGAACTGCTTGTTCATTTATTTTTAAATTAATTAAAATGAATAACTGCCACAAAATTTTTGTCAGTTTTATATTATATTCAGTACCAACAGAATAAATTTGATCTTCCTGGTACCAAGCGGGGAAATATATGTATACTGTATGTAATAAATTGTAGCTCTAGACAAGGCCCCAGGCAAAAACTGCAAAAGAGACTGAGTCCTTTTCAGTCCTGGTCACCTCTTTCGTCTTCTCCTCTGCCAGCCAAACCCAGGGTCCTTGTGTTAATCTGATTACTTCCTTCAACTTCTCCTATTCCAATATGATCCCCATCTCTTCCCCCAGCTCCAATCCAAAACTGCTTTACATTAAGATAACTCTCTTGGAGTTTAAGTGATTACAGCATCAAAACATGAATGCTTTAAGCCCTCCACGGCATATTTGCATCTCAGAAGTCTTGGAAAACCTTACTAACCAGGGGACTTTTTACCCTCCTGCCTGCTCAGAATCAGCTATGTTCCCCATGTGGTTGTATCCCCCCAACTCCCTTCCTTCCTTCCTTCCTTCCTGCTTTCTTGCTTTCTTGCTTTCTCTTTCTTTTTTAAGAGTTGGGGCCTCATTCTACCACCTAGACTGGAGTACAATGTTGCAATCATGGCTCATTGCAGCCTCAAACTTCTGTCTTTCCTTTATCCTTGATCACACCTGTGATGTGAACTCAGAAAAGCAAACTTTTTTCTGGGGTAGAGAGAGAAGGGAATGTAGCTTTACATAGTGAATAATATCCAGGCTGATAGCAAAGGGGTCTCTCTTTCAAAAATATGTCAAAATATTACTTTTTTGTGTGTGAAAATAAGTTTCTATCTTGGATAGCCAAAACCCTAACAGGTAAGTAAGGTTACAAGAATACTGTAAACAACTTTAAAACCCAAATGCTTTGTGATAAGTCAAGGCTTCTACCTCCTGTGAAATCTAGGCATTTTGCAAATTTGAATAATCAGTCATCTTGAGTCTCTTCTTTCCACAGATGAGAGTATTAAGGCTCAGATTGGACACAGTTTTTCTTCCAGGTCACCCAACTCAACAGCAGAGCCACCTCCTCAGATGCTTTTGATAGCAAAGTTGTGGAGAACTGGTAGAAGACAAGTTTGTACCCGAACCTCTGCTTTAGTCTGCAGTAACCTTGGCTGCTATAAAACTAACATTTCTTGCAAACTCTCTTTATCCACAAATAATCCATAGCAAGCAGACCCAGCACTTACATAGTACTTTTTACCATATAAACATGTTACAGAAAGTAACAACTAAATTACACAAGTAAAAATGCAACTCTAGAAAGCTAAAGACTTTTTTTTTTTTTGTAAAACTTCGCCAGTTCAAACAAACGGAGAGAGACAACTAGAATTAGCTGAAAATATTATCATGGAATATTTCTATGTAGTTTGAACTAAGATTTCTAAGTTTTAACAAGTAGAGTTTCTTGAGCACTAACTTCAAAATAAATAATAGTTGTCAGTAGCTTCTTAGATGTGTGTATGTTAAAGAAAGAGTGTTTTCCCTCTAAGATAGGTTAAACTTGGGTTTCCCCAATCCTTCCTCCCAACAATCTTAATATTATTAATTTACTTAGAAATCATATTTTTAGAGATAATAGAAAGGTAGATTTCAATACAATCCCTACCCTATCACAGATTGTGAGTTATGCTGATTTTCCCTTTTGAAGAAGGAAAAAAAGATGAGCAGCTATTACTTCTCTGAACACTTAATACACATAGCTTCACAATTTTTAATGTTTTCCCAGTGTCTAGTCAGGCAAGAGTCCCATTAGCAGTCCAGGGAAATATTTTAACTTGACTATATAATTTTGCTTCCATCACTATGATGAGGTCAACTACCAAGACTGTCTCACCTTACCCTAAAAATGTGCTATTTCTTTACTTCTCAATGTCATCATGTTAGTTAATTGCCTGAGGAAATCAAGGGGGTGAAATGTAGTGGATCAGAGACCTATACAGTAAAGTAATCAAGAGTGCATTTCTGGACAACTCCCTTTAAAATAAGAACCCTTGCAATAAAACTGCATAAATTTCATACTCTGTATTCACAATAATACCTAAAAGTCCGATTTCAGGTAGTTCAGATCTCTGAAATACAACCCTGAACAAAGAAGTAAATGAAGACCTTCAAGCATCCAAATGAGTTCCCCCAAGTCTCCTAACAAACATTGGCTCCAAGCAGTATTATCTCTATAGCTCCTATTTATTTGATTTTCCAATCCAAAGCAGATTAGAAAATACACTTAGCATAGAGGGTTGAGAGGAGATGGCTCTGAAAAACTGGAACAGTGACACCAGTTAGTCACATAGTCACCATTCAAGAAACAACTGATAGGTCTTATAATTTGTTGCTTCTCTTATATTGCCTTCCTCCATACTGAAAAAGATGTCTGAAAGCTTCCCCTCTATTCTCATCTTTACCATGCCATTTCTGCCTCCTGCCCTCTGGGGAAACAGATTTGAGTTCACAACCCATTGAACCAAAAACCCAGCCTACTAATCATAACACCATATTCTGTGAGGACAGATCTAACTAGCCAGTATGACAAATTTAAATACAAAATATTCTACACAACAATTCCATTTCCATGCTTGTAGAAACAAGGGAAACATGGAAACAAATCTACTTACAACAAATTCTGTACCACGCACAATCTTCTATCAAAAACAAAGCTTTTTCTGGTCACTGCTCACGTAATGATAGAAAAAGACACAAATCCAAAGGAATTGGGGAAATTTTCAGGGACTAATAGTCTAGTTTGGCTGGATTCTAGAGTACATGTAGTGGAAGCTAAATATTTATTAATTTACTATTACTTGCATTGTCCTGGAGAATGGAGACCTAGGCTGACACATAACTGTGCTGTTTTACTTCCTATCCCTGACTCCAAATAACAATTAGTAACAATTACTTTCTAATTCCTTTCATTCATCTTCCTTACATCCCAAACACGGAATCATACTCCTAAACTCCAGGATCATACACTAAATCAAAAATCTTAAGCATAGGATGAGTAGAGAGTTGGAGTAGAAAATTTGTATGTGACATCTTCCCTCTTTAGCTACTAAAATCTGAGCTCTTCTTTTTTTTTTTATTGTACTTTAAGTTTTAGGGTACATGTGCACAATGTGCAGGTTAGTTACATATGTATACATGTGCCACGTTGGTGTGCTGCACCCATTAACTTGTCATTTAACATTAGGTATATCTCCTAATGCTATCCCTCCACCTTCCCCCCACCCCACAACAGGCCGCAGTGTGTGATGTTCCCCTTCCTGTGTCCATGTGTTCTCATTGTTCAATTCCTACCTATGAGTGAGAACATGCAGTGTTTGGTTTTTTTGTCCTTGCGATAGTTTTCTGAGAATGATGGTTTCCAGCTTCATCCATGTCCCTACAAAGGACATGAACTCATCCTTTTTTATGGCTGCATAGTATTCCATGGTGTATATATGCCATATTTTCTTAATCCAGTCTATTATTGTTGGACATTTGGGTTGGTTCCAAGTCTTTGCTATTGTGAATAGTGCTGCAATAAACATACGTGTGCATGTGTCTTTATAGCAGCATGATTTATAGTCCTTTGGGTATATACCCAGTAATGGGATGGCTGGGTCAAATGGTATTTCTAGTTCTAGATCCCTGAGGAATCGCCACACTGACTTCCACAATGGTTGAACTAGTTTACAGTCCCACCAACAGTGTAAAAGTGTTCCTATTTCTCCATATCCTCTCCAGCACCTGTTGTTTCCTGACTTTTTAATGATCGCCATTCTAACTGGTGTGAGATGGTATCTCATTGTGATTTTGATTTGCATTTCTCTGATGGCCAGTGATGATGAGCATTTTTTCATGTGTCTTTTGGCTGCATAAATGTCTGAGCTCTTCTTTACATGCTTCGCTTGCTACCCTAAGAAAAACCTCCACCACTACCACTTCATCTGTATAGCCTGCAAATTGAAATTGTAATTTGAAATTATGTATTGATTTAAAATAAAATCTAAAATAAAATAACAGCACAGAATTGAATGCTCGACTTAATTAAGTAGAAATTTAAAGTTGGACGAAACCTTGAAGGCCTTCTAATACAAGCCCTTTATTTGACAGATGAAGAAACTGAAGCACAAAGAGGTAAAATGCGGTGCCCAATGCCAGACAGCAAGTGAGAGGCACAGTGAGTTCCATAGCTAAATATCCTGACTCCCAGTCCAGTGTTCCTCCCTTTGCTCCATGAATCTTGTCTTGAAGCTTCCTGGCAAATGCTAGAACAGTAAACCTTCACTAGTATTTTTCCAGACAGTGTTAAAACTGCTAAGGAGGTAAGAAGGGATGCTTTCTTGGATAATGTCAGCCATACGTAGCTCACGCTCTCTAAAGTTCTGGGACAGGGTCTTTTTATATAGCCAACAGAGTGCAAATGTAGTGCTGTGTTCCCAGTTGGGCCTTTACTGAAGGGGGAAAAAAAACAAAACCAAAAACAAAAAAACAAAATCCAAGAATCATCTTGTTTCAAAACAAGGGACATATTAGACTACCTCCCATACCCATTCAGAAAAAGAAAAATCAAGTTATCTTTTAAAGATTCTAAAAACGCTTCTTCCCAAATATGCAGTCAGTTCCTTCAAAGGGCCCTTTGTTTAATTGCAGGAAGAAGCCCGAGACACCTGAAAAGCAGAAGGCATCTGAGCAAAATGAGATTACTCAGCCAGGTGGCTCCAGCGCCAAGCTAGGCTTTCCCTGCCAGAACTTTGAAGCTGTTTAGTCTCCAGACCTAGCCCATATCCACTCAACACATTCACTGACAAACTCGCTCACACAGGGTCATCTGATTGTAAGTACACCACCAAGGTGATGGTGTCTTGGCAGTGCTTGGAGTAGTGCTTCTCCCTGGGTTCTGGCTTTTTTACTTTCCAAACAAACTGTTTGCTTTCGGTCTTCTAAAGCAGTCAAAAGTAATGTGCCACCATTTTCATTCGGCCAACAGCTGTGTATTTTAAAGCTAGAATATATTTTAAAGCCAAATGACAAGCCATTTGGCCTCAAAAGGATGATTAATTACATAAACCACATTCTCTTCATAACACTAACTCAGAAAGAGAAGTTTTGTTACCAGTGTCTAATTATTCTTGATCTGAATAATGGCACTTCCTCAATTATTAAATTGAACAACCAAACACGGACCTCGGAAGGTCAGTTAGACACAAGGAAACATCCGTTTTGAAATTACGTAACACAAGCCAGATTTGCATTAGTTATTAGAGTCTCACGTAGCTTGGCTGAATTTCTGTCTTTCCAGTTTTTAATTTATTTGAAATGGTTAAAGGATAACACAAATTTACATAAGAAAAGATAATGGCTTTCAAAAGTTCAGAAGTCACGCAGACTTCACATAGCCAATGAGAATTCAGGTTTAAAATATTTTTTAATTAGAAAAACAATCCAGGTGAGGTGGCTCATGCCTATAATCCCAGCACTTTGGGAGGCTGAGACAGGTGGATGGCTTAAGCCTAAGAGTTCGAGACCCACCTGGGCAACATGGTGAAACCTCACCTCTACAAAAAATACAAAAATTAGCTGGGCATGGTGGCATGCACCTATAGTCCCAGCTATTGGGGAGGTTGAGTTAGGAGGATGGCTTGAGCCTGCGAGGCTGAGGTTGCAGTGAATGGAGATGGCGCCCCCGCACTTCACCCTGCATGACAAAGCCAGACCTTGTCTCAAAAAAAAAAAAAAAAAAAGAAAAGAAAAGAAAAAGAAAAAGAAAAAACTGCCTAAGTGCTAAATTTGGAAATGTGCAGCCTAATGGGATTGTCACTACTGAAATCACTTATGTGCTGTTTATTTTTGCCATCTTCACACTAATCTGGAAGTCACTTTAAAATCTATTTCAAGAAAGTTGATAAATCACGTTTAGGAGATTTTCTTTTCTTTCTGAAATGTAACCCAATACTTCAGAGAGAAAGAAACATATGTGTTGCCAATGGAAAGGAATGAAATAAATTTGCAGTTGAATCCAAAAGAATATTCCTTTTAGTCTTAAGATACCCAATAATTCTTCTGAACTGATTGCCATAAAGGATATCTGGTAACATGCAAAAATTAGGAAAATTTTTCTTTAAAATGAGCAATATAAGACCAACAAAGTCTTATTTCAAAAATAAAATTCTGTCCACAAAGACAAAAATTATTAATTAGGAAATGAGAATCTAAATCTCCTACGTTATTTTTCTGAAAAAAAAAAAAGTAAAATTCTGCAAGAGGTAAATGGGTCCA
The DNA here is from genome assembly GCF_028885625.2 of Pongo pygmaeus. Lineage (NCBI taxonomy): Eukaryota > Metazoa > Chordata > Mammalia > Primates > Hominidae > Pongo > Pongo pygmaeus. The sequence continues at coordinate 158,173,569 of NC_072396.2, forward strand.
GGAGATTCCATTCTCTACTTGCTTCATCATGATAGTCTCTAAATAGAGAGAAACCACCTGGGGGGAGGGTTGGAATAAAGACAGCTTGGTCTACTTATGCTTGGGCTGAGCCCACCCTCCAGCTGTCAGTAGAAAATGGAAAGAGAAATAACGTGAGCCAAATCTCTATGGCCCATGTGATTTGGACAATCAAACTTGTAGCTTCTATAGAGGGCAGAGGCAGGGATTGTGTTCTTTGGACCATCCTAATAGTCACCTCCTTGGACCTTCTTGCCTAGCAGTCTCCAGCATAGTAGTAATTACAGGAAGAATTGGAAAGGAGCATGGCACAGTGCCCATAGGCAGGTGCATGCTGTCCTTACCCACCAGGAAAGTAGCCCCTTCGCATGGTGAAGGGCCTGGAGTTTCTACATGCGGACCTTCATTACCTGGCTTTCTGCCACACCTTATGGGTGTGGATCACATAGAATTGCCTTAGCCCAGAAATCTTATGTTACAGCAAAAATTAATGTTTTACTTAATAGAAAAGGCATTGGGCTTCACTTATTGTGCTTTATCATAAGCATTCTCTGGCCAGGCCTTGGCATTGGCATGAAATATGTTTTAAGAATTGTGCGAGTATGGTGTCACCATATAGCTCCTTGATGGCCCTGAGGAAGCCAGAGGATTTGAGCTCAGTAGGTTGCCTGAATGTAGTTGGAAGAACAAACTGGGAGAAGAACCCTAATCTCCAGGTGTTTAGAAAGTCATTTTGATTCTACCATTAAGATGTGTAAGTCTTCCCTGTATCAACTTGTTTAAATTGATTATACTTTCTTCAAATATATTTGGATTGTAGTTTGTCTTGACTTGAGCCTATACTTACAAGAAAATTGATTTTAGAAAAGATGCACAGAAATCTGTCCATTTAAAGATTGCTTGGGAGAAGACAGGAAAACCGTGTATTTTAAGCTGTTAAAATTTTCGGATGCTCTTCTTGCATTCAAGAGGATTTTTGTTTTTACTTTCAAATGTAATTCTTACCATAGATTAATTTAAACATCTAATTTCTTTAAAGTATTCAGTTCCTATTTAAAACTAGTAGATTTGGGGCATCTAAAAATAATGCCCTTGATTTGTTAGTCTCTTTTACTTCAGAAAAATTCCGTTAGGGTGTGGTGTCCAACCTTCCACAAGTGCCTGAATTTTTATAGCACCTTTTTATTTGTTGTGTTTTTAGCAAAATTAATCTTAATCATGCCTTAATGCCTATTTCCTGTCAGTCAGTATGATCTTTCCCAATTTTCTCAGGTGAGAAAACTGAGAAAATGGACACCCAATTAGATGAATGACATGGTTGTGGTTAACTCATTTGAATACTGAGGGGTGTTTATGGGTTTGCTCTCATTGTGAGAGCATTTCTCTTAGGAGTTTCAAGACCAAAGATGGCATTCCTGACTCTGAAGAGGGATCTTGAAAACGAGCAACTTATATTGGTGACTGGGTTGTAAAACATAATGGATAAAGCATACCCACAGGAAGAAAAGTCAACTCTGCATATGAACTGGCAAGGTAGGTAAGCCACAGTCTTTTGGCATATGAATGACACAGGCCTTGTTTTAGAGAAAAGATGACAAGTCTGACTCCCTAAATTCTCAGTTGGCTATTTTACCTGATGATCCACTTCAAATTTGGCAAAAGATCCCAGTAATATTCAAAACAAGAATGAATACAGTTGAGATATGCTTTCCTTTGTGAGATGGTGAGGTTAATATTGCTGCTAAAATGTGTGCTGTTTTGCAGTGCGCCCACTGACACAATTTTCTATGAGCAATGTTCCCCCATTGCCTCCTAGCTTATCACCTCTTCACCATTTCTAAAACTCTAATAGTAAACAAATTCAGATAGTGATAATAGAAGGCATTAAGATGAGTTATGGAATCCAAAAGTGAAAAAATCTTAGGTGTTTCACAGAGCAGTTACCCACTAGACAGGCTGAGTATGAGCTGAGCCAAGCTCTGCCTTTAAATGCTTAAGCGGCTTAAGCAGGACTAAACCAAGTCAGTAGAGCAGGTGAAGCTCTCCATATGAAAAACCTTTCTTGACAGCTATCAAGCTGTAACACATCACAGTCATGTACATTTGATAGACACAACCAGAATTTTTACTTGCATATTTCTTCCATTTTGTTTTCTCTCAAATAAGGCTCTCATTGAAGGAAGTGATTTTCCTCCCTTTGGCTGTCCTCCCCACTTTTGGCTGTAGATTCACCTCTTCTTTTGTTGGAAGCTGATATCCCATGTTTTACACTGGCCTCATCAGACTGTCTCGTTTTCTGTCTCCTTGCCATGATGCACTTATGCATGAACAGTTTTTACTTATTTTTCATTGAACCTCTACACATTACCAAACTGTTGTGTGGGTGGGTTTAACTTTAGCTCTGTAGGTAGCATGACTCTGCTGGGGCTGAACACTGTGGAGGAGACTGGTGAGCTCTTCCTTTTCCATTTCTTGCCATCCACCTTCCTTGGTCTTCCCCTTCCCAACCATTTGCTTCACCAGTCCAAGTTTCTGTGATTAAAATTTTTAGTACACTTTACTCATTTTGAATTTTTAAGCAATGTTTTAGGGAACAAAACAAATACCGCATGAAGGCTGCATTTCCAAAGTCAGGAAATGCAAAGTTCATGTTCCCACAGCAACGGAAACTGTCCCTGAGTGTTGGCATCACAGCAGATTCTTTCATTCCCTGATTATATAACATTATTATAGCTCTACGTGCATACTCTATGTGAACATGGACAGAATTAAAGTTGCTGTGGGAACATCATTAACTCTGATTTCCAGACCTCCGTGCCAGTCACATTTAAACCATAGTGTAATTTTTGGCATGTAATAAATGTGCATTTCATATACACAGACAGAGAGAAGCATAAATGTAATTTAAAGAGAAGGTAATTATTAGCTTTGTGATTAAAAAACATTTGGTGCATGTTCCTTCCCGTTTAACATCAGCTGCTGGTCTTTAACCAGGCCTAATAGATGACATACTGTGTCTCATCCTATATCTCAGATGTACTTACTGTATGTTCCTATTCTTCCATATAATTAATTCCCCTAGTAAAGCTGTAAGGGGAAAACAAAATGGGAGGAATATGCAAGCATGTAAATAGGGTAAGGGATATTTTGAAGGAAATTATTCATTTCTGCAAATAAACATTTTAGTTTCTGATAATGAGCCAGAAATCTGCTAAGTGGGTATAGACAAAGGTTTTTGGCCACCATAGAGCATCTGGTTCATGGCCATAAGAACAACTTGAAAGCATATTTCCCCTTGAATTCGAGGCATGCCCACTGGGAAAGTGATTTTACTCTGTAATAACTTTTAGGCTTAAGGCTTAAAAAGTTATTTTTGCGCTATAACAACTTTTTAATTTCATGCTGTATTCAAACTGGCAAGTAAAATTTACAAGGAATCAAGCAAGATGAGGGCTTTGCCAAAGAACCCCTGAGTGAAAGAGTAGTGTTTTTTCTTCCTTTACATTTAAATCTGGTTTACCCATTTGTGTTAGAGAAGGAAGCGTTTCAAAATAACTGTTTGAACAGGTTTGTGAATGAAAGAAATTAGTAGCAATACTCTGATACAGTGTTTAAAAATGCAAATGCTTGAGTATATATTTGAAACCTGATGAGACAAAAAAATTTTACTGAAAGGATGTGTAGCTTAAACTCTTAGGTAAGGCTTTAAGGGTTCTTGCTACTTGTTCATTCTGTTTCCTGTCGTGTATTTCTTTTTGTTCAGTCTGGTTGCATATGGTATTTAATCTTTAAGACAGATATTTCAGTTTTACAGGGCTCTGATTCACTTTCACTTGGGCTGTCTCTATGTGTGAATGTATGTCTGTGTGAGTGAAAACTGCTCAAGCAAGTTCGAAGGTCTCTTTGGCAAATTTGATTGCATGTTCAGAAAGTTTCCGGTCAGAAAGTTGATTCAGTATAAAACCTTCCAAAAACTTCTTGAGGCACCCACATGAAAATATTGGATTTCTGTTGGAGGTGCTCAGAAGGTAGTATTTATAACTGAAGATCTCTGTTTGGTGTGCCAAAAAATGAAAAATGTTTTGGCCTCCAAAAAACTCCATAAATGTTCAAAATGTATAATAATCAAACAAAAGCTTCATTTGGATTCAAATGCATACATTTTAGCAGATGTGTCTAAACTAACTGGATCCCACAGGAGCAGCTGAACTGGATTTTTGTATGTCTTGATAACTGAAAGAGTTATTCTTAGACTTTGGAAGGACAAAAATGGTCCATCTGTGAAGAATTGTAATAGAGACATGGCAAAAAACAGCATCCTCTGAAAGAGTTTATTTATGGAATTTAGGACAAGTTGGACAAGCCTGAAAACATTTTGAGGTCACACTAATTTACAGAGAAAATGTAGCCAAAATGGGATGGAATAACAGCCACAGAGAGTTACTTTCCAATGGCTTGTTATTTATTTTCTAATAAATTTTCCTATCAGTTAAGCAGTAAATAGAGCATCTTTAATATAACTAAGTGCTGTTGTTGCCTCCAAAGTGTCTCACATTCTACTTTATTCTATGTTCTTTGAGAAATTATATATTTGTCTCATTCATTTAAATTGTTTTTCTGGCATTTCATTAACCAAGTAAGCCCCTCATCTGTTAACTGTGGATTTTGTCTTTAAAGATATTCTTTCCCTTTTTAAAAAAGTCACCTTTGTTCCTCTGAGTTAACCGATATATAATCTCTTTGGAATTATTTTTATTACCTTTTATACCCTTTCTTTAGAGTTTTTAGTGCTTAGTCCAGCATTATACATTAGAAGGCCATTTTTTAAAAATTTGCCCTAATTTCCTAGAGTTTCCATTCAGTATATTTGGGGACACATTCATTTTTAAAAAGCACAGGGTTTGACATTTTGCATTTTAATCTACCTCTGTATATAAAATTGGCCCTCTTTTGATGAAACTTGTTATTTCCCCACAATACTAATTTACTTGGGTTTCTTTCATGATCATGTAATGCAGTAATTCCTTACCTAGGATTAGAGATGAAGATAGGAATAAGACTGAATCCCCTCACTTTAGGAAGTCGGGATGTTCCTAAATACTTTACTAAACACTTTATTAAGCCAGTAAAGGGGTAAATACAAACGCAGAATTAAAGTGTTCTACTATGCACAAAATGCTACAGAGCCCCTGAGGAAGGAACCTGTAACAGTGGGGAGAGTTCTACACCAAAGATGACGTTAAACTGGTAAAGTAGAAGACAGAGGGAATGGCATTCCAGGTAGAAGGAACAGAAGCAAAATCACAGAGACATAAGAAGAGCATGGTGTTTTCAGAAAACAGAACAATTCAGTTATGACACTGAGGCCTTCTTATACTTTGCCTCATTTTAATCGTGGGACAATTTGTATTTGGGTAACGTTGCCTGTTGTTGTAATTCAGCTGGGCTGAATCATATGTCCCTTTTAAAGACATTTGCTTTCCCCAATATATAGTAAAGGAATACACCTGCTTATTTTCTAATAGGCAAAAGTGCCCTTCTGTCCATACAGTCAGAAAAAGTAAGAAAGTATTCCGAGGGACCTAGTGATGATTTATTGATCAGTAAATATCAAAATAACTTTCCTTAATGAGAAAAGTCCATTCCTGGAGCCACAGAGTCACCTATAGTTGCTACGCTGGAACTTTGTCATTGACTTGTGGTCATTCCAGTTTCTAGCAATCTGTCCTTTTATAAAATCCTCCCAGGTTTCTTGGCAAGTCTGGTCTCATTGCCCATTGTCTCAAGTTATACCATGCCATATTGTTATCCCAAACATTGCATAGATATGCTTATGATTGTCTACATGTAATTGTTAGAACCTAGTGCTGATTCTCAGGGTTATATTCTTCATCTTGCCATTACATCTTATGCAGGAATACATATTTAATTCTTATCTGCATCTGCTTGTGGCAGTTTCATATGTGCTCCTCTACTTATGGCAAATTTCATTATATAAAATTAGTGCTTCTCCATATCTGTCAAGACTTCTCACATCCTTACTTTAAAAAAAGGCCACATGCACTACCACCCTTGGAGTTGGATCATTTGGGATTGATTGGAAACATGCATGAGGATTATTTCAGGACTTCCTTGCTGTAAGGAAGTTTCAACCAGATCCTTCCACCAGTCACCTCACACTAAGTACGATAGCCAAATACCTTATTACCTCATCAACAGAATGAGCACTTTCTGCTTTCTTTTTTTGCTTTTCTTCTGTCTCTACATCTTTTATTCTCTCTGAGGAATGTGTGCCAGTTCAAATATTTTTCAGCATTACTGTATACCCACTATTGTACACATGAATAAACTGAGGCCCAAATAAGACAAGTGGTGTAATGAAAGTTTCCCAGCATAGAGAGTGACGGAGCCAGAAACACAACCCTGCTCTTTCTCTCATCATGTATGCTGCCTATAACCAAGTCTGATTCTGAATGAACTTATGTTTTCTGAACAGAAAGGAGTCAGGACTACTCATCCATCAATATAGTGGATGCTTTCAGTGTAGAGGACTACAGGCTAGGTATTGTGCAGGATGCAGTTTTATAAACAGGAGCCCTAGGCTCAGAGACTTAGAGTCTTGTAGAGAAGATCAAATAACACTCACAAACAACCTCCCTGTAGAAGGGTTAAAGATATGTCCTGTCCCCATATACACAGATCCACGAGAGCATTGACTCAGTCACTTGGCAAGTATGTATAGAATATATCTTATGTGCCTGTCACTACAGTGAGTTACATGAGAGCACAAACAGACCCCATCACCAAGAATTTTTTTTTTTTTTTTGAGACGGAGTCTTGCTCTGCTGCTAGGCTGGAGTGCAGTGGTGCAGTCTCGGCTCACTGCAACCTCTGCCTCCCGGGTTCAAGCGATTCTCCTGCCTCAGCCTCCCGAGTAGCTGTGACTACAGGCATGTGCCACCAAGTCCGGCTAACTTTTTGTATTTTAGAAGAGACAGGGTTTCACCATGTTGGCCAGGATGGTCTCAATCTCCTGACCTTGTGATCCGCCCGCTGTGGCGTCCCAAAGTGCTGGGATTACAGGCGTGAACCACCACGTCTGGCCCATCAAGAATCTTATAACAGTACATGTCCTCACATCACCATTATCTTAGATAGAATTTAGAAAGTTTGTAAAGTACATTTTAACCCACTTGACAGTGATATCTACTTAGGCTTATTAGAAATGGTTCCATTTGAGCTTTTTTGAAAGACTGGAGGTAAGGCATTAGGGTAAGAAATGAGGGCTTTGCACTCTGTTGTAAAGCTGTGGAAGGGTTTTAAGTAGAGGCTGCCATGATCAAGACTTTGCTTTGGAAAGATAAATTTAGCAGCAAGGGTGTGGAGGATGCATGGATGCAGGAGGGAGCCACTGGAGGAAGGAGAGGGTGCAGACAGCATTGTTAGTAGTTCACACTATTGGTACCCTAAGGGGGTTGGTAATAGGAGGAATGGGGGAGCCAGGTGCAACAGATTTTGTGGATGAGGGTGGACTGCCCCAGAAGCTGAATATTAGGTACAAGAAGGTCAATTATCAAAGATAACTCCAAGATATCAAAAAGTGATGAAAAGTGTTTAGAGGGATAGAATAGAGTTCCATTTTTTTTTCTATAAAATTTGTAATTTCAGTTTTAATTTCCTCTTTGGTCAAGAAAATTTCATGTAAGAGTTAATGGGATATGAAACAAAAGCCATACAGATAAGCAATTATACCACAAAGTGAATTTGACCCCCTCAAATTTTAGATCCTATCAAAGCAGTACAGTAATTCACTAAGAGGAAGGGATACATTTTGAATAGAATTAGTGAATACATTCTTGGATTGTCTGATAATTCAATTAATGAAGATCACAAAATCATATAACATAATGGAAAAGGATTTGTGTTACTTAGTGATTTGACATAAAATATTGGACAAAAAGTAATTATGTAAAATCTATGTAAGTCTTACAATGAGAGCAATGATGACAAACTAGCTAATGAAGATCATCAATTCAAAGAGAACTTAAAGTTAGTCACTGAAGAAGGAAAATTGAAATGACCTGAAATCTCAGCTCATATATGAAAGAAACTTGATAGAGAGTTCCCCAAATTTAACAAAAATCTTACAAAGTTACATGACAATAGCAATATCACACTGTAATACTGCAGGAAACTTTACTTTTTTTTTTTCTTTTATTATTATTATTATTATCATTATTATACTTTAGGTTTTATGGTACATGTGCGCAATGTGCAGGTAAGTTACATATGTATACATGTGCCATGCTGGTGCGCTGCACCCACCAACTCGTCATCTAGCATTAGGTATATCTCCCAATGCTATCCCTCCCCTCTCCCCCCACCCCACAACAGTCCCCGAAGTGTGATGTTCCCCTTCCTGTGTCCATGTGTTCTCATTGTTCAATTCCCACCTATGAGTGAGAATATGCGGTGTTTGGTTTTTTGTTCTTGCGATAGTTTACTGAGAATGATGATTTCCAGTTTCATCCATGTCCCTACAAAGGACATGAACTCATCATTTTTTATGGCTGCATAGTATTCCGTGGTGTATATGTGCCATATTTTCTTAATCCAGTCTATCATTGTTGGACATTTGGGTTGGTTCCAAGTCTTTGCTATTGTGAATAATGCCACAATAAACATACGTGTGCATGTGTCTTTATAGCAGCATGATTTATAGTCCTTTGGGTATATACCCAGTAATGGGATGGCTGGGTCAAATGGAATCTCTAGTTCTAGATCCCTGAGGAATCGCCACACTGACTTCCACAAGGGTTGAACTAGTTTACAGTCCCACCAACAGTGTAAAAGTGTTCCTATTTCTCCACATCCTCTCCAGCACCTGTTGTTTCCTGACTTTTTAATGATTGCCATTCTAACTGGTGTGAGATGGTATCTCATTGTGGTTTTGATTTGCATTTCTCTGATGGCCAGTGATGGTGAGCATTTTTTCATGTGTTTTTTGGCTGCATAAATGTCTTCTTTTGAGAAGTGTCTGTTCATGTCCTTCGCCCACTTTTTGATGGGGTTGTTTGTTTTTTTCTTGTAAATTTGTTGGAGTTCATTGTAGATTCTGGATATTAGCCCTTTGTCAGATGAGTAGGTTGCGAAAATTTTCTCCCATTTTGTAGGTTGCCTGTTCACTCTGATGGTAGTTTCCTTTGCTGTGCAGAAGCTCTTTAGTTTAATTAGATCCCATTTGTCAATTTTGGCTTTTGTTGCCATTGCTTTTGGTGTTTTAGACATGAAGTCCTTGCCCATGCCTATGTCCTGAATGGTAATGCCTAGGTTTTCTTCTAGGGTTTTTATGGTTTTAGGTCTAACATTTAAGTCTTTAATCCATCTTGAATTGATTTTTGTATAAGGTGTAAGGAAGGGATCCAGTTTCAGCTTTCTACATATGGCTAGCCAGTTTTCCCAGCACCATTTATTAAATAGGGAATCCTTTCCCCATTTCTTGTTTTTGTCAGGTTTGTCAAAGATCAGATACTTGTAGATATGTGGCATTATTTCTGATGGCTCTGTTCTGTTCCATTGATCTATATCTCTGTTTTGGTACCAGTACCATGCTGTTTTGGTTACTGTAGCCTTGTAGTATAGTTTGAAGTCAGGTAGTGTGATGCCTCCAGCTTTGTTCTTTTGGCTTAGGATTGACTTGGCGATGCGGGCTCTTTTTTGGTTCCATATGAACTTTAAAGTACTTTTTTCCAATTCTGTGAAGAAAGTCATTGGTAGCTTGATGGGGATGGCATTGAATCTGTAAATTACCTTGGGAAGGATGGCCATTTTCATGATATTGATTCTTCCTACCCATGAGCATGGAATGTTCTTCCATTTGTTTGTATCCTCTTTTATTTCCTTGAGCAGTGGTTTGTAGTTCTCCTTGAAGAGGTCTTTCACATCCCTTATAAGTTGGATTCCTAGGTATTTTATTCTCTTTGAAGCAATTGTGAATGGGAGTTCACTCATGATTTGGCTCTCTGTTTGTCTGTTATTGATGTATAAGAATGCTTGTGATTTTTGCACATTGATTTACATCAATAACAGAGTTCCATTTTGTATACTGCTGAGTATGAGCTACCAGGGGTGTTCCTGGTGGAGACAATTAACACTGAGTTACAAACAGGGTCCTGGAGTGGAGCAGAAATACTTGAAATTACGACTAGCAAGCACATTGGCCAAGAGGCTACACTACAATCTATAAATATGGGAATAAACTTCAAAGAAGACTGTTGAGAGAAAAAAGGAAAGTAGAACCTTGAGGAATATTTACATTGGGTGATAAGCAAGAGAGCCAAGAACCATCAAAGGACAAAAAAAATTTAAATATAAAATGTATGAGATTTTGGATCCAATTACATGTTTCTTGCTGGGTAGAAAAGTTGTCTTTACTTTTACACTACACAGTTTATTAATGGAATAATAATAAGAAATAATCATCTCAGAGATTCACTTTTTGGTGATACTCCAAACAAAACAAAATCAGAAAGCGTTTCTAATACCATGAAAACAGAATAGCTAAATTAAGAACATGAAAAACTCCTATTAAAAACTTTGGGTACATATGGACACAAACAGGGAACAGCAGACACCTGGGCCTACTTGAGGGTGAAGGGTGAGAAGAGGGTGAGGATCAAAAACTACTTATCAGGTATTATCCTTATAACCTGTGTGACGAAATAATCTGTATACTTGTGACATGCAATTTACCTATATAACAAACCTGCACATGTGCCCTGGACCTAAAAGAAAAGCTTTTTTAAAAAAAAAAAACCCGATACATCACTTAATATCTGTGTACACTAAAAAGAATAGAGCTGTTTCTCATCCAATGCCATGTAATATCCCACAATCTGTAAAATTTCCACATGTACAAAACAAAAATGATCCCTCTTGCTTCACCATTATTAGAAGAATTCTCATATTCCACATCAACAATGAAAAAGACAAGTAAGGAAATTTATCAAGCAAATTACATTAAATACTTCCGCTAAATGCTATATTTGACAATAATACACCAACCTAGAATTCTATAACCTGTGAAATTATTCTTCAAATGTGAGGGATAAGCAAAGAATTTCTCAGACAAACAAAAATTAAGGGAATTTGTGCTGGTTCTCTGATTTGCAACATGTTAAAAAAGTTCTTTTTTTCTATTTTTTAAGAGATGGAGGCCAGGCGCAGTGGCTTACGCCTGTAATCCCAGCACTTTGGGAGGCCGAGGCGGGCGGATCACCTGAGATTGGGAGTTCGAGACTAGCCTGACCAACATGGAGAAACCCCGTCTGTACTAAAAAATACAAAAATTAGCTGGGCGTGGTGGTACATGCCTGTAATCCCAACTACTTGGGAGGCCAAGGCAGGAGAATCGCTTAAATCTGGGAGGCGGAGGTTGTGGTGAGCCGAGGTCACGCTATTGCACTCCAGCCTGGGCAACAAGAGGGAAACTCTGTCTCAAAAAAAAAAAAAAGAGAGAGAGAGAGAGAGAAAGACGGAGTCTCACTACATTGCCCAGGCTGGCCTCAAACTGCAGGGCTCAAGTGGTCGTCCCTGCCTCACCATTCCAAGAAGCTGGGGCTACAGGCAAGTAACACTGAGCCTGGCTAAGAAGTTCTTTAGAGAGAAAAAATATATAGGTCAGAAGCTCAGATCTACATAATGACAAGTGTATCAAAGAATGGATAAGGTAAGGTAAGGTAATCCAAGTTTTTTAAATTTTCTTATTCATAATTGAACTAACAGAAAACAATTTGTTCAAAATAATAGCAAAACATATTCAATTATATATGCATTTATTTATATCATTTATATGTATGCCTTTATATAAGTAAAGTGAATGACAGCAGTGATACAAAGGACAGGAAGGAGGAAATTGGATTTGTTTATTACGAGGAACTCACACATCCATGAAGTCGTATACAGTTATATGAAAGTGGACTTTAATTAGTTGGTAAATGTAGATTGGAAACTTTTGGGAAACCACTAAAAAACATCTAACAAATAAGTAAAACTGATATGCTGAGAAAAGAGAGAAAGTAGAATCATACAAAATGTTCACTTAAAAATCATAAAAGGCACATTAATAGTGGGAGACAATAGTGAGAACAAAGATCAATAGAAAAGTGTCACAAATATGGTTCAGGTTTATCCAACTATATCAATAATCACTTAAATATCAATGGACTAAATGTACCAATTAAATACAGACATTGTCTGATGTGATCAAAAAACAAGACCCAATTATATTTTGTTTACAAGAAACCAACTTTATATATAAAGACACATACAGATTACAAGTAAATGGAGCACACAGGTGAGCAGGTGCAGGGGCCAGGATGAGTGTTTCAGGGCACTGGCAGGAGCAGAACTCCATAAGGCCCCAAGGCAGTGTCTAGCAGGGAACCCACAACCCCCAGGACCCCAGAAGGTGTGTATTACAGTGCATTCTTTTAGCTTTGCCATCTGCGGACAGCTTAAGTGTTTAACAGCTCAGTGTGACAGCCTTCTGTATCCCGAGCTCTTGGTTCGGTGTCCAGGAAAACTCAGGTCACATGAATGAATTGAAGATGATAAACAAGGGGAATTTTATTGCCGATGAAAGTGGCTTTCAGTGGGATGGAGAGCTGGAAAGGGGATGGAGCAGGAAGGCGGTCTTCCCCTGGACTTCAGCCGTCCACGGCCAAATTCTTCTCCGATGTCCCATTGTCAAGCTGTCCCTCTGAAGTCAAGCTGCTTGTTGCCGATGTCAAGCTGCTTCTTCTCTTCTCTGCTGCTCCACTACCAGTGGAGCCTGGGGATTTTATGGGTACAGGATGGCGGGGGCGGTGGGGGCCATGGGTGGTTTTGGAAAAGGCAACATTCGATCAGGAAAACAGGAATGCATGTTCTCACTTTGGGCCGCGGTTCCAGGCTTGAGGTTGGGGCTTCACCAGGGACCCGGCCTCTTCTACCCAGCATCTCACTGCCTCCTGTACATATCACAACCTAATATATCCACTTTGCCTTTGTGAATAGTTAGCTTGAGGTAACTAGTTAGCTGGAGATAACTAGTTGAAACCAGTGACTACAAAATCACATCCTGCTCAAACTTACTTTTTATTTTCTGTTGAAATAATATTCTGATATGCTAGATATTCAGTGGTAACTAGGTAACTATTTGAATAGACACAACTGTGATTCCTGGGAAAACTGGTGGAACATAGGAAGTAAAAAAAAAAAATTCTGGTACATTCTACATTCTTACCTCTTCTAGAAATACTGGGTTAATAATACTGATAATTAGACTTACTCAGTTAAGGTTCATACTGAAATATTACATAAAACTAGAATAACTATTCAGAGCCAGGAAGCTGAAAATCAAGCTCTTCACAACTCAAATTTCTCACTTGTACGAAGAATAAGGTAGTTCTGTAGATGGGTAACGATACACAGCTAATTATATAACTAGAAATAAGAAGAGATACCCATAATAAGTGTTTGATGCTAACATGATGCAAAGTCATCCCCCTCAATTCTAAATTCTTATCTCCTGTAGGATTAATGAGTTAGTAATAGAGATGAGTATAGGTACCTAGGTAACAATTTTAGTACAGATAACTAGAGACATATAGAGAAATAGATGATGCTAGAAAGTGAAAAATGAATAATTTTGACCCAAAATTATTTTTTTGTTTTTTTTAATTGATGTAAAGCCTAAGTTAGATGGAGAATAGTGGTGTCTAGATAGCTGGTTATCTGGAAAAACTAGAGATAACCGGATCATTTTCTGTCAGGAGACTGAAAAACACGATCTTCCAAAATCTAACACTTTATGTATTTTAGAAAATAAGTACTACAGATATCAAGTGGTACCTAAGTAACATGTTGGCTAGACATAAGTAAAGATGATGAGGACAACAGGATGAATAATAGTTTGAAGTGATTTTTTCCTAACTCTAAATTTTTATCTCTTGGTGAAATATAGTATTATTATACTACATAATTAAAGTACTGCAGTACCTAGTGAGCTAGAGTTAACTACTGCAAGGGAGGTAGTGGAAATTGCATTAGTTTCAACTCTAGCTTCTTATATTTGCATGAAATAATGTGATAGTGATAAATATAATCAGTTGTAGCTAGGTACCTATTTACTAGACATAATTAAAAACAGGTTATATTTACTCTGTGGAGAAGAACAAATATTCTTCTCTAATCTTAATTCTTATATCTTTTTTGAATGTTGATTTAGTGAAATTGAAAACTGTCGTTATCAAATTAAGACTTAATAAAGATAAATGAATATAACTAAATGACTAATTGAAGCTATAAAGCTGAAAAATCACATTCTTTTCAACATTAATTCTGATTTCTTGTTGAATTGGGTAGTACTACAGATAAGTGTTAGTACTTGGAAACCTAGTTAACCAGAAACAAGTAGCACAAATGAAAAAAAAAAGAACAGAAGGAAAATGAAAATGGAAAATACATGTTGGCTGGGTGTGGTGGTGCACGCCTGTAATCCCAGGGTTTGGGGAGGTTGAGGTGTGAGGATCAGAGCCCAGGAGTCTGAGGCTTCAGTGAGCTATGATCACAACACTGCACTCCAGTCTGTGCAACAGAGCAAGACCCTGTAGAGCAGAAAGGAAGGAAAGGGAAGGGAGGAAGGGAGGGAGGAAGAGAAGGAGGGAGAGAGAGGGGGCGCAGGGAGACATAGAGAACACACATAAGCAATTACTTAGACATAATTCGAGACAATTAGAAAAAGTAGGTGAAGTTATGAAGCAGAATTGCTAGTTTTTTTCTCATGTATAAATCAGTAATTCTTGTTTGATACTGTTAGCCCTATTTATCTGTCTTTCTAAATACATAGCTATCAGATACCTTGGAGACGTGGTGAGTTTGATTCCAAACCAACTCAATAAAGAAATGTCTCAATAAAGGAATCCATAATTTTTTTGATTTTCTGTACATATAAAAGTTACGTTCACACTATACTGTAGTCTATTAAGTACACAATAGCATTATGTTTAAAAACGTACATACGTTAAAATACATTATTGCTAAAAAGTGCTAACAACCATCTAAGCCTAAAGTGAGTCATAATCTTTTAGCTGGTGGAGGGCTTTGCCTTGATGTTGTTGGCTGCTGACTTATCAAGGTGGTGATTACTGAAGGCTGGGTTGGCTACGGCAATTTCTTAAAATAAGACAGCAATGAAGATTGCCACATCAATTGACTCATCCTTTCATGAAAGATGTCTGTGTAGCATGTGATGCTTCTTGATAGCATTTTACCCACAGTAGAACTTCTTTCAAAATCAGCATCAATCCACTCAAATCCTGCTGCTGTTTTATCATCTAGGTTTATGTAATATTCTAGGTCCTTTGCTTATTTGTTAGTTGGACTATTTGGTATTTTGCTGTTGAGTTGTGTGAGTTCCTCATATAATTTGGATATTAACTTGTTATTAGATATATGGTTTGCAAATGGCTTCTCACAATCTATAGCCTGTCTTTTCGTTTTGTTGATTGTTTCTTTGACTATGCAGAAGCTTTTAGTGTGATATAGTCTCATTTGTTCATTTTGCTTTTGTGGCCTGAGCTTTTGTTGTGATATTTGAAAACATTACTACCAAGGCCAATATCAAGGAGATTTTCCTTCTTTTTCCTTTGAAAGGGTTTATGGTTTCAGGCCTCACATTTAGATCCTTTATTGCTTTTTGAGTTGGTTTTTGTACACGGTGTAAGATAGGGTCCAGTTTCATTCTTTTCTATGTGGATATTCAGTTTTCCCAACACCATTTATTGAAGACACAACCCTTTCTTGTCGTGTCTTCTTTGGGAGCTTATTGGAAATTAATCGATAGTATGTGATTGTTTTTATTTCTAGGGTATCCATTCTGTTCTATATAGTCTATATGTCTTCTTGTGTGCCAATCTGCTCTGTACATTTCTATCTCAAGAATCAATATTCAACAGCCACTTCAGTTCCTATTCTGCTGGCCTGCTATACATATTTGAAATTCAAGACTGCAACATCAACTCTTTCCTTAATTTCCAGCCTGCCCACTTGACTTACATATTTTGGCTTTCTAGTCACCACCCACAATGTTTGAGACAATTCCTTAGAGAAAACCATATCATACACATTATTATTAGTAATAAATACTGTATAATGGTAAACAGACATTTATGTCACACACGCACACACACACACACACACACACACACACATTCTGTTGGTTTAGTTTCTTCTTCTCTGAAAAACCCAGGGTGATACAGATACCCAGCTCAGAAAGTGTATTTGCTGATCTTGACACCATGAAGCCAGTGCTTTAAAGAATCAGAATGAAAAATTGGGGGGCACAATGTACATTGGGAGAAGGAAGTGACATGGAAAAGTTCGTTGGTAGCAACCAAGAAGTGAATAGTCTCCAAGGTGCATCAAAGGAATTTGGAGGAGAGATGACTGACATCTTCGTATGGTCTTTTTTTTTTTTTTTTTTTGAGACTGAGTCTGATTCTGTCACCCAGGCTGGAGTGCAGCGGTGCGATCTCGGCTCACTGCAACTTCTGCCTTCCAGGTTCAAGTGATTCCCGTGCCCCAGCCTCCCAAGTAGCTGGGATTACCGGCGTCCATCACCACACCCAGCTAATTTTTGTATTTTTAGTAGAGACGGGGTTTCACCATGTTGGCCAGGCTGGCCTCGAACCCATGACCTCAGGTGATCCACCCACCTTAGTCTCCCAAAGGGTTGGGATTACAGGCATGAGCCATCGCGCCCGGCTTTCATATACTGTTAATTACGTCCGGATTAGCATGGAGGGATTTAGGACAGACAAAAGCTGGATAATGGTGGAAGGTAAGAGAGAACAGAAAGTACTACTGAATGGGATGTCCCTGGGAAACTTGGAGGGAACACCCTCCCCTGCGATGTGATCTGCCATAAGGGAACATGGGAAGATTAAGACGGGTGACACACCATTTTCAGAAATGTCTTTAGGGATGCTAACTAAAATATCCCTTTCTCCAACCAGAGCATCCTGGATTCCTAATCAGATGTGTCCCCCAGTGACAATGTCCTGATGGTGGTTTGTGATGTGTAAGCCCCTCTCCCCTAGGGAAACCATTGGCTGGGTAGTGGCTTGCTGACCAATCAAAGCTCAGGGGCGTGGCCCCTCATTGTCCTGGGAGGCCAGGTGGCTTGGAGTAGACCCTTGAGAGGCACTGACGTGGTGAAGATGGCTAGGAAACCATGAGCCTTCTGCACAGTTGTCAAGAACAAGCACCCACCAATACCAAAGAAACAAGGAAGAGGAAAAACCCCCTCTCATCTGAGGCCCACAAGCCCTATTAAGGTAAACGACACACCCAAGCTTCTCTTCCTTCTGACTCTTCCCCTTGACACTTCCCCTTGACTCCTCCCTCCCAAGACTCCTACCCTGTCCTGGCCTGGCATAACTCCCACCCCAGCCTGCACCCTTCTCATGAAGCCCCTGTTCCCACCACTCCCCCACCCTCTTCCCCAAAACCAATGCCCTTCTGTAAGCATTTATCCTTCCAGATTCCCAAGACAACCCGGAAGGGAAAAGGGACCCTTCAAGGGATTTCCAGGAAAAAAGCCACCCCCAAAAGACAACCGCTTCAAGAAAACCTGAGGAAGGGAGAGGGCCAACACTATCTAGCCACTCCGATCAGCTGAAGGAGGAAGGAGGAGCTCAATCAAAATGAGCCCCAGTAGGACCAAGAAAGTGAGGAGACCTCCACCATTTTCAGAGCCTCCCTGGACAGCCAGTAATTTCAGGGCAAGTTCAGAGAGCTAGATCTATCGGAGAGGTCTCCAGAGGTCTAACCCCAGACAAATAGCCGACAGGGCCTAGAGTACATTTTACACTCCACAGGGTATGCCCCATGGTGATGAAAATAAAATGGACTTGTAAAATGATGCGTGGGTCTGCGCCTTCACAGATGGTGGGGAGGGAGGAAGGAGGGAAAACGTGGTGTGTGAATATTTTAGATATCTCATAAAAGTGGAATCGTGAAGCATTTTTCCTGTGAGTGGCTTGTTTCACTTAAGCATAGCGTTCTCACGTCTGTCCATGTGATAAGAGTGGTCTCTGACACTCCTACAGAGAGAGTCTTGAATTTTGTGAAACACATCACCTTCTCCAAAGCTGCACTAATACAGGAGAAAGTTCCACTCTCCTTCAAAAGGAAATGGTTTTTTTCTTTTTTAAAAAAATTTTGAATGGCATGAAACTAATTCAGTAACTCAGCAAAGAATACATTTAACTGACTTATTCAAACTAAATCTGAAAAGATTTCATATTTGTTAAATCAAATATTTTCATTGGAATATTTCATACATTATTATATCTTTAAAAGCACATTAAAATGACAAGATATAGAAATTAATTTTTCTCATATTTAAATAAATATACAATAAACTTTGCATATACTATCTGAATATTGTACTTGAATAAAATTCTGTAGGTAATTTATATCTACAGAAAAATGTGAAATATTTAACCATAAATAATTATGCATATTTCTATATTGATGAAACACTTCTAATCAATGCTAAGGGCAAGTGTTATTAAATAGTGGACCAAACCAATTAAATAACATTTTGATGTGCTTGTGAAAATGCTGTATTCACAAATCTATGACTCACAATGGATACTTTCATATATTGTTCAATGGTCCTACTGGTTTTTAGCAGTCTAATTTATTCTGGGGCACAAACTTACGTTGCTTTTAAATTTTATAAGTCTATAGAATATATTTCCTCTCAACTTTCATTTCATGAAAATTGGCTTCATATCTTAGTGAGGATACACAAAAATAAGTTCATAAAATAGATTTTGTCTTATGTTTTTTTCTTCTTAGGAATAACAATGTAAGCTTAAATACTTGTGATTTCTACCATTTGAGACTGATATAGATCCACTGAGGCCAAATGGAAACTCAGATAATCTTCATTACTAAAAGTTCATTGACAGTGCTTGGGAGACAAGGTGACCATTATTATGGAAAGGACTGAAAGCCTACAACATACAACTTTGGATTGGCTACTGCTCACATAACTGTTTAGGATTTATATGGGTTTTAACAGAAAAGGGATCCGCCATGAAAACAAACAGGATGTGACAATTTAAACTAGAATTTTCAGGCCACATTGGTTTCGTGGAGCTAATTTTATGGCTGTATCCTATCACTTAGGCTCAGCTTTTTTCCTTGAAGTGTCATCAGAATAACTGGGATAGGAGACACATTTGAACACCAGACACCTCTTGCAGATGCTGTTACGTGAAAAGTGATAATAATCATTTGTTGAATATTTAGGTAAGTATTAGACAAAATTCAGAATATAAAATATTTTACTGCTTAAACCAATCCTCAATTTTACCAATTTCCTTCATAAGTTTTGTTTGCAACATGACCATTTCTTTTCTAACTTCACTTTGTTCACCAGTAAGACGAACTTTATGATTCTCTTGCAGGTCCTCCACACTCTAAAACAAAAAAGCCGAGTTCAGTTATAACCAACCACTCTTCATCACCTTATAACTGTGTGCACCTATTTTCAAAAGAAGTAAAATTTAAAATTCCAATGATGGTCATTATCTATTCCAAATAAAAAAGTATTCTAAGTATTACCTAAGACCAAAATGCTCACTTAAGAAACATAGAAAGGTGTGAATTGAGTCAATTATGATTACAGTAGGAGGCACAACAATATTACAATCTGCTCCAAACAATGGGATATTAAACTGTTCAAGAGAAGATATAGCAAAAAAACTGGAAGTTCCATATAAATCCATGTCATAATTTTCAAATCCATTAATAAGCTTTCCAAACACCAGGTATTAAACCATTTATAATCCCTAATATTCCATGTAACATGATTTCCATAGAGGGAATAAAATGCTCTGTAGTATGATCTCAAGGTATGAAAAATACAATTTGAATTTTAAATCTTTGTTCTTCATTCAACAAACAGTGAAATAATGACTACTATATAAACTTAGGATGTCACATGCTATGGTGGGATTAAAAGATGGATACATGATCTCTTCCATATTCTGGTGGCCTGCGGAAACATGTAAACCTAAGTCATAAAAAATGATGAGTTCGTGTCCTTTGTAGGGACATGGATGAAATTGGAAATCATCATTCTCAGTAAACTATCGCAAGAACAAAAAACCAAACACCGCATATTCTCACTCATAGGTGGGAATTGAACAATGAGAACACATGGACACAAGAAGGGGAACATCACACTTCGGGGACTGTTGTGGGGTGGGAGGAGGGGGGAGGGATAGCATTGGGAGATATACCTAATGCTAGATGACGAGTTAGTGGGTGCAGCGCACCAGCATGGCACATGTATACATATGTAACTTACCTGCACATTGTGCACATGTACCATAAAACCTAAAGTATAATAATAATAATAATAATAATAATAATAATAATAATAATAAAACAAAAAAGAAAAAAAATGTTACATTAAGCATGGAAGGGCTACTGGCTGGCACCATGTGGTGGACAATGGAGATCAATGCCTACTTAGTTGGCAGAAGAATTAGATTTTGATAGGTTAAAAAAAAGGAGTTAAAATTATTGTGGTGGAAGAGCATAAGTAAAGGCTGAATATAATGGTGAATTACTTCACAGAAGGCTATCAACCTGGGGAGACGACAGGAAAGAAAGAATGTAACAAATGAGGCTTTAAAAGGTCATGTCAAGGGGGTTGGCTCTGAATATCCGTAAAGTTAGAAGGGGAAGCTCCTGACAGGCTGGGAAGAGAAAAGGGCATGTTTCAGAATTCGACTGCAGATCTATGAAGGATGGAAAGGAGAAAAAGAGAACGCAGATAAAATTGTAATAGCAAAAGCAAGGAAGGATGAGGCCCTGAACTAGGGCAGCGGCAATGAGAATCTAAAAAATATATATATATTAAAGTACTTTTAAAGAGGTACAAATGGCAGAGCCTGGTGATAGATAATGATCGCTAGGAAGGAAAAGGAAATGCAGAAGACTAAATGTTACACTAAGTGGTAACATTTAGCACTAACATTGAGAATAACTTATTTCCAAAACACGCATAACAATTGTTAAATGATTCTCAGAGACCATTAGAACAACACATCCTCTACTTAGAAACACTTTAATAGCAACTGATTGTACATATTACATATATACACACACACGTAGTATATGTATCATAGTAAAAAATGTAAAGAATGACTATCTTGAAAGTAATTTTCTTGAAATATCCCAGTTTAGAAGAGTCAAATTTTAACAACAATTTGAATAAGATTGTTTTAAAAACACTCTGAATTTATAAAATGAATAGGAATGCACACCATTCCATAGAAACCTAAATAGATATATACCTGCATGAATAAAAGGTCAATATCACTGAAGACAACTTGCAAAAGTACAAATGTGACAGGAGATAATTCTCAGTCAGAAACTGTTAATCCAGTTCTGATTTTTTCATTCTGAACACATCTGGGCCCTGTCTTACGATTGTAATTTGTCATAGAAATCAACTTGTAGTCACTTCAATAATAGTGATAGCAAATATTCCATGAAATATTCAGGAAATAAATTTGAAATAAAAATATCCGTTTGTTACAAGTGGGTACTTTCTCTTTGAGAAACACTGGCACTAGAAAGACTGTTAAACGACATCCAGAAATGATGTAGAAACTTCCTACTTTCATCTATTGCTACTCCAGTGAAAACTGTGGACCAAAGAGTCATGTTGTAGAATCATGTAAATAAAGCATGAATATCCAGCATGATAGGTATACTTCCAGGTGAAATCGCCAAGATACCATTTCTTGTTTTGGATAACACCAACAACCATTAATGAATCTTAAAAGTAAGAATACATTTAGTTCTTATGTTAAAACAATGACATTAACATGGAAAATGCTTAATAATTTTAAAGTTATGATCAAAATGTTTTTTAACACAATTTTGAGAAAGAAAACAGTATTTTCATCTTCATTATACCTGTTATATCTTATGAGAATATGCTGTTACCAAACACAACCGACCTGTAAGAATTCCTCATATAACTCATTAAATGCTTTTGTTCTCTGGTGCTGAACAATTTCAGATTGTTGAAAAGTCTTTTGAAGTTGTTGAAATATGCGCTACGAATATACAAAGAAAAGGTTGTAATAATAATCCAGTAACATTTAAAATTTAGCAAAAAATAATTGTTACCTTAAAGGTAATAATTTTGAAATAAACATTTTAAAATGTTTTCTTTATTAACAAATACTATGACCAAGTTTATAAAATTTGTGTCCACCAATGATTTACAAAAACTACGTAATAATCCTACCATCCATTTTTTAATAGGTGTTTTTTTAAATAATATTCTACAAATATGTCTCAGTCCTTGATGCTTTCAAAGCCCACACACGTAACCCTTCCAATAAAGCTGGTCTTTCTGTTCCACCACCAATGATCTTGACATTTCCCGCAAATTAACCACTCACATAGCCACATCCTAGATTTTGACATTCCTGCGAATCTGCAACATCCACATAACATTAGTAAAAGCAAAGTTGTACTACAGGAACCATGTGTCAGATCCTGTTCTGAACCGTTTTAAATACCTTATTATATAACAATTCATTTAACACTCAAAACAACTCTATGAGGTAGGTACTCATATTATGCCCACAATATAGTGGAGCAAGCTGGGACAGAGAAATAATTTGCTCATATCCCAGACAGCAAAGGTCGAACCAGACTTGGATGCTAAACAGTGGGGTTTGAGTCCAGGCTTTGACCACTGCACTGTGCTATTTCCCCATGTATCCAACATGTACCAACTCCTTCACTTTATAGGTCACTCCCAGGACTACAGCTCAGGAGTCTATCAGGAACTGACACCCATTGAATGGGGCACTTTTGGCTTCCCAACACCCCACCATATGTCCACCCTTTCTTCCTTCCCAGATTAAGTTCCGTGGCCAGTCATCATAACTCCATCCTTGTGTATATGCTCTGCCCACTTCTCCCTCTGTCACAGTGCTTGGCTAAACCCCAACCCTTGCCAACTCTCCAGCTGCCCTGACACAACCGTGCCAACAGATCTCAAATTCATAATTACGATGACACTAATCTAACCTGGACTCCTAATGCTGCTTGGCAATTATATTCCCCTACTCCACTCACTGGCCCACTCTCAGGAAAAATTCTATTCCTTCTTCTCTGCCCTCCTGCCCCATCTCTACCTCTCACTGATAATCTTTTATCTCACTACAGGACAGAAGCAACCCAAAGAGTACATTCAGTGTCTGAGCATCACATCTTCCACCCACCTTTGTCCATCAGGGCTCATAGATTTGACCTTGTCTGCTGTTTAAATGCATGAACTACTAGTCCTTCCTAAGGTCAGCTTCCTCTCCTGTCCACTAGAACTCATTGCTTCTCAAGAACATCATTCAGAGCTTTCCCTTCCTCTTACCAACATTTTCATGGTTTCCTTCTATATTTTTCCTGTCGGCATTCAACATGCTGGTCCTTCTTTAATCCCTAACAAAACCACAAAAACCTCTAGCTACTCCTTTTCGCCTCAGGTTACTACCCCAGTTCTTTCTTTCCAATTGTCTCTTGTCCTTTCCAATCAGTCCTTTGCACCCACCATTCCACCAAACCACTCTTACTAAGGATATCAAAGGGCCTCCATATGCCAAGTCTCCCTCCTTCGGCCTATCAGCAGCATGTGATGAGCTGGTCCTCTCTCCTTCTAAAAGGTCTTCTTTACTGTGTTTCAGCTGGTTTTCTTTCACTTATTTGTTCACTCATTCTTCGGCTTCATTACTGATGCCCCAATTCTGCGGGAGCTCAAAGTATTGAAGGAACCCGGAATCAGTCTTTAGACTTCCCTTTTTTGTTTACAGTCATTCCCTAGGTGATCTCTCCTAGTCTCCTTGATTAAACACAATCTGTGTGATATTAATTCCCGCTCTGGTGTCCTCAGCTCCTACCACTCTCCTGAACATGAGGCTCATATATCCAGGGTATATTGCTTATCCCCACTTGACATCTGCCCTCAGGTGCTTCATATGCACCTCAACTTTAACATTTCCAAAACCGAGCTGAGCAACCAACACTCATAATTTCTTTATATGAACAATCCCCTTGCTTTTGGATAAGAAATGTGTGATCATGGTACAATCAACGCATGGACCAAAAAAAGAAGGCTGGTAAATGTAGTTGCGTAGTACACTTCCACTCCCCAGAAGGCAAGGCAGTAGAGACTTGGCCATAAGAGATTCATTCTAAAGCTAAGCTTGATTCTAACAGCTAGTTTTCCTTTTGGTTCCTCGACTTTCTGTACTGCCAGATCTCACTCTTGAAACAAAGTCAGAAACTGCTGAGAAAATTCCAGATAAAGCTTCTGCCTGTAAAACATGATAATGAATACTGTGAGACTTCATAGCAGGAAGAAAAAAGTAAAATACATTTTAAAACAGGTTGCTTTGTCATGATATATACTAAAAAGGGTGTAAAGGAGAAAAGCTGGTAACATCTTATGATGGGAAATAGAAAAATAAAATGCATAATTTACTCTAATTCCAAGAACATTTGTTCCTAACTGGATAAGAGGGAAGCTATCTTATGTGCCTTAGCCAATATAAACTAAGGAAGATTTATTGTATTACAAGTTTTCCAGAAAAATGCGTTTTATCTACAAGAGTTTTATTTTTCGTTTTCTTTTTTTTTCTTTTTTTTTTTGAGTTGTGGATAGGTTGAGATATCACAAATAGACTTAATGAGGATATTACACCCCTTTATCATCTAGGATTTCCAGACAGGAATATTTCATTTTTTCCCACTTTTTCACAATAAAGATCTAGTAAAAAAAAAAAAAATAGTGAAACCTACAAATTATTTACAGCATAAGTTAATCTTTCTCTATATAATTGAATAAAATTAACTATTACAAAACTAAATGTTTAAGACATTTAACATTAATTCGGCAAGCACATTCATAAAACGTATACAAATTTCTTCATGTTAAGCAAAATCAGCTGTAATTTGAAAGGGATAAACGGATCACCTTCAGTGACCTAGAGGAAATATATCTCATTTCAATTATGGTGTGACATCATACCACTAAAGGAATTGTTGGGGGAAAAATCGACACCCCAGAGATCCCGTAACACATGGATAGTTTAAGGAAATTAATATTTATTCAAGAACACTTTGTAGAGAATATCAAGCAAGTTTTCATATATCATTTTCGCCCAAATTGTTGCATATTGTAAATTTGCAAAATTGTAAAAATTCAGTCTATAAAATTGTAAAATATTTTAATATTTCAAATAATGCTTTGCTAACCATATGGTTGATTCTAAGTTATGGGTCTACCATCAATGCATATTTCCCAGTATTCATAAGGGAGATGTATTATTTTACAAATATTTTACAAGTCAAGTTTACTATCTATAATAACCAATTAATAAGACAGCTCATGCATCAAGCACACTCTCATCACAAAATAGAGCAAAGCTTTCAACCCGTATCTGCTTGCATGTATGATCCATAGAGAGGAGACAAAACTGAAGTATGACGCGGTTAAGATTTTGTCCTTTTACATAGTTAATTTAACTGATAGCTGAGGTATCCATTTAAAACTTAGATGCTTGATAGCTGAGGTATCCATTTAAAACTTAGATGTTTTCGGTTGTGATCACACGTCTCTCACATGCCAGCAAAGTTGTCTGAGTTCTCCACTACAGGGGTTATTAAGGTAAACATAACAATAAGAGACTATTTTAGAGGCATCAATTTGCACTGTCCACCCCAAAAAAGAGATGGGAAAGTCTATAAACTAACTAGAATGAGAAAACAGCAATGGATATGAAAAACAGATATATCACTTCCTATCTGACACAATGTGGAATATATATTATTTGTAAATTATTTTCTAATATTCCACAGTGAATAAAGTGAAAGCATTACTCTGCCTAACCATTGTGTGTACCATCCACTTCACTCAACAACTTAAGAGGGTAAGGAAGGAAATCTGTGGAGCTGAATCACACTCAATCCTTATGTGGCATCCTGGATAGGAGAACAAAGCATTAAATAACACTAATGCAGCCCCCTCATTAGCATTTCTTGCTATAAAAGATATATGGCTGACAACAATATTCTTGAATTACAAGTATCTCCCAAACACCTACAAAGCTTTCCCACATATTTTGAAATTCATTCCTGTGAAGAAATTACATTATTTTTTTTCACTAGGTGTGAATAAGATACCACGCTTGTGTTGTAGGGCATGCCTAATGCCCAGTGTTTTCAACACAAAATGTGCCACGAGTCAAAGTTGATTTTTCTGAACTTACTTTATCAGGAGGCACAATTACATTAAACACATTACCACATGTCTTCCTCATCTGTTTCTGCAAAATGACTACTTTCGGGATGGCTGTGCTTTCCTGAATTCCATGCTGCATTGAAAATGTTAAAAGGCAAACATTTTTAGAGGAAGGATGCTATTGTGTACATTTTTTCACATGGAAATGTACTATTTGTGGATTTGTATGGCTCTTTGCCAATTAAAGCTTTAAAGGAGACCTATACGTGGAGTCCCTTGAGCCCTGACCATTTTACAGAGACATTTTTGCAAGCCTTCCACGACTGAAGTCATAGATAACCATGCACTGCAGATCAGACCCCTTGGACGTCACGGACTGCACACATCGAGAAGAGCAGCCCTAAGGGCATCTGTAACTCTGCTGTGGGGCAGGAGCTTCCCATGGGAAACCTAAAGCCCTTGAAACTGCTTTAGAAACCTGGGGCTTCTTAGCATATGCAAGGTGGGCACCAAAGTAACGAGGGTGCCACGGGCTGCCCATGTGCT
Source organism: Pongo pygmaeus (assembly GCF_028885625.2). Lineage (NCBI taxonomy): Eukaryota > Metazoa > Chordata > Mammalia > Primates > Hominidae > Pongo > Pongo pygmaeus. The sequence continues at coordinate 158,200,519 of NC_072396.2, forward strand.
CCCCACGACCCGGTGCAAGGAGATAAGACAGACCGTCCCCTTGGGCGGGCACCTGTTTCCTTGACCCTTCATTCCATTTTTACGTCCATGCCCCGTTTCCTGGGCTACCATAAACTGAGTTTACACCAGGGCCTTGTCAGCCTTCCTGACGCACTTCCCGTCCATACACACCATGGCTGGCTGTCCTGGGAGGCTAGAGACGACTCCTGAACCTTGTGAGTGCAAAGACACACTAAGGAACCCAGGTGTGTTAAATGAGAGCCACCGGGGAGGTTCACAGGTTGAAGAAGAGTGGGGCTGGCATGCTCCGTGTCTACTGGTGAAGCAGGAAAGGACAAGGGAGAAGATGCCCGCGTCCCCACCTGTCCCGTTGTGTCCCATCCAGCCCTTCCCTGGGGCTGCCTGCAGAGCTCACACCTGCTCCGCACACCTGAACTCCAGGCCCTCTGCTGAATTCTCGCCGTGCCCTTGGGACAGAGATTGCCCCTGCCCCGGGTCGGCAAGTGACCCCGTGTTGGTCGGGAGAGCTGTAGGGTGACACAGGACCTCCCCAGCCATCTGCATGGGAATGAACCTCTGTGTACCCGTCCTCGACAGTCAGGTGCTGGCACTGCCCTCTCACCTGCCTGGACGCCCAGCAGACCCCCAGTGACCAAGTGTCCCATCCAGATGGGTGGCCGAGCAGGAGGGACACACGCGGACTCTCCCTCAGCCTCCAGCACATGCACAGAACCCAGTGATGCTCCCGGGCACTGGGGACCACCTGGACCCCTCGATCTCCCTTCCCTGGCCCACGCCAGCCTGCCCCTAGGGGACTCTCCCTGACCCAGGCCCCAGGTGACGCTGGGGAGATTTCCTCACAGGTCAGCCTGAGCTGCCCCAAGATCCACACTCTCGTCCACTGAGGACCTCGGACTACACGGTCCCAGTCTCCCCTCCAGCCAGGGCCTCTCCTGAGGTACCCTCGGCCTCTCCTCCTCACAGGAGCTCCAGGACCTGGCACCTTGATGCTCCTCTGAGGGCCTGGGTCCTTGGTCCTCGCGAGAGCAGCTGGCCTGACCGTGGGTGCCCTTTGCTGATTGGCTGGCTCAGCGCATGTGGGAGGTGGGGCTATGTGGAGCCACGCCCCCACTGGGCACGCCTTCCCCTGAGGGATGGCCCATGGCTGCTGTGGACCGGACTTCCACCCCTACGGTCCTCCAGCTCCTCATCCTGGGGAAGGACAGAAGGACCTGGGAGCGGAGTGGGGAGCAGCTACTGACCCTGCCCTGAGAGGTGGAGGCCATGTGGCTGTGGCCTAGGACCTCGCACCTGGACTCCTTCCAGCCACCCTTCCCCTTTGGGAGAAATGGCTATCACCCTGGAAGTTGGGCCCAGGCTCCCTCCCATGCCCTGTGTGCTTCCAACATGCCCAGCTGCATCCCAGGCATTCCTGCTGTGGGTCCCGTGCACCCACCACGTCACAAGACCTGCTTCCTTATCTCTGTGGGATTCTGCCCCTTCCTCCTTAGCTCACCGTTGAGTCACTTAGGGTGCCTATGGGGTGGCAGGTGCCGTCCTGCCCTCATCTCCCCTGTTGCATCAGGTACCCGTGTGGGGCCACTCCACCCTACGTGCGTCCATTTCCTGTCCATTCACCTCTGGGCAGGGCTGGTGTGAAAGAGGGCTGCTCTATTGTTGTGGTTAGGGCCGCTCTGACTTTGATTAAATGTTGTGGTTACCTGTAGACATGCTGCTTTCATTTCCCCTATTCCATCACCTACCTCTGTGGGGCTAATCTACAAAAAATCCGCTTAGTTCTCTGTGTATGGACATGTCAGCTCTTTCCAGTGTCAGTCCCTTCTAAGCAAGGATGCTATGAAGAGAGATGTCTGGCATATGTGCCAAAGGTTTACACGGTATAAGAGAGGGGAATTCCTGGATCGTAGACTCAGGGAATATTCCCTAGTGCTCAATTGTTTTCAAGAGGCATCCCCCACCAGAAGAGTGTGTTCACACTGTTACACAGACTCACTGGTGGAATAGGCCCTTTGCTTAATGTTGCCATTCTAGTGGGTGTAAAATGACATGGATTTGGGATCTTGCATTTCTCCAGTAACTAATAAGACTGAGTTCTTTTTCTCGGGTGTCTGCATATCCTTTTACAGTACAATATCCATGTTGGTGAATTAACCATTTTTCACTTTAATAAGGTGTTTTTCTTCCAGTTCTTATATATTGTGAGACTAAGCTTTATAACTGTTTTCCTGTGCCTTTTATAATAAATTTACCTTTTCTCTGAAGTCATAAAAAATTCCCGTCTATTTTCTAATAAAAATTGTGAGATTTAATTTTGCATGTTCTTTTTAACCTTTAAGTTCAGAGGCATATGTGCAGGTTTGTTATAGGGTAAACTTGTGTCATGGGGCCTTGTTGTACAGATTATTTCATCACCCACTTATTAAGCTTAGTACCCCTTAGTTATTTTTCCTGACTTACCTACAATTGATTTTTGTGCCTGATGTCAGGTAGAGAACCAATTCCTTTTTTCCTTCCCGTATAGAAATTCGGTTTTCTTGTCCTCATTAGTTGAAGAGCATACACTTTCCCCATTATCAGCTTATTTACTGCAAAGTCCCTCTTTGTCCCTGCTGATTTGAAATGCTACCTTTATCATACTCTCAATTTGCAAATATTACTGGGTCGTCTTATCACTTTCTAGAATGTTGCCTTGGTCTGTCTCTCTATTCCCATGCCAGTGAATACCACAGTGTTTTAATTATGGAGGTTGGGTGTACACTGTAGTATGTTTTGGGCCAGTTTTCCCATATAGCTCTTCCTTTTCCGTGACTTTGTAGCTGTTCTTGCCTTTTAAAATGGGCATTATAATATCATCTTCTTCTCTCCAGGAAAAAGGGAATGGTGTTGGTATTTTTATGGAATTGTATTAAACTTATAAACTCACTTAGGGAGAACTAACATCTTGATGATGCCGTAATGTCCTAACACTGAAAAAACGACTTCTACCCACTTGCCCAAGTCTGCTTTTGTGTCTTTTTAAAAGGCACTGTATAGTGTTTTGAATATGTCTTAACTTTATGCCTAAATATTTTTATCATTTTTGTTGCTTTTGTAAATGATTGTTTTGTTTGTAATTGTATCCCCTACCTGGTTATGTTTTGGTGGGTGTGGAGCCTTTTGATCTGAGCAGTAGCTCTCAAGAGTAGGCTTTGGTTTGGAGAAAGTGCCTATGAAACAGTCTGTGCCTAGTGGTCTCATATGGGGGATTTCCTTCATAAGGCTATTTCCTCTGTGCAAATGTTCTTTTATCCTTTTGGGCACTATTGGGGTCAATTATATAGTGAGTGTATTCTCACAAGAAATTACGTAGTTCATATAGTTTTACAAGGTTGTCGGCATAGAGCTGTGTAAAGAAGCCCCTCTGATTTTTAAAAATTTCCTCTTTATTATTATTTACAGGCATACCTCAAAGATATTGTGGGTTTAGTTCCAGACCATCACAGTAAAGCAAGTGACATGAATTTTTTGGTGTTTCTTGCATGTAAAAGTTAAGTTTACAGTATATTATAGTCTATTAGATGTGCAATAGCACTATGTCAAAAATATATGCATACCTTAACTGAAAAAGAGTTTATTATAACAAATGCTCAATATCACCTGAGCCATCAGCGAGTCACAGTCTTTTAGCTGGTGGGAAGTGTTGCCCCAATGTTCATGGATGCTGAGTGATCAGTCGGGTGGTTGGTGAAAGTTGAGGTGAGTTGACTTCCTCCCATGAATCACGAAGGTTCTTAGTGGCATGCAGAAAGGGGAATCATTTCAAGGTTTTCAATTTCCTTTTTTCAGATCCTTCAGAGGAATCACTATCTATAGCAACTACAGCATTATGGAATCTGTTTGCTAAACAGGAAGACTTGAAAGTTAAAATTATTTCTTGATCCATGGGCTGCAGAGAGAATGTTTCATGCATGTTAGCAGGCATAAAAATTAAAAAAAAAAAAACAAAAACCTCCTTGTACATCTTCATGACAGCTCTTGAGTGACCAGATACACTGTGAATGAGTGGTAATATTTGGAAGGGAATCTTTTTATTTCTGAGCAGTAGGTCTCAAGAGTGGGCTTAACATCTTCAGTAAGTCACGATGTAAACAGGTGTGCTGTCGTCCAGGCTTTGTTGTTTCATTTCTAGAGCACAGGCAGAGCAGCTTTAGCATCATTCTTACAGGCCCTAGGATTTTCAGAGTGGTAAATGAGCATTGGCTTCAACTTACACTCACCAGCTGCATTAGCCCCCTAACAAGAGAGTCAGCCTGTCCTTTGCAAGTTTGAAGCCAGGCATTGACTTCTCCTCTCTACCTACAAAAGTCCTAGATGGTATCTTCTTCCAATAGAAGGCCGTTTCATCTAGAAGGAAAACCTGTTGTGAGCATAGCCACCTTCACCCATGATCTCAGCTAGATCTTCTGGAGAACTTCCTGCAGCGCCTCCATCAGCACTTGATGATCCATCTTGCACTTTTATGTGATGGAGATGGCCTCTCTCCTTACGCTCCATGAACCAGTATCTGCTAGCTTCTCACGTTTTTTTGTTTTTGTTTTTGTTTTTGTCTTGTTTTGTTTTGTTTTGTTTTTGTTTTTTGTCTTTTTTCTGCAGCTTCCTCATCTCTCTCAGCCTCAGAGAAGTGAGGAAAGATAGGGCTGTGCTCTGGATTAGGCCTTGGCTTAAGGGCATCTGGTGGCTGGTTTGATGATATGTCCACTAAAACTCTCTGCATATCAGCACGAAATCTGTTTCGCTTCTTTATCATTCACGTGTTCGCTGGAGTGGCACTTTTCATTTCTTTCACCACCTGGCTAAGGCTTTGGCACAGGAGGTCTAGTTTGGGGCCTATCTCAGCTTGCAACATGCCCTCCTCACTGAGCTTAATAATTTCTCCCTTTTTTTAAAATTTTTTTTTCTTTTTATTATTATTATTATTATTATTATTATTATACTTTAGGCTCTATGGTACATGTGCGCAACGTGCAGGTAAGTTACATATATATACATGTGCCATGCTGGTGCGCTGCACCCACCAACTCGTCATCTAGCATTAGGTATATCTCCCAATGCTATCCCTCCCCCCTCCCCCCACCCCACAACAGTCCCCGAAGTGTGATGTTCCCCTTCCTGTGTCCATGTGTTCTCATTGTTCAATTCCCACCTATGAGTGAGAATATGCAGTGTTTGGTTTTGTGTTCTTGCGATAGTTTACCTGCACGTTGCGCACATGTACCATAGAGCCTAAAGTATAATAATAACAATAATAATAATAATAAAAAGAAAAAAAAATTTAAAAAAAAGGGAGAAATTATTAAGCTCAGTGAGGAGGGCATGTTGCAAGCTGAGATAGGCCCCAAACTAGACCTCCTGTGCCAAAGCCTGAGAATGATGATTTCCAATTTCATCCATGTCCCTACAAAGGACGTGAACTCATCATTTTTTATGGCTGCATAGTATTCCATGGTGTATATGTGCCACATTTTCTTAATCCAGTCTATGATTGTTGGACATTTGGCTTGGTTCCAAGTCTTTGCTATTGTGAATAATGCCGCAATAAACATACGTGTGCATGTGTCTTTATAGCAGCATGATTTATAGTCCTTTGGGTATATACCCAGTAATGGGATGGCTGGGTCAAATGGAATTTCTAGTTCTAGATCCCTGAGGAATCGCCACACTGACTTCCACAAGGGTTGAACTAGTTTACAGTCCCACCAACAGTGTAAAAGTGTTCCTATTTCTCCACATCCTCTCCAGCACCTGTTGTTTCCTGACTTTTTAATGATTGCCATTCTAACTGGTGTGAGATGGTATCTCATTGTGGTTTTGATTTGCATTTCTCTGATGGCCAGTGATGGTGAGCATTTTTTCATGTGTTTTTTGGCTGCATAAATGTCTTCTTTTGAGAAGTGTCTGTTCATGTCCTTCGCCCACTTTTTGATGGGGTTGTTTGTTTTTTTCTTGTAAATTTGTTGGAGTTCATTGTAGATTCTGGATATTAGCCCTTTGTCAGATGAGTAGGTTGCGAAAATTTTCTCCCATTTTGTAGGTTGCCTGTTCACTCTGATGGTAGTTTCCTTTGCTGTGCAGAAGCTCTTGAGTTTAATTAGATCCCATTTGTCAATTTTGGCTTTTGTTGCCATTGCTTTTGGTGTTTTAGACATGAAGTCCTTGCCCATGCCTATGTCCTGAATGGTATTGCCTAGGTTTTCTTCTAGGGTTTTTATGGTTTTAGGTCTAACATTTAAGTCTTTAATCCATCTTGAATTGATTTTTGTCTAAGGTGTAAGGAAGGGATCCAGTTTCAGCTTTCTACATACGGCTAGCCAGTTTTCCCAGCACCATTTATTAAATAGGGAATCCTTTCCCCATTTCTTGTTTTTGTCAGGTTTGTCAAAGATCAGATACTTGTAGATATGTGGCATTATTTCTGAGGGCTCTGTTCTGTTCCATTGATCTATATCTCTGTTTTGGTACCAGTACCATGCTGTTTTGGTTACTGTAGCCTTGTGGTATTGTTTGAAGTCAGGTAGCGTGATGCCTCCAGCTTTGTTCTTTTGGCTTAGGATTGACTTGGCGATGCGGGCTCTTTTTTGGTTCCATATGAACTTTAAAGCAGTTTTTTCCAATTCTGTGAAGAAAGTCATTGGTAACTTGATGGGGATGGCATTGAATCTGTAAATTACCTTGGGAAGGATGGCCATTTTCACGATATTGATTCTTCCTACCCATGAGCATGGAATGTTCTTCCATTTGTTTGTATCCTCTTTTATTTCCTTGAGCAGTGGTTTGTAGTTCTCCTTGAAGAGGTCCTTCACATCCCTTGTAAGTTGGATTCCTAGGTATTTTATTCTCTTTGAAGCAATTGTGAATGGGAGTTCACTCATGATTTGGCTCTCTGTTTGTCTGTTATTGGTGTATAAGAATGCTTGTGATTTTTGTACATTGATTTTTGTATCCTGAAATTCCTCCTTTCACTCGAACCTTTAGAGGCCATCGTCGGGTTATTATTTGGCCTAATTTCAATTCTGTTTTGTCACAGGAGTGGAGAGACCGGAGCAGAGTGAGAGAGATGGGGAGAGGCCAGTCAGTGGAGCAGCCAAAACATACACAACGTTGGTTGATTAAGCTTGCTTCTTCTAGGGTGCATTTTGTGGCTTCCCAATGTGATTACAATAGCAAAATCAAAGAGCACTGATCACGGATCACCATAACAGATATAATCCTACTGAAAATTTGAGATATTGTAAGAATTACCAAAATGTGACACGGAGACACGAGGTAAGCACATGCTGGGAAAATGGTGCCCACAGATTATTCAAATCAGGGTCATTAGGAACCTTCCAAAACAAGCTGCATCTGCAAAGTGCAATAAAGCACAATCAAACAAAGTACGCTGGTAGTTCTGTGTCTCCTGTGCAAACATCTATCTATCATCGATCTATCTATCTATCTATCTATCTATCTATCTATCATCTATCTATCTATCATCTCTCTCTCTCTCTCTGTGCCTATCTATCTAGCTGTCTATCTACCTGCCTACCTATCTACCTGTCTGTGTACCTATTATATATATACAGAAACACTATCTCTGCATCTTTGATTCAATTAGCTACTGCTTCATCTGCCTCATTGATTTAAAAAGACACTCTTCAATATTTGTGTCTTCTATTTCTGTTTCTCCCTCATTAATGTCTGCTTTATATATTAACATTATTACTTGTTTGTGCTTTCTTTTAACTTTGTTCTATGTCTAGCCCTTGAGTTGGAAATGTCACTGATTCATTTCTATACTCCCATTGTCGTGGTTATGAGTATTCCAAGCGGTCTACTTTTCTCTGATCACCTCTTTAAATATATGTCATAGATTCAGATCTATAGGGCTTATTATAATTTATCAGAAAGTAGATAATTCCTCCTCATATCTAGGCTGGCACCCAATAATTCTTTAACAGTTGATTTTTATGAGTTCTGGGGTACGGGGAATTATTTACAGCTTTTAGTTGTATCGTACTACGACCACAGCAGTAGTTTGTGATATCTCTATATGTGGAGCTTACCAATGTTTTCTTCGTGACCTCACATATGATCAATTGCTGTAAATGTTCTTTGTAAACTTGAGAAGGTATGTTTTCTAGTATCATGTTGTAGTTTCAATACATGTACATTAGTTCTACCTTTTCAAATATGTTTAAAGTGTTACAGTGGGCTGTGTGCAGTGGCTCACCCTTGTAGTCCCAGCACTTTGCGGGGCTGAGTTGGGAGGATCACTTAAGCCCAGGAGCTCAAGACCAGACTGAGTACCACAGAGAGATCCCGTTTCTACCAAAAATAAGAAGGTTAGCTAGGCATGACGGCATGTCCTGGTAGTCCCAGTGACTCAGGAGGCTGAGACAAGAGGATCATGTGAGTCTGGGAAATCAAGGCTTCAGTGAGTTACGAACCCACAGTGGCAGTGAAACTGGGAAATCAGAGCCAGACTCTGTCTCAAAGAGAAACAAACAAATCTCATGTACCCCATAAATATATACACCTACTATGTACACATAAAAATTTTAAAGTCAAAATTAAAAAAATTTTTAAGTTACACTGTTATTCCTTTTTAACCATTTAACTGGTTGTGGCAAATTGCATTTTCTGAAGATGGTCACAGTACCACCTTCTTTCCCACAAGCTCTTCTTTCCATGTGACCTGGGGCCCTGCTCCTATCAAGGAGTGCAGCCTATATGTCCTTCTCTTGAACTCAGGCAGCATATGAAGCTGCTGAGTGAGAGACGACCACACAAGTGAGGATTTCTGCCTGTGGAGACTAGGACACAAAAATGCCGTGAAATCCCACCTTGCTCCTTTGGGACACTTGATCTGGGAACCCACCCATTATGCTTTGAGGAAGCTCAAGCAGCCCGTGGAGAAACCCGTGGAGAGCATCAGAGGCTCCCGGCCTCAGCTAAGTTTCCAGCTAATAACCAGCTGCAGTTTGCCAGCCATGAGAGCAAGCCATCTTGAACGTGGATCCTCCAGTCTCAACTTGAGCAACACTAAGTCGCAACCTTGGGTCACAGATGACTCACCTCCATTAAGCCCCCAAAAAACTACATGATGATTTTTATTTTCAGCCACAGAGGAAATCCTCCCCTTTAACCAGAGCTCTATTTCCCCCAAGTCCCCTTAGGAGAGCTTCATGACATCTGCCAGCTTTCTCCCAGTATCTCTCTTACTTGCTCACTCCCCATTCCATCTCTCTACATTTCCTCCTTCCGTTACCTGACTCTTCTGTTTTGGGTTCTCTATCTCTGTCTTATAGGAGCATCACTTTCTCTCTCTTCTCTGCTCTACTCACCCTTCAGTTTTGCTACTTCCACTCACAACTCCCTGTCACACGCACCATTTGACTCCCTTGCTGTTTTTGTGACAGAACAATTCAGACGAAATCCCCCAAAACTTCTGCCATCAAACCTACAAGCTACCTGCATCCGTGCCCTGTCTCTCCCTCTGTTAGAGGAGGACAGACGTCCCTGCCCCTGTGTTCTAGGTTCCATGGCCTCCTGTCTTCCAGAAACCTCGTGTTATCCATTAGTTTATCCATTATCTTTCTCCTCCCTCTATCTTCTGCATGTCTTTCTCTTTCCATCCTTCTTATTCCCATTTGCGCGTACTCGAATCTCCTTCAACTTGAAAATCCCTGGGCCTTATTCACCACCAATGTAATTCCCACCACTCTCTTACTCTTTGTGTCAAAGTTTCCAAAGGATTATCTCTGCTTGGTGCCTCTGTTGCCTCATCTCTCACATTTTCTGTAATCCACTAGAAACCAGCGTGAGCCCGCACATCTCTTCTAAAAGGATTCTCCCATGTGACTAGATCTAATGCACATTCTCTGGCACTCATCTGAGTTGATTCTCAGCTGCAGTCAACACTGTTGAGCGCCCTCCTCTTTTTCTCAGTCTCCTCCTTTTGTCTTCCTTTGTCTTCCATAGCAACACATTCTCCTGTTATTCTCTTCATTTTGGCCACATCTCAATATCTTTACTAGCAGCACTTTCTCCACGGGGCCCTTTCAAGATGGAATTTCCAGGGATTTGGGTCTTGCTCAATTCTCTTCCAGTTGTATACTCTTTCTCTATTTATTTTCATATATGGCCATAACTACCATTACCATTGAAATCAAAGTTTCTCAAAGTGTGACTCGTGGACCAGCCTGAATCAGGATCACAGTGAAAGGGATTTGGGAAAGTTTGGATTTCATGGCCCTATTCAGGCCTACCAAATGAACTCTGTGAGAGGGAATGCGAAATCTGCATTGGAAATAAGTTATCCAGGTTGTTCTCATACCCACGCACTATGTGTCAGGGACTGCCTGGCTGACATTAACAATGGCAGCTCAACACCTCCATCTGGTGGCTTTTGGACACCATCGTCTTCTCTTTGCAAATACAGTCCATGGAGATTAGGAAACTATTGAAAATGTGAAAAATGAGAAAGAAGTAAAAAAACAGGATATGAATGGAGTCTCTACTCCACGAATAATCAAGACTGAATTACATCATTTTATGGCATGTCTAGCACAAAGTAGAACTTGTCTATATTACAGTTTTGAGAGTAAATCCAATGGACACATTTCCATTTTCATCTAAGGGCAGGAAAACACAGGTATTGGATGACTCCCCCTCTACAGATCATTACACCAAGTTTCTAGCTTCTGATAATGCTGCATTTAATGAATTTGTAAAGTTAGTCTTCCAGAAGTTAGCTAATAAAGAACCCTCTGCTTTCCACTAATAAATTAATATGGGTTTTGATTCCCATTTCTCCGATGATTAGTGATGTGAATCACTTTTTCATACACCTGTGGGACATTTGTCTGTCTTCTTTTGGGAAATGTCAATTCAGTTCCTTGGCCCACTTTTTAAGGGGATCATTTTTCTCCTGTCGAGTCGTTTGAGTTCCTTGTATGTTCTGGATATTCGTCACCTGTCGGGTGATTAGTTTGCAAATATCTTCTCCCATTCAATAGGTTATTTCTTTACTCTGCTGATTGTGCCTTTTGTTGTGCAGAAGCTTTTCAGTTGTATGCACTGTATTTGTCTATTTTTGGTTGCTTTTGCTGCCTGTGCTTTCAAAGTCTTAGGAATTCTTTGCCTAGACCAGTGTCAAAGAGAGTTTTCCCTAGGTTTTCTCCCAGCATTTATATAGCTTCAGGTTGTTTTTGGTGTTTTCTTTTGTTTTGTTTTGTTTTGCTTTGCTTTGCTTTGCTTTGTTTTGTTTTGTTTTGTTTTGTTTTTGAGACGGAGTCTCGCTCTGTCTCCCGGGCTGGAGTGCAGTGGCGCCATCTCGGCTCACTGCAACCTCCGCCTCCTGGGTTCCAGCGATTCTCCTGCCTCAGCCTCCCGAGTAGCTGGGACTACAGGCACGTGCCACCACGCCCGGTTAATTTTTTGTAATTTTAGTAGAGACGGGGTTTCACCGTGTTAGCCAGGATGGCCTCGATCGCCTGACCTCATGATCCGCCCGCCTCGGCCTCCCATAGCGCTGGAATTAAAGGCGTGACCCGCCACACCCGGCCTCAGTTCTTTGATGTAACTCCTTAATCTATTTGCGTTCATTTTTGTATACGGTGAGAGACACAGGTCTAATTTCACTAACCACCACAGAAATGCAAACCAAAACCACAATGACATATCATCTTTCCCCAGTCAGCATGGCCACTATTTAAAAAGACACAAAATAACAGAGGTTGGCAAGAATATGAAGCAAAGGCAAATCTTACAGCCTGTTGGTGAGAGTGTAAACTACTACAGCCACCGTGGAAAAGAGTATGGCGACTTCTCAACAAAACTGAAAACAGAACTACCATTCAATGCAGCAATCCCATGACTGGGTATCTACCGAAAGGAAAACAAATCAATAGATACAAAAATACCTACTCTTGCATGTTTACTATGTAGCACTATTCACAACAGCAAAGATGTGGAATCAACTTGAGTGTGCATCAACCGATGAATGGTTTTTTAACAAGATGGTGCATACATGTATACATATATCTATGTGTATTTGTGTGTGTGTGTGGAACACAATTATTCCTTTTAAAAAAGAATGAAATCATGTTATTTGCAGCCGCATGGACGGAACTGGAGGTCATTATCGTCAGTGAAATAAAGTAGGCATAAAAAGACAAATATCACACGTCCTCTATTATATGTGGGAGCTAAAACATCTGATCGCATGGAGGTAGAGAATGGAGAGGTAGAGAATGGAGACTGGGAAGAGTGAGCCAGCAGGAGAAGGATGCAGAGAAGTGCGTTGAAGGGAACAAACCTACAGTAAGATAGAAGCAATCAATTCCGTGTTTGAGAGCAGAGTAGGGTGACGGTCCTTCACAAAAAATGTATTGCACGCAGGCGATGGACACCCTAAATATCCTGACTTAATCACTGCACATTGTATACATGTAACAAAATTTCACATGTACCCATAAATTTATATACAAAATACAAAAATTAAAATTAATAACAAATAAAGAAATATTATAATATGAGGCTCTCTAAGGTAACTTAAATTCTACTTCCAAGTCTTTGTTCTAGTTAAAAATGTAATACATCTTCACTGTAAAATGTTACAAAAATATAATTTATAAAGGAAATGAAATTCACACATAATTCCACCAAGCAGATATAATACTCCATTTAAAATCCCGGGTATTATTTCCTTTCATCCTTTTCTCTCTCTAGATAGATAGAGGCATGGGTATACATAAAGACATAGCTATAGACTCAAATAGATATAGCTGTAGATTGTCTTTACGTCTTCTAAAATTATCTTTAACTTTCGTACCTGTCTTTGTTTGCTACCAGCTCTGCAAGTTTCTTTCTGTTTGTAATCATGCGTTTTCCTTCTTTCATCGACATTTAGCAAAGTCTTCAAGACTGTATTCACTCTGATCGTGCTTTCCCACTGCCTGTGCAAGTAACAGGTTAAAGGTAAGGCTATTGTATGCTATTCCCTTTGGATTCACTTGCTTGTGACCATCAGCATTTCACTGGCTCATAGAAAGCCACCAATGTGTTGGGTGAGGAACAATGGGCAAAGGCTACCAGAGCCCTTGCTGTACTACAGACTCTTTGGGAGATCATATAATTGAATGGGGTTTCCTACAGTAACTTTACTGAAAATTATCTCTCATTTCACTTACTCATGTTAAACATTGCCTCAGATTGATCTCCGTCACAATGGCATGTTACTACTGGAAAAGGCATATAGTAGTCTGAAAATATCTGGAGATTTCACCATGTGCTCCAAGAGGTAAGACATAGATGTCTATGTACCATAGATACATCAAGGTTTCATAACTCATCTCAGTGCTAATTCTAAGAACAGCACATTGCTAATACTTCTCCACCTTGATCGCTGCCAATTTACTCCTTCTGATTACCTAGACTCGTGACAAAACATTTTCTCACTGTTTTAGGAGCCCGTGGTGTAGAATTTTCTCAAGGCCATTTGACAGCCTAAATATCACGCTTTGTTATTTCGTTCATAGTCTCAAAGAAATCAAGGTGAGAGTCTGGCTTTTAGAGAAGCGCTCAGCAGATTAAATATTGCTGATCGATACTGAGATATGGGTAGGAGTTTAACAGACGAATGAGGACGGAAAAGATGGCCCATGCCATAAACAAAATAGGATCCAGGCATGTGCAAGGGTATAGGGACGGAGAACATAGGCTCAACATCATTACTCTTAGGGAAATGCAAATCATACCACAATCCTACCAGCTAACCACCCCCCAGGATGTTTACTTTTAAGAGGAAGACAAAAATTGCTACTGTTAAAGATGTGGAGAAACTGCAAGCCTTATACACTGCTGACGGGAATGTAAAATGGTGTGGCTACTATGAAAAACAGTTTGGCGTTTCCTCAAAATGTTAAAAGTAATTAACATACGACACCATCATTCCACTCCTAGATACATAAAGAAAAATTTAAAACAGACATTCAAGCAAGTACATGTGTATGAATGTTCATAACAGCACCATTGACAACAGCCAAATAGGAGCATCCCACGTTACCACCAACAGATAAATGGATGAACACAACATGATGGATTCACCTAACGGGATACTCCGTAGCTATGAGAAAGAATGACGCTCTGATACATGGTACGACATGGATGAACTTGGAAACCATGTTACGTGAAATAGGCCAGACACAAAAGGTCACATACCCTATGATTCCATTTATATGGAATGTCCAGAAGAGGCCAATGTTAAGGATTAGCAATACTTAGAAATCAGGTTGTTATCACGTCATCTGATTACAAAACGGATGAGTGGCTGCCAGGGAAGGAGGGAGGCGGGAATCAGTAGTGACTGCCTAATGGGTACAGGGTTTTCTTTGGGATCGATGCAAATGTTGTGCAAATAGACAGAGGTGATGATTTTACAATACTGTGAATTTACTTTATGCCACCAAATGGTATGCTTAAATATCTAATTTTATGTTATCTGAGTTTCACTTCAATAAATATTTCTTTCAAAAATAACAATTCTTAGACCCATGCAATATATGTTCAAGTATTTTGAAAAATCCTAAGCGTCAATTAAATGAAAATTTCCATTTAAAAATAATCTTCAGCCCATTCATGTTTACATACAAATATGGTCCATGAAAAATAAGTCCATTTTTTACAACAACACAAGTATCGAAAGAAATATGCCAAAGAAATTATCAACAGAGTAACAAGGTAACCTGAAGAATGGAAGAAAATATTTGCAAACTGTGCTTGCTACAAAGAACTAATATGCAGAATCTACAAGGAACTCTACAAAATCAGCAAGGAGAAAGAACAAATAATCCCACTAAAACGTGGGCATATGACGTGAACAGACATTTCTCAAAAGAAGATATACAAACGGCCAAGTCATATTTGAAAAAATGTTCAACATTGCTCATCATCAGGGAAACACCAATGAACACCAGGGTGAGACAGCACCTCACCCCGGCCAGAATGACCATGATTAAAAAGTCAACAAACAATAGATGTTGGTGCAAATGTGGTGAAAAAGAATGCTTTTACGCTGCTGGTGGGAATGCAAATTAGTCCAACCCCTATGGACAACAGTATGGAGACTCCTTAAAGAACGAATAGTCGATACACCATACGATCCAGCAATCCCACGACTGGGTATCTACCCAACGGAAACGAAGTCATTATGTGAAAAAGACAGCTGCACATGTATGTTTATCCCAGCACAATTCACAATCGCCAACGTGTGGCATCGACCTAAGTGCCCATCGACTGATGAGTGGAGGGAGAAAATGTGTATATACACCATGAAATACTAGTCAGGAGTAAAAAAAAAAACAAAATCGTGTCTTTTGTGGCAACTTGGATGCAACTGCAGGCCATTATCCTGAGTGAGCTAACTCAGGAATGGAAAACCGAATACCGCATGTTCTCGGTGTGAGCTAAGCTATAGGTACACAAAGTACCCGACTTCGTGTGTTCTGGCGGTGGGAAAGGTGGCCCCTCACGGGACCTGGATCCCGCGTCCCTGTGCCTCAAGGGAGAACAGAACCTGTGACGCCTTCACTTGCCTCCCTCCATGACCCGTTCTGTGAAACTTCCCCTGCCCCCAGCGCCTAGGCCAAGGAGAATTCCCAGCCATGTTGCGAATCCTTTCTCGGTTCCCGCGTGAGATTGGGCGGGGTGTCACTGAGTGAGCTCCAGATCGACGCTGAGCCTCGGGGGATGTATTGGCGCTTCCTGCTCTCCGTAGCAAGTCGTCATCCAGCAGAACCTCGGGACGACACTTCGGTTTCTATGACAACCAAGGTAAACGTTTCTTTCCTGGCGGCAGACACACATCACAAGGATATTTACAGAGCGGACAGCTGGAATAGCTGTAGGAACGTCAAGACCAGTAGGTGTCTGCTATCGATGTGACTGTGTCGGGGGCGGTGGGGGAGGTGAGGGTGTATGTGTGAGGATGTGTGTCTGTGTGTGTGTGTGACGGTGTGTGCATGTGTGTGCGTGTGTTTGTATGTGAGGATGTGTGTGGACATGTGTGTATGTGTGTGCATGTGTGTGCGTGTGTGAGGATGTGTGTGTGTTTGGGGGTGTGTGTGTGTGTGGATGTGTGTGTGCTTGTGAGGATGTGTGTGGATATGTGCGCATGTGTGTGCGTGTGTTTGTATGTGAGGATGTGTATGTGTGAGGATGTGTGTGTGTTTGGGGGTGTGTGTATGGATGTGTGTGTGTGTGTGTGTGTGAGGAAGTATGTGTCTCTGTGTGTGTGTGAATGTGTGTGGCATTGAGTTGACTGCCCTGACTCACTGTCCTGAGGTGACACCTGTTGAGCCAGAGCATTGTCACCCGAGTCAGTCCTTTAAAGCAGAGATCCGCAAGGATTTCTGAACTCAAAGGAATGTCGCAGGTCTCCTTCAGGATGGAAATTTGCTCGCCTCCTCATTGTAAGAACGTACGATGCATACATTAGGAGAGGGAAATTTGATGCCGGCAAATGAGGAGCTACCATGGGTAGGACTGGAAGGCCTCCTGCCACTTTGAGCAGGCCGGGACTCATGCTGGGCTCATCCTGGGTAGCTGACCCTTGAGACCCATGTTCTGTAAAAGGCGAATTTCCTGGTCTCACTCCGCTAACTACCAAGAGGTGAATTGAGCGAAAATCAGCCAGGGCGCCTTCTCGATGACAGAAGCGAAAAACACAGGCTCCTTCACCAGGGCGGGCCATTGTGTTCCTATTGTCTACCAAACGACTCTGCTCTCCAGGTCGGAGAGCGGTGCAATTGTTCACTAATTGCATCCTCTATTGATGCATGCAATTAGCGAACAGAATAAGGGGAAAACTGGACCGATACCAGTTCTCACCCAGTGGTGCTACAAGTGCACTGCAAACCCTAGGAAAGCGTGAGACCTGTCTCTAAAGGTATGTTGAAAGTTTACGTGCAATTCACCAGCACAAAGGGAAGGTGTAGGAATACACAAGAATGTACTTCCTTTAGAGAAACCATCTAATACACGGTGCCTTTATTGTACTAAAGGATGCCGCCAGCTCATCCTTTGAAGGAAACACCTGTTTGGGGGAAGGTCTAAAATCACACACCCA
This sequence comes from Pongo pygmaeus, assembly GCF_028885625.2. Taxonomy (NCBI): domain Eukaryota; kingdom Metazoa; phylum Chordata; class Mammalia; order Primates; family Hominidae; genus Pongo; species Pongo pygmaeus. The sequence goes on from NC_072396.2 coordinate 158,217,686, forward strand.
GCAGCCGACGGGAGCTCCACAGAGCTCTGGTAATGCTAGGGAGGGGTGCTGGAGGGAGGATGCCTGCCTCTCGGTGGGAGGGGGACCATGTCAGGAAAGGGACCCCACTTTGAGAAGAGCTGCTGAGGACTGTGTTCTTTTACTTGTTCCTAAAAAGTAAATGAACCCTCACTTGAGAAAGGAATTAACACAGGGCTTCCAAAATAATTATCCCCCAAATCATGGCCGTCATTGGAAGAAATAAAAGCTCACGGTCTTCTAGTTCCTTCATCCCTCAGCTAAAGAGCAAATGGAATAGAACAAAAGTTATATACCAAAAATAGAAAATAGTCTACTGACAATGTCTTCAGGGACCTAAAATTGACTATGATGTTACAGATTGTGGACTCACTATTTATCCTGTCTTCCTTTTATTTTCATCTGCTTAGTCTCATTGTGCAGGCAGTGTTTGATTTCATTGTGAAGTAAAATAGTCAACACATTATCCTACTCATTCAATAATCTGAGAACTTGGGTTCACTCACAAAACTGAGTTGGGCTTAGTGAATGTTCCCTTTTTATCTCATAGATCCTGGTATGTGGAAGTAGATCAATATTTGCACATCATGATCTAACTGGATCTGCAATATAGACAGGTAAAGGTAAGCCCAGACAGAGATAGATGTAAACCTGTCTAGCTATCTTGCTCTATCTCTAGCCACTCTGCTGTCCATCCATCATCTCTCTGTCTTCATCCATCTCTACCTTTATCTCTATCCATCCATCTATCACCTATCTATTCTTATCATTCTTCATATCTATCAAGCCTCTATCTTCCATAAAATTATATTTATCTATCTCTATATCCAACTGTCTTTCTCTCTATATATCTCTTCATCATCTGTCTCCACCATCTATGTCTCTATCTCTGGCTCTCTATTATTCTGAATATCTATAGACCTTCTAGCTAATATATATCTTTATCCATCTCTACCTTTTATCCATCTATTTTTATCTATCCCTATGAGTCATTCAACCTCATCAATCTATATCCGTCTCTACTTGTATGCATCCATCTATCTATCTGTCTATCCATCTGTCTATCCCCCATCTATCTGCCTACCTACCTACCTCTCTCTCTCTCTAGAGGGAGAGAAAACAATTGTGCTTCCCTTAGTAGAAAATATGGGGAGAAAGTCACCAGCAAGACTTTATGCAAACCCTTGATAGAAGGTATTTGGGCAATGGGCCAACGCATGTGGTGAGAGAACATTTAACATTTTGATTTCACACACTTCCCTTCTGATGATCTCTCGTAAGGAGGCATGGCTTTGGCCATCCGAACTTAGCTGTAATGGAGATTTTGGTGGTCTGTAGAAGGCAGTCCCTTAAACTGTTTCACACCTGTAAAGATGTTGCCAGATGCCAATACTGAAGAATATTCAAATGGCTGTGCAAGCTTTAAGCTTTTAAATATGCTGTAGAAATATACATGTATAAACAGGACAAAAATTCTGGAGTGTGTGGACTCATATACTTGCAATAAGCATTTCTGGGTGATTGGATTGCTGATGCTTACTATATTTCCTATTTAGAAATTTTAGACATCTCTTTAGATGTTTCCCTGTCTATGTTTAAAATAAGAAACTAAATGGAGAAGAAAACAGCATTTGTACTGGAAGCAGAAACATTTGCAGGAATGTGTAGAGGCAGTGAGCATGGATTCTATGCATCAATGCCAGGCCCCCTGAGTTTCCAACGTGTGTGTGTGTGTGTGTGTGTGTGTGTGTGTGTGTGTGTGTGTGTAGAGAGAGAGAGAGAGCGAGAAAGAGAGGGAGGAAGAAAGGAGAGACTCTGCATTTGGGGATGTGGGTAGGCATTGACTTGGGCTTGAGGGTGCCCAGTCACACCTGTTTTGTGACATGGGCTGGCAGGTCCAGTTAAGGGGAGATTGAAGTGCCAGGGTCATTGGTGATTCCTTCTCACTTTTGTTCTGGGTCCTCAGTTGACATTTGTGCTTGACAGCCCAGCACTCTGAGTTCTCCAAAGAAGAGGGCATTAAACCTGTACGTTCATATACCCTCATCTAAGAAAGGTTTTGTACAACTTTTCCCTAAAGTATGTATATCTCATCATCATTATACATTTCATATTACATCTACCAGTGCCCGTGAACAAAGACACACATACATGCATTTATTAAGAAAATAATTATTGGCCTATGAAACCTGTAATTTGAAGTCCAGAATGCATGAGCTAAAATATGTAAGTGAGCTATGATACCCAATATTGCACAGTACCAAATATTGTACAATGGCTATGGAAAACAACAACAGGCTAGCTAGAGTATTTCGATGTGGAAGGTGGGAAGTGAAGGATTGACAAAAGAGTTGCATCTTCAGTGCACGTTTCTATAATATGGGACATTTCATTAAATAAAGTTTGGAACTATCAGGGAAACCTCACTGTACAGACGTTCACACAAATGAGGTAGGAACATGGGCATTCACAAGACAACGTGTCCAGTTACGCTCTTAGGTTAGGAGCTCCAGTTGAAGGTGATATGTGCATGTGTGTGTGCACACTGGCGCATCGGCAATGCCTTGGAAGCGGGCACATTATCATGTAGACTGAGCTTCCGTGACGTGATGTCCTTTCATATGTCTGTCTACACATCTCATATTCTATGCTAACCCATTTCATGTTATTTGAGAATCAGAAAAACACAGTAACATGACAAGATTCACCTGTCATGTTTCCTCATTTTATCAATCTTGTTGAGCACATTTCATTTCACACACACACACACACACACACACACACAGAGAGAGAGAGAGAGACTGCTAACATGGAATCCATCTGTCTTAGGGGGATGCTATCGGGAAAGCACTAGTTCCCAAGGTTCTGAAATGGAAAAAGACTAGCATACGCTAAGTGGCATAACAGGGAAATTTTTTGAGATGCAAAAGAAGGAAGAAAACAAAGATGACAACTACGTGATGCCTGAGATGAAGACGTCGGTTCTGTTGCAAAAGGGCATGCATTCAAGAGTTGGGGAGGGGAACAGGATAAATCACTTGATTGGCTTAATTTCCTATCTCTGTTTGTGTTTCCAGGTTGACATTAGGAGTGCATAGGTCCTGAGCATCTACACGTGGTGCCACTGGGTCGCCAGAAGAACAGCGCACTTCAGGGGCACAGAGTGGGGTTGAAGGGTCTGCACACCAGCGCTTGCAGTGTGAGCAGCAAGAGATCCAGCTCACAGAACCAAACCTGCTGCGATCCATGTGACACTGGGTAAGATTTCCCCATTTACTAAACATTCACTTGCATTCACTTCACACTGACATTTCACAGTGGAATTTTCCTTGCCCGTCGTTGTACAGACACTTGTTTTCAGGATAAGAGTCACTGATTTGGTGTCGGCAGGCAAAAGTTTAAAGCCACGGTAGAGAGGTGCAGATGGCAGCCAGTGACCGCTGCCTGCAGCGATCCTCACGACCGATGGTAGCCAGTAATCACCAGGATGATCGCCACGCAGCTCTGGGTTCTGTACGCTCTTGCACATGACATGGTGCCGACACCCAGCATCTGCATGTGGGAGACCTCCTCGGGCTTCCTGGGAAGCACAGGTCCATACTAGCACCCTAGAAATAAAAACATGAAGCATTTCCCCAGGTTTCCGCCCAAGGAGCCCAAAGGCACAAAATACTCAGTAAAAAACGTGGGGTCCCTGCTGGGACACCCACCTCCCCATGCAGGTGCTCCTCAAGATGGAATTGTTAAAATTAGGAGAAGGCCTTGGGTTTGCTGTGTAATAAAGCTTCTGTGGACCTTCTGTATGATCCCAAATACTTGCCATCCATCTATCCCTCTGTCTAAGACTCACTTGTCATGTTTCCTTATTTTATCAACCTCACTGAGCAGGGTGCTTCGCGTTTCACGAAAGGATGCTTTCCTGTTACATTTCTGCTCTCCCTTTACCATGTTGCAGCATACTCCAGAATTGTCCATTGGAAACACGAGTTCAAGTGCCTCAGGGAGATTCAGGAGGAGGAACACAGCCCACCCACACTGCACACCCTTTGCAGTCCGAAGGCAAAGGATGCTCTGCAGAGCAGCTTGGTTTAGGAGAGACCTGCGGTAGCAGAGGGTGTGGCAGGCAGACCCCTCGGCCTCCCTTAGCTACCTTTTCCCAGCTCATCATGGACTCTCAGTACATCCTATGCTCTTGGAAAGGCCGACTATGGCCAGCAAAGGTTTTGTGCACACGTGGGACTTCACCAAAAACGAAGCCTGAAAAGGCGATTTCTCTAGAAGTTCAAATCCTCGCAGTAGATGAAAAAATCAAGGTGAAAAGCACAGACGTGAAGACCCCAACTAAGTTTGAAATGGAAGACATTGCCGCCTCTGCAGCGGCACAGACGAAGCTCGGTGCCCCACTCAGAGAGAAGATGGGGTACAGAGGAACCCTTCGGGTGGCCCTGGAGATTCTGAAGGAGAGAACAAATCTGGGTGGAGGAAGGAAACCACACGAACTAGAGAGCACCACACCCTCTCAGCTTTCTCAAAAGGTGCCCGAAAAGCCAGCCAGCTCTGTCCCTCGTGAAGATGATTGGAGATGCAAAGGCGACTTAAGGAGGAGTCTTGGGAAGAGGGAAAACCCAAGATCACCGACGGTCCCTTCAGAGAGTAAGCGTGCCCTGCGGGATGAGAGGTCACAGGAGCCCACAGCCATTGCCCCTACTCCAGGCACCCTGCCCGGGGACAGGTCAGGGGCGCCCAGGGCCATTGCCCCTACTCCAGGAGCCAGGCTCAGTGGCAGGTCACGGGCACGCAGGGCCATTGCCCCTACTCCAAGCGCCCTGCGAGGTTACAGGTCTTGGGCGCACAGGGCCATTGCCGCTACCCCACGCTGCCTGTACAGTGACAGGTCACGGGCTCACAGGGCCATTGCCCCTGCTCGAGGTGCCAAGCGCGGTGGCAGGTCACAGGCATGCAGGTCCATTGCCCCTAAACCAGGCTCCCTGTGCGGGGACAGGTCACAGGCGAGCAGGGCCATTGGCCCTACTTTAGGTGCCAGGCGTGGTGGCAGGTCACCGGCCTGCAGAGCCATTGCCCCTACTCCAGGCTCCCTGTGCAGCAACAGGTCACGGGCTTGCAGAGCCATTGCCCTTACTCCAGGTGTCCTGCACGGTGTCAGGTCACGGGTGCCAAAGGACATTACCCCTACTCCAGGCGCCCTGCGAGGTTACAAGTCATGGGCGTGCAGGGCCATTGCCCCTACTCCAGGTGCCCTGCGCGGAGACAGGTCAGCAGCGCGCACGGCCATTGTCCGTACTCCAGGCGCCCTTGGCAGGGACAGGTCACGGGCACGCAGCGCCATTGCTTCTACTCCAGGGACCCTGCGGGGAAACAGGTCATCTGCGTCCAAGGCCATTGCCCCTACTCCAGGTGCCCTGCGCAGAGACAGGTCAGCAGCACGCACGGCCATTGTCCCTACTCCAGGCGCCCTTCGCAGGGACAGGTCACGGGCCCGCAGCGCCATTGCTTCTACTCCAGGGACCCTGCGGGGAAACACGTCATCTGCGCGCAAGGCCATTGCCCCTACTCCAGGTGCCCTGCGAGGTTACAAGTCATGGGCGCACAGGGCCATTGCACCTAACCCAGGCGCCCGGCGCGGTTACAGGTCAACGGCAGACACCGCCATTGCACCTAATCCGGGCGCCCTGGGCGGAAACAGGTCGGCGGCACGCACGGACATTGCCCCTACCCCAGGCGCCCTGCGGGGTTACAGGTCTTGGACGCGCAGGGCCATTGCCCCTACTCCAGGCACTCTGAGCGGTTACAGGTCACGGGCACACACGGCCATTTCCCCTACTCCAGGCGCCCTGCGAGGTTACAGGCCACGGTCCCGCAGGGCCATTGCCTCTACTCCAGCCACCCTGCGTGGTGAAAAGTCACGGGCGCACACCAGCCTTGCGCCCACCCCAGGTGCTTTGCGTGGTGACAGTTCACGAGCACGCAGGGCCATTGTCCCTACTACATGCGCATTGTGCGAGATAGGGTCACGGGTGGGCATAGGCATTGCCCCTATTGCAGATGCCCTGCGCGGTGACAGATCACCAGTGCGCAGGCCCATTGCTCCTACTCCAGGCGCCCTGCGCTGTGACAGGTCACGAGAACTCACAGCCACTGATCCTACTCCAGGAGCTCTGGGCAGTGACAGGTCAGGGGCAAGCAGGGCCATTGCCCCCACTCCAGGCACTTTGTGCAGTGAAAGGTCCCGGGTGCGCAGGGCCATTGCCCCTACTCCATGCGCACTGTGCGGGGAGGGGTCACAGGTGGGCATGGGCGTTGCCCCTACTCCAGGTGCCCTGCGCAGGGACAGGTCACGGGCAGGCAGGGCCATTGCACCTGCTCCATCCGCACTGTTCGGGGTTGGGTCACGGGTGGGCACAGGCATTGCCCTTCCTGCAGGCGCCCTGCACGGTGACAGGTCACCGGTGCACAGGGCCATTGCTCCTACTCCAGGCACCCTGCGCTGTGACAGGTCACGAAAACGCACGGCCATTGGTTCTACTCCAGGAACCCTGCCCGGTGACAGGTCAGGGGCGAGCAGGGCCACTACCCCTGCTCCAGGCGCCTTGTGCAGTGAAAGGTCCCGCACACGCAGGAGCATTGCCCCTACTCCATGTTTACTGTGCGGGGACAGGTCATGGGTGGGTATGGGCATTGCACCTACTCCAGGCGCCCTGCTAGGCGGTAAATCAAGGAAATGCAGGGCCATTGCTATTACTCCCGGGGCCCTGTGTGGTGGCAGGTCACAGAAACGGAAGGCCATTGCTCCTACTCCAGAGGCCCTGCACGGTGACGGGTCATGGACTTATATGGCCATTGCTCCTACTCCAGGTGCCCTGCACGGTGACAACTCACCAGCGCACACGTCCATTATTCCTTCTCCAGGCGCCCTGCATGGTGACAGGCCACCAGTGCACATGGCCTTTCCTTCTACTCCAGGCACCCTGCATGGTGACGGCTCTCAGGCACACATGGCCATTGCTCCTACTCCAGGCACGATGCGCGGTGACAGCTCAACAGCGCGCACAGCCATTGCCCCAACTGCAGGGGCCCTGCGAGGTGACAGGTCATGGAAACGCAAGGCCATTGCTTCTACTCCAGGTGCCCTGCGTGGTAACAGGTCTGACAGGTCACGGAAATGCAAGGCCATTGCTTCTACTCCAGGCACCCTGCACGTTGAGAGGTCACCAGCACTCAGGGCCATTGTTCCAACTCCAGGCACCCTGGGCCGTGACAGCTCACCAGGGCGCACATCCATTATTCCTTCTCCAGGCGCCCTGCATGGTGACAGGTCACCAGCACACATGGCCATTGCTTCTACTCCAGGTGCCCTGCACGGTGACAGCTCTCAGGCGCACACGGCCATTGCTCCTACTCCAGGCACCATGCGCGGTGACAGCTCAACAGCTCGCACGGCCATTGCCCCATCTGCAGGGGCCCTGAGAGGTGACACGTCACGGAAACGCAAGGCCATTGCTCCTACTCCAGGTGCCCTGCGCGATGACAAGTCATGGAAACGCAAGGCCATTGCCCCTACTCCAGGGACCCTGCAAGGTGACAGTTCGCCAGCACACACGGCCCTTGCTTCTACTCCAGGCACCCTGCACGGTGACACCTCTCAGACACACGAGGCCATTGCTCCTACTCCAGGTGACCTGGGCGGTGACAGCTCATCAGCGCACAGGGCCACCGCTCCTTCTCCAGGTGCCCTGCATGGTGACAGGTCACCAGCACACACAGCCATTGCTTCTACTCCAGGAGCCCTGCATGGTGACGGCTCCCAGGTGCACACGACCATTGCTCCTACTCCAGGCGCCCTGGGTGATGACAGCTCAACGGCCATTGCCCCTACTCCAGGGACCCTGCAAGGTGACAGTTCGCCAGCAAACACGGCCCTTGCTTCTACTCCAGGCACCCTGCACGGTGACACCTCCCAGACACACGAGGCCATTGCTCCTACTCCAGGTGACCTGGGCGGTGACAGCTCATCAGTGCACAGGGCCATCGCTCCTTCTCCAGGTGCCCTGCATGGTGACAGGTCACCAGCACACACGGTCATTGCTTCTACTCCAGGAACCCTGCACGGTGACACCTCTCAGACACACGAGGCCATTGCTCCTACTCCAGGTGACCTGGGCGGTGACAGCTCATCAGCACACAGGGCCATCGCTCCTTCTCCAGGTGCCCTGCATGGTGACAGGTCACCAGCACACACGGCCATTGCTTCTACTCCAGGAGCCCTGCATGGTGACGGCTCCCAGGTGCACACGACCATTGCTCCTACTCCAGGCGCCCTGGGTGATGACAGCTCAACGGCCATTGCCCCTACTCCAGGGACCCTGCAAGGTGACAGTTCGCCAGCAAACACGGCCCTTGCTTCTACTCCAGGCACCCTGCACGGTGACACCTCTCAGACACACGAGGCCATTGCTCCTACTCCAGGTGACCTGGGCGGTGACAGCTCATCAGCGCACAGGGCCATCGCTCCTTCTCCAGGTGCCCTGCATGGTGACAGGTCACCAGCACACACGGCCATTGCTTCTACTCCAGGAGCCCTGCACGGTGACACCTCTCAGACACACGAGGCCATTGCTCCTACTCCAGGTGACCTGGGCGGTGACAGCTCATCAGCGCACAGGGCCATCGCTCCTTCTCCAGGTGCCCTGCATGGTGACAGGTCACCAGCACACACGGCCATTGCTTCTACTCCAGGAGCCCTGTGTGGTGACGGCTCCCAGGGGCACACGACCATTGCTCCTACTCCAGGCGCCCCGCACGGTGAGAAGTCATGGAAATGCAAGGCCATTGCCCCCACTCCAGGCACCCTGCACTGTGACAGCTCACGAACGTGCATGGCCTTTGCTCCTACTCTAAGCACCCTGCATGCTGACAGGTCACCAGCGCACCAGGACATTACTCCTACTTCAGGCGCCCTGCATTGTGACAGCTCACCAGCGCACCAGGACATTACTCCTACTTCAGGCGCCCTGCACTGTGACAGCTCAAGAGAAAGCAGGGCCGTTGCTCCTATTCTAGGCGCTCTGCACCGTGTCGGCTCTCAGGCATACAAGGCTATTGCTTCTACTCCAGGCCCTCTGCGCGGTGACAGCTCACCATTTCACACAGCCATTGCACCTATGCCAGGGGCCCTGCGCAGTACCAGGTCACAGAAACGCAAAGCCATTTCTCAGACTCCGGGCACCCTGCGTGGTGACAGCTCAGGAGAACGCACGGCCATTGCTCCTACTCCAGGCGCCCTGCACCGTGACAGGTCACAGACACATATGGCCATGGATCCTACTCCAAGCGTCCTGCGCAGTGACAGCTCACCAGCGTGCATGGCCATTGATCCTACTCCAGGTGCCCTGGGCAGGGACAGGTCACGGGCGCTCATGGCCATTGCTCCTACTCCAGTTGGAATGCAAGCACATGTGTTGCAAAGCCCCCAAGCCTGCCAGGACTCCCTGACACTTTTGCGGCATGTTTGTGAGAAAAGGGGGAAGAAAAGGGCAAACGCCTCAACTCTTATGTCCCTGCATCCCACAGTAACGGAGGAGGGTGCATCTCTGCCTCCAGGTCTCACCAGCCCTGCGCCCCCCGCTCTGAAGGAAGAGATACAGGACAGCCGCCCGAAGAAGGCCCTGGCTGCATCCCCGGAATGTTCTGCCTTCTCGGGGAACATTCAGGACCCTGGAGAGGGTGCCTGGAAGCCAGGCTGGGCAGGTATGGCCACAGCCTCTGGGTCCCGTCAGCACAGGCTGCCTTCTTCACTCCGGCTTGCCAATAGAAAAAGGAAGCGTCCAGGTCCAGATTTTCAGAGGAGACCTCAAGGACCTCAGACGCCTGGTGACGCTAAGCTTGCTAATCCCGTCACCACCGTTCAAAGGGCTGGCGGTAAACAGGATGGGCAGCCCGCCAGCCTTGCTTTTCCACAGGAGCCACGTCCCATTGAAAGGGGAACGATGGTCTGGTTCAAATTTCAAGATCATCCGTTTTGGCCAGCCGTGGTCAAGAGTGTCAGCAACACAGACAAGACCGCGAGGGTGCTCCTGCTTGAGGCCAACCTGCACCATGGAAAGCGGGGCATTCAAGTTCCTCTTCGAAGGCTGAAGCACCTGGATTGTAAGGAGAAAGAGAAACTGCTGAAGAGAGCCCAGAAGGCCTACAAGCAAAGCGTCAACTGGTGCTTCTCACTGATTTCCCACTACAGAGAAGGACTGGTCCGGGGTTCTTTCCGGGGCTCTTTCCTGGACTATTATGCCGCAGACATCAGCTACCCAATCAGGAGAGCCATCCAAGAGGGAGACCTGCAGATTGACTTTCCAAAGGTGAATTATGGCGACCTGGAAGACTGGGAGGAGGAGACCTCCCTGGGCGGGAAGAGGCCTTGCAAGAAAATCCTCCCGGACCGGATGAGGGCCGCTCGGGACCGAGACAACCAGAAGCTGGTGGACTTCATCGTGCGGAGAAAGGGGGCCGACCCCCACCTTCTGGACATCTTGCAAGGCAGGAAGCAGTCCAGGTGGCTGACCGCGTTTCTGAAGCCACACAAGGACTTGCTCTGCATTGAAACATACCTGGAGGATGACGATCAGTTGGAAGTCGTGGCCAAGCATTTACAAGAAATCTACAAGCAAATTGACAAAACCATGCTGACTCTGATAAAGGATGACAAAGTCAGTTTTGTTCTGGAAGTTCTTCTGCCGGAAGCCATGATTTGTGCCATCGCCACACTTGATGGGCTGGATTACAAGGCAGCAGAGGAGAAGTACCTGCGAGGGCCACCTGTGCATTACCGGGAGAAAGAGCTGTTTGACAGAAATATCTTAAAGAAGGCAAGAAGGGAACCAGCAACCACCCGTAAAGCTAATTAGCTCCCCCCCTGCACCCATACCTTTGCAGGGAGCTGCCTCCTTTCTAGAATTAATGAGAACGCCTCGTCCCTTCCCCAACGCGTGTAAGTATGTTCTGGATATTCGAGACTTTGGGAACGTGAGGAATTCATTTGGGGCCCATCTCTCGCATGTGGTGGTGGCACATTCATCACCATGTCTTCATCGCAAACTCGTGAAGAGCTATTTTGTTAAACGATTGCAAACCCTTGCGTTTCCCTCAACGTCTTTGGATGTGTAGTTGTCCCGATAGGTTTGAAAGACAAGAGCATTGATTTTCATAACGTGTCTTTCGACTGGACTTGGTACTTTCATTTAGGACCTATATTCTTTTACACAAAAAGCCACTGGTATCAGCTTTTAAACAATAATCTTTAAAGCCTGGTGTATATTTTTATGGAAACATCGGTGAGACTTTTCATTCTTTTGGCGATACGCAGATAGAAACTATCAGATTCCTTTTTCAGATAATTCCTGCCTTTTCCCTGCTATGCTTGTTTATTTTTTGAACAGTAGCCCCAAGAGTTGAATCCCATGAGAGAGACATTTTCTCCTATGTTAACACGGCCTTGCCATACTTTTTCAAAAAGCAAACTGCAGGCCAAACATGAAGTTACCGAATGGCTTGCACGTAGTCCGTACGTGCATGAGTGAAATCTCAGTGTGCAGTGAGGGTCTTGTCAGCCTCATGCAAGATTGTCGCTCTGCATTTCCCTGAAATTCCACACCCTCCTTCAACGGCTGAACTGTTTCCTAGAACGGGATTCAGGCTGTCTTCATAACTGACAGTGATGGATCTTCTCCCTCTAACTGTCGGTCCCCTGTGGAGGGCAGCTAGAGCCATCTCCTTCTTGGCCTGGCTTCTCTCCACCTATGTGGCTAGCCCAACTGCTTAGGAGCCCATCTACCTGCCCATAAATTGGAGGAAAGCCAGCTCCTTGTTCTGGATCCAGAATCCCCCAAGACGTGGCCATTTGTCTCAATGCCACCGAGCTTCATCTTCCGACTTACTCACGGGCTAGCTCCGACAGGTCCCAACAATCTAGACACAGGCTGGTAAGACATTCCGGGCTGCTAGAGAAGGAGAGGTGCCAGGGCTGGGAGTTGGAAAAATGGGTCACAGGGGCAGCCTTCATTCTGCTAAGTGGGGCCGGCCCTTGGTGGAATAATATTAAACAGATGCAATTCAGACCTAACTTGTGAAGCCCACAGATTGCTAGGCTAACTTGAAACAAGATGGTTTTTGAGGACAAATGTTATGGAAAAGCCAGTTTGTTTTTCAAACTTGATGTTAAAATAAACGTGAAGGCCTTAACATGAACCTGAGTCCTTTTTTAGTTCTTAGAGGAAGTCACCTGTTCTCATGAGACCATGTTATGCATTCACATGGCCATGTGTTTGGGTAACATTGGCAGAGGAGCTGTCTGGCGTCACCTTAAAACCACTGTGTCTCTCACCTTGAACTTCAGCTGTGTCATGCTTGAGATTGTCCAAATCCATAGGTGGAGTGTCTAGGAAATATATAGACACACTTCCAAAGCAATAATAGCTTGGAAATTCTGACGAAATTTTAGAAGAGAGCCTTCCAAGTGGTGTATACATCAGACCCGACGGAACCCTCTCTAGACTCTGCCTGAGTGTGACCAAGACTCCTGGGCACACTGCCTGGACAGTCCATGTGACATCCTCATGGCCCCGGCAATTATTTGGAAACAGACTGTCTCCGTGCTCTGTGTGGACCTCACACACCGAGACAACACACTTTAGCTACTCCACAACACTGTCTCTCCGAGTCCAACATATCACCTGAGTTCAGCTTTCTCGTGGAGCCATGTTTATCTCTAGGTTCTAGTATTACTTTACTACCCCATTCATTCATTCCTGACCTTATGCTAGGTCGGGAGAGCAAGTGAGGTGTGGTTGAAGGCTCTGCTCTGAAGACCGACTTCAGGTGACATAGAAGCAGATGGGAACGTGGTGACTCAGGTGACAACCTAATCTTTAAGGTAACAAGGATGCACTGCTTCCTCCTGTCGGTGAGAAATTCTCACCAGTGTCATGGGCCAACGGCCTGTTTTTGAGAGCGCAGCCCCAGGTTCACCCAACTATGTGAGGTCATAGATGCCTGTTGGCTTGGGGTGAAGGGAGGAGACCTGGTCTCTCTTGGATGTCACTGACACCTGGGGCATCCACTGAAGAGAGGCAGACATGCCTCGGACATGCATCTATTCTCCTCCTCCTTGAATCAGGGTCACTGAAAGGCATCCGGGGCATGTGGGTGGGTTGAGGGATATATAGACTCTGAGATCCTTTCCAGCCTGAGCGGATGCTGCGGCCCCTCCATGATTCCCCTGAGCTGGATCTCCATCACAGGTGCCTGTGTGTTTGATGACAGAGCCCAGCCTGTCACCCACCCTGACCCGCTAGGTTAAGGTGACCTCCTCTTCTCCAGTCAGAAGGCAGACTGCTGCACATCAGGCCCTGATCGTAACTGTTGCTTGGCAGAGCTGCACACACACAGACGGCTCACACCACATTCGTAGGTCTCTATATCCAAGTAAGCAACTGATGGGGAAAGAGGAGAACCCTCAGATTTGTAAGGGTGACGACCAGGAGAATTCTGAATACCTAGAATCTCCTGAACCCTCACCCTGGCATTAGCAACCAACCTAACCCTTGCTAATTGGGGAGCAATCCCCTTATTCATGGAGGCTCTGTAAAGACCTCATCCAAGGGAGCTGCTGTAAAAGAAGTTGCCTTCGAGCCTGTAATTCCAGCACATTGAGAGGCCGAAGCAGGAGCATCGCTTGGGTCTAGGAGTTGGAGACCAGTCTGGGCAACATAGTGAGACTCTGTCTCTACAATAATAAACATTTAAAAACTACACAGGCCTGGTGGTATGTGCCTATAGTCCCAGCTACTCGGAAGGCTGAGGTGGGAGGATTCCTTGAGCTCAGGAGGTTGAGGCTGCAGTGAGGTATGATGGCACCCTCGCACTCCAGCCTGGGAGACAGAGCAAGGCCCAGTCTCTAAGAAAAAAAAATTGCTTGTCTTACCTGACATCCATCCCGCTAACTTTCACCGCTCTGACAAGCACAAAGTTTGAATAGGAAAGATCACAGCACAGAAGAGAAATACGGTTTCTGTTTGGGTGGGAAATACCTCATATTCAGATAAGCTGCAGAAGCTGACTAGTTCGCCTTGGCATGACCTGGGACAGCATAGGTGGGAATGGGTTTTGGGCATGCGGAACCAGCAAGACAGCAGACAGAATACAGTTCAATATAGGGGAGAGTGTATTTACATGGGAGCACGGAGCTATAAGGTGGGGTTCCCTGTCTTGGGGCTGGCCTCAGATCCTGCTGGGTTGGCAGCTTCACGTTTGGACAACAGCCTACAGTAAATGACATGGAGTTATGGGAACTGCCTTGGCAGAATATTGACCAATTGGTGAAAGGGTTGAGCGGAGAGCAGTATTAGATGTGATTCATTATGTGAGACCAGTGGCCCTACCTGTGAATGTTGTCCCCTTCGAGGGCTGAGAAGACACTCTAAAATGAGGAATTTGCTAGTGGGGTGGCCCCGGCATCTTTGAGAACCTCTGCTTTGAATCCTCTCAAAACAATGGTTGGAAGCAAGCGACGCCGCCATGGAACTGGCAGGCAATGAGAGGATTCTCAAACGGCAGGGTCCAGACGGTGACACAAAATTATCAGGGCTCAGGTGGGCACCATTGTCGTACTTGGCAGCACAATCAGGGTGGGCTCAGGCTCATTTGATGCACAGGGACCTGTGGCAACATTACAGATTGCAGTATCTAAGGGTCTGCATGTAGGGACAGCTGACTGGACTATTACTTGATTTTTATTAAAAGACTAACTTGAGCTGGCAAGCAGAAGGCTGATGTTAGCAGCTGCAGTGGAAAACCGTGGTCCCCCAACCAAGGGTCCAGATCTGTCAGTTCATAGGCCCAGAGCTTATTGATGGAAGTGGAGGTCAGAAACACTCAGCCACACATTCTCCCAGAAAACCTGTAGCTATTTACCAACATAAATAATGCAGTTCTGTCTAAAGTTCTTCTAATCGGGGATCCGGTAGTTCTTTGGACCCATCCCAAGTTTGTTTCCCTCAGGACCTAGTTGTCAATGATGTACTTTGGATGTTGCATCATCTTCATGTTGGTTCAGGCAACATTACCTAGAAAGGTACATATGGGAGCCTACTAAGCTGCTCCCTCTTTACAATACAGGAACATAGAAGTAATACCACTTCTATAGTAAAAACAAAGAGAAGACCCAAATTTCTAAATCAGAAATGAAAGCAAGGACATTACTACTTACCTTACAGGTATAAAAAAAAAGACTCTAAGAGTATATCATGAGCAATTTTACATTAAGAATGAATCTAGAGGAAATAGACAAATTATTAGAAGCACACAACTAACAAACAGGCTCATAAACAAAGAGAAATTCTCTATAGACCTATAACAAGTAAAGAGATTGGTTTTGTTATCAAAAATCTCAGAACAAATAAAAGCCCAGCACCAAGTGGCTTCACCAGTAAACTTTACCACACCTTTAAAGAAGAATTAACATAACTCCTTCTCAAACTCTTCCAAAAAATAAAAGAGGAGGGGAGTCTTCCCAACTCCTTCTATGAGGCCAACATTACCACGACACTAAAGGAAGAAAAAGACACCATAGGAAAACTACAGACAATAACCCTTATGAAAACAAAGTTTAAAAATCCTCAAAAAAATGCCAGCAAATACAGGAGGCTGAGGCAGGGGGATCTCTTGAGCCCAGGAGTTTAAGACTGCAGTAAGCTATGACGGTACCACTGCAGTCCAGCCTGGGTGATGGAGTTAAATGCCATCTCCAAAGAAAAAAAAAGTAGTAGCAAACAAAATTTGGCAGCATACTAACAGGGTTATGCACCATGACCAAGTGAGATTTATTGCAAGTAAGATCAGTGTGAGGGTGGTCCAACACGAAAATTAGACAATGTAATACACCACATTAATAAAATGAAGGAAACAAACCATGTGATTATCTCAAATGATGTGGAAAAAGCATCTGAGAAAATCAAACACTCTTTCATGATAAAGACTCTCAGAAAAATAAGAAGGGAATTTCCTAAACATGAAAAGGGTCATTCATGAAAAATCCACAGCTAAAATCACGCTCGATGGTGAAAAAATAAAAGCTTTCTCCCTGAGGTCATGACCAAGACAAGATGTTCACTTTCACCACTTCTAGTCAACAGTTTACTTGAAGTTGTAGCCAAAGCAATTAGGCAAAAAAACAAAAACAAAACAAAACAAAACAAAAAAACAAGAAAAAAGAAAAGAAAAAGAAACAAAAGACATCCAATTTGGAAAAGAAGAAATAGAATGACCTAGACTCATAGATGGCATGATCTTATATATAGAAACTCCTAAAGAATCCACCAAACAAAGCCATCAGAGCTAATGACAAAGTCAGCAAAGTTATAGGATACCAGATCAATATGCAAGATCCATTTGCATTTCCACACATTATGAACAATTTGAACAGGAAATTAAGAAAACACTCCTATTTACGATAGCCTTAAAGAGAACAAAATACTCAGGAATAAATTTAGCCAAGGAGATGTACACTGAAAACCACAAAACACTATTGAAAGAAATAAAAGACCTAAACGAATGGAAAGCCATACTGTGTCCATGGATTGGAAGATGTAATGTTGCTATAATATAAAATTGTTATTGTTTAGGGAGATGAAAATACTCCCCCAATATACCTACTTATTCCATGCAATCCCTCTCAAAATCCCAACAGCCCTTTGCAGAAATGGAAAAGCAGACCCCAAATTCCTATGGGATTGCAAGGGACTCTGAAACCAAAACAATCTTGGAAACAAACAACAAAGTTGGAGGACTCGCACTTCCCAATTTCAAAACTTACTATGAGGCTATGGCAGTCAAGACAGTGTGGTACTGCCACAAATCTAGGCATATAAATCAATGGCATAGAATTGAGAGCGCAGAAATAAACACATCCATGTGTGATCATTGATTTTCAGTAAAGCTGGCAAGGCTACTCAGTGGGGCAAAGGGTTTAGGTGTGTGATGAGCAATAAGGTTTCATAGTAGGCCACTGGGCAGGGCAATGACATTCAGTGGAAGCCTGTCAACATTTGGTAGCCACTGTCTTGAGTAGGCACCCTCCTGAGGCTGCAGGGGAGGAATAGGTCTCCTCCTTGAACTGAAGTGAACTCCATGCATCCTCCAGATGGGACAGCCTCCCAGTCTCATTTTGGAGAAGCCCAACAGAGCTCAGCATCCTGTTGCTGAGAGCCCCGTGTCCTGCCACAGACTGGCCCCCCAGCCTTGCCACCCGCCAACATTCCTGAAAACTCCTTTCTGCACCTCCCTTGCATGCTGTCACGGAAGCAGGACTTCCCCACACCCACCCCCGGATACTGCATCCTCTGAGCCCTTTCCAGCAGGGCTATTCTTGTCCACCCTCCTTGGAGCACAGGGCCCGGAGGTGGCATAGGTGACCTCCTTGCTTCTCACAGTGGCTTCCACATCATTCTCCCTCAATCCTCCCTGAAAAATACCCAGTCCCTTTGAAGTGCATGCTCTCAGACTACACTGCTAGGATTACCAGATTCAGCAAATGAAAACACTGGAAGCCCAGTTAAATTCGAACATCCCATTAAGGATGGCTATCTTGAGTAGAAGGGGTCCCATGCATTTCCAAATTTAACTGGGCATGACCACTGCCCCTCCTCACCCAGGCCAGGCTCCTCAGCCCAGAGCATGGATGGCTCTTGCCCGTCTCCTTACGATGTACTCACCTAGTTCAGCCCCCACTTTGCAGACGCAATGAAACATTCAGGACGTGCACCAGAGTTGAAAATGGGACCCACTTTTTGTCTGGTCCTGTGTTTTGAGCCATCTGTCAGGATGCTCTCTGTGAACTGGAACCCAGTCAGTATAACTCAACCATTCCTTCTTTTTTAAACCATGTAAACCATAGAGACCTCTCTTCTCCCGGCCCTTGACCCCATCAACAGCAGAAAGCGATACATCCAACTGGTTGTCCACCTCTTCCAGGAGAAGGTTCAGGCTAAGATCATTGTATGTTAGATACCCATGCGTCATAGAAACCCAACACCCCCAGCCTGTTCTTCATCACCCAGACTCTCTTCTGCATAAAGCACCGCATATGCTGCCCTTAATCTGGCTGAGATTCCCACTGCCCCTTGCTCATGCACATGCTGGGAAATGCTAGAGCCTGCCAGCCACAAACGCCTCTATCGTCACCTTCCACTGCGCCCTTCATCTGCCTCCATGCCTTGACTGTGTCGTCCCCACTGCAGCTCTCTTGGGCCCACTAATGGCTAGAGCGGCCTAAGTGGCTTCTGAAGGGGAGGGGAATGCTGGGGGGCGGTGGGGGCTGGACGGCGAAGCTGCAGAGGTCAGAAGGGCCTGGGGGCAGAGAGGGAGAGGCCGATTCCTCTCCCCGCATGACTCATGCCCTGCCCATACCCTGTGGAATGGGTGCCTCCCAGCTTCCAAGCCCCACACCTGCCTCGGAGCACCTGCCGCAGGACCAGAAGACACAGGACCGTTGTCCTACTGCAGTCAGTCATCCGCACACCTCCCTGTCATCTCCCATGCCTGGTCTTCACCAACCTTTCTGCCTTGGCTCCTCAGGCCTCTGGAATCCTCCTCTAACTCCCTGCTCTCTCCATCCTTTGCATTTCTCAACTCATAGAGTCTTTTCAGCCATGCGACCTCAGCCACTGTCACATCCCCTGCTTCCTACCACCAATACCTGATGCCAAGGATCCCACCCGCTGACCACCCCTTCTCTCTCTCCTACACGCTCACTCAATTCCCCAACAATCACTTAGCCCCACTACTACATCTCCCACCTCCTCCTTGTCTCCATCCTGGAAGGCATCATGATCACTCCTCACGCCACTCTCCTCACATCACACTCAACGTGGCCAGACCCCAGCGCAACCCTGCCAACTGGTCTCCTTTTAAATGCATCACTGCTCCTCTCACATTGCTCCTT
Organism: Pongo pygmaeus; assembly: GCF_028885625.2. NCBI lineage: Eukaryota > Metazoa > Chordata > Mammalia > Primates > Hominidae > Pongo > Pongo pygmaeus. The sequence goes on from NC_072396.2 coordinate 158,236,710, forward strand.
AGAGCCACCCAGTAATCCTACTCCATTTTCCTGGTCAGTTCACTCTCCCGCTCTGCCGTTTCTCATGGTGTCCCCTCTTCTAGCCCAGCACCCTCTTCTCCCCATCACCTCAGTTGATCTTCCCAGTATGCACTAATATCACCCACCTCCAAAGAGCAGGAGCCTTTCGTGCTCCCACATCCCACTCCTGCTTCTGCCCCTCTCTTCTCTCCCCTTGCACAGAATTGCTCCTTGGAAGGGCTTTTCCCTCTCCCTCCCTGTCTGCACCTCCTCCCCTCCGGGTTCTTCTTGAGCCCACTTGTCTTACAGCTTCTTCTACACGTACCACTTGTATTACAGCTTCTATACATACCTCCCAGTGCCGTGGCTCTGGCCAAAATCCCCAGTGGCTTTTCTCTCGCCGAATCCAATATCGTCCTCTGCTCTCAAACCCTTCGTTAACATTCGATGTAATTGAGCATGCCTGCTTTTTCAAGGTGTCTCCACCTGGCTTCCGGGACATCACATTTTCTGAGGCTGTGTGACTAGAAGTGCAAGCCATAAACAAAGAGGAAGAGAGTATTGTTTTCCGCTCTCTTTGACTCTAGTTGGGCCAGACCTAGAGTGCTGCATCTCTGGTCCGACAACATTTTAAAGGGGAACATGGACACAACCCAGTCCCTATACGAGAGTGACCGGAGTGAAAAAGGAACTCCAAATCATGTCCCCAGAAAAGCCAAAGGAACGTGGGACACTTCTCTTGAAAGAGAAGACACAGGGACACGCCTTTGGCCAGTTGGGTGTGACTCACAAGAGAACTGGACTTCTGCCCCCACCACACTAGCACCAGAAGCCAGGACCAGAGAGGAAGAGACAGTTTCCCCACTAGAGAACTGGCACCCAGAACGGCAGCCGTCAGAGAAGGGAAGCTGCCACGTGGGCCCCGAGATCACTGTGACCCGCTGCCTGAGAAGCAGAGCAGAGTCCAGGGCAGCTGCAGTGTCTGGACTCTGCTGGCCGGGGTGGGGCACTTGAGGAGGGACCTGTGCAGGGTCAGGGGGCCCATGAGTCCCGGCCCAAGGCAGGGCTGCACATGCACCGGGTGAGAGCAGGGCAGAGGGCCTGGAGGCCCAGGCCAGCCTGGGTGCGGACAATGCCTGGACCACATCAAAGACAGACATCTGGCGAGACACCTAGCAGGTCACCCCTCGGCAGTGGGGACCACGCCCTGAAGGAAGGACTGCTACTGTAGTCCTGCCCAGGCAAAGCCCAAAACTGCCCTTGGGGAAGAAGCAAGGGTAAGACAGATTTGAGCGGCGCTGAGCCCTGACCAATAAGAGGGGCAGAGGGACCCTCAATCAATGGAGCATCCCGCTTCTGTCTTTCAAGTGCATCGCCCTCTTCGAAGCCTTCCTGAGGACTCATGGGAAAACGTTCTGGGAAATTCCAAGGGTGCGGTCACAGTGGTCTGCAGCCACGTCCAGAACTGCTGTGAGACCCTGCAAATCCGGGAGCTGCCCCCCAGGTTGAGGCGGCGGGGCGCACAGGAAGGCCGGGCCTGAGGCGCTCCCTCCACTGCCTGCAGGCTCCCGCCGTGGGGGCAGTAGGCTGGACCACTGCGTGTTCATTCGTGTTTCTGCATCCCCGGGTCTGACTCACTGTAGACCAGCCGGAGTGGGGGCCCCAGGGCCAGGGTGGGGGGGGAGTTCTCACACTGTGAGGCCCTGTGCCCACCTTCTCCAGCAGCAGGACCCTGGAGAGGGCCTCCCCACGGGCCCGGGGGCCCATCCCACCACGGGAGGGCGCTCCTCAGAGAGTGTCAGCTGCCTCGGGGCGGCAGGCACAAGGCAGAGGCAGCCGCCATGAGAGAGGAGCATCCGGCCGCCCCAGGGAGGAGCTACAATGCTGGGAGGGAAGGCCTCGAAGCAGCCTGGCCATGTGGCTGTGCAAGAGGGGTGAGTGTGTCTCTCTTCCACCCTCCGCCTCCCTCCCGAGGTGGTGGGGGGCGGTCTGTCAATGGAGGCAGGCAGGCCAATCTCCTGGTCCAGCTGCAGCACAGAGGGCCCACTGATGGCTAGAGCGGCCCAAGTGGCTTCTGAAGGGGAGGGGAATGCTGGGGGGCGGTGGGGGCTGGACGGTGAAGCTGCAGAGGTCAGAAGGGCCTGGGGGCAGAGAGGGAGAGAGAGGGCGGGAAGGAGAGGCAAGTGCCACACTCCCCTGCCTGCAGGTGGGCCCCATGGTGACTTGGGCCCCCAGCAGGCCTAGTGACAAAAGGCCTTCCAGGGCTCTTGGATAAACCTGCTCAGGGGTCGGGGGGGCGGAGGGTCAAGGAGACCTCGGGGAAGTGGGGGAGGCCTGTTTCTCTCATTTGTTACCAAGGAGGGGCCCCTGGCTTGAACGAGCCCTTGCTCCAGGACACAGGCACGTGGTGAGTGGGGCTGGTGGGCCAGTGTCTTCACAGACATCTCAGGGTGGGGTCAGCCCCTGTGCCAGCCACCAGGCACACAGAGAGGTAGGGGCCAATGCCCCCACTATCCAGGAGCCCACAGTCTCCCAGAGGAGACGCAAGGGAGGGCTCACCATCACCCTGAAGGTCTAAAGGCGCTGAAACAGACTGGACCCCATTAACTCTCAAATCTTCCCTCCAGGACAAAGGCCCCCACAGAGCAGAAACTTCTGGGAATAGAAGACAAGCAAGACAGGCACAGTAGGGGCAAAGAAAAGAGAAAGTCCAAATCACAATGGAGAGGGAGAACAAACGGAGAACGTATAATAGAAAGTAAACAGACAGATCGTCACAGTTCTCACAGTCACCAGAAGAGAGTGCCCTTCATACGCGGAATCAGAAAACCTAGCCTCTCCCACCCTTCCACAAGTGCAGAAGGACTCATTTCATGGGAAAACCAGTTGACAAGAGGATCAAAGGCAAATTTCGTACAAAGTTACTAAAAGAAAGAAGAAATTAAGGAGCGGAATAACATCCCTCCAAGCCCAAGTCCGGGCCTGACGGAGGCGTCCCTTAGCCCAGCACATCCTCAGCCTTGGGGATCACGAACCCCTTTGAGAACCAGAAGGGGGAAGGGCCCTTCCCTGGAAACAGACATGTATGCACAAGACCCCTAGAAGGGTGCCTTCTCTGGCCAGGCAGTCACAGGCACCCTGGCCCCATCCGTGGTCCCAGCTGGAGCCTGACTTCCGAAGGTGAGCTCTATGTTATTTCCATGATGATACTTTGTCATTGTAATAGTACCTGGGGAAGAACCAGAGCAAAACAATCAATCACTTTGTTTAGTAAAATAATTTTATTTTCTATTTCAAAGTTGGGGAGAGATTTGGTTATTTTTTTTTAAAGCAAGCAAATATTATGATGGCTCCTCAAAAAATGAAACATAAAATTACCCAGCAACCCCACTTTTAGGTAATACCCCCCTAAATTGAAAGCAGAGTCAAAGGGGTTTTTGAACATCCATTTTGACAGCATGTATTATTATTATTATTATTATTATTATTGTTATTTGAGACAAGCTCTCACTCTGTTGCCCAGGCCCAAGTGCAGTGATGTGGTCATGGCTAATTGCAGCCTCCACCTCCTGGGCTCAGGTGATCCTCCTGCCTCAGCCTCTCAAGTAGCTGGGACTACAGGCACACATCACCACACCTAGCTACCCGTTTTATTTTTTGTAGAGAGGATGTCTCAGTATGTTGCCCAGGCTGGTCTTGAACTCCTGGGCTCAAGGGATCCTCCCACCTCAGCCTCCCGCAGTGCTGGGATGACAGGCGTGAGCCACTGCACCTGGCCGATAGCAGCACTATTCGAAGTAGCCAAAAGGTGAAAGCAGCCCAAGCTCCCATCCGTGGATGAATACGCAAACCTGCTCCACGCACAAGACAGAATACGATTCAGCCTTCGAAAGGTACGAAATTCTGAGCCAAGCTACAAGATGGATGACCCTTGAGGACATTATGCTAAGTGAAGTCGGCCAGATACAAAAAGACAAATACTATAAGATTCCACTTCCATGAGGCCCTTAGAGTAGTCAAATTCATAGAGACAGGAAGTCGAATGGTGGTTGCCTTGGGCTGAGGGGTGCGGGGAGTTGGTGCTGAACGGGGACAGGGCTTTAGTTTGGGAGGACAAAGATCTCCGGTGACAGATGGTGGTGATGACTGCACAACACCGTGAATGTGCTGAACGCCTCCTAACTGTCCATTTCAAAACGGTTAAAGTGGTATATTAAAGTGGTATGTTTTGTGTGATGTGTATTTTACCACAATTACAATTGTAGAAAGGAAAAGAAAAGCTGGCCAAGCATCTTAGTTTCGGCACACTGACACTCCATGTCACAGCCAGAACGAGGGACTTCCACCACCGGGATTTGAGAACCTGAAGACGCTGGCCACCAGAGAGAGTCACCAGGCGCCAATGTCTGTGGCCCGCAGCCCGTCCCAGAGGCGAAGCTCTCGGTATCCAGGGCCGGCTCGACCTGTGGCCCGCAGCCAGCGTCCTGCAACCACAGGGAGGAACCGAGAGAGGCGAGAGGGCCTTCGGAAATAGGCACCTCACTGGCCTGCTAGAAGTTACTTGAGCACATCCATTCCTTGGCCATCACGGAAAAGAAAGTATTTTCTTCTAGCGTACCCAGAATGCTCAGCTGAGCTATCTGACCTGACCTGGCCCGGCTCACGGCCCCAGCGTGTGAATTTGGAACCTACGAGCACACTGGCTCTGTTGGCAGCCCCAACTCGCACACCCAGTCTCGTCTCCCCGGCGGGGCTCACCGCTGCTGCGTGGGCCTGTGGGGACTCCTCTCTGCTCTCCCACTGGCTGCAGCGTTAATAAATCCCCCTTCCCCCAACACGGTGCTCGGTACTGAGTAAAAATATACACACGCACGTGGAGCCCAAAACCATATTTGTCCTAGGGATTGGCTCATGCTAGATGAGAAGAATAATCGGAGTGTACACAAGCAGGAGCATTTGCTATTTCTTTTCCAGTCTATGATGAAACAGGAATGTAAACTGAGTTACTCTAGTCGGCCACAACGTGCAGTTCTGGTGTTTATCTAGCTGAAAGCCTATGTAATGTGAGCACAGAGACACATTCATTCATTCAAGAAGCACTTTGGGAGCACCCATGCTACGCCAATAAGATGGCTGGGAGCCGGGATTACAAAACACCCCCAGTCAAGGTGTGCCACAGAAGATGACAGCCCCCCAGAGGGGATCCCGAAAGCAGCAGCTGGAAGTCAGTGGGATGCGTGCTAAGATCCCAAATGGGGGAAGCCACAGGACTACAGAAGGCAACAGCAAGGGCGCCTGCCCCTACCGAGTGGGCAGGGAAGGCATCCCTTGGGAACCGTTTAAGCGAGAAAGGCACTACGAGTAGGAGTTACCCGGGCTGAGGACAGGGGTGGGCAGGCAATACCAAGCAGGGACAAGCACTTCCAGACAAAAAGGAGCAGAGTCATTGGAAGGCGGGGGATGGCAAACATTTTCTGGGCAGGGCCGGAGGGTCAATATTTTCAGATTTGAGACCTCAACTCTGCCGTTGTGGCACAAAAGCCACCCCGCAGGCACAACGCAGAGATGAAGGATCATGGCAACTTGATTCCTGGACAGTGGCATCTGCATTTCCCATCACTGTTGCCTGTCCTGAGATAATATCACTCTCCCTTTGGTCATTTAACTAGTCTCCCCGGGCTGGACACTTGGAACTTTCCCAGTCTTATGCTATCACTAGCTATGCTGCACTGAAGATCTTAAACATATTTCTTTCATCTATGAGAGGGTTCATCTGTCGGCTGGATATTCCTCCCACACAGTGGAGGGATCAAAGGTTCTGTGCATCTGAATTTTTAATGGATCTTGCCAAACTGCCCTCCATGGGAGTTGTGCCAATGTCTACTCCTGCCAACAACCAGTGGGGGCATCTATGTCCCATCAGGCTCACCAACACTGTGTGATCTGACATTTAGAATTTAGCCCATTGAATCAGTAAAAACAAGCAAACCAACAAACAAAAAGTGATTATCTCAGTGTCTTTTGATGTGCAGGTCTGGGGATGTGCATCTTTTCATAGGTTCAAGAGCCTCTTGTATTTCCTTTCTTGTTAACGGTCTGTTCACATCCTTTACCCATTTTTCCCACTGGGTGGTTCATCCTTTTCTCTGTAAGAGTTCATTGCATATTGAGATGGGAGTTGGAGATATTTTTCCCTAGTGTGTCATTTGTCCTTTGACTTTGCTGATTGTATTAGTCTGTTCTCACATTGCTATAAAGAAATGCCTGAGACGACTGGGTAATTTATAGAGAAAAGAGGTTTAATTGGCTCACGGTTCCGCCGGCTGTGCAGGAAGCACGGTGTTGGCGTTACTCTGCTTCTGGGGAGGCCTCAGGAAACTTGCAATCATGGCAGAAGGCAAAGGGGGAGCAGGCACGTCACCTGGCCAGAGTGGGAGCAAGAGAGAGAGTGTGAGGTGCCACACACACTTTAAAACAGCCCGATCTCACAAGAACTGCTCACTGTCACGAGGACAGCACCAGGGGGATGGTGTTAAACCATTCATGGAAAATCCACCCCCAGGATCCAATCACCTCCCACCAGGCCCCACCTCCAATACTGCAGATGATAATTCAATATGAGATTTGGGAGGGGACACAGATCCAAACTACATCACTGATGATGGATCGCTTTGCCACTCACAAGGTTTGGCTTGGCTTTGTACCTTTCTGTTACAGAAGAGACTGTCTAAATCTCATGAAGGAACAGGTGTCAGCGGTGGCAGAGATCCGAGTTACCCCGAGTTACTGGTGGCGAATCTGTACGCGTCTGCAGTAACTGCAATTCTTGCCTCCTCAGAAGAAAGCATTCAACTGAGGGGTATAGGGCAGAAAGGGGGACCGAGGTGAGTTCCAGAGAAGGAGTGTAAGTTTATTTAAAAAGGTTTTAGAATAGGAAAGAACCCTTGGAAGAGATCCAAGTGGGCACCTGAAGGTCAAAGAGAAAGAGAAAAAAAGGGCCTTTCCCCTTGACCCTGGGACTTTATAGGCTCACATATTTCCCATGATTCTTCCCTTAGGGTGGGCTCCCTGCACGCACCGTGTCCTCCTTACCCTTGAGGACTGCACCTGCCCAGTGTGTTCAGGGATTTGTACGCATGCCCACCTCAGGCTTTTTCCCTTTTTCCGGTGGCGTGTATCCGCAAGATCATAAAATACTTCAGCATTTTTGTCTCTTAATGTGCGTGCCCCGGAAGTTGCTTCTCCCTTGGGGCCTGCCTTTAATCAACACTTTAATGTTAACAGGTGCGGACCGTCAGGAACTGGCCTCTCCCTGGCGCCGGCACTACTTTTAGAGAGGCGATGCGATAACTGCTGAACCATCACGGGACATTTCCAGTGGGTAGGGGGAAGAGCCCTCCCCTGCCCCACTCATGGCTAGCTACCTGTATAACACAGGGACTTGATCCTAAAGGCAATGGAGGGCTGACACCGAGGTGTTTTCAGCAAGGAAGTGACCCGGTCATGGGTCCATGTTATTTGTGAAGCTCATTCTGGCTACAGGGTGGTGGAGGGACTGGAAAGGGACTGAAATGGCCCCAAAGAGACCAGCTGGTGGCCAGGACCGGGGTGTGGAAGTTGGGGCGAGTCAAGAAGCATTTCTGAGTGGATCTATGTGATGGGGAGAGGGTGCAGTCCAGGAGCAGGCCAGCCTCTGGGCTTGTCCAGCTGGGTCACTGTACGGATGTCCATGATGATGCCGTGGAATGTAGAAGGAAGAGCGCAGCTTCCTTTTCCTTCCTTCTTTTATTGGGGTGCAGGGGAGACAATGAGTTCTGCATCCTACAGGGACCCTTTTCTTAAACCCCACAAGGAGCCGAGTGCCACGCCTCTGTGCTCCAGGGCAATGGCCTGTGCAGTGCCTGTTTCCCTCAAGAGCCTCCCCCAGGGCAGGGACGATGCTTTAGCCGTATGTGGATCCCTAGTGCCTAGCACAGTGCCAGGCACTGAAAAAATACTAGAAAATAATGCTTACACCAGAGGAAGAGAGCTCCCGAGGGGAAGATAAATCTAAGTCATTAACAACAGCTCAGAGGACAGGATACGTGCTCTGGAGGTGGCACCATAGGCCCACAGGCGGGGCTGGGCCTGGAGAATGAATGAACGGATAAGTGAATGAATGAGGTGCCAGGCAGAGAGGAGTCCTTTCTCCATCCCCTGCCAGTGTCTCTCAGGCTTCCGTCTTTCCTCGGCCCTGCTCTTCTCAACAGGCCATGTCCTACCCTCAGCTCCAAAGGCCACTTGCTCATTCTGTGTTCAAACTTCAAGGTCAGTGGTCCACAGAAAGGAATGGTGGGCGGTGCATGGGTGGGGGACAGGAGAAGAAGGGCCATAGAACCTCCCTTATTCCAACACCACTTTCTGAGTGTCTAGTTTGTGGATGTTTCATAGGATAGTAAGTACCATATACAGCAGTGACGTGTGTGATTTAGACATATCTAGGTGTGCACTTCTTTGGTGGGGAGGTGTCTGTTGGGTCCTCCAGGGATGCCAAAAGAGCCTTAGGAGCGCCAGTGTCTGCCTGCCCACAGCGGGAGATGGAAGCAAAGACGGCCCCTTGGAGGGGCCCCGTGGTGAGCAGAGATAAGAGGTGCAGGCAGACAGGAGGAGTTTGGCTGGGTTGGGGGGATGTTTTGTGGCGGCAGCATCATTGATATATGATGAGCTGGGCAAGGAGGAGCTGGGCAAGGAGGAGCTGGGCAAGGAGGAGCTGGGCGAGGAGGAGCTGCCACCACAGAAGCAGTTACAAATCCGTAAGCTCTGCCTCAAGCAGCAGTAGACTCAGCACCCGTTTCCTGAGCGAGCACAGTGTGGCCAGCAGAGTTCAAGAAGGAGAGTGGCATGGCCCCTGCCCCCAGGAGGCTTGCAGCAGGGGGTACCCCTCTAAATACATCTGCCTCTGTGTGCTTCCCACGGCTGCCATAAGAAAGCACCACAAACCAGTTGACCTAATCACTCCACAGAAAGCGATTCTGTCCCAGTTCTGGAGGCCAGAAGTCTAAAACCAAGCTGTCTGCAGGGCCGTGCTCCCTGGGAAGGCTCCAGGGGATGATCCTTCCTCGTCTCTCCCAGCTTCCAGTGGCCCCAGGTGTCCCTTGGCCTGTGGCCTCCTGGCCCTAATCTCCACCTCCTTCTTCATGTGGCTTTCTCCCCTGGGTCTCCACGTCTGCGTTTCTCCTCTGTTTGGTTCCTACAAGGACATTTGTGATTGGATTTAAGGCCCACTCGGGTAATGTAGGATCATCTCCTCTCAAAATGCTCAACTTCATGATCTCTGCAAAGACCCTTTTTCCAAATAAGGTCACATTTGCCAGATCAGAAGGTGAGGATGAGGCCATGTGTGTTTTTTTTGGGGGGAGGTGCAGGTGGGGGGGGCACAATTCAGCCATGACCCTGGCCCTGTCTCAGCTTGTGCATGGCTGTGCTTCTCAGGGGTTGCCCTCTGCCTTGGAGTCCAGCCCGAGAGGCGGCGGGAGGCTTTGCCACACTCACTGCATCTGGAGGATTTCCCTCGGCTAGAAAGAATGTGATGGGGATGAAGAGCTGACTGCCTGGAAGTCTTCGCATGCTCAGTGCCCTTGGGGGCACCTCCTGGGACTGAACTCTCTGATATCCCTGCCCTGCCTTACAGTTCTGGAGGTCAGAAGTCCAAAATGGGAAGTTCTAGGGGAAGAATCCTTTTCCTTGCCACTGCAGGCCCAGGGAGCACAGAAGTCAGGGAGAGCAGAGAGGAGAGCTCCTGGCCCAGATTAGCAGAGCCTGGCCTTTGCCTAGGGGCCCCCAGAATCAAACAGGGAGCCATAAGGATGCCAGAAGTATCTCCTCACCTCATCTGCAGGACCCAGCCCTTGAGCAGGGCGCACAAAACTCAGCTCGTTACCGCCTGTGGTGGCACAGTAACAGCCCCCAAAGATGTTCGTGGCCTAACCCCTGGAAGCTGCACATATGTTACCTTACATAACAATAGCGATCGGGCAGATGTGAGATGGGTGGGGAGATTATCCTGGATTGGCCAGGTCCTTACACTTGAAGGACAAGGGTCCTTAAGTGAGGGAGAGGGAGGAAGAAGAGTCAGTGTCAGAATGATGCCGCCAGAGAAGGACTCAACCGGACATTGCTGGCTTTGAAGACGGAAGGAGCCAAGAGCCAAGGAATTCAGGCAGCCTCAAGATGACAGGAAAGGCAAGGAAAAGGGTTCTTCCCCTAGAACTTCCCATTTTAGACTTCTGACCTCCAGAACTGTAAGACGATAGCTCGGTGTTGCTTGAAGCAGGCGGGTTTGTGATAATTTGTTACGGCAGCAACGGGGAACGAAAACACCACCTGCCTGCAGATGCACATCTGCACCACACTGCGGAGGTGGGGGTTGCTTTCACTGTGGTAAAATAGACATAACATTACATTTACTATTTTAACCACTCTAAAGTGTACAGCTCAGTGTCATTAAGTACATTTGCAATGTTGTGCAACCACCATCTCTATACCCAGTTCCAAAAAGAATTTCATCATCCTCACAAAGACTCCTCCTCCCATTAGCAGTCATGCCCCATTTACTCCTCCTCCCAGCCCCTGGAAACCACAAATGCACTTTCTGTCTCTATGGATTTGCCTTTCTGGGCGTTTCATAGAAATGGCTTCCTGTAATATGTCAACATTCGTGACTGACTCCCTTGTCTTTTTTTTTTTTTTTTAAATTGTAGTGAACTACACATAACACAAGATTTACCGTTTTCACCATGTCTAAGTGTAGACTTCAGTGGCACTAAGTACATTCACATTGTTGTGCCACCATCACCACCATCCATCACCAGAGACCTTCATCCTTCCAAACTGAAATGATGCCCCCCGCCCTTTAAACACTAGCTCCCTTTCTGTCCCTCCCCTGAGTCCCTGGCACCCACCATTCTACTTTTTGTCTCCATGAATTTGACTGCTCTAGACCCTCATATAAGTGGAATCATAGAGTATGTTCCCCTCTGTGACTGGCATGTTTTGCTCAGCATAACGTCTTCAAAGTTCATCCATGTTATAGCATGTGTCAGAATCTCCTTCCTTTCCAAAGCTGAATACTATTCCATTGTGTGGACATACCACAATTCGTTTATCCATTCATCTGTCAATGGACAACTTCGTGTCGTTTTACAGCCCCAGTGCCTGCATGTTTGTAAATTTAATGCAAATTTATCGAGTGGGTAAAGTGCTGCCCATTCTGTATTTGTACAATTGTCATTCTAGACTATAAATGCATCACTGCACTTGTCCCACAAAGTAAAGCTAGGTATTAACTGCCCCTCTAAGCCTTGTGACAACTACAGATTTCATGAGCTCGAGCAGCTTCATCAAACTTCACGCTTGAACAGAAGACCTGGATGCACAGGACTGCTCAATGTAACGGAAACTTCAAGCTGCAGTTTGTTACACGTGGAACATTTTTTAGTTATTCCCAGGTAGTAACCTGGCTGTGACTATCAGAGACCAAAGATGTTTAATCTGGAATTGTAAGGAGATTTTGACAGTTGAAGACATATTCCAAGAAGAAATAAACACACACACACACACACACACACACACACACAGAGACAAAACTTTAGTGAACGTGTTAGCCGTGAGTGTCATTTCCTGCTTCCTCATATCTTAGAAGGTTTCATATACTGATTTACTTTAAGTACCTGCCTGCATGTCACTTACCTACAAGGTAAGTATCATTGCTCCTGTTTTACAAATCGAGAGAGAGAGAGAGAGAGAGACGTAGAAAGGTTAAGTGGCCCAGGGAACCAGCTACTGAGAGATTCTACCAGATTGCACTTTGCTTCTCACTGCCCCAAGCTTTCTCCAAATGGGGTCCCAGTTCAACTCTGTTTCTGAAGAGATGAAATCTCGGCCAGGAACAGTGGCTCACACCTGTAATCCCAGCACTTTGGGAGGCCGAGGCAGGCGGATCACTTAAGGTTGGGGGTTCAAGACCAGCCTGACCAACATGGAGAAACCCTGTCTCTACTAAAAATTCAAAATTAGCCAGACGTGGTGGCACATGCCTGTAATCCCAGCTACTCGGGAGGTTGAGGCAGGAGAATTACTTGAACCCAGGAGGCAGAGGTTGTGGTGAGCCGAGAGGGCACCATTGCACTCCAGCCTGGACAACAAGAGCAAAATTCCATCTAAAAAAAAAAAAGAAAAGAAAAACAGAAAGAAGTACATACATTCTGGGATGAGGTCCAGGCACTGATACAAGTTTAGAGCCCCACCCACATGTTCCTGTGCAGTTAGGGCTGAGAACCACTGCACCAAAAACCTATGTTTCTCCTGTTGGTGGTAATGTAAATTAGTGTAGCCATTATGGAAAACAGTATGGGGCTCTCTTAAAAAAGAAAAAAAAAAATCTACAAGTAGAACTACCATATGATCCAGCACAGCAATCCCACTACTGGGTATATATCCAAAATAAGGAAATCAGTAGATCAAAGAAATATCTACACTTCCATATTTATTGCAGCACTATTCACAATAGCCAAGATATGAGATCAACCTAAGTGTCCTACTGCTGGTCCTATGTATAGGACTCACATGAGTCCTACATATAGGTCTCAGCCTACCCACTGAGACCTGACAAGGAAAATAGGCAAGAAAAAATATGAAAGCACAATTCATAGAAGAGTAATTTACCAATTAATGCTTCAAACAACATCCAGACTCACCAGTCATCAAACACAAATTAAAATTAAAATGATATGTCACTTTTCACCTATCAAATTAGTGAAGGTTGTACAAAAGCAATAAGGAACGCTGGACAAGGCACATTCAGAAGGGACGCTCACTCAGACACTGCCCATCGAGTGTAATTTGGTAAAGGTTTTGTAGAAAGCAATCTGACCATGTTGAATGAGACCCTCAAAATGTATTAATGCTTTGAGCCAGTAAAGGAACATTTAGTATCTATCCTAAAACAAACCAGAGACTGAAAATATGGGTTTAAATGTAAAAATGGTCACTGCAGCATCATTGAAAACAGTCAAAACAGGCGAAAAGCCAAAATGATGAACAAGGTTCTGATTGGTTATGTACATCAGAGAACTACACTACAATGTGAAGAATTATTATTTAGATATGAAAAAGAATTCTTAAGGAATTTTAATTGTCATGAAAAAATGATTCAGTGGAGAAAAGCAAAACTGAATATACAGAATGGTCCTAAGTATGTTTAAAGATACACACTTGCCCCTGCTAAGAAAAAAAAAAAAAAAAAAAATGACTGAAAGGAAAGAATACACTAATGACATTAGAGTTAGGTTTCAAGACAATAAATAACATTTGGTTTTCCATGATAAGCACAAGTGGCTTACATAACCAGCAAACAATAAAAATCTAGCTTGTTTTTGGTAAATACTTTTTAATTGTTTCCTTTTCTACGTTTATGTTTGGTGGTTGCCTAAGGGTCTTCTTGGTCATGCTCCAAATAACCATGGCTGACTTTATGTGCATTACTTCATACCAGGCCATGCTGCCTGCTCCCCCTTTGAGCATGAGCTTCTCTGGGGAGAGACCGGTTATTGTATCCATTTACAAGGGGAAAAACTGAGGCTTAGAGGGGTGAAAAAATGTACCCAAAGATCATATGGCTAGGAAGTACCAGAGATGAGCCTCTTCACCAAGCCTAGCTCTGCCCTCAGCATTGTTTACTCACTGTCTCTCTCCCTTTCTCTCTTCCTTCTCTCTCTCTCTCTCTCTCTCTCTATCTATCTCTCTCTCAGCTGCACCACTCTAACCAGTTGCAAATCCACTCAACTTTGGAGAAACCACATAAACAAGAAGGGTAAAATCCAGAGGGAACACTCCAGCCTGCTGAGACTTCCACTGTCCCAACAACCCTAAAGGTTATAGAGACATCCTTGAGACCATTTTTAAAGTGTGAGTCACATTGCAGGGATAGAATGCTGAAGCCATCCTACTCAACAATAGGTGACAGAAGAAACAACACAAGAAGAGGGGAAATGGGAAAGGCGGCAGGCCCTGCTTCATCCCAAATCACCCCTATCCTCACCTCCAGGGAAGAGAAAGGGGTACAAGACAAAGGAGATGATTGATGGGGCTCCCTACCCAAGCTAAGCTGTTCTCACTTCCACATCCCTGCTTGTCCCTTCTCCCTCGCCTGGCCAGGCATGTCTATACATATCTCCAAAACTCAAGAATCCACTGGATTTCTCTTGCACCAGGCCTAACGTCACTTACAGTTGGAAGCTGTTGATCCTGTTCCTGAGAATGAAGAGACACACTGTAGTTCTATCTTGACAGAGATGGCCCTCTTTCGTGAATCACGACAGGTACAGATGGCATGTGGCAACATGGGAAAAGAGAAAATAGAATAGCTAAGAAACTGATACTCAGAAGATCATAGAAGAGGGCTCCAGTTCCATGGTTCCAAAGACCCCCTGAATAGCCCCAGGACAATTCAACACCAACATGATGAAAACCAACTCATCCCTCCACCATGTGGTTTCTCCCATAGTCCCTGTCTCCGTTTGTGGCACCTTCCAACCCAAGTGCCAAGCTAGAAACAGTAGAGTCATCTGTAACATTTTCCTTTGCACTGCCAACCACATCCTATCATCCTCACTGTCTCCAGCCCCAGGATATGGCTCTATCCCTTGAGGTTTCCCGACCTCCAGCCCACATTTCCCTCAATTACCCAGCTCAAGTGTGACTCCTGCTTCCTGCAAGACCTACAGAAAGAAAATCACAGTACATCCAATCTTATATCCTGCCTTTTTTCTATTTAACATATTTTGAACAATATTCCAAGCTAAAAAATAGTTTTAAATGTCATGTTAATGGTTGCATGACATTTCATTGAATGGATAATTTATTTAGCCATTGTTGGATGTTGGTTTGCTTTTGATATTTTACAGTTAAAATGGTACTGTGATGAAAAAAAAAGACACAGCACAGAAAAGTTCTCCAGGTTAAATAGATAGGAACTAAAGAAACACATAGCATAAGATAATGGGCAAGTCAGCAGTCATGGGATCCAGTAAAAAATTAAAGGAAATTTCTGTGGGCCTAAACGGCATCTATTCACATCAGGAAGCCAGGAGCACACCTGGAGGCCAATGCTACTAGACCACCCTCCTTGGTAGTGTCTTATGGTATGATAAGGGGGGCTGGAGAATAAACCCTTTGTATGCCTATTTACCACAACCCCCTCCCAGCACCCAGGACAGGGACCTGCCATTGTTGCCATAAAAGAAGCCAGAGTCTCCCTTCTCTCTCCTGCTTCAGGAGGTGGCACTGCCACATCTTGAGGAAAGAACAATGATAAAATCTGCAACACCCTATTGTTCTTAGACAGTGGAGCCTCATTCCAGCATCACTCTAATACCAAAACCAGATAAAGACACAACACAAAAGGAAACTGCAGGCCAATATCCCTGATGAACAGAGGTGCAAAAATCCTCTAAAAAAATGCAGGCAAACTAAATCCAACAGCACATCAAAAAGATTATTCACCATGATGAAGTGAGATTTAGCCCAGAGATACAAGGATGTTCCAACATAACAAATCAGTAAATGTGATGCAACACATCAACAGAATAAAGGACAAAAACTAAATGATCATCTCAATATACACAGAAAAAGCATTAGATAAAATTCAACAGCCCTGCATGACAAAAACTCTCAACAAATTAGATATAGAAGGAACATACCTCAATGCAATAAAGGCCATATATAACAAACCAACCCACAACATCATATTGAATGGGGAAATTTAAAAAGCTTTTCCTCTAGGAACTGGAACAAGACAAGGATGCCTACTCTCAACACTCTTGTTCAACATAGTACTGGAATTACTAGCCAGAACAATTAGGCAAGAGAAATAAATACACAGCATCCAAATTGGAAAGAGGAAAGTCAAATTGTCCCTCTTTGCTGATAACATGCTCATATATACATACATGCATATATATACATATATATAAAGATTTCACAAAAATACTCTTAGAGCTGAAAAATGAATTCAGTAAAATTGCAGGATACAAAATCAACATACAAAAATTAGTAGCATTTCTATACACCAACAACAAACTAGCTGAAAAATAAATCAAAAAAGCAATCTCATTGTCAATAGCTACAAAAACAATCAAATGCCTAGGAATAAACTTAACCAAAGAGGTGAAAGATTTCTACAAGAAAAACTATAAAATACTGGTGAAAGAAATTGAGGAGGACAGCAAAGATAAAAGGCATCTGTATTAGCCCATTTTCATGCTGCTGATAAAGACATACCTGAGACTGGGTAATTTATAAAGAAAAAGAGCTTTAATGGACTCACAGTTCCACGTGGCTGGGGAGGCCTCACGATGATGATGAAAGGTGAAAGGCACGTCTTACATGGCAGCAGGCAAGAGAGAATGAGAGAACCAAGTAAAAGGGGTTTCTGCTTATAAAACCATCGGATCTCATGAGACTTATTCACTACCAGGAGAACAGAATGGGGGAAACTGCCCCTGTGACTCAATTATCTTCCACTGGGTCCCTCCCACAACACATGGGAATTAAGGGAGCTACAATTCAAGATGAGATTTGGGTGGGGACACAGCCAAACCATATCAGCATCCCATGTTCATGGACTGTAAGAATTAATATTGTTAAAATGACCATACTACCCAAAGTGATCTACAGATTCCATGTAATCTCTGTCAAAATACCAATGACATTCTTCACAGAAGTAGAAAAGGCAATCCTAAGATTCGTATGGATCCAGAAAAGACCCCTAATAGCCAAAGCAATCCCAAGAAAAAAGAAAAAACTGGAGGCACTACACTACCAGATTACAAAATATACTACATAGCTATATGCTATTGTTTGGATATGGTTTGTTTACCTCTCCAAATCACATTTTAAAATTTAATCCCCAGTGTGGCGGTGTTAGTAGGTGGGAACTAGTGGGAGGTGTTTGGGTCATAGGGGCAGATCCCTTATGAATGACTGGCTGCCACCCTTATCTTCACAGTAGTGAGTGAGTTCATGCTCTATTATTTCCCATGAGAACTGCTTGTTAAAAAGAGCCTGGCACCTCCTTCTCTCTCTCTTGCTTGCCTCCTCTCACCATGTACATGCCAGCTCCCCTTCCCCTTCTGCCATGATTGGAAACAGCTTGAGGCCCTCACTTGACTTTAATGCCAGTGCTATGCTTCTTATACAGCCCACAGAACCGTAAACCAAATAAACCTCTTTTCTGTATAAGTTACCCAGCCTCAGGTATTCCTTCATAGCAACACAAAGGAAATAAGGCACTGTAGGAACCAAAATAGCATGGTACTGGCATAAAAGCAGATAAATAGACCAATGGAACAGAATAGAACACCCAGAAATAGAGCCACATATTTACAGCCAACAGATTTTTTTAAAAGCACCAAGAACATTCATTGGGGAAAGGACAGTCTCTCCAATAAAGGGTGCCAGAAAAACTGGATATCCATATGCAAAAGAAAGAAACCAGATCCTTATCTCTCACCTTATACAAAAACCAACTCAAAATGGATTAAAGACTTAAACCTAAGACCCAAAACTATAAAACACTACTAGAAGAAAACATAGAGGAAATGCTTCATGACATTGGTCTGGGAAAAGAATTTATAAATAAGACCTCAAAAGCATACAACACAAAAGCAAAATTAGACAAATAAGATTATATCAAAATAAAAAGCTTCAACACAGAAAAGGAAACAATCAACAGAGTGAAAAGACAACCTACAGAGTGGAAGAAAATATGTGCATTCTATTCATCTGACAAGGGACTAATATCCAGAATATACAAGGAACTCAACAGCAAAAATACAAATAATCTGATTTAAAAATGAGTAAAAAGCAATCTGCCCGCCTGCTTGGGGCCAGGAGTTCAAGACAAGCCTGGCCAACATAAATAGCCCCATCTCTGCTGGGAATACAAAAATTAGCAGGGCATGGTGGCAGGTGCCTGTAGTCCTAGTTACTCAGGAGGCTGAGGCAGGAGAATTGCTTGAATCCAGGGAGTGGAGGTTGCAGTGAGCCAAGATCATGCCACTGCACTCCAGCCTGGGTGACAGAGTGAGACTCCGTCTCAAAAAAGAAGATGCAGTCACCTGCCTTGGATATCCCACTTCCCCTCCAGTGGGCTGGAATGACAGCATGATACAGACAATAATATCACCCTAGGAGATGCTGGAGCAACAACAGAGAAGGGGCTTAGGTCCTGGAGGACCTTTCAGAACAAAGCTGCCTACTTCCCCTGAATAGCCCACTATCGTTTAGACCAGGGGTGTCCAATCTTTTGGATTCCCTGGGCCACACTGGAAGAAGAAGAACTGCCTTGGGCCACACATAAAATATACTAACACGAATGACAGCTGATGAGCTAAAAGAAAAAAAAAAAAGTCACACAAAAAAATCTCATGTTTTAAGAAAGTTTACAAATTTGTTTTGGGCCACATTCAAAGCCATTCTGGGCCGCATGCATGCCACAGATTGGACAAGCTTGTTTTAGATTGTTCCTTGAGAGAAAAATGAACTTCTACCTTATTGAGTCTCAATATTTTTGGTTTCTTTGTTACACAGCTCAGTCTGTACTTTACTGATACTAACATATACATATGCTGTCAATAAATGTTGACTGTTCAATTATAAATTTAAATGATGAAATCTGAGAATCAACAATTGTTAGCCATGTCTACTATGTCCATTTTTCTATTCAATTTTCAAAAATGCTTATGTTACTTATAAGTTATCTATTATATTTGCAACACATATTTCTCCCAGTTTGCATTTTAATTTTATAATCTGTTTTGAAGCATAAAGCTGGAAAATGTTGTCAAAATGTTAGCTTAACTCTAACCTAAAAAAAAAAAAATTGAGTAAAAAATCTTAACAGACATTTCTCAAAAAAACCAGAAATAATCAACAAATGTATAAAAAATGCTCAACATCACTAATCATCAGGGGCATGCAAATCAAAACCACAATGAGATATTGTCTCACCCCAGTTAGAATGGCTATATTGTCAAAAAGACAAAAAATAACAAATGCTGACAAAGATGCAGAGAAACCAGAACTTTTATACACTATTGGTAGGAATGCAAACTAGTGCAGCCACTGTGGAGAACAGTATGGAGGTATCTCAAAAAAACTACAAATAAAACTACCACATGATCTGGCAATCCCATTACTGGGTATATAAAAAACTACAAATAAAACTACCACATAATCCAGCAATCCCATTACTGGGTATATACCCCAAAGAAAGGAACTCAATATATCAAAGGGATATCTGCATCTCCATGTTTAGTGCAGCACTATTCACAATATCCAAGATATGGAATCAACCTAGATGTCCAATAACAGATAAATTGATAAAGAAAATGTGATATCTATACACAATGGAATATTACTCAATCATAAAAAAAGAATGAATTCTGTCATTCGTGGCAACATGATGAGCCTGGGGGACATTACATTAAGTGAAATAGGCCAGGAACAGAAAATTAAATAATGCATGTTCTCATTCATATATGGAAGCTAAACAAGTTGATCTCAAAGAAGTAGAGAGTAGAATAGTGGTTACTAGAGGCTGGGAAAGGTGGAGGGGAGAGAGAGTAGGAAAGGATTGGTTAAAGGATACCAAATGACAGCTAGATGGGAGGAATGAGTTCTAGGGTTCTATAGCACTGTAGGGTGACTACAGTCAACAATAATTTATTATGTAGAAGAGAGGATTTGGAATGTTCCCAACACAAACAAATGATAAATGTTGAGATGAATAATATGTGAATTACCCTGATTAGATCACCGTACATTGTAAGTATTGAAACTCACTATGTGCCTCATAAGTATGTACAATTATTATGTGTCTATTTAAAAATTTTTAATTAAAAATAAATAGTGGGTGGAGACTCATGAAAAGTTTCAAATTGGTGGAAACACATTGTCCAGAAGTGGCTGAGGCATGTCCAGCGCAGACAAGAAAGGCAGGAAGACAGGTCGGAGGCTCAGACTCTCCAGGCTGAGTTTGTGAAAGAGTTAGAATAAGATCTATCTTCATGATGCTTTTGAAGCTACTTGGTTTTAATTCTAGGATTCAATGAGAGATGTAAGAAATTAGATTTGATGTAAGGAAAGACTTGGCATTTGTCCCACCCTTGTGGTTAAGTAGTCCAAGTGGAAACTTTCCATGATATTCCAGTAGATCTCCCAGGGTAGGCCCTCCCAAGTGGCATGAGGAAATATGCCCTCAGTTTTAGGGCAAAAATTGGTGATTCCTAGCTTTTTATGATTGCAGACCCTTCTGGAAATCTGGTGTATTTTTGATGGCTGCTTTTGTGCCACAAGGGCAGAGTTAAGTAGTTGTGACAGAAAATCTATGCTATCTTCTCTTTCAGGAAAAACATGCTGACCCCTGGTGTGGATGGCTGCGTTTTTCTTGTCTTACAAGGTAGTGAGGTGATTTTAAATGTTCGAAAGAACTGTGTGTGCTGCCTCACTATCTTAACCCATCCATCTATCCACTCTGAAGATGGCTACTAGCTGGTTGGCCCAAGGTGTGTCTAACCCATGGAGCCAGTGCGGGAAGCAGGGAGCAGGGAATCTTTTGTGGTTCTTTTCTGTATTCTTTGGAGAATGGTGAACAGGCTTTTACAGACCTAAGTAAGCTGTAGAGTTTTTGGTGTTGACTCTAAATAAAAATCAGGGAGATGATGAAAGAGCCAGTTAAGATATCTTGTTTTCTAACAAAACTGAGAAAATGGGTTATTTGGCCACCATGTGTGACGTTAGGTAAGGAGCCACTCTCTTTGGGTAT
This sequence comes from Pongo pygmaeus, assembly GCF_028885625.2. Lineage (NCBI taxonomy): Eukaryota > Metazoa > Chordata > Mammalia > Primates > Hominidae > Pongo > Pongo pygmaeus. Next base: position 158,257,573 of record NC_072396.2, read on the forward strand.
CGGTTTCCTTGCAGGTAGAATGAGGGGCACTAGGGAGATGCCCAAAGTTCCCCTCCAACTGAAAGGCACTCGAAGAGCCTGTGATTCTCTCCAGTAGGTGCCCAGTTGGCAAAGTAAGTACAAAGGAGTAAAGCTGAGATTTGAATCCAGGTTCACGTGCTCCAAAGCTCTGCCCCATGGATTCACAAATTGGGGGCAAGTTTAAGAACCACAGAGCCAGACTGAAGCCTAGAGACAAGAGGATCACATACATTTGTGGGGGCTTCAACTGGCTCTTGCTGTAGTTAGCTCCTGCCCCAGGGCCTTTGCATTTACTGTCCCTCTGTGCTAGACCATGCCTCTCTCATTATCTCCACAGCTGTCCACACCTCCTGCAGTTGTCTGATCAAATACCACATTCTCAGGGACCTTCCCTGACCACCTTTTACAGAGTAAAATAGCAACCCCCTCCCCATGTTCCCCAGCCCCTTACTCTGCTATACAATCAGTTCACAGCACATCTCTCCAGCTGACATGTTTAGTGTAAATTTCCCTGTTAACTCTTTTGTTGTCTGCTTCCCTCCATTAGAATGTCAGCTCCAAGAGGCAAAGCTGTTTTGTTCACTACCATATCCCCACAGCCTCTGCCAGTGTCAGGCATGGAGACAGAGCCCGGTCCTTTTTGGGGCACGGATGTGAAGCATAATGGGGACCACGATGGCCCATGGCACTGAGACTGTGTGCTAACCCCTGTGTTGCTACTCAGAATGCCCTGCCAGAAGGACACTAGTGATGAAAAGCCATGCATTTTTCATATGTGAACCGAAGGCAAGAAGTTCCCGGATACCAGCCTCCATGCTGCTTTTAAAGCCCTCTGTCTCCAGGGATGACAGCCTCCTGCCCTCTTTGGAAGCTGTTGAGTTACCATCCAGCTACCTAATTGTCCATAAAGAGGAAGTCCTTCACTCTCCTGAGAAACATGCACGTGAGGACTGGGGAAACAACGCATGAATGCAGGTGACTGCTACCTCCTCCAGAGCCCTTCTGACATGGTCACCCAATTCAAGCATGTACAGAGGACATTCATCAATTCAAATGTCCACTGGAGAAAAACCTATGGCCTCCTAGCCAGCAGCTTTCCTCCTTTCCTCAGCCCATTAACCCACTCAAGGCTTCCCATGCTTTAAAAACAAATGAATGAACAAACACCATGAAATGCTCCTTCCCTTCATCCTGCATCCATCTAGCAACTGCCCCGCCTCCCTTCCCCTTCAGAGCCAAACTTCTAACAAAAGAGTCTGCACTGGTCCTGGCCCGTGCTGTTTCCTCACTGCCCATTTCTGCCTCTCTCCTGGGACCAGCACTCACCCCCACCACTTCCCCGAACTGCTTTTGCACTGAGGTTTCAACCATCGCCCATTTGCCCGTGATTCTCAAATCTTTCCCGTAGTCTCAAACTCTCTCCTCACCTCTCAACCTACATTTCCAGCTGTCTAGAAGGCATTTCCTTTGGGTTATCTCCTGACCACTGAACATGCTTAAAACTGACCTCATTAATTCCCCGTGAGCTCTCCAGCTTGCCTGAATTCTCGACAGCAGGGAGTGATAACCTCACCTCCAAAGCTCCTCTGGCTAGCACTGCTGAAATCTCACTCTTTCACTTACTCTTTAGCCTCAGTTTCCTCATCCTTAAAACAGGGATAATAACTCAGAACCTGAAGGGTGGTTTATAAGGGGTATAAATACTTGAGGTAGGTGCCTGGTAACCCATCGGTAGTCCACAGATTATAGCCATTATTACCCTTGACTCCTTCCTCTCCCTCACGTCCCCTACCCAATCCTGAACAAGTCTTGGCAATCTCACCTCCTAAATAGGACTAGAACACAATCATTTGTCTCCAGGCCCACTACCCTGAAACACAGACAAGTCATTGTAGATTCTTGCAATCACCCCAAGGAACTCCCCAGAATCCACCCTCTCCTGTACCAATCCTATCTTCCACCCAACCACCACACTGAGCTTTCAGAAAAGCAAACCTTGTTGACATAAAACTGCTTCAAAGCCTTCCAAACATCTGCAGTGCCTACGGGACACAAGTCCAAAATCTTTAACGTAGTCTCCATAGTTCTTTGTGATTCGGCATAGCACTCCTCCAAAGCTATCCCCAGAAGCTTCTATGCTCTGTCATTCCTGTGAACCTCTGAAAATAAGCTACCCCTCATCCTATCCATTCATTTCACAAAGCTCTACTGACCACTTACTATGTGACAGGCACTGTGCCAACTGCCATCCTAAAGAGTTTACCATCTGCTGGTATAGGCAGTGCTCTGCAAAGGACAGAATGCCAGGGGGCACAGAACAAGAGGTCATGGGTACACCTTCAGCAGTGAGCCAAAAAAAGAGAGGATGGCAGGAACAAGCAGACGTGGTCAACCGGGACATCCTTGACATTTCTCTCTTGTAGTAGCCTTGTGAAGTCATCCTTGAATGTCAAGTTAATCATTTGTTTCTCTTGGCTCCCACAGACCAACTGAACAGCCCTCTCCAGGTTTTCACATCTGCCTCCCCACTAGCTGGTGGGCTCTTTGGGAGAAGCCACCGTGTTTTTCCAGAAGTGGAGACTTTAGGACCTGGGGGTGCTCAGTGAATGGATAAAAAGAAGTTGGTTCTAGCTTTACATGCGTGCACCATACATGTGTGTACAAAATCTGCCTGGAGGAGCCTTCTAGACTGCCCACACTAGGCCAGGTGTGGGAGGTCTGGAAGGCTCCTCCAGGCAGATTCATGCACCCCCATTGTCCTGAGAAGCTCTCGATTTCACAGTCTCAGCTGTCAATCACATGCTGTGGTTATTGGAGTAATGTGTCTCACTGCCATTAGCCTGCAGGCTGCATGAGGCAAAGGACTGTGTGGGCCATACTCACTGTGGTGTCCGGCACACAGGAGTGCTCAATAAGAAATCCTTGCTGGTAACTGAAATTGAGCAGGCGGCATCATCTCTTTGTTTTATATCTCCCACAGCACCAAGCACCAGAATAAGCCCTTAGTAACTAGATACTCGTGGAGTTGGACTTATTAAATCACATATATTCTCAAATGACTCCACTGCAAATGATCTCAACAAGTCAGGTCAGCAAAGGAAAGTGATGGTGATGCACCACATGTGAGGAGAAAGTGGATTTGAATTCCTGGCCCTACCAGAGAGCAGCTGTGTGGCCTTGGCAAGTCACCCAGCCTGTCCACCTCTGTTTCTTCACCTGAAAAAAAATGGTCATACTGGATTCCCATGAGGTGTCTATGAAATAACCAACACAGAATGTTTAATACATGTGTCATGATCACTCAGCATCTGCTTCAGTTATTGTAATTACTGTGAGTGTAGTCACGGAATTCAGTTTCCTCCTGGCCCCTGTCACCAGGGCCCGCCCTTGCCCCCAAGCCATCTTATTGACTAACTTCTCCCCTCTTCCCTCACATAGTCAGTAGCAATGAGCTCACCATCCAATGACCCTTTCATCTGAGTTCCTCCTCATCCACCTACTCATTCACAGCCTGGGGCATTCAGCCTAGGCGCTAAACCCCACACATTCACACCAGGTGTCCTGAGCAGCTAGTTATTGAGAATGGCTTCTAGTTATTGGGCCACTAAACACAATAGTTACAGATTTTTCATTCCAAAGGATTGGAATACAATGGAAAACTGAAATTATGCTCAAAGTTATACTCAAAACCTTGGAGTCCTGGTCAATTCCAAAGCTGCCTGGATCTTTCAACAGCCTTAATCTTGCATGGTCCCCTGTCCCTGATCCTGGAATGGTGGCATTGCCACCTCAGTTTCAGACATGTTTCTCAGCATCATCCTGGCCATGTGACTAAAATGTGGACTCCAAGGCCCCACCGTAAGACTGATTCCGAGAACAGGACCGAAGCCCTAGCATTTGCATTTCCCTAGGCTCCCTGAGGACCCGGATGCTGGGGAGGGGCTGCTGCGTGGAAGTCCAGGCCTGCGGTGCATCTGAGCAGACCCTAGGTGCTGCAGGGTGCAGGGTGCAAGGTACTCACTGTGCCTGTGGAACACCTGTAACTGTGCTGCTCAGTGGCTCCAGAGCCCCACGTTCTGGCCTTTGCCCATGTGACCACAGGCTCCTGCACCCTGGGATCCCTGCCTGCCACGCCCCAACCACCCTGCCCCCTCATAGGAGCTGGTTGGACCCCATGAAGTGCCGCCCAGCCTTCTCGCCCCGGGGCAAGGCCCAGGCAGGCAGGAGCCGGGCTGACTGTAGGGGGAGGCCCCTCTGGGAAAACCACACTGCTGCTTCCCACCCCACCTTTGCGCAGCGCGGAGTGTGGAGATGCACAGAGTGACGCTGGGGACACCTGGAACAGCAATCCCAGCAGTGATGGAAAGGACAGACAGGAGTGGCCACTGAGGTGCAGGAGAGACTGTCTCTTGTAATCTCACTTGCTCGCTCCACCCAGAGAGCACATTTTATGATCCCCATTCTGCAGATGAGGAAACTGAGGCCGGGAGGTGGGGAGAGAGTGGTGCTAGACGGCGACAAGGGGCAGGCTGCAGAGGACTCCCGGGTCTGACAGTGCTCATGGAGGCAGCCGCAGGCGGGCCCTGGGGGCTACGTGGGACTGAGTGCTGCCTACACACTACCCCATTGATGTTCCCTGCACTCCCAGTGAATATCTTTATTATGGTCAGTTTACAGATGATGAAACTGAGGTTCCAAAAGGTTAAGAGCATTGCTCAGAGTCACAAAGGTACTAAGTGGTGGAACTGGGCCTAGAATTCAGCCAACCACACAAACCTCTGTGGCCCCAGGTCTCCACCTCATCTCCCATCATTCCCCCCAGCACTGGCCCAGCAGTTCTCCAAATCCCGGAGATTCTGTCCTGCCTGCACGCTTTGGGACACACCCTTTGCCCTGTCTGGAATGTCCCCCTCCCTGAACTCCCTTGGGAAATTCTCCAGATATGCTCACAGTACATGGATTTCTCTGTGACTCGTCCTCCTCCCACTGCAACAATCCACCCCAGCATTCTATTTGCTACTCCAGTAGCAATGATCTCAGTTTACTGTGCATACTTTGTTTTGTCTTTATCTGTATCCCATGCTGGGTTCTTACTTTCCCAGGGAAAGTGACCTTGTCCTACTTATCTTTTTATGCCCAGCAAGCACGGGCTTACAGAAATGCTTGCTAAAGACTGCTCTGTATTGCCTAACTTGCAGGGCCCTCCACAGCCCTGGCCTAACCACTGTTCCATCGTTATTTCTGGGCATTCTGTTGACTCATCCATGCTACTCCTGATTGCTTCGCATGCAGTAACAGCATCACACAGGACAGGTGCAGCAAGGAGAACCCGCAGACATGAAAGGCATGGTTAACGCTAACAGTGACCAGGGTCAGGGCAAGATACATGTCCGAAGGACCCAAGAAGTATGGGCTAACACTGCAGTTCTCACATCTGGGTCCAGGGACCCCAAAGGGTCCCCCAGACTGTTTCAGGCAGCACTTTACAAGATCAAATCTCTTTTTATAATGACACGAAGAGATTTTTGCCTTGGCTCTTTTCTTCTTGCCCAAGGATACCATGGAGTTTTCCAGAGGTTACCTGAGTGTGATGCCAAGTTGCGTGGAAGTCAGAAGCAGATGAAAATTCAGCTGTCTAATATGTTATTGGTGTTAATGTGCAATGCTTTTATTACTGTCATCTTTCAATAAGTGAAATTTTTATTTTTATTTTTTAATTTTAATACAGCAAAATGTATACTGTGTGTATAGATAGAGATAGAGATAGAATCTCCACATAAACAAACATTCTTTGGGGTCTTAAATAAACTGTAAGAGTGCAAAGGGGTGCTGAGACCCAAAAGTTTGAAAGCTGCTCAGTTAATCTTGCTTCATTTGATGCTCCAAAATGAAATGCAGTTAAAAAATAAATAAATAAAATAAAACAACAACAACAAAAAAACCTTTCATGTCATGTTAGGTTGGGGACAGGGTGGTCTTTATCTTTAAAGACAACTTTGTTTTGTTTCTTCTGTGATGATGGTGCAGGTACCACAGAACGCAAACTTAGGAGAGCAAGTGTGGAAGATTTTTGTAATCCATGTGAAACATCAGATATTTACATTAACAATTTTTATGTCCTGATTTTTAAGATCTTTCTTCTTTGTTTTTATACAAGAGGGTCAAATCGATGCAGCACAAATAGGGAATTGTGGGTTCAGCTTGAAAACTGCCTAAGATCAAGAACTGGATTGTGTAAGTGTGCTCCAGTTGCCGTGACCAAGACCCCACAGGCTGGGAGGCTGAACCGACAGAAATGGATGCCTCACCATTCCAGAGACTGCAAGTCAGAAATCAGGATATGGGCAGGGCCACACTCCCTCTGAAGGCTCTATGGAACGATCTGTTCCAGGCCCCTCTCCTAGCTTCCAAGTACTGCCTTGGCTTGTGGCAGCAGAACTCCAAGCTTCACCCTGGCATTCTGTGTGTATGTATGCATGTCTTTCCAAATTTCCTCTTCTTGGAAGGACACCAGTCATATCAGATTAGGGCTGATCCTAATGCCCTCATTTTAACTTAATTACTTCTGTAAAGAGCCTATCTCACCTTCTGAGGTGCTGGGAGATTAGGGCTTCAACATACCTTTTTTTGCGGGGGAGCAGGAGGGGAAACAATTCAACCCATAAGAGTGGGCAATGCCACAGATTTGAGAAATTATAAAGGAAAATGGTATGGGATAAAATTATGGGGCTGAAATCAAGGAAGCAAACAGCACATTTCGGTTCATGGTAATAAGGAACTAGAGAAGGTTTCCAGGGCAAAACCTCGCAAGACCTTGTTGTGTTGTGTTTTGTCACCATACACATGAGAATGTTACTCAGGGAACTGGGTTTTATGCTGTGAAGTTCCTTGCTGGGCCTCATGGAAGCTGGGAACATTGTGTTGGGCTAAGGGGGTGGGGGTTACTTTCTGTAAGACAGCCATGCTCAGACAGTGCAGGTGGGGAGAATGATCTGGACCTACAAGTTTTAGAATCAATTCCAAGACTCTTGCACCAAAAGTCCAGAGGAGGGTGGAATGTACAGCGAAGGAGAAAAAAGAAGAAAAGTGGAGTTCTCCAGAACTTTAACATCTTCTACAACTACAGACCTCACCGCCATTTAAAGCTATAGCTTGCAGTGATGAGAAGTGTTGCTAGGAATCAAATGAGTTTGGTTAGCAAATTTAGGGAATGAAATCTTGTAAAGGAAGACAAAGTGAGGAAGAAAACACTGCCAGATTTTGCACTGTTGCAACCATGGTAATGACTTGAGCCAGGAACCTAGGTGGAAGTTGACCAAAGGAAACCCAGCACCCACCATTCCTCATGGCCTTGATGAGAAAGGCCATGGCCATCAAAAAGAGCTGCACGTAAAGGGGGAGTCAATGCTGTCTACCTAATCCAGCTTCACATAACAAATTGCTACCAATTTTGAAGCTTAAACCAACATGCAGTTATTATTGCACAATTGCCCTGGGTCAGGGGTCCAGGCCTAAATTAACTGGGTTAAGTTAGGCTGCAGTTAGAGTGTTGGCTAGCTGGGTGTTATCTGGAGGCTTTGGGGGAGAATCTGATTCCAGGCTCACTAAAGTTGCTGGCAGAATTCAGTTCCTTGAGGTGGTAGGGCTGTGGTCCCCATTTTGTTGCCAGCTGCCTCCTGGATTGTTCTCAGCTCCTAGAGGCCTCTCTCCAGTCCATGCATGTGCCTCCCCGACACTCTCAAAACTAGCAATCATGTGTTGAGTTCTTCTGATGCTTTGAATCTCTCTGATTTCCCCTTCTGCCCCCAGCAAGGAGAAAGATCTGCTTCTAAAGGCTCATGTGCATCCTAAACCAGGCATAGCAGAGAACGCAAGATAATCTCCCTATTTTACGGACCACTGATTAGTAACCTAATTGCATCTGCAAAGGCCCTTTTGCCATGTGACCTCACAGATTCATGGGTGTGACACAAGGAGGTCATGGTAGCCCTGTGTCTCTGGGGAGGCTATCTTTGAAGACTAGTTTTCATTCACCAGAGGATTATTTTCTGGTCTATTCTCAAAACCTCTCGACCCTTCCAAATTGCTTTTAAGCCACAATTGACTTGTCATCACAGTGGTTCCCTTAGCAACGGCGGGAGCTGGCCACCTCTCTCCCGATACAGACCACACTTGAATATTTTTCCACAGAATGTGCTTCTTTCCATGGCATATTCCAAGACAGCTCCCTACCTGTTAGGAAAAACCCTTCACCATGGGCCCCCGCTTGCTTCTCCAGCCTCACGCCTCACTACTGCCCTCTCACTGCTGCCCTGTTCCTGGCATTCACTCCCAGCCTCCTCCACATGCATCCTGCTGCTGGCATTGGCGACACCTCCTTCCCCAGTCCTCCACCCTTTAACAGTGGCTTGGCCTTTAAGACCAAGCTCAGAATGCATCTCCTCCAAGGACTGCCATGGAGTCCCCCAGACTGAGTTCTGTGCTCCCAAGTGGCTCCCAGTCTCATTCAATGCACACGTCCCCACCCCAAACCAAACACACGCAGCCCAAGTACCATGTGCCTGTCCCAGCAAAGGATCTCCAGACTCTGCAGGTAAAGCCAGCAGCAATGCACACAAAGTCCTAAGGAGGCGCCTAGCAAGTATCAAGAGCTCAGCCAGCATCACTTTTGTTCCAGCTGTCACTGTCTATGGCCCAAAGGACTAGGATAGTATGTGCCAGCCCAGGGGACACTGAAGAGATGCCCTGACAAGTCCCTGCCTGGGAACAGACTGGAGCAGAAGACTGAGCCCCAGCTCTGGGAGCCCCGCCCTAAGGAGCACAGGCTCCTACAGGCCCTGGGGACATTGCAGACACTGAGTAGAAAGAAGTTGAGTGCTCACGACCATCTCAGGTCCCCAAGTGGATGGAGGCAGTCACTGAGAACATGTGGCCCATGTCGTTCTGGTCTCTTCTTAGAGTCTTTAAAAAGACATTGACATTGGTTTGGGATTTTTGTTTTTCTGGTTACAGAAGCAACATGTGTTGACCACCAAGAGAGCACTGATCACTGTTAACTGCAGGCCCTATGTCCTCTGGCCATGTTTTCAAGGGCTGTCACCATTAACCACATGCCACCTGTCCTCCAGCTGTTTCCACGGCACAAGCTGTGAGGTCTGTCAGCCTGGGCTAGAATCCCAACACATCCACTGATGAGCTGTGTCACTGTGGGCAACTTCCTGAACCTTCCTGTGCTCAGTGTCCTCATTTGGAGAAGAGTGATGGTGACACTGCCCACCTCCCCTCCCGAGGGCTCCTCTGACAGCTTGAGGAGTCAATGCAAGCTCAATTGCTCAGCCTGGTGCCTGGCCCTAGGTAGTTCTCTAAGCGAGAGGCTCACTATTCTCCCAGGCTCCAAACCCTTCAGCACCCCGGGGTGGATGGCTGGTGTGGGGGGAGGGCCATTATGACCAGGTTTCTGCTGTCCCTGATTTGGCCAGGTGTAATCATGGCTGTCAAATGGCCATGGGGGACTGAAAGCAAGATACGGGGGTGCCACAGAAGGCAAGACCACAGGCAGTGCCATAGAAAGTGCAGTGTGGTGGGCATGCAGTGTGGCCACACTATGCAGAACCCAGGTGGGTGTGCGCTAGGACTCCTGGATCTGGGGCTCAGGGAAAAGTTCAGGTCCCAGTCTCCAGCAGTGCAATGTGCCCTGGAATAGGGTTACAGGTCCCCAGGGTACTCACTGGTGATTGGGCTGACTGTCAGCCTTGCTGGAGAGAAATCCACCCACCCCTATTCCCAGGACAGGAAACTGATCTGCTTGGGGGCTGCTTTTCTCTCTTTGTGATAGGTGCTGTGGCTCACAATGAGGTTCTGGGGATAGAAGGACCTGGGGCTTTCCAGGAGGAGAATGGGAGCCATGAGTTTGAGCCCAAGCAGGCACGTGGAGCCAGGAGCAGGGCAGCTGGAGGTGCTGGAGGCCAAAACGCTCAGGGGACTGACTGCTGCGTGCAGGGACTGCAGGCCTGGGAGGCAGGCCCTGCTCTGGGCTCTCTGAGGAAGGGGTAGGATCTGGAGGAAGATGGTAGCCTTGAGAGAGGCTGCCCCACAAATGCCAGGGTCTGTGGATGGGGAAAAGCTCAGACAGCAGAGTATAAGCCCAGGCCCAGAGCCAGCCGAGCCTCTGGGGCCCATGGCTCAGGGGACCACAGCAGCAGGGGACCAGGGTCTGCCCTGCAGGCCCAGGGAAGCAGCCAGCAGGTACTTGGGCTTTGGCCTTTGCACAACCCACTGTGGGTGAAGGAGTCGGGGCCTGGGTGGTGGCCCTGTTTGCACAGGCAAAGAGAAAGGGGAGACAGAGGGAAAAGGTCACATTCAGCTCTTTCCAAATTATCTTGCTCCAGGGGACAAGACCAAGGGCTGGGAAAAGGGTGGCCCCCAGGGGTCTCACTCTTCTGCGCCAGGCCCTGTTCCTGTGTCTGGCAGCCAGAGGGCCCATTCCCAGAGCCCATCTAGACAGAGACTGCCCAGGGCGTGACCTTCCTCCTGGCACCCTGCCATGGGAGTGGCTGGGAAAGTGACTGCTCTGTGGCATCTTCATCTTCAGAAAAATGAAGCTGCCACACGGCTCACCAAGAGGAGGTGATCCCAGGCCAGGAACAGGTGGAGGTCGGGAGACCAGAAAGGCCACAGAGGGTGCTGGATTCTGTGGGAGAAGCAGCAGGGGGTCCCGGCCATGCCCCTAGGTTGGCCTTGTCATTCCCAACCAACTGCAATGGGACATAGACTTACCTTACAAGGCAGTGAATCGACAAGTTCTCAGATGAGCCTAAAATTAAATACAACACATGCTGGCCCTCCACAGACCCCCGGGTGCTAGCCACAGAAGGACAGGGCACAGGCCTGAGGACGGCACCCCTGTCAGTCCTCTCTGCTAAGGGGCAGACCTGAGGATGGGACCCCTGTTAGTTCATTCTGCTCAGGTGAAAGGCCCGAGGATGGCACTTCTCTCAATCCACTGTGCTGAGGAAACAGACCTGAAGACAGGACCTAACTCAGTCCCCACTGCTAAGGGAAAGAGCTAAGAGAAGCTCTCCCAGTCTTCTCTGATCAAAGCCAATGAGGGAGCAGTTTTCTCAGTCCTCTGCTCAGGGGACAGACCTTAGGACATGACCTCACTCAGTACTCTCTACTCAGGAGCAATTCATAAAGGGACACCTCTCCACATACATGTCACTCAGCAAACAGGAGAACAGGAACTCTGTTGGTCCTCTCAGCTCAGGGTACAGGCCTGAGGATGGGACCCCTGTTGGGCCATCTTCTAAGGGGATAGATAAGAGAACAGGACCTCTCTCAGTCCCATCAACTCAGGGGACAGGCCTGAGGGTGGGACCCCCCTTGGCCCATCTTCTAAGAGGATAGATATGAGGACAGGACCTCTCTAGGTCCCCGCAGCCCAGGGGACAGGCCTGAGCATAGGACCCCTGTCAGCCCATCTTCTAAGGGGATAGAGGGATTGATATGAGTACAGGACCTCTCTCGGTCCAGTCAGATCAGGAGACAAGCCTGAAGATGGGAACCCTGTTGGTGCACTTTCTAAGGGGATAGATATGAGGACAGGGCCTCTCTCAGTCCTCTCTGCTCAAGGGACAGGCCTGAGGATGGGACACATGTCAATCTGTCTTCTGAGGGGATAGATATGAGGACAGGACCTCTGTCGGTCCCCTCAACTCAGGTGACAAGCCTGAGGATGGGACCCCTGTCCATACATCTTCTGAGGGCATAGATATGAGGACAGGACATCTCTCTGTCCCTTCAGCTCAGGGGACAGGCCTGAGGATGGGACCACTGTCGCTCCATCTTGTAAGCGATTAGATGTGAGGACAGGACCTCTCTAGGTCCCCCAGCTCAGGGTACAGGCCTGAGGATGGGACCCCTGTCGGTTCATATTCTAAGGGGATAGATGTGAGGACAGGAACTCTCTCAGTCCCCTCAGCTCAGGGGACAGGCCTGAGGATGGGACCCGTGTCGGTTGATCTTCTAAGGGGATAGATATGAAGACAGGACATCTCTCAATCCTCTCTGCTCTATACACAAACCTGAGTTTGGGACCCCAGTCAGTCCAACTTCTGAGGGGATAGCTATGAGGACAGGACCTCTCTCCGTCCCCTCAGCTCAGGGGACAGGCCTGAGCATGGGACCCCTGTCAGTCCATCTTCTAAGGGAATTGATATTTTGACCACAACCCTCTCAGTCCCCTCAGCTCAGGGGACAGGCCTGAGGATGGGACCCCCTCTCCTTCTGAATTCTAAGGGGATAGATTTAAGGACAGGACCTCTCTCAGTCCTCTCTGTTCAGGGGACAGGTCTGAGGATGGGACCCCTGTCGGTCCATCTTCTAAGGGGATAGCTATGAGGACAGGACCTCTCTCCATCCCCTCAGCTCAGGGGACAGGCCTGAGCATGGGACTGCCGTCAGTCCATCTTCTAAGGGGAAAGATATACGGACAGGATCTCTCTCAGTTCCCTCAGCTCAGGGTACAGGCCTGAGGATGGGACCCCTGTCAGTCCATCTCCTGAGGGGATAGATATGAGGACAGGATCTCTCTCAGTTCCCTCAGCTCAGGGGACAGGCCTGAGGATGGGACCCCTGTCAGTCCATCTCCTGAGGGGATAGATATGAGGACAGGACCTATCTCAGTCCCCTCAGCTCAGGGGGCAGGCCTGAGGCGGGGATTCCTGTCAGTCCATCTTCTAGGGGATAGATAGGAGGACAGGATCTCTCTCGGTCCCCTCAGCTCAGGGGACAAATCTGAGGTTGGAATCCCAGTCCGTCCATCTTCTAAGGGGATAGATATGAAAATAGTACCTCTCTTGGTCCCCTCAGCAGAGGGGAGAGGCCTGAGGACAGGTCCCCTGTCCGTCCATCTTTTAAGGGGATTGATATGAGGACAGGACCTCTCTCAATTCTCTCTGCTCAGGGGACAGGTCTGAGGATGGAACCCCTGTCAGTCCATCTTCTAAGGGGATAGATATGAGGACAGACACTCTCAGTCCTCTCAGCTAAGGGGACAGGCCTGAGGGTGGGACCCTTGTCAGTCCATCTTCTAAGGGGATACATGTGAGGACAGGACCTCTCTCCGTCCCCTCAGCTCAGGGGACAGGCCTGAGGGTGGGACCCCTGTCGGTCTATCTTCTAAGGGGATACATGTGAGAACAGGACCTCTCTCAGTCCTCTCTGCTCAAGGGACAGGACTGAGGATGTGACCCGAATCGTTTTATCTTCTAAGAGGGTTGATGTGAGTTCCAGAGCTCTCTCAGTCCTCTCTGCTCAAGGGACGAACCTGAGGATGGGACCCCTCTCGGTCCATCTTCTAAGTGGATACGTATGAGGACAGGACCTCTCTCAGTCCTCTCTGCTCTAGACACAGACCTGAGTTTGGGACCTCTGTCGGTCCATCATCTGAGGGGATAGATATGAGGAGAGGAACTCTCTCAGTCCCCTCAGCTCAGGGGACAGACCTGAAGATGCGACCCCTGTCGGTCCATCTTTGGACCCTCTCAGTCTTGTCTATTCCAGGACAATCCTGAGGACAGGACTTCTCTGAGTCCTCTCTGCTCAGCCTCACCCCCATGATTGGGCTCTGATCCAGCTCCCTCATCCACCGCTCAAGCCCTCTGTGAGCCCAGGAGGCTGCTGCTTATTGGATGGATTTGGTCAGCCCCTGGGCACCCAGGAAGGCACCTTGATGGACCTTTCTGTCCCCAGGCCACACATGCCCCCCTCCTCAGGGGCACTTGGTGAGGACTGTGCAGCGAAACACAATGCATGGTAGGAGCTCTGCCAGCCGGCACGCGCCAAGGGCCTGGCCGGGATGAAGGGGACAGGTGGCTCCACGGGGGAGCCCATCCTTCAGCCCCAACAAAGTCTCCTTGCTCTGGGCTGGTGGGGAAGCAACTGGTTTCTCCCGGTACCTCCTTCCAGACTCCCTGGCTAGATCCCTTCCAGGTTTCACAACCCAACTGTCCAGCATGTGTGCTCACATGCCCACTGACACAGTCACACACACATTCACTCACACACTCACGTTCCAGATACACTCACATGTGCACACACATTGAGTGACACACATTGAATGACACATTCATGCCTGCTCATTGACACACCCACATCTGCAGTCAGCACACGCAAGCACAATGACTCACAAACTCACACACACACTGACACACATTTACACACTCACAGTGTCACACACATTCAGCGACATGCTTGCTCACCCACAATGGCACAGCCTCATTCCCCCACACCCTCCCACTCACACACGCTCAGTGTTGCAGTCACATGCTGTCACTTGGATTCACACACACATTCTCAGAAACTCATGCACATGCTCACACTGACACACACACGCACACGCTCAAACACACCCGCTCACTCACACTCACACCTGCTAGGGAATCACGGCACACACAGGTCTACTCTGAACAGGGAAAACCAAGGAGCCCTGACAGGCCCTGGCAAAGTCAGCCAAGCTCTATGCCCTCTCCTCTTGTCCTGTCCCCAAAATCTGGGGGGGCCCTTGGAAAGTGAGCAGTTGACTTGGCCCTGCTGAGACACAAGGGACGGACATGCTGGGGTTGTGCCCAGCCTGAAGGAGGCAGAGAGAACAGAGCACAGTGGGGGCCCCAGGCATGCCTGCAGGGCACCCCGATGGGACACACTACAAGGGTCCCTGAGACACTGGTTAAGCACCTTCAGGCCGAGGAGGCTGCACGCCCAGCCCCAGGGACCTGCCGCCCCCTGCCCCTCCCCGACAGCCCCGCAAAACTACCCCTCCCATGCCTGCACTCGCCTGTGTATGCCTAGTGTCTCCCAGGGCCCCTGCCACCCTGCAGACCTGCTGACTGCAGCTCTGCTCAAGCAGACAGGTCGCCTAGATCTAGGATTCCTCAGCCCAGGTGGGCAGCCACCCATTCCCAGCATTGGCTCTGAGGCTGCTTTGGGGGACCCTGGCTATCATCTGAGCCATGGGGATGGCCGGAGGCTCTGTGCTCCAGAACAGCCGGAGGAAGTGTGTGGACACAGACTGAGTGAGCCCTGGGAGACCCTCGCCATGTCCAAGTCAATGATCCCGTCCCCTCCCCACACATGTGCAGGGAGGGGCCTATCACTTGTCCCAGTTCTGTCTCCCACAGACTCTGGGTTAGTTAAATGGCTGATCGAGGACTACCCTCCATTTGTGGCGAGCTCCCTGGCCTGTTGGGAGAGAGAGCCAGTCCCAGGAGGGCTCAAGAGGGCGGGTTCCAGGATCCTCAGGCCCCCACCAAGAACTGCCCCTCTGGCCACAGTGCTCAAGGAGGATTGCTGCCCTGGGGATTCAATCAGCCACTGCCCATGAAAACCAGCATCCTGTCGCCAGGCTCCATGCAGCCCAAAGAACCCCACAGGCCTTCAGGGACCCTGCCCTGCACGCACCCCAGTGTCAGCCTGGCCACTGTGGCCCTCACCCCACCCAACCCCATCCCCAGCAAACCTCACCCCCAGTTTCCCACAGCAGAGGCAAGGCCGGCTGGAACACTGAATGAAGTTTATTGAAGAGAAACATGTACTGAAACCATTGAAGAGAAGGGAATCACAACACAGAGAGAAACTGCAAATGGCCACCACAGGACACAGGTCCCACACAGGTCCCGGGCTCCCTCCTCCTGGGGTTCCTGGCAAGGCGCCTTGTCTACCCCACCTCCTGCTGCCGACCCTGCTGCCACCTCCCCCCTTCCTGAGGGCCCCAGGTTCCGCCTCTTGCCAGGATGGTGGACTCTGGCAGTGTCCACTGGCTTCAGCTAGCCCCCTCCCGAGCCCATCCGCTGGGGCAGGGCCCTGCCCTATAGCCCTCACAGGACACTGAAAACACAGCAGGGAACACTCCCCCCAAGTCAAGGAAACTGAGTCACGAGTAACAACAGGAGTAGAACGCCAAAGCACAAAGCTCCCCGGGGAGCCTCAGGCAGGGCAACTCTGCTCTGTCCTAGGTCCAGTTCTTCCTCCCACAGTCATGGTCACCATCATGGTCACGGGCACTATCGTGGTCATGCTCACCATAGTGATCACAGGATGAGCATCCATCGTGCCCTGGCGCCTCCTTCCACCATCTCCCAGGACTGTGCTGGGGGCCTCCGGGGAGGAGCTGCTCAGAGAAGAACACACACAGCTCCACGAGAACAAGCAGCCCCTGGCCTAGATCTACACCAGGAAAGCAGAGGTGGTGCTCACGACAAGGGACAGATAGCAGCTAGCACAGCCTGAGCTAGCAGGAAGCTCACAGCATGTGCCCCAGGCCCAGAGGCGGCCGCACCGATGGGCGCACAGCATACAACTTTGTGTAGGAACAATGGCTAGCCGTGGGTGAGTGGGCGTCTGCTGGACACGTGGGTCACTATGGGGCCTACAGAGGTGAGGGTGGGCTTCCCGGAACAGGGGGCAGTGTGCCCCAGGGATGGCAAGTGGGGGCCACCTCTTGGGAGATGCAGGCAGCTGTCACCCTTGAGAGGGCCTCTTTCCCCCATCTCTCCCAACACAGGACAAGGGGTGGGGGACAGACATCTTCAGGCTGGCCGCTCAGGGCTCCCTCCAGGCCAGCTCCCCATTTGGTATCAAATGTGGTCATCTGGGTCACTGGGAAGGGCTGGGTGGTGGTGGCCAGGGCCTATTAGGGAAGGTGGGAGGCACAGCTCCCAACATGGGGTGAGGGACCGGCCCTGGCCTGGCCTCCGTCTGCCTCCAGGGTGCTGCTGCCTGAGAGGAGAGGAGCCCTCAGGGCCCTCAGAGCCTATTTGTCCTGGGGGGACTTAGGCTTGCCTGCCTCCCCAGCCCCATCCTCATCCTCGTTTTCTGACTCCTCTAAGATGGGCTTGAGCCCCTCCTGGGGAGGCTCCTCAGCCTCCTGGCCTCCGACCTGGACAAGGCCCTCTGGCTCCCAGATGGGACCTCCTGGGGCCATGTCGACTGCACTGCCCATCCTGGCTGGGAGGCCCCCAGGGGCGTCGGGGAACCTTGCCTGACCTAGGCCTTCAAGGCCTGCAGGGGCATTTTCATCTCCCCCAGTGGCAGGGGCACCCCTGGTGGCCTCTTTGGTGGTGGAAGCAGCCTCAGCAGCATCTTCTGCTCCGGGATCAGCCTCGCTGGCATCCCCCTGGGCTGAGGAGGCCTGGGCAGCAGCTGGGTCTTCACTCTCCACTGGGGCCACTGCCCAGGCCACACCCTGCTGGCTCCTCGCTAGGGAGGCTGCCCACGCCTCCATGTCCCGGATGAGCCGCAGCAGCCTCAGGAAGCCAGGTGGCCTCCTCTCCAGCTGCATCCTCCTCAGGGTATCCTGGAGTGCCTCGATGGGGCGGGCCCGAGACAGCACCTGCCGCAGTCGCAGGTGGTTGGCCATGGCTGGGTGGACGGCCCCCTTCTCCACGGCCTTCTGCAGCAGGCCTTCCAGGCGCACCACGAAGGCAAACAGCCCCTCCTGGGGCCCCTGCGTGCAGGTCAGGAACTTCATCCGCGAGGTCATCCATGTATCCCGGCTCCTAAACACCTGCCCCAGCGCCGTCAGGCAGTCCTGCGCAGAGAAGTCTGGATCTTCCTCCAGGAGGCTGCTCACGATATCCAGGGCCAGGCCATCCAAGCTGTCCAGCAGCCGCCTCCTTCTCTCCCCTTCCGACGCGTGGCACCACAGCTGCAGCATATCCTTGGCGTCCTCCAACCAGCTCTCAAAGGACTCTTCCACGCAGCCTGGCTGCTCCCTCCCGGAAAAGGGTTTCAGTTCCCGGTAGGCCATAGTTTTCACCAGAGGCCGCAGGGTCTGGCGCCATGACTGGGTCCAGGCCTCCACCACACCTGCACCTACTGCCTCACCTGCGCCTCCTGCCTCACCTGCACCTCCTGCCTCACCTGCTGCTCCTGCCTCACCTGCTGCTCCTGCCTCACCTGCTGCTCCTGCCTCACCTGCAGCTCCTGCCTCACCTGCACCTCCTGCCTCACCTACACCTCCTGCCTCATCTTCACCTGCAGATCTTTCGTCATTCACACCTCCTGCTTCACCTACAGATCCTGCCTCACCTGCAGCTCCTGCCTCACCTGCACCTTTGGCCACTGCTTGCCACTGGGGCTGTGCAGGGAAACTGGGTATATCCTGAAACTCAGCATCAAGGGCCTGGGGCAGGGAGATCACTTTCCAGGGTCCCCCTTTGCCTGCTATTTGGAGGGGAATCAAGCTTCGGTTTAAACCCTCAGCAAATTCCACCAAGGCTGCCCTGGCCCCAAGCTCCTTTCTGAAGACCTTGATGAGCACTCGGTACCTGCCCAGGGGCGACAGGGCAGCCCGCACGGCCTCCTGGAACTCATGTTCCTCGCAGTCATCAGGGATATCCAGGATGAGCAGAGAGCGCTCTGCGTTCACACCCATCCTCCTGCACCAGTCGTGAAGCATCGACAGAGCCATCGCAGAGGACTTGAGGGAGGGAGCCTGATCAGACAGGAATGTGTGCTGACTGTTGCAGTCTCTGACGCAGCCTGTGAGTGCAAAGGGGAGAGAGGGACGTTGCTGTCAATCAACCCACCCCCACTACAGGCCTTTGCCCTCCCCTCCCAAGCACTGCAGCAGCCAGGGATCCACTCCCTCCCACTGCTGCAGCCCATGCACCCCCAAAGCCCTCCCCCAGTTGGTGACACTTAATCCCTTGGCACACACCCACCACCTCTATTGGGAGATCCCCTTTTGCCTGAGCTGATGTCCCCTTATCACACCACAACAAGTGCATCTCCCCCTGCCACCATCATCTGTAACATTGCAGCCAGGAGTCCTCCCCTATCCAAGCCCCTGCAACAGGTAGCTCTCCCCCCAGCCAGAATCCCTGCGGCCAGGAGTCCTCCCCTACACAGATCTTCGCAGCCTGGAGTCCTTCCTTACCCAAACTGCGGAAGGGAAGCAGAGAGACCTCCCCCCTCTCTTTTCTGGCGCCAAACCAGGAGCCCCCTCCCTCTTTTCATCTTCCTCTTTTGATCTTCCGTGTAACCTGGCAACCCCCTCCGCGCCCCCCACACCTGCAGCCAGAAGTCCCCTTCCTCCCCCGAAAGCCAGAGCCCCCCTCTCTCCCACCGTCCCCTGCACCTCTGCAACGGCAGCCCACCTACCCACCCACCCCCGCCCCGCCCCACCAGACTTCTGCAGCCAGGAGCCCCCTCCTCCTCTCTCTGCGGGCCCTGGGGCGGACCGGGACCCTCTCTCGCGCCCACTGTCTGCGGAGGCAGCGATCTGGCACCTGTCCAGGGCGCCCGCGGTCACTCTGGGGTCCCGCTGGCGCCTGCTCACTTTCTCCGACTCTGCGGACGCTGCGACCACCCGCGGAAAAATGCCGCCTTCAAGCTGTGGAGCCCACTCTGGAGGCCGCCTAGAGGCCCTGGAGCAGAAGGGTGGAAGATCGCGCCTCAGTCACGCGGCCGCGCTGCGCAGCGCAGGGGTCTCCAAAGCCAGCTGTGCTAAGACCACAGGGCTTCCCGCTTCTCCCAGAAGCCCCAGGTAGATGAGGAAGAAAGATTTCGTAGTCTCTGTGGAAGACAAGTGGCTAGACAGGAGGAGACATCTGTGTTGCCCTGGCAACGGGACCTGCATGGTAAGGGCTTAATGTTCCAAGGCTTGGAGCCTCTGGGAGCAACAGGCCCACCGATTGGCCCTCCACCATCAAAATGACCTCCATCAGTAACTGTGGCAAATTGCTGGGATGGGGTGGACTAGAAGTCACGAGGAGAAGATCCTAAGACCAGGTCCCCAGGGTATTCACAGCCTGCCCTGCTCAGGCCTGGAATCCCTGCAACATAGATTGATTGCTGGCTGTGTTCCTCATCACAGCTCTTTACCGGCTGGAGGCCGGCCTTCAACCACCTGGGCAGCCATTGCCTAGGAAAGCGTGTGGGCTTTCAGTCAAACAGATGCAGCCTCACCTAACAGCTGGGTGGCCTATATCTGTCAGTGAACATGTATGCCCATCATCTGGAAATGGGCAATAAAACACTTGCCTTTTTATATATTGCTGGATATGGATTTCTAATAAATAGTTTTGCTATACTGTTTGTGAGGGATATTTTTCTGTAATTTTCTGGTTTTATATCATCTTTTTATCAGGATTTAGGTTTGTACTGGCCCCATAAACTGAGTTAAGAATTGTTCCCTGCTCCTCTATTTTCTGAAACTGTTGTGTAAAATTGGCAATTTTTGTTCCTTAAATATTTGCTGGAGTTCACCCATGAAATCATCTGAGCATGGATTTTTGTTTTGTTTTATTTTTAGAAAAGTTTCTTGTTAATAAATATATTTATGAAGTATAGGGCTATGTGTTTTTTCTATTCAATCCATTGGAAGTTTCGGTAAATTGCTTTGTTTCCAATACATGTGTCAATTTTATCTAAGTTGTCAAAATTATTGTCATAAAGTTAATATTCCCTCACTATTCTTTTAATGCCTATATAACCTCTAATGATATCACTCTTTCATGGCTGATATTAATGATTATTTTCTTTTTTCTTGATTAGCCTTCCTAAGGGCTACACATTTGGTTGCTCTTTTAAAATATGTATGATTTGCTTACTTTTAGTTTGTTTTCTATTTTGTTGATTACTGCTCTTGTATCTCTATTATCTCCTTCCTTCTACTTAGTCGAGATTTACTTTGCTATTCCTTTTCTAGCTTCTTTAGGTGGAATGTTTTGTATATTTACTGATTTATATTAAATATTAAATATGTTTTATATATTTACTGATTTCTTGTCTAGTGGTTATATCAGTTGCTGAGGCAGAGATGATGAAATCTCCAACTATAATTGTGGAAATGCCTAGTTGTTCCTTTATACTGTCAATTTTTGTTTCATATATTTTGAGGCTCTGTTATTGGGTGCAAACATATTTTTGAGTTCTATGTGTTTCTGATTAATTGAACCTTATATAATTATTACCTTTATATCAGGTGATACTCTTTGGAACTCCACTTTGTCTGCTATTAACATAGACATTCTCACTTTCTTATGCTTGCCCCTTGCATGGTATATGATTTACAACCTCTTACTATCAACCCATCTGAGTCTCTTTATTAAAATTGCATTTCTTGGAGACAGCAAAAGTCTTGCTCTTTTATTCATTCTGACAATCTCTGCCTTTTAATTGGAGTGTTTAGCCCATTTACATTGAATGTTATGTTTGATATGTTTGGATTTAGGTCTATCCTTTTACTATTTGCTCCATCTGATTTTTGTTCCCATGTTCCCCATTTCCTGCCTGGATTAATCAAATATTTTTTATAATTCACTTTTAATGTATCTGTTATCTTCTTAGCTATACCTCTTTGCATTTTTGTAGTGCTCACTCTAGAGATTACAATATATATCTTGAACTTTTCACTGTCGACTTAAAGTTAATATTGTACATAAATGTAAGAAACTCTCCATCATATAGATTCACTTCCATTCCACCTCATCCTTTATGAGTTGCCAAACCCTAGTATATACTATTAAACTGTTTACTTTAAAGTCATATTATTATAAAGAAATTAAGAGCAAATAACTATTCATTAATATTTACCCACACATTTATCATTTCCTGTGTTCTTCATTTCCACCCAAAGATCAAAGATTTCCTCTAGTTTCATTTTTCTTCAGATTGAAAGACTTCCTTTAGTATTTCTTTTAGTGCAGTTCTGTTGATGAATTTTCTTAGCTTTCATATATCTCAAAAGATACTTACTTCACCTTCATTCTTTAATTTGTTCTATTTCCCTAGATATAGAGTTCTGGATTGGAAGGTTTTTTTTTTCTTTCACTGTTTTAGAGATGTTGCTCCACTGTCTCCAGGCTTCCATTGTTTCTGATGAGAATTAAGTTCTTAATATAATCCCATATGTAGAGTCATTTTACTCTGACTACTTTCAAGATTTTTCTTACCCTTCTTTGTTTTCAGTAGCTTGACTACAATGTGCCTAGATGTTGCTTTCCTTTGTAATTATCCTCTTTGCGGTTCACCGAGTTTCATTAAATTTGTAAATAATGGATTTCCTAAGAAAAATGATACTAGAGGAATTTTTCAGCCATTATTTCTTCAGATAGCTTTCCTTCTCCATTTTCTCTATCCCATCCTGGCACTCAAAATACACATTTGACCTTTATATATTGTCCCACAGACCACTGAGGTTCCATTCCTTTCTATTGTTGTTCCTCTTGGTTTATCCAAATAGATCATTTCTATTGATCTAGCTTCAAGTTCATGACTCTTCTGTCATCTGAAATCTGTTATTAAGACAATCCATTGAATTTTTCACTTTATGTTTTTCAGTTCTGGAATTACAGTTGGTTTGTTTCTCTTTTTTAAATTTTTATTTTAGGCTTAGGGGTACATGTGAAGGTTTGTTGCATAGATAAACACGTCATATGGGTTTATTGTACATATTATTACATTACCCAGGTATTAAGCTCATACCCAATAGTTATCTTTTCTGTTCCTCTCCCTTCACCCACCCTCTATCCTCAAGTAGACTCCAGCATCTGTTGTTTCCTCCTTTGTGTTCATAAGTTCTTATCATTTAGCTCCCACTTATAAGTGAGAACACGCAGTATTTGGTATTCTGTTCCTGTGTCAGTTTGCTAAGGATGATAGCCTCCAGCCTCATCCATGTTCCTGCAAAAGACATGCTCTTGTTCTTTTTATGGCTGCATAATATTCTGTCATGTATATGTACCATATATTATTTATCCAGTCTGTCATTGATAGGCATTTAGTTTGATTCTGTATCTTTGCTATTGTGAATAGTGCTGCAGCAAACATTCACGTGCATGTGTCTTTAGGGAAGAATGCTTTATATTCCTCTGGGTATATACCCAGTAATGAGATTGCTAGGTTGAATGGTAGTTCTGCTTTTAGCTCTTTGAGGAATCACCATACTGTTTTCCACAATGGTTGAACTAATTTACACTCTCACCAACAGTGTATAAGGGTTCCCTTTTCTCCACAACCTCACCAGCATCTGCTATTTTTTGACTTTTTAATAATAGCCATTCTGACTGATGTGAGATGGCATTTCGTTGTGGTTTTCATTTCCATTTCTCTAATGATCAGTGATATTGAGCTTTTTTTCATATGCTTTTTGGCCACATGTATGTCTTCTTTTGAGAAGTGTCTGTTCATGTCTTCTGCCCACTTTTTAATGGGCAAATGGGTTGTTTTCCTCTTGTAAGTTTATTTAATTTCCCTACAGATTCTGGATACTAGACCTTTGTCAGGTGCACAGTTTGCAAATATTTTCTCCCATTCTGTAGGTTATCTGTTTACTCTGTTGATAGTTTCTTTTGCTGTGCAGAAGTTCTTAAGTTTAATTAGATCCCACTTGTCAATTTTTGTTTTTGTTTAGATTGATTTTGGTTTCTTTGTCATGAAATCTTTGTCTGTTTCTATGTCCGGGATGGTAATTGCCTAAGTTGTCTTCCAGGGTTTTTATAGTATGCGGTTTTAGATTTAAGTCTTTAATTCATATTGAGTTGATTTTTGCACACAGTGTAAGCAAGGGGTCCAGCTTCAATCTTCTGCACATGGCTAGCCAGTTATCCTAGCACTATTTACTGAATAGGGAGTCTTTTCCCCATTGTTTGTTTTTGTCAGCTTTGTCAAAGATCAGATGGTCGTAGGTGTACAAGCTTATTTCTGGGCTCTCTATTCTGTTCCATTTTTTTGTTTTTGTACCAGTACCATGCTGTTTTAGTCACTGTAGTCTTGTAGTATAGTTTGAAGTCAGGTAATGTGATCCATCCAGCTTTGTTCTTTTTGCTTAGGATTGTCTTGGCCATTCATACTCTATTTTGGTTCCATATAAATTTTAAAATAATTTCTAGTTCTGTGAAGAATGTCATTGATAGTTTGATAGGAATAGCATTGAATCTGTAAATTGCTTTGGGCAGTATAGCCATTTTAATGATATTGATTCTTCCTATACATGAGCATGGAATGTTTTTCCATTTGTTTTTGTCTTCTGTAATTTATTTGACCAGTGTTTTGTAATTCTCATTGTAGAGCTCTTTCACCTTCCTGGTTAGCTGTATTCCTAGGTATTTTGTTTGTTTGTTTGTTTGTTTGTTTTGTTTGTTTGTCTGTTTTTAATTTTTTTTTCTTTATTATACTTTAAGTTTTAGGGTACATGTGCACAATGTGCAGGTTAGTTACATATGTATACATGTGCCATGCTGGTGTGCTGCACCCATTAACTCATCATTTAGCATTAGGTATATCTCCTAATGCTATCCCTCCCCCCTCCCCCCACCCCCCACCCCACAACAGTCCCCAGAGTGTGATGTTCCCCTTCCTGTGTCCATGTGTTCTCATTGTTCAATTCCCATCTATGAGTGAGAACATTCAGTGTTTGGTTTTTTGTCCTTGCGATAGTTTACTGAGACAATGGATGAAATTGGAATTCCTAGGTATTTTATATTTTTGTGGCAACTGTGAATGGGATTGCCTTTCTGATTTGGCCCTCAGTTTGGTTATTATTGGTGTATAGGAATGCTTCTGATTTTTGTGCATTGATTTTGTATCCTGCAACTTTGCTGATTTTTTTTATCAGCTGAAGGAGCTTAGGGGCCAAGACTATGGGATTTTCTAGATATAGAATCATGCTGTCTGCAGATAGAGATAGGGTGACTTTCTCTCTTCCTATTTGGATGCCCTTTATTTCTTTCTATTGCCTGATTGCTCTGGCTAGGACTTCCAATACTATGTTGAATACAAGTGGTGAAAAAATGTATCCTTGTCTTGTGCTGGTTTTCAAGAGAGGAATGCTTCCAGCTTTTGCCCATTCAGTATAATGTTGGCTGTGGTTCTTATTATTTTGAGTTATGTTCCTTCAATATCTAGTTTATTGAGAGTTTTTAACATGAAGTGATGTCGAATTTTATCAAAAGTCTTTTCTGCATTTATTGAGATAACCATGTGGTTTTTGTCTTTAGTTCTGTTTATGTGATGAATCACATTTACTGGTTTTCATATGTTGAGCCAAACTTGCATCCTAGGGATGAAGCCTACTTGATCATGGTGGATTAGATTTTTGATGTGCTGCTGGATTTGGTTTGCAAGTATTCTGTTGAGGATTTTTGCATTGATGTTCATCAAGGATACCGGCCTGATGTTTTCTTTTTTTGTTGTGTCTCTGCCAGATTTTGGTATCAAGATTATGCTGGCCTCATAGAATGAGTTGGGGAGAAGTCCCTCATCCTTAATTTTTTGGAATAATTTCTATAGGAATGGTAACAGATTGTCTTTGTACATCTGGTACAATTTGTCTGTGAATCTATCAAGCCCTAGGCCTTTTTTGGTTGGTAGGCTATTTATTAGTGATTCAATTTCAGAGCTTATTATTGATCTGTTCAGGGAATCAGTGTCTTCCTGGCTCAGTTTTGGGTGGATGTATGGGTCCAGAAATTTATCCATCTCTTCCAGGTTTTCTAATTTGTGTGCATAGAGGTCTTGTAGTAGTTTCTGATGGTTGTTCTTATTTTTGTGGGGTCAGTAGTAACATTCCCTTTATCATTTCTAATTGTGTTTATTTGGATCTTCTCTCTTCTTCTTAATTCATCGAGCTGGTGGCCTATTTTATTAATTTTTTCAAAAAACCAACTCTTGGAATTTCAAGCCAGTGGGTTTTATCTTGTGAGGTGCTGTGGAAGTGGGGGCTGCAGGCTGTTGCTGCTCAGCCCCCCTAGATTCAGCCTCTTTCCTAGGGGTATGTACAGGAGTCTAACCTTCCAGTTTGCCGAAGCTTCAGCTACTTTTGCCGGAAAGCCCAAGTATCTAAGGTTCCAGGTTCTCCACACATGCCTGAGTGGCTGCTCTGCCAAGACTCCACGTGGCTCTGTCTGTCAGACTGAAAACTGAAAGGCCCTGGTGGAGTGGGTTCACAAGGAGATCTGCTGACCCGCGTGTTGCAAAGATCTGTGGGAGAAGCGTGGTTTCCTAGGGTCGCTCATTCAGTAACCACTTTCCTGGGTAGGGGAGGATCCCCTGGCTCCGTATTGCTCCCAGGTGGGCCATTGTTCTATCTTGTTTTCTTCGTTCTCTGTGGGTCAAGTTGTTTCCTTCATTAATCCCAATGCAAGTACCTGGATGTTTCAGTTGAAGGTGGTGTATTTACTCACCCCTTTTGTTCCTCTCTGTGAGAGCCACACATACTACCTGCTTCTAGTCAGCCATCTTGGCCACTCCCCCAATTGGTTCTTTTCAATAGTTTCTTTTTCTCTACTAAAATTTCCTATTTAAAACTTCATTGTTATTCTCTTGGGCCATGTTTGTATATATTTTACATTTTTACACTTTTATCTTTTACATTTTACACATAACATTTACATTTCTACACTACACAATTGGCTTTGTGTAAATCATAATAAACACAACAGCCAAAGTGATAAGTAGGTTGGTGTATATAATTCATTCATTAATTTATTCATAGATCCACCCATTCAACAAGGATTTACAGTGCACCTACTGTGTCAGGCATTATTCTAAGTCCTAGAAATTTAGAGACAAATTAGAAATAGTCTCTGTTCTTAAGGAGCTGCCAGAATGGTAAGAAGAGGCAGGCATGTAAACAAATTTAGTAATACAATTTACTGGGGATAGTGATAGGGTATGTACAGAGTACAGGGGGATACCAAGTGGGCAGGTCATACCTGGAAAGGGTCAGGAAAGTCCTCACAGGGAAGGTACACCTTGCATTAGGATAGAGGAGGAAAGATAGAGGTACATATCAAAAACGTAGCAAACAATCATCAAATGGCTTGAAGAACATCAGGGAGAGGTGTCCAGTGAGCAGGTGGACATTGAGATTTAGAAAGCAGAAGTTGGTCCCAGAGAGCCAAACCTGATGGCATTTAGCCTTAAGGTGGTTGTGTGAAGCTGGGTGTATTAGTCTGTTTTCATGCTGCTGATAAAGACATACCCGAGACTAGGTAATTTATAAAGAAAAGGAGGTTTGATGGACTCACAGTTCCACGTGGCTGGGAGGCCTCACAATCATGGCAGGGGGTGAAAGGCACATCTTACATGGCAGCAGGTAAGAAAGAAAATGAGAATCAAGCAAAAGGGGAAGTCCCTTATAAAACATCAGATCTCATGGGACTTATTCACTACCATGAGAACAGTATGGGGAAAACTGCCTCCATGATTTAATTATCTCCCACCAGGTCCCTCCTACAACACGTTAGAATTATGGAGCTACAATTCAAGATGAGATTCGGGTGGGGACACAGCCAAACCATATCACTGGGTGAGGAGCTGATATCCCCAGATGGCACCACAGGTAGCCTAAGAGGATGTGGGTGAAACAGAGTTGTTCTGAGCCTTAGTCAGTGAAGGAGACCAGAAAAGAATTTGTTGAAACTGAGGGCCAGAAGCCAAGCCTGAGACATTCAGAGCAAGTTTTACCTTTATACTTTAAGGACGCAGGCTCTGGACTCAGACAGAGCAAAGTTCTAAGGCCAGCCATGTGGCATTGAACAAATTATTTAAACTCTGTTTGGCTCAATTTCCATAACCATGAAACAGAAGTAATAGTAGGACCTGCCTCAGGACTATTGTAAGAATTAGATGAGATAATATTTATAAAACAATGTCTGGCACACAGCAAACAATCATCAAATAATAGCCTTTATTATCAATTTATTGTTTTAATGGATATGAAAAACTAGAGAATTAATTTTAACCCCTCAATCACTAGATTGTAACACAGATGCATTCATTTATTTGAGAAATATTTATGAAGCATCTACTATGTGCCAGGCATGTTTTTTGGTACTATCAGGGAGAAATCAATATCTATGGTCTTAAGACCTTAACCTGGTGTTAAGATCTCAAAGGATCTATGAATCAGATGGGGAAAAATGCATCCTTATTTTTACTAAAATAACTAAACTTTAGTGTTTCCTTCAATTATGAATGTAGGCAACAAACCACAACAGTATCGGCAGTACATGTGACTTTGTCACCGACAGAAATAAATATTTTCATATCACATTACAGTTATTGCCAATAGCTAGACACATTTGCTGGAAATAACATTTCATCAATTTATGACATTGGTAAAGAACTTTTAAGTACTGCTGTTTTACTTGTTAATGAAGAAGCACATATATCAATATAAAAATCATTATGAGCATGCTTTATGTTCTTGACTATGGTCAGCCCAGGGTGAGTTTCCCTTGGATGCTTTTTTCCTTGAGTATCAGAACAATTCTTGTTTCTTTTAGCAATCTAGCATTATATCCTGGACACTGTCCATAATGAATTCTAGTAGATTTGGCTTCTTGGTTTCTGTTATATTTCTCCAAAGATGGGTCTTTGTTTGTTATTGTTGTTGTTGTGGTGGTGGTGGTGGTGGCTTGTTGTCTTAGTAGACAACTAAACTAGCTAAACTCACATGAAGTCTCCTCTGTATTGGGTACCAACTGCAATCTCCAGACTCCGTTTCCTTGGTATTGGGCATCAGCTGAAACCTCTGCTCAGTTCTTTTCTTGGACTCAGCCCTGTGCATGCATAGCTCCAGGGTCAACCTGAGATTTGGGCAGAGTGTACAGGCCAAACATGGAGCTCGTCAACACGGTGCTTCTCTGCTCCCAGGTATTGCCCCTCCTGCTTTCCCTCTGCCATGGCCACCCTAAAATCTGCTCTCCGGGTCTCTGAGTTTTAGCCACCCAGCATAGCATCCTCTGTGGCCCACACTCACATGCGGACAAGCAAGAAACTCACCTTTGCAGAGAGGAACAAGATGACAAACCTCACCGCAGTGCTCAGCAGTTCAGGCTCCCCTGTGGCTCCCACCAATGACTGGGCGGACATTGCAAGACTCAGGATGCTGCCAAGAGAACCACGGCTACCAGTGCTTCTCAGGGAATGGGTGGCACGACGCCTGCCACCAGCAGCCCAGCCTGAGTGAAATCTGTGGGGACCCTGCTTCTTCCCACCTCGGGTCTCAGACTCAGTGGGTGGTGGATTCATGTGACTGGTGGAGCCTGAGTTAGGTGCCCACGCTGTAGCTACAAAGGAAGCTGGGAGAGTGAATACTAACCATCTTTGGGATCTAGAGTGGGAGGCAAACTCTACTTCGTGGGATGGGGCAATGCCCCAAACAGAGAATGGTTAATATAAAAATGATTGTCATTGTCTACTTTATATGGTATTAAATGGACAGAAGAAAGAAGAGAAACACAGATTAAGAAACAAATAAAACACACAGATTACCAATATTAGGAATCAGGGTGGTGTTATCACTGCAGATAATAATAGAACATTGTGTACAATTTTATATTAATAAATTTGGCAACTTACATGAAATGGGCAAATTTCTTGAAAGATACAAATAGCAAAGCTCAGTGAAAGAGAAATAGATACAGGCATACCTCCGAGATAGTATGCCTTCTGTTCCAGACCAGGGCAATAAAGCAAAAATCACAATAAGCCAGTTACCCAAATGTTTTGGTTTCCCAGTGCATACAAAAGCTATAGCCTATTAAGTGTACAATAGTATTATGTCTGAAAAAAAGTACTCATCTTAATTTTAAAATATTTTATTGCTAAAAATGCTAATGATCATCTCAGAGTTTGGTGTGTGGTGAGGGCCTTCTTACCATGTCCTCATATGGTGGAAGGCAGACGCAAAACAGCAAGCTAACCAGATGCTGCATGAAGCCTCTTTTATAAGGGCCTTAATTCCATTCCAAGGGAGTAGCCCTCTGGCCTAATCACCTTTTAATAGATCTGGGTCTCTCTCTCTTCTTCCTTCCGTCCATTTAATACTATATGAAGTAGACAATGACAATGCCTTACCTCTTAATAATATCACATTGGCAACACCTGAATTTTGGAAGGGATACATTCAAGCCACAACATCCAGTCTCAGGCATTTTGTCATGGCAGTGCAAATGGACTAAGACAATTTCCAAATAATTTTGTTGAGTGAAAGGAACCAAACACAAAAGAAGACTTATTATAACATTTTATTATATAAAACTCTAGAAAATACCCTATAGTGACAGAATGCAGATCATTGGTTGCCTGGGGACAGGAGAGGAGAAAGGGATAGTCATGGGCATGAGGAAACTTTGAAGGTGATGGAAATCCTTATTGCCTTGATTGTGGTGATGGTTTCATACGTGTGTGTGTGTGTGTGTGTGTGTGTGCGTGAAAGCTTATCAAGTTGTTTAGCTGAAACATGACAAATTCACAGTTTATTGTCTGTCAAATATATCTCAGTGTAAACAGTCAACCTACAGAATGGGAGAAAATCACCTGACAAAAGTCTAATATCCAGAATATAACCCCATCAAAAAATGGGCAAAAGACATGAACAGACACTTCTCAAAAGAAGACATACAAGTGGCCAAAAAACATATGAAAAAAATGCTGTCATCACTAATCATCAGAGAAATGCAAATCAAAACCACGATGGGACACTATCTCACTCCAGTGAGAATGGCCATTATTTAAAAGTCAAAAAATAAGAGATGCTGGAGAAACTGTGGAGAAAAGGGGATACTTATACACTGCTGATGGGAATGTAAATTATTTCAGCCACTGTGGAAAGCAGTTTGGAGATTTCTCAAACAACTTATAACAGAGCTACCATTTGACCCAGCAATCCCAGTACTGGGTATATACTCAAAGGAAAATAGATCATTCTACCACCAAGACACACGCACCTATATGGTCATCACAGCACTATTCACAATAGCAAAGACGTGGAATCAACCTAGGTGATCATCGGTGGTGGACTGGATAAAGAAAATGTGGTAGGCATTCACCACAGAATGCTATGCAGCCATAAAAAAAAGAATGAAATCATGTCCTTTGCAGCAACATGGATGCAGCTAGAGGCTGTTATCCTAAGTGAATTAATGCAGGAACATAAAACCAAATGCCACACATTCTCATTTATAAGTGGGAGCTAAACATCGGGTACTTGTGGACATAAAGATGGGAACAACAGACAACGGGAACTACAAGAGGGGTCAGGGAGGGAGGGAGGGGTCAAGGGTTTAAAAACTAACTATTGGGTACTATGTTCAGTACTTGGATGACAGGATCATTCGTACCCCAAACCTCAACATCACACACTATACCCAGGCAACAAGCCTGCACATGTACCCCCTAAATCTAAAATGAAAGTTGAAAACATAAAATTTCTCAGGAACTAAATGTGTGTGTATATATATATACATACATACACACACACACATATATACACACACATTGCACATAATGGGCTAGCTTTCTCTTTTGTCTCTCTCTCTCTATATATATACACACACATATATATACATATATATACTGCACATAACATTGGGCAAACTACTTGAACAGACACTTTACAAAGAAAGATATAGAAATGGCCAGTGAGCACATAAACGCGTACTCAACATAATTAGTCATCAGGGAGATGATAATTGAAATAACAATGAGATACCACTTCCCGCCCTCTCAAATGGCTAAAAATAAAGGCTGACAACCTCAAATGTTGATGAGGATGGGAAAGAAAAGGAGCTTGCATACATTTCTGGTGGGAATGTAAATTGCACAACCACTTTGGAATACATTCTGGCAGTTTCTTATAAAACATAAAACTATCCTATGATGTGGCAATTCATCTCTTAGGTATTTGCCCAAGAAAAATGAAAGCATATGTCCACACAAAGATGTGTACATGAATATTCATAGTAGCTTTATTTATAATCACCCAAACTGGAAACAGCCCAGATCATAACCTGGTGAATGAACAAACCAACTCTGATATATCCAAACAATAGCATACTACTCAGCAATAGCACATTCAACAACATAGATAAATCTTAAAAACCTCGCGTTGAATGAAAGAATCCAGACACACAATAGTACATACGATCTGATTCCATTCATACAGAATAGTGGCTTTCCTGGTCTTCGCCCTCAGTTCCCGACTCCTCACTCTCCCCACCACCATCTTGAAGACGCCCAAGGGGGAGAGGTCCCTTCCGTTCCTTCGTTCCTTCCTTCGTCTGCTGGTCGATTTGTTCGCTCGTTCATTCATTCATTCGCACGCTCATTCCACTCCTCCCCACCTCCACCCAAGCGTCCAGCCCGCGCGCGCCGCTCCCCCGCAGGCTGATCAGACTTGCCTGCCCAGTCCGCCCCGCCCAAACCCCGCCCCCTTTCAGCCACGCCCCCCTTTCCGGGCCAATCGGGGACGAGACTGGGGCCGGGGCGGGGCCTCGCTCCCTCAGAACCCTCGGCGGCGCTCACGGCTCCGGAAACGCGCCGCGGGGCTGTTAGCTCGGCTGGGCACGGGCGGCTCCGTGGCGCTTCCTGCCACGCCAGGCCTGCCTGGGCCGCGCCAGCGCCGCTCCACCGAGGGCCGCGCGTCGGCCGCCGCCGGGCCTGGGTGAGTGTGCGGGCCGCGGGAGGATGTGCGGGGGGCGCTGGAGGGGCCGCAGGGCGGAGGTGATCGTAGGGGCGGCAGGAGGACGTGCGGGCCTGAGTGAGCGTGCAGGGCCGCGAGAGGATGTGCAGGGGGCGCAGGACCGTGTGCGGGGCTGGAGCGAGTGTGCGGGCCGCAGAAGAGTGCACGGTGGAGGGAGGGGGCGTCTCTGGGCGGTTGGAGAGCTGCTCGGCCTTGGGCGGGCCAGAGCAGGGAACGGGTCCCGGATGACGAGTACCAAGAGGCCCGAAGGCCTTCCCGAGGCGGGCGGGGGGCGGCGGTCCCGGGTGGGAATCGCTAAAGTGCAGAGGCCTGCTCTGTTCTTTGGGGTCGCTAGGAGATGGGAACCGCTCAGGGCCTGAGAGAAAGGACCCCTGCCCCTAGCGCCTAGGGGCCCGATCTGGAGGGGGCATTGTAGGGGTGGGGGTTAAAGGACTTTTCCCTGGTCTAGGGGAGGGGCTGAGCCGCAGTCTGGGAGCTGGGAGGGTGGGCCAGGTGGGAACAGTTCCCGCTGGGGAGTCCCTCCTTTCCTTTTGAGTGGGGCGGGGGAGGGTTGCGGTTAAGCCTCAGCTTGGCGGGGAGAATGGGGGCAGGTAAGTAGCCTAGAGAGAGAGCTGTGGAGAGGCAGGGGAAAGGGGGCGGTGAGCCGAGCTCAAGGCCCTCTGTCTGAACCAGTCTTTTTCTGTCGCCCTGCTGGGGGCCGCCATCTCCCACTTCAGTGCCCCCGCCCCCTTAAACTCCTTTGCTGGCTCCTCCAGTCTATATTTGGGTGATTAATTACATATCTTTTCCACACCCCCCCCCCCACTCACCTGCCGCCCAAAGTCCATGGTCCCTTTAAAACAATCCCCTGCCCCCATTCCTGGCCCACTTCCCAGAGGTCCCACCCTGCCACCTTGTTCCAACTGAAGCCCTCCAGCCAGCCTTGGCGTAGCTGGGCATGCGGCCCCCTCCAGTCTCCTTGGTCAATGAAACATTTCCTCTTCAACCTCAGCCCGACATTTTTCCTTTACAAGAGAATTTCAGATGGGATTGCTGGAACAGCACCTCCCCTAGGTACTAATGCTGCCTCAGCCCCTCCCCACCCTCACCGTCCCCCCACCCCGCAACATTGGACCTTCAAGTAGAAGCCACTTGCACAGTGTCTGGCCCAGTTCAGTACATCCCCCCAAAATGTTACTAGGGGGATGTACTGAACTCGGTCAGACACTGGGTTTTATATATAGAACCCTATTGAGCAGTGATTTGTAGCCTTCTGTCTGTGAGGGACCCCTTGGAAATCTACTAGAACATGTGAATTCTCTTCTAACCATCAGCACAGACTCAGAGATAGTGGGCTCCCATTTCAGCAGGTTCCTGGGCAGGAATCCTGTCAGTGACAGAGATTCTGAGAGTTGGAGAATCCGGGAACCTCCAGATTCTAGACAGGCCCAGTGTTAAGGAGGTGCAGCTCTGCATCATAATCTCCTAGGGTGCTTGTTGAAAAATGCAGACTCTTTGGTCTCTCCCAAACCTGCGACACTCCCACATGAGTTCTTAGTGAACTCCACACCAACTTTCTCACCCAGTGATCCAGCCCTTACCCAAACCTGCCTGGGCTCCTTGGATGGCCCTGGGCCCTTTGCAATTTGCATAGCATCCCACGCCACCCCCAATTTCAAATCCTTTGTATCCAGGCGGTGTTACCTGAAGGAAGCTATACTTACAATTTATTTCGATTTTTAGTAAGATGCCATGAATCTTCTTGGGGAAATGGGAACACAAAGCTTTCCTCAATTAAGTACAACAAACACTACAAAATCCCCTTCTGGTCTACCTTCTGGCTTTTTATAGAAAGGAAATAAGATAGAAACCCAAACAGAAAGAGACAGGTGCCCAGGCAAAGTGAGAGGAAACAGATGCCTTCCCACCCACACATACAGAAAAAGGCACACACAGACACAAATACCCCAAGAGAGAGAGACTTTCCTGGTGAGATGCCCTCTCTTTAGGCCCTTCAGGATTCTGCTACTTCGAGTAGCAGCCTGTTTGCTGCTTTGGGACGGGACGGGGTGGGCCTACATGGGGCCTTCACTTCCGCCTCCTGGCCTGTCAGGTGGAAAGAACATGAAGGCCAGGCTCAGTGTGGCCCAGGGCTTGGCTCAAGGGTTGCATCCTACCCTGGCTGGGATGGATCCAGATCGTGGCAGTATATATTCAGTTGAACCCTGTATCTGGCCCAGTTCAGTACATCCCCCAAAATGTGGGGGACAGTTTCCTGGGAGGTGCACACAGGTCTGCTTCTGTTCACCTGAATTATTGCAATCCAACAGGTGGGGCCTTACCTGCCAGGCTGATCCCTTGGAGTAGTTCTGAGGCATGATGAGTCATCCGTGTGTGTCTCTTTTGGGTAAGTCTGGGTGTTTATGCATGGTGTCTGCTGGCCTTGATGCTGGGCATGCTATCAGAAGACCCTATAGGTGGGGTTACAACATGGTGAGGAGTATCATTTTGGTTCCAGAAGCACTTATATTTTCATCCGTGCCAGTGTTGCTGAACTGTCTTTGCCCAGAGACAGTTCTCTCAATCCAAGCAACACAACTCACAGGAGAAAAGATATTCAGGAAAGAGAATGTGGAGTCTAATCTCCCTTTTGGATGGGAGAGGGAGCTGAAGGCATCCATCTGAATTGGATCTCTCGTGAGTGGAAACCTTTGAAGACACCCGTTGCTCTGGCCTAGAACTGAACAGAACACAAGCCACCTGTTGTCTTCTGGGTAAACTCAAGCTTTAGGGCCTGAGGACATTCTGCTCCAGGTCTTTATTTAGATGCTTCAGAGAGTCCAGGTGTTTCTGGCACCCCTTGGAAGCTTCTGGAACCTTCCAGAGGAGCCTTATTTGGGTGGCCTTGCTGCCTTTCCCCTGCCCAGGGAAGGACAGCGCACCTGTTAGAGAATGTTGCTTGGCTATTTGTGCGATAAAATCAGTTGAACGCTGGTCTTTAGGCTCAGAAGCTACCGTTAGCCAGTAGCCAAACATCCAGCAGTGAGGCAGGGATGTCCTTAATCCAAAGGCAACCAGAAAACATCTCATTATTACTACATTTTGTGACGTGGGTTGTTTTTTGTCTCTGTTGAGTTCAACTCTTCATTTCTGTTCTTCCACATCAAAGTGGAATGATTATTTTGAGTCTCTTAGTATTTTCTGCTTCCATGCCGTAAATTTGATTTAAATAAGTCGGTTAAAATTTACATCGTGATCTAAAGCACGTTAGCAGGAAGATTTGTTCACTCACTGAGCTCTCATGTTTTTCAAATGATCATTGACATCACTATTTTCCATTTATTCTAGTAGATGTTTGTTAAACAGCTGCAGTGTAATGGCGCTTGCCTAGGTCCAGTGTGCAATTCACAGCTGACCTTGTCGGGGCCTTTGCTGGGAGTTTATAGTCTTTAGACTATCTTCAGATCCCATTGAAAGAAGGAGAGTAATACCACTTACGTTAAGGGTTGGAAATGTGTTTTCCCACAGTATTTTTTTGAGCTTTCATATTTCCCAGTTGTATGTAGGAGTGCACCCTATGAGATTCAGGACATGCTTTTGTGCTGTGAGTGAAAGTGCCTTACTTCAAGGTCAGCATTACCCTGTGTGTCCATTGGGTGTGCATTACAATGATTTGCATGTTCTGTCTGGAATTCCTTCGACCTTGATTCCCCAAGATCCACTGTCAGAAGGCAGTGGACACCTGTGTTTGTCACTTTTGTCACAGCATCCAGCTTCTTTTCCTGATTAGTTCCACCATTTTAAAATAGAAGAGTTGTGTAACATGTACCCTAAATGATCTGATTGTCTCTAGGATTGATGATAATTTTATCTTGAACTGCAGTAGGGATTAATGTGTTATCTTTTTTTAATGATCTTCCTTTGCTTCTCATGCAGCTCTTTTACGTGATATACTTGATTGATTAATTATGCAGAGTTTCGTTTCCTTTTGTGGAAGCAGGGCCCACTTCTTTCCTCCCATTTTTATGAGTACCTTTTAAATGATCTCCATGTCCAGGGGCTCTGTCACTGTGGGTGGTGATCACGCAGCCACTGAGAGCTAAAGTACTCTCAGGCTAAGTCCCCTGCGTGAGCTGCTACAGGAAGGGGCACTCCTGTTGCTGCACAGGAAAGGATTATTAACAATTCATTTGGGGGTTGTGGCTCCAGGATTTCAACAGTTAATCATGCCAATTAAGTAAAAACACTTCAGTAGGATTTGCCCAATTAAATTGAACACTTCAGGAGGATTCACTCAATTAAATGTGGGTGGCTTGGGAGGACTGTGTGTGTGTGTGTGTGTAAGAGACAGAGAGAGATGAAGAAAGAGAGAGAGGAATGACATGTCTCGTGCAGTGAGGTCATGTTAACAGGATGGTTTAAAGGCAGCAGCCAGACACCCATATATACCATTAGGCCTAGATGACACTAAGCCTCACCCGCAGTCTGTCTTCTGGCTGTGGCGTGGTGTTATAGGTTGGATATTATTTCACTCTTCTCTGGTGTGGTTTGAAAAATCTCAAATCTTGGGAGCTAGATATTAAGCAAGTTTACCTCTTGGAGCCCTGGTTTCCTTCTCTGTGAATGGAGGCGGTAATAACCGCAGAATGTGATAAGTGAATTACAGGAAGGCAGATGCGTGTCTCCAAACACGTGTAGTGCATGCTCCGGGGATGGAAGTGTGCTCCATTTAACATGCCCCTCCCCACACACATTGATTCAGTCACCCCGCAATTTATCACGTACCCACTCAGGGCCAGGAGCTGCTGCAGACACTGGGGACTCAGAAGTGACCAAGAATGAGAAAGCGCCCCTGCGCTGTTGGAGCTCCATTTCTCCTGGGGACTGTCAGTTAGAAACAAGCAATTTCATTGGATAGTTTTTAGTTAGCAAAAGTGTTCCGAGTAGACTATGACAGGGACTGGAGAGTGAAGGCATTCTAAGGAGGTGACGTTAGAGTTGAGGTCTGATGTGGGCCAGACGCAGTGGCTCACACCTGTAGTCAGCATTTGGAGGTTGAGGTGGGAAGATGGCTTGAGCCCAGAAGTTCGAGACAGTCTAGGCAGCACAGTGAGACTCCATCTCTACAATTTTTTTTTTTAATTTAAAAAATTAGCTGGGCATGGTGGCACGCAGCTGTAGTCCCAGCTACTCAGGAGGCTGAGGCAGGAGGGTCACTTGAGCTTGGGAGGTTGAGGATGCAGTGAACTGTGATGGCACCACTACACTCCAGCCTGGGTGACAGAGTGAGACCCTGTCTCAGAAAAATAAAAATAGAGTTGAGGCCCGAATTCTCAGAAGGAGCCATCCATGAGAAGCCCATGGTACTCTCAGCAGTTTCAGAGGCCTTGAAGGCCAAAGTCTTGGCCTATCGAGGATTGAATGAAGGCCAGTGTGTCTGGATGTCACTGCGAAGTGGCAGGGCAAGATAAGGAATTGGGGGGCTGGGCCAGGGCGTTGTCAGAAGGCTAAGTTCTTAGGTCTCTGGCCTGAGGTCAGCGAGAAGAGGTCACTAACAGGTCCTCTTTCTCAAAAGGTGTATCCACAATATCCCCCTCTACATTCCATTTGGCAGCCAAACGTCAATGTCAATTGGAAGTGAATTTTTTTAAATGAATTGTGTAAGTAATTCATGACCAGTTCATTTTGTACTGGAAGCCAAAGTCAAATCAGACATCGAATGCATACCAGAGGAATCCAACGGACCAGCAGGGCCCTGCCCAGGTGACAGTGGGACAGAGAGGGTGTGGCTGCTGAGCACCTGAGGATGAACACGATCTCATACTGGGGAAGCCCCTGTGCCAGACAGCCAGTTAAAGATGGAAATGGGGCTGCCTTGGACTCTGGGGCTAGATGAGGCCTTCTGCCTGCACTTCTTAGGTGCTGATAGCTTGCAGGGAGGAGCCCAGGAAGTCACAACCCCATGGGCCTGTCTCTAGGCTTTCTGGTCATTGCCCTTCATGGACCGCCCACAAATTCCTGCCAGCCCTTCTCCCCTGCACTTGGCTTGCTGTGTAGGGATCCCAGGAAATGCTGGGTTTTTTACCCAAGCAGAAGGGCTGCTCCCCATTGACTCCTTGGCCTCAGCCCTTGGCTTCTCACATGCTGAGCAGCTTTCTTACTCAAAGTCTTTTAAAACCAAAATATTTTACAATTGTTATGCTTTTCTGATACCAACAAAATTCAGCTTGGTTACTAAAAATTCTCACATTACAGAAAAAGAAAGCAGATCTTTCTAGACCTTGACTCTCCCCAACTCCAACCTCATGTGGTCACATACACATTAGAGATGTGCTTATTCTAGCTACAAGTCACTCTCACTTTTTTCCTTTTTTCTCCTAAAATGCAAATATATACTTAGCCATCTCCTCCCCTTCCCTTACCCTCTTTAGGTTTTCAAGGGAGAAGTAACTATGTCTGCCTGTATCATCTACAAAGGATTCACATTTTTGTCATCTGCAGCACATCATCCTACGTTGGCACCTGTTGATTTTATATTGAAACCCTCCAGTTTTCTTCCTGCTGAGTTCTAGGACTCTGGTAGTGTCTCCAGAGCTCTTAGCCACATCTGTCATTCATTCTTTCCCCCACTTTTTTATGACATTGGGATTTTTTAGACTCTTTCTGTTGGTTATAGTATCATGTTTTCCATTCTCCATCCATTTACTTTTAACTTATCCGTGTCTTTATATTTAAAGTTTCTTGTAGACAGTATGTCTTGTTTTTATTACAGCCTGACAATCTCTGCCTTTTGATCCAAGTGTTTAGTCCATTTACACTTACCTTAACTATCCACGTGGTTGGGTTTAAGTTTGCCATCTTGCTATTTGTTTTTATTTGCCTCTTCCATTCTTTTTTCCCCTCTTTTTCTTTACCTTTCTTCTTTTAGATTATTTTTAGTACATATTTGATCTCTGCTGTTGGCTTATTAGCATGTATCAGAGTCTTGGAGGACTTGCCAGAACACGCAATCATATGTTTTACTTTTGATGTTATAAACCCCACACTAGCTTTTTATTATTTTTGCTTTAAATGATTGATTAATTTTTTTAAAAGATTTAAAAGTGAGGTGGGTAAAAGCATTGTATATTTCCCCACATATTTACATTCCTGGTGTTCTTCATGCCTTTGTGTAGATGCATCTTTCCACCTACTATCATTTTCCTTCAACCCGAAAGATTTCCTTTAGTATTTCCTATAATAGAGATCTGCTGGTGATGAATTCTCTTAGCTTTTATCTGAAAACAAACTTTATTTTGCCTTCATTTTGAAGGAAATTTTCCTTGAATATAGAATTCTAAGTTGACAGTTTTGTTTTTCTTTTAGCACTTTAAAAATGTCATGCACTGGTTTTCTGACTTGCACATTCTCTGATAATAAGTTAGTAATTACTCTTTGCTCCTCTCCACACAGCAACATCATTTCTTTCCTCTGGCTATTTGAAGACTTTCTCTTTATCACTGGTTTTTCAGCAGTCTGATTATTATGGGTCTTTTAAAGTCTTGCTAGGGGTTGATTGACTTTCTTGGATGTGTGAGCTTATAGTTTTCATCAAATTTGGAAAACTGCCCTGCCATTATTTCTTCCACTGTATTTTTTATCCCTCCCCCCACTTTTCCTCACCTTCTCAGGTTCCAGTTATATAGGTGTTAGACCACTTTCTCTTACCCCAGGTCATTGAGATGCTGTTTGTTTTTAAAAACTCTTTTTCTCTCTGAGCTTCATTTGAGATCATTTCTATTGCTATGTCATCAAGTTCTCTAATTTTTTTTGTGTGGTATCTAATCTGCTGTTAATCACATCTAGTAAAATTTTCACTTTAAATATTATAGTTCTCACCTCCAGAAGTTCCATTTGGTTCTTTTTATATCTTCTGTTTCTCTCACTATATTACTGTTTTTCTTTTAATGCTTGTACATCATTAAACTCGCTGTTATCCTTGTCTGTGAGTCGTCACTGGTCATTTCTGTGTGTTTTTATTAACTGATTATTCTCCTTGTCCTGGCCACATTTCTGTGCTTCTTGGCATTTCAGTAACTTCTGATTGGATGTTGGGTATTATAAAGATTATATTATTGAGTGTCTGGATTTGGGGTGGTAGTTACTTGTGGATCAGTATGATCCCTTTGAGGCCTATTTTTAAGCTTTCTTTGAGACAGGTCTTGTGTAGCTTTGGCTCTAGGAATAGATCAGCCCTACTACTAAGGCCTCTGGATTCTTTACCGCATGTCCCAGGTGATCACAGAGGACTCTCTATACTGGTTGGTCAGACCTTGAAGGTCTCCCTACCTTTGTGTGTCCTGAGAATTGTTCAGCTTACAGCTTCCTGGTCACCCTTTTCTTGGGCTTTTGGAGTTTCACTCTATGCATGCATGGCCTAGTAGTCAGGAAAGACTCAAGGGGAGGCTTATACAGATTTTTTGAAGCTCTTTTTACTGCATAACTAACTCCTTTCTGGAACTCTGCTCTGCAACTTCCAGCTGCCTCAGCTGCTCTGAATGCTGGCCTGTGTCTCCTCAACTTGGCGAAGCCACTAAGCTCTATTTGGTTCTCGCCCACCCCAGCACACAGTCTCGATCTGGAAATTGCCTCCAGGCAGAGAGCTGGGGCAATGATAGGGCTCCCGTCATCTGTTTCTCTTCTCTTGGGGATCATGATTCTGTGCTTCCTGCTGTCCAGTGTCTGAAAACTTGTTTCACATATATTTTCTCCATTTTTTTCTACTTATTTATGGCAGGATGTGAAATCTGTTCCTTGTTACTCCATTGCAGCCAAACGTGGAAGTTTCTGTCCATTCTTTTTAACATAACATCTTTAATTTTATATAAGAGTCTTTCTGGAGTAGCTGGATTTTGTGGGCCTTGAGCCAGTGTAAAAAGCCTTCCTTTTCACTGAATTATGAGTTGAATTGAATTGAATTGTCATCAAAACAGGAACTGTGTAGCTGTTTCTTAGAATTCACTGAAGTGGGAGGCCTGTGAGGCATGGATGTCGGTGGTTGAATCTTTCACATATTTTGCAATTTGGAAGAAGAAGATAATTTGTACAAATCATTCAGCTCTTTTATTTAACAGTTTAGTGTTTGAAGATCTTTTCTTTGAGGCTTATTTTTCCAGCTGTTTTGTTCCACTTTTCATTTGGTTGAACACATTAGAGAACTGCTGTCATGTGTACCTGTCTCGCTGTCACCGGGCTCCTTGTGTCAGTGGCCTGTGGCTTTTAAGGGCCTCACTGCTGGTCTAGAAGCCCCCATTCCTGCTCTCTTCCCTCCGGCATCTTGATCCGGTTTTTTGTTGCCTCTACAAAGTTGGAAAGGGTCTCTCATTTCCTGGTTATTTCTTCTGATGACCTTGGTGTGCCTCCTTCCTGTACAGCATCAGCATGGACTTCTAGGCTTGCCAGTCTCCCGGCCCTTGGCTCTCTGTCTAGGTCTGTCTTCTCCTAGCTGTGCCTGGGCTGGCATCTGCTGGTCTTGTCTTGGCTCCCTCTGGCCTGCCTCTGTTCATTCTTTGCCAGGCTACTTTCCCCATTGTTCAAGGTGTGTTTTCTCAGGCATCTCCGTGCCCTGGCTCGTCATTCAGCCAGCATGTGAGAGAAGACTCAACAAGATGAGAAACCAAGGAAGAGGAAATCACCAGTCTCTTCCCAGGGACAGGGCTGTCGTCACTCATGGCCTTTTTCACTTTCTTTAGTTCCACCTACTCCCCAAGGTCTTACCCTCCCCAGGATGGAGCCCCAGGAAACCAGGTCCTGGCAGTCCCTCTTGAGATGCCAGAGGCCCAGGTGAGCTGTGCTTCCCTCTGCCTTGCTTGGGATTCTCTCACCGCTCCCTGAATCTGGCCTCAGCCTCTGTCTCTTGCCCCAGCATGACACACGGCAGGGTATGAACCCCAGCTGCTGCCTTCCTGCCCTCCCTCTGCTTCTCTTCTGGAGGCTACCAAGGATTGGATATCCACTGGGCTTGGAGTTCCAATCATCCAGGTGGGGAAGCTGAGTTTCCATCCAGGAAAGTGATTGAATGGAGGTCCCTTGGAAAGACGAGAGGCCAGGTCCATGGCCCAGGGATCCTAGCGCTTGATCAGGTTCTCTTTTCAGGACTAACTGGAGCTGTGGTTAGGCCTCCATGTTAGCAACAGACACCCACTCCAGACCCTCACCTCTTGTCCCTGGCATTACTGGCGCTGCCCTTG
Organism: Pongo pygmaeus; assembly: GCF_028885625.2. Lineage (NCBI taxonomy): Eukaryota > Metazoa > Chordata > Mammalia > Primates > Hominidae > Pongo > Pongo pygmaeus. The sequence goes on from NC_072396.2 coordinate 158,300,296, forward strand.
CTCATTCTAAAATAGATGGAAAGACTGATTAGCCCTGGGAATTCTTTCAGGATTTGGTGACATTTGATGATGTGGCATGGTACCTCACCACAAGGGAGTGGTTTAAGCTGGACCCTGAACAGAGGGCACTGGAATATTATGGGAACGTGACCTCTGTGGGTAAGGATGTCCCAGCCCTTCCTCAAATTCACCACCTTCTTGGAGTGGGGCAGGGGGCACGTGGCTACCCCCACAGAAGCTCACCTTCTCCTTGGGTTGTGGGGAAACACAATGGGTCTGCCACACCTGATATGTCAAAGTAGTATGAGCTCCCCCAACTCCTCTTGGCATAGAAAGAACCCCTCTCAGTCTTTTATTGGGAAAGAAATTAGAGCACTGCCACTGCAATGTAGAATGCCCTTTTCATTTTAATGCACAAATTATGCAAATTGCATGGCCATTTGGTTTGAGTTTATTTATGAGAAAGGTTGACGTGATCAAGATCTTGTTCACCCATTAGGGGTCTGCATGTGTGCAGTGGGGAGGAGGTTTTAGGAGGAGAGACTGTTGGGAGTCAGATTTGGGAGCTGTGGAAGTCCACGTGTCTGGGAAGAGCATGAAGTTAAATGTGTGAGCTCTGAGTGGGCGGACAGGGAGAAGGCAGGGTGAGGATCACCTCCTCAGGGTGGCCACTTGATACTCCACAGAGCCTCCCCCAGGTGGGCCCAGAGCCTGCCTTCCTCAAGCTCCTGGAAGGAGCCTGACCTTGGGAAACACCTTTGAACTGAATGAATGACTTGCCTAAAGCCTGGTCTTTGAAGATTGAAGGGGGTTCCCCTTCAAAGGCCTTGCCTGTGTTCCTCCACTATTCTCATGTCATCTCTGGCTGTCGCCGTAACCAATCTCCTTTCCCATGAGCAGGTGTTCCTGTTTTGAATCCTGCCTTGGTCCCTCACCTGGCACAAGGACAAGTGCTATTGGTATCAGACCCATTGCCCAACACTGACCCCGCTAAGTACTCTGGTGAGTGAAAAAGAAATGTGAGGAAATTGGGGGAGACCCAACCAAGCTGCTATGGGGCTTGGGTTAGGGTTGGAGGGCCCAGCTGAGCTGTTAGGCTTCAGGTTAGGGTTGGGGGTCCCAGCTGAGCTCTTGGGGTTGAGGTTAGGGTTTGAGGGCCCTGCTGAGCTCTTGGGCTTGAGGTTAGGGTTGAGAGAAACAGCTGAGCTCTCAGGGGTTTGGGTTAGGGTTGGGGGCCCAGCTGAGCTTTTGGGGTTGAGGTTAGGGTTGAGAGGATCAGCTGGCCTCTTGGAGGTTTTGAGTTAGAGTTGGGGGGTTCCAGCTGAGCTCTTGGGTTCGGGTTAGGGTTGAAGGACCCAGCTGAGCTCTTGGGGTTGAGGTTAGGGTTAGGGGGTCCAGCTGAACTTTTGAGGTTGAGGTTAGGAGTAGAGGGGCCCATTTGAGCTCCTGGGGTTGAGGTTAGGATTGAGAGGATCAGCTGGGCTCTCTGGGCATTCGGGTTAAAGTTAGGACCCCAGCTGAGCTCTTGGGGTTGAGGTTAAGTTTGGGAGCCCTGCTGAGTTCTTGGAGTTGAAGTTAGGATTGGGGGGCCCAGCTGAGCTCTTGGAGTTGAAGTTAAGGTTGGGAGGGCTCAGTTGAGCTTTTGGGGTTCTGGTTAGGGTTTGGGGCCCCAGCTGAGCTCTTGATGGTGAGATTAGGGTTGAGAGGATCAGCAGGGCCCTTTGGAGATTCGGGTTATGTTTGGAGATCCCAGCTGAGCTCTTGGAGTTAAAGTTAGGGTTGGGGGTCCCAGCTGAGCTTTTGGGGTTCTAGTTAGGGTTTGGGGCCCCAGCTGAGCTCTTGACGGTGAGGTTAGGTTGAGGATCAGCAGGGCCCTTTGGAGATTCAAGTTATGTTTGGGGATCCCAGCTGAGCTCTTGGGGTTGAGGTTAGGGTTGGGGGTCCCAGCTGAGCCTTTGGGGATGTGTATGGCTGCTCTCTGGTCACAGAAGGGGTGACCTCCTCAGCACCACTGGGGTAGAGAGTGTCCAGAATGAGGTCCCTCTGCCCCTGGCTTCTGCAGTCCTTGCTTCTGGTGGCTTCCGGGCCCAGGCCCCGTGCTCAGTGGCTGTCTCAGAAAGAAAAAGATTCTTGACGAAGGAGAGGCCCTTCCCTCCTTCGTCCTCTGCAGACTACACTGCCTTGTGTTTATCGTTTCAGAAAGCACCTCCGCGACCCGACACCAGATGAAGGGGGAAGACGCCCAGCCACAGGAGATGGCATCCACAAGCTCCCCAAGGGCCAGTGGTCCCAGTCCTGAATTCAGACAGCACGGGGACTCTGACGGGAAGAGAGGGAGCCCACAGAATCTGCCCATAGAACATCATTTTGCTTGTAAAGAGTGTGGGGACACCTTTCGGCTTAAAGTCCTGCTTGTCCAGCACCAGAGAGTCCACAGTGAGGAGAAGGGCTGGGAATGTGGCGACTGTGGGAAGGTCTTTAGGGGGGTGGCGGAGTTTAATGAGCACAGGAAAAGCCACGTAGCTGCGGAGCCCCGGCCCGGCCCCAGTAGGGCCCTGGAGAACGCCGCAGAGAAGAGGGAGCAGATGGAGAGGGAGGCGAAGCCCTTCGAGTGCGAGGAGTGCGGAAAACGGTTTAAGAAGAATGCAGGCCTGAGTCAGCATCTGAGGGTCCACAGCAGAGAGAAGCCCTTTGATTGCGAGGAGTGCGGGCGGTCCTTCAAAGTCAACACCCACCTCTTCCGACATCAGAAACTTCACACTTCGGAAAAGCCTTTCGCCTGCAAGGCGTGCAGCAGGGATTTCCTGGATCGCCAGGAGCTTCTCAAGCACCAGCGCATGCACACTGGCCACCTGCCCTTCGACTGCGACGACTGCGGCAAGTCCTTCCGAGGGGTCAACGGGCTGGCCGAGCACCAGCGCATCCACAGTGGGGCCAAGCCATATGGGTGTCCCCACTGCGGCAAGCTCTTCCGAAGGAGCTCGGAGCTTACCAAGCACCGGCGGATCCACACGGGCGAGAAGCCCTACGCCTGCGGCCAATGCGGCAAGGCCTTCCGCCAGAGCTCCAGCCTCCTGGAGCACGCACGCATCCACAGTGGCGAGCGGCCCTACGCGTGCGGCGAGTGCGGCAAGGCCTTCCGCGGGCCCTCTGACCTCATCAAGCACCGGCGCATCCACAGCGGACTGAAACCCTATGAGTGCGACAAATGCGGCAAGGCCTTCCGCCGGAGCTCCGGCCTCAGTCGCCACCGGCGGATCCACAGCGGGGCGCGGCGCTGCGAATGCAGCCAGTGTGGCCGCGTGTTCAAGAGGCGCTCCGCACTGCAGAAGCATCAGCCAACCCACCACGAGTAGAAACGCCCCGTGGTCCCGCGGGACAGGGACGGAGTCCCCAGAGGGGATGGCAGAGTCAAAGGAGATGAACAGTTTTGTAGCGCTTATATATTTTGTCTTCCAAAAGGTTGAGACCGATTTATACTGCCACCAGCAATTTATAAGTGTTACGTTATGCCCATCAAGAGTAGCTTGTACCATTTAACTTAGTTTGGCTAGTTTAACTGGTAGGAAGTACCATCAAGGTATTTCAGTCCACATGCCTTGAATCCAAGAATGAGAGAGGACAAATCTGGATGTGGGGTAGGGAGGGGCTTAGAGGTCATCAACTCCAAGCTCCCCCCGCCCCAGAGAAACACACAGAGCTATTCCACGATGGCGTCCTTATAATGTGATCCCAGCTTTCCTGAAGAGAACGTTGCCCTCATGATTTTTGGCCTACTTGAATTTATAAATTTTTAGGGATGTAAATAGAACACTCAAATGTCTTAAAATATTTAATTTATTAATTTAGTTATACATACATACTGTAAATCACATATTATATAAAATAATATATTAATTTAGAAAATACCCCGTTTTTGCCACCCTCCCTTTCACGAAATCATTTTACTCTGACTCCTCACCGTCTTCACCAACATGGGAACCCTGTTTGAGTCATCAGACAGTTTCAAGACACACCCAGTCACTTCCATCCGAGCTCTGCACGGTAGCTCAGTGACGATCCCTTCATGAGGCTCTCATTAGAAATTTTCTCCCAAGCCAGAAGACCATATTTGCAGAACATTAGGACGATTTCTCTTGTCGTTTTTTAATCTGTCCTGTGACTCTACAACATAACCACTTGAGGTCATACTTTTTCAAACAACCTTTAAACGTCTTTTCTTTTAAAGCACCCAAAATGTCATTGTGAGGCCAAACGCCTAGTAACAGTTACTGAATCTGGATTAAATGTATCTTTTTTTCTTAAACCATTTCAATTTGGTGTCCCCATACATATCCAAAACTAGCATCGATTGAGGTTGTTTTGAACTAATGGGTCTTGTCCTCAAGCAGCACTATTTAGTTCAAAATAAAATAGTTGAGAGCATGCCCCTAAGAAGAGATACATCTCAAGGACTCAAGTGCAGGGTGACGCCTCCTTTTGGAAACGAGCCTCTCCTGGTATCAGGCCTAGATGGTACTTCTCCAGCCTTCCATTTCTTGCTCTATAAAATGGGGGTGATCACAGCACCTACCTCTGAAGGTTATCACGAGGACTGCCATCGTGCCTGCAGAGTGCCAGGACCACCAACCTGGCACGGAGGTACACACTCAGTGAAGGCCATCTGCTGTCATTGTCATTGTCATAGTTATTGCCGTCATTCTGTGGCTTGTCAATTCCAGAACTGGGGATAGACCCCAGGCCTCCTGACCACCAGTCTCATCTTTCTCTTATGCGATGACTTAAATGCTGTTTCTGTTTTTTGCATGCAAATTGTCTGTTCATCTCCTTTGACTAGTTATCAACTTACCTTCGGATATATTAACTTTACGTAGCAGTTCTTTCTATATTGATGGTGATGTTCTCTTGTCCAATTTTATTGCTTTGCTCTTTGTAGCAGTTTTATTATGTTTTTGTTGTAAAAGCTTTTAATTTTTACATATCCAAGCATTCATTTTTTGTCTACTCAGTCATAACTTTCATTGCGTCTGTAGCTAGATATGATGACATTTTCTCTAGAATTTTAATTACAAACAAAAAGCTGCAACCCCTGCCCATCAGCAGGTGAGTACACCAGATGGGCAGGCTGGATGGAAATGGGCCAGAGAAGCAGGCTCTTTCTTCATCCGAGATGCAGACTCCGTGTCTATCTGTGGGCACCACTTGACTATCCAACCTGGCCACTGCGGCACACTGGAGATGCTCCCATCATAGATTAGCCAGAACTCTGTGACTGCTCATCAATATAGACCCCGCCAGCAGCAGCAGGGCTTGGCCTCACCTAGATCAATGGAGCGATCCAAACTTGGTCTGGGAGCAAGCAGCCCAGCCATCCTTTGAGCTCCTGGGAGCCTTGGCAATGCTCGGAGTGGATTCAGTGACTGAGCAGCAGATTCACCCAAGAAACATCTCCTTGGACACAAGAAGACTCGCCTAGACCACATCCTCCTTTCAGCCGGTGACTCTAGAACTAGAAAGAGATTGGTTCATAGGCTTCTGCTGTGGGCAGCTAGGAGAAAATTCACCCATGTGTTCTGGCATCACTTCCTATAGCCACACCTAAGCGAGGGCAACAGAGCAGAGGCTCGGAGAGGAACCCTGCCCCTCTGATGGCTTGCGCGTTATGCTGATAGAAGCTGGCAGCACTGCCCTGGGCTATGACTTGCAACAGCCATGCCCAGGAGGAGCACTAAAGCAAAGGTTTGGAGGGCAGTGGAACCCTTCTGAAAGCCTGTGTGGCATAGAAGTAGAAGCTGGTCCTCCTGGGTGTCAGCTACCATTTCCAGCGGGCTCCCCCAAGAGGAACAGCAGCAAGGGCTAGCGAGGAACCTGCCCCTCCAGTGGCCCACAGAAGCCACAGATAGAAGCCAGCCCCACCAGGGCTGTGCTGTGACTTCCCAGCAGCTGTGGCTGGGGACAGGGACACTAAGAGGGCCTGGCAAGGAAGTGTGCCCTTCTCGTGGGCCCACCAAGGCTGAGGCAGAGCTTCCTAGCAGACACAACTTGGAAGGGCTTCTGAGGCCCCCAACCTGGGAAGCAAGGTCCTACAATGACCCCTGTGACCTTGGCCAGAAGGTCCTCTCAAATGGACCCAGGCCACCACAGTGGCACTATGCGACATCTCCACCCTGACCCCCAGGCTGGAGAGGAGCCAAAAGCACTTGTTACATAGTGATTCCTTTTGCCCTGTGGGCCTCAGTTCTTGCAGTAGTTGTGAATCTGTGTCTGAAATCACTACTTTCTTCTCTGATCCGTTTTCTCTTTTCGAGTTGTTAGGATGTGTTTTGTACAGCTGTCATTTGATAAGGTTGACCTCTACCAGGGGCAAGTCTGGCACCTTTACCTAGAAGTACTCTGCCATGTCTTGCCCGTTCATTCATCGTTTGTTGGGTTTCATGAGGGATCCCATTGAAGTAGATCCCTTTTATGAAGGGATCCTATTGAATGCAGCATTAACTTAGAACGTAGCATAAAGTTGTCACTGCTCCCAGCTGGGATGTGGTGTCTTGGCATCCCTTCCTGCCGTCCTTGAGTCTTTCCCATCTTCAGTTCTATAATTTTCTCTCAAACAAATGCTCTTTTAGAGTTAACACTAAAGATCTGGTCTTTGCCATCAAGGTTGACAGAACAGCTGTTCATGGTGTTTGCAGTGAAACCTGTGTTCTCTTTCAATGCAGTCTGTGGCTTTAACGTGTGTCCTGTAATTTCGCCAAGTTCATTTCTCGCCTCTGGTAACTTGGGGGTGGATTTCCTTGGACTCTCTAGGTGTACTGCTATGTCAGATGCAAAATGTCACCCAGCTTCCTGTCACATATCCTTGTCTGTGCATTCACGCATCTACCTCATTCCGGTTTTCTTTCTAATCTCATGTATTCCTATTGCGAGGGAATGTGTTCTTTTCCCGATCCTTTTGTAGTTCATACACGTGACAATTGGGTTTCCACGCACGTGCGTGAGATGTGCCTCCTTCAAACCTTGTTACTATGTCGGCACATTACCCGCCTGGCATGGAAAAAGAAAAAAAAAAATGTGTTATTTTCCTACCATTTGAAAAAAGAAATCCTCCATTGCTTTTATTTGAGTTTTGAATACTTGTGAAAATTTTCAAAAGAAAGTAATTGTTTACCATTTTTGCTGCTTATTACAATGAGCTGTGTCCATTAGCTGTGTCACCCCACTCTTGCATTTCCAGAATAGTCCCTACCCGATTGCAGCGGGCATGTTTCTCGAGTGGTATTGCATTCCATGTGCTTGATTTTGTGCTAGAACTGGCACAGCGCCTGCCCTACCTGCAGCCCTGGGTTGTGGCCTAGTTGTGTACCATGTGATTTGCCACCCCCCTTCTAGGCCCTATTAATTCAGCCAGAACTGAACACCTGACCCAAGGGCAGCAAGCAATCATCAGAGCATAGAGCTGGCAGAACACGATGGACCACGGACACCACCAGGCCTTCCAGATCTGAAATGCAAACAAGGAAACAGAAGCTTCTAGGCATCAGAAGGTGTGGGGAGCAGCACAGTACTCAGAGGAGTGAGGAGCTTGGCGCCTGCTGGGAGGAAGGCCTGGCCATGGTATGTTCTTGGATTTCTGGCAGCAGCCCTCACTGGTCCACGTGCGTCCCCACTACAGACTCCTTGACTTGAGCCAGCTTGAGTGGGTCTCTACTCTTTTCTATTGTTTTGCCACTTGGCTGCTTCCTGGCCAAGTTGCACCTGACTGCGTGAATACCTGTTCAAACGTGTGTTCTCTGTTCTCTAAGATGGGTGAAAGTTGATGCCTTCTAGTCTCAGTGAATTTAACCTGTGATTTTATGTCTAGGTATATTGTTCCTTTACGGAACCCACCACGTGCGGGCCATAAAATGAGTGAAGTCACAGTGCACCCTGTTCTCTTATTTTTGAAGTGTTTCACGATTTCCAGCATGTCCATCAGATGGGGGGATTGCTAACTTCTCTCTTACTCATGTACTTACATTCTGTAGTTCTCATTGCATCACTTTGGATGTTTACTTTGAAAAGCAGAAACTGTCTCTTTAAACTTGGCCCTCAATGTCATTTGCGTATCTCTGAGAACAATAGCTATGTCCCACCCCAGTCTGTATTTCCGTTGGTTGTTGGCACTTTTTTCTCATTCCCCCCATCTCATTACCTTGTCTGTTTTCTGGCACTCACTATAATCAGTCTTGCACTAGAGCTGTTTGTGGACTTGGCTTCACCCCCTCCTCCTCAGCCCTCACCCACCCATTAAATTGTGAGCTCTTAGAAGACAGGGGTGGCCTTTCGTGTCTGATCCCCTACCAAATCTAGCACAGTGCCTTGCATCAAGTAGATTTCAATAAATATATGTTAAATGGCATTGGTCTTCCTTGACTTCTTTTGTCAAAGCTTCATTTACCACTTCCCTTGCTCCTTTCTCCATGCCATGGGGTTCTATACTTGTCCTTGCACTTGGAAACTGCCCCCTCCTGGGGTCCAGGTGCTGTTGTGGCCCCTGCTGGGAATGGTTATTCCAGTGCTTGCTGGGCACTTGGAGGGAAGAGGAAGCACCCTGATGGGGAGGCTGGTTTGCCTGGAACTCTGAGCTCTCCCTTGGCAGAAAGGGGTCTTTCACTCAGCCCCCCCTCACCGCAGCTAGGGCTCCCCAAATCGGAATTCCAGGTGGGAGCAGAAGACAAGGCCAGATCCTCAGCTCCTCCCTCAGGGACTGGGAATGGGATAACATGGCTTTGGGACTTGAGAATCATCGCTAGGCTGCGTAGGGTTGGGAGCAGGAGTTCAGTCCTCTTGGTGGCCTGTGGCTGGCCCTCTGCCTGGTGACCACTGCCTCAGAGAAGTCAGGGGCAGGAGCAGGCCCCAGTTTCCTGGCCCTTCTAAATGCCAACGGCTCAGCTGTGGAGGCAGCAGCCCAACGGCAGAAGGACATCCCATCCCTCGGGCTCCGGGATGCACGTCCCGATGGGAGCCAACAGGAGGAGACAACGTGACTCTCTCCACTGCCCCAGTCTCCCTGGCTTCTGGCAGGGGCCCATGCTCATCACAACTGTCGATTCTCCTACCCCAGGTGCAGCTCTGGGTGGGTGGAGCGATACCGCCCCCCTTGAGGGTTGCTTCCTACTTAGCAAGGCAGCCACCTCCCGGTGCATCCAACCCCAGCCAATGCCTGACCCGGCCTGGCCCAGCCCTTGCCGCTTGCAAGTCACTTAGTTGCTGGAAAAACATCATTATGTGCTTGTTACTGAGAATTCTACCTGTTTGTTTTTTCTTAAAATGTGTGCAAGCTGTTCTGACAAGCCTCAGATGTGCATGGGTCCATTTGGACAGTTGACACTGCACCCAAGGCAGGAGGGGACAGCATGGGGTTTTCTCTGGGGATCCTATAATCCCCTAGTGGAGGATTGAGAATATTCTCTCCTGCCTCTCTCGTAGTTCCCCTCAGCACTGTAGCTCTTCCAACACCACCCTCTGTAGAGCAAACAAGAAGGCATCTGAGGAAACGGGATGTGCCTTTTGGCTCTCCTCCCTGGTGGAACATTAAAAAATCCAAGATTAGTGGAAAGATCATGTGCTACACCCTAGAAGTCTCTTGCTGGCCTGAGATTCACAGTCCCAAAACCCTAATCTCTGGGCCAGTGTCTGCAGCCCTGATTCCTCTAGCCCAAATTCCCCATCACAGCTCTCTGCCCCAGCCTACCTCTCATTACAGGAAGGACACTGCATTTTAGCTTCCCCTCCCCAATACTCTCCCAGCCTATTTTCCTGAAGCTTCCAGAGCTGTGTCTTTGTCCACCCTCACTAGTCTCCAGTAGACGTGATGCACCTTCTGGGCTAAAATGCATTTCATTCAAAAGCTCCCTGCACAATAAAAAACATGGCCTCAAATTTTTTTCGGGCAAGATGTGTCAGAAAAACTCTCTGCTCTGTCATCCCTTTTCTGACCTTTATTCAACAAGTATTTATTGAGCACCTGCTCTGTGCTGGGCCCCAGAGATGTAAAAGCAAGTGACAAGGTCCCTGCCCTCAAGGACAGAGTGCCAGAGAGAAACAGACATGCAGCCAAAATGTCACCACAAGTGGGGCCTATGTAAATGTTCACCAAGCTGTGCTCCTGGGTAGGATTTGTGCACTTGAGTGGAGGCAGGTTACACAACAACTACCAAGCCAAATACATACAACATTAGTGGATAAATCCCCCCACTCCCTCCTCAGATGCTATGGGGTTTTATTAATACATTCCTCTCTGGCACCTCTCCATCCTTGCCCCAGCCCTGCTCCATCAGCCTCACTGGCATCCCTGCCTCTTTACCTTGCCTTGCCTTGCCTTGCCTTTCTGGAACCAGTCCATGTTCCACTCTGCACCTGTCGACCTCTGGGGGAGGAAGGCAGCTCCAATGGGGTGATCCTCACCCGAGCCCAGCAGGCCCCACCGTGCTACAGAGAGTTCTTTACTGTAAGGTCGGCCTGTCACTTCAGCACTTTCAAAGGTGGGTGGGGCCGGCACCTCAGGGTGCTGTGAGCTGGCTGGGCTACATCACTCCTGGGATACTGTGCTGCTAATTCTCTGTCCATCCCAGTCCTCTGCCCCATCTCCTCCAACAAGCCAGCTTCCCCCACAAGTTTAAGTCTGTTCATCCCTTTCTTCCCTATCGTAAATTCTGCACTCCTGAGGTGTTTCCTCTGGGCCTCTACAGTCCAGGGGCTTCTGGCACCACCACCCCTTATTGAGCTGTTCGTCATTGGTGTCTACAGGTGTCTCCCTTCCCCCACAGAAGTCTCCTTCACCTTTGAACACCCACCTGCTGGATGCCACAGGGGTCCAGACAGAGAGGGCCCTAACCACACCCTGCCCCCAACCGGGAAGAGGCCCCTCCCTCCTCCCTGGGCTCCCTGTGCTGCCAGACCCTGACCCCACAGCCTGGGAGGGGCTGCAACCCCAGACTGGGAGCCCCCTAGGTAAGGTGGGGCAGATCTCCCTGGACCCCACTGGACACTGGGGCCCTGGATGAAGATGTCTTTGGAATTCATGAGAGGAATTGGCTCTCCCACCCAGGGCCATGTCCTTGGGGATGGGACAGGTGGGACAGAATGTAGCCTAAGCCTGGGCCTCCCCTCACCTCCTGCACCCCCAGATGGAAGTGGTGGAGATGATGGATCAGATCGTCTACTGGGTGTGGGAGGACTCGTCAGGACTGGGCCAGCCCCAGCTCCAGGGGGCCCCGGCCACAGAGCCCATGGCATTGTCCATGATGCTGCTGAACCTGGCAGAGCAGCTCAGGGAGGCAGACAAGGAACTGGCAGGCAAATACACAGAGCTGGGGAACTGGTGCACTTGGAGGATTCTGCAGCTCATGCAGGTTGGGTGGGCCTAGGGACCTGGGCAGCAGGGGGCCCTCCACTCCCCAACTCCCCAGGGTGTCCTCGGGCTTTACACACCTGGAGAGAGACATAGGGAGGTCCCCACCTGAGGAAGGTGGAGGGCTCAAGGGCTGGAGGGAGGGAGCGGAGCCCTAGGCAAGGCCTGACAGCAGGAGACCCTCCAGATCAAAGTCCCTCCCAGGCATGTGGGTGGCCACCGCACAAAGGTGCTGACCTCCTGGTTGGAGGTGGCAGGTGAGTGGCAGGTGCCTGGAGAATGGGGATGGATGAGGCCTCCACCATGGCTCAGAAGGTCCCCAAGGTCAGGAGCTGCCAAATGGGAGGGGCCAAATGGTGGAGATTGGGGGTGTTGACCCTGAACCTCAAGAAGCCTCAGGGCACCAAGCCCACTTGAGAAGGGCAACAAATGCCAATGACCAAGGCCAAAGCCCAGATTTCACCATCGGGGAATGAACTTCCAAGATTCAGTAATAATTCTGAAATTTATCTCTGGTATGGTTTGGCTGTGTCCCCACCCAAATCTCGTCTTGAATTCCCACATGTTGTGGGAGGGACCCAGTGAGAGGTTCAATTCAATTATCATGGGGGCAGGTCTTTCCCATGCTGTTCTCAGGATAGTGAGTAAGTCTCACAAGATCTGATGGTTTTTAAAAGGGGCGTTTCCCCGCACAAGCTCTCTTCTCTTGTTTGCTGCCATGTGAGATGTGCCTTTCACATTCCACCACGATTGTGAGGCCTCCCCAGCCACGTGGAACTGTAAGTCCATTAAACCTCCTTCTTTTGTAAATTGCCCAGTCTTGGGAATGTCTTTATCGGCAGCATGAAAACAGACTAAAACAGTAAATTGGTGCCAGTAGAGTGGGGTACTGCTGAAAAGATACCCAAAAATGTGTATGGATGAAAAGTTAAATATTAAATTTGAACTCAATTGAACATGGACACAAACAATGGTCACCAAGTCCCGGAACAGGTTGTGTGAGCCCCTTGAGACGTTCATCCACTGCTGTGTCAGAGAAATCTCCATTTCAATCTATTCCTATACATTGAAAAACAACAGACAATCGCAAAAACAAGTTGACCTATTCGTGTTTCTTGAGCCCAGTTGTGAAGGGCCCTCGTGACTGGGCCTCATGCCAAACAACTCGTTACAAAAAGAGCTAGGGTCCCAGACTGCACCAAAGCTTCATGAGACCTCTCCTTGTCTGTGCACAGATGACTGGCCAACTCTGGAGCCCAGGATGTTGCTTCCCAGTCTGGTGGTGAATCCTCCACAATCTGGTGAGTGTAAATATATATATTCCCTTCTCCCCTTCCCATTGCAATTTGCTTATTGTATCAATCTGCTTATTATATCATTTGCTTATTATTATATCACTTGCTTATTATATCTGCATTGCCATTTACATGGGATAAAGGTTGTTTACCCTTAAAGGTATTGTGTGTGTATCTTTTCTTCTCCCCTCACGCATTTCCTGCACAGAAAAATGTGGAAGTGACTTTGGAACTGGGTAAAAGGCAGAGGTTGGATTCCAAATTTTGAAGGGCTCAGAAGAGGACAGAAAAATGTGGGAAAGTTTGAAACTCCCTAGAGACTTGTCGAATTGCTTTGATCAAAATGCTGGTAATTATTATATGAACAATGAAATCCAGACTGAGGTGGTCTCAGATGGGGATGAGAAACTTGTTGGGAATTGGAGTAAAGGTGACTCTCGTTATGTTTTAGCAAAGAGACTGGCAGCATTTTGCCCCTGCCCTAGAGATTTGTGGAACTTTGAATTTGAGAGAGATGATTTAGGATATCTGGTGGAAGAAATTTCTAAGTAGCAAAGCATTCAAGATATGACTTGAGTGCTGTTAAAGGCATTCAGTTTTAAAAGGGAAACAGAGCATAAAAGTTAGAAAAATTGGCAGCCTGTCAATGTGATAGAAAAGAAAATTCCCTTTTCTGAGGAGAAATTCAAGCTGGCTGCAGAAATTTGCATAAGTAAAAAGAAGCCAAATGTTAATCACCAAGACATTGGAGAAAATGCTTCCAGGGTGTTTCAGAGACTTTTGTGGCAGCCCTTCCCATCACAGGCCTGGAGGGCTAGAAGGAAAAAATGGTTTTGTGGGCCAGGCCCTGGGTCCCTCTGCTGTGTGAAGCCTAGGGACTTGGTGCCCTGTGCCCTAACCACTCCAGTTGTGACTAAAAGGGGCCAAAGTATAGCTCGGGCTATTGCTTCAGAGGGTGGAAACCCCAAGCCTTGAGAACTTCCATGTGGTGTTGAGCCTGCGAATGCACAGAAGTCAAGAATTGAGGTTTGGGGCCAGGCATGGTGGCTCACACCTGTAATCCCAATACTTTGGGAGGCCAAGGTGGGTAGATCACTTGAGGTCAGGAGTTGGAGACCAGCCTGGCCAACATGGAGAAACCCTGTTTCTACTAAAAATACAAAAATTAGCTGGACGTGGTGGTGCAAGCCTGTAATCCCAGCTACCCAGGAGGTTGAGGTTGGAGAATCACTTGAACCCAGAAGGTGGAGGTTGCAATGAGCCAAGATCATGCCACTGCACTCCAGCCTGGGTGACAGAGCAAGACACCATCTTAAAAAAAAAAATTGAGGTTTGGGAACCTCCACCTAGATTTCAGAGGATGTATGGAAATGCCTGGATGCCCAGGCAGAAGTTTGCTGCAGGAGTGGGGCCCTCATGGAGAACTCTGCTAGGGCAGTATGGAAGGGAAATGTGGGGTCAGAGCCTCCACACAGAGTCTCTACTGGGGCACCACCTAGTGGAGCTGTGAGAATAGGACCACCATCCTCCACACCCCAGAATGGTAGATCCACTGATGGCTTGCACTGTGCACCTGGAAAAGCTGCAGACACTCAACACCAGCCTGTGAAAGCAGCCAGGAGAGAAACTGTATCCTGCAAAGCCACAGGAGTGGAGCTGCCCAAGTCCGTGGGAGCCCACCTCTTGCATCAGCATGACCTAGACATGAGACATGGAGTCAAAAGAGATCATTTTGGAGTTTTAAGATTTGACTGCCCTGCTGGATTTCAGGCTTGCATGGGGCCTGTAGCCCCTTTGTTCTGGCCAATTTCTTTCATTTGGATCAGCTGTATTTACTCAATGCCTGAACCCCCGTTGTATCTAGGAAGTAACTAATTTGCTTTTGATTTTACAGGCTTATAAGTGGAAGGGACTTGCCTTGTCTCAGATGAGACTTTGGACTGTGGACTTTTGAGTTAATACTGAAATGAGTTAAGACTTTGGGGGACTGTTGGGAAGGCATGATTCACTTTGAAATGTGAGGACATGAGATTTGGGAGGGGAGAGGGCAGAATGCTATGGTTTGGCTGTGTCCCCACCCAAATCTCATCTTGAATTCCCACATGTTGTGGCAGGGACTCAGCAGGAGGTAATTATTCAATTACCATGGGGGCAGGTCTTTCCTGTGCTGTTCTCGTGATAGTGAATAAGTCTCACAAGATCTGATAGTTTTTAAAGGGGTATTTCCCTGCACAAGCTCTCTTCTCTTGTCTGCTGCCATGTGAGACATGGCTTTCACCTTGCACCATGATTGTGAGGCCTCCCTAGCCACGTGGAACTGTAAGTCCATTAAACCTCCTCCTTTTGTAAATTGCCCAGTCTTTGGTATGTCTTTATCAGCAGGGTGAAAACAGAGTATTACAATCTCCAAACCTAACCGTTATTATAATGTAATGATCCATCTTCATCCTCACTTTCAGAGCTGGCCCTCTGGTGCCCAAAGCAGACTCCTGGGGTCCCTGTATTGGGCTCTTACCCACTTCCTGCTGGCCGCAGCATGACACCTGATGCTCCTGGAGCAGCCAACTGGATTCCAGAAGAAAGGCTTCAGTGGTGTGTTTTCCAGAAGGAACCTGGCTCCTAGGATTAACAGTTGAGTCAAATCTCAAAAACCCTTTGCCCTTAACTACTGAAAACTACCAGCATCTATAGCAGTCATAGTCACAAGATTTCCTTTAAATTTTTCAGCAATTGTTTTCCTAAAGCATTCTGTAAAGACTGGCTTGAAGTTTGTTTAGTTGAGATAAAAATGTGTTTGACTGCACTCCAGCCTGAGAGACCGAGTGACATACTGTCTCAAAAATAAATAAATAAATAAGTTTTTTAAAACGTGTTTGAGAACCACATTTTTCTCCGATGCTTTATTTTTTTCTTTATATTTTTATATTCTTTATTTCTTGGGATTCGAGACAATTTATCAGAGACACAATTGTACACAGCTTTGGAGTTTTTCCTTCTGGAGATTCTCCTTTTTTTTCTTGCAAGATGAGAATTCCCCATGGTGCTCTTTCTGAAGACACTTATGACTTAAATGGAGTCAAACAAGTAAAAACTAAATTCCATTCTTAAAATTCCTTCATTCAATGCTACAAACGCTGGTGTGCCAAATCATCAAGTGAGATTTTTTATCCTGTTCTGTGTTATTATTAAAAATGTATGAACAGGCCGGGCACAGTGGCTCACTCCTGTAATGCTAACACTTTGGGAGGCTGAGGTGGGCAGATCACTTGAGCTCAGGAGTTTGAGACCAGCCTGGGCAACATGACAAAACCCCATCTCTACCAAAAATACAAAAAAAAAATAGCTGGGCATGATGGCACGCACCCATAGTCCCAGCTACTCAGGAGGCTGAGGTGGGAGGATCACTTGAGCCTGAGAGGCAGAGGTTGCAGTGAGCTATGACTGCACCACTGCACTCCATCCTGAGTGGCAGAATGAGACTGTGTCTCAGAAAAAAAATATGACTATTGTCTATTTTATATTCATTTTTAATTACACAAACAAAACATGAATATAATCTCATTTTAAAATATTAAACAAATACAAATAAAATAAAAACCCCATGTAGTCACTCTCTGGCCCCTCTCAATCGCACCCCCCTTTCTGAGAAGATCTGTCCTGATGTTTTTCTGCATATTTACCTGCATATATGTACACACACAATAGACAGTTTATCATGCCAGCTGCTTATCATGCAACTTACTTTCTTCACTTAACTAAGCATGGGAGAATGTTGGGAGAGTGTTGTTAACTACAGGTCAGTATTTCATAGCATGAGCATAGTAAGGTTTATTTGACCCTTCCCCTTCTTGGTGAATATTCAGGTATTTTCCAGGGTTTTGCTAATAGAAACAATGCTGCAAGAGCCTTGCTCAGATCTCTTGTGCACAGGTGTGAGCTGTATGACAGATGCTGAGTTAGGTAGAGTGACACTAGATTGCTTCAACAAAGAGACCTGCAATAAAGCAGTAGCTTAGAGAAAATTGAGGATCGTTTCTCATGGAAGTCTGAGCCACGTAGTCCTGGTTGATGGGGCAGCTCTGCTCCACACAGTCACTCAGAGACCCCAGCTCCTCACATTGCCTTTTTCCTCTCTTCTCTAGGACAGCACTTCTCAAACTATCTATGGTGAAAAGCCAGTTTATTTCATTCAATTGTGGAATGAAATATTTTTTAACTTGCAATAAAGATGCCATGGTGATATTCTGTTACTATAAAAGCCTTAATATCTGTACTAACCCAATGTAAACTAAAAATAAAATCCTAAGCCCCCAGCTGACTGAACAGATCCCCTCTTGGCCAGGGGGACATTAGAAAACCTTAAAAATGAGTTCACAGCCATGACGAGACAGGATGTCAGACATGCCTCATTGTACCCCCTCCCTTTTGGAGATTAAACACAACAACTAACCTGCATTGGTGTTAAAATAGAGATCATAAGACTGACAGAACACACTCTTGATGACAATTAGATGCGAAATTATAAACAGGACCTAAGGCCATGCCACGCAAAGGTTAAGTCCCACACCCCTGCACTTACAGAATGAACTGTGCTCTCACTGCCACAAGCTTTTTCTTTTTCTCTAGCAGCTAAACAAGCACTGGCCTTGAAATAAGCAAGATTATAAACAATTGCAGCTCAGTCAGCTTCAGACATGGACTAACTGAACCTCTGTTCCACCAGGCATAACTACAGCTTTGATTGGACAAGAGATCGATGTCAGTAACTTTCTCCTGATAAGACCAGCAGCCACATGCTTGTTCTTGCCAGTTTACAGAGATTTCATGCTTGAGTGACTTCATGTCCTGAAAAGACCTTTGGATGTATAGGACCTAACTGTAATACATTTAAATGTTGAGTCTCCACCCCAAAGTGAACATGGGTCATATGTTACATGCATGTTTGTTCAGTACACATGTGTCAGGACCCCCTTTATGAATATTCATAGCTCTTCCTGTAACCTGTTGAATATGTATGTTTAGCTAACCTGTCCAGCACCAAGATCCTAGCCCAACCCCTCCTCCTTCAAAGTGCCTGTCTCTTGTCTTGGCCAGAGGCATGCTTCCCAGCCTGCAGGATGACCACCTTGCAAGCTGTAACCCTTAAAAAGAAGTAAAGTCTCCTTTTTCCTTTCCAAATTTATAGATTTGTTTAAAAGTTAACGCTGGTCATGGACCCACCATTAACAGACAATTTGTGGGTGCACAGTGGTTCAGGGACCCTGCTATAGCAGCTCCACTTGAGGAGGAGCTTGAGTGGGGAGTGGGCACCACACTCACCCCAAGGGATGCTGGGTAATCTCGTCTCACTGAGCAGCCTAGCACCCAGGAATAATAGCCGTTGGGCCAGAGAGACAATGAGCAGTCTCACCCACAGATCCCCAGAAGTGGCATTTACTGGGTTCAAAAGGTACAGGCATTTTAAAAGTAGATTCTGGCAACTTTCCCTCCAAAAAAGCCTGTACCAAGTGGCAAGAGTTCCCATGTCCCCCTACCCTAGCCAAAACCAATAGGCAAAAATGGCAGGTACTTCCTTATCATTTGCACTTCGCTGATTACTAGTGCAGTCAGGTTGAACATCTTTTTACTATTACAGACCATTCAATGGCATCTTCTGTAAACTGCTCTTTCATACTCTTTGCTGATTTCCCTATGGACATGCAGTTCTTTTTATATGCTTGATAGTAATCCTTTGTCTGTTATGTACGTTGTAGATGCTTCTTCCACGGTGTTTTTTTGTTTGTTTGTTTTCTTTTGGTTTTTTTTGAGACAGAGTCTCGCTCTGTTGCCCAGGCTGGAGTGCAGTGGCGCAATCTCGGCTCACTGCAAGCTCCACCTCCAGGGTTCACGCCATTCTCCTGCCTCAGCCTCCTGAGTAGCTGGGACTACAGGCACCCACCACCACGCCCAGCTAATTTTTTGTATTTTTAGTAGAGACGGGGTTTCACCACGTTAGCCAGGATGGTCTCGATCTCCTGACCTCGTGATCCGCCCGCCTCAGCCTCCCAAAGTGTTGGGATTACAGGCATGAGCCACCGCGCCCGGCCCCGCAGTGTTATTTTTAACTTAGTTAATGGTGCATTTATTGTCCTGTAGAAGTTATATTTTTCACAGTTATGTCCTCAAATGTATCAGGCTTTTCTTTTATGGTGTGTGCATTTTGTGCCTTACTTAATAACATCTTCTTTATCCTCTAGTCTTGTTTTCATAAATTTGCTTGTATAGTTTTTTATAGTTTTGTTTTTTATGTTTAGACTTTTTATTAATCACTCAGGAATATTGTCTTTTCTATGATATATAGTTAGAATCTATTATTTTGTTTTCCTTACATGAATAGCCAATTGTCCCAACACCATTCTTCCCCCGATTATTTGAAATGCCAAGTTCATCACATAGAAAGTAAGCTCCATGCTTCCGTGAGGGCAGAGGCTTTGTTTTCCTCACCCCTAAAATAATGTCTGGCACATCATGATTTGTCAACTGAATGGATGGATGAATGAATGAATGAATGAATGAATGAATTCTAAATAGCCAAATTTTCATGGGTGTGTTTCTGGAATTTCTGTTGTCCTATCAATTAATATGCTGATTCTTGCTTCAATACTCTACTGTTTTAACTATTGCTTTATAAGTTTTGATATCTAGTAGGCTCTTTCTTTTAAGATTTTTTGCCAATCTTGTACCTTTCTCTTCCAAATTGATTTAAGATTTGCCTCACAGGTTCTATTGAAATCCTTTGAGGATTATGATTGGGGTTGCATTAAAGTTATAGATTAATTTCAGAAGAGCAGACGTCTTTCAAAGTTGAATCTTTCTATCCAATAACATGACATATCTTATCATTTATTCAGGCTGCTTTTATGTCCTGTAGTGAGTTTTTATATTTTTCTTTATATCAGTCTTATGCATTTTTATACCTTTTAAGTTCAAATGATTTTATAGTTTGCATTGCTCTGGGGATTACAAGGTTTTTAAAAATAGTATATTGGTTAATTGGTCATTCCTAGAAAGGTAGAGCTTGTGAAAACATCTCATGTGAACACTAAAGATTTGTCAGGTGCTTCTTTTAGATTCTTTAGAAAATGAGCACAACATAGCTGAATAATTACAGTCTTTTCTCGTCCAACATTTATACTCTGTATTTCTTTCTTGTCTCACATTGATCAGGCTGAGTCCATTACGGAAAGTTGGCAAGGATGCTGTGAATAGGTGCTGAATTTTATCAAATGCTTTTCCTACATCAGTTGAGATAATATATTATGTTTTCCCTTTAACCAGTAATGAAGTGAATTACATTAATAACTCTGTTAATATTGATTTGTCTTTGCATTCTTGGAGGGAACCTGTAATTTGACATGATAAAGGATCCTTGTAATGTCCTCATGGATATGAGGTATCTTTGTGTTTTTGTTCATGAAGAAGATTGATCTACACAGTGCTTTTACTGTATTCTTATTCCAATTTTGGTATCGGGATTGTAATAGCCTCATAAAATGGGTTTGGATGCTTTCTATCTTTTTCAATGCAGGGAAGGGTTTGTACAATATGGGAATTACCTATTTCAATTCAGATTTAGCAGAATTTAACCATATAACCACCTGGGCCTGATGCAATATTGAAGCATAGATCTTTGACTATCTTTACATTTCTTCTACGGATATTGGTTTATTCTGATTTTCTACTTCTTGACCAATTATTATAATTTATATTTTCCTAGAAAATTTTCTATTTTATCTATATTTTCTAATGTATTAACATAAAACTATATATAGTATTCTTTTTTTGTGTGTGAGACAGAGTCTTGCTCTGTCACCCACGCTGGAATGCAGTAGCACAATCTCGGTTCACTGCAACCTCCACCTCCTGGGTTCAAGTGATTCTCCTGTCTCAGCCTCCTGAGTAGCTGGGATTACAGGCATGTGCCACCATGCCTGACTAATTTTGTATTTTTAGTAGAGATGGGGTTTCTCCATGTTGCCCAGGCTGGTCTCTAACTCCTGACCTCAGGTGATCCGCCCACCTCAGTCTCCATTGCATCCGGCCTATATATAGTATTCTCTTACAAGTTTTAGAAAAATTGACTCTGCATCTGAAGTTTACACCCTGTCATGTTTCTTATCATATTTATTTGTTTTTTCACCTTCTTTTCTCCTGACCAATATCTCCATGAATTTGTGCATTTTTAAATATTGGTCTTTTCAACTATTCTGGGCTTTTTGCAATTCATTTATTTTATTAATCATTATTTTCAGTATTGGGGGCTTTCCTTTGGTTACTAATTTCTTATTTTAGTGCTTTGGATTCAATAAATATGGTTTCTGCCTTTGAACTTGAGATTTTCTTTGTGACCAAATATATAGTCAGTCTTGGATAATGTTTCATATACTTTTGAGAAGAAAATCTGTGTTATCTGATTGTCAGATGCAGTTATACACACTGTGCACCTTACGTCAAGCTCCTGACTTGAGTTATTCAGATCCTCTATATTCTTATTTATTTTGTTGTTTCCTTGGTCTGTCAGTTCCTGAGAGAAGCATAGTAAGTCTCTTTCACTCTGACTATGAACTTGTCAATTTTTTTTGAACTTCTATCAAGTTTTTGTTTCACATATTATGAAACTATATTGGGCACCAAGCCTTTAAGCTTGTGTCTTTTACATATAGGAATAGTCATATTTGTCCCTGAGAAAGCTTTTTGCTTTGGGCTCCATTTTACATGATAGTAGTATTGTTCTACCTGCTTTCTCTCTGTTAGTATTTTCCCGGCATTTTTAAAATCCATTTATTTTGACCCTTCTCATTATTTGTTTTGTAAAAAGACCCTGAGTTTGTTGGGAGTAGTAGTGTTGCAAGTTTCAAATCTACATTTCCCATCCTTCCTTGCAGATAGGGGTGGCCAGTAAAATGAGAGTGGAAGTCATTGGGTGGAGCTTCTAGAAAGTTCCTGACAGTGAGCTGAATTACCAGGAGCTGCTCCGTTTGGTCCCCATACTTTCTATTTCTCCTAACCTAGAACACATACTTGATGGCTGGAGCTTCAGCAGCCTAGTTGGTGCAGATAGAAAAAAAAAGCCAAGAAAATCGTAAAGATCTCTCTTGACATCCTCAAGCAACTAACCAAAGCCAGCAACTGCCTACTTCCATATGTCTCCATACGTGGAAAAAATAAACTCTTTTGTGTTTAAATCCCCATTGCTGGTTTTCTGTTACTCCATTGAACACAATTCCTAATTAATACATTGCCTGTGGAGGCAACCAGTATTACCCAGTTTTTGTTTATTCTTCCAGAGATATTCTTTTTACTGTCATCATTTTAAGTATATTTTCAACTTTTTATAACGGGCAATTTCAGACATACACATAAATAGCAAATGGTATAATGAACCTCCACGTACCCACCACCCAACTTCAACAATTATCCATTGACCTTCTATGCATGTACATGCACACACACACACACAAACATGCACATTCCTGTTTTATACAAATGCTAGCATGCTACTCACACTGTGCTTTACTTTTCTTTCTTAAATTAACAATGTGTGTTGGAGATGGTTTATATCAGCACCTGATTTCTTCATTCTCTTTAATGTCCATCTAGTATTCTTTTATCTCTTCACAAAAATATATCTGTAGAATCAATTCCTGCCTGTGCAATTGCTGGGTCAAAAGGTACACAATTTGTAATTTTGATAGATGTTGTCAAATTACCCCCACAGAAGTCGTACCAGGTCCAACTCCCAAAAGTAACATAGTGAGAGGTGACAGCGTGCTGGCAGTCCTCACAGCCCTCGCTTGCTCTCGGCACCTCCTCTGTCTGGGCTACCATTTTGGTGGCACTTGAGGAGCCCTTCAGCCCACCGCTGCACTGTGGGAGCCCCTTTCTGGGCTGGCCAAGGCCGGAGCCCACTCCCTCAGCTTGCAGGGAGGTGTGGAGGGAGAGGCGCGAGCGGGAACCGGGGTTGCGTGCGGCGCTTGCGGGCCAGCTGGAGTTCGGGTGGGCGTGAGCTTGGCGGGCCCTGCACTCGGAGCAGCCGGCCGGCCCTGCCGGCCCGGGCAATGAGGGACTTAGCACCCGGGCTAGCGACTGCGGAGGGCATACTGGGTCCCCCAGCAGTGCCAGCCCACCGGCGCTGCCCTCGATTTCTCACGGGGCCTTAGCTGCCTTCCCGCGGGGCAGGCCTCCGGACTGCAGCCCGCCATGCCAGAGCCTTCCCCCACCTCCCTGGGTTCCCATGCAGCCCGAGCCTCCCCGACGAGCGCCGCCCCCTGCTCCACGGCGCCCAGTCCCCTGGACCACCCAAGGGCTGAGGAGTGCAAGCACACGGCGCAGGACTAGCAGGCAACTCTACCTGCAGCCCCGGGTGCAGGATCCACTAGGTGAAGCCAGCTGGGCTCCTGAGTCTGGTGAGGACGTGGAGAGTCTTTATATCTAGCCCAGGGATTGTAAACACACCAATCGGCACTCTGTATCTAGCTCAAGGATTGTAAACACACCAATCACCACCCTGTATTCAGCTCAAGGTTTGTGAGTGCACCAATCGACACTCTGTAGCTAGCTGCTCTGGTGGGGCCTTGGAGAACCTTTATGTCTAGCTCAGGGATTGTAAACACACCAATCGGCACTCTGTATCTAGCTCAAGGTTTGTAAACACACCAATCAGCACCCTGTGTTTAGCTCAAGGTTTGTGAGTGCACCAATCGATACTCTGTATCTAGCTGCTCTGGTGGGGCCTTGGAGAACCTTTATGTCTAGCTCAGGGATTGTAAATACACCAATCGGCACTCTGTATCTAGCTCAAGGTTTGTAAACACACCAATCAGCACCCTGTGTTTAGCTCAAGGTTTGTGAGCGCACCAATCGATACTCTGTATCTAGCTGCTCTGGTGGGGCCTTAGAGAACCTGTGTGTCGAAACTCTGTATCTAACTAATCTGATGGGGACATGGAGAACCTTTGTATCTAGCTCAGGGATTGTAAATGCACCAATCAGCGCCCTGTCAAAACAGGCCACTTGACTCTACCAATCAGCAGGATGTGGGTGGGGCCAGATAAGAGAATAAAAGCAGGCTGCCGGAGCCATCAGTGGCAACCCGCTCGGGTCCCCTTCCACACTGTGCAAGCTTTGTTCTTTCACTCTTTATAATAAATCTTGCTACTGCTCACTCTTTGGGTCCACGCTGCTTTTATGAGCTGTAACACTCACCGCGAAGATCTGCAGCTTCACTCCTGAAGCTAGTGAGACCACCGGGGGGAACGAACAACTCCAGACGCACTGCTTTAAGAGCTGTAACACTCACCGCGAGGGTCCGTGGCTTCATTCTTGAAGTCAGTGAGACCAAGAACCCACCAATTCCAGACACAATAGGACAGTGCCTATTTGCCCACACTCTTGCCAACATTGGGTGCTATCAAACTTTTCTATTTTCACCAGTCTGATAAATGAAAGCAGGCAATTCTGATTTGGATTTCTCTTATTTGGAAGTCATTTGTATTTCTCTCCAGTGAACCGTATTCCTAGTTTATGCCTGTTTTGCTTGTGGTGTTGTCATTTTTCTTACTATTTTGTAGGAGCTATTAAATAATAGGAAAACTAGCCTCCTTGTCTCCAACAGGAATTGCGAATAATTTTCCCGGTTCAACATTTGCCCTGGACTTTGCTGGTAGGAAGTTTTGTATTGAAGAAACTTTTTGTTTTTATGTACTGAATTAATCAAGCTTGTCTGTTTTGGCTTCTATCATACTTTAAAAGGCCTTCTCTCTTCCAACATATTTTAAATGTCCCATATTTTCTTCCAATATTTTTATAGCCTTTTTTTTAATCTTTAAATCTGATCCATCCAGAATTTAGTTGGTTGCACATTATGAGGTGGGATTCAACTTCACATTTTTCCCAGATGGCCACCTACTTGTCCCTACACCATTTATTGAATAACCCATCTTTCCCCAAGGAACTGAAATAACATTTCTATCATATTCTAAATTCCTCGTTTGTATTTGGATGTATTTTAGACTTTCTGTTTTTTCTATTGTTCTGTCTTCTATTCATATATTAGTATTACACTGTTCTTTTAAATTACTCTCAATTTGTATTTTAATATAATTATTATTAAATATTATGTCAAACATATATTATGTTATAGTAAGTATTATATTAAATATTACCTCACACATATGTTATAAGTATTGTATTAAATATTACATCAAACATATATTATGTTATAAATATTATATTAAATATTACATCAAACATGTTATAAGTATATTAAATATTACATCAAACATATATTATATTATATTAAATATTACATCAAGCATGTATTATGTTATAATAAGTATTATATTAAATGTTACATCAAACATATATTATTATGTTATAGTATTATATTAAATATTACCTCACACATATAAGTATTGTATTAAATATTACATCATACATATATTATTATGCTATAAGTATTATATTAAATATTACATCAAACATATATTATGTTATAATAAGTATTATATTAAATATTACATCAAACATATGTTATAAGTATTATATTAAATATTACATCAAGCATATATTGTTATAATAAATATTATATTAAATGTTACATCAAACATATTATTATGTTATAGTAAGTATTATATTAAATATTACCTCACACATATAAGTATTGCATTAAATATTACATCAAACATATATTATTGTTATAAGTGTTAAATATTACATCAAACATATATTTGTTATAAGTATTCTATTAAATATTACATCAAACATATATTATTGTTATAGTATTATATTAAATATTACCTCACACATATAAGTATTCTATTAAATATTACATCAAACATATATTGTTATAAGTATTATATTAAATATTACATCAAACATATATTATTATGTTATAATAAGCATTATATTGGTAGGACTACTGCCCCTTTCATTAGTCTTCCTTTTCAGAATACTTCTGGCTAATTTTACTCCTTTAGTTTTCTACACCAATGTTAGAATCATCTTGACGAATTCCGAAATTTTCTGTGGTTGTGTGTGTGGGATCATCTTTAATTTAGAGATTAATGTAGGGAAATTTTGCTTCTTTATGAAGTTCACTTTTTCTATCTGAGAATATAATAGACCACTCCATTCACTCAGGACTTTTTTGATGGCCCTGAGGAGCATTTTAAAATTTCTTTACATAGATCTTGCACATTTCTTGTTAAATTTATTTCAAGGTATTTTATTGTTTTTATTAAATGGCGTCTTTTCTTTTATTATATGTTCTAACTTATTGTTTGTCTCAATGATTTTGTACCCATACAACTTACTGAATTCTCCTTACTCTTCCTAACATTTTTTTTTTAATTTGTTTTTGTTGCTGTTGTTGTTGTTGTTGTTTGTTTTGAGACAGAGTCTCACTCTGTCCCTCAGGCTGGAGTGCAGTGGTGCAATCTTGGCTCGCTGCAAGCTCTGCCTCCCAGGTTCATGCCATTCTCCTGCCTCAGCCTCCCGAGTAGCTGGGATTACAGGCGTGTGCCACCACACCTGGCTATTTTTTTTTCTATTTTTAGTAGAGACGGGGTTTCACTGTGTTAGCCAGGATGGTCTCGATCTCCTGAACTTGTGATCCCCCGCCTCAGCCTCCCAAAGTGCTGGGATTACAGGCGTAAGCCACCGCGCCCAGCCCTACTCTTTGTAACTTTTTTAGTAGATTCCCTTAGATTTTTCCTGATGCAGAGACATATATATAATAGATAATCTGCAAATAATCATTGTTTGAATTCTGCTTTCTAATGTCCCAACTTTTCAGACTGTGAAATACAGCCTAGATACAGAGGACTGTGTAAATCATATATATTTTTACATGCATTTTCTGCACTTTAAAACTCTACAGTTATAAAGTGAACATACGCAGCTAACCCCCTGGACCCCAGATCAAGGGCTAGAGCCTTGGCCGCCACCCCAGCCCAGAGTGTGTCCCTGGCAATCGCCTTCTTACTAAATTTTTCGTAATCTTCCTTGCTTTGCATCAGAGTTTTGCCACTGAAGCACACATCCATCCATAAATCATATGATTCCACTTTGCTGTTTTTGAACTTTACATAAATGTAACTGTAATGTATGTTTTTTGCATGTCTTGCTTTTTTCATGCATCACTGTGTCTTTAAAATCCATCCTTACTATAGCATACATAAAGTGTATTCCTTTGCATCCCGGTAGAGTATTCCACTGTACAACATTACCATGATGTATTTATCCATCCCACCCCTGCTGAGTATTTGTTTTATTTTCAGCCACCAAATGCTGTGATGAACCATTGTACAATTTTCCTGTGGCTGCTGCAACAAAGTACCACAAAGTGGTCGACTTACAATAACAAAAATGGATTCTCCCACAGTTCTGGAAGCCGGAAATCCAAGATCAAGCCATCAGCAGAGCCACACTTCCCCTGAGGGTTTGAGGAGAGATTCTCTTTCTTGCTTCTTCCTCCAGCTTCTGGTGCTCCAGGCTTGAGGCCACATCACTCCACTTTCTACTTCCATATTCACAAAGCCTCTCTCAAATGGCCTCGTGCCTTTCTTTTATAAGGACACTTCTCATTGGGTTTAGGGCCCACGTGGATAACCAAGGATGATGTAATCTCGAGATCCTTAACTTAATTACATCCACAAAGACCATCTTCCCAAATAAGATCTCATTCATGGTGCCTAGGGATTAGGACATGGGCATATATTATTTTTGTTGTGGAGTGGGGGGCACCATTCAAAGTATTGCAACCATCTACACTTGCTTTCTGGCGCCCACATACACAAGTGTCTCTAGAGTTTGTATACTTAGCAGTGGAACTGCTGGGTCATAGGGGAAGTGTGTCTTCAATATTACTACGGGATGCCAACTCTTTTCCCAAAGCACACTCCACCAGCAGTGTGGGAAGTTTCCATTGCTGCACAGCTTCGCCAGCTTGCAACTGTGATACTTTTTGGTTTCTGCCAATCGGGTGGGTATGTAATGGTATCTCCCGCTAATATTAACTTACAGTTCTGAAATGACAAATGAAGTCGGGCACTTTTCATATGTTGTGAAGAATTGTCTGTTCAAGACTTTGGCCCATTTTTCTATTGTAGTCTATGTATTTTTCTTATTTTTTGTTCCTTCTATCTTCTAGTTATGAGAACTTAGTTACATGTTTGTTTCCCTTCTGTTCTCCAAATCTCCCATCAGAATCTCTAATGTTGCCCATCTCACCAAAACCTATAGGAAAGGGAATTCTGGAAAACATAGTTCAGGCTAGCCAAGTTGACACATTACAAAGCCACCTCAATCCATTTCTTGAACTCTCCTCAAATTACTCAGTCTGCATGTGACATTCGTTTCCTGTCAGACAGCTGTTACAGACGTGTAGCATGTTTTATCATTCAATAAAATATTTATTAATTCCCATGTTACTGTCCTTGAGCCCTGGGTGATTTCAATGTGCATTTCTTCTTTTCTAAACACGTGGGGATTTTTCTAGTTATATACAGTGAGCTTCTTCCTCTCTGCAGTGAGGGAGATGTGCGCCATCTCAGAGAAAGTACTTTAGAAAAAAACCTATTAGATTTGGACTTTTGTGGGGTATTTTGAGGAGGTTCCGAAGAAGCCGGGGTTTTCTCTAAGCACTGTCAGAGAGTGAGGACAAGTCTATGATTGGGTATCTTAGTAAATCTTTTCTCTGGGGAGGGCAGGCTAGAACAAAGCTAAAGCTGTAATTTGTAAAGAAGCAGCAGTCACCCACACTAGCCAAGCAGGAGGAGGACATTTGGTATTTTGTGGGTTGCATGTTAACCTTGTTTTTATCTGCACTTAGACAAAATAATGAAGTGGCCTTGCTTTGTCTCATTTTCTCATGGTCTCCAAGTAACCTTGTCTGAGGTTGGTATTCTGCGAGATTGTTTATGTCCAATAGGAGAACAGCATGGCCTCCCTGCAAGGGCCAGGCCAGCTTCCAAATGTCAGGGTCTGCTGTTTATTTTCCCTTTCTCTTGGGTTTCTAGCTTAATGACACTGTGGTCAGAGATCACACTCTGAATGATTTTAACCCTTTGAAACATGGTAAGATTTGCTTTAAGTTCCAGTTTGTGGTTGGTTTTCATGAATATTCCATGTGTGCCCAAGAGAATGTGCAGTCTGCAGTTGGGTGTGATGTTCCACATATGCCCATTAGGTTAAGCGGCCAGTTCCTACTCAAAACCATATCCTAAATTGTATTGTGTTTGCTTGATCTACCAATTACCGACAGAGGTGTGTTAAAGTCTTCCAACACTGCATATGAATTAGTCTTGGAAAAAAAATGAACTCACATCTGATTAACCTTCTGAATCCAACTACCAATACAGAAAATACAGAGTTTACTACCCTACAGGGCTGCAGCCATTAATATCCAGACTGTGGGGAATGCCACAGTACGAATAACACTGTTTTATTCAACAAATACATTGCAAGGGGAAAGCAAGAGACAGAGGGAGAACCTGTAGATTAAAAGACACTTAAAACCAGGCCAGGCACAGTGGCTCACTCCTGTAATCCCAGCACTTTGGGAGACCAACACAGGAGGATCAGTTGAGCCCAGGAATTCAAGACCAGCCTGGGCAACATAGCGAGATTCCATCTCTAAAACAAATTTTTTTTTTAATTAGCCAGGTGTGATGACACATGCCTGTGGTCCCAGCTACTCAGGAGGCTGAGGTGGGAGGATGGCTTGAGCCTGGGAGATGAAGGCTGCAGTGAACCTGGATGACAGCCTAGGAAACAGAGCAAGACTCTATCAAAAAAACAAACAAACAAACAAAAACATAAAACCATTATCAATCAGTGTATGAACCTCAGATGGCTTCTTATCCAAGCAAACTATAAAGGAAATATGTGACAATGGAGAGCTTGAATACTGACTGGCTATGTGACAATAATTAAAAATTATCACTAATTCTTAGTGTGATCATGTCATTATAGGATGTCTGGACTTTGCCTCAAAATACTTCAGGAAATTCTGGGAAGATGGCAGTGGCATAGCTCTCTAATCTCCCCAAATCCTCGCATAAAACAGAACCGGTGGCAGAATCAAAACTCCAAAGACAACATTTACAACAGTGCAAGTGGAAAGGTCTTCCTAATGAGCTCCAAAATACAAGTCGGTGGGTGCAAACCACCAAGAGCCACAAAATCCACAGAGCAGCCTGAGTGCAGGGTTCTGCTTTATGTGAGGATTTGGGGAGATTAAAGATTCATGCCACTGCCATCTTCCCAGAATTTCCCGAATTATTTTGAAGCAAAGTCCAGACATCCTATGATTTCTCTCATAGATTGCAAGTGTGGGCCTATAAGACATACTCTATTAACATAACTACAATGCCACGATCATATTAAGCCCAGGTAACAAACGGACAGGTGACTGACTTGAGAACAGAGGACACCAAAGTAGTCAACAGGTGCTCATTGGAAAACCAGGCAGGCCAATTTGAGAACAGCAGCTCAACCTAGGAGGGGTTTTGCTGAAGGCAATGGAAAGTGAACAAAGGGGGCCCTCAGTAAGGTCTGGCCTCTGTGAGTACCTGAAACCTGCCAGACAGGGCTCCCTTCTAGGATAGAGCCCCACACTGGGGGAAACTGCTGGAGAGAAGCTGAAATCAAGGAAAACACAGAGAGCAGAGCCAAAAGAAAGAGGAGATCTAGCTCAAGGTCAGCTGGAGGAATTGAACCAGAAGCTTCAGAAGGCACACCACCACATTTTTGATCATTAAAAGAAAACAATGAAAGAAAGAGGGAGATGGGTGAAGTTAGAAAAGCTATCCTGAACCATGCCTCCTTCTGAAAGTTAAAGAAAAATAATTTCACATGAAAACTACCGTGGTAAAATCCCATACCTTTTCTTATAATGAAAGCTGTTTGGGGAAAAAAAAAAAGCTGTACTGTAAGAAAAAAAAGCAAATAAAGAACAGATTCCTATCTATCTGAAAAGAACAGATTCCTATCTGGAAAGACAGCAAGCACACCAGAAAGCTATGTCCTCAAAACAAATCCAAACTAGAATTACGATTTCCCAAACAAGCAGAAAGAAATTAAGAAAGTAATGCAAGACATGAAAGAAAAACATAAATCAGAATTAGCAAAACTCGGAAATTAGGTGATAGGACTCAGGAAAGAATTAGAAACAAGATTTTTAAATGTTAAAAATGAAAACTAAATTGGAAGGAACACAAAAACACAACAGATAATGTATTAAGGGACATAAAAGGTGAAAGCAAGGACTTTTCTTAGCACAAGAAATAATGAAGAAATAGATTAAAAGGATTTGAGACAAAGTGACAAATATCGAAGTGACCTTATGGGTAATCAAGTTAAAATCATCAGAGTGGACCAGTATCCAATATGAGTCATGTCCTTATAAGAACATAACAAGGAAATTGGGGCACAGATGATACACCCAGAGGGAAGATGATGTGAAGAGACACAGGGAGAAGACGGCCATCTACAAGCCAAGGAAAGAGGCTTGGAACACATCCTGCTCTCACAGCCCCCGGAAGGAACCCACCTTGCCAATAACCTGGATCCATTTCAGTTGTTGAAGCCCCCAAGTCTGTGGTATTTTGTTATGGCAACTGGAACAAATCCATCCACTCCCAAATCTGAGTGAATCCCAATTTTCAGCTCTGTCCACTCTGGTGTTTCACTCATCTATTAAGATTTTATTTCAATGAGCATTTTTACTTTCTAAGATTTCACCTTGGCTTTCTTATCTGCCTATCTTTGTTCTGTGACCTCCTAATTTTCTTCTATGGGTGCTAGTCCTCCTTTCTTTATTTGGAATTTCCCAGGACTCTCTTTCAGGGCACTGGACTTGTGGTGTGTTTTATGCTTGCAGTCTGAGAGTTTGTCCTCAGAGAGAGAGATTTTCCACAGGGGTCCTGAGCATGCCTGGGTGGTAGTCCCCTGCTTATCTGCAGTTTCACTCTCCACAGTTTCAGTACCCGTGGCCAACCTCAGCCCAAAAATATTAAGTGGAAACTTCCAGAAATAAACAATTCAATTAAATAAACCATTTTAAATGGCGCTCCCTTCTGAGTAGCATGATGAAACCTCAAGCCTGCTCCATCCTACCCGGAGCGTGAGTCCTCCCTTTTATCCAGCCATAATTTCTGCAGCTTCAAAAACTAGCACGAATTTCTTATTCCTTCTTCACAGTTTCATGGATGGAAGATTTGTTCTTACTGCAGCTCTTAGCAACATCAACATGTATTTTAGGGCCATTATTAAGTAAAAGAAGGGTAACTTGAACACAAGCACTGTGATACCGGGAGAGTCATTCTGAGAACGAAGGTGGCTACTAAGTGGCTAATTGGCAAGTGGCTACTAAGAGGCGTTGACAGCGTGGAGCCACTGTACAAAGGGAGGATTCACATGCTGGACAGGACGGAACGAGACTTTATCATGCTACTCAGAGTGGTGCACAATTTAAAACTTTTAATTATTTCTGGAATTTTCCATTTAATATATTTGGACCACAAGTCACTGAAACCACAGAAAGTAAAACAGAGGAGAAGAAGAGACTACCGCCTTTGGGAAAAGGGTCTTTGCAGATATAATTAAGGTAGGGATGTCGAAATTAGGTCATTCTGGATTAGCGTGAGCCCTAATTCAATGACAAGGGGCCTTGTAAGTGACAGAAGAAGAGAAAGACATACAGCAGAGGCTGGAGTGAGGCAGCCATCAAGCTCAGGATGCCTGGAGCCTTCTGGAGCTGGGAGAGGCAGGAAGGAGCCTTCCCTAGAGCCTCTGGGGGGAGTGTGGCCCTGAGACACCTGGATTTTGAACTTCTGGCCTCTAGGACTGGGAGAGGATCCACTTCCTTTGTTGTGAGCCACCCAGTTTATGATGCTTTGTTCTGGCAGCCACAGGACACTAAAGCCCATAGTGTACCAGGCAGAGTGGGATGTCTACTTGCCAGAGCAGCCCAGCCCAGTGAGAACTTTTGGTAGGGAGAAAGGCTGATATTATGAGGAAGGCTGCCTGCAAGAGGTAGAATCAGGCAGCATCCTGAAGGAAATGAAGGTTTTGATCAAAGAAGCATGAGCAAATGCTGAGATAGGCAAGGATGGCATGTGTCCAAGGCACATACGTGTGTCACCCTGGTGGCTTCTGTGCACACAAAGGAGGGGGCAGGTGAGGCTGTGGAGGAGTCAGGCCAGCTCTGCCACCCCTGCAAAGCATGGCCCTCTGGAAGCATGCCCCGTTCCCCAGGGTGGCTTTAAGCCCAAGAGGGCAGATATGGCTTGCAGCATCCAGGGCTCTCAGTGGCTGCAGGCAGAGGGGTTTGGAGACTCTGGCCTGCCAGGCAAGCTGGGAGAAGGCAGTTGGGGTGGTCCAGAGGAGAGAGGGCCAGCCCAGTCAGGAGACCTATGGCAAAGTCAAGTCAGCCAGGTGGCTGGAGAGGAGGTGGGAAAGAGATCCTCATGTCTGAGCCACCTGGCCTGGGGTGTGCAGCCCTTTGGAGACCAAGGAGTGGCCTTGATTTCATATTGAAGCCAACATGGCTTAATGTGTACTCATACAAAATAAGCAGAGAAAGCAAATGAAATAGGAAACAGGGCAGTTATGAGAGTGCTCCCTCAACCCCTAACTGGCTGGGCCCCAGGGTAGTTCCTGATGGTCAGATCCATCTGCCATGTCACCCCTTCTAGGCAGCTGTAGCAGGCCTTGCCCTCCGTGGGCTCCAATTTGGGCTCAGTGATTCCCAGCTGGGCCAGGGCCTTTCCAATCCTTCCTGTTCCCAAATAAGCATAATTAAGTCCTGGATACATGGGACTTGGCCGTTGCAGGGATTAAAGCCTCTAGGCTTAGTTCTGACATTCCATTGAGATTGTGCTGTAGATCCCTGCAGAGAGCAGAATTTTCCAGAGGGGAAAACTCACCCCTGGCTGTGCTCTCAGGCTTCTGTCCCTCATGTAAGGCTCAGGGTCCATGTGGCCAAGTCCACTGGACATGCGATGGCCCCCAAAAGATGTCCACATCCTCATCCCTGGAACCTGTGAATGTGACCTTATATGGCAAAAAGAGACTTTTCAGATGGGATTTAGTTAAGGGCCTTGAGATGGGGAGATGAGTGTGGATTATCTGGGTAGATAGCTAGGTGGACCAAACAGTCACACGCATCCTTATAAAAGAGAGAAGACTAAGTGATGGAACACAGAGAGGTTAGAAGGTGCTGCTGGCTTTAAAGACAGAGGGAACAGTCAAAAAAGTGAAGAGACAACCCACAGAATGGGAGAAAATGTTTGCAATACATAAGGATCTCAAAAAACTCTACAGGAAAAAAATCTAATAATCTAATCAAAAAAGGGGAAAAGATTTGAATAGACATTTCACAAGGGAAAATATAAAATGACACACAGGCATATGAAAAGATGTCAACATCGTTAATCATCAGGGGAATGCAAATCAAAACTACAATGTGATATCACCTCACCCCAGTTAAAATGGCTTATATCCAAAAGACAGGCAATAACAAATGCTGATAAGGATGTAGAGAAAAGTACACTGTTCGTACGCTGTTGGTGGGAATGTAAATTAGTACAACCACTATGGAGAATAGTTTGGAGGTTCCTCCAAAAAACGAAAAATTGAGCTACCATATGATCCAGCAATCCTACAGCTGGGTATATACCCACAAGAAAGGAAATCAGTATATCGAAGAGATATCTGCACACCCATGTTCATGGCAGCACTGTCCACAATAGCCAAAATTTGGTAGCAACCTAAGTGTCCATCAACACAAAAGAATGGATAAAGAAAATGTGGTATGCATATACAATGGAGTACTATTAAGCCATAAAAAAGAAAGAGATCTTGTCATTTGCAACAACATGGATGGAACTGGAGGTCATTATGTTAGGTGAAATAAGCCAGGTACAGAAAGACAAACAGCACACGTTCTCACTTACTTATGGGATCTAAAAATCAAAAAAATTGAACTCATGGAGATAGAGAGTAGCAGGATGGCTACCAGAGGCTGGGAAGGGTCAGTGAGGGGCTGGATGGGGAGGTGGGGATCGTTAATGGGTACAAAAAATAGAAAGAATAAATAAGACCTACTATTTGCTAGGACAATAGGGTGACTATAGTCAATAATAACTTAATTGTACATTTTAAAATAACTTAGAGTGTAATTGGATTGTTTATAACTCAAAGGATAAATGCTTGAGGGGATGGATACCCCATTCTCCATGATGTGCTTATTTCACATTGCATGCTTGTATCAAAACATCTCATGTACCCCATAAATATATACACCTACTACGTATGTACCCACAAAAATTGTTTTAATTATGGAGGAAGTGTCCGTGAGCTAAGGAATTTGGCTAGAGGTGTTGGACGTGTGAACTGGAGAAGGTGTGAACAGGATTCTCCCGTGGAGCCTCCTGAGAGGGTGTGGCCCTGCTGGCATCTTAACTGTGGCCTAGTGAAACTGATTTGGGACTTCTGCTTCCACCACAGCCCCCTATATGAGCTTAGGGCCCTTCACTGCACAGACTTCTTCTCAGGGCCTGGGAGGGGTCCCAGAGATTTTGTATTTGTAATTTTATATTCTTTTCCTTAAAGAGGTCCCTCCAAATTCATAAACTTTAGGCTCCATAAACTGTGGATCCACCCCTACCCTGCCTAAACCACCCACCAGCAAATGGAATGAGACCCCCACAGGAGGCTTCCAGTGGTAAGCAGAATTCTAAGATAGCCCCCAATTCCCCATCACCTGGGGTACAAGTCCCATGTGACACCCCAGGTGGTGAATCTGAGGGACCATCACCCCTATGATCGGGTTATAGTACATGGCACAGGTGACTTTAAGAAAGGGAAGCTCTCTTCAGTAGGCCTGACATAATCACATGAGCCCTGGAAATCTGGGTCTAGAGGCCAGAGATAGAGAAGTTGGGGAGTCCAGGCGTGAAAGGGGTTGAATGAGACAGCAGCTCTTCTGCCAGCTTTGAAGATGGGGAAGCCCAGAGTGGCCCCTGTTGACAGCCAGCAAGAAACGGGACCTCAGTCCGATAGCCACAAGGAGCTGAATTTGGCCAATAACCTTCATGAACTTGAAAGTGGGTTATTCCCCAGAACCTCCAGATAGGAGTGCAGCCTGTGAGACCCTGAGCCTCAGACCCAGCCACTTCACGCCCAGAGCTTCTGACCCACAGAAAGGAGTGTTGGTGACAGCTGCTAAGTTTGCGGTAATCTCTCCCACAGCAATGCCTAACTAATCCCCTTACAATGGCAATTCAGCCCCTGGTGGGAGGGCTGAGCATGTGGCCCCAAGATAGGGGCCCTGCCAGCAAGGGTGACACAGGGTGGGGTAAGCAGCTACCCCAAATGCAGATGGGACCCCTGCAGATTATAGTGCAAATGTCCCTTCCTCCAGGGACTCTCCTCTGCCCTTTCTCCTCCTAGATGACAGCAGAACTCCTTTTCTGCTCTCAGAACACCTGGCATTGGCCTATACATCACTGTCACCATTTGTAATTGTCAAATAACTGGGAAGTTACTTTTTAATGTCTAGACCACTGTATCCACAAGGGCAGGAGGCTGGCAGATCTTGGCTCACTGCTGTACCCCAGCACCCAGCATAGTGCCTGCCCTGGCACACAGTGGGGACTCAGTGAATGGGGGTGGGGGATGGGCGCATTTGCTTTCATCCTCTGCCTGTAGGTCCTTAGTTGCGGTTTCATGGAGCGGCCACGTTGAAGGCAGGGGAACAAGGGGTGGCGGGAAGTGCTGAAGGGGTGGTTGAGGGGCAGTCCTGGAGTCTGCATGGTGAAGAAAGGAGGCCTGGAAGAGGTTGGGGCCAAGGTAGGCGGGGACAGGGGCTGTTGCTCTCTCCCATCAAGGTCATGGGGATGTAGAGGAAGGAGGAAGAGGCTTCCACTGAGAGAGGGTGCTTGGGAGTGGGAGGTCGGGGGCAGGTCCAGGTTGCATCCATGAGAGTAGGGGACCCAGGGGGATAAACAACAGCATGGACACTCCAGACAAGCATGACTAGATGGGGCAGGCCTAAAGGGGAAGAGTGCAGTGCTGGACATGACATCGCAGGGCAGAGGGGGTGCTGGCCCCTTCGCCTTCCCACTGTGGTACGTGGGGCCATGGCCTTGGACGCATGCCAGCCTCGCCCAAGGCAGGAGGTGGAGGAGAAGGCAGACACAAGGACCAAGGGCAGGGGCACAGTGGGAAGCCTGGGGGAGGAGGGGAGCCCAGGCAAGAATGCAGGGCCGGGAGGGAGTAGTGGGAAGAGCACTGCTGAGTGCCCACCTCCAAGGGCCGGGAGGTAAGGTGGAGGGATCACTGGGGTCACCCGGGTGCAGAGGGTGGGGTCTAGAGGGAGTTTTCCATCTCCTTGGCCAAACTGAGTTCTATGTCTGTGCCCCGAGCTCCTAACCCAGGGCCATCCCAAGTGGGTGCTCCACGCATGGTTGTGTCATTAACACCTACTGCACAGAGGCAGAGGCTAAGGGCTGGGGTGCCTTGAGAACCCTCATGAAGCTCATGGCCTCAAGAGAGAGATGGGCATCATGCCAGGAAAGAAGTGGGGTCTGAAGTAATCTTGCTGGTGACAGGAGCTCTGAGGATAGCAGGGATCTGTCACAAACTCCAACACGTCAGAGCCACTCATGACACTCACCATTGTGAGCCTCCGTTTCCTAACCATTTCAATCCTGCCTGCTGCACGAGGCCGTGGCCCATGAGCCCCTCTTCTGTAGAGCAATCTCTTGCCTCGCTCAGGTTTCAGATTTAGGGTCACCTACTCAGAGTCCCTTCCTCGAGCCCAGCCGCCAGTCATCTTTGTCCTGCTGGGTCACTTCACAGCACTTCTCCCAGTCCGTTCTCTTTTGATGGCCACCTCCATGTGTCCCCTGGGCTCTCTGGAGCCACACCCACCCAGCTTACCAGTGTGTCCCAGGACCCAGCCCTCGAGGAATCAGCAAAGGGAATGGCTTATAAAGAGGAAATGAAGTGAGGTGAGGAAAAGTGCCCAGCACTGCATCTGCTACAAAGCGCTTCTGGCATTTCCTTGAACCATGAGATGCAAACAGATTGTAAGTTTAGGAAAGTTGGTAACCAAAGCAGTGGAGCTGAGAGGGTTTCCTGGCAGGCGGGCTGTAATCCCTGGCCCACATGGCCAGAGAAGCTGCCTGCAGCCCTTGCTGGGCAGCCATGCACAGACAGGCAGCCCCGGCCTAAGTCGCAGGACTCTGAGTTAGAGCATGTTTCTGTTGGCCGAGCTGTCACCCATGATAGCTGTCCTTGTCAGCACTGACCATCCTCCCAGTTCTCAAACTCGAGGCCTCGGGGCTCTGCAATAGAAGCCACCAAAGCAGGTGGAAAAGAGGTCAGCTGACCTTCAAGGGGCCACTGAGGGCGGCCTTCAGGCCAGAGGGTGAGACAGAGGTGGCCTGTGAGGGCACCAGGCGCCCAATGGGGATGTGCGCCGGGCTATTTGATTCTTTTGACAAAATATGTCACCTAGCTCCTCTGGGCATCAGCAGAAGGTAAGAGTGACCTCCCCAGGTGATCTCGGACTCCTTTCTGGCTGGATACTGGTGACATGAATACAGTGCAGTCACTCTCACTCTTTCTCTGTCCCCTGGGCCCCCCAGAGACCCATCACCTGCCATTGTCTGGGAGGGGGACCTAAAACTGACTTTCAAGGCCTCAGGCAGGCACCAAAGGCCTTTTCTCCTGGGGAGCAACAGCGGGGTTGGAGGAGTCCCAGGGGAGACGGTTCAGATATTCACCTTCATGAAGACCTCACCCCACAGGCTGGAGGGCCCCAGTTCCTACTTCTCTCCTTCAGCCCAAGCCAGAGGCCTTGGGGACTCAGACCCACAGACCGCATAATGGCCCCAAGCCCAAGCTTACCGAAATAGAGGAGGCCCTGCTGCCTCTCTCTGATTTCAGGGGGCCAGAGAAGAGAGGTGTGAGAGCTAGGGGGTCACCAGCAATTGATCTTGGGCTGAGAAATTAGGAAAAAGATCAAATCCTAAATGACAAGATTTTCTTCTAGAACTACCATTTGCCTGCCTTGGTCCACAGTGAGCTCAGATGGACTAGGAGCATCGCAGGGCTTGTTTATAGAGGGAAATGTTCCTGGTGTGGATTTGTGGACTGAGCTAAACTACTGAAGCCAGGGCAGGTGGAAAGGCTCCTGTCATGTGCACGTTTGTTTACCAGTGGCGCCATGTGCCTGGCTGGCTCTGGCTGGCCAGTTACATATGTTGAACTACCAGGGGCTCTGTGTCTTTTAAGGACGTGATTCCAGATTCCGCTGGAGTCAAACCTATTTCGTGGTGCAGAGTCGCTGGGCAACTAGCAATCTGCATGTGGTTTTCATTGCAAATCTCATCTCCCATGTCAGATGAGTAGTCTGCTGTTGCCGTGGTGAATCTGTATTATACTGTGACCTTGATTCTGGGCAGAAATGTACGTTGCCTTGACCATGATTACACAAAATACGTTGTCTAGGAAACAGCACAGTTCCGAGAACAGGAAGGGCTAGATAATTCCTGGCTTTGCTTGGAAACCACACAGTGTTACCTTGTACCCAGCGGGGTCTCAGCTTTCCTTGGGGGCCCCTCTGCTGTCTGTGTGTGTGACACAGACAGAAAGGCAGGACAGAGCCAGGGGCAGACAGAAAGGGGGAAACATTGGAAAGTCACAGGCTAGAGTGAGCCTCTGCAGCTGCTATGTGAGAGCTGCTGGGGAGGGGGCCAGGCTTCTGGCCTCTTGCCCAGTCTCTGTCACCCAATGCAGTTCCACAACTGGGGAGGTGTGGCACTGTGGGAGGGCATCATCCACCTCTGGGAAATGTTGGTTGCCTACAGAGAGTGGCCTGGCTCCATCTATGGGAAGCTCTGCAAATACATGCACCACAAACCCCCCACATTCCCCACACACAAACACACACACCATACACCCTACACACACCACACATGAACACACATGCCACACATAAATGCACACACACCATACACATCATGCACACCCTACACATGAACAAACACACCACACATGAACACACACACACCACCACACACATCACACACACCACACACATGAACAAATACATACACCACACATGAACACACACACACCACACATGAACACACACACGCCACCACACACATCACACACACCACACACGAACAAATACATACACCACACATGAACACACACACACCACACACACCACACATGAACACACACACCACACATAGACACACAATCATGCCACACACTCCACACACATGAACACACACGCCACACATAAATGCACACCTTACACACATCACACACACAAACACACAAACAGCCCAGACACACAACACACACTACACATGATCACACACACCACATATGAACACATACACACCACACACACCACACATGAACACACATATACCACACACAACACACATAAGCACACATACACCACACACACATCACACACACCCCACACATGAGCACACAAACACCCCACACACCCCACACACGAGCACACAAAACCCTCACACACCACACAGGAACACACATACCACACACACACACCTCATACATCACACACATCCCACACATGAACACACAAACACCCCACACACCCCACACACATGAGCACACACACCCCACACACACCACACATTAATACACACACACCACACACATCACACAAACCCTACACATGAACACAAATACCCGACACCCCACCCACGAACACACACACTCCACACACACCACACATACCACACATACATGAACACACACTACACACATCACATACACTCCTCACGCCCCACACACCACACATGAACATGCACACATATCACACACCACAACACACATACACATGAACACAAACACCCCATACACACACCACACATGAACACACACACACCACAAACCTCACACACATAAGCACACAACCCATACACACCATACATGAACACACACACCACACACCCCACACACACACCATACATACCCCATGAACACACACACCAAACACCCCCCACAGCCCCACACATGAACACACACACCCAGCACATGAACACACACACCACACATGAACACACACACACCACACACCATACACCCCACACACATGAACACACACACCACAAACCCCACACATATGAGCACAAACTCCACATACACCACACATGAACACACACACTACACACCCCACATAGCCCCACACACAAACACACACACCACACACACACCACACACACCTCACTCATGAACACACACACCACACATCACACACACACCACATGAACACACACAAACCACATATATCACACCCTACACACACACCACACATGAACATGCCCACTAAACACACACACAAGAACACACACACATTACATACACCCCCTACATGAACACATCACATACCTCACACACCCTGCATGAACACACACACCACAAACACCCCTCCACCCCTACATGAACATACACACACCACACTGAACACACACACAACATGCCCCACACACATGAGCACACACACCACACATGAACACACACACTACACAGACCAGACACACACCACACACCACATATGGACACACAAACCACACATGAACACACACACCACACACCCTGCACACATGAACACACACAACACCCCACACACCACACACCCCATACATGAACACACACCACACACCTTACACAGCCCCCACATGAACACACACACACCATACTTGAACAAACACACCATACACGAAAATACATCTCACACTACTCACACACACCACACACACCACACGTGAATGCAAACACACTACACACGGACACACATACCACACCCCACACATCAAATACACCACACACCCCACACAAGACATATGAAGACACACTATATGCATGAACACACACACAGAACACATACCCTACACATGAACACAAACATCACACAACCCCCACACATGAACACACACACCCCGCAACCCGCACCCCTCACACAGCCCACACCACACACACACCACACACACCCCACATGAACACACACACCACACACAATCCCATGTGAACACACAGAGACACCACACACAACCCCCACTTGAACACACCACACCACACCCATGAAAACACACCCCACACAACCCACACACACCACACATGAACACAAACACACCACACACTAACACACATCACACACCACACACACCACACACACGACACATGAACACATACACAGCACACTCCCTACACATGAACACATTACACAACCCCCACACATGAACATACATACCCCACACGACACAAACCATACACACACCACACATACCCCACATGAACACACATACCCCACATGAACACATACACCCCACATGAACACACACACAGCAAATACACCCCACGTGAACACATACACCACACACACCCCACACACACCCCCACATGAACACACACACCACAATGAACACACATATCACACATGAACACACACCACATACACATCACACAAGAATACAAACACACCACACACAACACATGAACACACACACCTCACACCCCACACTCACCCCATATGAACACACACAACACACAAACACCACACATGAACACACACATCACACATGCACCCATAACACACACACTACTCACACCCCCTACATGAACACATGTACACCACATACTTCACACACCCCACATGAACATATACACCCTACACATGAACTCACACACCACACATGAACACACACACACCACACACGAACACACACACCACACATGAACACACACACCACACATGAACACACACCACACATCACACATAACCACACATGAACACACACCACACACCACACATAGCCCCACACACGAACACACACACCACACATGAACACACACAGCACACACCACATACATCCCAAACATGAACAGACACATGCCACACCCCTCACACGAACACATACTACACACATCACACATGAACACACACCACATATGAACACACACACATCACACACACCACACATGAACACACATCACACACCACATACCACATGGACCACACACATGAACACACACCCCACACACCCTACATAAATACACCACACATGAACACACACACACCACACACCACACATGAACACATACACCCCACACGCCACACATGAACACACACCACACACATCACACACCCCACACATGAACACACACCACACACACACCACACACAGTTCCCCGCATGAACACACACACACACCACACACGCCCCACTTGAACACACACAACACATACACCACACACGAAAACACACCCCACACAACCCTCACCACACATGAACACAAATACACCACACACAAACACACACATCACATAGACCACACACACACCACACATGAAGACACACACCCTACACATGAACACACATATCACACAACCCCCACACATGAACACACACACCCCGCACTACACAAACCCCACACACCCCACACCACACACGCCACATACACCCCACATACACCACACAC
Organism: Pongo pygmaeus; assembly: GCF_028885625.2. Lineage (NCBI taxonomy): Eukaryota > Metazoa > Chordata > Mammalia > Primates > Hominidae > Pongo > Pongo pygmaeus. The sequence goes on from NC_072396.2 coordinate 158,343,561, forward strand.
CCCCCATGAACACATACACTACACACACCCACATGCATCCCCACATGAAAACACACAACACACATGGAAAACACCCCACACAGCCAACACACACCACACACACCACACATGAACACAAACACACCACATGTGAACACACACATCACACCCCACACACACCACACAGACCACACACACCCCACACACACCACACATGAACACACACAAACACACCCTACTCATGAACACACACATTACACAACCCCACACATGAAAACTCACACGACCCACGCCCTGCACCCCCCCATACAGCCCACACCACACACCCCACATACACCACACACACTGCACGTGAACACACAAACCACACATGAATACACACACCACACACACCCCACATGAACACACAAACCACACACCCCCACATGAGCACACACCACACATGAATACACACACCACACGTGAACACTCTGATCACACACACACCACACATGAACACACACACACTACATATGAACAAACACACCACAACCACATCCACACATGAACACAGCACACACATGAACACACACACACCACACACCACACAGACCCCCCACGTGAATACACACACACCAGACACACCACACACACACACACACACACAGGCACACATGCACCCCATGCCAGGGGCAGACTGACACGAGAGTAGCATCTGGAGCCTGGAGTCCATTTCTCTCCCCTTATAAGGTATTCACTCCCTCAACGCTCTCCCAGCATGGTGGCGGAAGTGAGGGACCAAACCCAGAGAAGAAGGCTGTCAAGGTGGGGCCTGCGCCCTGACAGAGGCTGCCCACAGGGGGAAAGGTGGTGCTGTACCTGGTTGACTTCCAGTCCAATGTCTTGCTCATCCTCCCCTCACCATGGGTTCTTCCATGCCGGCAGCCCAGGCTGAACAACTCAGTGTCATCCAGAAACCCCCACCCCACCAGGCACCTCGCTCATTACTCATGAATTCCTGCTATGTGGGCCCCTCAGCAGCTCCCAACCCATCCACCACTCTTCTCCACACTGCCTGCCACCTCCTCAGACCAGGCCCGCAGCCCCACTCACTCGCACGCAGGAGGAGCACAGCAAATACTCCTTGAATCAATAACTGAGAAGCAGAGAGAGACCACCATGAGCCAACTAGCAAGGAGAGCAGGAGAGAGAGTGCAGGCTTGCTAGGGAAGGCCGAGCACCACAGAAAAGTTCAGGGCGGCATTGTGTCCACCCCACATCGCAGCACCTAGAATGCCACCATGAACATCACCCCAGACCCAGGACTGTGAAAGACGGGCTGATGAAGGAACTGGTGGGTGGCAGAACAATTTCCACAAAATGGGGTCATCCAATGTGCTCAGTGAAAGAAGCCAGACACAAAAGGCCGCATATTGTGATTCTATTTGTATGATATGTCCAGAAGAGACCAATCCACAGAGATGGAAACAAATAAGTCGTTGCCAAGGGCTGGGGCTGGGAGGAGTGGGGAGTGACTGCTGATGTGGACAGGGTCTCCTTTAGGGTGTCAGAAACGTTCTGGGAATAGATAGTAGTGATGGTTGCACAACTCTGTGAGCATATTAAATACCACTGAATTGTACACTTGAAAAAGATTAATTTTGTGGTGTGTATATGATACATCTCAACAAAAATGGGATCATTATATGTCTATACATTGTGTTTAATCAAAAGTAGTATACTCATCTTATTTGTTAACACTGAGGGCCTGGTGTGGTAGCTCACGTCTGTAATCCCAGCACCTAGGGAGGCAGAGGTGGGAGGATAACTTGAGCCAAGGAGTTTGAGACCAGCCTGGGCAACATAGTAAGACCCTTGTCTCTACAAAAAATACAAAAATGAGGTGGGCATGGTGGCACGCACCTGTAGATCCAGCTACTCAGCAGGTTGAGGTGGGAGGATCGCTTGAGCCCAGGAGGTCGAGGTTGCAGTGAGCCGTGGTTGCACCACTGCACTCCAGCCTGGGCAACAGAGTGAGACCCCAGCTCAAAAAATTTTAAAGAGAAAACAAACTGAAATAAAGCTGAAAGGATTGTTGAACTTGTAATAAATGTTTCTTCACAAGTATTAGTTCCCAAAAAAATCCCACTAAAGGAATAAAACTATGAAAAATGCTAAGCTATTTGAAATATTCTGTTTATAATAATTACATGTTCTGGCCGGGCACAGTGGCTCATGCCTGTAATCCCAGCACTTTGGGAGGCCGAGGCGGGCGGATCATGAAGTCAGGAGATCAAGACCATCCTGACTAACACAGTAAAACGCAGTCTCTACTAAAAATACAAAAAATTAGCAGGGCATGGTGGCACACGCCTGTAGTCGCAGCTACTCAGGAGGCTGAGGCAGAAGAATCGCTTGAATCCAGGAAGCGGAGGTTGCAGTGAGCGGAGATTGCGCCACTGCACTCCAGCCTGGGCGACAGAGCGAGACTCTGTCTCAAAAAATAATAGTAACAATAAAAATAAAAATAATAATAATAATAATAATTGCACGTTCTAACACAGTGCCTAACGATTCCTTCCTGTAACAGATGAAGAAATCTCTCCTCAGCCTCAGTCCTTCACCTGCGATCTTTGTTAATTTTCTAATGTCAAGGTTTCTCACCTTTAAATTCTATAGGAAGCACCAATGCATAATTCCACAGTTGTTTAATATTTGACCTGTATATAAATGGATTCAATGTTCGCAATTGTTCCTGCATTTCTGAGTTCTTTTTTTTACTACATCTTTTAATTGGCTCAATTTTATTGTCCAGTAGTAATTTTTCCTTTTTGCTTTTAGACTTAAAGGCCAAGTTGGATGGCCATAGCATTATTGAAGCAAACCAAAGTTTGTAAACTTCAGACAAACTTCGAAGTTGGTAAACCTTGCCCCACTGTCTTCTGGCATTAAGAACTGATCTGGAGAAGACTAAAGCGAACGTGATTCTTTCGAAGTCTGTTTTATTTGGTTTATTTGTGCTGTTTTTCAGGAATATCATGCTATGTACGCAGTGTCTATTTTTCTATCTTCCATAGTCTCTCTTCCGCTTTGTATCATGTGACTTCTTCAAGTCTTGCCACGAAGTCCCCAGATGACCAGTATGTCTGTGGTTTAGTTTCCTGAAATTGTCATTGCTTTGCACGGGATTTTCGTCCTGGTAATATTTTTATTCTTTTCTTCCATTTTTTTCCCTGAGCTCTGCGACCTTCATTTTATTTCCTTCTGTTTTCTTACCATCTCTTCTCTGAACACTGCATCTCTCCTTTAAGCTGTGTCTTTTGTTCTGAGAGTCATGTTTTCAGGACTTTCTCTGAGTCTATGGAGAATTTTTTTGTCTGGGGGCTTTCTGTGTTTTTTCATAATTCCTCCTTGTGGTTTTCATCTGCTCTTAGCTCTCCCTTCCACCTATTGTTTTTGCCGTTGTTGCTGTTGCCATCGTATGTGTAAAACCCGCGTTGGTTTGCAAAGGCACTGGATTTCACCAGCATCTTCCCATCGTCTCCCTCGTCTGCATCATCTGACCAGGATGTTCTGCCACACCAGTGGCCTGTGGCCTTCAATTTCATTAATCTAGTCAGAGATTTGTTTTCAAGTGCTCTATTACTTTGGGGACAGTGACCCTTAGCTTGGGGGCGATCTGATTTCTGCCTCAGTTCTGAGGAGGCATTGCTGGCTCGGCTCGGCTTGTTCTCTACTCCCTGTCCAGACTTAGCAATGTGCGGCTGGGCCTCTGGCTAATTTGTGGTCTGAGGTTGTAGCAGTTTTCAATGGTATTTTTCTCTTTGAAGTTGTATTTGAGGCAAGGCCAGCCCATCATTTTTCTGTATAACTAAAAAAGAAAAGTGCCAAGACCATGAAGGAATGTTTTTCTTTAGTCTGTATCTTTTGCAAGCAGATAACATCATAAGCCATACCTATATATAATATAGAGTGCTCAGCTCCATCTGTTCCCAGGCCATGTCAGTCACTGGGAGGCAAACTGCCAGGAGCTCTGGACTGGGGAGGGAGCATCTGTAGCTCCTGATTGAAGGCTACTCCAGGCCAGGAACACCCAGCCTATCTCAGCTGGCAAGATGAGGCTTCTCAGGCAACTCTGGACTGTTTCTTAAACTGTGACCTGGGACATTGGATCAAGGACCTTCAATCCACTTGGGAAGACGTTAAAGAGGATGTGGCCTGGAGTAACTCCTGAAAGGCCAAGGCGGTGAGGTCCGCAGGCAAGGAGAGCAGGTGCCCTGACTGCAAGCATCTCTCAGGAGTCCCAGGAGGACAGAGCAGAGCAGGGAAGGTGAGGAGTCCCAGGCTGGGGGAGGGGGCCAGGCCGGGTAGGCCAGGGCAGGAAGGCCCTGCAGGTAGAGTGGATGAAGGTGCTCTGGGAACAAGCTTGACTCCAGCCCAGGCCTGTGGTGTGCTGGTTAAGGTTTAGTCCCAAGCAGAACTCCCACCTGTGGGATCACAGTCATCGCAGAGCCGAGGTGGAGCACCTCAAACCTCCGCAACCAGGGACCAGCAGGAGTCATGCCCACCCCAGGCTGGAAGAAGTGGAAAGCAGGGGTGTGGTGGGGGCGGCAGATGAAGGTGGCGGAGGGTCTGCTATGGCTCCCGGCCTACCACAACCTCCTGGGCGTTTAAAGGAAAAACAGCTTCGGCTTCATGTCTTCTTTCCAAATCTCAAGCAAATTTCTCCTGTGCCCAACCCTAATCTGAGACCATAAAGGACAGGGTATTCTGAGAAGACTTGTGCCACTGCAGCCCAGGGGATGCTGCACAATTGACCCTTGCTGGCCTCTCTGTATGTGCAGCTGGGGACATCAACCTTCTCCTTCAGAGGTTCCCCAAGACCCCACACCCTGCTTTGCCAGGCGTGCCACCTGCACTGCTCAGCCGAACCTAATGCCCTCCTACCCAAAGAGGATCCAGAGTTCCTGGGGAGCCACTGAGCAGGGAGCGGCCCATACCCAGGCCATTGGGAGCAAAGCTAGCAAGACAGCTGTGCACTTACACAACGATTCTGGGGCCTGTCCTGCCTGGGAGCAGGGCTTTGGCGACTTCTCCAGCCCCAAACCTTCAAAAGACATGGAGACATGGGCTTTAGGTCCTACAAGGTGCCCAGTGAGGTGACAGGAGGCTGCCAGGCTCAGCCACGGCTCACCAAGCGTTTCCTTCCTGGCCACCCTGAGCCCTGAGCCCTGAGCCCCTGCTCACCCAGAAATCTTTGGCTCCCTGGGTAGATGGCTGCCAGGAGGGTCTCTGTAGCCCCTCTCCAGTGGACTTGTACCCCAAAGCCCAGGGTGGCCTCTCAGTAACACTCAGGCTCCCACACCAAACCCCTCTGGAGGAGCTGCTCGAGGCCAGTTCCTGAATGCCCCAAGAAGCAGGCACCAAGTCACTCACCAAGCAGCCTCTCCACAGCAGGGTCCCAATGCCCTTCTGCTGAATACCATCTCCCCCTCCACAGACAGGAGCCGGGCTGGCACCGGGATGGGCACAGGGCAGGGAGGGTACCCCAGCAGAGTGTACTGGGCTTCGAGGAACGCTGTCCACTGTGCGGCAAGGTGCTTTACCCTCTCCAAGCTGTGGCCCTCGGCCTGCGTCAGCTCTGGGACCTGACACTCTCGGTGGACAGGGTGGGTGGGTGGGGTGCAGGGGCTGCAGGCGGGTGCAGGAAGGGGCCAGGCCAACATGGATTTGGACCTCAAGTCTAGACGGAGGGCACAGCATGGAGACTGAGAAGGAAATGTGAATGGTGCCATCGAGGCCTGTGGAGAAAGCTCTCACTTTGTCCCTCAAAGCTTCTGGTGTTTTACTCATGTCCCAGAAGCTTCGGGCAGCGGCAGCAGGGTAGGGAATTGGTGACAGAGCACCCCCCAGCAGCCAGCCTGCTGTGCCCCCCAGTTGGCTGAGCTTCACAATGGCTGCATGCCGCCCTGGGCTGGAGGTGGCCCTCATGCCCTTGCTGTGGTTGGTGGGCAAGAGGGAAGCCACCGGAAGTCTCCAGCTCCCGTCAGAGATGAGACCAGCTGAGAGAAAAGCCACCCTGCCCAAAACACACTGCACAGCACGCACACTCACACACCACACACACTCGCACATCACACACAACACACACTCACACACCACACACACCATGCACACCACACACACACATCACACACACACACCACGCACACTCACACACCACACACACCATGCACACCACACACACACACCACACACACTCACACACCATACACACACCACATACACCATGCACACCACACACACACCACACACACTCGCACACCACACACACCACACACACTCACACACCACACACACACACCACATACACCATGCACACCACACACACTCACACACCACACACACACCACACACACTCCACACGCACACACCACATACACCATGCACACCACACACCACACACAGTCACACACCACACACACCACACACACTCACACCACACACCATGCACACCACACACACACCACACACACCATGCACACCACACACACACCACACACACTCACACATCACACACACACACACCACACACACCATGCACACCACGCACACTCACACACCACACACACTCACACACCACACACACACACCACACACACACCACATACACCATGCACACCACACACACCACACACACTCACACATCACACACACTCACACACCACACACACCATGCACACCACACACACTCACACACCACACACACTCACACACCACACACACACCACACACGCCATGCACACCACACACACTCGCACACCACACACACCACACACACTCACACACCACACACACACACCACATACACCATGCACACCACACACACACACCACACACACACACCACACACCATGCACACCACACACACACACACCACACACACACACCACATACACCATGCACACCACACACCACACACAGTTGCACACCACACACCACACACACCATGCACACCACACACACACACCACATACACTCACACACCATGCACACTCACACACCACACACACCATGCACACCACGCACACTCACACACCACACACACTCACACACCACTCACACCATGCACACCACACACACCACACACACACACCACACACACACACCATGCACTCTCACACACCATGCACACTCACACACCATGCACACTTACACGCCACACACACCATGCACACCACGCACACTCACACACCACACACACCACACACACTCACACACCACACACACACACCATGCACACTCACACACCGTGCACACTCACACGCCACACACACACGCCACACACACCATGCACACCACGCACACTCACACACCACTCACACCATGCACACCACACACACACCACACACACTTGCACACCACACACACCACACACACTCACACACCACACACCACACACACTTGCACACCACACACACACACCACACACCATGCACACCACACACCACACACACCATGCACACCACACACACACACCACACACCATGCACACCACACACACTCACACACCACACACACTCACACACCACGCACACTCACACACCGCACACACACCATGCACACACACCACATACACCACACACACTCACACACCACACACACTAGCACACCACACACCATGCACACCACACACACCACACACACGCACCACACACACCACACACACCATGCACACTCACACACCACACACACCATGCACAGCACGCACACTCACACACCACACACACACACCACTCACACCATGCACAGCACGCACACTCACACACCACACACACACACCACTCACACCATGCACACCATGCACACTCACACACCACACACACTCGCACACCACACACACTCGCACACCACACACACACCACACACACTCGCACACCACACACCATGCACACCACACACACCACACACACTCACACACCACACACACTCACACACCACACACACACCACACACACTCGCACACCACATACACCACACACACTCGCACACCACACACACCACACACACACCACACACCATGCACACCACACACACCACACACCACACACACACACCACACACACTCACACATCACACACACTCACACACCACACACACTCGCACACCACACACACCACACACACTTGCACACCACACACACCACGCACACTCACACATCACACACCATGCACACCACACACACCACACACACTCACACACCACACACTCAGACACCACACACACTCACACACCACACACACCACACACACACACCACACACACTCGCACACCACACACACCACACACACTTGCACACCACACACACCACACACACACACCACACACCATGCACACCACACACACACCACACACACTCACACACCACACACACTCACACACCACACACACCATGCACACCACAGACACACACACCACACACACACCATGCACACTCACACACCACACACACTCACACAACACAGCCACTCCTACAACCCCACCCCACCACTGAAGCATTGCCAGACTCCCCCTTCCCATGGACTGGTGCCATCGAGCTGGCAGCAGTGTCTGTGGGAAGGGCCCAACTCTAACTGGGACTGGGAAGGCTTCTCCAGCAGGGCTTACACTGGATTGGGGGCTCCCCAAGGCCCTCACCTTCAGCTCCGAGAGTTTCCCCCAGACCTGCCCACCCGACGGGCCTCAGCACCGGCACCCTGCCTCCACCAGGTCACAGGTGAGCAGCAGCTCTACAGTCCATGGTGGCCATGGAGTGTCTACGGCCCTTCCAGGGCAGCAGCAAAGTGGAAGGGAGCCAGAGACGTTGACTTGCTTTCTTTCCTCTGACACGGAGAACTCGGGCACAGGTGGAGCCCCAGACCTGAAAACGGAGAACTCACAATTGGCTGTGTTGCTACATGCAGGCCACCCCCAGACTTACTCACTGGCCGACCACTCTCTGGGGCTCATGGAGCACGATGGCCCCAGTTGGGACGTGTGAGGAGCTTCTTCATTTGAAGAGGGTTGGGGGCTTGGTCACGTGGGACTGCCCAGGAGGGGCTGCGAATGTCAGTGTGAGTATGCTCACATAGGGTCAGCCCGAGTCAGTAGAATCACCTACAAAAACTCCCCGAGGAACTGCTGCCCCCCGCCCCTGTCTGGCCATGCCCAACACAGGGATGAGCAAGACACACCCCTGCCCTCCAGCTGCTCCCACCTAGGGGACACTTTGAGCTGGTACTGAGGATTTAGCAGAGTTGAGGGAGGGCAGCTGCCTCGAAAGGACCACATGGCAGCCAAGAGAGCGGGCAGCATGTGCCAGTCAGTGACCAGCTTGCACCGGGACAGCCTGTGGCTCTCTCAGGCACAGTGAGGACTACTCGTCTGGCTCCTGGGGGCTTATGGAAAGGGCAGGAGACCAGGAACTGGGTTTGGAATGCTGGAATTCCCCCAGGGCTTCCAAAACCAAAGCAGAGGCCAAGAGCAGGGACAGGCCAGCCAGCATGCTGCCGCCACCACCTGGGTCCAGGCCTCCAGCCACCCCTGTCCAGGCAACTCAGGTTCAGATTCAGAGACCCAGGACAAGGCATTTGATTAGCCAAGCCCAAGTCATATGCCCACCCCCTAGGTGGGCCCAGGCAGAAAGAAAAGAGCTGGTCCCTGTGCCTTCAATGGTGCGACAGGGCCCTACTTGCCACCAAAATTGCAAACAGTGAGGGATCCTCCCAAAATCCCTAAGAGAACTAAGAGGAAGGGCCACTGCATTCTGCGTAGCCAACAACAGCGGGTCCAGAAGAACTGCCAGGCCTACGGCACTATCCCATGATTGGTCTGGGGAGGGCTGGAGAACCAGGCTAGGAGGCTTTGCAGAGAGGAATGAGGTTCCAAACCCCACGAGTGCTGAGCAGGGGAGGGCTCCCCTGTGGCTCCCACCCACAACTGAGTGGGCACAGATACTGTGGGACTCAGGGTGCTGCCACGAGAACCGTGGTCATATAGCTTGGATATTTGTCTCCGCCCAAATCTCATGTGGAATTGTAATCCCCAATGTTGGGGGTGAGGCCTGGTGGGAGGTGTTTGGGTCATGGGCACAGATCCCTCATGAATGGCTTGGACTATCCCCTTGCTGATGAGTGAGCTTTCGCTCTGAATTCACAAGATCTGCTCAGTTAAAAGTGTGTGGCACCTCCTCCCCTGCTCACTCTCTCGCGCACTCTCTCTCTCTGTCTCTCTCTGCCTCTCTCTCTCTCTGTCTCTGTGTGTGTGTGTGTGTGTGCGTGTATGTGTCTGGCACGCTCGCTCGCTCGCTCCTGTTTTCACCATGTGAAGTGCCTGCTCCCTCTCCCCCTTCCACCGTGAGTAAAAGCTTCCTGAGGCCTCCCCAGAAGCAAATGCTTGTACCATGCTTCCTGTACAGCCTGCATTTAAACCTCTTTTCTTTATAAATTACCCAGTCTCAGGCATTTCCTTATGGCCATGCAAGAGTGGCCTAATGCAGCCATCACTGATCCACTGAATCTGTGGCCCGTGCTTCTTCCCACCTTGGGCCTCAGACTCAGTGGGCAGTGGGTGCATCTGATTGGTGGAGCCCAGGTCATGCACCAAAGCCCTCGCTGCAGGAGAAGCTGGGAGAATACAGACTTGGCATTTTCTGCTCCTCGTGAGAGGCCTAAATCGGCCAACAGCATCCTACTGCCCTGAGAATTAAACCTGACTCCTCCCCATCCCCACAGGACCCCAAACAGTCTCTTCCTCCTCACCCTATTTCCTCAATTTTCAGCACAAAAATGCCAAGCTCCAGCCCTTCTAGGGGCCAGGGTATGTGCCATGCCCTTGACCTTGTTAAAAAGAAATGTAATTAGACCAAAAGGCTGGGACAGCTCCCATGCCCTGGATTCCTACACAGGCAAACTTAAGCCCAACGTAAACAGTAAAGCAAAACACAAGTTTGGCCAAGGAGAAACTGCCATCTAACCTCTAACTAGGGACCTCCCACCATATCCCACCCAAGTGAGGCAAACGCCTCACTGCAGCTGATTCAGGAACTCCTTTCTCTGCCTCCACATTCCTCCTCCCGCTCTTTACACAGCTGCAGTACAGCTCTCTGAACTCCCCATCACCAATGCTGCCTGATCCGTGAACCCTTTCATGCTCAAATAAACTTTATTAAATGTATTGCATCTAAAGTTTTTCTTTGAACAGACTGCCAGTCTTTGCCCACTCGCAGCCTCCAGCTCTCAGCCTGAGTCTCACCACTTTGGAGAGCACCCGGGCTCCTGCAGGTCCCCCCTTCATTCTGCGCCTGCCTTGCCTCTCCTCTTCCTGGATAGCACATCTCCCGTCTCAGGTGGAGGTCGGATGAATGTTTGCACCCATCCTCCCGGAAGCCCCACTAGGCTCTAGAGATTTGAAGCTGCTCATTATTGTTCCATAGTGACATTTTCAAATTTTAGGATATCTCAAGTTTTAAAACATTTGGGGGTTTTAGGAAACCCCTGTAACTCTAATACTGGCTTTCTCATTGTGGGTGCTATTGACCTTGTGGACAGGACTGATCTTTCTTGCATGGCCTCAGAAACACGTGACCCACGTTCAGAAGTCCTGAACCCTAAGGACAGAATGCCAGTGGCAACTTCCCCCGAATCAAGTAAACAACCAGCATCATTCCCACACATTTTTAAAAGCTGCAGGGAACAGGACACCACCAATCTAAGCACTAATGAAACCCCAAAACTTGACAATTCACCTATAAAATATAAGAAAAGCCCTTGTCATGCCCTCGCATGCTGGTCAAAGTGCTCTCACTTACACTCTTTTTGGAGATGTTCCCCAGGGGTGCTGGGCAGGAATATGTTTTCTCTCCTCCATGCCCACCCCATCCCCAGCCAATCCCCCTTCCCTAGTTTCCCACAGCAGAAGCGAGAGCGGCTGGAACACGGAATGAAATTTATTGAAGAGAAACATATACTGAAACTATTGAAGAGAAGGAAACCACAATACAGAGAGAAACTGCAAACAGCCACCACAGGCCACAGGTCCCGGGCCCCCTCCTCCTTGGGTTCCTGGCAAGGCGCCTCATCTGCTCCCCCTCCCACTGCTGCCCCCGCTGCCACCTCCCTCCTTCCCGAGGGCCCCAGGGTCTGCCTTTTGCCAGGACAGTGGACTCTGGCAGTGTCCACTGGCTTCAGGGAGCCCCCTCCTGAGCCCATCCCTACGGCCCTCACAGGACAGTCACAGAACACTGGGAAACACCAGGGAACGCCCCAACAGGCTGAGGAAACTGAGTCACAAGTAACAACAGGGGTGAAACGCCAAAGCATAGTCCCTGTGGAGCCTCACGCAGTCCCACTCTGCCCCGGGTCCAGTTCTTCTTCCCGCAGTCACGGTCACCATCGTGGTCACAGGGTGAGCGTCCGCCATGCCCTGGTACCTCCTTCCCGCCATCTCCTGGGACTGCGCTGGGGGCCTCCAGGGAGAAGCTGCTCAGAGAAGAACACACACAGCTCCACGAGAACAAGCAGCCCCTGGTCTAGATCTACGCCAGGAAAGCAGAGGTGGTGCTCACAATGCAGGACAGCAGCGAGCAGAGCCTGGGCTCGCAGGAAGCTCACAGCAAGTGCCCCGGGCCCAGAGGTGGCCGCCTGCATGGGCGCACAGTACAGGACTTTTCGCAGGAATGATGGCTAGCAGTGGGTGGGCGTCTGCTGGGTGCGTGGGTCACACAGGTGAGGGTGAGCTTCCCGGAACAGGGGGCAGCCTGCCCTGGAGATGGCAAGTGGGCTGACCCCTCTTGAGAGACCCAGGCAGCTGGCAACCTTGAGAGGGCCTCTTTCCCCCTGTCTCTCCCAACTCAGGGCCTGGGATGGGGGCAGACATCTTCAGGTGCCCCCACCCAGGCCACAGCTGGCCACTCAGGGCTCCCTCCAGGCCAGCCCCCCATGGTGGCAGGGTTTGGGGCTGGGGCTGGGTGTGCTGGGTGCAAGGGAAGGAGGGACGGGCGCCTCTCCCCACCCCATTTTGTATCAAACGTGGTCATCTGGGTCACAGGGAAGGAATGGGGGTGGTGGCCAGAGCCCCTTGGGGGAGGTGGGGGCCCTTACTCCTGATGTGGGGTGAGGGACTGGCCCTGGCCTGGCCTCCATCTGCCTCCAAGGCACTGCTGCCTGAGAGGAGAGAAGGCCCCGGGGCCCTAGGAGCCTATTTGCCCTGGGAGGACTTGGGCCGGCCCGCCTCCCCGGCCCCGTCCTCATCCTCGTTTTCAGGCTCCTCCAAGATGGTCTGGAGCCCCTCCAGTGGGGGTTTCCTGGCTTCCTGGCCTCTCACCTGGATGAGGCCCTCCGGACCCCAGCTAAGACCTCCTGGGAACACCCAGACAGCACTGCTTATCCGGGCTGGGGAGGAGCCCCAGGGGACCTCTATGGGCCTTGCCTGACCTAGGCCTTTGGGGCCTGCAGGGGCACTTTCACCTTCCCCAGCGGCAGGGGCTCCCCTTGCAGCCTCTTTGGTGGCAGAAGCAGCCTCAGCAGCATCTTCTGCTCCGGGACCAGCCTCGCTGGCATCCCCCTGGGCTGGGGAGGCCTGGGCAGCAGCTGGGTCTTCACTCTCCACTGGGGCCACTGCCCAGGCCACACCCTGCTGGCTCCTCGCTGGGGAGGCTGCCCACGCCTCCATCTCCCGGATGAGCCGGAGCAGCCTCAGGAAGCCAGGTGGCCTCCTCTCCAGCTGCATCCCTCTCAGGGTATCCCGGAGTGCCTCGCTGGGGCGGGCCCGAAACAGCACCTGCTGTAGTCGCAGGTAATTGGCCAAGGCTGGGCAGACGGCCCCCTTCTCCACAGCCCTCTGCAGCAGGCCTTCCAGGCGCACCACGAAGGCAAACAGCCCCTCCTGGGGCCCCTGTGTGCAGGTCAGGAACTTCAGCCTCGAAGTCATTCGAGTGTCCTGGTTCCTAAATATCTGCCCCAGTGCCGCCAGGCAGTCCAGCGCGGACAAGTTGGTATCTTCCTCCAGGAGGCCGCTCACGACTTCCAGGGCCGGGCCACCCAAGCTCTCCAGCAGCCACCTCTTTTTCTCCCTTTCCGATGCATGGTACCACAGCTGCAGCATATCCTTGGCGTGCTCCACCCAGCTCTCAAAGGACTCTTCCTCGCAGCCTGGCTGCTCCCTCCCGGAAAAGGGTCTCAATTCCCGGTAGGCCCTGTTTTCCAGCACAGCCTGCAGGGTGCAGCGCCAAGTCTGGACCCAGGCTTTTGTTACATTTGTCCCTCCTGCCTCACCCACAGCTCCTGCCTCACCTGCAGCTCCTGCCTCACCCGCAGCTCCTGCCTCACCCGCAGCTCCTGCCTCACCCGCAGCTCCTGCCTCACCTGCAGCTCCTGTATCACCTGCGGCTCCCTCATCTGACTCTCTTGCCTCTTCTGCAACTCTCAACTCATCTTCAGCTCCTCCCTCACCTGTGCCTCCTGCCTCATGTGCTGCTCCTCCCTCACGTGCGCCTCCTGCCTCACCTGCGCCTCCTGCCTCACCTGCTGCTCCTCCCTCACCTGCGCCTCCTGCCTCACCTGCTGCTCCTCCCTCACCTGCTGCTCCTCCCTCACCTGCTGCTCCTCCCTCACCTGCGCCTCCTGCCTCACCTGCTGCTCCTGCCTCACCTGCTGCTCCTCCCTCACCTGCGCCTCCTGCCTCACCTGCTGCTCCTCCCTCACCTGCTGCTCCTGCCTCACCTGCACCTCCTGCCTCACCTGCGCCTCCTGCCAAACCTGCGTCTCCTGCCTCACCTGCTGCTCCTGCCTCACCTGCTGCTCCTCCCTCACCTGCACCTCCTGCCTCACCTGCGCCTCCTGCATCACCTGCGCCTCCTGCATCACCTGCGCCTCCTGCCTTACCTGCAGCTTTTGCTACTGCTTGACCCTGGGGCTGTGCAGGAAAACTGGGCATATCCTGAAACTCAACATCAGGTACTTGGGGCAGGAAAATCACTTTCCAGGGCCCCCCATTGCCTGATATTTGATGGGGAATCAAGCTTCGGTTTAAATACTCAGCGAACTCCACCAAGGCTGCCTTGGCCCCGAGCTCCTTTCTGAAGTGCTTGGTGAGTACTCGGTACCTGCCCAGGGGCGACAGGGCAGCCCGCATGGCCTCCTGGAACTCATGTTCCTTGCAGTCATCAGGGATACCCAGGATGAGCAGGGAGCGCTCTGCGTTCGCACCCATCCACCTGCACCAGTCCCGAAGCATTGCCAGAGCCATCGCAGAGGACTTGAGGGAGGGAGCCTGATCAGACAGGAATGTGTGCTGACTGTTGCAGTCTCTGACACAGCCTGTGAGCGCAAAGAGAGAAGCTTGTTTGTGCCAAACACTCACTCCCACCACTCATCTGCCCCTACATGTGTGGGGGTGGGGGGGCAGGGCTGGAGCTCCTCTGCCTCCTTGTTTTGTCTCTTTGATTTTAGTGAAATTTTGATGGCAAAATTAAATTTATTTGCAAGATACAGGGCTAGTCACATTTTCTATGTTACTTGGTGCCATTTGTAGTAAGTTACTTTTTTCCCCCACAAAGGAATTGGGAAGCTTATCTAAGTTTTCAAAACTTTTGATAAAAACTTGTTCACAATATTCCCTCTTTATCTTTTTAATGTCTATATGATCTGTAGTAATATCCTGTCCTTCATTCTTGACATTGATTAGTGTTCATTCTCTCTTGTGTGTGTTGTGTGTGTGTGTGTGTGTTGTTTTTTGTTTGTTTGTTTTTTGAGACAGGGTTTCACTCTGTCACCCAGGCTGGAGTGCAGCAGCTCGATCTCGGCTCAGTGCAGCCTCGACCTCCTGAGCTCAAGCGATCCTCCCACCTCAGCCTCCTGAGTAGCTGGGACTACTGGCACACACTAACACACGTGGTTAATTTTTTGTACTTTTTGTAGAGAAGGGGTCTCACTATGTCACCTAGGCTGGCCTTGAACTCCTGGGCTCAGGCAATCCTCCCGCCTTAGCCTCTCAAAGTGCTGGGATTACAGGCATAAACCACTGTGCCTAGCCCCCTCTCATCTTAATTAGTCTTACTAGGGTTCATTAATTTTGGTACTCTTTAAAAAGCCCAATGTCGGGGTTTACTGATTGTCTTTTTTATCTCTGTTATTTCTTTATTTGACTCATTCTGCGTTTACTTTTGCTTTTGTTCGAGCTTCTTTAAATGGACTGTTCGGCCATTGATTTTATGTTCTTTCTTTCTGTTATGAGCACTGAAAGCAAGAAATTTTCCTCTGACCACTTCCTTCCTTCCAAATGGCTAGTAATTTGGGTAAGTTGAATGTTTTGTGCAGTTTGAAATATCTTGTAAGTTCCTTGGTGATTTCATCTTTGACCCATGGATTTCAAAATATCTAGACATATGTTATTGTTATTAATTTCAAATAAAATTCCACTGTGATCAGAGAACTTACGAAAACGTGCGATCCTTTTCAGTTTCTGAAGATTTTTAAATGGCTCGACATATGGTCTATCTAAGTGAATGTACAATTTGCCCTTGTCATGAATCCGTATTTTCTACAGAGGCCAAGGTCTGCCCCCTTCAACCACTGCAACTCCTGTCGCCATTCCCCACGAAGAGGCGACCTGAAGCCTTTCCAATTCCACCTGTAGGGGGCCAGGCTCCTCAAGGCACTGCCACGTCCGACAGCCTCCAGGGGGCGCTCACCATCGCCTGTGCCACGGGCCGCCAGGCAGCCTCCGGCTCCGCACCCCGTGCACCCTTAGGCATTGGCCCTCCTTCCAGCCCATCCCCCACCGCGCACCAGGGACAGTCCCTTCCTGCCCCCAACGTGCCCTTCCACACCGGGCGCCCCCTACGCCCAGCTGGCAGCACTCCAGTCTAGCCCCGGGCAGCAGGGCGTCCCGCATGCTTAGACATGAGCCTCCCTCCGTGGCCTCCCCACAGCCAGGGGCCCGACAATCCCGCCCCACACCCCCAAGTCAGGAGCCCCCATAGCCCACAGAGGCAGGGCGCCCTCCACTCTGGTCAGCCCTCCACCGGGCTTAGGAATCACCTCTGCCCTCACCCACCCAGCCCTAGGACCTGACCACGGCACCCTCCAGGAGCCCTCCCATCTCGCTCCTCAGACCCAGGCTGGGCCACCCTCCGTCCCACCCCACGCTTGGAGCCCGCCAGCCTGCTCTCCCACGTGGCGCCCCCCAGCCCCCTTGCCCTCCCACTCCAGGGAGCCCCCTCCCGACCCCCAGCCCCGCAGCCGGAAGCCCTCGACACCCCCTCACCCCAGCACTGGGCGAGTCGCCCTCCCTCTTGCCTCCTCTACCCCGCGTGCTCGGCGACCCTCTCCGCCCAGGGACCCAGGGGTCCTCCTGTGGCCACCCCGCCCTGGGGAACCCCTCCCTCAGCCCTCCTTCCAACTGCCCTCCCGAGGGGGTCTTCCTTGGTGGGAAGCCCACGGTGACAGCCACGCTGCACCTAAACCAGGCCAGACAGGACCGCCGACTCCCAGCTCCGCAGCCGGCTCCTCACGGCCTGCCACACCACCCGCCCCCCTACACCCCAGGAACCACCTGGGCCGCCATCCTGAGCTCCGGCAACACCTCCCGGGCCTGGGTCCTGGCAAACCCCCACGGTCTACTCACTTTTTCAAACTCTGGGCAATTCCGGGTCTCTCAGTGGGAAGTCAGATATCTGGGTCTCTCCGAAGGGTCTGAAGAGATCACCTCAGCTCCGCAGCGTGGAAGCGTGTGGCTCTCTGAGGCACTTGGCGCCAACAGCCACCCGGGCTCCCAGAAACCCCTGGTTCTCCCGGAAGCCACAGGGAGTTCCGAAAGAAAGTTCCAGGCCGGTGTCGCTATGCAAGGCAAATGATTGGATAGGGAGAGCACGAGAGAGGAGCACGTGGGAATGCACTGTTGTTACCATGACGACTACACGTGAATCAAAAGGTGGAAAGGCTCGAAGCCCAGAAGCGGCAGGCACACCGATTGACCCTCCGCCAATGGAAAGGCCTGCCCACGAGGATCGGGGGAGTACATTTGCAAAGCGAAAGTTCATTACGGTAAATCGGTCCAATTTTTTCCACTGTTTGCTTTCCAATGTGCTTGGTAATGTCATAAAGAGATCCCATGTTTTGTTTTGTTTTGTTTTTTGTTTTGTTTTGTTTTGTTTTGTTTTTTGTTTGGTTTTTGCTTTGTTTTTGTTTTTGTTTTTGTTTTTTTAGACTGAGTCTTGCTCTGTCACCAGGCTGGATTTTTTTTTTTTTGAGACTCGCTCTGTTGCCAGGCTGCAGTGGCGCAATTTCGGCTCACTGCAACCTCTGCCTCCCGGGTACAAGCGATTCTCCTGCCTCAGCCTCCCGAGTAGCTGGGACTACAGGCGTGCACTACCACGCCCAGCTAATTTTGGTATTTTTAGTAGAGACGGGGTTTCACCATGTTGGCCAGGATGGTCTCCATCTCTTGACTTTGTGATGCGCCCGCCTCGGCCTCCCAAAGTGCTGGGATTACAGGCCCTATGTTTTTATTGATCCCTTTTCTAGTAGTAACAATGACTGGGGCAGGAGTGTTAAAATCTCCAATTATAATTGTGAAGATGCCGATTTCTGTCTTTATTCTGTCAACTTTTGTTTTATGTATTTTGAAGCTCTGAAGCTCTGTTATTGGGTGCAAACATATGTATGAATTCGATGTGTTCCTGATTGATTCTTGTATCATTATTACCTTTTATTTTACCTTTTCAGCAATAATATTTTGCATTGTTTTCTAGTGGTTGCTCTAGGGATTCCTACATAAATCCTTTACTTTTCACTCTCTACTTACAGTTTACATTGTACCACATCACCTAAATTTAAGACCATTTTCATTATATAGATTACTCCCCCCTGCAGCCCGTCCTTTGTGCTATAGTTGTCATATATATATCTACATGTTATAAACGCTACATTATTTATAATTTTACCTTAAACTGTCATGTGTATTATAAATAACTTATAAAGATAAAATAAATATTCCTTAATATTTACCCACATATTTTGTTATTCATTTCTACCCAAAGTTCGAGATTTCCTTTTTTTCCTTAAGATCAAAAGTCTTTCTGTAGCGTTTATTTTAATGCAAGTCTGTTGATGAATTCTCTTAGCTTTCATGTATCTCAAAACACCCTTATTTCACCTTCATTTTTGAGGAGTATTTTCCCTGGATATAGATACAGAGTTCTGAGTTGAAAGGATTGTTTTTTTTCTCTCACCACTTTAAAGATCCTGTTCCATTTTCTCCTGGTTTCCTTTACTTCTGATGAGAATTCAGTAGAACTTGTGAATGTTCTCTTCTTTTTTGAGTTGCATTTTACTGTTTTCACAATTCACTCATTACTCTTTGTTTTCGGTACTTTGACTGCAATGTGCCTACACATGTTTTTTCTTTGTATTTATCTTCCTTGGAATTCACTGAGATCCTTGAATCTGTAAATTATGTCTATCTCCAAATTTTGGAAATTTCAGTCATTATTTCTTCGAGTAGTTTTTCTTCCCCATTCTCTCCCTTCTCTCCTAGGAGTCCATATACACATTCATTAGACCTCTATATATTGTCCCACAGCTCACTGAGGTGCCCTTTTCATTTTTTCCTCTTGGTTTTTCAGAAAGGATTATTTCTATTTATCTGTAAGTTTGCAACTCACCTGTCTTCTACAATGTTATTAAGATCATCCAGTGAAGATTTTACTTCCGATGTTGTTTTTCAGTTCAGAACTTACACTTGGTTCTTTACTTACACTTACAACTTACACAGTCCTTGATTTATGATGGTTTGACTTATGATTTTTCAACTTTACACTGGCTTTACTGGTACATCACCCCAACCCAAGTCAAGGAGCATCTGGGTTTATCGGGATATTAAACGCATTTTCAAATTACCATATTTTTGACTTACTACTGGTTTGTCAGGACTTAACCACAGTAAGTCAAGGAACATCTATAGTTTCTATTTCTCTTCTGAAATTTCCTATTTTAAAAAATTCATAATCAGTGAGCAATGAGATGGGTTTAAAAAAAAAAATGTTAGGTGACTGGACATGGTGGCTCACACCTGTAATCCCAGCACTTTGGGAGGCTGAAGCGAGCAGATCGCTTGAGGTCAGGAGTTTGAGATCAGCCTGGGAAACATGGAGAAACCCCATCTCTACAAAAAAATACAAAAATCAGCTGGATGTGGTGGCACATGCCTGTAATCCCAGCTACCTGGGAGGCTGAGATGGGAGGATTGCTTGAGCCTGGGAGGTGGAGGTTACAGTGAGCCATGATCACACCACTGCACTCCAGCCTGAGTAACAGAGCAAAACTCTGCCTCAAAATAAATAAATTAATAAAGTATTAGGAGCATGCTTCTTTTTTTTTTTTTTTTTTACACAGTGTCACTCTGTTGCCCAGGCTGGAGTGCAATGGTGTGATTATGCCTCATTGCAACCTCCACCTCCCAGGCTCAAGCAATCCTCCCACCTCAGCCTCCCAGGTAGCTGGGACTACAGGTGCATGTCACAATGCCCAGCTGAATTTTTTGTATGTTTTGTAGAGACAGAGTTTCACCATGTTGCCCGGGCTGGCCTCAAACTCCTAGGCTCAAGCAATCCACCCACCTCAGCCTCCCAAAGTGCTGGGATTACAGGCAGAAGTGTGCTTTATCTCCTTAAGAATATATATATTTTTTAATATTGTGAATTACTAGGGTCATCTCAGGGGCTGGATTCTCTTGAATGCTTTTTTCCTTGAGTATCAGGACAATTCTTGTTTCTTTTAGTAATCTAGCATTATATCCTAGACACTGTCCATAATGAGTTCTAGTAGATTTGGCTTCTTGGTTTCTATTTCTCCAAAGATGGGTCATTGTTTGTTATTGTTGTTGTTGTTGTGGTGGTGGTGGTGGTGGTGGTGGTGGTGGTGGTGGTGGTGGTTTGTTGTCTTAGTAGACAACTAACCTAGCTAAACTCACACAGAGTCTCCCCTGTATTGGGTACCAACTGCAATCTCCAGACTCCGTTTCCACGGTATTGGGCATCAGCCGAAACCTCTGCTCAGTTCTTTTCTTGGACTCTGCCTCATGTATTAATAGCTCTGGGGTCAGCCAGAGATTTGGGCAGAGTGTACAGGCCAAACACGGGGCTCCTCCACATGGTGCTTCTCTGCTCCCAAGTGATACTCCTCCTGCTTTCCCTCTCCCGTGGCCATCCCAAAGTCTACTCTCTGAGTCTCTGAGTTTTGGTCATCCAGCACGGCGTCCTCTGTGGCCCATGCCACATGCAAGAAACTCACCTAGTGCCGGTCACTAGTGTCTCTTCTTCGAGGTGTTAACCCCCTGTGGTTTCTGCCTCTACTGCTTAGTCCCTCATGCCATCAGAAGGTTTTGTTGTTAGTATTTAATCCTGGTTTCGTAGATGTCATCTATGGGAGGGTTGGTCTGATAGGAGTGACTCCACCATTACTGAAGGCAGAACCTGACTTAAGTTTTAACAAGATCCCTGGGGCCAACACTATGGCAAGTTTTAACAAGATGCCCCGGATGACAGTTTCACTGTCGCCTCGTGAGTGACCCTAAGCCGGAACCTCCCAGCTAAGCCACCAGGACTAATTTGTTATGTAATGATAGATAACTAAGACTCTAACCCCCACTTTGCTTCAAGTGTTGTCGCCTCTCCAACCCGTCCTCTCATTCATGGGACCTGATGCAGTTATCATAGGTGACTAAAAAGAGGATTTGAAGAATACGTTCACAAACTCTGTGATACTCCCCTTTCAAGAGGTGTAGCTGGATCCCTCTCCCTTTGAGTGGAGTCTAGACTTAGTAACAGATAGAGTTCAGCAGAATCTGTGGGCTGTAACTGGCAAGCATGGCTTCTCAGAGAAGGCAGCGTGTGTCTTGGGTGCTCTCTCTTACCTTCTTGCACTTGTTTCCCCTTTCTCCTTTCCTCCCGTGCCCTTTCCTCCCTCCTTTTCCCTTTCCCCACCCTTCACTCTGTCTCCCCACACACACATAGATCCCCCTGCCTCTCTCACTCTCTCTCTCACCCCCCAAAATAGATCACTGTTTTGCAGGAAGCCCTGCTATGAGCAGCCCTATGGAGAGGCCCACGTGCTGAGGAACTGAGCTACTTGCCAACAGCCACGTAGCCACGTGAGTAAGCCTGGAAGTGGATCCCTCAGCCCCAATTAAGTCTCAGAAGCTGCTGCCCTGGATGACAGTTTTACTGTTGCCTCGTGAGTGACCCTAAGCCAGAACCCCTCAGCTAACCCATTGGGAGTAATTTGTTATATAACAATAGATAACTAAGACTCTAATATCCCCTTAATGCCCAGCAGTCTATAGTGGCACGGTGAGATTTCCTCCAAGCCTACTCTTCTGAGCAGCATTGTCTTAGTAAATGGCACCAAAAGTCACCCAGGGAGGCATTGCCGGGTGGGTCATCAATCCCACAAGTAATATAAAGCCTCTAAATATTCATAACCGTGAACAGACACCAATCTTAGAGGAAAGATGAAGTAAGAAGAGTCAAAAAAGGACTCTGCAGAGAGCTGCTCAAGTTCTGAGAAGCAAACCAAGGGCCAGTGGTATCCTGAGCCCGGGGAGGGGAGCATTTAAAGACTTAAACGTTAGACCTAAAACCATAAAAACCCTAGAAGAAAACCTAGGCATTACCATTCAGGACATAAGCATCGGCAAGGACTTCATGTCTAAAACACCAAAAGCAATGGCAACAAAAGCCAAAATTGACAAACAGGATCTAATTAAACTAAAGAGCTTCTGCACAGCAAAAGAAACTACCACCAGAGTGAACAGGCAACCTACAGAATGGGAGAAAATTTTCGCAACCTACTCATCTGACAAAGGGCTAATATCCAGAATCTACAATGAACTCAAACAAATTTACAAGAAAAAAACAAACAACCCCATCAAAAAGTGGGCAAAGGATATGAACAGACACTTCTCAAAAGAAGACATTTATGCAGCCAAAAGACACATGGAAAAATGCTCATCATCACTGGCCATCAGAGAAATGCAAATCAAAACCACGATGAGATACCATCTCACACCAGTTAGAATGGCAATCATTAAAAAGTCAGGAAACAACAGGTGCTGGAGAGGATGTGGAGAAATAGGAACACTTTTACACTGTTGGTGGGACTGTAAACTAGTTCAACCCTTGTGGAAGTCAGTGTGGCGATTCCTCAGGGATCTAGAACTAGAAATACCATTTGACCCAGCCATCCCATTACTGGGTATATACCCAAAGGACTATAAATCATGCTGCTATAAAGACACATGCATACGTATGTTTATTGCGGCAGTATTCACAATAGCAAAGACTTGGAACCAAGCCAAATGTCCAACAATGATAGACTGGATTAAGAAAATGTGGCACATATACACCATGGAATACTATGCAGCCATAAAAAAGGATGAGTTCATGTCCTTTGTAGGGACATGGATGAAATTGGAAATCATCATTCTCAGTAAACTATCGCAAGGACAAAAAACCAAACACTGCATGTTCTCACTCATAGATGGGAATTGAACAATGAGAACACATGGACACAGGAAGGGGAACATCACACTCTGGGGACTGTTGTGGGGTGGGGGGAGGGGGGAGGGATAGCATTAGGAGATATACCCAATGCTAAATGGCGAGTTAATGGGTGCAGCACACCAGCATGGCACATGTATACATATGTAACTAACCTGCACATTGTGCACATGTACCCTAAAACTTAAAGTATAATAATAATTTAAAAAATTAAAAAAATAAAAATAAAAATAAAAAAATAAAGCAGTGGGAGATTCAAAGGCATCGGTGGAGAGCTAGTCCCTCAGGGTTCTTAGTTGCACACAACAGGAACAGACTGGCTGATGGAAGCCCAGGGAAAACCAGCTAGAGGGTATCCCACAGGTGTACCTTGGGCCTCACACTCAGTGGGTAGTGGGTGTATCTGATTGGTAGAGCCTGGGTTAGGTGACCATGCCATAGCTACAAGGGAAGCTGGGAAAGCCCAGACATTTTCCACTCCCCTTTTGGGAGGGAAGCTCCCCATCAGGTGAGAGAATTGCATGTGCAAAGTTCCTGGAGCTGGAAGGGACATGGAGAGTATTGGGCTGAAAGGTCGGTGTGACTGCAGGGTTGGGGATGCCACGCAGCAATACTGTGGAGGCCAGACAGTGCAGGCCTCATGGACCTCAGAGGGGTTTCATCTTCATCCTGAAAAAGCTGAGAACTCACTGACAGATGTGAAGCCAGTGCTGCACATGCACGCACAGACAGGTATTTGTGTGAGTGACACGAACTCATTGCATTCTAAAGAGTTATCTCTGGTTTATTTGTGGAGAAAGTATTTGGAGAGCAGAGTGGATGCAGTAAGACTAGCTAAGGGTGGCTGGAGTTGTCCTGTGAGAGATGACTAGCCTAGATGACATCAAGGGCAGTGTCATGGAGCAGACAGACAGGGTCCGTTTAACGACCTAAAACGTGCAGAGAACTAACCAGACACCGTGAATGACGGGAGGTGGAGGGTGGGCAAAGGATGTATCCCCACTTTCTGGCCTTTGACACGGGCGTGTTCCATTCACTGCAGCTGGGGACTTGGTAAGAGCGCTAGCCCTGGCACGAGATCACAAGCTCAGTTTTGGATGTGTGCATTGGCGCATCCAAGTGCAAATACCAAAAAAGCAGGTGCATCCAGGTGGGGACATGCCAGGCACTGAGGCTGGGGAGGCCAGCCAAGAGGCCAGGCACAGCCACGCTCCAGCTCAGCCTCCAGGCCAGTAGATGGCTAAGCCTTCTCCTCTGCCAGGAAGTCTTGGCAAGGCTGGGTGACTCTTCAGCTCCTTACCCTTGGTGACCCTCCCGGCTTTGGTCCCTATCACCTGAAGGAATGTCTGGAGACTAGACACTGCTGGCTGCCCTCCCAGCAGCCATTCCCCCTCTTTTTTCCTCAGTGGACTCTTGCTTGTTTTAGAGTCCGGGTCTCTCTCTGCTGCCCAGGCTGGCATGCAATGGGGCCATAATAGCTCACTGCAGCCTCAAACTCCTGGGTTCCAGTGATCTTCCCACTTCAGCTTCCCAAGTAGCTTGGACTACAGGTGCATGCCACTGTTCCCAGCTAAAACTTCTTTACGTTTTGTAGAGATGGGGCCTCACCATGTTGCCCAGGCTGGTCTCAAACTCCTGATCTCAAGCAGTCCTCCTGCCTCAGCCTCCCAAAGTGGTGAGATTACAGGCATGAGCCACCATGCCCGGCTAGAAGCCCCTTTTTGTTCCAGCCTCTGTCCCTCCCCCACGTGGCTCAGGGCATGGTGACTCCCATCCCCAAATCAACAGGTGGCTCCTGATTGATTCAAATGCAGCTGCACATGTGTTCCTGGGGCAACTGTTAGTGATCCCAGCAGTCCATGGCCCAAATGGCCCAGTCAGACCAAAGGGAAGTTTTCAGATTTTATCCACAGAGGAGGGGCCTCTCTTTCCTTGAGCAGGAACAAGGAAGCACGTGATCCCAGCGGACACTGACAGACATTCTCTAGCACACAGGCAGCAACCTGAAGCCAGAGCCAAGACTTGAGGTTGGAAAGAGGCTGTGGCCTGGGTGACAGCTCAGGACAGTGAAGCCACTAGAGGGGGCACAACAGGGATAGCTGTGGCCACACTGGGAGGGATAGTTGAGAAGCAGTTGTGATCAGACTGGAAGTGTCAGTGAAGGGAGAGGGAGGCCGTCCTGGGGGGGACAGTGAGAACGGCAGTGGCCACACTGAAGAGGATCAGCAGAGGGCCAGTGGTGGCTCCCCTCTGGGACATTCAGGAACCGGAGCCACAGCTGCAGCCATGAGAGAAGCTGCCACTCAGGCAGTGGACGGCCACCTCCTGGGGCAGGTGCCCAGCTAAGCTGCAGGCCCTCAGGCTTCTGAAGGCCAAGACGGCCTGCCCTGAGGCCTGGGCATTGCTCCCTCCTGGCACCCAG
The DNA here is from genome assembly GCF_028885625.2 of Pongo pygmaeus. NCBI lineage: Eukaryota > Metazoa > Chordata > Mammalia > Primates > Hominidae > Pongo > Pongo pygmaeus. The sequence goes on from NC_072396.2 coordinate 158,369,537, forward strand.
GCCTGACACTATTGCCCCTACCGGCCTCACCCTGAGAGTCCCATCAAGCCTCAGGGGTCCCAGGGTTGGACAAACTGGCCCACATGACACAAGGCATTCTCCATGCCATGAACCATGCAGTACTCCGACCCTTCTGCAGGGTCAAGGAGCAACCTGTGTGACCTGAGGCATTGCCGCGTGCATTCCATCCCCTGCTTTCCCCAGAGCCACTGTCTCCTGGGACTGCAGCCTGGAAGTCCCCTCCTCCACTCACTGGCTGCACCCCATCTACAGCACTTTTCTGGCAGGGGGGCGGAGGCAGGAGTTGACCAAAAACAGCTCATCCAGTCCAGACACACATCCTGTCCCCACAGGAGCTCATAGTCGCTATCGCCCTCAATGGCATATTCCCAAGGCTCTGCATGCAGCCCAAGACCACCTCCCTCCAAGGGCGCTCCAGCAGAGCAGTCAGCCACAGCTCAGCTGACCCCTGGGAGAGGTGCCGCCCTGACCCCTGCCCTGCTGTGAAGGTGGCTTACAGCCCCCTTTGGCCTGGCCTTCCCCCACTTGCTCGCTCACTTCCCACAGAGAGCTTGGCTTCACCCTGGACCTCCCTGCTGGGCTCCTGGGCACCTGCTGTGGCTTGGGAGACCGGCTGCCAACCTGCCCCCAGGAGGGGGCTGCCTGTGGCCTGGCGGGTGCCCACGGCACAGTGGGCAGCACCACAGCTGTGGGAAAGCGCCCACTCCCCTGTCCCCCGGCTACCTCACCTGCCCGTCCTGGGCCAGCCTAGGACAAGGGGAGAATGGGAGACCAGAGCTGGGGAGCAGCCAGGCCAGCCGGACTGTGAGAGGGCTAGGCGTGGTGGGAACCCAGGGAGGAGAGGGGACCTCCCCACTTCCAGACCCCAACTCTTCTTCCCCAGGTTCTGAATCCGGGTTTGCTGCCCGGGAGCCCCTGCCCCTGCCTAAAGCAGGGATGGAGATACCTCTCTCAGGAGGCCCCAGGCCTTAGGGCCGCAATAAGGGGAGTGGAGAGGAGGAGGGAGGGCCGTGTGAGGACCGCCGGCGGGGCCAGTGCTCCCTGTCATCCTCTCTAGGTTGGGCGTGTGTTTGCAATTCTTTACAGTAAAAAACTGAAAACATGCTGGAAGGGAGATTGATCTCCCGACAGGATCGTGGGCTTGTCAATGTCGTCGTCACTTGCTCTAGGCGTCGTGCTCTTCAACTGACCGTGCTGCCGCCTCCACCACCAATGTGTCCGTACACACAGTGCAGGCAATGGTGCACACGGTGGCCCCTGCTCCCCCATTTCTAGGCTTGTGCGGGACCCGCAGCCCAGTGCACATGGCCCTTTCTCTTGCACTCCCAGGGGCAAGTGGGGTGCACTCCCAGGGGCCCCCTTCCCCTGCCCGAGGCACACACTCCCCAGCCTCTATGAAGGTTGGCCGCTCACACTCTCTGGAAATGAGCCAAGGACAACAAGAGCTGCCTTCCCAAGGTCGCCCCAGTCCCCACCAGGTTACTGGATGATGCGGGTGCAAAGGTCCCCCCGCCCCCCACCTCCATGGCCCAGGAGGACTCTGGGCTCAGCCTATTCCGTCGTGTCGGAGTGGCCTGGGCTGCCGCAGCAAATGACCACAAACCGCTTGGCTTCAGCCAACAGGAATTGACTCTCCCAGTTCTGGAGGCTGGAGTCCAGAATCAGGCGTTTCCTCCGGTGGCTCTGGGGGAGGATCCTCCCACCTCTTCCAGCTTCTGGGGGCCCTGGGCACTCCCCACCTTCGCCTCCACATGGCCTTTTCTGTGTCTCTCTCTCCTGTCTCTTCTAAGGAAACTGTCCTTGGATTTGGGGCCCCCTGGATCATCTAGGTTGCTCTCATCTCCACATCCTCAATTTAATGACATCTGCAGACACCCTTTTTTTGCATATAAGGCCCTGTTGACAGGGCCTGGGTGTTAAGATATGGACATATCTTTCAGGGGGCACCAACCAGTCACCCCACAACATCTCAACAGCCCAGGCCCCAGCCTGCCCAGCCAGAGCCCCGGTGAAGGGACAAGCTTGGGCACCAGGACACACAGCCGAGGGCCACCGGGAGCCTCCCTGCCTCTGCTTCGGGAAAGGGGCTCCGAAGCTGTCCCTGCACTGGGCCCCCTGGGGGCCCTCCTCCCTGCAACCGGAGGTTCCCTGAGCAGCGTCCTCGCCCTTCCCCTAGGCCCCGGATGGACGACTTTCCTTCTGGGAGCACAGGCTTGCCGAGGGCTCCTTGCTGCGGGCTAAGTGCTCCTGGCCAGGGCCCAGGGTCTCTGAAGAAAAGAAACCCCTGAGCTCTGGTTCAGAGGCCAAGGGGGCTCCTGCCTCGTGCTCAGTTCCCAGTGGCCGGGGCTGGGATATGTGATGCGGCTGATTTTTCCCTGCTGCTTTTCTTTTACGGTCTTTTTCATACGCGTCACTATTTGTCAAAGATCTCACAATTGTCATCAGAGCAATATCCCAACCAACCCTGGACTTCAATCCCTGCTCTACCACGTGGAGTATGACCCGTTGGAAAATGACAAACTCCAGGTGCGATCCCCTCTGGTAACCTGAGGGAAAGCCAGATACACCCAGGTCTTGGCTTCTTGCACTTCCCTGACCTCCTTTTTCCCCTCCTCGCGTCTCCACACCATCCTTCCTGAGTCACCTTTCACCTCTTCCCCGCTTTCTGATCCTTGCCATCCTGGGTCACTCCTTTACTGAGTGACCATGGCCAGGGTACTTGGTGCTAGCTGCCCTGCAGAGGTCCCGGGGACCCCAGCGAGATGAATAACTGAATGAATGGACGTAATAATGCCCAGGGGTCTAGCCCATGGGAGGTGTTCTGCCAACGCGGGTCCCTACCCTGTCCCCTTCAGGAACCGCGGTGCGCTGACCACTTCGACCCCAGCCTTCAGAGCAACCCAGACAGAAAGCGGAAGTGCCTCGGGGCGCGTGGGGAGCCAGGCCAGACGCCCCTGTGGGGCGGGCGCGGGGCGGGCCGCCATCCCTCTGCGCCGCGCATGCTCCATGCCCCCCCCCCGCACGCGCCCCGTTCCCACGCTGCCGCCGCCCCGGCCCCGCCCGCTCCCGGCCCGCTCGTCGTCGGCGCACCAGACTGAGACTCCCTTTCAGGACGCTGTTCGCGAGCGGTACCCAGAGGCGAAGTAGAGACAAGCCCAGGAGCCCCCACCCCCCGCCCGCGTTTCCCGGGGACGCGGCCTCGGAGGGCTTCTCGGAGGAGGCGGTGGCCTTGGCCTCGGCCGGCCAGGGCAGGAAGGGAGGCCGCGGCCGCCCGCCGAGCCCAGGTAGGAGGGCCGAGCTGGGCCGCAGGGGTGCGGGTAAGCGGGTAAGGGGCCCGTCTCGGCAGGGTGCAGGTGGCGAGGGGGACGAGGGAGCTGCGGCGGCGGCGACAAGCAGGGACGCCCTGGGAGGCGGGCTAGCACTGAGTGGCCGGACCAGCCCTCGGGGCCGCCCCGTACCAGGGGCGCCGTGGGAGAAGAGCCATCCAGGGCTGGGCGCTGGGAGCCGCGGCCCATGTTTGTCAATTTCTCTCCTGATTGGTTTCCAGCCACGGGTCCCGAGGCTGGCTAAAGAGCATCCTGTCGCTGATCTGCCTGGTGAGTTTGGATTTTGCACCTCTGGGTGTGAGAGTGCTGGGCAGACTGGCATTGTGAGGTTGTGGCACTGCTGCCCAGGCACCGGCCCTGAGGGTTTCCAGATGGGGGCAGGATGCCCAAAATTGTGCTCCAGAGGGTATCAGGTGGGGGATGGTGCCTCGCGGTGGTGCGGGATGTTAACCAGGTGACTGGCATGCCACGGAAAAGCATAAGCTTAGCCAAGCCAAGGAGGAAGCGAAGGGCCAATGGAAGTGCTGGGCAAGAGTGAGAGAAGGAGCCAGCCGAGCTGGGCAGAAAGCGGCGCCCAGCGCTTCCCTACAGGGCTAATTGTGACTGATTCAATCCCACACATACCTCCTGAGCAAGCATTTGAGATCTGCCAGGGACACGGCGGTAGTAAGCCCTGCCCTGTGGTTCTCGTTCTAGTGGCTGAGCGCAGACAATAAGCAGAAAATGTTTTCCATTGGTAATTACAGAGTCTGTTAAAAGACAGTAAGAGCCGGGGAAGGGAGGTCTGGTTGCCAGTTAAGGTGGTGTGGTTAGAATAAGTCTCATTTCAAAGGCAACATTTCTACCAAAACTTGAAGGTGGTCAAAGAGCGAGGCATGTGGTTATGGTTTTGGAAGAGCATTCGAGGCACAAGGAATCCCCTGTACAAAGGCCCTGAGGCAGGAGTGGCCTGGCTCAAGGGAGCAAGAGTGTGGCAGGAGCAGAGGGAGGTGCAGAGGTGGGAGGAGGGTTCGGCAAGGTCAGGAATGGTTGTGTGAGTTTACTCCGAGTGACACGGGCATCCCAGGGATAACTGTGAGCAGAGAAGGACAGGACCCGACCCGCCTCTTAGAAGGATCCCTCAGCGAGCAGCCTGGGTGGCCCCCTTTTGGCTAGGTTAGCCTCTGCCCCCAGAGGGCAAGGCCTGCCCAGCTGCAAGGAAGCTCCTCAGAGGACTTTTTCAGGCTAGGCTGCATGGAGGGCCCCGGTCGCCCCATACAGCACCCAGGCTGGGCCTTGGCTCTGGGTTTCTCCAGTTTCCTTCTCCAGCCGTTCTGCCAGGTGGGCAGCAGGTGACTAGGGCCTCAGGCCGAGGAAAGCTGGTGGGGCTGAGAGAAGCAAGATCCCCCAGGACGGAAGAAACCCAACCAAAGTGGCGATGCCTGTCCCTTGTTGTGGATGAAAAAGCCCAAATTCCTGCTCCCACCGAGTGGGACTGCTAGATGCTTTTCTGATTGTTGTTTGTTTGTGTGGGTTCTTTTTTCTTTTTCTTGGAATATCTCCCCATCTAGTGGTCGTCTTAAGGCATCCTGCTAGAGCCGGGTCTCCCCTTGGTTGGCCAGGCTTCCTTGCAGGCAGTGGCCCTGCTCTCATCCCCTTCCCGGCCCTCCCCGCGTGGAGCACCCCGCATACTCAGTTCCACCCATAGGCTAAGGTCCACAAGCAGGGGTCCCGGGTCCGAGGCCCCTCGCAGAGGTGGAGCAGCCCTGGAGGGGCTGGCAGTGGCACCGGTCACCCAGGTTGATGGGCCTTTCTGGCTCCTTACCTGAGGCGCCGAGGTCTGGTGGATTCTCACCTGCGTGCCCAATGCTGTGCCTCGTGGAAGCCTGGCTTCAGAGCCCAGGATTATCCTTCTGCTTGGCCTCTGCTCTGCTGGTCCCCAAAGGTCACAGGGTCTTGCCGGTCCAGCTGGAAGAAGCTGCTCTCTAGTTCCGCCAGGCGCCTTCCAGGTGCTTCTGTCCTCAGATGCACGGAGTAGTGCCCACCTGGATGTTATTTGAGTTCTATGTGCACAGGGTTTGTCATGTCTTTCTTTCCAGGAGTTGAAATTGTAGATGATTTTCGGGAACTAGCTCTCAAGGACAGGCACTGCTCTGGGTGACGGCTTGGTGTGGCCAGCACCTCCGCTGGGTCTTCCGATGCTGCACTTGAGTGCGGGTCTCCGTCTCTGGGCGGACTCCCGCCGATGGGGTGTTCACTCAGGGGGTCACCACTCAACAGTGCTCTGCTCCCTTGGGGCTCAGACCTGCCTCAGTAATCTTGGGGTGGAGGGACTAGAGATAACTCCTCCCCCTTTCAACTTGTCCAAAATGGGTAATGAACTTTCAGTACTGTTATGGTAGGGAAAAAAATGAGCTTATGCTGCTTTTCAAAACAATAATTTTATACTAGTCTGAAAGCACTGGCAAATTATCAGTAATACCTCCCCACGCACCTTTAGTTTTGCAGGGCTCCCAGTGACTGACAGTGTGTTATAATGAAATGAGGTGTGGCCTGCGGACATTAGAATGATTTTACCTACAGGAAAATTTCTTTCCACTCCTTTTTGATTGAGGTGAGATTCACACAACATAAAAATTAATTTTTTGAGACAGAGTCTAGCTCTGTCGCCCAGGCTGGAGTGCAGTGGTGCAATCACGGCTTGCTGCAACCTCAACCTTCCCAGTTCAAGCCATCACCCCACCTCAGCCTCCCAAGTATCTGGGACTACAGACACGCGCCACCACACCCAGCTAATTTTATGTATTTTTTGTAGAGATGGGAATCTCACTATGTTGGCCAGGCTGGTCTCCAACTCCTGAGCTCAAGTGATCCACCCACCGCGGCCTCCCAAAGTGCTGGGATTACAGGTGTGAGCCACCACACCCGGCCAAATTAACCATTTTAAAGAGAACAATTCAGAGGCCATGTAGTACATTCACCATGTTATGCAGTCACCACCTCTATCTGGCTCCAGAACATTCTCATCGCCCCATAAGGAAACCTGTAGACCCATTAGCAGTCACTCCCCATCCCCCCAGCCCCAGGCACCCACCAATCTGCCTTCTGACATGATGGATTTACCTGTTCTGGACAGACATGTTTTATGAGAGTTAAAGGTTCTTTGGATGACAGGACCCTGAGATAGATGAAAGGCACAGCTTTTTGTTCTGTATAGCTCTGAACGAGAGAAGGCTGCCAGGCAGGGCCACACAGGGGTTAGACCCAGGGACAGGGAAACAGCAGCTGGGGCCGGAAGGGGCCAGCAGAGGCGGGTGGCTAGGTTTCTCCGGCTTCCTTTGGATTGATTGAGTTGCATAAGTTTTCAGGCTCCAGGGCATAGGGGCTGTCCCTACTTGTCTGGTGCCTGGCCCCAGAGTGTGGGGGCCCAATGAGGCAGGGGCCGTTGGAGTGTATGTTTGGTGGCCCCAGAGAGAGGGAAATTGTAAGAAAAGTGGTGGGAGTGGGGACTTAGCAAACTGCCCTCGAAGGGCATAGTGATGACAGGTTTTAGCCACTATTTCAAAACTAGGTCAAGACGGCTCTTGGGAAATGTGATTAACATCACAAAATGGAATCATACAATATGTGACCTTTCAAGTCTGCATCTGGCTTCTTTCACTGAGCAGTGTCCTCAGGGTTCATCCACATGGTAGCATGTGTCAGAATTTCCTTTCTTTCTATGGCCAAATACTTTTCCATTGTATATATAGGCTCATGGTGTTGGTCCATCCATCCATCGATGGACATCTGGGCTTCTTCCACCTTTCGGCTGTAGTGATTAATGCTGCTGTGAACACGGGTGCACAAGGGTTTGTGTGAACCACCTGTTTTCAATTCTTTGGGGGTATATACCCAGAAGTGGAACTGCCAGGTCATATGATAACTATGTTTAACTCATTGACAAGCCACCAGTCTATTTTCCATAGTTTTTTTTCTTTTTAATCACCATCTTGCCTTTTTTGTGTTAGCTTTTCTCTCTTTCTCTTTGTGAAAGGTTTTAAAGTAAGTTGCATTCCAGTCCCTCCCCCAAATGCTTCAATATGCATTTCTTTAAAAGGGACATTTTCTTCCATGACCCAGTGCCACTATCCATCCAACACACGAGCAGTAATGATCCCCTACTTTCTTCCGAGGGCCACCCCATAGTCACCCCCTCCCAATGATCCCTAATCCCTTTGATGACTCTCTCATTTACGCCAGCGTCTCATTGACGACCCCTCTTGCAGTTGGGTGTTGGGCCCCTTAAATCTCTTTTCATCTAGAACAGCCTCTCTCCCCAGTCTCCTTTCTCCCCCCCATGACACTGATTTGCAGAGGATACTGGACCCGTTGCTCTATGGAACAGCCCACTTTCTGGGTCGGGCAGGTTGCTTCCTTGTGGTGTCATCTATTCCCAAGGGCCTCTGGACACTGGACATTGAGTGCCAAGGCTGCGTTCAAATCCAGTCATATGGCTTTGGTAGGATACCTTCCTACTGCATCCTGGCAGCAGGACTGTCCCACCCTATGTCCCACTGCTAAGTTACATTACTCTCTCGCAGCCCTCAAATAATCACAGGATGGCATTTTGATATGTGATACCCCTTTCTCTCTCAAGTCTTTAACCTAGTGGTTTAGCATCCATTCCACCTTCAGGGATTCAGAACATCAGCTTATGTATCTTGGACTAATGTTGGCTGGCAGGTCATCATGGATGATAAGGGACTTTGGAGCAATTTAAATGCCAGGCAAATACTATGGCTGTCCTTCTCTATGCTCCTGGGACCCTGTCCCCTCTCCCTCTCTCCTGTGGCGTTGTTGGCACAAACAAACTGTAGTCACCCATTGGAACATCAATAAAAGCTTGGAGACCAACAAAACGGAAATCCCAGGCAGAGAAGCAGAGAAACCAGGAAGTAGCTGGTGGGGGCGTGTGCTGAGAAAGGAACAATCTTTTACCCCCCTGTCTTAGTCCTCCTGTGTTGCTGTACAGGAATACCAGAGGCTGGGTAATTTATAAAGAGAAAAGGTTTCTTTAGCTCAGGATTTTGCTGGGTGGAAAGTTCAAGACTGGGCGTCTGCATCTAGTGAGAGCCTCAAGCTGCTTCCATTCAGGGTAGGAGTCGAAGGGGAGCTGGTGGCGCACGGCATGTGCAGAGATCACGTGGCCAGAGGGGGCACAAGATGATGGGAGGAGCCAGGCTCTTTGTAACAACCAGCTCTCACAGAGCAAGGACTCACTCACCCCTGAGGGAGGGCATTAATCTGTTCATGAGGGACTCACCCCCATGACCCAAACAACTCCCATGAGGCCCCACCTCCAACATTGGGGATCAAATTGCAACGTGACGTTTGGAGACTCAGATATCCAACCCACAGCACTGACTGCCATCTGGCATTGAGAACTGATGTGGAGAAGTCCTGAGGCCGAGGTGAATTTTGTCCACTTTGTCAATTTCATGTTCCCTACTCTTAGCCTGAAACTCAACTTCCTACTGTCCCTCCAAGGTCCCACATGGCGTCATCCTCTGCGCCTGTTCCCTAATTTTCAGCACCACGAATGCCAAATGCAGGACCATCTGAGGGCCAGGGTATGTGCTGTGCCGTTGGCTGGCTACTCTCTTTGCCACTTGCAGCCTCCAGCTCTCTGCCTGAATGTCACCCCTTCAGAGAGCACCCCCACTACTGTAGGTCCCCCTTGATTCTGCACTGCCCTCACCTCTCTTCTCTTAATTTTTCAAAGGGAGGTCGTGCATGTGCATTTGGAGTTTCCTTAAGAATCCCAACCTGAGGGAAGGGGATTGGCAGTGGAGCTTCCAGGAATGGCTGGAAAGTTGGGGTCAGGGGACGCTGGCCACATGGGGAGAGAGCTAAGAAAAGCAGCAAAAGAAGAAAAGAAAGGAAAGAAGGAACGAGCTCCCTCGAAAGCCTGGTCAGGCAAGCGCCAGTATGGAAGTGGGCATGGCAGCTCAGTTGCAGAAAGTGTCCTGGGTTTGAATGGTGCCCCCCGAAAAGACATATTGAAGTCTCAACTCCTGGTATCTGTGACTGTGACCTCATTTGGAAAGGGAGTCTTCGCAGCTGTAATCAAGGTAAGATGAGGTCATACTGTAGGAGCAGGGTGGGCCCTAATCCAGTGACACACAGAGAGAGGATGGCCACACGAAGACAGGGGCCGAGAAGGATTGCTGGAAACCACCAGAAGCTGAAAGAGGCGAGAAAGGGGCTTCAGTGGAGCGGGAGCCTGCCAGCACCTGAATCTCGGACTTCTGGCCTCCAGAACCAGGAGAGAAAAATGTGTGTTGCTTGAAGGCCCCGATTTGTAGTACTTGTTACGGCCGCCCCAGGAAGCCATACAGAAGGTCTGATGGTGAGGGGCCCTTGGTGAAGCTGCAGGAGTGAGACCACCACAGGTGGCCGCTGTGCTTATTTCACAAGAAAAACTAAGCAGGGTCTTCAAGCAGGTCGCAGATTGGCTGCTCCAAGCTGGCCTGGGCTCACAGGGGGCTCTTTGCATTTCCCTTAGCTCCTCTGCGCCCTGGTGATGGCAGCCATTCTCCTGACCACGAGACCCAAGGTGAGTGGTGGCCCCTCTCCCTGGCCTTTCCCCCTGGCAGCCCCCGTCTGCTGCCTCCTCATGCCCAGGCCTCTCCAGCTGGGCTGAGCTTAGGCTGCCCTTAGCATCGTTTTCCTTTCCTGAGGCGCACAATCCGGGGCTTCCCGCCTCTGTCGGCTGTGCTGCCTGTTTTTCTGTCTTACAACTCGTGCAACCTGAGTCTTTCCACCTGCTGAGCCTTCCAGGGCTCCCCCCACCCCACATTTTGTTTCTGTCAGCTCCTCCAGGGGCCCAGGGGGTTGAATTCCCCTGTGGCCACAAGAATGTCTTATTTTAGGTGCCAGTGTCTTTTGAGGATGTGTCCGTGTACTTCACAAAGACAGAGTGGAAGCTTCTGGACCTCAGACAAAAGGTCCTCTACAAGCGGGTGATGCTGGAGAACTATAGCCATTTGGTGTCACTGGGTAAGTGGTCCCTCCACGACATACACACACCCAGTCCCACCTACTCTGTCTCTGGGCTCAGTTTATTTCCGAGATTCCTGTTTGTTGGTTGCTATGAGCCCAAGAATAAATGTGTTTCTCCATCAGACCAGTAATGCCAGTAATCTCAGTAGGATGGTTTTTAGCTAAGTGATCTAGACCTGTAAATGTTTTAGGTAAATGCGTTGGCCTGTAAGTTTCAGTACCAGATTTATCTTGTGTATAAAATCGTGGATCGACTAAAGGTCTTTCTACTCAAAAGAGAGATGCAAATTCTACTGGAATATTTATGTGCACTCTTTCAGACTTAATTCATTTCTATGACGGCTGCATTTTGCATTCGTTCCACTTTATAAAATTTAGCAACATCTTTTCCTTCCATTGCCCACGGAGGTCCCACATAAGGACAAAGTGTAGACTTGGATTTCAAGCCTTGAGAAGTCCCGGGAGGAGCTGGGGCAGCTTGGAGCACACTGCTCTCCCCCTTCCATGCCAGTGCACACCCACTGCGGAAGGGGCAGCAATTTTGCCAATTAAAGGGCAAAAGCAGGATTCACAGGCTAGATGGATGGGGGCCGGAGCACTCAGGAAGGTTTTCAGGTGGGGTGAAGAACCTCTGAGGGTGCCAGTGACTTGCCCCCGCCTCACGCAGCTGATGAGAGATGCATGCGTGAAACAGAGTGGGACCGGGCCTCTGGCCTTTCTCCCAGTGTGCCCAGCAAGGTTGGCTGCTGCAGCTAAGCTCAGACACTCCACTTCCCAGTGGAAATGGAAACACTCCATTTCCCCACGCCGCTGGAGGGGAAATCCAGAGGGTCTTCAACATTGCACCCTACTGCCTTTGGGGTTGTGGGGATCTGACTCCACAGATTTTGCCTCTGTAATCTAGCCCCATAGACGGAAAGCAACTTCATCCCCTGGATTCCTTCTGACACTCACCAGGCAGACCTGGGGTTCCAGGGAGGGGTCTGGGATCCTCAGTGGAGTTGGATGATGAAACAGGGCAATTCAGCTTTTGGGACACATGGCTGTTGGCCTCCCAATAGTCCCTGGGGCTTGCAAGCCCTTCTTCTGTCCCTCAGGGTGCCCACACACATCCCCGATTTCTCATGAGCTTCTCAGCCTCCCTGCAGGCCAGGTGACAAGCACAGTTGTCCTCATGGCCCAAATCGCCAGCTACTGAAGATCTCAGTGCCCACCTGGTCCTGGGCGCGCAGGAGCCGTTGCCCTCGTAGAGGGACTTGGCCCTTTCTCTGAGCCTTCCCAGTAGTGCCTTTTAGAGAGTTCTTTATTCTCTGTTACCTGAAGATATTGAGAATTACCTGAGTTCAGGAGCGACCCTGCCCTTAGCCATAGTGGTCCTGACCTGCTTCATATTCCACGCCCAGGATTTTCCTTCTCCAAGCCTCACCTGATCTCCCAATTGGAACGAGGGGAAGGACCCTGGGTAGCAGACATCCCCAGAACCTGGGCCACGGCAGGATTGCACACAGGTGAGTGAGAGGTGCTCAACCAGCTCCCCGTCGGGGGGAAAAGGAATAGCAGTGGCAAAGGGGGCGGGGGGAGGGTACCCGGCCGCTTTGGGTGGGAAATCCTCTTTGGAGGCAGATGTCAATCCCCAGGTATCACAGCAGCCCCGCTATCTCCAGCCCATCCTCCCGCCCCTTCATCTCTCCTGTCTGCCTGTGTGATGGCTTTCTGTTCTGTGGTCACCTTGCTCCATCCCATGTTCTCACCTCCTGCTCGTTCATCTCTCTGACTTGGCATGAGGGTGACACTGCCTGGTGCTCTGTCTTTCCAGGTGACAGAACACAGAGCAAGACGTCGACTTCAACGCAGAAGCATTCTGGACGACAACTCCCCGGGCCCGATCCACAAGGTGGCAAGGAGGGGCAGGCGGCGAGGTCGTCTGTGCTCCAGAGAGGTGCCCAGGGCTTGGGGCAGAGCTCGGCTGCGGGGCCGCAGGGCCCCAAAGGCGCGGAGAAGCGGTACCTGTGCCAGCAGTGCGGGAAGGCCTTCAGCCGCAGCTCCAACCTCATCAAGCACCGCATCATCCACAGTGGCGAGAAGCCTTACGCGTGCCCCGAGTGCGGCAAGCTGTTTCGCCGCAGCTTCGCGCTCCTGGAGCACCAGCGCATCCACAGCGGCGAGAAGCCCTACGCCTGCCCCGAGTGCAGCAAGACCTTCACGCGCAGCTCCAACCTCATCAAGCACCAGGTCATCCACAGCGGCGAGCGGCCCTTCGCCTGCGGCGACTGCGGCAAACTGTTCCGCCGCAGCTTCGCGCTCCTGGAGCACGCGCGCGTGCACAGCGGCGAGCGGCCCTACGCGTGCCCAGAGTGCGGCAAGGCCTTCAGCCGCAGCTCCAACCTCATCGAGCACCAGCGCACGCACCGCGGCGAGAAGCCCTACGCCTGCGGCCAGTGCGCCAAGGCCTTCAAGGGCGTCTCGCAGCTCATCCACCACCAGCGCAGCCACAGCGGCGAGCGGCCCTTCGCGTGCCGCGAGTGCGGCAAGGCCTTCCGTGGCCGTTCGGGCCTCAGCCAGCACCGGCGCGTGCACAGCGGTGAGAAGCCCTACGAGTGCAGCGACTGCGGCAAGGCTTTCGGCCGGCGCGCCAACCTATTCAAGCACCAGGCAGTGCACGGCGCCAGGCGCCCTGCGAAGGCGGAGACGGCGCGACGGCGAGCGGGCCCTGGGAGCGCCGGCCCTGGGAGCACGGTGGTGGCCACCAGCCCCCCGCGGCCGAGCGCGGCCGCCAGGCCTTCCAGGCCCAGCCGCCGCTGACTCCCCGCCAGCGCACCCAGGGCGCGGCCGGTCTGCGTGGGGGGCCTTCCTAGGGACGTCGAGGCTCAGCCCCCTTCAGGTGGGAAGACTGCCCTCCCAGGGCCTCGATTGCGGCCACAGCCCTGACCTCTTTGCCCATCAGAAGACCCCAGGCAGAGCCTCACCCTGAGGCTGAGAAACGCAGGAAGGACTCAGAGCCGAGGACTGCCGCCTGCCCTGGCTCCTCCATCAACGGCAGTGTGGGCTGGGAATGGAGGCCCTCTACTCCCTCCTGAGTCCTGGGCCTTGCAACTGAGTCATAGAGACGGCACCTGGGCCACTCGCCCCTGAGCCACAGGTACTATCGTGTGTGCACAGGCGTGTGTGGAGGGGATGCATGAACCATCCCTCGGATTTGCATCAGAATCGCCTGCTGCGGGTAGGGAGGAGGCCGCATGAGGCCAGTAAGGCCAGCCAGCGGGGGCACGCTGGCTTTGAGTTACAGAAGAGTGGTGCATTTCCTCCCTGGGGGTCGTTCCCCTTGCCCTAAGAGTTGTTAGTGTTCCCAAGTAGAAGATACTGAAAGCACTTTAATCCTTTAAGCGCTTATATTGCAGGTGGGGGAGGCGCTAAAGTTAGCACAGAGGCAAGAGGCTCCCTGAATGTTGGCATAGGATGGGGGGCTGTGCCGGAAAACTCCCGCCTTGTCTGGGTGCCCCCAGCTGCTTCTGGGAGGAGGAGCAGCGCCCAGGCCCCATCATCCCTGAGCACCAGTGGTTCTAGGAATGGCTAGCCCAGGCCCTGCAGAGAGGATAAGACCCTTCAGGTCACTCACAACTGGACGTTCGTAGTAGCCACCCTGCTGGCTTTGCTTTCCCCCCTGCCCGCCCACTGCCTTCTGCTCCCCAGACCCCACTAGCAAAGGCCACCCTGGCCTCTCTGTCCCCTGTCCCCCTGCCCCACCCCACCACCAGTGCCTAAAGCTTCGCACTTACCTGCTCCTCCCCATCAGGCAGCCTCTCTTGCGGCTGGTGACGATTAGGAGGAAAGCCAGACGGGTTAGGAATTTGCACTTAGGCAACAGAGCAAGCCCAGGAACGAATCTTTCATCGAATGTCTTTTGCGTGACATTTTGTAGAATATTGGACGTTCCGTTGCTTTGATTGTTTTTGTATTCAGGGGTAATGTACATTGAAAATAGAGATTTTGCCATATCAGAGTATCAGGGATTCACTCCCTAAATAAGAGTCCCCCCCCAGCCCTCTGAGAAGACCTCAGGCAGGAGAAAGGGGGCCACCCCAGGCCTGCCCCCAGATGAGTGTGGTGGCAAGCCTGGCCCCTCTTCTCCCTACAACGATGCAGTCCACCCCTCTTCCCCGTAGCCCTGCAGAAACAGGGCAGACCCTTCAAATGGCACTTTACTGAAAGCCAAGGGGAATTCTCAAGGAAAAGTCTCGGGGCTGGCAGAAGCAGCTGCTGGCGGGACTTATCCTAGTTCCCCAGCGCTGTCCCCAGAGCTGGGCTCAGGAGCTCTGCCCCTTGGTGCTCTCAGCCCAGCGTCCTGGTCAGCGGCCACCTCCTTCCAGCCCTGTCCCCTCCCAGGGGAGAGGGGGTTTGTCATCCACAAGGCCTGAGGGCAGGTGGGTGGTAGGCGTGGTGGAGGGAGGAGGTTCAAAGACAGCTGGCTCCTATCAAGAGAGTGTGGGAAGACCCGAACATACAGGATTCCCTCAGAGAATGCTGCTTGGAGTGCCAGTCACTAGGACAACTCCAGAAATGTTACACACACACACACACATACACACACAATATATATAGTTTTATGAAAACTTCTAGAGTTCTTGTAAGTTGCACTTACACTGTAGCCTCCTTCAGTGGGTCCCTATCCCCCATCCTGTGATTGCGTTCTTGTCTGCAAGCCGGTCTCATAAGCCCACAAGTGTGTGTCATGCCTGTCCCCATGTCCTTGATGCCAAGCCCGGTGCTGGTAATCAGTAAGCATGAGTGAAATGGGTCTTGCACTCCTAGCACCTGAGACTCAGGCTTGGGACCATCGTCGGCTCCAGACTTGCCTCCAGGCAATCCGAAGCATCTACGACTCTGGGTTTTCCAGAAAAAGAAGTATTAGGAATGGTGTATTTGAAGTCCCTGATGAGGCCATTGGGAAGTCTGGGTTTTTCTGCTGTGCAGACAGTCTTTGTAAGGGCTGGCATGGGTCCAGGAACGCAATCCTCATGCAGAGTAGGTGCCTGTGGCAGGAGGCCATGCAACTGGGCTCTAGTCTTACTTTATTCAACTGAACCAGGAAAGAAACAGATCCATGCACTCTGATAGCCATTTCCGTTGTTCTAGGAGGTAAATGATTTCGTTCCTACAAGCCAGACAGTAGCCAGCTTTCACTAAAGAAGAGTCGACTCCTTAGTGTCTTGTCATGCCGTTGGTTCTGATGCATAAGTGAACTCTGTTTTTAACGGAAGCTCCTTTTTTTTTTCACCTCGGGACCTACCCAAGACTGACTAGATACAGGCAGGACAAGGTACAGGAGTTTTCAGCAGGAAGTGGAGTTGCCAGGAGAGATGCTGGGCACTTGCACTGTGACTTTGGAGTGCCGGGAAAAGTTCCAAGGTCCCCAGTGCTTACTTAGATAAATGGCATTTAAAATAGTGCAGCCTTCTATCATTGCTTAGTCTAATTTAGCTCCCCTTAATGACATTCTCACTGCAAGGTGGTCATTGCTATCATTTTCTTTTGGGTGTGGCAGTTAAGTATGCCACGTGAGCTGAACGGGTTTCACATGGAATCAAAGTCAGAATGTTCGAAAAGGACATTTGTGTTTTTCCTTCAATGGTGCCTTGAAATTGGGCTCCCTCCCTCTTGCTGTGTGGGGAACTGGGAGGGTATAGCCCACGCTTGCTTTGTGATGGACAGCTAGAATGTAAAAGCTTAAACTATGGGGAAAGTCTTGCCTGTTTTCCAAGGCTTCCTCCACCCCGCCACCCAAGAACTTTCCTGGATGCCAACCTGGGACCCCTTTGCCTTTGGGCTTTTGCCCTTTGAAACTGTGAATGCTTCAAGAGCCACATAAATGCTCTGGCAGTGTCCCCATGTAACTAGTAACTTGTCCTGGCTGGATTCGTTGTGAAATGGAATTGTCCCGTTTACTTTGGTTGCAAATAACGAAGATCTATGAGTATCGGCCTGGAAATGAGCCCTCTAGTGTAGAGAGCCTATTCTGAGGGTTTAAACTACATGGATAGACCTTGGGTTCAAGGTTACAGGAAAGGCTGTAAGCCTGAGATTGTGGGGAATGGCCAGAGCTGGGCTTTGGGTGTTCCTTGGGGAGTCCCTGTGAAGGTAAGACAGAAAGGCCTCGTGGGTGAGCTGCCTCGGGTCAGCCCAGGGGTGCAGGCTCCTCTGACTGGGACCACAGGCAGCCACTCGAGGCCACTCAGACGCTGTGACTCTGAGACCAGAGGGAAGGGAGGCTGGACCTGGTCCCCTGTGTTTCCCAGCAAAGTGCCACATCAGTCTCCTGAGAACACAGCTGTGTGTTCTTTCCAGTCGCTTCTGTTCCCAGACTTCAGGCAACATGGCAGCTCCCACACTTGCCAGGGTAGTTGCAACGGCAGCTCTGGAGACAGGAAGTGGAGGTAGAGGGAAAGGAAGGGAGTCCTTGGCTGGGAACTGCTTGGGTTGGGACAGGCAGGGAAGAAGGGAAAGTATGAGGTGTGTTCAGGGAAGCTTAGAAGGGCAGAGAGGTTTCGGTAGGACATGTATGGGCTAAAGGGTCAGTTAGAACCAGAGTGTGGAGAGTCTGGGATGCCATATACAAAAGTCTGGGCTCTAACAGGCTCCTGATGAGGAGCAATTTTCCAAAACATGAAAGAATTATCCTAAGAATGACAAAGGGAAGTTAATATAAATTATGACTACCACAGGGTTTGAATTTACACACTGACCACCACAAATTTTATAACTGTAGTCATCTCGATGGTTGTGATGCCCATGAGGTGTTGGGCTGGGGGCATGATGAGGCTGAGGCAACATGAGAGGGGACGTCTTTGACACAAGGGCCCCAGCCACGTGTCTCAGGGGCTCCCACTTGCCATGGGACTCGCAGCTGGTTCCATCTGATGCCAGCCCCAGTGCATCTATCACTGTCTTCGCAAAACGGGTCCTCCAGGAGTTCTGGACAGCTGCTCTGCAGATTCTTATATACCTTTAATTGAAGGCCTTGGACTTTTGAGAGGAGCGCAGTGCCCTCCTTTTGTGTTCACGAAGGCCAAACTAGAGCCTTCTCCACTGCCGGGGAATATTCATGTGGGAAATGGAGGCCTGCTGCAGACCTGAAGGTCAATGATTGTTTAATCTTTCTTTGACAGCATTATGAAGGTATAATGGGCATACAAGAAACTGCACGTCTTTAAAGTGTACAGTTGGAGGGTTTTTGGCATGTGTGGACACCCACGAAACCTCCCCCATAATCGAGACAGTGAATTGATCCGCCACTCCCAGAAGTGGCCTTGCGCCTCCAGCAACCCCTCTTTCCTGCTCCTCACTGTCCCCCATCCCCACCGCCACTGCTTGGCTTGCTGTCACTGTAGATTAATTTCCATTTTCTAGAATTCCATAGAAATGGACTCATACAGTGTATGTCTGGCCTCTTTCACTCAGCACAATTATTTTCTCATCAGGTGTTTTTGTGCATATCAGTACTTCATTTTTTTTATTGTTGGTAGGATCCCATTGTATGGGTGGACCACAATACCTGTTGAATACCTGTTGATGGACATTTGGGTTGTTACCAGGTTTTGGCCATGACAAATAAAGCTGCTGTGAACATTTGTGTACCAGTTTCTGCGTGGACATATGTTTTCATTTCTCTTGGATATACGGCTAGGAGTGGAATTGTTGGGTCATGTGGTAACTCTGTGTTCAACTGTGTGAGGAACTGCCAAGCTTTTCCATAGCAGCTGCACCATCTTATGTTCCTACTAGCAGTGTACAAGCATTTTAATTTCTCCATATCCTCACCAACTGATATAGTTTGGATCTGTGACCCCGCCCAAATCTCATGTTGAATTGTAATCTCCAATGTTGGAGGTGGGGCCTGGTGGGAGGTTACTGGATCATGGGGACAGGGTTCTCATGAATGGTTTAGTACCATCCTCTTGGTGTTGTCCTCATGATAGTGATTGAGTTCTCCCAAGAGATGGTCCTTTAAAGGCGTGTGGCACTTCCCCCTTCTCTCTCTTGCTCCTGCTCTGGCAGCGTGATGTGCCTGCTCCTGCTTTGCGTTCCACCATGAGTAAAAGCCCCTGAGGCTTCCCCAGAAGCAGATGCTGCCATGCTTCCTGTACAGCCTGAAAAACCATGAGCCAATTAAACATCTTTTCTTTATAAATTACCCAATCTCAGGTATTTCTTCATAGTAATGCAAGAACAGACTAATATGCTAACACTTGTTATTGTCTGCCTTTTCATTATAGCCATCCCAGTGGGTGTGGGGTGGTATTTCATTGTGGTTTTGATTTGCATTTCCCTGATAACTAATGATGTTGAGCATCTTTTCATGTGTCCATTGGCCATTCATATGTCTTCTTTGAGGAAGTATCTGTTCAAGTCTTTTGCCCATTTTTAAATGAGGTTGTTTGTCTTCTTATTAAGTTGTAAGAACTCTAGACACAAGTCCTTTGTCAGATATGTATTTTGCAATATTTTTCTTCCAAACTCTGGCTTGCCTTTCCATTTGCATAACAGTGCATTTTAAAGAGCAGAAGTTGCGTTATGTTGATGGAGTCTAAGGTATGGACTTTTAAATTTTATAGTTTGTGCTTTTTGTGTCATAGTTAAGAAATCTTTGCAAAACTCGAGTCACTAAGTCTTTATCCAGTGTCTTCTTATAAAAACATAGACCTGTTTCCTTATAGAAGTTGTATAATCTTAGCTCTTATATTTAGGTCTATGATCCATTTTGTGTGTGGTGTGAGGCAAATTCACAATTCATTTTTTTATATATGGATATCCAGTTTTTCTAGCACCATTTGTTGAAAAGATTATCTTTTCTCCAGTTGAGTTACCTTAGCCCCTTTGTGGAAAATCAGTTGGCCACATGTGTGTGAGTCTACTTCTGGACTCTTCATGGTACCTCATCAGTCAGCACTATGGACTGAATGTTTGTGCCCCCTGAAAATTCATATGTGGAAGCCCTGATCCCCAGTGGGATGGTGTATTAATCCATTTTCACGCTGCTAATAAAGACATATCGAGACTGGGTAACTTATAAAGAAAAAAGTTTAATTGACTCACAGGGCCACGTGGTGAGGGAGGCCTCACAATCATGGTGGGAGGCAAGGAGGAGCAAAGTCACATCTTACATGGTGGCAGGGAAGAGAGAACTTGTGCAGGGGAACTGCCCATTATAAAACCATCAGATCTTGTGAGACTTACTATCACGAGAACAGCACAGGAAAGACCCACCCCCATGATTCAATTACCTCCCACTGGGTCCCTCATAGGACACATGGAAATTGTGGGAGCCACAATTCAAGATGAGATTTGGGTAGGAACACAGCCAAACCATATCACATGGCATTAGGAGTTGGGGCCTTTGGGAGCTGATTAGGTTTAGATGAGGTCATGAGGGTGGGACTCTCATGATGGGATTGGTTCCCAACAACAAGAGGAAGAGACACTAGAGCTTCCTTTCTCCACTGTGTGTGAGGATACAGCAAGAAAGCAGCTGTGTCCAAGCCAAAGAGAACTGTTACCAAGAACCAAATCTGCTGACACCTTGACGTTAGACTTTTGGCCTCCAGAACTGTGAGAAATAAATGTCTGTTGTTTAAGCCACCCAGTCTGTGGTATTTTGTTATAGCAGCCCAAGCAAACTGAGACAATGTCTATCTCAATGCCAATGCCACACTCTCTTGACTACTGTAGCTTTGTAACACGTCTTGAAATCAGGTAATGTGAGTTCTCCAATGCTGTTCTTTATTTTCAAAATTGTTTTGTCTTTTCAAAGTTTGTCACATTTCACATGAGTTTTAGAATACCTTGCCAATTTCTACGGGGGGAAAAAGGCTACTGGGGTTTTGATTGGATTGCATTGAATCTATAAACCATTTGAGGGAGGATTGATATCTTTAACAATATTAAGCCTTTCCATCTATGAACATGATGTATCTCTCCATGTTGGGAGCCTTCTTTAATTTCTCTCAACAATGGGTTGTAGTTTCAATGTTTAGACCTTGGATATGGGTTGCTAGAGAACCTACTAGAGTGGATTAAATAATTAGTAGATCCCTACATATGGTTATTGAGTTTACGGTATTGTTTCAACCATTCCTAGTAACCCTGCATTCTCATTTAGTCCTTCATTTATCTAACAGATATAGACTGAACATTTAACTGTGTGCTGCGATATGAGGATGAGTATGACAGAATTAGGTGTTTTTTTTGTTCCTATGATGTTTTTGTTTAGCCCAGCCCATATTTGACAGCAGCCTTGACCATAATATAAGACAGAGCTATTTTTTGTTTCTTTGTCCGTTTGTTTGTTTCTTTGTGTGTTTGTTTGTTTTGGAAACAGAGTCTCGCTCTATCCCTCAGGCTGGAGTGCAGTGGTGCGATCTTGGCTCACTGCAACCTCCACCTCCTGGGTTCAAGCGATTCTCATGCCTCAGCCTCCTGAGTAGCTGGGATTACAGGTGCCTGCCACCACATCCAGCTAATTTTTGTATTTTTAGTAGAGACGGTGTTTTGCCATGTTGGCCAGGCTGGTCTCAAACTCCTGGCCTCAGGTGATCTGCCCACCTTAGCTTCCCAGAGTGCTGGGATTAAAGAAGTGAGCCACCACGCCTGGCCAGAGGTTTTTTTGTTTGTTTGTTTGTCTTGTTTTGTTTTGTTTTTCTTTTTGACAGAGTCTAGCTTTGTCACCAGGCTGGAGTACAGTGGTGCAATCTCGGCTCACTGTAACCTCCACCTCCCAGGTTCAAGCAATTCTCCTGCCTCAGCCTCCCGAGTAGCTGGGATTACAGGCACGCACTGCCATGTCCAGCTAATTTTTGTATTTTTTTTTTTTTTTTTTAAGTAGAGATGGGGTTTCACCATGTTAGCCAGGTTGGTCTCGATCTCCTGACCTTGTGACCTGCCCACCTCAGCCTCCCAAAGTGCTGGGATTACAGGTGTGAGCCACCGTGCCCAACCCAGAGTTGTGTTTTATATTATGTGTGTCCGTGTGTCCAAGATTTTTTAGCTGTGTCCAATTTTTTTTTTTTTTTTTGAGATAGAGTCTTGCTCTGTTGCCTAGACTGGAGTGCAGTGGTTTAGTCATGGCTCACTGCAATCTTGCCCTCCTGGACTCAAGCGATCCTCCTGCCTCCACCTTCACCTCTTAAGTAGCTGGGACTACAGGCATGTGTCACCACATCTGGCTAATTTTTTTTTTTTTTTTTAGATGAGTCTCGCTCTGTCACCCAGGCTGGAGTGCAGTGGCGCGATCTTGGCTCATTGCAACCTCCACCTCTTGGGTTCAAGCAATTCTCCTGCCTCAGCCTCCCGTGTAGCTGGGACTACAGGTGCCTGCCACCACACCCGGCTAATTTTGTATTTTTAGTAGAGACGGGATTTCACCACATTGCTCAGGCTGGTCTCAAACTCCCGACCTGATGTGATCCACCTGCCTCAGCCTCCCAAAGTTCTGGGATTACAGGCGTGAGCCACCTTGCCCGGCCACCTGGCTAATTTTTAAATTTTTTTTTATAGAGATGAGGTCTCATTATGTTGCCCAGGCTCCAGGATTTTTTAAGTACCATTTTCTGGAAAGGGCTTCTGACAGAACCTCACCAAGAACCAGATCTGCTGGCACCCTGACGTTAGACTTTTAGCCTCCAGAACTGTGAGAGCTCAAATCAAATCAAAATAAGAAAGTAAGAATTAAATTTTTTTCATTTTTTTCAATGAAAATATTCCTCACATACTATATAATGTATTCTAGCTGGTTACATGAGAACAAGGTGAGAGGAGGTAGAGAAGGACAAAGGAGGAAAGAGGAAAGCACAGGTGAGAAGGAGAGCAGCTTGACTGCAGTGACTGAACACTCAGATCACAGGGTCTCCTCCGGTTATGGGAATGGGATGCAGGAAGAAACACAGTATATCAGTGAGGAAAGTGGCCACAAGTAGTAGAAAACCTGACTATGGTGGATTAAAGAATTAGACGCTTTGTTTTCTCACCTAAGGACTCTGGGGTAGCTTTCTGGCATCGGTTCAGCAGCAGAGCTTTTGGCAGTACCCAGCATCTTTCTGATTTGCTTGGCGTTGCTGCATAATCACAAAATGGCTGCTGAAGCTCCAGCCATCACACATGCATTAGACAGAAGGAGGAGGGGGCAGAGACAGACACTCTGTCCTCTTTTATCAAGGAAGCAACAGTTTTCCTAGAAACTTGCCTGGCAGACTTCCACTTAGATCTCAGGAGCCAGAACTGGATCATGTGGCCACCCTTAACCTCAAGAGAGGCTGAGAAAGTTGGGAATGGGATGGATTTTCATGACCTATCACCTGGGGCTGAGCCCACTGATGCCTTGAACAAAGTTGGGGTCTTATTCCCAGAGAAAAAGGTTAGGATGCAGATTGGGTGGTGTTATGAGTCAAATTGTATCCCCCAAAAAGGTAGGTTGAAGTCCTAACCCCCAGTACCTCAGAATGTGATCATATTTGGAAGTAGGGTCATTGTCGATGTAAATATTTAAAATAAGGTCACACAGGAGTAGGGCGCACCCTTAATCCAATATGGCTGCTGTCCTTACAAAGAGAGGAGAATGCCATGCAAAGGACATTAATCTATTAATAATTAAAGACACACAGGGAGAAGGCCATGTGAAGACAGAGAAAGGGATAGAAGTGATGAGGCCACGAGCCAAGGAACACCTGGGGCCATCAGAAGCTGCAAGAGGCAGAAGGACCCTTCCCTAGAGCCTCTGGAGGGAGCGCAGCCCTGCCCACACCTAGATATCAACCCGAGGGCCCTCAGCTCTTTATGCCTGAACCCTGGGAGGCTGGGGGTGAGGGAGAGGAGGCCAGCCTTGCTCAAGCCCCTCCCACTGGCCAGCAGCCTGACTACCATTTACAGATGTGAAAACTGACGCTTAGAGATGGGAAGGAATTGTCTGGAGACTCAACACTAGGAAGCAGCGACAGATTCGTGCCCAAGTTCCGGGACTCCAGCATTGCTGCTCACTCCAGCCAACCAGGGAGAGCAGCTGTGTGAAGTCTGCCCCCAAACTAGAGGGAATCCGGTCGCCTTTACCATTTTCCTGACTTTGCCCATTTGGGGGGATGATTCCATAAGTTGGCCATAACCAAACATAAAAATCATTTGATTTTCTGGAAAAGATTGTACAAAAGGAAAGAAGCCAAAGGTTAAATCCTGCCTTGGAATTGGGAAAGCATTTGGTCATCCCCCTCCCCGCCCCTGCACCATCTAGGTTCTCAGCTGGTGAGACTCTCAGGAGCGCTGGGGTTGTGGGCCTTGGAGCCCTGCCACCTGCACTTTCTTCCATCCCTTACCCACAATTGCTCACTCCGGATGCCATGCACCTTCGTTTCCTTTCTGTAAGACTGAGGGGGCCAGATGTGGTGGCTCACGTGTGTAATCCCAGCACTTTGGGAGGCTGAGGCATGTGAATTGCCTGAGGTCGGGAGTTCAAGACTAGCCTGCAACATGGTGAAACCCCGTTTCTACTAAAAATACAAAAATTAGCCGGGTGTGGTGGCGCATGCCTGTAGTCCCAGCTACTTGGGAAGTTGAGGCAGGAGAATCGCTTGAACCCAGGAGACGGAGGTTTCAGTGAGCCAAGATCATGCCACTGCACTCCAGCCTGGGAAACAGTGTGAGACTCCATCTCAAAAAAACAAACAAACAAACAAACAAAAAAAAAACAGATGGAGGGGACCCACAGCTCCCTGTTGTGATGAAGATGAAAAGAGCCTCCTTCCATCTTCTCATTCAGTGAATTCACGCTGGGGTACTGCTCCATGCCAGCCCCTGGGCTGGTGCTGGGGAGCAGTGAGCAAGACCAAGTCCTGCCCTCACAGAGCTGGCCTTTTTCCCAATGAAGGGACATACACCAAGAGGAAGGAGAGACAGTGTGAGTGGAGGGCCACCTGCTGTGTGGGTAGAAGCGAGGCAGTGGTCAGACAGGGTCTCTCTTGGGGAAGGGGACACTAGAGCAGAGACCCAGCTGAGGTGGATGTCAGAAGCAATGTAGTCCGGGTGGAGACACAGCCAGTGCAATGGCCCTGAGGCAGTGGGTTCGTTTCCTGTGTTGGTTTCCTGCCGTAACAAAGTGCCACAAACTGGGCCGGATGGGATGACTCACGCCTGTAATCCCAGAACTTTGGGAGGCCAAGGCCAGAGAATCACTTTAGGTCAGGAGTTTGAGACCAGCCTAGGCAACATGGCAAAAACCCCTCTCTACTAAAAATGCAAAAATTAGCCGGGTGTGGTGGTGCATGCCTGTAAGTCCCAGCTACTCAGGAGGCTGAGGCAGAAGAATCCCTTGAACCCGGGAGGCAGAGGTTGCAGTGAGCTGAGATCGCGCCATTGCATTCCAGCCTGGGCGACAGAGCAAGACTCCGTCAAAAAAAAAGAAAAAAGAAAGAAAAAAAGAAAGGAGAGAGGGAGAGAAAAAGAGAGGAAGGAAGGGAGAGAGGGAGGGAGGGAAGGAGGGAGGGAGGGAAGGAAGAAAGGAGGGAAGGAAGGAAGGGAGGGAGGGAGGGAGGGAGGGAGGGAAAGGCACCACAAACCAGGTGGCTTAAAACACCAGAAATTTACTTTCTTACTGTTGAAGAGCCAGAAGACCCCTCCCTCGCCTTTTCCAGCCACTGGTGGCCCCGGACTTCCCTGGGTTGTGGCTGCATCGCTGCAATCCCGGCCTCAGTCTTCAAGTGGCCTCGTCCTGCCACTGTGTGCCTCCACTCTGCGTCTCTCCTAAGGACACTTGTCAATGGATTTAGGGCACACCGCGGTAATCCAGGATGATCCTGTCTCAAGATCTTTAATGTAATTACATCTTCAAAGACCCTTTCTCCAAATAAGGTCACACTAAAGGGGGCAGAGATTAGGACATGAACACATCTTTTGGGGGCTGCCTTCAACCCAGCACAGGCAGGAACAGGCTTGGTGTGTTTGAGGCCTGTGTGGCTGGAGGCCAGTGGGCCTCCCAGGGGCAGTGGGGAGGGATGAGGGTGGCAGGGCCAGGGACAGCCATATAGGGCTCGGAGGGCATGACAAGAAGTGCAAGGGCTCAGACATAACAGGAGCTGTCACCGTAGCTGACATGCACTGCACATGTGCTATGTGCCGGGCCCCAGGCATGACCCACCCTCCCAAGATCACTGTATTGTTTCCATTTTACAGAGGAGGAAACTGAGGCCATGCTGTCAGGTCATTTCCGCCAGCCACAGGGTTGGGCAGTTGGGGGGTGAGGCCTAGCACCCAGGCTGTCACCACTAGCTGAGGCCCCCTCCCAACGGCTTGGGTCCCTTTCAGCCCTGGACCTCAAGGGAGGGAACCACAAATGCTGAGTCCTCCTCTCCGCCCCAGGGGACCTGGGAAAGGCCAAGGGTTCTTTTGCAGGGCTTCCGGGTTCCCTGGCAAGAGGGAGAATGCTGCACGTGCTGGATTTCCAGGTTGGAAGGAGACTTTGTAAACCTTTTCAATACAGCTCCTGCCAGGCTTAGGGCCCAGGGAGGTGTGTCTGCAGGGCCCGGACACATCTCTTTGAAATGCAAACATAAAGCTAGCGCCCCTAGCTCCCTGCCTCCCTGGGCACTTAGCCTAGGTCCTGGCTTCAAGCCCTAACCACCAAGAGAAAGCTTTTGTTTTCCTTTGGATACAGGCAACTCACTACCGCAGAATGGCCAGCTGCTGACCAGGTGCACTCACGATGGATGAGGACATGCAGCAGGGCATCTTGAGATGGCATCTGCTGACTAGATCAAAGGGTAGCTGACATGCACTGCGCAAAGGATGAGGTTTCCTTCTCGGCCTGTGATGCCCATTGCAGCTGAGCTCACCTTTGCCTTCTTTCCCGCATTGTGGAGAGGGCTCCCCGGGCTGGCAGGACCTCCAGTCTTCCCAGTACACTGCAGGGGTGGAGTGCCCAGGGTGGGGAGCAGGGTCCAGAGGTGGGAGGGGCTGAGTGGAGGCCATGGATCCGGGGCCCGGGGCGAGGATCGGCATCCACCTACCCGGAATGCTCTGGGCCCGTGGAGGTACCTGGGTGACTGACAACCCAGGAGGCTGGGGCTTCCGCTGGGACTGTGGCGACTATCACACCTCACACCACTTAAGGGGTTGCCACTGCTTCTATAAATCCAGCTAGAAACAAAAAGATGGAAATTGGGAGGATGCTGGCCAGCAGACAAGAAGTGAGGAGCAGGGGCAGAGGACAGACGGGTCAGCCCTTGACTGAAGAAGGCCTCCCAGAGGAGGCAAAGGCCCGTCTCCACCTCAGGAGGGCTAGCTGAGCTCCACTCCAAACCGGATTGTCATGGACCTGGGCTTTGCCTGACAAACATTCCCAAGCTCCCAAGACAGCAGGAGCATCTCAGAAGCTTCCAAACAGAAAGAACCAGCAATAGCAGAAACGGATCAGAGTGGGCCAGCTTCCCTGTGCGACTCTGGCAGCCCGTGGATCCTCATCCCAGCCAAGCACCACTCACCCAGCAGGGAAGGAAAGCAAGAATCCTTGTGACCAAGCAGGGTAGCTTCAAAATGCATTTTGATACTTGGGAGGCTGAGGCAGGAGAATGGCGTGAACCCGGGAGGCGGAGCTTGCAGTGAGCAGAAATCGCGCCACTGCACTCCAGCCTGGGCGACTGAGTGAGACTCCGTCTCAAAAAAAAAAAAAAAAATGCATTTTGA
This sequence comes from Pongo pygmaeus, assembly GCF_028885625.2. Taxonomy (NCBI): domain Eukaryota; kingdom Metazoa; phylum Chordata; class Mammalia; order Primates; family Hominidae; genus Pongo; species Pongo pygmaeus. The sequence goes on from NC_072396.2 coordinate 158,396,620, forward strand.
AACTTCTTCTTTCCTTTCTTGCTTTCAGCCTTAATGTACTTTGAAACTCCTTGTTTCCCTCCCTTCCCTACCAGACACTCCCTTGCACTGCTCACTTACCTAATTTTGTGCTTACTTGGTAGTTCCAGGGGGCTAATCTTGAGACAAACCAAGCACGGAAATCCAGCTTTGAAATTCCAGGCGGTCAGTCTACAACCCGGCCATTGTAGAGAGAATGCCAGCCCGTGCTCCCGGTGGACCATGACTCAAGATAGCCAAGGAAACAAGGCACACAGACCTTGTGCCCAGTGCCCTGCCTGCATGTCTCCCATTCCAAGCTCCCTTTTACCCCTCTCGCCCACATAAAGCTTGAGATGGTTCCTCTGAGGCTTGAGCCTGGCCAGCCTGGCCATTCTCCCAGCTGCTAGCACTCGAGTAAAAGCTGCTTTCGGCCAGGAGTGGTGGCTCACGCCTGTAATCGCAGCACCTTGGGAGGCCAAGTTGGGTGGATCATTTGAGGTCAGGAGTTTGAGGCCAGCCTATTCAACATGGCGAAACCCTGTCTCTACAAAAAATACAAAAATTAGCCAGGCATGGTAGTGCGAGCCTATAATCCCAGCTCCTCAGGAGGCTGAGGAAGGAGAATCACCTGAACCCAGGAGGCAGAGGTTGCAGTGAGCCGAGATTGTGCTACTGCACTCCAGCCTGGGTGACAGAACAAGATTCTGCCAAAAAAGCAAAAAAAAACAAAAACTGCTTTCCTTTCACCACACCTTGCTTCTTGTATTCTGGCCTCCAAACAGCAAGCGGCCAGACTTGAGTCGGTTACATTCTGCAAACATCTGCTCACTGCAAAGCTGCAAGACCAAACAACCCCTGCAACAGAACAGAGGCCTCAGAGAGGAAGGGGTGGTGGGCAGCCACCTCTCAAAGTGTGCGCTCAATTGAAATAAGTGACGACAGAGGGGCTGGCTGGGCTGGCTGTAAGGATCAAGTACAGATTCGTGGGTGTTACACAGGAAGAAAATTCCAGAGAACAAAGACCAGACTGTGCTATAGTGACTGGGAAGGTAAAGTTTATGCATCAACCTGGCCAGTCTACAGTACCCAGTTTTGGTCAAACACCAGTCTAGATGTGGCTGTGAGGGTGTTTTTAAATAAAATTAGTATTTAAATGAGAAGAGTGAGTACAGCAGATTGTTCTCCATGCTGTGGGCGGGCCTCATCCCATCAGTTGAAGGGCTTAAGAGAAAATGACTGACATTACCCAAAGAGGAAGGGATTCTGCCTCCAACTCGAGCCTTTGGACTCAAACTAAACTCTTCCCTGAGTCTCCAGTGACTTGCCAACCTGCATGTCACGTGAGCTGATTCCTTAAAATCTCCCTCTCTCTCTACGTGCACACACACACACACACACACACACACACACACACACACGATATGATATATATCATATACATGGTGTGGATATAATGTGTATTTTTGGTGTGGTTTTTTGGGATTTTTTTTTCTTTTTTGAGACCGAGTCTTGCTCTGTTGCCCAGGCTCACCACCACACCCGGCTAATTTTTGTTACATTTAGTAGAGACAGGGTTTCACCATGTTGACCAGGCTGGTCTCGAACTCTTAGCCTCAAGTGTTCTGCCTGCCTCAGCCTCCCAAAGTGCTGGGATTACAGGCATGAGCCACAGTGCCTGGCTATAATATGTATCAAGTATTTGTCAGTATATATGTGTCATGAGTATATGTGTGTTAGAGCTCTAATACAGTCATAATGCAGTAAGCACAAACACAAAGTAACTAAATGCATAAAGAAAAATGACTAGACATGAAGGAAGACTTCAAGAAAATGCAATTACAGTGGAATGTTCTAATATATTGTCATTAAATCAGACAGATATAGTCAACAAAAAAACAAGTAAAAATGTAAAGAAAATTGAATAGTACAGTTGTCAACTAGATTTTAGAGATATATAGAAAAGCCTGCATCTCTGAAGGAGATGCATTTTTCAGAGTCTATAACATTTTTTACAGTTATTTATGTATTCGGCCTCTGTTATCCATTGAATTGTGTCTGCCTCCCTCCTCCCCCTAAAAAAAAGATATATTACAGCCCAAACCCCCAGTACCTCAGAATGGAGCCTTATTTGGGGATCTTCACAGAGGTAATCAAGTTAAAATGAGGTCATTAGGGTGGGCTGTAATCCAATATGACTGTGTCATTATAAAAAGAAGAAATGTGGACACAGCGCCTTGTATGCAGGGAGAAAGAGAGCTGTGTGAAGATGAAGGCAGAGATTGGGGAGAGGCTGCCACAAATCAAGGAACACCAAAGATGGCCAGCAAAGTCCCGGAAGCTGGGGGAGGGCCTGGAATAGATTCTCCCTCAGGGCCCCCAGGAGGAACCTTGCCCTGCCAACACCTTGATCTCTGACTTCTGGCCTCCAGAACCGAGAAACAGTCCATTTCTGCTGTTGAAGCCCCTTAGCTTATGGAACTTTGTTATGGCATCCCTAGAGAACTCAAGCAGCCCCCAAACTACCTTAATTTGAAAAGGTGATATTTTAAGCAACATATCCTCAGATTATTATCCAATACAACTAAAATACACAACAAAACAGGATTGGCTGGGTGTGGTAGCTCATGCCTATAATCCCAGCCCTTTGGGAGGCCGAGGAGGGTTGATCACTTGAGCTCAGGAGTTCGAGACCAGAGGGCAACATGGCAAAACCCCATCTCTACAATAAATACAAAAATTGGCAGGCTGTGGTGGCGCATGCCTGTAGTCCTAGCTATTTGGGAGAATGAGGTGGAAAGATCCTTTGAGCCCGGGAGGCGGAAGTTGCAGTGAGCCAAGATCGCGACAGTGCATTCCAGCCTGGGTGACAATGAGACCCTGTCTCAAAAAAAAAAAGATCATGAAATCATAATTACTCAGAAATTAAGATAAACTGCAGTATATAAGCATGAGATCAAGAAGGGAATGGAAAGCAAAATTACAAGCTATCCCTAAAGCAAAGCAAAGAAGAATGTTTAATAGCAAACCTATAGGACACAGTAAAATCTGCATTTAGTGATAATAAAGTGTCAAGCTTATTGATAGATACAATTTCAACACCAAATGCATCACTGGCCATAATGTTTAGGGTACGGATTGAATACACACTTTAATTTAAAATACCCGAATCACTCAAAAGATACTAATAAATCAAAGTTTTAAAAGATTCAGCTGGGCACAGTAGCTCACACCTGTAATCCCAGCATTTTGGGAGGTCAAAGCGGGCAGATCACCTGAGGTCAGGAGTTCGGGACCAGCCTGGCTAACATTTGGCAAAACCCTGTCTCTACTAAATATACAAAAATTAGCTGGGCATGGTGGCATGCGCCTGTAATCCCAGCTACTCGGGAGGCTGAGGCAGGAGAATCGCTTGAACCCAGGAGGCGGAGGTTGCAGTGAGCCAAGATCGTGCCATTGCATTCCAGCCTGGGTGACCAGAGCGAAACTCCATCTCAAAAAAAAAAAAAAAAAAAAAAGATTGGACACTTCTCTTTAAACATATAAATAATTACCTTTAAAAACTATCTATCTGTAGCTTTGGAATATGAAAGTATGAAATTGTATTCACCCAGCCAATGCTATGCCCACATATACTGCTGCTCCCTATTGAAATAGGAATGTAGTCAGTGGGTGATATTTGTAATTTTAAAAGTTCTACACATGGAAAACAATTTGGCTCTTCTAATGGGCATAGAAAGCAGCTCTCTTCCTCACCACGCAGAGATCTACCAGGCTGATGTACAACTGGATACCCCCAGAGGATATATTTTGAATGACCTTATCCAGTGACCCATGGGTGTCATTTAACGCATGAGGCTCCCTGGAGCAGGAACTGACATGCCTGCTTCCAGAGCTTTTCAGCCCTGAACGTGCACTGCAAAAGCATAAAAGTGGCACTAGCACCATTGTAAGAGCTCCCTCAAGTGTCAGCCAATGCAAATTCAGACCACCAGTAGAACATCAGATCCTTTTAGAAAAACTATGGAGAAACTGCGTTTCTCTTACAAGTTAGTTCCCATATCAAAAAGAATGCCACAGGGTGTGTCTGTAAAGTAAAAAACCCACACTCACTGCCAGCTGCCGTCACCTCAGGTTCTTGTTCTTCCTCGGCATCTTCAGCGTCTTCCTCTTCAGCCTCCAGATACCCCTCTTCCCAGCCTCCCTCAGTCTGGTCTTCCATTTCTGCCTCTTCAGTGATGGGCCAGGTAAATGAAGCTCCTGAGGATCAACATCTGTACACTCTTGACTTTCTGAAATCTTAAAGAAATTATCTGAAACTGTATTAAATTTATTTTTCAAAAGTTTTCAAAACTTCATAAAACCTTAACTTATCTATCATGGAAGATATTGCTGATATCAATAATAACACACCAATTTTACTCCAAAAACCCAAAAGATATACTGGATAAATTTTAAAGATTAGAAAAAAAATCCATGCACAAAATATATACACAGACACACATATGCTGTCTCCCTCAGTATTTTGATTGAAATGCCGTGCTGTAAATGGATTCATGTCTATGCTGCAACTTAAAATAATTTATGTTCAGCATGATACCAAGTATAAAAGGCAATTAAAGAACATGATTTTGATTCCAAAAAAATCTACATTTAGAGGGAAATTGCAGCCTTTGAGTGCCTTATGCCAAATCATAAGTGAGTGTGTGGGAGTGGCATGTGTGTGTCAGGGGAGTGTGTGTGGCACAAGTGTAAATGTGTGTGTGTGCATGTATAGGTTGTGGGTGTGCATGTATAGGTTGTGGGGGTGGGGGTATGTGATGTGTGAGTGGGGGGTGCATGTGTATGTGGTGGGGGGAGTGGGGACTTGCATGTGTACCCCCAAAATTCATGTTAAAACTGAATCACCAAGGTGACGGTAGTAGGAGATGGGGCATTTAGAAGGTGAGTAGGTCACGAGGGCTGCACCACCATGAATGAGATTAGTGCCCTTACAGGAGACCCTGTGAGCCAGCTAGTCCTTTCCACAATTTGAGGAACCAGCCCTCGCCAGACTCTGAACCTGCCGGTGCCTTGATCGTGGCCTTCCCGGACTCGAGAACTGTGAGCAATAACTGTTTGCTGTTTATAAGCCACCCAGTCTAAAGTATTTTTGTTATAGCAGCCCACAGGGACTAAGACAAAATGCAAGTAACACTCCCCAGGTTCTTGTCCTAGCTGAATCCCTTAGGAGAGGTTGATGCTCAAGAGACATTAAATGGCAAATACAAGTCTAGAATGGATTGACACAGTGTGTACAAGTGTGTGCGAGAGTGTCTGAGTGTATGTGCAAGTGTTTGTGCATGTGTGTGGTTGTGTGTGCAACTGTGTGCAGATGTGTGAGTGTGCTAGTGTGTGCGAGTGTGTGTGGGTGTACTAATGTGTGCAAATATGTGTGCAGGTGTGTGCGTGCTTGAGTGTGGTTGTGTGTGAGTGTGTGTGTGGACAAGTGTGTGGGTGTGCAAGAGTGAGTGAGCATGTGTGTGGGTGTATGCAAGTGTGTGTGCAGGTGGGCACACATGTAATGTGTGTGCAAGTGTGCAGATGTGTACAAGAGTGTGTGTTCACGGGTGTGTGTGCAAGTGTGTGCACACACATGTGTGCACAAGTGTGTGCATGTACGTGAGTGTGTGTGTGCGTGCAAGTGTGTGTGCGTGCAAGTGTGTGAGTGTACACATCTGTGAGTGGGAGGTGTGTGTTCACAAGCTGAGCTGCAGGAAAGCAGTGTCCCCACAATGCTGATACTCTTCCTGGAGGTCCCCTACATGAAACCTCCACAGCTGACACTCATCAATGCTGCTTGACTTCTTTGCAACAGGCAGGGGGCAGATATCATTTACAAGAAATGCAGACGTCCCGCTGTGGTCCCGTGGCACTCCCCAACCTTCTGCTGCGGCGTTCAGCGTGCTCCCCGCGTTGTCTTCTGCACAAAGACAAACTGGAAATGTTATGGCCTTTGATTTTAGTATTCATCCCTCTCCATAGTGAATTCCATTTTCAATAGGCTTATGTCACATGTCCCCCAGGTACACTCCTGTGATCACCGCTGTCTCCCCACTGGCAGACACCCCTGGTGGCCTGATGGGGCTCATCAGTCAGTGATGCAGCTTGATGAGGGGCAGGCAGCTGGCCAGGGGGGCGAGCTGGAGCAGTGGGGTCAGTTCGCTCTTGGCTCCGCAGCATCACCTTGAGTCCCATGCAAATGAGCTTGCACATTGGGAGCTCACTTCTTCCTGCTAAGTAGTATTCCGTGGTGTGGACGCACTGCGGCATGTCTAACCACTCACCTGATGATGAACATTTGGGCTGTTTCCTGTTTGGAGCTATTATGAAAAAGCTGCTGTGAACATTGGAGTATGAGTCTTTGTATGGTTACATCAATCCCTTTGTCTTGGGTAAATATCTAGGAGTGGAATTGTTGGCTGATGTGGTAGGTGCATGTTTAACATTTTCGGACACTGCCGAAGTGTTTTCCCAAGTGGCTGCCCCATTTTCCCTTCCCACCAGAAACGCACAGGCACCCCTGGTGCTCCACATCTCCTCCGTGTTAAACCAACACTTGGTGTGGTCAGTGGTTTTTGTTTTACCCATTCTAATAGATGTTAAACGCCCAGGAATTTTGAGAGCTAAACAAACGCTATCATTATTAAAAGTTAAATTATGTAAACTGACAAATTATATGAAAAATAAAGGAGATACTCAAAACTCACGTCTTCATTATTCAAGCATGCTTTACTGTTGCTGTGTGTTGACATCTGTCAGATGTGCGTGGTGGAAATCCTGGAATCTCTTCCCAAGGTCACCTTCAGTGACTTCATGTTGGTAGCTTAAGACTGGCCAAGTAGAAGTATTATACCGCAGAGTACAGCATGCCAGGGCTTGATGTATTACTGCTTTGTTGATTGCCTAGACTTTAGAAAGAGGTGAAGAAAATGCTAATATTGCAGATTAAACTGAAGAATGCTGGGTCTGTGGCCATTACATTATAAATAGCAAAAGTAAATAAATAAATAAACATTTTCAGTATTTGAAAACTATCATCCAATTAAGCAAAGAAGTTGCTCATCTTTGCTGCTTCATGTTTATCTTACTCATTAAAATAAATGAAAACATCAGCCAACATGTATGTGGGAACCACACCTGTCCATCCATTGCAATCAAGTACTGAGTACAGATAACAAGAACTCAGTAAAAGTCAATGAAGGTATTTTGTGAGTATTCATTGGCCATGTGGAATTTACAGTGAAGAGTATATTGTATATTTTGTTGCATATTTTATATATATTGTGGATTTTATTATTTGTAAATTGTGTGTTCATGTATATGTATGCATGTGCCTGTGTGTATATAGACAAAGAGGGGAGGAAGGGAGAGAGATCCATGCCTACATACATACGTGTACATTTCCTTTCCTGGAAAGCTGGTTGTTAACCATTTATAAGCACATTGCTGCTTTGAGGCAGCAGAGAGGCAAGTCACAGCCTGTCTGTGCAGCATGGTACACAAGACGCCTGGCCTGGCCAGTCTCAACATGGACTCGGGGAGGGCGCCTGAGGCCAGGCCACTGTGAGGCCAGGGGAGCCCAGAGTGATGAGAGGCACCTCAGCCCAAGACAGGTGAGAGGGCCCAAAACCAGAGACCCCTCCACAGAGGCGGCAGCAGCCAAAATCAGGCTGTCACCTGCTTGTCTGTCCCATCCTGGGGTTGAGACCCTTCTAGCATGCCCAATGAGAAGGGCCCCACTTGGTGTCACCTACCCAGCAGGTCAGTGGCAAGACCAGGGTTTTTTTCTTGTTTTTTGATTTGGAGGGGGGGTCTCACTGTCAACCAGGCTGGAGTGCAGTGGTGCCATCATGGCTCACTGCAGCCTCACTTTCCCAGGCTCAAGTGATCCTCTGGCCCTCGGCCTCCTGAGTAGCTGGGACTACAGATGTGTGTCTCCACTCCTAATTTTTCTTTTCAATTTTTGTAGAGATAGGATCTTGCTATGTTGCCCAGGTCAGTCTCAAAACTCCTGGGCTCAAGCAATCCGCCTGCCTTGGCCTCCCAAAGTGCTGAGATTATAGGCGTAAGCCACCGTGCCCAACCAAGGCCAGGGTTTTAAGGGTAACACCTGCTGGATTCAGCTGCCCAGCTGGAGTCTGGCCAGTAAGATAAACAGAAGCAGGCCCTGTCTTGGCACCAGGGGATCTGGGGGCTCAGTGTCTCCTACTCCAGCTTCTGTAGGGCCAGCCCAGGGCTTGTGACACTCTCCCAGGTGATGCTCTCCTCGGGAAGCTTGGCTGTGACAAGATCTTCTGGTTACTAACCACATTCCCAAACTAGGTCCTGTGGGGCTTCCCCAGACCGTGCCCCCTCCCCTCCCCTCCCCCGCTACCACTGTCCTTGGCCAGGCCCATGGCTCTCCCTCCCTCCACCAAAGCCCTCCATGCTCTGCTTCTGCCCGCCTTGCCGTCGCTGTCCTCTCCAGCCCATTCTCCATGCAGCAGCCTGATGTGGTTTGGACGTTCGTCCCCTCCAAATCTCAGTTTGAAATGTAACCCCCAATGTTGGAGGTGGGGCCTTGCTGGGAGGCGTTTGGGTCATGGGGTTGGATCCCTCATGAATGGCTTGGTGCCGTCCTCATCTCCGCCAAGGAGTTGAATTCTCGCTATGAGTTCACCTCCCCGCCTCTCTCTTGCTCCCCCTTTGCCTTCTGCCATAAGTGGAAGCTTCCTGAGGCCCCACCAGTAACAGATGCCAGTGCTGCTGAGCCAAAATAAACCCGCTGTCTTTGTAAATGACCCAACCTCAAGTATTTCTTCCCAGCAACTCGAGAACAGCTCGGCACGCAGCCCAAGCAGCATGTGGCAGAAGCCTACACCAGAATTTTCCCCTCTCCTGCTCACGACCCTCCGCGGCTCCCCACTGCCCTCAGGGTCAGGCCTGGCCCAGGCCACAAGGAAGGTATGAGGTGGTCACTGCTTGTGCTCTGGCCTCACCGTCCTACCATGCTGCAAAGGCTCCAGTCATTGTGACCTACTTAGGGCTTCCCAGATTGTCCAGCTCACTGGAGGCTCAGGCTTTGCTCGTGTGAGTCACTCTCAGGCGCGGCCACCCCATCCCTTCTTACCTGACCCAGCGTTGGTGACAGGTCTCTCCCCACCCATGAGGCCTCCCCACAAGACTGGGAGTGCCTCAGGGTGGGGCCCCTGAGGCAGGTTAGCAGGGAACCCGAAGCACGGTGCAGTGGCCAGAAGCTGCCCTCCCACCGAGCAGCCTCCTGGCCCTACAGGGACACGGGGTGCAGGATAGGCTCCCTTCCAGTGTCACCCTCACAGCGCCAGCCACCCCACCTCTGCTCCGTGCACCGTCAGGGCCCTTAGCATGTACATGTACACGTGCATGACCGCATGTGGGGGCGCCTCCCTTTGCCCCAGCACCCCGTTTCTTAACATTTCACCCTGTTACCACTTCACAGAGCAGGGCCAGAGACTCCAGATTCCACGGCGGGCGAGCGCTGCAGCTGAGCTTTGTGCCCAGGCAGGCGGCCGGCTCTGTGGGCTTAAGGCCCACTCATGTCTTCTTTGGGCCTCTGGGGTGACAATGGGGATGGGCGGCACTCAGCCCACGGCCACAACCCATCAGCCCTTAGACCAACCCAAGAGTTTGATGTCTCCGTACCCAGCCGCCCACGGTCCTCACCGCGGGGAGAGGCCATGGGGGGCGGCCCTGGAGGTCTTGTGCTGGACCCTGGCATGGCTCACCGCCTGGCCCTGCTCAGCAGGGGGTCGAGGAAGTCCAGCCCCTAGTATCTGGCCAGAGAGTCAGAGGGTGAGTAGTTGGCCATGTTTATTGGGAAACAGCAAACTCTGCTGGGCACGCAGGCTGGCCGGGAGAGCACGGCCCTGGAAGCGGGACCTGGAGGGGAATCCAGGGCTATATGGCTGGTCAGGCAGCCAGGAAAGGCCTCGCAGGTGTACGGACCTGAGGCTGCCCAGATAGGAGGAGCCGGGGGTGGTAGAGGCCAGCTGAACGGTGGAGGCTGGCACTGTCCGTGGCACAGGAGGTGGCCCTGGTGCTCAGGCCTCCAGGCTGGGGTCATCAGGCGGCAAGTACATGGGCTCGATGTGAGCCCACCCGCAGGCCTGCTCATCTGCCCAGGCGAGCAGCTCTGCGGCACGGTGCAGGAAGATCAGGAGCAGGGTGTGCACGTCGCCCTCGGCTGAGTGGGCCGCGCTTGGCTCTGCCCGGAAGTAGCGGTGGAAGAGGCTGCCGAGGCTGTAACCCTGGCGGCCCCGGGCCCGGGTGCCGTGGCTGTGGGCGCGGTCCAGGCCCCGCAGGGCCGGCAGCGTGTCCAGGCAGACAGTGTCCCGGGGCAGGCGGGCACCCAGGCGCCGCAGCTCGGCACACAGCAGGGGGAAATCATAATCAAAGCCATTGTGGGCCACAAGGCAGATGGGCCCTGCCTGGCGGCTCAGGAAGGCCTGCAGCGTCCGCACCACGGCGCCATCAAAGCCAGACTTCCGGCATCGCGCCAGGCCCTCGCTGCTCAGGCCGGTGATCTCGCTGGCCTTGGCGGTGAAGGGGCGCTCTGGGCACACGCACAGCGTGAGCTTGTCCAGGACCCGGGGCAGTACTAGGGCACCAGACTCGTCGCGCTCCGGGTTCTCCAGGGAGGAGCGGTGGACAGCAAAGAGGGACAGCTCAGCAATCTCGGGCTCCACGCTGGGGAGCCCAGTGGCTTCCAGGTCCAGGAAGACAAAGGTCTCGGCCCGGGGTGGCTCGGACATGGTGATGTTCCCACGGGGATAGCAAGTCCTCAGACTGCCAGAGCGAGAGGCGCAAACCCTGAGGTCTGGAGAGAGGGGTTCGCCCGGGCCCTGCTGTGTACCACCCTCCCCCTAGCCAAAGCTCTGACCCTTCTGGGGCTCACTTCCTGCCACCCCCGACCACAGCACCTGTGACCTTTGGCTCTGGAAGCATCAGCCCCACTTCTGTCACCTACTGAACAGAAAAGGCAGGCCTTAGAGCGCTCTACTGCCTGCCTCCAGCCACAGTCCCCAGCAGGGATTGGGAGAGGCAGAGGCAGCTCAGGGACCGCACCTCGGTGGGGTCCAGCCCCTTCACCGGAATGCCTTGGCTGGGAACCTGAGGCATAGCCCTGGAACCAGCTGCCGGGAAGCAGGCAAGCAGCCACCCCAAAGAGCTCATGCAGTGCGCCCAGCTCCCCCTGGGCTCGACCTCCCCAGCCTTGTCCCTGGCACACAGGTGCTGGCCCCAAGCTGGCCCCGAGCTGGCCTCTGCCTGCTTGCCCCCAGGCTCCCGGGGAGACTGTCCTTGCCAACCCCACCGCACCAGCTTACCTGGGGCGGGCACTGACCGGCTTCCTGGGCTTCTGGGCACCTGTTGCCGCACAGGCTGCTCCAGGCGGCCTTTAATCAGCGGCCACAGCCCGCCCCCAGCTGCCTGTTGGCCAACAGTGAGGCCTGGGGCCTCAGGACCTGTGCAGCCGGCTCGCTCGCCGCCCCCTCGCTAGCTCACAGCCACTGAGACGCACGCCCCATGTTTACAGATTAGGAAGCAGGCCCCGAGCTCTTCGCAGGCACAGGGAGGAAGCCAGAGCGGTGCGGAAGGCAGTAACCTCCGCCCAGCCAGGCTGTGGCTGCCAGGCCTGGCAGGCCTGGGGTCAATGCCTCCCCCACGCTGGGACCAGTTACACAAAGGCAACAGGTCCTCTTTGCCAGGCCTCAGTCTCCCCTGTCACTGGAGATCAGGTGCCACTCGTGGGGATGAAGCGAGCTCTGGAGTGTGACCAAGGTGCCCACACATGCCGTGCTCAGCCTCCAAAGGGGAAGGGGTGCTCCCCCAAAACCTAGGGATGGGGCAGCCCACGCGCTGCCCACCCCAGCTCACACTGCTTGCGGGCTCATCTCCCACTGCGAAGGGGAGATGCTATCTGCTTTAAGGACGTCGCTTCATCAGGTCTACCGTGCACCTAACAGCGGCTGCTGGGGAAGGAAGGGAGGTGGGCCTGGCCCGGGAGCTGTGCGGGCTGCAGCTGAGCTAATGCTTCCTCCACCACAGACAAGCAACGTTAGGGGGTGGGCCAGGAGCGCCGGGACTACAGGAGGAGTGAAGCCCAGCCCCTCGGACCCCAGGTTCAGGGACCTGCCCTGCCCATCCCGCTCCAGGCAAAGAGCGCCAGGTCCTTCCCGGTCCTGCGAGCAGTGGCGCCCTGAAGACCTCAAAAGACACCAGCCCTTGATGGTGGGTGCACTGCAGGGCCAGCCCCATGCTGGAGGCACAGAGAGGTGACCAAGAGGAGTCCCTTGGCCTGTAAATCAGGTGGTGCACCTGTACCATGGTGACCACAGGCCTGCCTGGCCTCCCACCTCTCAGTGGTGACTGAGGGATGCCTCAGGCGACTGGGATGGAGGGGTTCTGGCACCCAGCTCCTCCTGGCCTCCTTGCCTTGTGTGCCCACAGGGACCTTGGGGAAGCAAAGGAGATGGTGCCGGGAGGGAGCAGGGTGGGGTGGGCAGCAGCAGGTACAACAATGGCCCCAAGGAGGCAGAGGCCCCACCAGTCACGCCTGTTCTGGTACTCGCAGGGAGGGAGGCAGCTGTGACAGGCACACTGCTCAGGGAGATACTGGGTCACCCTGGGAAGCCCAGACAGCATCTTCCTGGACAACCAGTCAGGCTGAATTCCCCAGCCCAGAGCTGAGCGCCCAGCCAGGGAGGAGCAGGAAACTGGTACCCCGCGTGGGATCCAGGGGCACTCGAGGGCGGCTGAGGGGTGCGTCTCACACAGGACCCTGAGGCCAGCCGGGGGAGGCAGCAGTGGGGTCTCTGCTTGCAAGTGGCTGGCAGCAGCAGGGAGGACTGAAGCCACAGGAAGAGGACGCAGCCCAGGCCCGCCAAGATGACAGGAGGGCTGCCGCCAGCCTGCCCAGACCTGGGCCACCTGAGCAGCTCAGGACAAGGGGAAGGAGAGAGACGCAGAGCTGCAGAAGCAGAAAGCAGGCTGGAGGCAACTGCTTAGAAACCAAGGCTTTCTTTGTGTCCAAGTCAAACCGCCCGTCTGTCTCTCCCTCCCCAAAGGGGCCAAAGGTCCCTGCCTAGAGCACAATGTGGGGCTGCAACGGCTTCTGCTGCCACAATCATCCGTCCTCGGCCAACTCGATCTTGGGAGAGGGCTTCCTGCCCCCCACTATCCTGTGCTTTCGCGTAGGCCATCACTGAAGACTTTATGTTTCTCCATTAGTTCATTCATCTTGGTAGCTGCAGAGGAAAGAAAAGAAACCAAAAGGATGGTGGGGGTGTAAACTAGTTCAACCATTGTGGAAGACAGTGTGGCGATTCCTCAGGGATCTAGAACTAGAAATACCATTTGACCCAGCCATCCCATTACTGGGTATATACCCAAAGGAATATAAATCATGCTGCTATAAAGACACATGCACATATATGTTTATTGCAGCACTATTCACAATAGCAAAGACTTGGAACCAACCCAAATGTCCAACAATGATAGACTGGATTAAGAAAATGTGGCACATATACACCATGGAATACTATGCAGCCATAAAAAAAGATGAGTTCATGTCCTTTGCAGGGACATGGATGAAGCTGGAAACCATCATTCTCAGCAAACTATCGCAAGGACAAAAAACCAAACACCGCATGTTCTCACTCATAGGTGGGAATTGAACAATGAGAACACTTGGACACAGGAAGGGGAACATCATATACCGGGGCCTGTTGTGGGGTGGGGTAGGGGGGAGGGATAGCATTAGGAGATATACCTAATGTAAATGACGAGTTAATGGGTGCAGCGCACCAACATGGCACATGTATACATATGTAACTAACCTGCACACTGTGCACATGTACCCTAGAACTTAAAGTATAATAAAAATATATATATAAAAAATCAATCAATAAATAAATAAAATAAAATAAACAAATAAATAAATAGAAAAAAAAACAACAGGAAAGCGAGCCTGGCGCAAGAGGCGAGGTGCCTCCTGCCCGCCACCCAAGGCACATGTCCTCAGCTGATCCTCCTTGAGCCCCAGGCACCACCACAACGGCTGCGAACGGACAGGCACTGCCGAGCTGGGAGCTGTTCAGGCTCTGTGGGGACCAGGCCAGCAGCTTGGAAGCCCTGGGCTGGGTCACACCGACTGCAGCACAGTTTCGAGACCCAGGCCAGGGTCTGGTGACCCGGCTGTGCCCCCGCCCACCTGCCCCCTGCCCCCTGCCCCCCGAGCCCCAGGGGCAGCACATGGCACACAGTGAGGAGGCAGGGGCTGTCCTGACATCAGTGGCACGTTCAGTATTAACCAGATGGATAACACTGCACACACAACAAACCCAATCACACAGACAGCCCTAAGGCCTTGGCTGCCCAGCCCAGTGGTGGCCGTGGTGGCTGCGCTGCACCTTATCTGCCATAACCACATCTGCCTCTCAGTTGCCAACTCTAGACCATGGCCATCACCCCCCTCCCCCAGCAGACAGAGGAGGACACAGCCCCTCACCTGCCCTGCCTGTCCGCTCCCCATCCATGGCCCCACTGTCAGCTACACTTTGCCTTTTACATGTTGAAGTCATTAGCATTGATATTAAGTGCTGTGAACCCTGAATTTGTCATCCTCTGCCCATCCCAAGGGTGACTCTGAAGCTCAGGAATCACGGGGTGTGCCTCGGGGTGACACCGAGCTGGGGAATGTGCTCAGCCCGCCTGGAATTGCGCCCCAGGACCCTCTCCGCTCACCATCAGCTTCCAGTGGCATCCCAGCAGAGGGGCTTCCTGCCGCAATGCGCACTGCTCTAGACTGTTCTCCTAGGCTCTGGACTGTGTCCCTCGTGTGGCATCTGCCCTTATCAAATCATCTAGACCTCCATCCCGGCCTTCCTGCTCTGCCCTCACTCTTGGTGCAGGGCTTGGCAGGGTCCAGAGCCCAAGGCCGGGTGTGCAGGGCCCTCAGTGCTTGTAAGGCATCCTGGCTGTTCCTCTGAGGACACAGGCTGTCTCTCTCGTAGCTTTGGCCCCAGCCCTTGGCCCCTGTACTCCAGATGGCAGGAGGTGGGTTGCATCCACCCTGTGCTCGGCGCCTGCACTCACCTGGCTTGTTCTGTGTGCTTGCCTCCTCCGGAGCCCTGCCCTTCATCTCCCCCTGCCCCCTGCCCTGGAGACCCTGTGCCTGGCTGGGGCCTGCGCGACGCTGATCTTCGTGCTGGTTTTTCTGCCTCTTTGCTCTCTTCTTAGAGATCCCAGCCTCATTTCGTTTCTAGTCTCTTTGTGGCTGGGTTTTCACAGCTGTCCAGGCACGTCTGGATGTTGCACTGAGTGTATTCAGTGGTGTCGGAAAGTCGTTCAGGTCAGATTTCCTGCTCATCCAGGGCTTCCTTCTCTCCTGCATGGGGCTGCTTTTCGAGCCGCCAGGGCTGGGTGGAGGATCTGGGTAGCTGCCACTCCCCCTGGTCTGCTGTGGTAGAGCTGTTGCCTGTGGGGTCTCTCTCTGGAGGACAGTTTGGAAGAGTTCCATGGAGGCAAGGCAGGGGTCAGCTCTTGCCCCATGGACCCTCAGAGCCTGCAAAAAGGTAGGCTTCACCCGGGCTGCCACCAGCCACATCAGCCACATCAAGAGCCGAGCTGGGAGCCGCTCAGGCTCTGTGGGAGCCAGGCCACCGGCTTGGGAGCTGGTTTCCTCATTCATTTCCATCACTTTCTTCACAGAAGAACAGGCTAGGGTCTCGCCGGGGCCACCACCCCGTGGAAGTGGCCCTCTCCAGACCTGCTTCGCCTGTGCCCTCTGCTTCCATCTGCTCACCACTGCTCTGTCCCCGGCACCCCGCTGCCCCTTGGGCTGTCCTCTCGGCTGCCGCCTTTCCCACCCACTGAGCCCATCACCACTTCCGGGGTCGGTGGCATCTCTCTATTGTTGGTACCCTCAACTCTCTTGCCCCATTCTTGCACTGACAGCATTGCTTCGGTGTCTAAATACACTGATGTTTTCATGGCAGTGAGGTTTCAGGAAGCCTGGGGGACGACTCCTGGTGTGTGGTGCTGACCCACAGTGCCAAGGCCCTCCCAACTCACATGAGGCCATGCCCCCAGAAAAAGCCCAGAAGGCACACCGGCTGCTCCTCACTTCATAGGTGGTGCCGCACCTCCAACAGAGCCTGGCTGCGGGCATGCAGATCGCTGGGAGGTGAAACAGCACAGAAAGACAGGCCTTCCACAGCAGGAGGAGGGCCATCGAGACCACGGCCCTCAAAGGGTCAGATGGGAAACGGGACAAGTAAAGAACTGTCCCGAGTGGCCTTTGGCGTGGATTTGATGCTGACCCTTTCTCTGGTGTGTCCAGACACTAAGAATTCATCTCAAGCCAAATCAGGATGCTGAACTGATGGGAGCTGAGTTGAGAGCCCCAAGAGAGGCCGATGCCCACCCTGGGCCTGCTCCCCTGGCGTCTCTCCAGACCCCCAAAGTGGCTGGGGCTCAAGGGTGAACAGACACTTCGCTGTACACAACACCGCCCAGTTCACACAGCCTGGACGTAAAGGGTGCCTTTCTGGTAAGAACAGATACTACACTTGATCTTAGCCAAGAAGCGATAAGGGGCCTTTCTGAAAGGCAAGACCTACCACCAGTCCTATGGTGCCACAGTCACAGGTGAGATGGCACACTGTTGAGAATACCAATGATCATTATAAGAATGATGGCATAGATTATAAGCAGTTTACTAAGAGCAATTATAAAAACTGGGAAGAGAGTCATAGTGACAGTGGTGATTAGGATAAACACTATAATACATTTTAAAGTGGAGGGTTCTGTTGCAGTTCAATTGGCAAGAAGAGGCTCCTCAGTGCCTGGTATACATGGGGTAGTTATGTGCCGAGGCCAAGAGCAGTGAGAAGCCTGGCTCTCCGAGGAGAACAGCTGGCCAGAGGGTTCATCCAAAGACAGTCTCCAAAACTAGGGCTCAGAGGCTATGGACCTGAAACCACTGCTTGGGGTTGCAACAGTGGAAAACATTTACAGCAAATGCTTTAGCTGCTGCTGCCTGAGGCAGTGCATAATAGCTGGGGCAAACAAGAGACTAAACAAGAAGCTCAGAAGGAGAGGCTGGAAAATCAGATGTCCACAAAGGCTCTGGAAAGCTCTGGCACAGTCCTGGGAATCTGGAAGACCATGGGTGTGTG
Organism: Pongo pygmaeus; assembly: GCF_028885625.2. Classification (NCBI taxonomy): domain Eukaryota; kingdom Metazoa; phylum Chordata; class Mammalia; order Primates; family Hominidae; genus Pongo; species Pongo pygmaeus. The sequence continues at coordinate 158,413,854 of NC_072396.2, forward strand.
ACGGGCTGTGAAAATCCCAGAGAGAGAGACCTGAGAAGGCCCTGATCTCTCACCTCTGGCTGACCTTGAGGCTCTGAGCAAGCAAGATGTGAAGGAGAAAGAACTGTCAACTGCCTGGCTGAGTGTTGATGAAAAACATGAATGACACATCTACAAAGCTCAAAAAGCTCCCAGTGGAATAAATTCACAGTGATTCACACGAAGACACATTATAATCAAACTGTCCAAAGCCAGGGACCAACAGAATTTTGAAAAGAAAGTGAAGAGACTCATCATATACCAGCTGGCTTCGCATCAGAAGCTTTGGCAGCCAGAGGACACTGAAATGACACATTCAAAGTACAAAAGAATTCTATATTCAGCAAAACTATCCTTCAAAGATGAAGGAGAAATGAAGACATTCCCACATAAAAAAATGAGGGAGTTCATCACTAGTGAGCCTTCCCTACAGGAAATACTAAGGGTAGGCCTCCGGGATGGATGGCATGAAAGGACACTAGACAGTAACACAAATCCACATGAAGAAATAAAGAACTCCAACAAAGGTAACAACATCGATAAATATAAAAATGTGTACCAATGTACACATTTAATACAGCTTCATTCTAATGGGCAAAGTTTTTGTACACAACTGAAATTAGTTTGGTAATACACTGTTTTCAGTTAGGATGCTAAATGCAATTCTAAGGACAACCACTTAAAAATAACTTTTAAAAAAAGTGTTAAAGAAACAACAAGGGAATTAAAATGGTGTACCCAAAAATATCTAACACTAATATATTTTGCTTTAATAGGAGACAGTTTTTGTATACTATTGAAATTAATTTGGTACTAGACTGTTTTCAGTTAGGATGCTAACTGTAATTCTAAAGGCAACCACTTAACAAATAACTTTAAAAAACAGAGTTAAAGAGGCTGGGCGCGATGGCTCATACCTATAATCCCAGTACTTTGGGAGGCCGAGACAGGTGGATCACCTGAGGTCAGTAGTTCGAGACCAGCCTGGCCAACATGGCAAAACCCCGTCTCTACTTAAAAATACAAAAATTAGTCGGGCATGGTGGTGGGTGCCTGTAATCCCAGCTACTCGGGAGGCTGAGGCAGAATTGCTTCAACCCAGGAGGTGGAGGTTGCAGTGAGCTGAGACTGCACTCCAGCCTGGGTGACAGAGCGAGACTCCGTCTCAAAAAGAAAAAGAAAAATACGTTCACACAAAAGACTTACAATGTACACAGCCAAAAAGTAGAAACCCACATCTACCAACTACAACAAAATGTGGTATATCCACACAATCAAATATTATTCAACCATGAAAAGGAATGAACTACATGGATAACCCTTACAAAACTTTATGCTCAGTGAAAGACACCAGTCACAGAAGGCCACACATTGTTATTCCATTTATAGGAAATGTCCAGCACAGGCAAATCCATAGAGACAGACAGCGTCTCTATGACTGTGGTTGCCAGGAGTTGAGGCTAGGGAGGGATGGGGAATGGCTGCTAATCATATGGGGTTTCTTCTGGGGGTGATAAAAATGTTCTGGACTCAGATAGTGATGAGAGGATGGTTACACAACTCTGTGAATATCCTAAAGACCATGAAATTGTACACTTTTAAAAGGGTAAATTTTATGTTATATGAATTTGAATTCAGTAGAGCTGTTATTTAAAAAATAAATTAGAAAAGGTAGAAAACTGGCTTTACCTTCTTTCTTTGGGTTTATTTTGCTGTTTATTTTCTAGCCCCCTGAAATGTGGTATTAGTGCAGGAATAGCAAAAAGAAAAAAAAAAAGGAATAGAATGGAACAGAGGAGAACCCAGAAACCCACACATAACGTATGGATACTTAATAATTACCAAGAGTGATGGCATCGTAGATCAATGAGAGAAAGAGTGATTTCCAGTCAATGGTGCTGCGACAAATGTGTATCCATATAGGATATGAGGAAACTGGATCCCCACCTCACTCCATATGCAAAAATCAACTCTGGGAAGATGGCCCTCATTATAAGTATTTTCCCATTTTCCTTAAATAACTTTTTTTTTTTTTTTTTTTTTTTTAAGACAGGGTCTGGCTGTCACCCAGGCTGGAGTACTGTGGCATGACCTCAGCTCACTGCAACTTCCCTCTCGTGGCCTCAAGTGATCCTCCCACCTCAGCCTCCCAAGTAGCTGAGACTGCAGGTACATGCCACCATGCCTAGCTAGTTTCTGTATTTTAGTAGAAACGTGGTTTTGCCATGTTGCCTAGGCTGATCTCTATGCTCAAAGTGGTTCATCCTCCTCTGCTTCCCAAAGTGCTGGGATTACAGGCATGAGCCACCACGCCTGGCCCAAGTTACATTTTTAATTGTCAAATACTATTCCATTCAGACATTTGCTATCATTTGCTTCACATTTTCTATTACTGAGTTATCTCAATTTTCTACGATGAGTGTTTTCATTTGAATATCCACTGAAAGCATTTTTTCAAGTGAAGGAAAACATGCATTAGAAAATGAAAAACAAAAGAAGGGGCTGGTCCCCAAATGCTCCTCCAGGGCTAGTGGAGCACAGAAAAGGGGGCCTGCGCATGGGGCAGCCCCAGGCAGAGGGCCAGGTGGGCAGCCACATACCTAGACTCATGACGGAGCTGCTGCCGCCCCAGCAGATCTGCTCGCCTTGCTGCTTCTTCACGGTCTCCACAGCTTTCGCAGAGGTGGCAGCAACTGCCATGACCACTTGCAGCAGCTGGGGAGGGAGGGAGGGAGGGAGCAAGCGAGTGAGCAGGCACTAAATGCCGCTGGTCTCACCTAGCGATGGGATCTCCTGTTTCCCACCCCCGTTCACACTGATCAGGTGGCACTCACCCGAAAGACAGCCAAGGGTGAGGGACAGAACTCCCAGCGGGGAAGTTCTGAACCCATCAGCATTCTCGGACCTAAGTCCCCTCTGCCTGGCCCAGTGGGGATGCCACACTCTCATGTCGCTCTGGCAACACTCGATGCCGAGGGACATGCCAGCCAGCACTGCGTGTCCTCCCAGCCCCAGCAATTGGCAAGGGGGGAAAATAAATGTCCCAAGAAAAATGGACAGGAGAGGGCTGTGGCCTCACCATCCCCGATCAAGGAGTCTCACAGGACCAGCCAGTCAGTGGTTGGAAGGCTTAGAGCCTCTCGGTTAAAAAACCAAAATAAACATCACGGAATCCTTGAGCCAAGGGCAGAGTTGCGCATATGGCAACTGTAGTCATCATAACTAAAGCCGGCTTTTTAGGTTGGCCTCTGGGCATCTCACATGTGGAACAACGAAACAAGCAAACATTGACGAGCCCACTTCCTCTCATCCTGTCTGAGCAGGCTCGTGGGCAGACAGGCAGGCGTTTGTCTGCCTGTCTGGCACAGTTCTTGGTCATACACAAGAATGAATGGACCTTGCTATTTTGGAGCATAACGTGAAAACAGTGAGGCCAACACAGGGACGGCACCTGGAGGCTGGGACACGCAGGACCCCACACCGGATCTGGGCCTAGCTAGTGCCCGCTGAGGTGGGCAGGTCCACGGACCACTGAGGGGCCCAGAGCCCTGCCACGCCACTGGCCCGCAGGGAGTCCAGCCCAGCCCAGCCCAGCCCAGCCCCTCCCAGCCCCTGGTCCCGCCCTGTGGTCCCTTGTCAGGGGCTGCTGAGGCCCCTGAGCCCAAGCAGGATATAAGCTCTCAGTCTGAGTGAACAGGGGAGGGGGCGGTTAGAGGGGAGGGCAAGGGCACCCTTACTTGGCTGTAGGAAGTCAGATTCTGGTGCGTGGCCTGGATGATGGGACCGCACGGGTGGAGGTCAGGGCCTAGGCGCTGGCAGCACTCGCCCAGCTCGTCGTCGTAGACTTGGAGAAAAGCCAAGATTAGCTGGTGGAAGTCGGAGGTGACCAGACGCAGCTTCTGGTCTAGGGTGCTGATGTCGGCTGCGCCCGCAGCGGCCCCTTGCTCGTGCTGTGCAGAGTACTGCAAAGCCAGAGGCAGAGTCCCTTGAGACTGCCCTGCCCGCCAGCCAGGCTGCCACCAGCCCTCACCTCAGACACTGCACAGTCAGGGCAAGGAAGAAAGCTTTCAGAAACAGGGAGACAGGGGAGCTGTACCGAGCGACTCAGGCCAGAGCAAGACCTTCTGGCTCGCAGCCTCAGCCCCCTCGCTCACTCTCCTGTGGGCCCCGGTCTCCTCCGCAATCAAACAGAGGCCAGGCCAAGGGCTGCCAAGAGGACCACGTGCGGCAAGGCACATGGCAATGTGCTCAGGGGTGGGCACCGCCCACTACCTGAGGCTGATCCCTTCCCCCAGCCACGGGACCCGACTCTCACCTCCCCGCGGACTGAGCACCACGGTATTCTAGAACATGTCAGGCCCAGTGCACAAGCAACCTCACTTAAGCCTCACGTGCTGAGGGAAGTGACAAAGCACAGCCTTGCCTCCAAGCAACCCCCTCCCAGGAGCTAGCACCTTTACCTCCGTTCTAAGCGTGTGCAACTTGGCAGCGCTCTCCTGCAGCTGCCTGGCAAGCTCTGCCAGCTGCTCCTCCTCCTCGGACTTGGCAGAGGCACTGGCCCTGCAGGGAGAGAAAGGGGACACTTGCAACTCACCGCTGCCAGGGGTGTCTGCAGTAAAAGAACCAAGCAGCCTGGGGCTGGGACAGGAGGCCAGGGTGCTGCCGCTGAGGCCTCCAGGAGCACGTACCACTGCCAGTCATCACTCTGCTTGTTGAGGAGGGGCTGCATGTCCAGGGTCCACGGGTCACACTCTGGATTCAGGAGCATCTGCAGCTGGGGGCTGGAGAAGAGCTCCCCCAGCAAGGCCTCGTTCTTCTCCCTGGTGTCCTCGAAGTGCTCCATCAGGCTGCAAAGGCAGCCCCCAGGGCCACACCGTCACAGGCCAGAGCACTGGCCCAGCAGGCCCTCAGCCCCACAGGGAAGGCCCCAGAAGCACATCGGGGCCAGGCACAGAGGCCAGGACAAGCCCCACCACGCAGAATCCTGCCCCACCTGTCTGCCCTGGCTCCTCCATTTTTGCCCGCCTACCTACCCACCCACGGAGCACCCTAGGTGCTCACCCTCCTCTGTGCCTGGCCCGTCTGCTCTGAGCCCCAATCCCACCTTCACAGTCACCCCTGGGGCCCCGGGCAACAGCCAGCACCCTTGGGACACAGCCACCCCTTGCCCGTACGCTGCCCGGCCCCTGATTGGCCAGCCAGATCCCCAAGGGGGGTGTCCCACCCCAGCCAGCATCAGAGGGGGAGTGACACCCCAGCTCCTACCAGCTCTAGAACTAGGACCAAGAGAAGCCCATCAATACTGCCCACCTGGGCCATCCACACCTTTACCTCGAGCAACTGGAGCACCCAATGGTCAGGCTCCGGATGACATCGAGCAACTGGTCCATGAAGTGTAGCTGCTTCTGGGAGCAGGCACAGCCCTGGGCAAGGAAGACCATAGGCATTCACTGGCTCCATCTAAGCCAGGCCAAGGCCAGCTGTCCCCAGTGCCCATGCCCCCACATGCCACCCATGCCAGGAGCCAGTGGAAAGGAGGGGCCTGGCCCATCAACAACCCTGTGCCTGCCTGGCAATGTCTTGGACTAGCAAGTGCTCCCTGCCTGTCCCCGCCTCGGGCTGTAATGATGCTAGGACCACACGCCGGAACGGGCTGAGCACTGCAGAAACATATGGGAGCATATGTGTCTGTCGTGCAGCCGACAGCATGGCTTGCTGGGTGGGCGGGCAGCACACAGCAGGGCCTGCTGTGACAGAACACAGCCCACAGGGACACCTCCAGGACAAGGCCTGTTCTCCTCCAAGGATCGCCGTCCCAGCTGGGAACAGATGAAGCCGACAGGATGGGGCTGAGAGGTGGCCTGCTTTCCAGCCAGGGGACTGATGTTCCAGCCCGGAAGGCCCAGGCTCCAGGAGCAGCAGCTCCTGGGGGGCTAAATTAGTCCCCCACTCGCCGGAAAGGTGAGTGAGATACCCATGGGAGCCATCCAGCCAGGAGCTCAAGGCTTCTGGAAGCACAGCTCTTTCCTCCTTCCAGAAAAGGGAAGAAGATCGCTGAGGACCCCCAGGACCTGAGAGGCTACGCCTGCTCCAGAAAGCCCCCAGCCAGGCCCACTTCTTGAGCTCTGAACACCCTAACCACATCAAAAGGGTCAACTCCACGGGGCGTGAAATGCCACCGGGAGTGCCTTGGCCCTTTCACTGTGGCCTGTGCCTTCAGCGCCAACTTGTCACACAAATGCTCCTTGTGGGGCTTGGTGAAGCTGCCAGAGCAGCTGGCTGAGCCAGTCCATTCGGGTGCATTCCTCAGAAGAGTGTGTGGCAGGCGGGGGCAATGATAAGGTAAAATTGGCAACACTGTCAATAGCATAGATCCTGGGCATCACCATGACATCCAACTGAGGCAGATTCAGGAGCACAGGTGCGAGAAGCTCAGGGCACCCAGGACAGGGGCGATGGCACTGGGGGGTGCTCACTGCCTGCATGGTGGTGCTGACCACAATCATGTGCTCCAAGGTGATCTGGGGGCAGCGGGCTGCCACGTCCCCACAGCACTGACCTGGCCTATCTAGGTGCTGCACAGCAATGGAATCATACACTACCCAGCATGAGGCTGGCGAGGATCACGCGTGTCCTAGCGCAGATCAGTAGTTGATTTCCTTTTTATTGCTAGTTAGTTTATACATTCACCAGCTGATGGACATTTGGGCTCTTTCCACTTTCGGGCCATTAAGAATAACACTTCTATGGACGTTCAGATATAGGATTTTGTGTGCATGTGTATTTTCACTTCTCCTGGGTGGACAGCTGGGAGTGGAACTGCTGGGTCATGGGGTAACTGTGTTGACATCTTTCAGGAACTGCCAGACTTTTCCATAACAGCTGCACCATTTTATATTCCTACAGCAATGCAGGAGGGTTCCAATCTCTCCTCATCCTGGCCAACACTGGGATTTTCCTTTTTTTTCTTAAACAACAGGGTCTTGCTCTGTCGCTCAGGCTGGAGTGCAATGGCACCATCATAGCTCACTGAAGCCTTGAACTCTTGGGCTCTATGTGATCCTCCCGCCTCAGCTTCCCAAGTAGCTGGGACTACAGCAGTGTGCCATCATGTCTGGCTAATTTTTTACTTTTTGTAGAGACGGGGTCTTACGATGTTGTCCGGGCAGGTCTTAAACTCCTGAGCTCAAGCGATCCTCCTGCCTCGGCCTCCCAAAGTGCTGGGATTACAGGCATGAGCCACCAGGCCTGGCCTCCTTTTCTTTTTTGATTCTAGCCATCCTAGTGTGTGTGAAGTGGCATCTCATGATGGTTTTGCTTTGTGTTCCTCTAATGGCCCGTGATGCTGGCCATCTTTGCATGTGCTTCTTGGCCATCTGTTCATCTTCTTTGGAGAAACGTCTGTTCAGACACTTTGTCCATTTTTGAACTGGGTTTTCTGTCTTTCTTATTGAGATGTGAGGGCTGCTAATAGATTCAGGACACAAGTCCCTCATCAGTCATGTGATTTACAACTATTTCCCGCCTTTCTGTAGGCTTTTCTGTTTCTTCACTTTCTTCATGGTGTCCTCTGGTGGACCAAAGTGTTTCATTTTAATGAAGTCCAATTGATCTGTTTTTTCTTTTGTTGCTTATGTTTTTAGTGTCAAATTGATGACTTTATACAATATCACTATGAACACCTGGATTTGGGCGTACGTGAAGGGTGCCTGTCTACTGCAGCCCCTATGCTTACGAGGCTCCCACTGGCCCCTCTCGGACTATTGCTAGTTGGCTCTTGAGTCCCTCGGACGTGACCCAAGTCTTGAGTGACTGCTGCTTTCTGTGTTTCCGCCTGCATTACAGCCGGGGTGTCATTGTTCTAGGCATTTTCAGGACACAAGATAAGGAAATACATATATATCCCTTAACGTAAAAATATATGAGAAGGACGGGCACAGTGGCTCACGCCTGTCATCCCAGCACTTTGGGAGGCTAAAGTGGGAGGATCGCCTGAGCCCAGGAGTTCGAGACCAGCTTGGGCAACATGGCAAGACCTCCTCTCTAGAAAAATTTTAAAAATTAGCTGAGTGTGGTGGCACATGCCTGTGACCCCAGCTACTCAGAGGGCTGAGGTGGGAGGATCGCTTGAAGCCCGGGGGCTCATGCTGATATTCCCAATTAAAACTCAGGACTACAAGGGTTGACCCTACCTAATGATCTTAAATCTGTATCTCCTTTCTCCCTCCTCCAACTCCCAGGTCTCAATAATGCCAATGGAATAATTCTCCAATTCCTTTGATTGTTTATCCATAACAAGGAATGCAATCCTGCTACATGCTGCTGCAACATGGACAAACCTTGAAAACCTTGTGCTCAGTGAGGAAGCCAGGCACCAAAGGCCACATATTCCAGCATTCCACTCCAATGACATATAGACAGATGGTAACTCAGTGGCTGCCAAGGCCTGTGGGGAATGGGGAGTGGCTACTCAGTGGTTCAGGGTCTTTTGGGGGTGATGAAAATGTTGTGGAACTGGATAGAGGTGGTGGTCATACAACATTGTGAATGTACTAAAGACCACTAAATTGTATGCTTTAACGCAGCTTAAAAATTGAGGACGAAGTTTCAGTTTGGGAAGATGAACAAGTTCTGCGGCTGGATGGTGGTGATGGCTGCACAGCACCGTGAATGTGCTTCTGCCCCTGGACCGCACACTTAAAAATGGTGAACGTGGTACAATTTAGGTGATGTGTATTTTACCATAATTTTTTAAATTAAAAAAAAAAAAAAAAAAGAAGAAGCAAGCTCCCACAGGGCCTGTTAGGAAATTGTTTTCCATGGCTGACATGGTAGATTTTACGTAAAGTGCATTTTGCCACAATGCCAATGTGGAAACATAAAGCAAGCGCAGTGCTCCCGTGGCTGGGCAGAACGTATGGGGCAGGTGCTCGCAGGCTCTGAGAAGCGAATGTCAGCAGGTGGGTCAGGGAGGTACGAAGATTCCGAGTTCTCCTGCAGACTGGCAGGGAGCTGGCCGTGCCACCACCATCACGGAAGCGGTGGTTTATGTCTGGAGGACAGAAAAAGGGAGCCCCAGGGAACTAGACAGTATCCAAGAGACAGTGGAGAGGAAACAGCTCAAGAAAGTGACCCCACAAATCTGTTTACAATGCCTGGGCTCAGGCCCACCTGTGCACAAGTGGACCCGATCTTGGTGAGCCCAGCAAAGTCTCCCAGGCTGACCACTGGGTGGCGCACACACAGGGGGGACCCGAAGAGCCATGCAAAGGCTGCAGAAACAGAGCTGATGCTGGAAGGAACGGCAGGCAAGAGGCGGGAGGCGGCTGAACTTGCTGCTTAAACCTAAGCAGGTCAAGTGCCTGCTAAAGCACAAATGTTTATACAAATATAAATTGTGTGGAGAATACATTTTCCCACAGCCAAAGTAATAGGCAAAATGTCCAGAGAACTACTTGGCACATGAGGAACCACGGACTCTCAACCACAGGAGAGAAGACTCACTGGATATGGACTTTGGGTGACAATGTGTCCATGCTGGTTCATGGACTGTGACAAAGGGGCCACCGTGTGCAGGGTGTCCATGGCGGGAGGGGCAGGGGGCCTGTGGAGACTCTCTGTGCTTTCTGCTCAATTTTGCTGTGAACCTAAAACTACCCTAACTTATTAAGTCTACTAATTAAGAAACAAAACAAAACAAAACAAAACAAAAAAACCTCACTGGACAAGTGACCCAATTAAACAGTGGGCAAAGGACATGAATATGGAAATTTTTCCAAAGCGTATACAGAAATGGCCAACAAGCTCACAAAAAGACGCTCCGTATCACTGGTCATGGGGAAATGCAAATCAAAACCATAATGAGATGCCACCCCACACCGAGCAGGGTGGCTAGAATCAACAAGACGGATGCCAGCAAGTGCCAGCGAAGATGAGGAGAAACTGGAGCTCTCCCGCGCTGCTGCTGGAAAAGGAAGATGGTGCCACCGCACTGGAAAACAGTTTGGTGGCTCCTCGAAAAGTTAAGCAGAGTGACCCTGTGACCCAGCAATTCCACTCTCAGCTATACACCCAAGAGGACGGAAAACACGTGTTCAACCAGCCAATGTACATCTCACGTGGATTCACTGACGTCTTATGTCTCCCTAAATTGTAGAAAACCAAGCTGTAGCCCAACCACCTTGCATACATGTTCTCAGGACCTCCTGGGGCTGTGTCATAGGCCATTGGTCACATGAATAAATCTCTTCAGATATAAAAAAAAGAACGTGTTCAGTCAAAAATCATATGCAAGAATGTTTATAGTAGCGTTACTCATAATCATCGAGTGAAAACAATTATTTCAAAATTTAGCAACGATAAGGTGGGTGCTGGAGTTTCTTTGACCTACCACAGGGTAGATGAGGGACCTCGGGAGAAACTCTCAGGCCACACGGGCTTGGGAGCCACACGCCGGGATGAATGAAGAATGAAGTCATCAACCAAGGACAGGACACTTTCCATCCCATTGGTCATCAGAAGCCAGAGATCTGCCCCTACCTGCACAGCTGCCCTCTCCCCTGTGCCCCAGGGACAACCAGGTTCTACCCAGGAGAATCCCAGCAGTTCTGGCCCCAGGGATGCCTAGAGAAGCAGCCTGCCCGGGCACCCAGCCGACCCCAGGGCCTGAGGAACCTCAAAGGCAATAGGGGAGGAAAATCCTCCCACCTCAGCCAGCACCATGAGGTTCCCTGCCCAGGGCAGAAAGCGTGCGTGTCGTCTACAGGGCAGACAGGGGCCCTCTTACCTTGAGGAGCTCCTGGTCATCTGGCGCACACAGCATCAGCTCATGGCCCAGCTTCGTCATTTCTGTTGAAACACAAAGAGCCCATCACGGCAGGCACCTGCCCAGACAGCAGGGGACAGCAGACACCCAGGAAGCCCAGCACCCACAGACGGGACTGGGCACAGGAGACCAGGGTGGGCCAGGAGGCAGGCACCCAGGTGCCAGCGCTGCCTCTTGCTGAGTGGCCCCACCCTTCTCTGGGCATCAGCTTCCTCGTCTGAAAATTAGGAGTTGTACCCAATGCTCTCCCAGGTTTGGGGTCACTCACTCTGGCTTTGAGCAGAAGCCAGCAGCTGCCTGAGGTGTGGACAGGGGTCAGTGAACCTCTACAGTGCACTGTCTGCCACTCTCTCCAAGACCTCACAAGCCCAAAGCAAATGGAATCACCGCTCCCATCTGGCCATATCCTAAAGGACCTTCATGCCATCATCTGCTATCACCCTGCCAACAGCCCTGGGGGTGGCAAGCCTTGTTCCATTTCATGCATGGAGAACCTGGCACCGTGCACACTGCAGACCGTCCAGCTGCATCTGCCAGGGTGCCCGGCGCATTTTCTGAGTAACTTGGAGCCAGAAAGCCTGGGGCCGATGCCAGACCTGTTCCTCCACCTAGCCCTGGAGGGTTTGTTGCAAGAAGTAAGCAGAGAGTCTGTGGGGAAGCACTCAGTAACCCCAGAACCACCACACAAATGCCAATTGCACGCCTAGGCAAGCCTGTTCCACCACTGCCCTTAACCCCACACCCTCAAGTCCTCCCTGACCCCTCTCTTCCTCTCAGCGAGTCCAGCCAACTCTATAAATCCAGATCTGGCCAGCGCTGCCTCCTGCACTGCCTCTCCAAACTTTCACCTGGACCACTCACTGCAAGAGCCCCACGCCGTTCTCCCTGCCTCTTCCCTGGGCGCCCTGTTCCCAGCACAGTGGGCCAGGGGTGTCGTTACAGCCAAGAGCAGAACTCGGCCTTCCTTGGAGTCAAAGCCCACGTCCTTCTGTGGCCCACATGGCTTGGCCCGATCTGGCCTGTCCCCTCCCAACCTCACTCCTTGCCCCGCCCTGCACTCCAGCCACACCAGCCTCCTTGTTGTGCCTCCAAGCTGCCAGGCACAGCCCACCTGGGGCCCTGTGCGCATGCTCTTCCTCTCCACACATGACGCGCTGGCTTCCGCCCCTCCTGCCGTCTTATGTCAAGACAGCACCACCCTTCCCCCAAGCCCTGCAGGACCCTCAGCCCTCAGCTGGCTGTTCCCAGTGCTTCTCGCTGGCAGGTGTATGGACAATTCTGCCACCCTCTGGCCCTGTCTCTCCCAGCTAGCACGCAAGCACCACGAGGGCAGTGGAACTCACTGCTGCACCCCAGCACCAGAAACAGCGCCTCGCATGTGGTGGGTGCTCCTTAACCATTTGTCGGATGAATTCCTGAACTATCCTCACACCCTACTGGTCCCGGTCTCTCCCACCTGCCCTCTGACAAGCCTGACACTCAGTATATTCCCATGAGGTAGGCAAGGCTGGGTTTCATCCCCACTTGACAGGAGAGGAAACAGGCTGGGAATGGCGGTGTCAGGGCTAAGGCTGGGCTGGGTCGGGTCTCACATGTGTTGGCGTGGGTCACAGAATCTGGAATGTACCAGACACGGCAGCTCCGAGGAGAAGGGCAGTGCCTCTGTGTGGCCCAGGCCAGCCCACCGGCTGCTCTAAAACAACACCTCATTCTTCTGGCCCACCTCAGCACAGGAAGAACTGGCCCCAGATAACTCATGTGGCAATGCCAGCTGGGGCACGGATCAGGACTACAGGGTCCAGCTTATCTACCCTGGAGTGGCCAGGACACAGGCCCGTGAAAAATTTGACCTTTGACATTCCACCAACTTCTAGAGAGATCACCATGAAGGTGAAAAGTTAGCCACCAACTTGGGGACTGCAGTTTTGCTCACCTTTATCCAACGTTCATTACCGGGCTAAGTACAGTTTCTACCAAGAAATGATGGAAAGGAGGTTATAAGGCAAGCTCCACTGGAGAGCAGCAGGTGCCCCTAGAAATGCCACCTGTAGACAGCGTGTCACACACCACTGACACAGAGAGACGGAACCACTGCTGGCATCGGCAAGAATCTCTGTCTCTGGCCACCAGCGCTGCAGGGACTGACGTGCTCTAGGTCCCTGCGAGAGGAGTTCTCCCACCTGCCATGCCTAGGGAAGGGTGGGGCTCAAGAAGGCTCTAGCAACATCCACACAACGTGCACCACCTAAAAGAAAACGTCGGTCCAATGGAACATGCACCACCACTCCATAAGGAGGCCGTGAACAAGCTCAGAATGGACCAAGATTCCACCTACCTTGGATCTTCACCTCTGTTGGGACCCCTTTCAGTGAGCTGAACCTGTCCTGCAGTGAGGGCCAGACCCTGCAGGGAAAGAGAAGAGCTGGTCAGGCCGGAGACAGCCAGAGAATCCCCCTGGGCCCTCTATACGCGCTGGAAAAAGTGAATTCCTGTGCATGTGCTCGATGCCACGGAACGGCTCACTTGAAAATGGTTACTTCTGTGTCAAGTGGATTTCATTTCCATTAATTATTAGGGAAAGAATATTCCAGGAAGTTTACCTCGGAAATGTGAATCTGGATACTGAAATAAAAATACTTCTCAAGACCAAAAAAAAAAAAATGGCTACAGCAGAGGCAGAGAGGGAAGCCGCCAGCACTCGGGGCTCTTTCTCAAAATGGCGGAGCGGGTGGGTTTTGAGGGCTGGCCCCGGGCTCCTGGCACCCTCCCCGGCCTCACCTGGGTCGGCATCAACTGCTCCAGGGTGGAGAACTTTCTTCCCACCCGGCCCTCTGCAGAAAAGGCTTGTGAGGCCTCTGCTTTCAGTCATGGGGGCTCCTGCTGCAGCAGAGTCTGTGCTCACAATCAAGGCTCATCACCTTGGGCACGGTGAAGGCTTGACCTTGACTGCAGCACACAGGGGCCGCTCAGAAGCATGTCACCTTAAAAGCCATCTGGTGGGCAAAACCAGATCCACATGCACAGCGCATGGAAGGCAGGAAGTCCCACGACACCCAGACATGCGCCACAGGTGACACATGGCTCAGCCCTCCACTGGGTCTCCTCCTTCAGGGGAGCACGGCCCAAGCACTGCATCCCCAGTCCCAAGCCCCACGCCCCAAGTCCGGTATGACACTGAGGCCCAGAAACATCACTCCGGCCGCTGGCTCTTACCAGGGAGCCCCAGGCGCCTGCCACCACAGCAGCCTTTCATAAACAAGAAGGAGTCGCTTTCCACCAGGCTGCCGGAGCCTGGCTACATCTCACCATTGCCATCACTCTAGGAGCCTGCTGACTCGTGTGGTGGGAAAGGGCTGGTGGCTGTTCCCTGGAGAGGCCACACTTGCCCCAGAACTGCAACAGAGATCGGGCTGGGCTTGGCTGCGTCCACAGCACCACCCACCTCGGTGACTTACTAAGACAACCGCGGGTTCTGCGCAAGCGGGGTTGGGGAAGGAAGGGGGAGGCCAGCAGGCTGGGCTCTGCCAGCGGGGTTGCTGAGAACATCTCTGAGCACAAGGCTCAGAGGAACAGAGGGCACTCCACCCAGCACTGTGCAAGGCCGGGCACAGTAAACCCTGAACACACTCAAAATCCACGCTGCAGAAGCCCCAGCAGCCAGACTCAGTAAGGGCTGTCATTCAAGTCACCGCACCGTCACAGCAGAGGGCAGAGCAGGAACAGAAAATGCTGGAGGCCTTGGAGGCCCCAAGGAAAGCCACAGGGCCTTGACCTCCACAATCCAGGGGGCTCCATGAGCTCTGCCCCAACCCACACCAAGGACCAACACTAGGTGCAGCTTCCAGGTTCTACTGGGAGGAGATGAAAAGGCGGCCCTAAATGGGGCTGACAGGGTGCGGTCACGTACAAAGAAAGGCAATGGGAAATTCACAGGAAAACTCCCATCCATCTGATTCTCCTGTAGGACCCTCAAAGGGCCTAAGGAATTCTCGCCAACCTGAAATCAGACAATGTCATCGTATGCTCCCTGGCGGCTTTTTCAAAGGATTCGGTTTCTGGTATTTACAGAAGTACTACAGGTCGAATATCCCTAATCTGAAAATCTGAAACGCTCCAAAATCCTCAACTTTTTGACTGCCGACATGACGCTCAAAGGAGATGCTCATTGGAGCATTTGAGATTTCGGATTTTCAGATTAGGGACACTCAACCAGTATAACGCAAATATTCCAAAATCCGAAGAAATCGAAATCTGAAACACTTCTGGCCCCCAGACATTTTGGATATGGGACACTCAACCTGTAGAAGCATCTGAGGGCCGTGGCTTTGGCCTCCTACCCGTCCCTCTCTGGCCAGATGACCCCAGTTCCCCGAGTGCCCCCAGCTTCCACCTGAGTCAGGCAAATCTGCGCCCCCTCCCACAAGAGCCTCCTCCTGGGAGCTCGCTCAAGACCCTCACACTCCACCCAGCCATCTCCAGTCCTGCCTCACCTCCCAGCCTCCCAGGTTCCCAGGCCAGGGGCTGGTCCCTCCAGGGCCACTCAGTGCAGGGCTCCTGTCTTTCCCCGGAGTATTGGTCTCCCTGCCTGCAGCCACTGCCCTCCAAATCCATCTGCCACATAGCACCCTGAGTCACCTTACCAAAATGCCAATCTCAGCATGTCGCTCCCCAGGTCCCATGCCTGCCCTGCCCAGAACATAAAGCTCAAAGGCCTTGGCACAGCATGCAAGGCCCTGAGGGAGCTGCCCTGAGCTGCCATTCCAGCTGCTGCTGCCCAGCTCTCTCTCCCACACCTCAACTCCCTGCTCCTGTCCAAACGAGCACCCCGCTGTTACCGTCCCCCTCCCAGATCAAATGCCACCTCCTCCCTGCCAACATCCACAGCACCCAGCTCAGACTGCAGTGCTGTGCATCATTTCTGCCAAACCCCAGGATTTGTACCCACTAAATACCCAGCTCCTGAGGACACCCAGTCACGTCTGCAGCGTGTGGAATGGCACACAGGTGCAGCCTGGAGAACCCCCCGACTGCATGGCCACACCATGCTGCGGCTCCCATACTAAAGAGCCAGAAATGACAGCAGGCCAAGAGTGCACCCACAGGTTGAGGGCTCCAGCAGGGGCAGGGTGTGCTCAAAAGGCTGTGGGCATCCAGAGGGAAGCGGAATACGTTCTGCCCTGGGAACAGGAAACATTTTAAAAGGAGACAGGACATGTGAGTTGGGTCTTTGCAGGCTGTACAGGAGTTCGTACGACATGCAGAGACGAGAAGGGCATTTCCAGGAGGGGGAACAATGTGAGCAAGAGCAAAAGGTTATGAAGCAAGAAGCTGGTGTGCTGAGCCCTGGGGAGAGGCCTGAGGAAGGGCCTAGAAGGCAGAGGCAGGAGACGCCTCTGGAACGGCAAGGGCTCAAACACAAAAACGCCTCCTCCCTCCTCTGGGGGCCTGTATCCAGCTGGGCGTCCTGCTGATGTCCCTGGTCCTGGCAGGCCAGACCGGCTGGATACAGGTTGGCACCCCACTGCTCTACTGCCAGGCTCCCGCCCAGGCCCCTTCCTCAAGCAGCAAGGGTAGGCAGGCCGCAGGCTGAGGAGGGGGAGGCCCAGGCCTGGACTCACGAGAGGCTCCTGTACCAACAGACCACAGCTGTTCCTGAGCATGGCCTGGGCACACACTCAATCCCACAGGAGCCTGTGCTCTGTGGGAGGCGGGGCAAGCCTTCTCCACTCACAGCTGTGAGGCAGTGAGACAGACCCTCAGCTCAGGGACTACATCACCAGGGGAAGGATGTCTGCCCCGGGCATGGGACACTCTGGATCATTTCCTCCACCATCACTCAGGAAGTCACCCTGTCACCATGGGCTTCGTCGGGTGCCAGGCACACATCATGCTACACCCTGGCCCAAAGGCACCAGAGGACTGGGAAACGGGTCACGGCACCAGAAGCTGACAAGAGGTGACACTGCATGAGGACCACTTGGCCAGCTGAGACCCAGCCAGGAGCCCACGCCCTGGCCCTGCTTGTCACTCCTCCACTGGGAGACCAGAGACAGTTCATGACTCCAGCCTGACCCTTGGCTTCCAGGTCTGACAATGAAAGGACTGGAATGGAGCATTTCTCAGGTGCCTGCCAGTCCTGAACCTCCAAACTCGTAAGGCAAGGCAAACGCTGAGGCCAAGTTCAGCACTACAGCAAAGGCGTGGCTGGACTAGCCCAGCACCGCCAGGGGCCACTTTGCCCCCAGTTTGATCATGCCTGTCACCAGTACTCCTTACCCACACAGCTGTTCTCACGGGGGTCCAGGCTAGGGGGTGGAGCCCTCTGGGAAGACAGCTACTCACAGTAACCACAAACCCCATCTTCCCCAGGTGGGGCTGGCCGGCGCCCATGCATACCCCAGGTGGGAAGAGGAGGAAACTGATGCATTACCGGGTACACATCCACTCTAGGATCTCCAAGCGGTACTTTGAGGGGCTGCACAGCAGTTCCTGAATTGTCTTTGGCTCTGTGATATACAGACCCTCGAGGAAGGGGCAGTTTAGGTCCTAAGCAAGGAAAAGGAAAGCAACATTCACTGAAAGTCCCAGTGTACATCATTTCATTTATTTATTTATTTATTTATTTATTTATTTATTTATTTATTTTTGAGACGGAGTCTCACTCTGTCGCCCAGCCTGGATGGAGTGCAGTGGCATGATCTCGGCTCACTGCAGCCTCCACCTCCTGGGTTCCAGCGATTCTCCTGCCTCAGCTCCCAGGGTAGCTGGGGGATTACAGGCATGTGCCACCACGCCCGGACAATTTTTGTATTTTTAATAGAGACGTAGTTTCACCATGTTGGCCAGGCTGGTGTCAAACTCCTGACCTCAGGTGATCTGCCCACCTCAGCCTCCCAAAGTGGCGGGATTACAGGCGTGGGCCACCGCACCCAGCCCTCAGTGTACATCTGCAAGCTCCCAGGACTCTTTTCTTTACCCACGTCCTGCCATCTTGCCAAGAGTTCAAGTCCCCCCATTCTTAACCCCACATCTCCCGCGGCATGCAGACCCCACCTCTTTCAAGTACTCCCACTCTGGGCTCTTGTGGCAGCAGGACCTAGGAGCAACGCCTGAGACTAAGACTTAAGAGAGAGTCCTAGGTTTCGGGACTGAGGGAAAGGGGAGAGGGAGAGGGACCACTGAGCCAGTCGTGGACAGGATGGGGGAGTGGCTGGGGTGAGGAGCGAGCGGGCCGAGGGGACCTGGGACAGCTCCCTGACCTCGTGGGCCAGCTTTCCTCACTGCTGCAGTGAGGGCTCTGTCCTGTGGGGCTGTAGAGGGCTTCTGGAGGCTATCACCCCTAGCATCTGACACCAACTGACACCAAGCCCTAGTGTCGCTGACTTGACAGAGTGGCACGAGGCTCTGCCCATCTGTCCCCTCAGACCCCGCAAGATCCCAGCGCGGGTACTGCAGTTCCATAGGCGGTGCTGGCCCCAACTACCAGGCACGGGCCGTGGAGACAGCAAGAACGAAGGCCTGGGGCACCCCAAAGGGCAAAGATGAATGATCCACAAGCACCCCCTGCTGCGGGGGAACAGGGCGCAGCCGGAACCGGCGACGGTGGCCGCGTGGTGCCGCGGACTTCCGCAGCAAGCCGTCCCAGGCCTCGGGCAGGGCCCTCCCCGGTCCCCCGCCCTGGAGTGGCTTTCTGGGCCAGCAGCACCTTCAGCTTCCCGAACACCTCCACAGCCGCCCTGAACACGCTGCTGTCGCCCTCGTCCTCTGAGTAGTCGTCGCCGCCGCGGCCGCAGCCAGCGTCCTGCCCCGCCATGTTTCGCGCTCCGAGCCGCGCCCCGCCCACGCCCTGGCTTCACTGGCCGGCAAGACCGCCAATCAAGCTCCAGCGTTCTTCCCGCCCACCCGCCTGAGCCCACCCCCTTCCCCACCGACCCTTCCCATTGGGCGGCGGCTCCGCCTGCGCGGGCCCCGGGCTCCCACCCCCGCCCCGGCACCACCCAGAGGCAGGACCACAGTGAAGCGGGCACGGAGGGGGGGGACGCAGGGAAGGGGGCGGGGCGGACACCGGGAAGAGGGCGGGGCGGACACCGGGAAGGAGGCGGGGCGGACACCGGGAAGGGGGCGGGGCGGACACCGGGAAGGGGGCGGGGCGGACACCGGGAAGGGGCGGGGCGAACAGGCCAAGCTGGCTCTGAGTCGCTGGCCTTGCTGGCGTCGCCCCTGCTGCCGGCCGGGCATGATGACGCGTCGAAGCGAGGCTCTTCCAGGAGGGGGCGCTCCTGCCTTGGTCGGGTTCTCCTGGGCCACCACCACTAAGGGGCACCCTGGTTCCCAGGAGGACCAAGGGGAGCCTTGGGTGCAGAATGGAACTCGGACTGAAGCGTTCCTCTCCCAGCACGGGGTTCCGTCTTCTCTTCACCGTGCTTACGCTATAGTTAGAGGGAAATTTCTTGTCACTCACCAGCTGTGTGCCTTTGAGCCAGTTACCTAACCTCTCTGTGCCTCTTTGCCCTCACCTGATGGAGCTAATGAGAGCACCTTACCCACTGGGTTGCTAATGAGGATGGCAGGCGGTAATAACTCCTATGGAATCCCTAGAACAGTGCCCGGCGCATGCGAAGCACCATGTAAATGCTCACTATTATAATACACGCTGGGCCCTGCTCCCCTCACGGCTCCTGGGGCTACCTGCGGCTCCTTCCTATCCTGTCTACTTAACGAATTTTTCTACATCCCTCAGGCCCCTCAAATTCAATGCGTCTGTAATGAAATATGTCAGTCCCTCCTCCCCCAGACCTGCAAAGCCCCCAGTTCACTGAATGCCCCTTACCCTGGGACCTGCTGACTGGGCAAGGCAGGAAGGAGTTGGAAGGTGGCTTGTGCCCAGTAGCCAGGAGACAGCAGCAGGCAGCTGCCACTGTGCCCTCCTCTGTACCCTACCCTGCCATCTCATGGAGGGTGGGATCAGGGGGCAAGTCTAGAGTCAGGGAGACCCAGGGACCTGCTGGGAGGCAACTGCAGTCATCCAAGTGACAGGAGGGGACTTCACTCTGTCCTGGCAGGAGGGGGCGGGCAGGAGTCCGGGGGTCACAGGAAGGGACCTCAGCCTGGGAGGCCCCGACACAGGCCCAGCAAAGTGCCTCAAGGTCGCTCTCTACCCTTCCACGTGGCTGCTGCCTCAGGCCCTTCTGGTAGCTGAGGGCTGTCAGGGGCTTTGGGATTTTTTTTTAAGCTTTTTTTCCCCTCTTTTTTGTTTTTGTTTTTCTTTCTTTCTTTTTAGAAAATTTCATCTCAATCACAGCCCCAGCTCAGACATTCAAATTCTTGTGGGTTTTTCTGTGGATCTTTCCTAGGACTGGGGAATTTGGCGGAAGAAACCACGGTAGTGTGGCAGCCTCCCCCAACCCTCCCCATATCCTCTGCTCCTGAGGACCGGGAAGAAACCAGCTCCTGTGTACTCTGGAAGAAAATCTCCCTCCTCCACCCAGCTCCACGGATCCAGTGTGCTAAACAGGCCTCCCCAACCTCAGCAGTTCAGTCTATGGGACCCTGAGGAACTGGCAGGGCTTTGAGAGGCGAAGATCATCTTGAGAGGTTATGGAGGCCATCCCCCTGCATGGAGAACCTGTTGGCCAGCCCTCAGCCCATGGAGATGGTAGCTGAAGACTCAGCAGCAGGCTGCAGCTTCCCTGCCCACGCCACCCCCACCACCCACCACCCACCACCTGCCACCCACCACCCGCCACCAGAATCATAGCACCTCCCAGGCATCTTCCTCCGGAAAAGCTGGAGGCTGGGGAGGGAAC
Source organism: Pongo pygmaeus (assembly GCF_028885625.2). Classification (NCBI taxonomy): domain Eukaryota; kingdom Metazoa; phylum Chordata; class Mammalia; order Primates; family Hominidae; genus Pongo; species Pongo pygmaeus. The sequence continues at coordinate 158,434,503 of NC_072396.2, forward strand.
AGAGAGGCTGCTGGGCCTCTCAGGAAGGGGGAAAGAAGGGGCCCAGAGGTAGAAGCTTCTGGAAATGTGGACTCAAGTTCAATGCAAGAAAGCACTCCTCCCAGAAAGCACTGTCTGAACACCAGCTGGCTGCCAGGAGAGGAAGGGAGCTCCCAGTCCTAGGAGGTCTACAAGCCCAGGGAGGTGGGTGGGCAGGGATGTGGAGGGTTGAGTCCTACCATGGGGGAGGGAGGGGGCACATCTCTAAGGGGCATTCCAACCCAGAGACCCCAGGTTCTGTGAGGGGGGCCTGGGTGGGTCAGGAGCCAAAAATGTGGCTGAAGGACCCATTGACCTGGAGGAGGGATGTTGGGGGGAACCTGTGGATGTGGCGGGGAAGCTGGGGAGTCCTGGTCATAGAGGCAAGTTGGCCATGCGTCCCAGCAGGGCCTTAGCCGTGTCAGTGCTTGGAAAACAGGTTGGAAAATGAGACTGGTTGACAGGCACTGGCCCCGCTGTGCCAGAGATGGGCTGGTGGGTGCTGGTGGCATTTGAGACCTCTCAGTTTGTGTGGTGGGCCCAGAGATATATGGCCCAACAGTTGAGCTCACCAAGTGGGCAGCCTCCGTGACCTGTGGAGGGTATTGAAAAAGTCCTCAGAGCATCTGGGCTCTGCTCTTCATATGACCTTTAGGGCAGACCCCAGGGTGCAGTGGGCATCAACCAGGCACCCTCCCAATCCCCCAAAGACACCGCGAATCAAAGGAAGCTGAAGTGCAAGGGCTTTCCTCTCTGCAGAGGCGGGTCTGCTTCTGGCAGGGGCTGGAGTTAGACCTGAGGGGGAGCCACCCCACCTGGGGGCGCCTAGGCCCTAGTAATGCTGTCAGAGCTAAAGCCCTAGAAGGCCTTGCTCCACGGGGCCACTTCGACTCCCGACCCTGAACCAGGGAACCTGGGGAGGAGGCTTTGAGGGACTGAAGTGTCCTCCATCACCCCCGACCCCTGGCCGCTAAAGTTCCTCAGTAAGGGTGGAGGGCACCAAATGCAAGCTGTTGAAGACAAGGCAAGTGTGTGCGCGTGTGTGTGTGTGTGATGTTTTGGGGGAGAGTTCAAGTCTAAGATGAGAAGCTGATCACACCCATGGGAGAAGCAAGTGGCGAGCCCTGGCATTGGGTTTGAGGGAGAAATGCGACAGAGTAATGAGGTCAGGCTCAGGACGGTCTGAGAGTGAGGCTCTCCACAGGCAAGGCAAAGCCAGGGTGCTGCCTCTGCCTCCCCTCCTCTCCCTCCCCCTCCTGTCCTCCTCTCCCTCTTCCTTCTCCTCATCTCCTCCCTGTCTTCCTGGGACCTCTCTGCTGCTAAGCTGCCAGACTGAGCTGTTGGTCACCCATCCACCCCGCATCCTGGCATGCAGGCTCAGTACCCAGGTCTCGCGGGCAGCCCACGCCATCTGCGCCAGCCAGGAGCCCACCCGAAACCCAGCCCTATCCTCGAAGATGGGGGAAGGGATGGAGAACATGAAAGCAGGGGTGGGGGCCTTGCAAATGAGACAAGGAAGTGGCTGTAAGCTTGGGGGAGCCCTGCGGCCTGTGGCCCTAGCTCTGGAGGGAACACACTGTCAACCTGGGAGCTGCCTGAAGACTCGACTCTAGAATGTTCTCCTCCTAGGCCTCTGTGTTCATCTTTGGAGTCTACTGGCATATGAGAATGGAGAGGCTGCCTTGGGACCTTGGCTTCCTCTTCCTGTCACTTCTCGTCCCTATGCTGGGCCTCCTGCTTTAGGGCCCCACCCTCACCGCCTGCAGTTGAGGGGCCCTCACCTGCCCCATCCTGCCCCCAGGCCACCAGCTCCTGCAAGAGCACATCCCGCAGCGCAGTCGGCATGGTACCACCATTGCCATCACCATCGCCTCCTGTGGGCCTGGAGGTGCTACCATCACCTACCCCGCCCTGTCCCCCAGGCCACAGGCTCCTGCAAGAGGGCACGGCCTGCGACCCAGGGCGACACTTGCTCTGAGGCCAGAGGCAGTTGTAGGGGGTGTGGACAGAGTCTGGCTGGCAGGGAGGCAGTGGCCCAGCGGTCCATCTTTGTCCTCCTGCCCCAGGTCCCAAAAATGGGAGGGATGGTCTGGGGCCCTGGGGACCTTTGGGTTTCCCGCTTCTGCCCTCGAACTGCCTGTTTGCAGTGGACGCAATGGGCGAGGCGGCGGCGGGGGAGCGGGCGCGGGCGCGGGCGCGGGCGCGGGATGGGCGAGCGGCTGCGCGTGCACGCGGCTCGCGGGAGGTGGCGGGCGGGGGCGAGCGCTGCTGCACGTGCGCGGGGCGCAGCAGCCCAGGCGGCGGCAAAGGAAACGGCGGCGGGCGGGATCGCCCCCTCCGCGAGGAGACGCTCGGGTCTAGACGGCTTGGCAAGGCCGGCGGGGCTGAGTCACATGCGTCTGGAGCGGGAGGCGAGGGCGCCAGGACGGGAACACGAACGTGCCCGCTCGGAGGGCCGGCCGGGGGAGGGGGCGCCCGCCTCGCCTTCTTGCTTTGCCCGACCTCCCCCGCCGGGCCTGAGCTCCAGCTTCTGCCTAACCTCCGCTCCCTGCCGAGGTCCTCGAAGCCCACCGGAGGGGGTGGGGCGGGGCCGCTTTCACACGGAGTCCAGCGAAGCCACGCCATGGGCGGGAATGAACTCGAATTTCACACGGGCAAGGAGGGTGGGAAACTGGCCCCTACTCTGCCCCCATCCCGACCACGGCCCTGCTCCCTATGGGCTGGTCCCTGCTGCGTGCCACCCTCTGCAGTCCCCCTCCACTGGCACCCTCCACCCCATCCGCAGCCACCCTTGTCCCATTTGGGGTCCTGTGTTCCCCTTCACTCCTGTTTCTTCTCCAGCCCCACCCCCTAGCAGGCTCTCTCGCTCAGGATCACCAGGTCTCAAGCATTTAGTGCTCACCAAAGCATCTGCAAGGAAAGTCATTTAATTGGGACCAGATCCTCTGAGGTTTCAGTGGCATTAAAATAAGATGGGTTTCCTCTAGGGAAGAGTTGCGGGCAACAGGAAGAGGGCATGGAAAGTGGGGCTTTTTTCTTCTCCAAGCTTTAAGGGGGAAAGGCCCCATATTGTTACTGACATATAAGATAGCTGCAGGAGCATGTCCCCAGAGAATCCCACCCATGTGCCACACACTGCTGTCGTTTTCACTCAGACAACATGTGGAAAGCTCAAGAATGGGCCTGTTCCCTTTCTCTGGGGGTCACCGCAAGGCTGTGTCTCTGGCTGCCCTGGGCCTTGGGAAAAGGACAGGCATGTGGTAGGTGCTCCTGCAGAGAGCAGGAGAGCAGGAACAGCCCCCAGACCTTGACCCTGGGGCCCACATGCTCCTGACCCCACCCGCTCCTCCTCGCAACCCCGCCTCCACCCTGGGCCAGCCACTATCACCTGGCCCCTGGCGGGCTCAGCTGCTGCACGCTGGCTCCCACCTCCTACCCTTATGCCCCCAGTACATCTGCTTGTGTTCCACCCCACAGCCTGAGGGGGCCGGATCCTGTGACTCCTCTGCTTAGCAGTCCAAGGTGGCTCCCTGATTCTTTCAAGGACAAAGGCAAGCCAGCCCACCCCCACAGACACCTTCCCACGGCTCACTCAGCCTGCTCCACCACATTGCTGTCGTTGCCAATGCTCAAATTGGGCCCAACCCTTTCCCACCTGGGGCCTTTGCACTGGCCATCCCTCTTTTTCGGAGGGCTCTTTCTGCGGCTTTCTGCGCGGCCATGGCCTCTTCACTCACGCCTCTGCCCAAATATCACTTTCTCACAGTCCTCACCTGATCCCCTGTCAGTGAGCAAAGAATCCACTCTCCAATCCTCGTTGATGACAGCCTTGAGGGACAAACAGCATTGCTTTGGCATCCTCCAGACTACCAATCTGAGTCCCAGCTTGTAGAGGGTCCCAGCCTGTATGTGTGTGCATGAGTGTGTGAAGAGTGGGCTACACGGAAGGGAAGGGGGAGGAGGACAAGCGACAGGAGTCCCTTCCTTGACCTTAGAATCCTGGGATTGTACAACTAGAAGCGACCTTGATCATGTAATCCAGCTTCTCTAGGCCCCTTCTGGCTCTCAGATTCTAGAACTTTCTAAGGAGCCTGTTTCCACCATACTGAGATGAGGAGACTGGGGCACTGAGGAGGGAAGCTTGTTCCTGACGTCACATGGCCAGTCCGTCCATGGCAGAACAGGGAGCCCAGAGCTCTTTCCAGCAACCCTCGGGCTGCATCCCTGGTTCCTGGAAAATCCCAACAGCCCTCCCACCCTCTGCTCCAGACACCGGGCTCAGGATTACTGTTGGCTTGGGGCCTGCCTGTCTCAGCACAAGTCCATCAGTGAGCTCTTGGGCGGCGGGGAGGGCAAGGCAGAAACTTGCCAGGAGCCTCTGGCTCTGCTGAGCCCCTGAAGGCTGGCTCTGCTCCATGGGGGTTCCTTCAAGGTCCCCACAATGGCCGGGTCCTGGGACTGGACAGAGTGGGCAGCAGGAGTACCACTCCCCAGGGGCCCACCCAGGTCAGCCACCAGGCTCCCAACCAGGGGAAGGGCAGCGAGGCCAGGCGTCCATGGGAGCTGGGAACTGAGAGCACCCCAGGCCTCACCCTTTCCTGCCTAGGTGGGTAGGAGCGGAGTCCCTCCCTCCTCCGGGCTGGCTGTGCCAGAGAAACCTGGGAGCAGGCTTCCCCCACCCCCAGCCCAGCTAATGGGAACCAGATGGCAGGATGTTTAGTCAGCGCCTGGGGAGCCGCGCAAACAGGGGAAATGGGTAGGGGGCCAGGATTCCAGAATCCATCCCCAGGCAGGGGGAGGGGCGGAGCCGGGGTTCCCATCACCGTCCAGTCTCCCGACCCCAGGTGCTAGGCTCACCTCAGGCAGGGACCTACCCCGTTTCTCAGGCGATGCCTGGACCAGGAGGCAAGAGGACTGGCCTCTGGTATCGAGACTTGGGTGAGCCCCACTCCTTCTCTGTTCCTTCTCTGTAAAATCGGGGGTCGACTGTGCTCTGTCTTGCAGGATCCTGGGGCAAGCTTCACTTAGTCTCGGCAGCATACTTCAAGTCTGCCGTGCCCCAGTGCTACCCTGTCCCAGCTTCGGCAGCTGCCCCCAGGCAGAACACTGGCCTACAACCATCCTGTGTCACCCACAGGACGCACAAGGAGATGGTGGCCTCATCCCTGACTCCAGAGGCATTTGCTGACTCCCCAGATGGTCCCTGTCTCTGGTCTGTACGTGGCAGGGTCCAAATTCAGGTCGGAAACCAGAGCCCTAGACGGCGAGGGTGCCCTGGATATAGCAGAGGACCCCGTGTGGCTCCTACAGGGCTGTTAGCTGGAGTGGCAGCTCCTCAAGGAGCCCAGTGAAGACCCAGTTGCCAGGCCTCCTCCCCACCTTGACCAGCCCTGCACCCCTCTGGATCTCACACATTGCCCCGTTGCCCCAGGATGGAGACTCCTGCCTGATGGCCCTTGCCGGCCCCTGCCCCCCCTCCACTGCTTCCCTTCTCCCCTCCACCCAAGCCTTGCCCACAATTAACTCATTTCTTAAGATCGCTTCCAAACCGAAGTCAACGCTGGACAGGGCTGTAGGAAAAGCTTCCTCAATACTGGCCCTGAAGAGCCGAGCCAGCGGTGAGATCAGTCCTCTCTGCCAGCCCCCGCCTGCCTGCCCCCCCAAACCCTGGCTCCCACAGCAGAACCCGGGGTTGGGGCTGCAGGGACACCCGGGTTGGAGCAGGGACTTCCGGCCGCCCTCTGAAGGTGGTGGGCTCTAGGAACTGGAGCCAGACACCCCCTTATTTGCCCCTCACTCCACCACATGCCCCTGTGGCCCCACCCAGCAGTCCCCTCATGGAGCCCAGCCTATTTTCCACCTCATGTCATCCTGACCCACAGGTGCCCCTCTGACCAAGAGGATGCGTGCAGCTTAGGCACATCAGAGACCCCAGACTGTTGGCCAAGAAGTCTGGGGGGGCCCGGTGACATGGCTTCACCCAGGCAGTGCCTGGAACACCCATGCTCCTCTGTAGGGAGTCAGGACAGCCACAGAACGTCAACTCTGCCCCCTACCCCATTTTACAGAGGAGAAGGTAGAGACCTGGAGGGCAAGCAGAGGAACCAGGAGCCAGCCCAGCCCGAGGCACACCCACGCCCAAGCAGCACTGGGGTCTCAGGCGCGGGAGGCATACCCTGCACTGTGCCCACAAATTCTATTTCCTCTGGAACCTGGAGGCCTCCACACTGCTGCCCACGGCAGAAGCCCACGGCCTTGGCACCCACCCCCTCTCCCTTCACAGCCATGGATGCGGTGCCCAGCAGCTTGCGGTGGCCGACCGGCTCTGTGGTGGGCCTCTCAGGCCTGCCACGTGTGAGACAGAAGCCCCATTCATGGAGGCCACTGGGCCAGAGCCAGCGGAGAATCAATGCCGGCCTCACAGCAAAAGGGCAGGACCGCCCGGTCTGAGGAAAGGGCAATCTGTCTTTCTCTTCAGGTGGGAGCAGTGCACGTTGTGGGGAGTTGGGGGCAAGGTCTGGGGAGGCGTTCGCTGGACAGAAGGGGGGCCTTCCCAGGGCAGGGCTGGGGTGGGCAGGGAAGGCTCCAAGTGCCGCAGCCAGGGCCAGGAGCTCAGGGAGCAAGACCAACTTGTGCCGTCCGCCATTGTCCTGCCGTGGCCACCACCGTACCTCTCCCAGCTCTCCTTCCCTCCATGGCGGCCAAGAGGAGTGTGTGCTGCTCCCCATCCCGGCACTGTGGGCGGGGTGCTGCTCAGGAGGGGCCCCACCAACCCCCATGGGCTTGGCTACCCTGCAGCTGCTGCCCAGCCCTCCAGGGGCCCCCGACGGTGAGTAGCTGGCACCAGCAGGAAGAAGACTGCCGCAGGCTGCCCACCTCAGGCCCACTTTGGGTACTCAGGCAGGGCTGCAAAGGGCCCATGGCCCTGAGAGAGCCCTCCCTGGAGGGCGAGGGGTGCGTGCAGAGTCTAGGGGCGAGGGAGGGAACAGGCCTTCCTAGGAGCGGGCGCTACAGTGAGGCTGAGAGTGGGTCGGGGTGTGCTGGGGAGGAGTTGCTGTGGCTGCCCCAGTGCCTCCTGAGACAGGAAGAATCTCTGGAGGCTGGAAATATAGGGCTTGGGGGTGAAGTGGGGTCGCTGGCAGCGAGGGGCTCGAGGGGCCCGAGGACACGGGCTATGAGTGTGGCCTTTGTCTTATAGGCCAGTGGTTGTAGCCACACTTGGTGGCCCTGCCCCAGGCTTGGGGGTAGGGCAGGAGGGGCCAGGCGGGTGGGTATGGCCCCCACCCCTGCAGACAGAGCGGTGCCCCCCATGGTTGGCCCTGGTTAAGGAGGAGCTGCTCCATAGAGGACGGGAGGCATTGGGGTTATCAACATTCCTCCAAAGTGGCTGACAGACCCCTTGAGGTGGCCCCCGGGCTTGCCTAATCCCCAACAAACCCCCTGTAGCAGACACTGGGGCTTTCACCTCTAAAAGCAAATTGTGCCAGGTAGCAGCGACCCCTTCATCTCCCCAGAAGCTGTCCCTAGAAAGCACGTGTGAGGTCCTTGCTCACCAATGGGTATGGGGCAAAGGGGATGCTGGGGAAACGCCCTACCCCCCACCCTTGGGACACACTGGGGAAGTGAGGGGAGGTGGGACCCAAGGTCCCTTGAGCAGCCCAAGGCTTTCTACCCAGGGCTGCTGAAGCTCCCCTGGGCCCAACCACCGGTCCAACCCCTGGGCCCAACCTATAGGCCCAGCCCCTTAGTTCTAATGGGCCTAGAGCGCGCCCCCGCAGTGGGGAGCTGTGTAAGTTCTGAGAGGCAGTCTGGGTTACTGGCCCCAGGGGCTGCTGGCCTGCTGCTGACGGTGGGGACACACTGTTCTCTCACCAGTGCTCCTCAGGAGGTAAGGGAAAGGCGGGGGGAGGCCTGGGTAAAGAGGAAGGGCGATGGGCTGGCTAGCAGCTGGCAGCCCCTTGGGGAAAGGAGGCAAGGCCCCCAGCCCACACTGGCTCCTTCCGCAGGTCAGCTGCAGCCCATCCCTGGCATCGGCCACCCAGACAAGCCTGAGGCCGGGAAGCTGGACCAGCTGCGGTCTCAGCCCACCCCGAAGCAGGGAGCTCAAGGAACACCCACCCAGTCCCCCTCCACTGGCTGGAAAGCGCCTCCCAGGCCAGGGCTGGCCCTGAGGAAGGAGTCACCCCCAGTGACCTCGGAGCAGGAGCAGGGTCACAACAAGGGCCTGGTCACTGAGTGGGCTCAGCCCCAGGCCACAGCTGCCATGAGGGCTGAGGCAGGGAAGCCCGGGGCCCTGAAGCTCAGGCCCTGGCAGGCCGGCAGGGACCCTCAAGCTCAAGAGGGGGCAGCAGTCACCGAGGAGGACCAGGGCCAGAGGACAGGAAGCCGGGAAGACAAGGGAAGGGGCCTGAAACCCAGGAGGCCCCCTAAAGGTGAGAACTGGCCAGGACAGGCGGCCTTCAGGTGAGGCCTGGGGCCTGCTGGGGCTGACAGGACCACGCATGAGTTTGGCCACCCAGACACTGCCCCGTTCCCAGTGCCCTCGTGTGCGGAGTGGGAGGGAAGCCCTCCAAAGTCACGTCCCCTCCCCAGCCTCAGAGTCCCCATTTGGGCCTTTGCCCTTGGTGCCAAGGGGAGGGGTCCCAGTAACCTGTCGCTCCAACCCAGTCTGGCTGAGTCACTGGCAGGCCCTGGGAGCCTCAGGCAAGCCCCTGTTCCTCAGTAGGCCCCTGTTGCTTGTGACCCAGCAGGGGCTGTCTCTCTTCCTCCAGGGACCTCCCATCAACCTGGGCCGAGGATCCGGCGCCCACAGAAGGACCGCAGCCGAGGCCGGGATGGCGGCGGCAGCACCTCCAAGACCCCAGGCCGTGGGTGGAAAAGACCAGGAAGCACACATGGGCACAGGCACAGGCACGCAGACCTGGGCACCACCCAGCAGGCCATGCCCTCTCTGCCAGCCTCGTGCCTCCTGGCCCAGGCAGTCATCACCTGTGGCAATGTCAAGATGAAGCATGTCCCTGCCCTGACCGACCCTGGTCTGACCACACGCTACGTGGCAGGTGGGTGGCCTCCTCCCCCCACACCCACCCCTGCGGCAGGGGTGAGAAGGCCGAGACCTGGGCTCCCACCCTGGCTCCCCTGAGCAGCCCTGTCTGGTGTGGGAGGTACAGAGTGGTAGCGGGCAGGGGGCAGAGAATATGTCTGCCCCGTGTGCGCACAGAGAATGAAATTGTCAAGATCCCAGCCCACACGTTCCTGGGGCTGCCCAACCTGGAGTGGCTGGATCTCAGCAAGAACAAGCTGGACCCCCGAGGCCTGCACCCCCATGCCTTCAAGGTATGCTGTGGCCCATTCACCTGCTTCCAGGGGGCCGGGGCTGGGGCTGGGGCTGGCAGGTCCCAGATGACGCGAGGCATCCATTCACTGCAGGGTGGAGCTGCTTAGGGGGTAAGGCCTGGAGGAGGTACTGCAGAGAGCACCCAGTATGGTGGGCTTCCACAATTTGGTGTGATGTGTTCCATCGCTGGGAGTAGGGGGAGCAGCACAGGCCCGCAGGCCCTGTATAGGAGCAAACATAAACCTTCCCAGACAGGCCCGGATTCAGTGGGAACTAGGAAGCCATGATGCCACCAACAGAGTGCCCTTGGTCAGGATGGGCCCAAAGCCATGTCCAGGAAGGCCTGTGCCCCGACCAGCAGGCCCCCAACCCCAGCCCACTTATTCCCCACGACCCCCCAGAATCTGATGCGGCTGAAGCGGCTGAACCTGGATGGGAACTCGCTGACCACAGTCCCGGCCCTACCTGCCTCCCTGCAGGAGCTCAAACTCAACGACAACCTCCTGCAGGGCCTGCAACGCAGCAGCTTCCGTGGTGCGGGCGAGTTCCAGGGGCAGGGACCGAGGGGGCCAGGCCTGGGCAGGTGCTCCCCCCAGGACAGGGGCTGGCAAGGGGTGGGTCTGCCCTCTAGGAGGCACACTCGGGAGAGTGCCCAGGGCAGCCTGGCCGGAACACAGAGGAGACTGCCAGCCTGGGTAAGGGGCCCTGGCCTCTAGGGGCAGCCAGGGGTTCTGGAGCTACCGCGAGGAGCTCTGCAATGGCTCGCCGCACCCCTCTGCCCGCCTGCAGGGCTCAGCCAGCTGCTGACGCCGGAGGTGGAAGGGAACCAGCTGCGTGACAGGGACATCTCCCCCTGGCCTTCCAGCCCCTCTGCAGCCTGCTCTATCTGAGGCTGGACCGGAACCGGCTGCGGACCATCCCACGCGGCCTGCCGTCCTCCCTGCAGTCACGCGGCCTGCCGTCCTCCCTGCAGTTGAGCTGGAGCCCCCAGGATGGGGAGGCAACACTGTTACCGTCAAACAACCCCGCCTCTGTTTCTGCTGAGGGGGCGTGGAGCAGCCCATAGGCTTCAGGCCTCTCCTCAGCTTGACCTAACCTTCCAGAAGCCCACAGTGGGACCTCCTGGATGGCTCTGCACCCTTTGGGGTCTCTGAGTAAGGCCCATACCCTCTCTCTGGACCATACAGTCCCCTGAAAATCCACCCCTGCCATGGGCCTGAGAGTGGCAGAGACTGGCACCTGAGTTGCACAGACATGGCTGGGTGGAAGGGGGCAGTGCTGGCAGAGAATGGGGACAGCCAGAGTTGGAGCCTGACCAGGTGGCCAACAACTGGCAGGTGGGCCCCTCACCCCGACCCCTGACCCCGACCCTAGGAGCTGCACCTGGGCACCAACCTCATCGAGGAGGTGGCGGAGGGCGCACTGAGCCACATCCACAGTCTCAGCGTGCTGGTGCTCAGCCACAACCGGCTTCAAGAGCACCGGCTGGCACCCCGAGCCCGGATCCATCTCCCGTGAGTGGCAGCCCTAGAGCTTCGCCCCAGTGGGCATTCGGAAGCAGAGAGCAAGGATGGCCCAGAGCAGCCCCGAGAGGCAGGTGGGGAAGGCGGAGAGGGCAATGCTGAGCCACGGAGCCCCAGAGAGGGCCAGGAGGCAGGGGGCTCCAGGGGAGGACTTGTTCCTTGGGCCTGGTCTTCAGTGGGTCACTGGGGTCACCTCCCTCCCTGCTTAGGTTAGCCTGGGCCCTCAGTCACCACAGACTCTTCCAAGATATTGCTTGCAAGCTTGCAAGGCCTTCCTTCTGTCCCTGCCACGCAGCAGAATTCCCCTTGCCCTCCCGTGCCTAGGCCTGCCCTGCCGGCCCCCAGGAAGCTCACCTGGGAGGTGCCACGGGCCTGGATGGAGGGCAGCAAGTGGTGGGGAGAGCTGGCCCGACGATGGGTGCAGTTAGGAGGTGACAGGGGCAGGAAGAAGCACGGAAGGGCTGGGGGCACAGGAAAGTGGGGAAGAGAAGTGCATGCATGTCCTGGGGCTGCCATCACTGAGTGCCACAAACTGAGTGGCACTTCAAACAACAGAAATAAACTCTCTCACTTGCAGACGCCAGAAGTCTGCAATCTAGATGTTAGGGGGCCGCGCTCCCTCCGGAGGCCTAGGATGGGATCCTTCCTGCCTCTCCCGGCTTCAGAGGGCTCCAGGTGTTCCTGGGCTTGTGGCTGCACGTGGCCGTCTCGCCTGCATGTCTCTCTCTGTCTCGTCTTCTCTCTTCTGTCTCTCAAAAGCACACCTGTCATGGGAGCGGGGCCCACCCGGGGAACCCAGATGAGCTCAACTCGACATCCTCCCCTGCAATCCTTACATCTGCAAATAAGGCCACATTCACAGGTTCTGGTGGACATAGGTTCTGGGGGCCACTCTTCACCTCATTCCAAGAAAAGGGCAATTCCCTGGATCTGGTTGGGACAGCTAGGTAGGGATGCTGGCACACAGGCCACTCACGGAGACCAGATGCTGTAGGGCTGTGGGAGTCGGGCTAGGGAGTCAGGACACGGTCCTGGGAACAGCGGGGAGGGCTGGCGGAGGCCGGGTGCCAGGCGAGAGGCTGAGGAGGGCCTGATGACCACCAAGGCAGGGTGGGGCCTCAGTGGGGAGGGAGGCAGGGGTCGACAGACAGTCTGACCCGCCATTCCAGGGACCAGAGCTTCCCGCCCTGCATCCTCGCGTTCCAGGAAAAAGTTACCAGGACGTTTGGGTTTAATTATTCCTTTTTCCTCTCCCCCACTTGCCAAGGGGGCAAAGGAAAGCAGACAGCAGCCTGGGAGGGGCTGCCCGGCCGCTATTCCCCTCCCGCCGCGAGGCCTGGGCAGGGGGCTGGCTGCCAGTCAAGCCCCAGCTGCCTCAGCCCCGGCCTCTCCTGGACTCTGGCGCCGCCCATCTCTTTTCGGGCTGGTGGAAAAGGAGGGGACCGAGAGGCACAGGAGCAGCCCAAAAGGCTGACCCTAGCCACGGGGGCTGAGGGCGTTGCCAAGAGAAGCCTTCCCTGTTCCCTCTCTCCATGTTCTTACCCATTCCAGAAGCCTCACCACCCTCTGCCCTTGCACACCTGCATGGCCACAGGGACCAGGGGTTCCTGCTGCTGGGGTCAGGGCCTCAAGGAGTCAGGTGTCCACCATGGAGCGACCGGGGGCTCCCAGCTGAAGGTGGCAGCCTGAACGCCACTATCGGACAGCGAGGGCTGTGTGACCTCCCAGGGTCCCCCAGCCCTAACCGTTGTGGAGCCTGATCTTTTTCTCCCTACACATCTAGCTTCTACACATCTGAGAATAAGACTGGGAGAGGCAGGATGAGGGCAAGAGAGTGGCAGGGACAGAGGAGAGGGCTTCGAGGCTGAGGACCGGCAGGGGCAGAGAGTTCCCCTGCCCCACTTTTCCCCTAGATTTTAGGCGTCACCCGCTGAGCTCTGTCAGGTGTCAGTATTAGGAGACAGGAGACCCTGAGGCAACACCTGGAGGGAAGGAAGTGAGTGGGAGGACAGTTCCTCGGCCTCCACAATGACAGCAGGCATCGCTAGCCCTGCAGGGAGCAAGGAAGGCCCCCACCCAGATCCTCTAATCCCTGGGCCTTGGGGGACAGAGGAGGACATAAACCCACACAGGGCCTGGCCTGACTCACACAGGAGTTGCGAGAGTCCCAGCTGTTGAGAGTTCGGGTTGCGGCTGCCATCTTGGAGTGAATCCCCACGCTCGTCTTGGGAGTGTGGGGCTGCAGCCCCTGGAGCTCCCCTCTAGGAGTTGCCAGCTGTCAGCTCCCTCTGCCCCTGTGTGCCCCGCCCCACAGGAAGCTGGAGACCCTTGACCTGTCCTACAACCGGCTGGTGCACGTGCCCTCCTTCCTGCCGCGGGGCCTGAGGCGCCTGACGCTGCACCACAACCACATCGAGCGCATCCCTGGCTACGCGTTCGCGCACATGAAGCCAGGCCTAGAGTTCCTGCACCTGTCCCACAACAGGCTGCAGGCTGACGGCATCCACAGCGTGTCCTTCCTGGGCCTGCGCGCCTCGCTGGCAGAGCTGCTCCTGGATCATAACCAGCTGCAGGCCATCCCACGCGGCCTCCTGGGCCTCAAGGGACTGCAGGTGCCGGGCCTGAGCCACAACAGGATCAGGTAGGGCCCCCCTCCTCGTCCCCACACCTGCGGCCGTCTCCACCCCCGCACCCCTGCCAGCACACAGAGGAAGAGGTACCCTGAGGCCAGGAGGCCCTGCCTTCTGGCTGGGCTAGGACAGGCTGGGCTAGGACAGCCTGTGGGCTCCTTACCCACAGGCTGCAGAGGCCGAGGGCAGGAGTCGGGGTTCATCCACCCTCCCCCAATCCAGCCATCCACCCATCTTGGTTGCCATGATGGAGGCTGTGCCCAGTGGCTGGCAGGCCTGGAAAGCCAAGGGCAGGCAGTGGCCGGATGCTGGCAGGGCTCCAGCCCGGAGCGACAAGGGCTGGGACTGGGGGCCTGGCACTGAGCCTCGAGTTGGGAGGGGGCCAGGAGGCCGCAGTGGTCTCTGAAGCCCGCCATCACTCCTCCACAGTTCCGACTTTGTGGCTCGGTCTTACTGCTTCTCTCAGGGCAGGGGTCTCTGTCTCTTCTTGAATGATGCCTACCCCTTCTTTCCGGGGTCTCCTCTCCCCTGCTCTGCCCCACTCCTCCCTTGCAGACAAGTGCCCTTGAATTCCATCTGTGACACGCGCGTGGCCCAGGACTCCAACCTTATCTCCACACACCTGGAGAACAACCTCATTGACCGGCACCGCATCCCGCCCACTGCCTTCTCCTGCATCCGAGCCTATCACAGCGTGGTCCTCCAGCCCCAGCGGGGGGAGGAGAAGGGCTCCTAGCCCCGCCTGCCGCCTTCCTCCAGCACACACTCTGCTTCTCGAGGGGGTGGAGGGGCAGGCTGAGCTGTGCTTGGCCTTTGCACCACTGGGAGAAAGGTCTAGAAGACCCCACTGCTTCCAGTGCACCCACTTCCCATTGACCGGTGAGGCCCTTTCACTTAGCAAATGGCCCAGGGGCGAAAGGTGGCACTGGTTTGTACTTGAAGATAATAAATGCAGCTTGGGCAGGCTCGCCAGCTAGCCTCCCTCCCTCCAGGAGCTACGCTGCATGTCCTGGCTATGCCATGTCCGTGCGGTTCCTGGGCCGCACCTGAGACTGTCAGCAAAGAGATTCAGAGGGCTTGGGTCCCACAGCTTCTCTGAGAGCCTCCCCATCCCCACCCGGCCTCACCAGGGTCCTGAAGTCCTTGCTCGGTCCCAAGCCATCAAGGGGCCAGGCTCCCTGCCCTTGCTTGGGGCAGCATCTGCACCTGATCCCTCTCATCCCTGTCCTGGGCCTGGACCCAAAGAGGTGGGCTTGGCTGGCAGAGCAGGAGGGTGTAGAGGTTCAGGGCACGTGCCATTGGTTCTAGAGCCACCCACACCTGCACTGAGGCCTGGGGCAGGGGCTGGTGACCACCGCACAGTGGCACCTCTTGGGAAGCCCCTTCGCCTCTCCCTTGACACCTCCCCCCCATCCCTGGCCCCAGAACCCTCATCCCAGCACCCAACATGGACACCCACCTGCAAGAGAGGTCCCCAGGGCCCCACCCTCAGCTCACAGATGAGTAACTTGCCCAGGGATGTATGGCTGGCTCACTGTAAGACCAGGCTGTGCCCCTCTCTGACCTGGTGCCAGGGAAGGGTGGGGAGTGAGCATGTGGTCTGTGCAAAGCCAAGCCCCGCCCTGAGCACTGGGCAGGGACCACCCCTGGCCAGAGTTTCTGACTGTCTGCCTGAGCGAGGCCAGCCCTCCATGTTGACCTCCCCATGTGCCAGGAGTCCCTGGGAAGTGACAACTCAGCCCTGCCGAGCCCTGAAGACAGACTGGCCAGATATGCTGGTGGAGACACTGGGTCTGTGGAGCCCTTGAAAGCCACTGAGGCCATTGCCCCATTGGCCTGCCTGAGCGAGGGGGCCCCTGGGAACCGGATGGGGCTCCTGGGACAGCCTCCACAGCTCTCTAGGCCTCCAGGCCCTGTGCCGGGAAGGGATAGGGACAAAGGGTCACAACCAGCAGGGAACACGACAGCCACTGCCCTGGGGTGGGGCTCACAGAGACAGCCAGGTGACAGGCCTGGAGGATGCCGCAGGAGAGGGCCCAGCAGAGACACAGCCCAGCCCCAAGGAGCGCATGGCTCCGTCCCTGCCCTCTGTCCCTCTAACTTGCGAGCCTCCAGCATGCCCCTCTGGCCCTTGCTATCCCACCCCATCACCTCAGCATCCCCATCTCGATCTGGGCACGGCCTTCCTATCCCCCGGCCTTCCTCCACCCTGGCGGGGCCACCCCTCTCCTTGCCCTCTGCCTCCGGGCTGCTGGATGTGGGTGGAGCAGAGGAGGAAGGGTACAGGGTGTCCGCTGCAAGGACCTCGCCCCGCCATCAGCTCTGCCTAGGACCGGGGCCTGGGAACTGAGTGTCGCCTTGCTCCCGTTCCGTGGCCGATTCCCCCTACCCCTGCCCCCACCCCTGAGTTCTCAGTGGAGAAAGCGCCAGACTGTGGCGGGGGCGGGAGAGGCCTGGGAAGCTGTGGGCTGTTTGCTTTGGACTCATCCCGGCATTCCTTCTCCTCCAGCTGGCCCCTCAGATATGGCACTTCCTGTATGGGCTGGGTCAGAGGTCAGCAGCCCTCGAGGCGCTGGCCCCACTCTCCCAGCTCTCACGACCCCTCCTCCCCGCCTGGCCGCCCTAGTCCCTGCGCCTCTTGCTCAGGTCATCCTGCAGCCCCCACCTTCTCGCAGTCCCAGAGGTCAGGCCCGGGAGGCACAGGAAGTGCAGGCTGGGTGAGTCCCCAACATCTCCTGCCCACTTCTTACCACTGCCCAACAGATGAAGCAAGTGGGGAGGAGAAGGGGAGGGGCCCCTCAGCTGCAGGAGGGCAGGGGCCGGGCGAGCCACCCACAAGTGGTTAATTCCACTTCTCAGAGCCTCGGCGGGGGCTGATCCTCCTGTGACCTTCCCGACTGGGGAGGCAGGGGACTCGCATTCGGGAGATGTACCTGCGGGCTCTTGGGGTCGTCACCTGGCCAAGGGAGAAGCTGGGCTGCAGCCGACCCCACAGGCCCGGCCAGGCCTCAGCCAGCCTGCATTCCTAGATGGGGCAAAGGAACTGGGCCTTTATTTCCCCCTCATGACTGGGACAAGGGTGCTGTTTTCAGCCCAGGGGATTCCCCAGAGGGCCAGGAGTTCAGGGCTGGGGGCTTCACTCCTTGGGGCTGTGGGAGGGCTGGTCAGAGTCTAGCTGGCACCGCAAGGGAATCTCTAGACAGAGCCCCAGCCCAAGAGCAAGGGCAGTCCAGCCGTGGCCCTGTACCTACCCCTCCTTCAGCACGGGCCAAGCTCCGACACCTACTCGCTCCCACCTTTGCTGTGATTACTGTGCTTCTCTTCGGGGTGGCTGCTGGCTCCATCTGAGGGTACAGCAGTGGGTGCAGCCCAGTCGGTGACCCCAAAGTGCTGGGCATCTGAGGGGACATTGTAGTGACAATTGCAATAGTGATGGCAACAGGGTAGGTGTGACCAGGGTCAGAAGGGAGGCGCTCATCAGTCCTCAGATGGGGATGGGGATGCTGAGGTGATGGGGTGGGACTGAGGGTAAGGACAGTGGGGACAGCTCACAATGCAGAAGGGTGGAGAATGGGGCGAGGAGCCATGCCCTCCCTGGGGCTGGGCCTGTGTTTCTGGCCTGAGACCTGGGTGGGACCTTGCACCTCTGCTCCGCCTCTGCCAGCTGCAGTCCCAGAAAACTGCCCATCAGCTTCCAAATTCTTCTCCAACTGCCCCTCGCCGGCCCCCCACGGGCCCACCCCTTACCTTCGCCACATTCTGTTCTGAGCCCTCCCTCCGGCCTAACACCCCCATTCACAAGCATCTCGCCTACTGTGCCACCCTCCACCCCCTACCCCCATAGTAGCTGCCACCATGGCCACACGGGGACAGTCTGGGAGATGCTAAGCTGTCTGGCCCTCAGGCCAGGTGCTATCCCACCCCATCTTCTGAGCATCTGAGCCAAAGACTGCTCCGAGCTAAAGTCAGGGCTTGGGACAGGGCCCAGCCCCTTCCCACTCCCACCAGAGCCTCCCGGTGCTGCTCCTGGGCTCTGGCCTCCCTGAGGGAAGACCACAGGGGTCCTAGGGTGCCCCTGGCCTCTGGCTCCCGGACTTCGGCTTCCAAGGCAACCCATCTTCCATCCTGTGGCCACGCCCCAGACCATGCCTCTCTAAAGATAGCTAGACGCAGGCCGGGCCTCCCCAGAGCCCCCACACAGGCCCTGAAATTACAGCCCTGGTGGCCCGGAGGGGAGAGATGCTGTGTGATTATGTCCTCAGAGGAAGGTCAAAAAAAGCTCCTGGCATGGAGAGTGCCAGCTTTCACCAGCCACACCTCGGCCATCCAGCACTGGGAAGCTTCCAGATAGTGGAGGCTCCGCTCACTCAGCACCAGCTCGCCTGCCCCGGGGCATGTTGGCACAAGCCTCCTCCATAACTGCCCCACCCCCTGAACCCAGAGGTCCCCGCGGAGCATCAGCTTCATGCCGCTTCGAGGCTGCAGGTCATCCAGAGACCCTTGAGTGGTGGCGGGGTTGCCCACTGGTGTCTGCCCCCGAGGGTGCCGACACTGGGAATGGACGAAGCCCACAGGCTAGGAGTGAGGCCCACTCAAGGCCACAAACTTGGGGCCGCTCTGGGCAGGGTCACTTGCTCAAGAGGTAACCTCGATGTGCGAGTGACATGTCCCTGGATGGGAATTTGTCCTGGAAGCTGAGGCTCCGCAAGAGCTACTCCCCAGTGACAGAGAGGCGGCCTCAGGGCACTGCCTCCTCCTCTAGAAGCTCTCCCTGCCCCCCAGTCTTGTACAGGCACATAGCACTTGTCACCTCCTTGCTTCTTGAGGGTCTTGCTGATGGTCCGGGGGTGGGAGTGCTGCCTGTCTGCCTCGCCCACTGCAGCTCTCTGTCCCAGCTCTCTCAGCTCTCCCTCTGTCTCTCTGTCCCATCCCCAAGACAGGCATGGGCCCTTCTGTTCACACCATCAGGATGGAACGGTGGGGAGGTTCGTGTCCAGGCAGAAGGGTTCAAGAAGCAGACACCCACAGAGAAGAGGGCCCACTGGACACACTTGGGGAGCAGGGCAGAGGGAGCCCAGGGCCCAGTTCTTGTTTCCAGACCCTGGAGAATCACGGAACAAGCAGCCCGCCTCTGTAGGGGACCCCTGCATAAAAGACCACCTCCCAGGCTCCTAGGCTCTGCCCTCTAGGACTCACACCACCCGCCAGTATTTCATGCCCAAATGGGACCACAGGGCTCACAGCCTGCCCTCTGGGCGCCCCCGCCCCACTTCTCTCCTGGGCCTCCCTGCTGTAGCGTTGAAGACAGGGCACAAACAGCTGCAAGCCAGCTGTGGGGGACAGGCTGCAGCTGACTCCAGGTCCTCTTCCCCACACTGGCCAAGGAGATGGCAGCTGGCTTAGATCCCTGCGCCCTGCCTCCCCTCCTCCCAGCCCCCTTCCTCCGTGGCCCTCTCCCTCCCTCAGACATGTCCTTGTCCCATCCTTCCGTTCCATGGCTGCCGCCCCACCTGCTACCTTCCAGCAGCTGTCCTGGGCGCTGTCCCGGGCAGGCTGGGTTGGCAGCTGCCTGATGAGGCCTAGACCAGAGTTAGGCTCAGAGCAGGGAGACCACAGTGTGGCCTGGGGCCCTGTGCAGGGGCAACTGCCAGGGCAGGACAGCTTTCCCTGGAAGCCTGAGCAGGCTGCCCAGGGCTGCCCTCCCCACGCAGCTGAGGGGGTCAGGCTCCTTGTCAGGTGAAGAGAGCTGAGCTCTCGGCTCCATCCGGCAGGAGAAGGGGTCCACCCGGCTGAGATGCAAGGCAAGGCTGGTGCCAGCAAGACTTTCCGGCCCTCTACAGCCTTTTGGGGGAAGTATCCCAGCTAGGGCCTAGGAGGGTCACATACAAGCCGTGCTGGAAGGGGCCGGGTTCTGTTTCCCCCACCTCCTGCGCCCTGTCTGCCGCTGGTTCCTGGGGAGCTAAGACAGCTGTGCGTCTGCCTCCTCCCCAGGAGCCCTGAGGGCCTCAGGAAATGCCTGTTCTTCCTTCCTGCCTTGCGCCCCCCGTGCCTGCCTTCCCCCTGCTTCCCCCTGCCTCCTCCCAGCCCTGAGAGGCCAGAAGGGCAGAAGGCTGCCCACCCGCCAGCTCTGCTCGCTAGCGAGGAAGCACTGTTCCTAGAGCACTTCAGCTGGGATCAAAGTACCTTCTGCGCTGCAGAGAGAGCCCAGGCCTGAGGAAGGGGGAGTGGGAGGGGGAGCAGAAGGGGAGGCCCTAGGACTGAGGTACTGCCTGGCTGGTCTGGGAGTGGCCCCCAAATTAGAGGGCCAGGCCGAGTGACTCAGTGGCCCCCGGGCCGGGCGTGCAGTTATGGCTTATTGCAGACTGCAAACCACAGATACAAGAACCTTCCAGGCACAAGGACCGTATTTATATGAGTATTGCCCCCAGAAGCAGCCCCCAACTTCAGGTAAGAGCTGCAAGGTGCATGCATAATGTGTCTCCCCCAAGCAGGGTGTCGCCTCATCGCCACTTCCAAGCCCCCTCCAGGAACATGCCTGGCTGAGACCTGAGGGTGAGGTCGGTGCAGGGCCGGACTGCAGCGCCGCCTGGCTCCCCTGTGTCTCCCCACACCCCCCGCACGTGTGCTCTTCCTTCCACCGGCAACTTCCCTCTTCCCCACTGGTCTGCTCCAGGTCACCTCCTCCAGGTAGCCCTCCCGAGCCTCTGGCACTGCGCATGGCCCTGCGCCCCCACGGTATTCAGAGCTGTTTCACCCCCACTGGGACTCCTGGAGGCTGGGGCCCTGAGTGACAGCTCCTGGGTTCTCAGTCCCCAAGCAGCGCAGGAAGGTACTGGTTACCAGCACCTTGGGCAGCAAGCATGCCTTGAGTGGGTTTCTCCTTTTTTCTGAAACGGCTTTACTGAGAGTGACTGTGCTTACTACACGATTTGCGCATTGAGCACGTACAAGGCAAGGGCTTTTATATGGTCTGTTCACAGAACTGTGCAACCATCACTCAGTCGATTGTAGAACATTTGCATCACCTCAAAAAGAAAACCCATACCTTTAGCTACCACCCCCCTAGCACCCACTGCCCACAAATCCACTTTCTGTCCCCACAGATGAGCCTATTGTGGACGTTTCAAATGAATGGAACCAGACGCTCTGCAGCCTTTTGCGACTGGCTGCTGTCACTGAGTGGAATGTTTCCAAATGCTTCTCTCTCCACCCAGACTGCTAGTCAGGCTTCACTGCCTGTCCCGCTCTCTACCGACATATTTCTCCACGAATGAGTTGGCAGTGGGGGAGGGAAAGAGGGTGGGACAAAGATGAGACCAGGCCGCCATGAGTCGGACGCTGAGGCTGGGCAAAAGGTAAAACACACAAACCTGCCGAAAGACAAGCCAGCCCCTTTGTCTGGAAAGGGCATATGTGGTCTCCAATCTCCTCATTCCAACCACGAAATCAAGAGAGAACCAGGGTTACCAGCCTGGCCCCTGGTTTCCCACATCTCTCTTCTCCCTGGCCCAGTCTAGAAGCTTCTTGCAGGCAGGTACCCCAGTTTGGTCAAGGTGCCATGTGTCCCAGGACCTGGCCAGGCCCTGAGCTGCCACTGGTGAACAGGTAGAGCTCCCCTGGGAGCATGCTCCCTAGCCTGGGACCTCCCAGACCCCACCCCCCGGCTGAGTGATGGCACTGCCAGGGGTTGAAGACCCTCAGCCCTCCACATTGTCCCCTCTCCATTGGATGCGGCCTCTCTCTAGCCACCCCTCTCCCCCTCTCTGCCCCTTCGAGCTTTTTCTCTCAATATGCAATTTTCTCTTTTGGTCTTCCGCACTCCTGGCCCCCAATTCTATTGCAGATCTGTTTCTCACTGCATCTAAACCCTTACCCCTGTGTCTCAGGAGCTGCTCTTGCTGAGGGAAGAAGGGGACACTACGGGACAGGGGGGCAGTGTTGTACTAAGGACCTGGGCTCTAGACACTGGAGGAATTGGACTCATTTGGGCCCTCAGGAAGTGGCCGAGGCTTGGTGGGGTAACCCAGTTAGCCCCGGTAAGTGACCAGCACAGGATTGAGCCCAGAGGAAGTGGCCACCCACAGAGTGGTTCTCATGTCCGAGGGGACCTGCAGGGATTGAGCAAGAAGACTGACTCGCTGGATCCTTCGTCTCTGAATCAGCTCAGGGCAGGCAAGCGGGGGAGGCCCCTGCCCCGTCCTGCCACCACCAGACGGATAGGGCCCTCTTTTTAAGGGAAGAAAGTCTGGAGTGGAAGGGAGGGTACAGGGCGCCAGGAGCCTACATGAAGTCCTTCCAGAAATCCACAACAGCTACCTCTCTGATCCTGGAGAAACCACCTCCTTGCTTAGGCCCAAGCAGGTTCCCGGCAGGCTCAGGACCAAATTCCAGGGGCCACTCACGGGCCTAGCAGCCCAAGGCCGCCTCCCCCTCGTCTTTCTTCCATCTCTCTTTCCTCTGCCTGGCGAGATGCCAGCCAGCACCTCAGTGTCCCCATCTGGGCAGTGGAAAGTTTGACTCTCTGGGTCCTTGTTTGAGTGAGTGTGAGTGTGTCCGTTCCTTTGCTGTCTGCCCCAGGCGGGGGAGGGAGGGTGGGGAGGTGGTGGGGGCGAGGGGCGGGGGCCCAGCTAGTCCAGCCGTCTACGAGAAAATTGCTCCCTTTGAAGCTGCCAGGGGGGCCGGGAAGCCTGCCCCCTCCTGCCCGCCCGCCCTCTCCGCCCCACCAGCCCCCTCCCTCCTTTCCTCCCTCCCCGCCCTCTCCCCGCCGTCCCCTCCCCGTCGGCCCGCCTGCCCAGCCTTTAGCCTCCCTCCCGCCGCCTCTGTCTCCCTCTCTCCACAAACTGCCCAGGAGTGAGTAGCTGCTTTCGGTCCGCCGGACAGACCGGACAGATAGACGTGCGGACGGCCCACCACCCCAGCCCGCCAACTAGCCAGCCTGCGCCTGGCGCCTCCCCTCTCCAGGTAGGGCTGGCTTCAAGCTGCCTCCTCAGCAACCCAGAGATGCCTCTGGCTCTGCTGCCTCCGCTGTCCCAAGCCCTGGTCCTGCTGTCCCCAGTGCCCCGAGGGTGTCCACAGATTTCCCCAGTGCTTTCTGTAGGCTGCTGATCCATGCCCCTTCATCGCCACCCTGCGGTCCCCTTGGTCCCTGTCAGGCTTCTGCCTCATCTCGCCGTCCTCCAGGCACCTTTCCCTCACCCCTTCCTCTCCCTCTCCCTTCTGACCTTGCTCTGCTTCATCCAGCTCTTGCCTCTCTGCCTCCCACTTGGGGTCCGTCGTCTTGGCTGCCACCCTAGAGCGTGGCTGGGTGACTGGCACCCCAGCTTTGCCAACAGCCCTGTTTCATCATTGCAAGTCCCAGGCGCATGCTCCACTCCCTCAGCCTCGCTCTGCCCAGGCGCCTCCTTGCTCCAGGGCTTGGCGCCTGGCCCGGGTTGGGTCGGGTCGGGGAGGACCGCCCAGCGCCCACCGAGCTCAGCACCCAGGAGCAGTCCTCCGCTGCACTGCCCGAGGCCAGTCCTTGGCATGGGCTGAAAGACTTAGTTTCCCAGGCACGCCCCAGGCACCCTGCCCAGATATTCCTCGCTCACTCACCCCCAGGTTAATGCTCTGCCTCTACGTCCTCTGTGAGAAGTCTGGGTCCTGGGAGCCCTGGCTGCAAGGGCCCTGACTGGGGGTGCCTGGGTGGCTCAGCCCTGTCTGTTTCCAGGACCCCCTTGGACTGGGACTCAGAATGGGTGGGGAGGGGAAGGAGAGAAAATCAGGCAACTATGCCATGTTCCCCAGGGCGGACCTGGCTTGGGGTCCCAGAGGGGCCTGCCAAGGGACCCAGGAGAGGGAGCAAGAGAGTGCCCTGGAAGGCCCACGGAGGGAAGCGCCCCCTCACTGCTCCATGGGCGGGGCTGGGTGCCTGAGCGCCTGCTGAGCAGAGCAGTGGGCCCAGGGATCTGCAGGGCACAGAGCACATCAGTCTCCAGTGGTCTGTGTTGGTAGGCAGGCCTCTCTCCTGCTGTCCTGGCTGCCAGACTGCTCAAGTTCCATCCTCAGGGGGTCCTGTTTCTGTGCCCTCGCCCCTCCCTGGCCTGCCAGCTCTCTGCCCTATAGCAACTAATTGGAACTGAGACAAGCTGGAGATGCTCAGCCCCCCGCCCCCGTGCCAGAAAGGCTCCTGGGGACCAGCGCCCAGGGGTGCGGGTGAGCACCTCCTAGTGACACCCAGCTGCCGGTGCCAGCCGCACCCCAGGAGAGCTGATGTATGAGCATGGGTGTCTTGGTGCGGAGCATGCCCATGTATGGCCACTGTGGGCCAGCATGGTGAGCCTTTGCGGGCAAGCCCATGTGGGTATATTGAAAGGAAGATGCAGGGCTGCCTCCAAGCCACCAGGGCTGGGCGGTGGGAGCAGGTTGTGAGCCAGGGAGCAGACAGGGCTCCCATGGCAAGCTGGCCAGCTGTGGGTGGCAGCCCTCGCCTCCCTGGCCCACCTTCAAGCCCCAAGGACCCAGGTGGCAGTGGGCATTAACCCTACCAACGCATAGATGGGGAGTCTGGGAAAGGAAGGGGGGTGTTTCCAAGGCAAGAATGAGTTTCCTGTCTTTAGCAACATTCCAGAGTCACTCAAACAAAGCTATAGCGTGTCCCTTCCAGTGACAGCGCCAAGTCTCCAGAGGAGGGGTTTGTAATGAGTTCACACTTGACAGTTAGCACTCAGAGCCTTCAGCAAGGGCTTCTGAGTCCTTGCCACCCTGTATAGAGGCGGGATGGGGACCTCCCCTCTGCCGTCTCCTGTGCTTCCCGGGGCAACCCCCCACCATCTCCAGCCTGCCGGGGAGTCCCCTGTCCTCGGCCCACAGAATCCCCAGCACACGCCCCACCCACAGGCCTAGCCCCAGCTCTGGGGTCCCTGGCACCCCACCTGCCAGGACCCGTCCCCTGCCTTGCTCACCCCCCAACACCCCTGATTGTTGGAAAGGTCTTCCCATGCCCACCAAGACCCCCTCCCACTCATCTGTGGGCGGGAGAGCTTGGTCCCTGCCCCACGTTGCCCCCCCTAGCATCCAGGCCCACCACCGAGCCCCCGACAGGCCTGGGAACCCCACTGGTGGGTGAGGACACACCAGCTGGGGGTCTTGCTCACACCGAGGGGCTGGGGGTGGCGGTGCCTTTCCCAGGGCACCCTGCCTTGGGCTGCAGGCCGCTGGGTGGGCACCGGCTCCCTCGGAAGGCAGCCCAACCCGGGATCCTGCCGGCCCTGGCCCCTACCCTGCCGGCCGGGGCCTGGGGTGATCAGTGCCCCAGCTCCTGTCCTCTTCTGCTCAGATGCTGGGCTGGGAGATCAGGGGCCACAGCTCGGCCACTCAGAGCCCTTTCTGCAAGTCTTAGAGGGACCAGTTGCGGGGGGTGTGCAGAGGGGCTGCGCTGTGGGGAGGGCGCATGGCTCAGTCCTCCTGGCCTGAGGCCCGCCTAGCCTAAGTGGCCTCCAGGACCCATGGCCAGGCCCTTCTCCAGCCTTCCAGAAAGAACCAGCTTCCCAGGGTTCCCTGGGGAAGGCCTGGGGCCACCTCCTCTGGAGGGGTAGGGCCTGTGCTTCATTCCTCCTTCCCCAGGTCCCCTTCCAGGCCAGAAGGTCCCCTCCACCACTTGAATCCCACAGCCAGAAGCCCCTTCTGGGACTCTAGACTCCTGGGAACCACCCCAGCTGCCCCCTCTGCCGTTTGCCTTCTTCCCCCGCCCCGTCATGGCTCTAGGTGAGAGCAGCCTCTGGGGTGGCTATGGAGGGGCCACCAGCCTTGGCTCTTCCGAGGACTGCAGAACCCTCCCACTCCCAGCTTCCCACCTGCGCAGCTCTGATCCCAGCCAGCCCGAGGGGCAGGGGCAGGTCCCGGCTCCCTGGCAGGCCTGGTGAAGGTGCTGCCCGTTCCCATGGGGCTCATCTCTGAGGCTTAGAGGCCTGGGGCTCTAGCCAGCCTTCTTGCATGGAACTCTCCTGGTCCACTGCATCTTAAGCCTGAGCTCCACTTAAACACTGGCCTGAGATGAGCTGGAGGACCAGGGGCCCAACAGACTCTGTAGGCCTCTTGAACTTGCCTCTGCTGGGCATCCCAGTCCTGTTTGGTCCCTGAGGTGTTCAGATGGGCCAAGGGGAGCATAGTGGGCAGACTCCTGGGTGGCCACAAGATTAGAAGGCAGCCCTGTCCCTGGAGGCAGGGGAAGTCTGGGAAGCCAGTGTGACTTCTATCCTCTGGAAGTCTGAGTCCCTGCTTGGCCTTGACTGCCATCCCATGGTTCTTGGAGGCTGCCCTCATGCAAAGAGACACACACCCATGGGAGCCCAGCAGTCCCAGGAGCCTGAAGCTAAGCAGGCTGTGGGCCGCCCTGGCTGGCTGAAGGAGGCTAATCCCAGCCCAGCCTGAGCCCCTGGCAGAGAGCGGGTTGCGGCAGGGAGGGGCTGCAGGAAACCCTCCCCTCCCCTCCCCTCCTGGCCTTGGTGGGCCTGTACCAGGGAGGGAGGGAGGGAGGCAGGGCCCCAGGCTCTGGGGGGCAGGCCGGGAACATCTTGCCTGGGGCCCTGAAGTGCTCGCCTGGGGAGACGACGGCTTTTCCAGGAGACTGCCTGCAGACAGAGGCAGAGGTGAGAGGCTGGGCGGGGTTTGCCCTGCTGGCTGTGTTGGGGCTGAGGAGGGGCTTCCGGATCTGTGAGCCATAGGGAGCTACTGATGGTGGCATCCAGAGAGAAGGGCCATGCTTCCAGGGGAGCCCCCTGCACAGCCCCGAGAGAGTGAGGCGTGTCAGCTTTGGGGCCTGTGGCACTGTGTGCAGTGGGAGAGGGTGGGTCCAGACATGTGGGCAAGGACACAGACGGACAGACAGACAGTGTGTGCAGTCCCAGCTCTGCTGTTTCCTCACCGTGTGGCCTTGGGCAAGAGTTTGGGGCCAACTCCCTGAGTCTCAGTTTACCCCTTCATCAAGTCCTAAGAGCATTGCTTCCTTCTTATAGTCAACGGGGGACGGCAGGGGGCTAAGTAAAGAAATCACGTGAGTCCCCTGCTCTGCCTCTGAGAGGTGACAGCATCCTCCCTTTTCCTTGGAGACTCTAGCAGGAGGCCCCGGATCTCTTCGGGGAGTGGGAGGGGGCAGCAGTAGTCCGTGTGCAGAGGACCAGGAGCGCACGGTGGCAAGGGCTGAGTCCTGCACTCTGCCGACTGTGGGGACAGGCTGGACCTTGACATGGGCACCACAGGCTGCAAAGGGCTGGCACAGAGAGGTGGGAGGTGGCTGGGCGCATCAAGGGAGAACTCCACCCTTGTCGCCACCCTGCCAGAAAACCTCTGGAAAGGATTTGAGCAGCAGATGAGCCGGGGTTTCCCAGCCCCTCCACACGTGGCTGCAAGGGGAGCAGACGCCCAAGCGTGGCTGCCTGAAGGGCATGCTGCGGCAATGGCAGGGGCTTGCAATGTGGCACAAGGTCCACCCCTCCTCACTCCAGCCCCCAGCCCCTCAGGCAGCCACTCCCACAGATGAACGCACACGCCGGGCTTTGGCAAGGCCATGGAGGGTACACATCCCCTCTCTGGTTGATGCCCAAGTACAGGCTGGAGCCATTGGCGGGGAGGGACTGGTGGACTGGGGCCTGGGAGAGTGGCGGGGGGCAGGCCGGGTGTCAGCCGGGGCACAAGCACCAGGCTGCTGGTTGAAACTGGGCCCAAAAGGCTTTGGCAGCCAGAGGGGAGGAAGGACACAGTCCCGGGGACCCCGCAGGGCTGCGTGGAAGGTGGCACGTGTCAGAGTTCAGGTCGGGTTGCTCAGGGGGGCTGCGGAGACAGCATCCGGCGTCTGCCACTTGGCAGCTGTGAGCCACACCATCTGCAGGCGAGCTCCCAGGACCCGCCAGACCTCAAGCCCTGCTCCCGCCGCCCTTGGCCTGGCCTGAATGCCTGGCACGGACCCTCCATGTTCTCAGAGGCTGCCAATGCATCTTGTTTGGCTGTGACCTCGAGCAATCCAGTGCAGAGGACTGCACTAGCTTTCAGAGGGGCAGACAAGGAGGGCCCTATTGGGGTGGTGGCGGAGGCTCCAGGAAGCCCAGCCTCCTCCCTCACTCACACCTGCGGTCGCCGAACCTGGGGCTTATGCCATTGCCGCTCCTGTCCTTTGCTCTAAAGAGATGGCATCCAGGGAGCTCAGGGCACATTTTGGTGGGGCTTGAAACCCTCCCTGAAGTCCCTGAGGACACACCCAGGGAGGCCAATGAAGGGAAACTGAGGCCCAGAGGCCTCAGTTGTGGTGATGGAGAGTTGAGGACTGGAGAGACTTGCTGTGGGTCTCACAGGATCTGACTATGGGGTATTCCTGCTTCCTGGGCTGGGGTCCCCGCCTGCCTTATCTGTGTGTGGATATATGTGTATGTATGTGTGTACGTGTGTATGTATACACATGTATATGTGAATGTGTATGCGTGTGTGTATAGATGTGTGCATGTATGTGTGTACATATGTGTATATGTGTATACGTGTGTATGTGTGCAGGTGTGTATGTATGTGTGCATGTGTGCATGTATGCATGTGCGTATGTGTGTACGTGTGGATAAGTGTGTATGTGTGCGTGTGTGTGTGTGCGTGTGTGTACGTGTGCATGTGTGTATGTGCGCATGCATGTGTGCATGTGGGTGTACATGTGCATGTATGTGTATAGATGTGTGCATGAGTATGTGCGCATCTGTGTATATATGTGTGTACATGTGTATCATATGTGTATGTGTATAGATGTGTGCATGAGTGTGCATCTGTGTATATATGTGTGTACATGTATATCATATGTGTATACATGGGTATGCATGTGTGTGTGCCTAGGTGTGTGCATGTATATGTGTGTACATGTGTGCCTAGGTGTGTGCATGTATATGTGTGTACATGTGTGCCTAGGTGTGTGTATGTATATGTGTACATGTGTGTATAGGTGTGTGCACGTATATGGGTGTGGATGTGTGCATGTGTGTGGATGTGTGTACGTGTGTGTTGTATAGGTGTGTGCATGTGTGTGTGCACGTGTGTGTGTATATGAGCATGTATGTGTATGTGTGCATCTGTGTGTGTGTGTTTGTGTGTGTGTGTGTGTATGTGTGTACGTGTGTGTGTGCATGTTCTGGCAGGAGGGAGGGGCTCAGTGTGAGGTGGTGGGGAGAAGGCAGGGGCCAGGCTTTGGGAGGACAGCTGAGCCTATACTGCCAGGACCTCCCAAACTGCCACCCCCAGTCTCAGGCATTCAGGCTCTCACAGGCCCAGAGGCATGGCTGGAGCCCTGTGGCTGAGGAGCACAGCTGAGAGCTCAGGCACGGCCTGGAGGCGCCAAAGCCGAGTTCCAAGTCAGGCTGAGCGACTTGGGAGAAATCAGAGCCTCTCTCTCGGCCTTAGCTTTTGTGTCCATGAAATGGGGACACTCATCATGCCAGCTCTAGGGGACCCTAGCCTTCCCCCCAGGCTCCCCTGGCTCCCTCTGACTTCATGGGCCCCTTGCTGCCTCCTGTGGGCTCAGACACGGAGCCTGCCCCTTCCTCGGGAGAGGCCTGTTTTGTGCCAGTGCTTTGAGGGGAAATGAGGGATGTGCCGGGAAGCCTGCCCGGCCCCCACCCCTCCAGCCTGCCCACTGCTTGGGCACAGCCATGAGCCATGGAAAACCAGCCAAACCTTGTCGTTCTGCCTCTGTCACGGGGCCCGGGTGTATGGGCCTCCCAGCCCTCGGCCTCCCTCCCTGCTCCGAGGGAACCTCTTCCCCTTACCCCTATCTCAGTCTCTTGGAGACCCCCCGGACATCCTACTATATCAGGCAGCCTGCCTCCAGAGCCCTCGCTGCCCCACAGCTGGTCCCGGGCACCCACCTGAGACCCCGATGGCCAGTCTTGCCGTGACTGGCCTGCCCTGCGCCTGTGCCCCCTGCCCTGGCAGAGGGCCCGATTCCCTAACAGGAGGGCCTGCAGGGAAGTCCCAGCTCCTGGGGAGACCCCTGGCCCCAGGGCAGGAGTCCCTGTAGAGTCCTCCTCCAGGCCAATGCATGGGTCCTGGGGGGCTCCAAGCTGGCCATGGTCAGATGGTCCTCTGTCCCCTCAGCCTTCCCCAGCCCCTCCCCACAGCCTCCAGTAGGCCCAGCCAGACCACCCCAACCCTACCTGTCCAGGTGGACTGCCCACCCTGGAGCCTTCCAGGGCTCTGGCGGGGTGTTCCAGCCCTGACTCACTCTCCCTGGGAGGTAGCGGCTTTGGCAGGGGCATCGGCAAGGAGGGGCAGGGCAGTCTCCTCCCTCCCCCACTCCATCGTGCTCTCCTGCTTCCATCCTGCCCTTGCTGCTCTCTCCCACTGCTCCTCCTCCTCCCCCTCCTCCTCCTTCTGCCCCCGGGTGTCCAGTGGCACTGGGAGAGGGTCCTACAGCGGCAGCAGGCATCGGAGGCCCTGCCCTGCCCGGGAGGAAGGGAAACATCATCCAGGTAGGTGAGTGTTGAGCCTTCTCCCTACCTGGGGGCCAAGACCCTCCGGGCGGTTCCCCTAGGTCCTGCTGGGCCGGCCTGGGGCTGGCAGGCCCTGGGCTGCAATTGTGGGATCTCAAGGCTCAAAAGAATGAGGGAGGCTCGGTGCTGCCCCAGCAGGGGCCTCCTGGTGACCCCAGGGGTCAGCATGAAGTCCAGCTCCACATGAGGGGGAAGCTGAGCTAAGCCTCGGGCTCCGACTCCCACTTTGCAGTGTGGGCTCGGGAGGGCTCTGGGGCCGGCTGCGGAAAGGCCACTCCACAGGCCTGGCAGCCGCTATAGCCACAGCCTCACCACAGGCCCCTCTGTCCACAGGCGTGGGAGGGGGCATGGGTGGCTTCCAGGGGGCATGCCAATGCAGGGGGGACGCGTGCCAGCAGATGCTCCCTGGAGCACCCGAGGAGCTGCATGGGGGCGACAGGACAGGCCTCCATCCTGACCCTCTCCTGGGCTTCATGGAACTGGAGGCACAGTGCTTGTGCTCAGACCCAACGTGGCCCCGAAGTGGCCTCAGGTCCCCGGCCCCCTGGTAGCAAGGACTCCAAAGCGGCAGCCCCTGGCAGCCAGCCCAGCCCCCAGGGCAACTGGGGAAGCATCGGGCAGGGCGGGGCTGCTCATAGGGTGCTGGCCTAGGGGGCAGAGCTCCCACCTCCCCACGGCCTCCTTAAACCCCTGCAACCAGCAGCTGGGCTTAGGGGGCTCACCTCGCTCTGCTGGATCCCCAGACAGCCCCTCCTCAGCTAGTACTGGCCCTAAGTGAGGGTCTCCTGGGCGTGTGACTGCTTCAGGTCTGCCAGAGGCCCTTGCTGCCCAGCTGGGCTCCCCATCTCCAGATGCACCGAGGGCCACCCCAGGCTGGGTGGCGAGCAGGGCAGGCATGTTTATTCCCACTTAACAGATGGGGAAGGTGAGGCTGGGGTGAGACCTGGGCCTTTGCTGGGGAGTCAGGGTAGATGGAGTGGTAAGAGAGGCAGGGCTCCAGCCTCTTCCTGTAGGGCACATTCCCGGCTGCCTCTGGACGGGAGACCGTGTCTGATGAGGAGGAAGGAGGCGAGCAGAGGTGGGTGCTGGGGGCAGGCTCGGGCAGGGCTGCTTCCCCTCCACTCCCACCCGCCGCCTCGGCCTGGGGGGCCTCAGGCAAGCCTGACCCTGCCCTGCCACCCTGGCGGGAGCCTGCTCCCCTGGGGGGCCTCTCTGGGCTGCCGAGGCTGTGGGCAGGGAGGAAGAGTGGGAGCAGATCTGGGAGCTCCAGGGCTGTTTGGGCCAAGGCGGTGTGGGCGGGGGGCTGGGGCGGGTGGTCCAGAGGAGGAAGCCAAGGCCCAGGGGCAGTGTTGGGGGCGCCATGGCCTCCACCTCTGGGGCCTCCACTCAGTGCTGCCTCAGCCAACTTTGCCCATGGCCTCAAAGGACACCCCCTCTTTCTCCACCCTGCCTCCCTACCTTGGCCTTAGAGGGTCTCTGAGAGACGTGAGCAGGGTGGAAGCGGGGCTCAGGAGGTAGGAAGCAACTCAGAGTTGCCAAACTCAACTAACTGCACCCACACTGCCTGGTAGGAGGCCACGGTGATGTCCCCAAAAGTGAATTCTTCAAAGCCCTTGAGGGCCAATGGCTAGGATTCCTCCTCCACCTCCTCCACGCAGCCTCACGGATGCCCCCGCCCTAAAGCAGGCTTCTGGCAGACTCAGAGGCGTGGGGGCCTGCAGACTTGCTAATGAGGAGACATTTCATCGCCCGATTAAGCCAAGCCCTGTCCGGGATAGGGAGGGGAGTAGTGGAAGCGGTGAAGGGGGTGGAGTGGAAGGGGCACCCTCCTTGCCAGCAGCATCCACTCCCTTCCTGCCTGGAGCCCTCTGCCCACACTCCGCCCTCTCCGCCTCCCGCTCCAGGGTCTGGCTGTCCCTGGTGAGGGATGGGAACGCAGTGCCACCACACACACGGAACACCAGCCCCTGGCTTGGAGAAGACGGGTGGGTGCTGGTGCTGATGATCCCCTCGCCTCTTCCCCCAGGCCCATCCGCCATGTGGTCCCTGTGGCGCCTCGTGTCTCTGCTGGCCCTGAGCCAGGCCCTGCCCTTTGAGCAGAGAGGCTTCTGGGACTTCACCCTGGACGATGGGCCATTCATGATGAACGATGAGGAAGCTTCGGGCGCTGACACCTCGGGCGTCCTGGACCCGGACTCTGTCACACCCACCTACAGCGCCATGTGTCCTTTCGGCTGCCACTGCCACCTGCGGGTGGTTCAGTGCTCCGACCTGGGTTTGTCCCTGAGTGATGGGGAGCGGGGTGTGCAGGGAGGCACAGGCGCAGCCTGAGAGCCCCTTCTGAACGGGGCACATGCCGGTCCTGTGGGATGGTGGCGAGCATGATGTGAGTGTAGGAGGGGTCCAGCCGTCTGGCTGTGAGCTGTGCAATTTGTGCCCACTTGTGGTGGCATCCCCGTGTGCCCGTCGGTGTCCCTGTGTGTGTGTGTCCCCGGTCCTCCCTACCAGTGGGGCTAGTCGGCTGGATGGCTCCAAGTTCATGCTGGTGATGGTCTCAAGTTCATGCTGGTGATGGGGGTGGGGCCCCTAGGTCTGAAGTCTGTGCCCAAAGAGATCTCCCCTGACACCACGCTGCTGGACCTACAGAACAACGACATCTCCGAGCTCCGCAAGGATGACTTCAAGGGTCTCCAGCACCTCTACGTAAGGAGCTGGGAGGAACCAGCAGGCCTACAGCAGAGGGCAGGGGTCCGGGTGGGTGCATGTGCATGGACGTGTGGGGTATGAGAGGGGTTCAGGGACCCGTAGGCTTCAGGGTGAAGCCTGGAGCCAGCCGTGATGGGAGCTCCCGGGCTTGCAGCTCACTCATGTGGGTTTGAGCAACCGCAGCTGCAGGACCGGATCACTGAGCTCGGCTCCCTTCGTGGCTGAAAACGTTTCATCACATCCACTCCTCCAAGCAACAGAGGAGAACGGATTTCACTGTAGCCAGTGTGCGTGTGAGGAAACTGAGGCTTGGAGCGGCAAGGCAGTGGTGGCACTGCTGGGGCTCAGGACCGGGCCTGGGTGCTGCCTCCTGCCCTGCACTCTGCTCACAAGCACGGACTGACCTCCTCAAGGCCCAGTGGGCTGGGGAGGCACAGGAAGGCAGGAGAGAGGGGCTGGTGGGGCGGGGAGTCCATGCCTTCACCTCCTCCGCCCGCCCTGCTTCAGGCCCTCGTCCTGGTGAACAACAAGATCTCCAAGATCCACGAGAAAGCCTTCAGCCCACTGCGGAAGCTGCAGAAGCTCTACATCTCCAAGAACCACCTGGTGGAGATCCCGCCCAACTTACCCAGCTCCCTGGTGGAGCTCCGCATCCACGACAACCGCATCCGCAAGGTGCCCAAGGGCGTGTTCAGCGGGCTCCGGAACATGAACTGCATTGGTGAGCTGAGGGCCTCCCAGAACATTCCAGAGCCTTGTCTCGAGGCGTGGGGAAGGGAGACCAAGGGATACCTTTAGAGGCTCAGTTCAAGAAAGAGTATGGTGAGAACAGTCAAAAGAAAATCCATGGATTTCTTGGCAAATCCTCCACGCAGGCGATCACCATGGCTAAAGAGAAGACTGGGCCAGAGGGGCCGGGTGGCTTCTGCGAGCCCCATCTTCATCTCTGGCGCTCCTCCCCTTTCCTCTTGCTCCCCCTGGAGCTAGCAGTCCTGGGGCTAGCAGTCCTGAACAGCTAGGAGTTTGCAATTAGGCCGGTAAATTAGCAGAACTGCTTTCAGGAGATGGGAGCAGCCGGCAGTTAGCAGGGCCCACCACACTGGCCCGGAAATGACAGGACCCGGGGCTGTGCAGGGACCACCAGGCTCCCGGGCTAATGAGGTCTCTCCCCTAGAGATGGGCGGGAACCCACTGGAGAACAGTGGCTTTGAACCTGGAGCCTTTGATGGCCTGAAGCTCAACTACCTGCGCATCTCAGAGGCCAAGCTGACTGGCATCCCCAAAGGTAGGAAGCCCACTCTTCCTGCACGCCTGCCTGCCTCACCCCCAACGGCACAAATGGCCAGGGTGGGGGCTCTGGATAGCCCCGATCTACTCAGGGAAAGGCTCAACAGTCCCCTCCCGCCACCTGGGGCAGAGCTAGGGCCCCTGCCCTCGGCACCTGCATGCTCCCCCGTGCCCTCTTCTCCTGGCAGACCTCCCCGAGACCCTGAATGAGCTCCACCTGGACCACAACAAAATCCAGGCCATCGAACTGGAGGACCTGCTCCGCTACTCCAAGCTGTACAGGTGAAGCCAGCAGGGCACCGCCCAAGGGTGATGCCAGAGTCCCTCAGTGCTGTGGGGCCCCTCGTGCCCAGCCCCCCATCCTTCTCTCCAGCCTTTGAGTCCGTGTCATTCTCCCACTCACAGGCTGGGCCTGGGCCACAACCAGATCCGGATGATCGAGAACGGGAGCTTGAGCTTCCTGCCCACCCTCCGGGAGCTCCACTTGGACAACAACAAGCTGGCCGGGGTGCCCTCGGGGCTCCCAGACCTCAAGCTCCTCCAGGTGAGAGCTGGGCGTGCACAGCCAGGTTCCCTAAGGCTGGGCTGGGGGCTGGGGGAGGCGTGTGTGTCCCCGGGCAGTCCCTCAGTCCCGTGGCCCTCCTTCCCGACTGGCTCTGGGCATCTGCAAGGGAGTGGTCCTGATGCTCCCAGCTGGTGCTGAGGGGGCAGGGAGCAGGGGCTCCATGGTGGATACCGAGCAAGGCAGCCTGGTAGCTCTTGGACCTGAGGGTCTCCAGGTGGGTCAGACACCGGAAAGATGTGGCAGAGTCCAGGGAGTCGAGAAACTGTGGGCGTGGGAGTGCACAGATCTGTGCCAAGACAGTGACAGCCCAGGGCAGGAAGTAGGCTGAAGAGGGGGAGCAAGGTCTTGCCTGGGATTCTATTGGGAGCTTCCATCCCTGGCCTGGCCCCCAACCAGGTGGGTGATCTTGGTCTTGCCCAGCCCTGCTCCATCCACAAGTGTTTGGAGCACCCCCATCCGCACCAGCTGCGAGCCAGCACTGCGCAGGCCATGCCCCTGCTGGGCCGAGTGCGCCCTCTAGTGGCCATTGTCATGTTCGCCAGCACTGGGCTCCCAGCCCAACCCACCAGGCGCCTCGCCTACCCACCTCTGCTCCTCCCAGAGACAGCAAGACGGTGGCTCCAGAGAGTTGAAGGGGCTGCTAGAGGGCGAGCTCCTCTGCTGACTGGAAGAAACAGGAGGGCATCCCAAGGGCTCTTTCTCCTCTCATGCCCCATGGAGTGTGAGGGTGCTCCCCCGAGGGTCAGGCCACCTTTCCTTCACCTCACACCACCTAACACATCACTACCCCAGCCCCACCCCCACATGTCCTCAACCTGACCCACCTGAGACCCTCATCCTGGTCCCTGGTCACATCCAGTGCCTTAATCCTGGCTGACACCGACACCAAGAACACGCCCATGCCTTGGTTTGCTCCTCCCAACAACGGGGAGCCTCTGGTGTGGCCCTTGAAGTAGGGTGCAGAGGCAACAGCAAAATGCCTCCTGGAGGCAGCAGGCTTGGTGTGGAGGGAGGGAGGCCTGCCGTGACCCGGCCTCTCTGCCTTCAGGTGGTCTATCTGCACTCCAACAACATCACCAAAGTGGGTGTCAACGACTTCTGTCCCGTGGGCTTCGGGGTGAAGCGGGCCTACTACAACGGCATCAGCCTCTTCAACAACCCCGTGCCCTACTGGGAGGTGCAGCCGGCCACTTTCCGCTGCGTCACTGACCGCCTGGCCATCCAGTTTGGCAACTACAAAAAGTAGAGGCAGCTGCAGCCACCGCGGGGCCTCGGTGGGGGTCTCTGGGGAACACAGCCAGACATCCTGATCGGGAGGCAGAGCCAGGAAGCTAAGCCAGGGCCCAGCTGCGTCCAACCCAGCCCCCCACCTCGGGTCCCTGACCCCAGCTCGCTGCCCCATCACGGCCTCTCCCTGGCTCCCAAGGGTGCAGGTGGGCGCAAGGCCCGGCCCCCATCACATGTTCCCTCAGCCTCAGAGCTGCCCCTGCTCTCCCACCACAGCCACCCAGAGGCACCCCATGAAGTTTTTTTCTCATTCACTCCCAAACCCAAGTGTCCAAGGCTCCAGTCCTAGGAGAACAGTCCCTGGGTCAGCAGCCAGGAGGCGGTCCATAAGAGTGGGGACAGTGGGCTCTGCCAGGGCTGCCGCACCTGTCCTGACACGCATGTTCTGTTCCTCCTCCTCATGCATTTCCAGCCTTTCAACCCTCCCCCACTCTGCGGCTCCCCTCAGCCCCCTTGCAAGTTCATGGCCTGTCCCTCCCAGACCCCTGCTCCACTGGCCCTTCGACCAGTCCTCCCTTCTGTTCTCTCTTTCCCCTTCCTCCTTCTCTCTCTCTCTCTCTCTCTGTGTGTGTCTTGTGCTTCCTCAGACCTTTCTCGCTTCTGAGCTTGGTGGCCTGTTCCCTCCATCTCTCCGAACCTGGCTTCGCCTGTCCCTTTCACTCCACACCCTCTGGCCTTCTGCCTTGAACTGGGTCTGCTTTCTGTCTGTCCGGCCTGCACCCAGCCCCTGCCCACAAAACCCCAGGGACAGCGGTCTCCCCAGCCTGCCCTGCTCAGGCCTTGCCCCCAAACCTGTACAGTCCTGGAGGAGGTTGGGAGGTGGAGGCCCAGCATCCCGCGCAGATGACACCATCAAGGGGGGAGCCCTAGGCCTGTCAGGCCCTGGCCCTTCTGCCCCAAAGAGAGGAGAGGCCCCACATCCCGCCAGAGTCCCAGACACCGGTTTTCATAGAACGCCCTCACCCCCACTGGTGGCTAGGTCTCCCCTTATCCTTCTGGTCCAGCGCAAGGAGGGGCTGCTTCTGAGGTCGGTGGCTGTCTTTCCATTAAAGAAACACTGTGCAACGTGGCTCCGTGCGCTGCTCCTGTGGCGGCCTGGCCTCTCCGTGCCCCTCCTAGCCCTTGGGCTCCTTGCCCTCAGAAGAGGGGCCCTGTCACCCTCAGATCTGGGCTAGCCCGTTTCCCCTCCCTTCTAGACACTTCCATGGCCCCAGCTGTCCTGAGAGGCGGCTCCAGAATCCAACCAGGCCTGAATGGCACCTGCCCTCTCAGCGTGGAGCGTTTGCCAAGAGCATGCCGACTGCAGGGCACCAGGCTAGAGCCTGGAAATCTAAGCGGGGCCTGGCCTGCCCAGCTTCATGGAGTCTAGGGTTCACAACGAGGCACCGCCAAAACCCAGGGGGTGACACAGGAGGGAAGGGGCCCCATGGAGCCAGGGCAGGGTGCTGTGTGCACCCACTTGCACTGGCCTGGTCTTGGCTCCCCAGCCAGCCCCCTGGCAGGTGACACTGTGTGCGGGAAGAGCCGAGCCTGGACTGCAAGGCATTGGTGTCGGCTGCACACTCACACACACACAGCATCCAGAGAGAGGATCCAGGTCAGGGCCGGGAAAGCCTGCATGCTGGGGACACAGGTCGTCCTGGAAAGGACAGCTTGGAGGGGGACAGTCCCCAGAGCAACGCTACTGCCTGTGACTTTCCTTCAGCCCTGCATGAAGAGCCTCAGAGCAGGTGGCGGGACCTGGGGCTTCCCTGGGCAGCCCCAGGCTCCCAACAGAAATAGAGTGGGCAGGGCCTGCGTGAGTGGCAGCCTGGCACTGCGTGTTGGCTCCTTACACATAACTGCGTCTTTACGGCTGGACTGGCACTGGCGCACTGGCGTCCCCAGGTTTCTCCTTTCTGGGATAAGAGGTGCCATGCAGTGTGGTGGCCCAGTGATAGAATGTCACCATCAGCATCATAGCACTATTCTGGGCCATGTGCTCCATGGCCCGGCAATGTCTGCTGAGCTGGGCAGGTGTGGTGCAAGGGAGCTGGGCAGGTGTGGTGCAAGGGAACTGGGCCGGGGCCAGGAGTCAAGGCTTCGGGCAAGTCCCCTCGCTGGCTGGGAGGAGGGGCAGCCAGCACCACGGCCTGGCAGAGATGGAAAGATGGGGCTTCCGCCCATTCATCTGTGAGTGGGTCTTGGGGCATTGGCTCTGTGTTCAGTGGGACCAACACAGCCCCCGTGAATCTGTCCGCTCTTCCTGCCTCCCTCCCATCCTGCCTGTGCCTCCTCTCCTCTCCATCTCCCTCTCATTCCATGCACCTTCATCACACCTGTCCTCTGCGTGGCCCAGCTCAGGGATGCAGTGTGGGTGGAGGACAAGCTAGTGGGATGAGTGTGATATGGGTGGTCAGTGCAGAGGAAGGCATCCTGCAGGCTGCGTGCTTAGCCCACACAGCAGGGGGTGCCCTGCAGGCAGCACACCACTCTGCCTGGACTGGCGTGCCAAGCCCCCCAGGCAGGAGCCCAGAGCTGTGAGCTCCATCCTCAAAGCAGTTGGTCCTGACCACACTGTGAAGATGAATCACGTAGCCTCACTCTACCGCCAAGTGTAGTAAAAACTATTAGATAATACTAGCCAAGGTGAGACTGATTGGGGCTTAAAAAAGAAAATGGCTAGGCGTGGTGGCTCACGGCTGTCATCACGGCTTCCTACTTTGGGAGGCCAAGGCAGGAAGATTGCTTGAGGCCAGGAGTCCAAGACCAGCCTGGGCAACATAGTGAGACCCCATCTCTAAAAAAGAAAAAACTAAAAAATTAGCTAGGCATTGTGGCACACGCCGGTGGTCCCAGCTGCTCAGAAGGCTGAGGCTGGAAGATCACTTGTGCCGGGGAGGTTCTCCCAGCAAGCTGCCAATCTCCCACATTTACTTGCAAGTGGCTTGGAAAGTAGGACTGTGCTCAGGGCCCCAGCTGTGGCACAGGAAGGCCTAGGGTGGACAACGGCTGGGCTGCAAGTTCCAGCCGATCTTTGCTTGAGTAGGATCCCCTGAACTTGGGGACAGATTGGGTGTAGTGTGAAAACGGGGTTGGTTGTGATGCTCCGTGGCCTGGAGAGGGGAAGGGGACCCTGAGGACCACCACCTGACCGCCAGGAGCATCCCAGAGCTGTTGGAAGGCAGCAGGCGTGGGCTTACACACGTACACACACACACGCACGAACACACGTGCACACGCACACAAATGCATACACACGCACACATGCACTCTTGAACACACAAACACAAGCACACAGAAACACAAACATATGCCGCACAAACACATGTGCACACAAACACAGCAATGAAGATCACAAAGCCACTTCCTTGGGGAGTGGCTGTGGAGGGCACAGGGCCGCAATGGGGCGGGCCGTTTCTCCGCATTTGCTGCAGGTCAGGTGCCTTCTGGGCACAGCAGGGCCCAGCGGGAGCCTAAGCCGAATCCACTGCTAAGGTTTAGACGAGTCCGGGCTTGTCAAAGGGGCAGTGAGCCAGACCTTGGCAGGCTGGGCCCATGATGCGGGCAGGACCCCTGAGGAACACGACCCCTCCTTGGAGGGCTGCAGGGGCAGGTGGCAGGCCTGGGAGCCAAGTCAGAGGTGCTGCCCTGAGGACTTGGCAGTGGCCTAGTCTCCAGGCTCTGCTCCCACAGGCTCCAGCTCTAGTCTCAGGAGGCAGGGACCACAGGAAGAGGCCAAGCCCCTGCCTGCCACTCTGAACAGGCAGGGCAGGGCACCATCGCCAGCAGAGAAACCTT
This sequence comes from Pongo pygmaeus, assembly GCF_028885625.2. Lineage (NCBI taxonomy): Eukaryota > Metazoa > Chordata > Mammalia > Primates > Hominidae > Pongo > Pongo pygmaeus. The sequence goes on from NC_072396.2 coordinate 158,474,129, forward strand.
GTCTCCCTCAGCTTCTGGGAGGGCACAGCCTCTCTGGCGCCCTGGAGAACCCTGGGCAGCCTGGGTGCTGAAAGGCCCTGATGCCTGCTGCACAGGGGCAGCCAGGCCCCAGGCAGGTGTGCCCAGGGGACTGTGCTGGAGCTGCACTGGCAGGAGTCATGCCCAAAGAGCCATCTCTGTCTCTCTCTCTCACACACACACAGACATACTCTCACACTCACATACTCTCACACAACACTCACACACACTTGCACTCACACACACACTCCCACTCACGCATGCTTGCACTCACACACACTCAAACTCACATACTCACACTCACACGCAATCACACTCACACACTCATACTCACACTCACAATCACAAACACACACACTTGCTCTCACACACACACCCCACACACTCACTCACACACTCATGCTCTCACACACCCACATACGTGGTCACACACACTCACACACACTCACACACACTCACACACACTCACTCTCACGCACACACAAACACACCTTGCACTCACACACATGCTGGCACTCACACACAAACTCACATACTCACACTCACACACGCAGTTACACTCACACACTCACAAACACACACTTGCTCTCGCACACTCACACCCCCACACTCTCTCACACTCACGCTCTCACACACCCACACATGTGCTCACACACAGTCACACTCATACACTGACACCCCACACACTCGCACTCACACACACTCACACATACACTCACACACTTGCTCTTACACACACCCCACACACTCACTCTCACACACACACTCCCACTCACACACACTCTCACACACACTCACACACCCACACACTCACTCTCACACACACACTCCCACTCACACACACACACACCCCCACTCACATACACAGTCTCACACTCACACACACTCACACCCCCACACACACACACACACTGCATCGCCAGCCAGAGCTTTCCAGAACCACCAGGCGTGGGTGTACTCAAGCCAAGCAGCCCAAGAAGCCTGAGTTGTGCTGTGGACAGGGCTCTGCCGAGCTGGAGCTCCTCGGTGGCCCAGCTGGGGCTTGGATGAGTGGCCCGAGGCCACTGTCATGGATAACCACAAACCGGGTGGCTCACCACAGAGGACGTGGACCCTCTCCCAGTCCTGGAGGCCAGAAGTCCAAATCCAGGTGTCTCAGGGCCACACTCCCCCCAGAAGCTCTAGGGAAGGCTTCTTCCTGCCTCTCCCAGCTCCGGAAGACTCCAGGCTTCCTGGGCTTGTGGCCACCTCACTCCACTTTGCCTCTGCAATCACATGGCTTCTTGTGTGTGGGGGGGTGCATGTGTGTGTATATGTGCAATGTGTGTGTTTCTGTGAGTATATGTGTGTGTATGCGTGTGCGTGTGTGTGTATGTGTGTGCGTGTGTATGAGCATGTTTGTGTGTATGTGTGGGTGACTGTGTGTATGTGTGGGGTGTCTGCATGTGTGTGTATGTGTGCAATGTGTGTGTATGTGTTTGTGTGTATGAGTGTGTCTTGTGTGTGCATGTGTATGACTGTGTGCATACGTGAATGTGTGTCTGTGTCTGACTGTGTGTGTGTATGTGTATGTGGGGGGTGTGCATATGTGTGCGTGTGTGTGTGTTTCTGTGTGTGTATGTGTGTCTCTGTGCATGGATGTGAGTGTGAGCATGTGTGTGTGTGTGTAATCTCCCCTTTATAAGGACACTTGTCACTGCATGCAGGGCCCGCCTGGATAACCCAGGATAACCCCACATCTCAAGATTCTTCACTTGATCACATCTGCAAAGACCCTATTTCCAAATAAGGTTGCATTGCAGTTCCAGGGGTTGGGACATGGACACATCTGTGGGGACATTTTTAGCCTGCCCCTGGGCTGCAAATGGACATGGGCTTGGCCCCTGAGGCCTTGGGGAAGGGGCTGGGACCTCAGCCAGGGAGCCAGTGGGCATGAGAAGACGGGATGGGGGGCCCAGGCCCAGCCAAAGGGGTCCTCACTTCAGAGCTGGCCAAGGAGTTGCTGTCCCGACAGTGGCAGGAGGGACCTGGGCAAGGAGGGGGCATGGCCTAGAGGCCTGGGAGAGGAGGGGCCTGGTGACCGGGTAGGGACCAAGGAGCCAGGAGAGAAAGCAGTTGTGGGAGGGGAGCGGGGACTGAAGGGGCTGGAGGCAGGTGGAGAGAGAGAGGGGTGAGAGTGGGGATGAGGCGGCCAGGTAGGGTGGTGGGCAGCCGCTGAGAGCAGGGTGCTCTCTGTGGCTTTTGTTTCCCAGGCAGTCATCGGCAATGTGGGAGAGTGGGGTGGGGACGGAGGCCTGGCATGCCCTAAGGAGGCAGGTCCAGGGCATGGTGGGACAGGCTGGCTTGGGACCTGGGAGGGAGCTGGGAAGCAGAGTGGTCTGGGCCTCCCTGGGTTAGGCTCCCTAAGTACTCCCAGTGCAGAGGACAGGACTTGGTGTATGGGAGAACTTTCTAGCAAAACTCCCACCTCTTTACTGATGGAGGACCCAAGAGGGGCTGGCCGGTGAGCAAGGATCACCAGTGACACTGGCAGCATTTGCCTGGCACTCAGGTGTCCTCATTCCCAGGCCTGGGCCCTCCCTCTCAGCCTCAGGGCTCTGGGCTGGGAACCAACAGACACAAACCACAGAGAAAGGACCATCCCCTTACCTGGCCATTAGCTGTTTAGGGGCCACAATTTGCTGAGGACTAGTGACTTCCATGACACTTTGTTCCTTGGCCATCTGACCTTGGCCTCAGTGGAACTCATCACAAAGGTATGCACCATGGCCAACTCTTGGCTGGATTAGCCATGAGCAGTGCCCTGGGGGCCCGGGGGAGGAGGCAAAGTGGTGGGGCAGGTAACCCCTGCCTCGGATTTTCTGCCCTGAACTTGCTTCTTCCCCCTGGCCAGAGAGGGCCTGTGCAGAGTCTGGGGTCAGAGAATAGGGAGGGGAGATGCATAAACACGCAACCCAGGCAGCAGCTGCTCCAAGCTCAGGGAGATTCCCCCATGTGGATAGCAGCCATCAGTTAAATGAACAGCCTCCATCCCCCAGGGGTGCTCAGTATGTTCCCTGGTCCCCGAGGGAAGACAGTGACGCAGCCCAAAGGGACTCTTCTCTCTGCTTGTCAGCTCTCACAGCCACTCCTAAGCCTTTAAGTGTGGGTCTCCCCAGCCCCACACCTGCCCTCCCAGAGCTGCCCACACATGTCTGCTAAGAGGTGCTTGTCTTCAGCCAGGACCCACCCCTTGCCCAAGGGATGCTCCTGCTGGGGGCCACCAAAGGAGGCCAGCTCAGCAGCCTGCCTCTGCCTTTGCTCACTCCAGAGCAGGGCCCTCGGGCCTGGGACGGAAGGACATGACCCCAGGGAGCCTGCCACAGTGTGGGAGGCCAAGAAGGAACTTGGCCTGAATGTGCTGGGGAAAGGAGGCCACGGGCCCTCAGGAGGCGCTCCTGTGCTCGCAGCTCCTCTGCCCTCCTGTGGTGCCTGGGGGCATGGGGGCAGCTGGTCTCCCGGCCAGGGGCCAAAGTCCAGCTTACAACCTGCTCCAGGTGGGATCCAGTGCCCTCTGGGCCTCCACTTCCACATCTGGAATGTGGGGTAGTAAGAGGAACGACTCCAAGATGGCAGGGCTCTCGCAAAATGGCCAGAACTTAGCTCATGATAAGTTTCCAGCATCACTGGGGCTTGCTTCAGTCTTGATTTTCCCCATTCGGTACCATGGGAAGTCACAGGCTATGTGTGTGTGAGAGGAGAGTGTCCCCAAGGCGGCTCTGGGCCCTGAGGAGCACATGCGCCAGGCTCAGGAAAAGCTGCCTCAGAGTTGGAGTGGAAGGGGACTGCGTGAGTGTGCAAATGAATATGTGTGAGAGTGTGAGTGTGGATGCAAACCGAGTGGGGAGGGTGTGTGTGAGTGCGACTGTGAGTAACCGTGTGTGAGTGTGTGTGTGTATGTATGTGCCCATGTGTGTGCTCACTGGGTGAGTGTGTGAGTTGTGTAGGTGTGAGAGCATGTAACTATGTGTGAATCATTGTGTAACTGTGTGGGCCACCGAGCTTGTGTGGGTGAGGGTGAGTGAGCACATATGACTGTGAGGATGCGTCTGCGTGAGATTGTGTGTGCATGAGTGTGTGAGTGTGTTTGTGTAAGTAGGTGAGTGAGCAGGAGTTCATGCATATGAGCAGGTGTGAGTATGTGTGCGTGCATGTGAGTGGGTGTGAGTAAGCATGTGTGAGCGCACACGTGACCAGGTGTACGTGTGTGTGTGTGTGCGCGCGCGCGAACCTCAGCCCACACTGAGAGGTGCCAGGGGCTTGGCCCTGGCTCTGGAATGCCAGATCTAGATCACTGGCTTTCCACGGAACCAGCTGCTTCCTGTGGAAGGGAGGGGCAGTCTGTGGGGGTTGTGACAGTTCCCTGGTCGCAGGGGCAGCAGAACCTTCCTGCCCTTTTGGTCCCTAGCACAGTGGTGCCTCCTCAAAGAGGCCTTCCCTGAGCCGCCAGCAGCCTCTTTCATGACTCCCCATCAATGGGGTTCCATAGCTCTGACCGCAGCGGCGTGAGCACATTTGCCATCTGACGGCCACTCCCTGCTCTGTGGTCCCTGCTGTGTCCCCAGTGTTCAGCTCTGGTCTGGCACACAGCATGTCCGGGGCCCTCTTTCTCCAAGGCAAGAAAGAATTCGAGGCTGCGTCCAGGCCTCTTGCACCTGCCTTAGGCTCCCGCCCAGATCCTCTACCTGTGCCCCAGCGAGCATTCTCTGCTCGCTGCTCAGAATGCTGGCAAAGGCCGGCCCTGGGGTCAGAGGCCTCCACTGCCCCTGGAGCTGGGAGGCCTGGGGATCCACCGGCAGGCACGGGGGTCTCTTTCCAGGTAGGTTGGGAACGCGTGCTTGTGGGTGTGGACAGGTATCTGCACTGGGGTTTGTCTGTGTGTCTGTCTCCACTCACACCGGGGATGTATGTGCCCCTGCGTGTCTGTCTCTGGTGCCCACCTGTGTGCAGTCTCTGTGTCCTGCCTAATGGTGTTCCCGTGATAACCGACGGTGAGGCTCTCCGGTAAGCGCGAAGATCTCCGGATCTTCCTCTGGGAAGACGCATTTGGACGCCCGTACTCTCAACAGGTAGTGGAGTTTGCAGGAGACCACCAATGCCTTGGAGCCCACCGAGGCAAGACCCAAGGACCCCACACTACACATCAGCCACCCGGCTTTGTGCCCCATTTTACTGTTGGGGAGACGCACCTAGAGGGCAGGGGTCTGGAGAGGTCGTGGCAGCCTAGAGCCCCAGTCGCAAGCTCAGGGTGCTCTCTCTGCACTCACAGGTGCCATGGTCCCCCAGTTTCCATCCCCACCCACCCCCACTCGGCCAGTGCCCTTTGGGGGCAATGCCAGGCCAGAAAGGGCGGACACCCTCGCGCGTCCTGGGGACAGAAGGGCGCGCAACGGGCGCGTAGCTCCGGAGCCCCGAGGCCCCTGCGCCGCGCACCGCCCCCCGCGCCCGCTCCCTCCTCCCTCCCTCCTCCTCACCCAGCGCCCTCCCCCTCCCCCCTCCCTCCCTCCGCGCTCAGAGCTGCGGTTGGAGCCGAGCGCGCCGCGTCGCCCGCCGCCGATGCAGAGCGTGGGGAGCACTCGGCCGCAGCCCTCGCCCGCCGCAGAGGGTCGCGTCCCGCGCCGCCGGCCAGGCCGCCCCGTGCCCGGGCCTTTCCATCCTTGGAGAGGATCGTTGCCCGCCTGACGCCCGCCCGCAGCTACAGCGCCCGTCGGAGCCGAGGCCGCGGCGGCGGCCGTGCCCATGCCAGGGTAAGTGGTGCTCGGGGCGCGCGGGCGCCGCCGGGGTGGGCGCGGGCGCGGCGCGGGCACAGGCGCGGGTGGGGATGGGAGGATGACCCGGCAGGTGGTGCAGCGGCAGGTAGGGGGACACGGGTCCCCCCGCCCGAGGCACCTGAGCCCCGCGCCGGGCCTGCGTGTCCTTGCGGCACTGCGGCCGCGCGTCACCCTGGGGCCCCAGGCCGGCGGGCAGCGCCCCGCAGCCTGCACCCTGCGCCCCGCATCGCGCGCGCACGCGCATCCGTGCCTGAGGAACAAGGCCGTTGGGGGCTGCGGGCCGGGGCTCAGGGTGGGCCCAGCCGGGGGCGCGGGATCTGGGCCGGGAGCCCGCCAGTGCGCACGCACCTTCCCGGAGCCTCGGGCACCCCCTCCCCCCCCGCGCCCTCACACTGTATCATCCTTCCCCTCTCGCGTTCCCACACCGTTCCCCGCACGCCCACGCGGCTGCCCGGCAGACCCCACCGCGGTCACGGGCAGTGCCCACGAGAAGCCGCCCGGGGCCGCACTTAGGTAACTTCTCCATCCCTCCAGGAACAACTGTCTCCCCCTCCTCGCCTGTGTGACCTTGGCCAGCCAGCTTTTCCTGTGGCCGCCTCCGTTTTCTCACGGGTGAAAGCTCTGGCTTTAAGATTCTGGAATTTGGAATGGCAGGTGCCGCATCTCCCAGAGCCTGAGACGATGGGCTTCTCTCTCTATGACCTGGTGTCCTTCCTTCTGCTGGCCCTTCTGGGGGTTGGTGGCTCAGCCAGCCGGCTGAGGAGGGGTGGGAGGCAGGGCGGGGGCATGGCGCCCGGGCAGGTCAGGACTGGAGGGAGTCTTGGAGAGCCCCCGGGGTGAGGGTTCCATGAGGGTTTAGGAGAGACTGTGGAAATGCTCCTTCGCTCACTCAAGGGGCAGGGAAGGGACCAGAATTCTTCAACTAGATGCTTGCCATTTCCTGGCGAGGTCATATAATTTTCAAAGATGAAGCCCCAGGGCCTCCGACCTCAAGGGAGTCCCTGCCTGCTGAAGGATCAAGTCCAGCCTGTCCCCAACTGGCCCCCATCCTGAATTCCGCTGGCACCCTAAAAGTCAGCCGACTTCCCCTGGCTGACTGGGGCACCAGTCTGGCAGGCACCCCCTGCACCTCCTCCCCTCCTTTGCCCACTAGGATCTGTGCCCTCACCCCCTGCCATCGCCCCTCACTAGTCAGTGACCATCTTAAGGCAAGAACTGGCTCTTCATTTGCACAGGCCTGGCACAGAGTGGGCACCTGGTTTCTGCATGGCATATTCATGACTTTGACCTCACTGAATCTGCAGACTCGCTGAACAGGAGAGGCAAGGTCTGGATTTTTGTCCCCATTTTTCAGATGGGATCACTGAGGCCCCCAAGAGGAGAAGGGATTCAGCCCTGAATTGAGGCCCCTTCCTTCATGAGCAGATGGCTGGGGACATTCCTATGAACCTGGTGGGGCAGGGAGGCGGGGAGAGGTTATCGTAATAATCAAAGACCAGCCCCGGTTCCTGAGCTCCATCTGAGTCTCACATCAACCACAGGAGTGAACGGCTGTTTTCATCCCCAACCCCCACCCCCCGCCACCACTTCTCACAGATGAGGAAACCGAAGCCATGTGGCTCATGAAAGGGGGGCTGGGATGCCGAGGAGAGGGCTGGGGATGCCTGGGCCCCTGTGGGACACAGCTGAGACCCAGCAGAGGGTCCCAGGGTGAGGTCAGCCCCTCAAGTCTGCGCCATCGGAAGGGGCTGGGAACTTGTGGTCCCGGGCCATTGATTGTCACTGCTGCAGGCCCCGAGGCGGGGGAGAGCCAAGGACACAGCCAGTCTCCATCAGCTCCACCTGGGCCGTGCCCAGCACGGCCAGGTGGTTTGAGTGCAGGAGTAGGCATGCTCTCACACAGCAGGGGGTAACAGGCAGATGGAAGTGGGGCGGGCGTGGGAGGGGGCCTTGCACAGCGCCAGAAGGAGAGCCGGTCCCTTGAGGAAGGAAGCCCCTAAGGCTAGGAGCATGCCAGGGGACAGCCACAATGCCAGGTGATGGAGATGCCCCAAACGGCCCCCGGAGGGCAAGGAAGGGGCCAGAGGAGGCTCGTGTGGGCGTCTGGGGCTTCAGCGACAGCAGCCCCATACCTGATGGTCTTTGTGACCTTGGCCAAGTCCCTTCTCCATTCCAGATCCAGGGTGGGGGTGGGCCTGGGCGAGCTGGAGCTTCAGAGGTTGAATCATTCACTAGCGGGAGAAGCCAAGCCTGTGAGTCAGTGAGTGCTCTCCATCCCAGAACGTCTGCTCCCAGCCCAGGGATGCAGCCACGGAGCGCCGGGGTCAGCTGTGGAGGACCCTCTGAGAATGTCTTGTGGAAAGGGGCGCCTTGCCTGCCCAGTAGACAGGATGAGGGCACCCCAGAGCCCCAGGGGCTTCTGAGAGCTGAGTACTCTCTGGGCCTCTTGCAGCCAGCAGAGCCAGGCAGAGCTTCCTCTGGCCTTTTCACCTCCTCCCCCACCTCACAGAGCAAGTCATCAGCACATATGAAGTCCCTTCTGATTTTAAATTGATGGCTTGTGTATTTCACCAACGGCTACTGTCTCCATCAGCGGTCAGTAGCACATCAAGTAATGTCAGCAATGATAATAGTTATAATGGCAGTCACTTTATGTCAGACACTGAGTGCTGCACAGACATTTCCTTGCCCACTTAATTGAAACAACAACAAATGATTGCAAGTGCTGTTATCCCCATTTTGCATTGAGGCTGAGGCCCAGAGAGGCTAGGTAACTTGCCCAAGGTCACACAGCCAGTAGGTAGCAAATCCAGGGCTGGAATGTAGTCCATCAGGCTCCGGAGTCTGGTCTGTGCTTGTAGCCATTAGTTACTGTATCTCCAGAAGTGTGTGCGGAAGTCAGCAGAATAGAGTGTGGTTCGTGTGAACTCACTGTCTCGGGTACTCCCAGCCTTGTGGGCTGAAGCCGGGGATTCTTGGGAAGACCTTGCAGCTCAGAAGCTGAGCCACCTGCACCTCTGCCCCATCTACCCACTGAGAGAAATGGACAATAGGTGGATTTATATCAATCTCCAGCAACTCAGGGACCGGTTTGCTTCGCATTCATGGCCCCTTCAGGGCACCCGGAAGCACTGGTAGTGCACGTAAATGGCAGCTGATAGATGGAGACCTGTGCCATGGTACTGAAGGCAAACACTTCCATCTAAGCACGTGTGAGCCTCACCAGTGCCATCTCTGAGATGGGCCGAGGCACTGGGCTCTTGCTGTGACTTTGCAGCAAGCTCCCCAGCAACGCCCTGGGCTGGGTATGCCAGGCAGAGACCTGGAGCATGCACAGGGCTCCTCCCTTCCCCACCCTGGCTAAGCTGGCAGAAGCCAGGCTAAGCAGCGCCCGGCTGGAAAGCCCTCCCCTGCCTGGGCTCCTTCTGTTGGGTGGGCGGTGCTGGCAGTGGGCCTGGGAGCCGGCGGAGAAGGATCAGAGCCACGCGTCACTGGGGCAGAGGGAAGCAGGCTCTCAAATGCAGGGGAATTCGGGCATCCTGGACTGCCCAAGGTTGGGAAGGGGACAAGTCCAAGGTCACATGGCTGAGTAGGTGGCAGGACTTGAGTCAGAGCAACAAGGCAAGGGTGGAAATGCCAATGGTTGGGGAATCTTGGGACTGGCAGGACTCTTTTAGAGCACAAGGAGGTTTCCGGAGTCTTGGTTCCAAATCAAAGTTGTGCAAAGCGAGTATGTCCGTGTCCTTGAAGAGCACCTTATTTAAAGGGGTCCTGAGCCAGCCTCTCTTGTTCTGTAGGTGGGTCTCTCAGTAAGCGAGCAGCCATTTTATTCCAGTGAGAAGTTCTCCCCTGAGGCCACGGACTCGAGGCACTTTCTCCAGCTGCACTGTCCAAGCAGCGATTTTATTAGAATGCACTTCCTCAGGTGCACCAGCCACATTTCAAGGGCTCAGGAGCCACCCAAGGCTGGTGGCTACCGTCACAGACAGTGCAGAGAGAGAACATTCCCATCACTCCTGAATGTTCTGTCACACAGAGCTGCTTTACAGGAAATGGAAACCCGAGTCCTCACATGGACCCTGAAGCCACCTCCCACACCCACTCCTGGTGGCACAAGGCCACTAATGCAGCAGCTTGGGCTCCCCCAGAGAACCATCCTGAAGAGAAGCCCCAAAGAGGGCTGACTGCTCACAGATATTTGAAGAGGTGTTCTGTGATGGGACAGGCTCCAGTCTGAGAGCTTAACAGGTAGGGACGGAGAGTGCCAGGCTGGGCTTGAGCGGGTCGTTCCTCAGAATGGATGAGTGCATTCTATTGTCAGAATGGCGCCAGCTATGCCAGGGGGCCAAATCTTATTGATGTGATGGGCATGAGGGACACTGCCCTGGTTCATTGTGTGCCAGGCTCTGTGTTTGCTTCAGGGGAGACGACGGAAAGCAAAAAGCAAACGCAATGCCCTTCCTGCCCTCCTGGAGCCTTTGTGCTTTGCTAAGTGTTCACCAAAGTAAGAGTGCAAACCTGGCTGGGGCCGGGAGGATGGACCGAGGCCAGCCGGTATCTCCCAGGGCTCGGGTCCACAACCTGAGTCCCCGCCCATCCTGCCCTGACCCCGCCTCCTCCGCAGCCACATGTGGCTGGTGGCTACCACATGGGACAGTGCAGAGACTCCGGGATGTACCGTCACACAGAGCTGCTTTAGAGCAAATGGAGACCCGAGTCCTCACATGGACCTAGACACCCCCCGCCAAGCCCACTGCCCCATGGCTCCTTGGAAGGGAGTGGCCAAGCATGTACTCTCCAGGGGCTGCGCAGATACCTAGACAAACACAGACCAGGGAGGAGGGAAAGGGCCTCTGTCCCAGCAGCTCACCATGCCGTGGGGGATGCCCAGACCTCGCCTCGTGCTGACTCCAGTGGCCCTAGCACACCCAGCATGGGGCAAAAACCAGATCCGGCCACCGCCTGGTCCTTATTAGGCCCCACCATGTGCCCAGAGCGCTGCATGTGCGCAGGAAACAGCAGGGAGGAGTCGTGGTTTTTTTTTTTTTTTTTACTGATTTCTTCCTATTTAAAAACAATACTCTTAATATGCGCTCTATAGGAAACGTATAAAACACAGAGAAGTCAAAGATGTAGTAAAGCCATCCTATCATGCAAATGTAAATCCAACATCTCCATTTGATTCATTTCACATTGCTGTCATTATACCATGGGCTCAATTGTGTAATCTGTTTTTTACTTCACATAAGCATTTTCTTTATTAATATAATCCCTTCCTAAATGAATGGTTTTTTCAAAATGGTTATAGTTTAATTTTTTTAAGATTATAAAAGCAGTAAGTGCTTATTGCAAAAATAAAGAATGATCTTGAGCCATGCAAAGAAGAAATTTGATCATTCAACAGTTATTTACCAAGCACCCGGGATGTATCAGGCGGCCTTCAGTAATTACAATTTTTAATGGCTGAATAATATTCTCCCAAGAGATTGTAACTCGCTTAATTATTTGGCTATTTTTGGAAACCCAGGCAGTCAGATTTATTTTACTCATACGTGAGCTCTGCTGAGGAGCCTCTGTCCTGAGGAGAGGACCAAGACAGAGGTATCTTCTGCCAAATTGTTCTCCAAAAGGGCTTTTTCATCGCACTGGATGGTCTCGCTCACTGCAACCCTGCCAGCATTAGATATTTTAATCAAACAAATTGTCATAAGTATCTAGGTCAAAAATATGTACTTTAGTTTATATGTCTTTAATTGCCGATGAGGGGGCACGTTTTTCCTCATGTTTATAAGTTGTCTTTTCCTTGTGAATTATCTGTTCATCCCTTCTTTTTTTTTTTTTTTTTCCTGAGACAGTCTCGCTCTGTCACCCAGGCTGGAGTGCAGTGGGGTGATCTCAGCTCACTGCAACCTCCACCTCCAGGGTTCGAGCCATTCTCCTGCCTCAGCCTCCCGAGAAGCTGGGATTACAGGGGTCCGCCACCACACCCGGCTAATGTTTGTATTCTTAATAGACACGGGGTTTTACCATGTTGGCCAGGCTGGTCTCAAACACCTCACCTCAGGTGATCTGCCCACCTCGGCCTCCCAAAGTGCTGGAATGAAAGGTGTTTATTGAAGTCTTAGTGTTTCTTCTGTGGGCTTGAATAAACTGTATGCATGAAAAAACAGTGACAATTTAACAGATTTGTTGCAAATAATTTTTAACACCTTTGTTCTTTGCCATTTTTTTCATGCAAAAGGTAAACACTTTGTTGCTCACAATTATTTGTGATTTCTTCCATTGTTTCTAGGCTTAGAAAATCCCTTTCGGAAATTTGAGAGCTGTTCATTTCTGAGTTTTCCATGTGTCTTCGCGTGTGTGTGTGTGTGTGTGTGTGTGTGTATTGGGGTGGTGTAGTTGCATTTTTAAGATATTTAACTCTTTAATTTAGGGATTAGCAAGCTTTTTCTGCAAAAGGCCAGATGGTAAATAGGTTTCCAGTTTGCAGGCCACATAGTCTCTGTCCCAACTACTCAACTCTGCATGGTAGCCTGCAAGTCGCCACAGACAATGCAAAATGAGGGGGCGAGGCTGTGTACCAATAAAACTTTATTCACAAGAACACTGGGCTGTCAGATTTGGCACTTAAGCTGTAATTTGCCAAACCTGTTGAATCCAGATGAGATGTGTCTTAGGGAAGAGTTTGAGGTGAGGATCTAAGGTGCATCCTTTGCAGATTGCTAACCAGTTGTCTCCATCTCTAGTAGCAAATCGGTTGTTCCCTGGCTCATATGCACGCACTGACACTGGTCTGCAGTCAGACCTGGTGCTGGCTGCCTGTCCTGACCCATGGGCCCATCTGTGTGCTGCTGTGCTGGTGATGTGCTTTTGCCTCTTGTACCTGGTATCGTTTAATACCTGACCTGCCGGCCCCACCTCAGCAATCCTAAAGCTTGCTTCTATGTCCAGTGGACTTTAGAACCACTTTGTCAAGTCCCCCTTCCTCCCTCCCCGCCAAGATAAAGCACTGGGAGATACATTCTCTGGACATCCTCAGAGTTCTGAAGCCGCAGATGACTCCGGTCCCCATGGGGTGGGGTGGCGGCTGGCTCTGTGCAGACGCTGTGGGTTTGACTCTCGACAGATGGGAGGCGGGTGTGGGCAGGAGAGCGCCATCCTGAGTGAAGGCCCCCAGCTGAGGATAGCCAGACGGCCCTGGGAACGCCACAGCCTCCTGACTGAGAAACACGAAAACAAAGCCGGCAGTACAAGAGAGCGCGGGAGATTGGGAAGCCACTGTGGGCCGGCAGAAGATGGCCTCAAATGACAGGACTTTGGCCTTTCTGCTGCTATTTTGGAAATCACTGTCCTGACACTCAGAATTCCCTGCACTCCGGCATTTCAAATCAAACCCTGAACTGGATTAAGGCACATGGAGTGGCCGTTTCGAAACTGAACCTACATTCCCACAGATTGCCGTCCAGGAGTGTGATGGTGGCACAGGGCGTGACCAAATAGGAAGGGGCCCTTTCTCCAGATTGGACCAGCCTGGCGGTAACCGCTTGGCTCCCTCAGAGAGCAGCAGGGGCAGGAGAGTGTGTCCGGCCCCAATTCTCGGGCAGAGCAAGGGCTCACCAGGCACAAGGGTCCATTCCACCCCCCACCATGGGCCTCAGCTCCATTTCTCCTGGAAGCATCCAGGACCAGACACTGCCACATCTTGGCTTGGAGCCACAGGCCCGGGAGAGATGGGCTCAGGAGCAGCTGGTCCTCGCTCCTCTGGCTCCTGGGGTCTCTGGGTGCTCTCCTGTAGTCAGAGGGTGGCTGCCAGCTGATGGTCCCACGCCTGGTGCAGGAGAAGAGGGAGGGCTGTGGACGGGCAGGGCATGTCTCCTACCTAGTCTCGTCTCTCCCTCCTGGCCTGTGGTTCATCTGCCCACAACACTGCGACCAGCAGCTAGGCTTGGAAACCTCTGTCCTGGGGAGTGGAGCAAGAGTCCCCCCTTGTAACCCATCCATGGGGCCAGAGAGTAAGAATGCGCTGACCTGGGGGTCACTGCCCCAGACGCCTGCCCTGGTAGCCCCTAGGGAGGCACTCGTGGCTGTGTCTGTAGGTGGGATGGGGTGGGTCAGGGCTCCCAGGCCACCGCCTGGCCCTCTGCGCCCCATCCGCCCTTCCCCGAAGGAGGAAGCTGGGCTATAGCACAATCGTGGGAGGGGGTATCTGAGATGGAGACGGGCAGCGTTGGGGTCTCCCCTAAGGGAGGAGGGGAGGGGGTGAGCACACAGAGCAGAAGTCCACCCCTCCAGGTCCTGTCCCCAGCCCAGCTGTGCTCTCCCGGTGCCTTCCCAGTGGGGAGAGCGGGCATCTGTCCACAAGCACAGAGGGGGCGGGAAGAATGGTGCTGATGACAGATGACGATAAGAGGGTCAGGAACTGGAGGAGCAGCTGGTGGTGGGAGGGTAGGGGGAGCTGATGGGCTGTGGGGAGCGCTGAGGGAGAGACTCGGAGCCCTGCGTTGGTGTTGGGTCCCGGCCTGAGAGGGGGCCTCTGCCTCTGCACTCCCTTCAGGCACTCCTGGAGCACAGCAGGAGCTTTGTGGTGCTTCCTCTGGGCTTTGCCGGAAAAGCTTCGGGCTCATATGCCGGGTTACTTGGTCAGAAATAGTGTCTTAGGCAATTCAAAAATGAACCAGCAATGCTCAGTTCATGCGATTCAGACAGCAGCCAAGCCCTTGATGACCTTCAGGTCCTGCTGTGACAGCCTTGGCTGCAGCTTCTGAGGTATCCTCTCTCTGGGCACCCTCGCCACTGGCTCTTCCTCCATCACCACATTTGGCAGCAGGCATCCTGCCCCCTCAGCTGGGGAAAGTGGCACGGATACTTCGGTGTGCTCGTTCCTTGGGTCTGGGTCACAGAAGGGCAGGCTTGACTCCCATCTTCAGCTGGAGCCCCCATTTGGAGGTCTGCCTTCCAGATCCTTTTATTGGCCTCTGACCTTGACACGAATGCATCCCCCCAGCCTGTCCTCCCAAGGACTTTGGCCTGCTTCCAGAAACCAGGATGCCCTCTCTACCACCCCTGCCAGGATTCCTGATGGGGCCCCATGGGACTCGTTCCCTAGGAGGACACGCGTGTGTGTCCTGGTAGCTCCTTATTGAGTCACTGCCTGTCCAAGCTGGAAGGACTTTGCCCAGGGCCCACAGCCCCATGGCCTCCAGCTGCCTGTAACTTCCTTAATTACCTATTTAGGCCTTGACGGCTTCCGGTCCTCAGAGCTGGCTCGGAGATTGGAAGCGGGCTGGCACGGGCACTGAGGTACCACAGGAGAGCTGGGGCGACTTGGGGCACCTCTCCTCCCATCCACATGCTCTCTGGCTATGAAGGGCTGGGAGGACAGGGACCTGGCTTCCTATTGGACCCCAAACACCAGGTCTCCGTCCCTTTGCAGGCTAGAGTCTTCCACGCTGGCCACAGCCACAGCGTTTCTAGGTCCCCATGCCGTCCGTGCCTTCGGGGCTGCTGGGCAGGCCCGGGCTGGCAGGAGGGGCGTGGGGAGCGCCTGGGGGCAGGGTAGTGGCTGGCCAGGCTCACGCTGCAATGCAGCTCGCACACCCACTGTAATTGGATAATTAGTGTCATTATGCTTCCTGCTCCCTCGCTCTCTCCTTCTGCAGCTCATGCCTTCTCTGGCGGGAAGCAAATGACTGTCCTCCAACCCTCAGTGTAGACTTCTGGCCCCAATCACAAAGGGGCTTCCAACCTCCCCGTGGGATCCAGGGACACCCAGCATTGTGAGGGCCGCCTGTGTGGGAGACAGGAGCACTGCAGGAGTCCGGGCAAGCTTGGGGAAGCATCCAGAGAGGCACACGGGTTCAGCCCCCGGCCGAACGGAATGTTCTGGCTTCACCGGTCGAGCTTGGTCCTGACCTGTGAACTCTGGGGTCCAGCTGGAGTCCAGCTGAAGACTTCAGGACAAGCCTCGGGAGGGGCGCGTGTGGCGGGAGGGGCTGACTCAGCAAAGAGCATTGCCCTGCTTGGCTTCCTGGAGATCTCATGGGCTTGAAGGAACCTCCGGGAAAATGGGCCCAGTCCCCTGGGGACCAGCCTCAGGGTGTGTGGGTAGGTGGAGCCCTGCCTTCTCACCAACCCAGCAAAAAGGAACGAGGACCATTTCGCAGATTAAAAAGTGAAGGCCCAGAGAACTTGAGTGACCAAAGCCAGCACCTGCACTCTGGGACCCTGAGGTTGATGGGGACAGATTTCCTGTCCAGTCACTTTGCTGAACTCTTTTAATTGGTTCTAATCACTTGCTCGTTGCTTTTCTGGGGTTTTCAGGGCAGTATAACTTGGCAGAGGAGCAATGTAGAATCCTCTGGAGCTAGACCACTTGAGGTCACGTTGGCCTCTGCTCCTGGCTTGCCGTGTGACCTTGAGTAGGCTCTCTAACCACTCTGTGCCTGAGCCGCATGTGCTCTTTGGTGGGGATGGCCACCCCATGCTATAGAGGCTTCTGGCAGAGTGATAGTCATCCTGCCTGTCGTCTGTGGCTCTATCCTCTCCCTTCCGCCTTAGCTAGAACTTCTAGGACAATATCACCCCCCAGGGAGCTCAGGGGAAAGTGGGGATTTGGTAGGTCCTGGAGACCTCAGGGAGGCCTCCTGGCTCTCCCAGAACCAGGCTGGATTTGGGTTAGGAGTGAATATTTACTCAGGCTATGGGCTTGGCCTATCTAACAGAGACCCAGCATAACAGTGGCTTCAGTGAGAGAGAGTTGACTTCTTTCTCATGTAAGAGCCTAGGTGGGCAACCTAGGGCCAGCGCAACAGCTACTTAGCCCTCAGGAATCTGAGCTCCTTTGATTGTGTCATACGTGGACTCCATGTGCAAGACGGCAACAGATCGATAGCTGCGGCAGCACCTGTTCCCACATCAGCATTCCAGCTGGCAGGAAGGAGGGGAAGGGCAGAGGAGAACACATTCCTTCTCTTTAAGGACATGGCCCTTGAATTCGTCCCTGTCACTTTTGCTCATACCCAGTTGGCCAGGACATAGTCGGATGGTCATGGTTAGCTGCAAGGGAGTTGGGGGGATGTAATCATTAGCTGGGTGACAAGACACTTAGCTGAAAATTAAAACATGACGTAGGAAGTGGGAGAGTAGCTAGCAAGTTTCTGCCACACACCTCTGGGGATTCATTAACACCTCCTCAAGACACATTTGAGAAATGGAAGGTACCCATCTTGAGGCCAGGCTTTCCCCAGGTGACCTGGCCAGCCCTTCTGGGGATGGAATGGGGTCAGTACCTCTGAAGAAGTGCAGCAAAAAGAGGGGGCCATTTGTGAGCAAGAGGGCAGGAGCAGTGGTGATGGCCTCTCTCCACTGATCTGGTCCTGTGACACCAAATAGGGCACCCACCTGGCTGGGCAGGATACGGGTGGTGTTAAAAGTCACAGAGGCTGTAGGGTGGGGGTAGGGTGTGTGGGGAAGGGTCTGCTTGGGCTTCCATATCCAGTAGGGGGGTTTCCTGGAAGTTAAAATCCATACAAGCGAACTGCTTGCTGATTGGGCTGGTCAAGGCAGTGAAACTCCTGCAATCACAGCGTGTGGCTTCGGCACCACGGGAGGCCATTCAGGCCCAGTGTCCACCAACCTGGACACAGGGCGAAGTGGCTGGTGGGGGCTGCTTGCGTGTTCTATTGTGGTGACATAGACATCACCTAAATTGTACCACATTCACCATTTTTAAGTGTGCGGCCCAGGGGCAGAAGCACATTCACGGTGCTGCGCAGCCATCACCACCATCCAGCCGCAGAACTTGTGCGTCTTCCCAAACTGAAGCTCTGGCCCCGTTCAACCCCAACTCCCCACCCCCCAGCCCCTGGCACCCACCCTTCCACTGTCCGTCCCCTCGGATTTCACAGCTCTCCTACGAGGCCCTCGCAGGAGTGGAATCCTACAGTGTTGGCCTTTCTGTGACTGGCTCCTTCTACTGAGCCCAACATCCTCAAGGGTCGGCCATGTTGAAGCCCGTCTCAGAATGGCCTTACTTTTTAAGGCTGAGTCCTATTCTATGGCCTGGATGGGCCACATCGTGTTTATCCAGCTGCCTATCCATGGACACTGGGTTGCATCCACCTTTTGGCTATTGTGAGTAGTGTTGCAATGAACTTGAGTGGACAAACACGTTCGTGTCCCTGCTTTCAATTCTTTGGGGCCTACCCCAGCAGTGGGGTGGGCAGGTCCTATAGGAATTCCTATGGGAATTCTACTGCTTTCCACGGTGGCTGCACCGTCTTCCATTCTGTAGCAGCGCTTGTTTGAATGAGAATTCCGGGCCCGCCCTGGAGCCTCTGAAGGCAGGCAAATGTGTGGTCTCAAGCTTGGCTAGACACCCAGATCCCCCAGGGGCTGGGGTGCTTTATAGCATTCTGGTCCTCCCGCTTCTTAGTGGGAAGCTCTGGACCCAAGACTCTGTATTCGTGAAGTTCCCTGACTGGGGAGGGGTGCCCACCCCAGTCTGGCATGGGCTGCTGTAGATTAGACTAGAGCGTTGGGCCACCTAGGGGCCAGGAGTGCTGCAGAAGTGCATCCACCCAAAGGTGCAGGCTGAATCGGGCAACCTCCTGGGCTCCTGCCACCTCCAGGGTGTTTCTGTGGGTTCCAGAATCCTCCTTGTCTGGACCCTTGTTAACGAGGACTTCCAATGCCTGTGTCTTTCTGTGGCAGTCGGCGCGCCGGACAGGCGGTTGCTTTGGCTTTGCACGCAGCCGCCAGCGGGTCCCCAAGGTGGCCCCTCCAGGGCTGCCCTGCAGGGCAGAGCTTCAGGCAGGTGGGTGCATGCAGGAGTGGGGAGGGGGCGCCATGGTGACGGCTATTGTTTTTGCCCAAAGCTGTTCCAGGCATGAGAGCCACTTGTCATGTGTACAGACTGCACCAGGAAGACGGGGAGGAAGGAACAGAGCACTGGGGGCCGGTGGGGGGCAGAGGGGGAGCCTGTCCCTTTAAATCTGTTTTCTCGGGTTTTATTTCCTTCTCTTTTCCCATCCTCCTCCCTCCATCAGCACAAGTGGAGCCGTGAGGGCCCAGGAGCTGCAGCGACGGTGCCTCTGAAATATTAATGAGGCTGTTCTCTGCCTCAGCTCCTTCCCTCCCTCTTCCCTGGCTGCATGCAGGCCTTGTCCTTGGAACCCTCCTTTCCCCTCCCGGGTGGTCGCCAAGGTGCGTCAAGCAGAGGGGAGGGGGCAGGGGCGGGCAGGAAGGAGAGGGCCTGGCGCAAGGGCAGGAAGATGTGGGAAATCAGGGATAAAAGGGGTCTCCCAGGTGCACACCAGCCACCAGCATCTCGACCTGCCTAGGATCAGACCAGGCCCAGGAGAGGGCAGGGTGGCTGCCAGACTGGGCGCCCTCCTTCCGTGCCCTTTCCCCACCTGCTCCCCAGCTGGTCCAGGAGCCCACCCCGGGCCTGACCTATGAGGCCTGGGCCACACCTCTCGCTGTTGCCTTGGCTTGCTTTTCTTCTCTGGGTTCTGCCAGGCCTGGCCTGTGTTCTAGGAGCCTGGAAGTGGAGAGAGATGGGGGACTATTGTTCTAAGGAATCTCCGTAGTGAGTCATGTCACTGAGTGATGGGCCCTTCTGAAAGGCGGGCCCTTGCTTGTTGGGTCTGTAGGGAGCAGGTGATGGACAGTCTGCTTCCAGGAGGGCCCACGGTGGAGGGCATGTGCCCAGGTAGGCCCCCAGGCCTCCACCTCCTGCCCTCTGCCCCTGAGTTCTGCTTCCTTCTTGCTTCGGGGCCACGGCATCCTGGGCCTGGCTCTGGCATCCAGATGGTCTGAACGCCCAGGAGCCGCATGTTCTCATCACTGAGGGTCCAGTGACTAGGGAGTGACTCGGGAGCTGGGGCTTCCTGGCAGTATATGCCCCATCATCCCTGTGGAGATATATGTCCACGCAGACCCCAGAAACTGAAGGGGTGCTCGACTGGGGTGCAGTAGGGCCGTTTTCAGGAAAGAGGATGGGGTGAATCCCGATGCGTGCGTCACCTGAGATCTGGAGGACGGTGGTGGGATCTCGCCCTCCATCTGTTCTCTCCTCCATAAAGGCAGAGCAGGTGGCCGAGTGGAATGCAGCCTGGGCCTGCTGGGGAGGCTTTGAGGGGTGTCATCAGAGTGCCCCAGCAACGGCGGCCATGACGCATCTCAAGTCACATGGAAGGCAGGGCTGGGAGAACCAGGGCAAAAGCAGGAGCCTTCCTGAGCCTCAGTTTCTCCCTCTGTAAGGCAGGGAGAGTTCTCCTGGCCCTCGTAGGGTGTTTCCAAGGGTGCAGTGAAAGAAACATGTCTGTCAAGAGCTGGCATGCAGATGTGGGCTCAAAACTCAGTGTGTGCCATGGGGTCCTGGGAGGTGCCCCATGGGAGCGGGGGTGCCCCCTACTTAGAAAGTGCCGAGCCTTCTGGAGGATGCTGGGCTGCCCAGGGCCTGGAGGAAGTCCATGGGGGATTAAGCTGGAGGTGCCGGGAGAGCCCCCAAAGCCAGGGAGGGACAACACAGGGGAAAGAGGACCCCTGGGTCTCTGGTCAGGTGGGTTTGAGTCACTGGCTGGGGAGTAGGCACTCTGTTTGAACCTAGTTGGGAGGTGAGGGTGTCTGGGCCCTGCTGGAGAGAAGAGTCCAGAAGGCGGTTGAGTAACGGGCCTGGACTTGGGCCATCCCCTCCAGCAGCCCCTGGAGGCAGCAGCCAGGGACCCCCCTGGCTGTCTCCCACCACGAGGCCGGCCAGTCTGTGTGGGGATGTTGCAAATGCCGGAAGGTGCAAGGCCCCTCTGTGGAGGTTCTCATTTCAATTAAGCCAGTTAAGGTCAGAAAGATGAAAGAGCACAGAAATGGTATGTTCCCTGCCCTTTTGGTGCCTACAGACCGTTCTCGGCAGCCAGCCTAGGCCGGAAACTCTGTCAGGCCTGCAGAACTGATAGGCCTAGTCACCTCGGTTCTTGGCCATTTCGGCGATGGCGGCTGCTGTCTTTATTGGGCCTCAGGGAGGCCATCGCCCAGGCTTATATAGAACCCAGAAAAGCAAAGTATATGCCATTTGGTCTCTACAGCAGCCAACAGTTGCTCTAAATGGGCCTTACTTTAACTGATGGATCCTGTCCGCCCTATGGCCTGTTGCATTCATGAAGACAAGGAGGGTTAGCAGAGCACCCCGACCCCACCCTGTCCTCCAGGATGGAGACTCCGCCTCCCAGGACTCCAAGTTCCTCCTCTGTGGGCCAGGCCCCCATTCACTCATTCCTCCAGGCCCCCGGCCACATGCAGGACTGACCACGCGGTAGACTTCCTGCGGACTCCATACCACGTGTCTCAAAGAGCTTAGGACCCAGCTCGTGGGAGACATGCTCACAGATCATTGCAGTGCCAAGCAGAGTGAAATAGGAATGGGTCATGGGATTATAGACTCAGGCGCAATCAATTTTGGCTGGGGAACTGGCAGAGACTCCTGGAGAATGTTCCACTTGAATTGTGACTAAGAGGATTCATTGGAGGTCAGCAGGTGGAGCTGGAACAGAGGGCGTGCGGTCAGGGCTCAGAGCTGGCAGGGCTGTGCGGCTGGGGTGGGAGTGGGGCTGGGAGGTGCTCAGAAGGAATCTGGCCTTTTGCTTGATGGGGATGGGAGACTGAAACAGGGGCTCGCTGGAGCGATGGTGCCTGAACCAGGAAAGTGGTGACTCACAGCAGGGTCATGACCAGTTGCTGGACTAGAGAGAGACCTATGAGGTGGTCCACAGGACGTGGAGCTTGCTTGCTGAGGGATGGGGATCCTGCAGTGGGGAGGGCCAGCAGGGCCAGCCGAGGAGAAGGAACTTGGCCCCGCGACCATGGCAGAGGGGAGGACTGCCTCCTCGCCCACTGCCCTCCCCATGAGTCACTGGGGGTCCACTCAGACACAGCCATGGCTGCACCAGTCAGGAGCAGCTGTACGACCTGGTATGGTTCTGTCTGGGCCACTGCTGTGGGGTCAGGGGCAGGGACTGGGTGGGGGAGGACAGAGCTGGCCTTGGGTATGCCCTGGTCAGAGGAGGGAGGATGAGCACGTGCCAGGGGAGGGCCACCAGGCCTCGGTGACCGTGCGTGCCACGAGGAACCCCTGCTCTGAGGAGCAAGCATTTCTCTCATGGCCGCGTGCCACCCAAGAGCCTACCACACAAGCCATTCACTCTGTCACCCGCTGGGGGCACAGAGCCTGAACCTGACAGTGGCACAAAGTTGCTACATGGTGGGATTGTTGAGGCATGAGGTGACTGGAGCTCAGGAAGGCAGGGAGAAGGTGCCCTGGCAGGCGCACCATCACAAGCAAAGGTCCTGGGGTGGGGAGGGGAGGCTGTCTCGAGAAGACGAGGAGTCCAGGTGAGAGCCGAAAGCTGCCATTGCTGCCTTGAGGGGTCAGAAGCGGGACACCCAGCTGTCCTCTGGCTCTGCCACTTCCCCAAGCCAGCCTCAGTTTCCCGCATCAGAAAAGCAAGGGCAATTCGTCCACACAGCACCCCCAGAAGGAGCCCGCCTCACCTGGGACAGCTTCGCTTGCTGTCCTGGCCCCCTCTCCTCAGCTCTCACTCCTTCTAGTCTTTTCCCCCCATGCCTGTCCCCAGACGCCTTGCCTCACCTTTGCCCCAGCTGCAACCCCACAGCTCTTGGCCCTCGGGCCTGCCGTTTTCCCTGTCCCAGCTAGAGAGGGACGGGGTTAGTTGAAACTTGTTGAGCACCTGTCCCAGCACATCAAGCCAGTGCCAGGCATGTAGTAGCTGCTCGGTGAATATGTGTCAGGTGACCAACTGCAAGACAGGGCAGGGAGAGGTGGGGAGAGAGGACGGCACAGGCACATGGCCATCATTTTGTCCCCACATCTCCCAGGAGTGAAGGCTGCTTCATGTGCAAAGTGTCACGAGAGTAAACACGCAGGTGCCCACGCTTTTCAAACGTGGGTCACCGTGGATGGCTGTTTCGTGAAGTATCCACCAGGGCCTCTCCTGAGAATAAGGCCATGGACTTGGCTGTGTCTGCTTTGGCTGCCTGAGGGCTTTGTCCCCTCTCTTCAGGGCTCTGGGCCACCCGTCTCCAGTGGATGCTTCTGAGCCAGGAGCTTCCCCAGAGACGGGGGGTCAGGGCCCTGCTGAGCTGCCAGGAGGGCTCTTGGCTGATGTCAAGGCCAGGCCACGTGCACTGAGGCCATTTCAGTTCCATGAGGATGTGGCAGGCTTAGCTCGGGCTGGGAAGGAGCGGAGAGAGAGGAGCTGCAGTGGGCCCCGCCAAACACTGCGATGGCTGCAGGAGGGGCAGCCTGGGCCCTAGCGGATCCTTGGGTAAGGTGACGGGGACAGGGAGAGGGATGACAACTTTGCGATGCTCGGCAGAGGGGGGAAGGCAGTGTGGCCAGGGCCGTGGCCTGGATGCTTTCAGTGTGGGGAGACTTTAGCTCCTTACTTTGTCATCTGGAGGGAAGAAGAGCGTGGAGGGGAGTGGGTGGCACCATGCTGTGGGCTGGACATTGGTAGACTCGCCAGCGACCTGTGGCTGCTTTGGCTTTCTCCTGTGTGCCCTCTCCTCCTCAGCCACTCCCTTTATCCCCTCCCTCTTCTCCCTCCCTCCATCCCCCTTCCCTCCCTCTCTTTGCCCTTCCGTCTTGTCCCTCTCTCCCCTCCCCTGTTTCCCACCCTTCCTCTGGGCCTCCTCCTTTCCTCGCCCCAGCCCCCCAGGTACTCTCAGGGCCACAGAAACCGTGAGCCACTAAGGCCACACCAGAAGACCACCAGGGACTCATGGCATGCCCGCTGCACAGGGCGCATCTTAACCAGGCAAGAGCAGGGAGTGAACCGGAGTGGACAAGCCCAGGACTGGTGGTGGGGCACGGGCAAGACCAGCCACTGATCAGTCCCAGCACACTGCCCTCACTTCAGCGTGGGTTCCCCAATGCATTTGGGGGGCAGTGAGAGCCTCTGCCTCCAGCTAGCTAGTGTTAGCCACTGCAGGGTCCTGGCAGGAGGCATTGACACTTCCCCTCCCCCACCTGGGCAAGCCCTCCAGGTTCTGGGCACCCATGGTGGGCAGGACCCAGGAGTGGCCTGGCTGGTGGGGCCTGGCAGAGCATGAGGGCCACTGGCCCAGCCTGGGAGGTGATTTCTGCACTTCGAGGGTCATGGCACAGACTGAGTGAAGATTTGCAGAGAATATTCTGGAAGATGGGACCTCAGTTTTGTCTCAACCACTCCCCTGGCTTCTTCTCGCCTCCGTCTCCCCAGGTGTCCACGCTTAGCAGCTTTCTCACCACCGCCAAACCTTGCCTGGGCACTGGGACCGTGGGTGGCCGCCTGTCCCTAGCTGTGGCTGAGCCAAGATTGCACTTGTGAGAAGGCCTGACAGGCAGCATGGGCGACATGGCCAATAGTTCCATCGAGTTCCACCCCAAGCCCCAGCAGCAGCGGGATGCCCCCCACGCTGGAGGCTTTGGGTGCACGCTGGCGGAGCTGCGCGCCCTCATGGAGCTGCGAGGGGCCGAAGCGCTGCAGAAGATCGAGGAGGCCTACGGGGATGTCAGCGGGCTCTGCCGGAGGCTGAAGACCTCACCCACAGAGGGTAAGTCCCTCTCAGGCTGCGTGCCAGCCAGCCCTGCTCCCAGCCTTCAGAGGAGCGACCTGAAGGCATCCTTACCCCCAAGGCTGGCCAGGGTAAAGGGCCACCTGTGCCCCTCCTCTCAGCCATTTCCCTTAAGGGGGAGATGCCCCGGGTAACCTGACCTGACCCCCTCATCTCCGCACCTCCACAATCAGGAGTTCTCCGCTCTGTAGAGCGAGACTGGGGAGGAGGAGATGGGAACTTCATGGGACACACATGCAGGCGGAATGGGCCCCAAACAGAAACCCTTCCGAGGAACAGGGCAGGGCAGGGAGGAGGAAGACTGCACCATCTGTATGTTTGGGGATTTCCAGTGTGCTCAACTCTGTGTTCAGTTAAGGGGGATCAGAACAGGAGGAAAGGATGCAGGGTACAAGCTTTCGGAGTTTCGGGTGACCGGGGCCTCTCCTGGGAAGAGAGAGGATGGCCTGGGGATGGCACGAGCCATTTGGGTCTGGCAGGAAGGGGTGACCAAAGCTGGGGCACGGGAGGCCCAGAGTGCTCATCAGAGGTGGCACTGACTGGCCACAGGCTGTCCCAAAGAGGCACAAGCCCAGGGTAGTGTCGGTCTCACTGCTGAGGGAGGCTCTAGAAAGCCCGGTGAGCACTGTCTAGAAAGATCTGGGGTGGAGGCCTGACTATCCCTGTGGGAGGCAATGCTCCACCAGGCCTTGTGAGGCCTGCCCAGCCCTGGTTGCTGCGGTCTGCCGTGAAGCGGGGACCCCCAGGAGCCAGGCCCAGCCCCAGATTCCAGGAGCCACAGCGTTCTGTGGCCCTGCGTGCCTGGCAGGGCTGCTGGGGCTATCCCAGCCTAGTGCCAGGCCTGTTCCCCAGCCAGTGCGGGCTGATTTGATCTGCTGCCCGTCTGGGCAACGCCTGGGCCCACCCATCTCCTCTGCTCCCAGCCGCGAGGCTCCTTGGCACCTCCAGCCTCCCGCTCTGCCCTCGCCCTCAACCCAGAGACTGTTCTCCTGTGGTTCCGGCCTCGGCCCCGTCTGTCTGCAGGTGGCACTCAGGCTACAGGGAGGAGTGAAGATGGAGGAGCGGGGCTGCGGGCCAGGTCAGGAACTCCAGGGTCTGCCTGGGTCTCCCTAGCTTTGTGCCCTGGAGCTGATGCGCCCGTGACACCCGGCCTCGCCGCCGCACACGCCCTCACAGTGCAGCTGCTGCTGGGGCCGATGGCTTGGCTCTGCTCCCGAGCATCTCTTGCCTTCCCTCCTCCTTGCCCAGCCCCCGAGGAGGCTGTGGAGGGCCATTTATCCACAAGGGCTCTGGCCTCTCCCAGATCAAAGGAAGCAGATGGGCCTCAGCTGTCTGCTCTTCCCCTGTCTGCCAGGCCTTGTTAAATATTTAAAATGTCAAGGCCCCTGGGAACCTGCCCGATTCTGCCATGGAGCTCAGGAGCTCTTGCGTGCCTGTGGAGGCAGGGGCACGGAGGCAGGGGCACATGTGGGTGGCTTGGCCTCTGACGGGCTTCCAAGCACCTGGGTCCCCAAGGCCACAGTGCAGGGAGCCGGCCAGGCCTGGATCTGCTGCCCACAGAATGAGCAGCAGAGGACCGGCCCCTCCCCTCTTCAACCCTCAAGGTCCTCAGGCTTGAGCTGTTGGGCTTGAGCTGTCTGGGTGCCAGGAGCGGGTGACTCGCTCCCCGCATCCCCTAGCCCGGCCGTGCACCCGGACCCTGGTGCTCAGACCCGCCCGTCCCTCAGTCCTCCTCAGACACAAGGGCCTGAGCCATGGGTGCAGCTGGCTTTGTTGTGCCCCAAGCCCTATGCCAACCCCCTGACAAGGTGGGCAGACTTGGGGCTGCCCAGGAGGCAGGCACTCCCCCGTGGGGCAGGTGCTTTATGGTGCACAGTGCATTGCGGGAAGGGGACTTTATCTTCTGGCGGTACACTCATCAATCCACTGCCCTCCCTGCCTTGGGAGCACTCCAAGAGGATTCCGGAACCCATCCTGGAAATTGTGCTGCTGTTGTCAGGAAACCTGGGTCTCAGGCTGAACTTAGAGGTGGGTTTGCCTGGGAACCTGGCCCCGCCCAGTCCCCCTCTGGGCTCCACAGGCAGTCCTGGAAAGGAGGGGGCGGATTAGCTGGGAACCGAGACGATATGCTCCTAATCCAATTCCGATGGCATCTGGCCTCTGCTCCGGGCAGGCCGCCCATCTGTGTCCATGCCAACCGGCCAGCCCCTGCCCCCATGCCCTGGACCTGGACTGCCCTCGGGCCTGCTGGGGAAACGTGCTCAGAGCCAGAGGGGCCGCAGCTGTGTTCCTCCCCCCCGTCAATGGGTGCTGCGGCGGGGCAGCCGTCGGGACTCCAAGCCCACAGGAAGGCTAAGGAGAAACGAGCAAGGCTACAGCTGCAAGGGCAGGTCAAGGCCAAGGGAGAGGCTGGCGAGGGCGAGGGAGCTCCTGGGGAATGGGCCAGGGGTCCTGGCTGCTCTCAGGGACAAACTGGGCATGTGAGGAGGGGCAGGCAGGAGAGAGCCCTCCCCTGCTCCTCTCCCTCCGCAGAAGCCCCACGGTTAGCACGTGCTTGTTCTTAAGTCACCTGGGGGGTCTTGTACTCCCTAGTACTGTCCCCACCTGGCTTAGCTCCTGTAATTCCAGGAGACAGTCCCAGTCCAGAGCGAGGTGCACACCCCTCAGTTGGGTCCCTGGTCCCCAGCTCCCTCGCCACCACCCAGGAGCTGAGGTTGTGAGTTAACCCCAGGCTCCCGATTGGGGCAGGCTCGGGCCTCAGCAAGAGGCCTTTGGCTCCCGAAGAAACCTGAGCCAGGGGGAGAGAGGCACGGACAGCTGCGGCTCTTCTGGGTGGGGAGGACGCCATGTGGCCATCGCCTAGCTGGGGTGAATGAGCCACGGCTGTGCGGGCGGCAGCTTCTGTTCCACTGCAGCCAGGGCTACCCCTGCCCCTCCTCAGAAGCCCCAAGGTTAGCATGCGCCTGTTCTCCAGGCATCTGGAGGGTCTTGTGTGCCTTCCCAGATCCACTGTGAGTACCCCATGGGCTGGGGCTGGGCTCTCTGGTCATCCCGTCCCTGCAGCACATGGCAGGCGTGAGCCCAGCTGCCCAGGGCTGGGAGCTGCAAGCTGCTGTCTGTCCACTAGGTGTCAGTGTGGGTCTGGTCATGGCCGAGACAGCACTGGGTGCCGGGTGAGCGCTCGGGAGGGCTCCTCTGGATCAGCTGGGGCTGAGAATCCTGGGGCCAAGGGTGGGGCCAGAGGAGGGTGTCATCCCACATGCCTGCCCCGGTAGAAGGTGGCTGAGTGGGTGTCCAGGCCTGGATGCCAGTCACGCATGTAAGCTTCCAGTACCTTCAGGCCAAGGAAGACTGAGAAGTGAGCGTCCTCAAGGATGACAAGTGACAGAATTGGATAGGGACAGGTGGCTCTGATTGTGAAGGCAAAGCCAATTTGGGGGCTTCTGAGTGGCTTTGGGTGTCATTCAAGTCGCCATGTAGACAAGCTGTGAGCCCTGGCTGAGGGATCAAAGTTGGCGCTGGAGCTGCGTTAGAACCAAGGCGGCTGGGTCCTGAGGGCCCTGTGCTCACCGGGTCCTGTCGGGCAGCATAGGTTCTGTCCTGACCTGGGCCACTGGCCAGAGCTCTGACTCATGGTTACAGGGCCCTCTCCACCTCCAGCCTCAGTGGCCTTGTCTGCACCCTGCAGACAGCAGCTGATCAGCAGCCCAGGGTGGGCAGTGTCTCCCCGACCCCTGCAAGGCCATGCAGCCCAGAAAAGGCTTGAAGACTTCCCAGTCCCCTCCCTCAGCACCGTGACTCTGGTTTGGCTTCTCCCCGCCTGTTCCCCACCGGGAACCCACTCCCACTCCCGTGCCTCTCTCTCTCCTCGCGTGACACCGTTCTTCTTCTTTGGGTCTCCAGACCCAAGAACTTGCATCTCCCATTAGCTCTCATGCTCCCTCCCCACTGCTTCTTCCCCGAGAAACTTCTGGAAAGTAAGCCTCCGCTCCCTGTCGCCAGCAGCCACAGGCACCCTGGAGACTCCTGATCCCTTGGCACTGGCCGTGCTCATGCCCCCATCCCTCAGGCCCTGCCCACCCTCTTTGCAGGCTGTTCCTGTCCCCACAGGTTGGGCTGTGTGACACTGCCAGTCTTTGGGACCGGCTGGCCCCATCTTACAGAGCTGGGGAGGGGGGTGTTGGTGACAAGCCTGCTCAGGGAATTCATAGGCTGGGAGCTAGAGAGGTGTTTCCTGACAGGCACAGAGCCCTGGTCTAGTCTTTGGCATCTGGTGCCATCCCAGCCTCCCCTGATTGGTGGCCCTCCCCATGTCTCCACTAAAGTCCCCTGGACACTTGCTCTCCTCCCCAGGGGACCATTGGCTGTACTCTTCTGTCCTGTCTCCTAGTAACCCTTGTTTACCTGGTCATACCCTGCTGGGTCACCTCTGCGCCCCCTTGTTGGGTCCTGTCCCCTGCCTTCCAGTGCCCCCTCAGCGGTAGTGTGGAGGTGGCCAGGACAGCACAGGGACCTGGGACCCGCTGGAGTCCGGGAGCCTCCTGGCCTGTTTTGTCATCTGTGTGTCAGGAGGAGGATGGCTAGGGACTCCCTGTGACAGCAGCCAGAGAGCCGCATGCTCACTCCCATGTGCATGCCCCCAGCAGTCCGCAGAAAGGCTCCTGTCTAGAGGGAGAGTCAGGCGCTGGCCAGACGGCCCCAGAGGGCTGCTGCCACCCCAGGAGCAGTCAGGCAGGGCCACATAGGAGGCCTGGGACACAAAAGGCCGACCCGTCCCATCCCATCCTCCCCTTCTGTGCTTCCCGGGCACTGTGCAGGCCTGGCGGACAACACCAATGACCTGGAGAAGCGCAGGCAGATCTACGGGCAGAACTTCATCCCCCCGAAGCAACCCAAGACCTTCCTGCAGCTGGTGTGGGAGGCCCTGCAGGACGTGACCCTCATCATCCTGGAGGTGGCTGCCATCGTCTCTCTGGGCCTCTCGTTCTATGCGCCGCCGGGAGAGGAGAGTGAAGGTAAGGCCTGGGGACCTGGGCTGGAAGGAGGAAGAGGAATGGGGCTTGAGATGAGGGACGGTCACAGGATGGTGACGTCTCCTCCACTGCTTCCCTTCTGTCCTCCGCACAGCCTGTGGGAATGTGTCGGGAGGCGCAGAAGATGAGGGCGAGGCCGAGGCTGGCTGGATCGAGGGGGCTGCCATCCTGCTGTCCGTCATCTGTGTGGTGCTGGTCACGGCCTTCAATGACTGGAGCAAGGAGAAGCAGTTCCGAGGCCTGCAGAGCCGAATTGAGCAGGAGCAGAAGTTCACGGTCATCCGGAACGGGCAGCTCCTCCAGGTCCCCGTGGCTGCGCTGGTGGTGGGGGACATTGCCCAGGTCAAGTACGGTGAGTGCCCTGGTCTTCACCCAACCCTGTCAAGGAAGCTCGGCTCCTGCTTCTGGGGAGGGTGAGCCAGAGGAGGCCCCCAGCACAGGTTCTCCCCGGTGGCCTGGGTGTCGTCACCTGCAGGAGGCGGGAGGTGGCGGAGGTGGGGGAGGTGGGGGAACACAGGGCAGGGCAGAGTGGGAGAGTTTCAGACACAGCAGGCCCCCGAAGAATCAACTGTCGCCACAGCCTCCACGGCGGGCTTTCCCCCTACAAAGGATGCAAATGTCCTCGTTCCCCAGAAGGAGGAGGGCTCCCAAGTCCCTTTCCCAGGCGGCCCATGGCACCTGACGGGACCTCCCCTGGGGCAGCCGGGAGGAGGCGGTGGGGAGAAAGGCCTCTGCTTCCCGGTGCTCTAGGCGACCTGCTGCCAGCCGACGGCGTGCTCATCCAGGCCAATGACCTCAAGATCGACGAGAGCTCCCTGACGGGCGAGTCTGACCATGTGCGCAAGTCAGCCGACAAAGATCCCATGCTGCTCTCAGGTGAGGGCCACCCTCCTGGCCAGCCTGGCACCAAGGAGTGTCGGCAGCCATGTGGCCCAGCATCCTGTCCACCTCCACCAGGGCCTTCCAGCATAACCTTCAGGTTGGGAATCTGAAGACTCCGCCCATCATGAGGCCTGATGGTGGCAGCTCCAGCCACAGGGCGAGGAAGCTGGCCCTCCAGGCCCAGGAGAGTGCTTTGTGTCCTGAATGGGAAGCCCCAAGCGGAGAGGCTTTCGGAGACCAGCACAGCGCTGTGCTTCTCCCAAATCCAGACCCTCGACAATATCCAGTGGGGGTAGTGTTCCCTTTCCAGAAGGTTTCAATGTAGTTCGGTGTTTATCCCAGTTGGAAACGTAGTGTGAAACGGGACAGGAAGGCTGGAGGCCCTAGGTGGGCCCTGTGGGCCTCGGGGCCTCCTCCAAGCCAGGGAGGAGGCTTCAGCCTATTTTTAAAGTGGACACCGCGTCCCTGCTTCCGGGAGACCCTGGGAGACAAGTTGTGGGCACTGAATATGTCTCCCACTGGGTGGTGCAAATTCCTGTCTCAGACTCTGTGTTGCTATTCCAGGCACTCATGTCATGGAAGGTTCTGGAAGAATGGTGGTGACCGCCGTTGGCGTGAATTCCCAGACAGGCATCATCTTCACGCTGCTTGGAGCTGGCGGAGAGGAGGAAGAGAAGAAAGATAAGAAAGGTAGCACAGCAGTGCCACCAGTCCCTGGTGCTGGTGGGGGCTCCTTCCACGCAGCCCATTCTTTCTTTGCGGGCTGGTGCCATTGGGGGCTCAGGGAGAGCCAGCCCAAGTGGGTGGGAGGCCGGGCCCTCTCTTCTGATTCTCCTTGGAGACTCCTCTTCTGAGGATTTCCCCCCCTGAGAGCCGGCAGGCCAAGGGCCCCTCCAGTGCCGTGGACGGGGAGCTTCCCTGAGACCACCATCCCCAAAGGTTTCGGGATCCCATACCTACCTGGGCAGGAATGGGGTCAGAGGGACAGGGGCTACGGGGAGCCTCATGCTCACCCTCAGGGCCCGTGCCCAGTAAGGTGCCAGCGTGGGAGGCAGCCAGGGAGGTGGGGGTCAGAGGTCAGAGGAGGCTGGGACAGGTGAGGGCCAGGCAGCCCACCTGTGGGTGGTGGCCCTGCCGTGGGGCTTACAAAGCTAGGCAAGCCTGACCAGGAGGGCCCATTCCTCGCCCTGTGGCTGGAGCTGCCACCATCAGGCCCTGCAGCGGGCGGAGTCCTCAGACCTTCTAACCTGAGGACTATTCAGGGAGGCCCTGATGGACAAGATCAAATGGCTGCCACCGCCCCTTCTGGCTGGGCAGCCTTGCTCTGGCCTGGGCTTGCCTTCTGGCCTCTCCTGCAGCCACAACATGGTAGGGAGCCACACCCGCATGGGAAAGCTCTGCTTCCTGCCAGCGACCTCTAGCCAGGGCCCTGGGGCCAGTGCGCGGGGCGTGGGGGCGTGGGGGCATGGGGGCGTGGGGCAGGCAGTCAGGGCCCAGGTAAAAGGTCAGCCCTGAGCCCAAAGCTCCCTGGAGGCAGCAAGGGAGTAGCTGGATGACCCTCTGTGGCCTAGAAGCTTCGCCGAGCCCTGCCTTCTGGCAGCCTGGGCCTGTGTCTCCCTGCACCGGCTCTTCTTTGTGGCACCAAGTCCTGTAGGGCTCAGTGCAGTGCCTCACCCCAGTGAGTGCCCTGGGGGTGCACAGGCAGATGGGCGGCCCTGGGCCTCGTCTGAGCTGGGCTGGAGTCCCTGCCTGGGCTGCCTCCTCATGCCTTGCACACAATGGCCTTCTCCCATTGTCCACAGGAACCCACACTCACTCCTCTGGAGTCTCCAGCCACCCTTCTCAGGCTGCTCACCTTCCCTGTACCTTAAATGAGTGTGTCCTTCCTAACTGTTCCAGGCCTCTCCTTTTTTTTTTTGAAATTGACAAGACCATTCAGCCCCTCCCAGGCCCCACCTGGCCCTCCTCTCCAGCACCCTCAGGCTGTGCTACTTAGGAGTCAGAGCTGGAGGGCTTCCTGGAGGAAGGGAACCCTGAGGGGGCCCTGGAGGGAGAGCAGCAGCTGGCCAGCTGGGGAGAGGGTACCAGCAAGACCAGGGGGCTCCCTGCTCGCCCTCCCCGTCTCTCTCGCCCCATCCCCATTGTTTGGTGCAGCCTGCCCGGTACACGCTTAGGATACTTGCCTTCTACCTGCACCCAACCCCCTATTTCTTGTCTCTTGACCTTGACTCCTATGCACCTTTCTCCAAGCGTGCTTCTCCTCCTCACCTTCCCCCCATTCCTGCCTCTTCTGGCGGGGCCCAGCCCTCCTCTTCCAGCAATGCTCATCCCAGACTTCCCCCTGCCTCCCTCCTCCAGAGGCCTCCCAGGGCCTGTGTGCAGGCTGGGTCCGGAGTCCATGCTTCCTTCGGGCCCCCATGGCCCCAAGGCTCTGCCATCTCCCCTGCTGTGCTGTGCGGTCATCGCACTGCCATCTTGTGTCCATGGGGGTCTCCCCTCCCTGCAAGAAGGGCCCTCTGTGCCCACAGGAACCCTGGGCGGAGAGGGCCTGATCAAATGCCCCACCCCTGGCCGAGTTGCGGGGGGGGCCCCTCCCTGCTCCCTGGGGACCCCGGATCCCAACCCCAACTGCCTGGGAATGCAGATGTGGCCCCCAGGAAGCTCCTCTAACTGCAGCTCTCAGAAGGGGTGACTGTGCCCACCACCTGAGCCCCTGGATAGGGCCACTTGGGGCCCAGCCTGGTCTTGCTGGGCTGCTGGGTGCCAGTGCTCAGGCTGGCGCTCCTGTGCTGTAGCCCTGGGTTGACCAATGACCTAAAAGCGCCCCACAGAGTCCTACAGTCTCATTCCTTTTTCCCTTTAAAACACACACTGGGGCCAGGCACAGTGGCTCATGCCTGTAATCCCAACACTTTGAGAGGTCAAGGCGGGTGAATCACTTGAGGTCAGGAGTTCAAGACCAGCCTGGCCAACATGGCGAAACCCCGTCTCTATTAAAAGTACAAAAATTAACTGGGCGTGGTGGTGTGCGCCTGTAGTCCCAGCTACTTGGGAGGCTGAGGCAGGAGGATCGCTTAAACCTGGGAGGTGGAGGTTGCAGTGCTCAAACACACACACACTGAGCTAACTGCTGGACGTGACTGCAGGGAAAACCGATCCCTAGGCAAGGGCAGCTGGGTGCTGTCTGCCTGGCTTCCAGGGGTTAGGGGCCATCTAAGTGAACCCCTTGAGCTGGTTTGCAGGGAGCAGACATCCCAACTTGGGGAGGTTCCAGCTTCCGGGAACCTCCCACTGCCAGCCATGTGTGACCCAGGGCCCTTCCAAGGCTGGCTTTAGGGGTTCACTGTAGGGCTGAGCTTAAGGCCCAAGGGGGAGCCCTGGGCAGAGGTCTGGCTCAGGAATGCCAGTGTTCATGGTGACCGTGTGCTGGGAGGTGGTGACGGGGTGAGCCTGGAGAGGATGGGGCATGAAGAAGGTGCTGCGGTGGGCAGTGCTTAAGGCCACCAGCAATCAGACCCCTCCTCCCCAACCCCCCTGCCACGCGGCCCCCAGGCTGTGCTGTGCATGTGCCTGTGTGTGCCACACGGTGTCCTCAACCCTTCGTGTCTGTCATCCCTCTTCCATTGTAGGCAAGCAGCAGGATGGGGCCATGGAGAGTAGCCAGACCAAAGGTAACGGGCGCCGCTGCTTGGGCACAACTAGCTTGGAGCCCTGGGGGTGGGGCTGGCGGAGGGCACAGTGTGGGGGGAGGGTCACCTGCCTCGGTGGCAGGAGCAACACTTGGAGACCAGGTGAGTGGGCTGCACAGTCCCGTCCCAGTGCAGAGGGAGGAGAGAGCACACCCCTGGGGCTGCTCAGGGCATCCTGGCCACAGACACTGCTGGCAGCTCAGCCCAGCCACCTAGAGGAGACCTTAGCCCAGCACAGGCGTAAGGATCACCTGTGAGTGGGCGCCCCGAGTCCACTCTGGCCAGATGAGAAAACTGAGGCCCAGAAGGGCTGACTCACCTGAAGCTCTGGGTCCCATTCAGTGTGTTTCCCAGGCCAGCTTCCTCTCAGCCAAGCCTGTGGACCTGGGAGACAGAGTGGTCGGCTGAGGGCCAGAGGCCCGGCTCTCCTCTCAGCCCCGGACACATGGCAGGTGCCAACACCCTGGGGCCAGCATGAGCCTGGCTATGAGACGCAGGAAGCAGGAGAAGGGGTGGGAGGAAGGGGGAGGAGGCCGTCCGTGGCCCACGGAGGACAGGAGATGTCGGCCAATGCAGCAGCCAGCTCTAGGTGCTGGAGTCCATGGGGGACAAGGCAGGTCCTGACCCTCAGGAAGGTCACAGGCAGAGATGACCCAGGCAACGCCCTGTGTGGAGCTGGGTTTGGGAGGGCACTGGGGGGACAGCCCGATGGCTGCAGCCCTGGGTTTAGGAGGTGGCGGCAGGTGGGGCACAAAGCTAGAGGGGCCCAGCTGGATGGGGCAATTGTGTCCTGACGCCACTGGGAAGAGGAGCCGTGGCGAATGGCCTCAGGCTGGCAGGTGAGGAGGAACAGGAGGAGGCAGAAGTGATGGCGGTAGTGCCAAGAGCCCCAGTGGATGGGGGACCAGAGTAGTGAGGGAGAAAGACGAGTCTGCTCTCCCCAGGTCGCTGCATCGGTCCCAGGGCAGAAGAGGGAGGTGGGGTGGCCAGGATTACTCTGGGCCGTGGAGTGGGTGCGGCCAGAGCTTGGCAGGGAGGGAGATGAGGAAGTGACGGAAGCAGAGGAGTGGGGAGAGGAGGGAGCCGGAGTGGGGGACACACCACCACCACGTCGAGGGCAGCAAGGATGAGGAGCACAGGACCCACCAGGGAAGAAGGGAGAGGAGCCGTCTGCTCCAGGGGAGAGGCAGGGAGGGTGCTGGAGGGACAGATGGAGCCCGAACAGGCACAGGGCTGGCTGGTGGGAGGAGAGTGCATGGGGCTCCTGGGCCTCCCTAAGGGAGGTAGGAGGTGGCTCGGACACCAGTAGGCAGATGAGTCAGCTCAGGGTTCTGGAACATTCCTTGGGCCACAGGCCTCTGCTCTCAGGTATTATTTGAGGCATTCCAGGACCAGTCACCCTGTCTGTGTGCCCAAATTCCTTGTGCTGTGTTTGTCCTCCCTTCTCCTGAGAGAACCATCTCTGTCCCACCTAGAACAGTGCTGGAGCCACTGCACCCACCCCAAGAGGGCCTGGGCTTGGGAGGCGAGAGAAGGGAAGCTGATAGACTTGGAAATAGGAGAGCTCCACTGAATCCCGTCTCCTCTCTATGGCGTGGCACGTCTTTCCCCCACGAAAGCCCCTTATAACCCCTTCTCCCCAGCCAGGCACTGACCTTGGCCATGGGGTTCCTCTGTGTGCAGCTAAGAAGCAGGATGGTGCAGTGGCCATGGAGATGCAGCCCCTGAAGAGCGCGGAGGGTGGGGAGATGGAGGAGCGGGAGAAGAAGAAAGCCAACGCACCCAAGAAGGAGAAGTCTGTCCTTCAGGGGAAGCTCACAAAGCTAGCCGTGCAGATTGGGAAAGCAGGTAGGGACAGCAGGAGGTGGAGGGCCCAGGCCATTGACTGGGCATGGAGGATGCTGGGCTCCTGGAGATGAGCCCAGGCTGTGTAGAGCAGGTGGGAAGGAATGTGGCAGGTGATGTGTGGGCCAGGCAGCCAGGGGCACAGGCCAGGCCGGCAGTGGCCATCAGGGCCTGGCGCAGCCCTTCCCTGGTGAGCCTAAGTCCCAAACCCTCGACGAAGGCCCCGGGTCACACACTGAGCCACTGCCCATGAGGTGCCCCTACCCAAGGCTTCAGGCTCTGCCCCTGGCACACTCAAAAGGCAGCTGGGGGCATGCAGGGCTGGTACCCCAACTTCTGGGGGGCAGTGGGGGATAGACGCTTGCTAGTCCTCCCCGGTGGTGCTTCTCCTGCCATCAGACCACAAAGTCCACTCCCCAACCCCAGCAGCACTCCAGAAGAGGGCACACAGAGCCCCCTTGCAAACAGGTCCCAGCTCACCTGCTGAGCCAAACCCGGGCTGTTTATCCTGAAACGCAAGGCAAATCTACAAGGCCTTCACAAATGCCTCCGAGACCGTGTCCATACCTCCTCTTCCCTCTTCCTGTCCCCCTCCTTCCCTCACCCGTGGCAACCCCTTTCCTCTCCTCCCCGCTCTGTGGCAGGGCTGGTGATGTCTGCCATCACCGTCATCATCCTGGTCCTCTACTTTGTGATCGAGACGTTTGTCGTGGAAGGCCGGACATGGCTGGCAGAGTGCACGCCGGTCTATGTGCAATACTTCGTGAAGTTCTTCATCATTGGTGTCACTGTGCTGGTCGTGGCTGTCCCAGAGGGCCTGCCTCTTGCTGTCACCATCTCCTTAGCTTACTCTGTCAAGGTAATCATAAAACTTACAGTTGATACTGTTTATAGACTCGGAAACTGGGGTAAGAAGTCATTGGGCGCCTTGGTGGCAGTATAAACTGGGGACGTTTGGGATAGCTCAAGGGAGGAGAGGAGGTGCCGAGCAGGGACCCAGGGGGCAGCTTTGCTGATCTGTCAGCTCAGGTCCCTGGGCATGAGATGGGCCAGAAAGCAGGCAGGCGGTGAGGTACCCAGGGGGTCAGCATCTGCACAATGTGGGCAGTAGGACGGAGGGGCTGGGAGGCAGTGGGGAGGCGGAGAATCAGCAGAAGGCCCGGGACACTGGGAGGCAGTGGGAGGAGGTGGGGGGAGCCAGGCGTGGGGTGGTGGGGTGGGAGAGCTGCAGGGCTGGTGGGTAACTGAGAGGGGGCTCGGGCAGGGGAGGTCCCGGGTGCGCATCCCGCCCCCACCATTAGATGAGGTTGCTGATGCCTTACAGCCTTGCTATTGGCTCAGGGCTGACCAGGTCCCCAGTGGGCTTAGTGCCACACATGGCGCTAGCTGAGCAAAACAGAGTCGCGCGATGTTTGTGTTGACATCTCTCACTCCTCCACCCCAACAAGCACCTGGGCCAAATGCCCACACCCTCGCCCTTTGCAGAAAATGATGAAAGACAACAACCTGGTGCGCCACCTGGATGCCTGCGAGACCATGGGCAACGCCACAGCCATCTGCTCCGACAAGACGGGCACACTCACCACCAACCGTATGACCGTGGTCCAGTCCTACCTAGGGGACACCCACTACAAAGAGATTCCGGCCCCCAGCGCCCTGACCCCTAAGATCCTCGACCTCCTGGTCCATGCCATCTCCATCAACAGTGCCTATACCACCAAAATACTAGTGAGCTGGGGCAGGAGCGGGCGGGCAGGGCCGGGGGCAGGAGCAGGGGAGGGGCCTGGCCAGGGTGCCAGGTGAGCTGTTGCAAGGTGCTCATTAGGCCCCCCCTTGAGAACTTTTGCCCATCCCTGGCCTCACAGGTGGCTCTGGCCGGGAAACCGCCCACACGCTGACAATGTGGTGACCACGAGGGGGCAGAGCTGGGGCTCCAGGGGCAGCATGGAGGGTGGTCTCAGGCCCCCAGCGCCATGCTAGCCCTCCTCATCTTGCAGCCTCCTGAGAAGGAAGGCGCCCTCCCACGCCAGGTGGGCAATAAGACGGAGTGCGCCCTGCTGGGCTTCATCTTGGACCTGAAGCGGGACTTCCAGCCCGTGCGCGAGCAGATCCCGGAAGACAAGCTTTACAAAGTGTACACCTTCAACTCCGTCCGCAAGTCCATGAGCACGGTCATCCGCATGCCCGACGGTGGCTTCCGCCTCTTCAGCAAGGGGGCCTCAGAGATCCTGTTGAAAAAGTGAGTGAGCAGCAGGGAGGCGCCGGGGTATGCACAGAGGTTCTGATTCTATTGTCGTGGTAAAAGAGGCCAAACATAAAATTCACAATTTCAACCACTTTACAGTGTACAGTTGAATGGCATTAAGCACATTCACAATATCACGCAACCATCACCACTACCCAGTTCCAAAACACCTCCATCAACCCGGAAAGAAACCCCAGGCCCATGAGCAGCCCTCCCCAAGCCCCTCCCCAGCCCTGGCACCCACTCATGTGCTTCCTGTCTGTATGGATTTGCCTGTCTGGACATTTCCTATCAAGGGACTCATACACTGTGTGGCCTTTTGTGTCTGGCTTCTTTCCTTAGTGTCAAGGTTTTCAGTTTCCCCCAGGTATTAGACCTCCCTTTCTTTTTTTGTTTTGTTTTGTTTCGTTTTGTTTTGTTTTGTTTTTTCGCTCAAGCCATCCTCCTACCTCAGTGTCCCGAGTAGCTGGGATTACATGTGCATGCCACCACGCCCAGCTAACTTTTAAATTTTTTGTAGAGCTGGGGTCTCGTCATGTTGCCCAGGGTGGTCTTGGAAGTCTTGGGCTCAAGCGATCCACCCACCCTGGCCTCCCTAAGTGCTAGGATTACAGGAATGAGCCACTGCACCCAGCCTGAACTTCCATTCTTTCTAAGGCTGAGTAATATCCATTGTATGCTAAAGCACATTGTGTTGGTCCATCCATCCATTCGTCCGTCTACCAGCACGTCTACCAGCACGTGAGTCGTTTCCACCTTTTGGCTGTCGCGAGTCACGCTGCTGTGAATATTCACGTACAAGTTTTTGTTTGAACTCATGTTTTCAGTTCTTTTGCGTGGACATCTAGGAGAGGAATGGCTGGGTCGTGGTGTCCACCAAACTGTTTTCCACAGGGGCAGCACCGTTTCATATTCCCACCAGCGACATAGGAGGGTTCCACCTTCTCCCCATCTTCAACAGCACTTATTTTCTGGTGTGACAATGCTGATGGGGGCCATCCTTGTGGGTGTGAGGCAATATCTCCTGGTGGTTTTGATCTGTGTTTCCTTGATGACTAACGACGCTGAGCCTCTTTTGCTGTGCTGAGTGGCCATTTGCCTGTCTTCCTTGGGGAAATGTCTGTCCTAGCCCTTTGCTCATTGCTGAGTTGGGTTGTTTGTCTTCTTATTGTTGGGCTGTAACATTCTTTCTGTATTCTGGATCCTAGATCCTTATCAGCTATGTGATTTCTACACATTCTGTCCCCTTCTGTGGCCTGTCTTCACTCTCTTGATAGTGTCCTTAGATGCACAAATGTTTTAAATCGTGATGACGTCCAGTTGATCTATTTTCTTGTTGTTGCTTAGAGATGATGAAAATTTTCTTAGAGATGATGAAAATTTTCTGGAATTGGAGACTGGTGATGGTTGTGCAGCTCTGTGACTATACTAAAAACCGTTGAATTATCTACTTTAAATGGGTGGACTGTGTGATGCGTGAATTATATCCCAATAAAGCTATTAGAACAAAGTGAGGGAGAGTGCACAGCGTCACCTCCAAATGCCCTGGCTTCCCCACTCCCACTCAGCCTTCCCGGACTCCACACCCTTGGCCTTGGCGTCTCTGTCCCCCACTGACCTGGCCCCTCATGACTGCCGTCCCAGGTCCCTCAGGGCAAGGTCCTCTGCAGGACGCCCAGGGCTCCCCAAAGGCCCAGGCCCACCCTCCTTCCTGGGTTCAGCGGACTGGACCACCAAGTGCACCCTGCCTGGCCGCCCCACCCACAGCGCTCTCCGAGAACTCTGCCAGGTGCAGCGCTCACCGCCAGGGCCAGGACCACCTCCTCCCTGGAGCCATCCCTGCTGGTGTGGGGGCCTCAGCCCTCTTTCTGTGCTTCTTTTTTGGTGGGCACGGAGGGACACTGAGGCACTGCGGACAAAAGGCCCGGCCCAGCTTCACTCTGCTGGCTGTGCATAAATGAGCCAGTTACTCCCCGCTACTCCCATGCCTCAGTTTCCCCGGTGGCATGGAAATCACAGAATACTTATCTCTGG
The DNA here is from genome assembly GCF_028885625.2 of Pongo pygmaeus. NCBI lineage: Eukaryota > Metazoa > Chordata > Mammalia > Primates > Hominidae > Pongo > Pongo pygmaeus. The sequence continues at coordinate 158,514,315 of NC_072396.2, forward strand.
GGAGGGGTGTGAGGGTTCCGTGGGTGAATCTACATCTGTAGGAGGCCCTCCGTCCACACAGCTTCTGTTATGATCATTTCCTTCATCACCAGCCTCCCGTGCAGTGGCAGCACCTGGCACTCGCAGCCCCACTGGCTTCTTCCGCCATGCCTGCCTCTGTGGCCCTCGGCTCCTTTGCTCCCTCCTCCCCCACCTGAATCCTCCCAAGTCCTGTCCCTTTTGAGAAGCTCCCGGAGTCATGAGTGCTCTACTGAGGCTGTGGCTGCCTGGACATGGTTATAGTGATTGTCCACAGACTTCAGTTTTTGCCCATGTTCCACCCCCTTGCCCCATGAAGTCTGTGGTGGAGCTGCCATGAGCCACATGCTCCTGCCTCCCTCCCGGTCTCTCAGCCTGCAGCAGTGCATGAGTGTCCTGGTGCCCTCAAGCAACAGAAATGGATTCTCCCCCAGTTCTGGAGGCCAGAAGTCCAAAAGCAGGGCGTGGGCAGGGCCGAAGCGCCTCCAAAGCATTTCAGAGAGGATGCATCCCGCATCCTCCAGTTTCTGGAGGTGGCCGCCAGTCCTCGCATTCCTCAGCTTGCAGCTGCCCCTCTCTAATCTCTGCCTGTTGTCACACACCCTTCTCCCTGTGTGTCTGTGTTCCCACACGGGGCTCTCCTCTCTGATAAGGACCCCAGTCCTTGGCTAAGCCCCCAATCCAGTGTGACCAGCGCTGTTTCTTGTTGTTCTCTCCCCACCTCCGCCTCATCTCTGCCCACCCCCTGCCTAGGTGTACCAACATCTTGAATAGCAATGGCGAACTCCGGGGCTTTCGGCCTCGGGACCGGGACGACATGGTGAGGAAGATCATCGAGCCGATGGCTTGCGATGGCCTCCGCACCATCTGCATCGCCTACCGGGACTTCTCTGCAGGCCAGGAGCCCGACTGGGACAACGAGAATGAGGTCGTGGGTGACCTCACCTGCATAGCTGTCGTGGGCATTGAGGACCCTGTGCGGCCCGAGGTAGCCACCACCTTCTCTGTGAGCTGCCCTGGTAACTGTGCCCTCTGCCCGAGCTTGTCCGAACTGGTAGGGGCGGCCTTCCTTCACACATAGCTGCTGCGGTCCCTCCGTAGTACACTTGAGCCCCGTCCTGGGTGCTCTCACCCTGACACCCGCACAAAGGCTCTGTCCTGCCTGCTGGAAGGCCCTTCCTGCTTGACCTATGGGCCCAGCTCAGGCTCCACCTTCTACCAGGTGAGAAGGTGGCAGTGGCAGGGAGACCGTCGACATTTGGGATCTGATCCACCCAGGACCAATGGACTGGAGGTGGTGCTGAAGCCTGAGGGGACACAGGTTTGGGGGACAGGGTGTGCGCTTATTGGTTGAGGGTTTGGCTGGGGCCACTCTACGGTCAGGACGTCCTGTGGGGAGCTCACAGCAAAGGTCCTGGCGGGAAAGGGAGCCCAGAAGCATATCTCCATATGGACGATGCCACCAGGGGAGTCCAGATGAGGGGACCTCGAGGGCCGCGTGGCAGATGCCATGGCCTGGACACTGGGAAGTCACTTTGTTGTTGAAAGATCCCAGACCCTGGAGAGTGTGGAGGATGGCCGGCCCCGGAGGGAGAGTGCAAGGCATGGGGTGCCCCTCTGTCTCCCCAGGGCCTCTGCATGGCACCCACCTGTGTCAGAAGCAGGGCCACTTTGATCCTGCCGATTACCCTGAGAACTTATATTTGTAGGAGCCACCCTGGGGGGTGGAGGTGCAACCTGGGAGGAGAAGCTTCTGGGCTCTCCTTCGGGAGACAGGCATTCATGTATTGGATGACGTAGCAAAGACACTCAATTCAAAGACAGTGCATCTAAACGCCAGCCATGGCTCATGTCAACAGAGCAGCCTGTGCCCCGAGAAGAACATGGTCACTACGCCCAGAGAGGGAGCACCTCGAGCCTGCCCCGGGAGAAAATGGGTGGTAGCGGAGGAGAGGGGACAGAAGTCCAGCGAGGGAAATGGGCCCCGCAAAGGTGGGCAGCGGCATGAGTCCCGGGCCCCGCTGAGCCTGGGAGAGCAGGAGGAGAGGGCGCTGGTGAGGTGAAGCAAGGCCACACTTGGGGACAGGCTTAGAGGCCTTTCCCTTCAGGAGCCATCGAGTCCCTCTGTTGGACCAGGGAGCAACTGAAGCACGGAGCAGAGGAAGGAATCTTGCCAGAGGGGCCCGGGGAATAGGGACAGCTCCTTTCCAGCTTGAGAGTGGCTGAGAGAGAGTCCAAGTGACAGGGCCAGGCTGCGGAGTCTGGGCAGACCCCCACAAAGACTGGCCAGCCTGCTGGTGGCTGAGGAGGACGCACAGAGGGCCCAGCGAAGTCCTGGGTGCCGGCAACAGGCAGTAGGACACAAGGGCCTCACTGAAACCTGCCAGGGTGCTTGGAGATGCGGCACGGCTGCAGCCAGAGGAGGGCCCGCGAGGCTGGGCCCTGGGGGGCCACAGGAAGCCTGTGGCTGCGGTGGTATTGATGCTGCTGGCGCTGGGCCTGCCAGGGGCACTGGCAACTTCTCCAGACACCTGGCTGGCTGCTGTGCTGTGGGGCCTTGGGGAGAAGGCAGGGAGCAGGGCTGAGCAGGCGAGAAAGGACAGCCTGGCCTGGCCCTTTGGGGCCATGGGGAAGGAACTGGGCTACACACACTGGGCCTGAGGAGGCAGGAGGCCTGGGTTCGCAGCTGCTGGTTTTGAGGCTCGTCACGGCCACTTGGTGGCAGCAGAGGGGTGGCTTCCAGACTCTTCAGGGACAGGCATTCACTGGCTCAAAGGAGAATTGTCTTCCTGTGGCTCGTGATCTTGTTATCCAGCACCCCAAGATCCTCAGAGAGTAGGAAGTGTCCCCGAGGCTGGCAGTGAGGCCAGTTGGTGGTATATGCTGCAGGAACCATTGGATCACCCTGCCACAGCTTAGAGTGGGGTCCCCAGCTGTCCCTCCCTGGCAAAGATCACAGCCCCCCTGCCCATGGCCTCATGGGGCGCCAGGATGCGGGGACTCCCAGGTCAATGTCCTCCCCTGGTGTCTCCCGGCTGCCCTACCCCTGGCTCCGGCTCCTGCGTGTCTACTCCCCCCCGCCGCCGCAGGCTCCCTAGGCCTGGGGGCTCGGCCACACCTAGGCTTCTGCACTTACCCGACGGTGCTCACAAGCCCCACTGCCTAGGCTTGACCTCCTCATTCAGGTTCCCAGACTGTGAACCTGGCTCCTCCTCTCCCCCTGCCCGTCCACCTCAGTGGCATCAGCTGCCTGACCCTGTCTCTCTGTCCCCGAGCCTGAAGAGCCACATACCTCTTCATTTGGGAACTGTCTTCCCTGTCCCCCCACCACTGGGACAATGCCACCACCTCCCGGCCGGTCTCCTGGCTTCCCGCTCTCAACCCCTTGCAGGCTGTTCGCTTTCTACTCAGCACTGGGGAACCTCTTTCTCTTTCTCCAGAATCTAATATGATGCAGGTGGTCCCCAACTTTTAACAATTTTTTAACTTGGTGCAAAGGTGATGCACATTCAGCAGAAACTTTACTTCGAGTCCCATACAACCATTCTGTTTTTCCCTTTCAGTGCAGTATTCAATGAGTTACATGAGATAATCAGCACTGTTTTCCACAGTAGGCTTTGTGTTCAATGCTTTTGCCCAGCTGTAGGCTAACATAAGTGTTCTGAGCACGTGAATCGGATGGCTTTACTGTCACCTCTGGCGGACCTTGGGCCACCTGCAGATCTGATGGAGGAAGGGGTACTGCCTCAACCCAAAATACGTCTTGCCTCGATGGCCCCACCCACCTCTCTTGTGTCTTCTAGGTCCCTGAAGCTATCCGAAAATGCCAGCGTGCTGGCATCACAGTCCGCATGGTGACTGGGGACAACATCAACACGGCCCGGGCCATCGCAGCCAAATGTGGCATCATCCAGCCCGGGGAGGACTTCCTGTGCCTAGAAGGGAAGGAGTTCAACCGGCGGATCCGCAATGAGAAAGGCGAGGTAGCACCCGGCTGTCTGCCACCCCAGATCCCCCTTCTCCTCCCCCAGCCCCCTGCGTGCCCGCCCTAGCTCTGCAGCATCCTTGTGCTTCCCCTCCCCAGATAGAACAGGAGCGGCTGGACAAGGTGTGGCCCAAGCTGAGGGTGCTGGCCCGGTCGTCTCCCACCGACAAGCACACACTGGTCAAAGGTAGCCAAGCTCCCACACCCCTTTCCTGGGGTGGCCAGCCCGAGGTTGTCTGCTTCCTGACACCAAAAGCCAGGTTCCCAAACAGGTCCCCAGGGCCTGCCTAGGAAGCCGGGTCCATTTGTCCCATTAGCCCAGAGCAGCAGGGCAGGGGCCCATGAGGAAACCAGGGTTCGGGGAGGGCCAGTGACTCACTCCAAGTCACACAGTGAGTCTCTAGAAGCAGTGGGTCTAGAGCCAGGGACCCAGGATTGTGTCCCCAGGCCCTGACCAGATCCCTATCTTCCCACCCTGGGAGATGATCCAGGTGACGGGGAGCACAGATAATTGGGACAGTCAGGACGGGGTAATCCCAAAGGGTTTTCACAGCCAACCTACCCCCATAGCTCCCTGGGCAGGGCTACACAGGGTTGTGGTGACAGATGGCCCCAGCCCTGCCCTGCCCTGATCTGTCTTCCAGGGATTATCGACAGCACCACTGGCGAGCAGCGGCAGGTGGTGGCTGTGACAGGGGATGGCACCAACGATGGGCCGGCCCTCAAGAAGGCAGACGTGGGCTTCGCCATGGTAAGCCACCTGGTGCCCGCCCAGCTCACCACGGCAGATGGGGCCTGCGTCTGTCCCATGGACATTAGCTTTGTACCAGGAAGTGGGAGCCAGTGTTGGGGCAGGTTACAGAGTGCCTGAAGGGTCTTTCTTTCACATCCTGGCCACTTGGGCCTGCGTGGGCTCTGCCAGTCAGGGGACATGTGGTTAAAGGCATCTGCTGTGATGCCCAAGGTGACAGTGGGCCCCAGACATACTGTGGAGAGGAAGGGGAATGGGGGGGGTGGGGGCTCATCACTGATGGCATTGCCCACCCCCTGTCCTCTCTAAATGGACTCTCAGCCCCAGATGAGGTGAGCAGAGTCCCCAGATGTGCTCTTCCTCCGCACTTCCTTCCCGTTGCTCACCCACTGAGCAGGGTAGCCCTGAAGACACCACCCACACGGCTGGTTGCGGCCCCTCAGTGGCCCCACAGCCACTGAACGCAACAACCTGGCGAGCCCCTCTCCCTGCCCTACCGAAAAGGAGTGTCACCCGGGGAACCCAGCCCAGTCCTTCCCAGCACCCGTAGCCCAGAAGGGAGCTCCAGCCCAAGCTTCAAGAGGTGGCAGCTCTCACAGGGCCAGGCTTGGGGCAGAGGAGAGGACTGCGCAGCTTGGCACAGCTGCAGCTGCGCCTCCATGGGACAGGGACTCCTCTGCAAAGACCCGGCCCGCCCAGGGTGTCCCCACGCAGGACTTCCCAGGGCTCCTTAGCCAGCAAGCCTCTCTGGAGTGCTAAGAACAGACCACGCTGCTTGGTGGCCACATGGTGGCAGCTGGGCTTTATGTGTAAAGCTGTGTTGATGCCATGTCATCAGCACCCTCTGTGTTTATGAGCAAAGCCCCCCCTCACCGTGACACGTGACAACTTACTGTTTGTAGTACAAGAATGTGTTGCATAAAAAAACAAAAAAAAACAGTGTTGTTCTTGGTTTTGGGAGGCGGGGTGGGATGTTATTCAGAAGGGGAGAGCAAGGAGCCAGCCCAGGCGGGCCAGGTGATCAAGGGGGGCTGGGGAAGGGGCCCCCACAAACATTCTGTGTGTGTGAGTGTGTGTGTCACCCCCCCCAGGGCATCGCAGGGACCGACGTGGCCAAGGAGGCCTCCGACATCATCCTGACCGATGACAACTTCACCAGCATCGTCAAGGCAGTGATGTGGGGCCGTAACGTCTATGACAGCATCTCCAAGTTCCTGCAGTTTCAACTGACGGTCAATGTGGTGGCCGTGATCGTGGCCTTCACAGGCGCCTGCATTACTCAGGTGGGACACCCGGGCTCAGGCCTGAGGGCCAGATTGTGAGAGTGAGGGTTTTGTTTTCTTTGCTGCAGATTATTTTAATTGAGATCAAATTCACATGCCAAAAATTCACCATTTTCAAGTACATAATTCAGCACTCGAATTTTTAGGACATTCACCACGTTGTGCAACCATTGGCTCTATCTAGTTCCAGAAGATTGTCATCATCTTAAAAAGAAACCCTGTGCTCTTGAGCAGTCATTTCCCCATTTCTCCCCCAAACATCCCAGCCCCCGGCAGCCACTCACAGGCTTCCTGAGTCTATGGATTTGCCTGTTCCGGACATTTCATTCCTATGGGATCAAATAATATGTGGCCTCTTGTGTCTGGCATCTCGCTTAGCACCGTGTTTTCAGGCTCACACACACCGTAGCAGGACTTTCGGCCTTTTCATGGCCTCATAACACTCCACGGCACAGACTGCCACATTATGTCTGTCTGTCCTGATGGACACATGGCTCGTTCCCACTTTTTGGCTCTTGTGAATGGTGCTGCCAGGAGCATCTGTGTATGAGTTTCTGCGTGGGCTATGCGTCCCATGGGAACCCTTTCTCAAGAGTCCCATTTTCCCCATTGGTGAGTGTCCAGATTTTCTTCGCCCCCCCCTTAGAAAGGGGGTGCAAATAAATAACTGTTTGTTGCTGACAGGGACTTAAATTGCCTGCTGATCAACTTGGTCTTTTCAAAACAATTTTTTTAATTGACATAAAAATCACATAACAAACTTCACCAGAACCATTTTAACCTTTTGAAAGTACATAACTCAGAGGTTTATATCCCTCCACTGTCTATTCCCAGAACACTCTCAGCACCCCAGAAGGACACCCAGACCCCGTGAGCAGTCACTCTCTACTCCCCAAACCCCAGCCCCTGGCACCCACTCATCTGCTTTCTCTCTCTATGGATTTGTCAGTTCTGGAAGTTTCCTATGAATGGAATCAGACAGTACGTGGCCTTGTGTGTCTGGCTTCTGTGAGGCTGATTTTTAACCAACAACTCAGAGGAGCTGAGAAGGAAAGTCCAGTTCAGAGTTTCTGCCTCCTCCTGCCCCTGAGGTGCAGGAGACAAGGAGAGCAGCCCTCACTCTGTTGCCCCAGATGGCAGACCCCATCGTCGGGCTGTTTTGTGGTCTGGGGTTTTTCACCTCCGGCGAGGGATTTGGAGCACACCTGCTGCCAGGTGAGAGAAGGGAGGCGGGCACGTGACAGCCCAAAGAAAACGCCCCGCTAGCGTAAAGGCAATGTAGGGATGGAGATGTCTGTTTTCATGGGCATGAAATCCTGGTGATGTGGACCCCATGAGGAGCCCCCAGGAGCTACTGGGTCTCCACCCCCAACCTTCCCGGGCAGGCAGCCCATGGAAAGGTGACTGCCTCCTCTCCGTAGGACTCTCCTCTCAAAGCCGTGCAGATGTTGTGGGTGAACTTGATCATGGACACGTTTGCCTCTCTGGCCCTGGCGACGGAGCCACCCACGGAGTCGCTGCTGCTGCGGAAGCCGTACGGCCGCGACAAGCCCCTCATCTCCCGCACCATGATGAAGAACATTCTGGGCCACGCCGTGTACCAGCTCGCCATCATCTTCACCCTGCTGTTTGTCGGTAGGCTGGCCAGGGGCACCCGGGAGGCCTTCGGGACACTGTTGCCACCACCTCGGGCTCAGATTCTATCTGGTGTGCCTCCACCTGTGTCTCCGCAGCCAGTACGGGTTGGGACGCTGCAGTTCTTGACTGGACAGCACACGGGGGAAGGAGCAGATGGGCCAGGCTAACAACCCTGCAGCCAGGCCTGCCGGTGGCCTGCAGCTCTTTCTCAGCCTCTCCTCCCAGGCCCCTGAGCAGCTGAGAAACAGTTCATGTCTTGACATCCTGCCCACGGCTGTGTAGCTGTGTAGAGTAGGCAGCTTCTACCCAGCCCCAGAGTGGCCACGGTAACCCTAGGAACAGAACAGCCCTCATTTACCCTGTGAAGATTGCTACTGTGGAGTGACCGGGGTGCTGTGCTGGAAGCTGTGAGGTGGGTGGGGGGTGACCGCAAGAGAGAGGAAGAGGAAGAGGGCGTCTGAGGAAAGCCAGCATTGCATTAAGAACATCCCTTCTTAATCCCTTCCTTCCTGCCCTCAGGCTCAGGGTCTGGCCCCTGGCCCAGAGGGGTCTCAGGACTCTGGTTGGTTGAGCCTGGGGTGGGTGTGGCTGCCTTGGGCCTTGGCTGTGAGCCAGAAGTGGCCGTCCCCTGGGACAAGGGACCCATCTCGGGAGCTACACACCGCAGTCTCGCTCCTGAGTAATGCATCATGCGCTGAGATGACTGTGCGTGAGTGGGGAATGTTGCTTTCCAGGGGAGCTCTTCTTCGACATCGACAGCGGGAGGAACGCGCCGCTGCACTCGCCACCCTCAGAGCACTACACCATCATCTTCAACACCTTCGTCATGATGCAGCTCTTTAACGAGATCAACGCCCGCAAGATCCACGGCGAGAGGAACGTGTTCGACGGCATCTTCAGCAACCCCATCTTCTGCACCATCGTTTTGGGCACTTTCGGGATTCAGGTAGGAGGGGCGGCTCCACTCTTGGCCTCTGACACTTGCAAAAAGTGGAGGTGGTGGGTTTCAAGACCCCACGTCCACCCCTAATACTGGCCTCCCCACCTCCACTCTCAGAAGGAGCCCCACCCCACCTGGCTTTCCTGTAGCCCCTGTCCTCTCTGCATGTCGGCGAGGGCCTTCTTCCTCTTCCAAACGTTGCTGGCCTTGCCCTAGGTTAGCGCGCTGGCTTCCAGAAGGGTTTCGTGAGCCTTCATCAGAACTAAGTTTTCTCACAGATGCTGGAAGGAGTCCTCCCTGGCTTCCTCTAGGTCTGCCATTCTCATTTCTAGCACTTAATTCCTTGGCATGAGGCTGCCATAACTCCAGAAGTTTCTTTTGGAGATGCCCTCTGTGCCCAGTGCTGACACACTAACCTCTGCTTCCCACAGTGCTTTGGACAGGCTGGTTAGCCCCACTGTCTAGGAGGGGCTAAGTGTTCTAAAATATAGTGTATTTGTAGAAAAATTGAGGTACAGTAAGGCCAACAGGTCAAGAGACACTTGCCACTGAAAGACAGTTTATGACTCACAGACCCCAGGAGGAGGGCACATGCCACACCATAGGGGCCCACATGGGAGAGCGCCAGGCAGGAGGTGGGGTGTGAGAGCTGTGGTTCCCTCGGGGAGGAGCGGGTGAGGCAGGGCTGGTAGGCTCAGGACTGGCTAGGCTGCGTCATTGCAGCGGTTCTAGGGCATAGGGGTGCTCCCTGGCTGTCTGGTACCTGGTCCTGGGCAATGAGCGCAAGGGGATAGTGGCCCGGAATGTGACAGTCCAACAGAGGACGGGGTCAGTTTGCATTTGGACAGCTTGCCCCTGCGAATTGGATGCCTCCCGAGGAGGCAGGAGGCCAAGACAAGGTGAACCCGGCAGGTTCTAGGGTCCTCCAGAATGAGGCGTGTCCAGCGTGCCCGCAGAGTGGGTGTCACAGCCTCTGTCTTGCTGAAAATAGGAGCATGGTCAGTGGAGCTGGGCCCCACTCCGAGGCTGGAGTCAGTAGGTGCCTGGCACCCAGGGGAGGTGGGGGCCATGCACTGCTCTGTCATCGCACCCCGGCCTTGTGGTCCTCTCGCAAGGAGCAGCCTGTGCAACTGGGGGAACCAACCAGGGTGGCTGGGCCTTCAAGGGGCTGGAGGACAAGGGTGGCTCAGGAGCCGCGGCTGGACCTGCCTCTCTCCCACTTGCCCTTCGCAGATTGTCATCGTCCAGTTCGGCGGGAAGCCCTTCAGCTGCTCCCCACTATCCACGGAACAGTGGCTCTGGTGCCTGTTTGTTGGTGTTGGGGAGCTGGTCTGGGGACAGGTGAGTGACAGCCCTGCCCCTCATTTCAGACTGCCCTGCAGACAGCTTCTGTAATGGGCCCACTTGCCTTAACCCTGCTTCAGAGCCTTGGGGTCCACACCCTAGGAAGCACACTGAGGGCTCAGGCCTGTGACACACCAGGACCCAGGGACAGGCCACAAGGGAAGGTGTCAGCAAAAGAATGCAAAAGAACACGGCTGGGATGTGACAGGGCCCAGGAAAACTGCCCACAGCTCCCCTTTCTATGATAAGAGCCAAAAATTGCCCCTTCAAACTGGGTGGGTAGCTTGGGAAATCCCCACATATTTTAAAGCAATCAAACAGCACCCTGATCAATAATCCATGGGGCGAAAAGAAAAAGTCTCCAGAGAAATTAGGAAATATTTTGACCTGATGGAAAGGACAGAGAGTCCCACATCGAGCTCTGTGGGCCTGCAGCTGAAGCTGCACACTGGGAGGTTTCTAGGACCCCACAATTAGATCAGGAAGAAACAGCCTGGGTATTTAGGATCCGCTTATCTCTGTCTTCATCAGCTCCGACTGCCATAGCAAAATACCATAGACTGGGAGGCTTAGACAACAGACACTTACTTTCTCAAAGTCCCGGAGGCTGGATATCCGAAGCCAGGGAGCCAGCGGGGCCAGTTCCTGGTGAGGGCTCCTTCCTGGCTTGCAGACAGCCGCCTCCTCACTCTGTGCTCACGCAAGGTCTCTGGTGTCTCCTCTCCTAGGAGCATTAATGCAGTAGGATCAGGGCCCCACCTTGGTGACCTCATCTAACCTTGATCACTTCCTTACTCCAAATCCAGCCACACTGGGCACTAGGACTTCAACACATGAACTGGAGAGCACAGTTCAGTCCATAGCACTCTGGCTTTTCCTTTTTTTTTTTTTTCTTTTTCTTTTTCTTTTTTTTTTTTTTGAGACAGGGTCTTGTTCTGTTGCCCAATGTGGAGTGCAGTAGTACAATCACAGCTCACTGTAGCCTCGAACTCCCAGGCTCAAGTGATCCTCCTATCTCAGCCTCCCAAGCAGCTGGGACCACTGGCACATGCCACCACACCAGGCTAAGTTTTGTATTTTTTGTAGAGATGTGTTGTGCCATGTTGCCCAGGCTGGTCTTGAACTCCTGACCTCAAGTGATCTGCCTGCCTCAGCCTCCCAAAGTGCTGGGATTACAGGCATGAGCCACCATGCTCGGCCTGGCTTTTGTTTCTTGATCTCTGTGCCGGCCTTCTTGCTGGCTCCAGCATTAGTGTCCTCGGGGACAGCCCACCCAGTTCCTCTGTTTCATTTTCAGAATTCTCCTTTCCCTCTGCTACTGCACCTCACCTCCCAATCACACTTGAACCTGGTTGCTCCATGGAGTCCCTTCACTTCCCGAAACCTGGACTCTAACCACAGCCCAGAGGGGTGCCAAGCCCTCTTCTTGCTCTTCAAGCTCCCAGGCCACTGGCCTTCTGGTCCCCCCAGGAATGTGGCACCAGCCTGTAGCTCGGCCTCTCAGGGCTACTGGGTTGTCCTTTTCATTTTTAACCTTGTTCAGTTACAAAGATAAAACAGGTTCAAGTGAAAAACGAATAGAAGGGAATCTCTGTGAACCAGTCCTCAAGTCCCCTCCTGGCCACATTCGACAAATACACTGGCATAGACACCCAAGACAGACGAGACGTCTTGTTCTAGAACTCCAGATGCCCATCATCCCTTTCTGTGGCTTCCCCTGCGTCCTTCTAGACTGTTCCCCCCACTTCCCAGTGGCCTACAATATGCAAAGCCATGCCCTCTCTTTACTCCTGCCAGGCTCCTTATCCAGTCACCCTTTCCAGCTGTCACCCTCCTTGTCACCTCCCACCCTCCCTAGCCCCCAATGCACAGGTCTTCTCTAGGCTGGTGTTCCTCCGGGAGATGCCCTCTCCAGGAGAGACTAGGCCAGAGCTCCAGCTGTCCTCTCCCAGGGGAGTTGCGCAAACAGCACCTGTGTCTCCCGGCAACGGTGTGGAGCAACATGCAGGGAGTATTGTCAACCAGGGCAGCTCACCCAGGCCCCGGTGTCCAGGGCTTTTCTTGCGGTGGTTCACAGAGCCATGCTGTGGTCACGTGGCTGGCCTCCGTCTCCAGCCCTCTGGAGGTCCAGCTGTTAGTGTAGACTACGGGGCACGGTCCCCAGCCCCCTGCCCCAGTGAGCCATGCTGCTCTCAAGCAGGATGTTCCAGGGGCTTAGCGATCCCTCCCAGGAGCCCTTGCTGCACAGCGTTCCACTCGGGCCACTCCCCGGGACCTTTGGCTGAATGGAGCTCCATGGAGGATCCGCTTATCTCTGTCTTCATCAGCTCTGACTGCCATAGCAAAATACCATAGGCTGGGAGGCTTAGACAACAGACACTTGCTTTCTCGAAGTCCTGGAGGCTGGCCCAGAGCTCCACGTACTCCTGAAAATGCATCTCAGCCCCCCGGGGGAACACTATGCCAGTTCTCCAAGGGCTGCCAGTTCCCGGGGGGACTGCTCTAGCTTTACTCCCTTTGCTTAGTCACAAAAACAAATGACATCCTTTGGAAGAAGGAGGCCGGCGTCTCCCTCTGGAGAGGGACCTTACGCCAGGCAGATGCTGCTCAGCCCAGCTCTCACGGCCACTTCCGTGTGGCTCCCCCAGGTCATTGCCACCATCCCCACCAGCCAGCTCAAGTGCCTGAAGGAAGCCGGGCACGGGCCCGGGAAGGACGAGATGACTGACGAGGAGCTGGCCGAAGGCGAGGAAGAGATCGACCACGCCGAGCGGGAGCTCCGCAGGGGCCAGATCCTCTGGTTCCGGGGCCTGAACCGGATTCAGACGCAGGTAAGCCCCGCCTCGCTCTCGCCCTGGCCCTTCCACCCCGAAAGGGTAGAGGCAAGCTGGCCAGCAGCAGCTGAGAGCCGGCCGTCTGCACCCGACACCCACAGGGAAACCCTTTGGTCTTGCTGTCAAGGTCACAAAAGCAGCTGCCAGTGTCCCCTTTGCCATTCCGGGGTGTGCCCGCTGATGGCTGTGGCACTGAGGTCGCCTCTCCCTGACAGCTCCTTCAGAGCCCAGGCATCCCCTGTAGCTAAAGGTGTGTGTGGGTGACTAATGGCTCTCTCAGAGGCACAGGCCAGCACTGTCCTCATCACTGCTGGGGCTCGCTTTACTTGGTGGGAACGGCCCCAGGTCATAGGAAAGTGACATTATTGGGAAGACAGGCCCATTTCAAACAGCCACCAGCGAGCTCAAGTTTCACTGGATGACACTGTAAATGCGATGGGGAGACTTCATTTGGGAAGTGAACTCTGGCCACCGAGTTGGTCCTTTCTGGTCATCCAAATCACCAAGGGTTGGGGCCGGCCGAGACCAAGGGCATCAGCTGTGTTCCTCTCTGAAGTCAGATGGCCACCACTGCCGCCAGTATCAGGCGCTTGCCAGAGCTACCATGCTCCCTTGTTCCCATCTCCTCCCGGCCAACAGTTTTGCCAGGATGCTCCAGACTCGCTGTGTCTCCACACCCCTGCCTGGAACTCTCTTATGATCCCACTACAGCCTGGCCTGTGCCCGCCACTCCCCAGAAACGGCGCTCGCCTAGGTCTGCAAGGCTCCCTTCCGGCTCGTGGAGTCGGGCTGTCCCTGCATCGTTCCTGCCTGCTGTGGGCACTGCCTGGAGACTTGCTGTCCTCACCCGCCTGGCACCCCCACCTCCTGCTCAGCCCTCGCCCCACCCTGCTGTGGCCCTTGAGTGCTGAAAATCCCGGCCGGGGAGGAAGAAAGGGCCCATGGGAACCCCACCTGCGGCCTGGCCCCTCTCCCACCGCAGCCCCTGCAGCCTCTCCTTCATGGCCTGCCCCTCCCCCAGCAGCCTCCAGAGGGCCACCCAGCATGCTTCACACTCCACCTCCTTCTGCAAGGCCTGGGCCACCGTCTCTCAGGTCACAGCCATCACTCCCTGCCCCTCCAGGCCCTGTCCAGGATCCCCAGTTGCAATGCCCCTGACATGGAGCGACTGACCCTCCTCCCTGAGGTCCTGCCAGAGTAAGGACACCACTGCACACTTGGCTGCGGAGCCAGGGCCCGCCTAAGCCACCAGCCCCAGCTCAAGCGGGAATAGGCGGGGCCTGAGGCCACACCCCTTCCCAGGGTCTGTCACACATCACCAAGGGCTTGTCCCAAAGAATCATCCATGCAACTTGCACAAAGCTGTTCTCGGTGCCCTGGGTCCTGTGTTCCCTCCCAGTGGTCTCAAGGGCCGAGTCTCAAGGGACCCAGCCTCAGGGCAACCCCACTCCCCGGGCCTCAGCCTCCTTTGCTTGCCTTGGCTCAGCTCAGCCCCTCCAACACCACCCTCTGCGGTGGGACTGGTGGAGCCTCTCTCCATTGTCCTAAGGATGAAGTCCACGCTCCCGACCATGGCCTTCAAGCCCCTGCCTCTTGGTGTCACCCCAACCTTCCTGCACCCCCGCACCCCCGGCTGCCTTTCCAATCATGCCCTCTGCCCGCCTGTGCCACTGCACCTCCCCAACTCCCGCTGCGTCCCCTGGGCACTCATGCTTACAAAGCCCTCTTTGACTCCTCTCACTCTCACCACGGGCTCCTTGCAAAACTTTCCAGAGCTACAGAATCCCCAGAGACCACGATCATGCAGGGCTAGGTCAAGGGGCAACAAAGAACTCCACATTTCAAGAGCCCCCCGGGGTCCAAGGGGCCTCTCCAGCTGAGAACCAGGAGACGAGGCTGGCATCCTAGGCACCTAACACAGCGTAGCCTGGGAAGGATGTGTTAGGTCTGGACTCTGAACACTGTCACCTATGCCCTGGCCTGGCCAGAACACAGAGAGCCCCGGTGAGGAAGGGGAGCAGGCTTTGTCGCCAGATGGCCTGCGTCTCCCCTCCCACATGCAGGGGCTACTGCCTCAAGCACAATGCCCGGACAGGCCAGGAGTGCAGCACAGATAGTCTGTTCTCGTTCCCTGCAATAAATATTTCTGCGCTAAATCTTAAACACATCAAATGTTAGAAGCAGCACTCACATCTCCCCCAGTGCCCTCCTAGCAGCCCAACTGTGCCTTCTATGAGACCATGCCTATGAGCCCCCCAGCTGCCCCCAGATGGGCTCTTATCTATCGTACCCCTGTTGTGCTACAGAGCCCAAAGCTGCCCAAGCCTGGGGTGGGGGGTGAGGACAGCAGGACCTTGCCCCTCAGCGGCCCACTTCACTCCTGCCGCCGCAGCCGAAGGCGACGTTAGGTTTCCCAGCAGCTGAGACAACAGCCCTGCCCTGACCTGCAGCATCAGTGGTGTCAGTGGTACCCTGGCCACCTGTGTGTCTCGTGTCCTCTCTATGTGGGGGCCGCTGCAGCCTGGCTAGTAGAAGCGAGTCCCATCGGTTAGAGTCTTAGAGTTCCAGGCTGTTCCAATTGTCGGTGCTCACAGAGACACAGGCTGCTGAGTCCCCTGCTTTACCTATGAGGAAACAGGGTGCACTCCTTCCCCTTGGCACAGCCGATCCGACTCTTCCACGGGCTCCTGACCCCCATGGCTTTTCGCTTTGACTTTGTCACATCCAGCTCACCATGTTACTCAGGAATGCTGAACCAGTCGGTTCTTTTAGCCAGCTATGTAAGAGCATCTGCTCTCTTTGATTCGAAATACCTGCTTGAAAAATGGAGCTAAAGCTTGAGAGAAGCCCGTCAGGTTGTACGTATGCCCCAAGCCAAGAAAAACATTTCCTAGGCAGCTGGCCCCAGGTTTCTGCATTTTGGGAACCACAAAATCGCTCCCCAGATTTTGGAGGCCGGCACAAGCTTTTCTGTTGCTAAGTGAAGGCATTTTGTAACCTGCTCGCACCATGGTTCCATACTAACATATGAACGCGCCAGATGGACAGGGTGTCATTCCAGAATAAAAGAGTCCTTCAAACCCAGAACATGTAGCTTTTTGAAGCGCTCATGACTCGGTCTGTCTTTTTTGCATCCCATTATAACGCAAAGAGAAGCTTCGTCAGCAACTGGGCCTTGCTTCTGGCTCAGCTCTTGGGCTTCCAGGTATGGGGTGGTGGCGACTGTGGTATTGTCACTGATGTGGCTCTCCCACTGGGACACCATCTGTAGCCAGGCCAGACCAATGCAAATCTGAGGCAGGAAAGGCATCTTTCCTATCCCTCATCACTTTTGCCGCAGCGAGAGTTCTCTCCTGCATCTAGACAGGAGACCCCCACTGCAAGCCACCGCGACGCCATCACATCCACCATCCTCCTTCCGTGCGCTGACACACTCAGTATGCGTTCCTCACGGTCGCAGCAAGTGCCACGAGGTTCCCCTTGTGACAAGCAAGCGAGTGGGATGTGCTGGGCAGAAGGGGACTGGGCAGGCTGAGAAGAAGGAGAAGTCCTTTCCACAGCGCGTCAAGGGCTGAAGTGGCGTACATCCTCATTTTGGCTGGTGCAGGGGGAGTCTGAACACTCAAGCTGCCTTCTTCCGCGAAGCCCTGGCCGGTTTCAAGACACCCAGTGAACCTGGTGGCCGCCACATAGCACTGCAGGGCTCGGGCTGGAGCAGGTAGCTTTGGGCTCCAGATGCACACACTGGCGTTGCTGTTCACATCATCTCCAGTGAGATGGACATGAGTCCCCATCCCAGCCAAGGGCAGGTCAGGAAATCCAAAGACACTGGGTCAAGGCCCTCCTGCGGGCCTCAGTTTCCCCAGCCTCGCTTCCCCTTCAATTTGTAGGAAGCTGTAAGAGTGGGGACAAAGCGAAGCCATGGCTGCCAGTCGGTGGGAAAACCCCCTCCTCCGCTAGGTCCATTCTTCTGCTGAGGTTTCGAGGGGGCGCCCCCTGCCCAGTCACTCAGATGAGCCACAGAAGCTGGCAGAGATGGGCAGGCGGATGGAGCGTGGGGCATAAGTCCTCCGGGTTTAGAGGAAGCAGGGCGGGTTCTAATAGGAGCGTGTCATGTCCCTCATGTGTGTTGGAGAGGGAAAAAAAGGTTGAGAACTATGAAGTACTTCCTGACAAGTGGCTTGCAAGGGGCATTTCTGACATGTTTGCAGTGTGCCCTGACTTGTGACCCCCTTCCCTTCCCAATCTCATGACCGCTAACCGTCTGCTCAGCAAACCCTCTCTCGGTGGGTGGCACAGAGGCTGGCCTCAGTCAGGGCCCTGTCCAAACATCGCCAGCTCCCAGTGAGCGGGGTGACCCGATGAGGCTTTGCTGTCACCCTATGTGCCCAGTGGTGGCCCCTATCCTTGCCCAGCCCTCCCCTCCGTGATAGCCTGGACAACAGTGCAAGCCAAACTTTATCTCATTTTCTCTCCCACAGATGGAGGTAGTGAGTACCTTCAAGAGAAGCGGTTCAGTTCAGGGTGCTGTGCGCCGGCGGTCTTCGGTCCTCAGCCAGCTTCATGACGTAACCAATCTTTCTGCCCCTCCTCACGCAATTCTCTCTGCTGCCAATCCCACCAGTGCTGCTGGGAGTGAGTCTTGACTTCCCTTTTCTCTCATAAATGGCATCTCTGGGGAAGAATAAGCCTCCCCAGCTCGGCCTTCTCTCTTTTCCAGTCTTGCATTCCGCTCACCGTGGCTTTTCTGTTCTCTCTTTACCGCCCTGTCCAGTCCTTCCCGCCCAGACGGTGTCTCTCGAAAGCCATATTCTTTTAAGAAACGTATTCAACCCATGGCACTTCCGGACCTCCCGTTCTTTGCTTTGTTTGGTTTTGCGGTTTGTGTTTAGTGCTCCTTGTGCCATTGGTTCTCTTTTCTTGAACTTGTCTGCCTTTGCCGATGGTTCTTCATGAACTTGGGCCGCTTCTGGGGGTGTCTGGTGTCAGGCTGGGGCCTTGCTCAGTGTTCAGTGGTGCAGCGTCAGGGCAGCACGCGGGTTCAGGGCTGCCTTCCCGGGGCTGGAGGGGTGGCGGGTGCCTTTCCCACACTGCTTGCCTCAGAAGAATCTAGCCCGCGTACCCAGGAACAGGAGCGGAGCTTCCAGCATCCTCCTTGAAGTGGTTTCCTAAGGATGCCGCTGTCACCTGTTCCCAGGTGGGTTCAGTGCTGGCCAATCACTACTGCACAGGTGGTGCCTGCCCTGTAGGCCTTGCCCCAAGCCACCAGGTGTTAGAGGTTTCCCGAGAACTGGCACTCAGAGGCCGGGCACCACTTCTCTTCAAGACGTTGCCAGGAAAATTTCCCAGCACGCTGGCCACAGTTGAAAGAGAACCCAGGGGCTATCCTAAGGAGGTAGAAACTTCCGTAATTGCTCACATCTTTTTACAAAGACAAAGGGAAGGCCACTCTACCGCTGACCCCACCACCCTGATGGGAGAGAACGCAGGGAACCCAGTGGGCCCAGCCAGGCAGCCTGCTTTTTCCAACAAACTCAAGAGAGTTTATACACCAAATAGTAAACCTTCGCGCGTGGGCCCAGAGCCTTTGCCAGGATGGTTCTATGCTACCTCTTTCCTTTCCTTCTAGCAAGCCCCCGAAGCGCTCCCCTCTGCCAACACGAACACGCCACTCCCCTGCAGATGGGAGTCCTTAACCACGCCTTTTTCCATCACAGACTCTTCCAGCTTGATTTCTTTTCTTTTCCTTTCTTTTTTTTTTTTTAGGAACTGGTGAGAGGTCCCTGGTGGGGGTCACCCCTCCTCTTGCATAAGCTGTCATTTTGGGCCACTCTGTCCTTTAAGGAAGGGAGGAGGCCCATCCTGTCCCCCTTGGGAACAGAGCACGTGTGCACGCACACACACACACACACACACACACACACACACACTCCTTCTCCAAACCACAGGCCACGCACACCTCCAGCTTGCTCCACACTCATCATGGGGCCACCTACCCTGGTCACAAATATTGGCTGACACCGTGGCAGTTGGGCTGAAAAGCAGTCGGCGCCTCCAGTGCTCTAGACGTGGGCCCAGAGGGGCCTAGCCGCCACTCCACCCAGAGAGGCCGACAGGAGGCTCTGCCAAGTCAGTTAAAGCCAGAAATGGTTCGTGGCCTCCCAGCACCTTCCTTCCTGGGAGTTGAGGGCAGCAGGGGGCATGGCTGTGCCTCCGCCTCCCTCCCCCTTGCCTTCCTCCGTATGTCTCTTTGCCATCTCTCTCTGTGCTTCCTGTCTGTCTGTCCATTTGCCCATTTGTTGAGTTAAGGGGAAGACAGCCACCACGGCCCCACTCCACGCGTTCCTTGAGCCTTCTCCACAGCTCTGGCCTCATCCCACCCCAGGACCAGCTCCTTGTCCCTCTCCAGGTCCAGCCCAGCCTCTGTGGGGCCTGCTGTCTTTTCTCCCTCTGGATTCCTCCTGCTTCCTCCCTGGGGTGGCCTCTTGCTCCTCTCTTCCTTGGCTCCTAGCAGTTCCTTCCTGCCTTCATTCCGTGGCCATCTGGCCCCCTCCTCCCCACCTCCGGAGCCTGGCAGTGCCGGGTAAGTAGAGTGGGAGAGACGCCACCCCTCCTGCTGTTCACAAGTTATTCCATGGGGGCCCTAAGTGGCGGATAGCCAGAAGGAGGGCAGCTGTCCCTTGCACACTGTGTGCTCCAACAGAAGGTGGGTGGCAGGGCCCTCTGAAGAGGCCCATCCCAGCTGAACATCAGCATCCCAGAAAGGACTCTGCCGTGGAGGAAGATGCTGGCTGGGGACCTGGCAACACCAAGGACATGCCCACTTCTGGAAGCCACCTGCCAGAACCACCTCCTGCCATCATCACAGTGCAGCGGATTGGTTTAGAACTCAGAACCCAGCCCCTACTCCACGCTTCAAGGACCCCAAGCAATCACCAAGCCCAGCACCCTCATCCTAGAGATCAGGGGAAGGAGGTTGTCCCCAAGGGCCAGGACCTGCACTGGGTCCCATAAGCAGCCGGGCCTGGCAGAGTGGGGACTAGCACCAGCGCCCACCCTCTACTTGGAACTTTCTGGTGGATGAGAGATGCTCTGAAGGCTGTGACGGAGCTCCCCTAGACAAGAGGGCTGCCCCAACTAGGCCTGCAGGGGCGTCAAGTCACGTGGGTTCGTAAGGCAAACCCACGGTTTCCCATCCTCTTTGCCTGCTCCAGGCCAGGCTGCCTTTCAGCCCACCAGGAGTCTGGGGCCTTTCTGGGCACTGGAGCTGCCTCCGTCCCAAGCCTTTCCTACTAAGGACCTCACGTCCTCCAGGGAGAAGGGCCAGTGGTTGGTACCATGACATCCCCTCACCCTGTGCCCCTGGGGCCAATGCAGGAAGTAGCAAGGGGATGACTAGGAGGGGTCGAGAGATTCGGGATCGCTGGTGCTCAGTGCTCACACACTCGAGCCCTCCCCACCCTGTCTAACCTCCGACGCCTTTGCTGCTTCTGGACTCAGGAGTCCCAACACAGGCCCCGTCCCTCCTCTGCATGCATTGTCAGACTGTGCCGGCCACAACTTCTGACCCCCAGCTCCAGGCAGCCTCCACTGCCCCTCCCCTGCCTGGCCTGGTGACTACCCCACACCATGCCCCAACCACACACTCACACACCGAGGCCACAGTATCACCCTCCCTGTTGGGTGTCCACATTCCGGAGAGCTGGTCAGGGACAGCTGGTTCAGTCACTCGGGTCTACCAAGGGCAGCAGGCACGGGGGGCTGCGCGTCTGCCACTAGGAGGCATGGGAGGGTGCGCGATCATTTGGAAAGCCCCATCAAAGCCACTTGAGAGGCCCTTTATGTCTGTTTTCCACTGGGACACACAGACACACCCCAGCCACGCATCCAAAGTCTATCCTTCCAGCAGCACCACGCCAGGTCTGTGTGAGATGCTTACTGTTGGAGTCGTTCCTGAGATGCCTCCTGACCTGGCCCAGCAAAGGAGCAGGGGTTAGGCAGCGGGCCATGAGTCTGGTCCCATGTGGTCACCGGGGGTCCCTCAGGGCCGTTTAGTCCCGGTTAATCATGCTGGAAACAGATCACAGCAGTTGCTTGGTTTTATTGGCTTTGGCAACATGAAAACCGTGTGGCCAAAGGGGCCAAACCGGGCCACGTGAGTCCCAGGCTTTCCCTGGACACTCCTTTCCAGGGCCCAGGGCGACATGCTCACCACACTCACAGCCCCGTGGTGGAAGGAGTCTTGTTTTCTGGAGTTTGCTCCATTCTCAGGAAGGTCATGTGCTTTGAGCCAAGCCTCCCTACCTGGTTTCTGGGAACGGTGTATTGGCATTTTTTCTCAGATCTTTGACAGTCTGCACCCTGCCTCCATGCTGGAAGCAGTAGCAACCCTCCCCCAAGAGCCCTGCCCTAGGCTTTCCTGGAACCCTGGGCCCTACCACAGGGGAATGCCCTTCCAGGCAATCCCTAAAGTAGACACCAGAACGCAGCCTAGCGCAGACCCCAGAACCCCTGGTCCAAGGCCCTCCCCATCAGGCACTCCGAGTGTGGACTCCCAAGCTGGGAACCAGGGCCAGAGACCTCCCAAGACTAATTGGAGGTCCCGCAGCTGGATTCAGCCAGTACGGAGGCAAGGGCTCAGCTGGGCCTTCCTCCTGGGTCCTCTTTAGTCCGACCACCTGACACTGACTCGCCACGCCCAGGTCAGTTCAGCTTGCTGGTGTTGGGAGCACAGGTCTAGGCTCACACAGTCCTGGGCATGAGTGTGCACACAAGGTGGGAGGCAATTTTCATGAAACTTGCCAGCTGCAAGCAGTTCTGGCTTGCCAACACACACACAGCCATGTCTTGTCTTCTCCGTTCTTTGGTTCAATTCCTTGGGGAAAGAGCCAGCTGTGGAGTTTGCATTTTCATTTTTCCTAATTCAAGCACGTGACATCCCCGTGGGGTAGAAAGGGGCCTTCGCCTTGCTCTTCCCCCACATAGAGAAGTGAGGCCGAAGCCATCTTCTCCTCAGTGTTCGGGCTATCTGAGCTTCGCTTTTCATTGCCCGAGTTGACTGATGGTTCATATTGCCACAGGCTCTTGAGGACACCTTTGTCTCGCTTTCAAGTTGTGATGCACCCTCACGCCTACAGGGGTTGTTTTGGGCCTGGAAACCCTAAAGTTCTTGGCGAGAAGTTCCCCATGGGTCTCCCTGGCTGCTGTGTTCAGAATCCGCTCTAAATTCAAAGCTCAGATGCCTGGGGAGCTGACAGGTCCCTGCCTCCGAAGGAAGGTTCTGGACCAGTGGTTGGTGCTGAGCAGTGGATAGGTAGGGAGGAAATTGACCAGAAGCATCCGAGCTCTGTGAACCTTAGCGGCTGAGACTGAGCAGAGAGCATGGAGCCCCTCGGGTGGGCTGGTGCCCAGCACAGAGGCAGCAGGATAGGGCTTGTTTCTGCTTGAGGAATTAGAAGGAAGAGTGAGAAGATGTCAGGCACAGCTTCTGTCGTTTCGTTGTCACTGCGGTCAGGAGTCTTTGCTTTGATTGTTCTCTTTTCCTTTCCTTTTTCTACTCTTCTCGGTCCTTCGCTTGTCTCCCTGCTTCTGCAGCCCTTCTCCACCCTCATCCTCCTCCCCAGCCCTGCACTGCAAACTCCAGCACTTGAAGGCTAACCAGGGGCACGTCTCCCCATGCACATGGCGGGCACCTCCACTCCAGCTGGCCGGCAGTGGCATCGCACATGGCACTCCACACCTGCACCCCTTCCGCTTTGGCTCAGTGTGGCCAGGGATGGGCCTTGTCAGTCTGCAGCGTCACCCGCCCTGTGTAAGGCTCAGAACTGCTCATCCACGCAAGTCAGGAGCCTGGGCCAAGCCCACAGCACCCAGCATGTCTCCTCTGGGCAGCTGGTAACAAACTGCCCGGGACAGCCTCTCTAAGGATGCGTACTTGAGCTAAGTTCAGAGGAAGGAGAAAGGCCAGCCAGGCAGCAGAAAGGGCAGGGGTCATGGCTCCGGGGAGCCCCTGCGTGGGGTGTTCAGAAACAGCTCCAGCCGGCTGGGCATTGCAAAGTGGGCAAAGAGCTATGGGGAGGGCTGAAGCCAGCACAGGAGGCTGGTGCAAAGCCGTGTGGGCCCCAGACATTCAGCCCCGTCCACTGAGCCCCTGCTGGGTGCAGCGAGCCAGACAGACAGACCCCTGCCCCAGGGGGATTACCTTCCAGTGAAAGGTGGATGTAGGGGGCGCTTGAAGGAAGGAGCAGAAGTGGGCACCACGCTGCTGGGGGAGACAAGAGTGAGGGGAGCCTTCCTGGTGTGGGGTGCAGCCAGAGCAAAGGTCCCCAGGTGGGATGTGCTGGAGGCTGAGGGGTAAAAGAGGGCAGAGTGAGAAAGACCGGGGCAGGCTCCGAGGGCCACAGCCAGTGGAGGGCTTGTAGCGGGGGAGACCAAGACACGCTCTGGTTTTTGGGCCGCCGTGCTAAGGGCATGGAGGGGTGGGGGCGAAGTGCAGGTTCTGGATGGCGTTTGAAGGGAGCCGCGGGGCTGGGGCTGGGGGGGTTGGGCCTGCTAAGTTTGAGACCCAGCTTCGACGCCCAAGTCTGGAGCCAGAGCCGAGAGGCTGTTAGCCGGCAGGTGGAATGGAAGGCCGAGAGCCAGAAGAGAGTACCTAGACCCAGAGGAGGGGCCCTCGGGTGTCAGGGATGGGAGAGGAGGAGGGGCTGGAGCAGTGTCGGACAGTGCTGGGGGACTGTGAGGAGTAAAGGACTGTGGCCTCTCAGGGCCATCAGCCATGATGGGGAACGGAGAAGTGTGGCAGAGGGAGACAGCAGGAGGACACAAGGAGGTGGGAACACACAGTGGGGAGCCACCTCGCCTCACCCGGATGAGATGGGGAGTCCCCCATCCCAACCTGACCCTCCTAGGGACATCTCTCCCTGAAGAGTGCTTTCATTTCCTTTCTTTTTAAATTGTCACAGTAAAACAGGCTTTTGGGGGTACAGTTCAATGAATTTCCGCACAGTCAGGACGCGGGCCAGTTCCATCGCCTACTGGAAGGTTTGGAGCCAGATGGGGGACCAAGAGTCTGACTCGGCAGCCAGAGAGAGCTCGGAAACTCCACCTAGTGAAGGGACAGGAAGGATGGAGGGCTTTGCTGGTGGGGGTTGGGGTCCCAATGTGACCCCAGGGCCCCGGGCAGGACATAGCGGCAGCAATGGAGGTGAGGAGAGGCTCAGATGTAGAAGATGCTTTTGAGTTAGGATAGGGTCCACAGGACACGTGGATGTCTGGTACATAGGGTCAGGGGGTCAAAGTGCCTCTGAGGTTTGGCCAGAGCCCTGCACTGGGATGGGAAGGCTACTGGTGGGCAGAGTTCAGCTGGAGCACTGATAAGAGTCCTCCTCGGGCCTCCTGCAATTTGAGAGGTCCCTTAGGCATCCGAGGGGGGACACCCGGGAGGCAGCCAGGGCAGAAGTCTGGCAGTCCAGGAAAAGGTGGATGTGGTGCAGCTGGTATCGGCAGTATTTCCGGTGGCCTGATGGTCTCTAGACAGCACTGAGGGCCCTGGGGGCCATGAGATTCCTTTGGGAGCAGTAGGGGGGGGTGGCGCGTCCTGGGCTGGGAGCAGAGCAGGAGGCGGTGCAGGAGCCTGAGATGAGGACAGAGTGAACCCAGGCTGGTGGAAGGAGGGCATCCTCGAGCACCCAGGTAGGAGCGCAGCCCTCTGGGATGGGCCTGTCTTAGAAACGTTTGCTGCTTTCCATTGAACCAATCTCCCAGGAATTGATTGCATCCTTCAGTGCTGGGTGGGCTGAAAACACCCCACCTTAAGACCAACACCAAAACATTGTTTAACGGCCCAGGATTAGAATGCGGGGAAAATAGAGCCTGGAGAAAGCTGACTCACTGTCAGCTGTAACAGACTCACCAGGACTCCAGCCAAGCTTAGCACCCCCGAACAGCAGAATGTTGGGGGGCAGCCCTTCCATCCTGCAGCGGTTCACTCAGTCACTTGTGCATTCCCCAAGTGTCTGCTGAGCAGCTGCTCTGGGCCAGGCTCTGTTGTTAAGCCACAAACAAGGCAGATGCCATCCAGCGGGGGGCACGCTGGAGCAGCCGGTGAGAAAAGAGTAGCAGTAGCAGCAGAAGCCCAGCCTGGAAGGAAGGGCTGGCTCCGTGGCCTGGCTGCCCTTTGTGGAGGTCTTTGGAGTTGAGCCAGGTGCAGTGAGACCTGTGCATAGGTTTGAGCAGGGGCCTGGCCTGATCACATGCCCTAGGTCTGAATGAGGCCACCAGCTCCGCGAGGAGAAGGGTGTGGCCAAGGTCATCTGGTGTACTGCCAGCAATCTCACCCCACACAGCCCTGGGGTCAAGGCCTGCAGCATTGTGTCCTTTCTGTGACTTGATGGGCATGGGGAACAGCTGGAGCAGGTGATGATGTCCCAGGCAGCTTCCACACCACAATCCTGTACCAGAAAAGGCCTAAACAATGAGGCAACATCTGCATTGGCTACGAAAACTGAATTCTGTTTCTTTTCATTAAAAATGTCAAATTATTCTCGATTTCTGTGTTACCCCTAATTCAGAAAACAGTCTGGGGATAAAGGCCTGAGTGAGAATAGCTGACCATCTGCCATCTGGAGGATGTGGCTTTCCCGAATCCAGAGAAAATCCTAACCGGATTTCAGATGGGGTGCCAGAAATTTCCAATGTGGAGCTTTTTGGCTTACTTTTTTTAAATTATTATTTTAAATAGGAACGAGGAGTATCACTCTGTTGCCCAGGTTGGTCTCGAACACCTGGGCTCAAGCGATCGGCCCACCTCGGCCTCCCAAAGTGCTCGAATTACAGCCGTGGACCACCAAACCTGGCCCTGGCTCACTTTTTGCACTGGAGAGGTGATGAGGTTGGCATCATTTCAGCTGATTCCGAAGCACTGTGCTTTGCCTAGCTGAGCCCCTGGAGGGCTGAAAGAAAGTCACCGAGAAAAGGTGATTCATTGTCTAAACTAAGGGGCGGCTAACTTTTCCTATACAGAGCCAGAGAGGAAATATTTTTAGCTTTCCAGGCCTGGTCTCTGCTGCCATGACACAACTGTGCCCTTACAGCATGAAACTTAAACCAGTAAAATTTTATTAACCAAAACTAGCAGAGAGCTGGGGTTAGCCCTTGAGCAAGCCCTGACACCTTGTCTAAATCCAGAAAACCAAATCCTAGATAGAACCTTGGCCCCGGAAATGCTTCAGAACTCCCAATGTGTCCACCTGCTCACATAGGGAGGGGTGGACAGGTGTTGAATGAACCCCAGGGTCTGCCTGGCAGCTCAGCGCTCCGTCTGCTGCCCCCTATAGGGATGGCAGTACAAGGTGGGCCAGCTACCACTGGCGGCTGTGCTGACACTGGCCTGTGCGAGGCCAGGCAGAGGCCTCCCCATCAACTCCTGGCTTCTGGAAGCAGGAGGGAGCCCAGGCTGAGGGGCCAGGGAGCAAAGAGAGGCAGCAAGGACTTGAGTGCGTGAGGCAAGGTGGAGAAGCCAGAGGAGGGAAGGGCTCATTCTTGGAGCAGTGCCCTGCCGGAGGGTCAGGGGGCTTCAGAGCTGCGGTGCGCTCAGCTGGGGGCAGAGGGCCACTGTGCTGGGGGAGTCTGGGACACAGCAGGAGCTCTTTCCTGTGGGAAGTTCCGCTGATCTGAGGTCTGCAAACTCCTGTGGGGAGGGATGGCCAGGGAACAACACAGAGCGAAGCCCGGGAGGCGACAGAGACACAAGTTTTGGAATGTCTGACTGGAAGATGGAGGAGGAGATGGGAGAGAGGACAGGGGGAGTGAGGCCAGAAGAGCAGGGGCACCAGATTGAACCAGACTCAGTCAGACTCGGGGGCTATGAGGAGGCCACAGGGGCATCTGAGCAGAGACAGGCTTTAGTGGGTGCAAATCAAAAGTGTGGCCATTTTCGGTCTCAGATACCTCCAGCTGGGGACTGCTGGGCTCTCTGGCCTGGAGCTCTGAGTACAGGCCTGGGCCACAGTTTCTGGTTATAGCCAGATGGGCCCCAGCGCTGTGGCCAGGGCGGAGAGGTATGGACAGAGAGGAGGAGGGACAGAGCCAGGCCAGAGCTCTGGGGCACCCAGGGACAGAAGAGAGGGCGGTGGAGGAGACGGGGCCAGAGCAGCTGGTGAGGTGGAAGAGGGCCAGGCAGGGGCAATGTCAGGAAGCCATGAGAAGTTTCCAGAAAGAGGGATGATCATCTGTGTTGAGTGCCCTGAGGGATCAAATCAGACGAAGATGCAGAAGTGGCCAGTGGAGTTAGCCGCAGGGAGACTCTCGACATGGCAGGTCCCGGCTCCAGCCATGGGAGCTGGGGGATGGAGGGAGACCCATGCGAGAAAGGCCGGCAGTGCCCATAGGCTGGGAACTTGCTCATACCAGCAGGTACTTCCGACTTTCTGGTAAGATCGAGAAGACAGCCCACTCACCAGCATTCTCTCCCTTTCAAATCATCTTTCTTTTCTACCAAATTGGAATTCAGATTGGGCAGAGACCCCAGAGGTCACCAAAGCCAGTCGTCTCCCCAGGACAGGGAATTGGGAGGTCGCAGCCAAGAGCCTAGTGCAGCACTCTCGAGTTCCAGAATACCTGCCCAGCTCAGCCTAGAGAAAGACACTGCCATCTTTTCCTGCATGCGGATCGGTTGACGAGACCAAGGCCCACACCTGAAAACTCTTTCCAAAGGCAGGCAGAGCCACCCCATTCCGTAGCAGCCCTCCAACAAATGGGTGGACATTTCTCATGCCATTACCCCCAGCCATTGATGTGGGTGGAACTTACCAGCACCAGCCGGCCACTGACTGTCTCCTTCCTTCCTTCCTACCTTCCTTCCACGTTTCCTTTCCTTTCCCTTCCTTTCCTCCCTCCCTGCTCCCACCTCGGGCCCTGTCCCTCCACCTCCCACTCCAGATCCGGGTGGTGAAAGCGTTCCGTAGCTCGCTCTATGAAGGCCTGGAGAAACCAGAATCCAAGACCTCCATTCACAACTTCATGGCCACGCCCGAGTTTCTGATCAATGACTACACCCACAACATCCCGCTCATCGATGACACGGACGTGGACGAGAACGAGGAGCACCTCCGGGCCCCCCCGCCACCGTCCCCCAACCAGAACAACAACGCCATAGACAGCGGCATCTACCTGACCACGCATGTCACCAAGTCAGCTACCTCTTCAGTGTTTTCCTCCAGTCCCGGGAGCCCGCTCCACAGCGTGGAGACGTCCCTCTAACAAGAACTTGTCTCAGCACATGCGCACACGCACACTCGGACTCACACGAAGCCACACGCACACATGCACGCACACACACATATGGGGACCTGCACACCTGCAAGACAAGGGAACAACTAAGGTGGCTGAAGACCTTTCTGGCAGGGCATTTGCAAGGACCCAAATCCATTCAACAAGGGTGCAGCCTGCCACAGGCTCCTCATCCGGACCGAGGAAGACGAGGACAGGGAGGAGGAAAAGGAGGAAGAGGAGGACAAGAAGTGGGAGGAGAAGGTTCTTCGTCCAAAGGAGGAAGGAGAAGAAGTAGAAAGTGCGAAGAGCTGAGTTCCCCACCTTTTTTTTTCTATTGATGCTTCTTTTTTAACAAACTACAGTTTTACCGTGTGTTTGCCGTTTGGGCTGTGTGGTGGGCAGGGGGCTGGTTTGGGTTTATGGGGAGCTTTTGTTGCACCCATGCAGGGGCAATCAGATCAGCATATTCATGCAAAAAAAAAAAAAGTGGAGTGCTCTGCAGGGCTGTGAAGGGTGCCACCTGAGGGAGCCGCCTGCAAGCAGCCCTGCAGCCACAAAGCAATCCGCCCCCTGCAAAAACTAGGCACATCTGCAGTGTACATGTGTGTGCGTGCATGCACATATATGTATGTGTGTGGATCTGTACACACACACATGGCCAGATGCATATTTCAATAAGGAACTATTTACTGGCATGATATTTGCATTCCTCTTATCAGGCATTTTCATTTGGAAATTTCATTATTGAATGTAACAAGGTTTTTTTTCGTTGTTTTTTTTTTTTTTTTTTTTTTTTTTTTTCAGGGAACTAGACTGCAAGAATATCTTTCTGGTCAACCCATTTTTGTCCCTCATCACCCCGCCCCCACCCTTCGCTCCTCCCCTCTGCCCGGCCCTACTGAGATTCCCAAGGAGAAGGCCGAGAGGGGGCGCTCCAGTCTGGAGCAGGTATAATTGGAGCATTTGCACTGAGACCCCTGCCAGAGAGGAGAAAACCCTTTCAATGGAAATTTTAATCTAAAAGGAAAAAACCAAAATATTGATGAGAAGGAGTCCTCCAGTTAGTGAAAGGGGAGTTTCGTTTTCAGCTTTCTTTGGTTTCTACTCCAATTCCACATCCTTCATCCTGGCCACGCCCCCCAACTTCAAGAGCATGAAGCACTCTTGGAGTTGTGGGTCCTGCCCAGAGTTCAGAAAGCAGCCTCAGCTGAGCACAGGTCCGAGGGGGCGGGGGCAGGGCCAAGAGTTCAAAAGAAGCCAATGGAGGGAGAGGGAGCGTCAGAAGCCCAGAGGAGCTGGTGGTGGGAGAATGACGGCAGGGACGCAGCCACAGTTCAGACCCTGTCCCCTCAGCACCTGGATGGACTCCCACTGTTTGCTTTGGCAAATGCCGAGGAGTCCTCAGTAGACCACCTCGATGTCTGCTGTGACACCAGAGGTGCCACCACCAAAGCACTCTTCCCAGCCCAGTCTTTGTGTCCAGAGGCCAAGCTTAAGCCGTGAAGGCATGGATTTGTGGCTCAGCACCAGGTCCTGAGGGGAGCCTATCCTGGCAGTGTGGGCACCTGGTGGCCAAGCCTCAGTTTCCCCCAAATGAGCAAAGGGGATAAAGAGGGGCCCGACTTTTGCCACCCTCCTGAGGAAGCCCCTAGGTCCACACAGTGATGCCATCGGGGACCCTTGCCTTCCACACTTGCAGGTGTCACGTTTTGCAGGGAGGTGTTTGGGCCTGGGGCTCAGCCACTGGGAGACAGTTGGGACCTGAGGAACAGAGGATCGGAATGGAAGCCACCAACATGCACTGGCCCCCTCAGAAGGCTTGTTTCACCTCCACCAGCATCCACACCAAACCAAACAGGAGCAGGCGTCATCCTCACTGTTCCCATGAATGCCATGTCACCCCTGAGCAGGAGCAGTCAAATCTCGGGCAAAAGAATTTCGGTTAGAAAAGAAAATCCCACTTTAAAATGCCAGCTGCAGGTAACTCAAAGCCATCCCTTTTTTCTAAAGGGCACATTGAGAATGTCACCCATTTGTAAACTGTTCCCTGATGTCCTTGTTTAAACGATAATAAGAAAAAGGGCAACTCCATTTGTTGAGGGTCTTTGTGTTCTTCAACGAGAAATCAAATTTGAGAGGTTGAAATTGGAGCTGCGTGCTGCTGCACTCACCGGCTTCTTCTCACTCTCTGTCGTATACACACCGATAGGACCAATGGCCAATAGATATTAAAAGCAAACCCTCACTGCTGCTGTATAAAGTTGCCTAATGTAAATGTCGATTGTTTAGTCCCTAGGTCACCTTTGTGCTGTGGTGTGGAGTTCAGAAACGGGGTACCATGACCTGGAATCTTTTGCTCTTGTTTTTGCAGTCTTCAGGCTGGGGGCCCTGTCTCACTGGGAAGCCCCTCTTTATAAAGCATTATATTACTTGGAATGGCTTGGTCAACTGTGTTCAGTTCATAAATATGTTTTACATTTTTATCTGCCTGTTATAAAGATGAATAAAAAAACTTCATGAGAAAGATCACAGATACATAATAATTTAAAGTCTGTAGTTGAATTTCCTAACTTAAAGAATAGACCAAAATTTCTGTGTATAAAAAAAAATGAAAGGCTCCTTACATCCTGGTCTGGGTAACGTGTGTGATTTATTATTTGGTGACTTATTGTGCGGAACAAAACAAAGGTGCCTTCATGCTGCTTTAACACAGCTGGAGAAGCCCCAGGCAGGAGGGGCTTTCCCCTGGGTGTGCAGCAGCCTGGCCGGATGTGTATGCAGAAGAGGAACTTATGCTGGGATGTTAGGCCCCCAGTGGGAGGGGCTCCAGCTGCTGCAGAAGCCGCGGCTGTCTTGACTTGAAAGGGCCTCTAGTACATGGCACGGTGGCTCAGTCCTGTAATCCTAGCGCTTTGGGAAGCCGAGGCGGGAGGATCCCTTAGGCCCAGGAATTTGAGGCTCCCTGACACACATGCACACTCCTCACTTCTTTTATTGTGGTAAAACACAGATCACATAAAATGTACCAAGTTCACCATTTTTAAGTGTGCGGCCCAGGGGCAGAAGCACATTCACGGTGCTGTGCAGCCATCACCACCATCCAGCCGCAGAACTTGTTCATCTTCCCAAACTGAAGCTCTGGCCCCGTTCAACCCCAACTCCCCACCCCCCAGCCCCTGGCACCCAATCTTCTACTTTCTGCCTCTATGGATTTGACCACTCTAGGCCCCTCATAGAAGTGGAATCCTACAGTATTTGCCCTCCTGTGACTAGCATGATGTCCTCAAGAATCATCCATGTGGAAGCATGTGTCAGAATTTCCTTTTTAAGGTGAATCATACTCCATTGTCTGGATATGCCACATTTTGCTTATGCAATCAGCCATCCATGGACATTTAGGTTGCTTCCACATTTCAGCTATTGTGGATCACGCTGCAGTGGACATGGGTATGCAAACCGCCCTTCCAGACCTTGCCTTCCATTCCTTTGGGCCTATACCCAGCAGTGGAAATACTGGATCCTATGGGAACTGTAGGTTGAACCTTTTGAGAAACCTCCATTTTCCATTCTCATCAGCAGTGCACGAGCGTTCCAATCATAGACGCCTTCGCTAATCCAAAGCCACAGGAAGAAAGCCCACCATTTCACTCATTCCCTTAATCCACATGCTGCATCCCTGAACACCTGTGCCTGTGCATGCCATGCTCCATGGTCCCACCCCTGCTTGAGCCCGGAAGAGCCAGCAAGGCAATCCTGTGGCCAAGACTTGCCAATGACCACCCTGGCGATGGCGCTAAGACCACACTCCCCTCATTTCATTGGATTTCTCTTTCCCTTTTCGACTTGGCAGCACTGGAAGACGCATTTTCCAGGAAGGCTGCCAAGAGACGAGAAAAATGGCTTCAAAGTCATTCAAAGCATCAGAGTCCAAGCTTCTAAAACTGGCAAAAAGACCAATCAGGCTGGGTGCAGTGGCTCACACCTGTAATCCCAGCACTTTGGGAGGCCGAGGCGGGGGATCACTTGAGGTCAGGAGTTCGAGACCAGCCTGGCCAAAATGATGAAACCCTCTCTCTACTAAAAATAAAAAAATTAGCCGGGCTTGGTGGTGCATGCCTGTAATCCCAGCTACTTGGGAGGCTGAGGCAGGAGAATCGCTTGAACCCAGGAGGCAGAGGTTGTGGTGAGCCCAGATCGTGCCACTGCACTCCAGCCTGAGTGACAGAGTAAGATTCTGTCAGGAAAGAAAGAAAGAAAGAGAGAGAGAGAGAGGAGAAGAAAAAAGAAAAGAAAAGAAAAAAGAGAAAAGAGAAGAGAAAAGACAAATTGAAAACAGCAGGCAGAAGAATCGCAGCATGTCCTTGCTGCATTGGTGTCCAAGTGCATCCTGAACCATAAGGATGAGTAAGTCCAGATTGAGCCAAAGTCCATACCAAGACAGCTGGCCCTTCATGGAGAGACATCATGCTACCCCAAAAGAATCGCAAATTTGTGTCTGTGAATCCCTTGTCCACAAGCTTCTGCTTCAAACATGACACAGGTTCCACGGGGGAAAATCAGAACTCACTGAAACAGCTGAGTCCTGGGAGTAAAGGCTTGTGCAGGGGTCTGGGGGAGGTCCGTGTGTGAGTGGCCCGTGGCTGCTCACAACAGAAACTTCTCTCCCAGTTCTGAAGGCCAGAAGTCCAAAATCAAGGCATGGGCAGGCCATGCTCCCTCTGAAGGCTCCAGGGGAGAATCTGCTCCAGGACCTCCTCTTAGTTTTGGGCATTGCCAGCCATCCTCGGAATTCCTTGGCTTGTAGATGCTTCACTCCAACCTCTGCCTCTGTTGTCGTGTGGTTTTTCTCCCGTGTCTGTGTCTCTCCTCCTCTTTTTTTCTTATACCTGAATCAAGAAGCTTTATTCTCACCCACAGCACAGTTCAATGCACATGGGAGGCTCTGTTAGGCTCCAGAAGAAATATAGGCTGTATTTCTGTTAGGCACGTGGGAGGCTGTTTCCGGCTTGCAATTCTGTCACCTCAGAGTCCTTTCTTTCTGGAAGTTCAGATGAGAAAATAGATGGTGTTTACAGTTTTGCTCTTAAGTGCTTACAGTGACATCTATAGTGTCCCCCAGACTTCCAGAGATGAACATGAAGCACATGATTCTATCTAGAATTGGCGGGCACTGATTTTCCCCACCACAATGATTGCCTGTTATTTCAAGCAACTACCATGTTCCTTATTGGTTTTACATTTTAACATACCGGGCCAGGCATGGTGGCTCACGCCTGTAATCCCAGCACTTTAGGAGGCCAAGGTTAGAGGATCGCTTGAGTCCAGGAGTTTGAGACCAGCCTGGGCAACATAGTGAGGCCTCAACTCTACCAAAAATAAAAATAAAAAATTAGCCAGGCACGGTGGTGCACACCTGTAGTCCCAGCTACTCAGGAGGCTGAGGTGAGAGGATCGAATGAACCCAGGAGGCCAAGGCTGTGGTGAGCCATGATTGCAAAAGAAAGAAAAGAAAAGAGAAAAGAGAAAAGAGGGGAGGGAGGGAGGCACGGAAGGAGAAAAGAAGAAAGGGAGGGAGGGAGGGAGGGAAGGAAGGAAGGAAAAAAGAAAAGAGAAGAAAAGAAAAGAAAAAGGGGTGGATCAATCAGCCCAAGATACACGGGTGATAGAACCAGCTTTCACAGCCAAGTGGTCTAACTCCAGAACCCACTCTTCGTTTGTTGGAATGTTAAAATGTATTTGAATGCCAAAATGTGTCTTGTCTTGTCTTTTCCATCTGTGTCTTGTCTTGTCTTTTGTCTTGTCTTGTCTTGTCTCGAACTGCTGAGCTCAAGCCATCCTCCTGCCTCGGCCTCCCAAAGTGCTGGGAATACAGGCATAAGCCACTGTGCCTGGCCTAATTTTTTTTTTTTTAATAGACAAGAGGTCTTCATATGTTGCCCAAGCTGGTCTTGAACTCTTGGGCTCAAATGATCCTCCCACTTCCGCTTCCCAAAGAGCTGGGATGACAGGCCTGAGCCACCATCCCCTGCCTATTTTTAAAATGTTTGAGGAATATCCATACTGTTTTCCATAGTGGCTATACTATATCCCACCAGTAGTGTGTGAATGTTCCCTTTTCTCCACATCCTCACCAAAGCTTGTTTTCTTTTGTTTGATAATAGCCATTCTAATTGAAGTGAGGTGATATCCTTGATGTGGTTTTGATTTGCATTTCCCTGATTCCTGACGTTGAGCAATTTTTTCATATACCTGTTGGCCATTCGTATGTCTTCTTTGGAGAAATGTCTGCTAGGTCTATTGCCCATTTTTAAATTAGGTTGTTATTCTGTTGTCTAAATTCCTTATATATTCTGGATATTAACCCCTTGTCAGACATAGAGTTTGTGAATATTTTCTTTAAAAAAAAAAAAAAAAAAAAGATAGAATCTCCGTCTGTCGCCCAGGCTGCAGTGTGGTGGCGCGATCTCGGCTCACTGCAACCTCCGCCTCCCAGGTTCAAGCGATTCTCCTGCCTCAGCCTCCCGAGTAGCTGAGATTACAGGCATCCACCACCACGTCCAGCTAATTTTTGTATTTTTAGTAAAGACGGGGTTTTGCCACGTTGGCCAGGCTGGTCTACAAACTCCTGACCTCGGGTGATCCACCCGCTTCGGCCTCCCAAAGTGCTGGGATTACAGGTGTGAGCCACCTCACCTGGCCATGAGGGCCATTTTTACCATATTAATTCTTCTGAGCCCTGGCCACCTTCTCTTCCCTTGAGCACTTTTCACTACCACGCTACACATTCTCATTCTGTTTCCCATCTCTCCCTCCACATAAGCAAGGAGTTTCACCTGGTTGCCAGAGTGTAGGCAAGGACTGGGCACACAGTAGCTGCTCAATAAATGTGGTTCTTTGACTGATTAGTCTTAAAAAGCTTACAACAGGTAAAGCAGGAGCCCACATTTAGGAGAAGTTAATCATCAAAACCCACAGGGGAGTTCTACAAAATGAAGGGCAGGTCAGCCGGGGCAAGCCTGCCCACCAGGGAAGCCTGTGACATCTGCTCAGATACTTCATCCTGAGGACACTGAACATAATCGCTCTGTAAAGTCAAGCAAGACTCTGCCCTGACCTGCATCACCCCTGCCCCCGCACCTGCAGGAGCCAGAGCCCCACCCTCCTGTGTAAACCTACCAGCCCCCCGGCCCTACGCCACATGCTGAACGTACATCTAGCCTGAAAGGGGACCCAGAGAGCGCCTCCTGGACTAGTCTATTTCTTACCCACTGGCTTTTGAGCAAGGAGTCAGAGGGGTACTGGGGGCCACAGCTCTGAGTTTCTCCAGCCTCCCCATCCAGACTGGCTACCTTGACATTTAAAAATGCATTACTTTTAGTTATGTTCGATCAGGACTGGCTTTTCTGAATGCAAGTGATCCTCCCTAACCCCAAGCCTGCCGCCTGATGGCTGGGACACACTCTACCTGAGAGCACTCCGAGGGAACCAGTCTCTGAGGGCCCCTCACACCCCCATGTGCAGCATGCACTGCAGAGCAAAGCCAAGGGTCCCCATTGACTTGCATCACCTTTTATTACACAAAATAGATTTCAGTCATGTTGCACATTCATTCTCCCTATAAATCCGGCTTTTAAAAAATCCATAGGGATTCAGTCTCATCGATTTCATGATTTTCCTTTCATTGATGTCATGCCTCTATTGTAGTCAGAGTCCTCTCAAAGGACAAAAGCAGATGTGGCTGCCTTGGGTCAGCTGCACACAGTGCACTCCCAGCCTGCCCGCTGGTGGCGTGGCTCCCATCATCACCTGGACCGCGACTGCTAGGGACTGTCAAAGCGGCAGCATGCCATCGCCTTCTCCAGCCCTTCTCCAGCAGCACAACCAGTCCTCCCAGCTGGTCCTCTGGGGACCAGCCATCATGGCGACGTGGTGGCAATGTCCCCAGGCAGCCGACCATCCTGGGATTCTCTTTGGGCAGGCCTGGGCCAGGACCTTAGGGGATCTCTGTGTCCATGGTATAAATCTGAATGAGATCAGACACAATATTATCAATGATTGGCTTGGTAAGGTCGTCACTACACACCTAGAAAGAAGAAGGAAAACAGGTTCCAGTTAGACTCCCCCTGTGTTAAACAAGGCACCTGTCACTAAGCAGAGAATCACATTTCATGGGCAGGGGAGGGGCAGAGGGACTTGGCTATGCAGGAAGACGGCAGCTCTCCTGCAAAGCCGTTTAGTTCCAGCCCGTTGAGGCCAATCAAACACTTTACAAGGCCGAGAACATTCCAGATCGAACAGGCCTTGGTGATCTTCTGACCCAGAGAGGAGGGGACCTGTCCAACACCATGCAGGGAATTGGTAACACAGCTGGGTCCACAGCACAGGCTCCTGCCTCCTGCCCGGGACTCCCTCAGGTCCAGGGTCTCTGCGGACACTGGCAAGAGGAGAGGGTGGCAGTCCCTGTGCAGCCACAGGCAGGCTAAGTACCCGGACCCCACGCCTACCCTAACCCAGCTGCTGGGGAGCATGTGGACCCACTCCACAGTCCAGACCACCACGTGCAGGAGCACTCGCAAGACGGCGAAGGACATCCTCGGGGCCCATGGCAGGAAGGTTGCAGCCCAGGGCCACACCACAGGCTGGGGTCCACACCCTGTACCTTCCAAAGGCAGGTCTGGCCTCTGCCCGGCTCCTGGAGGATAACCTCTAGGTCCCTAGAAAATCCTGCCCCATGTGAGCGTCTTGGTTTACTGGACTGTCAGGCGGTCTGTGCTAACCACATCATTTATGGTGAGGCCCTTGGGCCACAGAGTCCCAGCTAGATCTCTGGTGGCTGCAGCCCAAGTGACCAGGGTTGGCCATGCAGGCGCTCCATGCCCACGCAGCCCACCCCCCATGGAAACACTGGCCGCCACGGCTGGGGTGAGCTTCCCGGTTGTGACTCCGTGCACGCTGTCCCACACTGTTGCCGAAAGAAACAGGTGCTGTCTGCACAACTCCCCTGGGCGAGGAGCCGCTAAAGCTCACGCCTGGTCTCTCCTGGAGCCCGCCCTGTGCACCCTGAGCCTTCGCTCACCATAACCTGTGTCCTTTCCTTGTAATAAACCGGAACTGGAAGTGTGACAGCTTTTCTGAGTTCCGAGCACTCCTGGCACAGCACTGAGCCCCAGGGTGCTCTTCGGGATCCCCAATGATAAGGGAAATAAAATAGTAAGTAAAGCAGCAAGACCTTGGTCAGATGCTGCGTCTGTAGCCACCCTGTGCCAGAGCTTGCTGCCTGGGGAACCAATGTACCAATATGATCAAGGCCTTGGGCCAAGTCAAGGCAAGAACTGGACCTACGTCCACCCCTGCTGAATGCTCCCAAAGAACCCCAGGTTCCTCTGTGGCCTACAACCTCAGGTAGGAGATGGTGACCTGGACACCCTCCAAGTCCTGACTCAGGAAGCATAGCTGTCTTACCCTGGGCTCTGGGTGAAAAACAAATACTTCAGAAATGCACACTTGCTTGCTGGGGTCCGTGACCTGTGTGCTCCTGGAAACCCCAAGCTCAGAAGCAATCATTAAAAAACATTCAGGGGCTGGGCATGGTGGCTCTCACGCTTGTAATCCCAGCACTTTGGGAGGCTGAGGTGGGTGGATCACTGGAGGTCACGAGTTCAAGATCAGCCTGGCCAACATGGTGAAATCCCGTCTCTACTAAAAATACAAAAATTAGCCAGGTGTGGTGGCAGGCACCTGTAATCCTAGCTACTTAGGAGACTGAGGCAGGAGAATCACTTGAACCAAGGAGGTGGAGGCTGTAGTGAGCTGAGATTACGCCACTGTACACTCCAGCCTGGGCAACAGAGTGAGACTCTGTCTCTATTTAAAAAAAAAAAAAAAAGCAGGACCAAAACGTGGAAGCAGCCTGCATCCATCGATGGATGAATATGTTAATATCATATGGTCCATGCAGGCCATGAAATATGAGTCAGCCATCAAAAGAAAGGACATTCTGAGGTGGGGGCTCCAACATTGTGCTCAGCGAAAGGAGCCAGTCACAGAAAGGCCCGCACTGTAGGATTCCACTCCTGTGAGGGGCCTCAAAGGAGAGCCGTGAACTCTGTAGAGAGGACAGTGGAAGGGTGGGTGCCAGGGGCTGGGGGGTGGGGAGTTGGGGTTGAACGGGGCCAGAGCTTCAGTTTGGGAAGATGAACAAGTTCTGCGGCTGGATGGTGGTGATGGCTGCACAGCACCGTGAATGTGCTTCTGCCCCTGGGCCGCACACTTAAAAATGGTGAACGTGGTACAATTTAGGTGATGCCTATGTCACCACAATTAAATATAACAGTACAGAACAGGTGGCAACCCTGGGGCACCTGACAGCAGAAGAGACACAGACCCAAGTCCTAGGAGGAGACACTGCTGGCCTCTGGGGACTTTGCCTTTTTGAGGGCAGTCCATCTGCTTATAAGACAAAAAGCAGCAGTGGCTGGAAAGAGGCAGGTTCTCCTTCTGCTCAGGAACGAGGGGATGGAGGGCACTCGGTGTGGCTCTGGACGTGGAAGTTTCAGCAGTGTTGTGTGATGATCTGCATCATTTCTGACCCCGCTACTGTCCCTGCTCATCTGGCAAGTCAGAGTACAGGCAGGCTTCTCCAGGGAAGCACATCAAGCTGCCATGCCGAGCCCGTGGCAGATAAGTGACAGGTGTCACTGTAAGAAGTGGCAGCCGAGAACACACAAGGAAGAAAGGGTTTCAAAAGCCAGGCCGTGAACTCTGCAGCACCCGGGTGGGTGAGGCCTCCCAGGATCTCACTCATCATGGGGGATCAGGCCCTCGCACCCCGCCAGCCCACAGGAGGCACCTGGATTCCGGAAGCTTCTGGTGCACAGCCCCGAGCTGGGAGGCAAAGGTCAGGTCAAGTTTAGCAGAGCCTTTAAGAAGAGCTGGCTGAACAGAAGTTCCGCACCCCACAAAGGGTAACTTCTTCCCAGTCTGAACGATGACTGGGTGAGTCTGGGCCGCCAGCAAACAACTTGCTGGTAGAGCTGCTTCCTGGCTGTGCAGGGTCACCTGGGCTCGCACTCCTCTGGGAGGGGCTAAGCATGGGACGCAGGTGGTACTGGCACACCAGGTGAGGTTTACGAGCAAGTGCAGAAGACAGAGCAGAAAGGAAGAGAGATGCAGCATAGCCAGGCAGCCCAGGGCCAGGGCCAGGGCCACACCCAACAGATGTCCCCAGAGGGTGTCTGCCCCCCCAGAGTCCAACCCTGAGCACGAGGCAGCCACATTATGTGAAAGTCCCCGAGCAGCCCGAGCATGGAGCAATACTGTCTGTCCACACAGATGGCCCTGCACCACCTGCACACTGCCTCGGGGACAGGGTGCTTCCAGCTTGAGACTGGGAACACGGGTGCATGGGTTCAAAGACACATGAGCACCCGCTATGGTGCCAGGGAGGCGCGGGAGATTGGGGAAGAGATGCCCAGCCTCGGGCACTCACAGCTGACTGGGGATACGAGATTAGACAATAAACACGCAAAAATCAGCGAATGCTGTGGTCTTCCACAAGGCACACGGGCCAGGGAAGAGAGGCAGGGGTACCTCTATGCAGAACAGCACCAGCCACCTGGAAAGCTGTCCTATGCACAGGCCTACAGAGTTCTACCATCTACCCCTCCATGATCTACCTATTAATACCTATCACCCGCCACCCTGCCCATCAGCTCTCTCACCTATCCATCCAGGTGTCTGTCAACTAGCCAGCTAGCTGTCACCTACCTAGCCATCCAGCCCTCTCCATAAAGCACCCCAGATGTTTCTGATGGGAAGCCAGGTTTAGTAACCTGTGACCACAGTCAAGTTCCCACTCAATTCAGTAAAAGCGGTTCTCCGCTGGGGCAACCCTCCTCCCAGGACACCAGCGACGTCTTGGTGGAGGCCAGCACTCCTGTTCGACATCCGGGACCCCTAAATGGCAACTGTGCTGAGGGGGAGAGCCTGTCCCAGGCCATCGCAACAGGGTACTTTCGAGCTTCCATGTTCCCCAGCAGCCCGTATCTTTCTTCATGGATAATTAATAGAATTTGGTGAGCACTGCAATACAGAGACTTCCAGAGGGAAAGAGGGCATGTCCAGTGTGCCAAGCAGCCACCTCACCTGCCACCACGGCTTCTCAGCCTCGACCTCGGCGGGCACCTCAACTCCGTAGACCTGCAGGGCCAGGTAGAGCACCGCCACAGCGATGTGCTGGGCCTGGAAACGGAGGCACAGCCCCCCGTGGTAGCTGTCCCGCAGCAGGGCCCAGGCAGTGACGGCAACGGGGGTCCGCTGCCAGCTGTGGCGGTTCAGCCAGTTCTTGAGGGAAACCAGGTAGTGGAGCAGGTACTGCAAAGACACGTGTGTCAGCCTTTAGGCCCACCAGCTGCTCTCCTCATGCTGACATAATCATATCAGCACCTGCTCCAACCCTCCAGCGGCTTCCATGTCCCTTAGGAAGAAGCTCCAAGGCCTTCTGCTGGCCCCATCTCCTGCCCCTCCCACCCCGCCTTCCAGCAAACCCCGTCTAGGGCCTTCGCACTTGCTGAGCCCTCTGCCTGAAACCAGCTCACCGTATGCACCTGCCTACTCTCACCCTCCAGACCCAGCTCTAGGGAAACCTACGACAGCCACCCCCACTGCAGTCCCTCTCCACCACAGGGCCCGCTCTGGCCACCATGAAATTCCTCGGGGCCTGGTGCTCCATAGAGCACCCTCTTCATGGGCAGAACAGAGGGTGCTGCTCCCCATGCATCTGGCCTGCTGCCAAGGGCACACGCTGTCCTCAGCCACAACATCCAAATGACCTCCCAGCCCAGCTGCCAGCTCCTGCTCTCAGAACACTGACATTTTGCCAGAACCTCACACAATAAGACAGATGCTGCGAGCTCTCTGGACAGTCTGGAACACACATGTGTGTGACCCCAGCACACCATGCAGGAGGGATACATAGGTTACTTTCCACCCCAGCCCTGACTGGAAGGAGGGGAAGGGGCTGGCAGGCTTCCAGCCACACCAAGCTATCAGTTCCCCATCTGGGCACAGATCACACACCCCTTGAGGTCTGAGTGCTGCTCTTTCCTAAGCCTTGTCGCCTTGACAACTCCACCCTGCAGCCACCAGGGCATCTCCCACCTTCCCCGAGGATGCTCAGCAAGCATTCTGCCCACTAAGACACCACTGCGCAGAAATCCCAGACCAGGGCTTTCCAGGTACTGAGGTGGGAGTGTGGAAGGCTGGAGGCAAGATTAGAAAGGCAACACGAAGGGCCCATGCGGGTGGAACTGTCTCTCACCTTGGCTGTGGTGGTAGGTCCGTGAACGGAGTCGTGATAAAATGGAACAGAAAAAAATACACACAGGAATACAAGTGGAAGTGAGGATGCCAGTGGACTGTGTTCGTGTTGGCATCCTGGCTGTGTTCCCCCTGGGGGAGACTGGGCCAAGGGTACATGTCACAACTGCGTGGGAATCTACAATGATCTCAGTAAGAGTTCTGATGAAAAAGAATGAAACTCCTAGCCCAGAGCCCCAAACCACAACTCCTCCATCTCTGTCTCCGGCCAGCCTTCTGAGCTGCCCATGCATGGGGCTGCGGTGCCCAGAGCATCGTGTGCCAGTCGCCTAAGCGTTCCACTTTTCCCTTTTACTACTGTTTGAAATGGTTCCTCTGTTGAGACTCACACGTTCCTAGAAGTTCAAAGCGTGCTGCTTGACTCAAGCGATTTGGCTTTCCCCATGGCTTCCTAAGCACAGCTGAGCTGGAGGCGTGCTCCGAGGCATCACAGCATCTCCTGGGGACGGGGACTCTGGCCGGTCACGAAACCAGCCTGCTTCCCCGAGGCCCAGCGTGCACACCATCTATATGGGCCACAGGAGCTGCCACAGCTTCAGCGGACAGCACGGACCCCGCCCACAGATGAGCAGGCAGAAAGGCAGAAGCTGAAATGAGAATTGGCTGAGAAAACCCACAGGAGTGGGACAGGAGAGGCCGGGCGGCCAACCCAGCCACAAACACAGAGCCGGGAGACCCAGTTCCCAGCCGCAGCCCTGCTCTCCTTCTGTGCTGTGCTCTCGAGTATGAGATGGGATGCACTTTTGGGATAAAGAACAGAGACCATGTCTTGAGCCTCTCCAAACAGGCACCAATTCCCCAGCATGTACCTTGTGTGGATGCTGGAAGGAGACCTGGAAGCGCAGAACTCTCAGCATGAGAAGCTCACACTGCACGATGCTGTCCCGGAGCTCCCAGAAGCGGGAGTCCAATTCCAGGGGCTCACCACTTGGGTTAAAGTACCTGCGCAGAGAAATGGCAATGCTTCAGCAGCCAGGGCAGTCTCCCCTGAGCACTGGATGGCTCAAATTGCTTAAGTCACACAATGTCCAGATGCAAACTACATCGTCCATCTGCAGATTAATGTAGGGTCATTTTATTTGTGTTTTTATACAAAAATTCTTCATCTCCACATCTAATGTACAGAATGAAAACAGTAACCAACAGAGGAAAGAAGCCAGCTCCTAGTTTTAGCCAGAAGGGCTGTCCGCTATCTTTCAGCAAAACGTCAAGTGCAAAGACTGGCTGTTGGCGATGGCTCCAGAGGAACCGGAAGCTTGAGCATGCCAGGTCGGTTGTGCTTCCTGTTATACTCAGCCCGGCATTAGGGAGTCTTCATCACCTGAGGTGGCAATGCCCAGGGCTCTCACTCTGGGCCCAAGGAACGTATTTTTTTATCTTATTTTTATTTTTTATTTTTTGAGACAGGGTCTTGCTCTGTCTTTCAGGCTGGAGTACAGTGGTGCAGTCACAGCTCACTGCAGCCTTGACCTCCTGGGCTCAAGCAATCCTCCTGCCTCAGCTACCCGAGCAGCTGGAACCACAGGCATGCGCCACCACGCCCGGCTAATTTTTGTATTTTTGGTAGAGACGAGGTTTCACCATGTTGACCAGGCTGGTCTTGAACTCCTGGGCTCTAGCAATCCACCCGCCTCGGCCTCCCAAAGTGCTGGGATCACAGGCATGAGCCACCACGTCCAGCCATCCAAGGAACATATTTAAGCCTCTCATGGGAATGATGTACTCCAAAAAGTGAACATTTCTCAGTTTTATATTTCCCAGACCATCTTTCCCTCGCCTTGGCGAAGACCCTGCATCCTGCCCCAGCAGGAACACACCTGCTTGGGTCGGCTGTGCCATGCCCACGCCACACCCACAGCAGGGCGAGGCTCCTAAGCAACTGGGACCCACCACCTGGCTGGGTCTGCACCCTCCCGCTACAGGCAAGCTCTTCTGCCTGCAGCCATCCCTGTCTAAGACTTCCACAGAATCTTCTTTGACATGCCTCTCCAAGCTCCCTCTGCTGAAGCCCCGCCTCTGCCCTCCATCCAGCTTTCCAGGCTCCCCATAATCTGGCCCAGCGTTTCTCTCACAGACCCCACTGGCCTCTGACATCAGGCTCCTTCTCACGTTTGCTGCTACTGTTTCTGGCCCTGGTTCAAGGCCATCCAGGTACTTCCTTCCAAGATCCATTGCTGGCACCTGGTGGGCAGGGCCCCATAGGAGCCTTCCCTGCCCTTCCCCCCCACCGGGTGGAGATCAGGAGCCCAGCCAAATGCCATTACCTGTTGGACACATTGATGATGTCACGAGTCCGCAGGTGCTGCTCTTCCACTTTGCCGGCCAAGTAAATTGAAGACATGGCAATCAGGTAAGGGTCATAGGCGTCCAGGTTGGTCTCGCAAAAGAACTTATGGTAAATGGTGCAAGCAGTGGCAATGGGAATGGACCGCATCCCTAGCTTGACACCTGCAGAGAGAAAGCAGGCAAGAGAGGACTTCAATCCAGCGCTGGCTCACTGCGCCAGTGAGGGGAGCCATTGGAATGGGCCCTAGCAGGTACAACCCTACTTAGACAAGGCTAAGAACTTCCAGCAGAGCGTGGCTCCTGCTGGGTCTCTCACTGGGCTCTCAGACTCTAGTGGGTGACCCAAGCCCCTGGGGATGGTGTTCAAATGCAGACTTCCCCTTCTGTAGGTCTGCGGCTCTGAGGTTCTCCACTTCTGACAAGCCCCAGGTCATGCCCATGTCAGGGGTCTGTAGACCACGCTCTGGGAAACAAGGGTTCCGAGTACTGCTCAGTTAGCAACTGGCATAGCAGCTTCTGCAAAACCCTGGAAAAGGACTATATGCTGTTGTGTGTCTGGGTTCACCTTAGCAAACAGCTAGCTAGAAGTCGCCCACCCCACAGCTACGACGACAGAAAAGAAACAGCCTCATGGGTGCCACAAGTCCTGAAGTCACAGTGAAGGATTACACTGAGCACTGGTTTCCTAGTCCACAGGTTACAAGAGGTGAGCAAAGCAAGCAGCGTGACTGCCAAGAGTAACCACTTGCATTGCAGAGAAAAGGCAACGTTTATGGCCACGGCCAGGCACCAGGGAAGGACACCAGCACATTGAAAAGTGTGCTGGCCATGCTGGTTTACGCCTGTAATCCCAGCACTTTGGGAGGCTGAGGCAGGAGGATTGCTTGAGCCCAGGAATTCAAGACCAGCCTAGGCAACAGAGTGAGACCCTGTCTCTACAAAAAAGAGAAAGAAAAAAATTTTTAAGGTGAACAAAACTCAAAACACCAGAGCAGGGCTCAGTGGATTCACTTAGGGGTTAAAGCCCATCCCCAGCCCATCCCTGAATGGCTCCTAAGAAAATCACTGCCCTGGTGCACAGAACCAAAACAAATTCACAACAACCAGGGTTCACAAGAGAAGGTTAAATGACATGCACTAGGCCAAAACAGGAAGGTGAAGAACA
The DNA here is from genome assembly GCF_028885625.2 of Pongo pygmaeus. Taxonomy (NCBI): domain Eukaryota; kingdom Metazoa; phylum Chordata; class Mammalia; order Primates; family Hominidae; genus Pongo; species Pongo pygmaeus. The sequence continues at coordinate 158,559,206 of NC_072396.2, forward strand.
ACCGACAATCAACCATGAAATGACGGTCAGCGTCCTCTGCCTAAGAAGGTAGATCAGTTCCCTAGGGCTACTGCAACAAATCACCACAAATTCAGCCACTTAAACAACACACATTTATACTCTTCCGATCCTGGAAGTCAGAAGTCCAAAACTAGCCTAGAAGGCTAAGATCAATGTCTAAGCAGGGCTGGCTCCTTCTGCAGGCTCCATGGGAGAATGTTTCCTTGCCTTTTCTAGCTTCTAGAGGAGGGCTGCATTCCTTGGTTGCTGGCCCCTTCCTCCATCTTCAAAGCTTCTAACTCTGCTTCTGTCCTCAAGTGACCTTCTCTGACGGTGACTCCTCCTGCCTTTCCCTTATAAGGATGGGTGTGGTTACACCCAGATAATCTAGGATGATCTCCCATCTTAAGGTCTCTAATCACATCTTCAAAGTCTCTTTTGCTATATAAGATGACATTCACAGGTTCCAGGGATTAGGACAGGGACATCTTCGGGAAATCAATATTTAGCCTCCTACAAAGGACAAAGGTTTGTGCAATACATTTTACAAAGAAGTCCCTCAGAAGGTCTAAACTTGTTATATAGAGACAATTCCTACCTGGGACCCCTAATTCCAGGAGATGCCAGATAAGGTGCTGTTACTGACATGACCTTCCAAGCCTTGTTTTACAGAGCAAACCCCAATTTACACGGACCCTCCGAGCAGACGGTAGCAGATGAGGTGTCACTGCCATCCTTCCCTAATAATAACTTTGCAACTCTTCTTGCAAATTACAGTAAATTTACATACCACTAGGATGAACAGTTCTGCAGCAGTCCTCAGACTCTCTGCCCACCTTGAGTAGAAAGCACATCTGCCCAACCCTTCTTCCCCAGGCAGTAAAGGTAGGAAATAACTACCTGCCAACTAACAGTATCTCCTATCAAGATACTGTTGATGGGCCGGACGAGGTAGCTCATGCCTGTAATCCCAGCACTTTGGGAGGCCCAGGCAAGTGGATCACCTGAGGCCAGGAGTTCAAGACCAGCCTGGCCAACATGGTGAAACCCTGTCTCTACTAAAAATACAAACATTAGCCGGGTGCGGTGGCACACACCGGTAATTCCAGCTACTCGGGAGGCTGAGGAAGGATAATTGCTTTAGTCCGGAAGACGGAGGTTGCAGTGAGCCGAGATCACACCACTGCACTCCAGCCTGGCCAACAGAGCGAGACTCCGTCTCAAAAAAAAAAAAAAAAAAAAAAAATACTGTTGATGGCTGGATGGAAAAGATGTTTCTACAGAGATCTTGGCTTAATCACCTCGCCTGGGAAGCGCGGAGCCCAACACTATTGTGGATGTCCTGGCAGGGTTCGGAACAGGAGCTGCAAGCAGCCTAGGTCCTCGGAGTGACAGGAACCCCCGGACAGCGTTCTCCAAAAGGCTCCGCGCGACGAAGCGCCATAAAGTCTACCGGAGCGCAGGGCCGCGGGTGCCGGCAGAAGGCGTGGCGCACTGCGCAGAGCTGCGGGCGCCCGGGCTGGTCCCCGCCTCGCTGGAGGCCCGACCCGGCCACGTCCTCTCCTAGGGCCTGCACACCGGTCCACGCCATGGGGATACCTCGCGACTCACTGCTCAGCACACCGGGCGAGGCGCAAAGGGAGAGGTCCTCAGCCCCGAGCCGGGCTTCCCGGCCTCTGCTACGGTGAGCACTCCGGAGGCCGGCCTGGCCAGCCGGGCCCGCTCCGCTAAGCGGGCCGCGGCGCCGCCTGTCCCGGCCTCCCCCAGCCGCGGTTACCTGCCTCCATGATGAACCTCGCCACTCGGAAGTGCACCCTGGCTTCGGGGGCCGGCTGCCCCTCCGGGCCCCGCGCTGTAGGCCCCCCTCCGCCGCCCTCCGGGGCTTCCATGAGGCTTCGCGGCACCGGCGGAAGGAGACGCGGCTCCGGCGCGCAGAGGCCGGCAGAAAATGTGGGTGCTCGCGGCAGGCGCGGCCGCCCCGCCCCTCCCCGCCTCGCCTCGCCCCGCCCCTCCCCGCCTCGCCTCGCCCCGCCCCTCCCCGCCTCGCCTCTCCCCGCCCCTCCCCGCCTCTCCTCGCCCCTCCCCGCCTCGCCCCGCCTCTCCTCCGCCCCTCCGCCCCGCCCCGCAGGGCCCTCACCCAAGGGTGAGCGCGCGCCTGCGCCACAGAGGCTGCCTGGCCGCGCGCGCAGGCGCAGGCGCAGGCGCAGAGGCCGACACCACCGGCTGGCTGGCGTGTGTCCACCGTCCCCTAGACGCCTCGAGCCCCGCCCCTGGGAGACGCAGGCTCCTCCCCGCGGAGCGAGAGCCCGCGGAGCTGCTCCCAGACCCGCGGGAGGGCACCTCCGGTCACCCGAGCCGCAAATCCCCGCCGTCCAAAGAAGGTGTCGCCCCGGGCTGGCGGCCCAGCGTGGCTTAGGCCAGGTACAGCCGGCAGCGCCCGCCAAGCCCTGGGCTAGGGTCGCCTGCGGGAGTTCACGGGGAGGCGCCGGTGTCTGAGGTCTGAGAAGACAACGGCCACCGGAAAAGGTGCTAGTGTTTGCAGACCCCGATCCATCGACACCCCAAGGAAATGCTGTGCACAAAATTCCAAGAGGGCCTTTTCGAATAGACGCATGAGCGGTGTTTGTGTCTAGATCGTCCAGCCTCCCGGGATCGATTGGGAATCTAGCTTCTGCTTGTCTTTCCAGCGCGACGCACAGTAGGAGCCTAATGTTTGTTGAATGAATGCTGAATATCGAACTCGTGTATTTACCATCTCATTTTTCATTCGTGTCTTCCACAAGCAGGAAATGGTGCATCAGGCTTTAGGGACATAGAACCTCAAAGGGACTCCCATGCTAGTGACAGTTACTTGAGTCATTCTGATACATTCAGATCATTGCTACAATTTCAGACAGCTGGCAATATGGAGAGGAAAAAGCTACTGCTCCCTAAACCCTTCTGCCCAGGCGCCTTGATCTCCTGATGATGTGGAAGTCTCCACCTCTTACCCCCACCCCACACACCCAGTCCGGCCTCATTCTCCTTCCTCAGCACTTCCTGCCTCCACCAGGCTCCCCAAGTCCTCTCTCCATCCCAGCTGGGTTAGTTTCCTGGGGCTACTGTAACAAATGACCACAAACTGGGTTGCTAAAAACAGCAGAAGTATATCCTCTCTCAATTCTGGAGGCCAGACACCTGAAATGGAGGTGACACTAGGGCTTTGCTCCCTCAAAGGCTCTGGCAGAGGATCGGTTCTTCCTTGCTCTTCCAGCTTCTGCAGCCTGAGTGCTTCCTGGGCTTGTGGGCCCATCACTCCAATCTGTGCCTCCGTCTCCACATGGCCTTCTCCCTGTCTTCTCTTCTGTCTCTTATAAGCACACCTGTCACTGGATTAGGGTCTACCTAGATAATCCAGGAGGAGCTCATCTTGACATCCTTATTTTCATTACATCTTGCAAAGGCCCTTCTGCTAAATAAGGTCACAGTCACAGGGATTAGGACACAGACACACCTTTTGGGGGCTGGCATTCAGCCCACAATACCAGCCGCCAGAGTGAGCTTTCTAAAAGGCAAGGCTGAACAGGTCCTGCCCTGCCTAACACCCTCCGGAGTCCCTTCACCTTCAGGAGAAAATGTGAGGCCTTGACCTCACATGCTGGTCCTTGCGGAGTCACCCTATCAACTGACCGGCCTCGGATCTCACCACTTTGCCTCATGGCAGAGACCTTCGGCAGGTCCCCCAAAGGTTATGGTCTCCCGGCTGAACGTCTCTGCACATATTCTGCCTGGTGAAGGAATTACCACTCCACTTCCATCACCCAGCTTGCTCTTGTCTGTGCGTGGGTGTGCACGTGTGTGTGCATATGTGTGCGTGTGTGGACTGACTCAGGGTCCCCAGCTCCCTGTGCTGCTGACACCTGCCATGCCTTGAGCACTGTGTCTGTCCCCAAGCTGTGAGCAGCCCCACCCTCTTCCCTAGCCCAAGGCTGAAACCTGGGCAATGCCCAGAGGGCCCACCTCCCCTCAGCCCCGTTGGTGGAGGCCAGGTCCTGTGTTCCTCCAGAGTGCCCCGGGCTGGACCAGCCACAGCTAGATCTGGAAGGCTCAAGCCCGTGTTCCCTAAAGCAGCTATGGGCCTTGGGGGATCAGGCTGCTGCCTCTCAGCTTCCCCCACCACCACATCTGTGCACGGTACACACACACCCCCATGCACACGCACACACACGCATCACACATCCCCCCCACATACACACATGCACACGTGCACATGTGTGAACACCCCAAATCATACAGTGCTTCCCTCTGGCCCCTGGTGGCCCGCCCATCCTCTAGGCACAGCTCGAACTCCTTCTCCTCTGGGCCTCATGTGCTGAGAAGAGTCCGGGCTCAGCAAGTAAAAGGTTCCTGGGAATGTGAGCCGAGAGAATGACTCAATGAACACGTGAATTTTAAAGTCCTGGGTCTCCTCGGCGCAGTGGTTGATGAATGAATAATTCACTAGCCACCAATTGGAGCCAGCAAACCTTTAGGCAGCACCTCCTCTCCCACTGGCAAGCCTGTCCCCATTGTCCCAAAGGTGGCATTCCCTCGTCTCATCGCCCCTGGCTCAGATGGTGAGTTCCTTGAGGGCTGAAGCCTGGTTCTCACCCCCAGGCTCGGCCCTGAGGTTGACAGTCACCATCAGAAGCGCGATTCTGTAATATTTGCCAATGCTTCCTTAGCTAATCCTCACCATGTGCCCATACATTGATTAAATCACAGCCTACCCCTCACAATAGCACTATTATGGAAAAGAGTGAGTGACTCATTTCAAGGAATAGGACTCGGGCTGAAGCTCAAAGGATGAGGCAGAGAAAGAGGGAAGAGGCATTTGGGGTCCAGAAGAGAGGCTGTGCACAGGCAGGGCCACGTGAAAGCCTGGGTGGTCTTCAAAAAGCATGGACAATTTCCAAAGCACCCACCCTGCCCTGGTCTTCATCCCGGCAGCCTCATCAAAGTCCAGGCCTGCCACTTGTCCTTAGAAACTCCTCACTGCCTGGGAACCTCCTGCCACAGTCACCTCTCCACTGTACCTTTCAAGCCAGCTCCCTCTCACCATCGGCAAGATCCACAGCCTCCATCTCTGTTCTCCCTCCCCGCTCCCCACTGCCTAACCACCCTTCATCTTTCTATTTGATTATTTATTTATTTATTGAGACAGATTCTCACTCTGCCGCCCAGGCTGGAGTGCAGTAGCATGATCTTGGCTCACTGTAACCTCCACCTCCCGGGTTTAAGTGATGCTCCCGCCTCAACCTCCTGAGTAGCTGGCATTACAGGCCAGGCGTGCACCACCACACCCGGCTAATTTTTTGTATTTTTAGTAGAAACGGGGTTTCACCATGTTGGCCAGGCTGGTCTCGAACTCCTGACCTCAGGTGATTTGGCCACCTCAGCCTCCCAAAGTGCTGGAATTCCACAGGTGTGAGCCACAAAACCTGGTCAGATTGTAACTTTTTGGTGAATCTACTGCCTGGTATTATTTTCTTTTTCAGAGATTCAAGTAACCAGGAGCTCAGTAGAGTAATTGAGCAAGCTCTGAGCACGCACGGGATCTTGGGTGTGACCAAGTTGGACCTAAGGAGAAGTGGTGCCGGTTGGGCATGAGGGCTGGAAAATCCACCCCAGCAATAGATGTGTGGGAGACTGAAACCAGATGAGTGGGTGCCAGGGCCAGGGAGGGAGCACAGGGAGTGACTGCTGATGGAGACAGGGGTGACAAGGATGTTCTGGAATTAGATAGTGGCGATGGTGGCACAACTCTGTGAATACATTAAAGGCCATTGAATTGTACGCTTTAAATGGGTGCATTTTATGGTATGTGAATTATATCTGAGTAAATCCATTATTTTTTAAAACTACCACATGCAATCGTGCCACTGAGGACAAAATCTTCTTATGGGGAGAAGGGGTTTCACAAGGAAGAGCTGGGAGACTGGCCAGCAAAGAAAGTCGGAGGGCAGAGCAGCTGGAAGAAGCAACGTTACAGAGCCAGGAAGCTCTCTGAAGGGCCAAGTGAATGCAAGGAGCTGAGAAACCCAGGGCGTCAGCAGGACAGCCACAGCAAGGGCGGCCGGGCTGTCCTGGGCCTCTGATAGCCCAGGGATGACTCCTGATAGCAAGGAGGCGGTGCGGGAGGGGATCAGAGTGGGGTGTACCCTCAAAGTCCTGCAACGAAGTCAGCGAGCTCACCTCTGTGATGGTTGGAGATGGGGGATCCTCACTGTGGGGGTGCACAGCAGCCAGAGTGGGAGCTGATGGAAAAACCTTGGCCCGAAATCCGTCTCCTAGGCAGCCCCTGAGCCCCTCCTGTGATGAGCAGCTGGCTCCCCGTCTCGGGTGGGTGAAGGCTCCTGCAGCAGGAGGCACCTTGTGGAAGCTCCTGTCCCGCAACCCCATGGGGACTCCACTCACAGCCACTGGTCCCACTGTGACCGTCTCGCTGGAGCAAAGCAGGAAAGCCACTGGCAAATGATTTGCAGTTCCATTCTCATACACAGAGAACTCTAGAAGTTTCCACTTGCCCCAAAGAGCAACATTATGCTTTTACCATCCTTCCCGCTAAGACACTTCATCTCTCCGGCTCCATGCCACAGTCTGTCTCCAGGGACCTTGATCTCGCCGTCCCTCGCATGTCACACAGGTCCACTCTATCCATGACAACATGCTGACAGGATCTGGGGATCAGGAGCAAGTGGCTGAGGAAGGGAGGGAGGGTAGAGGTCAAGGTATCAGGGAGAGAAGAAGGAGGCCTGTCTATAGCGTGAGTTACTCAATTGTCATGCATTAACGGGGCCCTAAATGTGTTATTTTCCTATGGCATATTTGTACAAAAGTATCAAAGTGAAGATGTATTTGTTTCCGTTCATGGTCCCCCCACCCTTTCCTGTGGCTGCCATAACAAAGCAACACAACAGAAATGCGCTCTCTTGCAGCTCTGGAGGCCAGAAGCCTAAGATCCAGGTGTCTGCAGGACCCTATTCCCTCCTCTGCAGGCTCTGGGGGAGGCTCCTTCTTGCCTCTTCCAGTTCCCGGGGGATCTGGGTGTCCCCTGGCTTGTGGCGGCACCACTCTATTCTCTGTGAATCCACGTGGCCTTCTCCTCTGTGTTTGTGACTTCTTTCCTTCTTATAAGGACACCTGTCATTGGATTTAGGGCCCTAATCCAAGATGATCTCATCTCGAGATCCTTAACTTAATTACATCTGCACAGATGCTTTTTCCAAATAAGGTTCCATTCACTGAGTTCAGAGGGTTTGTTTGTTTGTTTGTTTGTTTGTTTTTGAGATGGAGTCTCGCTCTCTCACTGCATGGTGACCCCTCTGGTGCTGTCCTCAATCTGCTGAGACCAGTACTTGTCCAGCTCCTCTCATTTCTTCCAAGCCAGCTCGTCATATTGGGCCCGGATTTTGGCGAGGTCCTGAGATTTGGGGCCTCTACCTCCACGGTCAACTCAGAGCTGGCAATCTGGGCTTGTAGGCCTTTTACTTCCTGTTCATGGTTCTTCTTCATGAAGAGCAGCTCCTCCTTGAGGGCCTCGATCTCTGTCTCCAGCTGCAGCCAAGTGACATTGGTGTCATCAATGACCTTGCAAAGCCCATGGATGTCGTTCTCCACAGACTGGCATATGGCCAGCTCTGTCTCATACTTGACTCTAAAGTCATCAGCAGCAAGACGGGCACTGTCGATCTGCAGAACAATGCAGGCATTGTCCACAGTATTTGCAGAGATCTGAGCCCTCAGATCATCGATGGTCTTGAAGTAATGGCTCCAGTCTCTGACCTGGGGTCCCTTCTTCTCCAGGTGCTCCCGGATTTTGCTCTCCAGCTTCTGGTTCTCAGTCTCCAGGCTCCTCACTCTGCCCAGGTAGGAGGCCAGGCAGTCGTTCAGGCTTTGTATGGTCTCCTTCTTGTTCTGGATGCCTCCCATTCCTGCCAGACCCCCGGCCACCCCCGTGGCTAGGCCCCAGACCCCATGCCACCCTGGAAGCTGGTGGAGCAGGACACGGAGATCCAGGAACCAGAACCCCCAGCACCTGCATAGACGCTAGCCTCACTGCTGATCAGCCAGGCGCCATAGCTGGGCGCCTGGACAGAGCCTAGGGACTGGTAGTTGATGGAAAAGGTGAAGCCAGTGGTGAAGCTCATGCTGTCCCAGGGGGGAGAGTGAGAGGACAGGACTCGGGCTTTGCCAACGACCAAGATGACAATACTCTCTAAATTGATCTACAAGTTCAATGGAATCCTTATTAAAATCCCAGCTGGCTTAAATTAAGAAAGAAAGAAAAGGAAAGAAAGAAAGAAAGAGAAAGAAAGAAAGAAAATCCTAGCTGGCTTTTGTGCAGAAATTGACAAGCTGATCCTAAAATGTGTATGAAAATGCAAGAAACTCAGAATAGCCAAAACAATCTTGAAAAAGAACAAAGTTATTTTTCCTAATTTTCCAAGACTCACATTTCCTAATTTCAAAGCTTACCACAAAGCTACAGGACTCAAGTCTGTGTGGTACTAGCACAAAGATACTTCTAGATCAATTGAACAGAATTAAGAATTCAGAAATAAACCCTTACATCTATGATCAATTGATTTTTGCCAAGAGTGCCAAGACCATTCAATGGCAGAAAGAATAGTCTGTTTAACAAACGGTGTTGGGACAATTAGATATCCACATGCAAAAGAATGAACTTGGACCCCTAGCTCAGACCATATACAAAAATTAACTCAGAATGGATCATAGATCTAAATGTAAGAGCTAAAACTATAAAACTCTTGGAAGAAAACACAGGAGTAAATCTTGATGACCTTGGCTTAGGCAATGGTTTCTTAGAAAGGATGTCCAAAGTATCAAACAAGCAAAGAAAAAAATAAATTGGAAAATGAAAAACTGTTGTGCTTCAAAGGGCACCATCAAGAAAGTGAAAAGGCAACCCACGAAATAACAGTACCTATTTGCAAATTACATAGTAGCTGATAATTGACTTGTATCTAGATCATATAAAGAACCAATGCGACTCAATAACAAAAAGAAATAGCCCGATTAAAATTAGGTAAAGGGATTTTGTTCACCGGTAAGGGGATTTTGTTCACCGCTGCTCTGCTCATGTTGCTACTGCAGTTCCGAGGCAGCAGGAAGAGATGCGGCCCCTGGATGTCGTCGAGCTGTCAGAACCGGAGGAAGTGGAGGTGCTGGAGCTGGAGGAAGATTTTGAGCAGTTTCTGCTCCCGATCATCCATGAGATGCGAGAGGACATCGCGTCGCTTACAAGCACTGGCGGGCGTACCTGTGGAAGCGGAGCACACTGTGGGAGATGGACAATATGCTCTTCCAGATCAAAACCCAGGTGGAGGCTTCAGAGGAGCATCCTCAACCACCTCCACAACCCGGGCGACGCAGTGGAGGGCAGGGTGACTAAGAGGTGCCAGAAGGCCGAGGAGAAGGCTAAGGAAATGGTGAAGATGGAAGAGATGCTGGTGGAGCTGGCCCAGAGGATAGAGACGAACGAGTCGAGAGCACGGTCGGTGGTTTACAGCCAATGGATTCTGGTCAGCTGGTGGAGATTGGCTGACACCCAGGAGAAGCTGAAACCAGAGAGCCTTTGGTTTTCTCTATTTTACTCTGTCCACGCCCTGTCCTCACTCACACTCAGTTCTCTGCTATGGTCTGTGGTTGATGAACTCAATATGAGTTTTGATTGTTAGTGTTTTTGTCTGGGGAAGTAAGTTTATTTGGAAAATGCTCTCTCATACAGGAATGAGGGCCTAGACCACGCTCTTGCAGCAGTCACATTTGTTCCTGGGCTTTGGTTGTTATTTCTAAACGTTTGAGGTGCTTTGCTCTTTCTTGTGTGATCTGATAGCTCCCTGGAACTTTGGATCTGTGTGTGACACATGAGCCTCATTGTTGGAGTTCTCCAGCTCTGGAGGGTCTGAAGGAGCCGCAATGATTCTAGAAGATGACTCCATACAGCAACTACTGAAGAAAGGACCAGACTTCAGCTGGGAATGTGGATGGGCCGACCTGGCTGGGACCCAGGAATCTGGAGAAGAGCTGGAGAATGGAGAGTATTATCTGTATTTGAGGACTTTAATTTCTGTGTGAGACCAAAGGAGGAGAGACATATTTTGTTCAAAATTTAAATTTTATGTGGTACACTATCTGATATAACCTGTCTAGTGAGTTTGTTTGGACAACCTAATTCAGCTTTATCTGACATGGAAACTGAAATAGAGGATGAGATCTTGATATTCTGTACAAGTTGATGTAATACCCTGATGCATTTCGGGCACTCGGCATAAAATGAAAGAGATTTGCAAAGACCCTTGAGGGGCTGGGGGATGAGAGAGTGGAACTGTACATTGGACCCTGAACTGGAGTGGAAGAGGCATCTTCAAGGTTCATACATTGTCCAGCTATAAGTTCATTTAAGTAGCAGACCTGATAAATATTTGAGGTCAAAACCCTACCATGTTTTTTTTTAAACTTACCATGTTAATCAAAGTATTCATTTGCTTGAAAAGAAAAAAAAAATTGGGTAAAGAATCTAAATGGACATTTCTCAAAAGACTATATACAATGTGCCGTGAGCACATGAAAAAATGGTCAACATCACTAGTCATTAGTGATGCAGATCACTAGAAAATGCAAATCAAAACTAGAATGAGGCTGGGCACAGTGGCTCACGCCTGTAATCCTAGCACTTTGGGAGGCTGAGGCAGGTGGATCACCTTAGGTCAGGAGTTTGACACCAGCCTGGCCAACATGGTGAAACCCCGTGTCTCCTAAAAATACAAAAATTATCCGGACGTGGTGGTGGGTGCCTGTAATCCTAGCTATTCAGGACGCTGAAGCAGGAGAATCACTTGAACCCGGGAGGCAGAGGTTGCAGTGAGCTGAGATCGTGCCACTGCACTCCAGCCTGGGCGACAGAGTGAGACTCTGTCTCAAAAAAGAAAAAAAAAAAAAACTTGAATGAGATAAAATTCACACCTGTTAGGATGACTATAATAAAATTAAAATGGAAAATAACAAGTGTCTGTTTGGAGAGGATGTGGAGAAATCAGAACCCTCATACATTGCTAGTAAGATGTTCAATGGTTATAGCCATTTGGGAAAATAGTCTGGCAGTTCCTCCAAAGGTTAAACATAGAGTAACCATGTGACCTAGCAATTTCACTCCTAGCTATACAGCCAAGAGAACTGAAAGCATATGCCCACATCAGATCATGTGCACGAATGTTCACAGCAGATTTATTCATAATAGCCAAAAAGCAGAAACAACTCAAATGTCCATCAATAGATGAATAAACAAAATGTGGCATATCCAGGCAATGGAACATTATTCAGCCCCCAAAAGCAATGAAACACTGGTCCATGCTGCAATGTTGGTGAACCTTGGAAACATTATGCCAAGCCAAAGAAGCCAGACACAAAAGGCCACAAAATTATATGAGTCCATTTCTATGGCAGATTGGAACAGGCAAATCCATAGAAAGGAAGATGAATGGTTTCCAGGACTTAGGGGGAGAGGAGAATGAGGAGTTAGTGCTTAGTTGATACAGGGTTCCTGGTGGGGGTGATGAAAACGTTCTGGAATGAGATCGTGGTGATGGTGACATAACTCTATGAATATTTTTTAAAGTATTGCATTGTACACTTTAAAATTTTTTTTGTAAAGGCCGAGTTTGCCAGGTCTCGAACTCCTGGACTCAAGTGATCCACCCATCATGGCCTCTCAAAGTGCTGGGATTACAGGCATGAGGCACCATGCCTGGCATGTATACTTTAAATGGGGAAACTGGGTGAAGGGTACATGGGACCTCCCTGCACTGTCTTTAGAACTTCCTGTGAATCTATCACAACTCAAAATAAAGACAAACCAACAAAAAAAGGTGTCAGATGGACTGGGCTCATTCAGGTGTTGGCAGAATCCAGTTCCTTGGAGCTATAGGCCCTAGTTTCACCTTCCCGCCATCAATGATGCCAAGAGCTCTTCCCATCATCTCTGCATCTTTCTGACTTCGGCTTCTGGCCTTGGCCAGTGAAGCTCTGCTTGTATGAGCTCATCTCCCTGTGTTAAGGTCAACTGATGAGTAGCCCAAATCACATCGGCAAAGTCCCTTTGGCCATGTAATGTAAGATACTCACGGGCGTGACACGGGGATGAAGGTCATGGGGGCCGAAATTCTGCCTACCAGAAGTGAATTATTTCAAAGCTATTTTGGATGGAGAATCCCCAGGATCAGTGAGGAGGTGGATGTTGGGGAGGAGGAAGAGGAGATATCAAGGAGCTCTCCCAAGTTTGGGCCAACCAGGTGGGTGAAGGTGCCAGTCTCCGAGATGAGGAACGGTGGGAAGCAGATGCGCTCCATTGTGACACGTGGAGTTTGAGGGGCCTATGTCTTCCTGGGGGTTGTCCTCTAAGGGAAAGGTCTGGACAGGCATAAGAGGGACTGAGGTCACCCAGGACGTGGGTGGCGGGTGAAAAGGAGCTGCCGGGGCAGCGGGCCGCCGCGAGCCCCTCCTGGGATCTTCCGCCCCAAGCCCAGCCTGCGATTCCCTCCCTGGACCCCTTCTCCTTCCTCTCCGAAGCCCTCCCTGGAAGGAGCACCGCATGCTGACCGCAGCTGCCGCTAGGGGGCAGAGCCGTCTAAACCAAAAGCCACCCCGCTCCACCGTGCGCGTGCGGGGAGGTGCGCGAGCGCGTGTGCACGCACGGCGGGGGCTCGCTTGACACTGAGTCCGGCTAACTAGGCTCGCCACCCCCACCCCATCCCCCTGCTGCTGGGAGCCCCAGGCAGTCCCCGGCCCAGGCGCTCCAAAAGGTCCCCTCTGTTGAGGACTGGGAAGCAGGCCCCGGCCCAGTGCCCCCTAAAGCGCCCGCCCTCCCCTGGTGTGGCTGGAGAGGGGTCTGATCCGGCGGGGCTGAGCTGGGAGCTGGGTCTCCTCCGGGCCCGGGGTTGCGGCGGGGGGCGGTCACTCCCCCTCCCTGCCTCAGCCCCGCACCCTCCACGCCGTGTCTCCGGCATCGAAATTCACAGCAAAATACACAACTAGTGAAGAACTGGGCTCGGGTCCCAGAAATAGGCTGCCCTTTCCAGAGGGTGACGGGAATATCCTCCCTGCTTCCCGTTGCCATGGTTTCCGCTCAGCCACCAGGCAGCCTGTTACGCGGCAGCCATTTGCCGCGACGGGATGCTGCTGCCGCTGGTGTGCAGCAGGCCGCCACGCGAGGAAGGGGACAGACTTCCCTGGAGACCCGCCCACCACGGAGAAGAGGCCACGGATCTAAAGACACCGGAGGGCGGCTACGCGGGCCAGATGGACAAATGCTAGCGTCCCCACCTGTCTGTAGGGGCGCCCTTGGCCTGGGCGCTGGACCTAGGCCATCGGGACTGGAGAGCCTTCTTCTCTTCTGGCCAGAGAAAGAGCAAAGGGTGGCTTCCTGGCAGGTCCGGAGCTGGCACAGCACAACAGAGCCTAGAAAATCACTAGCAGGGCTGAGCTCGGGGTTCCACCGTTGCAGCCTTCCTGTTGGACCCAGTCTGCTCAAGGACTCCCTCACAGCCCAGTGCTTTCTGTTCACCCCGGGGCACTCCCAGCCCAGCCTCCTAGCCTCAGTGAGTGGGAAATGTCTGTACTGCCCACTTGTCCTCAAACGCATGTCCTTGCTCGGCTGCTCCCTGCTCTGCCCCATCTGGAGGGGACAGGGTGAGGAGTCGCCCTGAAGGCCTGGCCCCAGCTTGGGCAACACAGCCTAGCGGGGTGATCACCCCTGGGCCTGCAGCCCCTCCAGCACTTCCTGGGGCTGTGCCGGCCATTCCAGACCATTCCTGTTGGTGGAACTCATGACAGGGCTTGTTTACGCCAGTCAGTGTTCTGACACCTCCCCCACCCCGATCATTAACTTTTCTGGTCCTTTTCAGTTATTAAAATTCAGCCCAGACTCACATCCCATGGGCCTCCCCTCCCCATCCTTGGGGCTGGAATGGACTGGAATGGAGAGGAGGTGGCCTGACCTCCCTTCCCTCCCTTCCCACCCCCCACCCCCCCGGGCCGGGGCAGGCAGAACTTGTGCCAAGGTGAGGGGGTGAGAGGGGCCCCATCTTTGCCTGGGCTTTTTGATGCCTGCCAATGGGGTCGCCCTTTTCTGAGGGCAGGCTCAGCCCCTTCCTTGCTAAGGCTAAAGGCCCTCTGGGATTGAGAAGCGCTGTCCTCTCTGGGCCCCACCAGTGTCTATCGGACCCCCTCAGACCTCTGGCCCCCACACCTTGTGCCCCCGGGGCAGAAGGCAGCTGGGGTAAGAGTGCCTTCAGTCCTGCCAGGCTCAGCAAATGTCCTGCCTTCAGAAACCTCAGCGGGCAGACAGGCAGGTGCCTCCTCAGGAATACGGCATGCCCCCCATCCCCAGGGGGACGTACCCAGCTCTCCCCACAGCCTCCAGGGACTGCGGGCTGTGTCCACAGCTCTGGCAGGGCCTTATTTTCTCCCAACTTTTTGGCATTTTATGGATTAAAAACACAGCATTCCCCTAAGGGCAGCCTGCTTCCGCCCGGGCTTCTGTGGGAGTGAGTAAGGCTGGTCTCCTGAGGGAAGTGTGACTCTTGCCGGGGCCAGAGGCCAAGACCAGCCAGGAGGGCACTTACCCCTTTGGGACATCTTGCCCTTGTCCTTTCTGTTTTCTCTACTCAGGCCTCTCCCCTGAGCTGAGGAAACCAAGAGAATTCCTGTCCTTTAGGATAAAGACCTTTTCCTAAGATCGTTTTTTCCTAGAAATAAGCATACTTTATTAAGATATTTTGGACTGGCCGGGCGCAGTGGCTCATGCCTGCAATCCCAGCACTTTGGGAGGCCAAGGCGGGGGGATCACGAGGTCAGGAGTTTGAAAGCAGCCTGGCCAACATGGTGAAACCCCGTCTCTACTAAAAATACAAAAAATTAGCCGGGCGTGGTTGCACACGCCTGTAATCCCAGCTACTCTAGGAGGCTGAGGCAGGAGAATTGCTTGAACCCGGGAGGCAGAGGTTGCAGTGAGCTGAGATCACACCATTGCACTCCAGCCTGGGACAGAGTGAGACTTCGTCTAAGGAAAAAAAAAAAAAGATGTTTTGGACTGATTTTGTGTGTCCTGATGCAGTTTTTCTTTGTGCATTAGACATAGTGAAACACACAGTGCAGCTAAGTGTGGGGCCACACTGCCTCGCTTCCCTCTTCCCCTCACAGAGCCGGGCACGACAGCTGCGGGCACAGGGAGCAATCGCCTGGAGCCAGAGGGGGCAACGCCAGCCCAAGGGCAAATGGGCAACCCTGTGCGAAAGGCTCTGGCAACCAGACCATCTACTTTAGAAGAAAGGAGAAGAAAAAGAGCCCCCAGGAGAGGAAGCAGCCCCTAACCCGACTGACAAGCAATCCATTCGCAGAGACAGAAGGGCCTTCAGTGAATTGGTCTCAAAGTGCTTGATTTCTTAAAATCAGAACAATTGATCATTAGAGAACTGATTAAGCTACAGCCGCTGTTGAATAAAAGGTAAAAATAAACTCCTTCATTTGAATTCCAAATTCAGGCTTGGAGGTGACCTAGCCATGAGGCAAACTGGCTGTGGGTGGACAGGGCTGCACATGGAGCCGGTGGGTGGACGTCACCTGAAGTCTTCTCTCCTCCCAAAGTGTGGGTGCTGGGACCCCAAGGGCGCAGTGTGAATGTCCCCAGCACTTAACACCAGGGTAGCCCAGGTACAGAGGCTGCTGAGGGGCTGGTGCAGGTTCTCCAAGGGCCACTGCTATGCCCAGAATGAGCCTCTAGTTCTGGATCAGAAGGAGCAGGGGGTGGGGGGGGGGTCCCAAAGGAGAGACTGGTTCAGGGGCAGCTGCAATTTACCAACGGGTGCAGAAGTACTTTGACATTTTAGCCGCAGGCACAGCCCTACCAGTGGGTACCAGCTGTTGTGCCCAGAGATGGCAGGGGTCAGAGCCAGTCCTGGGACCCAATTTCTCCCCTCATCTGTTATCTGGAGGGGTCACCAGGGCCTAATGAAGACTTTTGAGGTTTCTCAGCCACAAAAGGATCACAGTGCCTCTCCATATGGAATTCAGCAGAACTCTCACCTTTTAAAATGGCCTAGTAGATACTGAGTAGACACAAAAGGACATTTACAAAATGTGTGTAAGTGTAAAGAACAATACAACGAACCTCTGTGTACTCACCACCAGCTTAGAAGAAAGATAACGTTCCCGTTAAAGGACCTTGGGTGACCCTTCTCATTGCCCCATGTCCCCCACCCCCACTTCAGAGGTGACCTCCTTCTGGAATTTTGCATATACCACTCCTGTGTATTTCTTTATAGTTTCACCATGTTTGCATCCCCAAACAATATATTTTTTAGTTTTGCCTGTTTTGAATTTTATATAAATGGAATCATACTGTCTGTATTATTCTATAACCTGCCTTTCCACTGAATGTGGTATTCCCGAGACTAAGAGCTGTAATCCATTCTTCCCACAAGCATTCTGTTCTGTTGTGGGATTAAACTACAACTGATCTCTGCATCATCTGCTTGGTGGAAGGGGGAATTGTTTCCACTTTTTGGGCTGTTACCAGAGTCCTGATGCCCAGCACAAGTTTCACTAGTGGGCATATCCAGGGGAAAATCCCTGGGCCACCAGAAATGTACACTTGCAACTTTGCTGGGCAATGAAAAATTGTTTTCTCAAGTGGTTGTACCAATCCATATGCCCCCCTGTAGTATACAAGCTTTCTAGCGGTTTCACAGCCTTGTCAACACTTGATGTCGTCAGGCCTTATTTTCCATATGGATAACCAATTGTTCAGCATTATTTATTGAACATCTCCTGCCCCCACTGGCCAGCAATGCCAGCTTTGTCATACATGAAGGTTTTTGTTGTTGTTGTTTGTTTGTTTTGAGACAGGGTGTCACTCTGTCACCCAAGCTAGAGTGCAGTGGCACAGCCTCGACCTCCCAGGCTCAGGTGGTCCTCCCACCTTAGCCCCCCGAGTAGCTGGGACTACAGGTGCCCGCCACCATGCCTGGCCAATTTTTTGTACGTTTTGTAGAGACAGGGTCTCACCATGTGTTGCCCAGGCTGGTCTCAAACTCCTGGGCTCAAGTGATCCTCCTGCCTCAGCCTCGCAAAGTGCTGGGATTCCAGGCATGAGCCACTGTGCCCAGCCCGCGCTATCTTAAATATGGCACCTTTATAATAATTCTTAGAATCTGCTGAGGCAACTCCACCCACCTCCTCCTTCTCTATGAGTGTCTTAGCTATGCCATTTGTTCTTCCTTATAGATTTAAGAACCACCTTGTCAAGCTCCATTTACAAATGGCATTTAGATTACAATTACGTTCAATCTAAAACTTAAATTGGAAAGAACTGGCATGCTCAAAACATTGATTTTTCAGAAAATCCTGGATATGCAAGGTAATGGCAGCCCCGTAAAGCTGGAACTCTCAACAGAGCTTCCAAACCAAAATCACTTTTAAAAAGCAAGCACAAATAAAATCACCCAAAACCCATGTCCTCGTGATAATCAGAAGACAGAGAGCATTTGAACTTCAAAGTACCTAAAACAGATCAAGTCACAAGGATGGGGAAATAGATCCTCACAGGAAATACAAACGGAAACAAGTGAAGCAAACTATATATCGAACAATAACACGACCACCCTGAAAGAGAAAAAAACTCGGCAAGCAACCTGAACGTGGTATGGGACTATATGTCCTCGAGTGAAAAACAAAAATAACTCTAGACAAACCTGGAAATCTACAGAGTAGTTTTCTTCTTTCCAGAGACATGAGTTGATGATTCTGAAACTACTTGCCAAGTATTCTAGGACTGAGCAAATACATAAATATATTGTGGGTAATGGGAGTCAACTTTCTCAGCAAGAGGGAAAGAAGTTACCAACCAGCAAGTAGGAGGAAGACTAGAAGGGACCTGGTGCTGTTGGGTTGAAATTGGATGGGTCAGTATGAACTCATGGTAGATAGATAGATGGATAGAGAGAGAAAGAGAGAGAGAGAGAGAGACAGAGAGAAAGAGAGATAGACAAATAGATAGATGTGGGACTGTATATACATATATACACATATATGTATGCATTCTCTATGTGTGTGTAATCTCCCAGTAAGCTTCTAAGTGTCATTATCCACTCAAAATGAATCAGGGATCCTAGGAGAAATGGCTGATTCCAGAAAAGGAGACCAGGGAAAGTCAAGATGAGCCTAGAACACCCTGTTCTTCCAGAAAGTAAGAAACCCCCGAGTCCACAGTGATAAAAAGAAATAAGTATAGTTGTACACTGAATAATGACACTTTGGTCAAAAACAAACTGCACATATGACAGTGGTCCCACAAGATTATAATACTGCAATTTTTTTTTTCTTTTTGAGATGGGGTCTTACTCTATTGCCCAGACTGGAGTGCAGTGGCGTGACCTCAGCTCACTGCAGCCTAGACCTCCCAGGCTCAACCAATCCTCCCATGTCAGCGTCCCTAGTAGCTGGCACCTGCCACCACACCTGGCTATTTTTAAACTTTTTTGTAGAGATGGGGTCTCACTATGTTGGTCAGGCTGTTCTTGAATTTCTAGGATCAAGTGATCCTCCCACCTCAGCCTCCCAAAGTGCTGAGATTACAGGTGTGAGCCACCGTGCCCAGCCTATAATACTGCATTTTGACTGGACCTTTTCTAGGTTTAGATACACAAATACTTGCCACTGTGTTAACAGCTGCCTACATTATCATGGTGTACAGGTTTGTAGCCCAGGAGCAATAGGCCATACCATATAGCCTGGGAGTGCAGTAAGCTACACCATCTAGGTTTGTGTATGTGGCGCTCTAGGATGTTCGCACAATGGTGTAATTGCCTAACAACACTCTTCTCAGAACATAGCCCCATCATTAAGCAACACACGATTGTAAAGGGGGAGAAGAGAAGCTCTTTCTCACAGAAGAAAGTCAAATAATAAATGAAGAACGAATGATGGAAATAGGAAATCGCCATTTGGCAACTATTGTAGTAATGAGTTTCAAGCAAAAAATAATCAATGGATGAAAAAACTCATGGGAACTGGACAGTAGAGACACCTGGAAGATGCCGCCTTAACCACATGATCAAAGTGATCATCATCAGCAATGGGACAAGGGGACTGGTGTCGTGGCCTCCTGATGCCATACACGGAGAGGGAAGCAGCACTTCTGAGCTACTCCCATGGAAAGTGCAAAACCTGGATGGAATCATGAGGAAACATCAGCCAAGCCTCAACACACAGAAATGCTGCAGAATCACTGGCCCATATGCTCCTGAAAACTGTCAAAAACCACGAAGAACAAAGAGCTGGTCCAGACTTAAGGAGACTAAAGGGCTAGGTCAACTGCATAGAACGTGTGATCAGAGGTGCTCCTTTTCTGGAAAGAACATTATGGAAAAGATATTATTGGCACAATTAATAAACTCTAAGGTCTGTAGATTATAGTATATATTTTTTTTGAGACAGAGTCTTGCTCTGTCACCCAGGCTGCAGTGCAGTGGCATGATCATAGCTCACTGCAGTGTCAACCTCCCAGGCTCAAGCAACCCTCCCACCTCAGCCTCCCCAGTAGCTGGGACCACAGGTCCACAACTACATGCCTGGCTAAATTTTTTTAACTTTTTGTAGAGATGGTGTCTCACTGTGTTACCCAGGCTGGAGTGCAGTGGCACAATCATGGCTCACTGCAGCCTCCACCTCCTGGGCTCGTGATCCTCCCACCTCAGCCTCCACAGTAGCTGGGACCACAGGCATGCACCACCACACCTGGCTAAATTTTCTTGTATTTTTTGTAGAAATGGGGTTTCACCATTTGCCCAGGCTGGTCTTGAGCTCCTGGGCTCAGGGATCTGCCCACCTTGGCCTCCCAAAGTCTAGGATTGCAGGTATGAGCCACCGTGCCTGGGAAACACTTGTTGGTGTCCGTCCTTTTGAATAGAGCCATCTTAGTGTGAAGTGGTATCTCACGTGGCTTTGATTTGCATTTCTCTGATGACTGGTGATGTTGAGCATCTTTTCATGTGCTCATTCACCTCTCGTACATCTTATTTGGAGAAATATCTATTCAAATCCTCCACTCACTTTAAAAATTGGGTCATTTGTCTTTTTATTGTGGGGTTTTGTGACGTTCTTGATATATTCTAGATGCAAGTCCCTTATCTGATATATAATTTGCAAATCTTCTATTTCATTCTGTGAGTTGTCTTTTCACTTTCTTGATTGTAACATTTGCAGCACAGAACTGTTCAATTTTGATGAAGTCCAATTTATCTATTTTATCTTTTGTCACTTGGGCTTTGGGTATCACGTTTAAGAAACTATTGCCTGATCTAAGGTCATGAAGACTTACACCTACGTTTTCTTCTAAGAGTTTCATAGTTTTGGGGCTTGCATGTGAGTCTTTAATCCATTTAGGGTGAGTGTTTCTGTATGGTGTGAGGTTGGAGTTCAGCTTCATTCTTTGGCATGTGGATGTTTAGTTGCCCCAGCACCGTTTGTTAAAGAGATGATTCTTTCTCCCATTGAATGGTCTTGGTGCACTTGGCAAAACTCAATTGACCATTGATGTGTGGGTTTATTTCTGGCTTCTCAATTCTATTCCATGGATCTGTGAGCCTTTTCTTATGTCAATACCATGCAGTCTTGATTCCCGTAGGTTATCCTAAAGTTTGTATTTGATAATTCCACTATGGGGTCTATTTCTGCTGCTTTCATTCATATTGCCTTCACTCTTCATATGCCTAGTTATTTTTATTGTTTGCTGAATATTTCCATTGCAAACATTTTTATAGTGATAACTTAAGGACGAGGGCGATGTCACCTTCCTCCAGAGAAGATGCCACTTGGCTGTCCCAGCTTCTGAGGATGCCAGCAATCTAAGATTAGTTCCCCTAATCCAGTTTCAGGTATTGAGAGGCTAAAAAGCTAGCTAAAGTACTAGGAGACTTTCCATTGCTGGATCACCTTTACTCCTAGAGAACAGCCCTACAGGGTCCCCACCGAAATGAGAGAGATGCACCAGGGTGCTCCATGAGCAGGGTCCTGGTTCCCGTGCCTGTCCTGATAGCCCCAGGAGCTGTCAAAAGCCCTGGACAGTTTGTACTCCCCTTGTTCTCAATCTCCAATCACCCTCAGGGCGTGAGCAGCTGCAAACACTGGCCTCGCCTCCCTAGCATCCTGCCCTGGAAATTCTTCATCCTCTTTTTGCTCTATGATGCCTTCAAGCAGATGACTTTTATATTTTTCCAGCTTTTCTAATTGCCCTCAGTAGGAGGGAGGCACGAATTCCCTAATTTATCATGATCACAAGCGGAAGTCCTTCACTGAATTCTTAAATTCAATTACCTTATTTTCCACTTTTAAAAGTATAATTTGGTTCATTTTCATATATCCTTAGTTGTTTCATAGAATGCTGCCTTTTTGATATTTTCAACCCCCTCTTTGATTTCTCTCAATGTATTAAACACACTGACGTTACGCTCTGTAGCTGATAATCCCAGCACTGGCTGTGGGAGCTGTGCTCTGCTGACACTCACCCATGGAGCGGTTTCCTGTTTTACTCGTGTGTTTGGATTTTTTGACTGGATATTTTTCCTTCTCAGGTCTTCACAGTGGGAATGCCTTGAGACCTGGTTGAAGGTGGGTCCCTCCAGAGAGGATTTGCATTGCCTTCTGACAGTTTTCCGGGGCACTCTAACCCAGAACCTTTTTTTTTTTTTTTTTTTTTTGAGACAGGGTCTCACTCTGTCACCCAGGCTGGAGTGCAATGGCGCAATCATGGCTCATTGCAGCCTCCAACTCCTGAGCTCAAGCGATCCTCCTGCCTCAGCCTCCTGAGTAGCTGGGACCACAGATGCCACCACACCCAGCTTTTTTTTTTTTTTTTTTTGTAGAGATAGGGGTCTCTCTATATTGTCCAGGCTAGTCTCGAACTCCTGAGCTCTGGTGATCCTCCCATCTTGGCCTCCCAAAGCGGAGGGATTACAGGTATGAGCCACCACACCTGGCCCAGAAGTATTTTAAACTAAATTCGCAGTTTGAGGAGTTTATGGCCTATCTGGGTGTTGTAAATCCCAGCTGCAAAGCCATGTGGTGCTGGCTTGTGAGTACAAATACTCAAGAGGAGGTATTTTCCCCTCCCCCTCATGCCAGGCTTGGAAATGAGCAATTCTCCTTGAGGCCTGGTGATGAAGAGGTAGTGGTCGACATTTGCAGTTCATCCTGATGATGATGACAACACCTTTTATGGTCCCACCTTCCTAGTAGCTGAGACTACAGGTGCCACCATGCCTGGCTAATTTTTTATAGAGACGGGGGTCTCACTCTGTTGCCTAGGCTGGTTTCGAACTCCTGGGCTCAAGTAATCCTCCTGCCTCGGCCTCCCAAAGTGCTGGGATTATAGGCATTAGCCACCGTGCCTGGCCTTAAAATCATTTTTCTAAATGCACCAATGATATGGCAAAGAAGTAAGGAATTCCCAGAGTCTGAAAATTAAGTCAAAGCAGGAACTCCGAGAGGTAACCAGAACAGTGAGGCTAACTGTCACCCTCGGGCATTTGCAGACCCTGGTGACTTTGGGCTTCAGTTTTCATGGCCTCATGGGTTGTGGGGACAGAAGACAAGGCCCAACACTTGCAGAATGAGAAGTCTAAAAGGAACCACCTCCCCTACCACCATCTGCACGGTTCTCTCTTCTATCAGTTAGGATAAGATTCAGCTACACAGATGACCAAATATATATATATATCTCCATACACACACACACACATATATACATATGTATATATGTATATATGTGTGTATATATGCATATACATATGTGTATATATATATGCAAACAAATGGGGGAGAGGGAGGGAGGGAAGGAGTCCTACAGACCTAACAAGAATAGGTGATTATTTGTAATAGCAAAGTACTGGAAACAACGCCACTATCCATCAGCTGGGCCTGTTTGAACAAGCTGGGGCTGACCTGCGTGTTGGAATACTATGCAGCTAGAGTCAGCATGCTGCCCGGGGCGCCCCAGCATACCAAGATACACCCAACAGTGAGGCACACGACAATATGCCATCTTTTGTATAAAAATGTGGGGATATGAATACACATATATTGTTTGATGAAAAATGTTTTCCATAATATAAAAAATCAAAAAGAAAGATCACTGCCATCCCTAAGAATCAAACAAACAGAAACAGATGAACCAAACCATATAAAAGTTGGCGGCATAATCATATATAGAAGTATTTCAAGTGTCTTGAAACACAGTATTTTGGTTGACCAGATGTGGTGGCTCACACCTGTAATCCCATTTACTCAGGAGGCTGAGGCAGGAAAATTGCCTGAAAAAAAAAGAAAAGAAAAAAGAAAGAAAAGGAAAGAAAGGAAAGGAAAGGAAAAGAAGAGAAAAAGACATGACAGGAAAAGCAGTATTTTTATTGTACACACCTGGTGGGGTATATGTGGTTTTTCTGAAACACAGTCTTGCTCTGTCGCCTAGGCTGGAGTGCAGTGGTGCAATCTTGGCTCACCACAACCTCTGCCTCTCAGGTTCAAGCAATTCTCCTGCCTCAGCCTCCCAAGTAGCTGGGACTACAGGCGTGCACTACCATGCCTGGCTAATTTTTTTCTATTGATAGTAGGGACGGGGTTTCACCACGTTGGTCTGGCTAGTCTCGAACTCCTGACCTCAAATGATCTGCCCACCTCGGCCTCCCAAAGTGCTGGGATTACAGGCGTGAGCCACCGTGCCCAGCCCAGAGTCAGAATATTCTTAATGATGGGTCACTTGCAGAAGTTGCTGGGGACTGGCTTGTGACTCTGAAGGGTGATGTATAGAAAGAAGACTCACATGGCTATCTGGCTGTTCCTGCCTCACCTGTTTTTTATGGTGACCAAACAGTCGATGAGGGAAAGCTCTTCTGTTACAGAATTCCAACTAGGAAATGCAGGAAGAATTATAGAATCGAAAAATCACCATTTTTAACCCTAAATAATGGATCTAGGTGCTAAAAACACTGGGCAAAAGGATACTAGAGAATTCTATAAAGGCCAGATCAGGCCGACACCACCTGAATCTCCTGATCAGTCTTACCATCGTCAAGAGGTACGTGAAAAGGGGCTCAGCATCACCAGGTGTTAGGGAGACACAAATCAAAACCACCGTGCAGTGCCATCACACACCTATCCCGAGGCTGAACTAAACCACAGCAGATGCCGGAGTGGTTGTGTGGAGAAACCAGCGCTCACCCATCGCTGGTGGATATGTCAAACCGGGCAGCCACTCGGGAAAGCTGTTGGCAGTTTCTTACGGAAACACACATCTATAAAGGGGTAGCACAGGGGGCTTTGCGGTGAGAAAACCGCTCTGTAATTCAATTGCACTGGCAGTTACATGAATGTACACAGTGATGAAGTTGCATAGAGACGCACATACACGAGTGTGCGCACACAGGAGACACCCGAGCATCAATGTCGCGTCCGGGTTCCGGTTGTGCCTCGGGCGTTCAAGTAGCCAATGTCAGAGGGACCTGTGGGGAGGGGCCACAGCCTCCCAGGCACTTCTCACCAACGTCCTTGTGAATCTAACGGTTTAAAAAGAACAAGTTAAAAAATATTCCAGCAGAAAAAAGAAAAGTATAAATGAAAAATATGGGCGAACTGTTGATGCCAGCTGATGGATCCACAGGGTTTCATTAACTCTCTGTTTATGTTCGAACTTTTCCATGATAAACCATTTTCTTAAGAGTCACCGCTAAATGAGTGTCTGTTGAATAAGTGAAGCATTCATGAATAACTGCAGTCCAACTCTGTCCTTCCAGAGATAATGCGAGCAAGATCCCGCAAGCGGAGATGATTGCTCAAGGTCACGCGGAACAGTCAAGGCTACTGAGATCCTGTCTAGCTCTTTCTCAATGTGTGTTTTTAACTTTACACAAGCAGTACATTATTTTTAAAGGAAAAGTGACCATAAACTGAGGGCTGCAACGTAGGAGGGGGGAAGGGCAGAGGGAGACCCAGGATGCCAGCTTCGCCCAGGGGCAGGGGCGAGGCAGACAGCCTAGGGAGGTTAGAGGATCTGCTGTGAGAGGGTTTCTGCAAGATGAAATCACTCAAATGCCGGCTGTGTTTGGACATCTTGAGAGAACATTTCCACACACGGATGGGGTCTAGGGTTGAGTTCGTGATACGAGCAAACAGCTACCCAAAGGACAATGATTAACTCCTGGGAAAACAAAATGCAGCTCGCATGGCCCCACCGTGAGCAGCATTTATGTGGCTGCATAATTTCCAAGCATGGGGATAGGAAGGGGTAGAACAGCAAAGGTTTGGGGGATGGGACTGATGGAAGCCTTCGAGGAGGCCCCCAAGACGTGGGCGGACCCTTGTCTTGGCACACTCCTGCCCCCACATCCTTCGGGCCCCAGAGCTCCCTGACACCATTGGACCCACTGCCCCCACCACTCTGCTTCCTGCCAGCCCTCCAGATGGCCTGTCCTTGCCCCCTGTGTTTGCTCCCTCCTGAGGTCAGCCCCTCTGAAAGGACACCGGCCCCTCCCCTCTGGCTAGGTTAGGTCAAGGACTTGGCCTCTCCAACGCCCACTCCTCTCAGTCACAAACAGGGACGCCCCAGGCACCAACCTGTACCCCAGCTCAGCCACGGACACATCTGGGCCCCCAGAAGGGCCCTCAGCTCTCCAGAGCCAGAGCAGGCAAGGGCAACAGAGCGTGTGGCTTTGGCAGCTGGGCCAGGAGGAGGGAGGGGTCCCCACTGCAGGGCTTAGCCCTTTCACACTTCAGCAGAGAGCAGCCGCCCCGTCAGCACCCATGTGCTGCTGTCCTCAGAAATGGGGTGCCTGTCGGGGTATGCTGGTCCCCAAAAGATGTGTCCACGTTCTGGAGCCTGTGAGTGGGACCCTTTTAGGAAAGAGGGTATCTGCAGATGTGATGACAGTAAGGCTCTCGAGATAAGCTCAGCCTACATGACGGGGGGCAGGGGGTGCCAAATCTAATGACAGGCATCCTTCTGAGACACAGGAGAGACAGAGAGGAGAAGGCCATGTGGAGATGGAGGCAGAAATTGAGGTGATGCATCCATGAGCCAAGGAAGCCTGGAGCCCCCAGGAGCTGGAAGAAGCAGGAAGGATCCCCCCTAGAGACTCGGCCCTGCGCACGCCTAGATCTCAGACTTCTGGCTTCCAGAGCCGTGAGGGAAGAGACTGCTGCTGTCTGAAGCCCCAGGGTCCATGGTCATTTCTTATGGTAACCATGGGACACTCATTTGGTGAGAAAAAGCCCCTTGAAGCACACGAGTGGTGGGTGCCGTGGATCAAGGGCCTCCAACCACAGTCAAGCCCCAGGGCCGCTGGCTGGGCAGACTGGACCCCACAGAACCAAGCCACATGGAACACCCCCTGACCTGAAGGCCAGGTCCCTGTCAGAACTGGCTCAGGAGGAACCGACTGCGAGGGCCGGGCTGGGCTGGGCCACTGGGAGGAAGGCTGGGGACACAGCCAAGGTGGGGGAGGGACAGGCAGACTGGAGCCCCCTCCAGCTACACCCTCTTGCTCACAGGACTGCACCTCCTAGCCAGACTTCTGGAAAGTCTTCTTGACAGTCACCTGCCCCAACCAGGTGTCACCCCTTTCTCCTTCACCCGCTTTGGACAGTTGCTTCAGCTGGTGCTTCAGCTCCATGACCTCTGGCTTCGAGTAAGGGGGAGGGGCAGGAGGGACTGGGACGGCAGAGCAGCCTGTTCTCAGAGGCTGGCACCGTGAGCAGGAGAAATGAAGGGCAAAGCCAGGAGACACCAAATGTAGGTTAACTGCAAGGAAGCAGGGAAGGGAAGGCCATGGCAGACATGAAGCCTACAGACTGTGGGCCAGAGGTTCCACTGTGCAGACCCACCCCACTGAAGGCTACAGGCTGGCCAGAGCCCCAACGCCTCACAGGCCTAGGAGCCCGGGCTTACCATGAAGCCCAGTAGCCACAGTTTCTGGACCCCAGGGAGGTCTCACGGCTGTACAGGCACTGCCACCCAGGGTCCCCCAGGTGCCAGAGGACAAGAGGTTGGCGAGTCAGGAACCTGCCACAGCCATGCTCGTGCTAAGGGGCTCAGAGGATGCCTGGGCCCAGTGCACCCTGGCTTGGAATAACCTGACCCGCATTCAGGTAACCTTCCGACTCCCCAGCTAGGATGTCAAAGTCATGGGGACGGCCACTTGGTCGAGTCCACTCTTCTATCACCAGCACAGGTGCTTCAATATGTGTTGAATGAATGAGTGAATGAAGAGGTCCAGTATTTCCTGCAGGGAGCAGAGGGTGGTCTGGGCAGCCTCTGAAATGGACGACTGTTGTTGAGGCATGGCTGGCGTACCCTCCCCCTCTTTGAAGGGTAGACGGGGTACCTAGGGGAAAGAGCCTTCCTCTCACTGCCCTGGAGCCAAATCTCTTCCTCTTGGTCAGTCTTCTTGCGCCACCCCTCCGGGCATTGGCCCAGAAGCCACTTGCAAAGCGGCCCCTGCCCGGCAGGTCAGCAGTCCAGGGGGTGAGACAGCCCCTGGCAGAATCAAGGGAGGAGAAAGAGCTGGAGTGTGAAGGTGGGTGAGGAGGGGCTGGGGAGGAAGAGTGGGGGTCTGGGAGTGGGCAGATCCCCTCTCCTCCCTGGGTCCCGGCCACCTCCTCCCAGTCTGGCTGGCCTGGCTGCTCCCCAGCTCCAGTCTCCCGTTCTCCTCTTGTCCCAGGCTGGCCCAGGACGGGCAGGCGAGGTAGCCAGGGCACAGGGGAGCAAGCACTGTCCCACAGCTGTGGTCCTGCCCGCTGTGCCGGGGGCACCTGCCAGGCCAGAGGCAGCTCCCTCCTGGGGACAGGTCAGCAGCAGGCCCCCAGAGGCCCAGCAGGGAAGTCCAGGGTGAAGCCAAGCTGTCCATGGGAAGCGAGCCAGTCCCCCAAAGGACTGAGCCAGTGGGAGAAGACCAGGTCAAAGGGGGCTGTGAGCCACCTTCACGGCACGGTGGGAGCCAAGGCGGCGCCTCCCCCCAGGGCCAACTGTGGAGCCACATGGTCCGAAGGAAGTGGAAGGAGAGTTGGGGGGCCCTCCTCTGCCTTGGGCTGACTCAGCTGGCCAGGCTGGCTGCGGGATCCTGGGGGCAGAGGCCTTTCCCACACAGGCATCTAGTTGAAGAAGGAGGTTCAATGAGTTTAAGCATCCTGATCTGCAGGACAGGGACATTAGGGCTTTGCCTTCACCAGGTGCCAGTGTCCCCTTAATATACCGGGGGTTCAGCCCTCCCATGTCCCAGCCTTGCCCACCCAGCCCTGGCTGCTGGGAGCTGAGCATGAGTTAGGTGCCCCCCTGGCCCCTGAGAAACCAGAGCTCAGGGGTTTCTTTTCTTCAGAGACCCTGGGCCCTGGCCAGGAGCACTTGGCCCGCAGCAAGGAGCCCTCAGCAGGCCTGTGCTCCCAGGACGAAAGCCGTCCACCCGGGGCTTAGGGGAAGGGCGGGGACGCCGCTCAGCGAACCTCCGGCTGCAGGGAGCAGGGCCCCCAGGGGGCCCAGTGCAGGGACAGCTTCGGAGCCCCTTTCCTCAAGCAGAGGCAGGGAGGTGCCCAGTGGCCTTCGGCTGTGTGTCCTGGTGCCCAAGCTTGTCCCTTCACCGGGGCGCTGTGGCTGGGGCCTGGGCTTTTGAGGTGTTGTGGGGTGACTGGTTGGTGCCCCCACTGAAAGATACATCCATATCTTAACACCCAGGCCCTGTGATCAGGGCCTTATATGCAAATAAATGGTGTCTGCAGATGTCATTAAATTGAGGATGTGGAGATGAGAGCAACCTAGATGATCCAGGGGGCCCCAAATCCAAGGACAGTTTCCTTAGAAGAGACAGGAGAGAGAGACACAGAAAAGGCCATGTGGAGGCGAAGGTGGGGAGTGCCCAGGGCCCCCAGAAGCTGGAAGAGGTGGGAGGATCCTCCCCCAGAGCCTCCGGAGGAAACGCCCGATTCTGGACTCCAGCCTCCAGAACTGGGAGAGTCAATTCCTGTTGGCTGAAGCCACGCGGTTTGTGGTCATTTGCTGCGGCAGCCCAGGCCACTCCGACACGACGGAATAGGCTGAGCCCAGAGTCCTCCTGGGCCATGGAGGTGGGGGGCGGGGGGACCTTTGCACCCGCATCGTCCAGTAACCTGGTGGGGGCTGGGGCGACCTTGGGAAGGCAGCTCCCGTTGTCCTTGGCTCATTTCCAGAGAGCATGAACAGCCAACCTGCATGGAGGTTGGGGAGTGAGCCCCTTAGGCCGGGGGCCCCTGGGAGTGCACCCCACTTCCACTGCAGGAGGAAGGGCCATGTGCAGTGGGCTGCGGGTCCCGCACAAGCCTAGAAATGGGGGAGCAGGGGCCACCGTGTGCACCATTGCCTGCACTGTGTGTACGGACACATTGGTGGTGGAGGCGGCAGCACGGTCAGCTGAAGAGCGCGACGCCTAGAGCAAGTGAAGACGACCTTGACAAGCCCATGATCCTGTCGGGAGATCAATCTCCCTTCCAGCATGTTTTCAGTTTTTTACTGTAAAGAATTGCAAACACATGCCCAACCTAGAGAGGATGACAGGGAGCACCGGCCCCGCCGGCGGTCCTCACACAGCCCTCCCTCCTCCTCTCCACTCCCCTTAATGCGGCCCCGAGGCCTGGGGCCTCCTGAGAGAGGTATCTCCATCCCTGCTTTAGGCAGGGACAGGGCCTTGGATTCAGAACCTGGACCCTTGTCTACACCAGCCAGGGCTGGAGGTTGGCCCTCTCAGCCTGGGGACTCACAGGGGTGCCCCAAACTCCAGGAATCAGCCCCCTGGGCCCCCACTGGGCCAGGTCAAAGTCAGTGTGGGTGGGAGGTATTTGCAAGATCGCCATGCAGGAAGTAGGGTCCCAGGGAGAGGACAGGCCCAGACAGCCATCGCCGCAGGCATCTGCCCACATGGAAAGCAAGGCGGTAAGCAGAGGCGATGGAATGTGTGTCAACACCGTGCAAAGGGCCAGTGTGGCCGGGGCTGGGGCAGCGAAGGCGGCAGCCAGGGGCCTCAAGGGGCGGGCAAGAGGCCCGGGAGGCTGGGACTGCCAGGAAGGAAGCCAGCTGCTCAGCCTGGGGCGCCCTCCCTGCGGCCTGCCCGCTCCCTACCAGCCAGACTTCTAGCCAAGCTCCAGAGCCGGGAGCCCAGCTGCCCACCTAGCATCTCACGGGGATGGCCTTGCACACTACACACCTCCACCCAAGTGTACATGCCAAGCACTTGAGCAATTTCTGATGCTGAGCTCCCCTGCCCTGCCACATCTATAGTGGCTCCAGGTGCGGTTGCCTCTTCTCTCCACACCCTTCCCGGGAGCACACACGCAGGCATGTAGGCTGCTCCGAGGGGTTCTGGAAGGCTCTGGCCCTTTCTTCTTCAGCAACCCCCTAAGGGGCTGGGTGAGGGGTGAGCGGCCAACACACATACATGCATACACACACACATCCGCCAGCCTCTGCATTTCATGTACATGTGAAAATCACTTGCTCCCCAATGCAGGTAACATGGGAGGCTGGGCCCTGCAGCTCTGAGGCTGTCTGCACAAACAGATCCTGAGAGAGAACAGCCTCAAGGGGTCTGTCAGCCTGTGGCCAAGTCAGATGGTCACATCCTGTTTGCCCTGGGTGACTGGTCCAGAGGTGGGCCTCCCCGTGAGTACTCGACTGGTAGGGCCAGCAACCGGCACTGAATGCTTGTGGCCCAGTTGTGGGGCAGGGGACCTCCCTCCCTCCCCCAGGAGGCCTGCCCCACCAGGACCCTCTCACCCACACTCTGGAGGGTACAGAGGGCCTGGAGCAGGGGGAGGGGGCAAGGGAAGGGATTAGCCCCAGGCAGCCAGCTAAAACAGGGTCCAGGAGCAAGGCGGCACTGAGGGGCGCCTCAAAGGCCAGCAGCATCAGGCTGGCAAGGAAGCATACGTGAGCACACACTCGGAACACGCGGGAGTGCCTGCCTGTGTGCCTGCAGGCAGGAGTGTGCAGGAGGCCGTGTGAGAACCTGGGGAGGGCTGCGCCAGTGAACAAGGCAGGCCCGTGTGTGTGTGTGTGTGTGTGTGTGTGTGTGTGTGTGTGTGTCTGTCTGTCTGTCTGTCTGCCTGTGCATGTCTGTGTCTGTGTACACATATGAGTGCATTTGTGCATGACCCAGGGGAGCAAGTGCGCTCTGCCTCAGGGACTCCAGGAGCCGAGCTGGCATTCAGGAAGCATCTTTAGGCTCTTGAACAAAAGGGCAGCCTCTCTGTCTCCCTCCCCACAGCTCCCTCCTCTGATGCGGCAGCCGTGTGGCACATCCAGGCTCTTCGACCTTCAGCCTCACTTTTATCCTGAATATCTACACACTTGCGTGCACACGCACATGAGCACACGCACAAAAGCCCTGTGGTACAGTACGCTCCAGGAATACTATGGACCCTCTTTCTTTTTTTTTTTTTTTTTTTGAGATGGAGTCTTGCTCTTGTCACCCAGGCTGGAATGCAATGACGCGATCTCGGCTCACTGAAACCTCCGCCTCCCAGGTTCAATCAATTCTCCTGACTCAGCCTCCTGAGCAGCTGGGATCACAGGCATGCACCACCACACCCGGCTAATTTTTGTATTTTTAGTAGAGACGGGGTTTTACCATGTTGGCCAGGCTTCTCTCGAACTCCTGACCTCAACTGATCCACCTGCCTCAGCCTCCCAAAGTGCTGGGATTACAGGCGAGAGCCACCACGCCCGGCCTACAGACCCTCTTTCTAGGTCCCTGAGCAGAGGAAGTATTTCTGTGCCTCCGTGCTCTTGCCCATGCTGTGCCCCCAGCCTGCTATGACTTGCTTTCCAGAGCCACCTGGTGAACTCCTACTTTGAGCGGCAGCTCAGTGGCCTGCCCTCTTCCTCTGCAGAACCAGCGGCTTTCCCTGGTCCTGTCCTACCTGTGGGTCTTGTTAGCTACTTGTTAAAAGTGAGTCACTTGCTCCTGAGACCTCAGCCACCATCCCAGTAACTATCACAGACCTAGATTGTCCCCAGAACCCAACTGAATTGGTTCATCCATTCACTCCACAGGCACGGATTGGGAGCTTACTGCATCATGCTTCTCCCTAAAGATAAGCTCTTAGTTAACATCACCAACCATCAGTTACTATACTGGAACACACACTCAGGAAAAGCCATAATGTAGACCGGGATTTAAAGAAATGCGGTTAACTAAGAAAAAACTAAAGACCTTGTTTCAATATCAGCCATGAGCTGCCACTGCTTGTTAAATATGAATCTATGTCAGAGGCAGAATAAACAATTCATCAAACACCTCTTTAAGGAGTTAGAAGGTTCTTATCAAAACCTCCAGCCCTATTTGTGCTTCTGTTATATTGGCATTTCCAAGTGGATGAGAATGTTCACTGGTAGCTTTGTCCCTTTTCCATGGTGAGGGGCAGAGGGAGGTGCAGGCTGTCCTTCCTCTTCCTCAGTCTCGGTCTAGAATAGCTAAAGAAAGCAAAACTACCTCCTCTGAGTTGAGTCTGTTTTCACTGAGACACTCTTCTGTTGCCAGGCCCCAAATGTCATGAAAACTGTAACTGGTTAAAAAAAAAATCACCTGCATAAAAATCTTTAAAATTCATTTCAACAACAAAACTGTATATGATAAAGGGTCATTACACCAAGAAAACATAGCAATCTTAAATGCATATACACCAAACAACAGAGCTGCAAAATATGTGAAGCAAAAACTAATAAAACTGGAGGGCTAGGTGCAGTGACTCATGCCTGTTACCCCAGCACTTTGGAAGACTGAGGCCGGCAGATTGCTTTGGCTCAGGAGTTCAAGACCAGCCTGGGCAACATGGCAAAACCCCATATCTACAAAAAAAATATAAAAATTAGCCGGGTGTGGTGGTGTGTGCCTGTGTCCCAGCTACTTGGGAGGCTGAAGTGGGAGGATCACCTGAGCCTGGGAGGTTGAGACTGCAGTGAGCTGTGATTATCCTACTGCACTCCAGCCTGGGCAACAGAACCAGATCCTGTCTCAACAACAAACAACTCTAATAAAACTGGAAGGGGAAATAGACAAATCCACAGTCATGGTTGGAGATTTTAACACACTTCTCTCAAAAACTGACAAAACAACTAGACAGAAAATCAGCAAATTATAAAAGAACTCAACATTACCATCTATAAACAGGATCTGATAGACATTTATAGAACACTCTGCCCAACAACAGCAGAATACCTTTCTTTCCACATGCCCCTGGGGCACATCCCAATATAGACAATATCCCAGGCAAACCTCAACGAATTTAACAGAGCTAAAATCATACAGTGTGTTCTCTGACCACAATAGAATCAAATTCCAAATGAATCACAGCAAAATCTCCAAACACCAGGAAAGTAAACAACATGCTTCTAAATAACCCATGGGTCCAAGAGGAAGTCTAAAGGAAAAACTTTTTAAATACACCAAAATAGTCAAAAACAAAACTACAGAACAGGAAAATTTGTGGGATGCAGCTAAAGCAGTGCCCTGGGGGACATTTATAGCACAAAAAGAAAGGCAATTGTTTCTCTCCCTAAAAAGGAATCAGTTTCTCAGAGGCGGGTTGGTGCATGGGAGAGGGTTGACTTGAACAATATCTGGAGAGCTCAAAGCTTTCAAAAAATATTAAAACCTGAATATATTGGGAATCTGGAAGATGTTATAGAGCACTTACATTTACTTTCCTGGATCCAGACTTCACATCGAAGAGTTTAATTGAACTCTGGGTCTACCTCCAGCTGGCTGAATTAGATGTTCAGAGTCTTCATTTCCTCACCTGTGAAATGCTAAGAGCCTCAACTTCACAGGGATCTTTTTGAGTTAAATGATAGAGCACTTAAGAAAGCTTCCTGAAACTCCCGAAGCGCTGCATTCATTTGCTAGAGCTGCTGTCAAAAAATGCTGCACACGGGATGTGTGAAAACAGAACACATTTATTCTCTCCCAGCGCTGGAGGCCAGAAGTTCAAGATCAGGGTGTCGGCAGGGCTGTGGTCCCTCTGAAGGCTGGAGGGAAAGGTCCGTCCCAGGCCTCTCCCCTGGCTTCTGTCGGGTTGTGGCTGATCTTTGGTGTTCTCTGGCTTGTGGATCTCTGCCTCCACAGCAAGCTCTATACTAAGGCTGTACTAGAAAATGTTAGCCTTGTCTCTATTGTATCCTTTGATATATATATACATATATATATATAGCTCAACCTTGGCTGCCTCCTTGCCAGTCGGCCTCCGTGGCTGAGAGGCGTTCTGCTGTCCCCGTCCTTGTGAAGGTATATGCACAGCTATGTGTGGACGCAGTGTGGCTGCTCTGGCTCCGGACAGGGCCAGCTTCCTCACTGCTTCCAGCCCCGTCTCACCCAGGGCCTCTGCAGCCCTGGGAGCAGCCAGGCTCTCGGCACACATCTCTGAGCCTGCCCAGGAGGATTCGGGCAGTCGCCCGAGCACCTGCTCCCTCATGGAGGCGCACTCTGCCCGGATCCCTCCTCCCAGATGACGAGCACTCACACGAGGCTTCGGTTTCCTCAATAACCAAGGCCTGCAGCTGACTGGTCACAGAATTCCAGGCAGAGGTGTCCCAGGGATCACCATTGTGATGACATGGCAGCTGGCCCTCCTCCTGCCCCTGTCTCCCCTTATTCCTCTAGCGCACGCCTAGCCAGCCCCTGGGGGGTGGCCAGCCAGCCTCAGGCCAGGCCAGCTGAGGGAGACTGGGAGGCCTGTGGGCAGCCTGGCCCTGGCAGTCACACTCTGTGCTCTCTGAGACGGCGCACAGCCACCTGGAGCATCATGAAACCATGAAGGGTGCCCGGGTGCCAGGAGAAGGGAGCAGGGCTAGGCCGGGGCTGGGCTGGGAAGGCCGCAGGGGCCTCCGACAGAGGTCAGGGTGCATTTAGAGAAGGGGAATGGCAGAAACAAGGGACAGACAGCAGCAACAGGACCCAGCGGGCTCCCTGGAGCAGAAGTGGGGACAGGTGGGCAGGTGAGGGCAGGGGGAGAAAAGGCTCGGTGCCCCCGGGCTCTGGGGCACACCAGTGCACGGGAGAAAGGGATTCCACAGCAGGCCCATGGTCCTCACCCAGGAATTCCCAGTCTTTCCAAGACAGGACAAAGCCGCAGAAAGAACGAGGCCGCATGGCACACACCAAGATGAGGGTAGGGGGAGGAGCTGGGCAGGGAAGGGACTGCGGGGTGTGCCTTGAGTGCCGCCTGCGGGCATGGGCCTCTCTGGGCCCCAATAACCTAGCCAGGCAGAGAGCCGCCCCAGTTCGCCATGCTCCACTCAGAACTGGGTACCCAGTGCAGTGGCTCGCGCCTGCAATCCCAGCGCTTTGGGAGGCCCAGGCAGGAGGATCACTTGAGCCCAGGAGTTCCAGACGAGCCTGGACAACATAGGGAGACCCTGTCTCTACCAAAAAAAAAAAAAAAATTGATTAGCCAAGTAGGTGGTGCGTGCCTGTTGTCCCAACTACTTGGAGGGCTGAGGTGGGAGGATCGCTTGAGCCCAGGGGGTTGAGGCTGCAGTGAACTGTGATTGATCCACTGCCCTACAGCCTGGGTGACAGAGTGAGACCCTGTCTCAAAAAATAAATAAATAAATAAACAACCCACCAGAAATCTGTGCCCAGGCCCGATGCCAGGCACACTGGAGCACAGAGGCATCTGCAGTGCCCATGCCCTCACCAGCTGGCTGATGCCACGCGGGAGGGAAGCAGAGCACATGCGGGGCATGCCCAGCACTGTGGGGCCAACAGGGGGCATGCCCAGCACTGTGGGGCCAACAGGGGGGAGGGGAGGACACTGCAGGCGGGGAACAGGGAACATGGTGCCAGGACACCGAGCCAAGAAGCAACCTGCTGAGGGGGGTAAGGACCATGCCCAACGCAGGCCAAGGGGTGCCTGGAGGAAGTGGGGCATCTTGCAAGGCGGGAGGGCCCCTCTCAAGCCAGGACATGACACGAATGTGGGGTTCCGCATCTCCCTCTCAGTGCGCCCCACAGCCCATCAGAGGCCGTGTCCAGCTGCTCCTCCAGGCCCAAGCCTCTTCCAGTCATCTGTCATCAGCGGCATCCCCCTCGCACAACCCTGTGCTCATGGACAGATGCCCACTCTCTCCACCGAGAAAGCACTGGGAGAGCATGGCTGGGCTGCGGACAGGACCTCGAGGGGTTGATTTCGGCTCTGCATGCTCACCCCCTCCCCTCCTCCTTTGGGGGACACCCCAACCCTGCCCATCTCCATCTCAGGCACCCCCTCCCACGATTGTGCTATAGCCCGGCTTCCTCCTTCAGTGAAGGGTGGAGGGAGCGCAGGGGGCCAGGCAGTGACCCAGGAGCCCTGACCCACTCCCCACCCACTGCCCCATCCTACCTATAGACACAGCCTCACAGGGCCACCAGAGCAGGGATCTCGGGCTCTTTAATTCCTTCCATCCTGGGGTCTACACACATTGCTACGGCCCCATCCCAGAGCCAGGCCGGGTGCAAAGCCCTGGAGACAGATGCCGCTCCTCCAAACGTCCTGTCTGCTCCTCAGCCAAGGACAGCAGTGGTCCGGGGCAAGCGGGACACAGGCATTCTGTGTTGGGTGGTCCTAGCAAAGGAAAGAAAGGACTTTCGTGCCAGCACCCGCATTGAGGGGAGGCTGGAGAGATGAGTGCCCTGCCAGGCAGATGTGGGGCAGCGCGTACAGCAGGAGGGTGCAGGCACACAGGCAAAGATGTGGGTGAATGTACTTTGCACATGTGATGGACATGAAGTGAGGAAACAGAGAGAGGACTGCAGTACGCTAAACAGTGCCCCCCCAAAATATCTGTCCACCTGGAGCCTCAGCATGTGACCTTCTTTAGAATAAGGCAAGGGAACACGCGACATCCTGCTTCATTCTGGCAACTGCAAGGCGCGAGTTGGGGCTGGAATGTGGGCCTGGAGGAAGTGGGGGAGAGGACGCCGGGGAAGCGAGCAGGAGCCAGATGGCTCAGGGCCGTGGAGCTGGACTTTGTCCTTGAGGCCACGAGGGGCCACTGAAGGGGGCTGAGAGGAGAAGTGGCCAGGCATCTGGGCAAGGACACTTCCTCTGGCCTTGATGCGGAGGATGGGTGCGAGGCTGGGGCTGTCGTCCAAGCGAGAGGGGACAGGGCCTGGGTCAAGAGAAAATCCAGCAATGTGAGGGGTGATTATGGAGAGACAGGAATCAAGGGCACCCCAGAGTTTGGGGTGTGGAAGGGAGAACTTTGGGACATCCAGGTGGCAACGGAGCTACAGGCATGGAACCCAGGAGACACTGATGTCACAGTCATCCCCCAGAAGAGAGACATGAGAAAGAGACTTGGGACAAGGGGCCAGAGTGGGGGAAAGAAAACCAGGAGGGGGTGGGCATGAGGAAGGAGGCCTTAGGAGGGGACCCAAGCAAGCAGGGGCAGGTGGAGGAAGAGCCTCGGAGGCCTTGGAGTTTGGCAGGAGGCAGATGAGTCCCGTCTGGAAGCCGCCACTTCTCAAGGAAGGCGATGCCAGCTGGCCTGGGCTCTGGGGAGGCGGGTGGGAGAACACACAGCACCCATCGGCTGCAGCTCAGGAGAAACCAGGCCAAAGGGGGCTCTCGACTTGGAAGCTGTGGGGTGGCATGGAACAATTTTGAGGTGCTCAGGCCTCTTAGGGAGGTCAGGATGGGCAGGCTCAAGGCTGGTGGCCAGGGGATGAGGGCCAGAGGATGGAGGACACGGGGATGGGAGGAGCCCTGGGGGATAGGTGAGCTTGGCTAAGGAGAGGACGTTCTGGGCACTATAGGTCCCCTTTTCCTGAAGACAACCTCTGGACACTTCTCTCCCTTGTGGCCTACAGAGCCTACCCAGGCAGACACGATGTGGCTGTCACTGAGATAAGAGCCCTGGGCTTTTGTCTGGGACACGTGAGTTTGAGAAGCCTGGAGGTCACCCAAGGGAACCCACCTGGGGGCAGCTGGGCCCAGGAGCCTGGGACAGAGACCTGGTGTCACAGGCCAGTGTATGAGCACTGGAGTGACGTCAGCCAGGCGGTGGGCTAGGAGGTCCCAACACTCATCCCTCCCCCAAAACAACAATCAATAAGCGACATGCTCAGAGAAACAGGATGGCAGTGTGCTGAGGATCACCAGCTCCTGCTCCTACAGGTCTTCGGGCAACATGAAAAGTGACAAGCGACAGGTAGCACCAACCCAAACTATGAGGACACAAAAGACCCTTCAGAGGCCGAGCAAGGGCCTTCACTGTGGTTCCCTTGGGGCCCTCGAGGTTCTGGCTGAGCTGGGCTGAGAGGAGGGAAGTGAGCATGCATCAGAGACGCCGCCTGCCAGGAGACCCGGCCCAAGAGCTTCCAGGCAGATCTCCCTGCCTTGCCTGTGCTGAGCTCCAAGGAACCATCCACCATCCACCATAGGGCAGTTCTGACCGCAGACAGCCAGGAAGCAGGGCTGGGAGCAGGCCAATCCTCAGATGCCAAGGAGCCAGCCTCAGCGCCAGCCATCTGTGACACCTCCCTCTAGCTGGGCTCACCACTGCAGCGGGTAGCACAAGAAAGGCAGCAGCCCTGCGGCTTCTGCTTGGATCCTCTAGAGACGGGACGCTCACCCCTCCAGGAAGCCAGTCTCAAGCTGGCTGCCCTGCCGACTGGGAAGTCCACCTAGGCTCATGGTCCTGGGGATCCCATCCTCAGCCTCCCCTGCTTTCCCCTTTAGGGCTGAGAAGAACAGGCAGCCATGGTCCTCATGGCTCTGGCCAGCTCTCCAACCACGCGTCCTGAGAGCTGAGCCTTACAGGCTGACAGACTGGACCCTGGGTCACCCTCATGGTCCCAGCCCATGTCAGCCACAGCCGTTCTTCTTGGAGCTCAAAGGGCAGTGAAGAACCAGTCTCAGGCTCTGCTCCAGGTGGTGACAGCAGTGGCCAGGACTGATGACTAACTCCCAGAGCCCCTGTGTGCACCCTCCTTTTCTCTGTGTAACACTGACATGGCAGTGGGCATGCAGTGTGCAGTGGTGGGAGGGAGATGGCTGTGGAGATGGTTACCCTGTCGTTGCAGGCAGGGCAGTAAGAAGCCCTGGAAGGGGCTCAGTGACCTGCCACAGCCTTCCATCGGGAAGGCCAGGCTGCATGCCTGAACCCACACGAGGAGCCTTGGCTGTCCCCTTCCCACCCATGGCATCTCTCAGGCAGAGGCCCACTGGTCCTCTCCACATGGATGTGGTTGATCCCTGGGACGAGGCTGCCACCTTTCTCACCTTCCCCCTCCTCTCCACCTTCTCTCTGCCCAGGAGCCGGCCCCGAGGTGTGGGCAGGTCACGTGGCACCGCATCTGCACTACTCTCCTCTCTGGGGCTCTCAGGACCCAAATCAGCCACCGATGTGGGAAGCAGGTACTGAGGGGTAATAGCTGCTCTCTAAATTGAGACAGGAGAACTCCCCAGAGAGCTGGCAGAAATATCCCGAGCCTTCCTGTGGCGAGGCTCTCAGGCAGGAGAATGAAGAGGGGGCAGCGAGAACCCGGGGATGGGGGGCAGCAGGGCTAAGAGAAGGTGACAGAGGAGAAGGCCTGCACCTGGGCTGGGGTGCACATGCTCTGGACCACAGCCTTGAACTCCACCCTGGCGGGGGTGGCCCACATTCAAGGACAGGCCAGGTCTTCTCTGCAATTCGGGTCGCACCCATGGCTCTCCAGCGGCCTTCTGCAACCAGGAGGGAGCTGCCTCCTTCCTTGCTCTGGCTGGGTGGGTGGCTTGCCAGGTGACTGAGGCCTGGGCCAGCAGCTCCCCTCCTGCCTGTCCCCCAGCCTATAAGAAAGAGCCACTCAAGGGCAGAGGCAGTTCCCTGCAGAGGGGCGCCCTGGCCATGGGGCCCTGGCTGCTAGTCTGTGGACCTGAGCACATAGCCCGGTCACTGTCCCCCCATTCCATACTTCAGCATCCTCATCCAGAAGCAAACAAGAAGTGCAGCAAACAGCATGGCTTGTCCTCACGGTCACAGCGCCAGTGGTGGGACGGAGGAGACCCTCATCTGTCCCCGGAGCTGCTGTTACCACTACCCAAGGGGCCTGCACACAAGGTGGAAGCTTCAGGACAGCTGTGCCTCCAAGGGTGGCCCACCCGGAGCCCCTGTCCTGGAGGCCACAAGGCTCCATCAGATGGGACTCCTTGTCTGGAAGGTGACTCGTGGCACCCACAGCTGTGATTCTGTCTCCAGCTGTGCCCCTGATCGCTGCAGGGCCTTGGGCAAGTGGCGGCGGTGGGCAGGAGAGGTGCTGGGTGCTCCCAGACGCCAGAGCAGCAAGAGGCTTAGCAGCCTGAGGGTTGGGATGGATCTGGGTGCAGGAAGCCAATGGGGCCCACCAGGCTGGGCCTTTCGGTGCTGGGAGGAGATGGGGAGTGGTGGAGGGAGGCAGCCAGACAAGCCAACAGGTGTTGTGACAGAGCGCGCAGGGGCAGAGGCCCCCGAGGAGTGAGATGAGAAAAAGCCACAGCCTCCAGGAGCCGCTCTCCACCCCCACAGACATCTGAGCCAGGGCAAGCGCTCGTCACAAGCCCCTGCCTGGGCCTGGCCATGGCTGCCTGTCTCATGTCTTATCTTGTTACCTGTGAGGAGGCACCCTGACTGGAGAAGCATGTTCCTGGAAGGGGGGCGGGGTGGGGGATGCTGAAATGTGGCCAGAAAGGCAGGTGGGCCTTTCCTCCTGGGCCAGGCAGGGCAAAGGTTGGGGGGATCTGCAGCAGGGGAGCCGGGTGGACTGGGCACCTCCTTGGCACCCCCAATCTCCCCAGACCCATCGTTTCACCCTTGGTGGCTCCCCTCTCTCCCGGTTCCCTTAGCCCTGGACGTCCCTGGGCCACGCGGGAAAGTCACCTGCTGCCCTCTCTCCTCCTCTTCCCCTGCACGGGGTCTGGACAGAGGCTCCTTGTCTCCCTTCACTTCCCTTCCCCTGTCCAGCCCAGGGGTGTGGGTGGCTGGCTCTCCCGGTAAAAGGATTATATCATCGGTAATGTATATCCAGACGCACATGCACTGCTGCTCGGGAGGACAAGACAAGGAGAGGGAGCCAGTACAGCTGGCCAGAGGGGGATTGTATTGAACCTGAACCTGAGCCCTCCCCAAATGGGGGTGGTAATGGCTCACCGGGTCCCGGCCTGCAGAAATCAATTGCTGCACAGGCTGGCGCTCTATGCTCTGCCCCCCTCCCTTCCCTCTCACCTACCTCCTGTCCCTCCCTGGTGCTCACACCCCTGGGCACTCAGCTGCCCGGCTGGCCTGCCTTTGACCTCGTCTGCAAGTGACATTTCAGAGCCATTTTGTTTCAAATGTCTGGGCAGGGCTCCTTTGGGAGCGGCTGCAGACAGGTAGGGTGCTTCTGAAGACATGGTAACTGGTAGCGGGGTACATCTAGAAGATGCTGGCTGAAGCGCTTCAGATCTGGGAGGGTGCAGAGGGAGGAGTTGGAGGGTTGATGCGGGGGGGATCGTCATGTGAACAGAAGGCTTCAGCTGCAGAAGCCATCTCTGTAGGACCCAGTGGTTACCCAGAAATGAAGTATTGGATGTGTGTGCACCCTGGCTCCGGAGCCCGCAGATGTGATCCGGGTTCCATGCAGGGACACAGGCAGGGAGGACCCAGCACTCGGAGGCAGCAGCAGCAGGCGCCGTGGTGTGCTGAGACAAGCCAACAGCAGGGCAGCCTGGGGACCCTGGGCGGGGCCCTGAGGAGGGCGTTTGGCTTATGGCAGGAACATGCCTGCCCCTGTGCCAGGTGTGAGGCTTTGACGGCCATCACCTTTCCCATAGTCTCTCCCCAAAACCTCATTTGCCTAGAGAGTGGCCCGGAATCGGGCCCTGAACAAACTGTCCCTTAACAGATATGGATGCCTTCAGCCAAAGCCCTCCATGTCAGACGGTGTGAGTTGGGCCGGCCGCCGGAGGCACTGCCAGGCTAAAGACCTCTCTACCCCAAGCAAAGTGCAGCTCCCTTGCCCCTCCACCTTGCCCGGGGCTGGCGGTTCCTGTGGCTGCTTTCGAGGTCTCTGGGGAGCACCTTTGGGATTCGGGAGGGCGTGGGGTCTGACAGGAAACAAGATGGCCACTTCCCAGTGGCCATCTCCAAGGAAGGGACAGGAAGGACGGCAGTGGCCTTGGGGTTCCGGGTGGAATGAAGGGCGAGGGCTGGGGCGGCCCCGTCGCCTCACCCTGAGACTCCCGTCAGCAGCAGATGGACCCAGCTGCTTCGGAGTCAGAGGCCCAGCTGTGCCCTCGGTTCTGTGAAGCAAACTTGCACTCACTCAAGTCCCCCTTGGGAGCGTTCTGCATTTTCTTCCCCAGCCCTGGGGATGAAGAGGGAACCGCTATTTCCTGAGGCCGAGCAGGCCTGTGCCTCGAGAGCTCCCCGGGCATCTCCGGGCAGGCCTGGCCTTTGCATGCTCCTCTTCCGGCAACGGATGGGTCTTGTTGCCTGGAGAGCAGAGACACCAGGAGGGCTGGAGTGGGAGCTGTGCAGGGGCGAGGGTGGCATTCTTTAATCCAAATGTTTCTCCGCCAGCCTCTCAGCCCTGAGTCACTAAAGCACCGGATGGTGGCGGAGGGGGGGATGTTAACAAGCCTTGCTAGAAACTCCTCTGAGTCAGCTCACCCACCAAGCCTTTGCCGGGGGTCAGCTGGGCACCCAGGCCACGGGCACAGCTGTCATACGTCCTTCCCAAACAGGAGGCGCCCTTGGTGGAGGGGGAATGTGAAAGCCAGCTCCCTGTTTTTAGGGCACAGCTTCTATGGAATATTGATTTCTTAGGAAAGGTTCCGTAACTTCGGCACATCTAGCAGTACGGGCACCAGTGGCAGCTGCATGTGCTCGCCTGCATGGTGTGGCTCGGGTAGGTGCAAGCTCAAGTCCTGGGCAGCATGACTCCCCAAGGCTGTAGGGGAGAGCCCCAGTGCAGTCCCATGAGGCCCAGCGTCCAGAGCAGGGAGAGGGTTGCAGGGCCAGAGGCCTGCTCCCAGGAGGGGCTGTGCTGCTGCCAAGGCTGAAAAGGTGCAGAGGAGCAGTCGGGGCCCAGAGCTGGGTGGGCAGGCCTGGCTGGCGACAGCAGGACCCTCCCAGCTCATGCACCATGGCTTGAAACTGCAGCACAGCTAGGAGGGCCCTTGGAGA
The DNA here is from genome assembly GCF_028885625.2 of Pongo pygmaeus. Lineage (NCBI taxonomy): Eukaryota > Metazoa > Chordata > Mammalia > Primates > Hominidae > Pongo > Pongo pygmaeus. Next base: position 158,602,479 of record NC_072396.2, read on the forward strand.
TCACATGGTCCCACCTCTCTCCCCAAACGTACAGACCAGGAAATGGAGACCCAGATGGGACAGGGACCTGGGCTCCAGAGGCAAAGCTGCTGCCCTCGTCTCTTCCAGGGGTAATGACTCAGGGGAATTCAGCGCTGCCGCAGACACAGCCAAGCGGCCAGCGGAGCTGCTGGCATCCCAGCCCTGCCTGGCCGCACCTTATCCTGCGCTCACTGGGCGGAGAAGACGGCCCTTGATGCTCATAGCCTCCTGCCGGGTCTCAGGCAATCCCCCACTGCAGGCACGAGGCTGGGCTCATACACTGCTGCTCTGGGAGCCCCAGGAAGGCCGGTGCACATCTCCACGGGCTGTCCTCTGCCTCCCCTCCCCACGCAATCTTCCGCACTCACACTCGCTCTGGCTCGAGGCTTCTGAACTCAGCCAGCCCAAGCCACATCCTACTCTGCCACTACACTATTGTGCCATCACCAGGGAGCCACGGCCTCAGTTTCCCTGGCTGTAGCATGGGGACAATCTCCTCAGACTTCCAGAACTGCTGTAAGGATAAAATGAGGTCCTTGATGGCAATGCGTGTGACCTTTGGCACAGAGGAGAAAGCTAACGGGACCTAGTGACAACAGCCGCTCCCTATTCGCTTCCAGCCCCTCCCCCACCCAAACGTCCTGGCTCCACCCCTTCCAGGCACTGAGGCTCAAATGTTATTACTATTAGCCAGAATCTGACACATGAGAATGAGAGGAGACACTGCAGGGGGACCTGGGGTGGGGGATGGAATTGGCAGCGCTGTCAGCCAGACTTTATACCCTCTCCACTGTGGGAGCAGGAGGTGGCTGTGGGGGACCAAGTTGTGCCCAGTCCTCAATGGGCCCCTTCGCTGGGGTGCCAGTGCAGATTCTGCGCTGTAACCGTCCCCCTAGCCCAGGCCCAGCCTAGTTCAGGGCCCCCAACCCCACTCCCGCGCCCCAAGCTCCGGAGCCCCCACTCAATAGCGCCACTGGGGACCGGGGAGCGCAGGGCGCGTCGGGCAGGACTGGCCTAGAGGCTTGCAGGTGGGAGGAAGGCGGGGGGCGCGTGGGAGGTGGAGGGAGACGCCGGGCAGGCCGCGGCCCCTCCCCGCTCCCTCCCCGCGAGCCGCCAGCTACAGTGCCCCTCCTGGGCGGGGGGCGGAGAAGACGGCGACTGGAGGGGAGGAGGCGGCGGCAGCAGAGGCGGAGGAGGCGGCGGCAGCAGAGGCGGAGGAGGCAGCGGCGGCGGAGGCGGGATTTGGAGTTTCCCTCCGCAGCGGCGGCGGCGGCTGCCCCTCGGCTCCAGGAGAGGCCGCCACCCGGGGTTCCGGTGGCGTTAGGCGGCAGCAGTGGCGCTTCCCGCCGCCCGAGCTTCGGAAACTTCCCGGCCGCGACGCAGGGAACCGGCGCGGAGAACCGAGCAGAGCGGAGGTGAGTGGAGCAAGCGGCGCCCTGGGGACCCCCACCCCACCCCCACCCCACCCGGCCTGGCTGCCCCCGCCCCGACGTACGCTCCTCCACCCTGCACCCCCAAAGTCCTGACAACGCACACCCCACGAGGCCGGCGCACGCGCCCCTACGACACCCATTCGGTGCTGCTCCGCACACCCCCGCACCCCGCCCGTGCACCTCCCGTGTCTCCTGCCACTTACACCGGCTGCACACTCGCGCGCATACAAACCACGCACCACAGACCCGGGTGCCTGTAGTGCACACACTAGCAGCCCCTGCCCCACCACTCACCACTGTCCCCAACTCATGCCAACCCATCGAGACCCTGCCACGCCCCAGTACACACCCAGGCGCACACGCACGCTTCCAACACATCTCTGCGATACCTGCACTAACATAGCTCCCCTACGATGCCCCCACCACCTCGAACTCCCCATCTGCCCATTACTGACACTCCACCCACGTTGCCAGCCCAGAGACACTGCAGTCCACCCACCCCGGAGCGAGGTCCCATCAGAAACCCACATCCCAGCGGCTGACGCTCCCCACGTCCCAGGCACACACCTCCAGCATCTCCAACGCGCACTCTCATCCACCCCGGCACGCGCGCACACCTGCTGGATTCACGCTCTCCAGCACCCTGCCCCGCCCCCATCACAAATAACCTTCGACACCCCCAGCACATCTCTGAGTCCCTCCCTCCCTCCCCCCCAACACCTGGCACGCGGGCTGTAGAGGCTGCAGCATTTGGTGGCATCCCTGCCAGGCACCTCTGACTCTCCTTCGGCAGCGGCTCAGCAGCCTTGGGCCCCCCAGGTGCCTCCCTAAACAGACCTTGAGACTCCCCAGCGACTGGCTTGGCCTCTTCCCTAAGAGATAAAGAAGGCACTTTGGGGTCCAAGGTAGGATACTTAGATGTGGAAGCAAGGGGCCCCGGGGAGGGGCGGGGAGGCGGCGGAGAGAGCCCGGCGCTGAAATAGAGGCGGCCCAGGTGGGACCAAAGGGGCGCCAGCTGCCCGGCAAGCACGTAGTAGGTGGGTTCCATGGGGGCTGGCGTCCGCGCGCGCTGTCTGGGTGCCTGCCTGCGTGTGTGTTACGGAGAGGGCTGTGTGTGCACGTGTGCTTGTGCGTGTCGGGGTGGGGGAGGAGTGTGTGATCGGCAGAAGGAAAAGCAGGAGCAGCTCCCTCAGGCAACAATTGGTTTCATTCATTCATGCCTTCTTTGTTAACGAGCATTTCTTCCGCGAGCGCCGGGCGCGTGCCAGGCCCTGCACTGGGGGCTGGGGCCAGCTTGGGGCCGGGCACACACCCGTTCCTGCCTTGGAGGAACTCCCAGTCCCGCGAGGAGACCGACCAGGAAAAGCAGAAAGCCATCCCCAGCAGAAAGTGGATTTGGTGGAAAAGACACTGGATTTGGCAGGCACGCTGTCGCTGGGACTTGTGCTCTTGGCCATGTGACCCGGCCGCGACAGCCGAAATCCTGTCACTCGGCCCGGCGGGAACGGTGCATTTCGTAGGGGAAGGCGGCGCGGCGCCGCTCTCAGGAGGCTCCGGGGACCAGAGGGCGCACGCGGCGCGCGCGAGGCCTGCAGGCGGCGGCGTCCCGGCGGCCTCCAGGGGGCGCTGGCCGAGCCCGGCGGAGGCCCGGGGCGCCCGGCGGGGGCGGGGGCGGCAGGCGCAGCGCCCACCCTGCGGCGGGCAGCGAGCGCGCGGCCTGGCTCCGCCCGCCGGAGGGGGCCAGACGAGGCCCGGGCGCGCGGCGCGGCCTCCCCCAGCACAGCGCACCCGGGAGCGGCTGCCGGCGGGGCGGCGCCCAGAGCCGGCGCTACGGGGGACCTGAGTGGGGGCGGCCCGGCGAGGGTCGCGGGTGAGGGGGGGTTAGGGGGTTGGCTGCGCTCAGCCCTGCAGTGCGGAGATGGCAACAGGTTCCCATTTGTCCTGTTGCTGGCGCTGCGGGCTCTGTGGGCCCCGAGCACTGAGCTCTGACTTTGGAAATTGAGCCCCTCATGGCCTCCTCCCAAATGCTTTCTCCCGGTGGGAGGGCTTGCCAGCAGGGCTCCGCAGTTAGGTGCAGGGGAGCCCCTCGCCAAGCGTCGGGAGACGTGGACCCTTGGATCCTAGGCTTCCCCTCCCTTCCCCATTGCGGAGGTTGCCTCTCCCCGTCCTCATCCCAGCCCAGCTCCTCTCACCTCCAGGGAGCCCTCTCCAGAGAGCGCCCCTGAGCACCTCAGGAGCTCCCTCTCTAGCCAAACTGAGCCCCCACGGCAGGGCGGGCGGGGGAAGTGGCTGTCCAGCTCCCTGCTGGTCACAGCCCTGTGCCACCCCCACTATCCACAACAAGACTGGCACATGGCAGAACCTCCTGCCCACTCTGAGCTCCCACTCACAGCTGCAGTGGGCCTGGAGGCAGCCCCCAGGCTGGGTGCGGGTGTCCACCTCCACCACTGTGGAGCTAGGCTGTGAGACAGAAAACAGAAGACAAAGTCCCTGCCCCAGGAACACACTGAGAAAGGGGGAAAGTGACCACACTAGGGAGCACAGAGGAGGGAGACTACTGGCTCCAAGTTGGGAAGGCTGCCTGGAGGAAGGGGCCTGAAGAATGAGCAGAATCTCAGAATCTGGGCAGGGGGCATAGGAGGGAGGCCTGGGCTGGGTGAGAGAAGGAAGGGCACAGTCCAGCTGCCCAAAGCCCTTGGGTGCAGGAATTAGGACTCATGTTAGAGGCAGGGACATGGGGGGTGTGGCCAGAAAGCAGCCCAGTGCCAGGGTCCTGGGAGTCCCTGGCTAGCAGCCCACTGCCCGAAAGGGAGGGAGAGAGGCAAACTGGAAGCCCCTTAGAGGTGACCCACCTAGCTTTCCATCACCTGCCCTCTTACCTAACCATGACCTCAGACATTTTCTCCTCTAACTCCATGGCTACTGAGAGGAGTCTTTGGACTCGTAGTTTGCTTTGCATTTTCCACTTACTAGAAAAATGCTTTGTGGTGCCCATTCCCGTGTGCATAACTTTGCTTTCTTTTACTTTAGTTCCTTAGATTCCCAAAAGTGGTCAAAGGGTTGGGATTTTTTCCTAGCTCTTGATATTGCCAGATTAATTTCCAAAGGGGCCGTACCAATATATAACCCTGAAACAGTTGAACAGCACGCTGATTTCACAGCAATCTTGCCAGCACTGCGTGTTCTCAAAAATGAGAACATTTCTAATGCAGTAGGTGGGAAGTGTTACCTCGTTGGTCATTGTTACTTGTTTATTGGAGTGGCTTTCCTTCCACGCCTGAAGTTGAACCTTCCCCCAAATATTCGTTAGGCCCCCGCATCCCCTCCTTCCCGCAGTCTGCAGTGTTTTCAGGTTCTTTGCCCATTTATCTCCAGGGGTCTTAACCTTTTGGTTGGATATGAGCTTTATCTTATCTGTCGTACATTTTCCTTCAACACTGTTATTTGCTTTTGTTGAGCTTTAAGCAGAGAAGGGACTTTTAGCCAGATCAGCATTGTGGACACCTCCCCCTGACCCTGGTCTCCTGTCTCAGCGCTCACCACACCTGAGACCTTGTCGGGTGCTCTTGCTGCCTGTGGATCTGTCCCGCCTGTTGTGCCCATGGAGGAAAGGATGGAGGCCACCAGCCTTGGTTGAGTGGATGGCATTCTGACATTGGGCAGGGCTGGGCAGGGCAGGGTGGAGGGCAGGTCGTTGCAGGCCCGGAGGCAGGGAGACTGTTGTGCAAGACATGACAGTGACCTGGCCTAAAGCTGATGAATTTGAGCCCTCGGCTAAGGCAGGGGACAGGGGAGAGAGGCGTGGATGTGAGAGATATTTAGGTAGAAACTACTTCTTTCCACTTTGATCAGCCGAAGGGGGGTTAAGGGAAGGAGGCAGAGGGGGGAGCCAGGGGTGACTCTTAGGATCAGTAATGTGATAAGAGCAGAGTGCCCCAGTTTAGGGCTGGGAGCTCAGGGTTCCTGGGTGCTTTTGGCCAGTCCTGTGCGAGTGAAGCGGGCTGGGATTGGTAGGTATCCAGGAGCTACCCCTGCCTGCCTAGCCCTGCAGCAGAACTCTGGGCCAAAGCTGCACTAAGTTTCTGGTCCTGCTTCCTTCCTCCCCTCCGTGATTTCGGTGGCATCCCAAGTTTGCCCAAGCTGCTAGCTATGAGCCCATTACAGAGATGGGGCCACTGAGATCCAGGCAGGGGAGAAGATGGTCCGGTATCACCCTGTGAGTTGGGTTGGAGGCAGCTTCTGCGGCAGAGGGGCTGGGCTCTGGTGCTCACCCCTCCCCCTGCCTCCCGAGGCCAGGCTGGCGCCGGCCAGGGGAGCCGCAGCTGGTCCCCTGCTGGGCCCCTGACCTGCCCTTGGCCTCTGCCCCGACCCCGTCCCGCCTCGGTGGAAGCCCCAGCTCAGCCGACTCGCAGGTCCCACCCGACTGCTTCGGCTAGCACCCGTTGGCTCACCGGCCCGCCGGGCCCGCCCCCGGAGCCCCGCCCCGGCCCGCCCCTCGGAGTTGTAACTCCACGTCCGAAGGCAGTTTCCAAGGTGGAAGCTGGGTCCGGCTGCCAGGAAGCGGCCGGTGCGCGGGCTGCGCGGGGCTCGGCTTCCACGTGCGAGCCTGCACCGCCGCCCCGCCCTCTCCTGGCGGCCAGGCCTGGGGACTCCCTGCCCCGGGACGGCGCCTCGCGTTCCGCCGTGGCCGTGGCCGTGGCCAGAACGTCCACGCGCGGTCGTCCACCGCCGGATCTCGCTCCAGGTCTCTTTCCTTTTGTTCTCTCCTAGGGGTAGGGGGAGATGGGGGACCGGGGGCCAGGTCACCTCTGAGAGGACTCGCTGAGGCCCAGCACCTCGGCGCCTCCTCTGTTCCCCTGGCCCACCGAGATCTAGGCCTCGAACAGCACTCCTCACACGCACACCCCCAACCAGAGTCGGAAGCTCGAACTTGGGGAGCGTTCGCGAGAAGGCCGAGAGAGGAGCAGAAAGGGGGTATGGAGGGAGGCGGCTGCGGCCTCAGGGTACCCCAAGATGAGCCTCGAAGGGGCGGTTAGCCGCTCAGCCCTCTTCTCGAGGACCCTTCCCCGGGCCGAGCTGCTGCCTGGGGGTTTTCTTGGGGCGCCTTGTTGGGAGTCCTCACGGTGGGGGACCTTGGGCTACCCGCCTTCAGGACGCGGGGCCGGCTTCAAGTCTGAGCCCCCTCGGCCCTCCGGTAGCTCACACCGCGCCTTCTCTCTCTCCGCAGCGCCCGTGGCCCGGCCTGTAGGGAGCCGATCGCCCATGGAGGGTCTGGGCCGCTCGTGCCTGTGGCTGCGCCGGGAGCTGTCGCCCCCGCGGCCGCGGCTCCTGCTCCTGGACTGCCGCAGCCGCGAGCTGTACGAGTCGGCGCGCATCGGTGGGGCGCTGAGCGTGGCCCTGCCGGCGCTCCTGCTGCGCCGCCTGCGGAGGGGCAGCCTGTCGGTGCGCGCGCTCCTGCCTGGGCCGCCGCTGCAGCCGCCCCCGCCTGCCCCCGTGCTCCTGTACGACCAGGGTGGGGGCCGGCGCCGGCGCGGGGAGGCCGAGGCCGAGGCCGAGGAGTGGGAGGCCGAGTCGGTGCTGGGCACCCTGCTGCAGAAGCTGCGAGAGGAAGGCTACCTGGCCTACTACCTCCAGGGTAGGTGCCACGGGGTCCTCCTTCCAGGGGGTTCGGGATTCATTTGACCTTAGGCCAGCCCCACTTCTTTTTTTCTAAAGCGAGTTGAGGCCCCCCTCCCCTGATGACCTGCCAGGCTGCTTTGAGAGGAGGGAAGCCTGAGTGTGACCGTGGGCAAGTTCTTCACCCTCGGCAGTCCAATCTCTGAGCCTGGAAAATGGGGAGAATTAGCCTGACCTGAGCTAGTTCTCAGGATGCTCAAGAGCGAAGTACAAAGTGCGGGCTCCCCAGGGTCTCGGCAAGGGTATCCCCACCTCCCCAACCTGCTCAGCAATGAGCAAGGGAGGCAGGGGTCAGACAGCATTGGTGCAATCACGGCTCACTGAAGCCTCCTGGGCTCAAGCGATCCTCCCACCTTAGCCTCCCGAACAGCATATAAAATGTCAGGTTTCCAGCCCGGGGAAATAGTATCTGTAAATAGAGATGCTGGCTTCTTGAGACTTTAGAACCATTCTGGTGGAATGTCATATTCTCCCCCAAGTTCCCCACATCTTGGGGTCCCACTTCATCCCTGAGGGTCAGGAGATGCCCAGGCAGAGAACTGACATCTGAGTTCTTCCTTTTCTTTAACTGATGGCCGCAGTCCTCCCTAAGGCTGGCAGTACATCTTGGCTCTGTTGAGCCCTCACACCTGCCTCAGCTTGACCCTAGGGGTGTAAGATCCTTTCCGGTGGCTCAGCGTGAGCCCAGCTTCTTGTAGCCCCAGCTGAGTGAGGGTGGCTAGGGCCCCACGTGGGCACCAGGACACACCAGGCTGCTGGTTTTTGTGTTCCCTTTGGGAACATTTGCAAACCCTCCAAGTTGTCTAGGGTTAGCTCCCCAGCCCCAGACAGAGGCACCTGGCTGCCCAGGAGGCCAGGTCAGCAGGCCCCATGCCCTCTCCCCAACAGGAGGCTTCAGCAGATTCCAGGCCGAGTGCCCTCACCTGTGTGAGACCAGCCTTGGTGGCCGTGCCGGCTCCAGCATGGCCCCGGTGCCCAGTCCAGTGCCTGTGGTGGGGTTGGGCAGCCTGTGCCTGGGTTCCGACTGCTCTGATGCGGAATCCGAGGCTGACCGCGACTCCATGAGCTGTGGCCTGGATTCGGAGGGTGCCACACCCCCACCAGTGGGGCTGCGGGCATCCTTCCCCGTCCAGATCCTGCCCAACCTCTATCTGGGCAGTGCCCGGGATTCCGCCAATTTGGAGAGCCTGGCCAAACTGGGCATCCGCTACATCCTCAATGTCACCCCCAACCTCCCAAACTTCTTTGAGAAGAATGGCGACTTTCACTACAAGCAGATCCCCATCTCCGACCACTGGAGCCAGAACCTGTCGCAGTTCTTTCCGGAGGCCATTGAGTTCATTGGTGAGTCCACCCCACCCACCCTTCCCTCCTGTCCTCCCCAAGGCCTGCTCTGGCCTCCCCCTTGTGAGTACTCCTCCCAAGCCCAGCTGCCATTCCCAGAGCCAAAAGCCAAGGTGGCACTTCTAGGGGACAGGCAGAGCTAGGGCGGCCCCCAGAGGCCACTAGCAAAACCTCCAGGCCGTGGCCATCTGGCTCAGGGGGCAGGGCGGGGTCTTTGAGGGCCCTTCAGAAGGCCTCGGCCTCACACACGCCTGCCCTCCGGGTTTCCCGGGCCCTGTCCTGCCCCATCTAGATGAGGCCTTGTCCCAGAACTGCGGGGTGCTCGTCCACTGCCTGGCGGGGGTCAGCCGTTCTGTCACCGTCACCGTGGCCTACCTCATGCAGAAGCTCCACCTCTCTCTCAACGATGCCTATGACCTGGTCAAGAGGAAGAAGTCTAACATCTCCCCCAACTTCAACTTCATGGGGCAGTTGCTGGACTTTGAGCGCAGCCTGAGGCTGGAGGAGCGCCGCTCGCAGGAGCAGGGCAATGAGGGGCAGGAATCTGCGGCCTCCAACCCGCCCTCCTTCTTCACCACCCCCACCAGTGATGGCGCCTTCGAGCTGGCCCCCACCTAGGGCCCCGTGGCCGGTGGGCCGGCCCCTGCCCCACCCCCACCCACGGGTGTCCCTGCCCACTCGTGTGGCAAGGGAGGGGAGGGCGGGAGGGCTCGGCCTGAGCAGGGTGCTGGAGGGAGAGCGCAATACCTCACGCGGGCTGCCATCCTAATCAACGTGCCTACGGCGGGACCACGCTCGGAGCCTGCCTCTTCTGCGACTGTTACTTTTTTCTTTGCGGGATGGGGGTGGGGGTTCCCTCTCCAGGTGGTTGTCCAGGCCCAGGCCCCGGCCCTGGGTGCTCGGCCAGCTCGGCTAGGCCCTGCGCCTCCCTGCGCTTCCCCCTTCAGGCCCAAATGGCCGCTTGGGGGAGACGAGTTTGCCATCGCTGGTGTTGTCACCTCCCTGTTTCTCCACCAAGGGCTTGGGCCTCTCGGGGCTGGGGCCTCCCAGGGGATGGGGACCCAGAGGTGCAGTGGCCGCCCACATCCATGGCCTAGGAGCTACTGGGCAGGTTCCCGGCCACACATCTGGTGGGCTTTTTTTTTTTTCCTCTTTCCCCAGATGTCTTGACGGGATCACTGGGGCTCTTTGTGAGTGAGGGTGGCCAAACTACCGCCAGAGGAGATGGGGTCTCAGAGCGAGAGCTGGGGAGGGGGAGGGGAAGAAGAAGGCCTCACTTTTGCTGCTGCGGGGCCCACACAGCCGCTGCTACTTTGGGGGGTGGGGAAGGGGCCAAGCTGCAGACACACACAGTCATTCATTTCTGTCCACACCCCTGTGGGTGGCGGGTGTGCGTGTGTGTGCTTGTGTGTGCGTGCGTGTCGGCACTCACACACACATGCTAGCCCACTGATGCACCCAGCCCAGGGCTGGCAGTCTTTGCGGCGCGGGGCCATCTCACCCTGGAGCCTGGAGAGGATCTATGCTTGTTTGTTTTTGTAATCCATATCATAGTTGCTTTCTTTAATTGTTCCTTCTGAATAAACAGTTTATTTAAGATACTGAGTAGAGAGAGAAGCTACCTCCTGAGCGCCTTGGAGGGTTTGGGGGAAGGTGGGGAAGGAGGCCTTCTTGGTCTCTCTGGACTGCCCATGGTGGAAAGGGGGATGTGCCGGGCTGGCCGGGGACTCAAGTGCCACCCCACTCCCTGCCCCATGTTATCATTTCCCATCTTGTGCTTACACTGCCCGCTGGCCCACGCTCTGAGTCGCCCATTCATTCACCTCCATTTGAACCCCTAGTCTGCACCACACACTGTCCTGGGGACTAGGTTGCAGCAGTGAGCTCTGCCTGCTCAGAGCAGACTTTCTAGTGGGGGAAGAAACGATAAATGCAACAGTCACAGCACTGCAGTTATGCCATAGATGTTCATTGCCATGGACAGAGCAGAAAAGTGAGGAGCCAGCACTCACAACTGATCCCTGAGACACCCGCCAAGTCAGCCCTGAGCCCTGCCTGGAGCCTCCTTGAGGGCTGCCCCGGCTGGGTGGCATCCTCAGAGTGACAGGGAGGGGTGTGGGCAGACTGGCACATGTGAGTGTTGTGGTTCTCTGGCTGTGGAATTTGGGCTGCAAAGGCCCAGGCTGGAGACTAGAAGAGCCCCACGGAGAACATGGAGACCAACGGGCCACCTAAAGGGACAGAGGTGAACTGCACCTCTCCTCATCTTGGGACACTGCCAATGCCTTCTCCACACCGTAACTGGCGGAGTCTATAAAGCTGTGACTCTCCACCATGGAGATGTAGTAGAGGGGAAGGGCAGCTGGAGGGTGGCAGGGAGCGAGTGCAGCCTGAGAAAGCTGTGGAGGCTTTGGGAGCAATGTGGCCCAGAACCCACAAGATGTTGGGGGCAATCTAAAGGCATATGCGTGAATGGCTGAGCTGGTAGGAAAGAGCAAGGTGATGAGGTGAGAAATGAGGCGAATCCTCTGAGCCAGAGGAGTAAGCCACTCTGGGGTTAGCCCAGGAGCCAGGACCCTCCACTGGAATGCAGCCCCACCAACACCTTGATTTCTGTCCAGTGAAATCTATTTTGGATGGCTGATCTACTGAAATGGAAGATGTGAAATCTGTGTTGCTGTAAGCCGCTAACTCTGTGGTAATTTATTACAGCAGCCACAGAAATCTACTAGAACAGGTGACCTAGGAAGACATATCCCAAATAAAAAAGAGGATGTGTGCTGATCTTGACCTTGGATCTGGGGTGAAGTGGAATAAAAGGAAAATGTTCCCCCTCCCCTGAGAGCTTATAGCCACAAGCTGAACTGTTCTTTTAGAGTGGTCTAGGCATAGAGTAGTGGACACTCCAGAATCTCTCTCGGAGGGACTTAGAAACAGTGATTCAGCCGGGCACGGTGGCTTACACCTGTAATCCCAGTACTTTGGGAGGCTCACCTGAGGTCAGGAGTTCAAGACCAGCCCGGCCAACATGGGGAAACCCTGTCTCTACTAAAAATACAACAAAAAAAAAACTGAGCTGGGCATGGTGGCACGTGCCTGTAATCCCAGCTACTTGGGAGGTTGAGGCACAAGAATCACTTGAACCCGGGAGGCGGAGGTTGCAGTAAGCTGGGATTGCGCCACTGCACTCCAGCCTGGGTGACAGAGTGAGAGAGTGATGAGAGAGTGAGAGTGAGGCCCTGTCTCAAAACAAACAAACAAAACAAAACAAAACAAAAAACAGTGATCTGGCTGCTGGAGAAGGCTACTGGATTTGTCTTGAAGCTGCATTCGACTATCTTACATAGAGGTTTTACTTAGATTGTGACAGCCTGATAAAAATAGCAGTTTAAAACATAAATAAAATACATTTTTAAAGTTTTTTATTTTAGAAACAAGTTCTCAATATAGAACTTAAATAGGCCAGGTGCAGTGCCTCAGCCTCCCAAAGTGCTGAGATTACAGGCATGAGCCACCACACCTGGCCTATTTAAGTTTTAAATGAAGTGGTTCAGAGGTCATATTGCTCCAGAGTGACCAGCAGAAGCAAGCACAAATCCTCTGTGGAGGGAGGGATGTCCTTTAAACACAGGACTCAAAGCACTGCTATAGAAAATTCCAAAATACGTAATTTTTAAAAATCCTAAAATGTATAAGGAAACAAGCCACCATGAGTTATAGAAACATTTAACATGTGAATTCAAGTATCAGTCCTGCAAAGGTAGCAGCCTTTGAAGTTATATGACAAAGACTATAAGTATAATTAATATGCTTAAAGAAATAAAAGGAAATATTGAAACTGTAACAAAAAAGCAAGAGAATATAAAATGACTAGATACCCTTGAAAGAAAACCAAAAAGAGCTCCTAGAAATGAAAAATATGACAATTGAAATTGGACTTTTAAAGTTTAAACAGCATATTAAACATAGCTGAAGAAAGAAATAGTGAACTGGAAGATGGATTTAAGGAAATTACCCAGAATGCAGCACAGAGAGACAATAAGATAGACAGGTCACACATATATTTAGTTGGATTTCTAGAGGAAAAAAAGGAGAATAGGGAATATAAAATATTTTAATAAACAATGCCTGAGAAATTTCCAAAACTGATGAAAGACACTGTGGAAGAGACTGCTAAGTGTCCCCCAGTATCCATTCTCTGCTTCTCCTTTTTAGAAATAAAATGCCCAAAGGTTAATAGCGTATATGGCTTCACAGCTAAAAACTTTATTTCCCATCCTCCCTTGCGGCTAATTGTGGCCATGTTTTTGCTTGTTGTCTCGTATTTCCATTAGAGCCCTTAGCATTTTAATCATAGTTATTTTAAACTTCTGGTCTGATCATTCCAACACCCCTGTCATAGCTGAGTCTGCTTCTGGTACTGGCTCTATCTTTTTGAACTGTGTTTTTTGGCCTTTAGTATGCCTTGCCTTTTTTTTACCTTTTTTTACTTTTTTTTTTTTTTTTTTTTTTGTCAAAAGCTGGACACATACTGGATAAAAGGACCTGCTGCGAATAGGCCATAATGATAGAGCAGAATGTGGAGGGAGGAAAAGCATTCAGTCCTGTGATTAGGTTTCTGTCTTTGGGCGTGCCTGTGCCCCTGGACTGTGAATTTCACCAATGCTTCTCAGACTGTGCCCCGCTTAGGTGGGCCAGGATGGCTACAAAAGACTGAGTTGGGTATTTCGCTTCCCTCAGGTCAGTTAGGCTCCGCCAAAACCCTAATAGGTTGGGCCTGGTAAGGGTTACTCTTGAGGGCAGGCCTAGTTAAGAACAGAACGCCCTGGGCATATTTCAAAATGACCACTTTCCCCTCCCCCTGCCAGAAGCATGATGAGATTTTTGTCACTGTAAGAACCTGGTTGAGCTCCTAAAGGTAAAAGTTACAAAAGTATGGGAGCCCCATAAGACTGCCCCACCCCAGAGTTTTAACTCTCAGACTTGTCCGCACTGAGCCCCCAGCAATTCAGCAATTGCAGTTCGGATGTCCCTACGCCAGCACTGGTTCCTGTGCCTGGCCTCCTGCTCTGCTGAGTTGTGATTCTCTGTGCCCGCCTGTCTGTCTCCCCAATTTTGGGGGCAGCAGTTTGCCCGGTGACTTCAATTCTCTGATAAATCTAAGAGGAGTTGTTGATTTTAAATGTGTTCCACTTTTACTCGTTCTTAGGACAGACTGATGACTTCTGGCCTCCTTACACACTGGAGCAGCAACAGAAACTCCCCTGGGTCTGTTTCTATTGACTGATTTTTCTTCTCATGATGGCTTCTTCTACCTGAGTCAGAAAGCCGGAATGTAGAGCTCTCCTAGTCTGTCTCCTTTCTCTCAGGGACCACAGTCCTTCACTGACTGCTGTCCGCCATCTGAAAACAATGGATTTTCATATATTTTGCCCAGTTTCTATCTGTTGATGGTGAGACACTAATTCTGGACCCTCTTATTCCCTCGTGGCCGTATTGATATTGAGAGACTTTACATTTTGTTAAGACAAATATGCATATTAAATTTTTTAGCATAACTAGAATATAAATAGGATGTACTACTTCCAAACTAGTAGAGGGAAATAGCAAATAATGAAGGAAAATATCAGCTAATCAAAAAAGGTCAAGTAAGGGAAATAAAGAAACAGAAACATTGGAATAAGTAGAAAGTATAATATGTTAGAAATAGATCCAAAAGACAGCCAGGCACGGCGGCTCACGACTGTAATCCCAGCACTTTGGGAGGCCAAGGCGGGAGGATCACGAGGTCAGGCGATCAAGACCATCCTGGCTAACATGGTGAAACCCTGTCTCTACTAAAAATACAAAAATTAGCCGGTCGTGGTGGCGGGTACCTGTAGTCCAAGCTACTCGGGAGGCTGAGGCAGGAGAATGGCATGAACCTGGGAGGCGGAGCTTGCAGTAAGCCAAGATCGAGCCACTGCACTCCAGCCTGAGCAACAGAGTGAGACTCTGTCTCAAAAAAAAAAAAAAAAAAAAGAAAAGAAAAAAAGAAATAGATCCAAAAAGCATTAAGCAAAATAAATAGATTAAATTCTCCAGTTAGACTGGATTTTTTAAAATCCAGCTATAAGCTGTTTACCAGAGACGCATCTAAAGGGTAGAACCAGAAAAGGTTGAAAGGGCAGGACTGGCTGGGCACAGTGGTGGCTCACACCTGCAATGCCAGCACTTGGGGAGGCCAAGGCGAGGAGATCACTTGAGCCCAGTAGTTTGAGACCAGTTTGGGCAACATAGTGAGACCCCGTCTCTATAAAAACAATTTTTTTTAATTTTTTTTAAAAAAAGAAGGCCCAGGCATGGCAACTCACGCCTGTAATCCCAGCACTTTGGGAGGCCGAGGCAGGCAGATCACCTGAGGTTAGGAGTTCGACACCAGCCTGACCAACATGGTGAAACCCGGTCTCTACTAAAAATACAAAAATTAGCCAGGCATGGTGGTGCGTGCCTGTAATCCCAGCTACTCAGGAGGCTGAGGCAGGAGAATCGCTTGAACCCAGGAGGCGGAGGTTGCAGTGAGCCAAGATCCAGCCACTGCACTCCAGCCTGGGTGACAGAGCGAGACTCCATCTCAAAAAAAAAAGAAAAAAAGCCCTGAAACTATCAAAAAATTAGTCAGATATGGTGGTGCGCACCTACGGTCTCAGCTACTTGGGAGGCTGAGGCAGGAGGATCACTTGAACCAGGAGGTCGAGGCTGCAGTGAGCCGTGATTGTGCCACTGCACTCCAGCCTGGGTGACTGAGTGAGACCCTGTCTGGAAAAAAAAAAAAAAAAGGGCAGGACCTCCACTTATGGCCAAATGCAGATATCAGCAAATAACCTCCCCAAAAAAATAACTTTATATAAAACTGGACAAAATTGACAAAAACAAGCTTTTTGATCTGGAAGTCAACGGAAAATGTCTCATAATCCAAGGGGCTGGATTTTGAGTAAGAACAGCGGGAGTCTGTGGCATTCTGGCCCAGGGCTGCTCCCATCCCTCCTGGCTTGCTGAGCATGGAAGCTATGCCAAGGCGGGGAAGGCATGAAGACCAACAGCTTCTCCCCATAGGCTTGAAAGGTGCTCGCTCATTTGGATGATTGGTGGGCAACACCTGTGCCCAGCGGCATGATCGGTGGAAGTGACTTCTTGGAGGTGGGCTGGCAGGGAAGATTTTTTCCATTTAAAAAATATATATTCTAGTTAAAAATTTTAAGCCTGGTTTCCTAGGGGCTACCCTGTATCTGCCTAGCTTGGTGGTCAGCCAATGACTGGACAGAAGCTGTGCTCAAACATCTCAAGCCAGTAAGGCTTGTGTCCTTGGGTCTGGGTGTGGGTAGGGGAGCTTATTCAATGTTCGGGCTGCTTTAAGGTCTTCTGGGCTTTCCACTGGGCCCTCTCGCATCTCTTATATACACGTGCATAGTCCCAGGACAGTCCAGGAGAGCGTGAGTAGCATGGGACCCCTCCAGTCTCTGGTCAGCTAGAAATATACTGCCGCAAGCACATCCATAGCCTCAGTTGAGTAGAGCTGATCTGTTTGCCCTTCCCAGCCCGCCCACCTCCAAGAAGTCACTTCCACCGATGACACCACTGGGCACAGGTGTTGCCCACCAATCCAAATGAGCAAGCGCCCTTCAAGCCTATGGGGAGAAGCTGCTGGTCTTCATGCCTTCCCCGCCTTGGCATAGCCTCCATGTCCAGCAAGCCAGGAGGGATGGGAACAGCCCTGGGCCAGAATGCCACAGACTCCCGCTGTTCTTACTCAAAATCCAGCCGCTTGGATTGTGAGTCATCTTCCGTTGACTTCCAGATCAAAAAGCTTGTTTTTGTCAATTTGGTCCAGCTTTATAGTTACTTTTTTGGGGAGGTTGTTTGCTGTTATCCACATTTGGCCATAGCTGGAGGTTCTGCCCTTTCTTTTTCTTTTCTTCTCTTTTTTTTTTTCTTCAGACAGGGTCTCACTCAGTCACCCAGGCTGGAGTACACTGGCAAAATCACAGCTCACTGCAGCCTCAACCTCCCGGTTCAAGTGATTCTCCTGCCTCAGCATCCCAAGTAGTTGGGACCACAAGTTCGCACCACCACACCCAACTAATTTTTTTATTTTTTTGTTGAGACGGGGGTCTCACTATGTTGCCTAAACTGGTCTCAAACTCCTGGGCTCAAATGATCTTCCCGCTTTGGCCTCCCCAAGTGCTGGGATTTCAGGCGTGAGCCACTACTGTGCCCAGCCAGTCCTGCCCTTTCAGTCTTTTTTGGCCCTATTCTTTAGATGTATCTCTTATAAACAGCTTATAGCTGGATTTTTTTTTAAATCCTAACTGGATAATTTAACCTATTTATTTTGCTTAATGCTTTTTGGATCTATTTTTAACATATTATGTTATACTTTCTACTTATTCCAACATTTTGGTTTCTTTTTTTTTTTTTTTTTTTTGAGACGGAGTCTTGCTCTGTGGCCCAGGCTGGAGTGCAGTGGCGCAATCTCGGCTCACTGCAAGCTCTGCCTCCTGGGTTCACGCCATTCTCCTGCCTCAGCCTCCCAATTGGCTGGGACTAGAGGTGCCCGCCACCATGTGTGGCTAATTTTTTGTGTTTTTTAGTAGAGATGGGGTTTCACCGTGTTGGCCAGGATGGTCTCGATCGCCTGATCTCGTGATCCTCCCGCCTCGGCCTCCCAAAGTGCTGGGATTACAGGCGTGAGCCACCGCGCCTGCCCCGTTTCCATTTCTTTATTTCCCTTACTTGACCTTTTATTGAGTAGCTGATATTTTCCTTCATTATTTGCTATTTTCCTCTACTAGTTTGGAAGTAGTACGTCCTATTTATATTCTAGTTACTCTAAAAAATTTAACATGCATATTTGTCTTAACAAAACATAAAGTCTCTCAATATCAATACGGTCACGAGGGAATAAGAGGGTCCAGAATTACTGTCTCACCATCAACAGATAGAAATTGGGCAAAATATATGAAAATCCATTGTTTTCAGATGGCGGACAGCAGTCAGTGAAGGACTGTGGTCCCTGAGAGAAAGGAGACAGACTAGGAGAGCTCTACATCCTGGCTTTCTGACTCAGGTAGAAGAGACATAAAAATGTGGCCCATATGGATTGCTTGAGCCCAGGACTTCAAGACCACTCTGGGAAGTATGGCAAAACCCCATCTCTACAAAAAATACAAAAAATTAGCCAGGCATGGTGGTGCACACCTATAGTCCCAGCTACTCGGGAGGCTGCAGCAGGAGGATTGCTTGAGCTCAAGCAGGTGGAGGTTGCAGTGAGCTGTGATCACACCAGGGCACTCCAGCCTAGGGGACAGAGAGGAATTTCAGTTTCTGGTCCGGCATGTAAGGAGCCTGGAAGTCATCAGTGTCTCCTAATAAGAAGTAAAAGCAGAACAGACTTAAAACTGAACACATATTTTGATATGTGTAATGGGAGGCTCTGAGGAAGAAGAGAAAGAGAAAGGGGCAGAATAAATATTTGAATAAATAATGGCTAAACACCAGCATTTGGTGAAAAGCATTCATCGGATCCAAGAAGTTTGAATAACCCCAAGTAAGATAAACACAAAGAGAGCCACTCATAGATATTTCATGGTTAAATTATTGAAAGCCAAAGACAGACAATTTTGAAAGTATTACAGCAGAAGAAATAAATGACCCATATAGAAGGGTACCGCAATAAAATTAACATCTGACTTCTCATCAGAAACAATGGAGGCCACAAGGGAGTGGAACAACAAACTGAAAGCATTGAAAGAAAAAAAAATACTATCAACCAAAAAAAATTTGTTTTGAGACAGAGTCTCAGTCTGTCACCCAGGCTGGAGTGCAGTGGTGTGATCTCAGCTCATCGCAGCCTCAACCTCCTGAGCTCAAATGATCTGCCTGCCTCAGCCTCCCAAAGTGCTCAGATTACAGATGTGAACCACTGCACCCAGCCCCCAAATTTTATATCTAGCAAAACTATACTTTAAAAATGGAAGGTTTAGCTGGGCGCGGTGGCTCACGCCTGTAATCTCAACACTTTGGGAGGCCAAGGCAGGCGGATCACCTGAGGTCAGGAGTTCGAGACCAACCTGACCAACATGATGAAACCCCGTCTCTACTAAAAATACAATAATTAGCCAGACGTGGTGGCATGCACCTGTAATCCCAGCTACTTGGGAGGCTGAGGCACAAGAATCGCTTGAACCTGGAAGGCAGAGGTTGCAGTGAGCCGAGATCACACCACTGCACTCCAGCCTGGGTGACAGAGAGAGACTCCATCTCAAAAAAAAAAAAAAATTGAAGGTTTAAAAAAAGACATTCCCAGATAAACAAAGGCTAACATAGTTCATTGCTAGCATGCCTCCTTACAAGAAATACTCAAGGAAGTCCTTCAGGCTGAAAGGAAATGACACCAGTTAGTAACTGGAATTCAAAGTAAGAAATGGAGAGCAGAAAAAATGGTTAATAAGTGAGCTAATATAAAAGCCTCTCAACATATTTTTATTCATTTATTCTCTTTTAAAAACATAAGATTGCATTAAAAAATACGTATTACACTGTCTTTCAGGGTTTATAACCTATATAGATGTAATATACATGGCATTACTAGCACAAAAGAAGTGGGAAACAATGTAGCCATACTGAGGCAAAGTCTCCATATTTCACCAAAATTAAGTGAGTATTCATCTGAGGTGGATTGTGATTAGTTAAGACTCATAATGTAATAGCTAGAGAAAACCCTAAGAAAATAACTCAAACTTGGAGTGAATGAAGCATATTTATGTCTAAATTTCTGCTTCAATGTAATTAAAAATCAACAGAGGAAAATTGGCCAGCACGGTGGCTCACGCCTGTAATCCCAGCACTTTGTGAGGCCAAGGCGGGTGGATCACTTGAGGTCAGGAGTTCAAGACCAGACTGGCCAACATGGGGAAACCCCGTCTCTACTAAAAATACAAAAGAAAATTCAAATATAACAGATGGACATTTCAATGCTCTATTTTCAATAGTTGATGGAACTAGACAGAAGATCAGCAAGGATATATAAAATCTGAACAACACTATCAACAAATTTTACCTAACTGATACCATAGAACACACCATTCAACAATTGCCAAATACACATTTTTTTCAAGTGCACATGAAACATTCTCCAGGATAGACCATAACCTAGGTCATAAAACAAGTCTCAATATATTTAAAGGAATTTAAATAATATAAAATATTTCTCTGACCTCAACAGAATTAAATTATAAATCTAAAAAGATAGAAACCTAGGAAGTCCAAAATACTTGGAAATTATACGACACTCTTCTCAATAACTGGCAAGTGAAACAAAAAACAAAGGAAATTAGAAAGAATGAAATGAGAATGAAAATGAAAACATAACATATCAAAATTTATGGAATGCAGCTAAAGCAGTACTTAGAAGGAAACTTACAGCTTTAAAGGCCTACACCAGCAAAAAAAGAAAGATCTCAAATTAATAACCTACGTCTCTACCTTGACAAATTAGAAAAAGAAGAGCATTTGACAAATTAGAAAAAGAAGAGCATTTGACAAATTAGAAAAAGAAGAGCATTTGACAAATTAGAAAAAGAAGAGCATTTGACAAATTAGAAAAAGAAGAGCATGCTAAACCCAAAGCAAGCAGAAGGAAGGAAATAAAGATTGGCACAGAAACTAATGGAATTGAAAACAGGAAAACAATAGAGAAAAATCAATGAAAACAAAAGTCAGCTCTTTGAAAAATCAGCAAAATTGCTCTTGGGTAGGGTGACCAAAAAGAAAAGAGAATCAAATTACCAAGATCAAGAAGAGAAAAAGGGGGCATTACTACTGACCTATAGAAATTTAAAGGATTATAAGAGAATGCTTTGACCACTTTATGCCAAAAACATTGGACAACTCAGATGAAATGGAGAAATTCCTAGAAAGACATAAGACCAAAACTGACTTTAAAATAAATTAAAAATCTTAATAGACTTATACCAAGCAAATAAATTGAATTAGTACTTCAAAATATTCCCACAAAAAAAAATCCAAGCCCAGATGGCTTCACTGGTGAATTCTATCAAATAGCTAAAGAATGATTAATGCCAATCCTTCACAGACTCTTTCAGAAAATAGAGGAGTAGGAACACTCTCCATCTCATTCTATCAGCCCAGTATTACCCTTATACCAAGGATGCCACAAGGAAAAAAACTGCATATCAATGTCCTTCATGAACTCCTAGATGCAAAAGTCTTTAACACAATATTTAAAAACGAAATCTAGCAGCACATAAGGATTAGGCACCATCGTCAAGTGGGATTTATACCAAGAACACAAGCTTGATTTAACATCTGAAACTCAGTGTAATACACCACATGAACAGAAAAAGGACAAAAACCATATGATCCTCTCAATAGGTGCATAAAAAGATTCGACAGAATCTAACATCCATTCATGATTTAAAACAGTCCTTTTGCGGGTGGCGGCGAGCGCAGAGGACGCCATGAAGGCCCCGGGCACACTACTAGAGTACAAGGTGGTGGGTCGCTGCCTGCCTGACCCCAAATGCCACACACCGCCCCTCTACCGCATGCGAATCTTTGCTCCTAATCATGTCGTCGCCAAGTCCCACTTCTAGTACTTCGTATCTCAGTTAAAGAAGATGAAGAAGTCTTCAGGGAAGATTGTCTACTGTGGGCAGGTGTTTGAGAAGCGCCCCCTGCCGGTGAAGAACTTCGGCATCTGGCTGCGCTATGACTCCCGGCGCGGCACCCACAACATATACCGGGAATACAGGGACCTGACCACCGCGGGCGCTGTCACCCAGTGCTACCGAGACATGGGCGCCCGGCACCGCGCCCGGGCCCACTCCATCCAGATCATGAAGGTGGAGAAGATCGCAGCCAGCAAGTGCCGCCGACCGGCCGTCAAGCAGTTCCACGACTCCAAGATCAAGTTCCCGCTGCCCCACCGGGTCCTGCGCCATCAGCACAAGCCACGCTTCACCACCAAGAGGCCCGACACCTTCTTCTAAGGGCAGGGCCCTCGCCCGGGTGTGCCCCAAATAAACTCAGGAACGCTCCCCCCGAAAAAAAGAAAACATTTCTACAAACTAGGAACAGAATGGAAGTTACTCATGATAAAGGGCATCTATGAAAAATCCACAGCTAACATCATACTTGATGATGAAAGACTAAACGTTTTCCCTCTAAGATTAGGAACAAGGAAAGGATTCTTTTACCACTTGTATTTAATGTAGTATTGGAGGTTCTTGGTAGTGCAATAAGCGGGAGAAACAAAAAGAAAAAAAAGAGAAGAGGAAGGGAACAAGGAAATTATAAGCATCCCAATTGGAAAGGAGTAAGTAAAAATTTTCTTTACTTGCAGATGACACGGGCTGTGTAGAAAATCACAAAGAATCCACACAAATAAAACCTATTAGAACTAATAAAAAGGGCCAGGCATGGTGGCTTATGCCTATAATCCCAGTGCTTTCGGAGGCTGAGGCAGGAGGATTACTTGAGCCCAGGAGTTCAACACCCGCGTGTGTAGCATAATGAGACTCCATCTCTAAAAATATAAAATTAAATAAAATTAAAATTAAATTAAATAAATAAAATAAAATAAATAAAATAATAAAATAAAATAAATTAGAACCAAGCATGGTGGCCTGCTCCTGTAGTCCCAGCTACTCTGGAGGCTGAGAGGGGAGGATTTGCTTGAGCCCAGGAGTTCAAGGCTGCAGTGAGCTATGATTGCACCACTGCACTCCAGCCTCTAGCCTGGGTGACAGAGCAAGACCCCGGTCCCCACCAAAAGAGAGAGAGAGCGCTAATAAAAAGTTTAGCAAGGCCGCAGAATACAAGATCAATATACAAAAAAAATCAGTGGTTACTTCTATACACTTCTAATGAACAATTCAAAAATGAAATTATGAAAACAATTCTGTGTACAAGAGCTTAAAAAGAATAAAATTTACAAATAAATTTCACAAAAGAAGTGTGAAATGTATACACTGAAAACTGTAAAACATCATTAAAAAAATTAAAGAACAAAATAAGTGGAATGATATTCTGTGTTCATGGATTGGAAAACAATATCGTTTTAACATAGCAACACTCTCTGGCTGGGCACGGTAGCTCACACCTGTAATCCCAGCACTTTGGGAGGCTGAGATGGGCGGATCACCTGAGGTCAGAAGTTCGAGATCAGCCTGGCCAACATGGTGAAACCCTGTCTCTACTAAAAATACAAAAAAAAATAGCCAGGCATGGTGGCAGACACCTGCAATCCCAGCTACTTGGGAGACTGAGACAGGAGAATAGTTTGAACCCGGGAGGCAGAGGTTGCAGTGAGCCGAGATCATGCCACTGCACTCCAGCCTGGGTGACAACAGTGAAACTCCATCTCAAAAACAAAAAACAAAAAACAAAAAAAAAAAACCCATGAGCATCAAAAGACACTATCAAAGAGTGAAAAGGTAATCCACAGAATGGGAGAAAATATTTACAAATCATATATCTGATAAGGATCTAATATCCAGAATACATAAAGAACCCTTACAGCTCAAGAATTAAAAGATGAATTATCCAATTAAAAAAATGAACAGAAGTTTTGAATGAACATTTTTCCAAATAAGATATATAAATAATAAATACATGAAAAGATGCTCAATATCGTTGATCATTAGAGCAATACAAACCAAAACCACAATGAGATACCATTTCACACACACTAGAATGGCTATTTTAAAAATCACACACAATAACAAGTGTTGACAAGGATGGAGAGAAATTTGAACTTCATGCATCGCTGGTGGGAATGTAAAATGGTGCCGTTGCTTTGGAAAACAGCTTGGCATTTCCTTCAAAAGTTAAACATGGAGTTATCATATGGCCCAGCAATTCTACTCCTAGGTATATACTCAAGACAATTGAAAATACACATCCACACAAAAAGTTACACACAATTGTTCATAGCAGCATTATTCACAATAGCTAAAAGTGGAAACAACCCAAATGTCCATCGATAGTTAATAAAATGTGGTCTATCCATACAATAAAATATTCTTCAACTGTAAAAAGGAATGAAGTACTTAACCATGCTACAATATGGATGAACCCTGAAAACATCATAGTAAGAGTAAGCCAGACACAAAAGCCCATGTATGGTATGATTCCATTTATTTGAAATATTGAAATAAGCAAATTCACAAAGATAGAAAGTCAATTAGTGGTTGCCAAGCACTGGTAGGGGGGGTGCGGGGTGTAAATGGGGAGCTACTGCAAATGCATACAAGGTTTCCTTTTGGGGTGATCAAAATGTTCTGGAATTAGATGGTGGTGATGGCTGCAAAACACTGTAAATATACTAAACACTGCTGAATTGTACATTTTACAGGGTGAATTTTATGGTATGTGAATTGTATCTCAATAAAAACAAATTTTTAATTTGAACGGGAAAGGATTGAAAAAAATATACCAGTCAAATGTTAACCAAAAAAAGTTATAGTTGCTATGTTAATATCAGACCAAGTAGACTATAAGGGAAAATCATTGCTAGTATTAACATATATCACTATATCTTGATCAAATATTCAACTTACCTAAAATATATACCAATTCTAAACTCAAATACACTGAATAACATAACTTATAAATACATAAAGCAATAATTGAAAGAACTACAAGGAGAAACTGGCAAAAAGCGGTTGAGCCTCTACTCAGGGCATCATGTGAGGAAAGACTTGGTTCCCTGGGGTGAGGGGAATCTGTGGAAATCTCCATGGGGTGTGAGGGAGGAGCTCTGGAGAGATGGGCATGAGCTTTTGTTTTTTAAAGACCAGCGTGATAGTAAGCATGGGCTTTTTCTATTTCTCAAAAGGGGGCAGATAATAGGGTTGAAAAATATTGAAAAATTATCTTAAAACAAAAATCAGATCCTGTCACTTGTTCTGTTTAAAACGTCCGTGGCTCCCAGTGCCCTCTTGAGAAAGTTCACTTTCCAGGCTGACCTCTACCCACCTCCTCTCACAACCTCCCTCAACCAGACGGGATTCTTTGTTATTTCTGAAACATTCCATACTTCTTATCTTGCCCACCTGGTGTTGGGGCTGGTGATAGGGATCCCTGGATGAAGCTGGGGTGGGGTGGAGAACATGGTCGCCACATGCCCAGACAGTGCCTGGCAGGAAGAAACATGTAGCTTATAGTGCCAACTCAGCCACCGCCTGGCCAGGGGGCCTGACTTGGTCACTTCTTCTCTTCAACAGACCTGTTGCTCTCCTGGGTTCCCTGGCAGCATCCTCAACTCCCTCACAACACCCCCCACCGCCCCCATTGAGTCGATGACCAAGCTCCATCTTTCCAGTAGTCCCACATCTCTTGCCTTGTTCTCCACACGGTTCAGGCTTGTCTCCCAGCCACTAGCCCTGCCCTGCCCCACTTCCAGGCCATCGCTCACACCGAACTCCAAAGGGATCTTTGTAGGGCCCAGCTCCCATGCCCCATTTCCACCACTGTGCAAAGACCTCCTTGGTTCCCACTTAACAGGACATAAAATTGAGGCACAGAGGAGCTTAAAGGCAACACAAGCCAGGTGGCATGGTGGCTCACACCTGTAGTCCTAGCTACTCGGGAGGTTGGGGATCACTTGAGCCCAGGAGTTCTGGGCTGTAGTGTGCTATGTCCATCAGGTGTCCATACTAAGTTCAGCATCAATATTCTGGGAGCAGAGGACCACTAGGTTGCCTACGGAGGGGTGAAACAGCCCAGGTCGGAAACAGAGTAGGTCAAAACTTGCGTGCTGATCAGTAGTAGGATCACACTTGTGAAGTGAATAGCCACTGCACTCCAGCCTGGGCAACGCAGTGAGACCCCATCTCGTAAAAAAAAAAAAAAAAAAAATGGCAACACAAACCATCTGCAAGACCCAAACTCAAATCCAGCGTGGGTTCCCCCAGCCCAGGGTTCTCTTTCCTTCAGACACACAGAGTTTGCATTCACGAAGAGAAGTGGGGAAAGAATGCCGCCTTGTTTTCTTCAATTCCCCACACAATCATGTCCCAAGTAAGACCTCGCTTGCATGGATGCAAGCAAGAGGATGCAGTGGCAGAGTGTGGGTTCAAATCCTCACTCTGCCACAAGCTGTATGGCTTTGGCTCACTTAGCTTCTCTATGCCTCAGTTTCTCCATATGTGAAGTGGGGATGATGATCATGATAGCAGCTATCTCACAGGTGAGGTTCAAGTTAATACATGGAAAGCTCTTCAATAAAGAGTTGTTACTAGCATTCTTTTTTTTTTTTTTTTGTAAAGATGGGTTCTCGCCATCTTACCCAGGCTAGTCTTGAACTCCTGGGCTCGAGGGATCAGTGTTCTTTTTATTAAAAGGAATAAGCCTTCCAGAAATACCAGATACAATGCTAGATACATATTTGCAAAGAGAAGGGTGAAAAGTAAGTCTACTTTCATGCCCCTCAGGCACCTCGAACTCACCACATCCAGAATCAATCTCATTACTCCTCCCCCAAAGTCATGCCCGTTGAACCCTTCTTGATGAATGTTCTGCTGCCAGAAACATGATCTACCTGGATCCCCCTGCTTCATTCCCCATCTGCAACCCATCACCAAGACCTGTCCACGTGACTCCCAAAGAGCTCCTAGGACCACCTCCGTGTCTCCCTGTCCCTAGGGTGGACCCACAGGTTGAGCTTCCCTTGAAACTCTGCTACCCACAGGTTTGCTTCAAGATAGAGCACATGACGACCCACCCCGTGTGGCCCAGAACAGCAGAGACAGCTTCCTTTTGTGATGCCCACCAGGGTTCCCCTGACCCTCAATTCTGGTCTGGTTCCAGACACCCCAATTCCCAGCAGCCAGCCCCAGCTCAGCACCTAACCCACACTGGGCAAGGATGCTCTCTGGCTACAAACCCCTTCGATGGCTCCCCACTGCTCCTAGACTACAGCTCCAGCTCCTTCCCCTGCCAGGCTTGGTCTGGCCCCTTCCTCTTGCTGCCAGCCTCAGCACCGGCCCTGAGCCTGAGAAGCCCTCACAGTCTCCAGCGCAGCTCCCTTGCCATCACTTCACACACACACACCACCTTTTGCCTTTGGCTAAACCAGTCCTTTCTCTCTGCCAGGCTGCCATCCCACTGCCTAGGTGACCCAAACTGCCTTCCTCATATGGGGTCTCGGAGGGATGAAGGAGGGGTGCCGCCTCTGCTTGACCTGGGGGTTCCCCCTCTCGCCCCTATCACAGATGGGCAGGACCTCTCCCCCAAGGTTGGACTTCCCCAAGGCAGGATTTGCAGGGGGTGGGGGCAGTCGCGGAGAGGAATGGATTTGAGAAGCTGCCCAGGTGCTGAAGGAACTAGGGGAGGCTAATGGACGTCTAAAGATGGGGCCGTGGCTCCCCCTGCTGACAGGAGGCCATATTGCACCCTGTGTCAAGGCAGCCCAGAGCTGGCTTAAGCTGCAAGCCGAAGCGATCTGGCCACGTGCCTGGACTGGAAGAGCTGGCTGTTCTGAGCGAGTGCCGGTTTCCTCTGGAAGGCTGGCTCTGGCACTCCTGCTCATTGCTCCCAGACCCACAAAGATCATTTTTATCATCCCCGTAAAACCACCCCTCCAATAGAGGGCGTCCTCCTGGAGGGCAGGCGCCTCTTCTGATAGGCCCACGTCAGCGCCCAGCACCTGGCACAGAGCAGAGGCTCAGTCAACATCTGACCAAAACAAGAGCAAGTAGGTATCGTGGGAGTCCAGTGTGAACAACGGAGAAGATGGGAAGGGGGGCCCACAGCAGGGGTGCACACAGGCAACAAGGCCCCAGGTAGGGGTGAGAGCAGGTGGGACAGGTCTTGGAGGCCAGGAGGCCGTGGTACTGGCTGACTGAGGTCCCCTGTGGGGCCCAAAGCCTGGAGCGAAGGATGGCCTGGGAGTGGCTGTGGGGACAGAGGAGGCTGCCCACCCACCTCCAGCCTGCTCTCCCTGGTGGAAGCCAGGTCCCCTGGCTCCAACCCTGAACCCCACTCCAGCCTTCACCCACAAGACTCAGGCCAGCCTTGGTTTGAGCCTCACCGCCTCCCTTTGGGGCCCAAAGTTCAACAAGGAGAGTGATCTTCTCTACCATTTTCGCCAGCCAAGCCATGGGTCATCAGGCTTACACTCTGAGGGCTGGCAGGGAGCAAGGGTCTCAGAGGGGAGGGAAGGGTGGCCAGCTTGCCTGGAACTCTCTCTGGGGCCAAGAAGTGGCTCTAGGGGTCTTTCCCTGATGGGCCCAAGAGAAAGGCCTAGAGGGGCCAGCAGAGGTTTGGGACCCAGCAAGGCAGGGCTCTGAAGCCCTGGCCCCTCCAAAATGGAGGTTGGTGGGGCTGGGGCCACTCAGACCAGAGGACAGGCCACGGCTCTTCACTTCAGAAGCCACCGCCAAGCTGCCACTGCTTCCAGAGCCCCAGCTGCCAGCCCAGGTCTACCCCAGCCTGGAGCCTGAGGGTTCCAAAGCCCCCCGCACAGCAGAGGGGAAGAGGGCCCCGTGTCGCCCTCTCCTGGACAAGGAGCTCCTCTCACCCCCTGACCCTGGGGTCCCCTACTCTTCTGCTCGACAAGATGGCCTCTGGCCATCAAGAAAGGGAATGGAGGGAGGGATGGAAGGTGACAGTCCTGGGCTCTGGTCACCCTCCATGCACCTGTGAGCCCTTCCCAGTCCCAGGCACCTGGCTGAGACACTCCAGGCCCGGCCCTGCATGGCAGGGGCACTGGAGCCCATCCCTGGGGGTCTGGAGCCAGCACTCCGCCTCCTGCCTGCGCCCCCTGCTGGCAGCCCAGCAGGCGTGCGCTGCCTCCACTTTGTCCCAGGACCCCAAAGCTGGGCAGTTACACCTCTGGGGTGGCAGAGCTGCCCGGCCACGCTGCCACTTGTTGGTGCTTTGGGGGAAGGGGACAGGAAGTTTTTGGACAGTTGGAAACTTGTCTGGGGAAGCAGAGGTTCAGGTGGCAGTGGGTGAAGCCGTGTGGCAGGGTTTCGTTGGTTTCCTTCCACAAGTGACCAGATCCCCTCCACACTCGCCGCACCCCCAGTTCACCACTGGCCCATTGCTGTATCTTTCTTTATTGGTTTGGGGAAAACTGGAGGGGGCTGGAAGGCCATGACCATGACACAAGCAGGACCACCCACACTCAGCGAAGCACACAACAGCCGTGCAGGAAAGACAGCCCCTGAGGCCCGCCTGCCAGCACCTCCTCGGCTTTTGGCGGGGCGGGGGGCTGGGGCGGGAGAGGCAACAGGGGAGGGGAGCCACTGCCCCCAGGCAGGGCAGAGCCTGGGGACAGACTTGGGGGTGCCCCATTCCAACCCCAGCGCCATGCGCCACACCCTCAAATCTCAAACTCCAGCAGAGGCCAGCCCCAGGGGGAGGGGTTGGGAGAGGGGACCAAAAGCATCCAAGGGAAGGAAATCTGGGGGTCAGTCCACTTGGCCTCGGCATCTGCCTGAGAGGGAGAAGCAGAGGGAAAGGGGGTAGTCAGGAGCCGACCTGCCAGCCCTGTGCCCCTACCCCCCGCCTCGGTCAAATCCCGGACTTCTTAGAGGCCCTCTCCCCCTGTACTCCCTTGCCCAATGTCGGGCACCCACTGGCCCTCCCTGTCCTTCCACCTCTCCTGGAGCCCTGGCTCCTCCCTCTGCTCTCTGCCCTCAGTCCTCTGGCCTGTGGGGGCCACCCCACTTAGCTCTTGGCCACATGGAGCGCCACCACCCTCTAAGCTCTCCAAGGAGCCAGCTCCTGGGGGTGCAGGGTCCACCCAAACACACCTGGGCATCACCACTTGGGGGGCTGGCCAGCACGGAGGCCTGAGTGGCTGTGGCGGGCCATGCCCTGCTCAGAGGCCCCCTCGCCCTCTGGGCTCTGCCCCAGCTTCCGGATGTGGCGCAGGAACGAGGTGGCATTGAAGGCTCGCTGCCAGAAGAGAGGGAGATCAGGCCAGGCCTGGGCCCAGGCCCCAGCCCCAAGACTGTGAGGACTGCAGTGGCCACTGGGCAGCCACGGCGATCAGGCTACAGCTGGGGTGCGACGGGCGACCACACTGGGTCTCTCTCCACACTGACCTTCCAGTGTGTCCGAGCAAAGTTCTTCTGGATCTGCTCACTGACAGAGCCTAAGATGTCCCTGTCGAAGGCTGTGTCCCCAGAGATCCTGGGGAAAGGCTGAAGGTCGCGGGGGGTGCCTCTCTGCAAGTGCAGTCCCCCTGGCCCTGGGGCAGCTTGGCAGGGCTCCCACTCACCAAAGATGCTGCAAGGCCTGTTGGCAGGTGAACCTCTTCTGGGGGTCTCGCTCCAGAAGGTGCCGGATGAAGTCTTTGGCTGGAACAGGGAGGCTGGGTCAGCCTGTCGGGTCCCCACTCCCTTGCATCACCCCCAAGCACGGGCCAGGCTCAAGCTCACCTGATTCTGAGATGTCATCCCAGAAAGGAGAGTCAAACTCATAGCTGGCCCTCAGGATCTGGCTGAAGAGCTCAGGGTCGCTCTCATCGTAGAAGGGGGGGTACCCACACAGCCTGGCACCCACAGATGAATCATCCAGCTGTCCCACCCTCCCCAACCCAGCAGGGGCAGGCAGGCAGGAGACAAGCCTTCCCAGCGGTCACTCACAGGATGTAGGAGATGACGCCCAGGGCCCACACATCTACGGCCTTCCCGTAGGGTTTCTGCTCCAAGAGCTCTGGGGCTGGGGGCCAGAGACAGACAGACGCACGCACAGGCACACACGCAGCCATGCCGCTCAGTGTCACTGGCTCGGCCTACTCAAGCCCAGGAATGGCCCACACAAAGGCAACGGGCACAACAGCCTTCCCGGCTGTCTAGGGTCCCCCAGGCCACCCCACTCCCAGCAAGCCTCAGGGTGTCGTCCCTCACCCACATATCCAGGGGTCCCACAGGCGGTGCCTAGCATGTTGCCAGCCTGGATTTTGGAGAGTCCAAAGTCAGAGACCATGATCTTCGAGTCCTCAAAGGGCGTGGCATACAGGAGGTTTTCGGGCTGTGACACACGGACACCAGGAAAAGGGCCAGGTCAGTCCTGACGCGGTGCCGGTGCTGGGACAGGATGGGGACTAGGCACTCTCAGGTTCCCCAGAGCCTTGGTGAAGCGGGAGATCAAGAAAGGCCCCAGCCGTGCTCCCGGGAAAACAAAAGCAGGGCCAGGTGGGCAGGTGGGAGGGTGGGGTGCAGAGGCCCCAGCCAGGCACCTTGAGGTCCCGGTGCACGATCCCCAGGCTGTGCAGGTAGGAAACGGCGCCGAGGACCTGACCCACCAGATGGCTGGCATCCTTCTCTGTGTAGGAGCCGCGCTCCATGATGCGGTCAAACAGCTCGCCACCCGTCACCCTGGGGGTGCCAGGGGTTTGGCTGACCCAGGCACTCAGCCTGGCCTTCAGCCCCACTCACTGCTCAGTCCCTCCCCGGCTCCCACAGCCTGCCCAGGCCCTCCTCACAGTTCCATGGCCAGGTAGAGGTGGGAAGGGCTCTCGTGGACATCCTCCAGAGCGACGATGTTGGGGTGACTGATCCTGCAATGGCAAGGAAGTGCCTGTGGGCCAACAGAGTCAAGGGGTGCTCTGTCCTGAGGCCCTGGGGAAAGCCTCCTCCCTCTTCCTCCCACCTCTGCTCCCCATTCCCTACCACATGCCACCCCTGCCGGGTCCAGGAAGGCAGAGCTCCAGCCTGAGCCCTGGCCTTCCTTCTAAAGCCCATTTGAAAAGCACAGATCAATATCAACTCGCTCCCTTTGCCACAGGGATGTGCAGGCCCAGAGAGAGCGCTGCCCCAGGCCTCCCAAAGGTTGGTGGCCAGGCCTGGACTAGAACCGAGGACTGCTTGTGCCCCCCATCGACCTATGCCCCGTCCCAGGGCCCCACAAGGTGCACACCTACGGAGCACTGCGATCTCGTTCTCCACCAGGGCCTCCTTGCCCCGGAGGGCCTTCTTGGGGATGCACTTGAGGGCCACGAGGTGTGCGGAGCCCCGCTCCTGGGCCAGCACCACCTCGGAGAAGGCACCCCTGCCGCAGACGGGGCGGTGGGAGGTGGGAAGGAAGTGGGAAGAGAGGAGAGGCAGGAGGGAAAGAGAGTGGAGAGGGGAGGGCCCCCTGTGAAGGAGATGGGGAGGCCCTACCTGGCCCTGTGCCACCCCCCACCACCACTCACACATGCCATCTCACAGACTCACTCACATTCACACACCCCTACATATTCACACACACACATCTCACACCCACTCGCGTAGTCACACACACATGCCATCTCACACAGGTACACACAGACACACACACACACACGATCACACACACACGCGCACACTCACGAGCCGAGCCTCTCGCGGATCTCGTAGACGCTGCTGATGTCCTCCGTGTGTTTCTTCAGCAGCAGCATGTCTGAAGGGGCAGCGGAGAGGTGATGGGGGTCCCTCCCTGCCTCCCCGGGGGCAAGGGCAGCTTCCTCCTCCACCCCCTGCCAGGCAGGCCTCAGCCATTGCCGCTGCGCTCGACCCTCCCCTCCCCCGTCCAGGTCCACACCCCCAGACGGACGCCTCCACATCCCAGGCCTACAGCTGCTATCCCACGCCCCCCCACGCCCTGCACCCCGACAGCGACCAGCGCCTGGATGCTGCCTCTCTGCCTCCACACATCCGGCCGCTTTCCAGAAGGCTCCATGCTCACCCACGCCGTCCCTCCCCCATCCACACATCCACAGCGCCCAAGCCCCCACCCCCGCCTAGACCCGCCACCCATGGCACAGAGCCCACAGGCACCCGCTGCCCAAGCCACCAAGCCGCCCAGGATGCACCTGCGACCCCCCGCGCGCAGCCACCTGCCAAGACCGCGGCCACCCACGCGGCCGCAGACGCAGCCCAGCCCTCGGCGCCGCGGAGCAGGGGGACCTGGCAGCCTGGGCCGCCCGCGTCCCGAGCTGCGTGGACCGAGCGCGTGCGGGCAGGGGGCGCGCCAGGCGTGACAGGTGTGCTGCGGCCGCGCAAGGCTGCGGCGGCCGCGGGCCGGATCCGGTGCGCCCCCGCCCCGCACGTCCCCGCGCCCCGGAGCAGGTGCAGACCTGGAGCGGGTGCCGCAGCGTCGTTCCGCGCAGTGGCCGCCGCGCCAAGCCCCCCGCCCGCGCCCCGCCGGCCCCGCCCCCTCCGCGCACGCCCCCGCCGACCGCCCAAGCACGCAGTGGCCCAGCGCGGCAGCGGCGCCGCAGGGCACCTTGTAAGGCAATCGCGGGGCTCCGGCTCGAGCGCCGGCCGCCACCGCCCAGCCCACTGCTCGCTCGCGCCGCCTCCCGGAGCTGCGGCCCGGCTGGGCCGGCCCCAGGGCCTTTGCACCACCGGTGACTGTCTCCCGGAGAGCTCTTCGGCCACAGGTCGGCAAGGCTCTCTGCCTTCCAGTCTCTGCCTTCACCGCCTCTCCGAGGACAGGCTGCCCAGGCCACTTGCCCGAAAACAGCCTCCATCTCTAGCTCCAGGACCCTGCAACCCTGCACCACAACTCTGCCACCCTGGGCTCCCGGCACTCACTGGGCTCCCCCTGGCTCCACCATTAATCCCTCACCCTCACTTTCTTCTCTACCCAGCAGCCAGAGCATTCCTTTTATTGAGATCATGTCACCCTCCCGCAGCTCTCTATGTCAATCCAAGTCAAAGCATGAGTCCTTAGGGGGCGGCCTAAACACTGCCCTGGCCCCTCCTCCTCCACCTCTTCCCCGGCCACACTGGCCTCCTGACGGCCCTAGCCTTTGCTCCCCTGCCTGGAATGTTCTTCGATCGGATATCTGCCTGGCTTGGCTCCTCGCTGCATCAGATCTCGGCTCAAATGTCCCCTCCTCAAACCGGCCTCCCCCGCCCTGCCCCTGCCAATTCTCTCCGCATAACCCTGCCCTGTCTTTAGAACGTCCAACCGCAAAAATCACCTTCTTCGCCTGGTCTTCCTCACCAAAGCGTCCGCTCCCAGAGAGTGTACCTCGGCAACCCAGCCAAGACGAGCCCAGGAAATAAGTGCGGGTGACTGAATTCAATTCTGCATCCAACAGTTACTGGACCCCCCTCACTGCCCGCCATCCAGTCCCATGAGGTTCTGGTAGCCCTCCCCAGGGTCTGTGCTCCACATCCCTGCAGGCCAGCATCACAAGGGTTCCGTCAAGTGACCATGGGCCCTGGCATGACACAAAGTCTTCAAGAGAGTCCGCGGGGCAGGAGGAGTTTTTAAAAAATCATTTTTCCAGACCTCAACTCCCATATATACTCTGTGTAAAAACTGGGAAATCTGAGAAGGCCCCTGGCAGCTCTTGCCCCCTGGCCTTTCCCAGTCACCCCTCCCAGGGCACTGCAGAAGGCTCCAGGGACCCCAGCACTCAGAAGCTCCAGTCTCACCTGCTCATCTATGTGAAAAAGGTTTCCTGGGACCGACATCTAAAACAGAAAAAAATAGGAATGGAACTGATGGTGAGCCCCTTCTCATGACAGCAGGAAGTGCAATTTGTTTACAGATACCTACAGATAATTCCCCAGAATGTCTAATACGCCAATGGTGCTTTGCTCAAGCCAGGAGAAACATTAGCAGAGTTCTACAACATGGTGCCGGGTTATAAAAAGAAATAGAAATACACATATTTCTGTGCCCCAGAAAAGTATGGTGGTGTGAGTAATAAAAAACTGCCCGTGTGGAAAGAGATGGCACAAAGAGACCTATCTGAGGGGCAGCACATGGAAACTGGAGGCCAGAAGGAAAGCACCCACCTCCAAAGTGGGCCTGGGAAAGACGAGCCAGCGGGCAGGTATTTGTCCACGAGGTGACTCAGATGGCCCTGGCCTCATGTAAAAACTGATGGCACAGTTTTTGTTTGAATCATTGTATCATGGGGCTTTTTTGGTTTGTTATTATTGTTGTTGTTTGAGACAGAGTCTCACTCTGTCGCCCAGGCTGGTGTGCAGTGGTGCAATCTCAGCTCACTACAGCCTCTGCCTCCTGGGTTCAAGCAATTCTCCCGCCTCAGCCTCCTGAGTAGCTGGGACTACAGGTGCACGCCACCACACCCAGCTACTTTTTGTATTTTTAGTAGAGGCAGGGTTTCACCATGTTGGCCAGGCTGGTCTCGAACTCCTGACTTCAGGTGATCTGCCCGCCTCAGCATCCCAAAGTGCTGAGATTACAGGCGTGAGCCACCGCACCAGGCCTATATTGTGTGTTTACAAGAGAAATTACACCCTCCGGCCTGGCAAGGTGGCTCATGCCTGTAATCCCAGCACTTCAGGAGGCTGAGGCTGGAGGATAACTTGAGCCCAGGAGTTCCAGCCTAGCCTGGGCAACATAGCTTTTCTTTTCTTTTCTTTTGAGATGGAGTGTAGAAAGTAAAAAGTTCCTCTTCAAAGTTTCCCTTCTTATTAAAAAATAAATCATAAGTGTTAGAAATAATAGTTTCTTTTAAAGACTAACTTCCTTCAAGCCTCCTTGCTTTGTGCTAATAACTCTTTGTTAAGCCCTATCCTATGTAGCTGTTAAACATGCTTACAGGCACGTAGTACATTCTATGTCCTTGTACTTTCACCAAGATATCTGTGCTGGACGTGCTCACAGGCATGTCCCAGCTCGCAGCCTATGTCCCTTTCCTAGTGGGGAATATTATTACTTTTCTAAGTCGTTTCGTAAGCAACTTCCTCTTTTCCTTTATCCTTCCATTACTTTTATCTATTTTCAAAAGTTTTAAACTACTAGCCAATCGGGTTTTAGGTTAGATTGTGAAGTCTGGCTCCAGCCAATGGAAACAGGACAGAGTAGCAAGGACAAACTGCATAAGGAATAAAAATTGCTTCCCTCCTTTGTTTGGTGTACTCACGTGGCAAAACTGCTGGCAAGTGTACCCTTTCCGCAGAAAGTTAAAAAATGGCCTTGCTAAGGAGATTAAACTTATGCCGGGTGTGGTGGCTCATGCCTGTAATCCTAGCAGTTTGGGAGGCCGAGGCGGGCAGATCACCTGAGGTCAGGAGTTTGAGACCAGCCTGGCCAACATGGGGAAACCCTAGCTCTACTAAAAATGTAAAAATTAGCCGGGCGTGGTGGCTCACGCCTGTAATCCCAACTACTTGGGAGTCTGAGGCAGGAGAATAGCTTGAACCTGGGAGGTAGAGGTTGCAGTGAGCCGAGATCGTGCCATTGCACTCCAGCCTGGGGCACAAGAGCAAGACTTCATCTCAAAAAAAAAAAAAAAAAAAGAAAGAAAGAGAAAGAAAATTAAATTTATGTTCAAGTGCTATTTCTTTGTGCCACCGGGGAACAAACATTTCTAACATGGAGTCTCAGTCTTGTCACCCAGGCTGGCAGGCAGTTGTGTGATCTCCGCTCACTACAACCTCCGCCTCCTGGGCTCAAGCAATTCCCCCACTTCAGCCTCCCAAGTAGCTGGGAGTACAGGCACCCATCACCACGCCCGGCTAATTTTTGTATTTTTTGGTAGAGACAGTTTCACCATGTTGGCAGGCTGATCTCGAACTCCTGACCTCAGATGATCCACCCTCCTCGGCCTCCCAAAGTGCTGGGATTACAGGCGTGAGCCACGGCGCCCAGCCACCTGTGTCCTTTTGATGTCCCTTCATCACTACATGTGTGTGTGCATGGCCGTGTAGGTGTGGGCGTGTCTGTCTGTGTGAGCTCTTCCTTACTTTCTGGCTCTGTGCTCATCCCTTATATTTCTTGAACCGGTCCTAGAACCAGCCATTTTCTCTAAGGAGCCATTTTTGAGAGAATGGTGTTGGAGACGAAGATCTGGGCTCTAAGTGTGCCCATTGTTCCTGGAGTATTGCTGCTTCTAGGCCCTCTCCGCTGACAGCAAGAACACATATATATATATATATATATATATATATATATATATATATATATATATACCCATGTACATAGATAGATAGATATAGATATATATAAACCCATATAATACTAAGCCATTTTATATATATACTAACCCATGTTATGTTACTAACATAACATCTATAAACAGATACACACGTGCATCAGTATCTATATTAAACTCAACACGAGTGCACACTGATGTCTCCAACTCTAATCCATCACCACCTGGGTCATTCTAGCTGCCTGCCCTTGCTTGTCTATAACCTCCCACTCTAAAAGTGAGAAACCCAGGCCAGGCGCGGTGGCTCATGCCTGTAACTCCAGCACTTTGGGAGGTCAAGGCAGGTGGATCATCTGAGATCTGGAGTTCAAGACAAGCGTGGCCAACATGGTGAAAACCCAAATCTACCACAAATATGAAAAATTAGCCAGGCATGGTGGTGCATGCCTGTGGTCCCAGCTACTCAGGAGGCTGAGTTAGGAGGATCTCTTGAGCCTAGGAGGTCAAGGCTACAGTGAGCCATGATTGTGCCACTGCACTCCAGCCTGGGCCACACAGCAAGATCCTGTCTCTAAAAATCAAATTAAAAATTAAAACTAAAGTGAGAAACCTGGCTCCCACCGTCTTCCACCCATTGCCATAGTTCTTGAATTCCGGTGTAAAGGTGGAGAGGTTTCAGAATCATTCACCCCTACCCTGGTGGGGAGTGATCTTATCAATTAGAGTGCGGCACTTATGTGTGCTTCCTTTTGCTTTTAGTCTGACAGATGCCACTCATTGCCAGAGTGGCTGGGATCAGCCCCTTTCTCCCTGACCCCCTTCAGTAAGGCTGTTTTGTACATTTCTGTTCCTTTTTTGTTTGTTTGTTTCATACATTTCTAATTGCCTTTTGTCGCAGTCTGCATTCCGTCTTGTGATCTCCCAACCTTCTAAAAGATTATTTTAAAAGGTGCCTATTTTAAGTTCCCTCTGTCTGCTGTAAAGTTCTATGGGTTTTGACATATTCAGAGTGTCACGTGTCCACCATTACAGCATCATACAGAACAGTTTCCCTGCGCTACAGAATCCCTGTGCTGTGCCTAGTCAAGCACGATCCCCTCTCTCAGATCCCTGGCAACCATGGATCTGTTTTCTGTCTTTTTTTTTAATCTATTTTGCTTTTTCCGGAATGTTAGGTAAATGGAGTCACAGAGTAGGCAGCTTTATCAGGCTTTTTACTATGCAATATGTATTTAAGATTCACTTATTTCTTTGCGTGGGTTCATAGCTTTCCCCTCTTTATCACTGACTAGTATTCCATTGTCCAGATATACCACAATTTATTTGTTCACCTACTGAGGAACATCTTAATTGCTTCCAGTTTTTGCCAATTACGAATAAAGCTGCTAATACTATCACACTGGTCTTTAAGGAAAAAAGGCTGCTATAAATATGTGTGTGGTGGTTTTTGAGTGGACATAAGTTTTCAAATCATTTGGGTAAATACCAAGGAGTGTGATTGCTGAATTGTATGGTAAGAGTATACTTAGCTTCGGAAGGAACTGCCAACCGCTTTTCAGGGTGGCTGTACCTTGTCGCATTCTCATCAACAATGAATGGGAGTTCTTGCTGCTCCGGGTCCTCACCAGCATTAGGAGTTGTCAGTGTTTTGGATTTTGGCTATCTAGTAGGTATGCAGCGGTATCTCCTTGTGGTTTTAATTTGCAATTCCCTAATGATGTATGATGTTAAACATCTTCTAATATGCTTATTTGCCATTTGTATTTCTTCTTTGGAGAGGCATCTGTTCAGATCTTTTGCCCATTTTTAAATTGGGTTGTTTTCTTATTGAGTTGGGATTTTTTTTTTTTCTTTCTTTCTTTTTTTGAGACACACACAGTCTTATTCTGTTGCCCAGGCTGCAGTGCAGTGGTGCAATCTCAGCTCACTGCAACCTCTGCCTCCTGAGTTCAAGCGATTCTCCTGCCTCAGCCTCCCGAGTAGCTGGGATTACAGGCACCCGTCACCATGCCCAGCTAATTTTTGTATTTTCAGTAGAGGCAGGGTTTCACCATGTTGGCCAGGCTGGTCTCGAACTCCTGACCTCAGGTGATCCACCTGCCTCGGCCTCCCAAAGTGCTGAGATTACAGGCATGAGCCACCGCATCTGGCCAAGACCCCATCTTCTTCAAAAAATTTACAAATTAGCCGGGTGTGGTGGTGTGTACCCATAGTCTCAGCTACTTGGGAGGCTGAGGCAGCAGGATCACTTGAGTCCAGGAGTTGGCGGCTGCAGTGAGCCATGATCATGCCACTGCACTCCACCCTGGCAACCAGAGAGTGACAGCACAACTCAAAAAGAAAAGAAAAAAGAAATTACACCCTTTGCAACTGTGTAAACATCTGCTGAAATCCTGTACATGTCAATTTTGAAATGCATGTGTGTTGGTTGGGTGGTGGTGATGTGATACAGTTTGGATGTCTGTCCCCTCCAAATCTCATGTTGAACTGTAATCCCCAATGTTCAAGGTGGCGTCTAATGGCACGTGTTTGGGTCACGGCGGTGGATCCCTCATGAATGGCTTGGTGCCATCCTCACAATAATGAGTGAGTTCTTGCTCTGAGTCCACACGAGATCTGGTTGTTTTAAAGAGTCTAGCACCTCCTCCACCCTCACTCTCTTGCTCCCATTCTTGCCATGGATATGCCGGCTCCCTCTTCACCTTCCACCATGATTGGAAGCTTCCTGAGGGTGTCACTAGAAGCAGATGCTGGCACCACACTTCCTGTATAGCCTCCAGAACCATGAGCCAAAATAAACCACTTCTCTTTATAAATTATCCAGCCTCAGGTATTTTTTTTATAGCAATGCAAGAATGGGCTCACATATGACAGATAAAGAGCTTTTCAAAACCATTCAGGGGACACATGACACAAAAATTAACTCAAGGCTGGGCACGGTGGCTCATGCCTGTAATCCCAGCACTTTGGGAGGCCAAGGAGGGTGGATCATCTGAGGTCAAGAGTTCGAGATCAGCCTGGCCAACATGGTGAAACTGTCTCTACCAAAAAATACAAAAATTAGCCGGGCATGGTGGCAGGTGCCTGTAGTCCCAGCTACTTGGGAGGCTGAAGTGGGAGAATTGCTTGAGCCCAGGAGGCGGAGGTTGCAGTGAGCGGAGATCACACAACTGCCTGCCCGCCTGGGCAACAGAGTGAGAACCTGTCTCCAAAAAAAAAAAAAAAAAAAAAAAAAAAGGACACAGGAGCCAACTGAAAGAGAGTCCAATGGTCCAAGATGGAAAATTTGAGCAAGAAAACAAAGAGTTGTGTTAGATTAAAACCAAATATAAGGTACACATCTATGAGTCCATACCATTATAAATAAATGAT
The DNA here is from genome assembly GCF_028885625.2 of Pongo pygmaeus. NCBI lineage: Eukaryota > Metazoa > Chordata > Mammalia > Primates > Hominidae > Pongo > Pongo pygmaeus. Next base: position 158,642,226 of record NC_072396.2, read on the forward strand.
TACATAAATAAATGTGGGGGAACAGACAAAACTCCTGCTCAGAAGAACACATCCCTCCCTCTCCCTCCAGGAGGTGGCCCTGCTCCCTAACTGGGCCTCACGGAGCGGCTTCCTTCCCAAGAGCACGGTATGGAAAGGGGGAACAGTCACTTCCCAGTGGAGAGACCCGACAAACAGGACCCCAACCGGTCGTTCCAGGTCTACATGGCCCCCGATGAGGCGCTTCACCCCCATGGTCTTCCTCCTGATCACCCCTGAGGCCCACCTGATCATGGGAAACAGCAAAAGGTTGTTTTACAACACACTGCCCAGTCTTCCTCGAAGCTGTCAGGGCCACCAAGAACAAGGAGTCTGAGAAACTGTCACAGCCAAGAGGAGCCTCAGGAGACAGGATGACTAAATGCAACATGTGATCCTGACAGAAAAAGGACACTAGGGAAAAGCCAGGAAAACCTGAATAAACTATGGGCTTTAGATACTAACAATGTTGATTCATTGTTTGCAATAACTGATGTTGATTCATTAATTGCAATAAATGAGCTGTCCTAACGTAAGAGGCTAATAAGGCGGGAGATGGGGGTGGGCTGTATGGGAATTCTTGGTACCCTCTTCACAGTTTTTCTGTACATCTAAAACTAGTCTAGAAGGTGAGGGTTGAAAAATTACCTATTGGGTACAACATTCACTATTCAGGTTGTAACCACCTAATGGGTTCATTTTGCCCACTGCCCAGATAGATAGAGCCAATTTATCAAGACAGGGGAATTACAATAAAGAAAGTTTTGTTTTGTTTGTTTGAGACAGAGTCTTGCTCTGTCACCCACGCTGGAGTGCAGTGGCACGATCTCAGCTCACTGCAACCTCCGCCTCCCGGGTTCAAACGATTCTCCAGCCCCAGCCTCCCGAGTAGCTGGGACTACAGGCATGCACCACCACGTCTGGCTAATTTTTGCATTTTTAGTAGGGACAGGGTTTCACCATGTTGGCCAGGCTGGTCTCAAACTCCTGACCTCAGGTGATCTGCCTGCCTTGGCCTCCCAAAGTGCTGGGATTACAGGTGTTTTGTTTTGAGGCAGGGTGTTGCACTGTCTCTCAGGCTGGAGTGCAGTGGTACAATCACGGCTCACGGCACCCTTGACTTCTTGAGCTCAAGTGATCCTCTTGCCTCAGCCTCCCCAGTAGCTGGGACCACAGGTGCGTGTCACCACCCCAGCTAATTTTTAAATTTTTTGTAGAGACAAGGTCTCGCTATGTTGCCCAGGCTGGTCCCGAACCCCTGGCATCAAGTCATCTGTGTCAGGCCTCTGAGCCCAAGCTAAGCCATCATATCCCCTGTGACCTGCACATATACATCCGGATGGCCTGAAGCAACTGAAGATCCACAAAAAAAGTGAAAACAGCCTTAACTGATGACAGTCCACCATTGTGATTTGTTTCTGCCCCACCCTAACTGATGTACTTTGTAATCTCTCCCACCCCTAAGAAAGTTCTTTGTAATCTCCCTCACCCTTGAGAAGGTTCTTTGTAATTTGTAATTCTCCCCACCCTTGGGAATGTACTTTGTGAGATCCACCTCCTGCCCGAAAAACCTTGCTCCTAACTCCACCGCCTATCCCCAAACCTATAAGAACTAATGATAGCCCCATCACCCTTTGCTGACTCTTTTCGGACACAGTCCGCCTGCACCCAGGTAAAATAAACAGCCTTGTTGCTCACACAGAGCCTGTTTGGTGGTCTCTTCACACAGACGTGTGAGACAATCTGCCCACCTGGTCCTCCCAAAGTGCTGGGATTATAGGTGTGAGTCACCAGGCCCAGCCGAGAAAGAGTTGAATTCACGTAGAGGAGACTGGAGTTTTATTATTACTCAAATCAACTGCCCTGAAAATTTGAAGGCTAGGATTTTTTTTTTTTTTTTTTTTTTTTTTTGAGACAGAGTCTCACTCTGTCGCCCAGGCTAGAGCGCAGTGGCATGATCTAGGCTCACTGCAACCTCCGCCTCCCAGATTCAAGCGATTCTCCTGTCTCAGCCTCCTGAGTAGCTGGGATTACAGGCCCGTGCCACCACACCTGGTTAATTTTTTGTATTTTTAGTAGAGACGGGGCTTCACCATGTTAGCCTGGATGGTCTTGATCTCCTGACCTCGTGATTTTCATGCGCGTCCGTGTGAAGAGACCACCAAACAGGCTTTGTGTGAGCAACATGGCTATTTATTTCACCTGGGTGCAGGCGAGCTGAGTCCGAAAAGAGAGTCAGCGAAGGGAGATAGGGGTGGGGCCGTTTTACAGGATTTGGGAAGGTAATGGAAAATTACAGTCAAAGGGGGTTGTTCTCTGGTGGGCAGGGGTGGATCTCACAAAGTACCTTCTCAAGGGTGGGGGAGACTACGAAGTACCTTCTTAAGGGTGGGGGAGATTACAAAGTACATTGATCAGTTAGGGTGGGGCAGGAACAAATCACAATGGTGGAATGTCATCAGTTAAGGCTGTTTTTACTTCTTTCGTGGATCTTCAGTTACTTTAGGCCATCTGGATGTATACGTGCAAGTCACGGGATGCGATGGCCTGGCCTGGGCTCAGAGGCCTGACAGTGATCCACCCATGTCGGCCTCCCAAAGTGTTGAGATTACAGGCATGAGCCACCGTGCCCAGCCCTGAAGGCTAGGGTTTTTTTTTGAGACAGAGTCTCACTCTGTTGCCCAGGCTGGAGTGCAGTGGCACAATCTTGTCTCACTGCAACCTCCGCCTCCCAGGTTCAAGCGATTTCCGGCTAACTTTTGTATTTTTAGTAGAGACGGGTTTCACCATGTTGGCCAGGCTGCTCTTGAACTCCTGACCTCAAGTGACCCACCCGCCTGGGCCTCCCAAAATGCTAGGATTACAGGTGTGAGCCACTGCACCCAGCCTGAAAGCTAGGATTTTTTAAAGATAGTTTGGCCGACAGGGGGCTGGGGAATGGGTGCTGCTGACTGGTTGGGTGGGGGATGATTCTTGTGTGCTGAGCTGAGTCTGCTTTTAGGTGGGGCCACAGGACCTTGAGTCATAGGTCTATGTGGTCCGGGTGAGAAATGCAAAAACCTGCAAAGACCTCTCAAAAACCAACCTTAGGTTCTACAATAGTGACATTATCTACAGGAGTAATTGGAGAAGTTACAAATCTCTTGAGCTCTGAACAATGGCTGGTCATCACGAATGCTTACATGTCAGCAGAATTCAGGCCCCTCCCATTCTCCTCACCTGAGAGCCTTTCATTACTTTTACAAAGGCGGTTTCATCTTGGGAAGGTCTATTATCATTTAAACTATAAACTAAATTTCTCCCAAAGTTAGCTTGGCCCATGCCCAGGAAAGACCAAGAGCAGTTTGGAGGGTAAATGCAGACGGGGTTGGTTAGATCAGATCTCTCACTGGCATAATTTTGTTACTGCTACAGTTTTTGCAAGGCAGCTTTAGGGTGATGGGTCTGCTAAAAGCTCAGACTTCACCACCACGAAATATATGCATGTAACAAAACCGCACTTGTACCCTCTCAATCTATAAAACAAATAAATAAAACCAGTCTAATAAAAGTTTACATAAAATGTAAAAAACAAACCAAAGCCTCCTTTCTGCGGGTCTGTGTAAACGAGCACAGCTGGTGGGAAGGGCGGGGGTGGGGGGTTCTGCTGCCCCCCCATCCCTGCCCTGCTGCAGGCCCTCGCCCCCAGCCCCATTCTTTCTGTTCTCCGCTTGGCTGCAGCCGCACGTCGGACCCCTCCCCAGGAGCTGGAAGTACAAAGCCCTTCCAGGTGGACTCTGGCTCCCCCTTTGTTCCCAGCTTATTCTAATTCCAAAGCTCATTGTGCCCGGCTCGCCTTCAGAAGAGGAGGAGCCCCCATCCTGTCTCCAGCTGCCCGTCCTCCCAGGATAACCAGTCACCCCAGGGCCGGGTGGCCCCCACCCAGCCCCTCCCTGGTCCGCAGCTGCCCTAGGCTTGAGTGGGCGCTGGCTCCAATTCCCAGGCCTCCCCCAACAAACAGGAGCATTCCGGCTAGCCCCCCGTCCCCTGCCCTCCCTCCAGCCCCCCTCTCCTCCCCTCTCCCTCCTCCTCAGCTCCTGCTCCAACCCCCCAGCCCCAGCTGGGGCCTGAAAGGCTGCCCGCTCCCTGGGACACGGTAGGGGGAGGGCGCAGCTCTCCCCCCCTCCAACCCCGTGGCCTCTGACCCAGAGAACAGTTTGCTTCTCACCTCTGGGCTGGGCACAGGTCGCAGGGCACCCCCACCCCCTCCTGCACATGCTCGGAACCCCCCTTCAGTGAGTAGAACACAAGGGCCTGGCAAGACAGGCGGAGGCTTGGAAAGGGCTGGCGGGGGACGGCTACCCGGCCCTCAGCTGGGGGCCTGGAGAGCCCACCCTGCCCTTCCCCAGCAGCTGCTGCTCCCGGGCCGAGCCTGACGTGCCTTGACAAAGCCGGAGAACGCTTTGAAGCCTTCGGACGTGGGAGAGGACCCAGCCAGGGCTGGAAATCACTTTGCCTTTGTTCCCCCAACTGCTCAGCAGCTCATGGGAGCAGCCTCAGAAGACCCTGTCACTGGCCGCCCGGGTCAGAGCCTGTGACAGAGACCAGAGCTCCGGCCTGAGCTTCCCGCCGGGAACTCCAGCCTTACCAGCCTGAACTTCATGCACTGCTCAAAGAGGCCCAGCTCGCCCTGGCCAGGCAGGGGTGGCTCCCAGGGTGGCCGACGTGGGGAGGGTTCCTGAACCTCCCTCAGGAGCCTCCTGGGACAGAGTCCTGGAGGTCAGCAGAGAAAGGGAAGCCCAGGCTGCGGGCCCCGGGTGGAGGGAAAACTCAGCGGGAACGCCCCGAGGCTGGGAGGCCACGGCCCCATCACACTCCATCTTGTAGTCTTGGAGAAAAATTTAGTTCTACCTCCAGGGTACAGAAAAGCCCAGAGAAGGGATGAGACAAGGGCGGGCTGGTCAGATTTGTGCTTCAGGAGGGTCCCTCTGGCTGCTCAGAGAATGCATTTTGGGGTCTGTCCCAGGCCGTGAGGAGGAGTTCACAGTCACTACGGGGTCCAGACCAGCTGGGAGCAAGAGGCGGGGCCTGGCCCAGGGGCTGGTAGTGGGTGCACCCCAGGCTGGGCTGGCAGAGGGTGGGGAAGAAGGTGCGTGTGGGAAGGGGTGGCTGCCTGGAGAAGAGCCCAGTTCCAGGAGGTCGTGGGAGTCAGGTATGGGGGCCCACTGGACCTCCCCTCAGATGTGGGGGCTCCCACTCCGAGGGTCCATGGAGCAGTGGCAGCCCCTCACCCTTCACTTCTGTCTCCAGTACCCTCCAGCCTGGCCACCTCGCCCTCTGCCTCGGCCACCTCTGATCTCACAAAGGCAGCAGCAGTCAGGGGTGGCGACTCCCTCATGAGCCTGTCCCTGACCTCGGAACCCACCGGAGGAGGAACCGCAGCAGTGGTCACTTCCCCAAAGTGCCATCAGCTCTCCTACATCCTCTCGAGCCTCTCTGTTCTCTCTCCCTTCCACCCCCACCCCTTGGACAAGCAATATCTGAAAGTCTCCCCTGCCCGCGACTCCCAGAGCTGTCTGGCCATGGCCTGCACTCTCCCTCAAAGTGGCCCTCCCCCAGGTCACTGTCCTCCCTCAAAGCGGCCCTCCCCCAGGTCACTGTCCTCCCTCAAAGCGGCCCTCCCCCAGGTCACTGTCCTCCCTCAAAGCGGCCCTCCCCCAGGTCACTGTCCTCCCTCAAAGCGGCCCTCCTCCAGGTCACTGTCCTCCCTCAAAGCGGCCCTCCCCCAGGTCACTGTCCTCCCTTCGCTGACATCACACGCCCACCCCGCACTCCTGCTGGGCTGAGGCCCTCCGAGTCTACTTCACCGGGTCCTCTTCTCTCTTCTCTCAAAGGCCATGGGGTTTGCCTGCGGTCCAGCTGGGTTGGCCCTCTTCCCTCTGTCCTGGGTCCTTGAGTGGCCCCGCTTCTTTAGGTCATGTATGAGTCACTTCTCTAACGCCCCTGTCTCCAGACCAGCTTCAGTCAAAGGCTGGGCCGGAGAAGACCCTAGTGAGAAACTTCTGATGAGCAGTGTGACCTTGCCACCTCAAGGGTACCCGCCCACCGCCCCTGGTCTAAGCACAGGTGACACCGCCTGTCTCCCCCAAGCACACACACCCCTTGAGGCTCCTCCTCCAAGTCTGGGTGGGGACACTGCCCCACCCCCCCTCACCCAGCAAGCTCAATCTGGCTTTGGCCGGAACTGCTTTTCTTCCTAAAGCTGGAGGGATGGCCGCGGGCTTAGCTTAACGGGATGAGCCATCTGGGGACTGCAGTGTCCACGATCAGATCAGGGAGCTTGAAGTTGAGGGGTGCACACTTTACCTCCCAGGCCAGGACAATGACCACTTCCTTCCCCACCCCACCCCCAGGCTACTCTTAGCCCTAGAAAATTCTAAACAAGCTGCTCAGCTTGTTTAGCGGCGGAGAGGCAGCCCAACAAGCTGGCTCTTGCTGGGGAGGCCTGCGGGGTCCCGGGGAGAGGAACACGGGGTGGGTGGGGGGCGGGCAGCCAGGACCTCAGGGCTGAGGCCTTTGGGGAAGGGTCTGTGCACCCGCCAGGCACCAGGGGGCAGCCTTGCCTTATTCCCGCTCCAGTCCCCTCAAGTCCGAAGCCCCTACCCACTCTCACGCCAGGCAGGGGTGGGGGCCGCCGGGGTCATTTACCCGGGCCCCTTCTCTGCCTTGGTGACAAAGTCGAGCCTTGCTCATCAGCCAGGCAGGCTCCCCTCTGCCCACTGTGGAGACACAGAGGCCTGTCACCTGAAGAGCTGGTCCCGGCCTCCAGCTTCCAGGGTAGCCGAGAAGCTGTAGCCCCCAGTGGGCAGCGGTGGACAGAGCTCAAGGAAGGAGGGAGCACCAGGAGGAGACGGCTGCAGCCTGCCAGGAGCCGGGAGAAAGGGAGAGAGGGGAGGTGGAGGGCTGAGGGGGCCCGGGGGACGTCTTCCTAGGTCTGGGAGGGGCCGGCCGGGAAGCCTGGGCCGCACTAGGAGCCGGCGACCCTGGGGCGAGGGGCGGCCCGGAGCCCTGCGGGAGGAGCTGGCGGCCGCCCCAGGTAGCAACCATCCTGCCTCCCGCTGGAGCGGCGTCTCCTCCCCGGGAGGAGGGCAGGGAGGAGGTGGGCGGAGTGTGACGAGGAGGGCGGGAGGGAGGGATGCGGGAGGGGGAGGGGGAGGGGGGGCCGGCCGGCCGTGGGGGTGGGGCGATAGTGACATCACCCCGGAGTCGGTTTTTAAGCGGCGGCCGGCCGGGGACGGGGAAGAGAGGGACAGTCGGAGCGCGGTGGCGAGTCGCTGAGCCCTCCGCGGCCCCGAGAGCGGCTGCAGCCGCCGCCGCCGGGAAGGAGAGGGCGAGGCGCGCCCGAGCCGCCGTCGCCGCCGCCGCCGCCGCCGCCACCGCCGCCACCGCCACCGGAGTCGCGGGCGAGCCGGGCAGCCGCCGCGGGCCACGGCCGGGGCGGGGGGCGGGGGCCACAGGCCCCTCTGCTCCGGCCGCCGCTTGCAGACCGCGGGCGCCGATGTCGCCCGCGCCCCGCTAGGCTGAGCCTCGGGTCGGGCGAAGAGCCGCCGCAGCCGCCGCCGCCCGAGCCGCGGGCAGGAGCCTCGGGAGCCGCCGCCGCCGCCGCCCGGCCGGGCCCCGCCGCCGCCCGCGCGCCCCCGGGCCCCCGACACACATGAGATTCTTCAGGCTCACTTTCAAGTGCTTCGTGGACTGCTTCTGACTGCGCCGCCCGCGCCCCGCACCCCGCCGCCCGCCCGCCGCCCCGTCCCCCGGCCCGGCCGCCCCCCGGCCCCCGGCCGGCCCGCGCCCTCGGGGCCCTCCCCGGTGCCGCCGGTGCCCCCCGCCTGACCGCCGTCCCCCGCGAGGCGCCGCGACCCCGGCCCGGCCGTGCGGCCCGCCGGGGCCATGGCGAAGAAGAGCGCCGAGAACGGCATCTATAGCGTGTCCGGCGACGAGAAGAAGGGCCCCCTCATCGCGCCCGGGCCCGACGGGGCCCCGGCCAAGGGCGACGGCCCCGCGGGCCTGGGGACACCCGGCGGCCGCCTGGCCGTGCCGCCGCGCGAGACCTGGACGCGCCAGATGGACTTCATCATGTCGTGCGTGGGCTTCGCCGTGGGCTTGGGCAACGTGTGGCGCTTCCCCTACCTGTGCTACAAGAACGGCGGAGGTGAGCTCTCCCGCCCGCCGCGGCCCCCTCCCCCAGCAGGCCGCCGGCCCCCGCCCGACCCCAGGAGCCGCCGCGGAGGGGTGAAGTCCGGGCAGCGGGTGGTCCCCGGGCACGCGGGGGTCGGGGCCGCCCCTCGTCCGCCGCTGCCGCTCGGTGGCCGGGCCGGGCGCCTCCACCCCCCTCGCAGTCATGTGCCTGGCAGGGTGGGGGGAGGGGGCCGGCGATGCCCGCGAGGCTGCCCCCCAGACTCCCGGGCTGGGAGGAGCGATTGGCCGCCGAGGTGGGAAAGCAGGCCTGCGCCCTGGGGTCTCCGCGAGGTAAGGCGCCCTGGCTGCCCCCACGGGTCGGGCACACAAGCGGCACATTGTGTGGGCCCCCCACGTGTGCACACACACGAACACACACACACACAATGGGCCACTCTGTCCCTCCCCCTGCCCTCCCCTCCCCTCGCAGCCCTCCCGCCCCTCCCCTCTGGCCCAGGCCTGGAACACTGGGTGCCCGAGCCAGGCTTGGGAAGCCTGCGGCCTGGCCCGCCTGGCGCCGCCACTGGACACACTGCATGCACGTCCCATGCCCGCCCGCCCGCCCGGGCCCAGCTTAGCAACAGCGATGGGCACGCGTGTGTCCTGTGACTACAAAACAGCACTGGGGTTGCTGGAAGCCGAAGTAACCCGGTGATGGGTGGGAAACAGAGGTCCAGAGCAAAGGCCTTTGCCCAAGGTCAGGAGAAGGATGCTGGGACCTGGAGTCAGGCAAGTTGCAGCCAAGCTCAGCCTCTGAGTAGTGGAGCGAGCCCAGCCGGGGCAAGGGTAGGAGGCCCAGAGAGGAGAAGGGGGTGGTGGCACCCAGCTCTCCCTGCCCTTCTGCCACCCCCACCCCAGCCTGCTGGCCAGGGCCTGTGTCACGCCCTGCCTATCTCCTGCAGAGCCTGACTCCCCGGGCTTGCTAAGGTCGGCCTGGCCCCTCTTCCGCACCTGTATCCCTCTGTCCTTGCACGTTGCCATCCCAGCAGCAGGGGACTGTGACCCACCCACCCTCTGCCTTGGACCTCACACTTGCAGGCAAGCGTCCAAGTGCAGGACAGTGGCGCTCCCTGCCTTTGGATGAGCCCCCTAGGCCTGATCACCCAGCCTTGGCGCACACGCACACACGCACGTGCCCTCACTGTGCTGCCTGAAACGGAATTGCGGCACTAGGGACAGCCTACGTGTCTGAGCGTGTGTGTCCTCCATGGCCATCACCCCAAGTGACCGTGGGGGTGGAAGCCCTGTGGGCCTAGGGCCCCTCTGCCACCCAGGGAATAGGGCTCCAATGGCTCAGGGGCTACTGTAGCCCCTCTTCAACACACTCAACCCACCCCCTCAAGACTCCACCTGGGGCCTGAGTCAGTGGCCACCCCTACACTGACTCACCCAGTGGGAAGTTGTGATGGGGCCTTGGGAGTCTGGGCTGGCCCACTGGGCCTGGGCAGCCTAGCTGGGGGCCACCCTGAGTCCACCCTGTGCCTCCACCCCCAGGTGTGTTCCTTATTCCCTACGTTCTGATCGCCCTGGTCGGAGGAATCCCCATTTTCTTCTTGGAGATCTCGCTGGGCCAGTTCATGAAGGCCGGCAGCATCAATGTCTGGAACATCTGTCCCCTGTTCAAAGGTGAGCAGCCCTTGGCCAGCCTCAGGGACTGCCCCCTTTTCCCAGCTGGCTCCCACTTGAGAAATCTTTTCCTGTCCTGAGCACCAGGCCTGGGGCCACGTGATGGTGTCCCAGTCTCGAGAGGGGAGCCTGGAGGAGATGAGATGTTCAGGCCGCACAGCGAACTTGGGGAAGCGGGGACTAGAGGGGGCATAGGCAGCTCCACAAGGCAAGGACAGGCCAGGCATAGCCGGGCTGGGGACGGGACTTGCCCAGCACACTTGGCTCTCTAGGTAGGTCCTATTATTACTATCCCCAAGGACGCTGGGGCACAGACAGGTAGAGCGACGTACTGAGATTGCCCAGTGCGGGGGCGACTGTCTCCAACACTACCTCAGGCTACTAGAAACCCCCCCACTCCCCACCACCACCACCACCACCAGCTGCTGAGGACTGGAGGCTACTGGGTGGGCAGGCGGAGGCTTGGACCTCCTGGAACCGCCATGGTGGCAGTGGGACCCACAGAAGGGGCCAGGTGTGTGAGGCTGGAGACTCAACAGCACTTGGTCAGATGGGGACAGGAGGAGAGGGGCTCGCTCTGCCTTGGGTCTAGGGGGCGGCTGGAGGAAAGGAGACAGGCTGGGGAGTCAGCCCAGTGTTGGGGCTCACACAAGGGGGAGTCCAGGGGAGTCAGGAGCACCACAAACAAGGCTCCAGGAGGACAGACGGTGGGAGCACTGCCAGCCTGGGTGAGGAGATAAAGGGGTGGCAGGGGAGGTGACCAGGAAAGAATCTACATGGCAAGGACTTCCCGGCCCCAGGCCTGGGCTACGCCTCCATGGTGATCGTCTTCTACTGCAACACCTACTACATCATGGTGCTGGCCTGGGGCTTCTATTACCTGGTCAAGTCCTTCACCACCACGCTGCCCTGGGCCACATGTGGCCACACGTGGAACACTCCCGACTGCGTGGAGATCTTCCGCCATGACGACTGTGCCAATGCCAGCCTGGCCAACCTCACCTGTGACCAGCTTGCTGACCGCCGGTCCCCTGTCATCGAGTTCTGGGAGTGAGTCCGGCACCTCTGGGCCAAGCCCATCCCATCCCCCAGGTCTCCCTCACGTTGCCCGGCTCCAGGGAAATGGCCCTGAGGGGGGACCAGGGTGTTGCCTGGCAGTCCATCCTGGACCCTGCCTGCCCTTGCCTGCCCTCGGAGAGTCCTGGGGCCAGCCCCAGGGGCTGGGCCAGGTCAGCCTCGCTCCTGCGTTCGGCAGCCTATCACTGTCCTGGTCACTCCCGCCTGATGGGGGAGCTGGGGCTGCATGTGGGGTGGGATGGGAGTGGCCTCCCAATGGCCAGGGGCTTGTGGGTTCCAGGCCCAGCCCAGATGGACAAGAGGGACCCACTGAACCCTGGGCTGTGGGAGAGAAGGGAGCCACGACTCCTGGGGGTGGACCCTGTGGCTCCATCCTCTGCTGGCACGGGCCTCATGGGACCTCCGTCCCTCCCCTAGGAACAAAGTCTTGAGGCTGTCTGGGGGACTGGAGGTGCCAGGGGCCCTCAACTGGGAGGTGACCCTTTGTCTGCTGGCCTGCTGGGTGCTGGTCTACTTCTGTGTCTGGAAGGGGGTCAAATCCACGGGAAAGGTACCACTAGAGGCATGCAGCGGGGGAGGGTGGCTCAGCCCTGGGAGCTGGATGTCTGTGCCAGGCACACCTGTGGCAACGGGAGATGACCAGACAGAGTCTAGCCCTAAGGAAGGGGGAGGTACTGAAAGCCAAGCAACACTCCCCACCCTATAAATCCAGGGCCCAGCAGCCTTTGCTCCTGGGGGGAGAGGCCCCGGCAGGCACTGTCCCTTCCCTGTGCCCATCATCCCCACCAGTGCCCTCCTGCCAGTCTCTGACTCTTGTGACAGTCTGGTGGACCTGGTCTGGCAATCTGTTACCTGCCTATCTTGCCTTGGGGACCCAGAGCAGAGTCTGGCCACATCCCTTGGGGGCTCCCGGTCAGGCTGGGGAGTCACCTGAACAAAGAAGACAGTGTCTAGAGCTGTGGGACATGGCCAGCTCCCTGGGGAACAAGGTCCCCAGAGCAGCATGTGGGAAGAGGGGGCAGACGGTGTGGCAGCCGCATCTCGCCTGCCTCTGCCTGGCCCAGTTCCACTCACCTGCTCAGCCCCCACCTCTCTCCAGAAGAGGAGGGGGACCCGGCCCCACTCCAATATCCCGCTCCCTGCCTGGGCCTCCCACACCTGCGCTGCCCACACACTCACACAGCTCTCACTCCCCACATGCTCCACACCTCCTGTCCCCACTGAGGAGAGCTCCCAGAGGCTCGCCCGCTCCCCACCGACATGCGTCCCTGCAGACAAACGAGGCACCCAGAGAGCTTCCCCACTGCACTTGCCAGGGCTGCCGGGGCCCCGCCTTGCCCCTAGCTTCCTCTGGCGGGAGCCATGGCTCGGAGGAGAATGCGGACCTCTGAACGGGGGACCGGAGGCGCTGGGAGTGGGGGTGTGAGGGAGGTAGTGCCGCAGCCCCCGCTGAGCAGCCTGACCCCCCAGATCGTGTACTTCACTGCTACATTCCCCTACGTGGTCCTGGTCGTGCTGCTGGTGCGTGGAGTGCTGCTGCCTGGCGCCCTGGACGGCATCATTTACTATCTCAAGCCTGACTGGTCAAAGCTGGGGTCCCCTCAGGTGAGGTGGAGGTGGGGAGGCTGCAGCAGGGTGCTGGGGGGGAGCCCTGCAAGCCCCTCATGCCTGCACTCTCCGGCCCTCCTCTAGGTGTGGATAGATGCGGGGACCCAGATTTTCTTTTCTTACGCCATTGGCCTGGGGGCCCTCACAGCCCTGGGCAGCTACAACCGCTTCAACAACAACTGCTACAAGTAAGCACCGCTGCCCTGCCACCCGTGCCCTGTCCTGCCCTGCCCCGCCCTGCCCGGCAGCCTAACCCATCCACTCTGGCCCCTCCACCCCTCAGGGACGCCATCATCCTGGCTCTCATCAACAGCGGGACCAGCTTCTTTGCTGGCTTCGTGGTCTTCTCCATCCTGGGCTTCATGGCTGCAGAGCAGGGCGTGCACATCTCCAAGGTGGCAGAGTCAGGTAGGGCCCTACCCCCAGCCCCGCCTCCAGAGCAGCAGCTGCCACCCAGATGCATGATGTACACGAACACGCAATAGGAATGCTGAAAAGTGATGAGGATTCAAACAGAACTTGTCAGATTGTGGGCCTGCGGGGGCAGGTCCTGGGATTTGTCAGTGCTGACAGAGAAAGGACCTCCCAGCCCCTGCTGCACGACCCAGGGTTGACAGTGCCTCTGAGGCAGGCGTGGGCATGGGCGAGAGTGTTGCAGGCAGGGCTCAGGGTGCGCGCAGGGCAGGACATCGGCTGCAAGGTCTAGAGCCTGCACCTTTCCCACAGGGCCGGGCCTGGCCTTCATCGCCTACCCGCGGGCTGTCACACTGATGCCAGTGGCCCCACTCTGGGCTGCCCTGTTCTTCTTCATGCTGTTGCTGCTTGGTCTCGACAGCCAGGTTTGCACGGGGCTCTGGGACAGGGAGCCAGGAGGGGGGCGGAGTGAGGGCTGCAGGCAAGGAAAGGGGTGGAGGGCAGTGCGGGGCTCGGCCTGAGCTGCCCTGGCCACAGTTTGTAGGTGTGGAGGGCTTCATCACCGGCCTCCTCGACCTCCTCCCGGCCTCCTACTACTTCCGTTTCCAAAGGGAGATCTCTGTGGCCCTCTGTTGTGCCCTCTGCTTTGTCATCGATCTCTCCATGGTGACTGATGTGAGTGGGGTGGGGGGTCTGCCTGTGACCTCTGGTGGCCGTCCGCCATCCTCCCTGACTGGGCTCTGTCCCCCAGGGCGGGATGTACGTCTTCCAGCTGTTTGACTACTACTCGGCCAGCGGCACCACCCTGCTCTGGCAGGCCTTTTGGGAGTGCGTGGTGGTGGCCTGGGTGTACGGTAGGTCATGGCTGAGGGCTGGGCTGGGGTACGGTGGCAGGGAAGGCAGGTCTCCAGCTTGGCCCTCCCGCCTCACCTCGCCGCAGGAGCTGACCGCTTCATGGACGACATTGCCTGTATGATCGGGTACCGACCTTGCCCCTGGATGAAATGGTGCTGGTCCTTCTTCACCCCGCTGGTCTGCATGGTAAGGGCTGGGGTAGGTGGGGCGGGGTAGGGGGTAGGCGGGGCGGGGTGGGGGCCCCATTAACCGTGGCATTCTGGTCCGAAGGGCATCTTCATCTTCAACGTTGTGTACTACGAGCCGCTGGTCTACAACAACACCTACGTGTACCCGTGGTGGGGTGAGGCCATGGGCTGGGCCTTCGCGCTGTCCTCCATGCTGTGCGTGCCGCTGCACCTCCTGGGCTGCCTCCTCAGGGCCAAGGGCACCATGGCTGAGGTAAGGCTCCCGCCCGGCCCGCCTTCCCCTCCCCTGCTGTGAACATTCAACCCAGCCTGCTTCCTAGCCAGGGAGTGGCCCCGACTAGGGTGGCAGGCAGTGGGAACTGGAGGGAGGCAGAGGAAGTCACTGTGGGGATGAGCAGCTGACCCTGGGGGCTTCAGCATGTCCTCCTCTCCTGCAGCGCTGGCAGCACCTGACCCAGCCCATCTGGGGCCTCCACCACTTGGAATACCGAGCTCAGGACGCAGATGTCAGGGGCCTGACCACCCTGACCCCAGTGTCCGAGAGCAGCAAGGTCGTCGTGGTGGAGAGTGTCATGTGACAACTCAGCTCACATCACCAGCTCACCTCTGGTAGCCATAGCAGCCCCTGCTTCAGCCCCACCCCACCCCTCCAGGGGGCCTGCCTTTCCCTGACACTTTTGGGGTCTGCCTGGGGGAGGAGGGGAGAAAGCACCATGAGTGCTCACTAAAACAACTTTTTCCATTTTTAATAAAACGCCAAAAATATCACAACCCACCAAAAATAGATGCCTCTCCCCCTCCAGCCCTAGCCGAGCTGGTCCTAGGCCCCGCCTAGTGCCCCACCCCCACCCGCAGTGCTGCACTCCTCCTGCCACGTCCACCCCCTGCCCACCTCTCCAGGCTCTGCTCTGCAGCACACCCTTGGGTGACCCCTCACCCCAGAAGCAGCAGTGGCAGCTTGGGAAATGTGAGGAAGGGAAGGAGGGAGAGATGGGAGGGAGGAGAGAGAGGAGAAGGGAGGCAAGGGAGGGGCAGCAGAACCAAGGCAAGTATTTCAGCTGGGCTATACCCCTCTCCCCATCCCTGTTATAGAAGCTTAGAGAGCCAGCCAGCAATGGAACCTTCTGGTTCCTGCGCCAATCGCCACCAATATCAATTGTGTGAGCTTGGGTGTGAGTGCATGCGTGCGTGAGTACGTAGAGTATATATAGATCTCTATCTCTTAGCAAAGGTGAATACCAGATGTAAATGGTGCCTCTGGGCAAAGGAGGCTTGTATTTTGCACATTTTATAAAAACTTGAGAGAATGAGATTTCTGCTTGTATATTTCTAAAAAGAGGAAGGAGCCCAAACCATCCTCTCCTTACCACTCCCATCCCCGTGAGCCCTACCTTACCCCTCTGCCCCTAGCCAAGGAGTGTGAATTTATAGATCTAACTTTCATAGGCAAAACAAAAGCTTCGAGCTGTTGCATATGTGAGTCTGTTGTGTGGATGTGCGTGTGTGGTCCCCAGCCCCAGACTGGATTGGAAAAGTGCATGGTGGGGGCCTCGGGGCTGTCCGCACACTGTCCCTTCGCCCACAAGTCTGTGGGGCAAGAGGCTGCAATACTCCATCCTGGGTGTCTGGGCTGCTAACCTGGCCTGCTCAGGCTTCCCACCCTGTGCCCTGGGCTGGGCACACCCCCGGGAAGGGACCCCGGACACGGCTCCCACGTCCAGGCTTAAGGTGGATGCACTTCCCGCACCTCCAGTCTTCTGTGTAGCAGCTTTAACCCACGTATGCCTGTCACGTCCAGTCCCGAGACAGCTGAGTGACCCCAAGAAAGGCTTCCCTGACACCCGGACAGAGGCTGGAGGGCTAGGGCTGGGTGAGGGTGGTGGGCCTGCGGGGACATTCTTACTGTGCTAAAAAGCCACTGCAAACATAGCAATAAAAACATGTCATTTTCCAAAGCAGGCTCCTGCTTCCACCTCTGCTGCTCTAAGGAAGGGGTCGGGGTACAGGAGGCAGGGGGAACCTTCTCCAGCTGGAGCTGCTGCGGTGGGCAAGGCTCTGCTCTGGAGGCCTCTGAGGCCGGCACCCTTCTGGGGACTGGGAAGGGAGCAGGGAAGGCAGCAGCCCAGGGAAAGCCTTGTCCCCCTGGAGCCGAGGCACTTGGGGAGAGCAGGAGGAGATGAGCTGGAGAGCAGCCACACCCGCGGGGAAGGGTGGGTGTAAAGCCATGGGTGCTGAGATTTTCAAAATGTTGCCCCAAGAATTTGTCACTGAACAGGTGCCTTGTGTCACTTGGGCCAGGCTGGTAGCAGCAGAGGGGATAACTCTTTGCATCAGGGATCAATTTTGAAGGAGGAGCCAATAGAGGTTGTGCATGACCAGAATGCAGGGCTCAAAGAGGAGTTAAGGGCAACGGATTTGGCCTGAGTAAGAGGAAAGATGGAGCTGCCAGGTCCTGCAACGGGGAGGCAAGGAGAGAATGGTCCGGAGTCAGCCTTGGGTGTGTCATGCAGGAAGTGTCATCCAAGTGGAGATGTCTAGTTGGCAGGTGGACACAGGAGTTCCAGAAAGTACTGGAGATGGAACTTTGCAAGTTCTTACCACATAGAGATGACACTGAAAGCCCTGAGCCTGGGTGAGCTCACAGGGACGCCGCAAGCCCCGGAACACAATGAGAGGGGCAGAGGGAAGACACGGCAGCGATGGGGGAGGATGCCTGAGAGCTCCTGGTGGGGTCCTGCAACCTGAGCCAGTGAGGACCCCTCACAGGTCAGGGAGGAGCAGTAGCTGGCTCCATCTGTCCAGTGCTGCTGCTGCTGCTGCTGCTGGTGAAGGACAGTGACCTGCAAATGCTCACTGAGTCTGGCAAGGGTCACGGGGGCCTGGCAAGGGTGGCTTGCATGAGGGGGTGCGTGTGAAAGGCTGGTTGGTGTGCGATTGAGAAAAGGAGTGGCGGCAGCACAGTGTCATCTGCAGACGAAGGGAGAGACAACAACGTAGTTCACCCAGACAAGGAAATATGAGCCGGCCTGGAAAGGGAAGGCATTCCAACACACGACACAACATGGCTGACCCTGGAGAGCATTTCCGTGAAATGAGCCATCATAAAGGGACACTTGCTATAGGGTTCTGCTCCTGTGAGAGAGACAGGGCCTTACATGAGAGGAAGGAGATCCAGAGACAGAGGGCAAGGGTGGGTGCCAGGGGCTGGGGACAGGGTGGGGAGTGTTGAGTGGGGACAGACTGTCAGTTTGAGAAAATAAATTCTAGGGGTGGATGGAAGTGGTGGCTGCGCAACACTGACTGCACTTAATGCCACTGAATTGCACACTTAACGATGGTGAAAATGGCTCATTACACATGCATTGATGACACTATATATATATGTATGATATATATGCGTTTTACCATAAGAAGAGGCGGAGAGGAATTGGAGACAGTGAGTACAGACAAGTCCTTCAACGGGCGGGACCCCGTGCACAAGATGAGCATGTGGCACCCCACCCTGAAAGGGCTGGGCACCATGGCAGGGCACAGCAGGCAATGCAGTGGGCGGCTCAGGCAAGCACAGAGAGCATCAGGGATTGGAGCCTGTAAAGGGGGAGCAGGTGGCCCCTCAGAACAAAGTGACAGCTTGGGCTGCTCCCTTTGCATCCTGCCCAGGACTGCTATCGTGCTATGGGAGAACCCCCAGAGGCCCTGCTCCTCAGCAGGCAGCACCCCCTATGGAGGGGCTTTACCCCTAAACTTCTGGAGCCAGGGGAGGGACCTGGCTTGGAATACGGCCAACCAAGAGCCTGGGTGAGAAATACATGGACCAGACAGGCAGCAGAGAAAGGAGTGACAGCACAGTCCCACCCTAGCTCATCCGGGGGCTCTGGAGCCTGTCCTGCAGTCCCTGGCCCCCATCTCTTCGGCAACCGCTGTTTCCAGTTTTCTTTTTCTCCCCGAGAAGCCTGTCCTCTCACCATGCCTGCACCTTCAAGAACCCCGCCTGCTGGCAGCTCCCAGATCTCCAGCCTGGCCCTCCTTAGCTGCAAAGGTGCTTCCCAACATCGGCAAGACCTCTCCCCAGGGTGCCCCAGGTCCTCACACAGCCCCTGTCCCCAACCGACTCCAACTGTCCTGTAGCCCACAGTCACCCTCAGGACCCCTGAGCTCAGGCCAACTGCTTTATACACTGTCAGCCAGGTCTCTGCCTGGATGACAATCACCCTCTGCTAATTGTTCTCCGCACCTCCAGGCCAAATGCCCTCCAAGCCACCTCATGCACCACGATGACACCACACACACAGCAAAAAGACGTTGAAAAAAGGAAACTTCACAGAGGCGTGTCACATAAAGTGGGTCCTGAAATAGAGACACCATTTCCTCAGGACTTAGCTCCTGCATCAGGGGTTAGGACACAGAGATCAACAAGCAGGAGGCTTTGCCCTCAAGCAGCTCGCAGTCTAGTGGAAGATGGGTAAGAAAACAGATCAGGACGCCCACGGGTGCAGATGCCCTGGAACAGAAGCTGATACAGGAAAGCGCGAGCCTGCAGGCCGCCCTCCAGTCTAGGCTGGGCAAGCGCCTCAATTTTCATCTCTAAGAGCCTGTGCCCACACCCCCCGCCCCATTGTCGTTCCATCACTCCACTAGAAAGGGCGCTCCAGAAGCTGGCCTCGTGCAGCTTTCTGTCTGCTGCTGGCCTAGGCAGAACAGCAGAAGCAGCCATCAGGGCTGGTGAGGGAAGCACCCGTTTGGACTTTAGCCTTTCAAAGCTCAGAGAAAGGTGAGCTCAGGGAGGCCCAAGGTAGCCGAGAACACTTCCTGGAAAAGTGGGATCAGACTTCGGCCTTGGCACAGCAACCAGAGGGTATCGCCCACGTGTCCCCTACTCCCTCAGACACCACCTCTCAGACCGCCTGGAAAGGGACAGAACTCGTCATGAGGTGGCTGTACTCTGAGCACAAGGGAAGGGCGACAGGATGCTAGAGAAGGGAACCACTGGCCTGGGCCCGGACAGGGCAGGCAGAAGCGAGCATGCACAGCAGGCCGTCAGCTACCCTGCCAGCATCAACATCCTTCAGGGGTCCCCCCAGTTCCAGGAGACACACCTCTAACCTGCTCCCCTGACCCTTCCGCCCAGTCCTCATGCAGACACCAGGCATGGCAGAGGCCCTGCAGGGTGGGAGCACTGTGCCGCGGGCGGGGGCTGCCTTCCTCATGTGCTACTGGACAGCAGCACAGTGCAGGGGCCTGGGCACTGGCGCCAGGCAGGAAGCCCCGGTTCTGGCCTGGCTTGCTGTGGGCCTGGAAGACACAGCTCTGAGGGAGCCACGGGAGGGATGTCCTGGAGCCAGCACAGCGCTCTGGTGGCAGGCACACACCCAGCACGTTCTCAGGGCCAAGGGCCCCAGCCCATTCCCAGCCCCTTTCTGCCTAGCTCTGCCCTGGGCCAGCTCCAGGTCACTGCCAAGGACAAGTCTCCTCTCCCAGCTGGCATTAGTCAGAGGTCATCCTGCAAACCTTCAGGAGCGGGTGGGGCAGGGAGTGACTAGTGGCGCTCTGCCACGTTCTGTCTGTCCCAAATGTGACGAACAGGAACCCAGAGAAGGCAAGCGAGTCCTCTACCCGGAAGCCTCGCCGGTTTACTGAGCCTCCCAAGCTGCCCACACCCAGGGAGGCAGACAGGACACACACTCGGCGGGTGGCCCTGAAGCGAGGCCCGGCCCAGCCCGGGGAGCAGGAGGACAGAGAGGGCAGGGCCTTCGAGAACAGGTGTGAGCCTGGCCTTCAGTGGGGGAAACAGGTTGAAGGGCTGTGGCCGCTTGGGGGCTCCAGGCAGGAGAGAAAGCAGAGCCCTCCCGACGGCCGCAGTCACACACCGCACCACGTACACACCATGACAACTTTTATTGCCCTCAAGAGAAACTCCAGTCCACCTGCTCCACCCACCCTCCTTCGAGACCAAAGAAAACACCCAGAGGGCAAAAGAAAAAGGGGCTCAAACCAACAGGAAGTCAGCCCCACCGCAAGCCAGACTACAACTAACTCATGCCCTCCACGCTCAGGCGTGGAAGCCAGGGCTGCGCCAGGCCTGGCCAGGCCAAGCAGGATGACAGCAAACGCATTCTGAACGTGTAGCAATCAGGTCCCTTGTAATGTGCTTGGAGAGTGTGGACAAGGGCCGAGATGACGAGCTATGAGCTGTGGAAGGGAATGGGGTAAGCAGAAGGGCACAAACAGAAGTACTGGAGGGAGAGGCTGGGCTCTCAGGAAGCAGCAGGCACGTGCCAGGTGGAAGCCAGCTGCAGGCAGGGGAGGAAGGAGGCCCTTACTCTTCCTTCTTGTCCGTGGGACCATCTACTGCAGCCTGGAAAGGGACAGAAATCCCACAGCAGTAGGTTGGCCGGGTCCACTCCTCCCCTGCCACCTCCAGCCCCATGCCCCAGAGGTCCAGCTCGGTTCCCCTCTCTCCTAACGACAGCTATTCAAGTGAGCAAGGGGCCCCCTCCCCAGCTGCACCCAAAGGCCTGCCAGGGTGGGAGCGTCAGCCCTGGCCATGCTCTAGAGAAAGCCCTGGACCTAACGCCAGCCAGGGAGGACTGCCAGGACCTCACTAGGGGCTGAGTCCTGGCTGCAGGGAACAGCAAGGCATCCAGTCCCCTTCAAGACCTGATCAGGCCCTTCCCAACTCTGCACACCTTTGACAGGTGCCCTCGAAGCCCAAGTCCCGTCTGCCAAGCCTGCCCCATACAGAGGGCATGGGTGCCCCCTTTGAGGCTGGACCCTTCCTCCCCACCTGCTGTGGTTCCCAAACTTGGGCCACCAAGCACTGAGGCCAGCTGTCCAAAGTTAGGAGTATTTATGTGGCCCTCACTCCCAACGTCAAGACTGCCTGGGCTTCCAGATGTGGCCTGGTGCACCCAAGCTAGTCTGAGGACTCAGATCAGGCCTAGGGCAGCAGGCGATGGCCACAACTAGCGCCTGCTAGGGGAGGTGCCTTTTTGACACCTTGTGCCCTCACTTGCCCAGGGATCTTTGCGCTACGTCACCCCCCAGCACTCTAGGAAAGAAGGCCAGCAGTGGGTCCCAGAGTTTCACCTGCTTCTTTGTTCTTGACTGGGCCCCAAACCATGGACTGAGCCTGAGCAGGAAGTTAGGAAGGCTCAGAGCCTAGTGAGCCAGTGCCACTCCTGAGAGCCGCCTCGGCAAGTGCCTACATCTGCTGCCAGGCCACCCCTCTCCTGCCCAGTGAAGGGTCCCACTCAGTAGGGCAGAGGTGGCCAGGGGGAGTGAGGGAGAGGGCAGCCAGCCCCTGGACCCCTGGAAGGTTCCCTCCGCACCCGCAGGGGCTGCCTCATCCTGCTCTGCTCTCCTGCCCTGGGCGCAACGATACGGGAGGGCTGACCTGCAGCTTTGCGTGCTCCTCCAGCAAGCGGTCGTACTCCTTGGTGAGGCCCTCAGACTGCTTCCGCATGGCCAGAACCTGGTTTTCAGCTTTCTCTAGTTCTTGAAATGATGTAAATGACCAAGAAAACAGAAACGAAAAGACAGGAATTAGGGGGAAAAAACCCGACTGCTACAGACACCAGAAACTGGCCCAAATCTATCTCAAACGAGGTTATACAGGAGCCTACTTCTCAAAATAAAGCCCCTCTGCTTTTGCAGGCCCCCAAAGTAGAGGGAAAGGGCTGACAAAAAAGCTTAAGATAAAGCAAAAGAAATACAGAGGACATCCCCCAGTCCCTTTAATGGAGGGGAACTCTAGTGGCTCTCAGCAAGGGTAACCTCCAGGGAGGCTGAGAGTGGGAGACAGGGAGCAAGATCCCAGCCTGAAAGCGAGACCCAATGACACCCATGCCTTGCAGACAGCAGCAGCAGGCGAGGCCTGTGGTACTGGGGGAAAACGCCCCAGACTTAAGTCTATGTGTGGGAGACCAAAGACAGGCAGGCCGCTTGGGAGCCGCCCACTCCCCTCCTGAACGTCACTCCCACACTCCCCTCATTCTCAGCCCCCAGGCATGCTGGGGCTACCGTGCCACACTCTGGATGGGAAAGCCCCAGCGTGCACTGCTCTAGCGCAGGGCAATCGAGGCCCACCAACTGCAGCCTGGTTCCTCCTGAGCCCCATTCAAACCACTTAGCCTCACTGGCCTGCGGGCTAAGCGTGGCTGCACTGGGGTTGGAGGCGCAGGGTGCTATTTGTTTGTTTTCAGCCAGCCCTCGAGCGTGCATGCAAGGCTTGTTACTAATACTTTGGCACAAAATGGGCAACAGCGGGCAGAGAAGGCTCCTCTGGACTTCCCTGCGGGAAAGGACACGAGGTCGAGCCTCACTTTGCTTAGTGCTGGCCAGCTCGTCTTTTAGCTTCTGCAGGTCAGCCTTCAGGCTCCTGTTCTCTTCCTCCAACTTCACCTCAGCATTCCCGACATCCAACTTGCCTCCGTCAACAGCAGCTCCCTGGGAAAAGTGCCAAAGGCCAGGGTTACTCAGGAGGGAGGGAGGGAGGGAGAGGCTCCAGCCCCATCCTCCCCACTGAGCTGCGGTTCCTCAAGCTGCCCTGGCCACTCGCCCCTTCGGAAATGTCAACGCGGAACCGAGCCACCACTTGCTCCCAGCTCCTAGTCAAAGGCCAGGGCGTGGCTGCCCGCCGAGGGAAAGAGAAGCGCCAGCGGGGCCACCTGCTGCAGCTCGCCGGGCACGCCTTGCCTGCCCTGGCCCCTGGCCCTGCCTCCTTCCTGAGCAGCAGGGCTCAGCAGCTCCATGGCACTCACCAACCCCTCCACGGATGGCGGTGCCTTGTGCTCCCCACATGGTGCCGCTCACCGCAGTCAGGAGCCCCCAGTCTGCCTGGCCAGCTCTATCCCACCTCTGCATCCACATCCCTCTGAGCTTGCCTTGCAGCTCACCTCCTGACAGGACGTCTAAGACTGGCCAACTACCCTGCCTCCACCTCCTCTCCAGCACTGAGGGATGCCACAGACCCCGAGTTCCAGAGGGGGTGCGGCAATCTTACAGGGAACAAGGGCCTAGCTGAGGGCCTTCGGTTCACAGCAGAGGGCCTGGCTCACTGAGGGGCCGTTTTTCTCAGGGAAGGGTCTGACTGGAAGCAGTGGATGGAAACGAGAGCAGCAACACCCTCCTCCTCACCCGGACCCTCACATACAGACGCCTCCAGCGGCCATACCCTCCCCACTGAGGACTTCCCCTCTGTGCCTCCACCCAACTCTGGCTTGTCAGGCACATTTCCCAGTGTGACAGGCTAGCAGTGGCCACTGAGGCCCTAAAGAATGTGGCTCCCGCAGTGTAACACCAGGACGCCCCATGGTGGGTCGGGAAGCTGGGCTCACCTTCTTGAGCTGGTCATTCTCCTCCATGTACTTCTTGGCCGCCTCACTAGCACTCTCCGCCTGCTTTTTAAAGGCTTCATTGGAGGCCAGCAGTGTGGCCTGCTGCGAGATGAGAGTCACCAGGCGTCTAAGCAGGCTGCAATTATTTACAAAAAGAAGGGAGAAGTGAGAAAAAGAGCATGAAGGGCTGGCAGGAGCACCTCCTGGTTGCCCCCACTCCACGCCTGGCTCCAGCCTGGGCCTGCCCTCTTGCCAAGGCAGCCGAGCGAGAAGCCGCCAACCTGGTGCTGGCAGCATGAGGGAAAAGGTGGGGCCCAGGAGCTGTCCTCTGCCGCTGTGCCCAACAGCCACCCTCGGCTCTGGGAGGGGCTGGAAGCAGGAGCCTTGGGGGCCGGGAAGAGCCTCGCTACAGCATGAGGTCCCGGAACGCGGCACTTTCCGGGTCGGGGCCTAGACGTGCCAGACAAGCCACAGCACCACCTTCCTCCCTGCGAGGCTGGGCTTGCCTTGGTAAGGTAACGAGAGAAGCTAATCAATCCGGGCACTTCCAACATGCCAGGCCGCATCCTCACATCTACCTGATGAGGAAGTTACTATGACTGCCCCAGCTTATAGAGAAGGAAACACTGAAGTTCAGCAGCGTAAATCAATGTACCCAAGGCCAAAAACCAAAAATGGGCACGGCTGGAATTCCAAATTATGTCTGCCTGATTCCAGAACCTGAGCTCGGAACCACTCTTACTCTCTAAACTAACAGGGAACAGCTCCCAGGTCCCAACATAAGATAGAACTCTCTTCTCTGGCCAGCCTCCTTCCCAACCCGTCATGCAGGCTGCGCTGGAACACATCCGTTATGTAACAGCACCCCGAATGAGGTCTTCTTGGGCTGGAGGGTGTAGAGGAATCAGGACACAGGCGCACGCTGCCTATCTGAAGCAGCCAGGAGAGACAGGCAAACAGGTGGCAGCTGGAGGCAGATGCTAGTCCCCAAACAGAGATTGGAATGGCCACTTCATTTCCCTTGGTTCACCCTTGCCCCGAGATGTTAGCTGGCAGGAAGAGAGGAAGGAAGGACTCGTTCAAACAGTCAAAACAAGGCAGGGGTTCCTTTCTCACACACCTCAGAAGGCAAGGGTCACACAGGGCCTGGGGGAAGGAAGAGACAAATCTGCTTAGTCCAGGGTGCTTCAACAACAGCTTACTCAGAAAAGTCGAAGTGGCCTCCTGCCCCAGCCAGGCCTGCACACTTCACAGCCTCTGCTCATGGCCAGGGGCAGCCCGGAAGGGCTGGAGAAAGTAGAGAGCAGACAAGGTGAGACCTCCCTGGCCCAAGCCATGGCTGTCCAGGGCCTCAGCAGAGCCCCTTTCCAAATGTACTCAGGACAGAAAATACCCACCCGGGCCAGGAGATGCCCCTGAGGTTCCTGGTTTGGGGAGAGGCTTCCAGTGGCCCCTGGCAGCACCAGGAGAGCCAGGCCATTGATTCCTGGCAGAGAAGGAGCGTTTCCAGTGACATGTGCTTTCTAAAATTAGCAGCCCAGGACCTCGTGGCCTAGGGCTCAGGTTTCCCTGCCTCAGCCCCCAGCTGCCCACCAGCCTGCCCCCCACTGGGCTGCAGCCTGAAAGTGGAGGAAGCTACTGAGCACCCTAGGAGCCAGAGAGAAACAACGCCATCTGACTCACATCGGCATGGCCAGAAGTCACTGGAGAGGCCTAGAAAGAAAGGCAAGTCTGACTAAGACCCAGCCCCCCGCCAAGGAGCTGCCCAGCCCCAGAGCGGATCCCAGTGATGTAGAAAGAGGAAGAGGACCGCTCCTCCCAGCTGGAATTGAGGGGTGGGGGTCATGCCACCTGGTGGTAGAGAGAGGACCAAGCAAGACTGAAGGCTATACTCCCCACCACCAGGCCAGGCAAGTGGCTGCTGGTGAGTGCCCATGGCTGTCACCCCAGTACCCAGGGAGATAGCTAACACAAATGCTTCCGCGGCAGTGGCAGCAGAGGCCCAGCTCTTTGCAGACCATCCCAGGCCTTTCCCGGCTATTGAGAACCAGGGCTTCCAAGATAGGCCAGGGCATACACAAAGTCCAGCGCAAGATCCACGCCATGTCTGTCCGAAAGCCTGGCCCTGCTCAGCCCCAGCCCAGGCCTTCAGTTCCCAGCCTTGAGACAGTCTGGGGCTCCCCTCTGCCAGGCCCCGGTTCCCCTTCCTCTTGCCAACCCTCACAGGCGCTCCCCACCCCCACAGCACCCTGGGCATACTCTTCCCACTGCACTCCCAGCCCGACAGTTCTTTTTCACACCTTCTAGGTCCTCTCTCTTCCTGCTGGATGACCCGAGATCGGTCTCCCCCCAGGAACCTCACCTTCAACTGCCTCCTTCCTGGAGTCACCCTGCCCAAGCCCCTGGTCTTTTCCCTCACATATATTCCTCAACCTAGGCTGGCCAAGGCCTGCCCTTGCAAGCCAGCAGCAGGGCCACCAGTGGCTTCCTAACCACCCAGGCAGGCGGTCACCCTGAACTCCTTGCTCTGCTGCTACGTTACCCTCCTGAGGTCCCCTCACAACACCCTCTTCCCACTGTTATTCTGCTCCCTCTGGGGTCTGCACTCTTCAGCTGACACCCTATACCTTCTTCCCAGCCACTCTTATCCCTGAAAGGGTTTTGTCTGCGGCCCAGACTCATACCTAACCTCCTGCTAAACATTGGCTCCTGGATGTCCCCAGAGACATTCTAGACTCAGCTTGTCCAAAACGGGCCTTCTCTTGTCCTGCCTGACCCGACCACCTCGTGTAGCCCCTGATGTAGTGGTGGGCAGGCAAACTGCCTTAGACTCGGCCCTCTTGGCCCCCCTAGCCCAAGCCACAACCCAGTGCTTTCCATGTCAACTGCAAACATGCCAGCCATCATCCCCACTGCTGGCGCCTCCTCCCTATCTGCCGCCATACGGCTTTCCCATCCACCTCCCAGAGCAAGGCAAATCCAACCACATCAGCCCTCTGCTTAAGCCACCTGCTGCCAGCACGCACACCCTCAGTGAGCTCTCCTCCCTCACTAACCACATGGTCCCCTGCTCTAGTAACACCTAACCCCTCACCATTCCTGGAACACGCCTGGCTCTGTGTGGCAGTCCTCCAGGCCAGAATGTCCTCTCGACCCAGCTCGATCCTCACCTCCCCCCAGAAACCCTTTCGGATCTCCCACCCCATCAGAGGGACGCCTTCTGGGGGCTCCTGCAGCAGCCCCCTAGGCACCTCATTCTCTGTTCTCTGCGTGGCTGCCATCCGTTTATATGGCCGCCCTACCAGGCTATGAAGGTCTTTAGGCTGGGCACTGTGGCTTCATCTCTGCACTCCCATACCTGGCACACTGAAAAGGGGTCTTCCGCCCACTCCAGCAAGTCTAGCTAAAAAAAAAAAAAGGGAGGGGGGGCGGGGCTGGGCTTCCAGATGACCGGATCCCACTCCCAGGAGAGGAAGTGCTCCCTGACAGGTGAGGGGGCAAATTTGAGGCTGCGCGTAATGCTGGACAGAATCTCCCTAGGCCTAGACTGCACCTGTGTTCACCTGGGAGCCTGGCACCAAGAGGGACAGAGGCAGACACAGAGCTGCTCAGTCTAGCAGCAGAGGAGACAGAAGACAGGAGTGGGAAGGCGCCATCTCAGACCCGTTCTGATGGGCAAGCCAGGCTCATGGCTGCAGGGGGAAAAAACATTCACTGCCGCGACCTGAAGGCACAACCCAGAGCTCCAGTCTCTGCGTCCTCACACCCTCAGCCCCCATCTAGGGCCCAAGCAATGCAAACCAGGTCCTCTCTGATCACTGGCATTTTTCAGCCTGAGAGCCAGCCTTCTAGAACATTTTCCTGCTCCCTCACCCTGGGTCACTCAGGCACGTTAACGTGCGCTTCTGTCTGTTCCCTTATAGCTTCCCAGGCCCCCAGGACAGGGCACGGAACATGGCCTTTAGCTTCTGCCTCTGCTGGATCTCCCAAGTAGTCTTACCCGAATCACCGTTCTTAGCTATTCATTTCCAGAAAACAGGAAAGAACCTAAGAGCCAAAGGCATCTCCTACAGATACAGGGTGGTCACCAATAGAATGGCCTGGGGTCCAAAAAAAGGCCAGCGAACGAAACTTAACAGAATCCAGATGTGGCCTTGGCAGACACATGGCAGCCCCAAATGCCTCAATCTGACTGGGCCTTCTTGATAGAATGTTGTTGGACACTGAGCAGGGCTATCGTGCTTTTATAAAAGGTTGAGTAAACCAGAAAAGGCAGGAGAAACAGAACCTCTCCACAGACTCTAGAGAAACAGGGCCAACCATATCAAGTGGGGAGAGCCATGGCTCATAAGCACTTTTCGGCAGCCCTGTCTTCCCCCATGAGCAAGGGGAAGAGGACGTGGGCTTAATAGGAAATGGGGAAGGAGCAAGTCCCGACCAAAAGATTCCATGCTGTGGCCACCCCCGGCCCACCCTGCTGCGGGCAGGTTTCAGGCGAGTCAAGTCATTCATCCCCCAGCCCCTGCATACACATGGTGTTCACATAAGCTCACTCCTCTGCCCCCAGCCGGCAGAAAGCCGGTGTCCCAGCGCCACCTGCTGACTTTCCAGGCCTACCGCAGGGTGGCCAGTGGACTCGGTGAACACGCCCCAGCTGTGAAAGAAAAAAATGAGGCAGCGCCCAGGCAAGGAAGCAAGTCAGGTGACGCCTCAGGAAGGCTTCAGTGAAGAAGAAATGACTAACATCAAGGCTTCCACTGCCCTCAGCAACTCTTACCCGCCAGTCTGGAATCAGGAAAACAGGTTACAACTGGGAGAGTCACCTACAGCAGACCCGATAAGGCTGCCCCAAGTCCATTTTGGTACAGCTGCGTGGCCTTCCCTGTAGCCTCCCAGCACACAGACGCTGGAGAAGACAGGAAGAGGAGGTCTAGAGCTGGGGGAAATAGAGGCCGTTTCAAATGAGAACATGCCTTGTGGCAGCTCCAGCCCACGACCCAGATGGAGCTCGCCCATCCTGAGGACAGTGCAGTAAGCGCAGGGCAAAGGGGCAGGTGTGGGTCTGGCCTGTCCTCCCTTCTTCTTGAGAAGAAGTGACATAGACCAGCTGGGTTTCTGGGGTTTTGCTGTGTATATTTTTTAAAACCAGCTATCTGAGGGGTTTGGGGTAAGCTGGAGGGTAGAGAGCAACCGAGTGAGGTAAGACAACTTAGGCAAAGGTAGTCTGCGATTAGATGACTCAACCTAAAAAAGAAGAAAAAGCAGTTCAGCAGAGAAGCACGGGCAGCTCCATCTGGGCTAACGGCAGCGATGGGATTCTACCCTGGAGGGGTAAGGAGGAAACAAAAGATGCCTGTGGATCACGTTCAGGTCAGCAAAAACTCAGGGGGCTTCCACACAAACAGGGGCCTTCCTGCGACTGGCTGCTAACCAGCACTTTGGGCCTAACCTTGACCGCCATTTAAGCTGAGTAAGGCAGAGAAGGCAGTGCAGGGCCTCTGAACACACAAACCCCAGCCCAGAGGGAGCTGCCGTCCCCAATACACTCCAAGACTCAAGAGAGCCTCTCGCTAGCTGTGCCCCCGAAGTGCAAGGTTGGCAGGAAGGGAACAGGAGCGACTGCCGGAGTCTTCCACAAGCAGAAACCAGTGGCTCATCCAGTGTGGTCCCCTGGAGGTAGCCCCGAAGCATCCGTCTGCACAAACTGTCATAGCTCCTAAGACCTGAAAAGCTGGGCTTCTTGTCTAAAAAGCCCGACAAGTTCAACCCAGACACACACCTAAAGCTGTCGCCGTCAGCCCGGGACAGCCCATTCAGTCACCAAAGGTTTCAGCGGCCCTTCATATGTGCCAGGCCCTTGGCACTGAGCTTAACAGTCTAAAGGGGAAGAGCCCAGGTTTTCCATGATGGGCAACCCTGCCAAGTACCACGCCTCAGAGCTGCATGTGCAGGCTGCCCTGGGACCCGAGGACAGCACTATGGGTCAGCCAGGGACATGGTGTGGGCCCCTCGGAACAGGCTCCACAGGGAAGCCTCGGAGATTCACGAAGAGGAGGTGCCGGCTGGGCCAGCAGCTGGAGGGGGTGTTCCGCACAGAGGCCCCCAAAATGCTCAGAGAATCGAGTTGGGGGAGAGCATGTGTTACGTGAGGCTCTCCCATGAGACCCACATGACTGCTTCATGACAGGGGGAGGCCGAAGCAGAGACTGTGGGGGAGCCGCGTCCTGGAGGATCCATGTGATAGCAAGCCACTGGAAGTGGGATGCACAGGCCAAAGGGGGGAAGGCAGGTGGCAGGGAGCCCGCTTGGTCTATACGGGATGGTGGCGGCCCCACCACAGCAGTGGTCCCAAGGGTTGTGAGAGAGAGGCTTAGGAGGTGACATCTACAGGCTGTTTCATGGGTGGAGTCCAGCTCTGCAGGCTGAAGACTTCTGGAGGTTGGCTACTTGACAACATGAAAGCGCCTCACCCTGCTGGGCCACACACTGAGAAATGGCCACGATGGTTGGGCAGTCACATGGGACAAGAAAGGGCAGAGCAGCCCCAGGCTTCTGGGTCAAGTGACAGGACTGAGACAGTAGTGGCAGAGGCAGGACAAAAGCTCAGAAGGCTTTGGCTGGGAAGCTGGGACTCTCCCACTGCTATCCCAGGCAGCAGCAGCAGACTATGGGGGCCAAGGGTACAGGCTTGCTTCTAGGTGTGATGTTTCCTTTCAGGCCAGGCCCCCTTTCCCAATTACAAGGGCTACTCGGGGGTTCTCAGGCTAACCTCCTATGTGTTCTGAGCCCAGTCCTGCTGAAAACTAGTGCCAAGCACCAGGCTTTCTCTGGAATGTGCTCCCCTCCTTGGCCACTAACCTGCTCACATCCTCCCTCTTGATCTTGCTTCCCTCTTCCTTCTGCTCCCCGATCTTCTATCGCTCTGCTGGAGGCTGGAATCCATCCTGCCAGCACATTCCCTTTGTCCCGGCCTCAATACCTCTGTGAAGCCAGCAACCCAAGCTCGACTGCCCAGAAGCACCCTATCCTGCTCATCTGCCAGGTCTCCCCTGCTCAACCCTGCTCTCCCTGTCCCCTCCTTTCCTTGCTGTCCCCAGGCCTGGCCAGAAGTCCCACTCTGCAACCAGCCCTCACACCTAGCACGATAGTGTTACTCCATGGGCAGCCAGAGCTCCCTTTCCAGCAGGGGGCTGCGTCCTCGCATTCCGCAAGTCCAGAGCAGAACCAAGATCATCTCAGACTCCCAGAGACTGGAAAAGCCTGCTGATTCAACTCCACCTTGGCCTCTCAGGTCTGTCCCCTCCACCCCACTTCTGCTACCACTGCCCCAGTTCAGGTTCCCAGCAAGTCTCACTGACAACCTCCAACTTGGTCTCCCCACTTTAGGCTCTCCTGCTCCACTCCATCCCATACACCCTTGCAAAATACTAATCCACACAGGTGACCGCATCCCAGCAGTACTGGAATACCCACTAAGCAGACTCTCTACCACTCAGAAAAGCTGCATACGAAGTCTGGAACCCTTAACTCCTAACCATCTAACCTGCTCGGGCCATGAGTACCTGCTCACGCCATGAGTACCTGCTCGCGTTCAAGAACTGAGCCTCTCAGTGGGACATAAAGAACATGGAAAGAAAGAGGGTGTGGTGGCGTATGCCTGTATTCCCAGCACTTTGGGAGGCTGAGGTGGGCGGATCACATGAGGCCAGGAGTCGGAGACGACCAGCCTGGCCAACATGGCGAAACCCTGTCTCTACTAAAAATACAAAAATTAGCCAGGCGTGGTGGCATGTGCCTGTAGTCCCAGCTACTTGGGAGGCTGAGGCATGAGAACTGCTTGAACCCAGGAGGCAGAGGCTGCAGTAAGCCGAGATTGTGCCACTGCACTCCGGCCTCGGCGACACAGAGAGACTCTGTCTCAAAAAAAAAAAAAAAAAAAAAAAAAAAAAAAAGAAAAAGAAAAAAATCAACAACAACAAAAAAGAAAGAGACAGATAATAGGAGTGACACGGGTGCTCCAAGAGGATCAGGAGGCCCAAAGAAAGCTGACTAGCTGAGGTCACTGTTTATGACGTCAGAAACAGAGCTGCAGGCTCGATGTCCACCAATGAGGAATTGGGTAGAGACTCAGGAACACTCAAGAACGCTGGAGAGGCCAAGCACAGTGGCTCATGCCTGTAATCCTAGCACTTTGGGAGGATGAGGTAGGAGGATTTCTTGAGCCCAGCAGTTTGAGATCAGCTTGGGCAACAGAGCAAGACTGTCTCTACAAAAAATTAAAAAATTAGCAGGACGTGGTGGCACATGCCTATAGTCCCAGCTACTTGGGAGGCTGACGCAAAAGGGCAGGGCTGCAGTGAGCCATGATCACATCAATGCACTCCAGCCTGGGTGATGGAGCGAGACCTTGTCTCAAAAATAAATAAATAAATAAATAAATATGCTGGAAACAGGTCAGTTGTCCCAAAAAAACATTCATGATAAACTGAGTAGAACATTCAAGTCACCAAGGGGCATTTAAAGCATGTGGTGCTTTAAAGTCCCGTGGTTAACTTTTTTTAAACACGGGAATGTTTTTAAAAAGCATGTGGAGGCTGGGCGTGGTGGCTCAGCTGCTGCACCCTCCCGTGTTCCCATCCAGTAGCCTGATCCAAAAAAGCCATGAGGTTGGTCTTGCGTGACTTCTTAGAAAAGGAAACGGTGATCCCAGGGATCAGTGTGGATTCACCAGTTGCCCATAAGCGATCTAGTTAATCATTTCTGGAATTTTGCCAGAAATATATACTCCTTGCTAGTCTCTTAAGAGTTAAACCTAAGATGGTGGCTGTGACCCTAGAGGAACTTGGCTTTCTGTGTGATGTTCTTGTCCAGCCTTACGGCCACGCAGCCCATTTGCAGCTTGCAGGAAACACTTAAAAAACAAAGCAGGCCGGGCGCAGTAGCTCACGCCTGTGATCCCAGCACTTTGGGAGGCTGAGGCGGACGGATCACCTGAACTCAGGAGTTTGAGACCAGCCTGGCCAACATAGTGAAACCCTGTCTCTACTAAAAATACAAAAAATTAGCAGGGCATGGTGGCGGGCACCTGTAGTCCCAGGTACTTGGGAGGCTGAGGCAGGAGAATGGCATGAACCCGGGAGACGGAGCTTGCAGTGAGCCGAGATTGAGCCACTGCACTCCAGCCTGGGCGACAGAGTGAGACTCTGTCTCAAAAAAAAAGAGTGAGCCCCCTAAGGCTTCTATGTGTATGTGTGGATGGAGCCAATCCACATGGCAGCCACTCATGTGGGTTAGGACCACACCTAACTACACTGTTCTGCCGGCACCTTCCCCACACTTCGGCATCCGGTCCTTAAGAACAGACTCAGACTGGCAAGCATCATGCTAAAAATCCATCTACACTCCATCTATAGAAGGCTGACAGAACTTCTCCAGGAATTCACAGCAGTCACCAATGATCCTGCTCTTCTTTTCCGAAAGCATACAAGCTATTCTTTCTAGAGCATGGCTGGAGATCAAAGTCAACCATCCCCAGGTCAATTCCTCATCTACCTTCTCCTCCCTTTGGAAATTGGGATGTTTGCCAGGCTGCAGTCTGCCAGTATCTCTCCCACTCTGCAAATCCTCAAGCATCGGTGGCAATTTCATCTGCAGATGATCTCTACAGCTTCTGGACATAATCTCATCAAGCCTAAGTGCAAAGTACATCATTTAGGGATGCTACTCTTGCCCACCTGTAATTTCCATTTTCTCATCCTAGTGTTTCCTTTGCCCTTGACCACCTACCCTCCATCTCCTTCCTTACATAGACATATAAAAGGGACTGCCTTCTCCCCACTTTTCCATGTCTTTCATGATTCAGAGCTCCCGGCAGGTTTTCACCTTCCCAATACTATTCTTTTTTTTTATTTTTTATTTTTGAGATGTCGCCCAGGCTGGAGTGCAGTGGTGTGATCTCGGCTCACTGCAACCTCTGCCTCCCGGGTTCAAGCAATTCTCCTGCCTCAGCCTCCCGAGTAGCTGGCACTACAGGCACCTACCACCAAGCCCAGCTAATTTTTTTGTATTTTTAGTAGAGACAGGGTGTCACCATGTTGGCCAGGCTGGTCTCAAACTCCTGACCTCAGGTGATCCACCGGCCTCAGCCTCCCAAAGTGCTGGGATTACAGGTGTAAGTCACCGCATCCAGCCCACCCCTCCCCCATACTATTCTTAAAGCTCTAGATGCTTTTCTGGTAGATGGCCTAGTTTCCTCTCTTTCCCTCCTCAATGTGGTCTTTTTTCCTCATTTTGCTGACTGTCACACTCAGAATTCTGGTTTTGAGACTCAGTCTTCCAGATCTGCTTCCCTTTCAGCCTCAGACCACAAGATAATACTTATTTGGAACTTCCTGAAAAATTTAGGGTATGTGTCTGACTCCTCCCAGCCTTCCTGACTTTCCTAAGTTTGAAGATAGCAAGCTTGTAGATTAAATCTGTGATCAAACCCATTATCTTGAAAAAATGTGTTTGCCTTTTCTAGCTCCACCCCTCTTTCCAACTTGGTCGCAGAGAGTACAAGATCATCTAAACGACAGACTTTAAGACAAGCAGTCATCGTAGCGCCTAGTAAAGCAGGACACACCAGGTGACTAGAGAGCAAGAATCTTAGGCATGGAGATTCTTGAGTCTCGGGGCACAAAACCAAGTGGGGAATAACTGTCCATGAGCCTGAGAATCACTGGGTGCTATGGTCTGAGTGCCCTTCAAACTTCATGTGTTGGAATTTAATCCTCACTGCGGTAGCATTAAGAGGTGGGGTCTTTTGAGAAGTGATTAAGTGATGAGAGCTCCACCCTCAAAGCAAGCACCTTTCCAATGCCTTCATACGCCCTTGGTCTGAGCTCCCATCCACCTCCCAGCCAGGCCCTGCTGATCAGAATGGCCATGTGAAGCAGGAGGCAGCAAACAGGGCCCCAGGCTCAAATAGGCACTTCGTAGTGGTCTAGTTTTGCCCAACTAGTTACCCTTAGCCCTGATCAAGGTACTTAGTTTTACCAAAAAAATCATCAGAAATACTCTGGCTGCCATGGAACGTAACATGCCCTCATTACGAGTTTCACGTGGGGAAGGCCCTGAGGCGAGGAGAGGCCCAGCCTCTTCGTTCCACTTTTACCTGCTGTCCCTAGGTCAGCACCCCGGACACAAAGAGCCCCCCATTCAATCGCTCCCTTGTGAGCTGGACTCTGAAGGTCCTCTCCCAGAGGAGGGCAAGGCCTTACCGTTACACCTCACTCTCCATGCAAACAGACCGTGAGATAGTAATCTGTTTGCCTGAGAGTATGAGGTGTGTGAGGGTCTTCTGATATTTCGGGCAGCCCTCTCCTACTCTCCACGCTGCCTCTGGAGGTCAGGAGAAAACTATGTGGCTTCCCTAACACAGACAAGGCTTTGGGATCCAGGCCACAGACTGAGGAGGAATCAAAGTCACAGGGGGAGACTGGGTCCACTGAGTTCTGTGTCCATGGCTAGCCCATGGCTCCTTTCACAGCACCTGCCCCCTCAACCCCCACTCACAAGGACAGCAGCAAGGAAAAGCCAGCAATGTAGAGATTCCTCTGGGCACGGAAAAGCTTCATGTGGAAGTGCTCCATGGCCCCAGGATTGTTCTGGAGGTTCACCTTTTCGGTCACATCATCATACTTCCGAATTTCGCGCACAGCATCTGTGGTGGAGCGGAGAGGAGACATAGGCATTTAGCAGACAAGAGGGCAAGGTAAGGCCATACCAGGCAGACAGGCGGCATGAGACAGGTCAGACTCACTTCCCTCAAATCGGCCTCCCCAGTTCTTCCCACTTCTACCCACACACACCCCTCATGGGATGCTGTTATGAGAAGCTCCCACCCTCAGGCCAGGTGCAGTGGTTCACGCCTATAATCTCAGCACTTTGGGAGGCAGAGGCGGGCAGATCACCTGAGCCAGGAGTTTGAGACAAGCCTGGCCAACATGGCAAAACCCCATCTCTACTAAAAATACAAAAAAAAAAAACTAGCCCGGCGTGGTGGTGGACGCCTGTAATCCCAGCTACTCGGGAGGCTGAGGCAAAAGAATCATTTGAACCCGGGAGGCAGAGGTTGCAGTGAGCCGAAATTGAGCCACTGCGCTCCAGCCCGGCGGACAAGAGTGAAACTCCATCTCAAAAAAAAAAAAAGGAAGCTCCCACCCTCAGACCCACTCCTTCCTCCAGCTTTTCAATCCCTGGCCCCATTCTACACAGGCCCCAAGCTTGCTCTGCAGTTCAAGATGCTAACCAAGCCTAAAGAGTTTCTGGAAATGGGGGTGACTTCCTTTTCCCATGGTGCCCCCAACCACGTCTTGTTCTGTTCATCTCAAGTTGGCCCATAGCCCCCCCAACCCCCACAATGATAAGCCAGGTTGAACCTGGAGATGGAAATGCCTGCTCCGGGGACCTAAGGTGCTTAAGAGTCAAGACCCAGGCCAGATGTGGTGGTTCACGCCTGTAATCCCAACACTTTGGGAGGCCAACGCAGGAAGACTGCTTGAGGCCAAGAGTTCAAGACCAGCCTGGGCAAAACAGGGAGACTCTCTCTCCACAAAAAAAAAAAAAAAATTTTAAATAGCTGGGCATGGTGGTGCACACCTGTAGTCCCAACTACTCGGGAGGCTAAGAAAGGAAGATCACTTGAGCCCAAGAGGTCAAGGCTTCTGTGAGTTACGATCACACCACTGCATTCCAGCTTGGGCAACAGAGCGAGACTCTGCCTCGAAAAAGCCAAAATGTTCTAAACAAGCAAACAAACAAAAAAATAGGAGTTAAGACCTGCAGGATGCGAGCTAGGGGTCAAGGGTTTCATTTCAAAGCTTTACAATGGGTTTTATTATGTATAATGTTTTATTCTGATTACACAAGGAATTCACACTCATCGAAAGTTCTAACACACCCAAAATATAGAAAGGGAAAGGATCCCATAACATAATCACATCTAGCAGTATATATAATAAACATGTGGCCACCTCATCTAAAGTCATTTTTAGTCACATTACACTATGTTACCTGCTTCTTAATAGACATCCATCTCTGAAATTATCTTAAACACATTTCTTGGGTCCATCTCTCCCAAAGTAGACTACAAACTTCATAAGAGCAGAAATCTTTTATACTATATTCCCAGGGCCTGGGATAGTTCTGGGTGCAGAGTGGGCACCGAAATAATTGCTGAGTCAGTGAGCAGCCTCTGCTCCTGCAAGAGCCGCTATTAGACATATAGAGCTCCAGTTAACAATATATTTACATCTGTCTCTACTTGCTGAGTCAGTGAGCGGCCTCTGCTCCTGAAAGAGCTGCTGCTAGACATATAGAGCTCCAGTTAAAAATATATTTATATTTGTCTCTAATGTAGAAATTGAGCCACGCCAAACCTACTGCTTTTCCCCATGCATCTTGAGACATCGTTTTAAGTCAATACACTAAGATGTACCTAAAGAATCCTCTTAATAGACTCCCATATGAGAGGGGAAAGGTATCATTGTATGGGTATCGAGGTTCTTTTTGTATGGTGGGTTACAGGGTCTCACTCTGTCACCCAGGCTGGAGTGCAGTGGCACGATCCTGGCTCACTGCAACCTCCACCCCTCAGCCTCCCCAGTAACTGGGACCACAAGTGTGTGCTACCACACTCAGTTCATTTTTTCTTTTTCCATTTTTGGTAGAGACGGGGTTTCGCCATGTTGCCCAGGCTAGTTTCAAACTCCTGAGCTCAAGCAACTGCCTCGGCCTCACAAAGTGTGGGGATTACAGGCGTGAGTCAGGGTACTGGCCTCATGGGGTACTTAATTTCCGGTTTTAGGCTGCTTGGTTTTTATGTTGATCTTGCATTATAAAAATCTGCCCATCCCTCGGCACCACGAAGCAAGTACTCTCAAACGCTATTAGCAGAGGTAAAAACAGCACACCTGTATAAAATGCAAAATGTTCACACCCTCGGGTTCAACAATCCACCTCTGAATTTATTCCACAAAAGTAATTGCATAAATTTGCAATGATTCGAAGATGCTTATAAAGAATGGATTATGGCACAACCACATGAGAGAATACTACATGATCTTTAAGAAGAATGAGATTGCTATAAAAAGATGTTGGCCAGGCACAGTGGCTCACGCCTGTAATTCCAGCACTTTGGGAGGCCGAGGTGGGTGGATCACTTGAGGCCAGGAGTTCAAGACCAGCCTAGCCAACACGGTGAAACCTCGTCTCTACTAAAAATACAAAAAAAATTAGCCGGGCATGGTGGCGGATGCCTGTAATCTGCAGCTACTCGGAAGCTGAGGCAGGGGAATCGCTTGAACCTGGAAGGCGGAGGTTGCAGTGAGCCAAGATGGCGCCACTGCACTGCAGTCTGGGCGACAAAGTGAGACTCCATCTCACAAAAAAAAAAAAAAAAAAAAAAAAAAGACGTCTAAGGTTCAGCAAGTAGAAAAAGCACAATCCAAAGTATTGGCTGGGCTCTGCTATGGACAGCAGTCTTATCTCAGAGCTGTGCTACCAGCTCAGGCGTGGAATGCTCCTCCTGCCATGTCCCAGCAGGAATGCGGAAACATAAATACTTTGTATATATGATCCCACCGCTGTAGACATTTTATTAAAGATGTCAGCATAGAAAACCCCTCTGGAAATGCATAACAAAATATTTATGATGGTTACCTGTGGGACATGGGATTATGGGGAGTTTAACTTTCTAAACTCAATTTTTGAAGTTTTAAGAATTACCCATTATTTTTGTAATCAGAAAAACAAGACAAACATGTTTCCTTACACTGTCAGCTGCATCCAGGAATCCCACCATCCTAAGGACCACCTCGGCCAATGACCAAGAGTGGGGATGGGGGACTGAGCAATACTAACCCAAGTCCCACAGTAGAAACCGGCCCTCCCTGTCTTGGGCCTCAGCCCAGGTGGGAAGATCCTGCACCCTCAGCAACTCCATCCTCCAGGAGGATCTGCTCAACCCTCCCCGCCCCCAAGCAAGGCCACAGCTCTAGCTAGTTATGCCCGTTACCCTTCACTAGTACCTGTGACTAACACTTCTGTTTGAAGAAGGCTCTGCAGATCTTTCTAGATTATGCTTCTTAACATGAGAGTAGGAAGCAGCCAGTCATCATGGCCATATGTCCCCCTAGAACTTCCAAGCAGTTCCCCGATCCCAAAAAAGAATGAAGGCTTTGTTAACTACTGGATTCCGCAAAGGATCTCTCCAGCCCACTCAGCTGCTCTAGGAAAGAAACATACTCCTTCTGGTTTGGGGAAGGGGCAAGACCCTGAGGGAATCATCCTCAGCATGGTCCCTCCCTTCCCCAGTTATTACCCCCACCCCAGACCCAAAAGCCAAAACACACATGCTCAGTTCAAAAACTCAGTGGCCTGGGGACAACACATATATTACCTACCTACTACTGGCTTGGAGGCTGCTCAGGGAGAGAACCCTGGTTAGAAAGAGCTACTACCTCTTGGGGCCTTGTCAAGTATTTTGACAACACTGAGGTGCTCAGGCAGCTGGCACCTACCCTGTGTGGTTGGAAGCTGTCAGGTAACACTTGGCCTATTCAAAGGCAGTCCTGCCTGAACATATCCTATCAGGCTCTGAGACATCAGGAAGGAGAAATGCCTAATGCTGAAGCTGGTGGGTGAGGCTTTGCACATTCCCCTGAACCATAGCCCCCCACCCGCTCAGTGTTTCTGCTGGGACTCGGTGGGAGGAGTGTTCCACGCCTAGGCAGGCACCACAGCTCTGAGACAAGAGTGGTGTCCACAGCAGAGCCAAGCCAATACTTTGGAGCCCAAACAGGGGGACATATCGATCACTTACCACAGCAAAACAACAAACATCTACCAGTCAGACAAGAGCTTTATTGATTCTTGTCTCCAGATGGTCACCCTACCACCTCATTGCAAAATGTCTGCCTTTCATCTTAACACCACCTGGCCTGGCCTTATCCCAGAGCTTGCTTGCCCTTGGACCAGTTTATCTTTCAAGCACCTGCTAGTGTACACCTCAATGTCAGCGCTTACAGAACTACAGAGCTGAAACGACCTGGGAAAACCTCAAGTCTAGCCCAGATGCAGAGAGGTCTGGGATCTCTCTCCAAGATATGCTGCCACACATCTCTGTGTCCTCCTCCTACTACTACAGGGAATGGCAGGACTTCCCTTCCCAGCTAGGCTCACTGTGTGCTTGGTTGCTCAGTCCCCCCATTAGAGGCCCTGCTCCAGGCAATTCTGCTGTTTAAGTGACTGGTGAGCAGCACTACTCAGACCAAGGTCACAGGCCAGTTAGCTTCTCTTGGCTTCAGTTCTAGAGTGACCTGAGGAGCAGCCTCAGAAACCTAAGGCGTTCCTTCTCCCAAGGTCTTGAAAAAAAGCAATGTAAGGTGGTTGTCATAAGGCTGCATACAAACTGCTTGATATAAGCCCACGCCCACTGCTAGAGGGGCCTCTTTTTTTTGAGATGGAGTTTCCCTCTTGTTGCCCAGGCTGGAGTGCAATGGTGCGATTTAGGCTCACCACAACCTCTGCCTCCTGGGTTCAAGCAATTCTCCTGCCTCAGTCTCCCAAGTAGCTGGGATTACAGGTGCCTGCCACCACGCCCAGCTAATTTTGTATTTTTCGTACAGATGGGGTTTCACCACGTTGGCCAGGCTGATCTCGAACTCCTCATCTCAGGTGATCCACCGACCTCAGCCTCCCAAAGTGCTGGGATTACAGGCATGAGCCACCATGCCCAGCCTAGAGGGGCCTCAAAGTGAAGAACCGAGTAGCAGTCAGCAGCACGGGCAAAGGGAGCCTCTTCCTTCCCTCAAGAGAAAGACACAGTATTTCATTGGTCTGTCTCCTAGCAGCCAAAACTGGACGCTACACATCAAAAGCGGCAAAGGGTTTTGCAGCAGAGACCAGGGTCTAGGTCAGGTAGCTACCCTCAGCCACAGCTCACTCACCAATGACCAACAGCACAAGGATGACAATGAGAACCACAAAGAAGGTGTTGCCATAGGACACTACCAACTCCACCAGCCGAGACTTGAAAATCTTCTGCCATCTGTGAAGAAGACAAAAAGGACAGGAGCTGAAGAGAAAGCACACACACGGGCTCTAGGGCCCTGAGCAAAATGGAAATCCAGCTTTGCACTCTTCTCCAATGGCCGAATAGCCCACGCAAAGTCAGCCTCCGTGGCTTGCAATTCTCTAATTTGACATCCGTTCAAGACTATTGGAAAAAAGGCCAGGTACAATGGCTCACCTGTAATCCCAGCACTTTGGGAGGCCAAGGTGGGCGGATCACTTGAGGTCAGGAGTGCAAGACCAGCCTGGCCAACATGGCGAAACCCTGTCTCTACTAAAAGTACAAAAATTAGCCAGGCGTGGTGGTGGGCACCTGTAATCCCAGCCACTCAGGAGGCTGAGGCAGGAGAATCACTTGAACCTGGGAGGCGGAAGTTGCAGTGAGCTGAGATCACGCCACTGCACTCCAGCCTGGGCGACAGAGCGAGACCCTGTCTCAAAAAAAAAAAAAAAAAAAGATGCTGGTCCACGTATAGATCGAAATGTCTGGAAAACTAATCTTTTTTTTTTTTTTTGAGACAGAGTCTTGCTCTGTTGCCCAGGCTGGAGTGCAGAGGTGTAAGCCACCGCGCCCAGCCTGGAAAACTAATCTTAAACATGGGTAGTTGGCTGGGCGCAGTGGCTCACATCTGTAATCCCAGCACTTTGGGAGGCTGAGGTGGGCAGATCACCAGACCGGCCTGGCCAACATGGTGAAATCCCATCTCTACTAAAAATATATATTTAAAAAAAAAAAAAATTAGCTGGGCATGTTGGCAGGCACCTGTAGTCCCAGCTACTCGTGAGGCTGAGGCAGGAGAACTGCTTGAACCCGGGAGGTGGAGGCTGCTGTCAGCCGAGACCACACCACCGCACTCCAGCCTGGGTGACAGAGCAAGACTCTGTCTCAAAATAAAAACAAAAACAAACAAAAAAACCACAACAACAAAAAGAAAACATACTGGTGGTCTCCGAAAAGGGAAACTTACTTTTCATTGTACTCCCCTTTGTAATATTCAAATGTTTGCCCCATACATGTTATTTCTTTAAACTGTCTTTCCACATGATAAACCTTGGTTTGTCTATATCCCCCCACCCTGTTATGATGAGATGGACCCCAGACCTCACATCATTTCCATCCACAAATGCTTTGGGATGCAGCTCTCAGAAGAGATTTCAGAAGTGTTTACATATTGTTCAAAT
This sequence comes from Pongo pygmaeus, assembly GCF_028885625.2. Lineage (NCBI taxonomy): Eukaryota > Metazoa > Chordata > Mammalia > Primates > Hominidae > Pongo > Pongo pygmaeus. Next base: position 158,683,858 of record NC_072396.2, read on the forward strand.
TAACAAGAAGCCCTCATCATCAGGGCTAGAGCTGAAAATGCCAATCACTGCAGGCAATGATATTTGTTTGAATCCGGACCCAGCAAGGTACCGATCTGGCATTCGGTAGATAAACGTCTTAAATCCCTCTTATTCTGGAAGCTCCCCCTTCCCTCTCCCTCTTTCATTTGCTTTTCCAGTTTGCTTTGTGTAGAAATCAGATTGTCTGTCCTCTAAAGCTTCCCAGATTAAAGCTCCCCGGGGCCCTCTATCTCTGCATGTCTTGTCAACTGTACGAAGGTGTGGTTTTCTGCAAGAATCCTCCTCAGACAGCACTGTATACTTTCTATGGTATCACATCAGAGATAATTTTTCACAAAAAAACGGCTTTTAAAAATACCTGTGGAGATTTGGCCTTATTCGTAATATCGTAATTTAAATAGGGATGTGTTCGGGTATTATACATAATTAAAATTAATCTCCAATTTACTTTTAACAGGTCCTCTGTTCATTAAAAGGGAATATGGCTTCATCCTCCACAGGCTGAGTAATGTTCATGCAGCCACTGCACAATGCCAGTGAGACTAGTTAGGAGGACAAGAGTCACCAAATCAGCAACAACGTGACCCAGTGGTGCAAGTCTTCCGAATCCCACGCTACCGTCCCAGCACCCCGTGGACCAAGAGTAGGTGGGAGGGCATCATTTCCAGAACTGTAGCATAGATCTTCCTGCCTCTCGGGGGCATTCTGAAGACCAGAAGGCAGGGGACACAGGAAAAGGAACTGAGCAAGTCATGACGAAGCAGAACCCTGGGGAGGGTTGGCAATAACAAACACAACCCCTGCCACCCCCACCCCAGACAGGTTCTACCTGTTCCATCGGGTCCCAATTCCAGGGTCCACCAGCTGCACACACCAGTCCCAGGGCTAGGGCACAGGCACCCTCCTGCCTAACTCGCCTGCTTGCTCCACAGGCCATACCTTTTAGGAGAAATGAAGGGAATGCAGAGAAGCAACACAACAAAGACCTCCGCATAGAGGAAGGTGGCAACTGCAGTCCACTGCAGACTCATCCTGTTACTAGAAGGTTTCCCACAGGGAGATGTGAGCTTGTTTCCTGGCAGGGCACAAAAGGAACAGGACTTGTAAGCGCTGGGCAGCCAAGAACATCCAGTTCAGTTACCCTGCGAGGCTGGGGCCGCCACTCTCCACCCTGACCCCCTGCACTTTGCTTCAGAGTCTCTGATGCGCTGGCGGAAGCAGGGCTCCACTCGGCAGGGCCTCTTGGCCAGCAGCGTTCACAGGCCCCACAAACTTCCGTTCGCTGGTCAGTTACCTGCCCCCTCCAGCACGTGTGTCAACACGTTCAGAGCGGCCTCTCCCGACGATCCCTGCCCCAGGAAGCCCGAGATTTCCGATGCCCGTTTAACTGAAAGGCGTTCTTCGGGAAGAGCAGTGCCAGGGCACCAAGAGGAGGACGCCTCGGCACCCATCGGGTGCTCCCTTCCCCGCCAGACAGAACTCAGCCGCAGAGGAGGGCGCTCGGGGGGCCCAAATCCCCGCTACCAGGCGGGCCCAAGGCCGCACCTAGTCCAAGCGCTGCCGACGCCCCCGCCTCCCACCGTTCCCACGGCGCCCGCGGAGAGAAACCGGCACCTCCCTCGAGGATCAAGCGGCCTTCCGCCCGGGGCCGCTTCGCCTCCGGTGGGCTGGAGGCCCGCAAGAGCGACTCCTAGAGGGCAGGATTCGGGACCAAGCGCAAAGGCAGGTCTCGACCAAGCACCTCAAGGCCCCATACGGAGAAAGTTCTAGACACAGTGTCCTCAGAAGCCAGGGGTCCTTCCAGTAGCCCTCGCGGGCCACAGCGCCCACCCAGAGCGAGAACCGACCGCGAGCACCGGGGGGCCCCCCGACTTGGCCCCGGCCTGGCACACCGTCCCGGAGGCCCAGCCCGGCCGCTCCTCCAGGTGGGGCTTCCCCGCCCCGCCCCCAAGACCAGCTTCTGGAGGCGCCGCCCGGTTTCCCTTCGCCCCTGCCTCTCACACCCAGGTAGGCTGCGGGCCCCGAGATTCCCCGGCCCCCGGGCCTCCCCGCGCCGCTCGCCTCTCTCCCTCGTTGATGGGCCGGGGAGGCTCGGCGGTCCCGGAGCCCAGCCCGGCGCGCGGAGCCCGCTCACCGAGTTTCCCACAGTCAGCGTTCAGGCCCCGCCGCAGCAACCGAACTCTCCCACAACAGCCCCGGCCCCGGCCCCGGCCCCGCCCCTCATCCCGCGGCCGGAAACCGGAAGCGCCCGCCGGGCACCGCCCACCAGTCCTCGCGAGGCCCCGGAGGCTCCGCCCACCTCCGCTTCCCGCCCCGCCCCGGAGCGGAGGGGCGGCGCTCCGAGCGCGAGAGCAAGAGGCGCCTCGGGCTCCGGGCGCACAGAGCGGGGTGGAGCGAGCACGCGGGCGGGGCGGGGCTTTGGCGGGCCTGCGACGGCCGCTTCTCTAGTCCGCGCCGCCGTCCCACGTCTCTGTGGTGCGGGAGGGGCCCCGCCGAGGGACGAGAACGGGAGGTGGGGGGGGGTGGGCGGACCCCGCCGAGGGCGAGAACAGGGTGGGGCCCCCGCGCCCGGACTCCGCCCCTCGCCCCTCCTCCGCCTCCTCCCCTTCCCCCGACTCGCCCCTGGGGAGGAGTGGGTGGGGATTCTGGGCCGGTGGCGGAGTCACTGTCGCTTCAGCCAGGCTGCGGAGCGGACGGACGCGCCTGGTGCCCCGGGGAGGGGCGCCACCAGGGGAGGAGGAGGAGAAGGTGGAGAGGAAGAGACGCCCCCTCTGCCTGAGACCTCTCAAGGCCCTGACCTCAGGGGCCAGGGCACTGACAGGACAGGAGAGCCAAGTTCCTCCACTTGGGCTGCCCGAAGAGGCCGCGACCCTGGAGGGCTCTGAGCCCACCGCACCAGGGGCCCCAGCACCACCCCGGGGGCCTAAAGCGACAGTCTCAGGGGCCATCGCAAGGTTTCCAGTTGCCTAGACAACAGGCCCAGGGTCAGAGCAACAACCCTTCCAGCCACCTGCCTCAACTGCTGCCCTAGGCACCAGCCCCAGTCCCTGCGCGGCGGCCAGCCCAGGTGACATGCCGGTGCTCTCCAGGCCCCGGCCCTGGCGGGGGAGCACGCTGAAGCGCACGGCCGTGCTCCTGGCCCTCGCGGCCTATGGAGCCCACAAAGTCTACCCCTTGGTGCGCCAGTGCCTGGCCTCGGCCAGGGGTCCTCAGGCGCCCGCCGGGGAGCCCACGCAGGAGGCCTCCGGGGTCGCGGCGGCCAAGGCTGGCATGAACCGGGTATTCCTACAGCGGCTCCTGTGGCTCCTGCGGCTGCTGTTCCCCCGGGTCCTGTGCCGGGAGACGGGGCTGCTGGCCCTGCACTCGGCCGCCCTGGTGAGCCGCACCTTCCTGTCGGTGTATGTGGCCCGCCTGGACGGAAGGCTGGCCCGCTGCATCGTGCGCAAGGACCCGCGGGCCTTTGGCTGGCAGCTGCTGCAGTGGCTCCTCATCGCCCTCCCTGCTACCTTCGTCAACAGTGCCATCCGTTACCTAGAGGGCCAGCTGGCCCTGTCGTTCCGCAGCCGTCTGGTGGCCCACGCCTACCGCCTCTACTTCTCCCAGCAGACCTACTACCGGGTCAGCAACATGGACGGACGGCTTCGCAACCCTGACCAGTCTCTGACGGAGGACGTGGTGGCCTTTGCCGCCTCTGTGGCTCACCTCTACTCCAACCTGACCAAGCCACTCCTGGACGTGGCTGTGACTTCCTACACCCTGCTTCGGGCAGCCCGCTCCCGTGGGGCTGGCACAGCCTGGCCCTCGGCCATTGCCGGCCTCGTGGTGTTCCTCACAGCCAACGTGCTGCGGGCCTTCTCGCCCAAGTTCGGGGAGCTGGTGGCAGAGGAGGCACGGCGGAAGGGGGAGCTGCGCTACATGCACTCGCGTGTGGTGGCCAACTCGGAGGAGATCGCCTTCTATGGGGGCCACGAGGTGGGGCAGGTTGGGGTGCTGGGCACAGAGGGAAGCGTGTGGCAGGGAGGCCTGGGGGCAGGCAGCCGTGAGCGGTGGGGACAGTCCGGGGCGGGCCGGGGCTGATGCCAAAGGTGTGGGCAGGCCATGGGAGAGCGGGGCTGGGGTCGGCAGGGCCTTTGGGCAGCCGTGGACTCAGGTGCCACAGTGGAGAGGCAGGAAGGCTGGGTGGGGACTGTCCTGTGCTGGTTGCCTGCATGCTCGAGGCCACTTCTGCTTCCTCTCCTCCTCAAGGAGGTTGTCCTGGCCTTAGAGCTGCGATCCTAGCGGTTTGAGCCTCGAGAGCTCCTGCCCGCCCCACTCCTACAGCCAGCCAGGAGGAGACGCCTGCCATTCGTGAGCGGGGACCGAGGGACGCAGCCTGCTGCCTAGCCCCTCCTGGGCCCTTGGGCCCTTTGAAGGCCGGCATCCAGCAGAGCTGGCTGGCCAGGCAGGCCGGCATTATGGGCATGACTCAGCCCAAGCGGAGGTTAATGAGCAGCGCCCAGCGCAGCAGTGGGACTTGGGGTCAAGGCCACCCCCGCCTGAGCCCACAGGCCTGCCCGGCTACCAACTGGCTCAGCTGCCTTCCCGGGCCCCCAGACCAGAGATGCCGGGCCCAGGCCGCCACTGCGACGGGACACACTTCCTGCTCGTGGCGTGGCTGTCCTTCCGCCCTGTCTGTCTCCTGGCTCCCTGGTGGGCCGGGCCGGCGGGCCAGGCAGGCGCTGGGAAAGGTTACTCCAGGTCAATGCTCCCTTTATCTCGCCTCAGCCCCTCCCCTTCCTTGTGCCTGGGGTTGCAGCTGCCTTGGGCCCTGCTCTCTGCGACTCAGTTTCGGTTCCCGGTGCTTCTTGGGAGGAGGGGCACAATGGCATCCATCCCCCGAAGGCCTGTGTGTGCTCCCTGGGTCAGGTGGCCTCTTGCCCTGGGACCTTGTCTCACTGGCTGTGCACCAGCAGAGAAGCAGGCTTGTCCCCGAATTCCACGGAGAGGGGCATCCCGGGTGTGGGCCAGACTGCAGATTCAGAGAAAAGGTCCCTGGACTTCAGCCACCACCCCGGCTTCCTTCTCCTCTTCTCCCGCATGCTGGGCTGCAGGGCCTTGGCAAGCAGCTGCAGCCTTGGGCGAGGCGCTTGGCACATTCCCTGCAGCTACATTGTCAGCCTTGGCTGGCACCCCTGCCAGCTCCCAGCACGAGTCTGGATTGCCAGGGTGCTTGCTTCAGGAATGGGAGATCGGGCTTGCAGGAAGCTCAGCTGTGCAGGCCGACCTGGGTGGCGGGGACAGAAGAGAGATCACTGGTTCTTTGAAGGCCTTCGTCCGGGCTAGCTTCAGGAAGTAGCACATTGGCCAAGAGGGTTTGTTGGCCAGGGCAGGAGGGCCCCGTGTGCATTCACAGCCTGTCTGCATAGGCCTCGGCTGGAAAGCTGTGTGGGGTGATAGGACCCCTCGGGTGGCATGTGGCCCATGGCAGTCCCACTGGCTGATGTCCCCGTGGACACTGGCCTAGGCTCAGATCAGGGCAGAAGCAGCTGACTGGCTGGAGGGCACTCAGCAGAGTATTCTGTCCTTCCTGGGATTGCCACGAGGAGGCTTATTGAAACACACATGCACACGATCTCTTGCTTGAGAACAAAGTAAAGCTCTCTTGATAAGTCTAAGCATCATTTACAAGAATGTGGTTCTCCTGGCAGCTCTGCCACTGTGGTCCAAATTCCCACACTGGTTGCCACCATCAGGCTGTATGGGCTTGGGCAGGCCACTTTGCCTCCCTGGGCTTCAGTGTTCTGTGTACAGTGGGCATGTGAATACACATGCAGTGGGACGTGGGGAGAATCAGATGCAGAGGCGTGAAAGCACTTGGCAAACAGTGGCAGGCTAGGCAGCTGTCATCAGATGGCTGTGGGGAGGCAAGGCTGGGGTGCGTGCCCCTGGACTGAGCCCAGAAATTCGCAACCCCTTGGCTACCTTGCTGGGAGCACTTCCCAACACCTCCCACCTCCCCAGCCTGTCTGACTGCTGCTGCCACCTCTTCCCTGCGGATGTCCCTTTCCCCACCTGCTGGTGTCCTGACGTAGTGGTGGCCAGTGCAGGAAGGGGGACAGAAGGACAGGAGAGGCCTACCCACTGCTGAGGGAGCGAGGTCCAGGCTCAGCAGTGGGGACATCCACTGGGGCAAGTCCTGTAGGGCCCAGCTCAGGAGCGCATCCTCCTGGTTTCAGTGGGAAAATGCCATGCAAATTTCTCACCAAAAGGAACTGTGGGAAAGTTGAGGGGAGAGGGGGCCTAAATAGGCCCAGACTGTTGAACCGAGTTTTTCAGAACCAAGAGACAGGGTCTCACTGTGCTGCCCAGGCTGGGGTGCAGTGGCGCCATCACTGCAGCTTCAAACTCCAGGGCTCCAGCGATCCTCCCACCTCAGCCTCCCGAGTAGCTGGTGTGTGCCACCACGCCTGGCTAATTTTTTTTTTTTTAATTATTTTTGGTAGAGACGGCATCTCACCATGTTGGCCAGGCTGGTCTCCAACTCCTGAGCTCAGGCAATCCTCCCACCTCAGCCTCTCAAAGTGCTGGGATTGCAGGTGTGAGCTACTGCACTCAGCCCAAGAGCACTGCCTTTTACTGTCCTATGCTGCTCTTTGCTTAGTTTAGGGGGGAAAAATTAGAGCTGATGGATGATCTCTCGAGCCAGGAGGAGGGGGCTGGCAGGGAGCCCAAAGAAATGGGCTCAGCAGAGGACAGAAACAAGGTGACTAGAGAGGGAGTGGAGAGGGGACGGGAGCCGCACTGTGACATCAGCCAGTCCCTTATACCCCCTCACACCTTGAGTTGGAGACCTGGCCCCACCCAATCGTAACCTCTGGCTCTCGGCCTTCTGATGGCCACCATGGCACAGCGTGTGTGAGTGGCACGGGGAGACCCTGACCATCGTGTCTGTCACCCCCCACAGGTGGAGCTGGCCCTGCTACAGCACTCCTACCAGGAGCTGGCCTCGCAGATCAACCTCATCCTTCTGGAACGCCTGTGGTATGTCATGCTGGAGCAGTTCCTCATGAAGTATGTGTGGAGTGCCTCGGGCCTGCTCATGGTGGCTGTCCCCATCATCACTGCCACTGGCTACTCAGAGTCAGGTGAGACCCAGGGCTCCAAGAGGATCCAGGCCAGGGGTCCGTCCCCCATACTGCTGGGTGCTGAGCTCACGAGGGCCCAACTCAGCCAGCCCGCCGCCCACTTCTGCTGCCGGGGCCACCGAGGCCCTGCTGCCATCCTTGATGCTTTCAGAGGTCGGGCTTGCCTTGCCCCTCCTTGTTGCCTTTTGCCCTGCGGCGCACCTCACGCCCTTTGTTACCACTCAGCCAAGCCCAGGACTGCAAGTCAGGAACACTACGTGTTGCTTCTCCAGGCACAGATACCCTCACCCACCTGTCCCTGTCCTCAACCCAACTGTGACTTAGAGGTGGGAGGATGTGCGGAGTACCTGGAGTGTACACTTCATCACTCCAGCCTTGGTTTCCTCGCCCTGAAACAGCTCTTGCAGGTTGCAAAGGGGAAAGACCTCCACCCTAAGGTGTTTTAGAGGAGTGGGAAGCCTGTTCTACCTGTTATTTTAGTGATAAGATTCAAGATTTAGGTTTCTGCATTCTTGTTGTTTTTGTTTGTTTGTTTTATTTTCTTTTTGGCTTTTGAAACAGGAGTCTGACTGTCGCCCAGGCTGGAGTGCAGTGGCGCGACCTTGGCTCACTGCAGCCTTGACTTCCCAGGCTCAAGTGATCCTCCCACTTCAGTCTCCCCAGTAGCTGGGACTACAGGCACAAGCCACCATACCTGGCTAATTTTCATATTTTTGGTAGAGACAGGGTTTCGCCATGTTGCCCAGACTGGTCTCGAACTCCTGGTCAGGTGATCCTCCCGCCTCAGCCTCCCAAAGTGCTGGGATTACAGGCGTGAGCTGCCACACCCAGCCTGCATTCTTGTTTTGTTCCTCTGCTGGATTGCAACTTCTGCATTTGATTTTTAGTCCATTAGTGGTTACCCTTTAAAAGATCAACACACGGCCCGGCACAGTGGCTCACGCCTGTAATCCCAGCACTTTGGGAGGGCGAGGCGGGCGGATCACGAGGTCAGGAGGTCGAGACCATCCTGGCTAACACGGTGAAACCCCGTCTCTACTAAAGATACAAAAATTTAGCCGGGCGCGGTGGCGGGCGCCTGTAGTCCCAGCTACTCGGGTGGCTGAGGCAGGAGAATGGCATGAACCCGGGTGGCGGAGCTGGCAGTGAGCCGAGATAGCGCCACTGCACTCCAGCCTGGCCAAAAGAACGAGACTTCATCTCAAATAAAAATAAAAATAAAAAACAAAAGATCAACACGCATACTTGTTAGGTTAATCAATAGCTCCGCCTCCTCCTGGACCTTAGAACACAGAAGCAGCCCCGTGGGGCATGGCGTCATAGCCCAGCCAAGAGTTGGATTTGTACCTAGTTTTTCCTCTTTGCTTTCGCCCTATCCACGCGTGTTGAAACTCGCTCACGTTTGCTGAGTTCTGTGCTCACCATTTCGTTCCTACATCTCAATTTCTCTTCTATGTTCCGTTATCTTCCTCCAGATAGACATGTTTTTAGTTTTTTGTTTGTTTATTTGTTTTTTAACTCACAACTATACTCAGGACAAACAGTCATCAGTACTTCTAGTTGTGGTTGGTTTCTTAAAAAGGTTCTTGGATTTAGCAAGGATTTTGTCATGGGAAATTCTTGATTATTTTATTGTAATTATTTGTGTTGTTTCATTTTTTTGTTTGTTTGTTTGTTTTTTGTAAAGGCAGGTTCTCGCTGTGTTGCCCAGGCTAGTGTGGAACTCCTGGGCTCAAGCGGTCCTCCCGCACTGGCATCTCAAAGTGCTGGGATTACAGACGTAAGCCACTGCACCCAGCCTGTTGTAATTCTTGATTATTTTTGTTGAAAATGTTTCTATTTCGCCCTCATTCCCAAGCTAAAGTTGAGTTACGCAATGGAGTCTAGGTGGACTGTTCTTTTCTCTCAGCCCTTTCAAAATGTGTCATTGTCTCCCTGCTTCTTCTGTAGCTGCTGACAAATCTGTAGCTACTAACAAATTGTCCTCCCTGAGTACCCTGTGTTTTTTTTTCTGGGTACTTTGATCACTTTCTTTCTTTTTGGCATTCTGCAGTTTCACTATGACATGTTTAGGTGTCAGTTTTTGTTGATTCTGCTTGAGACTTGTTATATGTCCTTTGAATATTTGAGTTTTTCAACCATTCTGGAAGATTCTCAGCTATTAGCTTTTCAGATATTGCCTGACTCTCATTCTTTTTTCCTGTTCTTCTAGAACTGGCAGCCAGTGCTGGACTTCTGACTCTCTTCATTGTGTCTTTTGGTTTCTGTTTACTGTTTCCCATCTCACACTGTCTGTGCTGAATTCTGGGGATGCCCTGAGGCCTTCTTCCTGCTTGCTCATTTTCCAGTTCACCAGTTTTCTCTTTGGCCATGTCTAATTGGAATTTTGTTCACATTTCAGTGGCTGTTTTGTAAGTTCTATTTCATTCTATTTCAAATAGAAATTTGAAAATGGACATTTCCTTTTTCAAGTAGAAATGTCAGGCTGTTTCTGTGTCTTATTTGCTCATCTTTTTGACTGCTCCTTTTATGCTGTGTATCACGTTAGTCATACTTACCCCACCGTCTCTATCCAATGGTTTGGTTAGCTTCAGTTCTTGGGAGTATCATTCACCTGTCTTCTGTCTGCTGGTCTTCACTCGTGGTGGATCATTTCCTTGTGGGTTTTGCAACAGAACTTCTATGGGGATTGGTGTGGCCTCAATGGAGGGTATAAGTCCATATTTCCTTCTGTTTTGCCCAAGCACTCCAGGGTAAGCAGTTGGAGGCCGTTAGTTAGTGCAGAGGGGATGGTTCCTGAATTGAGAGGTGGTTTCATTTGAATTCATTTGAACTCCAGGCACATTGTTACAAATTCTTAGAGGAGGCTTTTTGTTCATTGCGCATAGAGCCCAGGCTAAGCAAGGAAAGCTTCCTGGTCTTTGCCCTGCCTGCCTCTGGGGCTTTCAAAGGATCACCTGGCTGTCTGCTTCTCTTTGCTCCCGGGAGTTTCCCTTGCTTTCCGTCAAGCTTGGCTCTGCTCGAAATAGTGTCATAGTTTACCCAGTTTGGTGGGAAGAGGGTTTTCAATTTATAAACAGAAGTCTGATTCTCTCCCTGTTCCTGTTTCCACCTCGGGGCTTCCATGCCCTCAACTGTCTGTGTCATCCTCTGGGTGACTCACCAAGAGGAAGGATCTAATTCAGGGACTGCACATCAAGGGCAGCCTTGATGCCGGCATGGGTGCCCAGCCCAGTCAGCACACCTAGCCCTGGGCACCGAGACAGCCTGCGAGACAGCACCTGCAGCCGCTTCGCTCCATGGCTGCCATTGGTTGCATCGGGGTGCTCCCTGCCCTGAAGGCCTAGGACTTTTCTGAGCCTCTGCTGTGCCAGGTTTTGTGGGCTCCTGGCCCTGCTCCGGTGGTCGTCAGAGCCAGCAGCCTTTGAAGGCTGTGAAGTGCTCCCTTTCCCTTGGCTTGATTGGCTCTGTCCTGTGGCCTTCTGTTTTTTTTTTGGGGGGGAGGCTTTTGAGATGGAGTCTCACTCTGTCTCCCAGGCTGGAGTGCAGTGGCACAATCTCGGCTCACTGCAACCTCCATCTTCCGGGTTCAAGTGATTCTCCTGCCTCAGCCTCCAAAGTAGCTGGGACTACAGGTACACGCCACCATGCCTGGCTAATTTTTGTATTTTTAGTAGAGATGGGGTTTCGCCATGTTGGCCAGGCTGGTCTTGAACTCCTGACCTCAAGTGATCCACCTGCCTCGGCCTCCCAAAGTGCTAGGATTACAGGTGTGAGCCACTGTGCCTGGTCCTGTGGCCTTCTTATTTCCCCAAATGCCAGGCCTGCTCTGTCTTGGGGCCTGTGCCAGGAGCACTCTTTCCTCTGCTGCCCTGTGGTGCAGCCCCCCTAGGCAAGGCCCGACCTGCCCACCGCCACCTTTCCTGTCTCCTTCCCTGCCCCACTGCTCTCCCGAGCACTCAACACCCCGTCAGTGGCGCTTTTCTCTCTCCCTGCCATGGACTGCAAGCTCCGTGGGGTCAGGGATTTTTGTCTGTTTTGTCCCTGCTGTGTCCCCTACACCGGGTGGCTAGTGAGGGCTCCAGGTGCTTCAAGGAGGTGGAGCGCACTGGGTGGGAAGGCAGGCTCTTACCGGTTGGGGAAGATTTAGATAAGCTTTGCTGGGCTGGTGTGCAAAGCAGGTGGGCTCAGGAGATGGGCAAGGCCTGTGGCTCCCACTCCAGCCCTGAGGCCTTGCTCTGTCCAGCTCTGGGGCCCTGGCCTTAGTCGCCCAAGGCTCCAAGAGAACCCGCAGAGGGCAGCTGGTTCTACGCCAGGATGCCCTGGGCACAAAGACTTGCAGACCCTTCCCTTTGTCCACAGCGACTGTCCAGCTCTCAGAACACCTGGGGAGGAGGGCTGTGTCCTTGAGAGCACCGTGGGAAGGAAGGTCCAAGGCCTTCGACCTTTAGGATTAATGTCCCCACCCCACCAGCCCAATCTAGTTCCCTGGTTTCCCGGGCCAGGCCCCTTTCCACCCTGCATGGCCCTGAGCAGATACCACGTTGCATGTCTTCCCCCAGCCCCCAGCCAATGATACCTGAGGCTTCCCCCTCAGGATCACACACGCCCCTTGATACAGTCCTCAGGTCCTTCACAGGACATTCCCACCACTTCAGCCACACCCCAGCACCCTCAGAGGCGGCCTTCGCCCTTGCTCCCCACCTCTGCTCCTGTGGGGACTCTAAGGATCAGGAAACTGAGAGTCAAGGCCATTGATGAGGGTCAGGGGTGCTGCCACGGGGCCTAGAGTGTGACAGAGAAGCAAATTAAGACAGGAGCAGCTCCTGGGAGAAGCAGACACCAAACAATACGGCTGCTGACCCAGAGGTCAAAAACCGTGGCATAAAGGGGGCAGTCAGGAAGTGGGACATAAGGCCGGGCGTGATGGCCAACACCTGCAATCCCAGCATCTTCGGAGGCCAAGGCGAGTGGATCACCTGAGGTCAGGAGTTTGAGACCAGCCTGGCCAACTTGGTGAGACTCAGTCTCTACTAAAAATACAAAAACAATTAGGTGGATTTGGTGGCAGGCGCCTGTAATCCCAGCTACTCGGGAGGCTGAGGCACAAGAATCCCTTGAACCTGGGAGGCAGAGGTTGCAGTGAGCTGAGATCACACCACTGCACAGCAGCCTGGGCAACAGAGCAAGACTCCATCTCAAAAAAAAGAAAAGAAAAGAAAAAAAAAAGAAATTGTCGTTTCAAAGCCAAACAGCCCTGGGCGTTGGATGACAAAGTTCAGATGTGCCCCAGGAGGGGCGACATCAGTGGTGCAGGACAGAGGGCCGGTAGAAGGAGCTGGCTGTACCCAGAAACAAAACCAGATGCCTACTGGTGCATTTTAAAAATCAACGTTATTGAGACGTAATTAACATACCATACAATTCATCCTTTTCCACGTACAGTTTAAATTCATTCACAGAGCTGTGCAGCCATCACCACTAACTCCAGAATGTTTTATTTTTATTTTATCGCCCAAAGAAACCCCAGACCCATGAACAGTCACTCCTCATTCCCTCTCTCTAGCCCCTGGCACCCACTCATCTGCTTCCTGTCTCTGTGGATTTGCCTATCTGGACATTTCCTAGAAATGGAATCATGTGGGCTGTGGCATTTTGTGACTAGCTTCCTTCACTGAGCATCATGGTTTTAAGATTCGTCCATGTCATAAGATGAATCAGTCCTTCATTCCTTTTCATGGCTGAATAATATTCCATTGTGTGCATAGACCACAATTTCTTTATCCATTCATCCCTTGATGGACATTTTGGGTTTCTTCATGTTTTGGCTATTGTGAATAACGCTGCTGTGAACATCCATGGACAAGTCTCTATGTGTGCAGATATTTTCGTTTCTCCTGGGTGTGTGTAGCTAGGAGTAGAATTGCCAGGTCACACGGGAACTGGACGGTTCACTTTTTAAGGAGCTGCAAGACTGTTCTCCACAGTGGCTGCCCCATTTTACCTTTCCGCCAGCAGTGTTGGAGGGTTCCACCTTTTCATCGTGGCTAGCACTGGTTATCATCTCCTTTGTATTCTAGCCACCTAGTGGGTGTGAGGCAGTATCTCTTGGTGGTTTTGATTTGCATTTCCCTGATGACTAATGACCTGAGCCTCTTTTGATGTGCTGAGTGGCCATTTGTATGTCTTCTTTGGAGAAATGTCTGTTCACGTCCTTCGCCCATGTGTGATCGGGTTATCTCTGTCGTTGAGTTCTAAAAGCTCTTTGTATATTCTGGATACTGCACCCTCATCAGATGTGTGGTTCACCAGTCCAGAGTTTTCTCCCAGTCTGTAGGTTGTCTTTTTCACTGTCTCGGTGTTGTCCTTTGGTGCACAAAAGTGTTGAGTTGAATGAGGTTCAGTTGATCTGTTTTTCTCTCGTTGCTCATGCTTTTGGTGTCCTAGTGAAGGAACTGTTGCCATATCCAAGGTCATAAAGTTTTATCCCATTTTTTTCTGAGAGTTTCATACTTTGGGCTACACTACACATCAGCCTTTGATGTGCTCTGGGTTGGTTTGTCTGTATGGTGTGAGGGGTCCCTCTCTTGCACATGGAGAGAAAGAGAGGGAGATCTGGTTGCCCCGGCACCGTTTGCAGAAGAGCCTCGCCTTTCTCTCCAGTGGCTCATTTTTGACTTTACGCTATCTCTGTCCTGCCCCTCCCCGCCCCGCCACCCACCCCTCTGGGGCTTTGCAGATGCAGAGGCTGTGAAGAAGGCAGCCTTGGAAAAGAAGGAGGAGGAGCTGGTGAGCGAGCGCACAGAAGCCTTCACTATTGCCCGCAACCTCCTGACAGCGGCTGCAGATGCCATTGAGCGGATCATGTCGTCGTACAAGGAGGTACCCCTGGCCCAGCCCCACTCTTGCCATCCTTGCCATGCTTCTCTCCCTGCAACTGGCAGGGGCTGAGCCAGGGTCACCCTCCCTCAGGTGACGGAGCTGGCTGGCTACACAGCCCGGGTGCACGAGATGTTCCAGGTGTTTGAAGATGTTCAGCGCTGTCACTTCAAGAGGCCCAGGGAGCTGGAGGACGCTCAGGCAGGGTCTGGGACCATAGGCCGGTCTGGTGTCCACGTGGAGGGCCCCCTGAAGATCCAAGGTAAGGCTGTCCCCTCCCTATGAGTGACCCCGCCCCTGCTGCTACTGCAGGTGCTGACCTGCTGCCCCAGCTCCTCCCATTCCCGCTCCCTCACTCAGGGACCTCCATGTGCTTCTGGCCCATCCCAGTCCACCCAGGACGGGAGGGCTGCCCGGCAGGGTCTTTGAGGACTTTGGCCTGGTCGAGCTGGGCCCCTGGAAGGTTTCCCGGGGAGAGGTGCTGGTCCACCCGCCTTCCTTCCCAGACAGTAGCTGCCGGCCACCCTACTGACTCGCCCTTTGAGGGCCCCAGCCTGGATTATTCATTCAAAACAAGGGGGATGTGGTCCCCTCACCCATGCAGGACAGCAAGAGAAAGTTCCAGTCAGTGTGCCAGCTGCTGGCTGCCATGGGAGGCAGGTGCTGCAGAAGGGGGTGGCGGCCCAGGGCACCGTACTAGACACTGGAGGAAGAGTTCAGCTTGTTGGAAGACCTGGCTGTGTTCCCTAGGGACCCTGGACCACAGGCTTCTGGTCAGGAACCAGCTGCCATGCTGCCAGGGATGGGAATGAGGGCGTGCAGCCGGGGGCACACAGACTCCCCAGAATGCAGAGGGGTCGCCACCACTCCTTCTCCACCCCACCCCCACTGTGCTGTCTCTGCAGGCCAGGTGGTGGATGTGGAGCAGGGGATCATCTGCGAGAACATCCCCATCATCACACCCTCAGGAGAGGTGGTGGTGGCCAGCCTCAACATCAGGGTAGGTCCAGCGGGGAGGGTGTCAGCCACGCACATATGCAAGCCTCAGCCCTTGGCTTCTTGCCTGTCTGTGCTGGCAATAGCCATTGTCCCTAGATCTACGTGGCAGGTGGGCCAAGGTCAAGGTGAGAGACCAATGTGTCTCTGACTGTTCATCCTAGGGCAACAGAGGCAGGGCTGATAAAAGAGACTAGTGATACCAGGATTGACCAAGGTTCACCCTGGCGTTCCTGGCCCTATCATCTGATGCCAACTCCCCACACTCCTAAGAAAGCCAAGACCCAGGCGAGGGGGCTCTGGTTCAAACCTTGCTGCTCGACCTCCCTGGGAAGGCCACAGCAAGGAATCCACAGATCACCTGTGTCCCCAGCCAGGGGTTTGGACAGGGCTTTGGGGAGTAATGGAGTGAGGGGGAGACTGGGGTGGAGGGACAGGTAGAGAAGTGACAAGGAATCACTCATTCATTCACTCATTTAACCAATGTGCCCTGAACTCTGAGCCGGGCACCAGAAACCCGAGGTAAATCAGGAGCCCTGCACTAAGGGAGTCTTCACTGTGGAGGGGCACTAAAGTGTTACAAAGGTCTCCAGGTAGACAGCTGTTCAAGGGACAGTGGGGGTCACAAGAAGAGTGGTCAAAGTCCCTGGGGGTGGTGGGGGTGGGATGAAGCCTTGCCCAGGAGTTGCTGCGAGCGAGTGGGCAGGCAGCTGAGGGTAGAGGAGTGAGGGGACGTGGGCCTGAGGGGCAGCTCACGCAGGAGGAAGCAGAGAGGAGGGGCATGCCAGGGAGGCGGGGGCCGGCACAGGTGGTCATCCCTCACCGCCGGCAGTGGCCCCTCCTAGGATGTCGGGGGAGCTGATCACCAGTGAGTCCGAGGAGGGTGGTTTCCAGGCTGGCTGCGGGCAGCACAAGCAGGCACGGGCAGCAGGCAAGCTCATGGGGCCCCTGTGCGCAGGGCCACAGCTGCTCAGGAAGCCGGGTATGCGAGATGGGGCAAGGCCCAGGCCCCGCCCCTCAGGAGGGGACAGTCAGATGGCTGCATTAGCATACTGTGGCTGCAGTCACAAAGCGTTACAAACTTTGAGTGGCTTTCCCAGCAGAGATGGCCTCTCTCCTGGCTGAGGAGTCCAGCAGTCCGAGAGGAAGGCACAGGCGGGGCGGGCTCCTGCCAAGGACCGAGAAGGCGCCTCCACTCGGGGCCCCTGTCCCAGCTTCTGCTCTGCTGCCCATCTGCGGGCTTCCTTGGCTTCTGCCACGGCAGGTCGGCCTCCGCCTCTGTCTCCACACGGCGCTCTCCCTCTGGGTGTGTCCGTGTCTCCGTCTCCCCTTTCCGTCAGGACACAGGTCACATTGCATTAGGGCCCACCCCTCTGCAGAATGACCTCATCCAAATCTAACTCATCACGTCCGCAACGACCCTGTTTCCAAATAAGCTCACACTCTGAGGTAGTGGGGATTAGGGTTCCCACATAGGAATTTCAGAGGACACAGTTCCACCCATGACACTGCCTGAGGTAAGCTAAAGACCATGGCCTCAAGTCTTCCCAGGAGCCCCGTGTAACGTTGTTGTTACCGTGAATTTCACTGACTCCAGGCCCCTGGCCTCCTCCCTGCACACAGGCCGCCTCCAGCCTGGCCGGCATTTTCCTAAAGTAGGCATTTCCTAGCTCCAGCGAGGACCATGGAATCAGTGAATTGAGGAGCCTGAGGTCCATGATGCAGAGCCCAGGGGCCACTGTGGCATCTCTGGGCCACTCTGGCACCTGGGGAGGCAGTGGGGTCTGTGCTGTCAGTCTAGAGACATAAAGAAAGTGCCTTTTGGGCCGGGCGTGGTGGCTCATGCCTGTCATCCCAGCACTTTGGGAGGCCGAGGTGGGCAGATCGCTTAAGCCCAGGAGTTCAAGACCAGCCTGGGCAACATGGCAAACCCCGTCTCTACAAAAATTTTTAAAAATACAAAAATAAGCCAAGTGTGGTGGCCGTGCCTGTAGTTCTAGTTACTTGAAAGGCTAAAGTGAGAGGATCTCTTGAGCCCAGGAGGTTGAGCCTGCAGTGAGCCATGATCCCACCACTGCACTCCAGCCTGGGCAACAGAGCAAGGCCCTGTCTCAAAAAGAAAAGAAAGAAACTGCCCTTTTGTCCCCAGTGACTCAGGAGGCCAAGGTGAGAGAATTGCTTGAGGCCAAGAGTTTGAGACCAGCCTGAGCAACATAACAAGACCCTGTCTCTAAAAAAACATTTAAAAATTAGCCAGGCATGGTGGCGTGCATCTGTAGGCCTAGCTACTCAGGAGGCTGAGGTGGGAGGATCACTTGAGCCCAGGAGTTGGGGACTGTGGTGAGCTGTGATCATACCACTGCACTCCAGCCTGGGCAACAAAGTGAGATCTCGTCTCTTGAAAACAAAGTGCCTTTCAGGGCAGTTCCTTAAAGGATGCTGAGAGTTGACCCTGCGCTTGGATTCCTGGTGAAGTGGGAGTCGGATGGGACTGAGGACGGCGCTGACTGTGTTGGAACACACCTACTCATTCAGCTGTGGCAGAATAGGCCCTTCCTCTTGTGCTGGCACCATGTTCTCTGGGCATGTCAGGGCCTGAGGACAGGGCTGGGTCTTGTCCATTCTTGTGTCCCGGGCCAGGCATTTAGCGAGAGCTAAATTTAGCTAGGGCTGTGGACGCTGGACCCCATCCCCCAGGCCCTGCTGTCCCTTATCAAGAGATCAAGAATGGCCTGCCTGCTGGCCTCGGGCGTTGGGAGCCTCTCAAGGCTGGGCAGGAGGCCATAGGGTGCGGGAAGGGGCCTGCGCTTTCTGGCGTCAGTGGCTGTTGCCCCTGCAGGTGGAGGAAGGCATGCATCTGCTCATCACGGGCCCCAACGGCTGCGGCAAGAGCTCCCTGTTCCGGATCCTGGGTGGGCTCTGGCCCACGTACGGTGGTGTGCTCTATAAGCCTCCACCCCAGCGCATGTTCTACATCCCGCAGAGGTGAGGAAGCCCGTGTGTCTCTCCTCCACCTCTTCCTGCCTGTGCGCTCACACATGGCTTCCTGCAGAGGCCCAGGAAGTGGTGAAGAGTCAGCACCTCAGGAGAGGACACCGAGGCACTGTCCCCAGAGCCAGAGACGGGCTGTGGTTCCTGCTCCCTCCAAACCCGCCCGATCCACTGCCCTGTTTTGGATCTGTGTGGGGTGTGTGCACGGGCGGCGACGTGAGCGTGTGGGTGCGTGTGAGCGTGGCATGTGGACACTGCCTGGGAGACGCAGAGTATCTTGGGGGAGGCAGGGCCGGCCCTTCCCTCCGTGGACACCCAGCTTTCCCACAGGCCCTACATGTCTGTGGGCTCCCTGCGTGACCAGGTGATCTACCCGGACTCAGTGGAGGACATGCGAAGGAAGGGCTACTCAGAGCAGGACCTGGAAGCCATCCTGGACGTCGTGCACCTGCACCACATCCTGCAGCGGGAGGGAGGTAGGAGGCCTGGGGCTGGCAGCCGCCCTTTGTCCCACCCTGGCCTCTCCCTTGGCCTCCGGGGAGTGAAGATTAGCTCAACATCCAGGAGTCTAAAGTGCCAGGTGCCACAGGGGCGGGACAGAGGGTGCTACCTCTGAGGCCCGCCTACCAGGGAAGACCAACACCACACAGATGGCCCCACGTGGCATGGGTGCTCTAGGGAAGGGGGCACCTAGCAAGGATGCACACCTCATTGGGGGACCCAGGATACCCTCTCCCAGAGAAAAGAGGTCTGAGCTGAGCCTTGCAGAATGCTGAGTGGTTACCCCGTCCGGGAGCCAGGGGCAGCAGGGCGGAGTGCGGCCCGCAGGCTTGGTGGTGCGAGAGGCTGACTCACAGAGGGCCCTCCGGACCAGGCGGGAGCCTAGGCTTTCCCTGATCAGGATCAGACGCTCTTGGAAGGACCATGGGTCGGTGGGCAGGGGCAGCCTGGGAGGGGCAGGCACATGTGTGCAGTGATGGCTACTGTCAGGAGGTTTGTGCAGACGCTTGGAGGGGGCTGGGGTGGATTCAGAGATGAGTTCACTGAAAAGGAGGCCAGACTGAGCTGTTTTCTTGTCCTGGGCTTATCAAGGAATACTGCTTGTCCACAGTGTCTGTCGGGCCAGGAGAGCGGAGGAGGAGAGCGGGGTGCAGCTACAGGGACACAGTAGACGGAGTGTTCAATTTTGTCTTTGAATTCTGAGCCTCTGGGTTCTGCTTCCAGCCCCCACTGCTGGGTACGAGATGGCCCTGGGCAAGGACTTTGCCTTGCTGGGGCTCCCCTTCACGGTTCAAGGACACAGGCACCAAGCCCTCCCTCGGTGGCAACATGAGAAGAAGTGGCTCCTGCAGGAAATGGCCGGGGTGTTGTCACCTGCCTGTGGAGGAAGCAGGGACACAGGTGGCGAAGGCGTGGAGCAGCCCCTGGCCCGGCCCTGCCTCTTGCTCCTGCTGCCCTCGGCCTGGGAGCACATGGCCCGTCTCGCCTCTGTGGCAGCCTGAATGCCCAAGGCCTGTGGCCAGCCAGCATGAGCCGTTAGGATGGAGTTGAGCTGTGAGGAACAGAACCGGCCTCCCCGCAATAGTGGCTAAGATCATCTGTGAGTTTATCCTACTGAGCTGTTAGGTCCCAAGAGAGCCAGGCCACGGTTGCCAGGGCTGGCCCTGCTCTGTGAAGGCCCCAGGGCTCTAGAATTTTCTACCAGGTCACTCTGCTGTGTGTGGCCTCCATTCCCAAAGTCACCTCATGATCCAGGAGGGCTGCTGCAGCCCTCACATCATGTCCCAGGCTGTAGGATGGAGGAAGTAGAAGGGAAGGGGCAAAAGGTATGTGCTTTCTATCTTTTAAGGAAGCCGCCATATTGAATACTTACAGTTATATCTCATTGGCCACAACTTAGTCTCATGCTCACACCTCACCACAAGGCCACCTGGGAAGTGTAATCTCTATTCTGGGTGGCCATATACCCTGTCGCCACTTCTAGCCCTGGGCCGCCAGGGAAGGCAGCATGGGCGAGAAGACAGGAGGGGCACTTCTGCCGCAGCGCCCCAGCCTAATGGAGCAGCCGGCTCACCTGCTCGTTCAAGCAGCCCACTCGAGCCTTGCCCAAGTGCTGGCACGGGGCAGTGACAGGAGGCCCAACACCTGTGGGTGACAAGCCCCCGGTCTGGGGAGAGCACTCAGGCCGCTCTGGAGCTCTGTGCCAAGGAACTGTATGGGTGCCCTGGGGCTGCCATAAACCGCAGGGGTGGATCATCTCCTGGATCCAGGAGTCCGAGATCCAGGTGCCAGCAGGGTGGGCTCCTTCCGGGTGCCATGACAGAAGGATGTGTTCCAGGCCTCTGTCCTCGGCTCGCAGATGGTCCACTTCTCCTTGTATATCTTCACCTCATGTTCCCCTGTGCACATCCTCTGCCCGCACACTCCCTTTTTATGAGGACACAGTCATATTAGGGTCCACTCTGATGACCTCATCTTAATGTGATCACCTCTACGAAGGCCCTGTCTCCAAATAAGGTCACACTGAAGTGCTGGGGCTTGGACTCCACCATATCTCTTCTCGGCGAAGGCACGATTCCAGGCCCCACTCCTCCGTGATTAATGCCTGGTAGACAGACAAGGACGCAGAGGCACAGGGGCCCTGTCGTCACAGCTAGCTCATTCCCGCAGCTCCCCCAGCTTCCCGGCTGGCCCCCGAGTCTGGGTGCTGGTGGAACTGAGCCAAGACCATTGCCCCTGCCTAGGTTGGGAGGCTATGTGTGACTGGAAGGACGTCCTGTCGGGTGGCGAGAAGCAGAGAATCGGCATGGCCCGCATGTTCTACCACAGGTGAGCACTCCGGGCCGGCAGGCTCCCTGGGGTCCCCTGGAAGGGGAAGTAGCAGCCGTGGGGAGGCCTGGGCTCAGTGGAGCCTGAGCCGGGCTGGGGTGCTGGGCCCTGGAGGGTGCACAGACTCTCCTCTCGGCCCGGACCCCCAGGCCCAAGTACGCCCTCCTGGATGAATGCACCAGCGCCGTGAGCATCGACGTGGAAGGCAAGATCTTCCAGGCGGCCAAGGACGCGGGCATTGCCCTGCTCTCCATCACCCACCGGCCCTCCCTGTGGTAGGTGCCCTCTCTCCCTGCCTGGGGTCGGTGGGAGTGGCTGCCTGAGGGAAGGAGGTGGCCTGGTGGGCCCGGCAGCAGCAGGCGGCTGTCATCAGCAGCCCTCGTGCCGTGCCCCTGACCCTGTCCCTCTCCTGGCCAGGAAGTACCACACACACTTGCTACAGTTCGATGGGGAGGGCGGCTGGAAGTTCGAGAAGCTGGACCCGGCTGCCCGCCTGAGCCTGACGGAGGAGAAGCAGCGGCTGGAGCAGCAGCTGGCGGGCATTCCCAAGATGCAGCGGCGCCTCCAGGAGCTCTGCCAGATACTGGGCGAGGCCGTGGCCCCAGCGCACGTGCCGGCACCTAGCCCGCAAGGCCCTGGTGGCCTCCAGGGTGCCTCCACCTGACGCGACCCTCCCCGGCCCCTACCCCGCCCCCAAGCTCGGATCACATGAAGGAGACAGCAGCACCCACCCGCGCACGCACCCCGCCCCTGCATGCCTGGCCCCTCCTCCTAGAAGACCCTTCCCGACCCCGGGAAAGTAGATGTGGAGGGTGGCGCCCTGCGTAACCCTCACCCTGTCCCTCCCATTCCCTGGGGGGGCTGTTCCACAGTGACTGGGCCCTGTCCAGGGCAGTGAGTCCTCTACTTTGCTCCGTGAAGGAAGCTGGGGTACAAGGGGCCCAGTGCTGGCCACACAGCAGCGCAGCCGAGCCCCAGGAGCCCCTCAGGCCACAGCCCCTCGTGCTGCAGGTGGCCTCCCTCCGGAGACTCGAGTCCCCATGATTCCCTCCTCGTCAGTCTCTCAAAGACCCCATGGTCCATCCCCTGAGGGTGGCAGCCAAGGCTCCTGTACCATGGGATGCCATAAAAGCCGCCCAGTAGGACCCACGGTCACACAGAGCGCCTCACCTGCATCCTCTCCCCTACAAGAGCCCCGAAGATCCCACGGGAGAGGGGAGAGGGACGCACAGCACCGCCTGCCAAGCGAGACTGCCGGCCCCGCCCCCTCGGCCCCTCACCTCCTCTTTCTACAGCCTAATTTATTGGATTCCCTATTCGTAGCCATCTCCGTGGCCAATGTGACTACCCTGCCAGCAGCGGGGGCGGCCCAGCCTCTGACTCCCGCGGGGCCCCGGCTCCCACCGGTGCCAAACCCAGCCCCTGCGGCCGTCACCCCACCAGCCTACACTGCCAGCCGCCACCGGGGCACACGGGCCTCTGCTTGCCAGCCGGGAGTGCGGACACCATGTTCCCAGCTCAGTGCCAAAGAGGGGTCACCAGGGGGGAGCTGTCTGCAGAGCCAGCGCCTGCCTGAGAGAGACCCCACCGCCACCGTGTGCCTTTCCCGGGCCCTCAGCCCTCGGGCCGGGCGCCACCCCCAGTCCCCCCAGTAAAAGCCTCCATTGGCAAATGCAGTCCTTCCTCCCTGCCTCAGAGTCTGGTGTTGTCTGCTGCAGGTCTCGGGCAGAGATGGAGGAGAGGGAGTGGGTTGCCTGTGGGGGAAAGAGTGAGTTTGGGAAAGGAGTGGGCCTGACCCCCAAGCCCCTCCGCGGGGGAAAGTCACCAGAAGACATGGTCCAGCATGCCCTCCGCCGAGCCTCACGCCAATGCTCTTAGGATTCCCGTGACGGTGGCGGGGCGGAACCTGCAACAACATTGCACAGAAATACTGGCTGAGCCCAAATAGGATTAGGGGAGGGGATCATGCTGGTCCCTGTGGGAGGCGCATGAAGGCAAGAGAAGGGATGTCTAAGCTGCCACACAGGGTGCTGCTGGCCCTTCTAGGGAGAGGAGGCCACTTGTGCAGGGGCCTGGGGGGAGCCGGGAGCACAGCTAAGGGTGTTCGTGCTGCATGCAGGGGAAGGGAGGGCTGCGGCCGGCGGGCCTTGGAGGCCACACTGCAGAGACAGGACTTAGCCCAGAGGCCACCGAGGAGCTTTCAGCAACAGGGAAGCAGTGTCAGGTAGTGCGGGCCACGTGGCTGCATGTGAGGGTGGCTGGTGGGAATAGGGTGCGGCAGCCCATCTGGCCTCAGAGGCACGAGAACTGAGAACAGCTGTGCGGCCATACCTTTATGCATGGATGGCCATAGCCTCCCAAAGGTGGGGCAGCCTGAGTGTTCATCAACAGACAAATGGACAAACAGCCTGTCCATAAGGCGCAGTGCCATTCCGCCGTAACACGACGGATAGACCTCAAAAGAGTTCGTGCTGGGTGAAAGAAGCCAGACACAAATGTCCAGAATAGGCTTATCGGGACAGAAGGCAGATGAGTGGGTGTCAGGGGCTGCGGCAAGGGAAGGAAAATGGGGCAGGGGGAGTCCTTTTAAAAAAAATTTGTATTTATTTTTTATTTTGTAATGAGACAGACAGGGTCTCACCCTGTCACCCAGGCTGGAGTGCAGTGGCGCAGTCGTAACTCACTGCAGCCTTGATCTCCTGGGCTCAAGCAATCCTGCCCCAGCCTCCTGAGTAGCTGAAACCACAGGCGTGTGCCACCATACCCTGCTAATTTTGTGATTTTTTTTTTTTTGTAGACAGGATCTCACTATGTTGCCCAGGCTGGTCTCAAACTGCTGAGCTCAAGCGATCATCCTGCCTCAGCCTCCCACAGTGCTGGATTACAGACATGAGCCACCACACCCAGCCTCGGGTTTCTTTTTATTGCAAAGAAAATGTTCTGGAACTATAGAGCATACTACATGCCACTGAATTGTGCACTTTAAAGGGATTGATTGTATATTTTGTGAATATCGCCTCAAAAACAGATAGATAGATGATTGATGGATAAATTGATACATAGATATATAGATATAGAGACATGATTGATACAGATAATTGATTGATAGATGATGGATGATTCATAGGTGATAAGTGATAGATAAAATACATGATAGATACATGGATAGATAGATGAATAGAGAGAGATGATAGATGATTTTAAAATTTTTTTTAGAGATGAGATCTCACTATCTTGCCCAGTCTGGACTCGATCTGCTAGCATCAAGCAGTCCTCCTACCTCAGCCTCCTGAGTTACTGGGACTACAGGCACATGCTACTGTGTCTGGTGATAGATAAATGATTGAAAGACAGACATGATAGAGGCATAAATGATAGATAGATGAATAGACATGATAAAAGGTAGATAGGAAGATACATGGGATAGATCAATGATTGATTATATAAGTAAATGATATAGATAGATTATTGATTATAGATTAATAGGTGGATAGTTGATTGATACGATTGAGCGATTGACTGATTGATGGAGAGAGACAGAGAAGCAAGCATAGCCATTGCAGCCACCCAGACAAGACATGCTGAGTCCTGAAGTTCCAGAAGGTTCGAGCAGTTGGAAGAACTCAACAGGCATGGGGGCAGCTTCTTCAGGGAGTGGAGGGGGCAGCAAGGTACCACTGGGTTCTGGCTTGGAAGGTTAGGTGAGCAACAGCACCCTTGGTGGACAGAGGCAGCTCCAAAGGAGGGGCAGGCCTGGGGAGCAGGTGCAGCCCGAGGGGATGGTGTGTAGGCAGTTGGTTCAGAGCTTGGGGCTCCTCAGTGGGATGTGGGTCAGCAGGGAGGCCAGTGGTCGTTGAAGTTTGGATGGAGACAGCCTGGCTGAGGGGAGGGGCATGCTTGGCATCTCATTTAGGGAACAAGAGGTAGACTGTTTACCTGCATTTTGAGATTAGGATTTATTCCTGATCCCAGGAGGTGGCCGATTCGGAGGGCTGGGAGTTGTTCCTCCATTTCTTTTGACGGTTGTGTAAGTCGCCCATGCTTGATCATAAACCCCTTTTGTTTATTTTTGACACGTAGCTGGAATGGCTCTAATTACTACAGATAGAAGGAGACACATCTGGCAAAGACCATCCAAAAGGAAGCTAATGGAGAGAAGCTCATATCGCACAAAGTAGGCTCCAGGGCAAAATCATTATTAGGATTAAAAGTGGTTGCAGCATACTGATGAGTATTCATTCCAAAGCATTCACTGGCGGGGGAGGGGCGGGGGAAAAATAATAAATACATAAATAAGTTAATTATTTTAAAAGAAGTATTAGTGGCCAGGCATGGTGGCTCATGCCTGTAATCCCAGCATTTTGGGAGGCCAAGGCGGGCAGATCACCTGAGGTCAGGAGTTCGAGACCAGCCTGAACAACATGGTGAAACCCCATCTTTACTGCAGTACAAAATTAGCCAGGCGTGGTGGCTCATGCCTGTAGTCCCAGCTACTTGGGAGGCTGAGGCAGAACTGCTTGAACTCAGGAGGCGAAGGTTGCAGTGAGCCAAGATCACGCCATTGCACTCCAGCCTGGGCGACAGGAAAAAAAAAAAAAGAAGCATTAGCCATTCTGATCTTGTGTGCACCTGCATAATGATAGAGCCTCAAATGACTACAAAACAAAAAAGTGTCAAGAAAAGGAAAAATTAATAAATGAGCACATTCTCCATGCAGGAAATTATACCACTTCTCACTGGAACTGCTGGTTTAAGCAGACTCAATGAGTAAGAATATAGAAAAATTAGGCCAGGCATAGTGTCTCATGCTTGTAATCCCAACACTTTGGGAGGCGAAGGCAGGCAGATTACTTGAGGTCGGGAGTTTGAGATCAGCTTGGCCAACATGCTGAAACTAAAATAAAAAATACAGAAATGAGCCAGATGTGGTGGCTCGTGCCTGTAATCCCAGCTACTCGGGTGGCTAAGGCAGGAGAATCACTTGAACTTGAGGTTTCAGTGAGCTGAGATTGCACCCCTGCACTCCAGCCTGGGCAACAGAGTGAGACTCTGTCAAAAAATAAAAATAAAAAAAGAATATGGAAAAGTTGAACAAGCTTGATTTAGTGGACACCCAAAAACTACAGACCACACATTGTTTTCAAGTTCACCTTGGACATTTACTAACACTCACCATGTCCTAGGCTGCAAAGCAAGACTCAACAAATAGCAAAAGAACTTGCATCACACCAGCCATGTTCTTGATGCAACAGAATAAAGGCATAAATTGGCAACCAAACTAAAATTAAGGGCTCTCCTATGTTTGGAAATTTAAAGATACACTACTGGCCAGGCACGGTGGTTCACACCTATAATCCCAGAACTTCGGGAGGCCAAGGCAGGAGGATCCCTTGAGCCCAGGAGTTCAAGACCAGCCTGAGCAACATAGTGAGACCCCCCCCCAACTCTATAAAACTACATTAAATTATTTTTTAAATTAAAAAAATGAAAAATAATGCACTGGTCCGAGAAGAATTAGAATGAAAATCTAAAAGCATTTAGAACCGAACAATGAAAACTATGTACAAAAGCTTAAGCCATGTAGCCCAAGCAGTACTACGAGGAAATTAAAAAAGAAAAAAAAAGTGTGGCCAGGCGCGGTGGCTCACGCCTGTAATCCCAGCACCTCGGGAGGCCAAGGCGAGCGGATCACCTGAGGTCAGGAGTTAGAGACCATCCTGGCCAACATGACGAAACCCCATCTCTACTAAAAATACAAAAATTAGCTGGGCGTGGTGGCGGGCGCCTGTAATCCCAGCTACCTGGGAGGCTGAGGCAGGAGAATTGCTTGAAACTGGAAGGCGGAGGTCGCATTGAGCCAAGATTGTACCACTGCACTCCAGCCTGGGCGAGAAGAGCGAAACTCCATCTCAAAAAAAAAAAAAAAAAAAGTGTAAAAAATAGAAATAATATTATGAAGTACAGAGGGATCTCCCTGCAGGCACCACCAAGAGCTGAAACATCGGGGCACCTGGGAGCGAAAGACATGAGTGGGAACAACTTTAGCCCTTGCTTCTCCTCCAAACACCGCTAAAAGGAATGCAAAGGGATTGCAGATGTAAAAGGGAAGAGTTCACAGCAGAGAGTGAGAGGAGCGCCTGCCAGGAACATCACAGAAGCTGGAAAACAAGTGGGGGAGTGACAACTGATTCAAGGGATCAGCGTGAACTTGGAAAAAAGTGGTGGGAGGCACCAAGGGCACGTGCCCACAGAGAAAAGGCCACGTGAGGCCACCACCCAGAAGAGAGGCTTTGGAAGAAACCAACCCTGCTGGCACCGTGATCCCGGGCTTCCAGCCTGCAGGATTGTCAGACCATTACGGTGTTGGACCAACACTGTAAAGAAAGAAGTAGTGATAGCACACATGGTTGTCTCGCTCCAGTTCTAAAAGGGGGAAGGATGCCGGGCGCGGTGGTCTCCAGAAGGCCCTTCCATGTTTCTCTGTGGCACCCGCAGCGCCTGGATGTCAGCACTGGGAGAAACTGCCTCCGGATTCATCTGTAAAATCCGAGCATCAGTGAGCTCAACTCTCCCGCTTTCTCAGCTCTCTGTTTCCATTAGGTTTGGTTGATCTGGGCCAAGGCCAGCATCAGAGGCAAACCCAAAGCTGTTCTCTGTGGACTGACCTCTTCTCCCTTGTCTTACGTGTCTGCCATGTCCACTAGCCTGTGAGCTTCAGGAGACAAAGGAGCATGTTTCTTCTTCCTGATACCCCCGAAACTTGCACAGTACATGCTATAAAATGCAGATTCAATGAGGGCTCTTTGCATTACAATTTTGAAAAAGAATCATGAACTATGATTTAGCGTCTCTTCCCATCAAACCCCAGGCCCATAGAGCAATTGCCTTTACCTGTGACGCACACCTCCTACCTGTCCTCCCCCCAACCCGGCATCCCTGTCCTGCAGACCAAACACAAAACTCGTTGCCATCCCTCTTCAACCTGGATTCCTTTCTGACTTCCCTTCAGGTGCCCCAGGCAGAACCATGGGGATCATCTGACCCTCTGTCTCCCTCATCCTTCCCTATCCCACCAGCCCGTGTCCCACTGACTCAGTCCCCAAAGTCCCTCTCGCTCCCCACCGGATCCTCAGTGTCTGGTAGTACAGTGCCTGACGTGGGAGGTACACAGCGACCACTAGGTGAATACAAGAATGATGTGATTGAGGGTGTTTGCGGTCTCATATGCTGCCCATGCGCGGTGATGCAGTAAATCATCATCTGTTTGGAACAGTCTAAGTCTCCAGCCAGAAAGGCGGGAGAAGGCACCATGTGACCCTGCATCTCCCTTGCCAGTGCTCTGATTTCACGTTCTAGAAGAGTAGTCTTTATGCCGGGGCACATGCTCCCCTGAGGATTATGAGGCCTGTCCAGGAGGGGCTCAGCATGGATGGTCCCAAGGAGCCAATGTCCCACCTCAGCTTGCACAGGGCCTCTAACCTAACCTGCCTTTCCCAGGAACCTGACCCCAGTTGACAAGAGCAGGGTGTTGCACCGTGATACGCCGTGGGGTCAGAGGCTACCAGGCACCAGGAAAAGAAGCCATTTGAAATACTGCCTCCTTTCACCAACCTGACATCTCCACCTCTGCATTTCAGGAAAAGAAATATGTCCATAAGAATTTTCCCTTCACATTTAATAATTACAAAAATTGTGTTATTTTGCTCAATTACATGCTAGGAAAACTTGTAGCAATTATGCCATCCCGAATAAATGTTTTAACACTTAGGGGAAAAAAAGTAGTGGGAGGCAGCCAGTGGCAGAGGTGGGTTTGCACAAGAATCGGAGGCACCAGATATCTCAGAAACAAGGTGTGTGTATGTGTTGGGGAACGCAGAACAACGTGATTGATTGGAAGTCTCTATAAGAAGCTGCTGTCCTTGCACTGGCTATGCAGATTAAAAAAGAAAACAAAGAAGATGCTAGATGCCCATATCTCTGCCCCACTTTGTACAGAAGACCAGAGATAGAACAGAAGGTCTGTGGAGATGCAAATTAAAGCCACAGTAAAATACCTTTTTTTTTTTTTGAGATGGAGTCTCACCCTATCATCCAGGCTAGAATGCAATGGCACAATCTCAGCTCACTGCAACCTCTGCCTCCCAGGTTCAAGCGATTCTCCTGCCTCAGCTTCCCAAGTAGCTGGGATTACAGGTGCACGCCACCACACCTGGCTAATTTTTGTTTTTTTAGTAGACACAGAGTTTTATCATGTTGGTCAGGCTGGTCTCAAACTCCTGACCTCAGGTGACCCACCCACATTGGCCTCCCAAAGTGCTGGGATTACAGGCATAAGCCCCCGCGCCCGGCCCACAGTGAAGTATCTTTTTGCATCCACTGATTGGCAGAGATGTAAAGTCTGACAATACCAAGTGTTGGCAGTACTACAGAGCAGCAGGAACTCACACTTCCCCGGGGCAGGCAAACTGGGACAACCACTTTGGAAAACAGTGAGCATTATTCAGTATAGTTGAAGATGTGCACATTTAGAACCTAACAATTTCACTCCTGGACACCAGATTGCATGCACAAAATCGTTCACAGCATCATTGTTTACAATGCTTAAAATAATGTTTAAATGTTTTTTAATAGTCAAAAGCCAGAAGCAACCCAAGTGTCCATTAGCAGAAGAACAGATAAAAGATCTATGTTAGAGTCATACAATGAAAGAGTATACAGCAATAGAAATGTCCCAGAGTCAGTCCATAGAAGTCTAAAAAAATAAAAAATAAAAAACTGAATAAACTACAGTTATGTGCATCAACTTGGATGTCTGTCACAAATGTCATGTGGAGTGAAAACAGCAGGTTATAGAAAGATATATCCAGTATGATTCCATTTATAGGGAAGTTAAAAAAAAATAATGCTGCAGGACTTGAACAACACTCTAGACCAGGGGTCCCCAACCCCAGGCCACTGACCAGTACCGGTCTGTCACCTGTTAGGAACTGGACTGCAGAGCAGGAGGTGACTGGTGGGCAAGCGAGCATTCCCGCCTGAGCTCCATCTCCTGGCAGATCAGCAGCGGCATTAGATTCTCATAGGAGCACGAACCTTATCATGAACTGCGAATGTGAGGGATCGAGGTTGTGCCTGATGATCTGAGGTGGAACAGTTTCATCCTGAAACCATACCCCCCAGCCCTCCATCCATGGAAAAATTATCTTCCACGAAACTGGTCCTTGGTGCCAAAAAGATTGGGGACCACTGCTCTAGAGCAAATGGACCTAGCAGACATACACAGAACATTCCATCCAGCAGCAGCAGAATCCGCTTTCTTCTCAGCTGCACATGGGGTAGTCTCCAGGATAGACCATATGTTAGGCCACAAAACAAGTCTTAACAAATTCAAGAAGATCAAATCACGTTAAGCATCTTTCCCAACTGCAAACGAGAGATCACTAACAGAAAGCAAACTGGAAAACTCACCGATTTGTGGAAATACACAACACCCTCCTGAACAACCAATGGGTCAAACAAGAAATCAAAAGGGAAACAAAAAAAAAATCTCTTGAGACAAATGAACATGGAAACACAACACACAAAATGCAGTGTGCAGCAAAGCAATTCCGAGAGGGAAGTTTAGAGCCTTAAATACCTCCATTAAGAAATAAGAAAGAGGCTAGGCAATGGTGGCTCACGTCTATAATCCCAGCACTTTGGGAGGCCAAGGTTGGTGGGTCACCTGAGGCCAGAAGTTCAAGACCAGCCTGAGCAAAATGGCGAAAACTCGTCTCTACTAAAAATACAAAAATTAGTGGGCGTGGTGGCACATGCCTGTAGTCCCAGCTACTTGGGAGGCTGAGGCACGAGAGTCACTGGAAAAAAAAAAGAAAAAAGAAGTAAGAAAGATCTCAAATAAACAACCTAACTTTACACACCAAGGAACTAGAAAAGGAAGAACAAAATAAGCCCAAAGTCAGCAGAAAGAAGGAAAAAACAAAGATCGAAGCAGAAATACATGAACTAGAGACTAGAAAAATAACAGAAAAGATCAATGAAACTAAGAGTTGGGATTTTTTTTAAAGATAAAATCAACAAACCTCTAGCTAGACCAACTAAGAAGAGATAAGACTCAAATAAATCAATCAGAAATGAGACATTACAATTGATACCACAGAAATGCAAAGGATCATAAGAAACTACTATGAATAGGCTGGGCGCAGTGGTTCACGCCTATAATCCCAGCACTTTGGGAGGCCAAGGCGGGTGGATCATGAGGTCAGGAGATCAAGACCAGTCTGGCTAACATGGTGAAACCCCGTCCCCGCTAAAAATATAAAAAATTAGCTGGGCGTGGTGGCAGGCGCCTGTAGTCCCAGCTACTCGGGAGGCTGAGGCAGGAGAATGGCATGAACCCGGGAGGCAGAGCTTGCAGTGAGCCGAGATCATGCCACTGCACTCCAGCCTGGGCAACAGAGTGAGACTCCGTCTCAAAAAAAAAAAAAAAGAAAAAAGAAACTACTATGAATAATGATACTCTAACAAATTGGGTATCCTAGAAGAAATGGATACATTCCTAGACACATCCAACCTACCAAGACTGACTTAAGAAGAAATAGAAAATCTGAACAGACCAATAATGAGTAAAGAGACTGGACAAGTAATAGAGTCTCTCGTCAAAGAAAAGCTCAGGACCTGATGGCTTCATTGGTAAATTCTACCAAACATTTAAAGAACTAATACCTATCCTTCTCAAACTCTTCCAAAAAACTGAAGAGGGGGGAATGCTTCCAAACTCATTTTATAAGGTCAGAAAATTCCCTGATATCAAAGCCGGACAAGAACACTAAAAGAAAAAAAGCTACAGGCCAATATCCCTGATGAACACAGGTGCAAAAATCTTCAACAAAATACTAGCAAACCAAATTCAATAGCACATTAAAAGGATCATTCACCATGAGCAAGCAGAATTTATCCCTGGGATACAAGGGTGGTTCAATAAATTGCCTCTGTTTGCAGATCACATAATCCTGTATGCAGAAAACCCTAAAGACTCCACCGAAAAATTATTAGAATTCAGTCAAGGTACAGGATACAAAATCAGCATACAAAAACTAATAGCTTTTTTTATTTTTTATTTTTTTTTGAGACAGAATCTTGCTCTATCACCCCACCTGGAGTACAGTGGCTCGATCACAGTTCACTGCAGCCTTGACCTCCTGGGCTCCTCCCACCTCAGCTTCCTGAGTAGCTGGGACTACAAATGTGCACCATCATGCCTGACTAATTACTAATTACTATTATTATTATTACTATTATTGAGATAGGGTCTTGTTTAGTTGCCTGGGCTGGTCTTGAATTTCTGGGCTCAAGTGATCCTCCTGCCTTGGCCTCCCAAAGTGCTGGAATTACAGGTGTGAGCCATCATGCCTCACCTAGTAGCATTTCTATATGCTAACAATGCACTTTCTTTTTTTTTTTTTTTTTTTTTTTTGAGACAGAGTCTCTGTCGCCCAGGCTGGAGTGCAGTGGCGCTATCTCAGCTCTGCCTCCTGGGTTCACGCCATTCTCCTGTCTCAGCCTCTCCAAGTAGCTGGGACTACAGGCGCCCGCCACCACGCCCGGCTAATTTTTTGTATTTTTAGTAGAGACAGGGTTTCACCATGGTCTCGATCTCCTGACTTTGTGATCCGCCCACCTCGGCCTCCCAAAGTGCTGGGATTACAAGCGTGAGCCACCGCGTCCGGCCAATGCACTTTCTAAAAAAGAAATCATCAAAGAAGATTTATTTTGTTATCCAAAAAGGAAATCAAGACAACAATCTCATTTATAATAGCTATAAAAAATAAAATACTTAGGAATAAGTTTAACCAAGGAAGTGAAAGACCTATACACTGAAAACTATAAACCACTGATGAAAGAAACTGAAGAAAACACAAATAAATGGAAAGATACCCTGTGTTCATGGATTGGGATAATTAATATTGTTAAAATGTCTATACTACCCAAAGTGATCTACACATTGAATGTAATCCCTATCAATATTCCCATGAGATTTTTCACAGAAATAGAAAAAGCAATTCTAAAATGTATGTGAAACCACAAAAGATCCCAAATAGCCAAAGCAATCTTGAACAAAAAGAACAAAACTGGAAGACTCATGCTATCTGAGCTCAAAATATGTTACAAAGCTATAGTAACCAAAATAGCATGGTTCTGGCAATAAAAACAGACACATATACCAATGTAACAGAATAGTGAACCCAGAAATAAATCTATGCATTTACAGTTGATTGATCTTCGACAAAGGTGCCAATAATACATGATAGACAAAAGACAGTCTTGTCAATAAATGATGTTGGGAAAATTGGATATTCACTTGCAGAAGAATGAAATTAGACCCTTATCTCACACAATGCACAAAGATCAACTCAAAGTGGACTGAAGATTCAAATGTGAGACCTGAAATTAGAAAACTACTAGAAGAAACTTAGGTGAAAAGCTTCTTGGCACTGGTCTGGGCAATAAGTTTTTCAATATGACACCAAAAGCACAGGCAACAAAACAAAAACAGACAAATGAGTTTGCATCAAACTAAAAAGCTTCTGCACAGCAGAGGAAGCAATCAACAGAGTGAAGGAGACAACCTATGGAATGGAAGAACATAGTTGTAAACCATCCATCTGATACAAGGTTAATACACAGAACACACAAGGAACTCAAACAACTCAATAGCAAGCAAACGTATTTTCTAACCCAGTTAAAATAACCCAGTTACACCTACTATGTACTCCTAAAAATTAAAAATTGAAAATTGAAAAAATAAACACCAAAAATAAATAACCCAATTTAAATGGGTAAAGGACCTGAACAGGCATTTCTCAAAAGAAGACATACAAATGGCCAACAGGTCTATTTAAAAAATGCTCAACATCAGCTGGGTGCAGTGCTCACAGCCTGTAATCCTAGCACTTTGGGAAGCCGAGGTGGGTGGATCACCTGAGGTCAAGAGTTCAGGACCTGCCTGGCCAACATGGTGACATCCTGTCTCTACTAAAAATACAAAAATTAGCCAGGTGTGGTGGCATATGCCTGTAATCCCAGCTACTCCAGAGGCTGAGGCAGGAGAATCGCTTGAATCTGGGTAGGGGGGCAGAGGTTGCAGTAAGCCGAGATCGCGCCACTTCACTCCAGCCTGGGTGAAAGAACAAAACTCCATCTTAAAAAAAGAAAAATGCTCAACATCACCAATCATCAGGGAAATGCAACTCAAAACCACAATGAGACACCACCTCACTCAAATTAGAATGATCGTTTTCAAAAAGACAAAAGAAAACAAACTTTGGCGAGGGTGTGGAGAAAAGGGAACATTTTGGAACAGTATGGAAAATGGTATGCATGGTGGTTCCTCAAAATATTTAAAGTCAGAATGACCATACAATCCAGCAATCCCGTTTCTGGGTATGTATCTAAAGGAAATGAAATCGGTATGTCGAAGCAATATCCACACTCGCATGTCCATTGCAGCACTACTCACAATCGCCAAGATATGGAATAAAACGAAATGCCCACCAACAGACGAATGGATAAAGAAAATGTGGTACAGATACACAATGGATCACTATTCAGCCTTTAAAAAGAAGGCAATCCTGCCATTTGCAACATGGAGGAACCTGGAGGACATTACATTAAGTGAAGTAAGCCAGGCACAGCAAGGCAAATACTGCATGACGTTGCTCATGCGGAAAGTAAAAATGTCAGCCTCATGGAAACAGAGCAGAACAGTGGCCACCAGGACTGGGGTAGGGAAATGAGAAAGTGCTGGTCAAAGGGTACCAAGTTTCAGTTATGCAGGATGGAGACGTTCCAGAGATCTGATGTACAGCATGGTGATTCTAGTTAACACATTAAAAAAAAAAAAAAAAACCAAAAAAATTGTTGCAAAAGTAAATAATTTATTGTTTAAGGCTGATCCATATTTGGGACAAGTATAAAGAAAACCAAGGAAAGGCTAGGACTAACTGCGAAGGGAAAAAGAAGGGTCCATGATGGCTGTCAGTGGGGACAGATGTGCAATAGTTGATCATCATTCTTTAGATGATTCATCTAAGCAGCATATGCTCTTTCGTGTGTATTAGATTGAACAAGATGAAACTGCAATTTTTGTAGGTTAAAAATAAATGAACATTAAGCAACGTCATCTGGTTTTGACCCAAGAAATTTATTAATAATAAATCAATGATAAAATAAAACCGAAACACTTTATGCTAATAAACTTGAAAACTTAGACAAAATGGGCATGTTCCAGCCGGGCGCGGTGGCTCACGCTTGTAATCCCAGCACTTTGGGAGGCCGAAGCAGGTGGATCACCTGAGGTCAGGAGTTCAAGACCAGCCTGGCCAACACAGTGAAACTCCGTCTCTGATAAAAATACAAAAATTAGCTGGGCGTGGTAGCAGGCGCCTGTAATCCCAGCTATTCGAGAGGCTGAGGCAGGAGAATTGCTTGAACCCAGGAGGCAGAGGTTGCAGTGAGCCAAGATCATGCCACTGCACTCCAACCCAGGCGACAGAGCTAGATTCTATCTCAAAAAAAAAAAAAAGCATGTTCCTAGAAAAATATTGTTTATCAAAAATTGACTCAAAATAGAATGATTCATCCTAAATTCAGATAGAATCTCAAGGGACTCCAAATAACCAAAACAATTCTGAAAAAGGAGAACAAAGTTTGAGGACTCACACTTCCTGATTTCCAAAATATATTACAAAATAAAACATATTACAGTGTGGTCCTGGCATAAAGACAGAGACAGAATATAATCCAGAGCCCAGAAAGAAACTCTCAAGTATATGGTCAGATGATTTTTGACAAGGGTATCAAGGCTACAAATTGGGAAAAGGGCAGTCTTTTCAACAAATGGTATAGGGGAAACTTGATATCCACATGCAAAAGAATAAAGTTGGGGGCTGGGCCTTTGAATGAAAGCGTAGGAGGCGCCGGGCATGGTGACTCCCACCTGGAATCCCAGCACTTTGGGAAGCCAAGGTTGGAGGATTGATTGAGTCTGGGAATGGGAGACCAGCCTGGGCAAAGTAACAAGATCCCATCTCTACCAAAAACATTAAAAATTGGAGGCTGAGGCACAAAAATTGCCTGAACCCGGGAGGCAGAGGTTGCAGTGAGCTGAGATCACGCCACTGTACTCCAGCCTGGGTGACAAAGTGAGATCCATCTCAAAAAAAAATTAAATTAAAAATTAGCTGGGCATGGTGGTGAATGCCTGTAGTCCTAGCTACCCGGGAGGCTGAGGCAGGAGAATTGCTTGAGACCAGGAGTTTGAGGTTACAATGATTATGCCACTGCACCCCAGCCTGGGCAACAGAGCAAGACCCTGTTTCAAAAAAAAAAAAAGATGGCAAATTTTGTATTATGTATTTTTTCCCACAATAAAAAAATTACTCAAGAAGAAACAGAAAACCTAAATGGTCCCATAATTATAACAGAAGTTGGATCCATTGTTTAAAATCTGTAGGGGGACAGGCAGGAAGCTACAAAAACAAGGAAGGCCAGGCCAGATGCGGTGGCTCATGCCTGTAATCCCAGCACTTTGTGAGGCCGAGGCGGGCAGATCACCCGAGGTCAGGAGTTCAAGACCAGCCTGGCCAACATGGCGAAACACCGTCTCTACTAAAAATACAAAAATTAGCTGGACATGGTGGTGCATGCCTGCAGTCCCAGCTACTCGGGAGGCTGAGGCAGGAGAATCCCTTGCATCCGGGAGGCAGAGGTTGCAGTAAGCCAAGACTGCACCACTGCACTCCAGCCTGGGCAACAGAGTGAGACTCTGTCTCAAAACAACAACAAAACAAAACAAAAGAAAAAAAAAAACAAACAAGAGAAAAGAAACAAAACAAAAAACAAGGAAGGCCTAGACGGTTTTACAGATGATCTCCAGCAAACATGGAAGTAACTGATCATCTCCATCTTAGACTAACTGTTCCAGTGAACAGCTGAAAAAGGAAATACTGCCTCAACTCACTTTACGATGTCTTGATACCAAAACCAGACGAGGATAATAATACGAGGCTTAAAAAAAAAAAAAACCACCCAATCCAGAATTGTATATGAAAAAAATACATCATGCAAAGTTGAGTTTAGTCCAGAAAATACAAGAGTGGTTTAACATTTAAAAATGAATTAATGTAATTTGCCACATTAACAGATTAGAGGAGGAAAACCCTGTGATCATATTAATGCATTCAGAAAAAGTATTTTATAAAAATTCAACATATAGCACACTAGGAATGGGAGGGAGCTTTCTAAATCTGATAAACATATCTACCAAATGCTCCCTGCAAACATCATACTTAATAATGGAACATTGAGAATGCCTCCTATGCTTTCTTTTTTTTTTTTTTTTTTTTTTTGAGACAGAGTTTCGCTTTTGTTGCCCAGGCTGGAGTGCAATGGCTCGATCTCGGCTCACCACAACCTCGGCCTCCTGGGTTCAAGCGAGTCTCCTGCCTCAGCCTCCCGAGTAGCTGGGATTACAAGCATGGGCCACCATGCCCGGCTAATTTTTTTGTATTTTTAGTAGAGACGGAGTTTCTCCATGTTGGTCAGGCTGGTCTCGAACTCCTGAGCTCAGGTGATCCACCGGCCTTGGCCTCCCAAAGTGCTGGGATTACAGGCGTGAGCCACCACGCCCGGCGCCTCCTATGCTTTCATTCAAAGGAAGTAAAAGCAAGAGAAAGCAAGTCCAGGGAAGTAAAGCAAGAAAAAGAAATCAGCCAGGCACAGTGGCTCACGCCTGTAATCCTAGCACTTTGGGAGGCCAAGGCAGGTGGATCAGGAGTTCCAGATCAGCCTGGCCAACATGGTGAAACCCTGTGTCTGGTAAAGATACAAAAATTAGTCAGGCGTGGTGGTGGGTGCCTGTAGTCCCAGCTTCTTGGGAGGCTGAGGCAGGAGAATTGCTTGAACCAGGGAGGTGGAGGTTGCAGTGAGCCAAGATTGTGCCACTGTACTCCAGCCTGGGTGACAGAGCCAGACTCCGCCTCAAAAAAAGAAATCAAAGCTAAAAAGACTGGAATAGAAGAAACAAAACGGTCATTACTTGCAGATGATAGGATTGTGTATGCAGAAAATCAAAAAGAATCCACAAAGAGAATCCAAACATAATTATTAGACTTAATATGAGAGTTTACAAGGTTACTTGATACAAAATCTGTACATAGAAATCCATTGCTTTTCTATATACCAGCAACACACAGTCTGAATGGGAATTCAGAAGAAGCTAGCCAGGCACGGTGGCTCACAGGCTCACGGGCCAGCACTTTGGGAGGCCAAGGCGGGAGGGCCACTTGAGTCTAGGAGTTTGAGACCAGCCTGGGCAACGTAGCGAGACCCTGTCTCTACAAAAACAATTACAAAATTAGCCAGGCACTGTGGCGCCTGCTTGTAGTCCCAGGTGTTTGGGAGGCTAAGGTGGGAGGATCGCTTGAGCCCAGGAGGCTTCAGTGAGCCATGATTGCGCCAATGCACCCCAGCCTGCATGACAGAGCGAGACCCCGTCTCAAAAAAAAAAAAAAAATCAGATTGATAAATGCTATGATATTAAAATTAAGACTTTCTGTTTATCACATGATACATCAGCAAACTGAGAAGACAAGTAACAGATAGGCCGAAGACATACACCCCAAGGATTGGTATGGAAAATACAGAACCTGCAAAATGTAAGGCCAAGACATGCACGGGCATTTGACAGAAGAAATGAAAAGTGCTGCAATATGGCCGGTGGTCAAGGGACGCCGATTCAAAACCCAGCAGGGCACCATTCCACACCCACCGTATGCGCAGAAACTCTCAAGTCCGCTCTCTGGTGTACGTGAAGACGTGGTGCAGCAGTGGCAGTGGGGGTGTCCGCTGGGACACCAGCATGGAGAGCTATGTCTTCAGCCCAGCAAACGTGAAGCCCACGTCCCACTGACCCAACGAGTCCCCTTCCAGCATTGAGAAGCCTGGCACACGGCAAGGAGACGACACCAGATCAGTTGACGCTGCCTTCCCATCCCTTGGTGAGGGGACCCGGCAATTGCAGGATACATCCAGCACGACTCCCCTGACATAAGATGTTCTGGTTCCCCAAACCAGCCTAGATCCTTTCTGGTTACACCAGCTTCAGACCAGGGGCTGCCACAGCCACGCCTCTTATCTGCTCAGAAAGCGTAGAAGGTGCATTTGCAGGCCATATACACACATACTTATGAAAATGGTGCTGCCTGTGGATGGATTTATTTTCTTTTTTCTTTCTTTCTTTCTTTTTTTTTTTTAAAAGGCAGAGTCTTGCACTGTCACCCAGGCTGGAGTGCAACGGCACCATCACGGCTCACTGCAGGCACCAACTCCCAGGCTCAGGCGATCCTCCCACCTCAGCCTCCCAAGTAGCTGGGACTACAGGCTCGCACCACCATGCCTGGCTAATTTTTAAATTTTTTTGTAGAGATGAGGGTCTCACTATGTTGCCCATGCTGGTCTAGAACTCCTGGGCCCAAGTGGGCTCCCAAAGTGCTGGGATTACAGGCGGGAGCCACGACGCCCAACCTGATTTATTTTCTTCCGTGGAAAGGAAGGAGAAACCCATTCCCCATGCCAGATTGCAGGCGTCTGTTTCGTCCGGGGCCAGCAAGGACATGTGTGTGTGTGTTGGGGTAGGCATGGGGGGAAGGACAGGGAGACAGAGAGAGGCCAGCTGGCTCCCCCAAGCCTCCCCTCCTGGAGCTTCTAGATCCCTCCCTGGCCCCTTCAAGGCCGCCTGGCCTTCCTGTTGGGGAGAGACCCCTCGCCGGCTGCTCACTCGCTTTTTGGTGGTCCTTCCCACGGGCCTGCCTGGTTTGCCTCCACATCCTCAGCGGCTGCAGGTGAGAGGCTGTGGATCTGGGGCCCAGTGGTCCAGAGCGTGGCCCGTGCCAGAATGCCTGGGTTCAAATCCCATCTCCGTGGAATGCACTCTGAAGAAACGACGTCAGGTCGTGGCCCTGGGCAAGTCACCCACCTCTGTGCCCCATTTCTCTCCATGCAGGTTGGAAAGAATGACACAGCTGCTCAGGGAAGCACCCATGCCCCGAGTCTGCTGGGTCTTTGAGCTCCAGGGCGAACACCTGGCCCTATACCCCTGCCGCCCCCAGGGCTCCAGTCACCTGAGCCAAGCTTCTCACCCCCAGGCCTCCCCAGACCCATCGCCATTTCCTCCTCCCTCACGGGCCCCTCAGTCTTACCGTCCTCCCACTTCCGCCGGCCCCTCTGTGGATGGCCCTGTCACAGGGGGAACAGTGCCCCAGCAGAAAAGCCCCAGGGTCCCCTGGATTCTCCTGCCTTCACCTCCTGCCCTGGGTCCAACGCACAGTCTTCAGAATGCTGCCTCCCCAGAGCACCTCTGGAACACACCCGCCTCTCTCCATGCCCGTGACCAGGCCTCCCCACATTCTCTTCCCCAGGGCCACCAGCTTGCAGTAGCCCACGGCAAGGCAAGTTCAAGTTCTCAAGCCTGGCCACAGAGACCCCACCTGATTTGCTGACCTCCGCCACACCCTGGAAGATGGCCCTCGACCAACCTTGTGTTCCAGTCGGTGGGAAACACTGGTTTTTCCTTAACGCCATGTGGGCATGTCACATGCAG
Source organism: Pongo pygmaeus (assembly GCF_028885625.2). Lineage (NCBI taxonomy): Eukaryota > Metazoa > Chordata > Mammalia > Primates > Hominidae > Pongo > Pongo pygmaeus. The sequence continues at coordinate 158,724,358 of NC_072396.2, forward strand.
GCCTGGCCTGGGGTAGGCCTCAGCTCCATCTCCTGCCCAACGCCTGCCAAGGTTCATGGTTCAAGGCCATGTAGCCTGACGGTTAAGTGAAGGGGCCCTGTGGTTGACTCAGCCTTGCCACATACTAGCTGTGTGACTTTATTCAAGTTTCCTAACCTCCCGTGCCTCAGTTTCCCAACCTGTGTTTGTTTCTGAATGGTGCCAGCGCCAAGCCCAAGCCTGGCATCCAGTAGGTGCTTCGTGCCGGGTTATGGAATGCCCACCCGATAGGAGGGCGCTGCCGTCTCTCACCTGCCAGGTGCCCACGGTCAGTACTCCATCATGCCCGCTGCGGCCAGCAGAGGGCAGCAGCGCCCTGCCCTGCACCACTGGGCAAAGGGGCGGGCGGAGAGAGGCTGGGCTGCCTGGCCAGGCTTGTTGGGATGAGTCGGACTGGGCACGATTGCATTGTGGGGAGGGAGGCTGGGGCTCTGTGAGACGTGCTCCTGGCACCGCCAGCTGCTACTTGGCCCTCGCCGGTGGCCCGCCAGGTAGGCAAGAGCTGGGGCAGGCTTGGGCTTGGGCTTGGGGTGCAGGGGCTACCAGGCCTCAGGGCAAGGCATCAGGGTGTGCTTGGGCCAGGGAGAAGCTAGGGTCTCAGGGCCAACTGGCTGGGGTCAGGCAAGAGCCCTCGGGTGTCGGCCCAGCCTGACGACGGCACTAGGTGTCTGGGAGCACGGTGTCCCCCAAGCGGTAGCCCTGGGGTTAGGAGGTGGGGAACCATGTTTCTTCCCCGAAATGGGGAAGCCAGCGCCAGCCTTGGGCAGGGTACAGGGTAGAGAGGCTGCCCGCCTGGCTCCCCACCCCCACAGCCACCCAACTGGCCCAGCCAGGTGGCAGCAGCCCACTGCCACCTTGCCCTGGAGCCTACTGCTGCCGTGCTGTGGGGGAGGCAGAGACCCCATCCCCAGTGCACCTGCTCCTGTGCCACTGGCCAGGGTGGCCTGTGAGGGTGACAAGGGGGCTAGCTGCTAGGTGCCCCTCTCTTCCCCATCCCCTGCATGGACGGCATCTAGGCCGGCAGGATGGTGCTTCAGAGGGTGGGGTGGACAGCCCCGGCCTGTGGACCCTCTGCCTCAGCCCATCTCAAGCAGCCTCCTCCCGTGGTCCTGCTCACTGCCACCATGCTGTACCTGGCACCACTTCACCAGTCCCCAGGGGCAGGGCTGGGCTGGGGGTGTGGAGGAAGATCTTTTGGACAAAGGCAGGCATTGAGGGCCAGGATTGGCACTTCACCCAGGCCCCAAGGCTACCAGCCAGCATTTGCAGGGGCTCCGAGGCCCACCCCGTGCCCTTCACAGGGACCCGGGGAGTCAGGGAGGGGCATGCTTAGTGACACAGGGGTTGCAGGGCCAGAGGGGGAGGGCTAGCTGGAGGAAACCCCGGCCCTTTGTCCCCGGATCCCGGGGGTGGCTCCCTGAGGGTGGGAAGTGGCAAGAAGCCCCCTGTCCAGAACAGCCCAGTGGGGGTGACAGCACTAGCGAGTGGGGCCCTGGCCTGGCCTCTGGACAGAGGGAACATTGTTGTGGTGGAGGCAGGGCTGCCTTGGCCTGGCCACTATTGACAAAGCTGCCAGCTGTGAGGGAGCCCGGTCGCCAGGCCCTGGGCACCACCCCCACCGCCGCCCCTCCTTCCCCAGGCCAGCTCGAATGGGGCTGAGCCTCGACTGTCTCCCTCCCACTCAGGACAATGCCCCCCCACAGCCATCTCATGCCCATCGCCACTGCCCTGGGGCAGCTGAACTGAGCGTATGTGCCACTCCACCCAGGAGACCCCTCTGCTGCACCACTTCATGGTAAGTGCCCAGGCCCGGTGTCCCCAAAAATGTTCCTGGGAGGGGCAGGGTAGGGCAGGATGGCTGTGGCCAGGCCCAGGACATACAGGCTGCAGCCTCCCTCACGGCAGACACTGCCCCAGATAGCCCGGGGTCCGCAGGAAATGTCCGTGCTCTTCCTGCCTGTGTTCCTGAGATAAGGGGCTCCTGGGCCTTCCTCCAGGCGCTGCTCTGCCCCGCGTCCCAGCGGCCCCACTCCTGGTCAGCATGTGACCACACACCCAGGGCAGCATCTCTCTGTGGAGGGCAGGAGGGGCCACAGCAGGGGCTGCTCTCACCTCTCACCCTCAGGGGCTCAGCCCCGGGGTCCCACCAGGCACACCCAGGAACCATCTCCAGTCTGGCACACCTCCCTGCCCCTTCCCTGACCCCTCCCCCGGCCAGCTCCTGGTCTGCTCTTCTCCCGGGACACTCCCACACTGAGGCCCCCTGTGCCAGGCCCCGAGAGACCCAAACTGCTGGGGCCCATGGGGCAGGAGCAGGCCTCCCCGCACCCCTGCAGCCTGTGTTGTCTCTTGGCACCCCTGGCTTCTCCCAGCACCCCCGCTGCCTTGCCCCAGTGCTTCCTCGCCCTGGAGCTGGGCGCCAGCATGGAGCAGGCCAGCATGGAGCTGACCCCGGCTCCTCACTGACTTGCTCCTTGCTCAGCCCGCGGCTGCCTGGCTCTTTCCCCCAGCTGGGGAGGGTTCCTCCTTGCAGCCGGCCCTGGCTGCCCAGGGCAGGTTTTCTCTCCCCGTCTGGTCCCTTGGGGCACACGGTGGCCTCACTCCTCTCACCCTACTTAGATCTCTCTTGTCTGGGTGGCGGGCGCAGGGGCACGCTGTGACACAGCTTCCGCCAGCCTTCCAGCTCCCGCGGCCTCCCTCCCTCCCCTGCCCTGTCTCCATCCCTGCCCCCTCTGTAACTCACAGTCCCTCTGTTAGCTCTTGCGGCTTTCCAGGACCTGCCCCCCTTCAACAATCTACATGCATATAAAGTAGGAGATGAAAGAATTCTCTCCTTGTGTGCTTGTGCGTGCATGCATGCACCCCTCCCTGCCTCTTGCTCCAGCTCTTGGACACTGTCTTTGTCCCTCCTTATGTCTTCCTCTCTCTGTGCCCCCTCTGTCTCCTCGTCTCCGCTCACTCTCTCTCATTCTCCATCTCTCTGCCTCCCTCCCTCCCTCCCGGGCCCTGAGCACTCTGGCCTCTCTCCACCCCACCTTGCACCTTCCTCTGCTCCGCGCTCCCACTGCCCTGACCTGTGCCGTCTCACAGGCCCCCGTGATGGCTCACTGGCCTCCCTTCGGCCTCTGCCTCCTCCTGCTGCTGCTGTCCTCACCACCACTGCCCTTGACAGGGGCCCATCGCTTCTCCGCACCTAATACCACTCTCAACCACTTGGCACTGGCACCTGGCCGAGGCACACTCTATGTCGGCGCAGTGAACCACCTCTTCCAGCTCGGCCCCGAGCTGCAGCTCGAGGCCGTGGCTGTCACTGGCCCTGTCATCGACAGCCCTGACTGCGTGCCCTTCCGTGACCCAGCCGAGTGCCCACAGGCCCAGCTCACTGACAATGCCAACCAGCTGCTGCTGGTGAGCAGCCGTGCCCAGGAGCTGGTGGCCTGCGGGCAGGTGCGGCAGGGCGTGTGTGAGACACGGCGCCTTGGGGATGTGGCCGAGGTGCTGTACCAGGCTGAGGACCCTGGTGACGGGCAGTTTGTGGCTGCCAATACCCCGGGAGTGGCCACGGTGGGGCTGGTGGTGCCCTTGCCCGGCCGGGACCTCCTGCTTGTGGCCAGAGGCCTGGCGGGCAAGCTGTCAGCAGGGGTGCCACCCCTGGCCATCCGCCAGCTGGCCGGGTCTCAGCCCTTCTCCAGCGAGGGCCTGGGCCGCCTGGTGGTGGGCGACTTCTCCGACTACAACAACAGCTACGTGGGGGCCTTTGCCGACGCCCGCTCCGCCTACTTTGTGTTCCGCCGCCGTGGGGCCCGGGCCCAGGCTGAGTACCGCTCCTACGTGGCCCGAGTCTGCCTGGGGGACACCAACCTGTACTCCTACGTGGAGGTCCCCCTTGCCTGCCAGGGCCAGGGCCTCATCCAGGCCGCCTTCCTTGCCCCGGGCACCTTGCTAGGGGCGTTTGCCGCGGGCCCAAGGGGCACGCAGGCGGCGCTCTGCGCCTTCCCCATGGCGGAGCTGGGTGCCAGCATGGAGCAGGCCCGGAGACTTTGCTACACGGCGGGCGGCCGGGGCCCCAGCGGCGCAGAGGAAGCCACCGTGGAGTACGGCGTCACGTCGCGCTGCGTCACTCTGCCCCTTGTGAGTGGCACGCCCTTCCATCCCCCCTCTCTCTGTGGATGGCTGGCATCTTTCAGCACTGGGCAGGGGTGCCCGCCCATGGGAAGTGCCAGCCAACCTCTCAGCCAGGGGTCAGATGAGTCTCCAGGTCTCCTGCCTGCTCTCCACCCGTTTCTTTCTGCCTTTCTCCCTCTGGATGCTATGAGCTTGCCGGGTGCCCTGGCCCTTCGGCCCTGATTGCTGGGCCTTGGGGTCATCCCAGGGTGCTCTCCTCCCGCTGGCAGCCTGGGTATCCCCCCTGACTGCCTCTCTGCCCTCTTCCGGGGGTTGATTCTCCACTCCCTGCCATGTAGGACTCCCCCGAGTCATACCCCTGCGGCGACGAGCACACCCCCAGCCCCATTGCTGGCCGCCAGCCCTTGGAGGTCCAGCCTCTGCTGAAGCTCGGGCAGCCGGTCAGCGCCGTGGCAGCCCTCCAGGCAGACGGGCACATGATAGCCTTCCTGGGGGACACCCAGGGCCAGCTGCACAAGGTGAGGGCGCAGACTTGCTGTCCGGCTGGGTGTGCCCCTGGCCACAGAGGCTCAGGAAAGCCCCCAGCAACCTCCACCTCTTAGCCCGCATCCCACGGTTGGGTCAGGGGACTTTGCCACACAGTGACTGCTGGCTGGGCGCTGCCCCCTGCATCCCGGCCTTCACCAGCTGGTGAGGTGGGCAGGGTGTGGTGCCTCCTGGTGACCTTCCTGTGTCCCCATAGCTGCCCTCCCACCTGGCAGAACTGTCCCTGGTACACGGGGCCTCACCCAGGCTGCCGCTGCTGCCCCGGTGTCATGGTTCCCTGGAGAGTGTCCTAGGCCTGAGGGTGCTGAGTGGGGGAAGCGATGTGTCCTCCCTCGATGGCCCGGCAGGAAGGGGAACTGGCTCTAAAAAGGAGCCCCCACTGGGAGGAGGGCATGTCCCTAGAACAGGCAACCTTTGGCCATCTGGCCCAGCCTCGTCCTTGTCCCCCCACTCAGGTCTTTCTCCACGGCTCCCAGGGCCAGGTTTACCACTCCCAGCAAGTGGGGCCTCCAGGCTCAGCCATCAGCCCAGACCTGCTGCTGGACAGCAGTGGCAGTCACCTCTATGTCCTGACTGCTCACCAGGTGAGGGCCATCCTGGGGCTGAAGGGGCCAGCACACACGGCCCGAGTCTCGTGCCCATTGCCTCTCTGCTCTGCTGCCCCTCCAGGTGGACCGGATACCTGTGGCAGCCTGCCCCCAGTTCCCTGACTGTGCCAGCTGCCTCCAGGCCCAGGACCCACTGTGTGGCTGGTGTGTCCTCCAGGGCAGGTGAGCACGGGGCCTGTGCCTAGGCTTGGGCCAACAGGTGGTGTGTGCCAGGAGGCTGCCCCTGGAAGCAGCCCTAGGCATGCCAGGAGGCCAACCCTGCTTGTTGGAGAGACTCGGGGCCACCACGGAGGTCACCCATCCTGCCCCATCTCACGGAGCCATGAATCTGGTTGGCACCCGCCTTTTCCGACACCACCCAGCCTGTGGGCTCCTCATCCCAGCAGCCCCAGCCAGGGTCCAGAACCCCCACACAGCTATCCTCCAGCCGGTGCTCCACACGGCAGCCCCAGGAATCCTTTAAGGCAGCCCTGAGTCACTGTGCGTCCCTCAGCCCAGCCGCAGCTGCCTCTTAGGGCTGGAGCCCACGCCTTGGCCATGAGGCCCTGCCTGCTTGGCCCCTTTCTCTCTGGGCACAGTCCCCTTCACGCCTCCTGCTCATTGCACCCCACTGCACTCCAGCTGGGCCAGCCTCCCCAGCCCCCTGTTGCCGGTCATCCTTGGAGTCTAGGACCCCCACGGTGACCTGATGGTCCCCTGCCTGGCAGGTGTACCCAGAAGGGCCAGTGCAGGCGGGCGGGCCAGCCGAACCAGTGGCTGTGGAGCTATGAGGACAGCCACTGCCTGCACATCCAGAGCCTGCTGCCGGGCCACCATCCCCGCCAGGAGCAGGGCCAGGTAAGCCGCCCACCACCACTGGGCCCTCTGGGCAGCATGACCACTGCCTGGAGCACAAACCCCGCCTGCCTCCCGTCCTCCTTCCTCTCCCATAGCCTCTGCTGCCACCCCCAGCAGTGGCCGCCCCCTCTGCTCTGGCTCCATCTCCCGGTTTCTCCCTGCTGCATCCCAGGTCACTTTGTCCGTCCCCCGGCTGCCCATCCTGGATGCAGATGAATACTTCCATTGTGCGTTCGGGGACTATGACAGCTTGGCTCATGTAGAAGGGCCCCACGTGGCCTGTGTCACCCCTCCCCAAGACCAGGTGCCACTTAACCCTCCAGGCACAGGTGAGTGGCCCATGGGGTAGGGGGCTGGGGTGGAAGCTGGAGGGGTAATGAGCTACCTGACCTGTCCTGCCCCCACTGTCCCCTCCCAGACCACGTCACTGTGCCCCTGGCCCTGATGTTCGAGGACGTGGCTGTAGCTGCCACCAACTTCTCCTTTTATGACTGCAGTGCCGTCCAAGCCTTGGAGGCGGCTGCCCCGTGAGTCCCTGGGCCTGCCTCCTGGGGTAGGGGTGGCGACCCCAGAGGGCACTCAGTTGAGCAGCCGCCCTGCCCCTCTAGGTGTCGCGCTTGCGTGGGCAGCATCTGGCGGTGTCACTGGTGCCCCCAGAGTAGCCACTGCGTGTACGGAGAGCACTGCCCAGAGGGCGAGAGGACCATCTACAGCGCCCAGGAGGTGGGTGGGCCCGAACTTCGGGCAGAGACAGGGCTGTCCCTTCTCCACCCTTCCCAGACCCGCCCAGCAGTAGGCCCTTTGAGTTCTGAAGGGCTGAGGGCTCTTGTTTTCCCAGGAGGACGTCCGGGTGCGTGGCCCAGGGGCTTGCCCACAGGTCGAAGGCCTGGCAGGTCCCCACCTGGTGCCTGTGGGCTGGGAGAGCCATTTGGTCCTACGTGTGCGGAACCTTCAACATTTCCGAGTGAGCTGTCAGGAGGGAAGGGGGCAGTGCAGTGGAGTCTGCCAACAGCGTGTCCACGCTCCTGACAGCGTCCTTCCCCAGGGCCTGCCTGCCTCCTTCCACTGCTGGCTGGAGCTGCCTGGAGAACTTCGGGGACTGCCGGCCACCCTGGAGGAGACAGCAGGGGATTCAGGCCTCATCCACTGCCAGGCCCACCAGGTGAGTGGCCGCCCTCCAAACCCTCTTGCCCCCAAGCTTCTGTAGACCCTCAGGGGTCTGCCATCTTTGTGGAGAGCCTGCTTGGGGCCCATAGCCTCTGTCCGTGGGCTCCAGTCTTGGGGGGAGAGGCAGGGAACGATCACATTCATTCTGGGGGGTGGCCCAGAGGAGACAGGAGTCAGAGGTGCCCTGAGTGGGCACCCAGCCTGACCCCATACTCTGCCCACAGTTTTACCCCTCCATGTCCCAGCGGGAGCTCCCAGTGCCCATCTACGTCACCCAGGGTGAGGCCCAGAGGCTGGACAACGCCCATGCTCTTTATGGTGAGCCTGAGGGCAGCCAGGCAGGCGGGGCAGGGTGGGTGGCAGACAGGAGGCGCTCAGCACACTGCCTGACCTTCCCTAGTGATCCTGTACGACTGCGCCATGGGCCACCCCGACTGCAGCCACTGCCAAGCGGCCAACAGGAGCCTGGGCTGCCTGTGGTGTGCTGACGGCCAGCCTGCCTGTCGCTATGGGCCCTTGTGCCCACCGGGGGCTGTGGAGCTGCTGTGTCCTGCGCCCAGCATTGATGCAGTGAGTCTCCTGACGGGCCCCCACAGCCCAGTGGGCCACTTCTCCTGCCGCATACTGTCCTGTCCTCCGCGATCAGACCAGCCCTGCCCCAGGCCCCCAAACCCCAGCAGCTCGGCCTGGCTGGGCTGGTTGGCTGGCCGGGCACCCAGCACTGCAGAGTGGAGTGTGGGTGCGGGGGATCCCATCTGCCATCATTTGCCTGCTGCAGGTCGAGCCCCTGACCGGTCCCCCTGAGGGAGGCTTGGCCCTCACCATCCTGGGCTCCAACCTGGGCCGGGCCTTCGCCGACGTGCAGTACGCCGTGAGCGTGGCCAGCCGGCCCTGCAACCCTGAGCCCTCTCTCTACCGCACCTCGGCCCGGTGAGGCACTTGGAGGGGTGAGGATGGGTGGGGAGGCCCTCAGAGATGGCCACCCAGAGATAAGGAAGGCCTGTGGCCAAGAAACCTGGGGCACTCGGTCAGGGGAGGGGTGGAGAAGGTGCGCTCGGTAGCAGCTGGTGGGCTGTCCCCTGCGTCCCTGGGCCCTGAGCAGCTCCCAGGCCTCCGCTTTCCAGGATTGTGTGTGTGACATCTCCTGCCCCCAATGGCACCACTGGGCCCGTCCGGGTGGCCATTAAGAGCCAGCCACCAGGCATCTCAAGCCAGCACTTCACCTACCAGGTCAGTGGCCTCCCAGGTGCACCCTACACAGGGGAGGGTACGAGGGAGGGCCAGGAAGGACAGGCGCCTAATGAGGATGTCAAGCTGGCTCTGCCGGGAGCAGGAAGCACCGCTGCATGCCTAGGAGGGAAGCCATGGCACGTGAGTGGAGGTGGGCAGCCAGGCCAGTCTGGGGCACGAAGCTCTCGGGACCTGTTGCCCTGGGCACTTGGTGGCACCGTTTCCCGGGTGGGAAGCCTGGGACAGGAGCAGTGGGGGCAGGGGTGGGTTCTGCCCAAAGAGGCAACTGGATTTGAGAGTTTAGAGCTCCAGGTCTGGGGGCTGTAAGCTGTGGTGGGGAGGAGGCTGTCCCAAGGGGGACAGAGTGGCAGTGAGGATGAAAGAGCCCCACTCCTACTCCCCATGCGGCAGGGGTGGGTGGGAGGACGGTGGCCAGTGTGCAGTGGCCTCAGGAAGGAGGGCGTGGTCCACTTTGGCCCCAGGAGGTGAAGCCCAGAGATGACCTGCGCTTCAGAACCGGAGGGCCTTGGGCATGGCCCAGGGGGGTGAAAGGGCCAGGCTGGGCTGCCGTGCCTACCCAGCCCGCGCTGTTCCCCAGGACCCTGTCCTGCTGAGCCTGAGTCCTCACTGGGGCCCCCAGGCAGGGGGCACCCAGCTCACCATCCGAGGTCAGCACCTCCAGACAGGTGGCAACACCAGTGCCTTCGTGGGTGGCCAACCCTGTCCCATGTGAGTCCCGGCCTGGCTGCCGTCGGGTGGTGGGCACTCCCATAGGCCTCAGCGTCCTTTCTACACAGTGGGGGTGGTACATTCAGAGAAGTGGTTGCTGTGGCCACCCCCAGTGGTCCCTGCCCTTGTCAAGGCAGGCAAAGTAGGGCTTCTCCTACGGGGGTTGGGCCAGGGCTCGGGTAGAGGGGCGGTAGTTAGAGCCGAGATGAGAGACCCCACTACCCATCCTGCAGCCTGGAGCCAGTGTGTCCGGAAGCCATCGTGTGCCGCACCAGGCCCCAGGCTGTCCCAGGAGAAGCAGCAGTCCTTGTGGTCTTTGGCCATGCCCAGCGCACACTGCTCGCCAGCCCCTTCCGCTACACCGCCAACCCCCGGCTTGTAGCAGCGGAGCCCAGTGCCAGCTTCCGGGGGTGAGGATCAGCCCACAGGCCAGCCTGTGCACCAGGAAGGAGGGAAGGTGGGATGGGGGCTGGGCTGTGTTGCCCACCGCCTGCCCACACCCGACTGCCATCCTGGTACAGGGGTGGGCGACTGATCCGTGTCAGGGGCACCGGCCTAGACGTGGTGCAGCGGCCCCTGCTGTCTGTGTGGCTGGAGGCTGACACAGAGGTGCAGGCTTCCAGGGCCCAGCCCCAGGACTCACAGCCAAGGAGGAGCTGTGGAGCCCCTGCTGCGGACCCCCAGGCTTGTATCCAGCTTGGTGGGGGGCTGCTGCAGGTGAGCCCCTCACCAGCAGGCGACAGGGCTGTCCCCGACCATGCCCATGCCCAGTGGGGAGGGGGAGGGCAGGCCACCATGCCCCTAGCAGCGCATAGTGGAGCCCAGCTCACTCCATCTGCGGTCGGCCCTGAATGCCCCACAGTGCTCCACTGTCTGCTCCGTCAACTCGTCCAGCCTCCTCCTGTGCCGGAGCCCTGCTGTGCCAGACAGAGCCCGCCCGCAGCGGGTCTTCTTCATCCTGGACAACGTGCAAGTGGACTTCGCCAGCGCCAGTGGGGGCCAGGGCTTCCTGTACCAGCCCAACCCCCGCCTGGCACCCCTCAGCCGCGAGGGGCCTGCCCGCCCCTATCGCCTCAAGCCAGGCCATGTCCTGGATGTGGAGGTGAGGGCCACCTTCAACCCTGCCCCGCCAGGGCGCTCAGGCCGCCTCTGTGGGGGCCAGCGGCTTAGGCTCCCATGTGTGTCCCAGGGCGAGGGCCTCAACCTGGGCATCAGCAAGGAGGAGGTGCGCGTGCACATCGGCCGCGGCGAGTGCCTGGTGAAGACGCTCACGCGCAACCACCTGTACTGCGAGCCGCCTGCGCACGCTCCGCAGCCTGCCAATGGCTCCGGCCTGCCACAGTTCGTGGTGAGTCTGTGCCCTGGGTGGGCAGGTGGACCGGGTGCCGCCGGCATGCACTCAGGAGCCGTGCCCCCCCAGGTGCAGATGGGCAATGTGCAGCTGGCTCTGGGCCCTGTGCAGTACGAGGCTGAACCCCTGCTGTCTGCCTTTCCCGTGGAGGCCCAGGCAGGCGTGGGCATGGGTGCTGCAGTGCTGATCGCCGCCGTGCTCCTCCTCACCCTCATGTACAGGTGAGACCCGCCCACCCCCAGCACACTTCCCTCCTCGCCATTGGCAAGGGTGCCCTGGCAGGCGGCTAGCCTGGCCGTGGCCCTGGCTGATGCTGGCCCCGGGCTGCAGGCACAAGAGCAAGCAGGCCCTGCGGGACTACCAGAAGGTGCTACTGCAGCTGGAGAGCCTGGAGACCGGAGTGGGAGACCAGTGCCGCAAGGAGTTCACAGGTGGGTGCGGAGGCAGGGGGGACAGGGTGCCCACGAGGCCTGAACTCACACCTCGGCGCCTCCTGGCCCGCAGACCTCATGACGGAGATGACCGACCTCAGCAGCGACCTGGAGGCCAGCGGGATCCCCTTCCTGGACTACCGCACCTATGCCGAGCGCGCCTTCTTCCCTGGCCATGGCGGTTGCCCGCTGCAGCCCAAGCCTGAGGGGCCAGGGGAGGACGGCCGCTGTGCCACTGTGTGCCAGGGCCTCACACAGCTCTCCAACCTGCTCAACAGCAAGCTCTTCCTCCTCACGGTGAGGGCTGCATGGCGGGAGTCCCCGGTGGGCAAGGAGGTGGGGCTGGGGAACTACTGGCCTGAGACAAAGGTGGGGGAGGAGTGGGACTTCCCGGGATGAGCCTCCGACCCCTGCCCAGCTCATCCATACCCTGGAGGAGCAGCCCAGCTTTTCCCAGAGGGATCGCTGCCACGTGGCTTCGCTGCTGTCGCTAGCACTACATGGCAAGCTGGAGTACCTGACTGACATCATGAGGACCCTGCTGGGTGACCTAGCGGCCCATTACGTGCACAGGAACCCCAAGCTCATGCTACGCAGGTTGGCCTTGACCTGGACCCAGTGGCGGGGATGCGGGCTTGCCACAGACCTGCCCCCATCGCATCCTGGGCGGGCTCTGTCCAGGGGCGGGTGGGGCCAGGAAGCCCCAGCAGGTGGAGGGAAGGAAAGTGAGATGTCCTCAGCAGGGACACAGGCACAAAGGCCTGACCCTGTGGCCGGCTCCCCGCAGGACAGAGACCATGGTGGAGAAACTGCTCACCAACTGGCTGTCCATCTGCCTGTACGCCTTCCTGAGGGTGAGGGGCACTGTCCCGCCTGCCCCCAGCCCTGAGTGGCAGACTCCTCCCCTCTTGCCATGAGGGGGCTGCTGCCTGCGCCCTACCTGACCAAGGCCCGGCAAGGGCGGCTTTGGAAACGGAAGGACTTTGAACCCTCTCCGGGGCTGGAGGCGAGGCAGAGGCGAGAAGGGCTGTCATCGATCCCCCCTCGCTTGGCTGATGCTGGCTCATCTTGGCAATGCAGGAGGTGGCTGGTGAGCCACTGTACATGCTCTTCCGGGCCATCCAGTACCAGGTGGACAAAGGCCCCGTGGATGCCGTGACAGGCAAGGCCAAACGGACCCTGAATGATAGCCGCTTGCTGCGGGAGGACGTGGAGTTCCAGCCCCTGACGCTGATGGTGCTGGTGGGGCCCGGGGCTGGCGGGGCCGCAGGCAGCAGCGAGATGCAGCACGTGCCAGCCCGGGTGCTCGACACGGACACCATCACCCAGGTCAAGGAGAAGGTGTTGGACCAAGTCTACAAGGGCACCCCCTTCTCCCAGAGGCCCTCAGTGCATGCCCTAGACCTTGGTGAGAGAGCCAGCCCTGCCCACCCACCCCAAGGACCCTTCCCTACCCCTCCGGCACCGGGAGCCTCTCAGCTGTGTCTTACTATGAATGTGGGGCATGGAGAGCAGGCTGTAGACTATCTGCTTCCCTGACTCCCTCCAGAGTGGCGCTCGGGCCTGGCTGGTCACCTGACCCTATCGGATGAAGACTTGACCTCCGTGACCCAAAACCACTGGAAGAGACTCAACACCTTGCAGCACTACAAGGTGTGAGCAGTGGCGTGGCGAGGCGAGGCAGGGCAGGGCGGGGCTGGGGCGGGGCGGGGCGGGGCTGGGGCGGGGCGGGGAGGGGAGGGGCGGGGCAGGGCGGGGATGGGGCGGGGAAGGGTGAGGCAGGGCAGGGTGGGGTCGGTGTAGGCGCCTGGCTAGGGATCAGCACAGCCTCTGCTCCCCATCTCTGCCAGGTCCCCAATGGAGCAACAGTGGGGCTCGTCCCTCAGCTGCACAGTGGCAGCACCATCTCCCAGAGCCTGGCCCAGAGGTGCCCCTTGGGAGAGAGTGAGTCCCTCAGGGTCGGCCCTGACCTGGGGCCACTGGAGTCCAGGTTGGGAAGGCAGAACTCCTGGCCACGCATCTGCCTCAGCTTCATTCCCCACCCCACCGAGATCTTCTGCCCATCTCTCCTTCCTTTCTTCCAGTCCCCACCCTGCCCCACCTTGTCGGGGGAGTGGACTGGGCATCCCAGGCCAGGGGCAGGGGGTATAGCCCTGAAGCCAGGCTCCTGTGCCCTCAGACATCCCCACGCTGGAGGATGGCGAGGAAGGGGGGGTGTGCCTCTGGCACCTGGTGAAAGCCACCGAGGAGCCAGAAGGGACCAAGGTGCGGTGCAGCAGCCTACGGGAGCGGGAGCCAGCAAGGGCCAAGGCCATTCCGGAAATCTACCTCACCCGTCTGCTGTCCATGAAGGTTGGTGCGGCCTGGGCGGCTGGGCCTGAGAGGAGGCTCAGCCAGGGACCCCGACCAAGCCAGGGTGTGGGAGGAGCAGGGGCAGCCTCAGACGTGGACGGCCCCCACACCCTGCCGTCCACACGGCCCTTATCCCTTGCCTCGCAGGGCACGCTGCAGAAGTTTGTGGACGACACCTTCCAGGCCATTCTCAGTGTGAACCGGCCCATCCCCATCGCCGTCAAGTACCTGTTTGACCTTCTGGATGAGCTAGCAGAGAAGCACGGCATCGAGGACCCAGGGACCCTGCACATCTGGAAGACTAACAGGTGCCTTTCCTGCTGCCGCACCCCTGCTGTGCACATGGTCCACTGAGTCCCAGAGGGACCAGGACATTCCCAGGGTGGATGCCCCCACCTGGGGTTTCTGGAACTTACAGGAAGATCTAGGGCCCAGGTCACCTGGGCCACCAGGCCAGCTTCCAGCGGCCCCTGGCCCCGAGTGTGTTGCCAGTAGGCTGGAGTTCATGGGGCGGAGATCACAATGGCAGGCCAGGGCCTCACGCCCACGCCTGCCCTGCGCCCCCAGTCTGCTGCTGCGGTTCTGGGTGAATGCCTTGAAGAACCCACAGCTCATCTTTGATGTGCGGGTGTCGGACAATGTGGACGCCATCCTTGCTGTCATCGCCCAGACCTTCATTGACTCCTGTACCACCTCGGAGCACAAAGTGGGCCGGGTGAGAGCAGTGCCAGCAGCAGCAGCTGGCAGGGACTTGAGGAGGAAAGGCTTATGGGGGAAGCCTAGAGGGCTCTGCACGGACCTTTGGGTGGGCAGTGGCAGCATCATGGGGGCGCCTTCACCTCCTAGCTCATGCCTAGTGCCTCCCCTCCCTCCGGAGCAGGATTCCCCAGTGAACAAACTGCTCTACGCCCGGGAGATCCCACGCTACAAGCAGATGGTGGAGAGGTGGGTGTCAGAGGCATCGGGGCTGCGGGGATGGGGGCTGCCCCACGCCTAACTCAGTCTGCTCCTCCAGATACTATGCGGACATTCGCCAGAGCTCTCCGGCGAGCTACCAGGAGATGAACTCTGCCCTGGCTGAGCTCTCCGGGGTGAGGCATGGCCCGGGGGGTGCGCCTGTCTACATGTGGGTGGAAAGACTAGCAGAGCAGAGTGGGGAGACTTGGGGCTTGAGGACCAGGCTGGGACCTCACTGCCCCCCTCCACGTGGTGCCCCCAGAACTACACTTCTGCTCCCCACTGTCTGGAGGCTCTGCAAGAACTCTACAACCACATCCACAGGTACTACGATCAGGTGAGGCCCAGGGTGCTCCGGAGGGGAGGCGCAGTGGAGCGGGAGGCCCGTGGACCCTCCCGGGGGAGCAGGGGTGCCAGCCCATGCTGGCGGGACCCAGGCTGGGGAAGGGACTCGGCTTTCATTCCAATTCCCCAGGGAGACCCCAGGCAGCCCCCACTGGATCCCGAGGCTCCTGCGGAGATGGAAGCAGGGTGGGTGGCCCTGGGCCAGCAGGCAGAGGGGCAGGCTCAGACAGGCACCCTCCTCTGCCCGGGCAGATTATCAGTGCCCTGGAGGAGGACCCTGTGGGCCAGAAGCTGCAGCTGGCCTGCCGCCTGCAGCAGGTCGCCGCCCTGGTGGAGAACAAAGTGACTGACCTGTGAGCTCTGGGCTCAGACAGCAGCAAGCCGGATCCACCACCACCGCAGTGCCTTATGACCCCGGAACCGAGCCAGCCACTGAGGGGAGCCGGCAGAGCCTGGGGGCACAGGGTGCAAAGCCAGGCACTGTGCCCAGCAGTGGGCTCCCTGCCTGCCACCTCCCCTGCCAGCCCGCCCACCTTCCCCCCACCTGGGATTGTTTCTAATTTATAAGGATCCCCCTCCTTCCCCCTCTCCCCATTGTATTTATTTGCCTGCTGGAAAATCACATCCGGAAATAAAATAGAAATGTCTTTTTATTTTACTTTGAGACGGAGTCTCACTTTCTCTCCCAGGCTGGAGTGCAGTGGCGCAATCTCGGCTCACTGCAACCTCTGTTTCCCAGGTTCAAGCAATTCTCCTGCCTCAGTCTCCCGAGTAGCTGGAACTACAGGCGTGTGCCACCATACCTGACTAATTTTGGTATTTTTAGTAAAGACACAGTTTCCCCATGTCGGACAGGCTGGTCTCAAAACTCCTGACCTCAGGTGATTTGCCCGCCTCAGCCTCCCAAAGTGCTGGGATCACAGGCATGAGCCACCGCGCCCGGCCAGAAATGTCTTCTGACAAAGGGCCCAATCCCCAGCCCTGCTTTTCCCTGCAGGAGCTGACTCAGTGCTCTCCTGACTGACAGTCCCTCAGCCCTATGCCTATGACCTGCTACCCACGGACAAAGAGAGGCCATCAGGTACCCGGGCTTCACTTTCCCTCCCACTCCCTGGCGTCGCTGGCCCCTCCACCAATGCCTGGCCCACCCCTACCAGTTCACGGACCCTGGTACAGGGACACTGCACCAATATCTTGGGACAAACACCCTCTCTGCCGAGCCCCCTCCCTTTCATTGGGACTCCTCTGTCAGGCCCCAGCTGGCCTCCCAGCTCCACCCTCGCCTCTCCATTCCCTCGCCCTTGAAGTGGCCAGAGTGATCTTTTGCTGAGCAGAAGCTCAGTGACCACCTCCCAACCCCATATCACCCAAGCTCCACATTAAGCCTACAGACACCAGGCCTCTAGTCCTCGCCCCCAAACCATGCGGCAGCCGTCGCCAGCACGTGAAGGGCTGGAATGCGTCTTGGCCGCAGGCCTTGCCCCACTGTGCCCTGTGCTGCCCTGGATGCTTCTGGGGACCCAATTTCTCCTGGTCTCTCATAATGCAGCCCCTAGGTCACAGGCCCCTCAGTCACCACCACACTCATGGGGAAGTGGCTATGGGCTTGCTTGTCCCCAGCAGCGAGCAGCTTCCTGCTGCCTCCCCCATGTCTGGCTATGGAGCAGCCCACGGCAGGCACCTTGCAAGTGGTGGAGAGGAAGAGCAGGCACTGGGAGCCAGAGTGCCAGGCAGCGTCTCAGGAGCAGGTTCTGGGCTGGCAAGCTCCCAGGCCTCCCCTCAGCAGGCCTGTTGCCTCTGGTAGGGGAAATGAGGGGTCCCCAGTGACACCACATTCAGAGGGCACTGGGCTCCCACTTGTTCTAGGGGCTAATGAAACATAGAAGAAGCCGGAAGTGGCTGGGAGCAGCCGGGGATGGGGTTCCCATAGGAATGAGACGGGCACCTCCTGGAGGATGCCCACAGGGGCACAGGTGGTGGGGGCTTGGCCTAAGGACCAGGTTGCCAAGTGGAGCACATTCCCACAGTCCGCACCAGAGAACAGGAGCCCGACCTGGGGTAGGGGTTGCTTCACCCCCGCGTGGACCTCCCCCTCGGCTGGGGTGTGGAGGCTCAGCCTGGGGGCCCAGTTGCCCCTGGTCCCCAAGCAGTAGCCCCCTCTGCCTCCAGGGTGGGCCTGGAGCAGGACGGGGGACTCTGCCTCGGGACCAGGCTCTCTGGGGCCGTCGTTGCGCCGCCCCCTCCCCGCACCGCATACCTTGCCCACAGCCGAGCAGCTGGGAGGCTATTTATAAAGGCGGGTGAGATCAGCGGCCGGCCGAGGCTATAAATTCGCAGGCCGAGGCCGGGCCCCACAGGAGCAGCCACCCGGGGCACCGGAGCTGCGGGCTGCGTGGCCGGGATGAGCGCCAGCACGGGCGGGGGTGGGGACAGCGGCGGCAGCGGCAGCAGCAGCAGCAGGTAGGGCTCGGCTTGGGCACCCGGAGCCCCTGGCGTCTCTCATGCTCACTGCCCACCCACCCCACCCACAGCTCACAGGCCTCCTGCGGGCCCGAGTCCTCGGGCTCCGAACTAGCCCTGGCCACACCAGTGCCTCAGATGCTGCAGGGCCTTCTGGGCTCCGACGACGAGGAACAGGAAGACCCCAAGGACTACTGCAAGGGTGAGACTTGGCCTTGGGAGCATGCGGCCTGACGGCCACTGCAGGGACCCAGGGCAGCCCTGGGCCCACATGGGCCAGATGGTCAATGGGGCCAAGGTGTTCGGGGGCCCAGGAGAGTGAGAACCCCCTCCACCGCGATCTATCATCTCCCCTGGGCAGGCGGCTACTACCCTGTGAAGATCGGCGACCTGTTCAATGGGCGGTACCACGTGGTGCGCAAACTGGGCTGGGGCCACTTCTCCACCGTCTGGCTCTGCTGGGACATCCAGTGAGTGCCTCCTTCGCCTCCTGGGCCCAGCACTGGCTGGGATCCTGTCCCTGGGCTTGGTTGGGGCCACCCTGATCCCCGCCGTGGGTCCTGCCAGGGCCGCAGCCTACAAGGGTCTCGGTATTGCAGGCGCAAGCGCTTTGTGGCCCTGAAAGTGGTGAAGAGTGCAGGGCATTACACGGAGACAGCTGTGGATGAGATCAAGCTCCTGAAATGTGTGAGGCACCTCCCTACCCCACTCCCAGCTCCCCTGGAGCTGCCTGGGGCCTGGCAATGCGGGTGCAAGGCCTGCCGGGGCTCTGTGGGGCAGGGCGGGGCTCCCCGAGGGGCAGCCTCCAGCTGGCTGTGCCCAAGGGGGAGGATCTGGAGGAACAGGCGAGGGACAGGAGGGGTTGGCGGCCTTTCTTCCAGCAGGGCCCAGCTGGAGCAGGAAAAGGGTACGCTGAAGGGAGCTGTGGGCTTCAGGGCAGGGTGGAACCATCTGTGGCCCCTTGGCTTTTACTCCAGGTCCGGGACAGCGACCCCAGTGACCCCAAAAGAGAGACCATTGTCCAGCTCATTGATGACTTCAGGATCTCAGGAGTCAATGGAGTCCGTATCCTTTGCAGGAAGAGCAAAGCAGTGTGGCAGCCAAGGGCCGGCAAACGGGGGGCCCTCACTGCTAGAGCCTGTCTGCAGATCCGCACAATGGGCTTGCATCCCTCCCAGTAACGGGAGCCTCTGGCATGACCCCACCCCCGGGTAATTGTGTTTATGTGGAGGCAGTAACAAGCTAGCGTTGATTGTCCATGGACGTTGCTATTATCCCCAAACGGCAGGTGCTGTCTTTGTGGCACTGCCTTCCCTTTGGGGGAATGCCAAGAGGCCCTATGGCATAACTGGCATGGGAGTGGGCTGGCCCGAGAGGCCTCTGTGCCTGCCCCTCCAGCGCCACCTCTAGGATGACCACAAAATGACCACAAAATGCACCATCCCAACTGGCATACCTGTTGAGAGTGACAGGGACACTATCGATGATGACACCAGCATAATGGTGACCAGGACTGCCCAGGGGAGGCCCTGCCTCCCCACCTCCGCACGGCCCAAGCCTTGCTGCTCCCCTAGCTGAGGGTGGGTCGGGCCTGTGCCACAGCTGGCATCCACTGGCCGCCCTTCACTCCCAGCCCAGATGTGTGCATGGTGCTGGAGGTGCTGGGCCACCAGCTCCTCAAATGGATCATCAAGTCCAACTACCAGGGCCTGCCCGTGCCCTGCGTGAAGAGCATCGTGAGGCAGGTGAGTGCCACCCACTGGGCTGCCCAGCCTGGCCTGGGCGGGAGTTGGTGGAGGTCAGGTGCGACTCTCCACAGGTGCTGCACGGCCTGGACTACCTCCACACCAAGTGCAAGATCATCCACACGGACATTAAGCCCGAAAACATCTTGCTGTGTGTGGGGGACGCCTACATCAGGCGCCTGGCCGCCGAGGCCACGGAGTGGCAACAGGCAGGGGCGCTGCCCCCCTCCCGCTCTATAGGTACCAAGGGCCCACATGGGGCTGGGTCAGGGCCTCTGGGCCTGAATCCCTGCCTGAGTCTCTGTTCCTCCCTGTCCCCCTGCTCCCCACCTGCACTCCCAGTCAGCACTGCCCCCCAGGAGGTCTTGGTAAGTTGGGGGGCCCCTCTCTCCCATCCGAGCCAACTGGAGGCCATCTCTGGAGCCACAGTGGCTCCACCCCCCACCTTCACACACTCCCACGGTGGTAATCCCGAAAGGCTGGGTGGCTGGGCTGACGGTGATTCCCGGGGTGGGTCAAGTGCCCCAAACTGCTCTTGGTGAAAGGACGCTGTCTTCCCCGAATGGCCACTTCCGCCTGCCTTAGCTTGGGCTGAGAGGGGACAGAGAGCACCCTGAGGCGGGCCGGCCAGGTCCTCCCACTCCTAATGGAGCTGTGGGGAGTGAGGCCACAGGCGGGGAGGCAGGGAGTAGCGAGTAGCTGGTGCCAAGGGGCGCTGGCGCCACATTCTGGTGTCCATGGGAGCCCTGGGGTCCGGAGAGGCCTCTTCCCTGGCGGCTATGCAGGGAAACCTCCACTTCATGCTGACTGGGGCGGGTGACAGGAACCCTGGGGTGACCCTGGCTCTGACAGCAGACCGGTAAGCTGTCCAAAAACAAGAGGAAGAAGATGAGGCGCAAACGGAAACAGCAGAAGCGGCTGCTGGAGGAGCGGCTGCGGGACCTGCAGAGGCTGGAGGCCATGGAGGCCGCCGCCCAGGCTGAGGGTGAGGGGCCACAGGGGGTGATGGGCCGTGGAGCGCAGCAAAGGCTGCAGGGCATCTGCTCAGCAGCTGCCTCCATCCCATCCCGTCTCCCCAGACTCCGGCTTGAGACTAGACGGGGGCAGCGGCTCCACCTCCTCTTCAGGCTGCCACCCCGGGGGCGCCAGAGCAGGTCCCTCCCCAGCCTCTTCCTCCCCCGCCCCGGGGGGCGGCCGTAGCCTCAGCCCCGGCTCACAGACCTCAGGCTTCTCCGGCTCCCTGTTCTCTCCTGCCTCCTGCTCCATCCTCTCCGGCTCGTCCAATCAGCGAGAGACCGGGGGCCTCCTGTCGCCTAGCAGTAAGTTGGGTGGCAAGTGGTGGGCAGGCAGGGCTGGCAGGAGTCGGACCACTTCAGTCTCCCTGCTCTGCCTTCCCCAGCACCATTCGGTGCCTCGAACCTCCTGGTGAACCCCCTGGAGCCCCAAAATGCAGATAAGATCAAGATCAAGATCGCAGACCTGGGCAACGCCTGCTGGGTGGTATGAGCAAGCCTGGGAGAGCGGAGTGGGGGGCCCTGGTCCAAGGGTGGAGGCACAGGGCCACTCTTGGGGAGCCCTGCCCCAGTCTGCAGTGCACATGAACTGTCGGCTGGGTGGGCATCGGTCCTGCCCAGTCAACAGCACTGGGGCCACGGCCAAGGGCAGGGGCCACTAGGAAGGGATCAGCCTCAGCCTCAGATCACTGGGCCTGTCCCTCTTGGAAGATCTGGGGACCCCGAGGCTCACAGCAAACCCCACCGAGCTCCTCGGGTAGGCGGATCGGGTGGGGTAGGAGTCCATGGGGGCGGGACAGCCTTGGCCCCGGCCCGTCCCCAGGGCTCCCCTTGCTTCCAGCACAAGCACTTCACGGAGGACATCCAGACTCGGCAGTACCGGGCTGTCGAAGTGCTGATTGGCGCCGAATATGGCCCCCCGGCAGACATCTGGAGCACAGCCTGTATGGTACGCCCGCCCGGGCTGCCCTGTGCCCAGGGCCACCAGCCCGCCAGCCAGCAGCCTCACCTCCTCCCCCTTCCAGGCCTTCGAGCTGGCCACTGGTGACTACCTGTTCGAGCCGCATTCTGGAGAAGACTACAGTCGTGATGAGGGTAAGGGATGAGGGCTCTGGGCTCAGCCTCCCAGCCTCCCGGCCTGCCTGCCCCCAACCTCCTCTTTCTGCCCACAGACCACATCGCTCACATAGTGGAGCTTCTGGGGGACATTCCCCCAGCCTTCGCCCTCTCAGGCCGCTATTCCCGGGAGTTCTTCAACCGGAGAGGTGAGGGCCCAGGCAGGCTCGGGCATGTGGCTGCAGGGAGGGTGGGACGGGGACCTTGGATTCTGCAACGGAGGGAACACTGGGTCCCAGAAGCCAGGGCCTAAGCAGAAGGCAGGCCTAGAGACAGGGACGGAGCCTGACGGCCGCTGGCCTGCCCACAGGAGAGCTGCGGCACATCCACAATCTCAAGCACTGGGGCCTGTACGAGGTACTCATGGAAAAGTACGAGTGGCCCCTAGAGCAGGCCACGCAATTCAGCGCCTTCCTGCTGCCCATGATGGAGTACATCCCCGAAAAGCGGGCCAGTGCCGCTGACTGCCTCCAGCACCCCTGGCTCAACCCCTAGGCCCGGCTACGGCTCCACCTCCAGCTCTCCGTGCCTTGAGCGAAAAGCGGGACAGCTCCCACCACCCTGCTGGGCGCCAGTTCTCCACAACCACAGGGCAGAGAGACGCTGGAGCCAGGACCGGCTCTCAGAGCGTGTTCTGCCTGAGACCCCCGTGAGGGCTCTCAGACAAAGTGTGTGTATTCCTTTCTTAATAAAGTGTGGCCTGAACATCGGTGTCTGGAGTGATGGAAGCCCACGTCAAGTCTAGGGAGAAGGTGCTTTATTCTGGGCTCTGCATACCAGGCTGGCTGGGGCGCTGGAGTGGGAAGGGGAATCCAAGGAGCAAACCAAGAAGGTCCTAGGGCCAGCCTAGGCCTCCACGGCCCGGCCGTTGATGACACGGATGTGGCGGATGATGTCCTGGATGGCTTCAGATGTTGTGCCCTGGCCCCCGATGTCCGGAGTGTGCATCTGTAGGACACAGGCAGGCTCGGCACACGCCAGGCCCTGCCACCCCCTGCTGTGCAGGCAGCCCGGGGCTACCCACTGTCTCCTGTGGCGTGCAGGACTGGGACTGCCACAGGAGAGAAGTGGCACCAGCTAAGGGCCAGAAGATGGTGCCAGATCCAGTACCATCCTCCCCTGGGGGCTGCGGTCAGTGCATGAGGCGGGCTACAGGAGGCTGCAGGGGGAGACTGGGCGGGGCAGCAGGGTAGGGTGCAAGGGGAACCTCACATTCTCATTGTCCATGGATGCCAGGACAGCCTTACGGATGGAGGTGGCATAGGAGTGCAGCCTAGAGGATGAGACAGCCAGCATTCAGTCCCTGGGGCCCGGAGGGCTGGCCAGGGGCTTGCAGGGCACCGGGAGCCACTCACTTGAGGTGGTCCAGCATCATGCAGCTGGCCAGCAGGGTGGCCGTGGGGTTGGCGATGTTCTTATTGGCGATACTCTTGCCGGTGTTCCTCGTAGCCTGGGGAGGCAAGACGAAGGAGAGTGGGTGGAGGGCAGAAGGATGCCGGGCAGTGACTCTGCTCCTGTGACATGTCTAGAAGAGGCCACTCCACAGGGACAAAAGCCCACCAGCGGGTGCCAGGAGCTGGGGGAGGGTGTGGGGACAGATAGCTTATGGGGACAGGCTTTCCTCGTGGGGTGGTGAAAATGTTCTGGAATGACCTGGTGGTGACGGCAGTACAACCTTGGATATCCAAAAAACTACTAAATCATGCACTTTGAACGGGCTAACCGGATGGGATAAGCGTGCCTCACTAAGTCTGTGAACAGGAGAAAGGCGGCAAGCCGCGGCACTGCCACCGACACTCACCGTTTCAAACACCGCATACACATGGCCATAGTTGGCCCCAGCCACAAGGCCTGGGCCCCCGACCAGTCCTGCGCAGACATTGTTGACAATGTTGCCATAGAGATTGGGCATCACCATGACATCGAACTGCTGGGGCCGGGACACCAGCTGCGGGACAAGGAGGGGGCTGGCTGAGGAGCAGATTCGGAAGCATGGGTGAGAGAAGCCCAGGGCACTCAGGGCACGGGGACAGCACTGGGCAGGCTAATACCTGCATGGTGGTGTTGTCCACAATCATGTTCTCGAAGGTGATCTGAGGGTAGTGGGCTGCCACCTCCCTGCAGCACTGGAGGAAAAGCCCGTCGCCCAGTTTCCTGGTGGGGGGTTAGGAATAGGACACCAGCTTGGCCATCGCAACAGTCAGCCGGAGGGATGGGGCGTGCAGAGGGCCCCAGGAGGCTGGGGTCTGAATTCTAACCTGTCCGTCACCAGCAAAATGGACAGAATCCCACCCCACCTCCCCTAAGTGTGGGTTCTGGCAAGGCCTCGAGGGCAACAGGGCACTCGCCTGGGGTGGCCCCTCGGTGGGTAGCTGGGCTTTTGGACCACAAATCCCTGAGAGCAGGCCCAAGCAGGCCACTGCAGCTGCTTCTGGACTGCTCGCAGAGACGTCAGGGGACATACATGATGTTGGCCTTGTGCACAGCCGTCACTTTCTTGCGCCCACTCTCCTGCGCCAGCTTGAAGGCATACTCGGCAATGCGCAGGGACTTGGCCTTGGTGATGATCTTCAGGCTCTCCACCACTCCCGCCACACTCTGAGTAGGGCATGGGGAGAAGAGACCCACGTGCTACCGAAGAGCAGCACTGGCCAAACGAGCTGGCGCGACAGGGCCACTGTGGGAAGCAACCCTATCTGCCTATTTCTGGCTTCCCCCTCGGGCACAGCCCCTGCCCTCTGAGGGTACACCTGTCCCTGGTTCGTTAAGCTCTCCCCTTAATCTTGACCCTAGGGGGGCTCATCTCGGGCCCCCCATGCACACCTCATGCTCCAGGCTGCTGTACTCGCCCTCCGTGTTCTCCCGGACAATGAGGATGTCTATGTCCTTGTGCCGGGTCACCACGCCTGGCAGGCTCTTACAGTGGATGACGTTGGCATAGAGGTCCAGGCTGGTGCTGGGAGGGGACAGAGAAAGAGGCTGCTAGGCCTGACAGGTGGCTGACTGGAGCCAGACTCCGCTGGCTCACTCCACCTTAGCCCCACCAAGCCCCCAGCCCGCACACCCGGATCTCACCGAAGGATGTTGTTTCGAGATTTGTGCGATGGTGGCAGGTTATGGTTGGTTTCGATGTTGCCTACAAAACACAACACAGGCTTAGCGTCACTGCCCATCCCCACCCCACCTCAGCAGGGCAGCTGAAGGCTGCCGGGGTCAGGAGAAGACTTGGGGAGCAAAAATGCTTCATGGAACACTAGAATACAACTTCCAGCCTAAGCCCCGCGAGGCTACATGCTCAGGGATCTCGAAGGGCACCTGGTGCAGCAGGTGCTTCATGAATAACCACTGAACGACGGAATGAACAACAAGTGAATAAATGAATAAAGGCTGGCAACCAGCCACGCAGCCATGCTGTTCCCCGCCCAGGCTCTGGACCAACAGAAAGTCACCACTGTTTACTAACAGGCTGGCCGGCCAGGCTGGAGTTAGCAAGGTGGCCTTGGCGGTGTTACTGCCAGGCCCCCGCATCAAGGCACCACACTCAGAGGCAGGCAGGGGCTGCCTGGAGAAGGCCACGGATTGGCCGGACCCTGCCCTACGACCCAGGGCACCTGGAGGAAGGGAAGCAGAGGCCAGTGGCCGCTGGAGACAGCAGTCAGAGGGCGCCAAGCAGAGGCTGCCTGCTGGTGAGCGACACCCCACCCAGACTGCTCCACTCAGAGCACGGGGGTCCCCTGTGGCTGGCACAAAGGCCCCTCTACTTGACTGCCAGGGCCTGGGGCTCCCCCTGGGTTCATCTTTGCTCACACGCTCCTCACACAGTGCAGGTAATGGGCTGAGTGTACAAAATGAGCAATGGAAGCAGTTTAAGGACCTCAAGTGAAGCCCTGAGAATCCCTGCCTGGGCTGTGCCATCCACCCCCAGGCTGGCTGCAGCCAAGGAGCCAGGCAGAGGGTCAGAACTGCATCTCTGTGATACTTGGTTTGTGAAGAAAGATGCTGAAGGTCAAAGCTGACCCCAGCAAAGAGGACTGTCTCAGGAGGGAAGTAGGGGTGGGAGGGAACCCATCAGGGAGCCCGTCACTGGACAGGCGCTCACACAGCTGCTCTCACTCGAATCCCAACATCATAGCGCAAACAGGCCCGAGGAGGCGTCCACCCAGTCTCCAAACACAAGGGTCCTCTCTAGCCAGACAAGCCCTGAAATCAGAGCCGTGGGGCCCCCCAAGAGTCTGCTCAGAGGGAGGAAAAAGAAATCACACGGGCTGGGCATGATGGCTCACGCCTGTAATCCCAACACTTTGAGAGGCTGAGGCGGGCAGATCATGAGGTCAGGAGTTCAAGACCAGCCTGGCCAACATGGTGAAACCCAGTCTCCACTAAAAATACAAAAATCAGCTGGGCGTGGTGGCGGGCGCCTGTAATCTCAGCTACTCGGGAGGCTGAGGCGGGAGAATCGCTTGAAACTGGAAGGCAGAGGTTGCACTGAGCCGAGATCGCACCGCTGCACTCTAGCCTGGGCGACAGAGCGAGACTCCATCTCAGAAAGAAAGCAAGAAAGAAAACAAGAAAGCCAAAAAGCAAGCAAGCAAGAAAGCAAGCAAGAAAACAGGAAAGCAAGCAAGAAAACAGCAAGCAAGCAAGCAAGAAAGGAAAGAAGCAAGCAAGAAAGAAATCACACCTATGGCCCCATCCTGGCCCCTGGCCCTGGAGCTCACCCTTCAGGGCCACGCGGTTCCGGCGGATGGCCATGATGGCATTGCGAATGTCCTCTTCATCAGCATTGGAACTCACGTGCACCTCTTCAAAGTCCACTGGTACACATGCGTGCCTGAGGCAGAGCAGGGTCAGGGAGGCTGGCCCAGGCCCTCCTCGCACCTCTCCCAGGAAGCCTGCCCAGGCTACCTCTCTCCTGTTGCTACCTGCCCTGACCTGGCTCTGACTGAGAAGGGACTGGGCCCACCTTCACTGACTGATGGGGACGCACTTGAACTCCACAATGCACACTGTGGCAGGACTGGTGCCACCTTCCCCGAGCCCAGGCCAGTCTGGCGGGATCACAGGCCATGGGACGCAAGGCCTGGGCTTACAGGTCGTCCTGCCACGGCCTCATCGAGTGCTTCTGGGCGCAATGCCCCTCTTGGCACAAAGTCCTCAGGGC
The DNA here is from genome assembly GCF_028885625.2 of Pongo pygmaeus. Taxonomy (NCBI): domain Eukaryota; kingdom Metazoa; phylum Chordata; class Mammalia; order Primates; family Hominidae; genus Pongo; species Pongo pygmaeus. The sequence continues at coordinate 158,750,570 of NC_072396.2, forward strand.
CGCCTGGCTGAGGACAAGGCGGGGACCCAGGAGCTCCATACCTGAAGACGGACTTGACATGCAGCATGAGCTCCGGCCCGATGCCATCCCCTGGGATCATGGTCACCGTGTGCCGCCCGCCATACTTAGCCGACGGAGGCTGTGGGAGGCAGAGGGTGATCCCACATGCCCCCAGCTCGGTCCCCATGGGCTCCAGCCAGTTCCCTTCTTCCCACTGACGCTGACCCCATAGGCCGCCCCGTCACAAGGTGCCAACTTGGGGCAGCCCCGTCCCAGACAGGGCTGCTCATCCGGGGCTCCTGGGTCAGCAGCAGCCCACCCCCACCGGGAATTTAGTCAACCCCAAAGCAACTAAGAGCCCCCCAAACCTAACAGGCAGAAAAGAAGAAGAATACTCACAATTGTTTGTTGCTAGAAAGGAGGAGAAAGGAAGAGGACACAATCAGCCAAGGTTCCAAGAGCAAGACCGTGACCAGGAAAGTGGGACCTTTTCCCAGGGGGATGCTGGCTAGTACAACTCCCAGAAGAGGGGTGGGTAACCCTTGGAGACCGCGTCTCAGAGGACAGGACACAGGCTGTGCACACACACGCACAATTGCGGCCACATGGAGACAGACACATGCGTAGGCACGGGCAGGTACTTACTGAAGAGATGCTCCTCGAGGGGACCTCGTGGGCGCCTAGAACCTGGCAGAGAGACCAAATGCCAGCGGTTGGTTTGATGTCTAGCCCAGAAAGCCAAGTTGGAAGGAAAAATGGACCGTCCACACTGTGCCCAGGCAGGTCCCCTGTCTGTGCAGCATGGCCCACTGCCAGGGGCACAATAGATAATTAGCTCCAAAGCCTCTGTCCCCAGGGCTGGCCCGCTGGAGCACCTGGACAGTAGAAGGCGCTCCAGCCTCCTGCATCCTTCAGCTCTTCGGAAAATTTCTTAAAAGGCGTGTCCCTGCCCTCCCTCCTCTTTTTTGCTTCTGATTATTTTTTTGGCCAGTTATTCCCGCTCAGCGATGTTTGTAACATGCAAAAACTGGCAAACTAACCCTGGTACAGCAGGGAAATCATTACAACAAACCACAGATCCATGACAACAGTCACGTTATCACTTCGCCGATCACTTTTCCTTACTACAAAAGCAGCATGTGGTCGCTACAGAAAAAGCAGAATAGGGAGATAAGAAGGTAGCACCCAGCCTCCAGCCTCCCTGAGACAAGCACTGTTGGCCCCCTGGGGAATGGCCCTTCAGCATTAGAAATCGAAAACAAATGTGTACGGACATCCAGCCATTTCTGGAAGGTTGATAACAGAAACCCAACTCTAGGAAGGCCTTCGGAAAGGACTGCTGGACGCCGAATGTCCCCAACGCCCTGACTGGAAATGCCAGACAGCTTCAGAGCCAAAGCTGCCTGAGCCAAATGTGCCAGGTTCCAAGTGACCTGCTGTCCTGGAAGAAGCCCCACCTAGAACACACCTGAGATGGTGGCAGAGCCAAGGTCTTCCCTGTCACTTGGGGATGCCCTGCCACTTGACCACCAGGCAGCAGCAAAGTGTTCCAGCCAATGGCAGAAGCATCACAGCCATTGGCCAAAGAGCCATATGCCTTCCTGCTAGAAGTCCGGAAAGGCTCAGGTGGGAGGCTGACCTCTCCCTGTCTGTGTGTCCCTGGCCGGCACTCATCAGTCCAAGCCAGGGGCTAGGAGAGGGTGCCCACAAGGACCAGAGCCCCGAGGGTAGCTCAGCTGATCTGTGTGGCACCTGGATCTGCAACCACAGGCACGGTCGGGACTTTTCTGTCTTCTCTCTAGCGCTTATCAACATCTGAAATCATCTTATTTGGGGGCTCTTATAAGCATGCAGAAGGCGGCTTCGATGGACCTTCCTCCAGGGAGCTTTCCCTGATGCCCTAAGGCTACTGAGCTGGGATCCTAAGGCCCTACCTACCCCCTTCCCTAGGTTATCACTGCATTGCTCACTCCTCAACCCCTGAGCCCGAGAGGAGGGGCCAAGTCAGTGTGGTCCAATACTGTCACCCTAGGACCCAGCACAGTACCTGGCCCAGAGCTGGGACATAAGGAACATTTCCTGAGTGAACAAGCACATCAGAAAATGAAGAATGATCTGGAGACTAGGGAGGCCTCAGTCCAAATCCACCATCCACTCCTCTCGAGATGGCTTCGTGGCCTCATCTGAAATTCACAGAACGGAGGTACCTACTTTCCGTGACTGTTGGAAAGATTAGGCGAGACGAGGTATGTGAGCTGCTCACAGTAGCTAGTGCCACACAGCACGCCTGCCCCTTCACCCCACTGGCCCCTCAGGTCAGAGTTCAAGGCTGGTGTCCCTGGGAGGTCACGGGTGGACCCCTGCAGCTCCCAGCAGTAGTTCCTCCTGGGCTTTAGCTGTGGCAGCAAGCCAATCTCCTGAGGGCATGGACCTCCCTCACAGATGGCAACATCACCACCAGGGCTCAGCTGAACCTCTCCGCCACCCGGTCCCTGTGCCAGGTGTTCCTTTGGGCTTTGGCAACAGACCAACGAGCGCTCCAGATGGACTTCCCTGACCTTACTGTACAGATGCAGGCACCTTCCTTCAGGAAGTCGCAAAGGCTCTGCCTTGTGCCCTGACTTCCCTGTGAAGCCACCAATCAAAGGAGCCAGGTGTGAGGCAGGATGCAACATGCACACGCCTCCCACTCTCCCATCACCCTTTCGTGGTTCCACGGAAAGAAAGAACATCCACACCCCACATCTTATGCCTGCTGAGGCTTCTCTCTTTGGCATATTTCTGTTAGACAATGCGTCAATGGTGGCTGCATGTTTTCCCACGGTGTCCAAATCAGTGGGATCCAAGACCTGGGGTTCCTCTGTAAGGGTTCTGACACCCAGAACAGTCAGTCTCAGGGCAAGGCACTGCCCAGCTACCCACCGTTCACTGTCCCCTACTCCCACCCCAACGCACACACAGGCACACACAGGGGAGGTCAGGAAGGAGGCGCACGTCTTCACCAAGAGCCTACAAGGAGCCCAGTTGCTGGAGCCATCGGAGCCTCTGGAAAGCCACTACATACTGCCGTCCTTTCAGCAGCAGGGTGGGAGAAGTCAGCATCGTCAAGAGAATTTCATTAGGCACAAGCAGTCTCCTCCAGAGCTCAGGAGAAAACATGGCAAGTAGAGATGTCCCTGGGGAGTGGCAGCAAAGTCACGGAGTTCTGGAAGGTCAGAGTTGACAGGATCCTTTGAGAACATGAAGTCTCCTCCCCTCTGGGTTCCAAAGGGGAAACTGGAACCCAGAGAGAGGAGAAACTGGCCTAAGGCCACGCAGTGGCTCAGTGTGGGAGCATGGCCTAGAGGTCAAACCTCTTACCCATCAAGGCCAGGTGCTGGCTGGCAGCGGCTTCAGATGGTTTCCAGCCCTCCTAGGACCTAAATTAACCTCCTCTTAAATAAGTGTAAGGAAAGAACACTCGGACCTGAATACGCAAGACCACAGACGGAGAAGAGCAAAAGCAAAACCCCCCGCAGCCTCAGAAACCGTAGCTCCTTCCCATTCCAGGCGCCTCGAGGGGAAGGCATCTGGGGCTCTAAGACTGCGGGAGGATGGGGGATGACTGGCAAAGTCCGGTTCTTTGCCACCGGGACAGGTGGCAAAGGGGTCCACGAGAGGGGAAACCGTGGAGAAATTTGAGTCCCAGAACCGGATTCCCGAAGTGGTTTGAGAAAGGCGGGCCGGGATACGTGAGTGACTGCCTCAGACGGGCTCCTTCAAGGACACTAAGGAGGTGACAGCCGCCGTGGCCCACTCTCCCGGCCCGTCCGGAGGGCCCTCCGCCACCCGATGCAGACCCCCTGGGGGAGCCGGCCCAGGGCCAACTTCGGCCAATCCCCTCTGTGACAGCGGAGGCGGCCAATCAACCCCGGCGCGAAGCCCTTTCTCCGCCCCTGGTGGGGCCCCTAGCCAATCGGACTCCAGACTGCCTCGGGAGCGGCTACCCCACCGCTCCCCGCGACCGCAGCCGCGGTCCCGTGGCCCTTTCCCTGCTCACCTCCCAGGGACGGCAGAGAAGGGCTGGCCTGAGCACCGCCTTCGCGGCGCTGCCGGCGACGGTCACTACCTTCAGCGCCATGACGGAAAGTGAGAGCCTCCGCACGTCCCGACACGCAGATACCGCTCTCGCGAGAGTTCGACGGGGTGCGAAGTTTCGGGGACGGACGCGGACCCGGTACTGCGCACGCGCGCGGTCGCACCGATTCTCACGCCCTCTTCCGGCGCCTAGAGCGCCGCTGCCGCCATGTTGACGGGGGGACCGCGACCAGCTGGGCCCCTGGCTCAGGGAGGGGCCACGTCAGTGCTGCGGGAGACGTCACAATGCCGGCCCAGCCCTTCGGTGCACGATTGGCTGCCGCTGCCAGTTACGCGTCGCTCTTCCTCGTTTGCCCCTCGTGTTCATGGGAGCTCGTTTTCTTTTCCTCTAGGCAGAGAAGAGGCGATGGCGGCGATGGCGGCGATGGCATCCCTCGGCGCCCTGGCGCTGCTCCTGCTGTCCAGCCTCTCCCGCTGCTCAGGTAGCGGCCCAGCCGGGGCTTCTTTCTTGCAAGCCTCAGACCCACGGCAGGTGGTGTTGGGGGGAGGAGGGATGCGGGGGTCTGGCTTTTCAAGGTCCGTCGCTGCGGGCCGGGCCTTCCTCCGAGAGGCAGGCGGCCTTGGGACGGGGGGACCAAAGCACCTCGCGCACGTTTACCGGCAGACAGGCTTTTCCTTGTCTGTCCATACGAAGAGGAGTCCCCGAGCCTCCATGGTGCGCCCGGCCCCCAAGCTCCAGCACGGAACGTGACACATGTCCCCGCTCCCGCTCTCTGCGGGGTCGGACCGGAGCGCAGCTCTAGCGCTGAGCGATCGCGGCCAAAAACGGGGCTGGAGGAGCCACATAAGCTAGGAAGGGACCTCAGTGAGGAGAGGGAGCAAGAGCGGGGCGAGTTAGATGGGGAGCCAAAGGTGCGCAGGGCCTTGAGTGCCAGGCCGAAGACTGGCTTTTCCGGAGGGCCCTGCCTTACCCTTACCAGAGTTTTCGGCAGAGCCGACCGGGGGTCCCGTCGATTTGCATTCGTGAGGGGCTGAGGTCTGAGCTCCAGAGTGTGTTTAGGAAGTGGCTGCAGCAGCCAGCCCCGGGCCCGGGGGCCAGGACTGGACAGGGGCGGCTTTCTGCACATTCCCTTTTCTGCCGTCCTTCAGGCCAGTAGCCTTGCTGCCTGCAACGTTTTGGCAGCCTAACTGGCCTCCCTTTCCGCACACTCCTCATCTGCCCCTCAGGAATTCCCTGAGCTATAGTCAGGGACGTATCCAGAGGACAAGCCTGGCCATAAAACCCTTCGGGGGCTCCCCTGCGCCACAGGAAGCAGGCCCAACTTAGGCAGGACACAGAAGGGCTGGCGGGATCTAGCCCCTGAGAACTGCCTCCACGCTGTTCCTAGGGATCTGCCTCTTGTGGTCCAGACCCAGAGCCGTCTCTGACGTCCTCTGCTGAAGCCATCGTTCTGCCGGGGCACCACATTTGGACAGCGGGTGGCTGGGAACGTTCCCACTTTGGGGAGCCTTTGTTTCACACCCTCTGACATAGGCGGCAGCCTTCCTTTCCTTTGGGCCTCTGTGGTTACGGAGAAGGAGAAGGAGAAGGCTAAGGCAAGGTCCTTTCTCTCACAGCTAACAAGTTGTGCTTCTGGAACCAGAGCCTTTCCCGTTTACTTCCTCAGGAAACGCTGGGGCCAGTCTTCGCCTTCTGTCAACTGGCCGGGGGCAGAGACCCTTTCTCTCATCTAGAAAGCCCCAGTGCATTGCCTGCCTGCAGCCCCCACCCCCGATGTCTCTGTTGAGGATGCCTTCAGTAACTCGTCCAGGCCGTTTGTGGCTCTGAATTGAGGCTGGCCTGGCCCCGGGCCTCCGTGTCATAGGTCCAAGTGTTGGCATGTATTGTCCAGTGAATCCAGCCCCCACCTGCCCTCAGTTCGCTCTTCCTGCACACCTCCAGAAAGCCGGCCTTGCCCCTCCCCAGCCTTCCTTCACAGCCATCCCACCTACGTTGCCACTGCATTTGTGACCGAGCACTTGGATCTGTCTCGCATATCCCACCTGGAAGGGGCAGGAGGATCCCGTGGATCCCCAGCTGATCCGTGCTATGAGGCAGGGCCGGGCCATCCTGCCCTCAGACCGGGATACTCGAGCTGGCCTTACCCAGGCATCTCTCCCTCTTCCCCGCAGCCGAGGCCTGCCTGGAGCCCCAGATCACCCCTTCCTACTACACCACTTCTGACGCTGTCATTTCCACCGAGACCGTCTTCATTGTGGAGATCTCCCTGACATGCAAGAACAGGGTCCAGGTGAGACAGTGGGGTTTCAGGCAGGAGGGCGGGTGGGGGGTGCTCCTCACTGCCAGTTGATGGGGGACCTGTGTCGATAGAGGGAGAATCAAGATTCCAACTCTTGGGGTGCCAGAGAGATCGGGGCATGGCGATGCCAGATCCTAGCCAGTGTTGACAGGTCACCTTCCTCACTTGCTTTGTGTGCTGTGCCTACACAAGGTAACACTGGGCTCACCACCCGCTGTTTCCCGAATGAGTATCTGAACCTGGAGAAAGGGCCGGGGGTCAGCCCACCCCGGTTGCCATTGGCCAGTTTGTCTGTGTGGGTGTTTTGTTTTTGTTTTTGTTTTTTGTTTGTTTTTTTGAGATAGGGTCTCTGTTGCCTCAGCTGGAGTAAATTGGCACTATCTTGGCTCACTGCAGCCTCCACCTCCCGGGTTCAAGCGATTCTCCTCTCAGTCTCCTAAGTAGTTGGGATGACAGGTGTTCGCCACCATGCGCAGTTAAGTTTTGTATTTTTTGGTAGAGACGGGGTTTCGGGTGTTCTAACTTCAAGATTGAGGAGCTTTGGCCTTGGCCTTGGCCCCTGACCTATGTTCCCAAAAGTCCAAAGAAGGAAATGGGGCCTTTTTTGGGTATGGCCCTCTTAGGGTAGAGCACCCCTTGGGCAGCCCACTGGGCACCCCTGACCCCAGCACCTCCCTTGTAGACTCAGGAAATCACTTGGCCCTTTTGATCATCCTGCCCCTGCTCACAGTCAACAGGGTTCCTATGCGTCCAGTTAGGCCTGGCCATGGGGATCTGGCCCTGTGTCCCCGTAGGGAAGACCAATGCAGAGGGCCAGTCACGGGATTGGTGAGTGTTACCTGGTACCTCCTGCCAGGGACAGTGCAGCCCCCAACTGGGCCTAGCCTGCCCACCTGCAGGCCGTGTGAGCAGCGCACGGGGCTCCTCTGCCCACACCCAGAGGGGGCAGAAGGTGACCCGGCCTTTGTCCCCTCACCCAGAACATGGCTCTCTATGCCGACGTCGGTGGAAAACAATTCCCTGTCACTCGAGGCCAGGACGTGGGGCGTTATCAGGTGAGGGGCCAATGGTTCCCTTGCTAGGGGGCTCCCTGCTCCCGGGTGTGACCTGAAGCCCCAGGGGTGGCCGGTCAACCAGGGCCAGGGGCCGTGGGCTCTGGCTGCTGGAGTGCTGCAGTGTCGGCACTGGTGGGCAGGGTGGCCCCTCTGTGTCCACTCTGCCCACACTCTGCTCAACACACCCAACCCAGGTGTCCTGGAGCCTGGACCACAAGAGTGCCCACGCAGGCACCTATGAGGTCAGATTCTTCGACGAGGAGTCCTACAGCCTCCTCAGGAAGGTGAGGACTCCTGTAGCCTACTGTGCTCCCCTGTCCCTGGGGAGCAGGATGGGCCAGGTTGGGAGGTGCTGGCAGCGAGTCCTGAGCTGGGTGGCCTTTCTGTGATCCTGTCCCTTCCTCAGTGTCTCTCGCCCATTTCTCTCCTTTCCTTTTCTGGGGCTCGGGCCGGTGTTCCTTCCTCTCTTTCCCCTCCCCTCCCCACCCCCACACGCCAGGCACCCCTGACCCCAGCACCTCCCTTGCACCTCCCTTGCAGGCTCAGAGGAATAACGAGGACATTTCCATCATCCCGCCTCTGTTCACAGTCAGCGTGGACCATCGGGTGAGTGGCCTGGTCCCTCCTCCTTTTTGGTCGTTGGGCTGAGTGAAGGTTATCCTCTCCACAGCTCCAGCTCTGCTGCTGGGCCGTGATTGGCCAGCATGTCTTGGTTCCCCTGGCGGAGGGTGACCAGGGCTGGCTGGTCTGCTCGCCTGTACTCCCCTGAGCTGGCTGGTGATCTCCTTTCTTTCAGGGCACTTGGAACGGGCCCTGGGTGTCCACTGAGGTGCTGGCTGCGGCAATTGGCCTTGTGATCTACTACTTGGCCTTCAGCGCGAAGAGCCACATCCAGGCCTGAGGGCGGCACCCCAGCCCTGCCCTTGCTTCCTTCAATAAACATCACAGGACCTGGGACTGCACAGGACCTGGGGCTGCTGGCTTGCATTATTGTGCCTTCCCCCGACCGGGAGAGCTGGGGGCCCAGCGGCCTCTTGTCTGCCTGGCCAGCAGAGGCACCAGGCAGGAAAGGGACGGGCTTTGGTCTAGAACTCCCGTCCCTCCTCCCAGTGAAGCCCCCTGTCTGATCCCCACAGAACCCTGTATCCACCTTCCCAGTGACTCTCTCCTGGTTCTGGTGAGGGCAGTGGGCTTGGCCACGTCCTCCCCAGGTGGCCCCACAGGCTCCATGGGGAAACAGCCAGCCTGGTCTTCATCACGGCTCCTGTGTTGGAAGCCCCGGGCCCATTCCGCACGCAGAGTGGTTTCCCTGCGCTGCTTTTGGGCACAGCAAGTGCCCCCACCCTGCCCATGCGGCGTGCAGCTGTCTGGGCTCGGCCCCTCCATACTCCACACCCTGACCACGCCCCTTGGCTTCCCGTGTGCTGTGCCTTCATAGGATATTGAGAAAATACACAACCATGGCCAGGCGTGGTGGCACACACCTGTAATCCCCACACTTTGGGAGGCCGAGGTGGGAGGATCACCTGAGGTCAGGAGTCTGAGACCAACCTGGGCAACATGGTGAGACCCTGTCTCTACAGAAAAAATAGAAAAATTAGCTGGGTGTGGTGGCATGCGCCTGTAGTTCCAGCTACTCGACCTGGAGAGGTCAAGGATGCAGTGAGTCATGATCACAGCAGTGTGCTCCAGTCCAGGTGACAGAGTGTGAGACCTTGTCTCAAAAAAAAACAAAACCCCACCTGTGAGGGGCACATCACTTCCTCCTAGAGACCCCTCTCCCGAGAGCACCCGTGTCCTCAGGACACCAGGCAGGCATCCCGGCCTGGCACCACACCTGGAGTTCATCCTGCACCTCTCCCATCAGCCTGATTTTCAGCTTGGCACATGCTGGCTCCTGACCAGCTAATGGCATTCCTTAGTGGCACTGAAGGCCCGTGAGGCAGTGAGGGTCTTGGAGTCCAAAGGGACTGGGTGGAAATCCCAGGTGAGCCCTTCCCAGCCATGGGACCCAAGTCAGTTTGCTCAGCTGCGAGGCAGTGACAGTGCCTACTCCAAGTTGTCAGGGAGTCCACTGGGACCAGCCACCAAAGTCCTGACATCTGGGCCACCCATTGGCTGTTACTGGAGAGATGGAATTCTCCAGAGAGGCTGCCTTTTTTGTTTGTTTGTTTGTTTGTTTGTTTTTGAGACAGAGTTTCGCTCTTGTTGCCCGGGCTGGAGTGCAATGGCGCAATCTCGGCTCACTGCAACCTTCACCTCCCAGGTTCAAACAATTCTTCTGCCTCAGCCTCCCGAGTAGCTGGGATTACAGGCACCTGCCACCACACCCAGCTAATGTTTTGTATTGTTGGTAGAGACGGAGTTTCACTATGTTGGCCAGGCTGGTCTCAAACTCCTGACCTCAGGTGATCCATCCATCTCGGCCTCCCAAAGTTCTGGGATTACAGGCATGAGCCACCGCGCTCAGCCAAGGCTACTCTTGAAGAGGAGGGAAGGCCCAAAACTTGCCTGGGAGGTAGGGGCTCCTCAGTACTTCAGCTCGGTGGCTAGAGAGAGCAGCACTGTGAGGGGCCGGGGGTGTCAGGAGCAGGTGAGGGCTGCCTGTGACCTGGGTCTGTCAAGAGTCTTGGGGAGGGGGGTCATCTATATAAGCAGGGAGCCCTCTTCCCACCCCCAGGCCTTGGGAAGGGGGTTGGGAGGGGCCGGCTGCCAAGAATGGGTGGGCTCCTAGGAAGAGCTGGGTGCTCACCCCAGGACAGTGCAGCAGGAGCGTTGGGGCTGAGGGGCCACACCAGGTTTGCCAGCAGATGCAGTTTCCAGATTCCAGAGGAGACCCAGCAGCCTGTGCAGGGCGGGTGGCTGGGGCAGGCCGGGTGCGGCAGGCACCGGGGCGGCTGTCAGGCGCCCAGTTGCTCTTTTTAATTCTGGCTCCACCACGAAGCCTGATGGCCGTGGGACCCAGACGTGAAGTTGCTATTCCAGGGCATCGGTAGCCAAGTGCTGCCAGCCTTCCTGGCGCCACCTCTCCGAGCCAGCCAAGGGACTCCAGGCCCATCTGAGCCCACATCCCGTGAACACTGGAGGGCACCCCACCACAGGAGGAAGGGGGGTGCCTTTAGGACCATCCAAGTGAGTCCCCCAGCAGCTAGAGGGAGGCCAAGGGAACAGTTTGACCTCCATCTCCAATCAACTCTGGCCAATGCTCTGTGGCAGGGGCTGGGCCCTTGGAGCCTTGTTCCCCCAAGGGGCAGGGTTAGGGAGCTGGTCAAGGGTTGGATGTGCCAAGCCCTCATGGGAGCGAGGCCCTGAGGGGTGGGGGAAGCCATTATCTCCAGCCCTGCCCTCTGCTCCCCTTCCTGCCATCCAGCCGGCAAGCCTCTTCCCCTCTTTCCTGCTGGTGGGGTGTGATATGCCAGGCTTTCCCTCCCAGAACTGCTATGCCGCAGAGAGGCAGCTGGCACCCTTGTGATCCAGCCTTCCCTGCAGCGGGACTCCAGGCTTCTGGGAACAGGCACTGGGACTTTCCCCTCACAACCTTCTTAGCGTCTAATCCGTCACTGACTTGCTGTCCAGATCTCAGTACTTAGAGAAGTTTAAATGAAACAAAAGTTTTTTTGAGACAGGGGTCTCACTCTGTCGCCCAGGCTGGAGGGCAGTGGCGCGATCTTGACTCACTGCAACCTCCACCTCCCAGGTTCAAGTGATTCTCCTGCCTCAGCCTCCTGAGTAGCTGGGATCACAGGCACCTGCCACCATGCCCGGCTAATTTTTGTATTTTTGTATTTTTAGTAGAGACGGGGTTTCTCCATGTTGGCCAGGCTGGTCTCAAACTCCTGACCTCATGTGATCCACCCACCTCGGCCTCCCAAAGTGCTGGGATTACAGGTGTGAGCCACCGCACCTGGCCTATATTGTCTTCTTTCTGGAGACTTTGAATGCCTCCTTGACTACTTCCGCTCCTTCGTGGCGGCACTGCCCACTCCAGGGGGTGCCACTCCCATGACAGGCTGTGCCCATGTTGTCTGCGGAGTTGTCTTTGAGGCCCTGACCCTGCCCAGCATTGAGCATGACTCCTAGCACTTGACAGAGCCCGAAGGTTTGCTGAGAGCTCCCAGGATGGAAGGGCTCTGGCAACTACGCGGGTATTCATCTATCTGGCCAAGACATCCACTGGGTGCCTTCTGCAAACTGAGCACCTTGCTAGGCACTGTGGGATCAACAAATGGGGAGGGCAGCTTCCGCCTTCCAGAGTGGATGGCATCAGGCCCTGCTGGGCGGGATAGGGCTGAAACCCACTTCTCTGTGGCATGTGCCAGCAGCAGGCCCCACCTACGGTTTGGTCCATGGAGATGACCGTGGCCCTTGCCTGGAGGCTAGTCGGAAGTCAGGCTTCTGCCAGCCTTCTGATTCTGGTCACCAGCCTGTGACTGTGACATCTCTGAAATGACTCAGGTGACTCTGGTATATCTCCTCCTGGAGTGCCACACAATTGCCCATGGGAGGTCACAGTCACTGCTCCTGACATCCAAGACAAACCAAGGGCTGCAGCGTGGCTTTCAGTTGACCCTAACCCTGCCCCCCTCTTCCTTCTCCCACCCCAAACTGACAACTCTTTCCCCAGCCCAATAAGAATGAACACAGGGAGGCCACGATTCAACCAAGTACAAAGGCAGCTTGCTTTATTCTTGAGATGCAGGGGGAAAGGGGTGGTGCAGCCTGTCTGCCTCCAATCTGGGGCTCTCCAAACCTAAGGGGCACCCCACAGGCAGCCTAGTTCACATGTGCAAATCCTGAGGAGGTTGGGGGCCTCTCCTTCCCAGTCAGCCTCTCACTGGGGTCCAGGTTGCGGATCGCCACCAAGTCCTCTCCAGGCCGCACGGCCCAAGGTCTTCCACTGCTGCTCATGGGGCTTGGCTTCTAGACCCCTCACCATCTAAGCACCTTCCTCAGTTCACTCAGAAGAGAAGCCCCTGCTCCAGATGGTGTGGGGCGCAGAACGGGCTCTGTGACTTCTTGGTGGGCACCCTGCAGGACCCCTCTGTTCCTGCAGTCTTGCTCTCTCTTGAGTCACTGGGGAAACAGGTGCCCCCCAGAGGCTCCCCGTTCCCACACCTCAGAGTGGAAGCCACCAGAACAGCTGCTTCCCATTCCTCCCACCTTTCCCTCCCTCCCCTCCCATCCATCCCCAGCCCTCCCTCCCGCTCTTCCTCCCCCTCCCCAACTCCCTTCCCAGCCATCAGTGGAGGGGGGAGTTCCACCTCTGTCAGGCTGCCTGAAGGAGCTGCCAGCCCCCAGGGCAGGTCCACAAAACAAAACAACTATTGGCAAGCACAGAAAGGGAGAAAAACCACAAAAATCAGGGGCGCCTTTGTCTACAAATAACTGCAGTGCGCAACAGCGGGGAGAGGCCGCGCTCAGCAGCGAAGCCGGACACTCTCTTGTGCTCCTTTCAGCGCAACTTCCCTGTCTGCAAGTACACGGGTCGGGTGGAGAGAGCACTGGGTGTGTGTGTGCGTGCACGTGCAAGCACACGCAAGAGCATGGGGAATGGGGAATGCACACGCACAGCCGAAGGGGTGCCCATTACAGGTGTGCCCCCAATGCTGGCCACTGGCATGGTCACTTTACTTGGGCAGAAGGAAGCAAAGCGTCCCTTCTCCTCAGGGGCTTCTCTCTGCTAACAAAGCCCTGTGCGCACACCCAGACGAGGAGGTGTGCGTGCGCGCGCGCACACACACACACACACACACACACACACACACACAATCTCTATAGGAGAGTGAGGGCCCGGGCCCCAGGGGGCTCCCTGGGCCTGGGCTGTGTACCCGCCCGGGCAGCTCACACGGTGGTGACTGAGAGGAGAGGGTTGTAAACCCGCTTGCCATCGGCGGAGCGCGCGCCGTGGGCTAGCATCTCCTGGATGGTGATCCAGTTGTCCAGGATCTTCTTGTTCCGCTTCTTCATGGTTTTGCGGTGGCTCAGGGCAATGATGTTGAGCTCGGGCTTGCTGTCGCCATTCTGCTGCTCCCGCAGGCACTCCAGCCGGCTCTGCATCATGAACTCGCGCCGCTTCCGCTGCTCGCGGGCCCGGATCAGGTGCTGCTTCCGCTCCTCCTTGCTCCAGTAGCGGCCCATCTTCATCTCGCTCACCGCGTCGTCGTCGGTCGTCATACCGCTGCGCTCCTCCCGGATCTTCAGGGCACGGGCTTTCAGCAGCCGATCTCGCACGGGCCGCTTGGCCACGTAGCGGGTTCCGTCGCTGCGCACCTTCACCTTCCACTCCATGCGCGGTGCTTCAGTGGCCGCGGCCGCCACCCCGCCCACCCGAGGGCCACCGGCCAAGCTCAGGGGGCCGTGGCCCAGCTCCTCCAGGCCTCGCGTCGGGGCCAGCTGCACGCAGCTGTGGTAGTGCTCACCCTCCTGGCCCTGGCCGCGGTGGCGCTGCGAGAGGTAAGGGCTGCCTTCAGGGCCCACACGCTCCAGGGTCAACCCGGTCTTGGGGTTGCGGCGGCCGCGCTCCTCCGCGTGCTGCCTCCGGCCGGCCTCAGGATCTCGGGAGAGGGACCGGAACTTGGCGGGGCTCCCCGGTGGAGGAGCTGCCTTGGCGGGGGTGGCAACAGGGAGGCCGGGAGGGGTCCGGTTCAAGTTGGAGTTGCCGGCCATGGCCCGCCGCAGGGGGCTCTCGGGCAGGGGCTCCACAAGCAGCGGGGTGCTGCGGCAGCTCTCCCCAGTGTTGTAGGCGCTGGTGCTGTCCTTGTCCGACTTCTCGGGCAGCTCAGAGATGTCGGACAGCTCGTGCTTCTTGGGCTCGCTGGCCGCCAGGTCGTAGAGGCTCTCCTCCTCCAGCAGCCAGGCCTTCATGCAGCGCTCGCGCAACTGCTGCATCTTCTGCGCCCGCAGAATGTTGCGGCACTTGAATTCCAGGTGCCTTAGCTCCTCCTCCAGCATGGCCATCTCGTGGCCCAGGCTCTCGTTGCGGTTGACGTCCAGGGCGCTGTTGCCTCCGGAGGCCCGGGGAAAGAGGAGGCCCAGCTGGTTGCCGTTCTCCAGGTGGCACTTGATCTCCAGGAGCTCACGGTAGCGCTCATACTCCTCATCCGTGAGGCCCGGGACGTCGCCCCCTCCCAGCCCCGCCCCCTCGGCCAGCAGAGAGTCCATGCTGAAATGGAAGTCCCGGCTCTGCAGGGCGTCCCCTTGCAGGCCAAACTTGCGCAGGCTTCCCGGGGTGTTGGTGGAGCTCGGGGGTTCGTCCCCCAGCAGGTCGTGCTCAGAGCTCTCTTCGTTCCGGGTGCTCTCGTCAGTCCGGCCCACCCCGCTGTCCAGCTCCTGGCTGTTGCTCAGGCCTGGGCCGGCATCGGGAGCCCCCTTCTCCTCTTCGTTTCCGAGCTAGAGCAGAAAGGTAAGTACCGCTCAGTTAGGTCCCACGGACAGGGATGTCACGGGATTTCACAGGAGGATCGGAAGGGGCTTCAGGACTGGTTCATTTCCCTGCCAAGCATTGGGAGACCCTGCACAGCCTCAGCGCCTTCCACCCAGTTCTCTCCTCCTCGCCCTCCCCACCAGCGCCCTTTTGCTTCCTCACCTGCTGGGCAGGGGGTGATTTCAGTTTACGAGCACGCAGCTCCCCCTCATTCTCAGAGCCAAAGTCATCCAGGAAGTCATCGCGGTCGCTGTCCTTCCACCTTTTCGCCAGCTGTGGAGACAGGCCCTGGTGTCCCCACAGCTTCAAGGACCTCCCCATATACCCTTCTTGTCTGCTCTGGGCCCCACACTTGGCTTGTTTCAGTGAAGTTCAACAACCTGGGGGCAGGGTCCCAGCCCACTCAGCCTTCAGAGGCCAGGAGGGGAAACGGGCCCTGAGAGACCCCTGCCCACCCGCCCTCCATCAACTCCAGGTTGTTGGCACATCTGTACCCTAGTCACGGCCAGCAGCTTCCAAGACAGAAAGCCTGATGTCGTGGCCCCGGGTCGCCCTGCCAGGCATACACACCTGGCTCTCAGGTCGGGCCACCAGCAGGGAGATGTTGGTGTTCTCTTCCTGGCTCAGGATGGCCACCGCCTCTTCCCGGTTCTGGACGTCTACACCGTTAATCTGAGGCAGGCCAGGATACAATCAACAAGGAAGGATGCTAGGGCTGGCCCTGGGGCGGACCCTGGGCGAGTGCAGGGAGCCCAAGCACTCTGGGCTCGGCTGGGCTAGGCTGGGGCTTGAGCTCTGGGAGGATGTAACTAAGTGGAAGGTACCAGGGAGAGGGCGGCCTGGCTCTTGCGAGAGCAAATGTGTGCTCAGGAGAGCACGGAGTGGGGCAGAGGGAGAGGGGCCAGGAGGTTTCAGAGCAGCAGGGGCCCTGGATGCCAGCAGATCCCATAGGCACACGGGAGCCACTGGGGCGCGTGGGCAGGAGAGACACGAGACTCAGCCCGGGTTTAGGACACGGCAGGCTGCTGGGCCTCAGGGTTAGCTCTTAGTGGGAGAGAGCTAGGGACTGGCTAAAGAGAGGTGGCTGGGCCGACGGGCACAGTGGGGCCTCAGGCCAGGCCTGCAGCCTGCAAGTGCTCACCTGGATGATGCGGTCTCCCTCACGGATCCGGCCGTCTTTGGCTGCAATGCTGTTGGGATTTACCTGCAGGACACACGCATCTTGGGGACTTGGTGCCTAACATGCCCTTTCCGTAGAAGGGGGCAGGCTCACCTCACAGGCCCCCAAAGCAAGCTGAAGGCTCTCTGGCTCCCCTTCCAGCTCCGAGCCCCAGGAAGCAGGGGCAGAGGCTGTGGAGTAGTCGCCTCTCCCGGCCCCTGCCCCTGGCGTTCCTAGGCTCTTCTGCACGGAAGCCTGTGCTTTTGGTCAGCCCTGGGCGTTGGTGGGAAGTAGGACATTGTCCATCTGGAAGGGTGGCTTTAGTGGGATGCTACTAGTAGGGAGGTGAGCGAGGGGCCATCCCCCTCCTGGGGCTACACAGACATCTGCCCAAGACGGGTTCGGGAAAAGGCTAGACAGCAACCCTGTTGCTAGTTCTCAGGCCCATCTGCTGTCCCACCCGGGCACAGGCCTCTTTCTGCAGATGACTACCTCACTGGACAGTGGCTGAAGCCGTCGACTATCATCGCCTCACCACGCAGCACCCTAGCTGTGATGCCCTGTCTCTGGTAGCTGAGACCTTACGGGCAGCCTCTGAGCCACAGGCAGGCCACGTGGAGGGGCCTCGGGGCTGGGGCATACCCGTCTGCATACCTCTCCGACATAAATGCCCAGGTCCTCCTCGTCGTCCGTGCGGTAGCAAACCATCAGGCCCAGCTTGTCCCGGTGGCTGCTTTTATACAGCTCCACCTCCTGCCACGAGGGGTCCGGGAGGAAGCAGAGGTAGAAAGCCCCAGAAATGCGTGAGTGAGGGAGCAGGCAGCACAGCCCAGCCCCTCAGCCCACAGCCCCTCAGCTTCCTCTGGAGCCCCCTGAGCTCAGTTTCCAGCCCCCGCTTTGAGGGTCTCTCTTACCATCCCACGTGGCGCATGTACTCAGTGGTCTCCCTCCCAGGAAATGCACGAGGCACACACAGGCACAGGACACAGAAGACAGACGTGCATGGGACGTGGACTCACCGACATGGACGGAACACGTAACCTCACCCGCACCCTCCCTGACTCAGCCAGATGCGTGCCGGGAGGGCCATGGGGTTAGGCCTGGGCAGGAAGGCATACAGGCGTCGGGGCAGCTCCCGCAGCTGGCTGCGGACCCTGGCCTGGCCACCCGGCTCACCTCATACTCCAGCTCATCCAAGCGGTCTGCCTCCTGCGGGCCGCCCTCCATAAACTCCGCCGGGTCATAATACTCATGGCTGATGGGGGGGCTGCCCAGGAGAAGGTGGGGGTCAGACCAGCTGGCCATCCTCTCACACCTCAGCCCCAGCTCCCAGGCAGGCCGATCCCAGCGTGCCTGGCACGGAGACCTGCTCTGCTTGTGCTCTCAAGGGTGGGTGGCCCAGCTGCCTCCTGCAGAGCCCCTTCCTGGGCAACATGCAGCCATGCAAAGACCGGGGACACTTCTCGCACCTGAGTGTGCAGCATCCACGCAGAGGACCTGCGCATGCCTGTAGCGTTCCCATCCCCCAGACCAGACTCCTCCAACCACGCCAGCTGGCAGGGACCAACTTCTCCAATCTCCGGGTGCCCACTCACCCGCCCAGCACTGGCCCCACTCATGCAACGCCCCCAGGAGTTATCCAGGCCCTGGAGGACTTCTGCAGAGCAGAGGGGGGCCCACCCTACCTCCAGGGGCTGCCCTCCTGGCCCCAAAACTAAGGTTGGCTGCTCATGGCCCTGTGGCCTACCTCCCCGCAGCCCGGGCTAAGATTAGCAGAATGAGGCAGCGCTCACGCGGTCATGAGCCACCAGGCCTGGATGAAAGGCCCTTCTTCCGGTCGGGCCAAAGAAAGAAGCTGAAGAGATGGAGGAAATTCAGAGCAGGTAGAGGAATGAGACAGACAAGGGATGCAAGAAGATTCAAGGAGTGATGCTTGTGAGGCAGCAGAGGAGAGAGGATGGAGGAGGAGGAGCTGAGGCCCTCAACCCTGGCACTTCCGACAGCGACGTCCGGGACAGGAGGGTCCTCCCTCGGCCCTGGGGGTAGATACAACGGGGCGCCTGCTGGAGCCCAGCCCAAGGCTAGAGGCCTGGAGGTTTTGGAGCCCTTGGGTACCACGGTCAGCTCTGGAGGCCGAGGGGCCTGCTTCCTGCCCGAGAGGGTGGCGTGCGGATGGCCGCCCCAGGTGGCCTGCCCTCTCTGGAGGCAGGGCCCGGGGCCCTCCTGAGGGCGACTCACAGCTCAGAGAGGACGTACGGCTCCAGGATGACCATGGGTGGGGTGGGCGGACGCAGCTTGCCCAGCGCCATGATATGCTCGAAGGTGATGTCGGTCTGAGTGCCACTGTCCACCAGCTGCAGGTCGTGACAGGAGCTGTCCCCCCGGAGGCGGGGGCTGCGTCTCAGCACCTGGATCACCAGGGGCTCCTTGGAGGAGCGCAGGGCCTGCAGAGTTTGCTCCTGAGACAGCTTGGAGAGCTCCTTCCCGTTCACCTGCGGCAGAGACACGCCTCCGTAAGAACCCTCAAAGGCCTGCTCCTCCCCTCTGAGGTCAAGGCAGAGGCCCTAGCTGGCAGGACCTGGGCTGACAACCAGCACCCCAATCCACTCAAGCAAGGAATCTGCTGTCTGCAGCCCTGGCTACCTTTGGTGCCCCTGTTCCCAGGCAAGCCCCACTGCTCAGCCTTCATCCCACTGAAGGCCAGCTGGGGATCACCAAGTCACACCAAGGACTGGGGGACCCGGCCTCTGTGCACTGGGTCTGGAGGCTGTGATACCGCCCTACAACGTCCTCCAGACACTGCTTGAGCTCTCCTGGCCTCTCCCCATCCAGACCCACTTCTTTCTAGGGCGTCACTGAGGCCAGAGCTAGCATGAAGATCCCATTGAGTTCCTTGGCAATGACTGGACCATAACAGCCAACACTCAGTGAGCATCTGTGTTGTGCTCATTCAGCATCAAGCAAGAAGATGACCTTGACTCTTCAGATGAGCTCAGTCTCTCAACAAATGTCTACTCACTAGGGAGGGCCAGGGTCAGGTTGCGGGACAAGTAGGAAGATGCCTAAAGATATGGTGTTGTGTCCTCAACAGTGACAACTGACTTGCCCAAGAGAAAAGGTCTTGACGTACAAGAAGCCCCCTGGAACTGCAAAGTAGCCTAAAAGAGGTGCCAAGAAAGTGGTCCTTATAAAGCCACCACTAGGCCGGGTGCAGTGGCTCACGCCTGTAATCCCAGCACTTTGGGAGGCCAAGGTGGGCAGATCACGAGGTCAGGAGATCGAGACCACCCTGGCTAATACGGTGAAATCCCGTCTCTACTAAAAATACAAAAAATTAGCCGGGCGTGGTGGTGGGCGCCTGTAGTCCCAGCTCCTCGGGAGACTGAGGCAGGAGAATGGCGTGAACCCAGGAGGTGGAGCTTGCAGTGAGCCGAGATCACACCACTGCACTCCAGCTTGGGTGACAGAGCGAGACTCCATCTCAAAGAAAAAAAAATGCCACCACTGTTTTTTGGGCACGTGCCATGTGCTACATTCTGGGAAAGACCCCTGATGTGGGTCCCCACAAAATCCTAACCCCCAACAACCTTGAGGGAGATGCCATTATTGCAGATGAGGAAACCATGTCAGCAAGCTCAGCAAGGTTGCGGCACTGAGTCAAGGTCATGAGCTAGGACAGGCTGCCCGGTGGCCAGAAGGAGGGGTCGGGGAGGAGGAGGCCATCAGGGGCCAGGGCCCAAGGCAGAAGTAGGAACTGAGCAGCTCTGCGGGATGTTGTAGGCATGAAGGAAGGACAATGAAGGGTAGCAGAAGGAAGCCCATTACGCACAGCGCAGGTGGTGGGGCAAGGAGTGCCCACAAGGTCGAAGGCTGCTTCCGCAGCACCCTGGGACAGTATGCTGCGACCTTCAAGTCCTCCTTGGGGAAGGGAGACAAGTAGAGAAGGGACGAATGACTAAGGACCAAGAAGGACTGAACAGACTCCAGAAGAATTCAGGGCACGTGCCATGGGGCCAGCAAGGGTCAGCAGGAAGCACTTCTAGGAGGAGGCAGCTCTCCAGGCAGGCGTGCAGGGTCTCCTCATGGGCTCAGCGGCTTGTGGAAGGGCTGTTCTGGGCCTGGGGAGGCTACACACTAGCATTATGCCCAAATGGCTATGCCCCGCGGGTGAGCGTGGGGACAGACCTTACCCACAGCTAAGGGAGCACATGGCTGGCCATGCATGCCTTGGCGGGAGCGGGGAAGGCATCTGGAGCAGGGGACACCTGGCCTCCATCAGGCAAAGGGAACAGGGCCAAGAAAAGACCCAGGGAGGCTGGTTTGCAGTTGGAAGCAAAGCCCCCAGTCAGCACAGAGAGGGCAGGGCGAGGAGACCCAGAGTCCACCTAGGGATGGAGCAGGCTGGGAACTTGTGCCAGATGAGAGGGCAGAAGGGCCCTGGGCGTGGGCGCAGGTGGCTGCGCCTGCACAGAGCCCTCTGCTTTTCCGAGTTGTGCGAATATTAGCAAGTTTACAAGAACTCTCTGTCCTGCATTCTCACGGCGGCTCCTCCCTCCCCGGGTTTCTCACAGAGATGTCAATTCCGACGGCAAAATCTTGTCTTAGTGCCTGCAATACAGTAGAACCACTGATGTAGGAGTCTTTTGGGGAAGACAGCTATCTCAGGAGAGCCCAGCTTGTCCTCGGAACCCCTGTGGCCTCAGCAGCGGCTCCTGCGTTACCTTTTTTCTATTTGACTATGTCCTTGTAGATAATCATTGAAGTTTTCTATGTCTCCCTTCTCCCCAAAATTTTCATACTCTGAAAAGAGCTTTTTGTCAAAATCAGTTTTGTCCAATTAGAAAAGAAACATAGTTCATTTTTTTGTTTTTTGGGGGGCTTTTTTGTTGTTGTTGAGATGGAGTCTTGCTGTGTTGCCTAGGCTGGGGTGCAGTGGCACGATCTTGGCTCACTGCAACCTCCACCTCCCGGGCTCAAGCAATTCTCCTGCCTCTGCCTCCCAAGTAGCTGGGACTACAGGTGTGTGCCACCACACCCAGCTTTTTTTTTTTTTTTTTTTTAAAGACAGAGTCTTGCTCTGTCATCAGGCTGAAGTGCAGTGGCACAATCTTGGCTCACTGCAACCTCTGCCTCCTGGGTTCAAGTGATTCTCCTGCCTCAGCCTCCCCAATAGCTAGGATTACAGGCACCCACCACCATGCCTGGATAATTTTTGTATTTTTAGTAGAGATGGGTTTTCACTGTGTTGGCCAGGATGGTCTTGAACTCCTGACCTCAAGTAATCCTCCTGCCTCAGCCTCCCAAAGTGCTGGGATTATAGGCATGAGCCACCGCACCTGGCCATGCGGCCTGTTTCCTTCCAGTCTGTTTTCTATTTTTGCAGCTGCAGGCCCCTTAAGGTCCATCCACACCAACATACCAGTGGACCCTCATGTTCATCACATCAGTAAGGGTGGCTTTGATTTTTTATTATAAAGAATGTGGCAAAGACACATTCTGGAGTCCATTTTGTACATTTTTCATACTTAAATCTTTGTGTAACCAGTGGTTGTCAAGGTGCAGAAAATTTCTTGAGGTGGAATTTCTGGATCAAATACTATAAAGGAAACAGCTTTCAGCCAAGAAGGTATTTGTTGGAAGACCATAAGAATGTCAGTCAGGACAGGGCATGCTGTGCTTGGTGGAGGGGCTGCAGTTAGAAAGGCAGGATGGAAGAGGGTGGGCGGCAGCAGAGTGTGGGTTCGGGAAGGCTGTAGACAAAGGGACATGATGGAATGGCCTCGACACTCTCAGCAGCAGTGGCTAGAGCCAACTGAAGCTGGGAAATTTGGAAGCCAGTTGTCAAACACAGCAATTATTGGTATTTTAACCATAGAAATGTACAGGTAACTGAATGATATTAACAACAAAAGCAATAAATCCTCGGAACACATCACTGTCTAATTATCTTACTACACTTTTCTGTCATCTGTGCTTTTGGGGTTATTCACATCTGGTGTGGGAGATGGGAATACTCTGTGATGGTGTGTGCATTCCCCCCACTCCAAGTTCAGTGACATCACAGTGGTGGCTTGAAATCGGCTATAGTGGCAGCATTTACACCAGGGAAATTGGCAAATTTTCCAAATCAGGGCTTTTTGTCTGGGAACATTTACCAGCTTACCACTGCCCTTGAGGAGAAGCCAACACAAAAGCGGAAGGGCTCGGAGCTGTCCTCAGGGTTTCTTCCTGAACTCCCGGGGCAGGACAGCAAGCAGGCAGTGGGATGCTCAGGTGACAGAGATGACAGAGAACGCAGGAATGCCTTTCTACCCGGAATCATTACCGAACAGCAGTGTTGCTATGGAAACTGAGGAGAGCTTGCTGGGCGGGCTGGTGGAGGCTGGGATGTCAAGAGGGGGATGGGCGTGGGCACAGCCTCAGCACCTCAGATCAGCAGCAATCAGAGTGATCACCTGTGACAGCCAGGCAGGTCTTTGGGTGGAAGCCATGGGCTCCTGAAGCCTTCTCGCTCTCTCTTTCCTCCTCATCAGGTCATGCTGGACCCCCAAGGAAGAAATGAGGCAACAAGGTGGGAAAATATGGGGCCATGAGCAAAGAGGTATAGGGCCAGGCACATGGTAAGGAGCCACATTGTGGCCCTTCTGATGACAGCAGCTCTTCCTGTCCTGCTCAGAGCCCTGCCCCCCCACCCCATCCCCAACCATCCTGAGGTAGCACACTGGTAAAGCCACCCCTGTAATGCCCCAACCCTCGGATTGCCTACTCGACCACTCCAGTCTCTAAAAGGTACAAACACTCAACATGGCCAACCCCAGGCTTGCTTCCCGCCAGACTCTTCCTCCTGCCCCACCTGCAGACGTTTCCACACCCTGGGAGCTCACCCCACTAAGACAGAAGACCTAGTCCAAGCCCTGGCCAAGCAATTCCAATTGGACCAAAGACCTACAGGGACAAAGCAAAGCAAGAGAACAATATCTCTATGGTGTGGGATAGAGATGAAATTCTCAATATTTCAAATAGGGAAGCAATAATGGAAGAGATGTAAAACTTCTAGACGACAAAAGACACCCTAAACACAGTAAAAAGGCGGGCTCAGAGGAGAGCCTTACAATGCATGGACCTCATAATGGGTTTTCCAGAATATGCGAAGAATTCCTACAACACAACAAGAAAACACAGACACAAACAACTCAAGAAGAACATGGGCAAAGGATATCAACAGGTGCTCAGGACAAAGGGGACCCACTAGCAAGCACTTGGAGCCATGAGATGAGAGAAGATGCCCTTCAGAACCACCACCAGGAGGACCAGGAGGATGTGGCCATGAAGGCCACAGTGGCCAAACACCAGGGACAGCCCAAAGGTCTGCCAGCGGTCGAACAAACAATTCCTGGTATTCTACATGTGCGGTTAATGGAGGCGCACATGCTTATTCATGGTATGTACTTGGTGGAAAACACGGCAGAGAGGCAAGCAGATGAAGTGCGTAGGGGATGGGTGGGCACAGGCGGCTTCAATCTGCCTTTAATACCTTCTTCGAGGAAAAACGCTCAGGCCAACAGGGCCCACATCAAGGCTGGGTGGCAGTGCTGGTGCTAAGTGACGCGAGATGATGCCCCATACTTCTCCAGATGCTACAGCAAGTCCAGGAGGCCTCAAGGTACCCAGGCCGGAGCTCAGCCTTTTATGTGTGATTGTCTAATTACCTCCCTTTCATTAGACTACAGACCCCAAGAGGGCTTCACCCTGAGTTCTACTTCCATCCCAACTCCTAACAGTTTGCTGAAGATAAAAGTTTAATATGTTTCTTGGCTGAATTAAAATTTTATATATTTCCGTAATTTGTTGAATATGTATTAAGGACCTGTAATTTATCTGATCTACCTTTTAAAAAATAATAATAATAAGAGACGGGGTTTCACCATGTTGCCCAGGCTAGTCTCGAACTCCTGGGCTCAAGCCATCTGCTTAGTCCTCCCAAAGTGTTGGGATTACAGGCATGACCCAGCCCCTGGGCCTGATGTATCCGGACTCTACTAAAATACAAAAATTGCCCAGCACGGAGGCTCACGCCTGTAATCCCAGCACTTTGGGAGGCCAAGGCAGGCAGATCACCTGAGGTCAGGAGTTCAAGACCAGCCTAGCCAACACAGTGAAACCCCGTCTCAACTAAAAATACAAAAATTAGCTGGGCATGGTGGTGCACGCCTGTAACCTCAGCTACTTGAGAGGCTGAGGCAGGAGAATCACTTGAACCTGGGAGGTGGAGGCTGCAGTGAGCTGAGATTGCACCACTGCACTCCAGCCTGGGCAACAGAGTCAGACTCCATCCACCCCCACCCCTCCAAAAAAAAATTCTCCTTCATCAAGGGCAAGCTTCTCTCCTTTGGAACAATCCAGAAGAAATCCACTTTGCTTCTAGTATGGGGAGAATGGGGATTGTTGACTGAGCTCATTATCGGAAAACTCTCACTATTGAATGTTTCCTTCATTGAGAGCAACCTCCCTCCTTTGGAACAATCCAGAAGAAACCCACTTTATCTTGCAACACTTCATGTACCTGAAGCCCACTCAAATGCCCCTTGTCCCCCCTCGCCCAGGTTCCCAGCGACTCTGAGCGACTCCCAGCGAAGATGAGATGACCCAGGTTCTCATCTTCTCCAGTGCTCCCGTGCCATCCTGACCACATGCTGGGCATCATGCTTCACCTTAGCGAGGCCACCCTGTGGCAGTCAACCCTGTTGATTGGGTAGTGAGCTGGGAGCCAAGCAAACCCTCAAAGCCTGTTCACAAAGACCCCTCCTCCATCCCGTGCTAGCACAATAGATTTTGTACAAATTTTCGCATTTCCTTTCAAATAATCGAAGTGCTCAGAGCGCCACACTGAGGAGGCAGAGGAGCACAAAGATGAAAATACAAGTCCCTGGCACTCAGCTGCCCCGGGGAGTGCAGCAGCCTGTGAGCACACCACGGCTCAGCCAGGGGCTTGACATGCCCCATGGCGACTCTTCAGCACACAGGTCTACTTCCTTCCTGATTTGCTGCCAAGATGGGCCCAAGAGGGCTGACTCTAGGACTGCAGCTCCAATCTCAACCACAGTTGACATGAAAGTCCTTAATTTCCACCATGGTCCCTGCTCTGAACAGGGGACTCAAGCCTTAGCAGGGCCCCTCTGCCTGAATGTGGCCCAAGTGGCCCTCACATCCTGCTTGGGACAGCCCAGTTCCCCTTTGCACACTGAGAGCACTCACCGCCCCAGGTCCCCTGCAAGCCCAGTTCCTCCTCCCAGCCGACCCCATCGCCCTTTCTAGACACACTTAGTCTGAATCTTACCCCAGAGTGTAAAGTGGTCAACTTTCTGGAGAAGAATTTGTCAATAACTATAAAAACCCTTGAAAACGTTCATGGTAGCCTTTGATCCGGTCAATGTGCTCTAAGTAATTTAGTCTAAAATAGTAATAATAATAATGGATATTACATGAATTTAATTACAAGGACGTTTACAATTTAATTACAAGGCTGTGGGCTCCAGGTCGGGGAGGGGACCTGG
Organism: Pongo pygmaeus; assembly: GCF_028885625.2. Classification (NCBI taxonomy): domain Eukaryota; kingdom Metazoa; phylum Chordata; class Mammalia; order Primates; family Hominidae; genus Pongo; species Pongo pygmaeus. Next base: position 158,776,138 of record NC_072396.2, read on the forward strand.
CGGCCTGGAAGGGGACCTGGGGAAGGAGGAATGAAGCACAGGCCCCACCCCTCCAGAGGAGGTGGCCCCAGGCCTTCCCCAGGGAACCCTGGGAAGCTGGTTCTTTCTGGAAGGCTGCAGAAGGGCCTGGCCATGGGTCCTGGAGGCCACTTGGGCTAGGCGGGCCTCAGGCCAGGAGGACTGAGCTATGCGCCCTCCCCACAGCGCAGCCCCTCTGCACACACCCCCCAACTGGTCCCTCTAAGACTTGCAGAAAGGGCTCTGAGTGGCCGAGCTGTGGCCCCTGATCTCCCAGCCCAGCATCTGAGCAGAAGAGGACAGGAGCTGGGGCACTGATCGCCCCAGGCCCCGGCCGGCAGGGTGGGGGCCAGGGCCGGCAGGATCCCGGGTTGGGCTGCCTTCCGAGGGAGCCGGTGCCCACCCAGCGGCCTGCAGCCCAAGGCAGGGAAAGGCACCGCCACCCCCAGCCCCTCGGTGTGAGCAAGACCCCCAGCTGGTGTGTCCTCACCCACCAGTGGGGTTCCCAGGCCTGTCGGGGGCTCGGTGGTGGGCCTGGATGCTAGGGGGGGCAACGTGGGGCAGGGACCAAGCTCTCCCGCCCACAGATGAGTGGGAGGGGGTCTTGGTGGGCATGGGAAGACCTTTCCAACAATCAGGGGTGTTGGGGGGTGAGCAAGGCAGGGGACGGGCCCTGGCAGGTGGGGCACCAGGGGCCCCGGGACTGGGGCTAGGCCTATGGGTGGGGCGTGTGCTGGGGATTCTGTGGGCCGAGGACACGTGACTTCCGGGCAGGCTACAGATGGTGTGGGGTGGGCCCGGGAAGCACGGGAGATGAGGGAAGGGGGGGAGTCCTGCCCCACCTGCCCTGGGCAGGGTGCCCCATAGGAAAGGAGTGCCAAGGAGCTGAAGGGAGAGACAGTGGACTGCATGGGGAGCAGAGGGTGTGAGGTGGTCGGATCCAGAACACACCCCCCATCCTGTTCCGCTCCCCAAGGGGCTTGGTTGGAAGGTGGGAGGGGACAGAGACAAATTTGCCTGGGTGGGTAGAGTGGTCAGGACAGCCTCTCTGGGTTGGTGACACTTGAGCTGAGACCTAAATGATGACAAGAAACCAGCCATGCTTCCTTCCTTGTAGCTAAGGGAGCTCCCAGGAGAACAGGCTTGTAGGGACCAGATCAGCAGGCAATGGCAGTGGTCCAGACCACAGATGATGGTGGCATGACCCCAGGGGTGGCAGTAGAGGTGGTGGGATGTGGTCAGAGTCAGCTTGGGTTTTAGAGGTAGGCTGCCAGGACCTGCTGTTGGGCTGGGGGCAAGGGACAGTGAGGGCTTGAAGAAGACATCGAATAAGCGCAGGAAAAGACGTGTCAGCACGGGCCAGTACGCACAGAGGAAACGCACACCCAAACCACAGTGAGATACCGCCGCACACCACAAGGAGGCCGAAATCAGTGAAAGGAAGCACGAGTATTGGAGAGGACGCGGGGACCCTGGAGCCTCACGCCTTGCTGCTGGGCATGTAAAATAGTGCAGCTAGGGAAGCAGTCTGGTGGCTCCTCACAAGGTTAGGTGTAGCTTATGTATATGACCCAACAATCCCCAAAGAACTGAGAACAGGCGTGCAAAGAAAACTTATACTCAAATGCTCACAGCAGAGTATCCATAGTTGAGAACAGGCATGCAAAGAAAACTTATACTCAGATGCTCACAGCAGAGTATCCATAGTAACCAAGACTCAGAGGCAACCCGTGTCCACCAGTGGATGAATGGATGAGCACAACATGGTACACCCATCCCGACATAAAAAGAATGAAAGACCGGCACACACGACTGCATGAGCACAGTCTAGCCAAGGCAAAGAGGCAGACAGAAAGCAGATGAATTGTTGCCAGGACCTGGAGGAAGGGGGGCCTGGGGAGTCACTGCTGAGGGGTATGAGGTCCCTTTTGGGGCGATGAACCTGTTCTGGAACTAGACAGTGGCCACGGCTGCACAACATTGAGAACAGACTAAAAGTCACTAGTGGTAAATGTTATGTTATGCGTATTTTACCACAAGAAAACATAAAATTGCCACACAGGACCACAAGGACCAGGGGTATCCTCACAGCAGTGAGGAAGACCGAGGAAGGAAGGACTCAGGGATTAGGCCCAGGGCAGGGAATGGAAGGTTTTTATCTCTAGCTTGAACTTCCCGAGGCATGTGGACATCTCCAGTGCCCCACTCCAAATACGTCTGGCCCAAGTCCAAGTCAGCTAACTGGGTGGCATGTGACCATTGCTGTTCAATTAAACTAGGAATTTTTCTTTATTTAAAATCATGAGATGACGGCCGGGCACGGTGGCTCAAGCCTGTAGTCCCAGCACTTTGGGAGGCCGAGACGGATGGATCACTTGAGGTCAGGAGTTCGAGACCAGCTTGGCCAACATGGCGAAACCTTATCTCTACGAAAAATACAAAAATTAGCAGGGCATGGTGGCAGACACCTCTAATCCCAACTACTTGGGAGGCTGAGGCAGGAGAACCACTGGAACCCGGGAGGTGGAGGTTGCAGTGAGCCGAGATCACACCACTGTACTCCAGCCTGGGCAACAGAGCAAGACTCCGTCTCAAACAAAAAAAAATCATGAGATGAAGCTGGGCATGGTGTCTCGCTCCTGTAGCCCCAAGCGGTGGAGGAGGTAGGGGGCAGGCAGTAGGGCTAAGGCAAGAGGATCACCTGAGCATTGGGATGTCAAGGCTGCAGTGAGCCATGATTGTGCCACTCCACTCCAGCCTGAGCAACAGACTGAGACCCTGTCTCAAAAATAATAAAAATTTGAAAAGAAATAAATAAAAATTTAAAAAGCAAAAGCATGCGATGGAGGAGCTCACCTAGGGAGTGAATGTAGACAAGAACAGGAGAGGCCCAAGGAGAGTCCTGGGGCACCCTGACACTGCGCCGGTTGGGGAGAGAGACTAGGAAGTCCCGGGAGGGAAGCCGAGGAGCAGCTCAATGCACTGGGTCGGAGCCCGGGAGGGGAGGGCGAAGGTGGGACCTCTGGATTTGCTAAAAGGTGGGAGGGGGCCGGGTGGGGAAGCTCGACCTGCATCGACACAGCCTTCCGGAGCTTTTTACAGAGAAGGAACAGGTTGGGTTTTCAGGGACATCAGAGGGGCGGCTGAATACCGATGGAAGAGCGATTCTCAAGGCCAGGGAAAGTGCTGGCACCGCTTTCCCCGCATGAGGGGGACATGTGGGCAGGGGAGGGGGACACAGGGACAGGGGAGGGGGCAACACGGGGCAGGCGAGGCAGGCATGACGCGAAGTCGGCCCCACGGGCAGTCGCTGTGGGGCGGCAATCTCCCGCTGGGCAAGGGACTGGCAGGCCTTAGGGGACCGGGAAGCGGGGCGCCCTAGGCGGCGAGGGCGGGGCCCCAGGCGCGCTCGCCCCGCCCCCTGAGCCCGGAGCCGCAGACAAAGAGCGCGCCGCGACGGCGGCGGGGTGGCTGCGGCCGCGGGAGCAGGGCGGACCACACTCGTCCCTGCGCCGCCACGCTGGTGGCTGCACTGGCAGGACTCCTGCCCGCCCGCCCCGCCAAACGCGTCGGAGGCTGAGCTCTGTTTCCCGGCCCTGCCCCAGGCACCCTCCTGCACCCAGCGGTGGCAGGCGCACAGCCGGCTGGAGCGCGACGCCCTCTTGCTGATCAGGAATCTCTGGGAAGCGGAGAAGAGAGGCCGGAGAGGCTAAGAAAACAGTTGTGGCCTGGGAGACTCGCGATCCCAAGTGCTTGTCACACGGCGCCTGCGACCCCTTTCACTCTCGCTGGCAACGCGCGGGATGGGAGCCACATCACTTCCAGGGGCCCCCCTGGCTGCCACGCGGCGGGGCTGCCACCTTCGGACTCCCCTTACCCCACTGCTGTGGAGTAGGAAACAGGCTGGGGAAGGACAGAGACAGGAAGTCATCCTCTGCCCCGGGCGGAGCTCTGACCCACCTGCTGGCTCTCAGCTCTGCCGTCTGGAGTGTCCAGGACACCTTGGAAGCAGTTGTGACTCTAGCTTCCAGGCCAGGTCAGGCATCAGGGGGTTCCGGGGGATCTCCCAACGAGTAGAGCATCAGAGGAGAAAGGAGAAGCCACAGGCTCACTACATTCACCCACTCAGTGGCCCAGCAAAGTCCCCATTCATGTTTCCCCAGCTCGGGATTTTGAAAATTGTCCACCCACAAGCATGTGGGAACATCTGCAGATTCCCCACACCTTCTCTCGGGGTTTCTACACACACATGTGCAGAAGCATTTGAAAGCAAGATGCCATCAGTTCCATTCTCCGTGGAACCACAACACCCTTAGCACGGAATTCCACACTCATACAATGGGCCAGCCTCACATCTCCCCAGCTGTCTCGCTAACACCCTTATAGCTTTTTTAAAAAATCTAGGATTTGAGGCTGGGCACAGTGGCTCACACCTGTAATCTCAACACTTTGGGAGGCTGAGGAGGGCAGATCACGAGGTCAGGAGTTCGAGACCAGCATGGCCAATATGGTGAAACCCCGTCTTTACTAAAAATACAAAAATTAGCCAGGCGTGGTGGCTTGCACCTGTAGTCCCAGCTACTAGGGAGGCTGAGGCAGGAGAATCGCTTGAACCTGGGAGGCGAAGGAGGTTGCAGTGAGCCGAGATCGTGCCACTGCACTCCAGCCTGGGCAACAGAGCAAGACTCCGTCTCAAAAAAAAAAAAAAAAAAAAAAAAGCGGGGCGTGGTGGTGCAGCCTGTAGTCCCAGCTACTTGGGAGGCTGAGGCAGGAGAATCGATTGAACCCAGGAAGCAGAGGTTGAAGTGAGCTGAGATCACACCATCACACTCCGGCCTGGGCGACACAGAGAGACTCCATCTCAAAAACAAAACAAACAAACAAAAAATCTAGGATTCAATCAAGAAGCACACATATTACATTCGGTTGTTAGGTCTCTAGTTATTATGTCTCCTCTCTAATCTAGAAAAAATATATATATATATATTTGTTTACTTTAATGGGAATGACTTCTTGGAAGAGACCAGTCCTTATAGAATGTGCCAGAGTCTGAATTTGCCTGATTCATTCCCGTGGTGAGATTCAGGCTGAGCGTTTTGACAAGAGCACCTTGCAGGAGATGCTGTATGTCTCCTCCCCAGCCCCACATCTGACGGCTGGCAGGGTCAGGCTGCCCCACTGTTGAAGAGGCTCAGTTTGATCACGTGGTCCAGGTGGCGGCTGCCAGATCTCTCCCCTGTAAAGACGCAGTTTCCCTTCCTGTTTCACAGGTAATTTGGGGTAATATTTGGAGACTTTGTGAATATTCTGTCCCCAACAACCTTACATCTAATGGTTTTGGCATCCAGTGATGATTTTTGCCTGAATTAATTACTGCATTGGTGGCTGCAAAATGTCTCCACCAATGTGTAAGAATTCTAGCAGGGACAAAGAGGTGACAGGCCCGGCAAGTAGCATGGCTGCCCATGCCCCCAACTGTGGCCTCCTGGGCAAGCCACACCACCCGCCTCCATAACTCTGTGCCCACCCTTTCTGCCTGGGGGCAGAAGAGAGAAACATGGGAGGGCTTCATCTCAAAGGCCTTTGAGCAGTTAGTGGGGGGGAGGGGTGTCCGGGTGTCCATGAGAGACATGTATACTGGTAGGGGTGCCGGTGACAGGGAAGGAGGGTCAGTTAGCTGCACATGGCAGGGAAGAACAAGTTATGTCCTGTAAAGCCCCCACGTAGGCAACGACCCCTGGATGTTCTGATTTAATAGGTGTGGGGTGAGGCCTCACCTTGTATTTGTAAAAAAAAAAAAAAAACACAACACCTTACTTCACCATCCATGTTAATGTGGTTTGGGGCGACCATGGATTTACTCCCGGTCCCTACCCAAGGCCCTAGCTACTCACAGCCAGTGGGATCCACATCACCTGGGAGCTTGTGAGAAGTGCAGAACCCCAGGCCCCATGCTGGTGGCTCAGTCAGAAAGTGCACTTTAACAAGGACTTCGGGTGGAGGGTGGCGCTGTACTGACTCAGAGCGCGCCCTGGAGGAACCAGGGCGGACCTCAACGAAGGCCTTCTGCATGAGGCAAGCATCTTTCTTTCCCCTCACTTCCCCTTCCCTCCCCGAAGCCCAGGGTCTGCTGAAGTCTCATCAATCCACCTGGCCCCCACCCTTCTGGGAGAGTGGTGGCCTCTCAGACACCTCCATAGTCCTGGCTCAGAAGCGGAAAGGAGGCCGGGCGTGGTGGCTCACACCTGTAATCCCAGCATTTTGGGAGGCCGAGGCAGGCGGATCACTAGAGGTCAGGAGTTTGAGACCAGCCTGGTCAACATGGTGAAACCCTGTCTCTACTAAAAATACAAAAAGTAGCCAGGCGTGGTGGCAGGTGCCTGTAATCCCAGCTACTCGGGAGGCTGAGGCAGAATTGCTTGAACCCAGGAGGCGAAGGCTGCAATGAGCCGAGATCATAACACTGCACTCTAGCCTGGGTGACAGAGCAAGACTCTGTCTCAAAAAAAAAAAAAAAAAAAACCACACACACACACAGGAAAGAGGGGTGTCCCACACCTTGCACAGGAAAAGCCAACCACTTCCTGAAGCCATCATCAAGATCAACCTTCAGGTACATATTCACAGCTTTCCAGGCACGTGGCCCAGCAACTAAACCCATCCTCTCACCCACCTCGGGCTAACCTGACTGGCTAAGGGCACAGTTCACATCTAGCAACAATCAAAGCAATATTTCCTCTGCAGCGTTTTTCATTCTCAATGCTCCAAGCAGCCATGAGGACAGGCAGAATGCACTGAAAGGGAGGACATCTTGTCCAGCCCCAGGCTGCTCAGCCTTGCCTCCTCTGGCCCAACTCCTGTGCAAAATGACCACATATGCCTCCGCTTTGTTCCCTGTCCATCTGTTTTTTCTTTCTCTCTCTCTCTCTCTCCCTCCCTCTCTCTCTCTCTCTCTTTCTCTCTTTTTCCTTTTTTTCCAGACACAATCTGGCTCCATTGCCCAGGCTAGAGTGCAGTGGTACAATCACGGCTCACAGAAGCCTCCAACTCCTGGGTTCAAGCAGTCCTCCCACTCAGCCTCCCCAGAAGCTGGGACTAGAGGCGCATGCCACTACGCCTGAGCAATTTTTTATTTTTGTAGAGACAAGGTCTCAATATGTTGCCCAGGCTGTCCTAACTAATATTATACTACATCACACTTCTTCAAAACTTGGAGGTCCCTTTCCTGAAATTCTCAGAATAATATTGGACATTCTTCTGTCACTGGGCATTAACTGTGACATACCCAGATGTAAGGCCTTCTCCATATAATTTCCTTTTTCATTATTTTTTATTTTATTTTATTTATTTATTTATTTGAGACAGGGTCTCGTTCTGTCGCCCAGGCTGGAGTGCAGCGGCATGATCTTGGCTGATGCAACCTCCACCAGCTGAGTTCAAGCAATTCTCCTGCCTCAGCCTCCCGGCTGGGACTACAGGTACGTGATGCCCGGCTAATATTTTTTTTTTTTGAGATGGAGTTTCGAGCCCAAGCTGGAGTGCAATGGCGTGATCTTAGCTCACCACAACCTCCGCCTCCCGGATTCAAGCAATTCTCCTGCCTCAGCCTCCCGCGTAGCTGGGATTACAGGCATGTGCCACCATGCCCGGCTAATTTTGTATTTTTAGTAGAGATGGGGTTTCTCTATGTTGGTCAGGCTGGTCTCGGACTCCTGACCTGAGGTGATCCGCCCACCTCAGCCTCCCAAAGTGCTGGGATTACAGGCGTGAGCCACCACGCCTGGTCAATTTTTTGTATTTTTAGTATAGATGGGGTTTCACCATGCTGGCCAGGCTGGTCTCGAACTCCTGACCTCGTGATCCACCCGCCTTGGCCTCCCAAAGTGCTGGGATTACAGGCATGAGCCACTGCGCCCAGCCAATTTCCACTTCTTAATGACCAACTGAATGGCCTGAGGGCAGCAACTCCCCCCTCCACCCAGTGAGATCCCGGGGGACACACCATCTGTTTTCCTTGTCACAATGGCCCTCGGAGGCAAGCACTGTTCACTGCCATTTCACAGTTGAGGAAACTGAGTCACTGAGCCAGTGGGCCATGCAGCGACTTGCCCCTGGCCACACAGCTGTCAGTTGGTGGCTGCCTCCATTCCTATCTCCACACTGCACTGCCTTCTCTGGCAGGGCCCCTGAAGTAGAAGGAAGGAAAGGACGCCTTTCCCCCGGGATGTGTGCATGTGGCCATGGAGTTCCTGTTCTAAAGCTTTGGTGAGGTCTGTTGCTGGGTGGTAACCTGCACATCTTCAGTGTGCAGAGGGCAGGTGTTCATATGTCATACATGAACCTGGGGAACCGTCACCACCGTCAGGACAGTGGCCATTTCTATCTTCCCCAAAAGTGTCCTCATGCCCCTCTGCCCCTCCCTGCAACCACGAATCTGCTCTCTGGCACTATCGAATTTCATTTCAGCGGACTGGACAGTCCTCAGAAACCCCGAGGTGAAAGGGGAAAGGGCATTCTACAATCTTGGGACAATGATACAAAACAGGATGACCTGGTCCGGAAGATGGCAGTCAGAATTCAGTGTCCGGCCCTCTGTTCTTCCACTCCACAAGGACTCTCAGAGCCTGCTTCTTCCCCAGTCAGCTTCTGTGGCAGAACCACTGAGTTGACTGAGAGTCCAGCTTCCGCCTGGAAGGGTGGAGGCCAGCGTGGATGTGCTGGCACCATCCGGTGCTAGTGAGGCGGGGAGGCAGAGTGCCCATGTCAGACCCAAATCCCTGCTCACAGGAAGCCCCCATGCAAGCAGGAGGGAGCCAGAGAAGCCACCTTGCTTGGTGGGTGGGAGAGCAGTTTGGAGGAAGACGTCGCTGAAGAGGGGACACTGGCTGCCAGCCACGCTCCTGCACTCAAGCAGTACTTTCTCTCCCCCGCAGTTGCCTACGTGTTGGCGATGGTCTCCCCCTTACAAAAAGGGGAGCCTGGGGCCACGCGTGGTGGCTCACTCCTGTAATCCCAGCACTTTGGGAGGTCGGTGTGGGTGGATCACCTGAGGTCGGGAGTTCGAGACCAGCCTGACCAACATGGAGAAACCCCATCTCTACTAAAAATACAAAATTAGCTGGGCATGGTGGTGCATGCCTGTAATCCCAGCTACTCGGGAGGCTGAGGCAGGAGAATCGCTTGAACCCTGGAGGCGGAGGTTTTGGTGGGCCCAGATCGTACCATTGCACTCCAGCCTGGGCAACAAGAGCGAAACTCTGTCTCAAAAAACAACAACAACAACAACAAAAGGGGAGTCTGGGGGAGGGGGCGAGGCCCTGTCTGCAGTCTCTCCCTGCTGAATGCCACGCACCCAGGATGGCTGCCAGCACCATGGGGGCTCACATGCAGGTGCTTTAGGCAAGAATGCCCGGGAGATCACCAGAAGGGCTGGCCAGGTGTCCTTTGACCTCCTTCGATGTGGACGGAGGGGAAACGACAGGTGGTCCTGACCCACTCCCCCTGTAAAGCCTGAGTAGGATGGGCGGGAGACCAGTCCTAAGCACCAGGGGTTTATCCCCTGACCATCTCCGGCGTGCTCGGATGCTAGCAAGCACATCATGGTGTCAGAGAGGGGGTGCCAAGGCCGAGACAAGTTCAGTAGAGTGTGGACCATGATGAGATATATGACAAGGGAGCCCGGTGGCAGTGGAGGGACATGGGCTGCAGAAAAGGGTCCGGAGCTGGGGACATGCTGCTTCCTGCCTTCCATTCTGGAAAACCAGCCTGCTTCCTTTTCCTAACTCAACACGCAGTAATCCTCCATTTTCAGGGGAGGTCCCAGATTTTCCAAACTAGGAGGACATGATTGGAATATAGGAATGGGGCTGAGGTTCCGACATGACACACGAAAGTGCCTGTGACAACCCGCATCCGTGGAATAAAGGAACCATGTGGTCATCTCACTAGCTACAGAAGCAGCACTGCACAATCCAACGCCTCTCATGATAAAAACACACTAGGAATAGAATGGGAACTTCCTTACCCTGATAAAGGACAGCTATGAAAAAGCCACAGCTAACTTTATACCCCCTAGTGAAAGACTGGAAGCTTCTTTACCTTTAAGATGAGGAACAAGGGAAAGACATTCACTGACACTTCTATTCAACATTGTACTGGATACTCTAGCCAAAGCAAATTAACAAGAAAAAGAAATCGAAGGGCCGGGAACGGTGGTTTACACCGGTAATCCCAGCACTTTGGGAGGCCGAGGCGGGCAGGATTGCTTGAGGCCAGGAGTTCAAGACTAGCCTGGCCAACATGGCAAAACCTCGTCTCTGCTAAAAATACAAAAATTAGCTGGGTGTGGTAGTGTATGCCTGTAATCCCAGCTACATAGGAAGCTGAGGCAGGAGAATCACTTGAACCCGGGAGGCGGAGGTTGCATGAGCCGAGATTGTACCACTGCACTCCAGTCTGGGTGAGAGAGTGAGACTGTGTCTCAAAAAAAAAAAAAAAAAAAGGAAAGAAAATAAATCAAAGGCATCCAGATTGGAAAGGAAGAAAAACGATTTCTATTTGCCAATGACATGATCCTAACATGTAGATAATCCTGAGGAATCTACTGAACAAATTATACTTAATAAACAATTTTAGTAAGGTCGCAAGATATAGGATCAATGTATAAAAATCAATTTTTTTTTTTTGAGACAGAGTCCTGCCCTGTCACCCAGGCTGGAGTGCAGTGGTGCGATCTCAGTTCACTGCAACCTCTGCCTCTGGGGTTCACGCGATTCTCTTGCCTCAATCTCCTGAGTAGCTGGGATAACAGGCACATACCACCATGCCCCGTTAATTTTTTTTGTATTTTTAGTAGAGACGGGGTTCCACTATGTTGGCCAGGCTGGTCTTGAACTCCTGACCTCAGGTGAGCCACCCGCCTTGGCCTCCCAAAGTGCTGGGATTACAGGTGTGAGCCAACACGCTCAGCCAATCAATTGTATTTCTATACAGTAGCAATGAGAAAGCTGAAAGTAAAATTAAGAAAACGATTCCATTTGCAATAGCATCATAAAGAAAATACTCATGAATATACTTAACAAAAGTGCAAAACATCATGCAAAGAAATTAAAGACCTAAATAAATGGAAAACGCACCCCATGCTCATGAACAATACCACCCAAATTGATCCACAAATTTGATGCAATCTATATCAAAATGCCAGCTGGCTTCTTTCCAGAAATTAACAACCTGATCCTGAAATGAATATGGAAACTTGAGGGACTTAGAATAGACAAAACAGTCTTGAAAAAGACGTACAAAGTTGGAGGACTCTTATTTCCTTATTTCAAAACTTACTACAAAGCTGCAGTAATGAAAGCAGTGTGGCGCTGGCTTAAGGACAGACATTTTTCTTTCTTTTTTTTTTTTTTTTGCAAATGAAATATACAAACTATTATTTTTATTTTTGGTAAAAATCACATAACATAAAATTTACTGCCTTGGCCGGGTGCGGTAGCTTACGCCTGTAATCCCAGCACTTTGGGAGGCCGAGGTGGGTGGATCACCTGAGGTCAGGAGTTTTGAGACCAGCCAGGACGGACATTTTTCTAAAGAAGATCCACAAATGGCCAACAAGCACAAGAAAAGATGCGCAACATCATTTAGCTAACAGGAAGTGCAAATCAAAATCACAATGAGATACCACTTCACACCCAGCAGGACAGCCATAACAAAAACCCAGAAAATAACAACTGTTGGCAAAGATATAGAGAAATTGGAACCCTTATATGTTGCTGGTGGGAATGTAAACTGGTTCCAGCCACTGTGGAAAACAGTTCAATGGCTACAGGCACATGCTCCAAAGAATTAAAAGCAAGGACTCAAACAGATACAAGTAGACCAGTGTTCACAGCAGCGCTATTCACAACAGCCCAAGGGTGGAAGCACCCCAAATGCCCATCAACCGACGAATGGATAAATATGTTGTATATCACAAAATGAAATATTATTTGGCAATAAAAAGAAATTGACTACTGATACATGGATGAACCTTGAAAACATTACGATTAATGAAAGCCAGACACAAAAGGTCAGTTTCTATGAAATGTTTAGAATAAACAAATGCATAGAGACAGGAAGTAGATTGGTGGGTGCCAGGGGCTAGGAAGTTTGTGGGAGAAATGGGAATGTGACTGCTAATGAGTGCAGGGTTTCTTTTGGGGTGATGAAAATGTTCTGGAATTACTGGTGTGGGTTGCACAACCTTGTGAGTATACTAAAAACCACTGAGTTGTACACCTTGAAAGGGTAAGTTGTACAGTAGGAGAATTATAGCTCAACACAGCTGTAATTTTGGAAGTGCTGTGAGTCACTGGCAGAAAATGGCTTGGAACACAAGGCTAGGCTGGAGACTGGGGGGTTCCTAGCCTGGGGATCCCAGGCCTCTGTGGATTGTATATGGAAGGCGCTGCAGATGCACATGTGCTTCTTTCTGAAAATCAGACCCATGAAGTGCCTCACCCTGACAAGGTGCAGATGAGGTTACTCAGGGGAGACAGGGAAAAGTGCCCCCTGAAGATGGAGGAGCACCCGTGTTTAAGGAGGCCGGGAGGCAGGCACGGGGTCCCAGAAGCTGACCCGTCTTTTGGAACAAAAGCTCCTTCTCCTCTGAAGAGGCTGGGACCTGGTGATGCGTCCACCCCTAGAAGCGCAGTCCCCTGGGACACCTCATGGCTTGCACTGCTTTCCGTATCTACTTTTTTCAGTCCTCTTGTTTTCCCTTAGTTGTAAAGGATGGTTCTCCTCCTAAAATCCCGGCTGTGATTGGGCCAAGGAGGAATGTAGAAAGTGAAAGTTTGCAGCCAAACTTCCACGGGAGTTTTCAAAGGGAGCCCAGCAGGAAAGCGCACAGAGAGCGCATGCGGCAGTGGCCCTCCTCCTGGCGGGTCTCCTTGGGGAGGGCAAGCCCCTTCCATGAAGGAGAGCTTAGGGCGCAGAGCAGGGAGGGCCCACCCAAGTTCACCTCCCTGAAGGCAGGCCCAGCCCGACCTACCGAGGCCTTCCCGGAGGGCTGTGGGGAGCCCCAAGGGCTACCGGTGTCGTCCCATGGCTCATTTCAGGCCTGGGGTGCAGCTCGGGTCGCTCTCCCCTATCCACACGTCCCCACGAGGTTGGCCTTAAATGAAGAGCGACACCAATCCTTCTCCAGGAAAGTCAAAACGGCCCCGGAGGAATCGCTTGGAGAAATCGCTTGCCGTTTGTTGGAATGACTCCCGAAAAGGAAGCAGTAGAATGGGATCCAGAGTCCCCGTCAACCAACCATCCCAGCCCTGGAATCCAACACCGATTCCACAGGACGCCCTCTCGGTCGCATTCCTATCCCGCTAGGGGGCTGGCAATGGCCACACAAGGTTTCCAAACAGCGGGAACAAGAGACGAGGAGTGGCAGCCGGCAGAGGGAAGAAGGCGGAGGACAGCGAACGGGAGAAGCCAAGGGCCCCGCGCACCCCCGGAGAAGGGCCGGGGAGAGAGGACCAGGAGCTCCGCCAGGGTGGGGCAAGATTTGCGTCCCCGCCCTGCCCCTCCGCTCCCGCACAAGGCGGCCAGAGGAGCTCAGCTCACAGCGTGAAGTCAGTCCCCGGATTCCTGGGAATTCTACCCCCGTGCCCAGCCCCTCCTCCCCCCGCCCCCGCCCCGGAGTTCTCGCCGATCCCTGCACGCGTTCCCCCACGTTCTCCCAAGCCAACACCCTTCCTGCAAAGCACTTGATTCCTTCCCAGTCCAGACCAATAAACCCGGGAGTTGAATCCAGGCCACTAAACGCATACCTGTCTGAGCCCTGTCTGCTCCTGGGTGCCTTGACCTTGACCTCCCTCCACTTAGCCCTAGGGGGTCTTAGCCCACAGCATCCGGGACATTTCTCTAGACAGTTTGCAGGGTGCACACAGAAAGTACACAAATGCGGGGCCGGGGGAGCCTCCGCGCACACAGAGACGGAGCACAGGAACGCACTCACGTAGTCACGCCACGCACAGGCAAGAAGCCCCGTTCCAGGCCGCGGGGCTGGGCTCCAGGTCCGAGCTCCGGGCCCCGCGTCTCCTTCCCTCCCCGCGAGGCCCTGCTAGTCCACGCCCCCCAAAGCCCGGCCAGGCACTGCCACCCGCAGAGAGCCCAACCCGCTGATCCCGGCGGTGCCCACTCACCCGAGACGCCCAAGGCCCGGGAGCCCATCGTTCGGGCAGGGCCAGGCGGGAGTGGGTGTTGGGGTGGACACCCAGCTCCCGGACGGACTTGGACGGCGCCCGGGGACGCCCAAGCACTCCCACGCTCCAGGCCCGCCGGGATCTAGATTCGGCGCCCCCCGCACGGCGGGAGCCTGGCTCCCTCCCCCGCCCTGGGTCCTGCGGGGAGACCGTGTGCGGGGAGCTGCGCTCGTTGCTATGCAACCTCCATCCCGCGCCCGCCGCACCGCGCCTCCCGGGACTGAAGCGCGCCCCACCCGGGCCAACCCCAACTTCCCACCCCACCCGTGGCTGGTTCCCACGGAGCGCCAACACCCAACAGCCCCAGGATGGGAGGGTGCGGACGGCTCCCTACCTTGTCCTCCTCGAGCCCTCCCGCTCTCCCACGCCCGCCGCTCCGGGCCTCCCCACTGGCCCGCTCCTCCCCGCGGAGGGCCGCGCCCCCGCCGCAGCGCTGGCAGCCCTACCTGCAGCATCACTTTGTACTGCTCCTCCGGTTTCTGGACCACGCACATATTACATCCCATGTTGCTGGCCGGCAAGAGGAGGCGGAGGGCGGGAAAGGGAAGACGCCTTTCACTGACCCGGGCGCGGGACCTCGGGTCCCGGGCCGGGGCCGAGGGCCATACCCTGGCGCGGGGGGCGGGCCGTCTAGCGGGGGAGGGGGACACGCCCCCGAGGTGGGGGCAGCGGCTCGCCCCTCAGGTTAACTCTTCGCTGGCCGAGGCCAGGCGCGGGCATGCTCCCTCGCACCCGGCCAGGAGAAAAAGGGCAGCGGGGGATGGGCGGGCGCGCCGGGCGTTGCCAGGCTACGGCCCCCCAGGGAGCGCGGGGGCGCGCCGGGCCGCCAGGGGCCGTCAGGGGCCGTCAGGGGCCGTGGGCCGCGCGCCTCCCCGCCCGCGGGGCCCGCCGCTGCCGCTGCCGCTGCCGCCTCCGGCTCCTGCCCATGGCCGCCAGCCCCGGGAGCCCGGCCCTCGCGTTCGGCGCCGCGGCCCGGCCCGCGACAGGGGGGCAGCGGCGCGGCGGCGGCCCCCGCCCGCGGCCAGGCCAGCGCCCGCGCTCCCGCCTCGCCCGGCCGCGCTCTCGGCGCTCCCGGCGCCCGCTCTTCGTCCAGCAGCCGCCGGCCGTCTCCAGCTCCCGCCCGGGACGACGGGCACGCGAGCGCGCCCACGGTGGCGGGGGAGGGGCGCGGGCACGGGGCGCACGCGCGCCGGGAGGGGCGGGGAGGGGAGCGAGGCCGGCTGCGGGAGGGAGCGGCGGGGGCGCTGGAGCCGGCGCGAGAAGCCGGGGGCGGGCGCTCGACGGAAGCGGGCGGGGGTCCCAGGCACCCCACGACACCCGGCGTCCGGTCCTGAGGGGCGGGCACCAGGCGCGTTGTCTGCGCGATGCCACTCTGGGAGAGAGGGGTCCTGCCAGGAGGAGCAGTCTCCTGGGTCCCCCAGAGAGAGTCCGCGATTTCAGCCCCTCTCCCCGGTCTTGGAAGCAGCAGCCCTCACGCCTCTGCTCCTTCCTCGGGCTTCGCCTTAAATGACTGCATCCCTCCTTCAACTCAGCCATTCCCTGCTGTCTCTGAAACGGACACCTTTGTTTAAAACAAGAAAGAAAGAGAGAAAGGGAGGAAAGGGAGGAAAGAAAGGAAAGAAAAGAAAGAGAGAAAAAAGGATGAGCGAAGCGTGGGGAGGGGGTGGGTCGTGGGGAGAGTGGCCTCGAAGGCCTTGGGACCCAGACCTGCACACAGCACTGGCCAGCCTGGGTCCGCCGCCTACCTGTTCCTCAGCCCCAGCCCTCACCCGGCCCCCGCTTTCACAGCCCTTCCATCTCTTCCTCTTCTCTCCCACCACCTCCCCCTCTTCTTAGACAAGCCTGGAGGGAGAAGGCCTTTGCCTGGAAAGCAGCAGCGGGTGGAAGTCTGCGTTCCCAGGGGCTGCCCCGGCTGCAGGAGATTACTTGGAGAAATTGCTACATGCCTCATTTCCAGGTTTGGGCAAGTGAGGGAACCCCCAGCCACACGGGTCTGTTTAATCAAAGCCCTTCCTTTCCTCCCTGACTCCTCGTTAGAGGACAAATCAGGAATGGCGGGCCTGCCCAGAATGTGGAGAAGGGAGGCGAGTTTCTTATCCAGGGCTTCTCCCAGAGAGCAGAACTTGAGACAAGGGCCGGTGTGCAGGTTGCAACCTGCCACCCAATGGCTGGCTAGTCTTGAGGAATGGCGTCATATTGAGGGCTCAGCATCGGTCTCTGCAGCTGGTGGATGGAACATTCACTAGCGGCAGTGTCTAGATGAGCCGTGGTAAGAGGAAGCCCTTGCCGTTGGGCTTATACAGAGCCTCCAGCCCTCCCTCCATGGCCACTGGCATCTTGGGTCCATCGCATCCTGGGGAGAAGCTGGCTGACCTCCACCAGATGGTCCCCTCTGTTCCCTAGCTTCTGGCGCGACCCCTCCACACTGCACGCTCTTCGGCATGGGCGCCAGCATGAGCACGGGGCTCCACACACTCCCTGAGCACTCCCGCAGGTACCTCTTCGCCAAACCTGTCTCTTCTTCCAATCTTCCTCCACCCGGGTCCCTGACCAGTCAAGCCCAGCCATTTTCCACTGCCCGGGGGTCATGGATACCTTCATCTCAAGCCATTTCTCTCTCTACAAAGTAGACAACCTAGTGTCTTGCTCCCCGAGAGGATGTGCCCTCACTGCTGTCCCTCAGGGCCACCCTGCATAGGGCCTCAGTGTGACAGCAGGTGTTTTTCCTAGTGGTAACATGAGATGACCAGTCGAGGACCTGGGTCTGAGTCAGTCATGGAGACATCCCACCACCACCTCCCATGAGGCCATAGGTGTGAGCTGAGGGGGCATACCAGTGTGAAAGAGCCGGGTGACCGGGGGTCTGGACTGCCTGGGCCTCAGTGTGCCATCTCCACCTCAATGCTAAGTTCACAATGGGTGGCTTGGGTCACACAGGCCCTGGATACCCCATGGTCAGGCTGCAAGTCTCTCCTAGGTCCCGGTAGCATGGCCACAGCTATGTTTTTTTCAGTGGTGAGTAGCTCTGCCACCGAAGGTGTGGCCCTGCCACAGCCTCTGTGGTCCCTGCTGGGATCCTTCCATTGAGGCTTCCTGAGGGTTCCGCACAGCATCCTGGCCTACCATGGACAGATCCCTCCAGCACCGTTAGGTTGGCGGGCTCTCGCTGCTGGTGGCAGAGCAGCTTGCCCTGCAGCCCAGTCCTCCTGCAGGGTCCTTTCTTGCTCTGGATCCCACTCAAAACAGGTCTCAGTTAGCCCAGCGTGGTGGCACGCACCTGTAGTCCCAGCTACTCAGGAGGCTGAGGCGAGAGGATGGCTGGCCCCAGGAATTCAATGTTACAAGTAGCTGTGGTTGCACCACTGCACTCCAGCCGGGGCCACAGAGTGAGACTCAGTCTCTAAAACAACAAAACAAAAAAACAAAAAAAGAACTGGTCTCGCCTGTGCGTCCGGAAGCCCACTCCATTAGACATTCCACCAATTTGGTGATCTACCCAGCATCATGCCAGATAAATCCATTTTCTTGCTCAAGTTAGAGTCAGCTTCTCCCTGCAATCAGAAAACCCTAACAAATATACAGCCCTGAGAGAGCGTCCGGGAGGAAGGACATGAGAGACAGCTGATCCTGGGGCAGTTACTGCGCTTGACAGTGCAGCTTGAGGACAGTGCAGTGACATCCCAGCACAGCAGTCAGGCTGGAGCGGGTGATTGCGCTCAAGACAGAGACAGGGTGAGGGCGGCACCACCATGCTCCCCGGGGCACTCCGACATTCTTTAACCTGAAGATGGGTACCCAGGTGAGTCTGGCCCAGATTCCTATCTGGATGGGTCCTATCTTACTTTGTGCTGATGAGGTAGGTCCCTGCTCTCCCTCCACGTCCCAGAGCTTGGACCCACTGAGGATGCCATGACACCCCACAGAAGGGCTCCACTCTGATCCACCATAGAGAGCTGCAAAAAGGCCATGGTGCTCTTAGAAACAGGACACACAGAGGATCCCACCCTTCTGACTACAGTTGTCCCTCGGTGCCCACGGGGCATGGGTTCCGGGCTTCCCCCTACTGGGGATACCAAAATCCATGGACACCCAAATCCCTGATCGAAAATGACATACTATTTGCATAGAACCTTTGCTCATCCTCCCTAATGCTTTAAATCTTCTCTAGATTACTCATATTACCGGATGCAATGTCAATGTTACATAAACAGTTATAGTGTATTGTTGTTTTTTTGTTTTTTTTTTGAAACGGAGTCTCACTGTCCCCCAGGCTGGAGTGCAGTGGCGCGATCTGGGCTCACTGCAAGCTCCGCCTCCCGGGTTCACGCCATTCTCCCACCTCAGCCTCCCTAGTAGCTGGGACTACAGGTGCCTGTCACCACGCCCAGCTAATTTTTTGTATTTTTAGTAGAGACAGGGTTTCACTGTGTTAGCCAGGATGGTCTCGATCTCCTCACCTCGTGATCCACCCGACTCAGCCTCCCAAAGTACTGGGATTACAGTCATGAGCCACTGCGCCTGGCCTGATTTGTTTTTTGATTGTATTATCTTTACTGTTGTATTGCTATTTTTTATTTTTCAAGTGTTTTCCATCCATGGCCAGTTGAATCCTCAGATGTGAAACCCACAGATATGAAGGCCAACTGTATTTTTTCCACTGGATGTGTGCAATCCCCAGTCCCCAGCCCAGCCCTGTCAGATGTGTGAGTGGGGACCCATGTTTCCCAGGAGTCTCTAATGACCTTGCCCACTGGCTTTTCCAGAAGGGACTGTCAGGGAGGCTGAAGCCAGACCACAACCCAGAAACTCTGTCCAGCTCCCTTCTCCTGGGAGCCTTGGCCTAGAGTGACCGGGTTGCCCTTTCCTTACTTGGCCATGAGCTGAGTTTGCTGCTTTGTTTTCTCTCCATGGGTCGTGCTGTTGGCCTTGTATCTAAAGAAGTCCTCACCAAACCCAGTGTCACCTAGATGTTCCCATGTTATCCTCTAGGATTTGATAGTTTTGTGTTTTACATTTGAGTCCATGATCTGTTTTGAGATAATGTTTGTGAAAGATGGAAGGTCTGTCTCAGATCATTTTTCTCACAGTTCTGGAGGCTGGGAAGCCCAAGATCACAGTGCCAACTGGTTCCATGCCTGGTGAAGGTCTGTTCCACCAATGATGTCTTCTCATGATGTCCTTACTTGTTGGAAAAGGGGAGTAAAGCAAGACCACTCCATGAAGCCTCTTTTATCAGGGCACTAATCCTGTTCATGAGAGTGGAGCCCACATGACCAAATCACCTCTCAAAGGCCCCGCCCTGCGATACCATCATCTTGATAATTAGGTTGCAGCATATGAATTTTGCAAGGCCACATACCTTCAAGCCACAGCAGTCTGTGCCTAGGTTCATTTTTCCATGTGGACGTCCAGTTGTTCCAGCACCATTTGCTGGGAAGGCTACCTTTTCTCCATTGAATTCCTTTTGCTCTTTGGTCTATTTCTGCTACACTTTTTTTTTTCTTTCTTTCGAGACAGTCTCGCTCTGTCACCCAGGCTGGAGTGCAGTGGCACGATCTTGGCTCATTGCAACCTCCACCTCCTGGGGTCAAATGATTCTCCTGCCTCAAGTTGCTGGGATTACAGGCACCCGCCACCACACCCAGCTAATTTTTGTATTCTTAGTAGACACAGCGTTTCACCATGTTGGCCAGACTGGTCTTAAACTCCTGACCTCAGGTGATCCACCCACCTCAACCTCTCAAAGTGCTGGGATTACAGGTGTGAGCCACCTGCACCTGGCCTACTACGCCATTTTTTCAGACGGGCAGGGCCCCGGAGAGCTTCTCATGTTCTCATATGAACATGGTATTTTCCTTCTGTCTTTCGTTGTTGTTGCTTCAGATTCACAGAGCCAGATTATCATTATCCATCAACACTTGTCCACCCAAGGCCCTCTTTCGTTTTATTTTCTGTTTAGAAAATAAGCTAAGGCCATGCGCGGTGGCCAACACTTTGGGAGGCCGAGGTGGGCAGATCACCTAAGGTCAGAAGTTCGAGACCAGCCTGGTCAACATGGTGAAATGCAGTCTCTAACAAAAATACAAAAAAAAAAAAATAGCCAGATGTGGTGGTGCATGCCTGTGATCCCAGCTACTCAGAAGGCTGAGGCAGGAGAATCACTTGAACCTGGGAGGTGGAGGTTGCAGTGAGCCGAGATTGTGCCACTGCACTCCAGCCTGCGTGGCAGAGACTCCATCTCAAAAAAATAAATCAATAAGGCTGGGCGCGGTGGCTCACACCTGTAATCCCAGCACTTTGGGAGGCCAAGGTGGGCGGATCACCTGAGGTCAGGAGTTTGACCAGCCTAGCCAACGTGGTGAAACCCCGTCTCTACTAAAAATACAAAAATTAGCTGGGCATGGTGGCAGGTGGCTGTAATCCCAGCTACTTGGGAGGCTGAGGCAGGAGAATTGCTTGAACCTGGGAGGCAGAGGTTGCAGTGAGCCGAGATCGTGCCACTGCACTCCAGGCTGGGTGACAGAGACTCCTTCTCAAAATAAAAAATATATATATAAAAAAAAGAAAATATTTCTAACATTTCCCTATTGATACAATTATGTATGTATTTTATCAAGTCTAGGAAGTTCCCTTTTATTCCCAGCTTATTAAGAGTTTTTGTTATGAATAAGTGTTGAATTTTAACAAACGCTTTTTCTGCACTTAATGAGATGACTAGCGTGTTTCTCCTTTATCCTGCTCCTGTGTTAAAAGACACTTATGGGCCGGGCGCGGTGGCTCCCATCTGTAATCCCAGCACTTTGGGAGGCCAAGGCGGGTGGATCACGAGGTCAGGAGATTGAGACTATCCTGGCTAACACAGTGAAACCCCGTCTCTACTAAAAATACAAAAATTAGCCGGGCGTGATGGCAGGTGCCTGTAGTCCCAGCTACTCGGGAGGCTGAGGCTGGAGGCTGAGGCAGGAGGCAGAGCTTGCAGTGAGCGGAAATTGCACCACTGCACTCCAGCCTGGGTGACAGAGCAAGACTCTGTTAAAAAAAAAAAAAAAAAAAAAAAAAAAAAAAAAGACATTTATGGACATTCTAATATTAAATCACCTTGCTTTACTGACATTCGCTGAACTTGGTCATTATTGGCTATTTTCCTTTATACACATTTGGATTTGGTTTAGAAAAATTTTTGTGAGAGAGTGGGGATGTCCAGCTTCGGAGCGGGAATCTTCACTGCGCCAGCGACTAAAAAGAGAATTAAATATGGGTGATGTTGAGAAAGGCAAGAAGATTTTTATTATGAAGTGTTCCCAGTGCCACACCGTTGAAAAGGGAGGCAAGCACAAGACTGGGCCAAATCTCCATGGTCTCTTCGGGCGGAAGACAGGTCAGGCCGCTGGATACTCTTACACAGTCGCCAATAAGAACAAAGGCATCACCTGGGGAGAGGATACGCTGATGGAGTATTTGGAGAATCCCAAGAAGCACATCCCTGAAACAAAAATGATCTTTGTCGGCATTAAGAAGAAGGAAGAAAGGGCAGACTTGATAGCTTTTCTCAAAAAAGCTACTAATGAGTAATAATTGGCCACTGCCTTATTTATTACAAAACAGAAATGTCTCATGACTTTTTTATGCGTACCATCCTTTAATAGATCTCATACACCAGAATTCAGATCATGAATGACTGACAAAATATTTTGTTGGGCAGTCCTGATTTAAAACTAAGACTGGTTTGTGGTTAAATGAATATGTTCAGTTTTTGAATTTTAATAGTAACTCCAATTCAGTAAATGCTATCATTGTTTACCCCTTCTAAAGATATGATTAGACTTCGTTAGTAATGTTCAACTTTTCACAAAGATGGTGAGTGCCATCTTAAAACTTACTGGAGATTGGTTTTATATTTAAATTTATATAACTGGTTATGTGAATATATTTAAATACTAGGGAAATTCCTTCACTGTCTTAGAACCAAGCAAGATTCACCTGTGTTTTGTGTTCATTTGTCTCTTAAAGGCAAGGGTTGAAGATAAATAAGGTAGCAATGTCTATAGTTTTGGCCTTAACTATGCCAATCTAATTATAATTCCCTGTATTAAAAAAAAAAGAAAAATTTTTGTTTAGGACTTTTGTCTCTGTATTCCAGACCAAAATGGACCTACAATCTTCCTATCTTGTTCTGTCTTTGCCTAGTTAATATTAAGGTTTTGTTGGGTAATGGTCCTTCCTTTTCAATTCTCTGGCAGAGTCTGTAGAGTTGCTAGAACTTGTCTGTAAAACCATGTGGGCCGGCTGTTTTATTTGTGGGAAGATTTTTAAACCGCTGCTTTCAATCTGTTTTATACTTTTAGGGTTACTAGGGCTTGCTTGCTTGCTTTTTTTTTTTTTTTTTTTTGAGACGGAGTCTCACTCTGTCACCCAGGCTAGAGTGCAGTGGCGTGGCATGATCTGGGCTCACTGCAACCTCCACCTCCCAGGTTCAAGTGATTCTCCTGTCTCAGCCTCCAGAGCAGCTGGGATTACAGGCACCCACCATGCCCTGCTAATTTTTGTATTTTTAATAGAGATGGGGTTTTACCATGTTGGCCAGGCTGGTCTCAAACTCCTGACCTCAAGTGATCCACCCGCCTCGGCCTCCCAAAGTGCTGGGATTACAGGTGTGAGCCACCATGCCCAGCCTTTCTTTTTTTGTCTGTTTTAGTAAATTCAGTATATTTCTACTTTGTTTCAGGTTTATTGTCATCAGTAGTTGATGGTTTATTTTTAGTCATTAAACTGTATATATACATTTTCTGTATTTTCATATAATTCACAATTTTAAAGGCAAAATTAAAAAAAACAATAGGCCAGGCATGGTGGCTCATGCCTGTAATCCCAGCACTTTGGGAGGCCGAGGCGGGTGGATCACCTGAGGTCAGGAGTTTGAGACCAGCCTGGCCAACATAGTGAAACCCCATCTCTACTAAAAATACAAAAATTAGCTGGGCATGGTGGTGCGCATCTGTGGTCCCAGCTACTCAGGAGGCTGAGGCATGAGAATCCCTTGAACCAGGAGGTGGAGGCTGCAGTGAGCCGAGATTACACCACTGCACTCCAGCCTTGGTGACAGAGAGAGACTCTGTCTCAAAAAAAAAAGGTAATCACATTACCCGCTTTAAAGCATACATACAATTCGGTGGTTGTTAGTATACTCACAATGTTGTGCCACCATCACTAATAATTCCAGAACATTTTCATCACCCCAAAAAGAAACCCCTTACTTGTTGGCAATCAATCTCCGTTCCCCCCTCCTCTAGCCCCCGGCAACCATTCATCCCCTTGCTGTCTCTATGGATTTGCCTGTTCTGATCTTTTATATGAATGGAATCATACGCTATGTGGCCTTTTGTGTGTAGCTTCTTTCACTCAGCACAATGCTTCCAAGGCTCATCCATGTTGTGGCATGGATCAGTATTTTACTTCTTTTTATGCCTGAATAGTATATCAAATGATGAGACCAAATCATTGTACTGTTCTTGCAACTTTTCTGTAGGTTTTTAAATTTTCAAAGTAAGAAGTTGAAAAGAAAAAATTTATCTTAAGAAATCATTGGATTAAAGAGGAGAGCATACAGAAGTGACAAGCTTCGAGAGCATCGTGAAAAGAGGAACACGTCTTACCCCAACCTCTACACACAACTCAAGCTTTCCACGAGGGGCAGTTAGAATAGTCAAGATACGCATGATTAAGGAGGATAGATCAAAAGTCAACGACAACCAGAAAAAGAATGAGAGAAGCCAAAGGGGAAACAAAGGAAGGGGGAAAAAGAGAATAAAGATTAAAATTGGGATGAATAAAATAAAAAACATAAAATAGTAAAAATTGTAAATAAATACAAAAGCTGATTCTTTAACAACAGAAAAAAATTGATAATTTCCTAACAAAATATAACTTTCTGAAAACCCAACAAGAACTAGAAAATTTGAGTCTACAAATTACCATTTTAAAGTAGAGAAGGAAGCCAGACTCAGTAGCTCACGCCTGTAATCCCAACAGTTTGGGAGGCCAAGGTGGGAGGATCACTTGAGTCTAGGAGTTTGAGGCCAGCCTGAGCAATATAGTGAGACTCCCATCTCTACAAAAACAAAAATTAAAAAATTAGCTGGACGTGGTGGCACACACCTGTAGTCCTAGCTGCTCAGGAGGGTGAGGTGAGAGGATCGCTTGAGCCCAGGAACTTGAGGCTGCACTGAGCTACAATCATGCCACTGCACTCCAGCCCTGGCAATGGAGGGAGACCCTGTGTCAAATAAAATAGAGTAGAGAGGGGATTCTCCATAAAAACAGTACCAACCCTAAGTAGTTTCAAAGCCAAGTCCTATATAATCTTTCAAGACAAAATAATTCTGATATCATTTAAACTATTCCAGTCCACACAAAAACATTTCATAAAGCCAACAATACTTAAACCTAGGTTGATGCCCAAACCTCCTAAACAGAGTACAAAAAGAAACCTATGAACAACTGCCACTTCTGAATACAAATGCAAAAATTATAAATAAAAGATAAGCACATGGATTCCAGCGATATAGCAAAAGAATAAGACATTATGTCTGACCAAGATGTAATATTCTATTATTATGCATAGAATAGAATTTCGAGTCTACTCCAGAAATACAGAGGTGATTCAACATCAGGAAATCTTTCCACATAATTCATTACTCAGCAAATTAAAGGAGGAAACTCACAGGATCACTAGTTGCTGACTAGGCATTTGATGCATTTCGACAGGCGTTCCTTGAAAAAGAAAGAACATCTCTTCTAAAAGATACTGGGTAGAAACATATGAAGGTGATCGTGAAAGACAGCATTTCCACTCTTCTGCATAGCAACACAAAAGCAATGGGTTGCATGGAAACCCCCTGCCAGCTCCATTGTTGGCAAAAGGAGGAGTCAGACAGCCTCCTAGCAAGCAAAGCAGAAATCTTTCCCAAGCCCCAGGTCCTGAAGATATTCTCCTGTTGTCTTCTACAAGCTTTATTGTTTTGCTTTTTGTTCTTAGATCTACAACACACCTGGAATTGATTTTTTTGTGTATAATGTCAGGCAGTGGTCAAGATTTGTTTTTTCTTTAAAAAAAAAAAAAAAAAGACTTCCAGGCTGCAGATCCTCAAGAAGGATTCTGTAGGGTCTTATTACAAGGTCCATTTTGGGTCTTGTTTTTAAGCAATGCCAGGAAGCTGACCAAAGTACTCTCTTCCTTTAAAAGCAACAGTGTATTGAGATGCATCTCCCTTTGAGGGCAGAGGCATTTGCTTACACATGTCGGAACTTGGGCACTTTTACATTGCAAGGGAGCCATTGGCAATTCTCTGGTCCCATCACAATTGCCTGCTGGAGAAAATGCACAGTATGAACCCCTGGGGAGGGGATATTGCCAATTTTATGACTTGCGCAACTCGCAAATCAAGTCCTTCCTCTCCTTTCATGCCCTCACGGTCTCAGTGCCCGCCATCTGCATCCTTGGGACGAGGCCATGACCCAAAGGGGCTGCTAGTCTTCTTCCTTTCTGTCTTTGCAATCCTTCCAATGGGTTACCTGTGATGCACACCGCATTCTGGTTTAATGCTTATTCAATTATAAATTGTTTTCTTTCTCTTCTACTTTTGTGGAGAGGTTTTCTGGGTTGGGAGAAGATTTTGTTTTTAATTAAATTTCCCCAACATACTCCATAGCAACGGGGAAAGGAGTTGTTCCCTTTCCGCATTGCTATGGAGTATGTTGGGGAAATGTAACTCATCCGACCAGGCACTTTCTCAGGCATCAGTCCCAATCAAGTTATGTTATTATAACAGGTGTTGTCCTTTCCCCATTGCTATGGAGTATGTTGGGTAAATTTAACTAAAAACAAAAGACAGAAAGGGCCTCACTCTTCTGTACAGCTAAGTGGGTCTGTATCCACTACAGTAGGCAGGTTTCACAATTCGGAGCCAGGTAGCAGCTGAAACTGAGAGATGAAGAGAGTTATCTTCCTGGATGATTAATTACATTTCAAAAAGCTGGCTCCCGGATCCCAGAGGAGAGGAAACATTCCTGAGTTGTGAAACTGGCCAGAGCTTCTTTAGCCATTAAAAACATCTACATACATTTGAAAAGGACAGAGAAAGAAATTCCAAAAGATAAAGGAAAAAGGTGCAGGGAGTCTCTTACCTTATTTTCAACAGAGAGAATTAAGCCTCTTGTTTTTAATCTGTATTTGCCCTTACAATCTTCTTCCTGTGTTACTATGAAATAATAACATTGCAATATTTAATTAACACCATTGTTGCTTTTACCTTCTTCTGGGCAAGTTGCAGATGACTAAATATCCAGCTAGTCCATAGTAAAATGCAAAACAATGACCACAATTGCAATAGCATCAGTTTTTGAATTCAGTACAATACTTGCCTTGGAGGACAACCTTCAAATATATCACATCAATGGTTCAGGGTTCAATCAGATTCTTTGTAGGCAATGTGTAAACATTTCCCTCCATCACACATTAATTGTACTAGCTGTCATGACATCTTCATTGCCTGAGCTTTCAAATGGCTAACCATTTGAATATTATTTTGTGGCTCCTTACAAAATCTTATCCAATCCAAGCTTAAGGAATAGCTTAACTCTGGAGTCTTATAAATTTTTAACGAAGATTTTTCCTTGTAAGACCCCCAGAATTTCTTGAGTTTTCATCATATATGTATATGTGTATATATATATATACATTTTTTTTTTGAGGAGTCTTGCTCTGTTGCCCAGGCTGGAGTGCAGTGGCGCGATCTCAGCTCACTGCAACCTCTACCTCCTGGGTTCAAGCGATTGTTCTGCCTCAGCCTCCTGAGTAGCTGGAATGACAGGTGCCTACCACCAGGCCAGGCTGGTCTCAAACTCCTGGCCTCAAGTGATCCACCCACTTTGGCCTCCCGAAGTGCTGGGATTACAAGCGTTAGCCACCACGCCTGGCCCTGTAACATCATATTGACAATAATAATGTAGGCACTTTGGTAATTGTTCTGTCTTCCTGAATGGTATTTCTCAATGTGAACTACTAAGATACATATGGCCATATCTAGGATCGAAGTCTTTTTTTTTTTTTTTTGAGACGGAGTCTCTCTCTGTCACCCAAGCTGGAGTGCAGTGGTGTGGTCTCGGCTCACTGCAAGCTCCGCCTCCTGGGTTCCTGCCATTCTCCTGCCTCAGCCTCCCGAGTAGCTGGGACTACAGGTGCCAGCCACCACGCCCGGCTAATTTTTTGCATTTTTAGTAGAGACGGGGTTTCACCATGTTGGCCAGGATGGTCTCGATCTCCTGACCTCATGATCCGTCAGCCTCTGCCTCCCAAAGTGCTGGGATTACAGGCGTGAGCCACCGCGCCCGGCGGATCAAAGTCTTACTATGAACTTCCAGGGTGTAATGTACACAGCCCTATCTGTTTTTTGTTTGTTTGTTTGTTTGTTTGTTTGTTTTGAGATGGAGCTTTGCTCTTGTTGCCCAGGCTGGAGTGCAATGGCGTGATCTCGGCTCACAGCAACCTCCGCCTCCCGGGTTCAAGTGATTCTCCTGCCTCAGCCTCCCGAGTAGTTGGGATTATAGGCATGCACCACCACACCCGGCTAATTTTTGTATTTTTAGTAGAGACGGGGTTTCTCCACGTTGGTCAGGCTGGTTTTGAACTCTCGACCTCAGGTGATATGCCCACCTCGGCCTCCCAAAGTGCTGGGATTACAGGCATGAACCACCACGCCCGGCCTGCCCTATCTGTTTTTAGTTGAGGAAAACTCATCCTATCGGCACTTTCTCAGGCATCAGTCTCAATCAAGTTATGTTATTATAACAGCCTATTAAGTCTCCCTGGATAACAGACAACATTTGTTTATCTATCCATACTGGGACTGGAGAGAACTTGCATTGTACAGTTAATGAAGTGACATTATACCTGTCTTCGCAGCCTCTGTCTATAAATGCCAGCTTTCTATTTGTCTATTGATTAGATGCTATTCTTTTCATCCGTTCTATAGTCATAGTCCCAATATCTAATTGTTTCCTTAAATATGAATAGACCTGCTAATGATGATATTGTAGAACTGTTTTGTAGCTAATTGCTGCTGGGCTATGAGTGAGGGCCTCCTACAGCTTGATGAGATTATGTCTTCCCAGCATTAAATTATTCCAAACAGATCAATTTCAAATGTTAACAAATAACATGTTTGTTAGTAAAAATGTGAGTCTTACAGTAATTCAAATAACCACTACTGTGGATAGAGCAGCCAATACCAGTTACAGGAAAAGTCCTTTGTGGCAACCACAGTGCAATCCTCCCAAGGGTCCAGCTGCGTTTTTCTTTCTCTCTGATGGCCCTGTAGGTGATCAGTAGCATTTGAAAGCGTTCCTCTCAGCACAGTGGCAGCCCAGGCCTTTCCCCTGGAAAAGCTTTGATGCAGAGGAAACCTCCCAGTCAACTGGGATGGTGGACTTCTTTGGAGGGATACCTCCAGATCCTTCTGACTTTTTAAGTCTCCTGGTTTCTAAAGAAGAGAAAAGCCCTATTAAGTATTGAGTATGATTACGGGAGGATTCAGTTAAATTAGGCACAGGAAGGACAGGCACAGTGGCTCATGCCTGTAATCCCAGCACTTTGGGAGGCTGAGGCAGGTGGATCACCTGAGGCCAGGAGTTCAAGACCAGCCTAGCCAACATGGCAAAATCCCATCTCTACAAAAAATACAAAACAAACAAACAAACAAAAAAAAACTAGCCAGGTGTGGTGGTGCATGCCTGTAATCGCAGCTACTTGGGAGGCTGAGGCAGGAGAATCACTTGAATCTGGAAGGCAGAGGTTGCAGTGAGTTGAGATCGTGCCACCACACTCCAGCCTGGGCAACAGAGCAAGATTCTTTCTCAAAAAATAAAAATAAATAAAAACATTTTAAAAAGTCAGGCACAGGACTTGGTCTTGGACCCAAGTTAGAGCTAGGCCATGCTTGCTTAAAGGAGTGGCTATAATTTTAAACAAGGCTAGTGGTAAAGTTCCAGGCCATCTTAACATTGTAGGTTGCAGAATCTTAGCCAATGAGTCTTTCAGAGCTGGATTCATTAATTTGTTAATTAATTCATTAATTTTTTTATTCTACTGGATGACAGTAGGAATAAAATGACTTTTTCTGTCTGATTCAAATGCTCTGGTATTCCAAAAGGGAGATTCATATTTATTAAGAGAGTCTTTCCCATTGTTTATACTTCCTGCCTAAGCATCAGCTTCTTTTTCTCTTTCTTCACAGCTGACAACAGATGCCCTAATTGTTTCACCTCAGGTTAGCACTATTGCAATTTGTCTAGCAGGACCTTATGTCCCTGCCAGATGAGAAATTGCAGTAAAGCCAAAGCATCAGTTTTGCATTGCTCTTTAGTTTCTGAGGCTACTAGTAGCAAGTCATCTACATAGCAAATAATCATAGATCCCCCTGGTGGGAGAAATTCCTCTAAGTGTTTCTGTAAATGACTAGAGAAAATAATGGGAGCATTCAAAACCCTTGAGGAATTCTTTGCCATAAATATCAGACTTTCTCATAAGCAAAAGCAAACAAGAATTTAGATTCATCCGCTAGAGGAATGGAAAGAAAGAAAATGCAGAAAATTGATCAATTACAGAGAAAAACTTTGCAGACAATGGTACCAAAGTCAGAATAGTTGCTGGAGTAAACAGAACAGCACACATATTTACTTCTTTAAGATTTTTTTTTTTTTTTTGAGACGGAGTCTCGCTCTGCCACGCAGGCTGAGGTCAGTGGTGTGATCTCGGCTAACTGCAACCTCTGCCCTCCGGGTTCAAGCGATTCTTCTGCCTCAGCATCTCAAGTAGCTGGGATTACAGGCATGTGCCACCACACCCAGCTAATTTTTTTTGTATGTTTCTTAGAGACAGGGTTTCACCATGTTGGCCAGGCTGGTCTCGAACTCCTGACCTCAGGTGATCTGCCTGCCTTGGCCTCCCAAAGTGCTGGGATTGCAGGTGTGAGCCACCATGCCCAGCCTTCTTTAAGATCTTATACAAATAAATTTAGCAGTTGACCATCTTCATCACTTTTATCTCTCTTCTCTTTCAGAAGTCTGAGACTATTTCAAAGTGGGTGGCTTTTTCAAATTATCCCTTGTTTCTCTGGTTTTTTGTTTTGTTTTGTTTTGTTTTTGTTTTTTTTTGAGACAAGGTCTTGCTCTGTCGCCCAGGCTGGAGTGCAGTGGCACCATCTCAACTCACGGCAGCCTCGACCTCCCGGGCTCAAGAGATCCTCCCACCTCTGCCTCCTGAGTAGCTAGGGCTAGAAGCATTCACCACCTCGCCTGGCTAATTTTTCTTTCTTTCTTTCTTTCTTTTTTCTTTTTTTTTTTTTTTTTTTTGCTTTTTGTAGAGACAGGGTCTTGCTGTGTTGTCCAGGCTGGTCTCAAACTCCTGGGCTCAAGAGATCCTCCTGCCTCGACCTCCCAAAGTGCTGGGATTACAGGTGAGCCCCCACATCTGGCCTCTAATTCTTTTATAACCTATTTCATTCCTTCTAATTGAGCTCCCAACAAAGGAGATCGTTTTACACACAGCTATGGCTTATCCCTTTGGTAAATTGATTTTATGGGTTTTATAGCTCAAATTAAATCAGCATCTTGATTCTCTAGGGCTCAAAAGATGCCTTGATTTGTGTCAGCTCAGGAAGGGGGCTTTTCCGGCACTGAATATGGTAGGCTTGGAGGTGCATGGCAGGTCTCTCGCCAATAGGTTTATGGAAGAGTCAGGAGAAAGGGGGAGCACTTGCTCCTTAGGCAAAGGCAGAGGGCCCATCTGATGGGAATTGGAGGGAAGGGAATATGTAGAAGGCTGAGTCAAGATACAAACAACCTGTACTGATGGAAAGCAAGAGCAAGAGCTTTCCAAGGCAAATGCAGAATAAGTAGCACCAGTCTGTATGAGAAAAGGCAAGGACAGGTCAGCCTGGCAAACAGTGACCGACATACACACACTTAACCCTAAACTCTTCCCGCCACTGCCATTTCCTCAATCTATCCATTTTGAGCCATTTGCAAAGTATCTCCTAGCTGAGAGTTTTATCCTCCTAGGTCCCCACCCCTGATTCTCTTGTTCCTGCCATCCTGCATGCCCCAGTCTCTTTGGACAATCCCTCTTCCAATGTCCTTGCTTCTTGCAATGATGACGCGTATCTTGCTTCCTTTCCTTTCTGGGTTGTCCAGAACAGGAGTTACTCCCTTTTAGTAAACAGACCTGAGCAACTAACACAGAAGTTTTTCAGTTTCTTCCTTTCTTCTTTGACTTTCTCTAGAGTCCCAAATACTGAATAGCTGCTCCTAAGCTTACATGATAGTCAGTCTTGCCATCCTACCACCTTTTCCCTTGAGTTGTTGTTATTGTTTGTTTTGTTTCTTGTTTTGAGACAGAGTTTTGCTCTTGTTGCCCAGGGTGGAGTGCAATGGCACCATCTCTGCTCACTGCAACTGCCACCTCCCAGCTTCAAGCAGTTCTCCTGCCTCGGCCTCCCAAGTAGCTGGGATTACAGGCCTGCGCCACTATGCCTGGCTAATTTTGTATTTTTAGTAGAGATAGGGTTTCACCATGTTGGTCAAGCTGGTCTCGAACTCCTGACCTTAGGTGATCCACCCGCCTCAGCCTCCCAAAGTGCTGGGATTACAGGCGTGAGCCACTGCGCCCAGCCATATTGGCACTTTTTAAGCCTTGTGTTTTTTAATGTCCCATTGACCAAAGCAAATCACATGGCCAAGCCCAGATCTGAGAATGTGGAAAAATGGACTCTACCTCTTGCAGGGAGGAGCTGAAAGTTCCATCACAAAAGGGTATGCATCCAGGGATGGCAAGAATTTGATGCCATTTTTGTGATCCAAGGACAGAGATTGTCCTCGGACATAAAATTCAAGGCTGGCAGTTATTTTTTTTGTTGTTGGCACATCAGATATACCGTTGTCTTGTTTTCTGGTTTCTGTAGTTTGTGTTGAGAAGTTGGCTGTCAGTCAAACTGCTTAACTATAAAAGTAATCAACCCACCCACCAGCTGCTTTGAGTATTTTCTCTTTGTCTTTGCTTTCCCTCAGTTTTACTATGATGTGCCTAGGTGTGGTTTTTTGTTTGTTTTATCCCGCTCTTGGTTCATGTGACTTCTAGAAACTGACTTGATATCTTTCACCAGTTTGGAAATATTTCATCCGTTAACTCTTCAAATATTCTCTGTGCCCCATTCTTTCTCACCTTGTTTTTCTGAACTCCAATTAAGCATATATTAGGTCAAGCATGGTCGCTCATGCCTGTAATCCCAGCACTTTGGGAGGCTGAGGCAGGAGGATCCCTTGATCGTAGGAGCTCAAGACCAACCTGGGCAACATAGTAAGACCTCATCTCTACAAAAAAAAAATTGAACAAAATTAGCTGGGCATGATTGCATGTGCCTGTAGTGCTAGCTACTCAGGAGGCTGAGGCAGGAGGATTGCTTGAGCTCAGGAGGTCGAGGCTGCAGTGAGTGGAGATTGTGCCACTGCCCTCCAGCCTGGGTAACACAGCAAGACCTTGTCTTAAAAAAAAAAAAAATACACGCACACATACATATATGAGACCTTCTTTCTGTATCCCCTATGTCTCTTACCTCCTTTTGCCTTGTCTTTTACCACCTTTTTACCTCTCCAAGCTTTAGTCTGGCTTTTTCCTTCTGATTTATCTTTCTGTTCACTGATTCTCTCTTCAGCTCTTGCATATCCCACCCATTGAGCTCCTAATTTTAATTTGTATATTTTATATTTCTAAATTTTTCAGTAGATTCTTTTTGTAGTTTCAAATTATCTGCTAAATTTCTCAATCCTGTCTTTTGTTTCCTTGAATTATTAAATATAATTATTTTAAAATCTGTATCTGATAATGCCATTATTTGGAGTCCTTGTGGCTCTATTTTTATTATATTACTTTTCTAATTTCACTTTTATTACATTTTCTTTTCTCCTTAAGACATGTTTTGTTTGTTTTTAAGACAGGGTCTCACACTGTCACCTAGGCTGGAGTGCAAACATAGCTCACTGTAACCTTGAACTACTGGGCTCAAGCAATCTACCTGCCTCAGCCTCCCAAGTGCTGGGGTTACAGGCATGAGCCACCATGCTGGGCCTTGTCCTGGTTATTTTTTATTGAGTGCTGGACATTATGAATGGAAAACTATAAATCATTTGAGGCCAAGGACAATGTTATCTTCCTCCAGAGAAAATTTACATTTGTTTCTGGCAGGCAGCTGGGGCACTAGAAATCCTGATCACCTTAATCCAATTTTCAGGGATTGAAAGAGCTCGAATCTTGACTACAGTCCCTTAGGGGACAGGGATGCAGTCCTTTAGAGGGCTATTCTATTTCCAGTTTACACTTATTCCTAGACCTTTGGGTTTCCGACCTGAAGCACAAGGAGCTTACTAGGGCCCTCTTCCTTGGTGAGCCCTGCACTCTGATTTTTGACCCCTTACCTCTTAAGTCTGCTAACTGTTCTGCTCAGCTTCTTGGGCCCTCAGCTGTCTCTGCTGAAATTAGTGGATGGCCATAGGGGATAAGCAGCCTTAAATGCTGAGCTCATCTCTCAGCTCATTTCCTTTCTCCCATATCTTGGTCCCATATGCTTCACTGCCTATTATCACTTGGATATTTTCAAGCAAATATTTTCCCTGTTTTATTAAGTCTGTTTAGTTGTTCTCAGTGGAGGTTGTGGTTCAAATTACTTATTTTGTCATTGCCAGACACAGAAGTCATTCAGCACTAGGTTTTAGGCTCTATTTATATTGTTGAGTCTACATATAATCTTGCTTCCAAGTACTGCATAACACTCCCTAATGTTTTATCTGCTTCCTCAGTCACTACAAATAATGCTGCCATGACCTTTGTCATGCAGGCCATTGCTCTGTCACCCAGGTTGGAGTGCAGTAGCGTGAACATGGCTCACTGTAGCCTCAACCTCCTGGACTCAATGGATACTCCTGCCTAAGCCTCTCACGTAGCTGGGACCACCGGCATGAGCTACCACACGCGGCGAATTTTTGTATTTTTTGTAGAGATAGAGTCTCACCATGTTGCTGAGGCTGGTCTCAAACTCCTGGGTTCAAGTAATTCTCCCACCTCAGCCTCCCAAAGTGCCACGATTACAGGCGTGAGCCACCACGCCCAGCCAAGAATTTTTGTGATGTATACCCAAGAGCAGAATTACAGAGAATTATCAAAATTACCCAACCTAGTGTACACTTAATTTGACGAGATACTGACATATTGTTCTCCAAAATGGTTGTGTTGGTCTGTATCTCCACCAGCAGTACATGAGCCACACATCCCTGCCAGCATTTGCTATTGCCTGCATTTCTAGATGTGTGCGTATTTGTCAATCTAATGGGTATGAAGTGATACTGTTGTTTTGATTTGCATTCCTCTGATAATCAATGGGCTTGCACATCTTGGGTGTGGAATGTCTGCTGCTGGTGCTGCCAACACTTGGTGGGGCATGTAGAGCTGGGCCTCCGACCTCTGAGGAAGGGGTGTCATCTGGCGGGTTCCGAGAAGGCTGAAATGAGCTGGAGCCTGAAACCACTGCTGCTGCTAAGGGCCAACTGAGACTGGCGCTACAGCAACAGGAATAGAAAGCAAACAGGAAGGAGCAAGACCCTTCTCTCCTTCCCAGCCTTCCAGTCTCCCTCTAGTGTCCCATTGGTGGAAACTGACAACCAGCCAGAAGACAAAGAAGGAATGGAGGTTCAGAGTCCCAGCGCCAGCCTCACAAAGCAGAGTATGGCACCTTCCCCGCCCCTGCCCCTTTGGCTTCGCAACATCAGTTCGAAGCCTTCTTGCATAATTTGAACTCCCCTCAGCAGTAATGACAACTTTATGTTTTTGCCTAACAAGATGCCAGTGTCCTTCATACAAATATGCTCCTACCCTCTTCTCAAGAGGGGAGACATAAAGTCCCAACGGTTTTTGTAATCATCTCCAAATTACAGTCACGGTATTGATGATATTAATTTCTCCTTTAAATAAGTCATAGTACCACTTAACTATTCTGTGACCCAGAGGCTAAGCTGTAAAGTTTACCATCAAAACAACTGCTATTAGCCAGGTGCGATGGCTCACGCCTGTAATCTGAGCACTTTGGGAGGCTGAGGCAGGAGGATGGCTTGAGCCCAGGAGTTTGAGACCAACCTGAGCAACACAGCAAGACCCTGTCTCTACAAAATATTACAGATAAAAAAATTATCCAGTGTGGTGGCGCATGCTTGTAGTCCCAGCTACTCAGGAGGCTGAGGCAGGAGAACCGCTTGAGCCCAGGAAGTGGAGGTTGCAGTGAGCCAAGATCACGCCACTGCACTCCAGTCTGGGCAACGAGCGAGATTGTCTCAAATTAAGAGAGAGAGAGAAAGAATCAAAGTCTGTAAGTACCGTTTCGTGTCAGAGAGGAGGAAAGATGGCAGAGCCTTTAGGGAAGACTGTGAAGATGTACTGTTGGCCCTGCCAGGTTAAAAGAAATGTGGTCTTTGAAGTGCAAATACATAAGCTTTTCAACCCTGAGCAATAAAAAAAAGTGCTCTGGTGGTCTTTGCAAATTGCTATGGAGTAACACTATTTGACAGGGCAGTAGCAAACTAGACACAGGGGCTATGATGCTTTGCTTCAGTAAAGTGACTGCGTCTGAAACAGCAGCTGCAATCAATTCACCTGCAGTCATTCTTGAAGAGCCATCCACCTTCTGCCAAGCGCCAAATAGACAAATAGCATATGAGAGACATCACGACTGCAACCTTCGAGTTCAAGGCACTAATCTCTGCTATTTCCCTCAGAATCGTGACATTGGGTTCCTTTCTCTCCATTAGGCAAGGGTTGTTCTGGCATCTCAATATCATTGAATTTATGCCACAGTTGAGTTCCAGTTTAAATCAACCAACCACATAGGCTGTTAGAGTCACTTTCAGCTGCATGGACCAGCATTAAATATAGGCCCTCTGGTAAATGCCCCCAGCTCAAGAAATTGTGCCCAATCCAATGTTATATCCATCCCTTTTGGCAGAACATCCTTAGAATTCACTTCCACACATATTCGCCCAGGTTTTTGCCAATATTTCTTAACAAAAATCATGCTATTGTTCTGGTGTATAGGTTTTCCTCTTGTGTTTTAGTGTGTACCTGTCCACCTGTGGTGGATTGCACCCTCATTATGGGACAGGGGGTGGTTGTGGTGGGTCCTGAGAGGAGAATGGGTATCCTCTTGCAAGGCACCAGAGGGCTACCAGGTCAGCCCTAAAAATTCTCTTACTCCTTGTACCTGCAGGGCTAACAGTGCTAAATCAAACACAAACTTTAATTGCTTGGGTTACAGTATCGCAACGTCAGTTGAATTCCCAGCCTCGCCACGTGTCTCACATGAAATGTCAGGCAGTGGTCGGGAGGAGTGAGACCCTGAAACTTACCACTGCTTTCAAGCTCAAGGACGCAAACAAACCAACCTCCAAACCCCATCTTTCAGGATATGATTCTTGACACCACTCCAGCTGCCAATTTGGCTATCAGCCAGGATCTGATCAAGAAGTAGAAAGGATGACAGCTCCTCCCCTGGTGCATGCAGTTGAGATTTCAGGTGATCTTCCTGCCTTGGCCTCCTGAGTAGCTGGGACTACAGGCACGTGCCACCACACCAGGCTACGTTTTGTATTTTTTGTAGACGAATGTCTCAAACTCCTGGGCTCAAGTGATCCTCCCAGCTCAGCCTCTCAAAGTGCAGGCACTGCAGGTGTGAGTCACAGCGCCCAGCCTCCTCTGTTTGAAGAGTTCTAACTCCCTTCGTTCCCCAGCCTTAGGGGCTGTGTTAATTTCCTGGAGCTGCCATAGCAAAGTGCCACAAACCAAGTGGCTTCGACAGCAGAAATGGATTCTCTCACAGTTCTGCAGGGAAGAAGCCCTAGATCAAGGCTGTGAGAGAGCAGGAGGATCGCTTGAGCCTGGGAGTTTGAGATTGCAGTGAGTCATGACTGTCCCACTGCACTCCAGTCTGGGCAACAGAGGGGATTCTGTCGAAAGAGAGAGAGAGAGAGAAAGGAAGGTAGGAAAGAAGGAAGGAAGGAAGGGAGGGAGGGACGGGAAAGAAATAAGAAAAGGAGAGAGAGAGAAAGAGAAAGGAAGGAAGGAGAGAGAGAAAGAAAGGAAGGAAGAAAAGATAGAGAAAGAAAGAAAAAGGAAAGGAAAGAAGGAAGGAAGAAAAGAAAGAACGAGAGAAAGAGAAAAGGAAGGAGAGAAAGGAAGAAGAAAAGAGAAAGAAAGAAGAAAAAAGAAAGAAAGAAGGAAGAAAACAGAAAGAAAGAAAGAAAGAAAAGAAAGAAAGAAAGAAACAAAGAAAGAAAAGAAAGAAAAGAAAAGGAAGGAAGGGAAGAAAGGGAAGGAAGGAAGGAAGGAAAGAAGGAAGGAAGGAAGGAAGGCAGGGGAAGAAAGGGAGGGAGGGAAGGAAGGAAGCAAGGAAGGAAGGAAGGAAGGAAGGAAGCTGGTTAGAGAGAGGCCCACAGAGCTGAAGCTGGGTCTCTGAGGTCTGAGGTGGGGGCATGGCCTAGCTAGTTGTGGAGGAGTGAGCTCAGTAGAGGGACTTGTGGGGCTGGGATGCAGACCTCTAAGGAGCAGGGGTCTGGCTGATGCTGGGGTCTCTGAGCTCAGGGAATGGCCTAGTACTCAGATTTTTGAGCATAGGGCACTGGGTGTCTGGTGGTGGTGTCTCAGAGGTGGGATGCAATGAAGCTGGTCTTGCAAGTGTTGAGAGATCTGAAAATTGGCTTCAGGCGGTGCCACGGAAATGAAGCACTTGGTGCAAGGGTGAAGAAGCCTTGCTAGATGGTGTGCACAGGAAGGAGCAGGTCCCTTCCTCCTCCAGTCTTGTGGTCTCCCTCAAACGCCCCCAGCTAGCAAAGCCTAGGAGGGAGGCGTTGGCAAAGCAGGAGCATCACCAAGCAGAGGACAGCAAAGGGGGTGGCACGCCCACTCCACAAGCCAGCACTGCTCCTTCTAGGGCACGGATCTCAGAGAAAGGACTGCATATGCCCACTTTATCCATGATGACTACCACTGGAAACAACCCACACGTCCATCAACGGGGGAATGGGTAAGTGAGTTGCGGTGCATGCATGCATACAATGGCTACTAGTCAGCATCACAGAGGGAAGAAGGGACACAGACAGCAACCTGGATGAGTCTCATGGAAGTGATTTGAGAAAGAAGCCGGCACAAAGGGCTCCAGAGCATGTGCTTCTATTTCCATACCCGTCAGGAGCAGGTGAGACCATCTACAGCCAT
Organism: Pongo pygmaeus; assembly: GCF_028885625.2. NCBI lineage: Eukaryota > Metazoa > Chordata > Mammalia > Primates > Hominidae > Pongo > Pongo pygmaeus. Next base: position 158,814,760 of record NC_072396.2, read on the forward strand.
AGATGGCAGGACAGGGCTTAGATCTGCAGCCAGGGATTGGCTGCCTGGAGGCACAAAGGCATTCTCTGTGGTGATGCAAATGTTCTTTAGTTTGGTCCAAGTTGTGGTTGCATGTGTGGATAAGCAGGTGAAAAAAACAGGCATGCACTTGATTTTCTGCACAGTAACCCTCAATAAGGACTTGTTTCATGGATTTTTAGGGCAGTGGAGTTACTCTGTATGATACTGTAAGGGTGGATCCATGTCATTATACATTTGTCCAAACCCATAAATGGACAACACCAGAGTGAACCCCGATGTCAGCTATGGGCTTTAGTTCATGCGAGCTTCTCACTGTGGCTCACCAATTGTAACAAACGTACTACACTGACTTGAAATGTTCATCGTGGGGAGGCGTAGGGGGAGTGACAGGATCTGTGGGAACTTCTTACTTTCAGCTCAATTTTTCTGCAAACCTAAAATTGCTCTAAAAAACAAAATGCCTTAATTTTTTAAAAACCCAGGAAAGCAGCCCAGGGCCGATGTGGCAGCTCCAGGTCCTCAGGCCCTCGGACTGCCTTTGTTGCTGCTGTTCCACCATCCTCAACGTGTGACATCCCTTTGGTGCGACAAGGTAGCTCTCCCCACGATCACAGATCACATTTGTCTTTCAGCTGTAAGGAGACAGAAAGTGGCTGGCACAAGGCCACGTGTGGTGGCTCACGCCTGTAATCCCAGCAGTTTGGGATGCTGAGGCGGGCAGATCACCTGAGGTCAGTAGTTCGAGACCAGCCTGGCCAACGTGGCAAAACCCCGTCTCTACTAAAAATACAAAAATAAGCTGGGCGTGGTGGCAGGCCCCTGTGGTCCCAGCTACTCTGGAGGCTGAGGCAGGAGAATCACTTGAACCTAGGAGGCGGAGGGTACCGTGAGCCAAGATCAGGCCACTGCACTCTAGCCTGGGTGACTGAGCGCGACTCCATCTCAAAAAAGAAAAAGAAAGAAAGGAAGAAGGAAGAAAGAAAGAAAAGAAAGAAAGAAAGAAAGAAAGAAAGAAAGAAAGAAAGAAGAAAGAAAGAAAGAAAGAAAGAAAGAAAGAAAAAGGAAGGAAGGAAGAAAGAAAGAAAGAAAGAAGAAAGAAAGAAAGAAAGAAGAGAGGGAGGGAGGGAGGGAATGAAGGAAGGAAGGAAGGAAGAAAGGGGCCAGCACAGGTTTGCCCTGCAGGTATAGGCACACTCATGCCCCACCATCCTACTAGGTGCATAGAGGCTGGGAAATGGGTGTTCAGCTGAGCTGCCATGTCCCCAAGCCACAAATCTAGTGTTATGGAAGAACAGAAAAACAGATATTGGAGGGCAATAAGTGGACGCCATTACAGGTGGGGATCAAGGGGGACAATGAGTGTAGAGGAGTCTTGAGAGGTTTTGCTGTAAACAGGAGCAGTGAAACCGGGCAAGAGCCAGGGGGCATGCGCAGGCAGGAGCGGGAGCTTCTGGTGATAGAAGCTCCAAGGGCATGTTGGTATGCTGCTGGGCCTGACCCCACAGGGAGAGAGAAAAATTACAGATGCAGAAAACAAGAGGAGAGAGGGGGTCTCAAGGGTGGCAGAGACCACTGCACATGGTGGGAGGGGTTCACCTGAGGGGGCTAGGGCTGGGGAGGGGACAGAGTTGATGATGGGAACTCAAGGAAAGAAATTCTTGTCAGATGCTCTCAACTTGCTCAGTGAAACATGAAACAAAGTCCTCACCTTGAAAGTGCAGGGCCTGGGGGCTGAGGGGAAGGTGTAGGCCTTGGAGAACCAGGGAGGAAACTCCAGAATTCCCAAGGAAGGCTGGCTCTGCCTGGGTCCACTTGAGGCTTGTGGTCATAAATCTAAGGTGCTTAGTCCTGGGCTGGGCGTGGTGGCTCACGCCTGTAATGCCAGCACTATTGAGAGGCCGAGGTGGGAGAACTGCTTGAGCCCAGGAGTTCGAAACCAGCCTGAGCAACATAGGGAGACCCCATCTCTACAACAAAAATTTAAAGATTAGCCAGGCGTGGTGGCATGCTCCAGTGGTCCTAGCTACTTGAGAGGCTGAAGCCAGAGGATTTCTTGAGCCCGGGAAGTGGAGGGCTCACCTGTGCTGGCTTTTCTTTCTTCCTTTCTTTCTTTTTCTTTCTTTCTTTCTTTTTTCTTTCTTTCTTTCTCTTGCTTTCTTTTTCTTTCTTTCTTTTTCTTTCTCTCTTTCTCTCCCTGCCTCCCTCCCTCCCTTCCTTTCTTTCTTTTCTTGCTTGCTTTCTTGCTTTCCTTCTTTCTCTCTCTTTCTTTCTTTCTTTCTTTCTCTTTCTCTCCCTCCCTTCCTTCCTTCCTTTCTTTATTTCTTCTCTTTCTTTCTTTCTTTCTGACAGAGTCTCACTCTGTCACCCAGGCTGGAGTGCACTGGTACAATCTCAGGTCACTGCAACCTGATTTTTTTTACCTGCCTATCCACACATGCAACCACGACTCAGACCAAACTAAAGAACATTCGCATCACCACAGAGAATGCCTTTGTGCTTCCAGGCAGCCAATCCCCAGCTATAGAGGTAAGCCCTGTCCTGCCATCTATGGCTGTAGATGGTCTCACCTGCTCCTGATCACACCACTGCACTTCAGCCTGGGAGACAGAGTGAGACCCTGTCTCAAAAAATAAATAAATAAGGTGCTTTGTACTGGTTTAGAGGGCTGGATACCCCAGAGAGAACGATGCCACTGGGGCACATCATGAGTCTTCCACTGAGCCATGGAACTGTGTCCCTTGAGACAGAGGAAAAGGCTCCTTCCGCTGGCCACACTCTACTCTCATGTTTGAGCAGTGAAGGGCCCGGCCATGGTGACAGCTAAGCTTGATCTCAGGAGGCCAGCAGAGGCAAGGATCCTGAGTCCCAGCAACAACGTGACAGCAATACCCAAGGGAGCCAACAGCCAGACCTGGCAGGGTGGGTGGAAGGCCCGGGCTCTGGGAAGGGGCAGGGAAGCATCAGGACTGCGTGGCTGGGCCACACCCGGGCCCGCCTGGCAGGGCGCTCCTAGCACCTCCCACAGTGTGACGTGGACAGGGGAAGTAAGTGTTCCGCGAAATGACAGAAGATGCTCTTGATTTTCAGGTTTTATTTGCCTGTTATAATTCTGATATTATGTACATATATATATATACTTTTGCTTTTTTGTAGAGGGCTTATCAGTAGACCAAGCACAGGCATACAGGGAGGCTGTGGCTGCTGAGCAGGGGCACAGCAGTGCTGGGAGAACCAATCTTTCCTTTTTTTTTGTCTGTTTTTATTTTTCCTGGGATGGGTTCATCAAAGCTAATTGCTATCAATCCTAGAAACCACCTAGGGACTCAGACATCTGCCTACACACTAGTGGCATAAAGGGAAGGACAGGGGTACAAACTTTCAAAGTCACGGTGTATTTACATTCCCAAGGTGGGGGCGGGAGGAGGCTGAGGAAGACAACTGTTCAGACGATAGGGAGGGCAGGGCTGCTAAGGGGTCCTGGGGGGTGGGGGTGGCTGGAAGAGGCCGGCCGGTGGGCAGTGGGAGGAGGTGTGCCCGCCCCGCAGCCAGGTAGTGACGGAGGCCACTTGGATGTTGTCTGGTGGGTACCGAAGGCAGCGTGTGTATGGAGCTCCTGAAAGCCGGCCGTGGGGTGGGCTGGGCGGCGGGAAGAGGCGGTGCTGCCAGAGTGCGATGCTGGGAGTGGGGGGACTCTCTGGGCTCTCCAGATGGCCACCCCTGCCCCCGCGGCCAGCTTGTCCGGCTCCCATCCCGGTTGGAGCAGAGATGGCAAAGAAAAGACAGCAGATGGTGGGGACACCGAGTTCTGTCCCCAGTCCCAGCCAGGCTGGCTGGGGAGTGGCTGGGGGAGGGGGAAGGTGTCAACCCTGGTCCTGAGGAGACCCCACCATGTCTGCCCCCAGTCAGGGAGCAAGAAACACAGCATTTCGGAGACCCTTTCGGGCCACCCCTACTTCTTCTCCCCCAAACCACAGCCTCTCTGCCCAAATGGGCTGGCGAAACAGCACCCAAAGGCCCCTGGCATGTGGGAGATCTGCCCCCAAGCTGGGGCAGAGCAGCGTGTGCCCAGGAAGGGGTGCAGCTGGGTTTTGGCAATAAAGTGGGGACTGGGTGGTAGGAAGGGGATCCGAGGCAGCAAGTTCTCCTCTGCCCCAACTCCTGCCTCCCATGGGCCTGCTGGAGAGGGAGGGGCCTCGATCCCAAGGCCAGGGGCACAGCATCTCCTGTCCTGGACTCCACTATTCTAGGGCCACGGCAGGGTTGATGGGGGAGGTGGCCCCTGAGCTGTCATTGCCCCCTGCTGCCTCCTTCTCCTTCTTGCCACTGTACTGGCCAATGAAGGAACCATCCTCGTTGAACTGAACATCCACGCTGCCCCCATAATCAGCCAGGCTGTCGTCACTGCCCAGGGGCTTGATGTCCCCGTTGAGTGATGGCTGGCTGCTGCCGAAGGCCTTCTCCTCGTTGTCACTGCAGAGGCACAGGGCAGGTGCAAGTAAGAGCACTGCCGAGCCCCTGCAGGAGCCTGGCTGGGGGTGAGGCAGACGCCCGCCTGCCTTCCGTTTGCTTAGAATGCGCTCAGAAAGAGCAGCTCTGACCACCTTGGCAGGCAGGTCTGGGGCTGTCATCTTTGGGCATTCCCCAGATCCTGGGGACTGTGTGATCCTGGGGAGAAACTGTGCACTTGGCCAGGGGATTATGGGGCCTGGCTCCTGTCTGGGAAACTGTCTGGGGCCTCCCTTGGGGAGAGGGGAGCAGTGAAGGTATCTGTGTGGAGAGGAGGGGCTGGGGCATGTTGGCCTCTCCCTGAAATGAGGAGCTGCCGGGCCTGGGGCCTGGGAAGTGAGAGTCCTGTCAGAGCCCCAGCAGCCAGGGGACAATGGCACACCAGGCGCACATTGTCTATAGGGAGTCCTTGCTGTTGGCCCCTCCCCACCGCCCCTGCCTTACCTCTCCAGGGACCTGAAGTCACCCGGCAGCACAGAGAAGAGAGAGAGGGGGTGAGATGTGAAGGCCAGGGTGGAGCTGAGTGCCAGCACCCACTCCTGCCCCGGCTTACCTGTACTCGCCGAAGGTCTCATCTTTCATCGGTCGGGCCTCAGAGTCCACCTGGGTGTCCTCCTTATCCTTCACTGGAGACACAGAGAGGGACAGCTTCTTCTCCCGCCCCAGCCTGACCCAGGGCTCCGGGCCCCTCTACGCCCCGCACCCCCAGCACTCTGTCTCAACAGCGCCCAGAGGTAAGAGGCCTTGAAAGAAACCGCTCGCCCCCTGCGGTCCAGCCACCACTTGCCTGTTGCCCCAACCCTGGCCTGGGAGGATGATCCCCCTGCCTGCCCCCACCATGCGCCTGTCATCTTGTGGGGAGCTCGGGGAATCCAGGAGGCCTTGCAGAAGGGTGGAAGGGGCGAGGTGCTCCTCTCTGCCCTCGGCTCCACCCCCGTCACGTGGGGCTCAGAGGCTACCTGAGTATTTGCCGCCCTTGCTGCGCTTGATGAAGCAGAGGATGAGCAGGACGAGGAGCAGAAGGATGATGGCACTCACAAAGCCAATGAACCAGCCCTCAGTGGCGAAGCCAGCAGGAGGGAGCCTCACGCGCCCTGAGGATGAGACACCAGCCCCCCGTGCTGCCGCCCAAGCCAGAACCCAACCTGAGGCCCTGAAGTATGCTCTTAAAGTCGGGACCTTCTGGGGGGCTAAGGAGTGACAGGGACAGGGAGATAGGGAAAAGGGCATCTGCGAAAAGGGTATGAAAGGGGGCTGATTCGGGGACACCCAAATTCTGGGAGGAGAAGCAGACAGGAACCATGCAGGGGGCCTGGGCAGTAGTGGCCATTCAGGGGACAGAAGGACATGAATTGTGCAGCCCCCATGCTTCCCTGGCAGGTGATGGCGGGCCCCCGGTGCCTCACCTGTGCCGTTGGTCTTCACAGCCATCTGGTGCCGGAACATCCTCTCCTTAAACAAGTGGATCTCATAGTCAGTGTCAGGCTGCAGGTCCCACTGCGTGTAGGAGCTCTGGTTGTAGCTGACATACTGTGGCGAGAGGGAAGCCCCACCCTTCTCTTCTGCGAAGGAGAAAGGGTGGCAGCGGGGGGTGAGTCAGAGTGCCAGGCAGCCCCTCTGGCCCAGAGCCCCCTTCCCCACCACGCCCCAAGGCCCCCTTTCACGCTTACCTCCCAAGGCTTTGAACAAGATATGGAACCTGAAGTTGCACTGGCCCTCCTTGGGGACCCAGGAGACGACACTGTAGTTTTCACCCGCTGTGGCTGAGATGTTGCCAAAATCTGAGATCCCTGAGGGATGCAGGGGCACGAGGAGAGTGTGGCAGTTGCCAGGAAGTCTAAGGCCCTCCCTCCTGGACCCGGCTGGCCGGGGCCTCCCTGTTGGCAGGTCATTCCTCCGGCTTACCAGACAAGGCCATAGTGCCTCCTTCCCGTACAATGGCTTCACCAGGGCCCTCTTTGGTGGTGGCCTGAAGCTGGAAGCGGTACCGCAGGTGGGGGCTGAGATCGGTCAGGTTGTGTGTCCGAAGTTCGGGGTCCCGAAGGTTGAAGGACAGCTGCCCCTTGCCCCCCTCATCCACTGTGGGGACAGACAGGGGTTGGCTGTGGCTGCAGCTCTGCCCCCTCCCCATGGCCCCTCCACCTCCCTTCCCTGCTGGGGCAGCGCACGCACGGGGGTGATAGGAGAGCACGTAGCCGGTGAGCACGCCGTTGTGGCTGAGTGGGGGCTGCCAGCGCAGCAGCAGGCTGGTGTTCGACTGGCACTCCAGGTGCAACGCCTCGGGGTGGCCAGGCACTGCAGGGCACAGAACCGAGTGGCAGGTAGGTCCTCGCCCAGGTCTGGGGAGGAGGGCAGGGGATGAGGCGTGGGGTGCAGGACTCACCTCCCTCTGGGGTGCTGAAGGTGAACTCGCTGGCGGGCCCCAATCCTCGCCCGTTAAAGGCCTGCACCTCCAGGTGGTAGGAGCTATAGGGCCGCAAGCCACTGAGGATGACACTGGTAGTGTTGGCGGGCACCACCACATGGTCTTTGTGGATATGTCTCTTGCTGTGCTTCCTCTGACTGCCCTCCCTCCAGTACGTCACCTGCACAAGCGGGCAGGAGACCTCACAGGGGCAGAAGGCACCCAGCAGGGCCCCCAGCGCACCGTCCCACCACCCTTGATGAGGACCCTCCTCTCAACCCAAGTCTTCCAGGAGAGCGGCTGGCAGGTGGCAAAGCCCCCTCACCATCCTGTCACTTTACCTCAGTGATCACCCTCCTGGGCCCCCATGACTTCAACCCTTACATTGTATCCGCGGAGGTGGCCCTTGACCTGGGCCAGGTCCACCGGCCGCCACTTGACCAGCACAGCACTTGAGTTGAGGATTTCAATGCCTTCCAGCTCAGGGATTGCCTGGGGGTCTAGAAACCACCAGTGACTTGGAAAGAGCCATAGGCTCTCACCCCAGCCCTGAGGCCAGGCCCAAGCCCCCACACACAGAGAAGATGGATTCGGATGTTTTATGAGGTACAGTTTGAGGAGGAGAGGTGTGTTTGCATGGTCTCAAGATCTCTCCCTGGACTGCTTATTAGTTGCAAAGGTGAAAATAGTAGCTTATACAAAGGAGAAACCATGGCTGGGCGTGGCGGTTCACACCCGTATTCCCAACACTTTGGGAGACAGAGGCGGGTGGAACATTTGAGGTCAGGAGTTCGAGACCAACCTGATCAACATGGTGCAACCCCATCTCTACTAAATACCAAAATTAGATGGGTGTGGTGGCAAGTGCCTGTAATCCCAGCTAATCAGGAGGCTGAGGCAGGAGAATCACTTGAACCTGGGAGGCAGAGGTTGCAGTGAGCCAAGACTGCTCCACTGCACTCCAGCCTGGGTGACAGAGCAATACTCCGTCTCAAAAAAAAAAAGAAAAAAGAAAAAAGAAAAGAAAAGAAAAAAAGGAGAAAGCAGAAAAAAAACTTGACCGGTTACTTCAAGTTACCATCTGGTCATGTTCCAGATTCAAGGAAATGAAAGAAGCAGCATTGGCTGATATAACTGGAATACCGCTGCCAATTATAGAAATGTGAAGTGTGGAGAATTTCATAACGTCGCTCTGGTTATGTAAGAGAATATCCTCATCCTTAGGAAAGGCGCACACCAGCGCTGAGAGGTGTGGACGTGGGCTGGGGTGGAAGCAGGCGAGTTCAACCCTGGGCGAGGGGCCCTGCCGGATACTCACAGTCCTCTCCAGAGTAGCCGATGGTGACCTGGGGCTCTGGTCCCTTGCCCTGACTGTTGACGGCCTGGACTTTGATCTCATAGGGCACGAAGGTGGACGTGTTGGACACCATCAGGAAGGGGTCGCTGACAATCTGTTCCTGCCAGGGCCCTCGTGTCCCCTGAGGGCGCCACTGCACGCGGTACTGAACCTGGGGGGCGTTCCAGTCCATCCACCGGAGCGGCTGGAGGAGGCCAGCAGAAGAGGAGCCAACATTCTTTGGCCCGCCCCCCAGCGCCCCGGCATCCCCAGACATCAGCCCCTTCCTTTGCACAGCCAAGGGGGAGCAACAGACACCCAGGTCATGGCCTCATGTCCCTCAGGCAGCTCAGCCCAGAGACTCTCACCTTCCACGTGATGACCATATTGGTGGTCTCATTTCCTTCCCCCTTCACATCCACAGGGTTCTTCTCTGGGGCTGGAAAGGAAAGTATTAACACATCAATGCTGCAGCCTCATTTGGAGAGCCACGAGGACCGAGGGCCAAGGAACAAATGGCTCATTCTGGCACCAAGGGAGTCCAGCCCCCTCGCGCTCCCCCTGGAAATTTGGAAGCAGAGGAACTTGGGCACAGCACCTCTCTAAGCCCTCCCTTCACAGCCCGGAGCCCCTTCCAGGTGGCATGGGAGTGGGTGCCACCCTGACTCACCTGCCTCAGGTGTGACCACAGTCTCAGAGACCGGGCTGGGCTCCCCGGGGCCATATTTGTTTATGGCAGTAACCCTAAAGGTGTAGTGGACGTAGGGCGACAGCTTGAGGGTGGTAGAGGTCTGGTTCCCTGGAACCTTGCCCAGACTGTACCATTTTTCAGGTGCCATTTCCTTGTCCTCAAATTCAATGTCATATTCTGCCAAGAAGTGAACCGACAATGGAGTGATCAGCATGTGGCTTTGGGGGAAGGGCTGTGGAGAGGTTGGGTACAGTCTGGGTCCCTGAGTACCCAGGCCAACTGGCATCTCCAGATTCCCATGAGGAACCATGAGTCCCCCCAAACCATGTCCCCCCAGGAAGGCTCCAGGAGGAGGGAGGACCCCAGGAGGGGCCAGGGCTGGCAGAGGTGATGGTGGGGTGGCACTGAGCTCAAGCCTCTTACTCTCAATGGGGGCATTGTGGTCTTCCGCAGGACTCCAGGACACGCGCACCTGGCTCTGCGTCAGCAGGTGCAGGTCGGACAGCACCAGCCGTGGCACCGGCCCGGGGCTCCCTGAGGGTGGGGAGGGTGGGTGCTTGAAAGGGCCCAGGGATGTGAGCCCCGGCCTTCTGGAGTGGAGGCTTCCACCCTAGGACTTACCCACCACCAAGAGCTGTGCCCTACTCTCCACGACATCCAGTTCAGTGCTGGCCACGCAGCTGTAGTTGCCCTGGTCGCTGTAGTCCAGGCTGTGGATGACCAGGCGCCCATCCTCTATGAAGTACCTGTGGAGGAGCCGTGTCTGTCTTTCCTGCCGTCTGGGCTCTTCTCCCCTCCCATCCCTCCCTCCTGTCTCCTTTCCCCGCTCCTGTCAGAGCCTTCCCCATCAAAGCAAGGACGAGGCCAAGAGGTCTGGACTTCCAGCTTTTCCCACTCTGCCCCCTTTCACCGTCACTGTCCTCACTTGTCACTGTCCCCAAGCTCCTGGAGGTCTCGACCGTCCCCACGCCAGGTGATGCTGGGCTGCAAGGAGGGGTCAAAGGAGGCCTGGCACGTGAAGGTCACCCTCGAACCTTTCTTCTCGATTGCGCTGCGGGGCCCCTGAGTGATCTGAGTTGCATCTGAGGGTAATGCGTGCGTGGGGAAGTCACACTGCTGTCCTCCAGAGGCCCGGACCCTCCCTCCCAGAGGCACTGCCAGCCACGTGGCAAGGGTCGCCTGACCTTTAACCTTCAGGTTAGCCACGATGGTCACATTGTTTTGGTCATTGGCAGCCAGGCAGAAGTAGCGTCCAGTGTCATTGGCCTGGAGGTCTCGAATGCCCAGGGTCCCATTGGCATAGGGGAAGAAGCGTTCGTCCTGAAGCACTGTTGTCCCATCCTCGTCCAGCCTGGAGGGAGCAGGGCGGGCCTGGCTCTGACTGGCTGGCCTGGGCTCCCTGCCCTCCCTGGCTCCCTGGCCACTGGGACACGACACTCACCACTACCAGGACAAGACACTCACCACTGAACACTGGGCACAGGTGCTCCGAAGGCCTTGCACAGAAGGTAGGCAGTGCTGCCCTGGACAGCCATGTACGTCTGATTGTCTGCAGTCAGGATCTTGGCTGGCAGCTCTAGGGGAGGAACAGTCTCGGGAGACAGGGCAGGACTTGGGGCCACAGCTGGGCCAGGAGCCAGGGACCCTCTGCACGGCTTCCTCAGGCCCCCAAGAGCCCTGCAAATCTTGCTTCCCTGCTCCCAGCTGAGGCCCCCGCCAGGCTGCGTCTCTCTCTGCCTTCAAACACTGCCCTCTGCCTCAGATGCGCCTCTGGTCGCAGCCACCCAACTTTTACGTTATTCCAGGCCTAACTGACAGTCACCTCTCCCCAAAAGCCTTCCTGGCCTAGTCCCCAGCTTTCCCTGAAGTTCCAGGAGAGGTGCCACCTGGGCTGGCCTTGGTCACCTCCTGTCCGGGGTGAGCCTCCGCTCAGTCACAGTGATAAGACCTTTCCCCTCTTACATCTCCCTCGGCTATCATGAGGCTGAGTGAGATGGGGCTAAGGGTGTCAGCAAGGAGAAAGGTCGGCGCCAGCCTGGTAGGCCGAGGACACATCAGCTGCCAGCTGAGCCACTCTGGTGGCCTGGCCCAGTGGGCTGCAGGGACAGACTGGGAGTTAGGAGGTAAGGAAGGGAGGGCACTCACGGACAACGTAGATGTAGGCATTGGCCAGCAAGAGCCCGTGCCGGTTGCGGGCCTCACATTGGGTCACCATTGTGTCACTGGGCTGCACGTTGCTCAGGATCAGGGCGCCACGCTGAATCCGGTACTTCTGGTCTTTGGCCAGCTCTGTGCATACAGCAGGTGGGCCCATGGGCCCCAGCCCGGCATTGAGCTGTGTTGAGGCCCTTCCTCACCCTCCTCTTCCTCTCCCCCACAGTGCCCAGGGCTCACCACAATCCCCACTCCTGCCTGAGGCCCTGCTCACCCTCCACAGGGATCCCGTTGATTCTCCAGGTGACCTCTGGTTGGGGCCTGCCCTGGACTTGGCAGTCCAGGCGGGCAGTCTCTCCTGGCCCATATAGATGGCTCTGGGGCTTGTGCAGCCAGTACGGGGCAGCTGGGAGGAAGGGGAGAGCCGCCCTGAGCCTGCAGCTGGCAGCCGGCTCTTGACCCGGCGCAGACCCTCCCCTCCCCCATGACAGTGGGCATCACAGGCCACTGTCCCAGGAGGTCCATACCCTCCACAGTGACATAGTACGCGTGCCGGGCACTGCCCAGTGAGTTCTCGGCCAGGCAGCGGTACTCGCCATCATCCTCCTCGCCCAGTTTCAGCAGCTGCAGGGTCTTGTTGTGGTTCTGGTAGGTGACACGGTCGGCTGGCATGGGGCCGCTGGGGCGCAGCCATTTGATGGTGGGTGTGGGACTGCCCGGGAGGCAAAGGGAGGAGAGCAGAAGGGAGAAAGGACAAGGCCAATCACCCCAGCCCCCTATACCCCGCGGTGGTCTGAGCTCCCCGCTAGGGCTGCGCCACCCTGCCCTGCCCTGCCCTGCCCTGGATTCTCAGACTCACAAGCCCTCGGCGATGCACTCCAGGACCAATGGCTGCCCCTGCAAGGCTACCAGGTGGCTGCTGGAGTTGGTGGGGAAGAGCAGGCGCGGCTTCCTGTCAATCATGCTGTTGGCTGCCAGGAGAAAGTGGGTGGGTGGGCTGCCCACTCTTCCCTCCACCCCAGAATCGCAAGGCTGAGGGACTCGACACTCCAGCCAGCCCCCGGGGCCTCTGTGTCTTCCTCCATTAAGGAGAGTGTCCTGTCTCTGTTCTCGACGCCTGGGAGGGGGTCTGGGCAGGGTAGAGGTGGGAGCCAAGCTGTTCTTGAGGAAGCCTGGAGTTGTCAGATGGACCTATGGTGGGAAGGGCCATGCCTGAGGGTGAAAGGAGTCAGGGAGAGAGTGCAGAGCCTCTGAGACTCACTGGCCTTGACCCGGAGGTCAATGGGTTCCTTCTGAATGATGGTCCGGGTGCCTGGGAAGTGGGCGTGGCAGATGTAGTCTGAGTGGTTGTCGGAGGTGAGCACATTGGCAAAGTAGAGGTTGCCGTTCTGGCCCATCGTCACCCGCTCGTCCTGCTTGATGTGCAAGATCTCTGCAGGGGGCAAGGAGGCCAAAGTCATGACCCCGTCCAGGAAGACACCCCCGCTAACACCCCGACCCCACGAGGCAGCCGCTCGCCGGCACCCACTGCTGTTCATCCAGTAGATCCGGAGAGGCTCTGCACTTGGGGGAGGGTTGCAAGGCAGAACCACTGACTCCCCTTCCTCCACCTCCACGGGCTTCACTGTCTCCTTTGGCCACTTGGGGGCACCTAGAAGGGACAGACGGGCTGACACTCTCCTCCTGGTCCGGATGGTGCTAGGCAGGAGAAGGGAGGTGGGGGCAGGGGGGTGGCGGGCTACACCGGGGATGGACGAGGGGGCGAGAGTGTCAGGCCAGGAGAAACTTCACAGAAAAGGAGGCAGCCACTCTGGATACCTTCTGGGCTCATAGCAGAGACTAGCACTTAGGGAGGCCAGGGTGAGCAGGAGGCCAGGAGTCCAGGAAGGGTTAACCCTCCACGGTTCTCAGCTCTCCCTGCCCACCCTAGGAAAGGACGGGTGGGGGGAGGCTGAGGCTGAGGTGCAGTGACGGGGGAGGGGAGCTGTGGAGGGATGCAGGAGTCACAGACCCTTCCATCATCCTGACACAGAAACCATGGCAACGGTTCCCAAGGTAACTGGAGGGGTGGGGAGGGGAAAGGAGAGCGCTCAGGAGGCAGAAAGCTCAGAGAGGATGGAATGCGAAGGGAAAACCCCAGGGAAAAGGCGACACAGATCAAGACAGAGCCGTGGAGCAAGAGACACCAAGTCGGAGGTGGAGAGGAAGAGATGGAGAGCCAAGTGGAAAAGCCAGAGAAGAGGGGCCCTGCTAAGGACTGCGGGTGTAGACAGAGATTACTGCAGTGACTCAGGCAGGTCTGCCCAGAATCAGTCACTCCCCCTACCAGCCCACCCCGCCCCCCCGCACCTCGCCACCTTCCTGCTCAGCCATGGGGCTTTCCCTCAGGAAAGCCTGAGGGAGTGAAAGGGCATGAGATGACCGGAAGCGCAATGGAGACAGAGACAGGGCAAAGGAGGAGACTGCACAAGAAACAAGATGGGCCAGGGGAGAAGCTGGGGTGGGGTGGAGGGCTGGCAGGACACCCAGGCCCCTCGTCACGAGACAACTGGCTGACAGCAGCTTCCAGCCCACAATCCCACACGAGCTCCGGAACCTGCCCTCCCTGGTCCCTGCAGCGCCTCGCACCCTCAGCCATGAGCCGGATCTCATGGGACATGGCGGTGCCCAGCTTATTGCTGGCAAAGCAGCGGTAGATGCCCTGGAACCTCTGGGCAAAGTTGCTGTTGTTGCCCGTGATGGTGAAGGAGCCAGAGTGGGGTGACTGGTACACGGTCACACCCAGCTCTTCCTTGGGTTTGAAGTGGACACCGTCCCTCGTCCAGCGGAACCTGTGGGCGGAAAAAGGCCCAGAGGCCTGAGGCCCTGGAACCCAACGGGGGCTGGAACAGGCTAGAGGGACAGGTGCAAGCAGCCAGGGCCCCCAGGGGATGGACTGGGAGATGGCGAGGACTTGGGATGATTAGCAAGGTTTGGGGCTTCTGGGCTTAGAAGTTAGGCGGTCCAGGGAGGCACAAGGCCGGGGTCAGTGGCAGGCAACAGGGGCTGAGACAGCAGAGATCACTCACTGCACTTCAGGCTTGCCACTGGCCTCACACTTGAGGCTGATGTCATCTGTGGGGAAGACAACCAGGCGCCGTGGAGACTGTTCCGTGATGACAGGTGGCTCCATCACTGCAGACAGGGTGGAGAGAGCGGTGGTGAGGGTGTTGCCTGGCTGGTGTCATAGCCTCGGCCCCTGTCCCATCGTGAGGGAAGCAGGGTCCAGAGCCCCTGGAGGCCCCATGGCCACAGGGGGACGAATGGAGGGGAAGAACAAAAGAGGCTTGTGGGACATGAAAAGAGGGAGAGAAAGGGACACATGCAAAAATGTAAAGAGAGGCAAGGACAGATGGGACAGCCATGGAAGTTACAAAGAGATGCCTGAGAAAGACAAAAAAGGTATGACAGAAAGAAGCAGGGGCAACAAAAGCCAAGACACAGAAACCAAGAAGGACAAACCCCAGACAGGGGAGAAGGGACCAGAGAGAATGGCAGAGAGGAACAGCGAGGGTGACAGAGTACCCAGGCTGGGGCAGAGACAGAACAAAGCCAGCCCCGCACAGGTGAGAGAAGCACATGGTGCTCAGGGAAAGCCGAGCAGGGCCCCGGCACTCAGGAGGGCAGGGGTGCAGGCTCAGCCGAGGGCCTCCTTACCCCTCTCCTTGGCCTTCTGGGAAACACTCTCACCCCTCCCCAACTTACCATGGTGTCCTTCATCTGAGAAATCCAGGCAGGCAGCAAGGGAGGGAATGGAGAGAAATACTGACAGGCAGCCCCAGAGTGGGGCAGATGGCAGGGGACATAGTAAGCTCCTGCAGCTCCCCCGTGGAGAGGGAATGGCAGGAGAGGAGGCCCTGGCAGTGGCAACAAGGGGGCACACGCTGGGTTGGAGCAGTGGCAGTTCAAGCCCAGGGAGATGGGACAGAGAGATGCCCAGGGAGAGGAGCTCCACTGGATAGACACACAGGGCATGTAGCCCAGAGGCAGCCAGGCCATGCCTCCAGCTCTAGCAGACAGGAAGAGAGAAATTCTTGCCTTTAACAAGGAGTGTCCTTGCAGCCCCCTGGCAGGGCCTGGCAGGGCCTGCAGAACTGACCCCACCCATTCAGGATGCCTTGGAAGGCACCTTCCCCTGCTCCAGCCTGCTTCCCTCCTAATCCAATTAGCACAGCTGAGTGTTTTCAATTACCAGGGCCCAGCCTTCAGAGCCCTGCTGCCCCCTCCCCCTGAAAACTATCCCAAAGGCCCTGCTGCCTCTGAGTTTCCATAGCCTGCGGGATTGGCGCCAGCCCTCCTCTTCTCCCCCCTTCCTCTCAGCCAGCCACCAAGCTCTCTGGGGCAGAGGCCAGAGCTGCTGCCCCAGCCCCAGGACTCTGCAGAGCACTGGCTAGGGCGGCCTCAAGGAAGGGAGAAGAGGGAGGGAGGGAGCAGCAGGCTGCCTCTGAAAGCTTTGTCTCTGCAGAAGACCTCAGTGTGAGGGTCCAGGGAGGGAGGAGGGGGCTCCCTGGGGACACTGCAGAGGGCCCTGAGCTGGGGAGGGAGATGGTGACAGGGATGACAGGATGCAGAAAGCCAACTAGGTGGAGGAAGCAGGAAAAGAGACAAAGGGGGCTGGAGTGGCTGGGCAGGGAGAGATGGAAGACAGGTTCCAACAAGGAGGGCCGGCTGCCTGCCACTGCCCACTGTGTCATATCAGGGTCAAGAACAAGTGCTGGTCAGTGCCCAGGGCAGCCTTGGAGCTGCCATGGCCTTTTGGCCTAGTTCTCTCTCCCCACTCCCATCTTTCTGTAGAGAATGCACGGCTTGCCTTCCACTGTACAGTGTCCTGTGTGCCTAAAAGCCTCACTGGTGTGTGTTTCTACCTGTGTGGCCTCTCAGTGGTTCTGCTCCTTCATCCCTGCACCTGGCTTGTCTTCATGCACCTGTGTGCATGTGCCCATGTGCATCTGTACCAGGGGAGTCTGCATGGCCCTGGCCCTCCATGTATGTGTCTAAGGGGCCAGCCCCTTTACCTCCTCCAAGCCCTCACTGCCTCCCAATGCCAGGTGCCTCCCCAGCCTCTCTCTCGCAGCCCCTGTCCCACTGCTGGCACAGACAGTCTTCCCAACCCCTATCCGCCAACTCATCTCTCAGTGACACTGGCCTCCTCCTTGTCCAGGCCCAGAGACAAAGGTGTCAAGGTGAGGCCAGGAAGGGACTGGAGCCTGGTAGCTCAAGAGACACAAATGCCCTCACACCATACCCTGTGACGTGCCCCTCACACGACCTGACAGCTACTTACAGGAGAAAACACCATCACAGTAACACCCCCCACATGCAAGTGTGTACTTACATTCAGCCCCACTCACACATACACATGACCCAATGCAATCAAATGTCGTGGTCAAATACCTCCCGACCTCCACAAGCCTGGCAAGTAAGTAACAGAGTGACTCACACAGTTACCCATGAAAGGAAGTCAAAATCACATTCACGAATATCTACGCTCAGTCAATCACAAGAACACACAGATATACACAGTGTATCCATGCTTAGTCACAACCCTATGGCCACACTCCCCAACATCCACTCACCTGCTTGTGCCCCCAACAAATGTTACAACCATAGACACATGCTCCAGCAGCCCTGCCCCCACCCCCACCAAATAACTACACACGAAAAAGGGTCCAGAAGGCTGCTGGGCTGGGACCAGGGTTTTTCAAGCCACCTTTTCCTGTCTCAGTTCAGAGACAGGGTGATCAAGGGCCCAGGAGGGGAAAGAGAAATGGGGACAAGACTTGAACACAGGCCTTTGCACAAGCCAGCTGAGGGCTGGGGACCGCCCCATTCTCCTGCTGCCACACCCCTGTGGTGGGGGATGGAAGCGGAGGAGTCGGAGTGGGGCGGGCAGGGATGGGGCGGGCTAAGGAGAGCATGGAGGAGGCCCAAGACCTCGGGGCCCTGCTCCGCGTTCGCTGTCCCTGGTGCTGAAATCGCCCCGGCGGCCGCGCCTGTCCCTGTCCGTGGTTCTGACACGCCCCGCACCTTCTACCCTGCCCTTCTCTCCAGGGGTACCCAACGTCCTGGCTATCTCCTGCCCACCCTGTGCCCAGGAAAGGCCAGGGAGAGGAGTCAGGGTCCGGAACAGGGAGAAGGTGAGGAGGCAGAAGATAAAGAGGGGCCCAACATAGCGGCGAACAGAGGCGCCCAGGCTCCCTTCAGCTACTCACATTCCTCGGGGATCTGGATAAGCAGGCAGGGGCTGCAGAGGAGGAGAGGCCACACGTACCGCAGCGCCACGACCATCTTTCCCGGCGGCACCGCGCAGCACAGCCAGCCGGGCTCGGTTCAGGCTCCGGCCGGAGGGGAAGGGGGCTGGTGGGCGGCTTGGGGCGGGAGTTGGGAGTGGGGGCACTGGGAGAGGGGAGAAGGGAAGGGAAGGGAAGGGTGGGGGAAGAGAGACGAGAGAACAGAAGGACGTTAGTGACTAACATCTGGGTAAGCCCGGGCTCTTGGCCCCGCCCTCAGCCCCGCCCCCAGCTGGCCGGCTTCTCCAGCCCTCCCCTCCCCATCCGCACCCCTCCCCACCTTGGAGGGAGAAATCTGGAAGAGATAGCCCTGGCTGGGCCTCTAGGTTGCCTTTTATTCCCTCTCTACTCTCTGTCTGCACCTTTCCTGCCAGCTCCCTCCCCAGCACCAACTTGTTGCCCCATCAGCTCCCCTGTGCATGGCACAGGCCGCTGTGTGCACACCATCCCTGTATGTGTCTGCATGTGCCTGTGAGCAGGTGTCCGTGGGCATGTGTGTGGTTGTGGATCTGCAAGCAGGGAGTGAGCTGTATGTGAGCTGGTATTTCTGTGGTGTGTCTTCTCTGGGAGGGGTTGCACTCATGAGTGGGTGTGTTAGTGTGTGTGCCTGAGGGAATCAACACACAAGTCTGCTAGCTACGTGTGTCTTCTTGTATGTCTTTATGTATTTGTGGGGATGAATCCCGGTATCTGTTATCTCTGTGTGCACACATATGTAGAGAAGAACTCTTCTTGCAGTCACATTGCTATAGCTTTCAGAGCCATCTGATGCCTGGGTGCTGTACAGCCCTAAAAAGCTAATGGGGGGATTGGGAAGTGGGATAGAGAAGGGAGGAAAGGGGCCCAAGATGGCAGCATTTCACAAAATAGTTTCAGGAAAATGAAGAAAGAATGGGGAAAGGGCCAGGCGTGGTGGCTCACGCCTGTAATCCCAGTAGTTTGGGAGGCTGAGGCGGGTGGATCTCTTGAGGTCGGGAGTTGGAGACTAGCCTGGCCAACATGGCGGAACCCCATTTCTACTAAAAATACAAAAAGAAAAAAAAGAAAAAAAATTAGCCATGGTGGTGGGCGCCTGTAATGCCAGCTACTTGGGAGGCTGAGGCACGAGAATCACTTGAGCCTGAGAGGCAGAGGTTGCAGTGAGCCAAGATCGTGCCACTGCACCCCAGCCTGGGTGATGGAGTGAGACTCTGTCTCAAAAAATAAATAAAAATAAAAATAAAAGGCCAGGGACAGTGGCTCATGCCTGTAATCCCAGAACTTTGGGAGGCCAAGGTGGGTGGATCACCTGAAGTCAGCAGTTCAAAACCAGCCAGGCCAACATGGTGAAACCCTGTCTCTAGTAAAAATAGAAAATTAGGGCTGGGCATGGTGGTTCATGCCTGTAATCCCAGCACTTTGGGAAGCTGAGGCAGGCGGATCATGAGGTCAGCAGTCTGAGACCAGCCTGGCCAACATGGTGAAATCCTGTCTCTACTAAAAATACAAAAAAAAAAAAAAAAAAATAGCCAGGCATGGTGGCTAATGCCTGTAATCCCAGCTACTCAGGAGGCTGAGGCAGGAGAATCACTTGAACTCAGGAGGCGGAGGTTGCGGTGAGCAGAGATGGCACCATTGCACTCCAGCCTGGGCGACAGAGCAAGACTCTGTCTCAAAAAAAAAAAAAAAAAAAGTTAGCCCGGTGTGGTGGTGCATTCCTGTAATCCCAGCTACTTAGGAGGCTGAGGCAGGAGAATCTCTTGAACCCAGGAGGTGGAATTTGCAGTGAGCCAAGATCGCACCATTGCACTCCAGCCTGGGCAACAAGAGAGAAACTCCACCTCAAAAAAAAAAAAAAAAAGAAAGAAAGAATGGGGAAGGAAGCCTTCCCTTGAGAATTGGTGTGGGAGAGGAGAGGAAGGAGGAAAACAACCCCCTGTTGCTCCTCAGCCCCCTGGGGGTCAAGAGAGGCCACTGAGGCCTCCTCCCTTCCAGATGCTCCAGGTTAGGGTCAAGACAGGGGTCAGGACAAGTTCTGGGACATTTTCCGTGACAGTGTTTCTAACACTTCTTGTGTGTCACAAAGTCCCAACTTCTAGGTCTTTGTCTGAGTCTTCAGAGCTCAACTGCTGCATGTGTCCACCCCAAACCCAAGCCACACCAGCCATGTCCACATTCACCTACAAGTAAGGGGACCCAAAGACTAAGGGTCTGAAAGAGGGGGCTCCTCTGACAATGACAAGAAGAGGAAACAGACTCCCAAGTGGCCAGACCACTTCAGTTCCAAACAGGAAGTGGTTAAAGTGCAGGCAAGGCAAGAAAGGGTGTTGTTAGGTGACAGAGCTTGGAGGCTGAAGTCCCAGACTAGACGCCTTCATTAAATCCATACTGCGCATCCTCCCTCTGCCCAGCCAGGACCTTATCAAAGCGGGTACCGAGCCTCAGCAGAAACACCGAAAGGATGGTGGAGAAGTCAGCCATGCTGTGCTAAGGCTCTGGGCCTTGTCAGTTTTGTGTAACAGAGTGACCCAAGAAGAGCGGTGAATGCAGCAGATCCCGTGGGGACTCTGGGCAAGAGCTTGCTGCAGAGGGTGGTGGAGAAGCAGCAGGGTGGGTCAGCGTGCATGGCCTGGAGGCCAAGAGATGACTTGGAGGGTAAGAAGTGTGATTCCCAACCTGCGAGAGCTGGACCTGGGCCCAGAAGGGAAGAGCAACAGTGGATCTGTTCCACCTCGGCCTCTCCCTACAAAGCCAGTGGATCAGGGGAGGCCCCAGGCAGCACTGGCCTCAACTTCAAGGCCTGTGGGAGCAGTAGGAGACTCGGATCAGAGAGCAGATGATCAAACAGCAGCCTTGGGAGCTCTGAGCACTGGTCTTAGGAGGGGGAGGGGAGGAAACTGGAGCAAGGAAAAGCTCAAAGAAGGACCCTCCTGCATGTCAGAGGCTTTTGGGTGCTCTGGAGGTCGATGATTTCTGCCATGCAAGTTCCTCTATTTGTCCTCCAAATCTAGACTCCTGGAATGGTGTTTGGCATGTACACTCAGGGGAAATACAGTATCCCCAAGCCCCTGGTCCCCGCTCCCTGCCCCATCCCAGCCCCATCCCATCTTCCCACAGGCTCATATCCAACTTCTTTTTTGGTCTCCCAGTATTTGCCACCTAGCTTGCCACCGCCCTGGGCAGTCAGAGACAGGCAGGAAGCAGCCAGAAGGTTGCGAGGCATAACAGCTGGGAGGGGGTGCTCCCTCCTCCCCTCCCACTGCTGCTGGGTCTCTGATCTCTCACCATTCCTCAGGCAATTACAGAGCAAGCGGCTAGGGTTGTCAGCTCAGCAGGCCCTCTACCCCCCACCAGCACCACCAAGGGCAAAGGAGCGGGGAGGGGGGAGTGTTCCACAGATGGAGCCAAGGCCGGGTCTGCCAAGGGTGACAGACAGAGTGAGAAGAGGCAGGGGGGAGCAGGAGACAAAGACAGACGTAGGAAGACAGCGCTAACCACGATGGAGATGGTTAGGGAGGTGGGGAAATTCCGAAACGGAGACCCAGGCAGCAGAGAAAGGGAGAGGAGAGGAAACTGGAGCACAAAGGGTGAGAGGCAGCCGCAGAGAGCGCCGCTGAGAAATGGCAGAAAGAGCGAGAAGAGTGAGGGGTGGGGGTGGGCGTGTGCACGTGCGCGTGCGCGCAGGCTGCCTGCACAGCGTCCTTGTCCCTGGGGGCTGTGCCAGGCAAGGGGCGGGGAGGAGGGAAGATGGGCCTGGGTCAGTGGAGGGGCTTCCTGGCATGGACGTCAGGCTGGCCTGGGAGCAGGGTAGAGAGACAGACAGAGGGTGGAGCAGCTGTGAGCTGGGGCCGGAGGGGCCTACAAAGCCCCACGCAACAGAGCATCAAGGCCCTGCCCACTTGTGGCACTAAGCAAGGGACGGCCGTGAGACAGGATGAATGGCACACTGCTGGCTGACCCATGCCATGCCAGGGAACAGGTGGGGGTGGGGGGATTCCTGCTGCAGGTAGGAACGGGGGAGGGGGAAGCACCCAGAAAATCCCAGGGAAGCCTTCCAATATTGCTGCTGGCTGGGAGTAAGTGACCACCTGGCTGGAGGAGACACACATGTGTTAGGCCAAGAGTGAGCCTGCGTGACCATGCACTGAGTGGACAGTGGCCGCTGTGCTGGGACAGTTGAAGGTGGGGCCATTCCTAAGTCCGGTCCCAAACCCATCCTCCCTGGTGGGAAAGGGCCAGGGAGGCAAGGGTCACGCCCGGCAGCCTACAGGGAGGGGTTCAGCCCCAGAAGAGCCTTGCCCCATCCCACCCCACCTGGCCTCCCACTACGCCCACAGGTCCCTCAGGGAGTCCTCTGTCCTCTGCTCCAAAGTGCCTGCTTCGGTCTGATGGGAAGCAGCTTGCAAGGGAGGGACCTTGGAGGTCGTGGAGCCTGGCTAGACCTGGAGTGGCTGCCTCCTGCCTGAAAACACGCGCGCACACACACACACACACACACGCCATCACCACCACCACCACACACCTTGAGAAGGGAACCTCCAGCGGTGCCCTGCACATGTGCCCTGCACACCTGCCTGTCAGTTCTCAGGTTCTGCCTGGAGTTCCTCTCAAAGAAGAAGCAACAAGAGAGCCCTTCAACAGCACAGCAGAGAATCTCTGGCTTCTCCTGCCCTTGTCTCCTGGGGACATGGTGCCTGGTGACTCAATGGGCCGGAGTGGGTGTGGGGCTGGGGGCTCAGCACAGGGCACATGAGAGGGTGAGAGTGCAGTGCTGGGCCCATGTGCTTGCAGGCCTGGGAGCCTGGGGGGCTTTTGTGCCTGTTGGTGTGTATATGATGGTGTGGGTGTCACCTACACCCCGTGCACTGTGTCCCTTTAAGGCTCCCGCTGGCCCTCCCCCCGAGGCCGTGGCTGGCGGGTTTCTATGGTGATGCAGCCCAAGTCCCTCTCTAGCAGAGGTGGGGGAAGCCAGAGGAAAGCCTTGTTATATGTTATGTAGACAGCACATAAAGGGGGCTGCTCCAGGGAGCCCCCACAGGCACCTGGGGGCCCAGAAGTCCTTTATGACTGCTGCTTAGTCCCTGCACTCCCAACCTCACCCCTCCCTAAGAGGGTACCCTTAGGAGAGAGTGAGCCCTCAGCCCCCTCATCTCGCCTGAGGCTTCAGTCTCCAAGGCAACTACCGCTCACCTGTAATGGACCATTCTCCTTAAAAGATGGGGAAAAGAGACGGAGGTTAACCCTTTGTGGGGTTCAGGGAGGACGGTCTTGACTACTGGGGAAGGGAGGGAGGAGCCCCACTCCATGCCCACAATCACATCCCTCTGTGGTCTGTTCTATTAAATCAACTTACGGCGTGGACTTACCATGTACCAGAAAGCCTCATGAGCACTTCCACTCACATCCACTCATCTCCTCCCCAGATTTGCCCCAGGGAGGGAGGTGCTATCATCATCCCCATTTTACAGATGAGGACACGGAAGCTCAGAAAACTGGAAACTGTGTCCAAGATCACAGAGCTGGCACTGGCTCTCAGCAGGGATGGGGTTCTAGAGGGTATGGTGGCTCCCTAGGCTGCCTCTCAGAGGCTCTGGCATCCCAACATGTGTGCCTGCTAGGCTTCCCAGGGAACCAGGGGCCTGGGCAAGGATGGCCTCCAAGCCATCCTGCCCCGCGGGGAGGGCTTATTTGCCAGGCAGATGGCAGGCAAATATGGGGGGCGGGGAGTGACATCTTGGGATGGAGGAAGTAGGATGTGATCAACATCACGTGTCAGCACAGAGGTGAAGCCCGACACCAAACAAACCCCCAAGTCCCCCATCCAGGTACTCAGTCCAAGAGAAGGCCAACTCCTTTCTCTTTTGGGCTTGGGGACAGGCTGGTTTCGTGGTCCCCTCTTCTGCTCTCTGGAATCTGGACTTGTTCTGATACCTTTCTTGCAACCAGAGGCTCCAGAACCCCTCCCAAAGTGGCCCCTCTCCAATCAGCATTTAGGGATAGCAGTGGCCCCATTCTTGTGTCGAAGGAGATACTGATGCCCAGCAGGCGGCAAGGCTTCAGCCTCCGAGACCCCTAGAAGGTGAGAGAAATGAGGTGGCAGCAAAACTAGGGCTCCTCTCAGGCCCCAGGCCTCCTCAGGGAGCTAGGATGACCCTAGCACTAGAGGGGGCTTCAGGGGCCAGGCCAGAAGGAACAGAGTACATCCAGTTCCTGGGGCTGTGGCCTGAAAAGGAGAGCAGGGAAGGAGCCCAGCCTGGGGCAGGGAGAGGCCCTGGCCCACACCAGTCCTGGGATACCTAGCCTGTGTTGGTTTGCGGGGGGTGGGGTGGGGGTGCCTGGAAACAGCTCAGACACTGCCAGGCCCCACGGGCCCCCTCCAGGGGCCCCACTCACAAGGGGTTAAAGGGCAGAGGGGGACACAGGAAGCCCGGGGGAGGACAATGGAGCCTCTGTGATCCCTAGGGCTTGGGCATTCCTAAGTCATGAACACAGATGCAGATGGCTGGGAGACAGGGCCACAGGGAACCCCCCTCCACTGAAGCACAGCCTGGGTTGGCCAGAGGCTCTGTCCCCATATCATGCAGCGTTGCTTCCAGCCACTGCAGCAGCCACCCTCAGCCCCACCCCTTCCCAGCACAGGCCCTGTTGGGGCATCTGAGGAGACCCACGTGGCCTCATGACAATATCTGTGTGCATGCTGGTTCATGAAAACACACATACATGCAACCAAATATATGACCCCACCCAGACAAACAGGAATACTGGAAGTTACACACACACAAATACACACACAAGCAGAGACACAAACCCCACACATGCAGATAGGAAGAATGCCTGGCTGGAGGGCTGGGGGCAGAGGGGCTCCCGGGACTCAGTCCCTTTCCTTCAAGTTCCACTCTCAGACCCGCACTGGGATGGATGGGTTTAGAAGTCCTCCTTGGCCAAGTGCATGGAGCCCAGGACGCTGCCACCCTCCTGCCCCACCCAACCCCTGGCCCGCGCAGCTGCCCCTGCTGGGCGTAAGGGCCAGAGATGAGCAGGAGCTGCTGACTGGCAGTGGCTGGGCACTCCCTCTGCAGCTTTCCAACCTGGGAAGAACACGGGGGCCTGGGGTGGGGGCCACTGGACAAAGAAAAGCTTCTAGAAAGAACAGCGGCCAGACCCTCCCCAGCTCCTCCCTCTCTTTCCAGCCACAGCCTTCAGGAAGCCACAAAGACCCTGTTGATATCTGGGGAAGAGGCAAGCTGGGCGGGCTACCTCCCCCAGTGCTCATCTGGCTGCTGCTCTCCAGGCACCCCCCATCCAGCCTTCCACTCAGACAAGGCCCCCATGGGGGATCTGGGCCCAACCCCAAGGCGTAGAGTCCAGCAGAAGGGTGCTGAGTAGCTGCTGGACAGGGCACAACCTCAGGGCCCTCAAGGGTGAGGCAGGGGCAGCTGGGGGGGACAGGGAGAGGAACAGAGCGGTGGAAGACAGACAAAAGGGTAAGCAGAGAGATGGAGCAGAGCCCTGATGGGAAGGGGGAAGAGGGGAGGGAGGGCCAGGCAGGCAGAGGCAGAGGGAGGAGACGGGGAGTGGTGCACCCCATCCCCGGCAGCAGCAGGCTTCTGCCTAGAAGGAGGGGGAAGGTGATGGCCCTGGGGGTGGGGCGCAGGGAGACGTGGGAGGCTGCAGAGGAGAGAGCAGGGGGGCGGGGGAAGCAGGAGAGGGAGGTGTCCGGGATGGGCCAGATCAGAGCAAGTAAGACAGTGACTGCAGGGGCAGGGATGCTGCAGGCCCATTCCGGATGGCCCCACCCAGGGACCCAGCCCCAGCCCATTGCAGGGGCAGAGGACAGGGCAATGAGCACCCTGCTGGGGACCCTAGAGGGGCATCCAGACCCCCTGCCTCCCCCACTGTCTGAATCACGGGGGAGGGAGGCAGGGCCCCCACTCATGCCCACAGAGGGAGGCCTGGCAGACCAGGGTCTTGGCTGAGATCCCCATCCTGGCAGACCTCCTCACAGGACCCCACCCCTACCCCGGGTTCTCCCGTGAACATGCCCTCCTGGAGCCTGCGCCACTCTGCGAGGCTGCATCACCCTCACACCCAAAAAAGCACTCAGTGCAGCCATTTCGAGCTTTGAAAGGGACCTTGGTGATCAAGGTAGGGCACACAGGCCTGTCTCCTCGACCCTCACCTGCCAGTCCTGGCCAGGTGCATGCCAAGGAAGGCGCCAGCTGTAGGTCCAGTGGTGGAAAGGGCTCGGGCCTGGGAGAGGCCGATTGGGGGCACAACCTGGGCACCCTGCTCACTGTAGGAGCCCTCAGGCCAGGCCCTTCCTCACTCTTTGCCTCCCTTTTCCCTTAGATAATCATCAAGAAAAAAGAAAACAAGTGACACCCCACGAAGACAGGGACGATGCTGGTCCAGTTTGTCACTGGCTCTTCCATGGGCAGCCCAGAGCCCGGCCCAAAGGAGCACTGGCCGTGAGCAGCTGCCCAGTACACGACTGCCCATCGCTGGGATGCTGAGCGCCTGGGTAGGGAAGCTCTTCACTGGCTGCAGGGCAGGGGACCCCGCCACCTTGAAGCGCTGATTGTCCTCCTGATGCTCAGCAGGGGGCTGGCAGCTGGGAACTGGGGGAGGAGCCTTTTAGGAGTGCGGTGTAGCAAACCAGGGAGGCTGGGGCGTGCTGAACGTGTTTCCCTCTTGGTGATCAGATCACTAGCGATTCTTAATTTCTTTTGTTCTTTTCTGTATATTTCAAGTGTCCTACAATAAGATGTATTACTTTCGGGATCATACACACACAAACATCAATAAATATGGAGAGAGACTCAGATGCAGCAGAGAGAAATGACCCGGAGCCAAGGAGGTGGGACTGTCCCAGGCACAACCCTGCCCCAAACTTCCCATGTGGCCAAGACAGCCAAGTCCTCAAAGGCTCTGGAGCCCACAGGTGTGCACATGTGGGCACTGCATGGGAGCTGTGCCAGGGGAGAGGTCAGGCTGGGCCAAGTCCCACCACCTGCAGCAAGGAGCTGATGGGAGGGGAGAGGCCCTGGGGAGGCCACCACCCCAGAAAGATGATGCTGGGCAGCAGCCCCCAGGGGAAGAAGGGCAGACTGCACTGATTCACGTCAGGGCAACGTGAGTCAGCAGAGATGGCACTGGGCTGCCCCGGTGCCCCTGCCCTCAGGGTGGGGCTAACAGGGGCAGGGTATGTACCTGGGGGGTGCCAGGCCCCCACTCCTTCTGGGGAAGGGGGCAGATGGCTCTAGGCCTGCCTTCCTGAGAGGGACAGTGATAGGTGGGGGGTCCAGATACCTGTTGGGGGCAATGGATTGTAGTGCGTGTTCTTTGCAATCCCTGCCAACCAAGAGGCCCCAAAAGTCTGACCTGGAATGGAGGGAATAGGAATCGCTGACCCCTCCCATAACCGCACAGAGATGGGAAGATGTGGCAGTGGGCAAAAGACCTGCAGTGCGCAGGGACCGCCTGAGCCAGTGAGGCCCACCTTCCCTCACCCCTACCTGATGGACCCTACCTGATGGACACCTATGCACGGGAGGCACAGCAGTGGGTGCCCGAACCGACCTCACCCACTGCAGCCCTGACTGGCCACAGAGCCTGTGGAAACGGGCTCCAGAGGCGCCCTGCCCCTCCGGGGAGGAGCCCCTGGCTCTGCGGCAGGTTTTCGGGTGAGCCCGGAGGAGCCCAGGCTGGGATTTGGAAAGAAGAAGGAGGAGAACAAAGCCCCCCCAACCTTGGGGCGGAGGGGCAGGCAGCGCCCAGTCCAGTTCACTCCCCTCCCCCCATTGCAGGGGCGGCTTATCCCAATCTACCCCTCACCACGCTGTCAGCCGGGGTTTTCAACCAAATTGGGCTCTCGGCTGGGGATGAGGGGCAGCCACGCCCAGGGCCACACCCCACGGCGGCCTGTGGGGGAGCGCTCGGCCCGATCTGGCTTCCTTTCTCAGACACGCACACGCGCACGGGGACCCGCCAACTTCAGCCCCCGCCTGCCCACACAGACCCTGCCTGACGACCCCCGCCCTGTTCTCCCGCCCAGGCCAGCATCTGGGGCGCCGCCCAGGTACCCCTCACCTGTCGGGCTCGGGCACCCGGCATCCCTCCCCCGCCCCGCTGCCGCCCGCGGTGCCCGGAGCCCGACGCCCGGCATGGGTGGGGCTCCGGCAGCAACGCCGGTTACCGCGGGCCGGACCCGGCCGGGCGGCGCTCCCTGGTCCGTGCACCCCGGGCAGAGCGGGGTGGGGGCGCCGAGGATCGCGGCCGCGGCCCGGGCGCACGGGGAGGCCAGCCCGCCTTACCTGCGCTGCGGCCACCGCTCGGGCTGCCCGCCCAGCCTCCGCGCACGCCGGCCTCGGACCCGCCGCCGGAGCGCGTCTGCGATGCCGATGCTGCGGCAGCAGCGGCTGTGGCGGGGCGGGGCGGGGCGGGCGTGCGCGCAGGGGCGGGGGAGGGGAGCGCCGGGGAGGAGAGGGAGGGAGGAGTGAGATCACCTCCCCGGCCGCCCGCCCCGCCCCGCCCCGCCGCACCCTAGCCCCTGGTGCCAGCCGAGCGCGGCTTGGGCTGGGGGGCCCCGGGCAGCCCACTCCGGGAGCTCAGCGGGACCCCAGCCGACGGGTCCCGCCAGACCCCCTTCCCCGCAGACCGGGAGTCTCCGGCCGGAGAGTGTCCTCAGCCCCAGCGCAAGGGAGCCCTCTGTGAAAGCTCGGAGCGGGAATCGCGGGGCGAGAGTGCTCCCAGAGGCCTGGGGCCGGGCGGTGGAGAGAGGAGTCCGGCAAGGAAGGGATGCTCCCTTGGCCTCGGCCTGGCTCTCGACGGCGCCGGCCAGCGATGGGCACCTGCACGCAACTCCCCCCCAACACACACACACAGGGCAGGAGTCCCGGGACCTCTCCCGAATGCCCCCCCCGATCCTGAGCGCCCAGTCAAGGTCCTATTGGGAGGGGTGCGGGGGCTTCGTCCTCAGAGTGTTGGGGAGGCGCCGCGGAGCACCGGCTCCTGGGCACCCCAGAGCCCAGGTGGGCGGTAGGGTAGGAGGCGAGCCCAGGGGCGACAGGGTCTCGGAGACGGTACCCCTCGAACTGCCACCCCCAACTCCCAGAGTTTCCTCCAGCTCTCCGGTGTCTTATTTCTTTGTCCTCGGGATTGGCCCCATTCGACCTTTCCCGCCGACCCCACTCTCTCCCACTCTCCCCCGCAGCCCTGCACAGGATCGAGAAGGAAGGAGCTCCTCCCCAGCGCCCCCTCCTAGGCTCAAGGCCATGACCTCACAGGCGAGGAAGCAAAATGGAGGGGGTAAGAATTCCGGAGCCGGCGAGCTGGCTGCAGCCGCAGGGCTAGGAAGGCCTCGGGCCCCGATGGCAGATTGCAGCTCTGGTGGCCACGGTATTTTTATGAGCATGCCTGTTGCCCAGTGAAGCATTCCAGGGGCCCTCAACTCAGTCTCACAAGACTCCCCAAGTGGTGTGGGGCCCTGGAGGGCCCACATGGGAGCAGCCCTGGCATCCTGGCTTGGATGCCCCACCCCCATAGTGCCAGCTTCAGTTCCCCTGGAATGGGAAGCTTGGGGTGGACCCACCTGTGCTCAGAGAGGGTCTGGATGCCATGTTTGCCCGGTCTTTAGGAGGAGAATGGACAAGACTAGGCACCTGAGTGAAGGCGGACGGCTAGGGAGACTGCTCCCAGAGTGGGGGCACTTGCAGGGCATCTTCAGGTGACAGCAGAGGAAACTGAGCCCGCCTGGGTCACGAGGCCAGCGGGCTCATGAGCTGGGCCAAGAGGGCATATTTTCCATGAGGCACTGAGCTGTGGTCAGCTTCCTGCCTTTGCTGATCTGAACTCTGATAGGCCTCTCTCCTTTCCAGCTGCTGCCTCCACTCACTCCCTATGTTCCCAGCCTCTTCTCCAAGCCCCAACTTCTGCAAATCCTTTACCTGATCTAGGGTTTGATGCCCATCAGGATGATGACTTTGACAGAGGTGAAGTAAGCAGGGAATAGAGCCCGTTTATATGCACCTGCTAATGTGTAGTGCTGGGTCCATTTATGGTAACAAAAAATTCATTACTAGGATTACACGACATCACATTTCCTAAGCACAGCCACGGACCTGCCATCGTTACGTTTCCTGCACATTTAAATTGCACACCAACCTGGGGAGGTCTGTTGAAGCATTCACCCCACGTTACAGATGAGAAAACCAAAGCCCACAGAGCTCAAGGGCTGGGTCCAGTAAGCACAGTTAGGAAGGTCTCTTTCTCTCCACTGGCTCATTGCATCCACACACACACCCCAGATGATGGTGCTGTTATTATCCTCACTCTCCCAGTGAGGTACCCAAGGTCCAGAGAGGGGCAGTCATGCAACCAGGAAGAAATTGGCACTATCAGTGCCCCCATTTCACACATGAGGAAACCAAGGTTCAGAGGGGTCAAAAGATCCACCCAAGATCGCCCAGAAGGTAAATGGCAGTACTAGGACTTGAATTCCCTTCTGCTTGACCACGATGCCCATTCTCACTTCCGTGTAATGAGGTGGAGGAGCCAATGGGAGCAAGAGCAAGAGTGACAGAAGACCAAGGGCAGAGCAAGTCCCAGGAGAAGCAGGAGGGACTGGCCCTGAACAAGAGGCAAGCCACACCTCCACTGCCATGTGCTTGCTGTGGAGGTTAGGGGGACACCAAGTAGACAGATGACTGTCTCTTTCGCTTCAACATCAAGTGCTTCTCACAGCCCTGCTCCCTGTGACCCAGCCCTCATAGACACAGTGGACTGGACAAGGGAAGCCCCAGACTCTGACCCTGTGATGAGCATGCAGAAGTCGCAGAAGCCACAGACGACAGTGGGGCAGGAAGGAAGTGCCAGCAGGCAGGCGGGGTGGGCTCAGCCAGACGTGTCTTTCTCTGTTCTCCTTTCAATCTTTCTGTGTCTTCATATCTCAGGTGTAGCACTTGGAAACAGCACATAGTTGGGTTTTGGTTTGCTTTGATTCTGTCTAACAATTCTTGTCTTTTTAAAAATCAGCTTTGAGACCAGCCTGGGCAGCACAGTGAGACCCCGCCTCTACAAAAAAATAAAAAAATTAGTCAGGCATGGTGGTGCATGTCTGTAGTCCCAACTACTCAGGAGGCTGAGGTGGGAGGATCGCTGGAGCCCAAGAAGTTGAGGCTGCAGTGAGCCATGATCACGCCACTACACTCCAGCCTGGGTGACAGAGTAAGACCCTGTCTCAAAAAAAAAAAAAAGAATCAACTTTATTGGAGTATAATTTACATACAGTAAAATTCATCCTTTTGAGGTTTACAGTTCAATGAGTTTTGGTGAATGTTTTGTAACCATCACCAAAACCATTCTCTAGAACATCCCATCACCTCTTCAAATTCCCACATGCCCTTTGCAGCCAACCACTCCCACCACCCCCTGCCCCTGGCCACCACTGATCTGATTTCTGTCTTTTCTAAATTTTATTATAAATGGAATCATACAGTATGTATTCTTTTCTCTGGCTTCTTTCACACTCACTCAGCATACTTTTTGAGCTTCATCCGTGTTGGTGTGTGTGTTTGTGTGTGTGTGTGAGAGAGAGAGAGAGAGCGCACAAGAGAGAGCAGTGCATTTCCTTTTGATTGCTGAGTAGTATTCCATTGTTTGGTTGGATCAGGGTTTGTTCAGCCATTCACTCACTGAAGGACACTTGGATGGTTTCCAGCTTTGTGTGATTATGATGGAGCGGCTCTAAACATTTATGTGTAAGCTTGTGTGTAAATGTGCGTCTTCATTTCTCTAAGGTAACCGCTTAGGAGTGGATTGTTCGGTCAAGTGGTAGATTGATGTTGAACCTGCCTTTGTCTTTGAACTGTGCAGGTCAGCTGGTCACACGGTGATGACTGCTGCTATCTCTGGATGTAGTCACACCAGGTGAGTATTTGCTTTCTATTTGTCCTGCTTTCCCCATCTCTCTCCCCCACCTCCACTTTATTATTTTTTATTAGTGTTGTTATTACTTTGAGACAGGGTCTCACTCTGTTGCCTAGGCTGGAGTGCAGTGGTGTGATCATGGCTCACTGCAGCCTCAACCTCTTGGGCTCAAGTGATCCTCCCACCACAGCCTCCCAAGTACTGGGACAACAGATGTGCCGCCACCACACTTGATTAATTTTTTTTCTTTTTTGGTAGAGGTGAGGTCTCACTATGTTGTCCAGACTGGTCTTGAACTCCTGGGCCCAAGTGGTGATCCACTGCCTTGGCCTCACAAAGTGCTAGGATTACAAGAGTGAGCCACTGCACTGCACCTGGCCTCACCCCCACTTTGTATCATTGAAGGTGTGTCTGGAGTTGGTTCCTTCCAGTGGGTTCTTGGTCTCACTGACTTCAAGAATGAAGCCACGGACCTTCGCGGTGAGTGTTACAGCTCTTAAAGGTGGCACAGACCCAAAGCGTGAGCAGCAGCAAGATTTATTGTGAAGAGCAAAAGAACAAAGCTTCCACAGCATGGAAGAGGACCCAAGCAGGTTGCTGTTACTTGTGGGGGGAGGGGGGATGGCCATCTTTTATTCCCTTATTTGTCCCCTCCCACGTCCTGCTGATTGGTCCATTTTACAGAGTGCTGATTGGTCCGTTTTACAGACTGCTGACTGGTGCATTTACAATCCTCTAGCTAGACACAGAACACTGATTGGTGCGTTTTTACAGACTGCTGATTGGTGCATTTACAATCCTTTAGCTAGACACAGAGTGCTGATTGGTGTGTTTACAATCCTCTAGCTAGACAGAAAAGTTCTCCAAGTCCCCACTCCACCCAGGAAGCCTAGCTGGCTTCACCTCTCAAAGGTTCAGGGTAGGAAGCAGAAATTCCTCCTGTGATCATGAACAGAAAGGGATTCTGTAGAAGGGATTAGATGCTTACCTGACCATTGGATGGGCCAAAGGAGTGGACTCTGGGCTAGGTGTTGATAACATCAGTGCAGACCTGGCTCCCCAAGGGAGCTGCTACCTCTGCCACCATCCACAAGGTGGGGGATTGGGAGGCGGCCAGTGTAACCTTTGAGTTCAAAAAGACACCACCAAAGTCATGACCTGAGGATCAGCAAGCTGGGACCAGGAAGCCATTGCTGCCACAAGTGCCCCTCAACAACCAAGAAGTAAAGGTTAGACCCCAGAAATTCTTTGATGTCCAGCAGAAACGCAGCCCCACACAGCAGAAGGGTGGCTTCCCTTCCTTCAGTCATCCAAACTTCATGTGAGCACACCCAATTGGCAAAACTAAATTTGCTTCCCAAAGTCCAGCTGCTCTGGAGTCTGGAATATTTCCAGCCTCTGCCATGCAGAGCCCACAAGGTGGGAGTGAGTGCCGAGAGCTGTCAACACGCCCAGGCAGACGCTCTGCTCCTGGTCATCTTTTAGATGGACTGCATTTGTTTTCTCATTCTATTTTCCCCTCTGTTTGTTTAGAAGTGCTCTATGAATTTTTTAGTAGTTCCTCTACCTATTTTAACATGCATTCTTAACAAAGTCTAAAGTTAACTAATACCTCTGCTCTGGTGGTTTTAATGTAGGCCCATAAATTATTTGATACTCCTGCCTTCAAGAGGTAGTGCCTAATTCTCCTCCTCTTGAGTATAGGCTGGACTTGGTGGCTCACTTTTTTTTTTTTTTTTTTTTTGAGATGGAGTTTCACTCCTGTTGCCCAGGCTGGAGTGCAATGTTGTGATCCCAGCTTGCTGCAACCTCCACCTCCTGGGTTCAAGCAATTCTCCTGCCTCAGCTTCCCAAGTAGCTGGGATTACAGGCATGCACCACCACACCCGGCTAATTTTTGTATTTTTAGTAGAGACAGAGTTTCACCATGTTGGTCAGTCTGGTCTCGAACTCCTGACCTCAAGTGATCCACCTACCTCGGCCTCCCAAAGTGCTGGGATTACAGGTGTGTGAGCCACCACGCCAGCCCCCGCCCCCTTTTTTTTTTTTTTTTTTTGAGACAGAGTCTCAGTCTGTTGCCCAGGCTGGCATGCAGTGGCGTGATCTCGGCGCACTGCAAACTCCACCTCCTGAGTTCAAGCGATTCTCCTGCCTCAGCCCCCCAAGTAGCTGAGATTACAAGCCCCCACCAGCACACCCAGCTAATTTTTGTATTTTTAGTAGATACGGGGTTTCATCACGTTGGCCAGGCTCGTCTTGAATGCCTGACCTCAGGTGATCCACCCGCCTCGGCCTCCCAAAGTGCTGGAATTTCAGGCTTGAGCCACTGTGCCCGGCCTCATTTCTTTTTTAAATTTTATTTTAGAAGTTGGGGTCCTGCTCTGTCACTCAGGCTGGAGTGCTGTGGCGTGTTCATAGCTCACTGCAGCCTCGAACTCCTGGGCTCAAGTGATCCTCCTGCCTTAGCCTCCTGAGGAGCTGGGACCACAGGCACACACCACCACACCTGGCTCACTTCTGATGAATAGAATAAAGCGGAAGCAATGGCTGCAGCTGTGGGGACTAGGTCACACAGGCACTGCTGCTTCCTCCTTGTTCTCTCTCTCTCTCTCTCGGATTGCTCTGTTGGGTGAAGCCAGGTGCCACATCGTGAGGACACTCAACAGCCCTATGGAGGAGCTCACATGGAGAGAAACAAAGGTCTTCCGCCAACAACCATGAGTGTGCCATTTTGAAAAGGATCCTCCAACCCCAGCCAAGCCTTTGCATGACTGCGGTCATGGCCAGAATCCCACTGCAGCCTCACAAGAGCCTTTGAGCTAGAACCATCCAGCTAAGTCACTCCTGAATCCTGACCCACAGAGATTATGAGATAATAAATGGTTACTGTCATTTTGAACTACTGCATTTGGGGGTGATTTGGTTTGCAGCTGCAGATCACTAATACATCTTCCCTCCTCCTACACAATGCACGGCCTGGGATAACATACTAGCCACATGAGGTGGACCCTATTATCATGTAGGAACGAGGAAGACAGTGATCTCAGACATGTGGACAGGAACCCAGGCAGAGTCAGCCGTCTGAGCTTTAGGAAGCCTGGTTTTCAGTAGCTCTAGGGACCAGCTTATCTTACCCACACCCCCACACCCCCACCCTCCCACCCCTGAGCTGCTATTATGGTGCTGCAGCCCCCACGGTGCCTGTCACTACCCACCAGCTGCTGTCCCCTCTCCTCTGTGTCCATCTTTTCTTCATGTCTTTGCTTCTCCTGGCATTCTCCTGCTTTGTGACAAATACCCATGGCTTTTTCTGCACATGTCTTTTGGCTTCTAATCTCACTGCAGTTTCAATTCCAAGAGAGAGAAACTTATGGGCCCAAATACTCATTATCCTCACTTTGGCGGAGCCTTCATGCCAGGTGACTTCGTAGGCAACTAACCAGCCTATGGACTAGCTAGTCTTGGCCAGGTGCGGGCTCCTGGTCTAGGCAGCTGAGGCCAAGGTTGGTTCAAGCTGTGTGATGATAGGCAGTATGGCCATCTGTTATGGACTTAATGTGTGTGTACCCCCAAAATTCGTACGTTGAAGTCCTAACCCCCAGATGGAGCAGATAAAGAAGAACAGAGAGGCTGGATGTGATGGCTCATGCCTATAATCCCAGCACTTTGGGAGACCAAGGTGGGCAAATCACCTGAGTCCAGGAGTTCGAGACTAGCCTGGGCCACATGGTGAAACCCTATCTCTACAAAAAATACAAAAAATTAGCCAGGCATAGTGACACACGCCTGTAGTCCGTTACTCGGGAGGCTGAGGTGGGAGGATCACTTGAGCCTTCGTGGGGGAGGCTGTAGTGAGCCGAGATTGCACCACTGCACTCCAGCCTGGGTGACAGAGTAAGACCCTGCCTCAAAAGAAAAGAAAGAGAGGAGGAAAGAAAGAAAAGAAAGAAAGAGAGAGAGAGAGAAAGAGAGAAAGAAAAGAAAGAGAAAGAAAAAGGAAGAAAGAAAAGAAAAGAAAAGAAAGAAAAAGAACACAAGAAAAGCACTCTTCCCTCCCCTCCACCACTGCCCCTACCATGTGAGAACACAGTGAGAAGGTTGCTGTCTCTAAACCAGGAAGACAGCCCTCACCAGAAATGGACCCTGCCAGACCTTGATCTGGGACTTCCAACCTCCAGAACTGTGAGAAGATAAATTTCCATTGTTTAAGCCACCCAGTCGGTGGTATTTTGTGATGGCAGCTGGAGCTGACTAAGACACCACCAATGGGTAAGTCACTGGCTAGTGGTGCTGCTGCAGCAGGGAGTATGTCTTGGTGGGCATCTTGCTCGACCTCTCCTATCTAACCACATTGAAGTCATGCATTCCCTTGTTTTTCTTTATACTAGGCCCACGAAGCCCCATGCTTTGAAAAAAATTGCTTGTTTGCCTTCACCACTCCTCCTCACAGCCTGGAGGTGATCATGTTACTGTGTAGACTGGTATCCCTAGGGACTTATGGGCTCCAAACAAGCTGCCCATGAATATCACAATCCTGACACATGCCCTTAGCCAGCCCTGCTTCCCTTCCACTCAGTGCACCGGCTGGGTGCAGTGGCTGACGCCTGTAATCCCAGCACCTTGGGAGACCGAGGCGGG
Organism: Pongo pygmaeus; assembly: GCF_028885625.2. Lineage (NCBI taxonomy): Eukaryota > Metazoa > Chordata > Mammalia > Primates > Hominidae > Pongo > Pongo pygmaeus. The sequence goes on from NC_072396.2 coordinate 158,850,744, forward strand.
TGGGTCACTTGAGGTCAGGAGTTTGAGACCAGCCTGTCCAACAAGGTGAAACCCTGTCTCTACTAAAAGTTAAAAAAAAAAATTAGCCGGGCATGATGGGGCTTCTGTAATCCCAGCTACTTGGGAGACTGAGGCAGGAAAACCAGTTGAACCCAGGAGGCGGAGGTTGCAGTGAGCCGAGATCACGCCACTACACTCCATCCTGGGCAACAGAGCAAGACTCCATCAGAAAGAAAGAAAGAAAGAAAAGAAAGAAAAGGAAGGAAGGAAGGAAGGAGAAAGTGACAGATTAAGCACATACATTCACTTTCTCTTCCTCATGAAATCCCACCAAAATGACAGTAAATGACTTTTTAAAAAGAAAAACTCCCAAGGACAGAAATAATGGGAAAATAGATAACAGCAGCAAAATCATGGGAGCTGAACAGTAACTGATGAAGCAGACCCAGGAAAGTGGGACAATGGGGAAAGCTGAGCACCACCTGAATTTCACTGCAGAACCCACACACATCCTAGACAGGAGCCAGAAAATGGGGGTGAGTATGGAAGTGCCATTAAAAGTCTGTTGAAGAGGCAGTTAGATCTCTACTTGCTTTTCCCCATCCCAACAGAACAGAATGTTTATTCTTGGGAGATGATGAAGCAAAGAGTGTTTCAAGTGGGGAGTACCAGGAACAGCTTAGATGGTACAATACTAAAAATGAGGGGGTTGAATAAATATTTACCTACTGAATTTGGACCACTTTGGACCCTCCTGGCCCACTCTGTTTCTCAACTGCTGACAACCAGCCTCAGGCATCAGGCTAAAGATCTATCTCTGGGTATTTGGCCATCCCAAGGTGAACGAAAAGGTAGTAAAATTGGGGTTCTCCAATAAAACCAGCCCAGCTAGATCATCCTATGATGAAGCTCGTAGTTGACATGTCCTTCCTTTTCAATCAGCTCATTAGTGCCCCATTCTTTTTTTTTTTTTTGAGACAGAGTTTCGCTCTTGTTGCCCAGGCTGGAGTGCAGTGGCACAATCTCGGCTCACTGCAATCTCTACCTCCCAGATTCAAGTGATTCTCCTGCCTCAGGCTCCCAAGTAGCTGGGACTACAGGTGCGTATCACCATGCCCGGCTAATTTTTGTATTTTTAGTACAGACAGGGTTTCACCATGTTGGCCAGGATGGCCTTGATCTCTTGACCTCAGGTGATCTGCCCACTTCGGCCTCCCAAAGTGTTGGGATTACAGGCATGAGCTGCCGTGCCCAGCCTGCCCCATTCTTAAATATGAGAAGACAACCAAGGATCACCAGACACCTGAGGAAAACCTTTAGCATGAAAGCAGGAAAGATCAAGATCAAAACAAACAGGGAAACAATTGTTGGGAAACACGACTATGAGAGGTAATAATTTTTAAAACTAGGCTGGGCACAGTGGCTCACGCCTGTAATCCCAGCATTTTGGGAGGCCGAGGCGGGCAGATCACGAGGTCAGGAGTTTGAGACCAGCCTGACCAACATGGTGAAACCCCGTCTCTACTAAAAAATACAAAAATTAGCTGGGCGTGGTGGCGCATGCCTGTAATCCAAGCTACTCAGAAGGCTGAGGCAGGTGAATTGCTTGAACCCGGGAGGCGGGGCTTGCAGTGAGCTGAGATTGTGCCATGGCACTTCAGCCTGGGCGACAGAGCGAGAATCTGTCTTATAAAAAAAATTTTTTAAAGAATTTTTAAAGCTATTAACTCACTCAGGGAGATAATAGAATGTAAAAATATCCATGAATCAAGAATAGGATGCTATAAAAAAGGAACATTCAGCGAACAAACAAGAGTTTTTTGTGGAAGCACGCATGAAAAATTCAATAGATGGATATTTTTCTTCTAACAAAATACAGAAAGTTGCAAGACAACATCACTCCCATCCTAGCTACAAGAAGCTGGATAACCTACAAATCATAGAATTTTTTTTTTTCTTTTAAGGCTATCGGGAAGCTGAGGTTGGGGGAAAAAATCAAAATCTTGAAAAGCCCTTTCTAGGAGAAAAGAGCCCCATAGCTGCTTTGATTTTTGGCACAGCAGCAGCAGGAAGAGGAGGCTGCCACAGACTTGTGTAAAAAAGAAACAGAGAAACTCTGAACACATTTTAAAAGGCTAAGTGTGCGACAGCATGAGGCTATAGACTCTCTAATGCCTCCGATTCAAGAGAGCTTACATTCACCCACTAACTCTTTTGCATGGGCCTTCACCAAGAAAGTTTGAAGGCAAAACAGGTGGGCCGAGAGATACTCTCCGAGGTGGACATGTGCTCAGGCTGCTGAAGTCTGGATGCAGGACAAGGGAACTGACAGGAACCCCCCTGGGGCTCCTGACCTTCCACTGAGTACAGAGCAGCTGTAATTGGTGACTGAAGCAGGGCAGGAGGACTGAAGAGTTCATCCCCAGGCTCTAGGAAGTCTTAAGGCAGGACAGAAGAACTGAAACAAACCTTCCAGTTGATTCTAAGCCTTACACTGAGTACAAACCAGAAGCGAACTGTGGTTGGAGTGGAGGCAAAAGACCTACAATAGGCACCCGGGAATGTGTGTTCAGGGATCTGCTGAAGTCTACGGGTGAGGCAGGAGAACCAAAGAAACTTCCAGCCACTCAGATCACAAGTCCCGCCAAAGACAATGTTCTGATCCTGTTCTGAAATCATTCGAAGTATGTAGAAAACTGAGTCTACGCAAAGCAACAAGAAACCCCAGACTCCGCTTAACTACACACCAGCCTCTAATACACACACACGCATACACACAATAATGGCCTGACAAGAAGGGTCATGCCCTTTTTTGGGCATAATTTTATTTGTATCTTCCCCACTGTTCTATTACATATATTTACCCCAGAAGGGATAAATATATATGATTATTTACTTCTTAAAATAGAAATAGGCCAGGTGTGGTGGCTCACACCTGTAATCCCAGTACTTTGGGAGGCTGAAGTGGGAGGATTGCTTGAGCCCAGGAGTTTGAGAACAGCCTGAGCAACATGGAAGGACCCTGTCTCTATAAAAATACGACAATTAGCTGGGTGTGGTGGTGCATGTCTATAGTCCCAGCTCCTCAGGAGGCTGAGATGAGAGGATCCCTTGAGCCTGGGAGGTCGAGGCTGCAGTGAGCCGTGATCATGCCACTGCACTCCAGCCTGGCTGACAGAGTGAGATCCTGCCTTAAAAAAAAAAAAAAAAAGGAATTTGGGAAGGGCTCACCTGGGTAGTCCTGGCCCAGGTCTTTCATGTGGTGGCTGTCAGATGGCCAGTCATGTCAGATGGTGGCTGAAGCTGGAACAGTGTGGTGCCAGAGCAACTGAGAGCTGCCTGGGGCATCTCTCCCTCTTCATATTGCCCCAGAGCTTTTTTTTTTTTTTTTTTTTTTTTTGAGAAGATGTCTCGCTTTGTTGCCCAGGCTGCTGGAGTGCAGTGGCGGGATCTCAGCCCACTGCAACCTCCGCCTCCCGGGTTCAAGTGAGTCTCCTGCCTCAGCCTCCCAAGTAGCTGGGATTACAGGCACGTACCACCATGCCCCAGCTAATTTTTTGTATTTTTAGTAGAGATGGGGTTTCACCATGTTGGCCCAGACTGGTCTCCAACTCCTGACCTCAAGTGATCCGCCCACCTCGGCCTCCCAAAGTGCTGGGTTTACAGGTGTGAGCCACCGTGCCTGGCCCTTTTTTTTTTTTTTTTTTGAGACAGAGTCACACCCTGTCCCCAGGCTGGAGTGCAGTGGCACGATCTCGGCTCACTGCAATCTCCGCCTCCCGGGTTCAAGCCATTCTTCTGCCTCAGCCTCCCAAGTAGCTGGGATTACAGGCGCACGCCATCACACCCAGTTAATTTTTGTGTTTTTCAGTAGAGACGGGGTTTCACCATGTTGGTCAGGCTGGTCTCTATCTCCTGACCTCTTGATCCGCCCACTTCAGCCTCCCAAACTGTTGGGATTACACGTGTGAGTCACTGTGCCTGGCCTCAGAGCCATTTCGTGTGGTCCTTCCATGTTGGCTGATTTGGGCTTCCTTATAGCATCAGGGAAGTTGGAATGCTTACATGGTGGCTAAAAGCTTGAAGAGTGAGTGTCCCTGTTAACAAGGCAGAAGCTGCATTTCCTTTTCTGCACAAGCCTCAGAAATCAATCAGCACCACTTTTACCATATTATCTTGAGTACAAGAAAGTCACAAGCCTGCTCAGATTATAGGGGGGAGGGTTAAATTCCACCTCTTGATGGGGAAGTGGCAAGGTTCCAGGAGAGCATGTGGGATGGGAGATATTGTTGGGGCTACCTTTGAAAAACACAATCTGCCACACACACCAGTTAAAAGGCAGAGACTGTTGGGCTAGATAAAATAGCTATATGTTATTTACAAGAAGCACATTTGAAGCATAAAGACACAGACATGTTGAGAGTAAAAGTATGGAAAAAGATATACCAAGCAAACACTGAGCATAAGAAAGCTGCCATGGCATCATACTAATATCAGGTAGAGCAGAATTCAAGACAAAGAGTTTACTAGAGATCAAGAGAGACATGTCATAATGAAAAAGGAACACACAATCAAGAAAACACAACCATTTCAAATATATAAGCACCTAATCTACCAAATATATGAAACAAAATTTATAGGACTAAAGGGTTCTAGATACAGATAAATCTCCAAACATACTGGCCGACTTTAACATTCCTTTCTCAGTAAATGATAAAACAAATAGGAAAAAAATCAGAAGAATATAGATTTGAACAACACTATCAACCTAATTGACTCAATTGATATATACAGAACTCTACATCCAACAACAGCAGAACACATATTCTCCTCAAGTGCAGATGGAACCCCAACCAACATAGACAACTTCTGGGCAATCGAGCAAGCCTCAATAAATTACAAAGGGTCAAAATCATACAAAGTACGATTTCTGACCAAAATGATGTTGAATTAGAAACCAACAACAAAAAGACATCTAGGAATTTTCTAAATATTTTGAAATGAAAAAATATCTACTTCCAAATAACCCAAGAACCAAAGAAGAAACCACAAGTAAAATTATTGGTAGAACATATTTTTCACTGAATAGAAATGAAAACAAAATATGAAAATCTGGGAATTCAACAAAACAACTGATTAGAGGAAAATGAACTACTTATATTAGAAAAGCAGAAAGATCCCAAAATAATTATTTAAATTTCTACTTTAAGAAACTAGAGCCGGTCACGGTGGCTCACACCTGTAATCCCAACACTTTGGGAGGCCGAGGCGGGCGGATCATGAGGTCAAGAGATCGAGATGATCCTGACCAACATGGTGAAACCCCATCTCTACTAAAAAATACAAAAATTAGCTGGGCGTAGTGGTGTGCACCTGTAATCCCAGCTACTCAGGAGGCTGAGGCAGGAGAATTGCTTGAATCTGGGAGGCAGAAGTTGCAGTGAGCCAAGATAGCACCACTGCACTCCAGCCTGGCGACAAAGCGAGACTTTGTCGAAAAGAAAGAAAGAAAGAAGGAAGGAAGGAAGGAAGGAAGGAAGGAAGGAAGGAAGGAAGGAAGGAAGGAAGGAAGGAAGGAAGGAAGGAAGGAAGGAAGGAAGGAAGGAAGGAAGGAAGGAAGGAAGGAAGGAAGGAAGGAAGGAAGGAAGGAAGGGAGAAAGAGAGAAAGAGAGAAAGAGAGAAAGAAAGAAAGAAAGAGAGAAAGAGAGAAAGAAAGAAAGAAAGAAAGAAAGAAAGAAAGAAAGAAAGGAAAGAAAGAAGAGAGAAAGAGAGAAAGAGAGAAAGAGAGAAAGAGAGAAAGAAAGAAAGAAAGAAAGAAAGAAAGAAAGAAAAGAAAAGAAAAGAAAAAAGAAACTAGAAAAGAAAGGGCTAATTAAATCCAGAATAAGCATAAGGGAGGGAATAATAAAGTTAAAGAGTAGAAATCAATAAAATAGAAAAAATTTAAAAAAGTAGGCAGTACATAGTGGCTCGCGTCTGTAATCTCAGTGCTTTGGGAGGCCAAGGTGGGAGGGTCACTTAAGGCCAGAAGTTCTAGACCAGCCTGGGTGACAGAGTGAGACCCTGTCTCTACAAGTAGCTAGGATTACAGGTAGTCACCACCACACCTGGCTAATTTTTTTTTTTTTTTTTTGAGTCAGAGTCTTGCTTTGTCGCCCAGGCTGGAGTGCAGTGGTGCAATCTCGGCTCATTGCAACCTCCGCCTCCCGGGATCAAGCAATTCTCCTGCCTCAGCCTCCCAAGTAGCTGGGACTACAGGTGTGTGCCACCATGTCTGGCTAATTTTTTTTTTTTTTTTTAGTGGAGACGGGGTTTCACCATGTTGGCCAGGCTGGTCTCAAACTCCTGACCTCAAGTGATGCACCTGCCTCAGCCTCTCAGAGTGCTAGGGTTGCAGGCGTGAGCCACTGTGCCTGGCTGCTACAAAAAATTTTAAAATTAGCCAGGTGGACCAGGCACGGGGGCTCATGCCTGTAATCCCAGCACTTTGGGAGGCCGAGGTGGGTGGATCTCAAGGTCAGGAGTTCGAGACCAGCCTGGCCAACATAGTAAAACCCTCTCTCTACTAAAAATACAAAAAAAAAAAATTAGCTGTGCATGGTGGCATGCGCCTGTAGTCCCATCTACTCAGGAGGCTGAGGCAGTAGAATCCCTTGAACCCCGGAGACAGAGGTTATGGTGAGCTGAGATCACGCCATTGCACTCCAGCCTTGGAGACAGAGCGAAACTCCATCTCAGAAAAAAAAAAAAAAAAATAGCCAGGTGTGATGGTAACTACCTATAATCCTAGCTACTGGGGAGGCTGGGGCAGGAGGATTGCTTGAGCCCAGGAGTTTGCAGTTGCAATGAGCTATCATCACACCTCTGCACTCCTGCCTGGGTGACAGAGTGAGACCCTGTCTCTAAACAAACTAGAAAAAAAAAACCCAAACAATACCACAAAGCAAAACAACAAATGAGGAGTAAATGGGGCTGGGCACGGAGGCTCACGTCTGTAATCTGAGCACTTTGGGAGGCCGAGGTGGGCGGATCACCTGAGGTCAGGAATTAGAGACCAGCCTGACCAACAAGGGTGAAACCCCATCACTACTAAAAAGACAAAAATTAGCTGGGCGTGGTGGCAGGCTCCTGTAATCCCAGCTACTTGGGAGGCTGTGGCAGGAGAATCCCTTGAACCTCGGGGGCAGAGGTTGCAGTGAGCCAAGATTGTGCCACTACACTCCAGCCTGGTCGACAGAGTGAGTCTTTGTGAAAAACAGAAGAAGAAGAAGAAGAAGAAATAGAAATGATAATGGATCAAAACAAAATCTGCTCCTTTGAAACAATCAGGCTGGTTATGGCGCTATTCCCAGCACTTTGAGAGGTGGAGGCAGGTGGATTGCTTTAGCCCAGGAGTTTGAGACTAGCCTGGGCAACGTGGCAAAAACGTGTCTCTACACAAAATACAAAAATTAGCCAGGTGTGGTGGCTCATGCCTGCAGTCCCAGCTACTAGGGAGGCTAAGGTGGGAGGATCACTTGAGCTCAGGAGGTCCGGATTGTAGTGAGCTGAGATCTCACCACTGCACTCCAGCCTGGATGACAGAGTGAGACTCTGTCTCAAAAATTTAAAAAAAAGAAAAGAAAAGAAACGAAAAGATCATGGGATGCCGAGATGGGTGGATCACCTGAGGTCAGGAGTTCAAGACCAGCCTGGCCAACATGGTGAAACCCCATCTATTCTAAAAATACAAAAAATTAGCCAGGCATGGTGATGGGCATCTGTAATCCCAGCTACTCAGGAGGCTGAGGCAGGAGAATCGCTTGAACCCAGGAGGCGGAGTTTGCAGTGAGCCAAGATCACAGCACTGCACTCCAGCCTGGGCAACAAGAGCAAAACTTGGTTTCAAAACAAAACAAAACAAAAAGATCAATGAAATTGATAAGCCTCTAGCCAGACTGATCAGAAAAAAAAAAAATGGAGAGAAGATACAAATTACCAATATGGAGAATAAGAGAGAGGGGGCATTATTACAGATCCTACAAACATAAAAAAGTGATAAAAAGATGTTGTGAAAAACTTATTCCAATACATCCAACAACTTAGATGAAATGGACAAATTCCTTGAAAGATACAAATGATCAACGCTTATTTAGAAAAAAATAGATAACCTGATTAGCCCTGTATCCGTCACAAGAGTTGAATTTATAACTGAAAAAATTCTCACAAAGAAAACTCCAGGTTTGTGTAAATAATACCAATTCTATACAAACTCTTCCAGAAAACAGAAAAAGAGAGAACACTTCCCAACTCATTTTATAAAGTCAGCATTATACTCATCCCCAAACCAAAGATATTACAGAAAGGGAAAATGTAGACCAGCATCTCTCATTAATACAGATGTAAAAATGGTAAACAACAGCCAGGAGCAGTGGCTCACGCCTGTCATCCCAGCACTTTGGGAGGCCAAGGTGGGTGGATCAGAGGTCAAGAGATCGAGACCATCCTGGCCAACATGATGAAACCCTGTCTCTACTAAAAATACAAAAAATTGGCCGGGTGCAGTGGCTCATGCCTATAATCCCAGCACTTTGGGAGGCCGAGGCAGGCGGATCACCTGAGGTCGGGAGTTCGAGACCAGCCTGACCAACATGAAGAAACCCCGTCTCTACTAAAAGTACAAAATTAGCCGGGCATGGTGGCACATGCCTGTAATCCCAGCTACTTGGGAGGCTGAGGCAAGAGAATCGCTCGAATCTGGGAGGCGAAGGTTGCGGTGAGCCGAGATCTCGCCATTGCACTGCAGCCTGGGCAACAAGAGTGAAACTCCGACTCAAAAAAAAAGAAAAAAAATTCAATACTCACTTGTGATAAAAGCTTTCAGTATACCGGGTGACAGAGTGAGAGACTATGCCTCCTCCCCACCAAAAAAATAAAAAAAAAAAAAAAAAAAGAAGTTACACACAAAATACTACGTACTCTTTTATTTATTTATTTATTTATTTTTATTATTATTATTATTATTATTTTTGAGATGGAGTCTTGCTGTGTCACCCAGGCTGGAGTGCAATGGCAAGATCTCGGCTCACTGAAACCTCCGCCTCCTGGGTTCAAGCGATTCTCTAGCCTCAGCCTCTGAGTAGCTGGGATTACAGGCGTGCGCCACCACGCCCGGCTAATTTTTGAAAATACTACATACTCTATGACTCTATTTATATAAAATTCTAGAAAAGGAAAATCTATAGTGATAGATCAGTGGTTGCTAGGCTTTCAGGTAGGGGAAGAAGCTTGACTGCAAAAGGCCACGAGGGAACTTTCTGGAATGTCGAAAATATTTATTCTATGTCATGATTGTGGTTGTGGTTATATGACTGTATACATTTGTCAAATCTTATTGAACAGCACAATTAAAATTAATGAATTTTACTGTATGCTAATCATACCTCAATAAAGCCGGAAAAAAAAGTCATTCTGGAGGAGAGAAATCATTGCCTGCGGAGGGCCATTCCAGGGTGGTGAGTGCATGAGCACTGAAGACACCCGGAGCAGCTGCTGCAATAATCTGGGGGAGGAACGTGCAGGCAGAGAGAGCACGAGGAAGTCAGACTGGGAAACCCCGAGGCAGTTACCCAAACAGCCCACTAATAGCAACTGCAGTTATTCCTCTGGGGAGGAAAGGGGGAGGGGCCATTGCCTTTAAAAAAGAAAAAAAAAAGTCTGCAGTTTTGCCAGGGAGCCGCCTCCTGCCTGACTCTCACATGCTTACCTGGAGGCCATCTATGGGTACGGCCCTCAAGCCCTCAACGCTCACCCTTCTTCTACCCCCTGACCGTCACCCCAGCACCTGCTGGAGACCCTGGCCCTCCCTTCCACTCCTCGGGGCTCTTAATCTATCCAGTTCCATGGGCTGTCTTCCCGCAGCTATAAACAGGCTCTGTCCAGCTTTCCCAGTTATTATTCACTTAGGTGAATGGACACAATTAGATGATCATCCGCAGACTGTCTTCCTGTCATCACTGGCACACGCACACACCCTCACACACAACCACCCACACCACACACACACCACACACACCCTCACACACCCTCACACACCCTCACATGCACACCCTCACACACCACACACACCACACACACCCTCACACACCCTCACACACCCTCACATGCACACCCTCACACACCACACACACCACACACACCCTCACACACGCACACTCACACATGCCCACCCTCACAAACGTACACCCTCTCACACACACCCTCACACACCCTCACACGCACACCCTCACACACCACACACACCCTCACACACGCACACTCACACATGCCCACCCTCACAAACGTACACCCTCTCACACACACCCTTACACACCCTCACACCCTCACACACACAAACCCTCACACACGCACACCCTCACACACGCACACTCATACACACACGCACACCCTCTCACACACACCCTCACACACCCTCACACTCGCACACCATCACACATACGCACACCCTTACACACACCCTCACATTCACACATGTGCACTTGAGTTTTTATTAAATTTGTTTTTGTCCCCTTCAATCCCATCCTCCAACCCGTTGTTCCTCCCTATCTCCTGGGCTCTACGTATTCTGCTCCTTCGGGTCACAGTCCCTGTGAGGGCCGTTCCTGTTGACAGGCGCTTGGCTCCTTTGTCCTTCCCACTGCCCACAGGCTCCGCCATCTGCACATGCACCCCTCCCACACAATCGGGGGCCTCTTTCTCTACGTCCTTGGCTGCCTCCTCTTTGTCTTCCACCCCTTACATATCCTTCAGGGCCCTTTAAATGCCTTTTCCACCTGCCTGCTCCCTCTAGCCCCGCTGCCCAGTGTTAAGTGGGTTGCACCATTTCTCTCCTGGGTGACAGGCACAGCTTCCACCAACCTCCCTGCCTCCACTGTTCTCTGCAGAAGCCCATGTGCTCCTGGGGCAGAGCCCAGGTCCTTCCATCTCTGCAGCCACAGCGCTGGGCCAGCGGCACTTGCAGTTTGGTGAATGGAGGGTTCTGATCATGGGGAACCAGTAGATAGAGAGGGACAAACAGTGTCCCCCCAATCCGCCTCCTGTCCTCTTCTGCCCAGACACTAGGCTGGAAGATCAGGAGCCACAGCTTGGCACTCACAGAGCCCTTTCTGCAAGTCTTAGAGGGACCAGTGGGAGGCGTGCACAGGGGGGCTGCGCTGGCGGGAGTGGGGGCCTGGCACACCCCCAGGTAGATGCCCTGCCCCTGTTAACGCCCAAGGGCAGGGGCTTGAGTGACTCATGTGGGCCTAGCGTGAATCAGCACAGTCTGCCCTTCTTCCCATGGGAGCTGCTGCCCAGCCCCATCTTTCTTGGCCCCCGAGGGGTGGCTGCCCAGGGCCTCTCTCCTGGCACAGTTCCATGTACTGCCTGCCCATGTGGCTCCCAGTTCCTCCTGGGGGTCCTGGCTGAGCAGAGTAGTGCTGGATCCTGATCTGGCTTCTTGCATCCCAGAGGAGACCGCCATGGGGGCCCTGCCTCCAGACTCTTCCCCAGTTTAACAACAGGAAGCGAGGAGTCCAGGGGGCAGAGATTGACACGGGCCTGGCCACATTGCTAGGGGAGGTCCCAGCCTGCTGCTGAGATCTGGCACTGCACAGCCTTGTTCAGGCAGAGAAACTGATAAGGAGATGGTTGCCTGCTCACCCCAAAAGGTTGGCATGGATTCCTCGGCCTAGCTGGCTTTAGACGGAGGGAACAAAGGCTTTCCCAAGGCCCTGCCAGTCCCCAGCCCTGCCCATCTTACCGCCATAGTCCCCCTCAAGCATCAAGTCCCATTGCACAGAAGGGGAAGCTGAGGTGCCAAGAGCTGGGCGGCCTGTTCAAGGTCACACTACTGGGCAGGGGCCAAGCAGGGGCTGGAGCCTTGCTTTCCTATTCCCCAGCCAGGGTCCCCAAATTGTCTGCCAATTGAGGGGAGCCATCTCCTATTCCGTTGATCTGGGTGGCATTAGGAAGGCCTTTTCTATGCCCCTAGATTAGTGACAGCATGTGGTTATTGGGGACAGCATGAGGACCTGCATGCACTGAGGAGATGCAGCTGAAGCGTCAGGCCCAGGGTGCCAGCACTCTGCAGCCTGCCCCCAAGGGGCTCTGCAAAAACATGACAAAGATGTGGGGTGTGATGTGCACCTGTGTGTGCTGTGGGTGTGTGCATGTGTGTGGGTGTGTGGTGTTGGCTGTGCGTACGTGGTGTGGTATGGTGTGCAGGTGCGTGCAGGTGTGTGGTGTGTATGGCTGTGTGGTGGGTGCATGTGTGGGTGTGTGGCGTATGGGAGTGTGTGATGTGTGCATGTGTGTGGTGTGTACTATATGTGTGCATGGTGTGGTGTGTGTGTAGTGTGGCGTATGGATGTGTGTCGGGTGCATGTGTGTGTGGTGTGTGGCTGTGTGCATGTATGTATGTGGTGTGGTGTGGGCGCTGTCTCTGGAAAATTCCCACCCTGTGTTCCCACCACCCTAACAGGGCCGGGAGGGGCCAGGGTGTTGCCAGGCTCTTTGGGCAGGAAGAGGAGGCCTTGGCCACAGGCCGGACTTGGGCCTGGTCCGTGAGGCTGTTTTGGTCTCTGGCTCCACAGGGCAACAGAGAAGACAGACAAACAGGAAGAAAGCAGCTGCCTTGGGCTGGGCTGGGCTGGGCTGGGCTGGGCTGGCCTCGGCTGAGCCAAGCCAGGCCTGGGTGCGGGGGGAGTGGAAAGAGAACTACTGGGATGGGGGCTGGAGGGGGTGTGGGGACAGGGGAAGGAGAGAGGTGTTGGGGGAGGGAGGAGGAGGGCGCAGGTACAGGGAAGGTGCGTCCACACTCATGGCATGTTCAAGAACATGAGCGAGCATCTCTGTGTCGTGTGTTTGTGGTTGTGTGGCTGTATCATGTATGTGAGGCTGTGTGTGGTGGGAGGGAGCCCGTGAGCACACGGAGGTGCCCAGCCCCTCTTCCTAGGACAGGTAGTTACAGGTGGGGCAGGAGGAAGCGGGTGAGGGTGTCCCTGGATCTCACAGGGGTTCATGAAGCCTGGCTTGGCCCCTGCCCCACTCCTCCCTTTCCTGTCCCTCATCTCTGGCCAACTGGGCCCTAATTGGGGAGGAGGAGGGGCCTGCCTGGGCCTGGGAGGGGCCCAGCGAAAGTGTTTTCACCCCTTCCTTGCCTGGGCCCAGCGAGGAGCAGGAGGACCCCCAACTTGGGTAGGGGGCGTGAAGCTCCCACGAAAAAGCAGCGCAGTCCTGGGCCAGACCCACCGCTCTCTGGCCTCAGTTTCCCCACTTATAAAATGGGAATGCTGAACTAAGTGACCTCCCAGAGCACTGCCAGCCCAGACAATCCAACCAGAGGCTACGGCAGTGGGAGGAGGGAGTCCTGGGCCGGGACCAGGGAGGCCCTGGGGAAAGGAAGGGAAACGGGAGGCCAGGAGAGGCCTGGGGGAAAGGGGGAGGGGGAGGAAGTCCCCTCCTGGCCAGGTCACTCCCAGAGGCTGGGCTGGGCCAGGGCGGGGCAGCCGATGGAGAGCAGATCTGAGCACCCAGCCACCTTCACGCCACTGCCCAGCTGCCCAGGAACCCAGGAGCCCAGCCAGGTAAGGGGCTGCGCCTGCCCGCCCCCCTGCCCAGTCCCCAGCCCTCAGATGGTGGCCTCTCTCGGCCTCAGTTGGGGCAGGGGAGTTCTGCGTGTCTGCCTGGGACGCCCACTCCCAAACCCGGGACTCATGGGCTGCCTGGGGGATCCTGGGTTCTGTGCATCCATCTGTCTGACCATCCCACTCAATCTTCCCTGCCCAGGACTGGCCATACTTCCACCGCACACGTGCTGGCATCTCCGTAAGGGCTCCAGTCCAGAGACCCTGGGCCATTGAGCTTGCCCCTCAGGCAGAGGCTGAGTCCGCACACCGCCTCCAGCCCCTCAGAACACCTGCCCTGGCCCCACCATACTCATGGCGTCCACCACTTCCGGTAAGGCTTGCCCCTCCATGAGTCCGGTGGGCAGAGTAGGTTTGATGATTCAGGGAAGCCCCTCTTTCTAAAGACCTCCTTCACCCTCACCTCTGGGTGCTTCTCTCCAGGCTGCCAATGAGCGGGGAGGGGAGCACAGCCCCACTTCCCCGCCAGGGCTGGGGCTGGGGCTGGGGCTGGGGCTGGGGCTGGGGCTGCCCTTCCTTCTAGACTGCATGAGCCCGGGGTGTGTATCCCTCATAACGTGGCTTTCCTGGAGTCCCCTCTGCTACAAGCCAGGAAGTGGGCGTCCGGATGGGGGCAAGGGAGGCAGGCCTGAGTCCCCCTGCACAGCACCCTCTCTAACCAGGCCCTCTTCCCGACCCCTGCCCAGCTGTGCCTGGGCATCCCTCTCTGCCCAGCCTGCCCAGCAACAGCAGCCAGGAGAGGCCACTGGACACCCGGGACCCGCTGCTAGCCCGGGCGGAGCTGGCGCTGCTCTCCATAGTCTTTGTGGCCGTGGCCCTGAGCAATGGCCTGGTGCTGGCGGCCCTAGCTCGGCGGGGCCGGCGGGGCCACTGGGCACCCATACACGTCTTCATTGGCCACTTGTGTCTGGCCGACCTGGCCGTGGCTCTGTTCCAAGTGCTGCCCCAGCTGGCCTGGAAGGCCACCGACCGCTTCCGTGGGCCAGATGCCCTGTGTCGGGCCGTGAAGTATCTGCAGATGGTGGGCATGTATGCCTCCTCCTACACGATCCTGGCCATGACGCTGGACCGCCACCGCGCCATCTGCCGTCCCATGCTGGCGTACCGCCATGGAGGTGGGGCTCACTGGAACCGGCCAGTGCTGGTGGCTTGGGCCTTCTCGCTCCTTCTCAGCCTGCCCCAGCTCTTCATCTTCGCCCAGCGCAACGTGGAAGGTGGCAGCGGGATCACTGACTGCTGGGCCTGCTTTGCGGAGCCCTGGGGCCGTCGCACCTACGTCACCTGGATCGCCCTGATGGTGTTCGTGGCACCTACCCTGGGTATCGCCGCCTGCCAGGTGCTCATCTTCCGGGAGATTCATGCCAGTCTGGTGCCAGGGCCGTCAGAGAGGCCTGGGGGGTGCCGCAGGGGACGCCGGACAGGCAGCCCCGGTGAGGGAGCCCACGTGTCAGCAGCTGTGGCCAAGACTGTGAGGATGACGCTAGTGATTGTGGTCGTCTATGTGCTGTGTTGGGCACCCTTCTTCCTGGTGCAGCTGTGGGCCGCGTGGGACCCGGAGGCACCTCTGGAAGGTGGGTATAGCCGTGGCTAGGGCTGTCAGGGGCCACTTGGGCTTGGCTGCGTGCCCCTGTGCCCCACCAGCCATCCTGAGCCCAACCTGGATCCTCCACCTCCACAGGGGCGCCCTTCGTGCTGCTCATGTTGCTGGCCAGCCTCAACAGCTGCACCAACCCCTGGATCTATGCATCCTTCAGCAGCAGTGTCTCCTCAGAGCTGCGAGGCTTGCTCTGCTGTGCCCGGGGGCGCACCCCACCCAGCCTGGGTCCCCAAGACGAGTCCTGCACCACCGCCAGCTCCTCCCTGGCCAAGGACACTTCATCCTGAGGAGCTGTTGGGTGTCTTGCCTCTAGAGGCTTTGAGAAGCTCAGCTGCCTTCCTGGGGCTGGTCCTGGGGGCCACTGGGAGGGGGACCCATGGCGAATTGGCCAGAGCCTGTGGCCCCAAGGCTGGGACATTGTGTGGCCCTGGACAAGCCACAGCCCCTGCCTGGGTTTCCACATCCCCAGCTGTATGAGGAGAGCTTCAGGCCCCAGGACTGTGGGGGCCCCTCAAGTCAGCTCACTGTGCTGGGTGTAGGAGGGGCTGCAGCAGAGGGCCGAGGAGTGGCAGGAAAGAGGGAGCAGGTGCCCCCAGGTGAGACAGCGGTCCCAGGGGCCCGAAAAGGAAGGACCAGGCAGGACCCAGGGGACCTTCCTGTCTCCGCCTTTCTAATCCCTCCCTCCTCATTCTCTCCCTAATAAAAATTGCAGCTCATTTTCCACATGGCAAGGGGTCTCCTTGGATCAGGGTAACGGTGGGTGTGGAGGCAGCACGGAGACATACACAGACTCCCCACACACACCCACAGTCACGTGCACAGCTCTGGAATCCATGACACAGGCAGCCAAGTCTTCAAAGCTGCAGGATCCCCGGGGAAGCTATTCTCACCTCCAGCACCCACCTGCCCACCCCTGAGACAGAGAGCTGGCTCCCATTGGGGAATCAACACGAGGTCTTTATGAATCACCACCCAGCCCTGCCAGGCATCTGAGCAAGGGCACCCACCACCCAGCAGCCACTGATCAGCCTTCCACAAAGCTGCAGAAGAGGGCTTTCCCCAGCATCCTTCCTCAGCTGCCTCCAAAAGGGGCCTGGGCCAGGGCTGAGGGGCAGGCAGGATGTGGAGCGGGCATCCGTGTATGCGCGGCCCCATCCCACCTCTCTGCACAGGGTGAAGTGCAGGCACCCTGCACTTGCTGGACAGGGCTGGAGAGAAGCAAGGGGGCTGGGGAGAGTGGCCAGTCCAGCAGGTAGCCGCCAGGGGCATGCATCTCCAGCAGCAGCACCTCAGTGTGGCTTGGGGGTTGTGTCTAGGCCCTGGGGATGGGATGCTGAGGGTGAGGCTGGGGCCCCAGGGCCCCGGGAGAAGCCTTTGTTCCTGCCCAGGCGGCTGCTGGCCGGTGCCTTTGGGCTTCGGGGCCGAGGACTGGGAGAGGTGGTAGATGCTGGCCCAAGGCCCTGGCGGACAGAGGTTTTTCCCAAGAGCTCCTTAAACACAGAGTCCATGTTCTGTGCCACAGCCTAGTGGAGGGGAAAGAAAGGGAGCGTGACCAGTGAGTTCCCCCCACTGACCCTGCCCAAGACCCACCTGAGTTCCTCCCACTCCCAAAGCAAGTCCCTCAGCCTCCAGGTCACTCTCCCCCACTTTGCACCTGGCATCCCTCCTGCCCCTTTTGGTGTCTCTGTCACAGTCTCCTCTGAGGACAGCAATTCCTCGGTTTAGCCCGGAAGTGAGGACCCCCCTCTTCTCGCCCCCACTCTTTCCCTGGCAGAGATCACAGCCCCCTGCCCATGGCCCCAGGGACCGCCAGCATGCAGGGACTCCCAGGTCAATGTCCTCCCATGGCGTCTCCTGGCTGCCCTGTCCCTGGCTCCCGCTCCTGCTCCTGCGTGTCTACCCGACCTTCCCTGGGCTCCCTGGGCCTGGGGACTTGGCCACACCTGGGACACCCACATGTTCTCGGGCTCTCTCCTCCTTGGGCTTAGCAACTGTCCCCCGGGCTTCCACGTTCAGCCCGACAGTGTTCACAGGGCCCATGGTACAGAGCACGGAGCAGGGTCCCCCAGGTTGTGCGCTTCCCAGGGCCACATCTTGAGCCTTCGCTCTGCTCCTTCAAGAGCCACTGCTGCCCCACCCCAATCCCCGACCAGCCACCCCCTCCTGCCTCCCTGCCATCTGTCCCTTTCATCCTCCCTGGCGTGCCAAGCGCCTGCCATGGCACCGCCTGTTACCTAGCCCAGCTACAGATGCCAGCCTTGAATCTGCCCTGGAGTCCCTTGCCTCTACCAGGTAAATAGCCTTAACTCAGCCCTGCCACTCCCTGCTCTGAAGCCGAACATGAATCCCAACGTGCAAGCCCCAGGCTCCAGCCAGGCCAGGGGTCTTCTGTCCCTCTCATCCCTGCCTCCGTAGCCGTCCCTCTCCATCCCCACCCGCCCTCACGTCTTCCTTCCTGCCCTCCACAGGCTCTGCCTTGGGCCTGTGTGGCTGGCGGCAGGTTCCCCTTCCAAGGGGAGGCAGAGATCCCCCAGGACAGATGTCCCACACACCCACTCTCACCTTATCCACCTCCACGTGTTGCTCTGGGGAGGCTGGGACCAAGCAGCGTCGTCTGTGTCCAGAGGGTCCCGCGGCCTCGGGTGAGGTGCATGGCTCTGGCCTGCAGGACAGACGGGGAGCCTGGTAGGGGCCCTGGGAAGTCCCTGAGCTAACTGGGCAGTGGCTCCTACCATCCTGGGGTGTGGCCAAGGAAAGGAGGCTGGCCCAGTGGTCCCCAAGCTCCTCTAGAGCCTCTCCCTGTCACAAGCTGGGTCATTCTGTCACGTCCTCATCTGCCAACTCCTCCCCCTCCCACAGGGCCAAAGCCTGACCCCAGTCCCCTCTGGCCTAGAACAGCACACGTGTGGGCCCCCCTGAGCCCCGTCTTCGTGCTCACCGGTGGACCAGCTCTGATGCCAGGAGGCCCTCGGGACTGCTCCCAGACTCCCCTGCAGTCTGCGGCCCTGCGCCCACCACCTGCTTCTCTGTCCTGCGGTGGGAAGGACCGGCCTGTTTCGAGTGCTCCTTCCCTGCACGGGGTCCAGAGCCAGCAGCCTCCGTGCCAGCCAGAAGTGGTCAGAGAGGCTTTATTGTCTGGCCCAGCCCAGACCTTCAGAATCTAACTTGGGGTCCGGGGAGGGGTGGATGAAGGGGAGGTGCGGAGACTCCGGGAGCCCTGGGGCCCGAGGGCGCGGCTCACTCACCCCGTGGGCAGCATGATATACTTGTGGGGGATGAGGCCCCGCATGCCATTGTGCTCCCCCCGCCACCAGTCGCTCGAGGCCCTCTCGTGCAGCCGCAGTACGTCCCCCCGCCGGAAGCTCAGCTCCTGGGCTGTGCGGCCCGTGTAGGCAAAGCAGGCCACAGCCTCCACGACCCCCTCCAGGTCTGGGGAGGAGAGGGGGTCCAAGCTGTGGGAGGGGGTGCGGACACTAGGGTGGGGACAGGGTGGGGCTCTCTGCCCATCACCCTCACCATCCTCCTGTGCGGGCATCTCAGCTTCCAGCTCCGGCTCGTTGTCTGCCCCCAGGATCTCCAGCTGGGCGTCCCTGAGGTTCAGGGCAGAGCGAGGCAGATGAGGGGGGCTCTTCTCCAGTGGACCCCCCAGTCCCCTCGGCAGCACCAAGGGTGTACCCCAGGCAGCTGGCGGAAGGCGGTGCCATGCACTTCTCGTAGACAGGGCCAGGCAGCGAGGTCAGGGGCGGGAAGACCCGATCGGGCTGCACTATGAGCGTCTGCACCAGCTGGTTCACCCGGCCCTGCAGTGCCACCGGGTCCTGCCCAGCGGGCACCGGTAGCAGCGTGGGCCCGAAGCACACGGCCAGGTTGTAGGGGTCCATCATGTTCTCATCACTGTACTGGGCCAGGCTGGGGGAACACGCACATCACAAGCAGAGAGCCCGCACCCCGAGTCCCCTTGTCCCCTCGACCCCCGGCCCCCACCCCAGCACTCGCCCCACAGTACTCACTGGTTGAGGAAGGTGAAGAGGTAGCGCAGAACCACCAGCACCGGCGCGGGCAGCCGCCACAGCAGGCGGCTCACGTGCTCCACCCTCTCCGCCGTGGCCTCCAGCTCTGTGGCCAAAGCCGCCCACAGAGAGCCGCGTGAGTGGGGCTGCCCTAGCAAGTGTCCTACCCCCGCCGGCTTCAGGCCCCGGCCTCACCCGAAGAAGCCAGCAGCTCGCCGAACAGGTCTGGGGGGAAAAGTGGGGGCTCCAGGCTCCGGAAGTAGAGCTTCAGCACCCCGGCCACCGAGTCCAGGTCATGGGCAGTGCAGCCCTCCACCAGTGGGTCCTCCCCTGCAGATGGGCGAGTGGTGCGGTAGGGGGAGGAAGCTGGTGACATCTGCCCGAGCCCCCACCCCCGCCCGCCCTGCCCGTCCCCACCTCTCTCGAAGGCATCACGGATCTCTGAGACCCGGAGCTGGGCACCCGATACCCGGAAGATGCCTTCATGCTGCAGGCCTGTGGGAGAACAAGGAGCTGGTGGGCACTGAGCATCTTCCCCAGCCCCTCCAGGATGGCCTCCCATGCCAGGTGCTGGGAGCTGGGTGTTGGGTGCCAGGACATCGGGAGGGGCTGGGTCCTGCTTACCGTTGAGGTTGATGAAGCGAATGCAGCTCTCCACCACCAGGGGCACAGGCTGGCCTGAGCTCTGGGGACAGAGGGTGTTTACTTCACCATGGACACAGCATGCCCTGTGTTGTCATTCAATTGCTTTTTTTTTTTTTTTTTTTTGAGACAAAGTCTCACTCTGTCACCCAGGCTGAAGTGCAGTGGCGTGATATCGGCTCACTGCAGCCTCAACTTCCTGGGCTCAAGTGATACTCCTGCCTCAAGCTCCCCAAATGGTGAGATTACAGGCATGAGCCACTGCACCAGGCTGAGTGCTTTTATTTTCTCTCAAGAACACATCATCGTTGTTGGCATAGAGGCCTAGCACACCGTTTGTTAGATCCACTCCTAGGTGTCTGATATTTTTGATGAGGTTTTAGGCAGTGCCTTACATTTTATTTGCAAATTGTTGCTGGAATATAAAAATGCAATTGAATCCTGTACACCAAACTTGAATCGAGTAACATTTCGAAACTCAAGCTGGGTGTGGTGGCTCATGCCTGTAATCCCAACACTTTGGGAGGCCAAGGCAGGAGGATCACCTGAGGACAGAAGTTCGAGACCAACCTGACCAACATGGTGAAACCTCATCTCTACTAAAAATATAAAAATTAGCTAGGTGTGGTGCACACAGCTACTTGGGAGGCTGAGGCATGAGAATTGCTTGAACCCCAGCAGGTGGGAGGTGAAGGTTGCAGTGAGCTGAGATCGTGCCACTGCACTCCAGCCTGGGCAACAGCGCAAGAACCAGTCTCAACAAATAAAAAAAAAGAAAAAAGAAAGAAACTCAAAGTGTTCGTTTGAAGAATCTGTTGATTCTTTTGAATATTCTACACACATAACCACATCACTGAAAATGACGATATCAGTTCTGATCTTCTGGTATTCTCCATGCCTGGCCCCCTCTGATGCTTGCTTGCTTCTTTTCTTTTCTTTCTCTCTTTTCCTTCCTTCCTTCCTTCCTTCCCTCTCTCTCTCTTTCTTTCTTTCTTTCACTGGGATTACAGGCACGTGCCACCATGCCCGGCTAATTTTTGTATTTTTAGTAGAGACGGGGTTTCACCATGTTGCCCAGGCTGGTCTCGAACACCTGAGCTGAAGTGATCTGCCCACCTCAGCCTCCCAAAGAGCTGGGATTACAGGTGTGAGCCACCGTGCCTGGCCCCCTCTGATTCTTTCTGATCTCAGTATTAGTTTTCTGATCTTTCTTGCTTCCCCTTATTTCACTGTCCAGGACCCCCAGTATCATGCTGGCCAGAAGTCACAGGGGAGAAGCTCTCAATATCTCGCCCCTAAAAATGCTGCTGCCCCAGGTTTTCTATACGTTCCCATTACTAGTTAAGGATGCTCCCTTCAATCAGCGGAGGCTATAGGGGAGCCCAACAGTGGCCTGGAAGAGGCCCACCCAGAAAGGGACAGTTGATGACTGATTGAGAGTGGAGGGCCCTGGGATCAGGCAGCTGCTCCGGCCACTGAGGTGATCCAGAGCTGAAAAAAGACCAGCATGTACAGATGGGCTGGCATGTTGGGCAAAGCAAGTACCTGGATAAACTTCTCCATGTCTCCCCCAAAGAGTCTCTGGTTATACTGGGAGCTGGGGCGGGGGTGGCGGCTCTTCTGGAATTTTCTCTGCGTGTACTGGGTCCTGCGGTGAATGGAAGCTGGCTCTGAGGGGGCCAGGCGTGGAGAATAGGGTGTCCCACCCCCCCAGCCCAGCCAAGCAGGCCTCTAATTCTCTGAAGTTATTCCACAATCCAGTGCGAAAACTGGGAAAGTGAGGCCCAGGGGATTGGGCAGCTGAGCTGGGCCCCAGGGAGAGAAGAGATGGCGGACCGTCGCAGGGCCCCAGCTCCTCAGAACATGCCAGCCCCTCAGGAAGGACTCACCAAGACATCTCCTGCTCCTCCTTGTCACCTGTGGGGTGGGAAAACATTGGTCTGCCTCTCAGGCCAGGGGTCTTCAAGGCATCCCAGAGGGAAAGGTGTGTATAAGAGCCAAGAACAGGCGAGAGGGGAGGACCATGGGCTAGATAGGGTCCCGGGCAGGGGAGAGGCGGGGAAGGAGACAGCACTGGGCCCACCTCGCTGAAGGGCCTCCTGCAGCTTCTCGTGCTTGGCCTGCAGCTTGGCGAGGATGCTCCGTCCACTCAGATACTCCTGGAGCTTCTGGGCAGCCCCAAGAAGAGCCCCAAGTGTTAGCCCTGGCTTGAGCCCCTCCCTCTGCCCCAGCAACGCCCCCACGGGTCTCGCCCACCAGCCCAGCCCTCCCCACCGTGAGGTAGAAGGTTTCCGTCTCCTGCTGCTGGCCGCGCCTCCGGCCCGCCTGCCGGCTGCCTGGGTCTGAGCTGGTGGACTTGAGGGACTCGGTGGAGGGGCTGGTCTGGAAGGAGTCAAGCACATCCCCGTCATCCGAGGCCACCACCTCCAGCAGGGCCTGCAGTGTCGCCTTCAGAGTCTTGTTCACCTGCAGTGGAGACCACACCAGGGTGGTAAGAGGTGGGGGATAGGGAGGGAGACAGGAAGTCCAAGTCAGAAGGAAGGGGCCAAAGGGAGGAGGGCAGGCAGGGCAGCCACTTCCAACAGCAGGCTGTACAGGCTCCAGGCCCTCGTCTCCCTCTAACCCCCGGTGGGCTGCCCAGACCTCCTCCGTCTCAATGGTCTGTCGGTCCAGGCGGCTCTGGATATTCTGGGCTCTGGGCAGAATCTCGTCCCGCAGCTCCATTTCAACGCAGATCTCAGCCACCTGCAGAGGGCGGCGGCCAGGGGGGCTAAGGGCTGGGCTTGGGCAGTAGGTGCCAAGATCCCCAGGGCATAAGGGAAGCAAGCACCGTTTTGTGGCCTGGCGGCCGGGCACAGGACCACCAGCCCAGCCCAGACGCTCAGCTGAAGAATGGCAGAAGTGAACACACACGTCCAAACCAAGACTTGTCCACAGAGGTTCATGGCGGCACCACTCATCCAACTGACGGATGGCTAAACTCAGCGCGGTCTACCCACAGAATGGAAGAGGATTCAGCCACGAGAAGGAATGAATCCACTTGTGTAAAGTGTCCAGCCAGGCAAATCCATTGAGACAGGAAGCAGAGTGGGTGCCAGGGGCTGGAGAGGGGAACGGGGAGTAGTGGCTAATGGCTCCTTTAGGGGGTGACAAAAATGTTCTGGAATTACATGGTGATGGCTGCACAACCACCGAATTGTACACTTTACAGTGGTGAATTTCATGGTATATGAATCATACCTTAATAAAACTTTTTATTTAAAACAGAATGGTGGCCCTGCGCGGTGACTCACGCCTGTAATCCAAGCACTTTGGGAGGCTGAGGCGGATGGATTATCTGAGGTCAGGAGTTGGAGACCAGCCTGGCCAACATGGTGAAACCCTGTCTCCGCTAAAAATACAAAAAATTAACTGGGCATGGTGGCGTGCGCCTGTAGTCCCAGCTACTCGGGAGGCTGAGGCAGGGGAATCACTTGAACCCAGGAGGCAGAGGTTGCAGTGAGCCGAGATGGAGCCATTGCGCTCCAGCCTGGGCGACAGAGTGAGACGCCATCTCAAAATAAAATAAAATGAAATAGAATGGTAAGGAAGACTGGGGTCCGAGACAGAACAGGGAGGGCCCAGCCCCACCTCTTCTAGGGAAAGGAGTGGACAGAAAAACTGCTCACTCTAACTGGGTAGACATAAATTTCCCTGTGGCAAGATGAGAGCAGCTTGCCTCATGGGCAGAGTGGGAGCCAACGCTTTAGAAAGGAAGGACTTACTCTTTTAAGCATGTAAACATCTAGAAAGTTGACATCACAGTTAAAATTGAGAGTGAGGATTCGGCTGTGGCTAAACACTTGCCCTGCTCTCCATCTCCATCAAGCCCTGCCGTACAGGACTGCACGAAGGCGCAAGTCATAGAGAAGAACGTAAGGCCATTTTGAGATGGGCTCCAACATGGCTGACCCTTGAGGACATGGGACTCAGCGAAAGGAGCCAGTCACAGAAAGGCCCGCACTGTAGGATTCCACTCCTGTGAGGGGCCTCAAAGGAGAGCCGTGAACTCTGTAGAGAGGACAGTGGAAGGGTGGGTGCCAGGGGCTGGGGGGTGGGGAGTTGGGGTTGAACGGGTCCAGAGCTTCAGTTTGGGAAGACGAACAAGTTCTGCGGCTGGATGGTGGTGATGGCTGCACAGCACCGTGAATGTGCTTCTGCCCCTGGGCCGCACACTTAAAAATGGTGAACGTGGTATGTTTTATGCTATGTGTATTCTGCCACACCTTTTTTTAAAAGTCCATCTAGGTTGGACTGGCTCACACCTGCAATCACAGCACTTTGGGAGGCCGAGGCGGGTGGATCACTTGAGCACAGGAGTTTGAGACCAGCCTTGGCAATATGGTAAAACCCTGACTCTACCAAAAATACAAAAATTAGCCTGTCTCATAACCTGGTCTCAAATAAATAAATAAGTAGATTAAAAATAAAATAATTGTTTTTAAAGTACAAATCTTAGCCACGCATGGTGGCATGCACCTATAGTCCCAGCTACTCGGGAGGCTCAGGTAGGAGGATGACTTGAGCCCAGGAGTTGGAGGCTGCAGTGAGCTATGATCACACCACTGTACTCCAGCCTGGACAACAGAGCCAGACCCTCTCTCTAGAGAAAAAGTAAGTCTATCCATACCCTAGGGAACACTGAAATTTTATCCCTCCCCTAAAGTCACATGATCAGCAGAAAACTAACGATTTGCTCTCTGGAAAGGATATAGCAGGGATTTTCGACTCAGGGACAAAAGCAAGAAAACAGAGCAAATGCAGGAACAGGAGAAAACAAAAAACATTTCAGGCCGGGAGTGGTGGCTCATGCCTGTAATCCGAGCACTTTGGGAGGCTGAGGCAAGCAGATCACCTGAAGTCAGCAGTTCGAGACAAGCCTGGCCAACATGGTGAAACCCTGTCCTACTGAAAAATAAAAATAAAAGGGTTGGGCATGGTGGCCCACGCCTGTAATCCCAGCACTTTGGGAGGCCGAGGCGGGCGGATCACCTGAGGTCAGGAGTTCAAGACCAGACTGGACAATATGGCGAAACCCTGTCTGTACTAAAAATACAAAAATCAGCCAGGCGTGGTGGTGCACACCTGTAGTCCCAGCTACTCGGGAGGCTGAGGCAGGAGAATTGCTTGAACCTGGGAGGCGGAGGTTGCAGTGAGCCGAGATTGCGCCACTGCACTCTAGCCTGGGCAACAGAGAAAGACTCTGTCTCAAAAATAAATAAATAAATAAAATAAATTAAATTTAAAAAATTAAAAAATTAGCCAGGTGTGGTGGCAAGTGCCTATAATTCCAGCTACTTGGGAGGCTGAGGCAGGAGAATCACTTGAACCCAGGAGGCGAAGTTTGCAGTGGGTCAAGATCATGCCACTGCACTGCAGCCTGGGCGACAAGGGGGAAACTTCATCTCAAAAAAAAAAAAAAGAGTTTCAGAAAGATTCAAGAAGTACTGTATTCATGAAATAAGAATAAAGGGTTGGCCGGGCACAGTGGCACAGCTGTAATCCCAGCACTCTGGGAGGCCAAGGCAGGCCAACTGCTTCAGCCCAGGAGTTTGAGACCAGCCTGGGCAACATGGTGAAACTCCCTTGCTACAAAATATAGAAAAATTAGCCTGGCATGGTAGTGCAGGCCTGTAGTCCCAGCTACTTGGGAAGCTGAGGTGGGAGGACCAGAAGGTTGCATCTGCAGTGAGCTGAGATCACATCACACCCCTGCACTCCAGCCGAGGGGACAGAGTGGGACCCTGTTTCAAAAACAAAACAAAACGAAGAATACAGACATTTTCAGATGTACAAAGTCAGAAAACCCTTGGTGAAGGCATCCACCAAAACAAGGGTATCAAACTAAGAAAGCTGCTGCCGTGGAATCCGGAAACAGAGCACTGGGCAGAAGTGAAGCACTCCAGACTGGAAGGCTCTGGGGGAGGGTGCAGAGGAGAAGGTCAACCTCACAGGTGCCTGGTGTGGAGGACAGTGCTGGGACGAGGTAGCGATCAACTTCTAGCAATGGGCATGTTCTAGCAAGCAGCATTCCTGAGGCAAGAGAGTTATAAATTCCAGAAGAAAAGGAAAAATTGTCCAAGGAAGGACATGTGATCCTAATACAGTACATGGCTCAGCTGCCAACAGTACCTGTTGTCATGGTGACTTAAACATTGAATGTTAATTTAGCCAAAAATTCTGGGATAAACCCACTGGGAGAACAAGATGCAGGGAAGCGTGTGGTGGCTGTGAGAGATGCTGGTGGCACTGGGTTGTCATTGGCCAATGGAAAATGGCTGCTTGACGCCGGGAGGTGGGTGGCTGTTTCTGGGAGTGGGAGCTGGGAACGGGAGGGGTGGGTTAGGGAGCAGCTGTGACGCCATCGGAAGCCCTGGTGATGCCGGACTCTTCGTAAAGTTCCAAGTCGGCCTGAAAGGGGCCCAATGTAATCCCAGGTCATTGCCAATGCCCATCAGGATAAACTGCTGCAGGAAAAACTAGCTCGAGGGAGAAGGATAAAAAAGCCCCATTCCATCTTACTGCCAAGTTTGTGTCAGGAAATTTAAAAACACAGAGAAACCAGCCTAGAACAATGTACGGGCAGCTACACAGCTGCCTGCTGCATGGTTTGAACAGTTAGTGTCTTGCCCTCCTTGGCCATTGCGGGGGTACACCCTTGGAGTGAGGCTGCAAATGGAAGTGGGACACTGCCTGAGACCACGGAGAACTTGAATTCCTGAGCAAAGTGTGGGTCAGTGAAGGCCAGAGAATGCCGAGCCCAGCAGGGGGTGACCCTCACCTCATCCCCGTCATGGGGGTGGTAGTCAAAGCGCAGCGGGGGACAGAAGACGGTAGCATGCACCTCGAGAACCTTGGCCTTGTCCCCTGGAGGATCCAGGGCCTCCACAGCTTCTTCCAGGCTGCTCAGGCCCTGGACTTGGGAGGCTTGGGTGCGGCTTTCAGCGGCCATGTAGCTCCGGAGCACCTGCCCCAGGGCCAGGTGGAACCCTGTGTCACAGCACTAAGGAGGAAACAAGGAGATGCTTGGGTGGGTCCTGGAGCCACAGCTTCCCAGCCCCGGGGCACCAGGCACCTTTTCCCACCTGCCCACCAAGGACTCACGTCCATGAGGTCCAAGACGTCATGCAGGTAGTAGTTACTGACAGCGGCGTTGACACTGGCCAGGCTAAGCAGGTACTCGTTGCGCGCCTTTGTGCACTTGAGTTTGTGCTCCATGAACTTGGCCTGCCGCTACTCAAGACAATGCAAGTGTGCCAGGCTCACGCACATGGCCAGCCCCTATCTCTGGCCTTTCATGTAATGCCCATCGCCTCCCCTCCCGCTGTGGACAACTACACCTGAACCGGTCAAGCCCAGAAGTCCTGCTGCCTTCCCCACGCCACAGTCCACAGTGTGCTCAGCCCTGTGCCAGGAGGTGGCTTGATTCCCCGGCTGTTCACCCGCCAATGCTGGCGCCGCCCACTGCGCTTCCGCCACTTGCCTTGGTTCGAGCCACAACATTCCCCACAGAACTATTCACAGATACCTGATGAGTGGAAGGCACGCACATAGGTGCCTCTGCGGGGGCCAGAGCTGAGGGGGAACCTGCTGGCACCTGGGTTCTAAAACTGGCACTCTATTTTTTTTTTTTTTTTTGAGACAGAGTCTCGCTCTGTCACCCAGGCTGGAGTACAGTGGCGCAGTCTTAGATCACTGCAACCTCCGCCTCCTGGGTTCAAGTTATTCTCCTGCCTCAGCCTCCCAAGTAGCTGGGATTACAGGCACCCGCCATCATGCCCGGCTAATTTTTGTATTTTTAGTAGAGATGGGGTTTCACCATGTTGGCCAGACTGATCTTGAACTCCTGACCTCGTGATCCACCCACCTCGGCCTCCCAAAGTACTAGGATTACAGGCATGAGCCACCGCGCCTGGCTAAAGCTGGCATGCCAGGGAGACCTTCCCCCAACACAGCCAAACTCTGTCATTTCCCCTAAGAACACCTGAGATGCCCAACTCCCTCCTCTGCTCCCAGAGTCCCAGAGACCGTCACTCTCAGCCACGCACAGCCTGGTGGCTCCATCCAGGCATTTCCCAACCTCCCCACTCTCTGTACTGAGCTCACCTCGAAGGCCCTTTCTCCGTGCGTGTCACCCCATCACCCACCCTAACTGTCTTCTTGCGGAATGGCTGGCGGAACAGCAGAGCTGCAGGGGCCCCGCTCGGAGCGTGGAGAGGCTGTATGGGGCTGTCCAGGGCCGGGCGACTGTGTTCCCCGCTCTCTTAGGCCCTGGGAGCCTTCCGTATGGAATCCCTGGAACCTGATGGCACTGTCCTGCCACTCCTGCCCTCCCTTGCACCCAGCCCTGGCTTCCCCCTCAGCACAGCAGGTCCTAGTTAGGGCCCATGGCCCGTAGGCCTGCGTCTGAGGTGCCCTCCAGGCCCACCTTCTCCACCAGCCGCCCTCCCTTCTTGAGGGAGCTCTTGCGGAGGGGCCCTGCCTCAGTGGCACCAGCGGTGGTGTTGGGGACACTCCGGCCTGCCCGCTTCTCCTCCTGTCGCTCGGCCTCCCGGAGCTTGGCCTCGGCATTCACGCTCTCCATGTGATATGCCTGGTACGTCTTCTTGGCCTGCAGGGCGACCCAAAGCAAGGTGGTGCTGCTGAAGGCCACGGCTGGGCTGGCCCCCAACCCTCCACCCCTGCCCCTCTGGAACTTGGACCTCAGAGCTGGGCGATCCCATGTGAGCACTTAGCCTAACGCCCTGTGCCTAGGGAGAGAGGGCCTTTGCCCCTAGGTGCCTGCTTCTCCCTGAGCCTGGCTTGGGGTGATGTGATGGTCTGGGGATGTTCCTCCCCCGCTGTGAGTGGCATTTCTCCCTGGACCATTGGGGCAGGCCCCTCCCCAGCCCTTTCCTCACCGTCTGGAGCTCTGAGACCACCTCCAGGAGCTCATCCTGCAGCTGCTGCTCCAGATCCCTGCTCTAGAGGCAGAGGCAAGGGTGAGCACGGCACTGCCCAGAGCAGCCCCGCCAGGCACTGGAAGCTCTGCCCAGCTCAAGCCCCATCTGGGGGGCACACAGGTTCGCTCTGCCTGCTCCCCACCTGGCCTCCAGTGCCTTCCCAGCCACAGTGACTCCTGATCCCAAAGCCTCGAACACTTCCCGTGGCCCAGGATGAGAGCCTCACCTTCTTGACCAGGCGTCCCACGTCCTCTGCAATGTGACTCAGGCGCTGGGCCAGGGGCCCGGCCAGCACCTCGCTCAGGGCCGCGCTCTCCCGGCTCTGCTGCCGCGTGTGCTGCAGCAGCACTGCCCAGCAGTGCAACGGCGACAGGAGGGACGGCTCCTTCCTGGGGGTAGAGGGGCACTGAGACCTGGGAGCGGAGCTTGGGCCCTGCCGTGGCCCCCCTGCCAGCACATCACCTACCGGAAGCTTTGGTGCTCCCGGCTGCTCCCCAGGCGGCCTCCACGGCTGGAGAAGCGCTCGGCCAGCTTTTCCAGGCCCCGGGAGTATTCCAGCTCCACCTCAGCGCGGCGCCGCATGAACTCTGCCAGTTCCTGCAGCAACTCCCGCCGCAGCTCGCCCTGCAGCTCCAGGCAGCGCAGCTGCTCGCTCAGCTGCCAGCGCATCTCTGTGGGGGGAACCATGGCTTAGGCCTGGCCAGCACGCCCTGCCTTGGTCAGCCAGGCCAGCATGGGATGGGAGAGGCAGAGACACACAGACCCCAGTCCCATTGGCTCTGAGGGCTCCTTCGGACCCAGCCTAGGCTGAGGGCAGGAGCTAAGAGGGGAGGAAAGAAGCTAGGCCCCTGCAGGCAGATCTGGCCTCAGCCGTCCAGCCGACCTCTGTGCTAAGGCCAACAGATGGCCGGAGCCACCCAGTTGAGGGGGAAGGGGAAGGGTGTCCCAGAGAGAGGGGAGAGCCACGCAAAGGCCCAGAGTGAGAGGGAGCAAGGCCGCCCTGGGAAGGGTGAAGCCATTCATGGTGGGTGGAACACAAGGCTGCCCAGCCCTGTCTCGCCCCAGCGCCAGCCAGGCACCTTTCAGTTTGGCTTCCTGTCTCTCCCTCATTCCTGGAAAGCCTCTGAATGGTTTCCCCTGCGACTTCCTTTCCCCCGGTACCCAGGCTCTGGGAGGTGGCAGCCTCCCTTGCAAACACACGGATACACAACACACAGATCACAGTGCTGCTCAGGACAAGCCTGCAGCGATCTCGCACTCTCAGTGGCTGGGGAACCCTGCCCTCAGGCCCCAGGGGAAAGGACAGTCCACAGTGAGGGCTGGGCGCCAGGGAGAGCTGATCCGGCCTTGTAAGTGAAAGAATGGGGCAGGGAGCTAGCCCCCATCTTCTGACCCCACTTCTGACTCCCAATCACCCCTTGCCCCACCTGTGCATTCCCCCACCCTGCAGAGAGAGTCACACCCAGGGCCCCATACTGCCGGCCTTTTGACACCCTATCACTGGCTTGATTTGGCAACGCTGCTTCCCCCACACAGGCCTGAAGCAAAGAAGTGCCTGTCCAGCAAGTTTAAGCAACCTGCGGAAGACACTTTTGCCACCTCCTGAGTGCCCGTCCCGAATAAATAAGATGCTAGCTCAGCTTCTGGCCAGCAGGCTGCCCACCTACTTATCTCCATCCACAGCCCCAGGGAGGGATATGAATTGATTTCTTCATTCAGCAGAATGTTGATTATGCACCCATTCTGTGGCAGGCACGTTTTAAATACAGAGGCAAAGAGGGTTGACCAAGTGTCTGCCCTCTTGGAGCTGGGATTGGAATGGGGCACGGACACATACCAGAATGCCTAGGAGTGATGGGTGCTGAGAAGATGAACACACAAAGCAAGGTCAGAGCCGGGGATGGGTGGGGACAGGGAGGACCTCTTTTTAAAGGAGGGTGGTCGAGAACAAGCCACATCGTTGGAGCAGAAGGCTGGAGCTGGCCGTGCGTGGGCAGTAGGGGGAGTCCGAGAGACCGGTAGGGACAGATGGCACAGAGCCCGTGGTCTAGGCAGAACTCCCAGCTGGACTCCGAGTGAGAGAGGAGCCACAGTAGTGGGGTGATGTGGTCCGGCTTCGTTTTCAGGGCCTCCTCACACTGCCAGGTGGAGCCCAGGTGGCAGCTATTGCGCTAGTCCAGGCAAAAGACGGCAGGGATTCAGACCAGCAGCAGCGAGGGAGGACTCCGCTGAGAAGAGCTCAATCCCGTTGGACTTCTGTCCCGCCAGTGACTTCCCAGGGGCTGTTGCATGGGGACCCTGTGGGTTTGGCCTGCCCAGCATCCCTACCTCCTCCCCTGATCTCCTATTGGAGAATGTCCCCTCCCTAGTCTCAGCCTCCTTGACTCCAGGTGCCCCAGCCCTGGCTGCATGCATCACCCATCCCTCTGTCCGTCCACTCCCTGCCCCCACCAGACTAGCCAGGTGAGGGACCCAGGAGCCTGATCCTTCCAATTGAATTACCAAACAGGAGAGCTCTTCCCACCAGCAGATCAAGCTGGGTAAGTGGAAGCCTGGGACAGGGAACCTCCCGACAGAGCAGGGCAGAGCCCACGATGCCAAGTGAGACAGATGGAGAGTGTCTTCATCCTATCCGAGGCTGGCCTCCTGTGGTTAACTTGTCAGCTCCAAGGCCACGTGGGGTGGGTGCTAATGCCATTTGAAATCAGGAGAGTCCTCGCTGAATCGGTTTAACGTTTTGTTTTGATTTTTTGTTTTGAGACGGAGGATGTTGCCCAGGATGGAGTACAGTGGCGCCATCTTGGCTCACTGCAACCTCCGCCTCCCGGGTTCCAGCGATTCTCCCGCTTCAGCCTCCCGAGTAGCTGGGACTACAGGTGCACACCACCACACCCAGCTAATTTTTGTATTTTTAGTAGAGACAGGGTTTCATCATGTTGGCCAGACTTGGTCTCGAACTCCTGACCTCAGGTGATCCGCCCGCCTCGGCCTCCCAAAGTGCTGGGATTAAAGACGTGAGCCACCACGCCTGGCCCAGTTTAACATTTTTTGATAAAAGTAAGTTTCATTTCATTCCAGAAAGGTGTTAGACGACTGCTCACCTCACTGGCCCTCTGGAGCCTGCCCTGCCCTGCTTCCCCCAGAGGAATACAACCCCTGGGGACTTACGACAACTGAACAGTGCAGAAGGAACCAGCAGAGGGAACCGCTGCCTTTCTTCATCACTGCCGGCAGCAAAAGCTGACTGGAAGCCATGTCCCAGTCCAGATCCGGGCATGCACACCGGCTGGTGTTGAGCAGGAAACTTGTGAATTGCAAGTTGATTGCATTGGTGGCTTTCCTGGCAGAGCTTTCGGATCTCAGTTCAGACAAACTCGTCAGCACACCCTGTTCTGACCTCCCCCTAAACTAGGGCTGGCCCTCTTCCGACCCCTTCTTGGCACCGTGCACTTTCCCTTTGTAGTGCTTATTATCATAATGGAAAGTCTACGTCTCCCCCACTAGACCCGTGAACCGTGTGAGGGCGGGGTGGGCGCTGACGCCATTTGAAATCAGGGGAGTCCTCATTGAATCATTGTTTTTACTCTGGGTAAAAAGCCAGGGCTGGAAGGGCTGGAGTCGGGGTTCTCTCCTGTACAGCAGTATACTCCCAGGGCCTGGGACATCACAGATGTATAGGAAACATCTAGCAAAAGGAGAGCTGGAATCCACGTCTGCCTGAATTACAGAGCTGGGCCCCAGGCCCCACCAGCACTTCCTGTGAGCAAGGCATTTCGTCTCACTTCTGCTGACAAGCAAAACAGAAGAGAAGATGGTCTCCAAAACCACTGCTATGCTGACCTTTGAGAATTTAGGGTGTCAAGACAGTGACCCCGTTTTGTAGCATGGTAGGAAGTTTTTCCAGGGTGTGGGATGCAGACCCAGAGCAAGTGAGGAACCCTTAGAGAGTCTTGCTCAAAACCCCAACTTTTCA
This sequence comes from Pongo pygmaeus, assembly GCF_028885625.2. Classification (NCBI taxonomy): domain Eukaryota; kingdom Metazoa; phylum Chordata; class Mammalia; order Primates; family Hominidae; genus Pongo; species Pongo pygmaeus. The sequence goes on from NC_072396.2 coordinate 158,883,611, forward strand.
GTGTGAAATCACTGACCCATATTTGCTGACTGAAGTTTTCCAAGTCTTTCAGCTTCATGGCATTTTGGGGAAGCAGGATGGAGATCGTTACACCTCAAGCTGGCTCTGGACACAGGCTGCCTTTTCCAAAGGAGGACTAGGGCATACTTTGGTATAAATTGCTTGCACTGAATAATGATGTTAGAACCTACATCTCTGGGTTGAAAGGCACTTCAAGGCTCATTCTACGTCCTAGAAGTTGTAGTGCTGTATGACTACGGGCAAGTCACTGCACCTCTCTGAGCTTGTTTCCGTAATTGGTAAAATGGAGTGATTGAGAGTGATATGGACGAGCTGCTGGCGCTGAGATGCTGCCTCTTTCCTTTGCAAGAGTTACCATGCCCGGAATAAGATGGGCACAAGCTATTGGCTAAGAATTTGCAAAGCTGATTTGCATGTGATTTGCACATGGGTGTTTATCAGAACCCAAAGAGGTTCAATTTCAGAAGGCTGAGAAGCCAGCCCTGTTAAATCTCTCAACCAAGACTCACTGCGCCAGCTTGACCCAGAGACAGTGGCCCTCGCCTCTGATCCCCCTCAGTGCCAACGGGAGGCAAAAGGTGCTGAAGCTCCAGGGACTGCAGTGGGGTTAGGGCCAGGTGATCTCCACCAATCCACTCACCCGGACTCCCTTATTCACCCCCCAAGCCAATCAAGGTGGTTGACTTCACTGTAGCTAAAATACTGCCTTCTAGGGGGCACGTTGGTGCCTCTGGCTCCCTTTTACCGGCGGCCACCGGTGAGGAGCAGAGACCCAAGGAGGACAGAGACCAAAGGAAGGAAGACAGGAAAGAAGGAAGGGAAGATGGCAGGCGGTTGAGGCCAAATGGGCGTGGGGAGGCAGGCAAGGGGCTCAGGCTCCCTCCTCCACCCCCCCCTCCAGAGGTCGCTGGGGAGAGCATCGGGCCCTGGGCCAGCGCGGGTACGCTTGGAGCTCCCTCACGGCCTTGGGGTCTCCGCAGGAAACGGGCCGGGAGCGCCCGGCGCCCTCTCACCTTTGACTTGCGTCTCATACTCAGCCTGCAGCCCCCGCTCCCGCCGCAGCTTCCCGTGAGCGGCCATGGCGGCCTGGCGGCCGCGCCGTCGAACCCCACTGCTCCCACGCGGCCGCGAGCGGGCCCGGCGCCGGGACTTGGGGGCGCTGCGGCCAGCACTCTGCGCGGGCTCCGCCCAGCCCCGCCCCCAGCGCGGCTCCCGGTGGGGCGGGGCGGCCCAGGGCTGGCACTGCCCGCGAGGGGCTCCTGGGGGCAGGGCGCCCCTTCCAGCCCCACTGTGCCCCGGCCTTGCCGTCCCCTCCCATTGGGCCTGCACCTAGGCTGCCTTGTGCCCAAAGCCCCGCTGCCAAGCAGCCGGAGCGGGTGTGAGAGCCCCAACGTAAGCTGGCATCCCAGGCTGCCATCCCACCACCTCCAGAAGGCTGTTCCTGGTCACCACTGCCAGACTGTACCATTCACAGCGGGGCCGCTGGCCCACAGTACCAGTGCACATGAACACCATTGCTGCCCCAGGCTCTGGACTCCCCCTGGGTTGCCTGCTTCCCGCAGACATCGGATGGGGTCCTCCCTTCCCAAGTCAGCCCCCAGAGAGGCCCAGGGAGCCTTGAGAGCTGGGGTGGGAAGTTCAGAGGGGAGGGGGAAGGAAGGTCAGCACCAGAGGGCAGAACCTCAGCAGCTGGCTGCCGTTCCCTCCAGGCCCCCTTGGTAGGGGAGGAGAGTTCAGCTCCGGTTCCCCTTCTGCTCAGCCCCACAATTTCCCCATAGGCGGTTACCACTTCCTGCTGCCGGAAGAGACTGCTCTGCCTCCCTTCCCCTGCAGCTGCACCTGCCGGTCATAGGCCTGAGGGGGGCAGCCCCCTCGGAGTGAGGTCTTAGCTACCCTGGGGGCAAGTCTTGGGGCCTCCCTCATCCAGGGGTGGTGGGGCTTTCCTCCACCCTCTACCACAGGGCAGCAGCTTTTCTCCGGGAAATCGGGAAGGCAGGACGCAGGAGGCAGGAGGCGGGAGGCGGTTGACAAGCCAAGCAGACAACTGGCTTCAATTTGGTGGGAGGGAAATCCCTGGGGTATAGATGTGGGGAGAGAGGCAAAGCACTTGGGCACCAAGCATGTGTTCCGAAGGCGGGCGTGGGGGCACCAGTGCAGGGGTACTAGGCGTGTGTGTGCACGGATGTCAGAGTCAGGCTCTGTGCAAATGCGGGCACACATGACCTTGACCTGCAGATCTGGGGAGGGGAGGCTGTGCGGGTACTTCCCGCCTTTCAACTATGAGCAATTAATTCTCTTGCCCAGAAGGAAAAAAACACTCCCTCAGCTCCCCGCCCCCTTCTCCCAGTACCAAGGCCCTTCTCGAACACGTCGTCGTGTGTGTCTGCAGGACCTGGGGCTTCAAGGCCTGGGAGCTAGCCAGACCCAGGCAGGCCCAGGACCTGGACTTCCAGCAGCTGGTCTCGGAAGTACCGATGTTCGAGTCCTCCAGCAAGACTAGAGAGCCTGCGCCCCTGCCCACAGCGCGCACAGACGCACCCACACTCCAACCTGCTCCTGGTCGGGAGACTCACACGTCCCACCTCTGCCTCAGGCCAAGGGGAACCAGGGAGCCCCGCCCCTCACCAGCTGGCCCCAACACATCCTGCCCCTCCGTCCGAGCCCTGACTGGTCCCCAAAGGTCCCTCCACCCAGCAGAGCCAGACACAGGGCTCAGGCAGGCAGGAAAGGCCTCAGCCCGTGCCTTCAAACGCTCTCTTCACTCCTTTTTTCACTCCAGAGCTATTCCTAGGATGCCCCATTCAGCCCGTGCTTTAGGGCCTGAGTGTTGGGCCCTGGCTTTTAGGGCACTTGTTTGGCATTTAAGGCCCTGAACGCAACTGCCACCTGCTGCTCGCTCTATCCTTCGCTCCATTGTTCCCCTTCAAAGCATCCAAAAGCGAGGCAGCCCACAGAAGGCGCGGACCTGCCCGCATGGGGACGGAGGGAGCAGCCGACAGGCATCGGGCCCGCCGGGGACGGACGGCAGAGGGCGGGCCGTGTCCCGCCGGCCGGGCAGGGGCGGAAGGAGGGCGCCGCGGGAGCCGTGGGAGCCCTCGGAGCCCGGGCCACCTCCCTTCCACCGGCGCCGGGGCGCGGCCGACGCAGTGCGCAAGCCCGCCCATCCCCCGCACCCTGCGCGCAGAACCCAGTGCCGCCGGACCAATCAGAGCCTGGGAACGAAGCTTGCCGCGGGCTTGCGAACCGGAAGACACTGTCGCCAGGCGCGGGGCGGGACAGGGCTCCGCCTCCGGCCCATACAAAGGGAAGCTCACGTCTTAAGCCAATCAACACAGCCTCGCCCGAGCCGGGAACCGGAGAGCTGTGGGCGTGCGCAGACGCGCCTTTCCGGCTCCGGCCCCGCCCTGTAGCGCTCTGGGCTCCGCTTCCACAGCTGCCCGCGGCCTGCCGGTCACGTGCGAGGCGCCAGCCAAAGAGAACCGAGCTCCAGGCCTGTATGGCGAATTTTCAACCTGGCGGAGGAGCAGTGTGCCACCTGCAGTAGCAGGGTACAGGGAGGGCTCAGGAATACAGGGCCCGCCCAGGGACTAGGGACAGCAAGTGATGGCTTTGCAGCCGGAGGGGAGGGAAGGAAAAGAGGAAAGACACAGAAGCGAGCATTACGGTTAGGGTGACTGCATGAAAAACAGGATTTTGATATATATGTGTATATGGTTTTTTTTGTTTTTTTTTTTGAGACGGGTCTCTGTCCCTGGAGTGTGGTGGCATGATCAGGGCCGACAGCAACCTCCACCTCCCGGGCTCAAGCGATCCTCCTGCTTCAGCCTCCCGAGTAGCTGGGATTACAGGCATGCGTCGCCACGCCTGGATAAGTTTTCTATTTTTAGTAGAGATGGGGTTTCGCCATCCTGCCCAGGCTGGTCTCCAACTCCTGAGCTTAAGTGATCCCGCCCACCTCGGCCTCCCAAAGTGCTGTGATTACAGGCATGAGCCACCGCACCCAACAGCCGCCCAGTTTTGTATTCTGCATGAAATTGTTATGAGAGAATACATGGCTTTATGCATTTGTGTAACCCCATAGAAACTGTACAGCACAGACAGGAAACCTAGTGAAAACCATGGGCTGTAGTTTACAATAACTTATCAGTATTGGCGCATCAACAATAACAAATACACCAACTAATACAAAATGTCAATAGGGGAAACGCAGGGAATTGTACTAAAAATAAATTATTTTCAAATGCAAACTCAGGTTAGGGAGTAGACTCGAGGTATCATGGACTCACTGACCATTAGGGTGGCAGGGGAGGGAGGACTCAAGGACCGTTGATGGGGCATCTGGCTGGGTCATTACTCAGGACAGCTGTAGATAAGCCCAATGAGCAGTTGGATGTCCACATCTGGAGCCCACGGGTATGCCGCGGAGCTGCTGTAGCCCGAAGCAGGTGTGATTAGGGAGAGAAGGTCTGAAGGTGAACGTGGGAAGAGAACTGAAGGCCACCAAGAGTGGGAGCCCTGCTGTTGAGCTTTGAGCCTGAGCGGCCCAGGCTTGTGCCACAAAACACATTCAGCGTGGCCAAGCAGACCTCCAAGGCAGGGTCTCTCCTATAAGTCCAGGGCCTCCTTCCCTGGGGCCACAGCTGCTGAAGGTCATGAGACTAGGGAGTCCCACCTCCAAAGCTCTTCCCTTGTACTCGGGCCTGGCAGGATGCTCTGGGTCAAAAGGCCGAGGCTCACATCCCCACCAGAGGACCTGGAGAAACACATCCTCTAAATGTGCGCGCGCACACACACACGAAGTTCCCCAGTGCCACGGAGCGAATTTATTGTGAAAGCTTGTGGGGTGAGGAGGGGATGGGGCAGGCTCTAGGAGGCTGAGTCGGAGGCCTCTGAGCTGTCCTTGACATCTGTGCTCTCTGTGGTCTCGCTGACCTCGCTGAGGTCCTTGCTGTCCCCACCACTATCCTCGGCAGCCAGGCCCTTCTCCTCGCGACAGGCCTCTCCTGAGCTCGGAGGTGAATTGCCTTTGCTCTCCACCTTGTTCTCGATGGCACCCAGCACCACGTGCCTGCCCTTCTCCTTCAGCTCCAGGTGCCGCCTCAGCTGCCACCAGGAACCCAGGGAGAAGCGGGGGCAAAGAGACAGGGCCTAAGTTTCCAGACAAATGGAGCCTGGCCCTGTCGCTGGCTGAGGAGAGGGGCATAGTGAGGCAGCAGGGCTAGGCAGGACACGCGGGACTGAGTGGGGACACCTGGCTGGAGCCCCAGTCCACCACTACCTGGGCTCACTGACTACCATGGAGTCCCCCATGACAGAGCGCTGCCCCTTGACCAGCCCTGCCACCCGAGGAGCCTTGGGCAGAACCCTGACTCAGAACTACCTCTGAGCAGGCAGGCCACCCACTGGTCCCCAGGCCTCCCCACTTCCCTTCTAAAAGCCTCCTCCCTCTGCCTCTCCCATCACCCTCCAGGCTGCTAGGCAGACGGCCTCCTCTAAAGCCCAGCCTAGGAAACTGAGGTCGTGACTCCTGGCAACGTAGCCACAAGAGCTGGCATCCAAAGTCGGTCTCGCCTCCAGCCACCGTCTCGGGGCTCCCGAGTGCCGCCCCCGCTTGCCTTGCTTGGCTTCATGCAGGCGCTTACCTCATCGGCCATCTGAGTGAGGTCCCGCTTCATGGCATAGGCGTCCTCCCCATCTGCATAGTATTTGGGCTCCACTTCACTGATCCTGGGGGCAGAGGGTAGAGAGCAAGGAGGAAGACCCGTATCCTGGGGACACCCTCCTCCACTCCTGGTATCGTGGCTACTGGAGCAAGGTGCCATGTTTTCTCCCTGAAGGCTCCATCCTGACACAGCAAGTCCAGTGTGACCTGCCCTCTGTTCTCTCCAGCAAAGGCTCCAGGAAACAGCGGCCCGCCCCACCCCTGTCCTGCCCCCGTTCTGTGTCCTTAGCCTGGCTACTAAGGATCCATTTCTGTGGTTTCTTGTGAGCTGAAGCCCTGAATTCAGCCTTCCCCTTCCCTCCCTGCCCTGCGCCCTGTCCCTTACTGAGCTGCCTCACAACAGCCATCAGAACCCAGGAAAGACGGTGAGCCCTGTTTAGGGGAGTCATCCCTAGGGAGCACGGGCCCTGCCTGAGCAGCTCTGGGGCCGTGCCTGCACTGGGGAGGTGTGTGTGCAGAGTCGGGTGGCCATGTCCCTGGAAGGGGAGCTGGACTCAATGGCCTAGGCTGGCCCTGCCAGGCCTAAGACATGAGGATTGCTGACTTAGCTATAAAGCAATTCCCACCAGACATCGTCACCTAGGTCACAGATCCCTCTTGCCAGCATCCAGCCCAGAGGCCACCGCCCTTCCCAACAGTCCCTCTTCTTCATCCCCTACCAAACAGGGGCTGAGTGCAGTTAGTGTCCCTCCACAGCCAGCCCACCCCAGCTTCACTTGCAAGCACTTTTTTCCACTGTCTACTGGGCATGCCAACTGCCAGGTTCTCTCTAGTGTGCTAGGCACACGGGGCCTCCTGGTCCTCAGGCAGACCTGCCCCATCCACTAGGCTGCCTGGCCACTGGCCCTTCCTTCCTGAATGTGCATTCTCCTTGATTCTGCTCTCTCTTGGATTCTTCTAGGTGCTTGGTCATGCTTGAGTCCTGTTCCTCAGCATCTGCTCACGCCAGGGACCCACACCTCTCTATTCCCAAACATTACTAAACAGCCCGTGTGCCCTTCGCCAGCCTCAGCCAGCATGGGCCAGAGCTCCTCCATCACAACACACACGGAGCACGTTTCAGCAGGCAGGTGCTGTCTCCATGCCGACTTTTCAACCATCAGCCGCCGAGTGAATGTGGAGGTATACCTGGCAGCACTGGGGTCCACAGCCTCCTCCCCACAGCCGGCCCACCCCCAACCTGGAAGGCAACTCAGCCGGTCTCAGGTGCCCTGATGGGCCAGACCTGGGATCAACCCCAGCCCATTAGAAAAATCGAGATCTACTTACTGAAAGTTGAGGGTGTTGGAATAGAGGTGCAGGGCGGCCCGGTTACTGCAGGGGAACAAGGCACTGCTGAGCTGCACGCCCCTCCTCCTGGTCCCTCCTTCCCCCCAGTCCCACTTCCTGGATCTTCACCAAAAGCCGAGGTACCCCAGGACCCCCGTCAAGGCAGTATCTCTCCCCCTCAATCCCCCTTCCCTCAGCCCGGCTTCCACCTCTTCCTGACATGCAGGGAGACGTATTTGGCATTGAAGTTCTCTATCATGGCTCGAGAGGCCTGGTCCATCAGTTTCTGAGCCAGACCGAGGCGCCGGTGGGAACGCTTCACAGCCTGGTGGGAGAAGAGCAGAGATGGGGTGAGGGACTGTGACCTTGAGGGCTGCCCCAACTAACCCCCACTTCCACCCCCACCAGAGAGCCTGGGTGGACCTTACATACCAATGAGGTGATATGTCCATGGGGCACATCGTCTGGGTCCTCTTCCCTGGAGAGGGAGAAAGGAGAGGCTGCAAAGGAGCTCAGTGTAGGCACAGCCACCCCCACCCCCCCTGCCATTTGTAGAGTGGACATGCACTACAGCCCCCTAAGACCCCAGCTGGGGGAGAGCCGGGAGCCTCTTGGAGCAGCCGATCCTGCCACCCTCTGCTGCCTGAAAACCCCATGCCTGCCGGGTGTGGGGCACACGCCTATAGTTCCAGCTACTCGGCAGGCCAGGGCAAGAGGATTGCTTGAGCCCAGGAGTTCGAGACCAGCCTGGACAACACTTTCTTTGTCTTTACAAACAAAAAAATCAAAAAATTAGCTGGATGTGGTGGCGCACGCCTGTGGTCCCAGCTACTTGGGAGGCAGACATGAGAGATCACTTGAGCCTGGGAGGTTGAGGCTGCAGTGAGCCATGATCATGCCACTGCACTCCAGCCTAGGCAACAGAGCGAGACCCTGTCTCAAAAAATAAAAATAAAAAAAGAAATGAGCTGTCAACCCACGCAAAGACAAGGCAGAAGCTTAAATGTGTATTACTAAGTGAAAAAAAGCCAGCCTGAAAAGGCTGTATATAGTATGATTCCAACTCTGTGACATCCTGGAAAAGGCAAAACTATGCAGACAGTAAAAAATCAGTGGTTGCCACGGGTGAAGGAGAGGGAGGGATGAATGCGTGGAACACAGTGAAACTATCCTGTGATAATACAAAGGTGGACATATGTCATTTGGTCAAAACCATGGGGCTTGCAACACAAAGAGAAGTGCAGTAATGTAAACTATGGGTTTAGTTAATAATAATATATCGGCCAAGCGCAGTGGCTCACGCCTGTAATCCTAGCACTTTGGGAGGCAGAGGTGGGTGGAACACCTGAGGTCAGGAGTTCGAGACCAGCCTGGCCAACATAGTGAAACCCCATCGCTACTGAAATATACAAAAGTTAGCCAGGTGTGGTGGCATGTGCCTGTAATCCCAGCTACTAGGGAGGCTGAGGCAGGAGAATCGCTTGAACCCAGGAGGTGGAGGTTGCAGTGAGCCAAGATCGCGCCACTGCACTCCAGCCTGGGCGACAGAGCAAGACTCCGTCTCAAAAAATAACAATAATAATAATAGTAACATATCACATTCATTTATCACTTGTCACAAGTGCACCACACAAATCCAACATGCTACTAATAGAGGAAACTGGCAGGGAGGGGATGCTGAGGGGTTCTATGAGAACTCCATGTCCTTTCTGTTCAATTTTTCTATAAACTTTCAACTGTACTGAAAAGAAGAAGCCTATTCATTTTTTTTAAAGCCCACAGAGGCATCCACCAGACACGTGTAGCTTCTGTCTTCCTCCTTGGTGACTCACATTTTGGCCAGGACATACCCCACAATCTTCCCATTCTCGTCCTCAGCAATGTAAGAGAGCTGGTGACAGAGAGGAAAAGGGAGTGAGAAAACTTCATGTCGGAGCTGGAAGAGCCCTTTAGAGGGACACAAACTGGACAAGTAGCGAGTTGTGTGATGACTCATGACCTCTGGGCTGGGTGACTTGGTCTCCCCCGCGCCACACTGTGCCCTGCCCATACCCAGAAAAAAGACGCAAAGTGGGGATCCTGCCCCTATTCTCTGCTCCCTTCAGGCGCCTTCTTTTCCTTTGCTCCTGCCTGCCAGCCGAAAACACCCGGGACGTCACCGACCATACAGCCCCCTGGGCTCTGACAGACTTGTCCACTCCCTCCAAGATGGCCCGATGGGATTTTCCTCGGCCTGCTTTCCCCCATGCCCAAATTCAGAAGCTGCCCACCTGGGGCCAGGAAAGGCCATGATAGAAGTAGTATTTCATCTGGTAGTTCTCGGGCAGGCAGAGGAGGTTGCAGTGCTGCATGTTCATTAGGTCCTCTGGCTGCAGGGAACGAGGGCAGTGGAACGCGCTCAGTCTAAGGCGGCGGTGACCACAGGTGAGAAGCCTGCTCCCCGTCGGTCTGCTCGGCCCCCCTCCCTCGGGGCTGGGCAGGCGCTGTGACGATCTGACTTTGCACAACGCCCGGAGCACAGGAACAGGAGTGGGCGCCCCGGAGGTCCCCGGAGCCCACCCAACGGAGGCCCGACATCACGCAAACAGGAGGGAATCGCAGCCCCGGCCCCGCGCCCCGGCCTCTTCGGCGGGCTAGGCCAGCCCCATAGGTCCAGCGGCCGCAGGCACACTCAGGGCCACCGGGCCGGGCTCGGCCGGGGCCCTCGGGAGCATGCGCAGCAGCCACCGGGCCGGCGCCCACGCGGCGCGGACAGCCTCCCGCCCCGGGCGCTCACCCTCGCATTGCGGATGTTCATAACGGCGGCGGGGCTCGCGGGTCCCAGCGGATCGTGAAGGCGCAGTCAGCTGCCGCCGCGCTCCGAAGCGACGCCGGGACGGCCGGGGCTGGGACCGGGGCTGGGACCGGGGCTGGGACCGGGGCTGGGCTCGCTGGGCGGTGGCGGAAGGGGCGGTGCGCGCCGGGCCGGCCACCGGCCGGAAGTGCACGGCCGCCGGGCCCGTCCTCCCGGCCGCTTGGCCAATGCGCGGGACAGGCCAGCGCACGGGGCGGGCCAATGCGCGGAGCCGGTCAGCGCGGGGCGGGCCTGGGGGCGGGGCGGGCCTGGGGGCGGGGCGGGCCTGGGGGCGGGGCGGGCCTGGGGGCGGGGCGGGCCTGGGGGCGGGGCGGGCGCTGCCCCGGAGCTGGAGCCGGCCCCTCCCTCGGCGCGGCAGCCCCCCTCCCGCGAGCCCACAGACGCGCTCACAGCCGCAGGTGGAGCGGACTCAGCCTTTATTCCGCGCCTCGGCAGGCGGGGGTGGGGGCGGGGGTGGAGGCGGGGGTGGGGGCGGGGGCGGGGGCGGGGCGGCCCAGCAGGGCGCCCAGCATCTCCTCGCACATGGCTAGGCACCGCGGCACGTGGAAGCAGCCTGCGGGTAGAGGCGGGCAGGTAGTGAGGGCCGGGGGCAGCCAAGAGGCGCAACCCCTGCGGCCCCGCCCTCTCCCCCACTCACCTTTGAAAGGACCTCCCTTGATGGAGAGGGCCACCTTGCCCTCTCGGCTCAGGTAGCCAAACCATTCCCCGTACTCGGGATCGCGAAACTGGAATAACAGAGACAGTGACAGCTAGCGCCTGCAGGACCCGCCCAGATGCCACTGCATCGCTACCAGGGGTCAGAGCCTGGGTTGACCCCAGGTAATGTGGCTCCAGAACCAGCGATCTTAACCGCGACACTGCGTCCTCCACAAAGATGAAAGCAGGGGTGGGCGCAGCAGGCAGGCTACAACTATATAACCGACTGGGCAAGGGGACGAGACACTGCTAGATGGAATGAAAGAACTCTGCCCTGGGGTGTAGAAACGTTCTCTATCGGGCCGGGCTCTGTGGCTTGCGCCTGTAATCCCAGCACTTTCGGAGGCCGAGGTGAACGGATCACCTGAGGTCAGGAGTTCAAGATCAGCCTGGACAACATGGTGAAACCTCATCTCTACTAAAAATACAAAATTAGCCGGGCGTGGTGGCACGCACTTGTAATCCCAGCTACTCGGGAGGCTGAGGCGGGAGAATAGCTTGAACACAGGAGGCGGAGGTTGCAGTGAGCCGAGATCACGCCATTGCGCTCCAGCCTGGGTGACAGAGTGAGACTCCATCTCAAACAAACAAACAAAAAAGTTCTCTATCGTGATTGTAGTGGTAGTTACGTTGATTCAAAGAAACAAAGAATCCGGCCGGGTGCAAAGGCTCAGGCCTGTAAATCCCAGCACTTTGGGAAGCCGAGGCGGGTGGATCACGAGGTCAGGAGATCGAGACCATCCTGGCTAACACGGTGAAACCCCGTCTCTACTAAAAATACAAAAAAATTAGCCAGGCGTGGTGGCGGGTGCCTGTAGTCCCAGCTACTCGGGAGGCTGAGGCAGGAGATTGGCGTGAACCCGGGAGGCGGAGCTTGCAGTGAGCCGAGATCGCGCCACTGCACTCCAGCCTGGGCAACAGAGCGAGACTCCATCTCAAAAAAAAAAAAAAAAGAAAAGAAAAGAAACAAAGAACCCTGATGGAGGCGACGTCCTGTCATGAAACTCTTAAGAAGTGACTCCCTTGGAGCTCCCATTCCCGGCTTCACAGGCCTGTCTTCCAGCAGATGCACAATCTCATCAGACTCCTGTCCTGGCTCACCATTGGTCCCAAACTCATCTCCTCCTCCCTCTGCCCCTGCCCACTGCCCATTCCACTCTCTTTCCTTCTCTCTCCACTAGCATTCCATGGGGCACCTGTCTCAGGGAGGCTTGTTAGTTCAGCCCCTTCTCAAAAGGATCATGGAATCAATTACATTGAAGTCCACTATGAAAATGTCTCTTTAAATGGTGGCCCATAAGAGTTGGTGTATTCTTCTTTGTAGGAAGTAAAACTAGACCTGGGCTGGGTACAGTGGCTCACGCCTATAATCCCAGCACTTTGAGAGGCCGAGGCGGGAGGATCACTTGAGGCCAGGAGTTTAAGACCAGCCTGGGAAACATAGTGAGACCCCACCTATACAAAAAAAAAAAAAAAATTAAGGAATTAGCTGGGCATGATGGCACACAGCTGTAGTCCCAGCTACCTGGGCGGCTGAGGTGGAAGGATTGCTTGAGCCCAGGAGGTTGAGGCTGCACTGAGCCATGATTGTGCCACTGCACTCAGCCTGGGCGACAGAGACCCTGTCTCAAAAAAAAAAAATAAATACATACATACATAAATAAAAACTAGTTCTGTGTGTATTCATTCTATCTTTTGAGTTACATTGTTCAAGTCCTTACTTATTTTTTGACTGCTTGACATGCCACAGGAAGGTAAAGAAGAATTTCCTTCAATGTCTGGATTTTTGCCTTCTGTATTCTGTTATGTTGGTTGATGCATAATGACTTACTTGTTTTTTTGTTTGTTGGTTGGTTTTTTGGTTTTTTGTTTTTTTAAGACGGAGTTTCGCTCTTGTCACCCAGACTGGACGGAGTGCAGTGGCGTGATCCCAGCTCACTGCAAGCTTCACCTCCCAGGTTCCACTGATTCTCCTGCTTCAGCCTCCTGAGTAGCTGGGATTACAGGCACCCGCCACCAAGCCCGGCTAATTTATTTACTTATTTATTTATTTTATTTATTATTTTATTTTATTTTTTTATGGAGTTTTGCTCCTGTTGCCCAGGCTGGAGTGCTTCCCGGGTTCAAGTGATTCTCCTGCCTCAGTCTCCCCAGTAGTTGGGATTACAGGCACCCGCCACCACACCCGGCTAACTTTTTGTATTTTTAATAGAGATGGGGTTTCACCATGTCAGCCAGGCTGTTCTCGAACTCCTGACCTCAAGTGATCCGCCTGCCTCGGCCTTTCAAAGTGCTGGAATGACAGGCGTGAGCCACCGCGCCCGGCCCAATTTTTGTATTTTTAGTAGAGACGGGGTTTCGCCATGTTGGCCAGGCTGGTCCAGAACTCCTGACCTCAGGTGATCCACCCGCCTCAGTCTCCCAAAGTGCTGAGGTTACAGGCATGAGCCACCATGCCCAGCCGATTTACCTGTTGATTATAACTTTTGTAATTGTTTAATGTCATCTATATCTTATTAAAATGTATTCCTTCAATTTCATTTTTGAGTTATAACTGGTGACCCCTAACACATACTCTATGAATGCATTAAATATTAAGATATAGCTTCAGGTCTAACAACCCTGGTGGTTTGGAAGTAGTGATGAGCATATGTGATACTTGCAGATGTCTCTCTAACTGCAATGCAATATAAACACATCTGGATCTCTATCGGTGACAAAGCCAGGCACTTATATTACCAATGTGGTTCATTGCCTCCACTCATAATGGAAGGAAATGCTAGTTTGAGTTAGAGGTTAGTACAAATAAAGATGTGATTCTCCGCGCCCGGTTTCGAAGCCCACAGACCCCAGAATAAGATCCCCTGCTATAGTCCTCGCAGTACCAGGGTTCACCAGTGGAGTCGGAGTCGTGGCTTTAGAAACACATGATGAATCTTCATTCGTTCACCACCCAGGCCTTGCCACCACTGGATGCCATGCCCTCTCCTGCGTTCAGCAGCTCGAGTTGCCTCCTGGGCAGCAGTCAAGACACCTTATCACTCTGCTCCTAGCACTTGGGCTTCAGGGAGCCCCTGGCTTGGTTTTCTTCCTACGTCACCACTGATTCTTATCTCCTTTGCTGGGCCCCCGTTTCCCTTTTTGCCTCATAGATCTCAGCAGCATCTGTACTTTTTTTTTTTTTTTTTTGGGGGGGACCAATTCTTGCTCTTGTCCCCCAGGCTGGAGTGCAATGGTGCGATCTCGGCTCACTGCAACCTCTGCCTCCTGGGTTCAAGCGATTCTCCTGCCTCTGCCTCCCAGGTAGCTGGGATTACAGGCACCCGCCACCACGCTTGGCTAATTTTTGTATTTTTAGTGGAGACGGGGTTTCACCATGTTGGCCAGGCTGGTCTTGAACTCCTGACCTCAGGTGATCCACCTGCCTCAGTCTCCCAAAGTGCTGGGATTACAGGCGTGAGCCACCGCGCCCGGCCTTTTTTTTTGAGACATAGTCTCGCTCTGTTGCCCAGCCCAGGCTGGAGTGCAGTGGTGTGATCATAACTCATTGCAGCCTCAAACTGGGCTTAAGCAGTCCTCCTGCCTCCGCCTCCTGAGTAGCTAGGACTACAGGTGTGCATGACACCCAGCTAACTTTTTAAAATTTTTTGTAGAGACCAGGTCTTGCTATGTTGCCCAGACTGGTTTTGAACTCCTCGGTTCAAGCAATCCTCCCGTCTCAGCCTCCCAAATTGCTAGGATTATAGACATGAGCCACTGTGCTAGGCAGCATCTACATTCTTGTGATACTGAAAACATTCATGGTGAGTCCAGATCTCTCCGTCTGAACTGGAGACTCAGGAATCCCACTGCTGCTCCACCAGACTGTGAACCCTCTGTCCCCACCAGCTGCCACCTGGGCCAGCCCTCACTGGCTGGGATGACAGCTACAGCTTCCTCTGCTGTCCCAGCTTCTGCCCTGTACCCTACAGACTTCCCCCATAACACCCCCCCCTCCAAGCCCCAGGACCCAGGTAACAATGGAATCAGACCAGGCAGCTGGAGTCCGTCCCTTGCCCACTCTGCCTTTATCCTCCCGGGCTGCCAGGCTCCCCTGCTGTGCCACATGCCCCACCCTGCCCAGACTCCCAGTCCCTCAGACAGACCCCTGATTGACTTGGTCCCTGCTCAGTGTTTCCCTGCTGCCACCCCATAGGAAAGAGCCCCCCCACAACCCTCTCCAGTGGTATTATTCCCACAGCTGTCACTCTCACCACCACCTAGGTCTGCTTGCTTACAGTCTGCTCCCCCCGCCCCCACCACGAAAATTCAAGCTCTAGGAGGGCAGAGGCTTCTTCTTTGTTGACTGAACGAACAGCACTGGGGCTCCGGAAACTCTCAGACCAGCTGAGCGACTGTGCTCAGCGAGGGGGCAAGAGGGCAGCCGGGCCAGACTTCCCCCATCCTCCCATTCAGCCTCTAGAGGGGACAAGGAGGCAGCTCTCACCTGGCGGAAGGTGTACTCAGCCACTTGGTAGAAGAGGCGCAGCAGCACAGGGTCCCCACTGTCACTGTAACCCATGAGGAAGGCAATCATGGCTTCACTGTGTGGCCACCAGAGCTTCATGGCCCACTCCAGCTGAGGGGAGAGCAGGGGCAGGCATCTCAGCAGGACACTCCCGTCCCCAACTTTCCAGACCTGGCTGCGTCTCCATTGGCCCAAGCTACTGGAGGTGAATTGAGGGACATCTTTGGAAGTTCTGAAGGACTTGAATAGACACCTTGACTTGAATAGAGGTGAATTGAGGGACATCTTTGGAAGTTCTGAAGGACTTGAATAGATCTTTGAATAGACACCAGGGCCCCAGACGAATGGCATATATGTCTGAGCATCAGCGTTTCTCCAGCTCCCTGGTGGCCTCCATATGACATGGGACTGGGGAGCACTGGTGTCAGAGGTGTGTGAACCAGAGCAACTCCATCTTAAACAGGAGCTGGGTCAAATGAGGCTGAAACCTACTGGGCTGCATTCCCAGACGGTTGAGGCATTCTAAGTCGCAGGATGAGATATGAGGTCGGCACAAAATACAGGTCATAAAGACCTTGCTGATAAAACAGTTTGTAGTAAAGGAGCCGGCCAAAACCCACCAAAACCAAGGTGGCCATGAGAGTGACCTCTGATCATCCTCACTGCTACACTCCCACCAGTGCCATGACAGTTTACAAATGCCATGGCGACATCAGGAAGTTACCCTATATGGTCTAAAAAGGGGAGGCATGAAAAATCCACCCCTTGTTTAGCATATCATCAAGAAATAACCATAAAAATGGGCAACCAGCCGGGTGCAGTGGCTCACGCCTATAATCCCAGCACTTTGGGAGGATGAGGCAGGCGGATCACCTGAGGTCGGGAGTTCGAGACCAGCCTGACCAACATGGAGAAACCCCGTCTCTACTAAAAATACAAAATTAGCCAGGCATGGTGGTCCATGCCTGTAATCCTAGCTACTCGGGAGGCTAGGGCAGGATAATCGCTTGAACCCAGGAAGCAGAGGTTGCAGTGAGCCGAGATGGCGCCATTGCACTCCAGCCTGGGCAACAAGAGCAAAACTCCACCTCAAAAAAAAAAAAAGGCAACCAGCAGCCCTCAGGGCTGCTCTGCCTATGGAGTAACCATTCTTTTATTCCTTTACTTTCTTAATAAACTTGCTTTCACTTTGCATTGCGGACTCGCCCTGAATTCTTTCTTGGGCAAGATCCAAGAACCCTCTTCTGGGGTCTGGATCACGACCCCTTTCCTGTAACACTGGCACAGAAGCTGAGAGCAGGCCTCTAGGTTCCAATCCAGCCCCAGGTTACCCTCTAGAGAAGCACCCACCTCCCTGGGCAGAAAGCCTTAGAACAGCGTGGGTCACACTTGGCCCTGGGCACTCTCCCACCTGGGTGGGGCAGAAGTCATCAGCATCCTGGAAGTAAAAGAGGCCGCCGTGGTCAGGGTCCCATCCGGAGCGGAAGGGCAACAACAGGAACTTGTCAACCACATGGGCTCGAAGTGCGGGGTCGCCTTTCCGAATGCAATGACGGAGCAGAAACCAGCCGGCTTCCAGCGCGTGGCCTGGTGAGGGTTGGAGTACGGAAGGGCGGGGGTGGTGTTGAGGGAGGGAACAGAGGGAACAAAACCCCTGCACCCTGCTCCCTCCCTAACAATGAGCGAGGCTCTGAGCTCCCTGGCCCTGGAAGCCTGCTCCTCTACAGAAACCCTCAGCCTTGGGAAGCCCATCCTCTCTCCTCTGCCTCCTCAAGGCGCCCCCCCAGGCACTCCCATATCTGAAGCCCAGAATGCAAAGCTCAGCACTCCCCTCCTCCTGGGTGGCCCCCAGCCCACCCTGCCCCTCACCTGGGTTCTGCTGTCTCCCCAGGCAGCCAGGAAGTTCCTTGCCACCCTCTGACACATTCTCCAGCACAGCTTGTCCATCCCTCTACCGGGAAGGAGCAGAAGGGAATGTTGCCCCCAGCCCTTTCACCCACCCAGCCACCCAACTAGAAAGACCCAGCTCCAGAAATCCCTTCTTCCCTCCCTCTCACCCAAGCCCCTGGACCTGCTGGCTTGGGTGGGCCAGGCTCAGAGGGGCATTTGAGGAGGGGCTGATTCACTCCCTTGGGCCTAGCAAGTTGTTTTTTCTTTTTCTTTTTTTTTTTTTTTTTAGACAGAGTCTTGCTCTGTCACCCAGGCTAAAGTGCAGTGGCCGCAATCTCAACTCACTACAACCTCCACCTCCTGGGTTCATGCGATTCTCCTGCCTCAGCCTCCCTAGTAGCTGGGATTACAGGCATGCACCACCATGCCCAGCTAATTTTTGCATTTTTAGTAGAGACGGGGTTTCACTATATTGGCCAGGCTGGTCTCCAACTCCTGACCTCAAGTGATCCGCCCGCCTCAGCCTCCCAAAGTGCTGGGATTACAGGCATGAGCCACCGCATCCAGCCTGGGCCTAGGAAGTTGTAATCCTCACTTCTGGCCTGATCCTCTCCAGCAGGGGAGGGTGAAACATTGAATGGGGACAGACAGGGCGGGTTTCACGGCGCAGAGGCCTGGAAGGGACTTGGGTGGGGCAGGAGGGGTCTCCTTCTGTCAGGCCTTGCCTGGGGCTCCGCATCCTCCCCTCCAGCCCTCAGGCTCTCCACCTTCCCCAGGTGGGGACATCCTCGAATCTCTGTCTCTCCAGGTGTGTCAAGCCCCAGGGTGCCCAGGGGAGTGGGGGAGTGGAGGGCCTCCCACCACCCCAGCTCCCCAGGCATCCCCCACCTGCACGTGCTGCAGAATCCTCTGGGCGCACCAGTCCCCCAGCTCTCCGTATTTGCCCGCCAGCTCCTCATCTGCCTCCCCGAGCTGCTCCACCAGGTTCAGCAGCATCATGGGCACCGCCATGGGCTCTGCAGCAGGGGCCCCCTGGAGCTGGGGCCGGCCCAGTCCCGACGCGTCCTCCTGCACCCAGTGGACGATCTGATCCATCATCTCCACCGCTTCCGTCTGGGGGTGCAGGAGGCAAGGGGAGGCCCAGGCTGAGGCTACATCCTGTGCCATCCCCCTGGACATGGCCCTGGGGTGGGAAAGCCAATTCCTCTCCTGAACCCAGAGACACCTTCACCCAGGGCCTACTCGGGGCCTAGCACCCAGCATCCAGTAGGAGCCAGTCAGATCTGCCCCACTCTGCCTTGGGGGCTCCCAGTCTGGGGGTGCAGCCCCTTCCAGGCTGTGGGGTCAGGGTCTGGTAGCACAGGGAGCCCAGGGAGGAGGGAGGGGCCTCTTCCCAGTTGGGGGCAGGGCGTGGATAGGGCCCTCTCCGTCTGTGCGCCCCTGTAGGGGTAAGGGAGCGTTCAGAGGTGAAGGGGACTTGGCCCACAGGTGGGTCCATGGGAGGGGACTTGCGTAGTGAGTGGGAATGCATCAGGTGGCCATGGCAGGGTCCCAGGGTGGGGTCTTCAGGGGCACCCTCCTCTCACACACCTGGTACCGTGCTTCCCCTGTGGCCCTCCACAGCTCGTTCATGGCCATGGTGTAGAAACACTCGCTGAAGATGGTCCGCTGCACCTTGACCGGGCGGCCGTCCCGAGTCAGCACAAAGGCACACTTCTTGCCAGGAGGTGCCACCCGGGCATAACGCAGCAAGAACTCACCACCTGGAGGTTGGGGGGTTGGCATGCCAGGAGTAAGGCCAGGACGCCCCGCACACACCACCCTTGAGCCTCCCCAAGTCCTTCGCTGCTTCTAGACCCCTCTAGGAACTCCGCACATATGCCCTGTTGAGTAAACATGGACGGAATCACTGGGAGATGGGTAGGAAGGGGGCACCTACCTGCTTTTGCTGCGTCCAGAAGCTGAGCATGGCGGAAGCGCTCGAAAGTGCGGTACAGGCGACAATACATCCATACCTGCGGGGTACGGGAGGGAAAGTGGCTTAAGTGGCCGGCTGGGGTGAGGTGGGGAGACCTTTGAGGCGATGGGCCGTGTGCCTGAGCTTCCAGTCTGGGAACACTATACCTGCCTCCCCTGCAGCCACACATACTTGAGGTCATCATACACCCGCCCCTCGCGGCCAAGGCACGTGAAGAAGCCCCTGTGGGAAGGCAGAGTTAGCAAAGTCTGGAAGGGGCCTTGCCAGCCCCTCCTGCCCCTCTGGGGCCAGCAAATCTGTGAGGTGCCTGAGAGTGAGAAGGGGCCTCAGGAAGGGCAAAAACCCTGCAGAGGACTCCAGAAGCACGCCGAGTACCCGTGCTCCTGGTCGTGGGAGTGCTCCATCCAGAAAGCCACCACGCGGTCCAGCTCCTGCCCCACGCGCTCCTTCCAGGCCTGCAGAGTCTCTCGCTCTTTCTCCATGTCCTAGGGGAAATGGGGCTTGAAGGCGCAGCCCCCACATGGGACCTAGGCCCCCCAGCCTCGGGAACCAGCCCTCGGGGATCTCCCCACCTCTGTACGGGGCTTCAGACGTCACCATCCCCGGGACCCTCCAAGACAGCACTCCCCCCAAGCACCCCACCACTGGCCTGTTGCGCTCGGAGACCCTTTCTCATCCCTCCCTCTCCTCTAGGAAGCCAGACAGAGTTGGTCGCCGTCCCGTGACTGTCACTCAGCTGACAGAGCCGCGCCCGGCTCACCCACCCCCTCCTCTTCAGGGTTCCGCTGGGCCTGGGGGCGGGGCTTTGAGGCCCCACCCCCCTCACTTGTTCCTGCCGCGACCCTCCATTCGAATGGGCCAGTCCCGCCAGGGCCCCTGCTGGGTGCCCTGGTCTCAAGATCCTGCTTGGTGGGAAAAGCTGGGATGGCCAGCCGGAAGGTCTGGGATGAGGGGGAAGGGGGAACGGGGCTGCCACCCACCCCGCCCTACACCAGGGGCCCCAGCAGGGCGGCTGAGGGCCTTGGCCCTACCAAGCCTGTGGGGCAGGGGTGCAGCAGGACAGGGAACAGGTAGTCGGCCTGAATGCAGAGGTCCCTCTGACCTGTCACCACACAGGGTAGACAGGAGGCAAGTTCTGTTTTTTTTTTTTTGAGACAGTGTCCTGTCGCCCAGGCAGCTCACTGCAGCCTTGACCTGCCAGGCTCAAGCGATCCTCCCACCTCAGCCTCCTGAGTAGCTGGGACCACAGGTGTGGGCCACCACGCCTGGCTAATTTTTGTATTTTTAGTGGAGACAGGGTTTTGCAATGTTGCCCAGGCTGGTCTCGAACTCCTAAGCTCAAGCGATCCTCCTGCGTCAGCCTCCCAAAGTGCTGGGATTACAGGCGTGAGCCCCCGCGCCCAGCCTAGCAAGTCCTCTCTTTTGAATCAGTTTGTCACCAACTACCTCAACAGTCAGTAATGGGCAGCCATTGGTGCTAGTTTTTTTTTGTTTTTTTGTTTTCCAAGATGGGGTCTTGCTCTGTCGCCCAGGCTGGAGTGCAGTGGCACGATCTTGGCTCACTGCAACCTCTACTTCCCGGGTTCAAGCAATTCTCCTGCCTCAGCCTCTGGAGTAGGTGGGATTACAGGTGCCTGCCACCACGCCTACCTAATTTTTTTTTTTTTTTTTTTTTTTGTATTTTTAGTAGAGATGGTTTTTCACCATGTTGGCCAGGCTGCTCTCAAATTCCTGACCTTGTGATCCACCTGCCTCGGCCTCCCAAAGTGCTGGTATTACAGGTGTGAGCCACCGCGCCCGGCCTTGGCACTGACTTCTTTACACAAGTGACACAGCTCTAAGGCCAGACAGTAACTGCAGGTAAGAGCCCACACCGCCCTTCTCTGGGCCTGTTTTCCAGCTGCCCAGATCTGTCTGTAGCTCTATGACTGACCCGATGATGCTACGAGGCAGCTGGGCTGAGGTGTTTCCTACCTTCCAGGCCAACAGTCCACAGAATGGTTCTAGCCTCTGGGTGTGGTGCTGCACTGCTGGTCTTTCATGCCACAGTGGCTGTCTCAGTCCCTGCTGTAGGCTGACCCGCCCAGCCCCAAACAGTTCCCCTTCAGGGTGCTTGGTAATGAGGCTGATGCCCCTAGCAGCTGGGGAGGCATCCTCTATGTGCTCGCACCACCCTCGGCCTCGGCTCATGCTCAGGGGATGAGCTTTGTGCCCAGCCGGGCTGTATCTACCTGCCCTACACACAGGCCTGTCATGTTCATGTTCACGTCCAGCCTCCCTCCTGCCTCCCCAGACTGAGTGGTGCCCTCAGACGGAAACTCGGTATTTTCAGATAAACACCAGAGGCATGACTGATGTGGTCCTTGCCTTCTGGAGTGTGATGCAGCTGCGGTGAGACAAGTGAGCTGAAGGAATGCGGAGAGTGGGTAGCCCCACAGGTGCCAGCTACAGGAGTGGGGAAGAACCCTTGTACCACCCCCACCAGGCGAAGTGCCCACAAAGCCATTTGCCAAAGGTATGGCAAATCCACAAGGCCCCTCGGTTCTGGGGCCAGCCCCATGTGGCCCCTGGCCTCCACCAGTCCCAGCCATGACTCCTACCGCTCTGCTCTGAAGGACACTTTCCCACCCCTTGCTAGGCCCCAAGGCAGGTCACAGTTGGTGCGGTGGGTAAGACAGAGCCATGGCTCCTGGTGTCAAGCCCTGGCCACTCTGCTTCCCCTCACCCCCACATGACACAGCAGACCCCACATGACAGAAGCTTCCCAGAAGAGGTCGCATTCGACAGGGCCTTGCACACACACCCATGCCACAGGTGGAGACACGGAGGCTTTTGTTACTCCAGGAGCTTCTGGTAGCAGAGTGCCTGGGTGCTCTGAGAGGAAGGCTGGGCAGTAGAGGTGTGTGGGGGAAACAAAGGCAGGCGGCAGGGGCTTGGAGGGGGCGGGTAATGCAGATGCACCAGGAGCACCAGGCCCCAGAAGCAGGGTGTCACTCCCCTCGTACCCGCCTAGGCCTGTGCTGCTCCAGCCACCTTGCCCCGGGGCTTTCTGGGCCTCCTGGTACAAATTCAGCCCACGGGATCCCAGCTGTCCTACCGACCCAGCTGCTAGGTGGTCAGTCTGGATCACAAGCTCTTGCTTCTTCCCCTTGGGGGCATGGCTCACATTTAAGAGGAAGCCAGAGGAAGGGATCCACCTCTGCAGTACCCATGGTATACTTGACTCAGCCCACCTCCCCCCCAACCCACCCAAGGAGGCTGCCGCTGGTGACCTGCCAGGCCTTTGCCCCATCCTATCCTGTAGTGCAGGAGGGGAGGGAGGGAGATCTGGCCCCCAGACACAGGAAGTCAGCAGCAGCTGCCCAAGGGGCCCTTTGGCCCTTGCCCTGCAAGGCAGCTGCCAAGCAACCTGCTGGAACCTGGTCCGACTTGGTCCAAAGACCACAGGCCACAGCAGGGGCCTCACTCTGGGGCCTTCTACACTTTCACCAGAGCTCAGGTCCCCCTCCAGGGGGCTCCCGTGAGCCTCGGGCAGGTCTCAGCCTTCCCGCTCAGGCCTCCAGAGAGGATGCCGGGACACAGTGAGACACCTAGTGGTTATTTCAAAAAAAGTCTTTTAATTGTTCAAAATAGCACAAAACGACATCGCACTATGGTAATATTGAGTCACAAGGGTTACTCTACAATAGTGAACGGTGTACTCTCCTCAGAAACAAATCAATAGGCGCGCGAAAGAAGGGATGGGGTAAAACAACAGGACCAGGTGAGTGGGCTCCAAGGTGACTAAACGTGACATTTTCCACAGCGAAATATACTATAATACAACAAACCAGAGGCCCTGGAGGACACAGGCTGCTGCGTCTCCAGGCAGAGGTCGGTAGGGGAGGGCTGGAAAGATTGGCTGCTTGGTTCAAATCCTTCTGACTTGCTGGCAAGCCTTGCTCCTCAATAGAAGTTTGGGGTGGGGGGGGGGGCAGAAAACTCCAAGCAGATCCCCCAGCCGCGGAGCCTGGCCTGGGTTCCATGCTGTACAGCTGCTGCTGGCGGCCTGCTCCATTGCCCTAGCCTCCCTTGTGCGTGACACTACACAGTCACCCTCCCGAGCTGCCTCCAAGGACGCCTGGTTCCCCTCCATTCTCCACCCTTTCCATGACAATTTGGGGGAGGTGGAGCAGTGGCTGCGGAAAGCAGCAGCCCTGTTTCGGAGGCGGTGCCGGGGGTGCTCAGGGAGGGGACATGGGGAGAGCTGGAAATCCAGGACAAGGAGGCCCCAGCACTCCCTCAAGCTCCCCCAGGCTCGACCCTATAGATGCGGAGTGATCGCCCATGAGGAATGAGCTGTCCTTCCTTTGTTCCAGCGGCCTGAGGACAGGCAAAAGGGCAGAGGGCAGGGGCCAGCAACAGGAAGTCGGGCTGGGTGGCAAACAGCAGGCCCCACGTGGCAGATTTCACACCTCTCCTGCCCTGGCTGGCCCCAGCTTTTCCTCCAGAAAGATCCCTGCCAAGAATTAGCCAAGAAGAAAAAAGTAAAAAAACAAAAACAAAACAAAACAAAAAAAAAAAAAAGAGAGAAAAGAAAAAAGATTACACATTCTGTACACAGCTAACAACAACAAAAAAGGGACAAAACCCCACACGCTAAAATTACAATGAAAGTGTGAACTTCACCAATTTCAACCTAAAAAACACAACAAATGCAGCAGTTGGCAGTGCGGCCTGCAGGGAGGTCTGCACAGGCGCTGCCCAGGCCGCTGCGGGGCTCCTTGCCCCTTTTTTCTTTTTCCTTCTTTTCTTTTTTAAAATGGGAAAGAAGAGGGGGAGGGTAGAAGAGGTGGGAGCACAAAGGCCTCTGAGAAAATGTGTAAGCTTCCTGTGGGGTCACCGAGCAGGGTGGGCCGGGGGAGCCTGAGGAAGGGAAGTTAGGTGACTGGAAACACAAGGGGAAGAAAAGAAAACAGAACCAGACACCCAGGACAGGGTGCCAGGAAAGCCACTCTGGGGAGGGCCAAGAGGGACGCCTTTCCTCCACTCCATGCCCGCCCCTGACCTGGCCCTCAGGAACGCACAGCCTTGGGAGGGCGGAGCTGGCTGTCCTCAGCTCCGCCTTCCCTCCCCGCAAAGGTCTCTCCCCAGGGTGGGCGGCAGCGGGGAGGAAAGGAAGCGCGCTCCTCTCTCTGCTTTCCCATCTGCCTCTGCTTCCTCCCAACAGCAATGGTAAAATGTGCTTTCTTTAGATTATTTTAAAAACAGAGAGAAAGAGAAAGGGGAGAGGAGTGAACAGCGGCTCGCGAGGGTGAAGTGCGAATGCTGGGATGGGGGCGGGAGGGGTGGGCCCTGGCGGGTGTTCCTGAAGCAGGGGGGTCTGGAGAAGAATCCAGGGGCTAGTCAGCTTCCTCTCACTGACCATCGGCCTTAGATTTCTTTGGAGCAGATTTCCTTGGAAGGCAGAAAAAGGAAAGAGAAAGTTAGTGTGGGCCCTGCACCACTTGGAGGCCCTGCTGGTACAGGGCCTGGTGTGGGGCCGGTTAGGGGCCCCCAGTCATTTGCCGAGAGGCTGAGCCCAGCTATTTCCACCCCCAGTCTCAGAAGGTTCCCGAGAGGGGCTTCCTGCTTACATTTCTGGAGAGGACATGGGCCGCTTGTTGGCCGGCTTGGTGCCAGAGCTGTCTTTACTGGTTTCTGGAAGGAACGGAGAGATGCGTGAGCAGCACTGTGACAGAACAAGAGCAAGGAACACATGCGCCCTGCCCGTCTGCAGAGCCTCTCGGTGCCACATGGCATGACCCGCAGCTGGCAAGGGTGGGGCGCCTGCCCTGTGGGTGGTCACCTTTTACGCCACTCCTTGGGACCAGAACACGACACCACTCACTCCCCTCTGGACGTAGGTTAGAAACCCACTCAGTTCAGCTCCCACCTCTCACTGCCCTCCCAGGTCCCAGAGCCCCAGGGGAGCTGGAGCAGGAGCATGACCTGACAGGAGGCAGGCTGGCCTCCACCCGTCACCTGCTGCACTCCAGGGACCTGGGACATGCTGTTTTCGGGCCTGGAAACCTACACTTTCCTGCCAGGCCTCTTTGCTTGTCCCCTCAAACATCCTGGGGTAGCGTCCCCTGCACCCCCAGGCCCGGAGCTGGGTCCCCTGCTCTACTCGACGGCCACCCCCATGGGGGCTGTGTGCGCGCCAAAGGAAGAAATCTCAGATGGTGACAGTTCCTCCTGCTGCACCCAGCTTCCTGTGCCTTCCCTGTGCCTGAAGAGCCCCACGAAGGACACTCACCCTGCAGCCACCTCACTTGTGTGGCCGGGCCATAGCCCTTCTCATTGCGGGCGGCGATGCGGAAGATGATGGCGGGCTTGGTGGTGTAGTCAATGTGGGCGTTGGAGAGGCTGGACGACTGCACCAGGCAGGAGGGGCTGGGCCCGCAATACACCCGCATGAAGGCCAGCTGGGCCGGGGTGGAGCTCTTCAGCTCGCCCCCAGCCTGTGTGCTCTGGATGGCCAGGTACACGGAGTACTCGATAATCTTGCCGGAGGTCACAGAGGGTGGCTCCCAGGTGAGGTGAGCACCATCCGGACTCTAGAACCCAGGGGGTCAGAAGATCAACAACAGAACAGGCTAGAAGCTTCCAAAACTGACTAATCATGGTTCCCATAAGCCATTTTCTAACACAGTAGAGATATTCCATGTGGTAGTTCAAGGAGCTTCAAAGAGATCTTCCCCCAAGTGGAAGGACTAAGACAAACTGGGACTCAAAACCTAGCCCTCCTATGCACCGCCCCCCCCCCCCCCCCCCGGCCACCTCATGTGCTGAAGCAGGCAGGAACCAACCAGGGACAGACAGCCACCCCACAGCAAGACTCACTTTGCTGATTTTAATGGCACAAGGGGCCCCTGGGAAACCAGGCAGGCACGTCTTAAAGGCTGAGATTTCGCTGAAGGGCCCCCGGCCACAGGCATTGATTCCGGCAACACGAAACTTATAGGCTGTGCCTGGCTGCAGCTCCTGCTTCTTCAGCTGGTTATAATCAGGGACGGTGCCCGAATCGTCCTAGGAAGAGAGGAGTGGCATGAACGCCACTGTGGAGAAGACAGCTCTGGGCCACCCCAGGAACGTTGCAGGTCCATGGTGACTATGGGCCAGAGGGAAAAGAGGTCAGTAGTGGCTGGCCCCCTCACGGCAAGGAGGGATGTGGCGAGGCTGACTGTGGCCAGGTACTGGCGGGAAGAAACCAAAGCTCTCCCTTTTCTACTGCTTCAGGGGGGATGGTCTCTGCCCACCTTCCTCAGGCTTCCTGGCTACTCAGCTTGGCCCAAAGATGGAGGAGTTTCCTGTAAGCCCCGCTCAGGGTGGTGGAGCCAAGATCCACCCACCTGAGGACATCAGCACCTGGGGACACTTACGTCTGATGGGACAGCATCATCTGGTGGCAGGAAATAGTGTGTCACCATTACATTGGTGCCCTTAATGACCCCTACATCAAACCACTGGTTTTCCTTCTTCATGGGGGCTTTGCTGGGTGGGGGCGGCAGGTCTGGCTTCTGCAAGACAGAATCGGTGCGACGAGATCAGGCCCTCAGCACCTAGAGGCAGTGCTGCCCTCCAGGCCACGGACTCAGGAGCCCCAACACACCCGACTCACCACACCCAGGGACTCGATGCCATTGGCCACTTCAGTCAGGGTAGCTGCAGCCTGCAGCTTGGCTGGGCTGGCTACCACAACCGGCTGGGGGGCCACAAATGTGTTGGATGGAGCCAGGCCTAGAAAGAAAGAAGGTGTCAGTGGGAAAGACTCCGGAGACCTGGCTCCCAAGTGGGACCGAGCCTCCCGTCCTGCCCTTGCCTCCCTGGGTGCCCCCACCACCCCAGCACCAATTTGCCCTCAGTCACTTACTCTCAGTGGCCGTTGAGGGCAGCAGCGCCACAGTGCTGGGGACCGTGCCGGCCAGCTCATTGAGGCAATTGCTCTCAATGGCCGGGTCGTTGAGACTGTCGGCAGGGGCCAGGGCCTCAGTGGGGAGGTGGTGATGCTGCTGCTGGGCCTGGGCCTCCTGCAGCTGCTGCTGCTGCACCAGGGCAGCCAGCTCCTGCTGTGTCAGCACAATGGGGATGGTGGTGGCCTGGCCCTCCTGACCCTCAGCCGACAGGTGCCCCAGCTCCGCCTGAGTCACGGTTGCTGCTGCCTCGGAGGTGTCCATGGGCTCACCGGTGCCTGCTCCAGGGTCGAGAGAAACACTACTTACTAGGAAGGCTGGCCAGAAGTGGGCAGCCCAGGCGGAGGCCCCCAAAGCCTGTCCTAGAGACCCCGTCCACCTCCCACTGTGCTCCACTGTAGGCTAAGCCCTGGCCGAGGGGCCCTGCCTGTTTCCCAGGTGCTAACCCCAGCCAGCCTGTCCTACATGGCAGTCTCTACTACTTGGCCTGCCTGGGGTCCCCCATGCTCGTCCTCCCCATCGCATCTGGCTCATGCCACCCTTGAGGGAAATGGGCTCCTCTTCCCAGGCTGTCTCCGCGGCCTACTGCTCCCCCGAGGGGCCCGGCTTCCCCAAGGTTGCACCGGTGCTCACCCATGACGGCCTGCTGCGCGGCCTGGAGCACTGCCTGGATGGCCAGGGCCTGGGCTTCCTCCGTAGCTGCAGCCTGGGCAGCTGCTTCTGCAGCAGCAGTCACTGCCAGCTCCTCGGGGGTGAGCCCCGTTACCATGAGGGTGGTGGTGCCGGCTTGGGCCTCAGCCATTAGCTCTTGGGGAAGTGATAACTGGTCTACTTCGGACTGCGTGGGTGGGGGTGGCTGGACCACCACAGTGGCCACCACCGCAGAGCTGGCAGACTCCTGGCCCGAAGATGGCTCCCCTGTGCTGCTCAGATCCACGGCGGCCGGGAGCTCAGGGGTCTGGGAGGCTGACAGGACCTCGGTGGACTCCCCCATCAGGGCTGTGGAAGCCGACTGCAGAAGCTGCCGTGGCGGCAGCTGCTGGCGAGGCCCTGGCGACACCTGGAGTTCCTCTGGGGGCTGCAGGATGTCAACAGCAGAGAAGGGCATGTCAGAAGTTTCTGTGTTGGCTATGGTCACTGTTATTTTGGCCGGGATGGGGACTTCAGTAGTCAGAGCCCTTGGGGCAGTCTCAGTCATTGATGAGATCTTCTAGAAAGGGAGAGAAGCCCCTGTCAGAGGGGAGGAGAGGGGCCAGAGCCAGGCAGCAGGGCTGAGAAGCAAGCCAGCCTTCACCTTTCCTTGTGGGCGTAAGTTTTCATTCTTGATGGGCCAGCTCGAGCCCATGTTAAATAGGGAGGGGACAGTGGTTCTCTGAGCAGCATGAGGACAAAGGCCCTTGAGACCCCCGGTCAGCTTTAACCTGTCCTCGATCACCCTGGCCTGGACAAACAGGCTCTCAGACCCCCGCCATGTCTTATACAGGCTGCGGTGAAGTGACACGTGATGGGAACCAGTCACAGAAATAAAAGCGCCCCAGAGATGCGGGGGACGGTGAGGCTCCTGCCTCCTGCCACAGCAGGCACCGAGGCTGCCCTTTTATGGTCCGGAAAAGGGACCAGGAGCGGCCCCATGCCTGGTACAAGAGCGACATCTGGCGTCTGAGTGTGGAACTGCACGGGCGTAGGCCGGGAAGGCGGGGAGGAAAACGGCCCCCTGGGCTCTTACCGGCACGGAGGGGCCCGGGACCGGTGTGGACTGCGTCACGGTGGTCACAGCCCGCGTCAGTGTGGAGGACACAGTTGTGATGGCACTGGAGCTGGTGATGTTCACGCTGTCGCCCTGGGTGCTCTCCACCTCTCCCTGATCACTGGCAGCAGGTGGGGGGTCTGTGGGGGCAACAGGCAGGCGGCCGCTCAGCAGGAGCCCCCCAGGCCTATACTTGGCTTGACCACCACGGGCTTCCTCTACCACCAAGGGGAGGGCCAGATAAGGCAGGACAGGCTCCTGGAGACCTCCATCTGCTTCAGGTACAGCCAGGATGCCCCAGCTCTCCCCACTGGTAAACTGGGTGCCAAGGAGCCTGACTGGTGGACTCTGGACGGACCCCCGCCATCGTTGTCTTGGCCTTTCAGCCTGGGAGGCTGGGAGACCATGAAAGCCAGGCTGACCGCCTTCACTCACCTTGGTTTGAACTCATGTTGGAAGTGACAGTGGTGGCCGTGTGAGTGGTGCCCGTCTCGTGGGTCTCACAGGGCGGGTTGGAGCACACCCTCTGTGTTGGGAAAGGAGCCAGCAGCGCAGTGCCAGCCTGGAGGGTGACGCTGGGTGCCGCCGCCACCTCTAGGCCAGACTCCACGGTCCTGTGGGAAGAAGTGGCGTCGGGAAGCAGGGCACCCACGCTGACCGACATGGTGGTGCCAGTAGAAGTGGTCTGGTGTGTCTCACAGGGGCGACCAGCAGGCGGCTGCTGCCCACCCTCGGGCTGGCCCGTGCCCCCGTTTGAAGTGGCGGTGGTGGCCGTGTGGGTGGTGCCCGTCTCGTGGGTCTCGCATGGCGGGTTGGAGCACACCCTCTGGGCGCTGCCTGCATTCGAGGTAGTGGCGGTGTTGGTGGTGCCTGTCTCGTGGGTCTCACATGGTGGGTTGGAGCAGACTTGGGTCACGGTGGCCGAGGGACACAGCAGTGCCTCCAGGGCTGTCACAGTCACTGTGGCGCTGGGCGAGCCACTCTGGAGGCTCTCGCACACAGGTGCCAAGCGGGGCTCCCCAGCACCCATGCTGGAACGGGTCATGGCAGCGGTGTTGACCGCATGGCTGTGGCGCCCCGCGGGCAGGTCCTTGCTGCCTGGGCTGCTCAGCCTGACTTTGCTGCTCAGAGGGGC
Organism: Pongo pygmaeus; assembly: GCF_028885625.2. NCBI lineage: Eukaryota > Metazoa > Chordata > Mammalia > Primates > Hominidae > Pongo > Pongo pygmaeus. The sequence goes on from NC_072396.2 coordinate 158,913,364, forward strand.
CAACTGCACAAAAGTAGGGCCGCGGCCCCCGGGCTCCCGTGCCATGCTTGGCCCAAGGAGTGGGCCAGCCGAGCACGGGGCCCCAGTGGCCATCACAGTCATGGTGGTGCTGGTCGCGCTGGTCTGGCGGGTTTGGCACTGGGGCTTAGAGCCCTGGGCTGCCTCCAGCGCCCCAGTGGCCACACTGATCCGGATCACAGCAGGGGTGCCAGCTGCACAGGCCCGACGGGCATCTCGCTGGTGGTTGGCGCCGACGCTCGACATGGCTGTAGTGGCAGTGTTGGTGGTGCCCGTCTCGTGGGTCTCGCAGGGTGGGTTTGAGCAGCCATGCTGCCCGGCCATGTTGGAGGTGGCGGTGGTGGCGGTGTTGGTGGTGCCCGTCTCGTGAGTCTCGCAGGGTGGGTTCGAACAGACTCGGACCACGCTACCATTCTGCTGCCCCACAGTCGAGGTCACAAGAGAAGCAGCTGCCTCCTGTCTGTCACAGACGAACTGCACTTGGGTGGGCTGGGAGTGTCCCCCAAGGTTAGCCACAACAGTGGTGGTGGCCGTGTTGGTGGTGCCAGTCTCGTGGGTCTCACAGGGGGGGTTGGAGCACACCAAGGTGACAGTGCCAGGCTGCACATCACCCTGGCCTGAGTCGGCGATGGTAACTGTGGCGGTAGGCTGCTCTGTAGTTGGGGAGGCCAGGATGGACACAGGGAGGTCATGCACAGGCTGGGCCTCCACCCCACTAGGTGCCGTGATCAGAGTTACCTGGGTGGGCTGGGACACGGGCTGGGGAGACACACGAGGAGGAGAGTTAGTGCCGCAGCTGGCTGTCTGCCTGTCCCTCCCACTGTCCTGCACTGTCACCGCACAGGCTGGGACCACTGACCACTTCTCAACGGCCCTGGCAAACGTAAGACCCACTCGCCCCTGCCCCCAAGACACCGACTTGCCCAGAGGCCAGGGAAGAGGCACCACTTTGCCTCAAAGGCAACTGGGATGAGGAAGAGGCTGTGAGGACAGGGCAAGGGGAAGGCAGGAGGCTGGCTGAAATCAAGTCCTTTGTCAGAGAATGGAAATCCCCCTCAATGCTCAAAGGCCAACAACAAATGTTTCACCATTTTCCTTAATATGTATGAACACAACACTGCACACACGTGCAGACGAGCTGCGGCGTCCTCTAGAACACTGCGAGAGGAAGAACCCTGGTGTTCAAACACCAGGCATGGCCAAACCATGACGGCCAAACCACAGACTATGACACAGGGACCATGTGACACCAGGGAAAATGCCCCAGGTGAGGAAAGGCCTGCCATGGCTGCACCCGGCAGCAGCGCGACACCAAGAAGGCCTGCGGATGGACGGCGTGAGCCTCACATGCTTCCACTTGTGTGGGGTCCCTCGCCCACACGTGGCCTCAGGCCCTGCCCTACCTGCATGGTGATGGTCGGGGTCGTGAGCCCGCCTGCCGCTGTCAGCGTGGTCTGTGCGGCCGACACAGTGATGGCAGTGGGGTTGATCACCTGGCTTGAGAGGGTGGCGATGGTGCCCAAGGTGGTGATGGGCGTGGCCAGGGAAGCACTGGTGCTGTGGCCCCCTGCCCCGGCAAGGCTGGTGGAGACGGTGCCTGTCACTGTGCCTAGGGTTGTGACACCTGAAGGAAAGGAGGCAGAGTTGGGCCAAGGCTGCTGCTGTCTCCTTCCCAGCAGGTCCTCCTGCACAGGCTGGGGCACTCTGGAGCTGCTTGCACAGAAGGCTCGGGAGAGAGGAGCTGCTGTGCCCCCCAGCTGTGCCACGGGGATTGAAGGCCAGCCCTGCTTCATTATAATCTAGGGGCGGCAGGGGTCCTGGCCTACGGGTACACACCTGTGGTGCCTTTCACAACCAACGTGGTGACGGCTGGCTTGACGGCGGAGACGGTGACAGGTGTGACCAGGCGAACACCCCCCATGGGCACAGTGCGGAGGATGGTGCCTGGCTGTCCCGGGGCCCCCTTAAGCACCACCTGGAACACCAGAGGAAAGTGCCACCAACGTCACGACCAGGCTAGTGGATGCCACCGACGCTGCCCCTCGCAGGCCCGTCGGGAGGACCTGCGTGGCGTGCTGGGGTGGACTGCACTACGACACTGGGCTGAGAGACGGCTGGGAGTGCCTCACCTGGGTCACTCCCTGCTGCCCGTGGCCAGTGGCAATTTTGGGGACAGCAGTGATGATTTTGGCAGGTGCTCCAGTTCCTGAAGTCATCACCTTGGTGGTGATGATGGTGATGGGGGACTTGATGCCAGGACTGCTGGTCACACCTGGATGGGAGAGTGGGGGCCCAGGGGAGACAGGCTCTGTGAGGGCTGCCCCTGCTGCCCCTAGACTATAATGAAAATCCACAAGTCACAGCCATAGCCCTGCCCATTGCCCCACTACCCTTAGACACAAAAGGCAGCAAGGAGAAGATAGAAAAGGGTAAACTAAACAGAAACACAGCACGCCTTATAACCCGGACTCCATTTCCCCTCCAGTGAGGACTTGCAGACACTCGTATGTCAGGGGAGGCCCCTACCCGTGGCACCCGCCTGGGTGATGATGGCCGACATGGGGATGGTTTTGATGATGGTGGTCGTGCCGGGCTTGGTGGTACTGGGGGAGACGCTGCTGATGCCCAGGATGGTGGGCTTGGTCCCCGCCCCACTGGCCTGCGTGGTAGTGATGATGGTGGTGGGCTTGCCATCTGCTGAGGTCACCAGCTTCAGGATTGTTCCCGCTGGCAGGGGCCCTTTGGTCTGAAAGGGGGAAGCAGGTGCATGAGCCGGCATCACTGCCAGGAAGGGAAGTGTGGTCTGGCTACTCTCCGCCACCAGCCTTGGCAGCTCAGGGAACGTTCTGGAGGCTGTGGGTGAGGGGACTGAGCAGCAGAACTTTCTGAGCCATGTGTGCTCATGGGATCTTCCATGGGCAGGGACACAAGTTCTTCCTGTGGCCTGGCACCCAGGCCCCCACTCTTGCATATGTGCAGAGACTGAGAGCTCACCTGGATGATCTGAGTCACAGGACCCGTGGACGCCTGGCCTGTGACCGCTGAAGTCTGAACTGGTTTGGTCTGGACCACCGACATCACTTTGCCCAGATTGGAAATCTAAAAAGGAAGGGATGGAGCAGGGAGTGATCTGGAAACCAAACAAGGGCATGGCCTGGCTAAGACTCTCCTGGAGCTGGCCCAGGGCGGCCATTCACCACTGGCAGTGGCCGTAGCCTGGCAGCACCCATCACTCACCAGAGCGCTGCCTCCTGGGACAGAGATAGGGCTCTTCACCAGGGTGATGGTCTTGGTGACCCCGCCCACGACTGTGGTCACCACCTGGGCTTGCTGGGCCACTGTCACAGTGCCTGACTTGTGCACTGTGATGATAGGGCGGGTAGACGTGTTGGTGGCGGAGGAAACCGATGTCCCCACCTGGGCGGCTGCAGTCTTCAGCATGCGAGTGGCAGGGTTGCTCACCTGGAGGAGGCAGACACGAGTGACGGACCAGGCAGAAAAAGAGATGGGGAAACCACCCAAGATGTCCACGGTGGGCCCACAGCTCCTGCCTCAACACTCACCTTCCTCCTCCTCCTGCTCCCAAGCCCAAGAACAGCTTGGTTCCCCCTTCCTTTAACAGGCAAGGGAGGAGGTGAGCCCGCAGCTCTCACCTGAGGCCATGACGCCCTTAATTGAGACAGCTTATTCTGCAGCCCACGGTCCAACGGCTAGCTCTAAAGCCCAGAGGGAATGACTATGCTTGTTTGACCACAGTGACAAGCCCCGGAAGACGCTCACCATGACTGGCGAGGAGGCCACCTTCACAGTGGCTGGGAGGGTGGTAGTGCCAGGTGTCACAGCCATGGTCTTCACGATGGTGGTACCCGCTGGGACACTCAGCACCGTGGGTGCCGAGGAAGGGGGGATCTTCTGGGTGGCAGCGGCCGCAGCGGCCAGCGCGGCCATCCCACTCATCTGTGGGCTACTGCCAATCACCTGCAGCAGGCACGGGCATGTGAGGCCAGGTCACAGGTGCCACCCACCTCCCTGCTTGGTGGACCTCACCGGAACCTGCCCAGGGGCTGCCCTGCTCTGGGGAGCCTCATCCCGCCAGCATGGCTCAGCTTTCTCTACTGGCAGACCCCGCTCTCCTGGCCCCAGACACGGAGGGCTCCCACCACCGACCATGCACGGCAACCCCTGTGGCAAGAGGCAGCTGGGAGCTCTGGATCCTTTCTAAAGACCAGAGTCAGGTCCAGTTGATTCTCATGGGCCTGTGGCAAGCCCAGCTGGCTAGATCCTCCTCTCAGGCTGCAGGACAAGAAAGTCCACGTGGCAAATGCCCTTAGGATCAGGCAGCAGGTTAGGCCTTCTAGGCATTAACCTATTAATTCCCACCACGAGCTCGCAGGAGCGTTCTCCCCCATCTGCACGTCCCAGGAGGGAAAAGTGTGGGGTGCGTGGTACCCGAGCCCAAGAGGGATGTGAACCCTTCAGTACACTTGCAACTTAATCCACTGGATCAGCAGGAAGTCCCACCCGCCCCAGTGACCACTCCTCACCGTTCCCTGGGCACTCTGCGTTGGCACAACCATCCGCACTCCGGCGGGCAGGGAGGTCACGGTGACAGGGGCTTTCCCAGCCTGGCTGGCAGGTCGCATGGTGACCAATGGAGTTCCTGTTGTAGCCTGAGGACCGGTCACTTTGAGAACAGCAGGGACACCTGATGAGAGAAGGGGCCAGCCGTCAGCCATCACCTTCTGCACGATGTCCCCAGCCCCTCTGCAGGCAGCCCTGAGCCACTTCTGTTGGCCTGCTTGTGTGGGAGTTTGGCTCTTCTCTGTGCCCTGAGGGTGATCATTTCCACAGGTGGGGCTAGGCTTTAGCATCCCCCTACAACCCTTGGAGACAAGCCCAAAGCTCCCGGCTGCTGGCCTGCTGTCTAGGCTGCCGTCTCACAGCTCCTACTTGGCCGCTGCCTCTCCCCGGAGGCTAGCCCCCTACTTTCAAACGTCCCTGGTCCCCTGGCTCACCTTGAGTCCTGGCTGCGGTGGGCACAGAAATGGAGCTGCCAGGCACCGTCGGCAAGACCTGGATGGTGGTGGTGGTCGGGGGTGCGGGGGCAGCCTGGGGCAGGAGCGTGATGCCTACTTGGGTCAGCGGCTGCACAGCAGGTGCGGCTGCTGCTGGGGCAGGGCTCTTGGGAGGGTTGGCAGGCACAGATGGGACCGGATTGGGTGTAGGGGAGGTGGCAGTAGCAGCCGTGGCAGGAATGTCATATTTCTGGAGCTGGAGAAGGTAGCTGTCGGCTGTTGCCACTGCCCCCCAGCTCACCTCCAGGGAGTTGGTGTTGGCGCGTACCAGTTGTACTCGGGCTGGGGGTGGTGGCTTTTCTGTGGGAGAACGCAGTTGGTGAGAAGGGGCGGGAGGCTGTGGCAGGAGAGGGGTCGGCTGGGCCGGGCCTACCTGTCTCTAGGTACCAGAGGTCCTTGCAGCAGACCTGGTTGTTCCAGGCCTTGCGGTAGCCGTCACGCCCACTCCAAATGTACAGGCGGGTGTTGATGGCGACTGCGCAGTGGCCAGCCCGAGCGCGGGGGATGTTGTCCTCCAGTGTATCCATCAGGATGGTCTCCCAGGCCATGGTATCTGGGGGAGGGCAGACAAGGGAGGTCAGCAGGGAGGATGGAGGAAACCCGCCACCCCTGGTTGCCCTTGGTTCTTTTGTTGTCAAGGATGGGAATTAAAATCAAGAAGTTATTGGATTATTACATTAAAAACAACAAAACAAAGAAACCCTTTGTGGCAAAAAGCAACACAAAAAATAAAATTAGAAACCACCAACAGCCAACTAAGAAAACCATGAGAAACACAGTCAGAGGTTTACCTCCTTGCCCGTTAAAGAACACTACAACTCACAGAAAGAGATGGCAATAGGGAAAGCGGTTTAGGAAAAACGTGATAGAAAGATCTTAAGAAAAAACACACACTCTCACGCAAAAGAAATCTGAACTTCAACCACCGGCGCCTGGCATTTTTATTTTCGGGCCCGCAGCAGCTGGGGCTCAAGATGAGCTGGAGGGGGAGCTTCGGCCACCCATCAGGCTTGGCAAAGAGTGGCCTGACCATTCCGTGAGGGCACCACCGGAGGCGCCTACGTGGGCGCAGCCTCTGTGCAGGGCAGTTCAGCCGCATCAGACAGCAACCCTACTTCTAGGTTTTCACCCCTAGGATACACTTGCACACGGGTGGAGACGGTGCAAGGATACTCACGGAGCGGCGCCTGTACAAGTTACAGCAGCACAACCGCAACTCGAAGGAGGCTGCTGCGGGGCAGGGACGTGGAGTGATCTCCAAGATACGGCGGATGAGAAAGGCCAGGTGTGGCACTGCGTGCGCCAGGCTGCCATTGTTTGTTTTTAAAGGGACCTATGGCTAATGCTCGGATATGAAGAGCCCCTGCAGGGTGGACAGGAAACCACCCACATGGCTGCCTCTGAGAAGCAGAACTGGGAGGAGGGAAGGAGGCCCTGCACCGTAGAGGCTTTTGCACTTTTGGATGTTGGGCCATTTGGATGGAGAGCTCATTCAAAAAACTCAGAGGTGGAACATTGCTTCAGAGAGCTCTGCCCACTGGATCCTTCCAGTGGATTCCAAAGGGAGCCGGGGGCCCAGTTTGCTCCCCGCACACCCCACACAGCTCTTAGGCCGAGAAGGGCCAGCCTCCTGCAGCCTCCCACAGGCCACTCAGAGCCCGAGGAGGCCATACCCAGGTTGAGACAAGCCAGCGTGTTGGTACACTTCCACTCCTTCTCGTGTGTGGCCACTTTGACGTCATCCATGACGAGAGGCACCCAGCCACCAAACACGTACATTCTGGGAGTGAGGAGGGAAGAGTGGGAAAGGATTGTAGAGTTGGTGCCAAGCTAGAGGCCACCTCTGCTACCCCAGTTCTAGAGCTCGGTCCTCTGGCTCTCCCGAGGAGAGTACCCAAGGATGCGTGAAGCCTCCTGACGTGGCCCTCTCCTGCCTGGTGGCTCAGCCCTCAGGAGAACTGTGTCACCTCTACCACATAAAAGTGCCGTTCAGCTCATCTTAAGCTCACCTTCATGTCCACAGTTTCTAGGTTCCCTTTAGGACCTGGGCATTCACAAAGACACCCAGGTGCTTGCACCAAGGACCTAGAACACTCTGCACCTGATGGGGCGGAGCCTCACAGGCCCGTGGAGGGTCTCAGACTCAGCTTGTGTGTGGCCCTCTCCCCCATGAATCTGTCTTTCCTTGGTCCCCCAGGGTTGTAATGGAAAAACAGGGCTGCCAAATGCCAACCCAGCCAGAAAGAGGCATCCTCAGGCTTTAGGGTCTGACAGGACAAAACTGAGTGAGAGCCCTTCGGGGGAGGGGCCACGCCAGTCTAGAGAAGAGAGACGCAGGTGAGCAGCCACTTACTTATTTCCGATGGTGGTTGCCGAGTGGAGACTGCGAGGAAGAGGCGCCACCCCGCTGAGACTGGGCTTATTCCACGTCAGGGTGTCTGCAGAGAGACGGAGGGGAAAGGGTCACACAAGCTAGACTGCACACAGGTCGTTCCCTGGATTCAAGCTAGCTCAGGAAGGTAGGATCTGTCTCAGTGAGAGAATTCCATCCCTGGCTTCCCTACAGCCCACGGCAGGCCCTCTGATTGTTGTCATGGTAGCTAGATTCCTGTGTTACCCAGGCGGTTTTGACCAGACTAGCAATAGCGCTCCTTCAGGTACATCCTGAGCGCCTGCCCTGAGCCAGGACTGCACTCTGTGCTGGGGGAGGAGTGGTGAGCACACCCCGAACTCTCCATGAAATACATTCACCGCCATAACCACCTTAGGCTACAGACATTTTGGCAAACTGTTGGAAAATTCTCTCATGGGAAACTGCTTCTTTGGAGTGCCAACTCTGATCTATAGGACAACATTGCCATCTCCTCTCTCCCAGCTGAAGAGGCCTCCGGAGATCCACAGTTAGTAATCTTTCCCAACCACTCCTCATACCACCACCTGGTGACCTGCCCAAGCAGTCCCTGAAGGCCTCATGGTTTACCGGCATCCAATGGTACCACAGCAGTCAGACCAGGATGCAGCACTCCACACAGTGTGACCACTGACGAGTCAAGAGGGACTAATGCTACCCGGATCCAGAGAATTCCATTCTAGAAAGCCTTAATGTCTTATTCTCTTATAAGCCCGCAGACCAATTCAACCCACTGAGCCAGCACAAGGCAGAGATTAACAGCCCCAAACCTAGGGACGATCCAGGGTTCCCCACCCTGGCCCACCATGACAAGAGGAAAGCATGAAGTGGTATGCTCCAGCTCCCTAAGAGCCCCACCTCACCATACAACAGCGCCACCCACGGGGCCAGCCAAGAGGCAGACCTGCTTTGTCCCACGGCTGCTGGGGTGCTACCACCCTGCTCACCAATATCTAGGGTCCACAGGTCCCCCAGCCTGCAGCCACTCATCCCACCGTAGATCACCAGCTTGGACTTCTTGTTGTCTTTTTCGGTGTAGACCACGGCAGTATGTGACTCCCGGGGTGGTGGTAGGACCCCGTAAGTGATAGGAATGTCCCAGGCTACCACTCCGGAGCCTGGCCGTAATTCCAGGATATATAAGTCATTCAGGTACCTGACGAGGAAAGATCAGTTACGGCAAGTCTCGACTCCTCACGCCAGAGGCTTCGCTGGATGGCTATCAGTGAGTGGCAGCCTCCCCAGACCACAAAGGGGCTAGGGCCGTGGGAGCTCTGAAGTTCTTCTGCCCTAGCTCTTGAGGAAGGGGCTGCCAGAAGCTCCCTAGGATGAGTCCAACTGGAACAGGGGACAGGGTGGGTGAGGCTGCACAGCAGCCCCGAGTCCAGACCCAGCAGCAGGCCCCCGCCATGCACACAAAGCTGGGTATTATATGAGGGCTCCGCAGAGCAAGAGGGGGCGCCGGCTTGGGACTACCTCCAGACAGAGAGTCCTTGGCCACGGGCCTTGGAAAATACCCATCAGGAAACTTGTAGGCAGCGGAGGCCGAGAAGGAACACGAGCAACTCTAAGCCGAGTCTGAGAGCTGGGCCAGCCCAAGGCAAAGTGGCTTCCACCTCCAGCCTGGCCCTCCTCCCACGAGGCCTGCTCAGGGTCAGTAGCGATTTCGGAGCCCGAAAGCTCCTGAGAGGGCATCTGGTGCCGCTCTCTCATTTACAACCCAGCACGAGAAAGGGACCCGGCCACGGGGCTCTGCTGCGCACATTCTTTAGGACACCATGGAGCCCTGTGCATGTGAGAGCACACCCACCCGGGGGATTCCAGAGAAAAGGACCGAGCCTCACCTCGGAATGTTGTTCTTTGGGTCCTCGCTATCATTGGCCAGACCCCCAAACAGGTAGCATTTGTTGCCCACAAGGGAGAAGCTGTGCCCGAGTCGAGGACACGGAGGGGGCCCGTTTTTGGGCGTCTTTGCTTTGAGTCTCTTCCACTCCCACCGGCTCGCCTGCAAAATCAAGACCTGGAGACTGAACTGTGGGATGAGAAGGCCACCACTGGGGGCCCAGGGCAACTTGTGGTGGAGGAGGAAATGGCTGGGGGTGAGCAAGGTGCCTTGCTGGAGCAAGAAGGTCCTGGGTGTTGGGCCCTGCCTTCTTCTGAGGTGGGCCAAGTTCAAAGCGGCCTTGGCAGACTCTCAAGCGTCCCTTCCACCTCCCGCTTGCCTCAACCCTGAAGCCACTACCGTCAGGTCACGTGGGGCCAAGGAGGCAGAGTGAGAACCTGGGGCTGCTTTACCTGGAGCTCATAGAGGTCATTGCTGTATTTCCCATACTCCACCATCCCGCCAAACACCAGGAGGCGAGTCCCGTCACACACGAAGCCATAGGCTGCACACCCAGGGGGAATGTCCCCCCTCACGGCTGGGATGAACCACTGGTTGGTTGCTGGGGAACAGAAGGAGGCAGAAGTCAGAACACCCGGGAGCCCCCATTCCTCTCATTCCCCAAATGTGCCAGCTGTCAAGCTTGGTGAGAGGGGCTGAGCCAGCACCATCCCTGCGGACGCTCTAGCAACTCCAGCCGCGCTACCTAGGCCATCTTCCAAACCCCTCGACTTCAGGCCAGTGCAAAAGAGCCTGTGACCACCCTGCTTCTCGCCAAGGTCATCTTAATGAGCAGGAAGTTACTGTGCAAGATCCCTCATCAGCTACTGGGGATCTAGTCACTGCCTTCCTTCCCTAGCACTCAGTGATCAGACATGAATTTCTCCCCAAAATACCCTCTTGGTGGGCCTGTGCTCCTCCTCCCTGGAGCCCACATTTTTGTCCCTTCATCACAGGGTCAGGACAGCCAGAGCCCAGAGCAGCACTTTCAAGTGGCCAAAACAGTGACCGCTGCAGGCTGCGAAGAGCCATGGGGATGAGACCCGGCCTCTGCTCTGACCTCCCGGACTTCCTCTGGTCTCCTAGGTGATGGTCCACCAGCATCCCTCCCTGCCCCTGCTGCCACACCTATGGTACTCCAGAACATTCTTGCAAGCCAGAGGCAGCAGTCTCAGCAGAACCGTGACAGAAGCTTCTCAAAAGCTCATGGGGGTGAGGAGACCACCAAGAAAGAGGGAAATCAGACCTTAGGCACTGCTTTGCTTCCGCAGGATGGCGCAGCCGGCCTTCAGCTGGGACCAGGCCCTTCCCTCATGTCCTCAAACTCGACTCCCCTCACACCTGGCAGGCCAGGGCTTACCCAAAAACCTCCTTCTATGAGGGCTCCCTCAGAGGATGTGCCACACTCTTTCCAGAAACCCCAAACTGGGGGCCACGTGCAACCCCGACTCCGTGCCTCTGAGCTGGCCTGGGTGAGATCTCGGCAAGCAGACAGCAGAAGGAACTGAGGCTCCTCCACATGACTCAAGACGCAAGATGGGTCCCCCAGGACGTAACAGGGCATGGGGGGATTCCTGTGGGGTGGGAAGTGGGAAGACTTCCACACAGGGATGCTCTGATATTGTGATATAACACAGACTATTCAGTTTGGTGGCTAAAAGTGTTGTGAGACCATAGAAGAGGAAAAACAAAGTGTTTTTTTTCCATATTCAGGTGTGCACCTGGGGCCAGGCGGCTGACCATGGTCAGGAATCCACGCCCCACTGCACTCTGGTCCCACCCAGTCTCATGCTGTCACCCCCAGGGCTCAATGCGGAACCGTGTGCAAGGCTAGCCCTTATCCAAAGCATAACTCCCAGCCCTGGGTAGCACAGGGAGACCCCGTCTCTACAAATAATTTTCAAACACTGGCTGAGTGTGGTGGCATACACTTGTGGTCCTAGCTACTCAGGAGGCTGAGGCGGGAGGACTGCCTGAGCCTCAGAGTTTGAGGCTGCAGTGAGCTGAGACCGCGCCACTGCATCCCAGCCTGGGCAACAGAGCAAGACCTAACCTCAAAACAAACAAACAAACAAACAAACAAAACCAGAAAACCCCCCACAGCACAACTGTACCACCACCGCTCCTCCCAAGGCGAGAGCACCCCCACCCCGCTCTCCAGCACCCACTCTGCGGGTAGGCTTCGAGCAGGCTGACAGTCTCTGCAGACATTCAGCTGAGTCACTGGGCCTCGGACATGCCGAGCACTAGAGCTCCCCTGCCATTTCCCTAAAGCAGAGGGACAACACCTGTGCTGCCCGCATGTGCAAGCTCGGATCCTGGCCCTCTGCCTCTTTCTCATTCCCAGTGCAAAATCCACCCCAGAAAAGCAAGAGCTGCCAAGGCCAACAGCCTTGCACACTGGAGAGCCGTCTTGACCAATCACTGGAGGGAGCTCCATGCAAGCTACCAGGGTAAACGCGTAACGAGACCTAAGGCTGCCTGGGCCAACTGCTCTCGGTAGGTAAAGGGGCAGAGCCCAGGAGGGCAAGTGACACCTGAGGTCACAGCGTAAAACAGAGACAGAGACAAGAGCCCCGTCACTGACTTGAAGCGACCGATCTCTGCCTGCCTAAGGGTCCCATGTCCAGGCAGCCACCCTCACTCCGCTGAGCACCCTCGTGGTCAAAGCCCACAGCTATGGGGCTGTGGGTCAGGGTTTGGGACAAAGCTAAATGGCACATGGGGTCAGCGGGCAGCTTTCCTATCACACGCTGATCAGTGAGCCGGTGGGCCAGGCCAGAAGCGCCCTGTGATATCTTTGAGGATCCCACTCACCAGATCCTTCTACATGACCCAAGAGGTGCTGATGTCATTCTAGAACACTCCAGGCAGGGCAGGGGCCCTCCCCACCCCCATCAAGAGAGGTCTGTCAGGGAGCACAGCTCCTGGTGTGACGACAAACCTGCGGCTCCTAATCTCACCCACGAGTCCTGGTTCCGCCCCCCGAAAGCACACAAGCAAGCTCTCCTCCCTTCTCCCAGCTTTTCAATGTGACAGCTGCTCTCAGTCACCCCTGAATCATCTGGGGGGTGTCATGTAACCCAATCCTTGGGCCCCTCATCCTGGAAATGCTGGCTCTCAGCTGGGAGGGGAAGGTGGAGAAAGGACCCTGCCCTAGATGAACACCACTCCAGCTCCCCTCTCCTGAGCAAGGCTGTGCCCCAGCCTCTCTGTGTTTCATCAGCTGCCCACCCACTTCATGCTCTGCCAGGTCCATCCCTGGTTGCCACTGTCCCATCACCACCTAGAGACTGGTGCCCATGCAGTGAGGTGGCCGGTCAAGTTCAACGAGCTGCCTTCCTCTCTGTTTTCACCTGTCACATTAGAGCATTTCCTGTGTGGCATACGACATGCTGGGAGGCACAGAGGACACCGATCTTGTGCTCATACTCCCAATGGAGTAGGAAGGCTGCATGCCCCCCTCCCACGATGAGACAAACACCCTAGAAGAGCTCTGACCAAGCCGGGCCCTTGGGAGCACAGAGCAGTGCGACTGCTGGAGAGGGAAGGACAGGAGTGGAAAGCGCTTCTCAGAAGAGGTGACATTTCAGCCGGGCCTTGAAGGGTGAACAGGATTTCCCGACAAATGAAACTAGCAAGGCCAATCAGGAAGTGACTGCGAGAGTCTAGTAAGAGGAGAGGAGGGCTTGGTGTGGAAGGGGACAGATTTGATGCCTGCCCGACGCAATGACCAATTAGATACAGAGACAGAAGAGAATGGAAGCATTTCAAAGGTGATGGGCCCCAAGAGACAGGTGGCAGAACGGCCTCTATGAAGGTTTGCACTCCCGCCCAACTCCGCCACCAGCTGGGGGGGGCGACCCTGGACCTGTCACTTCCCCTCTTGGACCCCAATTTCCTCATCTGCAGAAACAAGGAAGTAGTTCCACTAGATATTTTCCAAGGCTCCCTCCAGCTCCAAGAACCTATGGACATTACAGAGCCACCGTGGCCAAAGCTCTCGCTCCCCCCGCACACCTGGCAGCACTCTGAATCCTTTGGCTTGCCACGTGGAACTAAAATCCCTAAGGACAAGCACAGTAGCTACCCTAAGAGCTCTCAAAGCACACACCCCCTGAAGCTTTCTTATCCTAGCAACGGGAACCCCTTCCAGATCAGCTCTCTCCAAAGGTGCAAGGCTTTTTGAGGACTGATCCCGCAGAAGTGCAAGGGACACAGGTGTGAGAATATGCCCTGACCTCATCCCAAACACAACAAAAGGAGACAAGACAAAGGTGACAAGGCCGGGTTGGCGGGAGGGGGCAGAAACCCCGGTGAGGAAGAGGGCGTCGGGTCTGCCAGCTGCTCTCTCGTCTGAGGAATTGCCGATGACAGTTTCCAAACTGCTACCCTGGAGGATCCCAGAGCTTCATTTTAAGCAGCCCTTTGGAAGGCAGGCTACCCTCTAATGCACAACCTGTCTTTGCAGACTGGTAATGAATTCATGCCAAAGTGATCAATTCATTTTAATAAACTAATGAATATGCAGAGGCCCCAGGAAGCCAAGGCAGCAGTGGTGGTGGACTCTGGAGCCAACTGTAATTAGGCCCCTGCCCTACTTTCTAAAATTGCATTTCCCTGCCAGGGAGCCTGCTCCAGGCCTTATGAGAGGAAAGTCGGTCCACAGAGTGGAGAAGGTGCTGCTCATGGTGACGGTGCCTCTATAAACAGCCCCACCACTGGAGAAGCCTTAGCTTACTGAGCTAATTCCTGCTACTGCAGCTGCCTGGGCTGGCGCGGGGCACCACCAACCACCAAGCGCCCCCGCCCGGGGGCTGCTGAGAAAGGCCCTGCTCCCTGGAGGCAACAGGTGCTGAGAGACCTGGAACGAAAAACGGTCACAGACAACCCACCAGCCTTTCAAAGTCAACGTGGTAGGTGGCGATAATCTCCGAGATGTGGAGAAACCAGCACTTTCTGCCTTGAGGGGTGGGGAAGGAAGCGGCACCCAAGAGCCCAGCTCCAGCCTTCACAACTCCCCAAACCAACTTTCTCCCTCCAGGCAGCTCCAGCTTCCCACCCCCAGAGCATCGAGGCACTGGAGCTCAGTCAAAGAACAGCAGCCTCTCACCGCTCAGGACACAAAGCCCACTCAGCGAGGGTTTGTCTGCAGGGCCACCACCGAGGCCAGGGGATCGCCAGAGCCCCCAGGAGAGAACGGCCGTGGAGCAAGGAGTTAGTGCTGGGAGCCGTGCCTGCCACTCAGGACTAGGGCTTCCCAAGGCCCCCCATCCCGCCCCCCCGCCCCCGCCCCCGCCGCCTGTAGGGGGCTTTTCCCTCACCCAGACTCTTCCAGCTCTTGCCTGGGACAGAATTCACCCTGACCCTGCCTTCTGGGCAAGGCCAGGGTCCTGTGGGCCAAGGGGCAGTCAGTAGGCAACTTGGGAGCTGACCCTTGTGCTAGGGGCACAAAACGGGCCAAGTAGCCACCAAGAAAAAGGATGCCACAAAGCTGTCATGGACAGCAGCAGGCTTTCTGCCCTAGAGAACAGGCAAGGCTACTAGGCAGGAGCAACAACAAACGGCCCCCACGAAGGCCGTGGTGCATCAGCCATACCTGAAGAGAGAGGTTCCTCCCCCTTCCAACTAACAAGGGCTTGGATTTTGCAGGGAAGCAGAAGAGCGGGTGGGGTAACCCCCTGGATCCGCAGAAGCGGGGAGACACACGACTACGCAGGCCGCTGAGGGGTAACTGGAATTCAGCTTGTAAGCCAGAAGGCACCAGATTAGGAGAAGGGGCGACTTGGAAAGAAATGCTGCAGAAGTAAATGTGGAAAGGGAGAGGCGGCCCTGCCGCCGGCCCGTCCTAGGGGTCCCCAAGGCTCTGGCATTACCCGGGTCGGCGGATGTTAAACTCTGCGTCCTAAGAGCGCTTCCCTTCCCTCCCTTTTTCGAGAAACAGAGAACGAATCTGTAATCTAGAAATGGTCATTTCTCCAGAATGGGCACTCGAGATGAGGGAGAGCTGAGCAGGCGCAGGAGAAGGGAGGGAGGGAGGGAGGAGAACTCTGCCTGCGCCAAGGGGACACATCCGCCCGCCCCAGCCCCAGCCCCAGCCCGCTGGTAGCGGTGTGGGTCTGAAGTCACCACCGCTGGCGACAGCCCCTCTCCCTCACCAGTCGGACTAGGGGCTTTCTTTTAACTAACGAAAACCAATCCTCAAACACGGGAGAGACAAGGGAATGGGGAGAAGATCAGAGAAAAGCACTGAAGCCCGGCACAGCAAAGGGGAGGGGCAAGCCGATCAGTGGGGAGGGAGGGGGAGGAGGGGGGAAGGGGGAGGGGGACGGGGAGGGGGGAGAGGGACGGGGAAGGGAGGAGGGGAGAGAGAGCGAGGGAAGGATAGAGGGTGAGGGAGGAGATGGAGGGAAGGAGGAGAGGGAGGGAGCAGATGGAGGGAGGGAGCAGATGGAGGGAGGGAGGGAGGAAAGAGGAGGGAGAGGGAGGAGATGGAGGGAGGGAAAGAGCCGAGGACCCAGCGGGCTTTGCACTCACCCGTGTTGTACACGTGCAGTTCGTCCACTATTCCCTCGTTGCCGCCGCCAAACACTACGATGAGCTCCTTGATGGCCACGGCGCGGTGGCCGTGGCGGGGCCGTGGCACCGGACCCGACCAGCCCACCACTCGCTTCCAGCGGGGCTGCAGGAGCACCGCTGGCGAGTTGGCGGGCGACACGGCCGAAGCCATAGTTCCGGGAAAGGGTGCGGTGGGGAGAAGTCAACAAGCGGGAAGGGAGCCCCTCAATTCCTTTCACACACCCCCTTTCGTCTAAGGCAGCTCTCACGGAGAAGCGGTTCCTCACACAGCGGCAGACGACTCCATGGAGGCCGCCATCTTAACTGCCCTCCTTCCCTTTGGCTCTTCCCTTTCTTCTCGCTCACCCCGTCTCCTCAAGAGCCGCCCGAAACTGTCGAGCGCCTAGGCTCAAGAAGCTGGAGGCCGCTGAGTCCCGTCGCCCCGACTACTTGCCCGGGCGCTCCCGCTTACAAGCTCGGGCGGGAGGCCCTGGGAGCCGCCATCTTGAGCCGCCTCTCTCTCCTCCCTTCCTCAGTCGTAGCCCTCCCCCGCCGGAAATGGCGGAGCCCCGGCCCGGTTCCCACACCCCCAAGTCCCCAGCACTGGCCGGCTTCCGGGGCGGGTGGAAAAGAGCCACAAGCGCCGCGGTCGTCGCAGCCCCGCCGGCGCTCAGACCACAATTGTGGGAGCCGCCATCTTGAGACCGTCCCGCTTCCCCGCCCAGCGCCTTAGTGCAGCCGCCGCTCCCGAAACAGCCTCGACACACCTAACGAATGGAGGCGGGCCGGAGGCCGGTGGAACCAGCTCGAGCTCTCGAGGGCCGTTTGGGGGCTCGCGCCGTACGGCTTGTGAAGTCTCGCGCCTCTCCCCTTAGTCCGCCTCTGCTGCTCAGGCTGCGCCTGCCGCCGTGGGAGCCGCCATCTTGAGACTAGCTCCCCGTTCCCCCCTATTCTCTTCCTCCTGGGTCAATTCTTCCACTGCAAACCAAACTCAAGGCGGTGTCCGATCCTCACTTCCCGCCTTATGACTCCTTCCCACAGGAGCCGCTTCAAAGAGCTAGAGTTAGGCCCCGAAGCGGCAACTGTACGGCAGAAGGAGCGGTAACGGCAGGGCGCTCATGCCTCCTCCCTGGGAGCCGCCATCTTGTGTGAAGAAGTAACAACTAAACATGGCGGCAGCGGCGCCGGCGGTCGGGCGAGGGGGCGGAGTCGGGTGACGTCACCGCTTCCCCCCACTCGCCCTCGCACCGCTTCGCCCCTGGGCCCAAGCCTCTTAAAGGACCCCTGCGCTGCCTCGCGGGGGGGATGGGGGTCGGCGCGGCCGCGCGCTGGGCTAAAGCTCGAGCCGCGCTCAGGTCAGGTGCAGGCGCAGGCGCGCCCCGCCCCACGGCCCCACCGGGCGAGCCTCCACGCCTCCGCCCTGGGAGCCGCCATCTTGCCACTTCCCCTCGCCCGGCCGTCCGCGGGCGTCAATAGCGACTTTCAGCACAAAACAAAGATGGCGGCGGCGGCGGCATCTCGGAAATGCCCGGATGAGAGTGCTACCCTCTCCGACGCGATCGGCCCCGCCCCCCTTGGGAACGGTCTCTCGGGTCGCTGAAGGGACGCACGCCCGAGGAACTGCCTTTAACCAGCAGTGGGGACAGGGGCACGCAGGTAGCCGGGGTTGGCGGACAGCCACTGCAGCCGCGCCTGCGGCCGGGGAGCGAACGTTTTGGCGCCCTGCACACCCAGCAGCCGCAGGAGGCGGCCCGAGATGCGCCGCGGGGGAGCCGGGGGCGGGGCGAGAGTGGGAGGCGACGCAGCCGTGCGCCGGCGCCCGGGGGTGGAGCCTCCGCCCGCTCCCAGGCTCCCAGGCTCCCAGGCCGCCGGTCCCGCCCTCGGGCACCACCGCCTCCGCCCGTGCCGCAGCAAAATGAGCCAGGCCGCGCGCCCCAGACCGCCGCGCGCTCGGCCGCCCCCACTGCCGAGAGGCCCGCGGTCGGGCCGGTGGCGCACGAGCCGGGCGGGCGGGCGAGCGCGGGAGGCGTCCGCGTCACCTCACGTCACCTCGCCCCGCCCGCTTCCCAGGCCCCGAGTCCCGCCCTGCGCGCAAGCGCACCGGCGCTGCTCGGGTCCGCCCTTTTCGGAGATTTGAATTTCCCCCAGCGAGGCGAGTGAGGCGAAATACCCGTATGGTGATCGCTGGCCTTTTCGCGCCAATACTGTAAGTGCTCACCGCAGCCCTGGGAGGTGGGTCCCGGCCTTGCCCCCACGTTTGGCCTCCTCTAGGAGGCCGCCCGGGCGCGACGGCGGCGGCATCCTCCCTGCCACGCGCAGGCCGCAGCGCGGGGACCCAAGCTGCTGCCCGGGAGCGGCAGTCGCCAGTAGAAATGGACAGACAGGTCCTGTCAGAGCCTATGGCTTTTGTTGTAAACGTTTAGAAGTTCAGTTAAATTACAAGATCTACCAGATCTACCGGCGGGCAGAATTATTACTTTGAAGTTACTGAAGTTATGCGTCCTGCTGGAAGACCTTGTAATTTAATGCGTTAGTAAAGAAGCACACGTCATCGTCTCGCACATTTTCAACAATATTTTTAAAGTCGCCTCTCAACATATTACATGTATTTTGTAATTCTCTGTTTTTTAGTTCATGCAGTTGGAAGTATCCATCTGAGAAAGGACAAAGAGAAGAATTCTTGCCTGTCTGTGCCACCACCTGCTCTTTGTGACCTTGGCTAGTTACCTCACTTATATGTCCCCAAGTCCCCCACCCATGGTAAATAAGAAAACTTAAGGCCTGATGCGTTGGTTCATGCCTGTAATCCCAACACTTTGGAAGGCTGAGGTGAGAGGATCGCTTGAGCCTAGCCGGGGCAACATAGCGAGACCCGGAGGCATGGTGGCACACGCCTGTGGTCCCAGTTACTTGGGACGCTGAGGTAGGAGGATGGCTTGAGCCAGGGAGTTCAGGGCTGCAGTGAGCTGAGATCGTGCCACTGCTCCAGTCTGGGCGACAGAGCAAGACCCTGTCTCAAAAAACACACACACACGCACGCACGCACGCACGCACGCACGCTGCTGGTTTCCAAGGGCCTTGCCTGGAATCAGTCCAGAAGCCAAATTAATGTTAATTGATATTCCTTTATCCACAGAAAGACGGCAAGGAAGGTCATGTGGAGGAGGGGGACATAACTAACCATAAATGCTAAAGGCCTGGAGGTGACAGTGCCTGCTGTTTAAACGCGTGCGGGAGAGTCTGGGGCCTTTAGCCAGGAGATTGTCAGGCTTCCCAGGGCTTCCCTGAAAGACCCCAGACCCAGGGGCCAGTGCTGTTGAGGTGTTGGCCGTCCCATGCCAGGCGCTGGGGGAAGCTGTGACGAGATTTGAGTGTCACATAATAAGGATCATGGCAATTCAAAGGTACAGGGAAGCTAGGCTATAAGGTAACCAGCTCGGTTTTCCTGGGGGTCTTGGACAGGTGCTTTGATTACATTGTCACTGTCAGCCCGTACCCCGGGTCAGGTAGACTGAACCCCTGCAGCCGGAAAGAGGAGTTGCTTTCCATGCCCTTCCTGGAGTTCTTCCTCGATCAAGTTGACAGTGTTTGACTCTTGTTCCAGCTCTCCACCCTGCTTGCTGGCAGGCAGGAGGGTCAGACTAGCATGGGTGCCATGGGGCCCTAGGTGGGTGCAGGGAAGGACCTGTAGACGCCAGGCGGGGCCTCAGCTGGTGTCTCAGCTGGAGTCAGGAACTGAACGGGGAAGTGCCTGAGAGGAAATGACAGCTGAGTCAAGGGCAATGGCCAGGCGCAGTGGGCAAAGGGCTTCCAGGACAGAGCTGGGCCTGAGGAGCTCACAGGGCTGGATGGGGATGGCACTTTAAGTCTGGCCAAGACTTTGGGACGTGATCCAGGACATGGAATGAGAAGCTGGTCATGGAAGGGTGGAAAGCCAGGGCAGACATGATCCCATCCAGGGCTGCTCAAAGATGGTGGGGCTGCTGTGTACACACCCCTGGACCCAGAGGCTTTTTTGACTGGGAGGAGGAGGCAGGAGGAGTTCATATGCCCCATGCTGAGATGGCAGGCTTGTGTGAAGCAAGGACGTATGGAGTGATAGTGAGGACTGTGGTTCCTGTGTGGCAACACCATGCTTCAGAGGGCAATGGGGCACCCACATGCCAAGCCTGGTGGCCCTCCTCAGCAATGGAACTCCAAGGCAAGAAGGCTGAGAATGAGGCCCAGGAGGATGCAGGTGGGCCCCAGGACCTGCCTGAGAAGTGAAATAGCAAACAGGACTGGTAAAAGGGAGCAGAGGTGCTGGCTTTGTACTTTAATGTAATTGAATTGAAATTGAGCAGGGCTTCACTGGGCACCTGAGGAAGAGCAAGGAATCAGACCCTGTCCCACCCATTTGGGGCCTAAATTGCAGTAGGGCAGATGGACATTGCATCTCAAAAATAAACAGTGCTTGTCACATGAATCATTTGCAAATATTTTCTCCTATATTGTCTCTTCATTGTTTGCTTCTGTGCTGTGCAAAAGCTTTTTACTTTAATATACTCCCATTTGTCTGTTTTTGTTTTTGTTGCCTGTGATTTTGGGGTCTTAGCCATAAAATCTTTCCCCAGACCCATATCCTGGAGCATTTCCCCATTTTCTTCTAGTAGTTTTATTTTATTTATTTTATTATTTGTATTTATTTATTTTTTGAGACAGAGTCTCACTCTGAAACCCAGGCTGGAGTGCAGTGGCACAATCTCGGCTCACTGCAACCTTAGCCTCCTGGGATCAAACGATTCTCCTGCCTTAGCCTCCCAAGTAGCTGGGATTACAGGCGCATGCCACCACCCTGGCTAATTTTTATACTTTTAGTAGAGATGGGGTTTCACCATGTTGGACAGGCTGGTCTGGAACTCCTGACCTCGGGTGATCCGCCCGCCTCAGCCTCCCAGTGTGCTGGGATTACAGGTGTGAGCCACCACACTGTCCTTTTTTTTTTTTTTTTTTTTTTTTTTTTAAGACAGAGTCTTGCTCTGTCGCCCAGGCTGGAGTGCAGTGGTGTGATCTTGGCTCACTGCAACCTCCTCCTCTTGGGTTCAAGCATTTCTCCTACCCCAGCCCCCCGAGTAACTGGGATTACAGACCTGCGCCACCACGCCTGGCTACTTTGTATTTTTAGTAGAGACGGGGTTGCACTGTGTTGGCCAGGCTGGTCTAGAACTCCTGACCTTAAGTGATCTGCCTGCCTCAACCTCCCAAAGTGCTGGGATTACAGGTGTGAGCCACTGCACTGGCCTCTTCTAGTAGCTTTATAGTTTCAGGTCTTACATTTAAGTCTTTAATCCATTTTGAGTTGATTATTGTGTGTGGTGAGAGATAGGGGTCTAGTTTTCATTCTTCTTCACATACTTATCCAGTTTTCCCAGTGCCATTTGTTGAAGAGACCGTCCTTTCCCCAATGTAGGTTCTTCGTGCCTTTGTACTACTTATAATAGCTAACATATGGGAGCAATCTAAGTGTCCATCAGTGGATTGATATGTAAAGAGAATGTGGTATAGATACATGATGGAGTATTATTGAGCCATTTAAAAATAAACTGTTGGTGGGTGCGGTGTTTCAAGCCTGTAATCCCAGTACTTTGGGAGGCCAAGGCAGCCAGATCACCTGAGATCAGCAGTTCGAGACCAGCCTGGCCAACATGATGAAACCCCATCTCTACCAAAAATACAAAAATTAGCCAGGTGTGGTGGCAGGCACCTATAATCCCAGCTACTTGGGAGGCTGAGGCAGGAGAATCGCTTGAACCCGGGAGGCGTAGGCTGCGGTGAGCCGAGATTGTGCCACTGCACTCCAGCCTGGGTGACAGAGCGAGACTCTGTCTCAAAAAAAACCAAAACCAAAAACAAACAAAAAAAACTATTGGCTGGGTGCGGTAACTCACGCCTGTAATCCCCGCACTTTAGGAGGCCAAGGTGAGAGGGTCGCTTGAGCCTAGGAGTTTGAGACCAGTCTGGGCAACATAGCAAGACCCTGTCTTTCAAAAAAAAATTTAAAAATTTGCCAGGCATGGTAACATGCCTGTGGTCCCATTTACCTGGGAGGCTGAAGTGAGAGGACCACTTGAGCCTGGGAGGTGGAGGCTGCAGTGAGCTGCAATCACACCACTGCACTCAGCCTGGGAGACAGAACGAGACCCTGTCTCAAAGAAATAAACAAACTAATAAGATAAATCTTGTTATTTGTGGCAACATGGATGAGCCTAGAGGACGTTATGTTAAGTGAAATAAGCCAGGAACAGAAAGATAAATATTTTATGTGTTAATTCGTATGTAAAATATTTTAAAAATCAAGCTCATGGAAATAGACGCATAGTGGGTATTAGAAGCTGGAAAGATTAGAGAGTAGGGAGATTCGGAGGAGTCGGATAACAAATACAAAATTCCAGCTTCATAGCATGAATGGATCCTGCTGTTCTGCACTGTAGGGTGAGCACTGTTAACTACAATTTCTTGTGGTATATTCAAAAGACTACAAGAAAGGATTTGGAATGTTCTCAACACAAAGAAATGATAAATGTTCCAGGTGATGGATATGCTAATTACCTTGTTTGATCGTTATACATTATATACATGTATCAAAATGTCACTCTATATGCTATTAAAAATAATAAAATAGGCTGGGCGCAGTGGTTCATGCCTGTAATCCCAGCACTTTGGGAGGCTGAGGTGGACAGATCAGTTGAGGTCAGGAGTTCAATACCACCCCAGCCAATATGGCAAAATCCCATCTCTACTAAAATACAAAAATTAGCCGGGCGTGATGGCCCGCCTGTACTTCCAGCTACTTGGGAGGCTGAGGCAGGAGAATCGCTTGAACCCGGGAGGCGGAGGTTGCAGTGAGCCGAGATCCTGCCACTGTACCCCAGACTGCCCCACAGAGTGAGACTCTGTCCCAAAAAATAAAATAAGCCAGGTGTGTGGCTCACGCCTGTCATCCCAGCACTTTGGGAGGCCGAGGCGGGTGAATCACAAGGTCAGGAGTTCGAGACCAGCCTGGCCAACATGGTGAAACCCTGTCTCTACTAAAAAAAAATTCAAAAAATTAGCTGTGCATGGTGGCGAGCACTTGTAATCTCAGCTACTCAGGAGGCTGAGGCAGGAGAATCCCTTGAAAACGGGAGGCGGAGGTTGCAGTGAGGCGAGATCACACCACTTCAGCCTGGATGACAGTGCAGACAGTGCAAGACTCCGTCTCAATGAAAAAATAAAATAGGCCAGGCACGGTGGCTCATGCCTGTAATCCCAGCACTTTGGGAGGCCGAAGCAGGTAGATCACGAGGTCAGGAGTTGAAGAAGACCAGCGTGACCAAGATGGTGAAACCCCGTCTCTACTAAAAATACAAAAATTAGCCGGGCTAATTTTAGTTGTAATCCCAGCTACTCAGGAGGCTTGAGGCAGGAGAATCACTCAAACCCGGGAGGCGGAGGTTGTACTGAGCCAAGACCACGCCACTGCCCTCCGGCCTGGGCGACAGAGCAAGAGTCCGTCTCAAAAAAACAAAACAAAATAAAATAAAGTAATAAAGTAATAATAAAATAGTGCTAAGTGGTCTGCATATACAGATACTTTTTTTTTTTTTTTTTTTTTGAGACGGAGTCTCATTCTGTCGCCCAGGCTGGAGTGCAGTGGCATGATCTTGGCTCACTGCAACCTCCGCCTCCCGGGTTTGAGCGATTCTCCTGCCTCAGCCTCCCAAGTAGCTGGAACTACAGGCATGAGCCATCACGCCTGGCTAATTTTTGTATTTTAGTAGAGATGGGGTTTCACCATGTTGGCCAGGGTGGTCTTGAACTCCTGACCTCAACTGATCCACCCACCTCAGCCACCCAAAGTGCTGGGATTTACAGACGTGAGCCACCGCGCCTCGCCACTTTTTTTTTTTTTTTTTTTTGGCGAGGGAGTTTCGCTCTTGTTGCCCAGGCTGGAGTGCAGTGGTGTGATCTCGGCTCACTGCAACCTCCGCCTCCCGGGCTCAAGCGATTCTCCTGCCTCAGCCTCCCGAGTAGCTGGGATTATAGGCATGTGCCACCACACCTGGCTAATTTTTTGTTTTGTTTTGTTTTGTTTTGTTTTTCTGAGATGAAATCTCGCTCTGCCGCCCAGGCTGTAGCGCAATGGCACGATCTCGGCTCACTGCGACCTCTGCCTCCTGGGTTCAAGCAATTCTCCCGTCTCAGCCTTCCAAGTAGCTGGGATTACAGGCGTGCGCCACCACGCCTAGTTAATTTTTTTGTATTTTTGTAGAGACAGGGTTTCACCATGTTGGCCAGACTGGTCTGGAACTCCTGACCTCAAGTGATCCACCTGCCTCGGCCTCTCAAAGTGTTGGGATTATAGGCGTAAGCCACCGTGCCCGGCCTAATTTTTTGTATTTTTGGTAGAGATGGGGTTTCACCACGTTGGCTAGGCTGGTCTCAAACTCCTGACCTCAGATGATCCACCCACCTCGGCCTCCCAAAGTGCTAGGATTATAGGTGTGAGCCACTGAGCCTGGCTTTTTTTTTTTTTTTTTTTTTTTAGAGTTAGGGTCTTGCTCTGTGGCCCAGACTGGAGTGCAGTGGCACGAGCATAGCTCACTGCAGCCTCCATCTCCTGGGCTTAAGTGATCTTCCTGCCTCAGCCTCCTGAGGAGCTGGGACTATAGGTGCACCACCATGCCTGGCTAATTTTTATTTTATTTTTTAAATTTAATTGTATGTATTTTGTGTAGAGACAGGCTCTCACTTTGTTGCCCAGGCTGGTCTCAAACTCCTGGACTCAAGCAGTCCTCTCACCTTGGCCTTCCAAATTGCTGGGATTACAGATGTGAGCCACCATGCCCAGCTACATATGCTTTTTGATGTATAACAGGGTAATGTCCAGATAAACCCATCATAATTTGAAAATATAGGAACTGGACTTTCAACTTAAGAGGGGTTTAGCTGGGTGCAGTGGCTCACTCCTGTAATCTCAGGACTTTGGGAGGCCAAGGCAGGAGGATCACTTGAGGCCAAGAGTTCGAGACCAGGCTGGGCAACATAGTGAGACCTTGTCTCTACAAATATTTTTTTTTTTTTTTTTTTTTAAGATGGAGTCGTGCTCTGTCACCCAGGCTGGAGTGCAGTGGCGCGATCTCGGCTCACTGCAAGCTCCACCTCCAGGGTTCATGCCATTCTCCTGACTCAGCCTCCCGAGTAGCTGGGACCACAGGCACCCACCACCACGCCTGGCTATTTTTTGTATTATTTTAGTTAAAAAATTTTTGAATTTTTTTTTAACAAAAATTAGCAGGGCAGGCCGGGCACTGTGGCTCACGCCTGTAATCCCAGCACTTTGGGAGGCTGAGGCGGGTGGATCACGAGGTCAGGAGATCGAGACCATCCTGGCTAACACGGTGAAACCCCGTCTCTACTAAAAATACAAAAAATTAGCCGAGCGTGATGGCGGGCGCCTGTGGTCCCAGCTACTCAGGAGGCTGAGGCAGGAGAATGGCGTGAACCCGGGAGGCAGAGCTTGCAGTGAGCCAAGATCGTGCCACTGCATTCCAGCCTGGGCAACAGAGCAAGACTCCGTCTCAAAAAAAAAAAAAAAATTAGCAGGGCAAGGTGGTGGTATACCCCTGGTCCCAACTACTTGGGAGGCTGAGGCAGGAGGATAGCTTGGGCCCAGGAGGTGGAGGCTGCAGTGAGCTGTGATTGTGCCACTGCACTCCAACCTGGGCAACAGAGCAAGACCCCCGTGTCTAAATAAAAATACCCAGGCCATGGCAGCAGAAAGCAAGGAAGAAGCCACGTGGAAGCCCTCCTGGCGCTTCTTCCAGGAAGGTGAGCAGAGAGCACCTGGGGCCAGGAGGCGGCATGCCTGGGTTTCTGCTCCTCCTCACTGTAACTTTCAGCCAAGTCAAACTTCTAGAGTTTCAGTTTCTTTATCTGTGAAATGACGGGGCTGGCACAGATGGTTTCTAAGATCCCTCCCAGGCCTGGAACTTCTAAGCGATTAGGTCAAAGGTGAGCTAACCGGGCTGGGCGCAGTGGCTCATACCTGTGAATCCCAGCACTTTGGGAGGCTGAGGCGGGTGGATCACTTGAGGTCAGGAGTTCAAGACCAGCCTGGCCAACATGGTGAAACCCCATCTCTACTAAAAATAGAAAAGTTAGCCGGGCATGGTGGTACACGCCTCTAATCACAGCTACTAGGGAGGCTGAGGCAGGAGAATCATCTGAACCTGGGAGGCGGAGGTTGCAGTGAGCCAAGATTGTGCCACTGCACTCTAGCCTGGGCAACAGAGTGAGACTCCGTCTCAAAAAAAAAAAAAAAAAAAAGGTGCACAAACCGAGGCCCAAGACAGTTAAGGTGCAAGATCACATGGTTAGTAAGTGAGAGAGCCAAGGTTTGAACAGTCTGGCATCAGCTGACCAGGAACTGGAGCCCACCCCTCTCTCTCCCTGAGCCCACCTACCCGCCCACCCTCTTGAGTGCGAAATTTATTAATATGGAAGGGAGAAGAGCTTTAATGATTGGAGTCATTTTCAGAGCATTAAAGCTCTTCTTCCTTCCCTATTAATGTGTTTTTCAGCTACTAGGGCCCACTGGCAGCACCACTGGCCCCAAAGCAGTTGACAGTCAGTGGTAATTAAATCGTCTCTCTGGTTCTGTGACTGAAGGAGACAGAAGGCTTTATGGTGGCCTGAGGAAAGAAGGTGATTTGGGGCTTGGCACTTCAGGAGAGGGCAGGCGAGTGAGCCAGGGAAGCTGGCCTGAGAAGCCTGCGGGTCACCCCCTTGCCTCCCGGCCTGGTGCTTGAGTGGCAGACGGTGAATCCTCCTCTTCCTCCATCCCCCACCTTGTGCCAGAGGCCAGAGCTCGGACTCCATCTAATGGTCTCTAGTTCAACTGGGTATTTGGTGAAAAGGGCTTTGGGGCTGAAGACGTCCACTTTTATAACACACTGACATGGGAAGGCGCGTTCTGAGTTGTAATGACAGAGCTAGGCAGGTCTTGTCTGTAGTTGCAGTGGCTTTAAGGAAACTAGGACGATGGGCAGGATTTTCCTAGGTGCCAGGAGAAAGGGGCGATAGAGGATTCTAGAGGCCACGCTTGAGAGAGCCAGTGTGCAGCGGTTTCACTCTGATTTGCTTCTTCCAGTGAAGATGGTTGGTAGCTCCTGAGGCCGGGGGTCAGGAACATGGAGGCGGTGCTGGGGACGGTTTGTTTTCTAACCACACTCCTTTTGTAACCACAAAGGAAAAAGGCAGAACGTTCCTCCGCTGGCGCCAGCCAATCAGCAGGACTCCTGCCTTCCTTCGGGGCAAGGTCGCAGCATCTGCCTCGGAAATCACGGGGCTTCTTTCTGCTGGCTCAGCCGGGAGGCCCAGAGTGTTCTGCAGAGGCTGCGTATTGAAGGCTGCTCTCTGAAGCTCCCTGCCCCAGGTCACGCCGCCGGTTCCAGATGAATCCAGAGTGGGGGCAGGCCTTCCTGCACGTGGCCGTGGCTGGCGGCCTCTGTGCCGTGGCTGTGTTCACGGGCATTTTTGACAGCGTTTCCGTTCAAGTGGGCTATGAGCACTATGCCGAGGCGCCAGTGGCCAGCCTCCCCGCCTTCCTGGCCATGCCGTTCAACTCACTGGTGAACGTGGCCTACACGCTGCTAGGGCTGTTCTGGCTGCACAGGGGCAGCGTGGTGGGGCTGGGTCCCCACTACCTGAAGGACGTGTTCGCAGCCATGGCCCTGCTCTACGGCCCCGTGCAGTGGCTGCGCCTGTGGACGCAATGGCGCCGTGCCGCCGTGCTGGACCAGTGGCTCACCCTGCCCATCTTTGCATGGCCCGTGGCCTGGTGCCTCTACCTAGACCGCGGCTGGCGGCCCTGGCTGTTTCTCTCTCTTGAGTGCGTCTCCCTGGCCAGTTATGGCCTCGCTCTGCTGCATCCCCAGGGCTTCGAGGTCGCACTGGGTGCTCACGTGGTGGCTGCTGTGGGGCAGGCGCTGCACACCCACAGGCACTATGGCAGCACCACCTCGGCCACCTACTTAGCTTTGGGGGTGCTCTCTTGCCTGGGCTTTGTGGTCCTCAAGCTGTGTGACCATCAGCTCGCACGGTGGCGTCTCTTCCAGTGCCTCACAGGCCACTTCTGGTCCAAGGTCTGTGACGTGCTCCAGTTCCACTTTGCGTTTTTGTTTCTGACGCATTTCAACACTCACCCAAGATTCCATCCCTCTGGCGGGAAGACGCATTGAACCCAGGGAAGAACCTGCTGAAAACCGATGACCCCCAGCATTGAAACGGACTCTGAGATGGCAGCGTGGTGCCAGTGTCAGGCATCCTGCGTGTGATGATATGCACTGATCACACAAGACTGCCCTTTCCTGAGAAGCTGCGGGCTTTGGTGTGGAGGGGTACAGTGCTGTGATCTCGACAACTTACTTTCAAAGACATAAAGCACAGATCTCGGCACAGGGGATGTGGGTGTTCCTGATGTAATTCGCATAACTTTTCTGTAGTTTGAAATGTTTCCAAATAAATATTGGCAAGGGGAGTGGAAATGACACCAAGAAGCCCCTCATGTTCATGGTTGGACAGAGAGCAATCGTCTGGAGTATCTTTGGGGTGTCAGCTGTGGGTGTGGACTGGCAGCAGTGAGGCAGGCCAGTCAGTGGGGTACCAGTGAGTGTCCTTAGAGGCGGCTGGATTCAGGGAGACTGAGTCACACTAAATACGTGCCCAGCAGACTGATGGGGAAATCACTTAATTACCCCCTGACATCTGTGACTGTCACGTGAGAGCCACATCACTGCAGATCGTCTGTGGAACCAGGCAGGGTGCGTCCAGATGAGGAAACACATAAATGTCAAAAGTTGAACTCTCAGCAGAAAGTTGCTTTGTGGGTCTCCCCTCGGAGCCAGAGTGTGGCTTAGATGCCCTTGGTGGCTACAGTCTGAGCAGTCCCCATGTGCCCGTCACCCAGGTCCTTGTGAACCAATTTGCTGACGGTATTGCCAGGCACTGTGCTGGAGGCGGCACATGCTTCTCATGCAGGCAACAGTTTTTGAGCCCTCGAGCCCAAGGCCCAGACTCTCTAGTTTGTGGTCAGGATGCTGGGTCATCCTTAGCCGCAGCCAGAGAGGCACTGAGGACTCCATGCCACCCTCTCTACTCCCGGGGCAGTCCTTCCTGCCGGTCACTATGTTACTTAGAGGCCTGCCTCACCTCCTTTCATCTGAAGGCATCTGGTCTGTAAAGGGGACTTCCTTTTTTTGAGACAGAGTCTTGCTCTGTTGCCCAGGCTGGAGTGCAATGGTGTGATCTTGGCTCACTGCAACCTCTGCCTCCCGGGTTCAAGCGATTCTCCTGCCTCAGCTGCCTGAGTAGCTGGGATTACAGGTACCCACCACAACGCCCGGCTAATTTTTGTATTTTTAGTAGAGATGGGGTTTCATCATGTTGGCCAGGCTAGTCTCTAACTCGTGACCTCAGGTGATCTGCCTGCTTTGGCCTCCCAGTGCTGGGATTACAGGCGTGAGCCCCCGCGCCCGGCCTGTAAAGGGGACTCCTGAAGACAGCTAACGTCATTTAACTCAGGGGCTCTTCATCCCAGACTCCATAGTCTTGTCCCTGGAGCCTTAAGTACTGAGGAGGGTCTGCTTTAAGCCCACAAATTAAATGGAGAAGTGATCAGCTCCAAAGGTGAGGGCAGAGGAGAGAGGATGCCCTGTCCCTGCCAAATGGCATCTCAGCATGGGCCACTCATGTACACCTGCTCAGTGCCCTCGAGGTTGGCATTCGGCCCATGACTGTGATGACTGAGATGTTTCTGGAACTGGGCACCTGGGCTGGACGTTCTGTCCTGGCTGGCTGAGCACATCGCCACCAGGTAGGGACCTGGGGCAAATGGCAGGACCTGACCCAGGGCTTGGGGCCGGGGGTTGGGGCACATGGTTGGCAGGGGAGAGCAAGGACAGCACCTGCTTGGGAAACAGCCTGGTTCCATTTGAGGTCGTCTCGAAAGCACCACGTGCCCTAGAAGAGGGAAGAGGCTGCACACATCACCAGAGAGGCCACTCTTACTTCACAGAGGCTGGAGGGAGGGCGAAGAGAAGGAGGGCTTCCATGCGGGCTCAGAGACAGGGTGGGGGTAGGCTCTTCATCCAGCAGTGCGGGGACCCCCTTTTGTGATTTATCTGTGAGTAGCTGTTTCCCTCATTGACAGAGGACTGCTGGGACTTCATGCCACACCTCACAGCTACAAGCACTCATCACGATTTGACTTTTTCTTCCTACCAATACTTGTGTAATAAACAGCCCTGCAAGCCTCCTGGGTCAGGCGGTGTCCCACCGGAAACAGGTGGTGTGCCTAGATTGGGGTGATTCAGGGCGGTTTCGTGGAACCCCTGGAAGAGTGGACCCCACCCAAAGGAGAAGCTTATGTGGAGGGGACACCTCCAGAGGGGCAGGGACTGCAGGAATCCTGGCTCCGCTCTCCCCTCTCCTGCCAGAGTTGCCAGATTATACGCCAGGCGATGAACAATGGTTTTGCACAAGCGTGTCTCAAATGTTGCACGAGACATTTCTCCTACTAAAAAAGTATTGTTTGCCTGAAATTCAGATTTCACTGGGCATTCTGATTGTTATTTGCTAAATCCAACAACCACGTCTTGAGCCAACGCAAGCAGAGCCAGAAGCCCCGGAACCTGCGCAAGGCAGAGCAGGTGGCAAAGAAGGCTCCAGGCGGACCCCGGCCTGGAACCTGCACTCCCCAGGCCCTTTTTGAAATTCGTGTTTCTCCAAGTGTGGCCAGCTGCCATTAGTCACACAGCTTCCTGCATCCCTTCCTGCCCAGGCGAACCCCCCTTCTGGGGCCGGGACCTCAGAGTGCCTCAGCCCTGGCCCAGGATTTGTGGATTTCACCGACCCCTGAGCCACCGGAGGAAGGAGGCTGGTGGCTGTGCCTCCCTCCAGCTCTGCAGCCCGCGGAGGAGCTCAGCCTTGCCCAGGGGGATTGGCTGTCAGGGCAGCCGTTGTTGTTACTGGTCTTGGTCTCAGTCTTGCTGCTCCACTGTGTCCCCAGCACAGCTGGGGAGCCAGTGGTTGCCAGATGGGGCCTCTCCCCCACCTTTGACCTAACGGTTTAGAAGTTCCAGGCCTGGGAGGGACCTTAGAAACCATCTGTGCCAGCCCCATCATTTCACAGATAAAGAAACTGAAACTCTAGAAGTTTGACTTGGCTGAAAGTTACAGTGAGGAGGAGCAGAAACCCAGGCATGCCGCCTCCTGGCCCCAGGTGCTCTCTGCTCACCTTCCTGGAAGAAGCGCCAGGAGGGCTTCCACGTGGCTTCTTCCTTGCTTTCTGCTGCCATGGCCTAGGTATTTTCTCCCCACATAAAATAGTTTTAGGGCCAGGTGCGGTGGCTCATGCCTGTAATCCCAGCACTTTGGGAGGCCAAGGCGGGTGGATCATCTGAGGTCAGGAGTTCGAGACCAGCCTGGCCAATATAGTGAAACCCCATCTCTACTAAAAATACAAAAAATTAGCCAGGCATGGTGGTGGGTGCCTATAATCCCAGCTACTCGGGAAGCTGAGGCAGGAAAATCGCTTGAACCTGGGAGGCAGAGAGGTTGCAGTGAGCCGAGATCACACCATTGCACTCCAGCCTGGGCAACAAGAGCAAAACTCTGTCTCAAAAACAAACAAACACACACACAAAAAGAGTTTTAAGCCCGGTGCAGTGGCTCACGCCTGTAATCCCAACACTTTGGGAGGCTGAGGCGGGTGGATCACCTGAGGTCATGAGTTCGAGACCAGCCTGGCCAACATGACAAACCCCCTCTCTACTAAAAATACAAAAATTAGCTGGGCATGGTGGCGGGAGCCTGTAATCCCAGCTACTCGGGAGGCTGAGGCAGGAGAATCGCTTGAACCCGGGAGGTGGAGGTTGCAGTGAGCTGAGATTGTGCCATTGCACCCCAGCCTGGGCAACAGAGTGAGACTCCATCTCAAAACAACAACAAAAATAGTTTTAGGCCAGGTGCAGTGGCTCATGCCTGCAATCCCAGCACTTTGGGAGGCCGAGAAGGAAGAATTGCTTGACCTCAGGAGTTTAAGACCACCCTGGACAACATAGGGAGACCCCATCTCTACCAAAAGTAAAAAAAATTAGCTGGGCTTGATGGTATGTATTTGTAGTCTCAGCTACTCAGGAGGCTGAGGTGGGGAGGATCGCTTGAACCCAGGAGATCCAGGCTGCAGTGACAACAGTTGTAATGAGATGGCATCACTGCACTCCAGCGTGGGTGACAGAACAAGACCCTATCTCAAAAAAAAAAAAATAAATTACAGCATAAGGCACACACTGTCATGCATTCGCTTTTCTGGGCCCCATTTTGGCTTGGTGACATGCCAAGGTCTGCTAGAAACTGCACACACCGGCCTCTGCACCCCGGAGCAGGCCCTTCTCCAGTTAGGTCCCAGGAGTGGGATTGTAGGGCTGAAGGGAACTTCAGTTTCAAATCCCTGGAGTGCTTTTCCCAGTGACGTTCTTGATTCACATTTCTAGCAGCAATGTCAGAGGCTTCTCCGCCCCCCCACCAGCAAATGTCAGGGTGGGTGCTTTTTCATGGTGTGCCAATCTGATGAGGGTGACATGAGATTTCATTGTGACTAACTCAGACCCCCTCCCCTCTCTCACCGACTCCCCGCCATAAGTAGTGTGTGTGCATTTTTGAGACAGGGTCTCCCTGTGTCTCCCAGGCTGGAGTGCAGCAGCGCAATCATGGTTCACTGCAGCCTTCAACTCCCAGGCTCAAGAGATCTTCCCATCTCAGCCTCCCAAGTAACTGGGACCATGGGTGCAGGCCACCATCCCTGGCTAATTCTTTTGTTTTGTTTTTGTTTTTGTTTTTTTGAGACGGAGTTTTGCTCTTGTTGCCCAGGCTGGAGTGCAATGGTGCAATCTTGGCTCACGCAACCTCTGCCTCCTGGGTTCAAGCGATTCTCCTGTGTCAGCCTCCCGAGTAGCTGGGATTACAGGCATGCGCCACCACGTCTAATTTTTGTATTTGTAGCAGATATGGGGTTTCTCCATGTTGGTTAGGCTGGTCTTGAACTCCCGACCTCAGGTGATCTGCTCACCTCGGCCTCCTAAAGTGCTGGGATTACAGGTGTGAGCCACTGCACCCAGCCTCCCTGGCTAATTCTTAAAAAAAAAAAAAAAAAAAAAAGGAATTTTTTTTTTTTTTGAGACGGACTCTCACTCTGTCACCCAGGCTGGAGTGCAATGGCACGATCTTGGCTCACTGCAACTTCCGCCTCCCAGGTTCAAGCAATTCTCCTGCCTCAGCTTCCCAAGTAGCTGGGATTACAGCTAAAATTAGCCCGGCTAATTTTTTTGTATTTTTAGTAGAGATGGGGTTTCACCATGCTGGCCAGGCTGGTCTTGAACTGACCTCATGATCCGCCCGCCTCGGCCTCCCAAAGTGCTGGGATTATAGGCATGAGCCACCGCGCCTGGCCAGAGCCCAGCCTAATTCTTAAATTTTTTTTCTAGAGACGGGGTCTCTCTGTGTTGCCCAGGACCACACTTCCGCCTTGCCCTCAAAGTGCTGGGATGACAGGCATAAGCCACTGTACCCAGCCTCCTCATTTTGTCCTCGGACTCCTGGCCTAAAGCAGTCCTCCCACCTTGGCATCCCAAAGTGTTGGGATTACAGGTGTGAACCACTACACCCAGCCTATTGTTTGTCTTCTGAAGATTTATGTGGTCATGTATGTCTGTCTTTTTCTTCATAGCTTTTGGGGTTGGTCTTCCTTAAAGCAGTTTTCTGAGTGTCTAGGTAATACTTGTCTGTACCTCAGCTAACTTTGTTAAATCTTAGCATCTCCTGTAGCTGCTTCAGATTTTTTTATTATAAAATTTTCATTATAAAATTATTAGTTAGTTAAAAATTATGTTTATAAAGAAAACAATGTGGCTGTCACATTGCTGACATGACGGTTTATGTAACTATAGTGAAGTGGTGCACTTGGTGAGGGAGGGAAATGCCAGCACGCTTGGGCAAGGTGCCTCATTGCAGCCTGGGAGAACGAAGGTGGGTGAGGCATTTCCCTCCCATGCCGAAGGCCTCCGGGAATAGAAAAACTGGGTAAATCTCCACTGGCCAGTTCGTGTCCTCCAGCGGATCATCATGTGACTGGGGAGTGCTTCTTCCCGTTCAAAGGGGGTCTTTGGGGACCTGGGTTTATGGAACCGTCTCTGCCTTGGCCCTGGGGGCTGCTTCTCTGTTCAGTGACCCTGTGACTGGAGGGCACTGCCTTGGCCCGGCGTGTGGCCATCTTGTTCCTAGGGTCACTGGAGCCTGATTGCTGTGGTGGTACGCCAGGTCCTTCAACCCTTTCATGTTTTTATTTTATTATTATTTCTTTTCTTTCTTTCTTTCTTTCTTTTTTTTTTTTTTTTTTTTTTTTTTTTTGAGACTGAGTCTCACTCTGTCGCCCAGGCTGGAGTGCAATGGCGCAGTCTCGGCTCACTGCAACCTCCGCCTCCCATGTTCAAGCGATTCTCCTGCCTCAGCCTCCTGAGTAGCTGGCATGACAGGCATGAGCCACCACGCTTGCCCTATTTTATTATTATTTTAAATTTTATTTTAGTTTCGGGGGTACATGTGCAGGTTGGTTCCATAGACAAATTGCATGTTGTGTGGGTTTTGTGTACAGATTATTTCATCACCCAGGTATTAAATAGTAAGCCTCATACCCAATAGGTGATTTGTTTCTATGTTTTTCTAGCCTTTCCTTCCATTGCTGGCCTTTCACTTTGATCTTTGCTGTCTGTTTCTTCGGAACCGCTGACTTCTGGTTTTGCTCTCGCCTCCTCTCGGCCCCACTTGACCTCCACTGGGGCCTGGACTAGCTTGTGTGTGCTGCCACCATCTCAGCCAGCTCAGGTCTGTTTCTTTGGAAGATACTGCGCCCCTCCCGTGCCTCTCCTGCGTGTGGCCCATACACAGTAGTGTGTGGCTGCCCTCGCCCTTGTGTGTGGGTTTTTTTTTTGTTGTTGTTGTTGTTTTGTTTTGTTTTTGAGATGGAGTCTTGCTCTGTCGCCCAGGCTGGAGTGCAGTGGCGCAATCTCAGCTCACCGCAACTTCCTCCTCCCAGATTCAAGTGATTCTCCTGCCTCTGCCTCCTGAGTAGCTGGGATTACAGGCGTGCACCACCACGCCCAGCTAATTTTTGTATCCTTAGTAGAGATGAGGTTTCAGCATGTTGGCCAGGCTAGTCTCGAACTCCTGACCTCAGCTGACCCACCCACCTCGGCCTACCACAGTGCTGGGATTACAGGCCTGAGGCCCTGCTCCTGGCCTCCTTGTGTTTCTCTACGTGCACCTTGTGCAGAGCCTCCCCACCCGGCTGCAGGACGTGACCGATGGCACACGTCCCCAGTCTCACGCTCCTGTGCACGCCTCTTAGTGCTTATGTGTGAGAGCTTCGCCCTTCAACTCGAGTACAATTTGCCAAATCCCTTGCCAGATTAGGGGCAGAGCTCCCGCTGCACCACAGCCTCAATAGCACTTGATGTGGTCACCGGGGTGATCTGCTGATCTGACAGGAGTGAGTGACAGTTTCATTTTGTCCTCGTTTGCCTTTTTCAGCTTAAAATCAAGGCCGCCTCAAAACATTAAACATAGAATTCCCATAGGGTCCAGCAGTTCCACTGCTGGGTATAGGCACAAAGGAGTTGAAAGCAGGAGCTTGAAGGGATGCAATTCACAGCACCCAAGAGGTGAGAGCCGGCCAAGTGTCCATGGATGAACACATAGATCAACACAATCTGCTTTATCCACACAATGGAATATTATTCAGCTATGAAAAGGAAGGAAATCCTTACGCAGGCTATCACATGGATGAACCTGGAGGACATCATAATTAGTGAAAGAAGCCAGGACAGAAAGTACCTGATTCCACTTTTGGGAGGGACCTGGAGTCGTCAGACTCAGAGACACAACACAGGATGATGGTCGCCAGGGCGGGGAGAGTGGTGGGGAGTTAGTCTTTTTTTTTTTTTAGATGGAGTCTTGCTTTGTTGCCCAGGCTGGAGTGCAGTGGTGCAATCTCGGCTCACTGCAACTTCCACCTCCCGGGTTCACACCATTCTCCTGCCTCAGCCTCCCGAGTAGTGGGACTACAGGCGCCTGCCACCACGCCTGGCTAATTTTTTTTGTATTTTTAGTACAGATGGGATTTCACCATGTTAGCCGGGATGGTCTGGATCTCCTGACCTCGTGAACCACCTGCCTCGGCCTCCCAAAGGAGTTAGTCTTTTTTTTCTTTCTTTCTTTCTTTCTTTCCTTCCTTTTCTTTTCTTCTTTCTTTCTTCTTTCTTTCTCTTCTTTCTTTCTTTTCTTTCTTTCTTTCCTTCCTTCCTTCTTTCTTTTCTTTTTTTCTTTCTTTCCTTTCTTCTTTTTTTCTTTGCTTCCTTCCTTCTTTTCTTTTCTTTCTTTCCTTCCTTTTCTTTTCTTCTTTCTTTCATTTTTTCCTTTCTTTCTTTTCTTCTTTCCTTTCTTCTTTCTTTCTTTCCTTCCTTTCCTTCTTTCTTTTCTTTCCTTCCTTCCTTTCCTTCTTTCTTTTCTTTCTTTCCTTTCTTTTCTTCTTTCTTTCTTTGCTTCTTTTCTTTTCTTTTCTTTCTTTCTTTCTCTCTCTCTCTTTCTTTCTTTCTCTTTCTTTCTTTCTTCTTTCCTTTCTTTTCTTCTTTCTTTCTTCTTTCCTTCTTTCTTTTTTTTCAGAGACTCACTCCATCACCCAGGCTGGAGTGCAATAGTTAGTGCGATCTCAGCTCAGTGCAACCTCTGCCTCCCCGGTTCAAGCGATTCTCCTGCCTCAGCCTCCAGAGTAGCTGGGACTACAGGCGTGCACCACCGTGCCCAGCTAATTTTTTATATTTTATTTTATTTTATTTTTGAGATGGAGTTTTGCTCTTGTCGCCCAGGCTGGAGTGCAATGCACGCTATTGGCTCACTGCAACCTCCACCTCCCGGGTTCAGGTGATTCTCCTGCCTCAGCCTCCCGATTAGCTGGGACTACAGGCCTGCACCACCATGCCCGGCTAATTTTGTATTTTTAGTACAGACGGGGTTTCACCACGTTGGCCAGGCTGGTCTCAAACTACTGACATCAAGTGATCCACCCCCCTCGGCCTCCCAAAGTGTTGAGATTACAGGCGTGAGCCACCGTGACTGGCCTCTGCTTATTTATTTCTTGTAGAGATGGGGTCTCACCATTTTGCCCAGGCTGGTCTTGAACCCCTGGGCTCCAGTGATCCTCCTGCCTCAGCCTCCCCAATTGCTGGGATGGCACACATGAGCCACTGGGCCCAGCCTCCTCATTTTGTCTTTAATATCTGCTTGTAACCACCTCAACTCAGAATACCTACCAAAACTTAGTTTGGATGTGTTTCCCAGGTTGCAATCCTCAAATTTGGCCCAAATACAGTCTCCTTATATTAATTTTACCTCAGTGTGTTCCTTTAGGTCGACACCATAAAATCTGGTATGGGTAATTCTGCAGGGCCACTCCCTCACCACTGCTGTCTCGGGCCATGCTGGCTAGCAGCGATTGAAGGCTTACTGTTGAGGAAAGTCAGTTTAGAGAAGTTGAATGGCCAAGTTCACAGCAGTAGGAAGTGGCTGCGGTGGGCTTTGCCCTGGGGCTTTGGACTTTGCCTGGAGCTGCTCCTCACTCATTCCAGGGAGCTCTTGCACCATGACCGCTGTGACTTGGGATCCAAATTTCATTTGAAAATATATTTTTTTCAATTTTAAAAATTTTTTAGAAACTGAATCTGGCTCTGTCACCCAGGCTGGAGTGCAGTGGTAGGATCACAGCTCACTGCAGCCTCAACCTCCTGGGCTTAAGTGATCCTCCCACCCCAGCCTCCTGGGTAGCTAGGAGTATAGGTGCTCACCATCATGCTCAGCTAATTTTTCTTCTTTTTTCTTTCCTTTTTCTTTCTTTCTTTTTTTTTTTTTTTTTGTAGAGACGGGGTCTTGCTATGTTGTCCAGTTGTCCTGGGCTCAAGCCATCCTCCCACCTCAGCCTCCAGAGTTGCCGAGATTACAGGCCACTGTGCCTGGCCCGATGTTTTTTATTGGAGTAAAATACATAATAACATAAAATATACCATGTTAACCAGTTTTGTGGTTAGTTAGTTCAGTGGTGTTACATACATTCGTAATATGGTGCAACCAACACCATCGTCCATCTCCGGAACCCTTTTCATCCTTCCAAACTGAAACTCTATCCCCATTAAATGCTAACTCCCCAGTCCCCCTCCTGCAGCCCCTGGAAACCACCCTTCAGGTGTGCCACAGGTCAAATGTGGACACAGGGAGGCCACTGCACCCGGCCCCCAGCATCTGAACTTCCGCAGGAAGTTCACCACCCCTGCTGCCTGAAGCTCTCCATCTCGCCGTCCAGACAGGCGGCCTTCCCGGCTGGCTCTGTATAGGGTGCAACCCCAACAGGTGGAGAAGCTCAGCCTGCAGCACCCACACGGAGCCGAGATGTGCAGGTTGCTGAGCCGGCCCCGCTGGGGGGCTTCTGCTGGGACAGACACAACAAACGGCAGATGTAGCCCCCTGCTGAGGACTTCAGATTGGGAATTGTCAGAGATTCCAGAGCTTGTCAGATTGGATGGAAACCCCCACTTCCAGCATATGCTGTTTACTAGAGACACACCTCAAACATATGTCCATGGAAATATTACATGTGAAAGAATGAATGCTAGGCGGTTACTACCAAATGCAAGCTGCCGTGGCTATATTAACATCAGACAAAATAGGCCTTGGGACAAAACAAAAACAGTTTAGGAATGATGTTAAAATAGGCTCTACATATCTTAAGCAAAAGTTGACAGAACTCTAGGGAGAAATAGGCACATGAAGCATCGTAGAGGGAGGTTTCTTTTTTTTTTTTTCTTTTCTTTTTTTTTTTTTTTTTTTTGAGACAGTCTGGCTCTGTCGCCCAGACTGGAGTGCAGTGGCACAATCTGGGCTCACTGCAAGCTCCGCCTCGCAGGTTTAAGGGATTCTCCTGCCTCAGCCTCCCGAGTAGCTGGGACTATAGGCGCCCGCCACCACGCCTGGCTAATTTTTTGTATTTTTGGTAGAGACGGGGTTTCACCGTGTCAGCCAGGATGGTCTCGATCTCCTGACCTCGTGATCCGCCCGCCTCGGCCTCCCAAAGTGCTGGGATTACAGGCGTGAGCCACTGCGCCCGGCCTTCCCTTCCTTTTAATGACTGAGTAGTATTCCACAATGTGGAGACCCGCAGTTTTGTTTATCTGTTCATTTGCTGATGAGCATCCTTGGTTACGGTAGATGCAGTTTTCTTTTTTTTCTTTTCTTTTTTTTTTTTTTTTTTGAGACGGAGTCTTGCTCTGTCGCCCAGGCTGGAGTGCAGTGGCGCCATCTGGGCTCACTGCAAGCTCCACCTCCCGGGTTCACACCATTCTCCTGCCTCAGCCTCCCGAGTAGCTGGGACTACAGGCGCCCGCCACCGCGCCCGGCTAATTTTTTTGTATTTTTAGTAGAGACGGGATTTCACCGTGTTAGCCAGGATGGTCTCGATCTCCTGACCTCGTGATCCGCCCGCCTCGGCCTCCCAAAGTGCTGGGATTACAGGCGTGAGCCACTGCGCCCGGCCCGCAGTTTTCTTTTTTAAAATGTTTATTTCTATTTTGTGATTCAAACTGAGGATTATCTTGCTCCAAAGAAGTTTTTAAGTTGATAAGAAACTGCTGAACAGTGATTCAAAGTGGCTGTGCCATTTCACACCCCTGCTGGCTGCGTGCGAACCTTTCATGCACTCCACCTCCTCACCAATGCTCCCTGTGACCAGTCTTCAGTGACAGTCATTCTGGGTGCGGTTTTGTCTTGCATTTCCCCATGACCGATGGGCATCTCTTCCTATGCCTCAATGGGGAGAGCCAGAGACGGGGGCAGAAGGCAGGGAGGGTGGTTGGAGGAGAGAGCATTGGGTGGGGGCGGCAAGTGCTGGAGGAGGGGGACGGGGAAGTGGGCCCTTTGCTCTTGAACCATTTTAACCCCAAGCAAGGTGCATTCAGGGTTTGAGCAGGGGTCTGTCCCTCATGTCACCAGATCCTGAGTGACTGTAGGGGCGTCTCATCATGTCTTCACTCCTGGACTTGCTGGTTCCGGGTGAGAAGACCTCGGACACTGCTGTGGGCTGCAGAGGGTGTGTGTGTGTGTGTGTGTGTGTGTGTGTGTGTTTGAGACAGGGTCTCGCTCTTGTGTGTGTGTGTGTGTGTGTGTGTGTGTGTGTGTGTTTGAGACAGGGTCTCGCTCTTGTGTGTGTGTGTGTGTGTGTGTGTGTGTGTTTGAGACAGGGTCTCACTCTCGTGTGTGTGTGTGTGTGTGTGTGTGTGTGTGTGTGTTTGAGACAGGGTCTCGCTCTTTCTCCCAGGCTGGAATGCAGTGGCGTGATCTCGGCTCACTGCACCATGGACCTCCGGGCTCAGGTGATCCTCCCACTTCAACCCCCGAGTAACTGGGACTACAGGCGCACGCCCCCATGCCCGGCTAATTATGTAATTATGTCACTTTTCACAGAGACGGGGTCTCCCCATGTTGCCCAAGCTGGTCAGGAACTCCTGGGCTCAAGCGATCCACCCGTCTCGAGCTCCCAAAGTACTAGGATTCCAGGCCTAAGCCACTTCATTTCCACAGTGGGGAGGCTTGAGAAGTAGGAGCACCCCACCAGCAGCTGAGCAGAGAAGAAATGGTGGCTAGCCCAGGCCTAGTGAGTCCTGCAGTGAATTATTTCTGGCCTTTAAGAGATAAAGAGATGTGATGGATGGATAGATGATAGATAGATGATAGATAGATAGATAGATAGATAGATAGATAGATAGATAGATAGATAGGGCCGGGCACGGTGGCTCACGCCTGTCATGCAAGCACTTCGGGAGGCCGAGGCGGACGGATCACGAGGTCAGGAGATCGAGACCATCCTGGCTAACACGGTGAAACCCCGTCTCTACTAAAAATACAAAAAATTAGCCGGGCGTGGTGGCAGGCGCCTGTAGTCCCAGCTACTCGGGAGGCTGAGGCAAGAGAATGGCATGAACCCGGGAGGCGGAGCTTGCAGCGAGCCGAGATCGCACCACTGCACTCCAGCCTGGGCAACAGAGCGAGACTCCGTCTCAAAAAAAAAAAGAGGTAATTCCAGGGTTTCAAAGAAAGTAAAGAAGAGTTTCCAGATGTGCTTTATGAAGCCAGAATAACCTTTGTCCCCCAGGAGAATGTTAGTGTCACAAAGACAGACTGTTGTGGGTCCTGCTTGCTTCTCCACTCTGAGTCCACACCGGTGTCTGGCACACAGTAGATACTCCTGGGTGACTCACTGAATCTGGTTGCAGACTTGACACACAAACACATGCACACACGGAAAAGTATCGATACTGCTGTTAAACACTGGTAGGCATTTCTAAAATAACATTAGCTAATATCATCCAAAAGCAGATCAAGGCATGAATATCCAGGCCGGGCGCGGTGGCTCACGCCTGTAATCCCAGCACTGTGGGAGGCTGAGGTGGGAGGATTGCTTGAGCCCAGGAGTTTAAGGCCAGCCTAGGTAACATGGTGAGTCCGTGTCTAAAAAAAAAATACAAAAGTTAGGTGGGTATGGTGGCACGAGCCTGTGGTCCTAGCTACTCGGAGGCTGAGGGAGAATTGCTTGGGCCTACGAGTCTGAGGCTGCGGTGAGCCATGATCACACCACTGCACTCCAGCCTGGGTGACAGAGGGAGACCTGTGTGAAAGGAAACCAAATCTTGGGGCCCCCAAATCACTCAGCTAAAGGGAAAAGTCCAGCTGGGAACTGCTTAGGGCCAACCTGCCTCCCATTCTATTCAAGGCCACCCCTCTGCTCACTGAGATGAATGCATATTGGATTGCCTCCTTTGGAGAGGCCAATCAGAAACTCAAAACAACACAATCATTGGTCTCTTATCTACCCATGACCTGGAAGCCCCCTCCCCGCTTCAAGTTTTCCCTTTCTGGACCAAACCAATGTTCATCTTACATATGTTGACTGATGTCTCATGTCTCCCTAAAATGTATAAAACCAAGCTGTACTCTGACCACCTCGGGCACATGTCGTCAGGACCTCCTGAGGCTGTGTCACGGGTGTGCGTCCTCAACCTTGGCAAAAGAAACTCTCTAAATTCACTGAGACCTCTCTCAGATATTCAGGGTTCACACCTGACTCTTAAAAAAAGCAAAGAAGTGAATAAACTATAACCAAATGTACACAACATACTGTTATTAACCATAGTCACGATGATGTGAACTAATTGGAATTCCTCCTAATTGGAATTTTGAATCCCTTGGCCAACATCTCCTTATCCTTCCCTCCCACCCACCAACCTGCAACCCCTGGTACCCACCATTCTACTTTATGAGTTCAGCTGTTTTATTTTCTACATATCAGTGAGGTTGTGTGGTATTTGTCTTTTTGTACCTGGCTTATTTCATTTAACATAGTGTTCTCCAGTTTCATCTACTTTGTTGCAAATGACAGGATTTCCTTCTCTTTTAAGGCTGAATGGGATTCCATTGTGTACAGATACCACGCTTTCTTTATCCATTCACCCACTGATAAACTCTTAGGCTGATTCCATCTCTTACCTGTTCTGAATAGTGCTGCAATGAACACAGGAGTGCAGGAATCTCTTTGACATGGTGATTTCAACTTTAAATATATACCAAGTAGTGAAATTGCTGGCTAATACGGTAGTTGTGTTTGTAGTTTTTGGACTATACTGTTCTCCGTACTGGCTGTGCTACTTTACATTCACACCAACAGCGTATGAGGTTCCCATTTCCCTGCATCCTTGTCAGCATTTGTTATTTTTTTAAAAAATCTTTTTGTTAAAAGCCATTTTAACTGGGGTGAGATGATATCTCATGGTGGTTTTGACTTGTGTTTC
Source organism: Pongo pygmaeus (assembly GCF_028885625.2). Taxonomy (NCBI): domain Eukaryota; kingdom Metazoa; phylum Chordata; class Mammalia; order Primates; family Hominidae; genus Pongo; species Pongo pygmaeus. The sequence continues at coordinate 158,956,327 of NC_072396.2, forward strand.
CCTGATGGTGAGTGATGTGGAGCATTTTTTCATAGACCTGTTGGCCATGTCTATTCAGATCTTTTGCCCACTAAAATTGTTTTTTTTTTTTTTTTTTTTTTTTTTTGAGACAGGACCTCACTCTGTCACCCAGGCTAGAGTGCAGTGGCATGACCACAGCTCATGCAGCCTCATCCTCCTGGGCTCAGTCGACCCTCCCACGTCAGCTTCCTAAGTAGAAAAAGGCCAGCTGTGGTGGCTCACCCCTGTAATCCCAGCACTTTGGGAGGCCGAGGCAGGTGGATCACCTGAGGTCAGGAGTTCGAGACCAGCCTGACCAACATGATGAAACCCTGTCTCTAGTAAAACTGCAAAAATTATCCGGGCGTGGTGGTGGGCACCTGTAATCCCAGCTACCTGAGGCTTAGGCAGGAGAATCACTTGAGCCCACGGCAGGTGGATCACCTGAGGTTAAGAGTTTGAGACCAGCCTGGCCAACATGGTGAAACCCCATCTCTACTAAAAACACAAAAAATGAGCCCAGGTGTGGTGGCGGGCACCTGTAATCCCAGCTATCTGGAAGGCTGAGGCAGGAGAATTGCTTGAACCTGGGAGGCGGAGGTTGCCGTGAGCCAAGATGGCTCCATTGCACTCCAGCCTGGGCGACAAGAGCGAAACTCCATCTCAAAAAAAAAAAAAAAAAGGGAAATCTGCAGAGATGACAGCTTCATGAGCTGATTGTATGAAGCCACAAACAGTACTGTGCTTAATGGTGGAAGACCACAGCATTTTCATTAGTCAAGAATGAGACAATATCCCCAGGATCACCACTGTTTCTTCCCGTTTCCCAATGTTAAATTGGCCAATGCAATTGAAAAAGTTAGCCGGACGTGGCGCACAAGGAATACGTGTTGGAAGGATGAAGCAAAGTTCTCATTCTTTGTAAATCACTTGATTGCACCACTGAAAAGTCCTCTGGCCTGCTGGGCAGGTTTGAGTCAGGAGATTCTGGCTGTCTTCACTGGGCCTATCTGAGACTGGGTGTCATTTGCTTTGCTCTTGTCTGATTTTACTGTCAGACATCACTCCTGTAACCAGTCTTTGTAGTAAGTCTCATTTCTTGCATGTACTTGGAAGTACATGCAATAAATGGTTTTATTTTTCCAGCAACTGCGCCTGCCCCCACCCCATTGAGTTGTACCAAATCCCTCTTAAGACGTGGGGCCCGAGTGCATCATGTCTCAGTCAGGTTGCTTGTAATTAGTCTTATTCTGGTTCTTTTTTCTTTTCTTTTCTTTTCTTTTTCTTTTTCTTTTTTTTTTAGACAGAGTCTCGCTCTGTTGCCAGGCTGGAGTGCAGTGGCACGAACTCGGCTCACTGCAACCTCTGCCTCCCGGGTTCAAGTGATTCTCCTGCCTCAGCCTCCCAAATAGCTGGGACTACAGGCTTGCACCACCACACCCAGCTAATTTTTGTATTTTTAGTAGAGACAGGGTTTCACCATGTTGGCCAGGATGGTCTTGATCTCTTGACCTTGTGATCTGCCCGCTTCAGCCTTCCAAAGTGTTGGGATTACAGGCGTGAGCCACCACGCCCGGCCTGGTTGTCTTTTCTTTTCTTTTCTTTTTTGTTTTTTTTTTTTTTAGACAGGGTCTTACTCTGTCACCCAGGCTGGAGTGCAGTGATGAGATCTAGACTCACTGCAGCCTCAACTTCAACTTCCTGGGCTTAAGCGATCCTCCCACCTCAGCCTCCCGAGAAGCTGGGACTACAGGCGTGCACCACCACGCCTGGCTAATTTTTGTATTTTTTGTAGAGACAGGGTTTCTTCATGTTGGCCAGGTTGGTCTCAAACTCCTGACCTCAGCTGATCCACCTGCCTCAGCCTCCCAAAGTGCTGGGATTACAGGCATGAGCCACCACGCCCGGCCTACTCTTAATTTTAGTTTTTTGAAGTGCACAAGCTAATTTTTTAATTACTATTTGTAGAGATTAGGTCTCCCTGTGTTGCCCAGGCTGGTCTTGAACTCCTGAGCTCACGCAATCCACCTACCTTGGCCTTCCACAATGCTGGACTGCAGGTGTGCACCACGCTGTGGCATCATTCTGGTTCTTAAACCCAAGGGTACTTATTTTCCAACATGAACCTTAACCTCGCCCTTCCAGAAACTTCTCAGGCATGGGCAAGGTTGCAGTCTCCCTTACTGCAGGCAGCAATGACTTTACCAACAGGTGATCTTGGTGGGCTCGTAGGGGAGTGGGAGTGGGCAGTGGCCTTTGTCCTCCTTTTGTTGTCCGCTGGGGATCTTGGTTGGGAAGCCTGAACCCAGCATTGTTTCCTAGCCCTGTGTTCAACAATGCCGGGAGCGAGGTGCCTTCCTATCCCTGTGATAAACAGTTCTGGGACCTGTTGCTCTGCCACACAATCCTGAGAACTAGCACAAGTCAATTCGCTTCCAGGACCAACACACCCGTGCTCCTGAAAGATGAGACTCGCAGAGCCCGGCCCGAGACTGCACCCAGCCGTCCAAGGCTGACCATGCTTCCCACCCGGCCCTCCCCACGCCGGCTCAGACTTCGGGCATTTTCTCTCCTCCTTTCCTCCCTGGTGATCTGAGGCCGGCTCTGTCGGGGGGCGGCGGGGGGTGTTCTTCCTCTTTGCAGTGAGTCCAATAAACTCAGCTTTGCCTGAACAACAGGTTTTTCTGGTGGTGATTTTGGGGAGTCTACAGCCAACAGCTGAAATTGGGAAAACGGGGCGGGGGTGGGGAATCCCTTTTGTTTTTTGTTTTTATTTTTTACAGTAAAGTGAAAGCAAGTTTATTAGGAAAGTAGAGGAATAAAAGAATGGCTACTCCATAGACAGGGCAGCCGGGAATCCCTTTTAGCACCTGGTGGCTGCAGATGGGTAGAAATACAGACCATATTTGATTCTTAGTTTAATTAGCCAGAGACGCAGAACAGGGTGGGAAGCCAGACGGCCACACCTAGCACCTCATCAGGCTGCAGCCAGTCAGGGCCTCTCGGGACTGGGAAAACTCGATTCTTGCTGTACTTGGGCTTACTCGGCTCTCCATCTTATGCAAACACCTCTCTCCTTATGAAAGGCAAGAAGAATTTGTTCTACACCGGGGATGGGTTGTGCCTGTCACATGGAGCAGCCTGGGGACCTAGAGGGACCCTTTAGAAGCTTAGCGCCTAGCAATTCCCTTTCATATGTGACTCATGGTCTATTCAGTTTTAGTACTTCCTTTTTTTTTTGAGACAGAGTTTTGCTCTTGTTGCCCAGGCTGGAGTGCAATGGCGCGATCTCGGCTCACCGCAACCTCCGCCTCCCAGGTTCAAGTGATTCTTCTGCCTCAGCCTCCCGAGTAGCTGGGATTACAGGCATGCGCCACCACGCCTGGCTAATTTTGTATTTTTGGTAGAGACGGGGTTTCTCCATGTTGGTCCGGCTGGTCTTGAACTCCCGACCTCAGGTAGTCCCCCTGCCTCTGCCTCCCAAAGTGCTGGCATTAAAGGCGTGGGCCACCATGCCCGGCTTTTTTTTTTTTTTTTTTTTTTTTTGAGATGGAGTCTTGCTCTGTCGCCTAGGCTGGAGTGCAGTGGTGCCATCTCAGCTCCCTGCAACCTCCGCCTCTTGGGTTCAAGCAATTCTCTGCCTCACCCACCCAAGTAGCTGGGATTACAGGTGCCTGCCACCACGCCCAGCTAATTTTTGGATTTTTAGTAGAGACGGGGTTTCCCCATCTTGGCCAGGCTGGTCTTGAACTCCTGACCTCGTGATCCATGGCGCCTGGCCTACTACTTCTTTATTCATTTATTTTTTAAGACGGAGCCTCGCTCTGTCACCCAGGCTGGAGTGCAGTGGCATGATCTCGGCTCATTGCAACCTCCGCCTCCTGGGCTCAGCTTCCGGAGTAGCTGGGACTACAGGTGCGCGCCACCATGCCCAGCTAATATTTTGTATTTTTTAAGTAGAGACGGGGTTTCACCATGTTGGCCAGGGTGGTCTCAAACTCCTGACCTCAAGTGATCTGCCTGCCTCGGCCTCCCAAAGTGCTGGGATTACAGGCGTGAGCCACTGTGCTTGGCGCAGTTTTACTACTTCTTGAGACAACTCTGAAGATTTCTATTTTTCACAGAAAGTCATTCAGTTAATCTAGATTTTCAAATGTATTGCCATAAAGTTATATTTACTATTTTAAAATTTTAATTTCCTCCTTAACCCAACATTTATTTAAAAGGGTCATTTCAGCCGGGCGTGGTGGCTCACGCCTGTAATCCCAGCACTTTGGGAAGTCGAGGCAGGTGGATCACCTGAGGTCAAGAGTTTGAGACCAGCCTGGGCAACATAGTGAGACCCCCATCTCTACAGAAAAACAAAAAATTAGCCAGGCGTGGTGGCACACATCTGTAGTCCCAGCTCCTCGGGAGGCTGAGGTGGGAGGATCACTTGAGCCTGGGAGGTCGAGGTTGCAGTGAGCCATGATCGCACCACTGCCCTCCAGCCTGAGTGACAGAGCCAGACCCTGACTGCTGCTCATAGAGATCTCGCCTAAAGATCTTGCCTAAGTGCAAAAACACACAAACACAGAAACTGGAACAACCGAACTGACCCTTTGGGGAGGCTGGTGAAATAAATGACATGGAGTACATTCATACAGCTCTAAAAAAGAACAAAAGTCAGGGTCATCTGTGTCCAGGGAACACTCTCGATTTGTCTTGTTAAGTGAAACTGGCAAGGCGTGGAATCATGAGAGAAGCGTGAGTAGAGGGGACTTAAACCAGGGACTGGTGGCCACAGCTAGTGTTAGCCAGGGGACTGGAGGCTGGGAGACTGAGAAGGGGATTTTTACTTCGCACGTGTCTGTGTTGTTTGGATTTTTTTTTTTTTTTTTTGAGAGGGTATTTTTTAAAAGGAAAAGCTTGCTTTGTTTTTCTTTTTAAAAAATAGGCTCTAAAAATTCTGGAGAGAAATAAAAAAAGGCAACATGGTGGCCGGGTATGGGCGTCTCTTCTGATTCCAGGCTGGTTGGCACTGGCCGCCTTGCTCAATGGTTGCCTTAGAAACCGGCCTAGCAAGGGGGGGGGGTGTCAGTTGTCTCTGGTAGCCATTAAGGCAGTGACTCAGCAGAAAACCCAACCCAAGAGGGAGTTGTTCATTCACTGACTTTCCTTCTCTCCCAGAAAAGCATGGGCGAGGCCATTTCTGTTACATTTGTGATCTGGTGGCAGCTGCTCCCGTGAAGGCGGTAGCGAGAAGTCTACCCGCTCCTCCAGCCTCTCACTAGGTGAGTGGCGTCTCTGTGCTGCCCTGTCCCTCAGAAACCACAGGTTCCGGTCCCTCTGCCAGCCTGTCCCCTGTCTCGCCCCTCCTGCTGACAGGGTGAAACCAGCTTCCGCTCACAAGCACTTGCTGGGGGTTGCCACGGCAACTGCTGTCCTAGAGACCACACGCATGGCTCTTGGGGAGATCTTTAGTAAAAAACCCAACCAAACATCACGAGTGGAACCGAGTGTGGCTCATAAACTCAACTGAGAGAAAAGCCAAGGGACGCATGTGGGCAAAATACACAGAAAACCCAGCATGGGCGCGGGGGCTCATGCCTGTCATCCCAGCACTTTGGGAGGCCAGGGCGGGTGGATCACTTGAGGTCAGGAGTTCGAGACCAGCCTGGCCAACATGGTGAAGCCCCATCTCTACTAAAATACAAAAATTGGTCGGGCATGGTGGTGGACACCTGTAATCCCAGCTACTTGGGAGGCTGAGGCAGGAGAATTGCTTGAACCTAGGAGGCAGAGGTTGCCGTGAGCCGAGATAGCACCACTGCACTCCAGCCTGGGCGACAGAGTGAGGCCCTGTCTCAGAAAAAAAGAAAAAGAATCACGTGCTGAGACACACTACAACACAGATGAACCCCAAAATCATAATGCTAAGTGAAAGAAGCCAGACACGAAAGATCCCATGAGTATTATCCCATTTATATGGAGTGTTCACAGTAGGTGAATCTATAGAGACAGAAAGGAGATGAGTGACTGCCTCAGCTGGAAGGGAAAATGGGGGACAAATGGGCAGTGACTATTAAAAGGTATGGTGTTTTTTTTTCTTTGTTTTTGTTTTGTTTTGTTTTGTTTTTTTGAGATGGAGTCTCGCTCTGTCACCCAGGCTGGAGTGCAGTGGCACGATCTCGGCTCACTGCAACCTCTGCCTCCTGGGTTCCAGCAATTCTCCTGCCTCTGCCTCCTGAGTAGCTGGGACTACAGGCGCCCACCACGATGACCGGGCAATTTTTGTATTTTTAGTAGAGACGGGGTTTCATCGTGTTGGCCAGGTTGGTCTCAAACTCCTGACCTCAGGTGATCCACCCACCTCGGCCTCCCAAAGTGCTGGGATGACAGGCGTGAGCCACTACGCCTGGCCAGTGTTTCTTTTTGGAATGATGAAAATATGCTCAAATAGACTGCTGGTTGCGCAAGTCTGTAAATGTATTAAAAACACTGAGTTGCACACTTCAAACAACTGAACCTTGTGGTGTGTGAGGTAGACGTCTTAACAAAGCTGTTAAAAAGCCCAGGATAGCTGGGCACAGTGGCTCAGCTGTAATGCCAGTACTTTAGGGGGCTGAGGAAGGAGGATCGCTTCAGCTCAGGGGCTTCAGACCAGCCTCAGCAACATAGCGAGACCCTGTGTCTACTAAAAAGTAAAAATAATTAGCTGGGCATGGTGACATGCACCTGAGGTCCCAGGTACTCGAGAGGCTAAAGTGGGGGCTGCAGGCAGGGGGTGGGGTGTAGGTGGGGATCGCTCAAGCCCAGGAGAACAAGGCTGCAGTGAGCTATGATCACGCCATTGCACTCCAGCCTGGGCAACATAATGAGATCTTCTCTCAATAAACACATGAAAGAGACACATACTGTTATTTCAAACTTCACTCAAAATACACTGCCTTCTATGTGCTGGGACCCAGAGAGGGTTTGTGACATGTTTGTAGGAATAAGTCCGGATCAGAAAGGAGCTGAGAACGGGTGTTCACTCGTATTCTTCAATGTCTCCTATTGAGATGATGTTATACACTTGTTATTTTCTTGACCCTATTTTCTGCCAAGAAATAAAGTAATTTGAGAGAGAGAGAGAGAGAGAGAGAGATCTAAGGTGGAAGAACAGATCTGCAGGAAGGCATGGAACGCACTAGAAAGGGTATATACGTGGGTAAAAAATGGGCTGTTTAGAACAACACTAATAGTGTCCTTTGGGATTTAAAATATATGAAAACAAGAGCACCCGAGGCCAGGCAGAAACACAGTCTCGCTGCTGGGAGGCTCTGGCGTTGCTTGAGCTGCTGCGCCAGTGCTAAGGCTATCATAAGGCAGGGCTGCAGACTCAATCCCTAGGGTAACTGCTGGAGTAATAATGAAAAGTGACACTGAGAAAAGGCAAAAAAAGAGAAAGTAACCAACGACAGATGGGACAACAGAAAACAAATGGTAAGCTGGAGGGTGGCGGGGGTCACGGTCTAATGGTGTGGAGGAGGAGGAGGAGGATGTTGAGGGTGAAGAAACAAAGCCCATGCCCCCGAGTTGTACACTTATAAATAGTTAAACAGATGAATATTATGTTGTATATATTTTATCACAATAAAAGATCTCACATACAGCCATATTGGCAAATCCATTAAAATGAAAATGGATAAACACACAAAGATTGCCGGGCTGGAGTAGAGGGAAAATAAAACCAATCAATCAACATGCTGCCTCAAAGAGACACTCTTTCTTTCTTCCTTTCTTTCCTATCTTTCCTTCCTTTCCTTCCTTCCTCTCTTTCTCTCTTTCTTTCTTTTTTGACAGAGTCTCACTCTGCTGCCCAGGCTGGAGTGCAATGGCGTGATCTCAGCTCACTGCAACCTCCATCTCCCGGATTCAAGTGATTCTCCTGCCTCAGCCTCCTGAGTAGCTGGGATTATAGGCGTGCACCATCATACCCCACTAATTTTTGTATTTTCACTAGAGACAGGGTTTTACCATGTTGGCCAGGCTGGTCTCAAACTCCTCACCTCAAGTGATCTTCTCACCTCAGCCTCCCAAAGTCCTGGGATTACAGGAATGAGCCACCGTGCCCGGCTGCATTTTATTTTATTTTATTTTTTGAGATGGAGTCTCGCCCTGTCTCCCAGGCTGGAGTGCGATGGCGCGATCTCCGCTCACTGCAAGCTCCGCCTCCCGGGTTCACACCATTCTCCTGCCTCAGCCTCCCGAGTAGCTGGGACTACAGGTGCCTTCCACAACGCCCGGCTAATTTTTTGTATTTTTAGTAGAGATGGGTTTTCACCGTGTTAGCCAGGATGGTCTCAATCTCCTGACCTCATGATCCGCCCACCTCGGCCTCCCAAAGTGCTGAGATTACAGGCGTGAGCCACCGCGCCTGGCCAAAAACAGCTTTATTGAGGTATAATTGACTTAAAATAAACTGCACATTTAAAGTGAACAGTTTGAAAGTTGTATCTGCCAAACCATCACCACAATCAAGAGAATGAGCATACCAGGCCAGGCGTGGGGGCTCATGCCTGCAGTCCCAGCTACCTGGGACGCTGAGGTGGGTGGATCGTGTGAGCCCAGGAATTCGAGACCAGCCTGGGCAACACGGCAAGACCCCATCTCTACAAAAAATACAAAAACTGGCCAGGCGCGGTGGCTCACGCCTGTAATCCCAGCACTTTGGGAGGCCGAGGCAGGTGAATCACGAGGTCAGGAGTTCGAGATCAGCCCGACCAACATGGTGAAACCCCGTCTCTACTAAAAATACCAAAAAAAAAAAAAAAAAAAAAAAAATAGCTGGGCATGGTTGTGGGCACCTGTAGTCCCAGCTACTCGGGAGGCTGAAGCAGGAGAATTGCTGGAACCCAGGAGGCGGAGGTTGCAGTGAGCCGAGATCCCGCCACTTGCACTGCAGCCTGGGTGACAGAGTGAGACTCTGTCTCAAAAAATCAAAAAACAAAAAAAATTAGCCAGGCATAGTGGTGAGTGCCTGTAGTCCCAGCTACTTGGGAGGCTGAGGTGGGAGGATGGTTTGAACCTGGGTGGTGGAGGCTGGAGTGAGCTATGATTGCACCACTGCACTCCAGCCTGGGTGACAGAGCAAGTCTCTGTCTCTAAGTAAGTAAGTAAATAAATAAATAAAAGAAAATAAACATAAACCAAATAAGAATAGAGCAAAAGTTTCTTGGTGCCCCCAGCATCCCTTCCTCCAGCCCATCCCTCCCTGCCTATCCCCAGGCGCTGGCAGTTCCTAGCCCGGCACAAAAATGGAGTCATTGCTTTGTTGAGTTGAGTGCTTCGCCCCTGTCTATTGCTAGGTAGCATTCCATGGTAAGGATGCTCCATTCGTTCATCCATTTGCCCGTTGGTCATCTGGGTTGTTTCTACTGTGTGGCTATCGGGAATAAAGCTGCTAATCATCATTCGGGTCCAAGTCTCCTTGTGGATGTGTGAATTCATTTCTCTTGGGTAAGTGCCGAGGAGTGGCTAGTTGTATCATTACAAGTGAATGTTGAACATTGGAAGACGCTGCCAAACTTACATTTGACATTCCTGCCAGCAGCATGCGAAGGGCCCGACTGCTCTGTGATGTATATGGAAATGCAAGGGGCCCAGAATAACTAAGACAGGGTTGGAGAAGAACAGAAATCAGGACTTACTATAAATCTACGGGAATTAAGTAAGTGTGGTACTGGTGCAGGGGAAGACACATAGACTAATGCAGAAAGCTCAGAGGCAGGAAAGGTCTGTTCACAGACAAGCAGCTGCCCACCTTCTCACAGGGGCCCCACTTTCACTCTCTGGAGAGTCTTTCTCCTAAGGGGCGTGAGTGAAACTGGATGTCCTTGTGGGAAAAAAGGACGTCTTGATACCTACCTACCCCAGACACAAATATGAATTTGAGATGTAGCACAGACCTAAATATGAAAGATAAAGCAGCAAAGTGTCTAGAAGTAAAAGAGGAATCTCTTCATGACCTTGGGGCAAGCATTAACCATAACAGAAAAGAGTGGTGAGTTCAACTATGCTAAAATTAAGAACGGTGTGTTTTTATCCCTAGGGCATAATTTTTTAAAAATTAAGAACTGTTCATCAAAAGTCATCATTTCTTTTTGAGACAGGGTCTCTGTCACCCAGGCTGGAGTGCAGTAGCACAATCTCGGCTCACTGCAGCCTCGTCCTCCTGGGCTCAGGTGATCCTCCCACCTCAGCCTCACGGGTACCTGGGATTAGAGGTGTGTACCACCATGCCCGGCTAATTTTTTGTATTTTTAGTAGAGACGGGGTTTTAGCATGTTGGCCAGGCTGGTCTAAAACTCCTGACCTCAGGTGATCTGCCCACCTTGGCTTCCCAAAGTGCTGGGATTACAGGCGTGACCCACTGCGCCCAACCTTTCTTTTTTTTTGAGACGGAATCTCACTCTGTCGCCCAGGCTGGAGTGCAATGGCGTGACCTCAGCTCACTGCAACCTCCGCCTCCCAGGTTCAGGTGATCCTCCAGCCTCAGCCTCTTGAGTAGCTGGGACTACAGGCTTGTGCCAGCACGCCCAGCTAATTTTTGTATTTTTAGTAGACATGGGGTTTCACCATGTTGGCCAGGCTAGTCTCGAACTCCTGACCTCAAGTGATCTGCCTGCCTCGGCCTCCCAAAGTGCTAGGATTACAGGCGTGAGCCAGCACGCCCGGCCGAAAAGACATCATCTATCTTGAATATGCAAAGAAGTACCACATATTAATAAGGAAAAGACAACCTAGTTAAACAACAAGCAAAATATTTGAATATGCCTTTCACAGAAAGGCCAATAAACAAATGAAGTGATGCTGAGCACCATTAGTCATTAGGGAAATGCAAATTAAAACTACAATGAGATACCACGTTGTGCCTATTAGAATGACTATGATGAAAATGTGCTTCCAATACCAAGTGTGGAGCAGCCAGAACTTTCATACACTGCTGGGGACATGTCAGCTGATCCAGCTGCTCTGGACAATGTCTGGCAGCATCTACTAAAGCTGAACGCAGGCACTGCCTGTGATGCAGCAACTCTGCTCCCACGGACACACGCCTGTACTGCTTTCATGTTTCCGAGAATCCCTGTCCCTGTGTGGCCCTGGGTTAGGGTTGCCCACAGGAGCCATTCACCTGGGATCTGGAAGGCGGAGGGGACGCAGTAGGCATTTGTGCACTGTGAGTCCTGGTGTGGGGCCATCGCAGCACTGCCAGCTCCCATCAGGTCTCCCTGCTCAGATGTTCCAACATGTGTATACAGATGTGTACAACACCCAAGAGAAATGAGTGTGTACGTGCAGTAAGACATGTTCGGAAATGTGCATAACAGCTTTATGCCAGCCCCAAACTCAATCCAAACGCCCAAGAGTAGAGTCAAATGCGGTCCGTTTCTACAGTGGAACGCTAGCTGGGAAGGCAAAGCAATGGCTTAGCGCTACTCACAGCTGCATCAGAACAACAGTGCAGAGCGATAGAAGGCAGACGCGAGTCCGCACCACATGTGTTAATCCATTCTCACGCTGCTGTACAGAAATAGCCAAGACCGAGCAATTTATATAGAAAGGAGGTTCAATGGGCTCACAGTTCTGCAGGCTGTACAGGAAGCGTGGCTGCATCTGCTTTTGGGGAAGCCTCAGGAAGCTTCCAATCATGGCAGGAGGCAAAAGGGGAGCAGTCACATCAGATGGCTACAGCAGGGGCAAGAGCCAGACAGTGGAGGTACCACACACTGTTAAACAACTATCATGAGAACAGCACCCAGGGATGGCGCGGAACCATTCATGAGAAATCTGCCCCCATGACCCAGCACTGGAGACTGGGGCGGGGACACACATCCAAAGTAAATCACGACACAATCTCATTGACATGAAATTCCAGAACATGCAAAACTCTCTACGTGTTTAAAGCCAGGTTTGGATGTTCTCTGGTGCTACTCTCATCAAAAAAGGCGGCCTACAGCGCCTCTCCCCTTGCATACACCGGCCTCAGAGGCTTGCGTCTAATGAGCAGGCTGCCGGGGAAGTGGCAGCACCTGATCCCGAGGCCAGGCCATTAGATGACGTGGCCTCCACTGGGCTTTCTAGCTTGAGATGCTCCCCAGAGAACGCAGCCTCACAGGCACATGGAGGTGTCCTCACCCCGGCAGAGTCCTCCGCTGGACACGAAGGAGCCGCTGGGTGGTTCCAGCTCGTGGCCATCGGGCTGCCCCGGCTAACCGACTGCAGCAGATGAGCTCTGCCAACTGAGACCTCACAGAGCGCAGGCTCGCGAGCAAAACAAACATTGCCATTATTTTCAGCCGTTACATCTTGGGGTGGCTTGGTACCTAGCAAGAGATAACTGGAGCAGATTCATATGTGGGTCTATGTACATATAAAACAGTCATTGGGCTGTACAAGTACAGTTTGTGTACTTTTCTACCTTTAACTTATACCTCCCTAACAAAGTCCTTCAGAAAAGCCTAACTCCTGAGGCTCTGGCGTGGGCAGCTGGGTGGGCGCTGGAACTAGTTTACGGTGCCTGTGAGAGAAATCGGAAGGCCAAAACCTCAGAAGAGAGAGCACGACGGAGGCGCTGCCATTTGGGAATGGACACGATAGAGCCGTGAGAATGAGGAAGATCACCCTCGGAATGAGCGCAGGCAGCTAAGAGGGCGCAGGGGCGTGTCTGGAGGGACTCACACGTTGTAGAGGCTGGGTAGAGAGAGCCCACGCACGCTGAGAAAGAACACAGACTTCAGTGTCAGAGGTCACAAGAGACAAGCGGTTGGTGGGGGAGTGGGCACCGGCAAGAGAAAGTCCAAAAGGACTGGATGGATTTGACAACACGGAGATCCCTGGTGTTCCGGACGAACGCTGATTGGAATGGAGTGGCAGGGGTAGAAGCAGAGGAAGACGGACGGCACAGGCAATGGGCAAGTGAGAACACAGACAAGGATTCTGAAAAGTTTAGCTACCAAGAGGGAACAGAGAATTAGGGTTGTGGTTGGAGGGGGTGTTGGGTGAAATGAGTTTTTATTTTTATTCTTCAAGAACGGAAGCTATCAGGACATGTTTGATGAAAATAGATCCAGAGGCCGGGCGCAGTGGCTGGCTCACGCCTGTAATCCCAGCACTCTGGGAGGCTGAGGTGAGCGGATCACCTGAGGTCAGGAGTTCGAGACCAGCCTGGCCAACATGGGGAAACCCCGTCTCTACTAAAAATACAAAAATTAGCCGGGCGTGGTGACACATGCCTGTAGTTCCAGTTACTGAGGAGGCTGAGGCAGGAGAATCGCTTGAACCCGGGAGGCGGAGGTTGCAGGGAGCCGAGATCATGCTGCTGCACTCCAGCCTGGGTGACAGAGTGACTCTGTCTCAAGAAAAAAAGAAATAGATCCAGAAGCAAGGAAGAAATTGATCATGTGGGGTGACGTTATGAGTGAAGAAGTCCTCAGAGAAGAGGAGAAACTTGCAATTCTGGCCACAATGGAATAACTGATGCCAGTTGTAAACACCTAAAACACTGGGCAACTATTTTTAGATATTGGACAATAGGCCGTGCAGGGCTGTGACCAGAGAGAAAACAAAGAAGGTGAGCCTTACAAGTATCCTGAGTTTCTGCCTGGAGGCACTTTCAGACCATGGTTCAGCAAGGGGGCCTGAGCAGAAACCAGCAGTCTCACTGACTTACTAGAGCAACCAAGCCAATAGCAGAGAAAAAACAGAATCCCAGAAATATGTAATTAATCCAGAAGTCAAAAACAGAGGAGAACAGAAACAGAGAACAAATGGGGTAATAGAAAACAAATAACAAGATGACAGACTTAACCCCAACCATTAAATGGAAATGGATTAAACAGACCAACTAAAGGCAGAGATTGTCAGATTATTTAAAAGAATAAGGCTGGGCTGGGTGCCATGGCTCACACCTGTAATCCCAGCACTTTGGGAGGCTGAGGCGGGCAGATCACTTGAGGTCAGGAGTTTGAGACCAGCTTGGCCAACATGGTGAAACCTTGTCTCTACTAAATAAAAATATAAAAATTAGCTGGGCGTGGTGGCACACACCTGTAGTCCCAGCTACTACGGAGGCTGAGGCAGAAGAATCGCTTGAACCTGGGAGGCAGAGGTTGCAGTGAGCCAAGATTGCACCACTGCACTTCAGCCTGGGTGATACAGTAAGACTCTTGTCTGAAGAAGAAAAAAAAAAAAAAGCCGGGCACAGTGCCTCATACCTGTAATCCCAGCACTTTGGGAGGCCGAGGTGGGTGGATCACCTGAGGTCAAGAGTTTGAGACCAGCCTGGCCAACATGATGAAACCCCATCTCTACTAAAAATACAAAAAAAATGTAGCTGGGTGTGGTGGCGGGCGCCTGTAATCTCAGCTACTCAGGAGGCTGAGGCAGGAGAATCACTTGAACCTAGGAGGCGGAGGTTGCAGTGAGCTGAGATAGCGCCACTGCACTGCAGCCTGGGCAACAAGAGCAAAACTCCATCTCAAAAAAAGAATCTAAACAAGGTCACAGAATATACGGTTCATATGCAAAACTCAACCGCATTTTTTTTTTTTTTTGAGGCGAGGTCTCCCTCTGTTGCCCGGGCTGGAGTGCAGTGGTGGAATCATGGCTCACTGCAGCCTCAACGTCCTGGGCTCAAACTATCCTCCTGCGTCAGCCTCCTAAGTAGCTCAAACTACAGGCATGCACCACCATGCCTGGCTAATTTTTGTACTTTTTGTAGAGATGGGGTTTCCCCATGTTGCCCAGGCTGGTCTCAAACTCCTGGGCTCAACTGATCTGCCCACCTTAGCTTCCCAAAGTGCTAGGATTACAGGCGTGAGCCACTGCACCCAGCATCAATTGCATTTCTGTATAATATCATGATGAACTAGAAAATCAAAGATACCATTTAGAATAGCACAAAAAACATGGGCTACATCAGGAAAAACCTGACATGGGAAGTACTGGGTGTGGCCCGCCCAGAGTAGTAACAAGACCCTGGACACTCAAGAACCCTGAAGTGTAAGGCATCCGGAAAGCTCAAGGCTTTCAGTGCAACAAAGTCCACAAGTAGAGCCCGAGATTGCAACATACGTTTTTATTACTCAAGGACAACCTGGACTTCACCAATGCCCAGCTTCACAGGGCATGTAGTGTGACTCACGGCTGAACACAAAATCACTGTTAAGCCTGTGCTACAGCCCTGGGCTACTTTTGGACACGCAAAAGGACACTCGGTTACATGAAACCTGACTTGCTTCTGAAGACATGTGATACATGTCTTTTCCCTGAAAATGTTTCCCTTCCCTGTCTGCCATGCTCCCAACTTTTCTGCCTTCCCAGGGCTTCTCACTGTCTGGGTAACTAGGTCTTGGGCCTAGCTAGACCTTGGGTAGTGGCCCCTCTGCCACAATCAGTGCCTGGGCCTGAGGCTGAGCTTGTGGCCTCCGAAGCCTGACTTGGCTTGGAGCTCGTCTGTGGCGCCACCACATTAGGCCAGCTCACAGGTCCCCGGTAAAGCCTGAAGACACTGGCCCGAAGTTGGAGGTGGGTGCTGCTCGACTTTCTGGAGGATCTCACAATTCTCGCTTCTTGCTAGGACTGAACCATGAGACTTACAACCATACTTCACTTTTCCCAGAGTTTTTCTTTTTGAAACAGGGTCTTGCTCTGTCACCCAGGCTGCAGTGCAGTGATACAATCATGACTCACTGCAGCCTCGACCTCCCAAGCATAAATGATCCTCCCACTTCAGCCTCCCCAGTAGCTGGGACCACAGGCGTGCGCTACCATGCCAGGCTAATTGTTTAAAAAATTTTTTTGCAGAGACAGGGTCTCATCATGTTGCCCTGGCTGGTCTTGACCTACTGGGCTCCAGCGATCCTCCTGCCTTGGCCCCCCAAAGTGCTGGGATTACAGGCATGAGCCACCGCACCCGGCCACACTTTTCCAAATTGTAAGCAGGTAGGAGGGTCCATCGGCTCCATTGTGCAGGGTGGCCACTGTCCAAAGAGATGGGCAAAGAGCTGCTGCCAGAGGCCTGGGCTGCAGACGCCCTGCCTGGCTCTCAGGGGAGCCAGCTCCCTACTCCACGCCCCTGCGCAGCAGCCCCTCTCCTACCCTCACGGGTCTGTGCAGCCAGCAGCCTCCCAACATGCGCCAGCCTCCTCACTGGATGATGCCCGCCTTCCTTGCCCCCAGATGCCGGCATGGAGGCAGGGTTCCACTCTGCCTGCCTGTGCCCACAGAGCCTAGAACAGCAGGGCCACCGCCTTCTCTCCCCCGCGGGCATGGGCCCCCACCCCCACTGCCTGCAGAGTGCTGAGGACTCGTGCACCATGAGAACTTCTGACCATGAGAACTTTGACTTCCGGATTTGGGGGATCAGCCCAGGTGAACACATCAGCTCTGAAATTCATCACTTTCTTCGGGCCCCTGCCTGTCCTGTTCCAGGCCCAAGCCTACAGAAGGAAGAGGAAAGTTCGCTTAGCAAATGGGGGAGGCTCCCCTACTGCCAGAAGCCCTGGCTCAAGGCCTGGGCCATGCTCCCTTATCTCCTGGGGCGTTCGTGGGAATTGAGGGTTTTTGTTTGTTTGTTCGTTTGTTTTTAAGACAGGTTCTGGCTCTGTCTCCCAGGCTGGAGTGCAGTGGCTTGATCACAGCTCACTGTAGCCTCCACCTCCTGGGCTCAAGTGATCCTCCCATCTTGGCCTCCAAAAGTGCTGATATTACAGGCATGAGCCACCTCGCCCAGCTGAGGGTTCCTAAGCAGTGGTTCTTCAAATAGTACCTGGGATGGAAAATTCCTGCTGGGGCTTCCTATTTCCTGAAAGCACAGAGTGGGGCAGGCACCCTCGGGCTAAAGGAGGTGCTACTGTCAGGAGGCGAGGGAGGGAGTGGGCCAGGGTCTTGCTAAGGGAGGCATGTGGGGCCGGCTGGGCTTCTAGAGGTCGCCAGAGCCAGTGGCCTGTCCGGCTGCCCCACGCCCTCAGCGCAGTCGGGACAGACACTCTGCTCTTTGGGGCTGGCAGGGATGCGCCTGAGCACCCCAGAGGCCAGCCTGGGCGGCAGCACCTGGGAGGGAGCTGGACGACAGCAGCTGCAGGCTGTCCAGGGCCCCATCCTCGTACAGGGCCAGCTTCTGGACCATCTTCTGTCGGGCAGGGTTGATGATAATCTGCGGTGGCTCTGATGATGACGATGCAGAGCTGCCAAGGGCCAGTCCTGGGGAGGAGATAGCACTCCCTTAGCCTCATGCTGCGTCTCCCCAGCCCCCACCCTAGCACCCTGCCTCCCTGGCCTCAGGCCTGAATTCCTCAGAGAAGTTCAAGGGCAGGGCCCAGCTCTCAGGCTACCAGACAGAGCCCTCCTTGTTCCCAGCCTTCAGGAATGGGGTGGGGGGAGGGCTGGAGAGCAAGTTCCACCTGGGAAGGATGTGGCCTGGGGAGGGGAAACCAGGCTTGCTAAGGACACAGTGAGCGGAACACTTGGCCCTGGTTCTCTTCTAGAAGGCTGGGGTGGGGACTACAGGGGCTTTGGCCCAAGGAGGCCTTGGTCCCTCTCCTGGGAACCCGTCTCCCCAGCTACCTTCCACGGCTGTGGGCCGGAATCCTGGGCCACTCCCCCAGCTCGATTCTCCCGCCATGTCCCCCTGAGGACAGCCGGCCTCCCTGAGGGGTGCTGGGTCCAGAGGGCAGCTTGGAGTCAAGTGCCAGGAGCGCAGGGCAGCAGAGAGGCCGCCTAGGCTCTCGTCACTCTCCACGGGCTGGTTGGGGCCTCTCTGGAGATGCTCTGCCGCCTGGGCACTGGCTCCTGATGGCGCTGCTGGGGGCTGCCATGGGGCAGCCCCACTGTGGGCACTGCCAGTGCTGGACACGTAGGAGTTCTCCTGCGGGGAAGGGGGGATGCAGCTGGCGGCCTCCGAATGCCCGGGCACCCCCGCCACCACTGCCTGCAGCTTCTCTAGCCTCTCGTACACCTGCAAGTGGAAAAGAGGGACTCTCAGGGTGAGATGGCAGCCCTGGCTGGTCACCCCATGGGCAAACCACAGGGCTGCTCCAGGCCATCCGTGACCTGCCCCGGGGCTCTAAAATGGCATACCCTGCAGCTGGGAACGCTCTGCCCCTCGCCCCTCTGTTCCCGTCACAGGGAGTGCTGAGAAGCGCGGCTGCCAAAAGCAAGGACTGAGAATGGCCTCTTTCTTTTCTACAAAATGAATCTCACTGCCCCGCTGCCCTCAAACGGGGCCTCTCCATTTTCAACTGTCACCAGAGGAGAAGGGGTGGGGTACTAGGGAGGGGACAGAAAAAGGCAGATGCAGTAGCACAGTGCGCCCAGCAGGGGGTGCGGCAGCAGCTCTTTCCTTCTATGTGAAGTGGGGTCGGAGCTGGGCTCCGCAAAGCAGGACTGCCCGGGGCCCCTCAGTTCAGAGGGGTGCCGCCCCAAACAGAACCAAAGGGCAAGCAAGAAATGTGTCGAGACTCCGGAGAGACCTAGCAGGTGCTGAGATGGGGTCACTACAGAGCAAGGCCTGGAATTCGGGCTTTCTGTCTGGCCACCCCGTCCCAGTGGGCAGCTGGCTACCTGGGTCATAGGAGGCCTCCTTTTGGCCCGGCGGTGCAGGCAGCAGCAGGCCAGCCGGCCCAGGCCCAGGCCCAGCTCAGGTGGGCAGGGTCCGGGCCTGGGGTCCAGGTGCTTCTTGTAGATCTGCATGGCGATGGGAACAGCCCAGGCATCTGCAGCCAGACCTGCTTGCAGTGTGCTCTGGGTGCTTCTCAAAGCCACTCCAGCCTCCTCAGCCTCCTCTTCCACCAGGTCTTTCTGTGGGATAGATCCTGTCAGTATGGCTACCAGGTGGCCATACCTGCAGCTGCAGTCCTCAGGTCCTTGTCACTCAATCATATGGTTTTTTTTTTTTTTTTTGATTAAAAAAAAAGAGATGGGGTCTCGCTGTTGGCCTGGCCGGTCTGCAAGTAGGCTCAAGTGATCCTCCCGCCTCAGCCTCCCAAAGTGCCGGGGTTACAGGTGTGAGACACTGTGCCACAGCTCTTGGTCTTTCTACAGCTTACTTTTTTTTGAGACAGGGACTCATTCTGTCACCCAGGCTGGAGTGCAGTGGTGCAACCATGGCTCAGTGCAGCCTCAACCTCCCAGGCTCAAGTGATCCTCCCACCTCGGCCTCCCAAGCAGCTGGCATTACAGGTGTGTACCACCATGGCTATCTTGCTATGTTGCCCAGGCTGGTCTCCAACTCCCAGGCTCAAGCGATCCTCCTGCCTCAGACTCCCGAGTAGCTTCTAGAGATTTATTAAACAACCACTGTGGGCCAGTGGTGCTCTGGGCCCTAGGGATATAGGAACAAACAGAACCCTGGGCCCTGGCTTGACAGAGCTGACTTCCTGGTGGAGGAGAGGCCCATGGAGCTGGGCTCTGAAGTAGCCTGAGAGGAGCCGAGAAAGAAAGCGCCCCACAGACAAAGACGCACCCCACAGACAGAGGTACCCCACAGAGAGGCACCCCACAAAGAGGTGCCCCACAGACAAAGAGGTACCCCAGAGAGAGGCGCCCCGCAGAGAGGGGTGCCCCACAGAGAGGCACCCCCGGGGTGGAAACAGGACCAGAGGCCATCTCCAGTTCTGAAATCAGACAGACCAGGAGGAACCACCTGGGTGGGCGGTGGCTTTTCTCGCAGAGGGAACGGCACATACTAAGGCTGTGAAGCAGGCAGCAGGGAGCGCCCCGAGTCCCGGGGACCTGGGGTGTTGGGGGGTCAACCACATAAGGGACTGGGCCTTCACCCCAAGAGCAGAGAAAAGGCAAAGGGGCCTTTGAAAAGAGCACTGTGGCTGCAGAGTGGGGAGCAAGTGGGGAAGTCCAAGGATCCCCAAGGAGCCTGGTGCTCTTCTTCAGCAGGATGCATGGATGGACGGATAGGGAAGGCAAAGGAAGGAGGGCTCGAGCCCGGCTCCTGGGTTCTCAGCGGGGCTGAATCCTGATGGAGACCCCACAGCACACAGAAACGGCCCCAAACAAGAGGAGAAGCAGTGAAGCAATTACTGGCTGAGCACATTCTGTGAAGTCTGTTTTGCATATGGGAAGACAGGCCCACAGGGGAGCAGGAATTTGCTGGAAGGCCACTGTCAGGCTGGGGCTAAAACCCAGGTCTCTAGTCTCCTGACCCCACCACAGTCCACGGCGAGGCAGACTGAGTGGAAGACGACCGTGAGGCAGCTCAGACTGCCCTGCATGGCACGGAGAGCTCAGGTGCAGCCTGCTGGGGCTCAGGAGGTTCCTCGGGGCCTGCTTCTTCTCTACCACCGCCTTTCTCCGGCCCGAGTCCTCTGAGTTCCACTGCAGCTTGGGTCTCAGTGCCCTGGGACCGCCCTTCCCCCTGCCCCCAGCCCAGGTGGGGTCTGTACAGGCCCATAGTGTCTGCAGGACAGACAGGTTTGTCCTCAGTAAGGTAAACGAAGTTGTTTGGGGCTCTGCCTACTTTCAAAAATGAGGCCACTGTGGCAGCAGAGGCATCCATGGGCACTGCGCCCCAGTTATCCCCACCACTGGGGCTGTGCCTGCTGGCTCCCAGCAGCTGCGTGTCCCTCCTGGCCCTGCCTCAAGGGGCTCACCAGATACTTGGTCCTGGCACCGTGCGTCTTCACAGCCCTCTGACCAGCCAGGGTCTCTAGCACTACCTGGAGAGAGAGAAGAGGGAGAGCATGGCAGTGGCCTTGGCAGGGAAGAGGCCTCTGGTGTGGACATGGATTGGGCCTGACAAGGGTGTGGACAAAGGCAGAGCCAGATGTTATGGGACTGAAGCTCAGGCAACTCGGAGAGCCCACTTGAAGACAAATTACAAACACACAGTTAGGTGCAGGGTGAGGAGGAGAGCCTCGGAGGGAGGGGGACCCCGGAGCTGCAGCCTCTTGGGGTCTTGGCAGATGGCCCCTGGCCCGCAGTGCACTCTGCAGCCCCAGCCTCTGCCTGCCTGTGGCTTGTCCTCCTCTGAGCCAGAAGAGGGGTCAGTGGCTCACCACCCCAAAGCTGAAGGTGTCCGTGTCCACAGCCAGCCTTCCCGTCTTGATGTACTCCTCGGGCAGGTAGGCCAGGGTGCCCCGCACTGTCTGTGTCCGGGCCACCATGCTGCTCTGGCTGGGACTGGACCCGGCAAAGCGGCTGAACCGGGCCAGGCCAAAGTCTCCCAGCTTGGGTGTCAGCCTCTCATCCAGAAGGACGTTGGAACTTGGGGAGGGAAGACAGTGGCGTCAGCTCGGTCGTAGCTCCTACACCTGCCCAGCTTAGATAAGGCTGGACTCGAGGCTGCCAGCCCGGTGCCTTGCCCACAGAAAGCGCTGGCACTGCCCTGAGTGCTCCAGCTGCCTGGGGGCCTCTGCTCATCAGTAGGGGCCATCCTCGGCCTGTTCCCACACGTGTGCCATGCCGGGGTGTTGAGGTCCCAGGCCATGCGTGATCCCCACATTGATAGGACGGGGCCCCCCTTGCTGCAGGCCCTGCCCCGGCAGTTCTCACGGGCCCCTCCTCACCTCTTGATGTCTCCATGGATGAGGCTGGGGCTGTCCTGATGTAGAAACTGAATTGCCCGGGCTGTACCCAGAAGGATGTCCAGTCGCTGAGGCCAGGAGAGAGGTGGGCAGGCCTGGGTCTGGGGCGGCAAAGGGGCACAGGGGAGGTTGCTGGATGGCCATTCCTTGATCCCAACCATCCTTCTACCTGTCACCTGGAAGAGCAGCCTGGAACGGCCACTTCACTCTCTAGGCCTCAGTTTCCCCCTTCTGGAAAACGAGGAGCAAAGTCTCCACTTCTTAAGCGGGTGCAGACTAAGCTACTCTGGCTGCTTGTCAAAGCATTCAAGGCTGGGCAGTGGCTGGGGACGCGTTCAATAGAATCTGCTGGGCTTCGGCTCCCAGGGCTCATCCCTTTGTCCCTGGTGGTCGGGAAGTCCTTGAAGGCATTCTTCCCGCTCTCCCCAAACACAGCATGCTGGAGAAGGCAAGGGGGCCCTCCCTCAGCTGTAGGTGGTCCAGCTGGTAGCCCCAGACCCCCTTGCCTCCGGAGCTTGCTGATGAGACCCTCCAGCTACGCTGCTTGTAAAGGGGAGAGGCCTGGGAAACAGCTCTATAGAAAACATTGGGTCGGGCCAGGCATGGTGGCTCACGCCTGTAATCCCAGCACTTTGGGAGGCTGAGGCATGCAGACCACCTGGGGTCAGGAGTTCGAGACTAGCCTGGCCAACGTGGCAAAACCTCATCTCTACTAAAAATACAAAAATTAGGCAGGTGTGGTGGTGCGTGCCTGTAGTCCCAGCTACTCGGGAGGCTGAGGCAGGAGGATCGCTTGAACCCGGGAGGTGGAGGTTGTGGTGAGCTGAGATCACACCACTGCAATCCAGCCTGGGTGACAGAGCAAGACTCCACCTCAAAAAAAAAAAAAAAAAAAAAAAAAAAGTGACCCCCACCGTGGGCCAAATCCTGAGCGAGGTGCTGCTGGGGAGCTGGAAGTGCAGGCCTGGCCTGCTGGCAGGACCCACTCACACAGGCTGAAAGCCCTAGGCCCCGCGCCCAGCTCCAGCCAGGTGTCAGGAGTGCTTTGGGTCCTGGGAAGCCTACCCGGCAGTGGAGACGGTCCTCCAGGGAGCCGTTGGGCAGGAAGCCGTACACGACGCAGTAGAAGCCGCTCTGAGCGCAGTAGCCAGCAAAGTCCACAATGTTTGGGTGACGAAACCTGTTTGAAAAAGAGGAGCACTTTCCATCAGGCCAGACTGGGTGGGCAGCCCTAGCTGGGGCCTCAGCTCGCCCAGGCCTGCCAGGCCTCAGGTGCCCAAGGGAGCCAGGTCCTGTGGTGTGGGGTCTGAAGCCCCACGGGACCTGGTGTGGCTCCCCCTCTGGCCTCACCTGGACAGCTGCTCCACCTCGGTCAGGAAGCTCTGCTTCACTGCAGTCCACTCCAGGTCAGCGTCCTGCAGCCCCCAGGGTGCGGTGGGGGAAGGGGCAGGGAAGACGGGCAGCGTGAGGCTCTCGAAGCGAAGGCCTTCGGGCCACCAGTGCCACCTACCCGAGGCCCAGAACCACCAAGGGGCCAGGGACCCTGCGCCAGAATGAGGGCTGAAGGAGTTGTGTGGAGAAGCGAGGGGGAAAGGTTGGAGAAGTGAGTGAGGGTTGTCTGATGGCCTTCCAGGGTCCCTGCCAGGGTGCGACACTCACCTCCTTCAGCCTCTTCACAGCATACACCGTGTTCCTCATCACCGCCCGGTACACGCACCCAAAGCCACCCTCCCCGATCTTGAGCTCCTCTGAGAAGTTGTGGGTGCCCTGGGAAATCTCACAGAGAGGCCAGCAAAATGGAGAGGGGTGGGCTCCCTGCAGGAGGGACACTGAGCTCTCTGGGCCTGGCTGTGGGAAGAGAGCCTGGATCAGGTGGGGTCCCTGTCTCCTCCCTTCTGCCCAAGGCTCCAGGCTCTCCCCACCACAGCTGCCTCCCAGCTGACCTAGCTTGGCTGACTGGGGCTCTGCGGTACACCAAAGGCTGAATTCCTTCCTCCTTGTCTCGAATCTTCCCTGGGGGGCAGGGGACACCTACCTTGGTAGAGGAAGGGGCTGGAGATGGCGGTGGAGGCCGCAGGGAAGCAGGGCTTGGGACCACGCCGAGCTCAGGCCCTGCATGGGTCTGGGAGCCTGGAAAAGCTTCATAAAGACACCAGTGAGAGACAGGCAGAGACCAGCAGCAGGGTCTACAGCCGTGGCCATGGTCAAGGTGGGCCCTTCTTTGGGTCCACCGAGCCCAACAACCAGGCCCTCTTACCTGGGGAGAGGAGGGTGGAGGCTGAGGATGGCAACTTCCGGGGGCTCCAGGCCTCGGCCTCGGCGGGTGCAGGGATGCTGCTGGGCCTCGGGGCAGTGGTGCTTGGGGACGGAAGCGGGGCGGGAGGGTGCCCTGGGACGCCAAAGAAGGAAAGGAAGGTTGAGGCCCGGGTGGGGGAGCCCCGTGGGGCCCGCCGGCCTCCCAGCCGTGGGGTGCCCGGAGTCCCGCGCTCACAGGCTGTAATGATGTCCCGCGCACGGAGCAGCTGCAGGTGCGTGAGGATGTGCACGAGGTCGGCCACACGGGCGTTGCGGTTGATCCAGGGCCACAGGACGCTGGCCGTGCGCTGCCCGGAGCGCTCGCACAGCCGCAGCTCGGTCTGGTCGCGCACGATCAGGGCGGCTGCGGGGCGGGGGGCGTCAGGCGTCGGCGCCGGGAGCCCGCGAGCCTCCCGCCCCCCGGCAGCCCGCCGCCACCCACCGAACTGGCACCAGTCGGCGGGCTCCAGGGCGTCCATCACTTTGTAGAAGCGGCACATGACCCAGGGCGGCACCTCGTACAAGAAGTGCTGGGCGCCGGGGGCTGCGGGCTCCCCCGGGCCCGGCCCCCCGGCCATGGCCGCCGCCGCCGCCGCCGGGCCGGGACCTGTTGGGGCCTCTCAGGGCCGCGGCGGGCGCGGGCCTGGGCCGGCCGGGTGCGCGGACACTGACTCACTTCCCCTTCGAGCCGGCCTCGTGCGACGCCCGGCGGGGCGGAAGGGGCGGTGCCCGGGCCCGCCGCCATCTTGCGCGCCGCGGCCGCGCACTGGGCCACACGGGGTCGCCCCGCGCCGGGGAGGGCCCGGGTCCCAGCGCGTTCCGCGAGCGGCAATCGGCCTCCCGGGCTCGCCCGGGCGGGGCTCTGGAGGACGAACGGCGGCTCCCGGCGTTGGGGACAGAGGGCAGGGCGGAGGCCCGGGCTGCTCGGAAAGGGGCCGGGGCCGGGCCTGCCGAAAGTTCCTGGGCGGTCCTGCCGGAGCCCTGCTTTCCACTGCGGCCTGCAGGGCTGTTACCAGGAGCCCTGCCTGCCCGCCCCACGTCTAGCCCCCTGCACACAGCAGCAGCCTTGAGCTATTCAGTCTCCTTAGGTGTCCTGAAATGTGCCAAGAACGCTGCCCGCCACAGCCGTGAGTGTATGCGTTGCTGCTGCCCCAGCCCTCATTTGGCAAGGGTGAGCTCAGGCAGCTGTGGTGAAGGCTTCCTGAGCCCGCCGGCAGAGCTCCTGCCACCCCGTACCTGTCCCCTCCTGGGCATCGTCCTTGAGTACTTGTCTGGACCGCCACCCCCGGTCCCCGCCCTGAGATGGGGAAGACCCCACAAGCAGCAACGCGGACTTACTCTTTTGTTTCTCCAGCTGGATGTCTCCTCCAGCGACAGTTCCCCTTGCCCTCTTGATCCTGACAGCGAAGGGGTTCCCCACCCCTAGCCCTACAGACTTAGGACTTTTCCTGGAAACGAGAAGTGCCCAAGGCCCACAGCTGGCCCCTGTTGGAGTCTCTTCCCAGAAGCCACCACCACTGTGGCCACTCCCAAGGAAGATGCCAACCATACCATGAAACCCATGGCTTCTCACGGGACAGACTTTACTGAGATGTACCAACTCAAGTATCTGAAATGACTATGCACACCCATGCTAACCTCCACGGGGGGACTTGGTCCTACTTACACACAAAGGCCCATCAGCTCACGGAACAGGGCTGGCACACGAAATGCTCAATGCATACAAGTTGACTTTTCAACCCTGGGATCTACCTTTCAAGGCCAGGCCTTCAGAGGGTACGTTCTAGCATGTGCATGTGAAGCTGGACTCCTTTGAGCAGTTGTCTCCTCCAGCCCCTTACCAACCTGGTGAGGCTGCTCCTGAGAGCCAAGGAAGCCAGTAACAAGGGGGCCCCCTTTGGGCAAACCCCTCAGCCTGCCCTTGCCTGGTCAGAGAACCAGGTTAGCAGTCAACAGAGGGCATGTGAGGGTCCTGGCCAGAATGAGACACAGGAGGAGCCACAGCCTGCGGGGGTGGGGGTGTCCAAAAGCACCACAGCACAGCCAGACCTAGGGGGTGCCCCTACCATACGGGTCTGGAGCAGGGAGGTTGTGCTGCAGGCTGACTCATGCCAGGCCCTTCCCGTCACACGCTGGAGCAGTGTGCCTGGAAAGCACTGGCTTGGAAGAAGCTGAGGGGCCAGCGAGGCCAGCATATGGAGGAGGCTTCCCTTGGCCGCTCGTGGCAGGCCTGAAGGCAGCTACCTGTGTCCAGGGACAGCCAGATCCAATGAGGAAATGCAGCACCATGCTGTCATGTGAGCTGGAGGGGGACTTCTGTCTTATAATGAAAGCCCAGACCTTGAGTCACTTTCACAGAGAGATTTATCGAGAATGCTAACAGCACAGGATACAGTACTTCCCAACAAAAGGTGCAAACGCGTCACTTAGAAAGGCATGCTGAGTATTCTTTGCTTTCACATGTATTAAAAAACTTACAAAAATAAAATAAAACTGCGTGCTGCCCATCTTTTCCAATAGTAAAAGAACCTTATGAAAAAATCACTTGATTTTTTACAACAAAAGACACAAACGGACATTTTTATGTAAA
Source organism: Pongo pygmaeus (assembly GCF_028885625.2). Classification (NCBI taxonomy): domain Eukaryota; kingdom Metazoa; phylum Chordata; class Mammalia; order Primates; family Hominidae; genus Pongo; species Pongo pygmaeus. The sequence continues at coordinate 158,982,775 of NC_072396.2, forward strand.
TTTATAAGGCAAACTCTTTATATAATAAATAGGTTACAGGGATTCAGTGGGGGGGGGTGTTTTTGAAACGTATACAGGTACATTCAGACAGGTTTACTGAAATGGTACAAATTTCCTTAATAAATTGCCTTTTGTTTTTAAATATATCAGTGCTTTCAGTCATTTGGCTATACACAAAGAACCTTTTTTCTGAACACTACAAAAAAGCAATCAATAATTTTTGTTTTTAAAACGACCTACTTATTTTCTAAAGTAATTGTCCCAAAACACAAAAACTGAAGGTGAATACGATACAGGGCTTTCAGAGACATCTCCAGCTAAGTGTGTCCCGGCCTCTCCCCGTGCCCCAAGTGCACCTCTCCCAACCTCAGACGGGTTTCCAGGCTGGAGCCAGCTCCCTTCTGCACAGGGTGGCCTGTGTTACTGGCAATGCTGTCCATAGCTCTCGGCCTCTGGGCTGGCACAGGGGGAGCATGACTTCAACTCAGGAGGGTGCAGACACCCTGCCTAGCTCTTCCAGATGCTGCACCCCGCATGCAACGGTCACTACAGTCAGAGGAGGGAGGGGCTGTCAGGTGTCTCGGGAGGTTTTCTAAGGAGATGTTTTTCCCATGAAATGGGAATGGGATTTCTCACATCTAAATTTTGCTGGCGATCGGATGACAGCCAAGAGAGTGCAAGCCCCCTCCATGGTCATTTTATTGCCCTGGGAAGGGGAGGGTGGGGAATAGAGATGTCACAGTGTTGAGCCCTGGAGGATGGGGTGGGATGTGACGGAAGTGTCTTAAACAGTAATGCCCATGGGGCACACCTTGGAGAGAGAATGCCCACCACCTGGCCTGTCCAGGAAGAGCTGCATCTGCCAACATTAGCCTGACCTGTGCCCACAGCAGAGCGTTCCAGCCTCCTGCTCGGGCGGGCCCAGCCCCATTCTCCGCAGCTCTTCAGCTCTGCGCACACACATCCCCTCCTGGCTCCCCTGAAGGAAACATCAATCTTGTCTTTCCTTAAAAGCACGGGATGGTGGTAATAATCTCGGGGGGAGGGGAAGCAAAACAAGAATCCACTGGGCGGAACAAAACCTGGTTTTGCAGTGACTTGGAAAGTGGCAACACATCAGCTATTCGGCTTGCTGGCTTGGAGTGGGACTCCTGGGCTCCACTGCTTTGGGTGGCTTCTGGCTGATCTGGGCAGGGGTCATCTGTTCAGCTCTCCCCTCTCATCTCAGTCGCCATCCCCCTCCCTCCGAATGCTTTTGTTTGTAAAGAAAAAGTGTCTAGAAATATTTGTCTCTGGAACAATTACTTTAAACATAGTTACAATACAGACTTCAGTTCAAACACAGAAGAGATTTACTTAGCAAAATTCCTTTCACCCACCAAAAATTACACAAATATAAGCCTCAACACCACAGTTAAGAGGACCAGTAGAGAGAACCTCATGTTTGGAACACAAAAGGAGAAATAAAAACCAAACCAAACCCAAACAGAAAAACCCCAGAAAGACAAGTAAAGGGCAAAGAAGGAAGGGGAAGGAGAGCAAACACAGCACACGTTACAGTGTCCAGATACATGGGAGCCCAGCATGGGCAAGGGCTCGGCACACATTGAGTAACAGTCCTGGTGATATTTGGTCATGTATTCATTGACTACTGACTCTGGAGCGGCTGTTATTGATTGAAGCAGTGACAAATCAAATGGAAAGGAGGCCGCGGTAGCAAGGGAGGGAGCAGGCTTCAAGTTCTGCAAGCCTTTTGCACTCCACTGTCCAGCTCCCCAGAAACACTGAACCGGGTGGGCCCCGCTCCATCCGGGCAGGGCTAGAGGTCACCGGGTGAGGCTAACTCGGGCGTCGATTTCATGTCAGTCAGAAAACATGCACGTGGACGCACGCAGACACCCACCTGTTCACGGCCAAACATCAGCAGCAACGGCCTCCTCGCCTCCTCTGCCCCTATCCCAGGCTGGGTGGGAAAGAGCATCATGACCCACTGCTAACACTGAACACACGCCGAAGCTGGCCCCGGATGTGGGCCCAGAGGCTGCCCCAGCCCTGGTCCTCCGAGGGGCTCGCGGGTAGCCTGGCCACTGAAAGGGCCTATGGCTGTTTTTCTTTTGGATTCAGGCCTCAGAAGAAGCAATGACAGCAGGGAGGGAAGCTTTTGGCCCTGGTGATTATAATGCTCTCTGCTTTGGAAGAACAAGTTTCTGGATTTTTTTGGTGTTTCTAATTATTAAAAAAAGATGATCAAAAAGAACTGTTACAGCTAAACTCTCTAGCAGATATTGCTCATTAAGAATTACAAAAGCAAATGCAATTACTCGTAGGATGGGGGAGAAGAAAGGGACATTTCTGGAGTCTTCACTACTTCCTGGAGGGGACCCATTGGACTGACGCACATGATTCTGGGGTCCCTGGCGTTCTACCTGGTGCAGCTCACAGGTTCCCAGACAGGCCAGGCCTCCCGTCTCCGCTCCAGCCCCCAGGCTCGACAGAGTGGGAAGGATGAAACACACTCGGACCCTACTGGCAGGGAGGCCTGCAAGGCTGACTCCACATGGTCTCACCCTGACCAGGTCACGGGAAGGGGACTGGGGGAGTCAGGCCACCCCAGTGGACTCCAGCTCCCAGAGGTGGAAGGGGACCAGGCTGTGCCGACTACGTTCCGGACTTCAGCAGGCCAAGGGAGCGCTCCTGCACCCAGAACCTTGGGACCTCTTTCACAAGCATGGGAGAAACAAGAGTGCAAAACCTGGGTGCTGCCTGGAGCCTCCTTCATCTGGCACAGGAAAGCCCTTGAAAGAAGCAAGGAAAAGACCACGAATCTGCTTGGACAGAAGAAGTGACCAGCAGACAGATTTGTCATTTTTTTTTCTTTTTTTTCTTTTTTTATTTTCCCTTGTCCTATGCTATGGTTATCAGAAATATTGTAATTAAGCAACAGGTATAATTTTAACAGGTCTTTTTTTGTGTGTGGAGCCACAAGCAAAATGAGTTTATAATTGTGCAATATACAGATATATATATAAAAATTCAACTGCTTTGTGTGTCTAGTCGGTGCGTTAAATAAAAGGGACAGAAAAACTAAAAGCAAAACTAAAAAGCAAAACGAAAGCCCAGGATAGAGGAGACAAAGCAGGCCTATGCGCACAGTCTATGCGTTACTGGATATAATCAGGATCACCAGGAAGAACAGCTTTGCCACTTGACACACAAACACTGCAGGGAGAGGGGCTATCAGTGGGCAGGAGCCAAACCTCTTGGCCTTTTCACCTCATCTGCTCTCACTGCTGAGCAGGACCTGATTAAAGGTAGGACAGAATGGGGGTTTGCGGGGAAAGAGATTTCCAAATTCCCCAAATGTTCTTGAATTCAAAGGTAGGATTTCCTCCAGGGTCTGGGCTCTGCCTGTGCAAAGTCAGAGCCCGGAGCAGGAGCGGGGGGGTTGTGCTCCCTCCTTGCACTGCCCTCACACCTGCTTCCTTCTGCCTCCTGACAGGGCAGGCAGGGGGCCTTGGGGAGGCAGTGAGACGCCAGCTCAGAAGGCCCGCTGATCCGAGGCGAGCAGAGCAGGAGTGGGCAAGGCAGGCTGCCCCTCAGGCAGAAGTGCCTTCCTAGTTCCCTGGGTGTTTTTCCTGACACATCAGCGCTGGGGCAGGCTCTGTCAAGATGAGAAGAGTGGGAAGTAGGGTGGTGCTGGGCCTTCCAGGTCACTGGTGAACGCTCCACCTTCCATACCACTCCCAAAAGACAGGGTCAGAAGCCATGTCCTCAGGTTGGCTACCTCCACAGATTCCCCTTGCCTGTAATGCTCACCAGGCATGTCAGGCCAAGTGCTAAGTATTTTTAGATCAGCATTTTTGTAAAAGCTTGCTCTTATTCATTCAAAAACATCGAAATGTAATTTTCTGCCAAATGTTTTCTAGGTTTTCCTTCTAAATTGTTGAGAACTGACTTCAGTGTTCAGCTTTTCCCCTCTAATATGTAATTTCAGACCCTGGGGGAGGCAGTATCCTAGCAATTTATAACAAGTAGACTATGCCTTTTCTAAAGATTGATACAATATCTAAAAGAGAAAGACATCAAAATGGAGAGAATCAACAAATCCTGTCAGAGCAGAGAGAGGAGCAGGAAGACCCGGAGGGAGCAGGGCTCTGCCCAGCCACCGGGCAGGTCCCTCCCGACCTGCTCCATGGTAGGAACTCTACAAACAGCTGACTCCCTGAAGTCTAGGACACAGGTCCTAGAATCTGCAGGTGTGAACTTGAAACAGGAATCCATTTGGAGCAACGACACAGGCTAAAAATGTATATGCCCAAAGGTCTTCTTAAAGAACTGGTACCTGTGACCTCCCCTGGCCCAGTCAGCCCAGAGAGCCTGACTGGAATGCTCTGGAAAAGGAGCTGCGGTTAAACGGGGGGGACACAGAGTTCTGGCTGTCAGGCTCCACTTGGGCTAAACCAATTCCAGATGGTCCCGTGCAGGGGACTCCGCTCGTACCCCTCTGCTCCCTCCTGGGCTTGAGCCGCTTACTAAGTGATTTAAAATTCAGAGGTTCTGTCAGCTAAAGAAACTCCTTTCTCCACCAAACTTGGCAGTTTGTGTCTGGTTATTACCCTCTTTCGCCATCACTGTCACAGCAATGAAAAGCTGGGCAGAGAAGCAGGTGACAATTTGGGGCTGCTCCCTGTCCCAGGTGCACTGTTCATGCTTTGGGCCTGGAATGATGCCACCCAACAGAAGATTGTCTGCACCCGCATCGGCCCTCACGAGTAGCAGCTTCCGCCATCCAGCGAGCTGAGAAGCTGGGGCCGATGGCTAGTTTGGCACTGATGGATTGGGGGATGTGGCGTTTCTGGGTGTCCCCTGTGCCTTTTGTTATGGGAATACAGCATCAGCAGAAGGGAGCTGTGCTAGCGCCTGGCTGTGACCAAGTATCTCCAGCTCACTGAGCTGTCGAGGCCGGCGATCCCACTGGCTATGACAAGCCCACCACCAGGCAGGGCCGGGAGGGGTAGACCTTGGGGGAGCTCGACGACATACACTATTGTCAGGAGAGGAGGTAGTAACTAACAACTGGAACAAGGGGTGGGGAAGACTGTGGATGTGACCTTAATGACCTAGCCCCATGGGTACTGGAAAGTTGTTGGTCAATTCTACTGTTCACAAATTCACTGAAAGAGGCCCCCATCTTCATAATGTTCAAGTACAGACAAAATTGAAATTGAGGTCACACCCCAAAACTGGGCCGGACACAGCTGGTGAGAATCCTGCAGCTTAAGGCTTTCCCTCCAACCTCCTGTCAACCTGACCCCAAGGCAGGGACAGCATGAGAGCTGCAGGGCCCCTGCCTGCCAGGGCGATAAACCGCCAAGGCTGCCTGCTGAAAGGCGACTGACTCGTGATGCCTTTGGGAAAGAAGAGGGAATGAGGAAGAAAGGGGGAAACAGAGAGAAAACCCTAAGGAGCCTCAGGCCCCACTGGCAGCTCTGGAATAAACTGGAAGGGAAAGAGACTGGGGAACGAGGGAGCTGCAGGTGGGGCCCGAATGAAATAAAGTGACACTTGAAATGCTGTGTTCCCAACCACGACTGCCCAATCAGCCCTGAATGAACTGTCATGGGTGACAGGGGTGCCTGGTGGGCCACGCACTCCTCTTACCAGGACCAGATGACACCCAGGTAATGGGGAAGCAGCTCTGGACAATGATTCCAGAAGCCACATTTCATTTGACTAAGTATAATGCATAAAAACCCAACTGACCAAAATAAACATCTTCTCAGTGACAACCTGGTCGGATGCTGCGCTCTCGTGGAAGTGTCCTTTGGTAGTGCCAGGAATACGAGGCCACTATGGGGGCAGGAGCCTTCTGTCCTTGGAGGAAGAGTTCTGGAGGACTCACCCTCTCCTCTGACCCCCCTTCCCTTCCTGGGGAAGAGTCAGAAGTGAAGCTGTGGGGGTCATCAGCAGAGCAGGTGGAAGGGATCAGGGATCAGGGATCAGGGATTGGGCTGATGGGAGTTTGGTTGCAGGACTAGCTTTTACAGCATAAGGAAATGGATACATATATGCTAGAAAGTCCAACTATGAGACTCTACAAACAGAACGGGGCAAACTCCCTCACTTCTAACCATTCCAGAAGAGACAAACACGGTTTTTTCTTAAGCTACTGATTGGAACTGTCAACTATGGTTCCTGATCACTACAGACTGGCAAGGAAGTGCTAGACAGTTTCTATGATGTTTCACTCCTTCATGATTACACCATAGTAAGGAAGCCAGGGACAATAACTGAAATACACAAGACAACACACACTTGACAGTTCATGGCAGCAGCTCACATGGGACATGCCTGTGGGTGTTTCTGGAAGCATAAGACTGCTGTCTCATTTGCTACTTTGATAAGGTACTTCTCAGTTGGACAGATTTAGATATAAGAGACATCTCTGTAAACACAGAAAAGGATATACCAATATGATGAAGATATGCAGCTAGATAAGGACTTCCTGAACAGAGGTTAAAAAGATGGGATCCCAAATGAAAACTGATCAATTAAAAACCCACAGCAAGCCCATGCCTCTAAGCCCCTACACCACAGCTATGGACCAGATAGTGAAATGTGTGGTGTTCTGGCCCCACTGTCTGCATCAAGCAAAAGCAAAACATTTCCATTCAAGAAGAACTCCGAGGGAAAAAGGGGAGCAGAGGAAGGGCTGGGGACCTAGGTGCTGGTCCTGGCTCGGGTCTTGGGAGTTCTGCATTGGTACCGCTACTGCCCTCCTGCACTACGCTAGACTCTGGACTTCTGAGTGAGGTCAAGGTCGGGTGGCATGGAGCCCCTGTTGGGCCACTCGATGACTGGCAGGCCACAGGAGGCCTCTGTGCTTTCCTCAACTACCAAATCGGGCCCAGCTCCTCCAGTCCACTTCTCTAGAGTAGAAGGGTGAAAAGGCTCGTTGTTCAGGGTGGGAAATGCCTTTTGCTTTTTCTTACCAGGGAAGAGGGGGCTACCTAGGAGAGCAAGACTTTGCTGCTCTCTTGCTCTTCACAGACAGGCCAGGTCGGACTCAGCAGAGCCCAAGGCCTCCTCAGGGCTCAAAACAGGGTGGGGCTGGTACTGGCAGCAGGAGGACAAAGGGCAGGCAGAGTTCTAGGGACTGGAGCCGACAAGTGTGGTTGGGCACTGCGGCTGCCTGGAAGAGAAGGGATGAACTAGGAAGAAGGAGGATGGAGGAAGGGAAAGAAGTGAAAGGATGAAATGAACAAAAGGCAGAAATGGAAGGGGAGAAGAGAAACCAATCAGGAAGTCCTTATAAAATTGCAGCAAACACTTAGAGTTTCGGAGCTTCGTGGGAACCCTATGTGCTGAGCCCACTTTAAAACAAGCGCAGGTATATATACAAATCCAGGTAGTTCTCAACACTCACATCTGGTGGCTTGAGGGACTAAATGTCACCAATTCAAGCCAGTTTGCTCTCAGAGCATCGTTTGTTTTGAAGTGGGAACATGAAGACTCAATAGTGCAAATAATTCTAAGCTGTCCCTAAAGGAGAATTGGAAAGTAACTGGAAGAACATTTTCTTCTCCTGCCCCCTCGCCCCTCCCCTGTCCACTGAGTCCCTAACTACCAGTCACACACTGCTCTGAGTGATTAGGAATCCCTCTCACCCCGCTGTGCCCTGCCCGGCCTGACCCCGGGCCAGCCTGCCTGCGCCTTGTCCTACTGCCTCCATGGCCTTTCTAGCGCCACCCGTTGGAGGACGTCCCTTGAGAATGGACCATGCCACCTCACCCTGGGCCATCCTCTCCTGTGGTTCAGGCCAGTCTACACCCAGTAGTTCAAGGGACGACTCCCTCCTAGCCATGCCAGAGCTGGAGCAGACAGGTGCCACTTTCCTGTCCTGTGAAGCGTCCTTGCCAGTTTTGGATTGGGGCTGGTGTGGGGCCAGACTTGAGCCGCCACGGGTGGGATCGCACAGGCCATGGCCACTGGTCATATCCATCTTCTCGAAAGAATCCAACTGTCTCTCCTGCCTCACACCTCCCTGTCCCAACGTGGTTGGGAGTGGGGGAGGTGGGGGGAGCTGGGGGAGCTGCAGACGGGGCACTGATGGCACCGAAAACGGGAGTGTCCTCTCAACTGCTCTGTCTCTAACGACCACATGGGGGAAAGGTTTGGGCGGGAGGGGAGGTGCCTGGTCAACAGCTTGTCTGGTCAGTAGTATCTGCAGCAAGCCTTGTTGAAGGAGCCTAGTTTAGAAAAGTGCAAAGCTACTTCTGGCCCTGGTTAGGTCTTCAACCTGACTGTGCTTGTCGGTAAGAAAAACATCCCCAATGCTCCAACTACTCCCACCCTGAAGCCACGAAACTCTAAGTTTACTGAAAGAAAAAAAAATATTTTTTATTTCAGTTAATCGGGAAGCTTTGTCAGAGCCCTACCCATAAGGAGAAGAGACAACAGCTGCCTTTATTCTTGTTGGTTTGCTTTGCAATCCGCTCTGTGTAAAGTCAGCTAACTCTCTCGGTCACGGGCGTCCGGCTGTCCACAGGCTCCTCTCTGTTTGGCCTTGGCATGGAGGATGAAACAATGTCTTTGCGCTCTCCCTCCCCTCGGTGTTTGTACTTTTCTGCGGCCGTGGCGGCGGTGGCAACCGCGGGCTGAGTCTTAGCTGGCTCCTTGGGGCAGCCATCGCTCTCCAGTGAGCCTCCTCTGGGCATCTTCTCCTCTTTGCAGACGCTGCTGCTCAAGTCCTGGGGCTCAGGGGGGCTGGTGGGGTCCTCGGAGCTCTCGGGCTCGGGTGGAGGTGGGGGCAGGGGTGGGAGCAGCGGCACAGGGGCCTTTGGGGACTCTGAGTGGTGGTGATGGTGGTGGTGCTCCTTCTTGGGGGGCGAGGAGGCGCTGCTGCTGCGCCCCTTGGGGCTGCTCTCCTTGCTTTTCCGCCCAGGGCTCTTACAGGTCTTCAGTCCTTTCCCGCTCTTCTCACCGAGGGTGGACACCAGCAGGGGCTTCACCACTTCCTTGACCTCGATGCTGACTGTCTCCCGGGTCTTGCGCTTCTTGATGGGGAGTACGGTCTCCTGCACAGATCGGATAGAAGACTCCTTCACGGCTTTCTTTTTGGCCTCGGCGGCAGCGGCTGCCACCACACTCCCCGGCTTTCGGCCCCGTTTCTTGGGAATGGCCTGAGGGTCGGCCTCGGCTTTTCGCTTCCTGCCGGGGCGTTTGATCACCATGACCTGGGTGGATGTGGTGGCCCCACCCCCCTCAGCCTTGCCCCCTGGCGAAGTTTGAAAAGGCATCTTGACAAGGAGCTTCCCAGGACTTTTCTCCAGGACCCTTTTCACCTGCACACCCTCTGACGTGGCCGCCTTGGGTCTCGTGGTGCCGCTCCCTTTGGGGCGTCCCCGGCCTCTGCCAGTTCCTGGAGCTTTGGGAGATTTGGGCTTCTTAGGTGGTTTCTGCTCTCGCCGGGAGGGGCTCCCTCTCCCAGTTACCGTGAAGTCAAAATCATTAGGGTCCAGGGATGTGTCGCCTACCTTTTCGAAGTACGCAATCAGCTCCACTTTAGAGCGAAAGGCTTTTCCCTGGGGACTGTGGGGACAAACAGAAAGACACAAGGAACAATTAGAGGCTCTCCATAGCAATGTCAGAGATAGGGCAGAGTGGATGGTGGTGACAACGCTCTGATAAACGTTACTATTGAACAAGAGTCACACTGCCTGGCTGCCCCTGAGGACCTGTCACCAAAGCCACTCACTCGTCTGCCTGCCGCTGAACCCCCAGGCCTCTCCAAAGTTCAGCAACCAAAGAGTCAGGCCTGGTACAGAAGGGCTGTCGGGCTGAGGCCCATTCTGCTGGTTGGTGCCTGGGCCTGAGTCACCATCTAGAACATTCCCAATTTTGAACTCAGGTATGGTGCTCAGTCTCTCCAGGAATCAGTTTCAACAAGATAATCCTTTGCTCACCCTTCTCAGGGTTATGGAATTAAATGAAGCTGGCTGCAAATGTCATTTGAAAACTGCTAACCTTTTTGGGATCATTTAAGAGGCAGAACTGAAACATGCTTCTTCACCCCTCTGAACCCCTGGCTCTGCAAGTTCCTCTGCTTCTGCAGCTATTCCATCCCCAGATAAGGACTCGAGGTGTGGAAAGGATAGAGGACCTGCTACCTTGAGAACTTCCCACTCAGGGCAGCGACCTCTGTACACGGTCATTTCAAGCCTACCTGGTCTCAGTGTTCATTGTTTATGTTCCCCCCGCCTCCGCCCTGGGCACATACATTTTCCTGCTCCATGAGGGATCCCTGTCCCTGCCCTCCCTGCCCTGTAGAGACAGGAGTTGCTCTTACTTACTTGATCAAATACACATCATACTTCCCAGCAGAGCGGCCAGATTTCCTTTGCTTAAGCTTCCGTGTCCAGCCTTCAGGCAGGGTGGGGTCATCATACATGGGTCCCCGGTCACGGATGATGGAGCGCCGCTGTTTGGGGGAGGCAGAAGCTTCCGGCACAGCCGGGGCGGAGCCCGACCCTTCTGATGTCTCTGCTTTGCCTGCCTCTGCGGGCTCGGCAGAGTGGTGGGCTGACGGCTGCACGGGCTCATGCTTGCCCTCTTTCTCTTCTTTCTTATCTTTCTTCACCTTTTTAAACTTGAGGGGTTTGTCCTTGAGGCCCTGGAGGTCCTGGTCTTCTGACTTTTCTTCCCTGAAGTGTTAAACAAGTACGTAAGTATCACAGAGAACATGCCAGTCTGCAGAACAAGTGAGCAGAGGCAGGCTTGGACCCCCACCACATGCAAGGCCCCAGGCCATCATACACTCAGATCTTGATGTTCTTCCCCAGGACAACAGAGACTCGGGCCAAGCTGGGACCCAAATATTTCTTTAGGAATTTGGGCTGTGGGTGGTGCTGGCCGGTGTGCCTGACCTGCACTGTGGCCACCCACAAGTCTCCTAGCACTGCAGGAGAATCAGAGCCCTTTCCTCTGAGCGGAAACACTGTGGCTCCTGAGCATACCACCCCAGCATGAGTCGCACTTCAAGGGACTCTGGGCTCGATGGCTGACAAGAGGCCTTCGACTGCTGGAAAGGGAGCCAAATGGGGGAGGGGGGTCTCCTTTTTGAAGGCCGGGGCTTGGGTGTCTTTTTGGTTTTCTAGAATGAATGCTCAATGAGGCACACAGTACAGTGTCATGGAAAGCACACACAGGTTTGGAGCCAGCCAACCTGCATTCAAATCCTTTGCCGCTTTCCAAACATGAACCCAGCAAATGACCTCAGCGTTCTGTGCTTTAGTTTCCTTATCTTGACAACAGGTAACCCTATCTAGGCCTCCTTACTGTGAGCATCACAGGAGAAAAGGCACAATGGCACTATGTAAGTATCAGCTAACTCAGGCCACGGGAAACTGCCGCCTAGGGTCCTGGGGGTGATAAGAGAAGTGGTCCCAGGTGGCGTGAGCCTTTAACACAAGATGTTCCCTAGTGAGGAATGGCCTTGGCCACAGCAGATGCGGAGGGAAGAGCAAGGAAAAAGGTGTGGTCCAGGCAGAGCCATACATCCCCTTCCTGCTGGTGCAGAAGAGCACCCTACCTATTCTAGTGTGGGACGCTTCCCCATTCTTTTCTAGTGACAGAAGCAGCTCCTTCTCTACACATCACTTTGGCCTGGTGGGGTCTCGTCAGAAATGGCCACCGTGAGGCCCCACGCCCCAGCATCAGTAACTGGCCATGATGCTCTAGTAATCTGTCTAGCATGCCACCGTGAAACCTCCTAGGACTCCAGAGCCTCAGCAACAACAGGGGCGGCTTGGAAAGAAGCAGCAGCCACCTGCAAGTCCCTTCGTTAGCAGTTCATTCTGGAAAAGAGCATGACTACTCTCACCCTCCATGTTCTCAGCCCCACAACTCCCCTGTCCCATGTGGTGCACATCAGTGCTGCTCACCACCTTGCGGCTGGTCTACCCCAAGAGACTTCCCCTCTTGTCTACACTGCACAGACTGTGCAATGAGGGCACCACGGCACTCACTGGCAAGCATCCTTGGGAAACCAGAACTCAAATGATGTAGGGAAGTTACCGAAGGCTGGTTAGTGCTGGGACTCAGAAGCTGCAAGGACGTATCTCTCCAGAACCATCATGTCTGGTGTAGGGAGGCAAGAGATGTTCCAATCTAGTGACAAGGTCTTAGAGTGAGGGAATGTCTTGTCCCTACTATGACTCACCCCTGAGTTCCTCCGTATCCTGTATCTTCCTCCAGCAGTTTAGGGCCCAGAATGTGGCTGCCAGAGTCACCTAGAGCCATTGCATACACAAAGGCATCCTACAACCCACAGGGCAGTCTTTCTTGCTGTAAAGAGGGGTCCCTAATCTGTCCCAGCACAGAGCTCGCTTTTTTTTCTTTTTTTTTTTGAGACGGAGTCTCGCTCTGTTGCCCAGGCTGGAGTGCAATGGCATAATATCAGCTCACTGCAACCTCCGCCTGCCGGGTTCAAGTTATTCTCCTGCCTCAGCCTCCTGAGTAGCTGGGATTACAGGCGCGTGCTACCATGCCGGGCTAATTTTTGTTATGTTTAGTAGAGACGGGGTTCCACCATGTTGGGCACGCTGGTCTCGAACTCCTGACCTCAGGTGATCGACCCGCCTCAGCCTCCCAAAGTGCTGGGATTACAGGCGTGAGCCACCGTGCCCAGCCAGAGCTTCCTTTTCAAGTCTCCAAGTCTTACAGCTCTCAATAGGAAATGACGAAGAACCCTGGGAAGCTAGGTGTGGCCTGTGGCCCACCAGAGATCAGCCTTTGAGAATGGACCCCTAAGCAGCTCCCCATAAAGGAGGGAGAGAAGGGGAGCCACCAGCAGAGTGGGCCAAGAAAGCAGACAGATGGGAATCGCTACTTCTACACAATCCATCATGGCGCTGCCTAATGCCAGGGCTGCTCCCTGGAACCTGGACGGTCCTGATGTCAGAGAAAAACAGTGAACTAATGGGAAAGATCTGGCTTCTTCGAAACTCTCATTTGCATTTCCCAAATACCTTAATCACCATGAAGTCAAACTATAAACCTAAGCATGACATAAGGAATGCCTTCTAGAAATCTATGCTAAAGAGACACCTCCAGAAATCTCAAAGAACATATGCATGATGTTATTTGCTACAGCATTATTTTTACTAGCCAAAGGCTTCCAATACTCCCAATCCCTATCACCAGAGCACTTGTTGAATAAACTTATGGTGCACCCACACACTGGAGTACTGTGCAGATCCAAAGGGACTAAACAAGAGCTCTAAGAACTGCGATGGAGTGATTTCCAGGATCCACTGTGAAGCAAAGGGAGCAAAGCACAAACATATGTACTGCATTCTACCTAAGAAAGAAGGGGGGGGTATTAAGGAAGGACACACCAGGAACTAATGAAATTGATTCCCTGCATGGGGTAGGGGGAAAAAGGTAAGGGTACAGGCACAGGAGTGAGACCTAGCTGAACATGCCTCAGTGTAATTCTGACTTCTGAATCATGTAAATGTTTATATTACCCAAAATAAAATTCAAACTAAAAGTAACAAAACCTTATTACACTTAATGCAAATAAAAACAAATGAGTTTGGGCCAGGCATGGTGGCTTCAGCCTACAATCCCAGCACTTTGGGATGCTGAGGCAGGAGGATTACTTGAGCCCAGGAGTCTGAGGCTGCAGTGAGCCATGACAACATCACTGCACTCCAGCCTGAGTGACAGAGCGAGACCCTCTCTCTTTTTTTTTTTTTTTTGAGACACAGTCTTGCTAGAGTGCAATGGCGTGATCTCGGCTCACTGCAACCTCCGACTCTTGAGTTCAAGCGTTCTCCTGCCTCAGATTCCCGAGTAGCTGGGATTACAGGTACCTGCCAACACGCCCGGCTAATTTTTGTATTTTTAGCAGAGATGGGGTTTCACCGTGCTGGCCAGGCTGGTCTTGAATTCCTGACCTCAGGCGATCCACCCACCTTGGCTTCCCAAAGTGCTAGGATTACAGGCATGAGCCACCATGCCTGGCTGAGACCCTGTCTTCTGGAAAAAAAAAAAAAAAAAGAAAAGAAAAAAGAAAAGAAACAAATTTAATTCTATACCAAATTGACAATATACCACAGAGAAAAGATTTATTTCAAATAACTTTTGACTACAGTGCTCTGGAAACCTGTAGTGGGATATATTCTAAGGCCAACAATAACACTCCAGGGGCAGTAAACACACTGGATTGGCTCCCAGGAGAGATATGTGATTCTGCTTCTGGGGCATCTTGTGCCAGAAAGCCCGGGAAATGCAAGAGAAAAACAGGAAGGGCCCATGAGAGGCCTCTAGCAGTGGTCCGGTCCGGGTGTGGCCCAGGGTCGGGGCAGCTGAGGATTTGGGGCTGGTCTAGGTGGTGAAGCAACAGAGCTCGCTGGTGGATTAATGTGGGGGTGAGGGGCAGGGGTGAGTCAGGGACCATGTCCAAAGCCTGGGAAGATGGTGGTGCCACTGATTGAGAAGGAAAAGACTGAGGGGCCGGCTGGGTGCAGTGGCTCTCACCTGAGGTCTGGAGTTCGAGCCCAACCTGGCCAACATGGTGAAACTCCGTCTCTACTAAAAATACAAAAATGAGCCGGGCCTAGTGGCAGGTGCCTGTTAAGTCCCAGCTACGCAGAAGGCTGAGGGAGAAGAATCGCCTGAACCCAGGAGGCAGAGGTCACAGTGAGCTGAGATCACGCCACTGCACTCCAGCCTAGACAACAGAGCAAGACTCCGTCTCAAAAAAAAAAAAAAAAAAAAACCAAACCACTGGAGCGGCGGGGGAGCAACACCCACAGCGACAGTTATACCATCAAGGAGAGAAAATAATTCTTCAGCTACTCGCTAGAAAGGGGGGAAACCCCGCTGTGATCAGATTCCGAGTTGGGCCTGAATGAAAATGAACTGTCTGCTTGGGGTTTTAAAGGCTTTTTATTGTGGTAAAATATACAAAACAGGTCAGGTGTGGTGGCTTACACTTGTAATCCCAGCACTTTGGGAGGCGAGGCAGGTGGATCGCTTGAGCTCAGGAGTTTGAGACCAGCCTGGGCAACATAGCAAAACCCTGTCTCTACAGAAAACAAACAAACAAACAAAAAAATTAGCTGGGCGTGGTGGTGTGTGCCTGTAATCCTAGCTACTTGGGAGGCTGAGGCAGGAGGATCACTTGAGCCTAGAAAGTTGAGGCTGCAGTGAGCCGTTGATCATGCCACTGCACTCCTACTCCTGCCTGGGCAAACGAACCAGACACGTATATATGTCTCAAAAAAATAAATTTTATATATATATATATATACACAAAACAAAGTTTACCTTTTTAACTATTTCTAAGTGTACAATGAATGAACTTTTTTTTTTTTTTTTTGAGATGGAGTCTTGCTCTGTCACCCATGCTGGAGTGCAGTGGCGCAATCTCGGCTTACTGCATATAGGCTCTGCCTCCCTCCTGAGTTCAAGCGATTCTCCTGCCTCAGCCTCCCAAGTAGCTGAGATTACAGATGCGCACCACCACGCCCAGCTAATTTTTGTATTTTTAGTAGAGACGGGGTTTTGCCATGTTGGCCAGGCTGGTCTTGAACTCCTGACCTCAGGTGATCCACCCACCTGGGCCTCCCAAAGTGCTGGAATTACAGGCGTGAGCCACCATGCCTGGCCCTAAATGAACTCTTAATAGCACTGAAGATGGGAAATAAAGGGTCTTTAACTCTACTGTAATATTCTAGTTCTTTCTAATGGAAATTACTTGAAGCAAATATAGTATGATTTTCAATTCTGTGTAATGAAAGGCACATGGGTGTTTGTTAATTTGCTGGCTGCTACTTTTATAATTAAAGACAAATTTCAAAAAACCCACAAAGAAGCCTGGATTGTGCTGGGTGTGGAGTGCAGGTAAAAATGATAAAAAACGTGGATGGAGCTGGAGTCCACTGTCTTCAGTGACACAGCTCAGACACAGAAAGTCAAATACCGTACGTTCTCACTTAGAAGCAGGAGCTGAATAGCATGTGCACACAGACAGAGTGAGGAATGGCAGACACTGGAGACTGGGAAGGGTGGGAGGGGGTGAGGGATGAGACATTACTTAACGGGTACAATGTCCACTCTTCAGGTGATGGCTACACTGAAAGCTCAGACTTCACTACTATACAATATATCCACGCAACAAAACTGCACTTGTACCCTTTCAATTTAACAAATAAAAAACAATAATAGAAAATAGGTACTCCAAATGAGTTTACTCTTAGCCCAGAGGGCCTGCCCAGTCCCAGGGTGACCTGGGCATTTGCACACCCTCACTGAGCCTTCACCGCAGGACCCAAGGGAGGGAGGCTGGGCTAGGGTGCCAGGTGACTCCCCAAGGCTGTCCCCCAGGGGGTTTATGGTGTTTGCCAAAACACAAACTTTTTCAAAGAAACCTGCGAGGTGCGGTGGCTCATGCCTATAATCCCAGCACTTTGGGAGGCCAAGGCAGGTGGATCACCTGAGGTCAGGAGTTCGAGACCAGCCTGGCCAACATGGCGAAACCCCATCTCTATTAAAAATACAAAAAATAGCTGGGCATGGTGGTGCACACCTGTAATCCCAGCTACTCAGGAGGCTGAGGCAGGAGAATCACTTGAACCCAGGAGGCAGAGGTTGCAGTGAGCCGAAATCGCGCCACTGCACTCCAGCCTGGGTGACAGAGTGAGACTCCATCTCAGAAACAAACAAACAAACAAAAAACAAAAAAAACCCCCATACACCTCTCTTCATCCTCCCTCTAATCAGAACCCCCCTCCCCCCCCACACACAATCTTGATTACGAGGAAAACTAAATACCTAGTTCACAAGTTCATACATTTTAGAGTTGAAGTATCCTCAGAAAAACCACCTATTCTACTCTTGAGTGTTACAGATGGAATAAAGGAAGTTCGACTAGACAGAGGAACTTGTCTGAGATCACTGTGAGTCACAAACACACGTGTCTGTTCACCAACTGCCTTCGTCCTGAGCCAGATCCTGCAGCATCCTTCCACCTCCAAGAACTCACAGTTTGGAAGGGAGGACAAATAGGTAACTACAACATAGTTCCAGCCTCCCTTCCCCCTGAAGAAAGCTTGTTCCAGGCACAGTGGAAGCACAGGGGTGTGGATAATGAATCAGGAGTGGGTGGGCTGTCAGGGCTTATGAGTTCCACAGGTGGGACGGAGGGCTCAGGGCATGCCAGGCCAGATGGGCAGAGGCGGCACTATCAACATGCTTATAGCTCCTACCCTATCACCCGTGTGACGCCCCTCCCTTGAGGAAAAAGTGACCAATGATGCCCACCCTGTGTCACCAGAGGCTCTGGGCCTAAACCTGTCATCCCCTCCCACCTTTTCATTTGGAGAACTTTCAGGTTCATCTGGAGAACTTTCATCTTTCAGGTTCAGTTAAGATGGCACTTCTAGACCTGGCACAGTGGCTCATGCCTGTAATCCCAACACTTTAGGAGGCTGAGGTGAGCAGATCACTTGAGGCCAGGAGTTTAAGACCAGCCTGGCCAACATGGCAAAACTCTGCCTCTACTAAAAATACAAAATATTTGCCGGGCATGGTGGTGTGTGCCTGTGATCCCAGCTACTTGGGGACTGAGGCATGAGAATCGCTTGAACCTGGGAGGTGGAGGCTGCAGTGAGCTGAGATCGTGCCATTGCACTCCAGACCAGGCGACAGAACAAGATTCCATTTCCAAAAAAAAAAAAGATGGCACTTCTGAAACACCTTCCCTGCTCCTGCCTCCCTCCCCGCTCTATAAGCCAGGGCACCTGAGCCCTCAGTGTACTTAGAACACCCCACTGTACGTGCCAATGCCCATCTCCCCACTCAATGCATAATGCCAGGCACAGGTGCAACCCTTACTCAACGCATGCTGGATGAATAACCACAACACGGATGCAACGCTCCACGTGCTTCTTCTGATGGCTGGAGACCTTCGACCGTAAGCTTCTAGCAAGGAGAGGCTAGCTCAGTGCTGAAAAAAAGGTGGGCTCTGAATTGGTGAATAAACAAATGATGAGTTTGGGACATATCAGTAGTCCATTGGACACTGGTGGCTTGGAGATGGCGGAAGATGAGGTGGAGGAAGTCACTGAGGAGGGCCTCAGTGCCCCAGGGACAGTAGCATGGAGGATGGTTACGCTAGAGGATGGATCGACTTCTAGCCATGTGGTGGTCAGGTATGCAGACACCTCTCCTGCTGAAACAACTACAACTGCCAAACGGAGTATCTTACAGAAGCTGCTAGAGAAGCCACCCACAAGCTGGCAAGAAAGGAAGGAATACACAGGCTGAAGAGCAAATAAAAGTATGGGGCCCTTTTCTGTGGAGAAATCTGGCAGGCACCACCTTAAACAAACGATCAAACTGAGCTCAGGCCCCTCAGTGCTGCTGAGATGAACCAGCATCACGAGTAGGAGACTGAAGCTCACCTCGAGGAGACAGCAGGAAGAGTCCAGAGAGGGCGTGCCATGCAACCAGGGTCTGGACTCCTCAAGAGGATGAGAGAAAACAAGGGGGTGGGGGAACATTTCTGATAAAGGAGACTGAAGGGATGACACAATCGAATACAACATACGGTCCTGGACTCTGCATTCCAGGCTCAAAGGCTCTAAAAAAGGCATTTATGGGGTATGTGGAGAAATGTAAGGTTCTGTGTTAGCTCATTGCTAAACTTCCTGAGTGTCTTAACTGTACTGTCTGCTCTTAGGAAAGGCATGCTTAAACGTTTAGGAGTGAAACAGCACGAGGACTATGACTAACTCTCAAGTGATCAATGGGCTAGGGGAAATACAGTGCCAATATGGTAACATGTTTAAAAGGAGGGAGATGACATCAATATAATCGGAAGCTGTGCCAACTGACAGTAATATTTTGAAGCAGTGGTAGGCAAGCTTTTTAACAATTAAAGAGAATGCCTTCATATTACACAAAGACATTAAGAAAAAAAGCTGAAGTCTGGGCACGGAGGCTCACGCCTGTAATCCCAGCACTTTGGGAGGCTGAGGAGGGCGGATCACGAGGTCAGTTCGTGGCCATCCTGACCAACATGGTGAAACCCCATCTCTACTAAAAATAAAAAATTAGCCAGGCGTGGTGGCGCACACAAAGGGACCGTGGCGGTGCTGGGGGCAATGCCAACAGACCTCAGTGTACCGTGGGGTTCTTTCAGCCAGAACTGTTCATGGTTTCATCAGTAAGCTCCAGTTACCACACCACACAAGTTTGGAGTGATCCACCCCACCCCAGTTTTTCCTGCACAAACTCATGTTTTTATTGTGTGATTTACAGAACACAAGATTTTTTTCTAAGAATGCACACATCACACATTGAAGCAGAAAGGCCTTTACAAAATCTTAAATACCTACAAAATATGAAGTAAGGCTCTTAAGAAATAAAACATTGAATGATTTTGCTGCTAGAATGCAAACATTAGATCAAATCCTTCATTTGATCTAGCAAAGGAAAATCAGAGTTGCAGGAATCTTGTTTTCAGGCCAAACCATGACATCCTGAGGGGGCTGATGGCAGGAACTGCCTGCATTTTCCTCATAAATGTGACCTGCAGTGATCTTGTGAGAAAGGCCCGAAGGCCCTGCAAATTACAGGGGTACAAGCAACAGCTGGCAGGTGTGGCCAGCCAGGCAACTGCAGTTGAGGAAAGACTACTCAATCCCTGAAGTTTTCAGATTTTACAAAAAGGCAAAAAGCCAGGTGAACAAGGCAGATGAAAGGTATTTTTCACTTGAATTGGAATTCAGCCCCCTCCCTGTCCCCTGGAGTGAGTTCCAGAGAAACTTCCAGAGCCCCAGCAATATCCCAACCTTTCGTAAATTCACTCATGCTCGCCACTTTCAGGAGATGGCATTTCTCAGCACCTTTCACTTCCAGTTATCCCTCGGCACAGCACAAAGAGCTAAACTACCACTCGAGGCAGTTAACCTAAGGGCAGGGTGGTGGCTACGGCTCCAGGTGAACAGTCTGGGACCAGAGGAAATAATTAGCCCCCCCTTGTACTGGCTGCTTCCACCCTAAAGTGTCATCCAGATGGTGCTTCCAATTCTTTCTACTTCCAGTATTAGCTGCAGAATCACGGAATCAAGGAGGCTTCTCTGCATGAATCAATAAAGGCTACAGCACTTTTAGACACAAGCTCCAGCCCTTTAAAAATGTGAGAAATCAAACTGGCACAGGCAGAGTGTCTCAGTGGTCTCCAGGGAGCAAGAGAGAATGAGGTTTAGCTTGAAGGCTACAATGGTGGAGCCTGAGGTTCAGCTGCCCTGCTCTGAATTTGCAGTCCATTTCTTAATCCTCCACTTTTGAGAAGATGCGAGAAAACAGTTATGTTTTGCAAAGCTTAAATAAAATGCAGTTCTTGCCAACCAAAAGCAGAACCCTCCCCAAATACAGGCAACCAGTGCCATACAGCAAATCTCATCTTTATAGATGTGTAAAATGAAAATCTAAACACAAGCCTACCACATACAGGTTAAAAAATTCCTGCTGTGGAGAACAGTTTGGCAGTTTCTCAAATGTTAAACATGGAGTTACCATATGACCTGGCAATTTTACTCCTAGCCATATACTCTCAAAAAACCACAACTATGCCGGGCGCGGTGGCTCACATCTGTAATCCCAGCACTTTGGGAGGCTGAGGTGGGTGGATCACCTGAGGTCAGGAGTTTGAGACCAGCCTGGCCAATATGGTGAAATCTTGTCTCTACTAAAAATACAGAAAAATTTAGCCGGGCATGGTGGTGAGTGCTACCTGTAGTCCCAGCTACTCAGGAGACTGAGGCAGGAGAATTGCTTGAACCTGGGAGGTGGAGGTTGCAGTGAGCAGAGATCGCGCCACTGTAATCCAGCGTGGGCGACAGAGCAAGACCTTGTCTCAAAAAACCAAAACAAACAAACAAAAAACCAAAACCAGTAACCAAACAGATATCCGTACACCAATGTTCATGGCAGCACAGTTTACAATAGCCAAATGGTGGGGGCAACCCAAATATACGTTCCCAAGGGATGGGTGGATAATCAAAACTTCATTATCTATAGGATATAATATCATTCAGCCTCAAAAAGGAAAGAAATTCTGACACATGCTACAATGCAGATGAACCTTGAGGACATTACGCTCAGTGAAAGAGGCCAGACACAAAAGGCCAAATAGTGCATAATTCCATTTATAGGAAATGTCCAGAATAGGCAAATCCATAGAGACAGGAAGTGGATTAGTTGTTGCCAGGGGCTGCGGGTAATAAGAGGTGACTGCTACTGTGTCTGGGGTTTCTTTTGGGTACTGAAAATGTTCTGGAATGACACAGAGGCGATGGTTGCACAACTCTGTGAATGTACTAAAAGACACTGAATAGCACATTTTATTTTTAAACAATTTTTTCTGTGAGCCTATGAATTATACTGAAGAATGAATTGTACACTTTAAATGAGTAAATTTCATGGTATGTGAATTATATCTAAATTAAAAAAAAAAACATTAAAACAGCAGCTGACCACCAATTATTCTAAATCATAAAGATAGGTTTTGTGATGCCTGGCCAGTGCTCAGAGCCCACACAGCTGTCTCAGAGCAAGTCTATCTGGCTGTGGCACAGAGCCCCGGCAGATAGATGGGTTGTCCATCTGAGGAAGAGGCCAATGTGGGGACCTATAGTGATACATGCCAGACTGGACCAAGCCGACCTGAATGTGAAACTCTGAAGCCCAGGACACAGTAACCATGACAATCAGAAAGGAATTTAGTTCAAGAAGTTTAATGAGTAGGCACTTAGCCAAGTGGAAGGTTGTTGGCTATTCTGAGGGCATTTGATCATTTTTTTTTAAATTGTGGTAAAATACACATAACATAAAATTTATCATTAATAGCATTTAGTACATCCACAATGTCATGCAACCATCACCACTATCTAGTTCCAAAGACAACCCTTTACCCATTAAGCAGTTGCTCCCCACTCCCACTCCTCTCAGCCCCTGGTAACCACTAATCTATTTGTCTCCACAAATCTGCCTACTGTTGACACTTCATATAAGTGGGATAATACCCTCCCCTGGAAAGCCTGTCTTTTAAAAAATGATTTTCATTTAAAAAACTTTTTTTGCTTAACACAGTGGCTCATACCTGTAATCTTAGGAAGGCAGAGGCAGGACTGCTTGAGCCCAGGAGTTCGAGATCTGCCTGGGCAACATAGTGAGATCCCGTTATTCACAAAAAGGGGGAAAAAAGACCAGGAAAAAAAAATCCCAAAACAAAACAACGAAAAAGTTTTTTTTTAGGGAGACAGGGTCTCACTATGCTGCCCAGGCTGGGCTCAAGCGATCCTCCTGCCTCAGGCTATCAAGTAGCTGGGACTACAGATGCGCTACCACGCCCAACTTAGAAACATGTATTTTTTTCAGATTAGCTCATCATTCCCTGGTAACTTCTCCAATGATTTCCCCTTGCATCTTTGCCTCTATATTCTAGCAGGGTTCTCACACTGATCCTACACACAAGTGGTTAGAGACTCACCAGGCCAAGCTCGCCTCCAATTCCAAATACCTAGTCCTCAAGGTCCAAGTGGCCTGTTTCCATAGACACTGACACTGTGCACGACTTTTCTGTCCTCAGCTGCTGGCTTTCTCCATTTCTTGTTGATAATGTTTTTTTCTTACCTTTGCATACTTCATGTAAATAAGTTTCACAGACTTTTAACAAAGTGTTGGCTGCTTTTATCGAAGAAGAGAAAATCTGCCAAAATAAATTTTCACCATGAAGGCAACACATTTTGGGGAACAAGAAACGGCAGAAAGGAGATCTCTTTTACTAGAGAACTCTGCTTAAGGACTGGCTCATTTGATCCAAACATCTCATCAGTAACTTGGAGTGAGTGCCCTTGTTTTCGTCATCTTGCGTCTCACTAGTGTAGGTCAGTCCACATCAGCCTGCCTGAAGTACTTGGTTCGTAATGCTGACATCTGAGCCCCCATGTTTATTTCACCCTGATTCTACTGAAATGACCAACGAAATGCAAAACAGGAGGAAATATCTCTATCAATGCCTTCAGAGGAACTGCTGTAGAATGTGGTGTGGCTGGGATCCATATAAGAGAAGCAGCGCTCACACGATTCCACCACAGTTAAACACATGGGCAAAGGAGGGACCGGCTGGAGGTATGAGGATTCTGTAGCAGAGCCCGAGAAAATCTGCAAGATCAGAGAAACTGGGCCTAAGAGCCAGACTGGCAGAAGTACGGTTTGCCAGTGGCAAATAGAAGGACCTGAACCACCAGTGCCCTAGATGGAGAGGTCAGTGACAGGCTGGCCAGGTTTTCCTGGGCACTGCTGGGACAGAGAGAGACACTGATATAGAGGAGATTCTACCTGTCTCAAGAATCTGCCAGCAGCACCCTGGGTCCCCACCCTGACTCCAGCTGCTGCCACAGGGGAAGCAGCAGGGACTGAAGCTCCATCCCATAAACAACTCTAGGGACTGGGGATCAAACAAGTATCAACAAATTAGTAACTGTCCTGTGTACAAATACAAATTAAGTGGAAACTATAATGACTGAACACCAGTCATTCCAGTCAAGATCCCAACTGGAGGCTGGGCGCGATGGCTCAAGCCTGTAATCCCAGCACTTTGGGAGGCTGAGGCGGGCAGATCACGAGGTCAGGAGTTCGAGACCAGCCTGGCCAACACAGTGAGACCGTGTCTCTACTAAAAATACAAAAAAATTTTAGCCGGGTGTGGTGGTGTGTGCCTGTAGTCCCAGCTACTTGGGAGGCTGAGGCAGGAGGATCGCTTGAACCCAGGAGGCGGAGGTTACAGTGAGCTGAGATTGTGCCACTGCACTCCAGCCTGGGCAACACAGCAAGACTCTCGTCTCAAAAAAAGAAAAAAGATCTCAACTGGATTTTCTTTGGAATCTGACATTTACCTAGAATAGGCATCTGAGGACAGCCAGAAGGAGTGTGTGTGTGTGTGAACAGGAGGGGATGGCTTCCTTCTGGTAGCCACTGCTCTAGGGAGTATTTCTCACCATCGTGTCACAAAGCACACAACAGGAGCACTCTCACATGGATTAGGGAATTAGATGCAGACCTCCTGCACAACTGCCCTCTTCCAGTCCTAGTAAGATAAGACACAAAAGAAAGGCAGGGAAGGAGAGTGTGAAGGGAAGATTTCAGCACACAAAGGAAAGGGGTGTAATTCAAAGCAGTCTGAGAAAAGACTCCAGAGGACAAAGTAGCAGCAAAGCCAGGCTCCTGCCCCGTCCCCAGAAACCACCCTAGGGAGCAGGCAACACCCTGGGAATTTGCAGCCAGTAAGCTGGAGAGAAGCAACCAAGTGGGAGTCCTTCACTTTTTCCTTTTAGACCCAGAAACTCCAGCTGGGAGGTGCAGGAGAAATGGCGAAGTGCCCAGTGAGCCAGCCCAGCTCTGTGGGAAGCAACTGCTCTTAGGTATACACAGATTATGGAACCACCCAGAGACTGAGGTGCCCCCTATCCCCATGGAAATGGCACACACATCCCTCGTGCAGCTAGAGTGAGCCTTAGTATAAGACATCCAACACAGTTCTTAGAACAAAGTGAAGAATCCAGATAGGGCTGAAGACTACATGGCTGCAGCTCCCTCCAGCGTGCAAATTCTCTCCGAATACAAGATAACAAGCCTGCACGCGATAGCTCAGAGGGGAAAACAGCAAGAGAAGATGCCAAGAAACTGGGAAGAGAGAGCCAAGAATTCCTCCACTGTCTCAAAGCAAACAGAACGACTATGTAGAGCCATCCAAGCCTGAGCCAAGATGAAAAGAAGCGACATGGTAACTATGCAAACATATTATGGCCAGAAGAAAAAAAAGAGGCCCAGGGAGGGAGATGGCATGAGAAAGGCAAAGTCTCCCACCAAGAAGAGAATACACAAGGAAGGGAAAAAAATTCCCCACAACTTCGTAAGAACATGTTCCCAATAAAAGAGTTCAAAGATGGGATGATAAAACAGAATAAGATGAAAAGACAAATTTCCAACCTAGAGAAACAAACTGCAGACCAAAACACATCATTATGAAACTAATAAATACATTGAAAAACAGCCAGAAACAGAATATACATAGCTGAAAATCAAATTAGACAAAGTGAATGCAGATGAAAAAGACAAAAGCTAAACCAATTATGGCAAAGCTAATAGCATTGGAAGAGAGACAAAGACAATCCAACATAAGGAATTTGTGTCCCTGAAGTACAGAACTCAACAAATGGAACAGAAGATGCTGTCAAAGATCCATAAGAGAGCTGACCTGAAACAGCGACGACTACATCTGCAGCCTGAAGAATACACTATGTTCCCAGGACAATTTGATAAAGAATGCTCAATAGCAAGCCAGACTCTAGTCAACCTACTCAACTTCAAGGATAAAGAAACCATTCTTCAGGCACCCTGGGATTCTTCCAAGGGGGAAACATCAGAAGAGCAGACATAATGTCTACAAAGTTCTGAGGCAGCTTAGTGCAGTGGTGGTGGCGGAGAGGTCAGAGGTAAATTCAGAGAGATGGACAGGGGCCAAAGGCCTCTCTGAGAAGATGAAATCTGAACACAGATCTGAAGGAAGTGAGTGGTGAGGGAGCAGGTCAAGTAAAGAGGGGTCCAGCCAATGAGGAGCAGCGAGAGCCAAGGTTCTGACTCTAGCAACATTTTGGCAAGTTCCAGGAAGAGCAAGAGCAGTGGGAGCCAGGTGAGCAAGGGAGAGAATGGTAGAGAATGAGCTCAAATAGGCAGGGAGGGATCACGTTCCATGTGGCTGCTGAGGCAGGCCCAGTTACACAATTTGTGGAGCCTGGTGCAAAATGAAAATGCAGGGCCTCTTGTTCAAAAATTAAGAATTTTGAGATGGTGAGAGTAGAGTATTAAACCAAGCCTGGGTTCCAGCAAACCCATGGGCAGTTACAAAGGCCCACGAAGCTGGCTCTGCTTTCAAGTAATGGACTTCAGGTTTTATTCTGAGAGGGTTTTTCTCAAGGGAGTAACCTGATGTAATGAACATTTTTCAAAGAGCCCATCTGAGGCTGGGCACACTGGTGCATGCCTGTAATCCCGCATTTTGGGAGGCCAAGGTGGGAGGATTGCTTGAGCCCAGGAGTTCGAGACCAGCCTGGGCAACATAGGGAGACCCCAGTCTCTATAAAAAATATAAAAATTAGCCAGGTGTGGTGGTGCATACCTGTAGTCTCAGCTACTTGGGAGGCTGAGGTGGGAGGACTGCTTGAGCCCAGGAGGTTGAGGCTGCAGTGAGCCGTGACTGTGCCATTGCATTCCAGCCTGGGTGACAAAGGGAGACCTTATCTCAAAAAAAAAAAAAAAAAAAAAAAAAAAAAAAGAAGCCCATTCTAACTATGGGAAGATATAGAGTAGAGGGAGTGGGGCAGGAGGGTACAAGATGCCACAGGGGGCGCTCTGCAGAAGCAGATGTTGGGTCACGGTTTGGGGTGTAAGATGTTCATCAGGAACTGACATCCATAAAGGGAGGTGGGAAGAAGTCAAAGAGGCGGCCCTATAAGGGCCTTGTACCCTCACCTCCCTCAGTCACCAGGGTGCTGTCCTGGGAATGGCGTGACCTTGGGTGAGGAGGCTCTTGCAGCTGAGGCCAGCTGAAGGAACAGCTGGACACTGCCTGCTAACTGGGGTGTCTGCAGGGCATCTGGAGAGGAGAGTGACCTCTGGGTCTGCCACGTGAGACTACTGCAGAGTCTAGGCAGGGATGCAGGGAGCTGGTCTAGGTGCCATCCCTGAAGGGCATGTGCACTGGGACAGGGAAAGGGCGAGAGATCTAGGACTCTGACTTTCGTTTCTCATGTTTTTGATACTGAGGTATTTAGTTTTCTAGAGGCCTAAAGGGCAGCTGGATGTACGAATCTGGAGTTCAGGGGAGAGGTCTGAAGAGCCAGGCGAGTGGGTGACGGCGTCCTGAATGTAAGTGTAAACAACCCTCCCCCTGTTATTTGGAGTTGTGATGAGGAGAAAGAATCAGCAGAAGAGACAGAGAAAGAGGAGTCAGTGCAGAGAAGGAAGATCAGACATATCTGTTAAGATTATTGGCGGCAATCAATAGAAACCAACTCTAGCTGATTTATGCAGACAAGGACTGATGAAAAGCTATTGAAGATGCATGTGGTGATGGGTGCACAATATAAATGTGCTCAATACCACAGAACTGTACACTTAAAAATCGTTAAGGCAGTACATTTTATCTTTGTGTATTTTACTGCAATTTTTAAAACTAGGGGGAAAAGGCTACTGGGTGATGAGAAAATCCCTAGAGGGTTGGAAGAACAGGTTTGAGTCCAGTTGGCTAGGAACAATACTTCAAATCCTTCTGCCAAGCCAGTCCAAACAGCCAGCACTGCCTGTGCCACCCTGCAAGGCAGCAGCACTGGCCACTGGCACTGTGGCCTAGGAGCTCATCTTTCCTACAGCCCCAATGCCAGGAGACACGGCTCTCCTGCCTGGCCCTGCTCCTCCTAGCATGTGAGTCTGACTGGCAGAGGCCAGGGTACATACCTACACCCTCGTGTAGAACTCAGGTAATTTCTTTCTGTAAAGGGCCAGACAGTATTTTCCACCTTGTGGGCCAGACAGTATCTGTCACAACCAGCCCACCTGCTGTTTTATAGGAGAGCAGTCTTGGACAATGCATAAAGGACAGGGTGGAACTGGGTCCTGGTAAAGCTTCATTTATGAAAACAGGCAGTGGGCTGGACTTGGCCCTTGAAGATACCGTTTGCCAACTGCTGCCCTGACCAAAAGGGAAGCTAGGCAAATAAGCATCTGGCATTTGCAGCATTTGCAGTGACTACAATCAGAGGTCGCCTGGCCTCCCATCAACTCGTGAGGTGAGAATTCTCCCAAACCCAGAGGAGGTTCAAGATGTGAGGTGAGATGGCCACCTGGAGAGTATGAGGTACCAGAAGAGACACAAGGAAAGGGCTGAGAAGGAGTGACAGCCACTGATGACTGATAAGATTATTTCATGGAATGTGGGAAAGCAAGTGTTCATGGAGCAAGCTCGGCGAGGAGCAGCAGGCAAGGAAGAGGGCCCATGAGTGGAGAGAACTCTTAGAGAGTTTGGCTAAAAGGAGAAACAGAGACTGAGCAGGAGCCGAGGAGGTATGAGCTGAAGGGAGCTCAGTTACGACGGTAAATTCTAAAACAAGTTCGTCTGGTGATGGGCACAGTTCACAAGAGGAGGGAAGACCAACGGAGTCCCAGGGGCGTCAAACAGTGGTTGACATTGCAAGCTGGGAAGACAGTAAGTCCTCGTCACAGGCAGAGCTAAGTTAGAACTCCGTGGGTGGAGGGGCTTCCAGTGATGACCAACTCCAGGATACGACCATGGGAATGAGTGGCAGAAGAGACAGGGAAGGAGCCAGGCACTAGGAGGGCTGTCTACATGCGTGTGTGTGCTGGAGTCAGGAACTGGCACGGAATCCTCAATAAGAGGACTGACTGGGGCAGTGAGCAAGCCCACAACAGGGGTCTGTGGGCCGAGAGGCTGAGTGTCACAGCCCCCCTATGCCATGCCTGGAGGCACATGGGATCAGAGACCGCTGAGGACCTGGCAGGAGGCACAGGTGTGGAGAGGCAGGGCCTAACCCAGGTATGTGTGTCGCGGAGGGGAGGGGGGCAGTGGTTAGGAAGGGCTCTTTGGGGAAGAGATACCTGACTGGGTCTTCAAGGATAAGCAGGACAAGGCAAGGCCACAGGGGAGGGAAAGGAGAAGGGGACTTGGGCAGGAGAGCCAATGACAAAGGCCAGGAGTGCAAGAAACATGGTACCTGGGAGGAAGTACAAGCAGTCCTGGACTGCTGAGGGCTATGTCCATGAGAAAAGCAGCAACAGAAGGGGCCACAAAGAGAAGCAGGAGCCACATGAGAGGCCCTGATGTCACTCAAACACAGGGTGCCACTCTTGGGTTTAAAGCAGGGGAATGAGATTGATGATAGGGATTGTGTGGAAGATACAGAGGTGGAGGAAAGATCATAAGTTATCACGGGAGTCCTAGAGCGAGATGAGGGATTGAACCAGGACAGCGGTAGAAGAGATGATACAAGACAGAAGAGGGACAAACAGTTAAAGGAACAATTTGTGGGGCTTGGTGGCTCCCCTGGATGTGGGCAGTGAAGGGCAGGGGCCTGTTGGGTTTCCAGCTTGGGTGACTGGTATGGCTATCAACTGTAACAGAAAACAGTGAACATGGCATTTGTCTATTTGGTCTTCTGATCTACCTTATCTTGAAGGAGATGGGGGTGGTAGGGCGGACAGTGGGTTGAGAAGAATGGAAGGGAGAAAGAGGGCAGAAATCTCTCAAATATTTTGCACAGTAAAATCTGACTAAAATGCACACACGCCCCACAAGCCTTTTTCTTTTTTTTTTTCCCCAAGAAGCAAAACAAGTTTTATTTCCATAGTAGTTCCTTTTAATGCTCTCTGTCGCCACCTAACGGATGTCCTGGTGGAAGAGGCTCAAGCCTATTCCACGGCAGAGGAATCAAACTCACCCAGGCAGGGAGAACGGGACTGCACCTGGGTGGGGGAGGACCAAAAGAAGCCCAGCTGCTTCTGGAAGATCATCGGGAGTCTCTTCTGGAAGACCAGGGGCTCTTGGAGCTAAAATAGACGTTCGTTCATTAATAGTACCTACTTCAACAACTTAAGATCGTGTTCAGCAGATGCACATCAACCTTGACTTGTCTGTGCTCCCCAAATCAATATGCCTCAATATTGAGGCATATTGAGGGAACAATCTGTAGATATTCATGAAATTGTTTGGTGGGACAAAAATTGTGGGGCACTTGAGCCTAGCTGAACTGAGTTTTAAGTTCTAGCATTTAACACACCACCTCTAAGTTTACGTGTACTTTATGAGTGCAGGAATGCAACAAGAAAATCTAGTGTAAAGTCCTGGCCCTCAGGGCAAAGCAAGGGAACTACAACTCTTGCTGCGAACTGCCTTCCTCCCACAGATGTGGCACGTTCACAAATCTCATTCACTGAACAAGAAATGGAACAAGTGCCACACCAGAGGTGACAAGAAGAGGGGAACATACAATAATAGGTAACTTCCCTGTCACACGAGACTGCTTGGAGACAAGGATACAGAGCCCAGCATAGGAGGCGGGACAAAATCATGAGGGTCAAGGACCACACCTGGTTTAACTCCCAGTGAAGAGTTTTAGCCAGTAAAGAGCTGCAAGAAGGAAATCACACACCACGAGAGGCCACTAAGATAAACGCTTGAATCTGATTAAGTTTTCACCTGAAGAGTGTGGGTAAGGACAAGCCTGCCTTGTTGGGTAGTACAGATTCAGTGAATGAGCCCTCAGATCCTGCTGGATCCTGTGATCAGATAGACAGCAGCTTCTCAGGAACCACTGCATGTGAGGTTAGGGTGAGGGGAGGGACCCGATGGAGATCTAATCCCAGGGGTTTGGTCACAGGGGCTGGCGAATGAGAGGTGGGGACCGGGAACATACGCCACTCTTTTTTTTTTTTTTTTTTTTTTGAGACGGGGTCTCGCTGTGTCACCCAGGCTGGAGTGCAGTGGCACCATCTCGGCTCACTGCAACCTCCACCCCCCACGTTCAAGCGATTCTCCTGCCTCAGCCTCCCAAGTAGCTGGGATTACAGGTGCCTGCCACTGCGCCTGGCTAATTTTTCTATTTTTGGTAGAGACGGGGTTTCACCATCTCGGCCAGGCTGGTTTTGAACTCCTGACCTCGTGATCCACCCGCCTCGGCCTCCCAAAGTGCGGGGATTACAGGCGTGAGCCACTGCACCCGGCCAGCCACTCTTTTTTTGAGATGGAGTTTCGCTCTTATTGGCCAGGCTGGAGTGCAATGGCACAATCTCGGCTCACTGCAACCTCCGTCTCCTAGGTTCAAGTGATTCTCCTGGCTCAGCCTCCCAAGTAGCTGGGATTACAGGCATGCGCCACCACGCCCAGCTAATTTTGTATTTTTAGTAGGGATGGGATTTCTCCATGTTGGTCAGGCTGGTCTCGAACTCCTGACCTCAGGTGATCCACCCACCTTGGCCTCCCAAAGTGCTGGGATTACAGGCGTGAGCCACCATGCCCGGCCTAAGCCACTCTTTTGGAAAGCTCAGCAAAGAAGATGCATGAGGTAATATGATGGGTTAGGTGGCCTTTAAAGGGATGTTTATAGATTTTCATAACATGGGTGTATTAGTCTGCTCAGGCTATAACAAAATAGTACAGACTGGGGGGCCTACTCAACTGAAATTTCTCACAGTTCTGGAGGCTAGAAGTCCAAGATCAAGGTGTCAGCACATTCAGCCCCTGGTGAGGGCTCTCTTTCTGGCTTGGAGATGGCTGCCTTCCCACTGCATACTCACATGGTGGAGAAAGCAAGCTCTCTGCTGTCTCTTGTTATAAGGACACTAATGTCTTCATGGGAAACCCACCCACCCCCCTGATTTCATTTAAACCTAACCACCTCCCAAAGACCCCATCTTCAAATAACATCACATGGGAGGTCTGAGCTTCAACACTGGAATTTTGGGGGACACAAACATTCAGTCCATAACAGTGCTGATGTTTATGTTTTAATGTTAAATGATACAGCACAGCACAGCAGCACACACACTGTGTGATGCCAATCTGTTTTTTTTTTTTTTTTTTTTTTTTTTAGATAGGGTGTCACTCTGTTGCCTGGGCTATAGCAGTAGCGTGATCACACCTCACTGCAACCTCGACCTCCAGGTTCAAGCAATCCTCCCACCTCAGCCTCCCAAAGTGCTGGGATTACAGGCATGAGCCACCATGCCTGGCCTCCAATTTGTATTTAATGCCACTGAACTGTACATTTAAAAATGGTAAATTTTAGGTGATGTGTATTTTACTACAATTTTTTTTAAAAGTCTAAGAGAAGGCAAGAAAGAAGAAAAATTTAAAAGAACAGAAAATATGGAAAAATAGAATGCACAAATATGCTATAAATGAATCTAAATACATCAGAAATCAAACAGATGTTAAAGGACGAAACAGACAATGGATTTTTTAAAAAAATCTTGAGGCCGGGCGCGGTGGCTCACGCCTGTAATCCCAGCACTTTGGGAGGCCGAGGTGGGCGGATCACGAGGTCAGGAGATGGAGACCATCCTGGCTGACACGGTGAAACCCCATCTCTACTAAAAATACAAAAAAAAAAAAAAAAAAAAAAAAAATCAGCCAGGCGTGGTGGTGGGCACCTGTAGTCCCAGCTACTCTGGAGGCTGAGGCAGGAGAATGGCATGAACCCGGGGGGCGGAGCTTGCAGTGAGCCGAGATCGCACCGCTGCACTCCAGCCTGGGCAACAGAGCAAGACTCCGTCTCAAAAAAAAATAATAAAAAAAATCTAGCTATCAGCTGGGCATGGTGGCTCACGTCTGTAATTCCAACACTTTGGGAGGCTGAGGTGGGTGGATCACCTGAGGTGAGGAGTTTGAGACCAGCCTGGCCAACATGGTGAAACCACATCTCTACTAAAAATACAAAATTAGCCGGGCGTGGTGGCGCGTGCCTGTAGTCCCAGCTACTCAGGAGGCTGCGGCAGGAGAATTGTTTTGAACCTGGGAGGTGGAGGTTGCAATGAGCCGAGATCACGCCATTGCACTCCAGCCTGGGCAACAAGAGCAAAACTCCGGTCTCAAAAAAAAAAAAAAAAAAAATCTAGCTATCTGATATTTTCAAAAGCTCCACCTCACCGGTGCATAAAGACACAGAAAGGAGGAAAATAAACTGGGATGGCCGGGCGTGGTGGCTCACACCTGTAATCCCAACACTTTTAGAGGCCAAGGCTGGTGAACTGCTTGAGCCCAGGAGTTTGAGACCAGTCTGGGCAACATGGCAAAACCCCGTCTCTACTAAAAATACAAAAACTTAGCCAGGCGCACTGGTGCAAGCCTGTAATCCCAGCTACTTAGGAGGCTGAGGTGGAAGGACCACTTGAGCCCAGGAGGCGGAGGTTGCAGTGAGCTAAGATTGCACCACTGCACTCCAGACTGGGTGACAGAGGGAGACCCTGTCTCAAAAAAAAAAAAGAAAAAAAGAAAAATAAATAAAATAAATAATAATTAAAAAAATAAAATATTAGTATGGTCACTTCATAATACCAAAGGGTTCAATATACCAGGAATGTGAAACTGTATTTAAAATTGAAAACGTGGCCTCAAAATAAATAATAAAATGAAAATTACCAAACTCTGTGGAGAAACTGATGTGTCCATCACCACAGTAGATTTTAACACATATTCCATCAGTTGACAAATCAAGTAAACCAAATGACAGTAAGAAGAGAAAATACTTTCACAACAAAAGGATAAGACAGAGGTAATGAATATATGTAGAATCCTGCACCCATGCTTGGTGGTGACATATTCTGTCCACTGGTTGTGGATAATGTGTCATGGGGCACTTCTCAACCAACTGCAAGAACTGGTGTCACACAGACCAAGTTCTTTGATCACAGTGCCATTTAGTTAGAAGTGATTTTTTCTTTCTTTCTTTCTTTCTTTTTTTTTGAGACGGAGTCTTGCTCTTGTTGCCCAGGCTGGAGTACATTGGCGCAATCTTGGCTCACTGTGACCACCGCCTC
This sequence comes from Pongo pygmaeus, assembly GCF_028885625.2. Taxonomy (NCBI): domain Eukaryota; kingdom Metazoa; phylum Chordata; class Mammalia; order Primates; family Hominidae; genus Pongo; species Pongo pygmaeus. The sequence goes on from NC_072396.2 coordinate 159,016,462, forward strand.
CTGGATCAAGTGATTCTCCTGCCTCAGCCTCCCGAGTAGCTGGAACTACAGGTGTGTGCCACCATGCCCGGCTAATTTTGTATTTTTAGTAGAGACGAGGTTTTGGCATGTTGGCCAGGCTGGTCTCGAACTCCTGACCTCAGGTGATCTGCCCGCCTCAGCCTCCCAAAGTGCTGGGATTACAGGCGTGAGCCACCTCATGCAGTCAATTTTTTTTTCTAGAGCAACTAGGAAAAAAACAAAAAACAAAAACCCAAAGCCATGTGCTTGGAAATTGAAAAACACATTTTAAAATAAGTTGTGAGTCAAAGGAAGAAACAAAGAAAATTTAAAATATCTTTGGGCTAACTTAAAGTGACAATACTATCAGAACTTGCTAGATACAGTTGAAGTAGTTCCAGAGGGTTAGCCTTAAATGTTTACATTTGAAAAAAGGGTAGAAAAATCAATGAACCAAATTTATAACTTAAGAAGTTAGGGCCAGGCGTGGTGGCTGATGCCTGTAATCCCAGCACTTTGGGAGGCCAAGGCAGGTGGATCACCTGAGGTCAGGAGTTCGAGACCAGCCTGGTCAACATGCCAAAACCCCATCTCTACTAAAAATACAAAAAATTAGCCGGGTGTGGGGCAAATGCCTGTAAATCCCAACTACTCGGGAGGTTGAGGCACGAGAATCACTTGAACCCAGGAGGTGGAGGTTGCAGTGAGCTGAGATTGCACTACTGCACTCCAGCCTGGGCGACAGAGCAAGACTCTCTCTCAAAACAAAAAACAAACAAACAAAAAAACAGAGAATGTACTCTAAGACCATAGAAAAAATAATAAAGATAAAAGCAAAAGCAGAATTTAATGAACTAGAAAAGAGACACAGATTAATACAGGGCAATAATGCCTACAAGATGCTTCTTGTAAGACCAATGAACCTAATGAACTTTTACCAAGACAAGGAAAAAAGGGAGAAGGTACAAGTAAACAACAAATGCTAGGAATGAAAAAGCAGACATAATTACAGATGTTGCAAATGTATAAAAAACTATAACATGAACAACTCTATGCTAGTCAGACAAAATGGACAAGTTCCGAGAAAGAAAAATTTAACAGCTTACAGTAGCCCAAGCAGGTGCAGGGAAAATAAAAATAGGTTTAGATGTGTCTGCGTGTACATAGAACACCTCAAAAGACACAGACAAGACCCTGGATGCAGCCGTTCCCTGAAGAGAGGCCTAGGCAGCTGGGAGACCAGGGCCGCAGGGACACTCAGACCTTGCATGACTCTGGAGTTTGCACTTCCTGAATTGTGAAGCATGCACATGTGTCACTTATGCAACAGTGAATCCAAACGTGCCTGTATACAAGGAAAGGCCTCACCTGGCTGCGCCGTGGAGGCTGGCCTGGCGTGTGGAGCAGGCAGAACATTAGCAAGCTACCGAGCAGGTGCAGGTATGAACATCAGCTGACGCTGGCTCTTTGCTTTCTTTTTAATCTTGACAAATTTGGTAGGTGAAAAGGCATCATTTTTGTTTTCGTTTGCATCTCTTTGATTACCAGCAGGCAGAACTCTTTTCCTATCTTCATTGGCCATCTGTATCTCTTCTTTTATGAATTTCCTGTTCATAGTCTTTGTTCATTAGTGGTGACTAGTGGTAAGTTAGCAATAAGAACTGTTTGCATTCAAGTCTAGACTGAGAAGGAAATTAAAAAATCTGCCCATGTATTCTCACAATAAATGACTACTGACTAGCCTGAGATAATTGTACCCACTGCCCAGTCACAGGCATTAAGCCCAGGATGATTTGTTTCAGACTTGTCCCTGACCTTCCTCATACTCTTTCCAGAAGGGCCCCTTGAGCTGCTATGGTACTCTTAAATCACTATCCCATTACCCAAATGATGGAGAGCCAATCAAAAGCTTAGACCAGGACACTTTCCCAAATTATGTCCCAATACCTTCACAATGATCACTTTATATACAATCTCATTGAATGCTCAGCAACACACAAGAGCAATATTTAACTGAGGGCAACACTGAGGCTCAAGGAGGGCAAGTGACTTGATTGCTGAGGTCACCCGCTAGGTGCAAGAGCTGAGAATTAATCCCAAGGCTACCTGTCTCAAAAAGCCTAAGCTCATCTACTATACTTGAGGTAAAATCATGAAAGTGTGTTTTTACCTTGCCCAGACCCTGCACACTGCATCAAGGTCCTGAGTTTCAAGCAACAGAAATCAACTCTGGTTAAATTCAATCACAAAGGAGTTCTTGGCCAGCAGATCTGGAAATGGAGAGAGAACTAGAGAACTAGGCTCAGAAAAGCAGCAGGAATAGAGGCTGCACCACTGCAAACACAGCAAGGTTATACTGCAGGGACCTGCTGGTTGGGACACCCACCCTGGGTGCTGCTGCATGTCATCACTGGACATTAGCCACGATTGCTGGTTTTGTGACTCAACTGCCACCACCATGACTAATCCCTCACTGTCCCTCAAGAGTCAAAGTCCCTGAAGGCAGAATGGGTTTGGCCAAACCTAGGCTTCATCGCCATCCCCTAGTTTCCAGAGAGGAAGGGGAGGGAATATATCCATTCCCCTGTGGCAGGCACTGCCAGTTGTCCCCCAACATCCATGTTCTCTATCTCCCTTACTAACGAGACCCTGCGCTCACCTAAGGAGAGTTATTCCCCGCTTCCCAGCAGACCATGGGACTACGTTATGGCTAAGGAGACAGTGGCCGAGCGCACTCCTGTTCATCGTTCTCTTTCAAGCTTGCTCTTGTTCTACTGACTATGGGCGGAGCACACCTCCCACCCACTGACTCTGGGCTTGCTCACGTGTTGATGGGATGGGGGAAGAAGAGGCTTTAAGAGGCTTCTGTGACTCTGCTCACTCCTCTTGGACTCCTGACCTCCGCCTACGAAGAGACTTCCCCTGGCAGCTGCTTCTCCCTCCTGGGTCCTGGAACGACAGGCTTGAGAACAGATCTGAATCCCATCTTGCAGCTGACCCAGACCCATGTGTGAGAAATAAATAATTGCTGTTATAGCTACTGAGCTGCTGGTGCTGTTTGTTCCCTAGGACAAGATGATGGGTGTGAAGATGGAAATGGAAATATTGAATGGGCCGAGAAGTTAATATGTCAAGTGCCATTTTGCCTTTCCCCCATGACCTCTTTCTTCCTACCTGGAGGGGTAATGACTTAGAGCAGCAACCGTCATCTCACAAGCAAGAGGCAATCTTGAGAAATGGAAGACACCCACTGAGGGGCCCTGGGTCCACTGCAGTGCTCACGGACAGCATGAGAAGGAAGTACACCACAGGCCCCCAACCCCATCTTCAGGTTTTCTTAGGTAGAAACTAGGGTCCACCTGCCTCTCACTAAGATATACACAATGGGGAGACTTTTAACACAAAAAAAGGTATGAAGATGGTCAGAAGCCAAAAAAGCAACAAAATGTTCATGATATGCATGCCATATGTGAGGTTTACTCACTACACTGCTTTTCCACCGAGTTAGCATAATCACTATAACTGAACCCATTGAAAAAATGACAAAATAGATTCTGAGATTCTCTTCCTATTTCTGTTAGCTAAAAAAGCAGCCTTTGAATTGTTTATAAGTGAATTCAAGAGATAAAAATAAACCCAGATAATTCAGAATGTACTGAGTACAACACATATGCCTTCTATGTGATAAGCTCCCAGCATTATTTATTCAAAGAAAACTTGCCTTGTTGCAAAAATATAAAAAAACTTAAAAAAAAAAACAAGTAATTACACAACACACCACCTCCTACAACACCAGATTCCTTTTCTTTCCTTTGTAACCTGACCAGAAGAAAAACAAAACATTGTTCAAATTGCTGAGACCCACAAAGTTCAATTAGAGCATAAAAAATGCTCTCCCAAAATACAGCTACCTAGCAGGGAAATGAGCAGGCTAAGCCTCCTGGTGAACCTGGACATTGGGCACAAGTAACAGGCACATTTAGACACCAACGACCAGATTCCACGTGACTGAATCCAGAAACCCTGCCCCTTCCCATTCCCTTGGAGATCCAGGGGGACGCCATCAATTGCTCACTCCTTCTCCTTATACATACAGTTAGGGGTGCTATACTATACAGGGGAAGGCGTGAGGAAGTCACACACGCTTTGGTGTTCAAGAAGCTCATAAGCCATTAGGGAAAGAGCAACATGCCAGAAAGCAGTTGTCCCTTCTGGCTACAGAGGTTGCAAAAGACGTCTGCAAGGGTCAGTGAGGGCCCAAAGGAGTAGTAACCAAGGCCCTGAAGCCTGGGAGCTGAGGTGGGTAGTGTCAGCCTCTTCTCAATAATCAGTTCCTAAGGTTCCATCTGGGAAAGTAGAAAACCACAGAGGCCATTCTCATGGGTACTTTAAGCAGTACATCTGTTGGCAAAACACAAATGTTGTTACACAAATACTAAGCCACAGACTGCAAAGGCACCTGACAGCCTTTAAAATTCATTTCTCTTGTTTCGCAAAGCTGCACTGGGAAACTGTGCTGTTAAATTATACACTCATAAAGGAGTATGTTTTAAAAGAAGGGCAAATATGTGGGTGCTATTTAGACTCTCATTGATTTGTTCCATGTTTTCAGCTAACTGCACACCCCGCCGCCCCCACCAAAGTAACTCAATCTCCACATATTTGTCTTTATATGTACCTTCTAACTCATGACTATGGCTTTGATTCTCTCATAAACAATATTGTTCCTGTTAGCCATGGAGAAGCTAAGGAGCCAACAGCAGAGCATGCTGCATGTTCTTCTGTCCCTCTTATAAGACAAAACCTTAGGGCAATGTCCCACTGCAGAATTTATTTGTTAATTCACTCAATAAATTAAAATATGCATGATTTTAGGCACTGGGGATATATTGAGGAAGAGGCAAAAAAAAAAATCTCTGTCCTCATGGGACTCAGATTCTATAGGGGTAGGGAGAGGGAGGGAGGGGAGGGGAGTGGGAGAGCAGAAACAAAACCAAGCAGTAACACAGCTTGTGGCAGATGGTGACAAGTCCTATGCTAGGCAGGGGGAACTGGTGGGGCAGAGGCAGGCTGCCTGATTTACAGACACGGGTGTGCTCAGGGAGGGCCACACTGGGAAGGTGACACTTGAGCAGACATGTGTGATACCTGGGACAGAGGGCAGAGGAGAGGTCACGGCCTTGAGGCAGGGGCATACTTGGAGGGTCCAGGGAGGAGCCAGGAGGCCAGTGAGGCCGCAGTGCATGAGTGGTGGAAGAGTGGCAAGAGAGGTGATCCTGTTGGGCTGTGATTCTGAGCGAGCAGGGATCCATTGGAGGGTTCTGAACAGAAGAGCACCCTGGTGTGGCCTATAATATTGCAGGACTAAACAAAGAACCAGGGGGCAAGGGCAGAGGCAGGGAAGCTGGACACCTGGACCAGGGTTTGAGCAGTGGAAGCAGGGGAACTCATGAGACTTTGTACCCATCTTGCAGGTGGAGTAACAGTATTTGTGAACAAACGAGGTAACTAGCGCCAGGTTTCTGGCCTGAGGAGCAGGGAGTTGGAGTTGCTGTTTACTGGAAAGGAGAAGACCAGGGAAAGAGAAGGTCTAGGGAGGATAAGGAGTTCCCGTGACCCAGTCAGCCTGGAGACATAAATTTGGGAGCCATGAGGCTGGACGGAATCACTTCGGGAGTGAGGGTGGAGAAGAAAAGCCTGAACCTGAGGCCTTCCAACATCACATGCGAAACAGAAAAGACCGAGGAGGACAGACATTCACACACTCACCCAGGACTTCCTGAGGACCCACAGACACCAGGCACTGTTCTAGGAGCTTGAGCTACATCTGTGAATCAAGGAGACAATCCTGTCCTGTGGAGCTTCTGCTCCAGCAGGGGTGACAGCTAAGATAAGCACAGTCAGTCACGTATTCAGCTAGAAAGAGACAAAAGCTGTGGTTTGCACTGAGAAGGTGCACATCAGTGCAGAGACTCAAGGGAGGGAAAGGATTGCCTCATATGGGTATTGGGGTTAACTGATGACGACAGCTCTGGGACAAGAAGTGACAAGCACTCCCAGATTTAACAACATGAAGGTCATCACTGGAGACCTCATGGAGCAGCTTGGCAGAGCTGTGGCAGCAAAGGAGCAACTGGAGAAGGTTGAAGAGGGTGTGGAGACAGGGACTAGAGTCTTGCTGGTAAAGGAAAACAGAGATGCTAGACAGGTGGGGGGAGAAGTGGCAACAAGTTTCTAGGGCAGGCGACGGAGGAATCTCTGATGGGGGAGAGTGCAGTAGAGGACTGGAGAGATGCCTTAGAACAGGAGCGAGGGCCTGGGACAGGCGCTCCGTGACAGCATGAGGGAGGCAGAGTGAAGGAGTAGACGCTGGCCTGTAGACCCTCTCTTGAGCTTGCTTCTGTGCTCTCTGGGAACTAAGATATCAGCTGCAAGGAGGTGTGACAGCTGATGAGGAGGGTGGGAGGGGCTAGGAGAGACGGGAACTGCAGTATGCAGGTGGGCTTGGCGGCAAGAAGTTTACCTGGGGTAGACGTGAACTTACGGGGGATCAATGAAGGAGTCACATTCAGCTTCAGGATGGAGCAGGCATGGGGCAGACATGACTGAATTTTATGAGGCTGGGGCTTTGTCAACTGAATATAGCAAAGCAAGAAAGTGTTGAAGTGCTGAGGTAGTGTGCCAGGGAGTAACGACGTCTGACTGGCACTGAAGCTACAAAGGAGAGGAATAAGGATATAAAGGAGGTGAAGTCTGAGAAAAGATGGAGCCACTGATGGATTCTAAGTGCCTGTGAGGTCAAAGGAGTACTGGAGTTGGGTATTAGAGGCAGTGAAAAGGAAAAGGATCTCTCCTTTTGCAGATCACAAGAAAGATAAAATGACCAGAGCTAAACAACTTTTACAGCACTATCCACTGTAAAAGTTGTTTGAGAAAGAATAAAATGTAGCCAGCCTTCAGAGCATATGCATCTTTATTTTATTTATTGAGACAGAGTCTCACTCTGTCGCCCAGGCTGGAGTGCAGTGGCACAGTCTCAATTCACTGCAACCTCCGCCTCTGGGGTTCAAGCAATTCTCCTGCCTCAGCCTCCTGAGTAGCTGGGATTACAGGCACCCACCACCACAAGCGGCTAATTTTTATACTTTTAGTAGAGATGGTGTTTCAGCATGTTGGCCAGGCTGGTCTTGAACTCCTGACCTCAGGTGATCTGCCTGCCTCGGCCTCCCAAAGTGCTGGGATTACAGGTGTGAGCCACCGCACCCAGCCCAGAGCGTATGCATCTTTAAAAAGTTGTCTTCAGCCAGGCACGGTGGCTCACGCCTGTAATCCTGGGACTTACGGAGGCAGAGGCGGGCGGATCACCTGAGGTCAGGAGTTCGAGACCAGTCTGACTAGCATGGTGAAACCCCGTCTCTACTAAAATAAGAAAATTAGCCAGGCGTGGTGGTGCATACCTGTAATCCTGGCTACTTGGGAGGCTGAGGCAGGAGAATCGCTTGAACCCGGGAATGCGGAGATTGCAGTGAGCAGAGATCACACCATTGCACTCAGCCTGGGCAACAAGAGTGAAACTCCGTCTCAAACAAAACAAACAAACAAAAAGTTGTCTTCAAGAGCATAATCAAAGATACTTTTTAACAAAACTTCTTAATGTTTTGTTTCCATGTCTTGTCATAGAACATGGTACAGACAAATATTAGAATACACTCAAGGGATCACTTGATTTTAACTACAGAAACTTTCTGGTGAATCATGAGCACTGTCTTGTTTCCAGCTGCTGAAGTATATGGACACCAGACAAGAGCACAGCGCTGTCACTCAAAGCCAGGAGTAATATGGCTGTTACCATGAGGACTACTTAGCAGAAGATAAGCATCTCATTATGTCTACAGTGAACTAAACTATTGTTGCCAATGGTATATGGATTAGGACTGACTGCCACTGCCCATCTGCTTATAGCTTAGAATCTGGTGAATGCAAACAACTGTTTTGGGGGGACTTCTGGCCCTTCCTTGGGCTCTGCTATCCTGGAAATGGACAGGCTTCTACAGGGGTTCAATGGTAGCCCCGAATAGTTAGGTGTACGTCTTAACCCCCAGACCCTGTGGCTCTGACCTTATTTGGAAGGTCTTTGCTTCTGTAATTAAGTGAAGGATCTTGATATGAGATCATCCTGGATTTAGAGTGGGCCGAATACAGTGACAAGCATCCAGAGAATATGGGGACACAGAGAAGGCCACGTGAAGACACAAGCAGAGAATGAAGCAATGCAACTGCAAGCCAAGGAAAGTCCAGGACTGCCACGCAGCCACCGAAAGCTGAAAGAGGCAAGGAAGGATCCCATGCTAGAGGCTCTGGGGGGAATGGAGCCCCACAACATCTTGATTTCAGATACCTGGCTTCCTGCACTGTGCAAGAATACAGTTAGGGGTACTTTATTCTGACTACTCCATAAACTTAAGCACTGTGCAAGAATACAGTTAGGGGTACTTTATTCTGACTACTCCATAAACTTAAGCTCTAATTCTCGCTCAGCTTCTGAGCTTTAACAAACAGTCCGTGCAACTTCTACCATTCCCCGTCTTTACCAAAAAGGAAGCATTTACTCAAAGCCCACCTCCTGCAACAGCTCTAGATGCCGCTTTCCCCCTGCACACAAGGAGTCTGCTCCTCCAGGTCCCCATTTCCTCCTTCTCATGCTCCCCTCTCTCCTGGGCCATTCCCAGAAGGATGCAAACATGCTCTCATATTCACCCACGTGAAAAACACCCTCATCCCCCTCTACCCTACTCCTATTTTTCTGGTCACCATCACAACAAAACTTCTTAAAAAGAGTTGTCTATACCCAATCTCCACTCCCTCACCTTCCACTCACTCCAATCTGGCTTCTGTCCCCATCACCTCTAATTCAGTTTACTATGTGACAGGTAGGGTTTTTGCTAGTTTTAGACATAATGGATCTTGCTATTCCTGGGCTTTAAAGCCTTCACCAGAGGATGACCAACTGCCTACATGTAATTGCCACTTGACCCTTCAAACCTCAAAGAAACAGAAGTACAGACATATGAAAGGGAAGAAATTTCTAACAGAGGCAATAGCAGGAGAGGACCTCTGAACGGATAAGATACACTCAGCAAATTTCTAGATGCTGGAAGTAGGCAGGAACATGTTGACTAATGGAACAGACAGGAATGTACTACAAGAGAGCTATAGAGCAGATGAGAGCCTGTATACCTGTCAGAGCCCCAAAGCAGCTCTCAGACCAGACCAGACCAGACCAGACGGCAGGAGGGGCAAGCAGTGCTGTCATGTGCGCAACACCTGGGGGCTGCTGACTGCCAGATCCCGACCCACAAGCTTTGGGGCAGGGCACCTTCGATAAGCTCCCAGGTGAGGCTGATGCTGTTGGGGCTGGTGAACAGAGCAAACCTGGAGTGGCAAGGTGCCACTTCTTCCCTCAGGCAAGAAATCAAAGGGTCTTTTCTAAATCAATAGCTAGAACCTTCCCTTCCCCGGCCCCCCCCACCCCCACCCAAAGGCTCCTGATGGGGCTGGCAGCAGCCCAGGTGATGCCTACCTTTTCCCAGCCTCTGAGGGTCCATGGGGCAAGAGCTGACCCCTGCCTCGCCTCCACAGAACTTCTCCAAACCACCCTTCAGAGAGAGACCCCGCAGGCAACGGGCCATTCCACCACAGCAGAGAAGGGGCAGCGCGGCAGCTACCCAGGTCCTCTCCCCATCCCCGGTGGCTCAAGAACCAGCCCCATGGAAGAGAGACCAAGTCTGTCCTTAGAGGAAACAAATAATATTCTCAGATAAATCTTAGAATATAGAAGTCATAAAATCAGAACAGAAACACCCATAAACAAGAAATAAACAGATGATAAAAGAAAAGTATCAGGCAGGGCATGGTGGCTCATGTCTGGTGACACCACACCAGGCGTGGTGGCCCAGCACTTTGGGGGGCAGAGGTGGGAGGATCACTTGAGCCCAGGAGTTCGAGACCAGCCTAGACAACACAGAGACACCAGCCCATGTCTACAAAAAATTTAAAAATTAGCCAGGCATAGTGGCACGTGCTTGTAGTCCTAGCTACTCAGGAGGCTGAGGCAGGAAGACCACTTGAGCCCAGGAGTTCGAGGCTGCAGTGAGCTATGTATGACGGCACCACTGCACTCCAGCCTAGGTGACACAGTGAGACTCTGTCTCAAAAAAAAAAAAAAAAAAGTATCCATTAAAATATTTTCACCCTTTAAAAATCAGGTTGTCTTTTTATTACTGAGTTGTAGGAATTCTTCTGAATACAAATCCTTTGTCAGATATATGACTTTCTATTTTTTCTATGACTGGTCTCAACTACTTTCTTGGTGGACTTGTCTTTTCATTTTCTTTGAGACAGGGTCTCACTCAGTCACCCAGGCTGGGGTGCGGTGGTGCGACCTCAGCTCACTGCAGCCTTGACCTCCTTGGGATCAAGCAATCCTCCTGCCTCTGCTTCCTGAGTAGTTGGGACTATGGACTACAGGTGCATGCCACCATGGTTGGCTAATTTTTTGTATCTTTTGTAGAGACGGGATTTTGCTATGTTGCCCAGGCTGGTCTTGAACTCCTGAGCTCAAGCAATCCACCTGCCTTGTACTCCCAAAGTGCTGGGATTACAAGCATAAGCCACAGCTCTCAGCCTATTTTCTTTTTTCTTTTTTTTTTTTTTTAAGAGACACTGTCTCACTATATTGCCTATGTTGGCCTAGAACTCCTGGGCTCAAGTGGTCCTCCTGCCTCAGCCTCCCAAGTACCCAGTAGTGACTACAGGCAAGCCTCACCACACCCAGCTCTGTCTTTTCATTTTCTTAATGGTATCTTTTGAGGAACGAAAGTTTTAAATTTTAATGAAGTCCAATTTATTTTTTCTTTTAATAGTTATTGCTTCATGTATCCTAATAAATCTTTTTTTGGCCTGGCACGGTGGCTCACACCTGTAATCCCAGCACTTTGGGAGGCCGAGGCAGGCAGATCACTTGAGGTCAGGAGTTTGAGACCAGCCTGGCCAACACGGCAAAACCCTGCCTCTACTAAAAATACAAAAATTAGCCAGGCATGGTGGCGCATACCTGTAATCCCAGCTACTTGGAAGGCTGAGGCATGGGAATCGCTTGAACCCGGGAGGCAGAGGTTGCAGTGAGCTGAGATCGCACCACTGCACTCCAGCCTGGGCAACAGAGTGAAACTGTGTTTTAAAAAAAAATCTCTTTGGACTGCACAGATATTCTCCTGTTTTCTTGCAGAAGCTTTATATTTTTAGCTTTTAAAACATTTAGGTCTATAATCTCTCATGAATTAATTTTTATGTATGGTGTGAGGTAGTGTCATGGGTTGGACTATGTCCCCCAAAAAAGATATGTTGAAGTCCTAACCCTCAGTACCTCACACTGAGGCCTTAGTTGGAAACAGCATTGTTGCAGGTGTAATTAGTTAAGATGAGGTCACACTGGAGTAGGGCGGGCCCCAATCCAATATTACTGTTGTTCTTACAAGAAGTAGGCCATGTAAAGACATACATGGAGAATGCTGTGTGATGAGGAAGAGATATTGATGTAATGCAGCTGCAAATCAAAGAATGCCAAAGGTTGCCAACCACTGGAAGCTAGGAGGAGGCAAGGAAGGACTCCCCTACAGGTTTCACAGAGACCATGGCCCTGCTGACAGTTGGTTTTGGACTTCTAGACTCTGGAATTATGAGACAGCAAATTTCTGTGGTTTTGTTTTGAGACGGAGTCTCACTCTGTCACCCAGGCTGGAGTGCAGTGGTTCAATCTTGGCTCAGTGCAACCTCCCAGGTTCAAGCAATTCTCCTGCCTCAGCCTCCTGGCTAGCTGGGATTATATGTGTGCACCACCACACCTGACTAAGTTTTTTGTATTTTTAGTAGAGACAAAGTTTCACCATGTTGGCCAGGCTAGTCTTGAACTCCTGACCTCAGGTGATCTGCCCGACTCGGCCTCCCAAAGGCCGGGATTACAGGCGTCAGCCACTGCACCCAGCCAAATTTCTGTGGTTTTAAGCCACCTAGTTTGTGGCAACTCTAAGAAACTAATATTTACCGTAAGGTCAAGGTTCATTTTTGTCTGGTATGGATGTCATTTGCTATCATCCAGCACCATGTGCTAAAAGACTTTCCTTTCCCGCACCGGACTGTTCTGGTGCCTCTGTTAAAAATCAAGTGACTATAAAGTCACATCACATAAGCCCCTTAATTTTGTTCTCTTTCAAGTTTACTTTGGATGTTCTAGGTCCTTTGCATTTCCATATACATTTTATTTATTTATTTATTTGAGGCAAAGTCTCATTCTGTCGCCCAGGCTGGCGTGCAGTGGCATGATCTTGGCTCACTGCAACCTCCACCTCCAGGTTCAAGTGATTCTCATGCCTCAGCCTCCCAAGTAGCTGGGATAACAGGTGTGTGCCACCACGTCTGGCTAATTTTTGTATTTTTTGTAGAGACAGGGTTTCGCCATGTTGGCCAGGCTGGTCTCAAATTCCTGACCTCAAGTAATCTGTCTGCCTTAGCCTCCCAAAGTGCTGGTTTACAGGCATTTTGTATATGGAAGCCACCGTGCCCAGTTTCCATATACATTTTAGAATCAGCTCATCAATTTCTACAAAAAAACCCCTGCAGTTATGACTGGGGTTATGAATCTACAGTTCAATGAAGGGAGAACTGACATTGTAAAGACACTTAGTCTTTCAGCTGATGAACATGGTACAACATTCCATTTATTTAGGTCCTTAATTTCTTTCAGCAACATTTTCAGTTTCAGCGTGTAAATCTTGTACATTTCTTATTAAATTATTCCTAATGATATTGCATTTGAAATTTCATTTCTGATTAGTTTTTGAATAATGATCTTGTACCCTGAGGCCCTGCTGAATTCACTTGTTAGTTCTAGCAGGTTCTGATAGTTTCTTTCACATTTTCTACATTACCTACAAATAGAAACAGTTTTACTTCCTTTAAATATTAACGCCTCTTACCTTTTTTCTTGCCTCATTATACTGGCTATGACCTCTAGTATAACGTTGAATAGAAGTGGTTAGAGTGGACATCTTTGCCTTTTTCCTGATTTTCGGGATAACATGTTCAATATTTCACAATTAAGTACAATCTATCTGTAGCTCTTTCATACATGCACTTCCTCTATTTCTAATCTGCTGAGTTTTTATCATGAAAGGGCACTGAATTTTGTCAGATGCTTTTTCTGTATTTGTTGAATAGACTATATGGTTTTTCTCCTTTATTATCTTTTTTTTTTCTTTTTTTTTTTTTTGAGACTGGGTCTCACTGTTGCCCAGGCTGGAATGCATTGGCGTGATCTCAGCTTACTGCAACCTCCGTCTCTTGGTTTCAAGGATTCTCCTGCCTCAGCCTCCCGAATAGCTGGGACTAAAGGTGAGTGCCACCATGCCCGGCTAATTTTTCTATTTTTAGTAAAGACAGGATTTCACTATGTTGGCCAGGCTGGTCTCGAACTCCTGGCCTCAAGTGATCTGTCCACCTCGGCTTCTGAAAGTGCTGGGATTACAGGTGTGAGCCACCGCACCCGGCCTCCTTTATTATCTTAATGTGGTGAATTACACCAACTGATTTTTGAATGTTGAAGCACACTCGTGTTTCTGCAAAAAGCCTCTTGGTTGTAATATGCAGGCACACCTCATTTGATTGTGCTTTGCTTTACTGTACTTCGCAGATACTGAGTTTTTAACAAATTGAAGGTGTGTGGCAACCCTGCATCAAGCGTTTACCAGTGCCATTTTTCCAATAGCATGTGCTTACTTCATGTCTCTGTCACATTTTGGTAATTCTCACAATGTTTCAAATTTCTCATTATTATATTTGTTACGGTGATCTGTGATCAATGCTCTCTGATGTTACTACTATCATCATTTTGAGACACCACAAACTGCACCCATAAAAGATGGCAAACTTGGCCGGGCGCAGTGGCTCACGTCTATAATCCCAGCACTTTGGGAGGCTGAGCCGGGCAGATCACCTGAGGTCAGGAGTTGAAGACCAGCCTGGCCAGCATGGTGAAACCCCGTCTCTACTAAAAATACAAAAAAACAAGCTGGGCGTGGTGGCACATGCCTGTAGTCCCAGCTACTCGGGAGGCTGAGGCAGGAGAATCGCTTGAATCCAGGAGGCAGAGACTGCAGTGAGCCGAGATTGCGTCACTGCACTCCAGCCTGGGTGATGGAGTGAGACTTTGTCTCAAAAAATAAAAAAAATAAAAAAGGTGGCAAACTTGGTCAGGCGCAGTGGCTTACGCCTGTAATCCCTGCACTTTGGGAGGCCGAGGCGGGTGGATCACTTGAGGTCAGGAATTCGAGACCAGCCTGGCCAACATGGCAAACCCTGTCTCTACTAAAAAATATAAAAATTAGCTGGGTATGGTGGCGCACGCTTGTAATATCAGCTACTCGGGAGGTTGAGGCAGGAGAATTGCTTGAGCCCGGGAGGCAGAGGTTGCAGTGAACTGAGATCACGCCACTGCATGCCAGCCTGGGTGACAGAGCAAGACTGTCTCAAAAAAAAAAAAAAAAAGAAAAAAAAAAGATGGCAAACTTAAGCGATAAATGTGTATATTCTGACTACTCCACCAATCAGCTGTTCCCCCATCTCTCTCTCTCTCCTCGGGCCTCCCTATTCCCTTGGACACGACAATACTGAAATTAGGCCAGTTAATAACCCTACAATGGCCTCTAAGCATTCAAGTAAAAGGAAGAGTCATATGTCTTTCTCTTTAAACCAAAAACCAAATGATCAGGCTTAGTGAGGAAGGCATGTTGAAAGCCGAGAGGCCAAACGCTAGGCCTCTTGTACCAAAGTTAGCCAAGTTGTGAATCAAAGTTCTTGAAGGAAACTAAAAGTGCTACTCCAGTGAACACACAAATGATATGAAAGTGAAATAGCCTTATTACTAATAAACGTCAAGAAAGTTTTAATGGTCTGGATAAAAGATCAAATCAAACACAACATTTCCTTAAGGCAAAGCCTAATCTAGTGCAAGGCCCTAACTCTCTTCAATTCTACGAAGGCTGAGAGAGGTGAGGAAGCTGCAAAGTGTATTGTTTAATTTTTAAATATTTGGGGCTTTCTCTGGGTCTTCCATTATTTCTTTTTTTTCCCCCACTCACTCTGTTGTCCAGGTAGGAGTACAGGGGCACAATCACAGCTCACTGCAGCTTCAAACTCTTAGGTTCAAGCAGTCCTTCCACCTCAGCTTCCTGAGTAGCTGGGACTACAGGCGAGCGCCGCCATGCCCAGCTATTTATCGTAATATTGGTATTATAATTTTGTAATTTTATGTCTATTACAAGATAAAGCAAATAAGTAACTATGTTAATATTAGTAAGACCCAACATTTTCAGTGTAAAGAAAAGATATATACAGATCAAATAAAAGTTGGCCAGGCACGGTGGCTCACACCTGTAATCCCAGCACTTTGGGAAGTCGAGATGGGAGGATCACTTGAGGCCAGGAGTTCGAGACCAGCCTGGGCAATGCAACGAGACCCCCACCTCTACAAAAAATTTTTAAAAATTAGCTGGGCATGGTGATATGCACCTGTAGTCCTAGCTACTCGGGAGGCTGAGGGAGGAGGATTGTTTGAAGCCTAGGCATTTGAAGCTGCAGTGAATTAGGATTGCACCACTGCACCACTCCAGCCTGGGCAACAGAGCCGAGACCCTGCCTCAAAAAAAAAAAAAAAAAAAAAAGTTAAAGAAGAACCCTGTAATGTTAAATTGCCATAGAAGACATCATTATTTATTCATGACTTAAAAAAAATTGAAGGCACAGTGGCTCACATCTGTAATCCCAGCACTTTGGTTTATTTTTCTTTTGTGAAAATCTTTACCAGCAGTTTGCCCTGACAGATGTAATCCCAGCACTTTGGGAGGCTGAGGTGGGAGGATCGCTTGAGCTCAGTTCGAAACCAGCTTGGGCAACATAGTGAGACCTTGTCTCTACAAAAAAATTAAAAATAAAAAATAAAAACTGAATATATTTTCTAGCGATGTCCTCTGAAAGTGCCTAGATATAATGTTACCCCAGTAAGAATCAGCACATTTAGCATCCACATGTTGGATTCTAAATACCGTTGCCACTAAAAGGAACCAGAGGTCCTTGGAATCAGTTCTAGGACAGGAAAAGCACATATTGGGATGGAATATCTTGTGCCAGAAAACAAGAAATTGCTCAAAGACTAATTAATGAGGGTATGCCAGGAGAATATAGGAACCAACATGAATGGACTCTTGTTGACCCAATTTGAATTGTAAAACAATTAATTAATACATAAATCTCTATGAGTCCATATTGACATGAAAGAGAAAAGGAAACACAACAGCAAATATTTTGCCACCATCTGAGGTGCTTATTCTACCAACTCCTTACTCTGAAACGTAATAAAGGCAAAGATTAAGCATCTATACTGTCTTTTTAGGAGGAAATATAATGCCTCCTTATTTGATGAGGGAAAATTCATTATAGAGAAATGACAGTACTAAATGTAGAAGAGGTGACAATTAAAAAAACTATCATTTTGCAACCCCCAATGTAATAATGGTTTCAGGCAAGGATCAATGAATGCTAAAATCATTATGCAAATGGCTGTTGGGCAACAGGATATTTGTATGGTGCCAAAGCATCACATCACAGATTATATATCAATTACCACAGGAAAACTGTATGTCTACAATGGGGAGATTTGGCAGTCACCTCCTTCTTTAATCAAGTGTAAAACATAGCATCACAAACCACAGGGTAACTAGCCATTAAGTGCCTGGTGAGCTGATGCTATATGAAGTACACAGTACTGCCTATGAAATATTCTTGCCCAAAATGTTTAACCTGAACATGCCTGTAGACCTAACTTCTTGTTTACAAGTAATATATATGGACAAACAAGTTAAATTATATCACAAGAAAAGACAGACATCTAAAATGTGGGCCAGCTAGTCGTGGTGGCACAAGCCTGTAGTCCCAGCTACTTGGGAGGCTGAGGCAGGAGAATCACTTGAACCTGGAAGGCGGAGGTTGCAGTGAGCGGAGATCACACCACTGCACTCCAGCCGGGGAGACAGCGAGACTCTGTCTCAAAATAAAATAAATAAATAAATAAATAAATAAGAGACAAAGGAAGCATATTCAAATGCAATGTATAAATCTTAATTGCTTTGGAGCCCCTCAACAGCGATAAGAGACATTTGGAGGAAATCTGAATTTAAAGTGGGTGCCTGATAACATTAGAGAATTATTGTTAACTTTTAAAGATGTGATCAGGGTATTGTGCTTATATTGGAAAATGTCCTTATTTTTAGGAGATGTATACTGAAGTACTTAGGGGTGAAATGTCGTGACATCTGTGAGTTCCTTTTAAATGGTAAGCAAAAAAGGTATAAAAATGCACCCTATCTATACAGACCAGGAAAATATGCCAAAATGTTAACAATTGTCTAATCTAGGCAGTAGGCACACACAGGCTTCACAGTAAGTTTAAAGAAAAAACAAAAAAAGGTTTGGCTGAAATAAAGAATTTAACAGAAGGGATAGAAAATAAAGTCAGGAGGCTGGGTGCGGTGGCTCACACCACTTTGGAAGGCTGAGGCGGGCGGATCACTTGAAGTCAGGAGTTCGAGACCAGCCTGGCAACATGGTGAAACTCCATCTCTACTAAAAATACAAAAATTAGCCGGGCGTGGTGGTGCAGGTCTGTAATCCCAGCTACCTGGGAGGCAGAGGCAGAAGAATTGCTTGAACCTGGAAGGCGGAGGTTGCAGTGAGCCGAGATCAGGCTACTGCACTCCAGCCTGGGCAACAGAGCAAGACTCTGCCTCAAAAAAAAAAAAAAAAAGAAAAAGAAAAGAAATGCAGGAGATCTTCCAAAATTCAGAGCACACCCCATCGCCCAATAAATGAAAAATATGAGAGAAGACAGAGGACCAATATAAGAGGTCCAAAGTTAAACAGTAGTCCCCATAGAGAAAATGAAAGGATGTAAATTAGTAATTTTTTTTAAAAAAAAAAGTTGACAAAAGTATTCAGATTGAATGACCACAGCACCAGTGAACAAGACACAACTCTAGACACATTCTCATGAGATTTCAGGACACTAAAAATAAAGAGACAAAATCCTAAAAACTTCCAGGGAAGGAAGAGAAAAGAAGGGCACCTACAAAAGAACCATAATAAGATTGGCATCAGGCATTTGTTGCATTTGTTACTCTGCATACTAGAAGAGATGCTTCCAAAGTTAGGAGAAAAAATGATTTTCAACGTGGAACCCTATACTCAGCCCATCAAGTGTAAGAGTAGAAGAAAGGTATTTCAGGCATGCAGTGACTCAGAAGACCTATCTGTTACAATGCTTTTGGTTACAAGTAACAGAAAAGAAAACTGAAGCTGGCTCATTCAGTAAGAAAGTCCATCCTATCTGAGTCCCTAGCTCAGGCAGGACAGGCCCCAGCCACAGTGCAATCACCAGCTAAGCAACGGCATCAAGACCCAGGCTCTTCACGTTTCTCTGCTCCGCCTTCCTTGGTGAGCAGGCTTTATCCTCAGGCTTTGTCCCTCAGTCTGAGGTTACAGAAGAGCCCCCAGCAACACCTTTCTCATTGACTCCAGTGAGAGAAAAAGAGAAAGTCTTCCCTGAACGTGCCATCGAAGTCCTTCCCTTCAGTCTGAGTGAACCAACTTAGATCGTATGTCCATCCTTGACCAGTAACAGTTGCCAAAGGAATGCAATGTGTGGAATGACTTAAGGATCCTTTCTGAAGTTGGGAATAAGGTAGAAAGGTGAATAGTATCAGGATTCTGTTAGGAATGGGCAAAGAAGAAATGGATATGGGGTAGGTGACAATGGTATCCACTACAGTTTACTCCCCATGCACTCTATCTGAGCACATTATTTAAGGATGCAGTCCAGAAAACGAGGGAGTAAACCACGTAAAAGGAAGATATGGGTTCTAAGACACAGGGGCTCCAACCCAAGAGCCCAGTGAAGAGAAGGTCCAGGTACAGCTGTATATGCAACCTTAAATCAAAGAGCAGATACTTGCCCAGATTGCAGAAGGGCAGAGGCCTTCCAAGAGAAAGGTCTTCAGTGGGGAAAAAGTCGAATCGTACGAAGTAAACAGCACTGCTAATAGCATTTTACAACATAATCAAGGAGGAATAGTAAACAAAATAAAAAGGCAACTAGAAATGGTGGGCAAAACAAAGAGCTATATAAGCAAGCCAAGGTTTGAATATGAAGCAGATTAAATTCTAGCAAGGATTTTAAGCAGGTGACAGAGTCTAAGAAAAGGGAATCCATTTGACCTTGATTGGTCATTCTCCTTTGAGTGGTCCAGACCTGTAAAGAAGGAAATGTAATCCTGGCACATTCATTATTTGGTCTCGCCAAGAACAATACTCACATGTGTAATAATGTAAATAATGTTATTTTCAACTTTAGAATTAACCTACAACTTGGCTGTGGTTGCAGGGCAGAACACACATGTTAACAAATGCAAGAAGGGGTATGATCACGTATAGCTTTTAGGACGCAAAAGTTGAGGGAAAGTAGAAGGAAAAGTAGGGTTATTGATATCCTTATCTTAAACAGAGGGGAACTGATATATGGACTAAAATATTGTTTAAAATTTACAGAGAAACGTGGGCCAGGCACGGTAGCTCACACCTGTAATCCCAGCACTTTGGGAGGCCGAGGCAGGCAGATCACCTGAGGTCAGGAGTTTAAGACCAGCCTGGCCAACACGGTGAAACCCCGCCTCTACTAAAAATACAAAAATTAGCCCAGTGCGCCTGTAATCCCAGCTACTCGGGAGGCTGAGGCACGAGAATCGCTTGAACCCGGGAGGCAGAGGTTTCAGTGAGCCGAGATCACATCACTGCACTCCAGCCTGGGCGACAGAGTGAGACTCCGTCTCAAAAAAAAAATTACAGAGAAATGTGAATATGAATTTCAACATGGGGAGGTAACATAAGCTAAGTCATCCTCTTTCATTTCAGGGAGTTAATACAGTTCCCTAAAGTTGGCAAATCAAGAAAGATGTATAAGCATATGATTTAATTTTGAAGGTAATCATCAAAGGAACTAAAATCAGAAACAGTTAAAAGCTGACATGTCTGATGTCTGAGTCAGGGAAGGGAAGGAGAAGGGGTAGACTGCTGTTTTTATGGTGACCTCTTTTGTTATATCTAACTTGTTGCCAAGTAGTTGCAATATTCTGATAAAAATTCAAAACCCAAACAACCTTACCCTTCATGTTTTCTATCGCTCTGATGTTAACATTCAAAATCCTGCATGATCCAGCCCTTGTTGACCTCTCTGATGGCCCGGCCCCTTTGCCACTCTCCCCTAACCCCTCATTCAGCTCCTGCCACACAGGAGGACTAAGCTCTTGCCAGACTGAGGGCCTTCACACGTGCTCTTCTCCATCTGGAAAGCCTTCTTCCACTCTGCACCTTGCCCACTTCTGTTCAACCCTCGGTTCCCTGCGTCGGCATTGCCTCCTTGGAGAAGACTTCCTTAACCCTCCCAAGGCTGAGCTGTTCCCCCATTGTAGTCATGAGTCGCTCAACAACAGGGATATGTTCTGAGAAATGTGTCATTGGGCGATTTATTTGTGCTAACATCAGAGAGTGTTCTTACACAAATCTAGATGGTGTAGCCTACTACACACCTAGGCTATATGGTATATAGCCTATTGCTCCTGGGCTATAAAACTGTACAGCATGGTACTATACTGAATACTGTAGATCACTGAACGCAATGGTAAGTATTTGTGTATCTAAACATAGAAAAGGTACCGTAAAAATATGGCATTCTAATCTTATGGGACCACCACTGTATGTGTGCTCTGTTGTCGGTTGAAACGTTGTGCAGCAAATGACTGTAGAGGATTGTAGTGGCTCCCACCTCCATACTTGTCCTTCTGAACACTTAAGTACTTGTACAATTATCTAAGATCTGTCTCTGCCGCTAAAGTCAAGCTCCATGAGGACAGGTACCAAATCTGTCTAGGTTACCCCATCCCTGCCTAACACAGGGCCTGAGGTACTATAGATACCTTACTTACTCAACTGTGGAATGAATCGATGGACTATAGCCTGATGTACTGCAAATCCTTCAGCATGGAGCAGGAATGGAACTTGGTGTTTAAACTAAACTATAATGGCTAGATGAAAAAGAGACTAAATGTGAAATAATTCCATCATTTAGAATTGAGTGTTGGTATAACAAACAGACCCATGAAATATGTAGCGTTTCACAAGGATATCAGTGAGGAAGTTGTTCAATATGTCATCCAAAGTCCCGTTGCATAATGATACTTGCACACGCATGCTTATAGCAGCACAATTCACAATTACAAAAATACAGAACCAGCCCAAATGCCCATCAATCAGAAAGTGAATAGAGAAATTGTGGCATATATATACAAAGGAATACTACTCAGCCATAAAAAGGAATGACTTAATGGCATTCACAGCAACTTGGATGGAACTAGAGACTATTATTCTAAGTGAAGTAACTCAGGAATGGAAAACCAAACACTGTATGTTCTCACTCATAAGTGGGAGCTAAGCTATGAGGATGCAAAGGCATCAGAATGATACAATGGACTTTGGGGACTTGAGGGAAAGGGTGGGAGGGGGTGAGGGATAAAAGACTACAAATTGGGTTCAGTGTAAACTGCTCGGGTGATGGGTGCACCAAAATCTCAGAAATCACCACTAAAGAACTTATGTCACCAAATACCACCTGTTCCCCTAAAACCTATGGAAATAAAAAATTAAGAAAATAAATAAAATTTTAAAAGAAAGGTCATCCCTACACTTCAAGCTATAAAATAATTCTACCTAAAACAAACAAACAAACAAAAAAAACCAAAAAAAACCACAAAGTCCTGTTGCGTACCTCTGAGAGGTGTTTTGTGGCTTGGACTAGCATACTGGCAGTGCAGATGCTGAGAAGCGGTTGGCCTAACAGGACTTACCGACAGATCAGGGATGATGAGAGAAAGAGCAGAATCAGGGCGGGCGCAGTGGCTCACGCCTGTAATCCCAGCACTTTTGGAGGCTGAGGTGGGCGGATCACAAGGTCAGGAGTTCGGGACCAGCCTGGCCAACATGGTGAAACCCCATCTCTACTAAAAATACAAAAAATTAGCCAGGCCCAGCTACTCAAGAGGTTGGGGCAGAAGAATTGCTCGAACCCGGGAGGCGGAGGTTGCAGTGAGCCAAGATTGCACCACTGCACTCCAGCCTGGGTGATGAGAATGAGACTCCGTATCAAAAAAAAAAAAGAAAGAGCAGAATCAAGGATGACTCCTAGAATTTTGGACTGAGTAACTGGTGGATGTTGATATTGTTTACTGAAATAGAGACAACATGAGGAACAGGTTTGAAGGGGGAAAAAATCAAGACTGGGACTTGTTAAATTTGAGATACTTATGAGCAACTCAAGTAAATGCTGACGAGGCCATCAAATTTGGAGCTCAAGAGAGAGGTTTGAAATGCAGAAACAGAGTTGTAGCCATCAGCAGGCAGACATATCATCATTCAGAGTCATGAAAATACAGAAATAATGGAAATGCCTCTTAATTAAATTAAGGCATAGACATACAACGAAATGTTATGTGGTTACTAAAAATGATGGTAGAAAAACATTATCCAGACGTTATCTTTATCTGTAGATGACAGATTTATGGACAATTTTTACTTTTCATCTTTGCATATTTTCTGAAAATTTTTTGTCCATTGAACATGTATTACTTTCATAATAAGAAAATGCAGGCCGAGCACAGTGGCTCATGACTGTAATCCCAGCACTTTGGGAGGCCAAGGCAGGAAGATCACTTGAGGCCAGCAGTTTGAGGCCAGCCTGGGCAACATAGTGAAATCCCATTTCTGCAAAAAAATTTTTAAAAATTAGCCAGGCGTGGTGACATGTGCCTGTAGTCTTAGCTATCTTGGAGGCTGAGGTAGGAGGAATACTTGAAACTGGAGGTGGAGGCTGTAGTGAGCTGTGACATCACTGCACTCCAGCCTGAGCAACAGAGCAGGAGCCTGTCTCAAAACAAAAACAAAAACAAAGAAAGAAAATGCAAGTAAGTTATTTTCATTTTAGGGAAAAGTGAAGATATACGTCTATTTTTATGGATATGGATATTTACAACATTTTGTTGAGGAAAGGCGGCAAGTTACAAAAGTACATATATGATCTCATTCATCTAAAACAATATGTGGGCCAGGCACAGAGGTGCATACTTGTAATCCCGGCACTTTGGGAGGCTGAGGCGGAAGGATCGTTTGAGCAAAGGAGTTTGAGACCAGTCTGGGCAACATGGCGAAACTCCGTCTCTACAAAAAAAATACAAAAATTAGCTGGGCATGGTAGCAGACACCTGTAGTCCCACCTACGTGGGAGGATCACTTGCACCCAAGAGGTGGAAGCTGTAGTGAGCTGTGATCGCACCACTGCACTCCAGCTTGGGTGACAGACCTTGTCTCAAAACAACAACAACATGTGTACATGCTTACAGGCAAATAAGAAAGACTCTAGAAGGATGTTTAAAATGCCAACAGCAGGCCCGGCACGGTGGCTCATGCCTGTAAATCTCAGCACTTTGGGAGGCCGAGGTGGGTGGATCACAAGGTCAAGAGATGAAGACCATCCTGGCCAACATGGCGAAACCCTATCTCTACTAAAAATACAAAAATTAGCTGGGTATGGTGGCGCGCGCCTGTAGTCCCAGCTACTCGGGAGGCTGAGGCAGGAGAATCGCTTGAACCAGAGAGGCAGAGGTTGCAGTGAGCTGAGATCGCATCACTGCACTCCACCCTGGCGACAGAGTGAGACTCTGTCTCAAAAAAAATAAATAAATAAGTAATAAAATAAAATGCCAACAGCCAAAATAACTTTTAGGCTATTATGCACCAACAAATTTATGTGATATCGAGAAGTGTTAAACAGTTTTAGTTGCATTACACTTTGCATAATATACACAAAACACTAAACATGTTAATAAATGTTTGATATAATAAGATGACCTAAGTTTAAGTGTAATTTTGACTCCTTTTACTGTACCTGTGTTTTCCCCCACTAACTGACTAATCAAGTGCTCACTGGTTTTTAAGAGATGGGGTCTTGCTCTGTTGCCCAGGCTGGCCTCAAACTCCTGGGCTCAAGTGATTTTCCCACCTCAGCCTCCCAAGTAGGTGGAACTACAGGTGTGCATCACCATACCTGGCTTAAGGTCTGTTTTTATACTTGTAGCCACATGGTACAAAGTACAGAACAGGTGTTCTTAACCTTTTTCTGCCATGGACCCTTTTGGCCTTCTGGAACCCTCCTCAGAAGAATGTTTTGAAATGTGTAAAATGCACAGAAATTGATTAACAACATATTTCAAGAGTTGGTGCTCAAATAATATGTGCTTCTTCAGTAAATCATTAAATAACCAGATCTAGAGAGGGCTCTAATAATTACCCTAAGTTTGAAGCAGTGATGAACATATATATTTCAAAATATCTGTAACAACTATAATATGATATGAAAGTATCTTTGATCTCTACTGGTGACAGTCACTGCTGAAATACTACCATGGTCTGTTGCTTACAATTGTCACTGAAGAAAATGTGGAGTTTTTTTTTTTTTTTTTTTTTTTTTGAGACGGAGTCTCGCTCTGTCGCCCAGGCTGGAGTGCAATGGCGTGATCTTGGCTCACTGCAACCTCTACCTTCCGGGTTCAAGTGATTCTCCTGCCTCAGCCTCCGGAATAGCTGGGATTACAGGTGCCCACCACCATGCCCAGCTGATTTTTGTATTTTT
Organism: Pongo pygmaeus; assembly: GCF_028885625.2. Classification (NCBI taxonomy): domain Eukaryota; kingdom Metazoa; phylum Chordata; class Mammalia; order Primates; family Hominidae; genus Pongo; species Pongo pygmaeus. The sequence continues at coordinate 159,041,360 of NC_072396.2, forward strand.
AGTAGAGGCGGGATTTCACCATGTTGGTCAGGCTGGTCTCAAACTCCTGACCTCAGGTGATCTGCCTGCCTCAGCCTCTCAAAGTGCTGGGATTACAGGCATGAGCCACCACACCTGGCTGGATTTTTTTTTTTTTTTAAAAGACAGGGTCTTGCCATGTTGCCCAGGCTGGTCTCAAACTCCTGGTCTCAAGTGATCTGCCCTCCACGGCCTTCCAAAGCACTGGGATTACAGGCACGAGCCACCATGCCCGGCTAAAAATCTGGGTTTTCAGAGACATTAGTGAAAATAAAGACCGAATGTTTTTCCCATCCAAGGTCACAGACCCTGCTGAATTCTCAACCGAAGTTGGAGGCCTTGGTCTAGAAAGATCATACCAAATACTAACAGCAGTTTTTTGTTTTTTTTTTTTTTTGGATAGTGGAATTGCCAGAGTGATTCTACTTTGTTTTATGATATTTTTGTAGAGATAGGGTCTCAATACGTTGCTTAGGCTGTTCTTGAACTCCTGGGCTCAAAAGATCCTCCCACCTTGGCCTCCCAAAGTGCTGGGATTACAGGCGTGAGCCACGGCATGCCTGGCCTAATTTTTTATCTTTGTACCTATACGCATTTTCAAAGTTTTCTACAATGATGTTTTACAATTAAAATTTATAAGAGCTTAATAAATACTATGTATTTCTTTGTCTTAAACAACCTGGAAGGATGACTAGGAAATTTTATACAACTGATTACAGATGTTCAACCTTCTATAACTACTTAAGTGTTATGATGACTCTAATCATTCCCATGTTCTTATGAGCCAAGAAAAAAACTCACTAGAATTATTTATTCTGGAGTTAAAAAGAACAAAAAAACAAACTGTCACAACTGCAGACATTTGTCTATTTTTTTGCCAAGTGTAATTCCGAAAACAGCTGAAAATATTAGAACAAATTAGTACTTAATATGGACTAATACCTTCTGCTGTTTACAAAAAACACAAAACCCAGAAGCACACGGAACTTGTATTTTAAAAATAAGTTACTGTGTATAGAAAGACTTAAAATACAACTTATCAAAGTAATGCCAAAACTTACATACCACCAAACAAAGTGCTTTAATGCTTTTTTTATTTTTATTTTTTTGAGACAGTCTCGCTCTGTCGCCTAGGCTAGAGTGCGGTGGCTCAATCTCTGCTCACTGCAACCCTCCACCTCCTGGGTTCAAGCAATTCTCCTGCCTCAGCCTCCCGAGTAGCTGGGATTACAGGTGTGTGCCACCACGCCCGGCTAATTTTTGTATTTTTAGTAGAGATGGGGTTTCACTATATTGGCTAGGCTGGTCTTGAACTCCTGACCTCAAGTGATCCACCTGCCTCGGCCTTCTAAAGTGCTAGGAATATAGGCATGAGCCACCACACCCGGCCAAAAGTGCTTTAATGTTTTAAAAAATGAGTCATACATAGAAAGTAAGCACATGCTTGAAAGTGCTCAAGTTCAAGTTTTAGCAGCAATGTGGAATGTTGCAAAAGAGACAGGGACACAGGGAAATGTGCATATCTCAGAAGCCTACTTTGCTTTCTTTCAAATCTAAAAATAAAACCTTTGGACTGCCCTATTAATAAGTCTAGAAAATGGATGCTTTTTTTGTGGAAAGCTTTTGCAAACATGGAAATAAAAATATCTTCTTCTCGGTTAACAGGACTAAAGGATGTAAACATAAACCAGATGCCAATCCTTGTTTCTCTACAATCCCCTTCTCCCTCAAGGCTCTGGACAGGCTTCTATTGTAAAACTATTTCTATGGTACAAGCAGACATATCAAACGAATGAACATTGGTCTGCACGGAGCAACACAGACCAGGTTCAAAAGTCAAATGCTGAGTGAAAAGAGTAAGTTGTAGGATGTTCCATATAGTAGGATATCATCCAGTAAATTTGCAAAACACTTTATTCCATGTTGTCATGTGTAATACAACAAAAACCTTGCATGGGGAGTATCTCGGTGACCTTTAGGGGACAGGCTACCTTGGGGAGGCAGGGCAGACAGAGAGTGCAAACACAGGGCTGGGAATTCAGCTGAATCTGTCCTATTTGAGTTCCATAGCAAGAGGGCTGACAAGAATACAACCAACTGCTAACATTTCCTAAGTCTGGGTGAAAAGTACCCAAATAGCTACTACTTGAGCTGAGCATAGAGACCAGGAAGGAAGAGGGCAGGGGAAGACTACGGGAAGACAGGACCTTAGAATGACGCCAGGAATGGTGGAAGAGCTGACAGCATGGAGGAAGAGCTGGGAACAGGGCTTAGGGCCCACCTCCTGAGCCCAGGCTTGGGGAGTTACAGCAGTGCTGTCCACAGGGGCTCATCAGAGCGGACCTGGTACTTGACAAGACAGGAGTCAGCTTGCTCACACACTGTTTCCTTTACCATCAAAGTCTTATGTAAAAATAAAAAATCAAAAATCAGTAGAACTAGGCAGCGGCGCACTTTGTACCACAGCTGACTCCCATTCCATGCAAGCTCCTGACCTTCTCACAGCCCAGCACTTTCGTGCATTAGACAATGAACTGTGCTGGAGAAGATGATGCCTCTTCGCATGAGTCTCCCAGGTCTCCCAGGACAGAAGTGAAGGGAAAGAAGGTTCCATGAAGAGACCTGGAGTGGAGTGGGAGCCCCAGGGGCCCAGTGGATAGGGTGGGGTGGAAAAGGACAGCATAGATGGGCGGAGCACCTCACGCTGCCTTCTGGGGCCCAGGGAACATCTAAGAGTGTGATGGGACCTGGAAAGAAAGCTGAGCCTGGCCGGGCGCAGGGGCTCTCACCTGTAATCCCAGCACTTTGAGAGGCCAAGACGGGTGGATCACCTGAGGTCAGGAGTTCGAGGCCAACATGGTGAAACTCCGTCTCTACTAAAAATACAAAAATTAACCGGGCATGGTGGTGGGCACCTGTAATCCCAACTACTTGGGAGGCTAAGGCAGGAGAATCGCTTGAACCCTGGAGGTGGGGGTTGCAGTGAGCCCAGATCGTGCCATTGCACTCCAGCCTGGGTGACAGAGCGAGACTCCGTCTCAAAAAAAGAAAAAAAAGAAAAATGCTCCTCTCCCCATGTCCTGGCTGGTTGTTCATGCCTCGTCTTCACACACTGGACTCTCTGAATGGGCCTGAGAGATTCTCTCCTGTCAGAGCCTCTACACATGCTGGTCCTTCCAAAAGACTCATGCATCTCTCCCCACTGATGCTTTGTCCTTGACCTAGCTAATGTTTCCTTATTGTTCAAGTCTTAGATGCCATTTTTCAAAGAAGTCTCCTCCCCGACCTACCTCCCAATTCTTGGTAGGATCTCCTCTGATTTTTATGTGCTCCCTTAGTGGCTGGAACTTCTCTCCATCACAGAAGTTAGCCTCTTGTAAAGTCATAGCCCATTTGCCTGTCTGTACCTCCCATAAGACCACAAGACTGCTGAGGGTAGGATAGTTTCCAGCAGCTAGCACAGTAACTGACACATAATAAATGCTCAATTAGTACAGCTTAAAAAAGTACTCCTATATAAAGAGTTCAACAGTCACAGAACAACGAAGCAACCACAGCCTGTTCCTGAATACTTCTAGGACACCTCTTATGCATATTACAGCATGAAGGAGGCAGAAGGTCCAGCAGCAGAGGGAGATTCTCCAACCCCGAGTACCAAGGAACTACCACAACCTAGAATGGTCCCAAAATAAAAATGCTCCACTTTCTTCAAGGTTCACAAACAAGACCTGGCTGAAGTTACCCTTGTCAAGTAAAAAGGTCCTTCCCTCACATGCCCTACTCAGATGAGGTCACTTTTGAAGAAATGGAAGTTTCCAAAGTTTTGCTTTCTAGTGCTAACTGCTAAAAACTTCTTCCTAGCCTAACAGCTCTGTGATCTCTACAAATAGTATTGCAGTGATAAATCTGTATGCTTATCTACTCATATGCAACTTTGTCTTTAATGGTTTGCAATTAAAAGGCTACTCTTGTCAAGCTCCATGGCTCATGGTTGTAATCTCAGCACTTTGGGAGGCCAAGGCAGGAGGATTACTCAAGCCCAAGGAGTTCAAGACCAGCCTGGGCAACACAGTGAAACCCCGTGTCTACCAAAAATAAAAATAAAAATAAAAAATTTAGCCAGGCATGGTGGCACATCCCTGTAGTTCCAGCTACAAGAGAGCCTGAGGTAGGAGGATCACATGAGCCCCGGAGTTCAAGGCTGCAGTAAGCTATGATCATGCTGTTGGACTCCAGCCTGGGTAATGGAGTGGGATCCCGTCTCTAAAAAAAAAAAATTAAAAAAAAAAAGTAAAAAATTTAAAAACTGGTTAAATAAATTGTGGTACATCCATAATAGACTATTTAAACCCAACCCTTAAAAAGAATGATATGGCTCTGTATGAACTGATTCTAAATAATCTACAGGATACATTAAAGTAAACAAATGTGCACAATATTTTATAGTATGTGTAAAAACACAATGCCCACATACCCTTGTGTATTTATACACACATGTAAAATATATACACAAACCTAAACACACAAAAGTACATCCAGTAGAGACAAAGAGTAGAATAGTAGTTGCCAGAGGGTGGGAAGGGGAGAAGTGGGAGTTAGTGTTTAACAGGTATTTAATTTCAGTTTTGCAAGACGAAACGTTGTAGAGATGGATGGTAGTAATGGCTGTACAACAATGTGAATGTACTCAGTGCCACTGAACTGTAAAGATGATTAAAACTGTAAATTGTTAGATAGATAGATAGATAGATAGACAGACAGATAGATAGATTTTTTGAGACGGAGTCTTGCTCTGTCACCTAGGCTGAAGTGCAGTGACACGATCTCGGCTCACTGCAAGCTCCGCCTCCCGGGTTCACGCCAACTCCTGCCTCAGCCTCTCCGAGTAGCTGGGACTACAGGCGCCCGCCACCACACCTGGCTAATTTTTTGTATTTTTAGTAGAGATGGGGTTTCACCGGGTTTGCCAGGATGGCCTCGATCTCCTGACCTCGTGATCCACCTGCCTCGGCCTCCCAAAGTGCTGGGATTACAAGCATGAGCCACCGCACCCGGCCTGTTATATATATTTTTTAATAAAAATTTAATACACGGGTACACACACGCTTTTTTTTTTGAGATGGAGTCTCATTCTGTCGCCAGGCTGGAGTGCAGTGGCGCGATCTCAGTTCACTGCAACCTCTGCCTCCCAGGTTCAAGCGATTCTCCTGCCTCAGCCTCCCGAGTAGCTGGGACTACAGGTGCCTGCCACCGTGCCCAGCTAATTTTTTGTATTTTTAGTAGAGATGGGGTTTTACCATGTTGGCCATGGTCTCGATCTCTTGACCTCATGATCCACCCACCTCCACCTCCCAAAGTGCTAGGATTACAGGCGTGAGCCACTGTGCCCAGCCACTTTTTTTTTTTTTTTTTTTTTTTTAAAGAAACTGGTAATAGTGGCTGCCTCCAGGGAAAGAAATGAATGTTTGGGGCAGGGTAGCAAAGAGACTTTACAATATAAATCTTTTTTTTTTTTTTGAGACGGAGTTCCGCTCTTGTCATCCAGGCTGGAGTGCAATGGCATGATCTTGGCTCACTGCAACCTCTGCCTCCTGGGTTCAGGCGATTCTCCCACCTCAGCTTCCCAAGTAGCTGGGACTACAGGTGCGCACCACCACGCCTGGCTAATTTTTGTATTTTTAGTGGAGACGGGGTTTCACCATGTTGGCCAGGCTAGTCTCGAATTCCTTGACCTCAAGTGATCCACCTGCCTCCGCCTCCCAAACTGTTGGGATTACAGGCGTGAGCTACCATGCCCAGCCCCATATAACTTTTTTCTATTATTATTTTTTTGAGACAGAGTCTCGCTCTGTCGCACAGGCTGGAGTGCAATGGCACGATCTTGGCTCACTGCAACCTCTGCCTCCTGGGTTCAAACGATTCTTCTGCCTCAGCCTCCTGAGTAGCTGGATTACACGTGCATACCACCACGCCCAGCTAATTTTTGTATTTTTAGTAGAAATGACGTTTCGTCATGTTGGCTAGGCTGGTCTCGAACTCCTGACCTCAGGTGATCCACCCACCTCGGCCTCCCAAAGTACTGGGATTACAGGCATGAGCCACTGTGCCTAGCCCCGTATAACTTTTTATACCACCTTTTTAATTCCGTATTGTCCATCTAACTATTCAAAAAATCATTTTAAAAACCCCGGCCTTATACAAGAAGTCTTTTCCTTAATCGTGTCATTTATTCTATCCCTCTTCCTTTAAGTAAAAAATATTTTCAATCAAAATCAGAATTCGATTTCAGCTTTGAGGGTATTTATTAGATTCAAATAATGCAATTTACAAAAATTACACTTGCTATCCTAAGAATATATTCACTAAAAGCCTTTTTTCTTTTTTTTTTTTTTTTAAAGAGACAGTGTCTTACTATAAAGAACGAGGCTGCCCAGGCTGGAGCACAGGAGTACAGTGGTGTGATGATGGCTCACTGTAGCCTAAAACTCCTGGGCTCATGGGATCCTCTCACCTCATCCTCCCGAGTAGCTGGGACTATAGGCATGAGCCACCACGCCTGACCCCTCTCTTTATTTTTATCAGGTGTTACAGAAAAGCTTCAAAATCATCATAGAAGAAAATTATCATTTTTACCAGTACAAAACTTTTATTGCATCCCAACCAAGCTAAGATGAATACAGAATTGTTTCAACAGAAAAAAGTTACCATTATCATAATTCAAGACAAAAAGCAGCCCGCAATTACATGAGTTGGAAAACAAACTACTCTTATGTCACAGTCTACCCTAAAGCTCCAACTTATGTCAGAACTTAAAACACACACACATATACACAACGCTGTGGATTCCTCCTCATTTATGTAAAACCTACTTTTGTGATGATCTGCTACTTTCTTGAGTCTTCTGGAATGAACACTGTAGCCCCACCCCCGGATAAGGAGAAGATACCACTTCCAGGGCTTAGCACTGCCCCTGGCTTGAAGCAGATGCTCAAATATTTGTTGGGTGAATGAACGATTGTCTGCTGATAGGGCTGCCATCAAGCCTCATAAAGAAAAAATTCAGAAAAAAGCAACTTTATAGAGAAAATAGGAAAAAGTTTAAGAGATATTTTGCTCACTTGAAGAAATCAGCATTTGTTAAAGGTGAAGACTGGATTGACTGGTTCACCAAGTGGCTTAGACACAACTGACTAAGTGGGCTATACCTTATCCCACCCCAAAGTTAAATACAAAACAGGTATTTTTTTTTTAATCACAGGAAAAATACAGGGCAACTTAACTATAAAATTATTATTTTTATTTTTTATTTTTGAGACAGAGCCTCACTCTATCGCCCAGGCAGGAGTGCAGTGGCATGATCTTGGCTCACCGAAACTTCTGCCTCCTGGGTTCAAGCGATTCTCCTGCCTCAGTCACCCCAGTAGCTGAGATTACAGGCGCCCGCCACCACGCCTGGCTAATTTTTGTATTTTTAGTAGAGACGGGATGTCACCATCTTGGCCAGGCTGGTCTTGAACTCTTGACCTCAGGTGATCCACCCGCCTCAGCCTCCCAAAGTGCTGGGATTACAGGCATGAGCTACCGCATCTGGCCCTTTTGTATGTATTAAATACGTATGTATGAATATAACACATCATCAGGTTTTTTAGGAAGAAAATATAGATGACTACTGATCTGTTGTTAAGAGTAGGAAAGGATTTCCTGGCGGGGCGCGGTGGCTCACGCCTGTAATCCCAGCACTTTGGGAGGCAGAGGCAGGCGGATCACAAGGTAAGGAGATCGAGACCAGCCTGGCTAACATGGTGAAACCCTGTCTCTACTAAAAATACAAAAAAATTAGCCAGGCGTGGTGGCGGGCACCTGTAGTCCCAGCTACTCGGGAGGCTGAGGCAGGAGAATGGAATGAACCCGGGAGGCGGAGCTTGCAGTGAGCCAAGATCACGCCACCGCACTCCAATCTGGGCGACAGAGTGAGACTCCGTCTCAAAAAAAAAAAAAAAAAAAAGTAAGAAAGGATTTCCTAAGTATGAAAGCAAAACAAGAAATCATAACATAAATTTTATATATCAGAAAGATAAGAATCAAGACATAAGACAAAATAGGAAAATATCTGCATGACAAAGAGTTAACATCTTTAATATATTAAGAGCTATGACAATGATTATTGAGGTTTAGCCTCAGTAATAATCCAAGCAGCACCAATTTAAAAGATGTATATCCAATTCTGGGACGATATGGGAAAATGGCACTTTCTCAGACTATTGTGGGAACTGGGATAGCCATTTTGGACAGTGATGTGGTGGTATCCACCAGAAATTCCAAGTCTAGGCAGCCATTCTTCAAAATGACTGGCACATGAGGAATTTCAATCCTGTAGCATTTTTAATAACAAACCACTGGGAAGTCCAATAGAGAGACAACGAAATGCATGATGGTAAGTCAGCCCTGGACTACACTGCTATTTAAAAGAAATGAGGCAGAGATGAATATATGAGATGGATAAATGCAGAATATGTATATATAACACCATCCTGAGGCAAGGCGCAGTGGCTCACGCCTGTAATCCCAGCACTTTGGGAGGCCAAGGCAGGTGGATTGCCTGAGGTCAGGAGCTCGACACCAGCCTGGCCAACATGGTGAAACCCAGTCTCTACTAAAAATACAAAAATTAGCTGGGTGTGGTGGCGGGCACCTGTAATCCCAGCTACTCAGGAGGCTGAGGCAGGAGAATCACTTGAACCCAGGAGGTGGAGGTTGCAGTGAGCCAAGATTGCGCCACTGCACTCCAGCCTGGATGACAGAGCAAGACTCCATCTCAAAAAAAGAAAAAACAAAACAAAAACTCTCCTGTTAATTACAACACAAAAAGTACACAGTTTAGTCTTAGAAGACTTAGAAGGATCTACATTACGCTATTAACAGGGGTTATTCTGGGTAGTGGGAGCAGAGACTAAGCGGGGAGCCTTCATTTTTTTACCTGATACTTTTTTTTTTTTTGAGACAGAGTCTCACTCTGTCACCCAGGCAGGAGTGCAGTGGTGTGATCTTGGCTCACTGCAACCTCCGCCTCCCAGGTTCAAGTGATTCTCCTGCCTCAGCCTTCTGAGTAGCTGGGACTACATGCTCGAGCCACCACAGCCAGCTAATTTTTGTATTTTTAATAGAGACGGGGTTTCGCCGTGTTAGCCAGGCTGGTCTCGAACTCCTGACTTCAGGTGATCCACCCGCCAAGGTCTCCCGAAGCGCTGGGATTACAGGCATGAGCCACCTTGCCCAGCCACCTGATAAATTTTTAAGTGGTTTGATTTTTCTATAAATCCGTGTATTATTGTAGTAATTCTTTAAAAAGTAAAAGAAGAAAAATAGATATCAAGCATTTATCTACTAAAGACAGGTACTGTCCTTTGAGAATTCCCTCAAAAGTTCTTTGAAGCTCAAATGGCTACATCTTTCCCATTCGTAAGTAATAAGATATTTTTTAAATCTCCTCTTTCTATATTTTTTAAAAGTTTATTTTCAATTAGCTTCCTCAGGTTGAACTCTCTGTACATTTCTTAGGAGACACTGTATGGTGTCAACACTGCCTGTTTTATAACATCCATTCGTAATCTGTAATCTGAGAAAAAGACTCATAAAAACCCAAACCACCCTCCAGGCCTAACATCTTCCAGAAGAAACCCATTCACTGCCCATATTACATTTAGTCCACACAATTTCTGAGACAAAGCACAAAGCACTAGCCATACAACTCCCACCAGCATAAATACGTGGAGTACAAAGAATGTCCTGTCAGCTAGGCCCAGAGCACACCCCACAGCAGTAAAAGAGAATGACAATTTGAGTCACAGGATCAGGAGCAGAATCAAATTTGGGACTTGAGGCAGTGTGATGCTCTTCTGGTCTTCGCTTCCTTCCACACCTTCTATTCTCCTTCAGCCAAACCTTGCCCTCACATAATCCCTATGCAGGCTATTTCTTATGGATGTCTACAACAGCTTCACAATGAGGTGTCAGAAACCACTAGAGAGACACAACAAAGAACGACTTAGGGTCTCAGTCTCAGTTGGAATCACAATGGCCGCATAAGTGAAAACTCACATTTTTGCTTAAGGGAAAAAAAATGGGAAAATTCAATTGGAACATTCTGCTTTACCACACAGAAGTTCTGAAATCCACATGTCAAAACATCAATTGCGGAGTGACCACTAATCAAAAAGACAAAACAAAACAACAACAACAACAACAAAAAACAGCTTGAGATGTCAAGCCTGAAGGTTGAGAAATTAAGGAACCATTCATTTTTACAAAACTAAAGTCCACACAATGGTGCCAAGTAGTTCAAACTGCAGCTGATACAGCACCTGAGCGTCAGACCTAGAATGACTTGGGCCCCCAGCTTTTTACAAAGTACTCATCCTCCTCTAGAGTCCCAAGAACCAGATGTATATCTGGGTACTCTCTTTAGTTACCATGGGAGGGGTGTAGCAAGCACATGACATTAGCCATGGCCCCCGGTGTTCTGAGACAGCTTTCAGGAGGGTGTCCTTCTAGGGAACCAACCATATACCAGTTCCCATATCTGAAAATGCATTACCACTGCTCACTAATGTTGACCACTAAGCCATTTACCCCAAACCGAAGCAAACACACGCTGAAGACCGCTAAGGCAACAGCAGCAGCGCAAAAGGGCTCAGTGCAAGCGCTCTCAGCTCAGCTGACCTGCTTCAAGGTGAACTGAAGTTGCAGATCACCAGTTCCGGCTCTAATCTGACGCCCGCCCCCAGATCACGCTGTGGCGACCAAGTAACCCTACACACACTGACCTTTCAGGGCTCAGGGAAGTGACTTTTTTTTATTATATGGCACAGTTTGGCACAGTTATGTCTTTAGTCTTTGGGGTACTTTTATACTGTCCAAGAGTAGTATATTTTTTTTCCTCTTTTCCTTTTTTTTTTTTTTTAAAAAAAAAAAAACAGATGGCCAAACCAGGACATATACTAAAAAAAAAAAAAGGAAGGTTACTTACCTGAGCCCTAACATCCCAGCTACCATGGAATCCTGTTGGAGCTGGTCTACAGAAGCAAGGTGTATTCTGGGGAGTCACATGTCACATCAAAGCAGGAACTGGTGAGTCTGTATTTTTATGGAGCCTAAAACAAAGAAAATTGTAAGTTGAAAGCCCCCATTGAGCTGCACGACCTTTTTCCCAGGGCTATTTGGGACATTTTGAAGATAAACACATAGACAAAGTACTAGGCTATTTCCCAGCTTACCTAGCTAGAAACAAAGGATAAGCTGCAAATTACTGGCACGTAACACACAGTGCTAAAATAAAGGAAAGATTCATGCTTGTTAGAATCAACACTATCACAAGTCTTGTCATCTCTAGGGGACACTTTGACGCTACAAAAGCATACCATGAGTGGTGATTTCTGGCAAGTATTTCTTCTACCACGTCACACAGAAATTCTCAGGGAAGAATACATGTTCAAGAGAATATGCAACATCAAAATACCATCCCTGAAAGAACACATGGAACATAGAGGCAGTCTCCCTTCTTTTTCAAGCAGCTGAATGAAGTTGCAATGAGCTGCTGTAACAACATCACGTAAAGGGGCTTTAATCCTGAGAGAAAAAATGAGCACCAAGGGAAACCAAGTGCTCTGGGAGACCCAAAGCTATCATCCAAAACATGCAAGTCTATTTCAGGGCAATCAGTTTTAAGCCTCTCAGATCAGTCAATCTTGATGTTGAACAAACTCAGTTATTAGTTTTGATAGTTTCCCTTTTTCTTTTGAACACATGTTCAAAAAAGGACTTTCGTCAGTACCTTTCCTGTCATTAAGATAACCATCATTTCCTAGTTAAAGCCTAAACTGCCCCATATTAATTAGCTAATTTCTGATACTATGCTAGCCCAAGAGTAGCACTTTTATAAGCTAAAAACAAAAGCTCAGAGCGTACAACTTAGAGACTATTCACACAATTACTCATGTAATCAAACCCAGAAGAAGGGCAATATCAACCAAGTCTTTTACTGGTCTGTTGCTGCTCTATAGCTACCGGGATGGTACCTAAAATTATCTTTTGAGGTTCAGTGAGGCCTCATAATTCCCTTAAATAGTCAAGTCATAGAATACTTTGAAATTCCAGAAGTCAAGTTAATAGTATTACTTGGCTAGCTATATAATAAAAACCAAACTGGTATCCTGGCTAGGAGGCCCTGGAAAAGTCACAACTTCTCAGGGACACAAGTTTTTTCTGTTTGTAAACTGATGGTGCTGGACTAAGAATCCTTCTAGTTCTTAAAGTTTAAGATAATTAACTTAAGATTTCATGTCAAAAAGAAAAGAGCCAGAGGCTGGGCACGGTGGCTCACGCCTGTAATCCCTGCACTTTGGGAGGCTGATGCGGGTGGATCACGAGGTCAGGAGTTCAAGACCAGCGTGGCCAAGATGGTGAAACCCCGTCTCGACTAAAAAAAAAAAAAACAAAAAACAAAAAACAAAAATTAGCCGGGCGTGGTGGCAGTTGCCTGTAATCCCAGCTACTTGGAAGGCTGAGGCAGAGGTTGCAGTGAGCTGAGATCGTGCCACTGCACTCCAGCATGGGTGACAGAGCGAGACTGTCTCAATTCAAAAAAGAAAGAAAGAGCGAGCCAGAAAATGAGAGCAGTTTGTGAAGTCTAAAAAAGAAAGTTAATATATATATATAAAACACCCCTAGCTCTTAGGCAAGGAAAACAAGTGCATCCTTACTAAGGCTTGGTCCTGTCAACTTCAGAGGCAATAATGACAGCCCAGACTACAGTGTCTACAGTAACTGCAAAACAGCCACACAGCACAGCGGGGACACAGTCACACGCCAGGAGACCCAGCATACATGTGCTTGAAGAAGTTATAAGACTCAGGCTTTATTCTCTAACGAAATGGTCATTCCCCCTTTGATGTGGGGGTGGGGGTGGGGATGCCCTGCCCACCCCCCAATTCTGGCTCCCACTCAGTTATCCCACATACCATACATACCATCAAAGTATTTAAGCAATGGCATGCAAACCAAGCTTTCGACAGGAGAAGGTTTCTTGCAAGAGAAAGGCAGAAGAGAACAGGTAAAAGCAGAAGAGCACAACTTCTACTTAAGCCCAAAGAAGAGGGACCTGTTCATATCTTGTCCTACCCGGAATGATGCACACGCACAGGGGCTTGCCGGGACAGCAGTAGTTTCACTGGAAAGGGCTGGTATGGAGGCACCGAGGACAAGGTCCTTCCATCGCAGCGATGATAACGCTCTACCCAAGAGAAAAAGATTGCGTCTGCCAGCCACGCAAGACTGGTCTGCAAGGATGTCACCGTAGCAGAGGGCAGGGAAAACAAGCAGGTGTCTTGCCACACTCTTTGGGACTGGCCAGTCTAGGAGTGTGCTTTACCCCACGCACTGAAAACACTGGTTACTAGAAATATCAAACATTTCCTGTGATTCTCTCCTCCTCCAAGATAACTCGGGCAGCTTGAGAACAAGCTGCTCTTAGCTAATTAAAAGATTTCTGCTGATATTAACCTTTATAAAAGATTTCAGGTTCCAGGACACGTCATTTATCATGCAGCGTCCCAAGCAGGTACATTAGCAGTGGAAACCAGGCTCCAATAAGGAACTAACAATTTTATCTCTGTTGTTCTTTATTTTAGGTTAAAGAAATGAACTTCTCGTTCCATCTCCACATGGGAGGAATGTTCTGGAGGGGGTAACAGCCTATTAAACTCATTTAGCCAGTTTTTTTTTTTTTTTTCAAACTCCACAGCTTGCCTCCCTACCCCACTAGACTAGATTGCACAGAGGCAGGGCAGGCACGGGAAACGACTCTGGTTGGAAATTACAAACATATACACACAGAATGCAAGCACCATAACCCTTTGAATACACAGTGGTTTGTGCCTTGCCCCAGACCTACCTAAGGATTTAAACAGCACAGAAGTCGGAGTTCGGCTGACTGCATGACACTCTCCTATCAATCGGGTAAAACAAAGACCCAGTACTCTAAGCTTAAAGCATTCCAGGCAAAATTTTAGTAACAGGCAATAGGAAGGTCTGATAGGCCAGTGCTAACAAGAAAGCCACAGATGGGTTTCTTTGAGCTGTTAGGACACTGGAAAGGGCTGGTATGGAAGCCCAATGGAGCCATTAGGACAATGGAAAAGGAGGTACCCTTCCACCAGGCACTTTGCAGAGAAAACTATACTCTGGAAGCTGCCTGCACTGTTGAAAGGGCTAGGCGTATGATAAACAGCTAACCGGAGGGGCACCCGAGGAGACAAACTGCCAACTATGAAGAACAAAGCAGAGACCTCAACTTGTCACGTCTCAAGCTCAGATGTACAAACTTTGTGATCGTCAAGTGAGGCTCGTGTGTCTGCCTGGGGATATGACTGTATTCCAGTGATCAGCCACCTAGCTGACCTGCCACGAATGAGTGACCTGTGGTGACTTACTTTAATCAACTGTAGTACTTCTAGATTGATTGGGTGATTTAAGGTTCTGACATATTCAGGTAAGAAAATAAAAGCAAGTGTTTCCTAGACTTCCTCATTGGGATTTGAAATAGAAATCCTGAAAAGCCCATAAATAAGCCTATTTCCCTAAATCCTTGGTGGAAATTCCCAAAAGATTAAAAAATCCAGACCCTGTCTTATTATAGGGACCCAGCAGATTTCAAAAGACTCAAGAGGTCAGCTTAATCTGGTTATTAACTGAAATTGCTGAGATACTGATGAACATTCCAGCCATGGAACCCAAAATTCTCTAGAGTAATAATTACCTATTAGTGCAATGTTACTACCGAGGCCGTATTATGCTTCATTTTTATAGTATAACAAAATGCCTAAAACTTATGAGAGTCCTACAACATCTAAGCCACTCAGTATCACATCCAAGTAGGTATGGTTCCTGGATCACCAACCAACCCCTGAATTCGATCCTGTTATCTCACAGTCTCGGGTACTGATCCCGCACAGCAGAGACACAACGTGTGAAAGGCTCGACAGAGCCCATTCCTGTTCCTGGAAAAATAACCAGAAGCACACATCTGCCTGACCATGAGTCAGGAATATCAATTTTATGGTGGAGCCCATTTCTGCTGGGACCAACCCACACCCGAATACACTCACAACAGAAGCAACCGCCACAGAGCAATTCCAGAATGAGCTTTTTCCCCCTCGGGGTCCATACTTAGCAATGTCATAAACGGTCTCCCCTGCGAGAGCAATCCTTTTAAACTCTTCATAATGACCTTAAGTCTTTAGTGCAAAACCACAGAAACATTGCCACTGCCATATAAAAGTCATCTGAGTTTCAGTTTGGGTGATTCGGTGATGACCAAACTGAACAGAGAATAACCTTTCAGGCACAATGAACAGGAGCCACAGCGTCGCGATGAACTTGCCCCATCTGGTACCGGTGATCCCGAGCGCTCCAGGGCGATGAGAGCCCGTTACCTACTATGTCCCACTCCACTTATGTAACTGGAAGATCGCCGGCGAAGGGGAGGGTAGGATGGGAGGGTGCTCACATTCCGAAGCCACAGCACTCCAAAGAACCTCTGAGCACCCTGGGGACACGCTCGCACCTTAGAGCCTCAGGCGCCGAAGAGCCTCGGGTGCTGCTGGACGCACAGTCCCCTACCCACGGCTCCTGATGGGAACTATAACCACCTCTTTATGATGAGCTGTGGGACCCAGAACACAATGTCTAGTCCCTTTTGTGGATAATAATCCCCACCTACTTGTTCCTGCTAGATGGGGAAAGGAGCCGGTGGACCTACTCGCTCGCGGGGGGGTAGCGGGGGGCAGAAATTCATGGAATGGGCGAGAAGGAGGGGGAGGCAAAGCCCAGAGATGGGGGTGAGAGCTCAGGAGCCCTTGTGGCGCACTCTCCCGACGGGAGGCGAAGTGCGCACGCGCGCCGGTGGGGGGGCCGAGTAACGGGAGAGGGGGCGCGCGAGGGAGGGAGAGGGGAGAGCGCGATCCAGGGAGAGGCCGGGGCCGCGGGCGCGCGACGGCGCCGCGGCCCAAAGCCCCGAGAAGGGCAGGAGCGCGCGCAGCCCCGACAGGCGAAGCCCCGGCGACAGGGCGCCCGCGGGGCCGGGGGCCGGGATGCGCGCCGAGGGCGGGAGGAAGAGGGGCGTCAGGCGAAGGCGGCTCCAGGGAGGCCGCGCCGAGGACGGTCACCCGCGAGCACGGGTGACGGGCCGAGGGGAGAGTCGCCACCGGCGGCGGCGGGAGGGGGAGGGTAGAGAGGAGGGACGCCATCCGCCAGCCGTGTCGTCCGACCCCGCGGGCCCCTCCCGCGCCACGTCCCGCCCCTGACCCCCGCCCCCCGGCAAGGGTCCCCGCCCGCGGCCACGGCGGTCCCACTCACAGTCTCTCCTCCTCGCCTCCTCCTCCTCCTCCGCTCGGCGCGGCGGCGGCGGCGGCGGCCATTTTCCGGACGGCTTTTACCACAGCCCTCTCTCCGAGAGGAGGGAGCGCGCGCGCCGCCGACGCCGGGACCCCGCACGGCCGACGTCGCGCCCCGCCCTCTTGGCCGGCCCGCGCGCTGCTGCACCTGCGCGCCCGCGCCCCGCCCTCGGCGCTGCTGCGAGCCCGCCCGTCATTGGCTGTGATGGCCGGGCTGGGACGGGGGGGCGGGGGCGGGGGGGGGGTCCTCAGCGGCGATGCCGTCAATTGGCGAGATTTCCTGTCCATTTCGGCCAGGGAAAAGGGGGCGGACCCCTCCAGCTGTTGATTGGCTGCTTTCGGCCGTCGTTTGGGGAAAAGAGGCGGCTTGGGCGCGGAGGGGCTGGTTTAGTGGGCGGAATTTGAATGTTAAGGATTAATGGACCCTTGCGGATGCTGGAGCAAGTGAAGGCCTAGGCTTGGGATGCCTGTTTGCGCGGCTCTGAGGGGAGATTGACCCTCTGTCCACAGATGCACCGAGTGCGCTGCAATAAGCGTTTCATTGCACCCGCATTTTCTCAATATCACCATCTTCAGCAGAAGCAGCAAAGTTGCCCACCCTGGAGCCTGACGTTGCCCCAGCTGAGGGGCCTTGGTTTCAGAGGCCTACTCAATGCATTATTTCATCCGAGCCTGCCCGGTGCTCACGCTCTCATAGAGGCGGGGAATAAACTGACAACAAATCCCAACCCTGGCCTTCGCAGAACTCTGGCGGGGGAAGAGAGTGCATGCCAAGGCCTCGTGACACCTGTCATTGTTGGATCAGATGGTTTGGTGGAGGTGTGAATAAGGGGCAATGTTAGCTCTGCCTGGAAGATATGATTTGGGAGCTGAGATCCAGCAGTTTTTCACTTTCCTAGAAGAGCTGAGATCCAGCAATTGTGTTTTGGGAAAATAAGAGTATGAGAAAACTGTTAGCTAACCAGGTGTTCAGGACAGGAGTGTTTGTTAAGGGGACCTTACCCTGATGCCAGTCATTATCCAGTCCATTCAGTGATCCTTCTGTTAGTTCTATGCTTAGCAAGAAAACCTGATTCTGATTTGGCTGCTTGCCCCCATTCATTTATTGACTACCTGCTATGTGCCAGGCACTTTTCCAGGCTCTGGATGCACGGTACTGAACAGACAGCAAACTAACATTCTTGTCGGGAAGATTCATACTAGCATACAAATAAGTATAATATATCATTTCACATAGTGATAAGGGCTTTGAGAAAGATAAACTAAGAGTGAAGGGGGTGCTATTTAGATATCTACTGGTTTTCACCCTCATTTTACTCCCTCATATGAATATCTGAGGAAAGAACATTCCAGGCAAGTTCAAAGGCCATGAGGAGAGACTGTACCTGGCATGTTGGGGACTAACAAGGAAGTCAGTGTTGCAGTCAGTGTTGCTGGAGAGTGGTAGGGAATGTGATTGGAAAGGCAGCTGGGGCCATTATGAGAACTGGGAGTTCATTCTTTTTTTGGGGGGGATGGGGTCTCATTCTGTCACCCAGGCTGCAGTGCAGTGGCGCAATCTTGGCTCACTGCAATGTCCACCCTGAGCTCAAGCGATCCTCCCTCCTCAGCGTCCTAAGTAGCTGGGACCACAGATGCGCACCACCACGCCTGGCTAAGTT
This sequence comes from Pongo pygmaeus, assembly GCF_028885625.2. Classification (NCBI taxonomy): domain Eukaryota; kingdom Metazoa; phylum Chordata; class Mammalia; order Primates; family Hominidae; genus Pongo; species Pongo pygmaeus. The sequence goes on from NC_072396.2 coordinate 159,059,487, forward strand.
TTTGTATTTTTGATAGAGATGGGGGTTCACCATGTTGCCCAGGCTGGTCTCAAACTCCTGAGTTCAAGTGATCCGCCCGCCTCGGACTCTCAAAGTGCTGGGACTGCAGGCGTGAGCCACCGCACCTGGCCAGAACCGAGAGTTTATTCTAAGATGAGAAGCCCTCAGAGGATTTTGAGCCAGGAGCTGTCTGATCTATGTTGCAGGTGTAGAGTGGAGAACTGGATGTGATAAAACTACAGCACAAGGCTAGTTGCAAGGCCCTGGAAAAATCTAGGAGAAAGAGTTGATGGTGGCTTTAACTAGGGTGGTAGCAGTGCAGCTCTGAGAAGTTGTGAGATTCAAGATATGTTTTCAAAACTGAACAAAAGGATTGGATGTAGGGCATAGAGCAAGGGAAGAAACAAGGATGATTCCTGAGATTGGGGCCTGAGCAACTGGGGAAATAAGGGTGCTTTTCACCATAGTGGGGAGAACTACAGGAAAAGTACATTTTCAGAGGTGCAGATCAAGAGTTCTGCTTTGGCTGTATTAAGCTTGGGGTGCCCAGTGGTGTGAAAGTGGAGATGTTGAGTAAGCCATTTGGTGTGTGATGCTGAAGTATAGAGATGCGGCTAAAGCAGTCCAAAAGTCATCACGCCGAACATCCAATTCAAGAAGCCATAAAGAAATGACAGAGTAAGCCTGCAAAAGTAGAAGAAAGAAAAATAAGGATGAATAAAACTTAATGAAATAGAAACAAATGATGGAGAGGATTGAGAAAATTTTAAACCTGCTTCTTTGAAAAGCTGAAAAACAAAAGCCAACCCTCTAACAAGCTGGATATAAAGAGAAAAGTAAATTATGTTACTCATGAAAAGGTTTTATTATGAACTGTGTGTCAGTAAATTTGAAAACATAAGCAAAAGGAATACATTCCTAGGAAAGTACAGCTTACCAAAACCGACTTTAGAAACAGAAAATCCCTGTAACCACAATGAAATTGACTATGTATTTAAAAAGCTACCCATCCCCCTACACACAGACACAGACACGCAGACACACACAGACACACACAGACACACACGCACACACAGAGAAAGAGAGAGCGAGAGAGAGAGAGAAAAAAGAGACCAAGAGGGCTTTACGGATGACTTCTACCAAATCTTTAATGAGTAGACAATTCCAATCATACACAGAAAAGAAATAAATGTCTCCAAACTTATTTTACTAGACTAATATATCTACTATGATGAGCCAAGAAAAGTATGACACAAGATGTGGAAATAAGTTTTAAAATTCGAGACAAATAAACTGAATCCTGCAGTATATGATCTATCACAACCAAGTTGAGTTTTATCCTAAGAATGCAAATATGGTTTAAAATTAGAAACCCAACCTTAACAAACTTAAGGGGAAAAACACTACATAATTATTTCAATAGATGCAGAAAAAGCATTTGATAAAATTCAGCATTTACTTATGACTTTATTAAAAAATCAGAGAACTGGAGTTCAAGACAAGCCTGGGCAACATAGCAAGAAGCAAGACCCCGTCTTTACAAAAAAAAATTTAAAAATTAGACAGACGTGGTGACACACACCTGTAGTCCCAGCTCCCTGGAAAGCTGAGGTGGAAGGATCACTTGAGCCCAGGAGTTTGAGGCTGCAGTGAGCTATGATTGCACATTGCACTCTAGCCTGGGCAACAGAGCAAGACCCTGTCTTAAAAAAAAAAAAAAAAAGTGACCAGGCACGGTGGCTCATGCCTGTAATCTCAGCACTTTGGGAGGCCGAGGCAGGCGGATCACGAGATCAGGGGATTGAGATGATCCTGGCTAAAATGGTGAAACCCCATCTCCACTAAAAATACAAAAAAAAATTAGCCAGGAGTGGTGGCTCGCACCTGTAGTCCCAGCTACTCAGGAGGCTGAGGCAGGAGAATCGCTTGAACCTGGGAGGTGGAAGTTGCAGTGAGCTGAGATCGCGCCACTGCACTACAGCCTGGGTGACAGAGCGAGACTCCATCTCGAAATAGATGGATGGATGGATACATAGATAGATAGATAGATAGATAGATAGATAGATAGATAGATAGATAAAATCTAGGAGAGGGCAAAAGACCTGAATAGACATTTCTCAAAAGAAAACATTCAAATGACCAACAGGTATATGGGAAAAATCTCGCCAGGCACCTTGGCTCACACCTGTAATCCCAGCACTTTGGTAGGCCGAGGTAGGAAGATCACTTGAGTCCAGGAGTTCAAGACCAGCCTGGTTAACATGGCAAGACCGCTGTCTCTAAAAAAATAAAAAATTAGCCAGGCATGGTTGTTCCCACTTGTCATCTCAGCTTCTTGGGAGGCCGGGGTGGGAGGATCACTTGAGCCCAGGAGTTTGAGGCTGCAATGAGCTAGGATCGTGCCATTGCACTTTGGCCTGGGTGACAGAGTGAGACCCTGTCTCGAAAAAAGAAAGAGAAGGAAGGGAAGGAGGGAGGGGAAAAAAAGCTCAACATCACTCATCATCAGGGAAATTCAAATCAAAAGCCCAATGAGATACCCCTTCAATTCAGTTAGAATGGCTTTAATCAAAAAGACAAAAGAAGACAAGTTGGCAAAGATGTGGAGAAAAGGGAATACTTTCTTACTGTTGGTGGGGTAGTAAGTTAGAATAGTCACTATGGAGAACAGTATGGAGGTTTCTCAATAAATTGAAAATAGAACTACCAGCAATCCTACTACTGGTATATATCCAAAGGAAATGAAATCAGTATGTGGAAGAATTATCTGCGCTCCCATTTTTATTGCAGGACTATTCACAATAGCCAGATACGGAATCAACTTAGGTGTCCACCAACAGATGAATGGATAAAGAAAATGTGGTATATATATGCAATGGAATACTATTCAGCCATAAAAAAGAATGAAATCCTGTCACTTAGGACAACATGAATGAACCTGGAAGACATAATGTTAAGGGAAATAAACCAGAAACAGAAAGACAAATACCACATGATCTCAGTCATATGTGGAATCTCAAAAACAAAAAAGAGTTGATATCATAGAAGCAGAAAGTAGAACAGTAGTTACCAGAGACTGGGGAGAGGATCAGGGAGAGGAGGATGTGGAGAGATTGGTCAACAGGTACAAAGTTATTATTAGATAAGATGAATAAATTCTGGTGTTTTGACCAGGTGCAGTGGCTCACGCTTGTAATCCCAGCACTTTGGGAGACTGAGGTGGGTGATTCACTTGAGGTCAGGAGCTTGAGTGCAGCCTGGCCAACATGGTGAAACCCCATTTCTACTAAAAATACAAAAATTAGCTGGGCATGGTGGCGGGTGCCTATGGTTCCAGCTACTCGGGAGGCTGAGGCAGGAGAATCGCTCGAACCCAGGAGGCAGAGGTTGCAGTGAGCTGAGATCACACCACTGCACTCCAGCCTGGGTGACACAGCGAGATTCTGTCTCAAAAAAAAAAAAATTATGTTGTTCTATTGCACAGCAGGGTGACTATGGTTGACAGCAATATATTGTATGTTACAAAATACCTAGAAGAGAGACTTTTGTAAGTTCCCACAACAAAGAAATGGTACATGCATGAGGTGATGGATATATTAACTACCCTGCTTGGACCATTGTGCAACATAAATATATATTGAAATATCAAATTGTACTTCCTAAATATGTGTCAATTAAAAAACAAAAATAAAAAGCCCCACATACATCCTTCTTCCATTCTCTTTTAAACCTCATTCTTGGTGAGTCACTGCAGGGAGAAAGGCCCATTTCAAGTCAGTTCCCTGGTGTTAGGATGCAGGCATATAAACACAACCAGTAATAAAAAGCTGGAAAATGTAATGAGGGAAAAAAGATTCAACTCACTCTCACTACAAAAATTATAAAACAGCTGGGAATAAACTTAATAAGGAATGTCAAAACCTGCATCAAAAAGCTATAAAACTTTACTGAAAAATCTGAAAGAAGACCTGAAGAAAACAAAAACAAAAACAGACGCTACCATATTCCTAGAAGGGAACCATTAACATTATAGAAATGTTAATTCTTCATCAATAACTCTGGAAATTCTTTGCCTCAATCAAAAGTCAAGAAGTTTCATGGGCTATAACAAGTTAAATCTAGATTGGAAAGAGTAATGTACAAGACTAGAAATCAAGAAGTTTTTGAAATATTAAAAAATAATGAAGAGAATCTTGCTAAATTCCTTAGATTGAATAGAAGGGACTTAAGTTATACAGTTTCACACTTGCCATTGAAAAGTAGAAAAATATACTATAATCGGCCGGGCGTGGTGGCTCACGCCTGTAATCCCAGCACTTTGGGAGGCCGAGGCGGGCAGATCACAAGGTCAAGAGATCAAGACCATTCTGGCTAACAAGGTGAAACCCCGTCTCTACTAAAAATACAAAAAATTAGCCGGGCGTGGTGGTGGGCGCCTGTAGTCCCAGCTACTCGGGAGGCTGAGGCAGGAGAATGGCGTGAACCCAGGAGGCGGAGCTTGCAGTGAGCCGAGATCGTGCCACTGCACTCCAGCCCGGGTAACAGAGCAAGACTCCATCTCAAAAAAAAAAAAAAAGAAAAATATACTATAATCAAAATTATTTACTATTAGAATTAAAAATTGGTCATTTAAAAAATGGGACTGTAATAGTTTAAGGTCCTCTTAAAAACAGGACTGTAGAAGATAAAAACCAGGAAAATCTAGTATAGATGGTAATTGACAGAAAGCCCACAACCAGAAGGATTTTATCAATATGACAAACAACACAAACTTTTACTCCATTTGTTTAAAAATCTCTTAAACTGATAGAAAATATATATATTTCAGAAGAGCTCATCCAGGCCAGGAGCGCTGGCTCATGCCTGTAATCCCAGCACTTTGGGAGGCCAAGGCAGGAGGATCGCTTGAGCCCAGGAGTTCGAGATCAGCCTGGGCAACAAAGTGAGACCTCGTTTTTACCAAAAATGAAATAAATTAGCTGGGCACGTGCGCACCTGTAGTCCTAGCTACTCAGCAGGCTGAGGTGGGATCATGCCACTGCACTCCAGCCTGGGAGAAAGAGCAAGACCCTGTCTCTAAAAACAAAAGAAATGACCAACATTGAGAGCCCTACATATTAAAACCTAGGAGATAAGGCTACAGAGGTCACCTAGAAAAATTAACAGCCTTAACCATATTTGTTAGAAAATAGATAAGAAATGAATAAATTCTGATATAAGACACCATGAGCAGGCACAGATGTGCATGAACACACACACACCCAGACACACACAAACACACACAGTCACATACACAGACACACATACACACAGACACACAGACACAGACACACATACACACAGACACACAGACACAGACACAGACACAGACACACACACACACAGTTTTCCTTCTTTACTCATAGAAGTGCACTAAAAGAAGAAGAATGTCAAGAAACAGAAAGGAGGCAGGGTGTGGTGGCTCATGCCTGTAATCCCAGCACTTTGGGAGGCCAAGGAGGGTGAATTGCTTCAGGTCAGGATCGAGACCAGCTTGGCCAACATGGTGAAACCCCGCCTCTGCTAAAAATACAAACAATTAGCCAGGCCTGGTCGCACGCACCTGTAATCCCAGCTACTTGGGAGACTGAGGCAGGAGAATCACCTGAACCCAGGAGGCAGAGGTTGCAGTGAGCCGAGATCGTGCCATTGCACTCCAGCCTGGGCGACAGAGCAAGACTCCGTCTGAAAAAAAAAAAAAAAAAAGGAAAGGAATAAACCCACCAGAGTGAAGAGAATGTGGTGAGGATGAGAGGTTATCATCAAAGGACAACAACTTTATAGAAAGCATATGGGAATTGATTGATGAATAAAATAGGCAGTAAAAATCCAAGTGGGAATATTTGACAAGGGAGCCGCAGAGGAGGTGGGAGTGAGTTTGCTATAGATATAACACCAGACAATCAGAATCAGCAGGCATGTGGCAGAAAACGACAGAATTAAATAGGACTGAACACATGGGGATTAATTGAAGGCCCCAGTACAGAATGACTGTACCAGTTGGAACCTCCTCTCCCCACCAGACAGCTGAGCTGGGAGCTGGCACAGGCCTACAGGGAAAACACCTGACAGTTCTGTAAAGAAATTGATTGAAATGTTGGTGGAGAGCTAAGGCTTCCAGCATGGATGCTGACAACCCCTGAACAATTGTTTCCTCATTCCAGCATCTGGGGAATACTCTGTTCCTCACCTCCCTGTCCTACACAGAGAAGAGTCACAGCAGGAAAACAGACCTATTTGCCCAACAGCAGATTAAATCCACAATACTTATCCAGTCCTTCCTTATTAAATATAAACCAGCCAGTAAATATTATCAGAAATTTGATGAAAGCCTTCAACAGGAAAAAGAGTCAAGATAAACCTGTAGAAAAAATATAAACTTGGAATTCAAGAAAATTCAGGGAATGTATCAAAAAAATTAATTTAATTAACATATCTACAGAACTAAAAGAAAATGCTGTATTCATAAAACAAGAACAGAATATTATGTAAAAAGAGCAATCAGAGAACAAGAAGGAATTATTGAAATTCAAATTTCAATAGAAATATTGGAAAAGAAAACTGAAGAAGTCTCCCAGAAAATAGAACAAAACAATAGAGACAAAGATATGAGAGAAAATATAAGGACTTTGAGGAGTGATCTAGGAAGTCCAGCAAGCAACTAACAAGAATTATGGAAAAATGAAATAAAGGAAAAAGAACAGGAATCAGAGTAGCACCAGAGTTCATAACAACACTGAATGATAAAAGATCACAGGACAACAAGAAAACAAAAAGATAATTGGGCAATGCTTTCCAAATTCCAAGGGAAAATGATTTTCCACATAGAAATACACCATCCAAAATATCCATTACGTGTGATAATGGAATAAAAATGTTTTTAGATACACAAGAGCTAAGAAAATTTGCCTCTGAAATGTACTTTCTTAGGAAGCTACTTAGGGATGCTCTGCAGCAAATCAAGGGTGCAAGCCAAGAAAAAGGAAAATGTGGGATCCATAAGACAATGGATCTAATCCAGGAGAGCTGTGATGGGAAATACCAGGGATGCCAACTGGGCAGAAAGCCTGGTTGGCAATCAGTCCAGGTTGGAGTAGGAGAATGGTAGGCTCTGGGAGAGAGGACTCCAATAATTAAATATATATATAGCCGGGTGTGGTGGCTCACGCCTGTAATCCCAGCACTTTGGGAGACTGAGGCAGGCGGATCACCTGAGGTCAGGAGCTCAAGACCAGCCTGGCCAACATGGCGAAACCCCGTCTCTACTAAGAATACAAAAATTAGCTGGGCATGGTGGTGGGTGCCTGTAATCCCAGCTACTCAGGAGGCTGAGGCAGGAGAATCACTTGAACCTGGGAGGCAGAGGTTGCGGTGAGCCAAGCTTGCGCGACTGCACTCCAGCCTGGGCAACAGAGTGAGACTCCGTCTCAAAAAAAAAAAATTGTGTATATGTGAATTCAACATATTAGATGGTGTGATTGGGAGTCTGAAGTTGGATATGATGATGGCAAATAGTACAAGAAAATAAGGAAAAGCAATTAGAAATACCAGGAGGAAAGAACTATACAAGAAAGTTATGATCTGCCAGGAGCGGTGGCTCACGCCTGTAATCCCAGTACTTTGGGAGGCCAAGGCAGGCGGATCAGGAGTTCAGGAGATCGAGGCCATCCTGGCTAACGCGGTGAAACCCCGTCTCTACTAAAAATACAAACAATTAGCCAGGCGTGGTGGCGGGTGCCTGTAGTCCCAGCTACTCGGAGGCTGAGGCAGGAGAATGGCGTGAACCCGGGAGGCGGAGGTTGCAGTGAGCTGAGATAGCGCCACTGCACTCCAGCCTGGGCGACAGAGCGAGACTCCATCTCAAAAAAAAAAAAAAAAAGAAAAGAAAAGAAAGTTATGATCAAAACAAGAAGCAGGCCGGGCGCGGTGGCTCAGGTCTGTAATCCCAGCACTTTGGGGGGCCGAGGTGGGCAGATCACTTGAGGCCAGGAGTTCAAGACCAGCCTGGCCAACATGGCGAAACCCTGTCCCTACTAAAAATATAAAAACTAGCTGGGTGTGGTGGTGCACACCTGTGATCCCAGCTACTCAAGAGGCTGAGGCACAAGAATTGCTTGAACCTTGGAGGCGGAGGTTGCAGTGAGCCGAGACTGCACCACTGCACTCCAGCCTGGGTGATAGAGCGAGGCTCCATTTCAAAAAATAAAAACAAAATAAAGAAAAAAGCCAGAAGTAAAGTAAAATAGATCATAATTTTCTTAATTGATGGTAAGAAGAGAATCATTGGGACCTGGGTGCTAGGAAAGTTCTCTTTTCAAATGGCTCAGGGACTATCGAATTAGACACATAAGAAGGAAATATAATCCTAGCATTCCTCTTCTTGACCTGGCACTGAAAATATTTATATAGACTTTCTAATGTGAATTTTTGTTTTTGCTTTTCAGCTTTTAGCATCAACCTATACACAAAACATGGAAGGATAGGTTTTTGTTGCTGGATGGGACACATTTCTCTCCTCTTTATGTGTAGCAAGAGTTAACTCCAGCAGGCCTGGGTGTTCCTGAAGGTGGTATTGGGGACCCCCACACCTGATATATGACCATGTATGTAACACCATCCACTGTTATCTTTAGTTCTTTGTGTGTTTAAATAATACATTTAAGCCTCTTGTTCCATTAGCTTTCACTAGTAAAGTTATCTTTGACCATTTTGCATCAGCTACACTTTAATTTTACATTGTCGGGGTTACTTTTTTTTTTTCTTTTTGAGACGGAGTTTCACTCTGTTGCCCAGGCTGGAGTGCAGTGGATGGTGCTATCTCGGCTCACTGCAACCTACGCCTCCCGGGTTCAAGTGATTCTCTTGCCTCAGCCTCCTGAGTAGCTGGGACTCCAGGGTGCCACACACTCTTAAACAACCAGATCTGGTGAGAATTCACTCACTATTGTGGGGATAGCACCAAGAGGATGGTGCTAAATCATTCATGAGAAACCCACCCCCGTGAACCAATTACCTCCCACTTGGCCCCACCTCCAACACTGGGGATTACCATTCAACATGAGATTTGGGTGGGGACACATATCCAAATCATATCAGTCTCCAAGTGACTATTTCATCAGTTTAGAGTAGTCCCAGGAAAACAGAAACCACTTCGACTTAGGGCACTAAATACCAGGAAAAGGGTACCCAGGACTACTTGGAGGTTGATAGGGGATCAGCACAGCCCACCCGAGGTTGGGGGGCCACAGAGAGAAGGCCTAGAATCACAGGGGCCTTTTGGTAGGAGCTGCAGCTGCTGCCGAGCTGCTCTCCCCACTTCTTCTTCCCTCTAGTCTCCGGCTCGGGTCTCCTATGGTCAAACCCAGCCAGAAACAAGCTGAGCCTGGATCCTGGGACAGGCAGGCAACAGGACCTGCCCCTGCAGGGCAAAGGAGAGGGAAGGCCAGATTTTTTTTAAAGACTTTATATTTTAGAGCACTATTAGGTTCACAGCAAAATTGAGAGGAAGGTACAGAGAATTCCCATATTCTCCCTGTTTCCATAGTTTTATCTTTTCCAGAATGTCATAGAGTTGAAATCCTACAGTCTGTAGCCTCTTCAGATTGCCTTCTTTCACTCTGTAATATGCATTTAAGCTTCTTTCAATGTTTTTTCATGGCTTGAGAGCTCATTTCTTTTTAGCACTGAGTGATATTCCATCAACTGGATATACCACCGTTTATTTATCCATTCACCTACTGAAAGGCATCTTGATTACTTCCAAGTTTGAGCAATTATGAATAAAGCTGCTATAAACATCCATGTGCAGGTTTTTGTGTGGACATAACTTATCAACTCCTTTGGGTAAATACCAAGGAGTGTGATTGCTGGATCATCTGGCAAGTGTATGTTTAGTTTTATAAGAAACCACCAAACTCTCTTTTAGGGTGGCTATACCATTTTGCTCTCCCACCAGCAAGGAATGAGTTTCCATTGCTCCACATCCTCGCCAGCATTTGGTGTTATCAGTGTTCTGGATTTTGGCCATTCTAGTAGGTGTGTAGTGGCGTCTCATTGTTGCTTTAATTTGCATTTCCCTGATAATGTATGATATGGAGCATCTTCTGATATGCTTTTTTGCCATCTGTCTATCTTCTTTGGGGAGGTTTCTCTAAAGATTTTCGACCCAATTTTCTTGTTTGTTTGTTTTTTGTTTGTTTCTTTGATTGATTTGAGACAGAGTCTCACTCTGTCGCCCAGAGTGGAGTGCAATGGCGCAATCTCGGCTCACTGCAACCTCTGCCTCCAAGGTTCAAGCGATTCTCCTGCCTCAGCCTCCCGAGTAGCTGGGATTACAGGAGCACGCCACTACACTTGGACAAATTTTTCTTTCTTTCTTTTTCCTTTTTTTTTTTTTTTTTTGAGACAGAGTTTCGCTCTTATTGCCCAGGCTGGAGTGCAATGGCGCGATCTTGGCTCACTGCAACCTCCGCAATTCTCCTGCCTTGGCCTTCCGAGTAGTTGGATTACAGGCACCCACCACCACACGCGGCTAATTTTTGTATTTTTAGTAGAGGTTCACCAGGTTGGTCAGGCTGGTCTCAAACTCCTGACCTCAGGTGATCCACCTGCCTTGGCCTCCCAAAGTGCTGGGATTACAGGCGTGAGCCACTGTGCCCAGCCTCTTTAATTGATTTTTGAATGTTGAGCCAGCCTTGCCTACTTGGGATAAATCCTACTTGGTCATAGTCATAATTCTTTGTATACATTGTTGAATTCTATTTGTTAATCCTTTGTTGAAGATTTTTGCATCTATGTTCATTAGGGATATTGGTCTATAGTTTTCTTGGTATGTCTTCTGGTTTTGACATCAAGGTGGTGCTAGCCTCATAGAATGCATTAGAAAGTATTCTCTCAGCTTCTTCTGAAAGAGATCATAAAGAGCTGGTATACAGTTATGCATCACTTAATGATGGGGTTATGTTCCAAGAAATGCATCATTAGGCAATTTCATTATTGTGTGAACATCACGAAGTGTACTTATACAAACTTAAATTGTAGTCTATATGGATTAGCTTATTGCTCCCAGTCTACAAACCTGTACAGCATGTTAGTGTACTAATTTTGTTGGCAATTGTAACACAATGGTAAGTATTTGTGTATCTAAACATATCCTAAGCATTGTAATCCCCATCATATATGTGGTCTGTCATTGACTGAAAGGCTCTGATGTGCCACATGACTGTAATTTCTTCTTTAAATGTTTGGTAGAATTCAACAATGAACCCATCTGGGCCTGGCGCTTTCTTTTTAGGAAGGTTATTAATTATTGATTCAATTTCTTTAATAGGTATAGGCCTATTCAGGCTGGGCGTGGTGGCTCACTCCTGTCATCCCAGCACTTTGGGAGGCCAAAGTGGGCAGATCACCTGAGGTCAGGAGTTCAAGACCAGCCTGGCCAACATGGCGAAACCCCATCTCTACTAAAAATACAAAAAAAAATTAGCCGGCCGTGGTGGTGGGCATCTGCAATCCCAGCTACTCAGGAGGCTGAGGCAAGAGAATCACTTGAACCTGGGAGTCGGAGGCTGCAGTGAGCGGAGATTGCACCACTACACTCCAGTCTGGGCGACAGAGTGGGACTCTGTCTCAAAAAAAAAAAAAAAAAAGATATAGGCCTATTCAGGTTGTTTATTTCTTCTTGTGTGAGTTTTGGCAGATTGTGTCTTTCAAGGAATGGATTCATTTTATGTAGATTCCAAATTTGTGGGCATAGAGTTGTTCATAGGATTTCTTTATTATCCTGTTAATGTCCATGGGATCCACAGTGATGTTCTTTCTTTCATTTCTGATACTAGTAATTTGTGTTCGCTATTTTTTTCCTAGTTAGCGAGAGCCATACAAATGGTATTATTCTTTTCAAAGAACCAGCTTTTGATTTCATTGATTTTCTCTATTAATTTACTGTTTTTAATTTTATTGATTTCTGCTATAATTTTTACTTTAAATTTTATTTTATTTTTATTTTCTGTAGAGATAGGGTCTCACTATGTTGCCCAGGCTGGTCTCAAACTCCTGAGCTCAAGCAGTCCTTCTGCCTTAGCCTCCCAAAGCACTGAGATTACAGGCATGAGCCACAGTGCCTGGCCTGCCATAATTTTTATTATTCCTTTTCTTCTGCTTATTTTGAATTTAATTTGCTCTTCTTTTTCTAGTTTCCTAAGGTGGAAGCTTAGATTATTCATTTTAGATCTTTCTTCTTTTCTAATATATGCAGTCAATGCTATAAATTTCCCTCTAAGCACTGCATTCACAGCATCCCACACATTTTAGTAAGCTGTGTTTTCATTTTCATTTAGTTCAAAATACTTATAAATTTCTCTTGAGATTTCTTCTTTTACCCATGTGTTATTCAGACACATGTTGTTTAATCTTCAAGTATTTGGGGACTTCCAGTTATCTTTCTGTTATTCATTTCTTGTTTAATTCCAATGTGGTCTGAGAGAAAACACTGTGTAATTTTATTCTTTTACATTTGTTAAGGTGTGCTTTATGGCCCAGAATGTGGTCCATCTTGGTGAATGTTCCATGGGAGCTTGAGAAGAATGTGTACTCTGCTGTTGTTGGATAAAGTATTCTATAGATGTCAATTATATTAGGTTGATCGATGGTGTTGGTGAGTTCAACTATGTCCTTCCTGATTTTCTGCCTGCTGGATCTACTAATTTCTGACAGAGGGGTATTGAAGTCTCTAACTTTGTCAATGGACTCATCAATTTCTCCTTGTTGTTCTACCAGTTTTTGCCTCATGTATTTGAACACTTTGTTGTTAGGCACTTACATATTGAGGATTGTTGCGTGTTCTTGGAGAATTGACCCTTTTATTGTTATGTAATGCCTTTTTTTTTTTTTTTTTTTTTTTTGAGATGTTGCCCAGGGTGGAGTGCAATGGCACGATCTCGGCTCACTGCAACCTCCACCTCCCGGGTTCGAGCGATTCTTCTGCCTCAGCCTCCTGAGTAGCTGGGACTACAGGCACCCACCACCACGCCCGGCTAATTTTTTGTATTTTTAGTAGAGATGGGGTTTCTCCATGTTGGTCAGGCTGGTCTCAAACTCTCGACCTCAGGTGATCCACCCGCCTCGGCCTCCCAAAGGGTTGGGATTACAGGCATGAACCACCGCTCCCAGCCCGTAATGCCCTTTTTTATCCATGATAACTTTCCTTGCTTTGAAGTCTGCTCTGTCTGAAATTAATATAGCTACTGCTTGCTTTCTTTTGATTATTTGTTAGCATGATATATCTTTCTCCATCCACTTACCTTTAATCTACAGGTGTCTACACATCAAATGGGTTTCCTGTAGACAACATATAATTGGGTCATGTTTTGTGACTTCCTCTGACAATCTCTGTCTTTTATTATTTATTTTATTTATTTTATTTTATTTTTGAGACAGAGTCTCACTCTGTCACCCAGGCTGGAGCGCAATGGCACAATCTTCACTCACTGCAACCTCTGCCTCCTGTGTTCAAGTGATTCTCCTGCCTCAGTGTCCCAAGTAGCTGGGATTACAGGTGCCTGCCACCATGCCTGGCTAATTTTTGTATTTTTAGTAGAGACGGGGTTTCACCATGTTGGCCAGGCTGCTCTTGAACTCCTGACCTCAGGTGATGCACCCACCTTGGCCTCCCAAAGTGCTGGGATTACAGGCCTGAGCCACCATGCCCAGCCAATCTCTGTCTTTTAATTGGTGTACTTAAACTATTGACATTTAATGATATTTGGTGCTGTTTTCTAATTTTTGCTTTTGTTTCTATTTTTGTTTTCTGCTCTTTTTCTTCCTTTTGTGGTTTTAATTGAGCATTTCATATGATTCTATTTTCTCTCGTTTCTTAGCATATCAGTTATACTTCTTTTTTAATACCTTTTTTAACAGATGCCCTAGAGTTTGCCATATACATTTACAACTAATCCAAGCCCACTTCCAAATAACACTGTACCACTTCCCAGGTAGTGTGAGTACCTTATAATAACACAATAATCTTAATGCTTCCCTCTCATCCCTGCACCATTGCTGTCATTCATTTCACCTGTATATTAGGCTACATAATCAAATAGATTGTTGGTATTATTATTTTGAAGAAACTGTTAGCTGTTAGATCAATTAGGAATAAGAAAAATAAACGTTTTTCTTTTACTTTCATTTATTCCTTCTCTGATGCTCTCCTTTCCTTACATATATCCAGGTTTCTACCCTATGTCATTGTCCTTCTCTTTAAAGGGCTTTTTTTTTTTTTTTTTTTTTTTTTTTTACCATTTCCTGCAATGCAGGTCTACTGGCAACACATTTTCTCAATATTTATTTGTCTGAGAAAGTCTTTATTCTCCATCACTCTTGAAGGATAACTTCCGGGAGTACAGAATTCTAGATTGGTGGAGTTTCTCTCTCAACACTGGAAACATTTCACTCTGCTCCTTCCTTGCTTCCAGGGTTTCTGAGAAGTTGAAGGTAATGATTTCAGAATGGTTCCTTTTCCCTCCCCCTGCCAGAAGCATGAGGAAGTTATTCTCTGATATTTACTGTGAGAACCTGGTCAAGCTCCTGGAGGTAAAACTCACAAAAGTGTGCTCACCCCATCAGTGGCCACCCCTGAAGTTTTTAGCTCTGAAATTTGTCCATACCTAGCCTCCAGCAATTCGTCAATTACAGTTCAGGTCTCCCCTCCAGCAGTGGTTCCCATGGACGTTTCTGCCCAGTCATGATTCTTTGTATCCACCTGTCTGTCTCTCCAACTTCCGGGGCAGTGGAAGTGAGCTTTTCTTATAGGTCTAAGAAAAGCTGTTGATTTTTCAGTTTGTTCAGCTTTTCACTTGTTGTTACCCCACAGCTTTAGACATTTTCGCTTTCTCACAATTCTCCATCTACGTGGCTTTCCTGCTCACCGCCACTGTTCAGACCGCTGTTGCTCCTCGCATCTGAGTTTGCTAGACTTGGTTCCAGAATGTTTCCTTCCAGATAATCACTTATTTCGAAAATGGGGATGATTCCCTGTGAACCAGCTACTGACTTATGCCCTATGGCCCTGTCATTCCAAGAAAAGGGTCACTGGTTGGTCCCTCAGAAGCGCCAGTTAATTGAACAACTGTCTGAACTCTTCAGAGACCCATCTGCCCTCAGCAACCTCTTTCAGTTTGGGTGAATAAATGTAAATTAATGAAAAAAGTAGTAATGGTGTCTGGCAAAGCAGAACTCAAAGAACATTAAATGGTATCAAAAAAGTATAATTTTATGTCAATAAGGAGACCACTTTGCCATAAAGAGGTAACTGTAATGAATCTTTATGAACCAGGCAGCATTTATTAGAGAAAGCACAATTTGCTGGAAGTAGGTGAAGAAGAAATGGGCAGAAGTATAACACAGTCTTTTTCTTGGGGCAAAACCAAGAGAAGGAAACAAGCTGGCTAAAACTATGTGTCAAACTGTGTACGCTACACAGAATGTGCGCTATCTAGTTCCAAGGACAAATTTACAAAGGATGATAATATATCATGCTGCAAAGGAAATCAGAATCAATTACTCAAATGGCCTTGGCCGCTGAGAAACCCTCTCCACCCAGCACATCTGGAACAGCAGCTGCCACTGCCACTGCAACCTGGTCCTGCTCTCCGCCTTGGCTCTGCCCTCCTTACAAGCACCTATCGCTACTGAACGTTTCAGATTCTAGAGGTGTGTTCACTTTGGTCTTCTCCGCTCAAAGAAGCGTGCCCCAAGAACAGGGCTCAAGCCAGCATCTGGAAGTGCCTGGCCCATCCTCAGCACTCACATGTCAGTTCACTGAATGGATAACTTCTGCAAACACACTTGCACCTCTCTTGCCTTTGTTATCGGTGTCAAGGAGGAAATGGAATCTTTGCGGATGTCTTCAGTGTTCTAGCCCCAGAGTCTAGCATGACAGGCAGTGGGAAGGTTGTGAGTTTATATAGAGTGACAGGGAAGTCTCGCTTTGTAGAAATGCACAAGAAAGGTGATGCGTAGAAAACCAAGTGGTGAGTAAGGAAAGGGCAACTGCTTACCCTTTCTCTAGGCCAAGGCTCCCAGGAGAAGGAAGCCAGACAGAGTTTCTGGGTCACGGCCGGGCCTCGGCTTCCCTGACAGTTCATTTCTGGGAAAGCCAGTGGGCAAGGTTGTTAGCAACTCCTGGGAAACAGGGGTCTGCAGTCGTGCACCTGACAGGGCTGGGATGGGAACCAGAGACTGCACACCTCTGTCTCTAAGTCACACTTTGCCGTTCCAGGCTGGCTGCCCTCAAGCCTGGGAGCTGGTCAGGCTGAACCCTCCTCCCGGGGTCTCCTTTGTGTCTCCTGTCTGTTGGCACTAGTGTCCCTGTAGCCCTTGTCATCCTGTTCTTGTCTACCCCCTGAGTTTGGCGCACTGAGAAAGAGTGTGTGGAAGAGAAATGTTTGAGAACGTGCATGTCTGACAACCTTCTGTCCACTGATGCCGTTGATGATGTGGCTACATGTGGAATTCTAGGTTGGAAATGATTTTCCTCCAGCGTTTGGAGGGAATTGCTCCATTAGCTCCAGGTGTTGCCATTGCAGTGTGTGTGTTGTGTGTGTGTGTGCGTCTGTGTGTGTGTGTGTGCACATACATTACCTGTATATTATAATGTTTAGACATCTTTTCTAAAAACTCCAAAAACGAAAACAAAAAAACTCTTTCTGGCTGGGGAGACTGTCCTCCCAGGGCCAGCCAATTCTTAGAGAGAAGGAAGGGCCCTGCCGCTAACAGACCTTTGGTGTGCAGACTGAGTAGCCCAGGCCCTTTCCTCCTCCCTCCGCCTTCATCATCCCAGAGCCAGGCGCCAGGCAACCAGGGACCAGCCCTGTGCCCTTAAGCTCTCTAAACTGCTGGCCTTGCCTTTGCTGTGGAAACCCCAGTAAAGGCTCTGGCCTCAGTCTTCCTGTCGCCCCTGTATTCTGTCTTCCGACCCC
Source organism: Pongo pygmaeus (assembly GCF_028885625.2). Taxonomy (NCBI): domain Eukaryota; kingdom Metazoa; phylum Chordata; class Mammalia; order Primates; family Hominidae; genus Pongo; species Pongo pygmaeus. Next base: position 159,076,502 of record NC_072396.2, read on the forward strand.
CTGGTGCTTCCCTGTGGGGCCTCGTGTGCCGGGCCGTGTCTCCCATGTCTAGGACCTGTGAGGATAATCGACTCTTTTTTCCTGAGCCTGTGCTGTGTCTCACTTGACTGACCGTTTCATTACAAAAATATAAGCCGGCCATTCTGCTTCGTGCCTGTACACTGAACTCTCCTTGGAAGCTCGTTGAACTTTCCTCGTGTCCTCCGTGCTCTGAGATGTCACGGTGATGTGCCTGGGAGAGGCTCTGTTGTCAGCCACATGCAGGGCATACTGTGGGCCTTTTCCATTTGGCAGCTCCTGCCTTTCAGTCTGGGAGAACGACAAGAAGCTCTGGGGACATCAGATTCCCCAGAGAAGACACTTGTAACAAGCTGCCTGGAGGGCCGGGACCTGGTTGCAGAGTTCTGGGAGCAGAGCAGGGGAGGGGACGTTGCTCAGCGCTTGCAGGCAGTGCCGGCTCACAGCGTCGCTCTGCACCAGGTAGAATTTCACTGCCTTCAATTGGACCTGGTGTCCCACAATTCACTGACTCCTTTACCCTCTCCAGAGAATAAAGTCCCCCATTTCTGTCAGGATGGAGAAGGCACAGTTGCCCAGGGGCACACGGGCAGAGACGTTTGCCTGGGACTGAGGGCGTTCAGAGGACATAGGGCTGGCAGCACTGAAAGTGGCTGGGACAATAGGTTACCCTAGCACCCGGAGCTCAGAGTGCTTAGTAACCATTAGTAACCAGCTTTCACCCAGTCCTTTTTCTTTTCTTTTCCTTTTTTTTTTTTTTTTTTTGACAGGGTCTTGCTCTGTCTCCCAGGCTGAAGTGCAGTGGCGTAATCTCAGCTCATTGCAACCTCCACCTCCCCAGTTCAAGCAATTATTGTGCCTCAGCCTCCAAAGTAGCTGGGATTACAGGCATGTGCCACCATGCCTGGCTAATTTATGTATTTTTGATAGAGAAGGGGTTTTGCCTTGTTGTCCAAGCTGGTCTGGAACTCCTGGGGTCAAGTGATCCACCTGCCTCAGCTTCCCAAAGTGCTGAGATTACAGGTGTGAGTCACTGCGGCCAACCTTCACCCAGTCCTCTTTATTTTAGTGCCCCCTCCACCCCTAGCTCCAGTTCCTGGGCCCTGGGCTCCCTCTCTGCAGCTTGCCCTCTGACATTCTGAGAGCTGTTTGTCCGGCTCTCCAAACCTTGTCCCTGTTGTGTCATCCCCTGCCCTCCCCATTCATGTCGATTTATGCCCCTTTTTTTCTCCCCAAAGTTGCTTTACTATAGCTTTACTGGGGTGTGGAATTAGATGCAGATGTTCAATCTGCATTCTCGACCCAGAATTAACCTCTCTGTGAAGTTTTATATTCATAGCAGCTTTATTTGTAGTAGTTCTGACTGGAAACAACTCAAATGTCCTTCAGAGGGTGAATGATAAATTGTGGTACATCCATGCAAAAGAATACTATTCAGCAACCAAAAGGAATATGATATTCAAGCAGGCAACTATCTAAATGCATGTCAAAATAATTACACTGAAAGAGTCCACATTGAGAGGATATACTGTATGATTATATGGAACTCTAGAACATACAAACTAATCTATAGTGACAGAAAGCTGATCAGGGGTTGCCCGGAGATTGGGATATGGGAAGTGTTGGGAGGGAGGATTTACAGAGATGCAGGAGGAAGCTCTTAGGGTTGATAGCTGTGTTCATTACCTTGATTGTGGTGGTTTTAAGGGTGCATACCTGTGTCAAAATGGACCAAATGGTATACTTTATGTTATTTATTTTTTAAAATTAGAGATGGGGGTCTCACTATGTTGCCCAGGCTTCACTGTGTTTGTTGCCCAGGCTGGTCTTAAACTCCTGGGCTCAAGCAATCCTCCTGCCTCAGCCTCCTGAGTAGCTGGGACTACAGGCACATGCCATGGTGCCCAGCAAAATTATATACTTTATTATTATCATTATTTTAGAGATAGGTCTCACTCTGTCTCCCAGGCTGGAGTACAGTGGCAATCATAGTTTACCATAACCTTGAACTCCTGGGCTCAAGTGATCCTCCTGCCTTGGCCTTCCAAGTTGCTGGGACCACAAGTGCATGCCACAATGCCTGGCTAGTTTTTAAATTTTTTGTAGCAACTAGGCTTCACTATGTTTGTTGCCCAGGCTGGTCTCAAACTCCTGGCCTCAAGCAATCTTCCTGCCTCAGCCTCCCAAAGTGCTGAGATTGCAGGTGTGAGCCACCACACCCAGCCTCTGTATACTTTAAGCAATACACACTTTGTTTTATGTAGGCTATACCTTGATAAGGCTGTTTGAAATAGAGTGCATCAAATATATTGTACAGTTTAAAGAACAATTCTAAATTGAACACCCACGCAACCATTTGCTTACCCCTAGTAATGGAGCTATTCTCATTTTATTCTTAAAGATTTATGGTTTTGCCCTTCATATTTAGGTTTTCAATCTATGCAAAATTGATTTTTGTAATGGTGTGAAGTAGAGGTACAGCTTCCTTCCTTTTCCTTTTTTTACAGTTTCTTTTTCTTTCTTTCTCTCTTTTTTTTTTTCAGACAGAGTCTCAATCTGTCACCTAAGCTGGAGTGCAGTAGCGAGATCTCAGCTCACTGCAACCTCCACTCCCCAGGTTCAAGTGATTCTCCTGCCTCAGCCTCCCAAGTAGCTGGGATTACAGGCGCCCACCACCATGTCCGGCTGATTTTTGTATTTTTAGTAGAGGCAGGGTTTCACCATGTTGGCCAGGCTGGTCTCTAACACCTGGCCTCAAGTGATCCACCCACCTCAGCCTCCCAAAGTGCTGGGATTACAGGTGTGAGCCACTGCACTGGCCTTTTCTTGTTTATGATCTCCAGGGGATGCTTTCAACTTTTTGTCATTAAATATGATGATGCTATAACATTTTAATAAATCCTTTGCTAAGGAAGTTCATTTTAATTCCTAGATTCCTGACTTTTCTTTTTAATCATGAATGGATATTGAATTTTATCCAATGCTTTTTCTGTGCTTATTGTGGTGATCATGTAATTGGTATTTTTTTTAATTTTTTTTGAGACAGGGTCTCGCTTTATCACCCAAGCTGGAGTGCAGTGGCATGATCTCAGCTCACTGCAGCCTCAACCTCCTGGGCTCAAGCGATCCTCTTGCCTCAGCCCCCCAAGTAGCTGGGATGACAGGCATGTGCCACCACCGGCAATTTGTGTGTGTGTGTGTGTCTATTATTTGTAGAGATTAGGTTTCACCATGTTAACCAGGCTGGTCTCAAACTCCTGAGTTCAAGCAATCTGCCTGCCTTAGCCTCCCAAAGTGCTAGGCTTACGGGCATGAGCCACCATGCCCTGCTGATCATGTAATTTTTCTAACATTAATTTGGTTAATTACAATAAATGATTTTATATTATTAAACTAACTTTTCACTCCTGAGATAAACACATCTTGGTCACCATGTATTATCTTTTTTTTTTTCTTTTGGTTTTGTTTTTTTTTGAGACAGCGTCTCGCTCTGTCACCCAGGCTGGAGTGCAGTGGCACAATCTCAGCTCACTGCAACCTCCACCTCCTGGGTTCAAACGATTCTCCTGCCTGAGCCTCCCGAGCAGCTGGGATTATAGGTGCACGCCGCCAGGCCCAGCTAATTTTTTGTATTTTTGGCAGAGACTGGATTTCGCCATGTTGGCCAGGCTGGTCTTGAACTTATGACCTCAGGTGATCCACCCGCCTCAGCCTCCCAAAGTGCTGGGATTACAGGCGTGAGCCACTGTGCCCAGTCCAGTCACCATGTATTATCTTTTTTATATATTGCTAGTATTTTGTTTGGGATTTCTGAATCTCTGCCTACAAGTGAAGTTGGCTTATAATTTTCTTTCTCATAATGTCCTCGACAGGTTTTGGTTTCAAGGTTATGTTTGCCTTCTAACAAGAGTGGAGCCTCTTTTTCTTAATTCTCTGAAAGAGTTTGTGTAAAATTAGAATTATTGCTTCTTGAATATTTGATAGATCTTGCTGATGAAGTCATCTAGGCTTAGAGTTTGGTTTGAAGGGAAGATATTTTATTACTAGCAAAAAATTTATAATTATATGACTATTTAGGGTCTTTGCTTTTTCTTGAGTCAATACTGGTAATTTCTTTTTCTAGGACTTTGTTCATTTCAACTGTATTTTCAAATGTATTGGCATAAAGTTATTCACAATAGCCATTACTTTAAAATCCTGTCTGCATCTGTGGTTATAGCCATTTCCATTCATAGTATAGTTTCCATGTGCCTTTTCTCTTGTTTCTCTCAATGAGGATTGTAAATGTCATTAGTCCTGCCAGGGAAGCTTCTGCCTCTGACAGGCGTCACTGCTTTGCTCCCTGCTCTAAGGAGTCACCTGTGTGAAGTTTTTCCTTTTCCCATCAGTCATGTCGCCAGCCTCCTGACAACAGTATAGATTGGTGTCTGACGTGGGAATGACACAAAGACCCCATCCACAAGTAGCTAAACTTCATTTCAAGCTTAAGAAAAAGCATATTTTCTCCAAACTTAAGCAGAACATTGTTATGAGAAAAAAACTGGACTTTCTTGCACTGTATTTCTTTTTTTGGGGGAGGGGGGAAGGGGGGATGGAGTTTCGCTCTATCGCCCAGGCTGGAGAGCAGTGGTGCAATCTCGGCTCACTGCAACCTCCGCCTCCTGGGTTCAAGCAGTTCTCTGCCTCAGCCTCCCGAGTAGCTGGGATTACAGGCGCCCACCATCACGCCTGGCTAATTTTTGTATTTTTAGTAGAGACAGGGTTTCACCATGTTGGCCAAGCTGGTCTTGAACTCCTGACCTCATGATCCACCCGCCTCGGCCTCCCAAAGTGCTGGGATTACAGGCGTGAGCCACCGCACCCAGCCTCTTGCACTGTATTTCTGTTGGAAGATCACAACCATGTTGCTCATTCTTTCTTATTAAGATTCCCATATCTGGTGTTTCTTGGAGATGTATCTAGGTCAACATGACCCAGGTTTAACCCAAACAACTCATAAAAACATGGCAGACTTTTAGCCCTTGGGAAATGAACTTGCTTTGGCCCTACTGAAGAGACTCATCTAAACCCTCCTCTTCCTCTGAAGCCTGTCCCTGAGAACTCCACCTTCCCTTTCTCTTTTCAGGCTGCCTGGCTGCACTTGGACCTATGCTCATCATCTCTTTGGCTGTTTCCATTGTTTAGAGGTTCCCCTCAATGTCCCTGGCCTCAAGATAGCTGCCACTGGAGCACAGCCCTGGCCTGGGAAGTCCCAGCAGGACCCCAGAGGCTCCCTGAGTCTCTTACCTTCCTTCCAGGAGGACTGTCACTGAGGGGGGAGCCGAACTTTGGTCACAGCAATTGAGCTGCTTTCCAAGCTCTCATCTGTCCAAGTGTGATGTCCACTGGAAGTTTCTGGTCCTTTGGCCCATTTTGATTAGTTCCTCTTGTCTTCCAGGGTGAGAGACCAAAAGTCCTGTTTCTGTAAATCATGGCTGTGTGCCAGTATACAAAACTGACAAGACCCCTTAGGACATTTGTCTTCCAATTTTGAAACCGGAAGCCTGGATGAAGTGTCTTGTCTCCCAGATTGAAATCTTGGAAAACCTGTTTGTGACACCATTGGTTATCTTCTCTGTGCTTCCCATCTGTGGCCAGAATTGTGCCCAAGAGCCTGGGCCAGAGCCAGCCGAGTAGCCCTGCCCTGTGGACCCAGGGGTCTTTTTATAGTTAACTTGTAGCTACGGCTGGAGAACTGGTTCTGCCTGTCTTCTGTGGTTTCCTGGCTGTGCACACTACTGAGTCGTCACCGAAGGGGATCAGGGCTTGTTCCGTGCCTGAGTTCTCCAGGGAACAGGATCACAAGACAGCTGTCCCCGGGATAATGGACTCTCGGGAAGAATTTGGCTCCTGGGGGGGTGGCTCGAGGGCACCCGCGACATCTCAATCATGGTCATGGGGGTCTGAGTCTTGTACTGAGAGGGAAGCGAGTGAGTGATGGCCATCTAGGCCTGTCTGGCCCCCATGAGACTGACCTCTACTTGAACTCCTTGAGGCTGGTCCTTCTGCTCTGAATAACTAGAGAAATCCCAGGAAAATACATACATTGGATTGCATGGAATAAGGTGACGGGATGGCAGAAGAAGCTGTGGGAGCCAGTGTGAGCTTCAAGCTTCAGCACTGAATAGCAGCTCATCCTCCATCCACACTTTCTGTAGTGCTGTGCACAGTAGGGAGCAGCCCCTCTCCCTGCCAGTCCTTACCTGGGGGTTCCTGAGCTGACCAACTCTGTAGGGACACCGTGAAACTCTGTAGCCATCAAAGACCCTCAGTCCGGGCACAGTCACAGGGGAGGGACTCATGTCCTCAGGGGAGGCCTCCTTGACACTCTCCAGCATGCTGGAGGGTTCGATGAGATTCTTCTGCTGGGTGGCTGGGCGTGGTGGCTCATGCCTGTAAACCCCAACCCTTTGGGAGGATGAAGTGGGAGGATTACTTAAACCCAGGAGTCCGAGGCTGGAGTCAGCTACAGTCATGCCACTACACTCCAGCCTGGGTGACAGAGCAAGACCTTGTCCCTAAATTTTTTTTTAATTAAAAAAAAAAAAGACGATCCTGCTGGGTGATGGTGGCTTTTTTTCTGTACAGCTAGAACAAGAGTAAAGGGGAGGAGTTTCCCCCGAAGGATACTTTTGCCCATTTGCAAAGGAAATGAACGAATGAAGATGCTGAGGCTCTCCCAGCTGATGGAACCACTATTCTGATTGATTGGCTTCAAAGACTCACCAGAGAAAAATATTTTAAAATGTAGGGCCAAACCTCTGATACTATAAAAGTGCTGGCCTTTTAAGAGAAACTCTCAAAGTTAGAGTTTCCCCATGGTGAGAATCTCTCCACACAGTTGGGGACCGGGCAGCTACCCCAGCTGGGCACTAGAGGCCTGGGCCACCCTCACACCCTGGTCAATGGTAGCACGGGAGCTGCCAGACCTCATCAAAAGCTTGACTTTTCTTTGACTTCCAGGAGGAGGAACCCCGTGAGGCACTGCTCCACTCCCTGCATGGTTGAGGATAGGTGGGAAAGGGGAGGCTACAATCAGGCTTCAAGGTTATTAGGATGGGCCGGGTGCGGTGGCTCACGCCTGTTATCCCAGCACTTTGCGATGCCAAGGTGCGCGGATCACTTGAGGTCAGGAGTTCGAGACCAGCCCAGCCAACATGGTGAAACTGCTTCTCTACTAAAAATACAAACATTAGCCGGGTGTGGTGGTGAGCACCTGTAATCCCAGCTATTCCAGAGGCTGAGGAGGCTGAGGCAAGACAACCGCTTGAACCTGGGAGGCGGAGCTTGCAGTGAGCCGAGATCATGCCACTGCACTCCAACCTGGGCAACAGAGAGACACTCCGTCTCCAAAAAAAAAAAAAAGAAAAGAAAAAAGGAAAAACGGTTATTAGAATGGTCCTGGGATGGAGAGAACCAGAGACAGTAAGGGCCTGGCCAGGGTAGGGCAGCTGCTGCAGGAAAAGCAACCCAGCAACTGGCCAGAGGGCGAGTGACCCCTGGGCGGACTGATGGGCCACACCACAGGCCACACCCAGAGAGCTAGTCCTGGGGCAGGGAGTGCCTCTGAGCAGGAAATGACAGAGGAAGTTTCTGGTGCAGCTTTACTGATAAGGAAACAAGCAAAAGACTGTGTGATAGCAATCAGAAAACATTTCAGTCAAGCAGAGTGGAAGGAAGACTGCTTTATCTTTCTGTTCCCTCTAGTGAGAATTATGTCACAATATCATTGTCAGATGAAGATGCGATCTAACACTATGCAGCCAAAATGTGGGGAAAAAAGATAACACAGGTAACTTCAGTACAAAATATAATAATAGGAACAAAAACATTGTACTTTGCTGCCTTTTGTTGTATTTGTCAGCTTTTTAAAATTTGTAATTTGTTGTGATTTCTTATCTTTTTCTAAATAAATGGACACATTTGCAAGTGATTTAGTATTCTTAAAGAGGAACCCTAAATTATATAAATTTTGGTCTCTAAACAATGTGGGTTTTCCTTCCTATATACATGGTAACCTGTTTAGAAATTTTAATTAAATTAAATAAGTTGAAGTTGTGGGGAACAAATCATCATGTTATTTCTTTTCTGTGCACAAAAGTAGTTTTTAAATACTGAAATGGGGCGGGGTGTGGTGCCTCATGCCTGTAACTCCAGCACTTTGGGAAGCTTGAGGCAGGTGGATCATCTGAGGTTGGGAGTTCGAGACTAGCCTGGCCAACATGGCAAAACTGGGTCTCTACCAAAGATACAAAAATCAGCCAGGCATGGTGGGGTGCACCTATAGTCCCAGCTACTCAGGAGGCTGAGGCAAGAGAATCGCTTGAACCCGGGAGGCAGAGGTTGCAGTGAGCTGCCATGGCTCCACTGCACTCCAGCCTGGGCAACAGAGCAAGACTCTGTCTCAAAATAAATAAATAAATAAATAAATAAATATTGAAATGGGAAAAGAGAAAAATAAATCATAGAATTTTGGGATATTACACTTTAAGAAGTTAAATCAAAACATTTATAAGTAGCCATATAAAACCAGGCTATTAGTAAAAATCTAAATGGTCGTCCTGCTTCCTAAATATACTCTTTCTCTCAAAAAGTTTTTGGATGAGAGAACATGGAAAACTGGGGATTTTTCCTCCACTGTTACAATGTCCTGCTTGCTCAGTCACAGGATAAGAAACAAGGAAACGCATATTGCTATCAGGCCCAAATTGAACAGTCATGAAGAAGCTTCAGGAATCTCTACTGTGTTAAATACACTTACTAATATTGAAAGGGCTTTAACAACATAGAAGACAGAGAGAGAGGCAGGAACAACATGGCCAAATAGAAGCCTCCAGTGATCATCCCCACTGCAGGAACACCAAATTGAACAACTAGCCACACAAAAAAGCACTTTCCTAAGATCCAAAAATCAGATGAGCGATCACAGGACCTGGTTGAACTTCACATCACTGAAAGAGGCCCTGACAAGGGTAGGAAGGACAGTCTTGAATCACTCCCCGCCCCGCGCCCCGGCCTCAGCCCCGGCACCCCCCACCCCCAGCCCCCGCCCCACAGCAGCCTCCTGGTGCAGAGAGAGAAGCTGTACACTTAGGGGAGGGAGGGCACGGTGACTGTGGGGCTTTGCGTCGGAACTCAACGCTGCTGCCCTGTCCCAGCAGAAAGCAAAGCGGTTGCACACGAAGGGAGGATTTACATCAGCCCAAGCCGGAGAGGAATCGCCCATCTTCAGCGGATGGAGCCTGCGTTCCAGCAAAGCCTCACCACTGTGGCCTAAAGTATTCAGGGGCCTGAAATAAACTTGAAAGGCAGTCTAGGCAACAAGGACGGCAAGTCCCGGGCAAGTCCTGGTGCTGGACTGGGCTCGGAGCCAGTGGACTTGGGGTACAAGCGACTTAGTGAGCTAGCAGCCAGGGTAGCTCAGGCCATGCTTACACCTCCCCTCCTCCAAGGCCAGGCAGTGCCGCTCACAGCTCCAGGAGCCCCTCCTTCCTCTTGCTTGAGGAGAGGAGAGGGAAAAGTGGGGAGGACATTGTCTTGTGTCTTGGATACCAGCTCAGCCACAGTAAGATAGGGCACTGGTCAGAGTCGTGAGGCCCCCATTCCAGGCCCTAGCTTGGCCTGGAATGGCCAGCCCCATTCCAGGCCCATTCCAGGCCCAGACGACATTTCTAGACACACCCTGGGCCGGAAGGGAACCCTCTCCCTTGAAGAGAAGGACCCAGTCCTAGCGGGACTCATCACCTGCTGACTGAAGGGCTCTTGGGCTCTTGGGCACTGAGGAACCAGCAGCCATACCCAGGCCGTATTTGCTGCAGGCCTTGGCTGACACTCAGAGCCGTGCGGGCCCAGCACACTCCCAGCTGCGGTGGCCACAGGCAGAGACCCCTTCGGTTTGAGGAAAAGAGAGGGAAGAGTAAAGGGGACTTTGTCTCGCAGCTTGGGTACCAGCTCGACCACAGCGGAGTAGGGCACCAAGTGGGCTCCTGGAGTCCCCAGTTCCAGGCCTGGGCTCCTGGGCAGCATTTCTGGACCTGCCCTAGGGCTAGAGGGGATCCCACTGCCCTGAAGGGAGAGGCTCAGGCCTGGCAGCATATTCACCACAAGCTGACTGAGGGCCCTTGGTCCTCGAGTGAACACGAATGGTAGCCTGGCAGTACTCCCCGTGGGCCTGGGGCGGTGGTGGCTGTGGGGTGAGGGTTCTCTGCCTGTGGAAAGGGGGGAAGAGTGGGAAGGCCTGTGTGTCTCGCAGCTTAGCCGCAGTAGAATAGAGCACCAACTAGATTCCTAAGACTCCCAACTACAGGCACTGGCTCCCAAATGGCATCTCTGGATCCGCCCAGGACTGGGGGGAACTCGCCACCCTGGAGGGGAGGACACTGGCCTGGCTGCCTTTGCCACCTGCAAGAACCACAGGGTTACTGGGCTTGGGGTGCCCCCTAAAGCAGATACAGCTGCAGTGACCAAACACTTAGATCCCAAAGGTTAAGGATAAAGAAAGGATCCCAAAAGCAGCAAGAGAAAAGAAACAAATAACATGCAACGGAGGCCGCTGACTTCTCAGTGGAAACCTGACAGGCCAGGAGAGAGTGGCATGACATATTTAAAGTGCTGAAGGAAAAAAAGCTTACCCTAGAATAGTATAACTGGCAAAAATATTCTTCAAACACAAAAGAGAAATAAAGACTTTGCCAGACAAACAAAAGCTGATGGATTTCATCAGTCCCAGACCTGTCTACAAGAAATGCTAATGGGAGCAGTTCAATCTAAAAGAAAAGGATGTTAATGAGCAATAAGAAATCACTTGAAGGTATAAAATTCAGTGGTAATAGTAAGTACATAAAAAAACACAAAACACTATAACACTGTAACTATGGCATGTAAATTCCCAGCTACTTGGGAGGCTGAAGTGGGAGGATCAGTTGAGCCCAAGAGTTTGAGGCTGCAGTAAGCCATGTGTGTACACTGTGCTCCAGCCTGGGTGATGGAGTGAGATTCTGTCTCAAAACAAAACAAAATGGGACCTGGCACAGTGGTTCACGCCTGTAATCCCAGGACTTTGGGAGGCCGAGTCAGGAGGATCATCTGAGGTCAGGATTTCGAGACCAGCTTGACCAACATGGTGAAACCCCATCTCTACTAAAAATACAAATATTAGCCTGGCGTGGTGGCAGGAGCCTGTAATCCCAGGCGCCTGTAATCCTGCCTCCCAGAGGCTGAGGCAGGAGAATTGCTTGAACCCGGGAGGCCGAGGTTGTAGTGAGCCAAGATTGCGTCACTGCACTCCAGCCTGGGTGACAAGAGTGAGACTCTGTCTCAAAAAAAAAAAAGCAAAGGACCTTAATAGACATTTCTTAAAAGAAGACACAGAAATGGGCAACAGATACGTGAAAAAATGCTCAACATCACTAATTATCAGGAAAATGCACATTAAAACCACCATGAGATACCATTTTACTCTAATTAGAACAGCTATTTTTTAAAAGACAAAAGAAAACAAGTGTTGATGAGGATGTGGAGAAAAGGGAACACTTGGTGTTGGTGGAAAACAATATGAGGCACAAGAAATTTAAAATCAGCCAGGCATGGTGGCTCACACCTGTGATCCCAGCACTTTGGGAGGCCAGGTGGGAGGATCACTTGAGCCCAGGAGTTTGAGAGCAGCCTGGACAACATAACAAGACCTGATCTCTACAAAAAATTAAAAAAAAAAAATTAAGCCCGGGTGCGGTGGCTCACACCTGTAATCCCAGCACTTTGGGAGGCCGAGGTGGGTGGATCACCTTAAGTCGGTAGTTCGAGACCAGCCTGATCAACATGGAGAAATCCTGTCTCTACTAAAAATACAAAATTAGCCGGGCATGGTGGCACATGCCTGTAATCCCAATTACTAGGGAGGCTGAGGCAGGAGAATCGCTTGAACCCAGGAGGCGGAGGTTGCGGTGAGCCGAGATCACGCCATTTCACTCCAGCCTGGGCAACAAGAGTGAAACTCCGTCTCAAAAAAAAAAAAAAAATTTAAAAAGTTTAGCCAGGCGTGGTGGTACACACATGTAGTCCCAACTACTCAGGAGGCTGAGGTGGGAAGATTGCTTGAGCCCAGAAGGTTGAGGCTGCATGAGCCATGATAGTGCCACTGCACTCCAGCCTGGGTGACACAGCGAGACCCTGTCTCAAAAAAAAAAAAAAAGAAAAAGAAAAAGAAAAAAGAAATTAAAAATAGAGCTAACTACCATCTGATCTAGCAATCCCACACCATTATCCATAGGAAATGAAATGGTGTGTCAAGGAGATCTGCACCCTCATGTTTATTGCAGCATTATTCACAGTAGCCAGGTATGGAATTAACCCAAGTGTCCATTGACGGATGAATGGATAAAGAAAATATGGTATCTATACACAACGGAATCCCATTCAAGCATAAGAAGAATGAAATCCTGTCATTTGCAACAACATGAATAAACCGGGAAGACATCATGTTAAGTGAAATAAACCGGACACAGAAAGACAAATGCTGTGTGATCTCATATGTGGAATTTTTTTTTAAAGAGTTGAGGGTAGGTGCAGTGGCTCACAAGTGTAATCCCAGTGATTTAGGAGGACAAGGCAGGAAGATCCCTTGAGGTCTGGAGTTTGAAACCAGCCTGGGCAACCTAGTGAGACCCTGTCTCTACAATATATATATACATTTTTTTTTTTAATTAGCCAGACATGATGGTGTGAGCCTGTAGTCCCAGCTACTCAGGAGGCTGAGGTGGGAGGATCATTTGAGCTCAGGAGTTCAAGGCTGCAGTGAGCTAGGATCATGCCACTGCCCTCCAGCCTGAGTGACAGAGTGAGACCGTGTCTGTATACAAAACAAAAAAAGCTGATATCTTAGAAGCACAGAGACTGGAGAAGGGAGCACAGGGAGAAGTTTGTCAACAGTTACAAAATAACAATTAGATGGACGAATAAGTTCTGCTGTTCTGTGCACAGTGGGATGATGATGGTTCACTGTAAGATACTGCATATTACTGTTAAAATAGCTAGAAGAGGCCTGGCATCCCAGCACTTTGGGAGGCCGAGATGGGCGGATCACCTGAGGTCAGGAGTTCAAGACCAGCCTGGCAAACATGGTGAAACCCCATCTCTACTAAAAATACAAAATTAGCTGGGTGTGGTGGTGGGCACCTGTAGTCCCAGCTACTCTGGAGGCCAAGGCAGGAGAATCGCTTGAACCCAGGAGACGGAGGTTGCAGTAAGCTGAGATCGCACCACTGCACTCCAGCCTGGGGGCAACAGAGCAAGACTCCATCTCAAAAAATAAAAAATAAAAAATAAAATAAAATAGCTGGAAGAGAGGTATTTGCACGTTCGCATTGTAAAGAAATGATACTTGCATGAGGTGATAGGTACACTAACTACCGTGATTGGATCATTGTGCAACATGATATGAATTGACATCATAAATATGCATGATTACAATATGTCAAGAAAAAACAAATAAAGCCAAGAAAATAATCTAAAACTCCAGGTTTCCTCAATATTTCTTTATAAGAAAAATCCTTGAATAGATTAAATTGTTTTATTCTTCATTTAAAAAATAGCTCTATGTCTTTGTCTTCTCTCCAGTTTTATCACAGTATGAAGTATGTAAAAGTGACAATGCGAACACTGCGCTTTGGTTTTTGCAAGATTTGAGATGTATCCATTATGATTTTCTCATGAGAAATTTTATTATGTTGACCTTTCTAAACCCATAATACTTACCTTGCAGATCACGTACGTCAGCATTTCTTACACTAAATATCTAAGGTTTTGTAAATGTAAACACGAGTTGAGCTAAACTGAGTTATAATAATGAATGTCTGTATTTTAAAATCAACCTTTTAAACTTCCAACAATAGCAGTAATTGTGTAGCCCTACAAAGTTACTCCACCTTGTAAACGGAATAAATTTTAGTGTCATATTTGTCAAATTTTATTCATGAAGTGTGATCATATTGTGCTTCAACGTCACCCTACTATAATTTCTTTTTTTCCTTTTTTTTTTTTTTTTTTTTTGAGATGGAGTCTTGCTCTGTTGCCAGGCTGGAGTGCAGTGGCATGATCTTGGCCGACTGTAACCTCCGCCTCCTGGGTTCAAGCGATTCTCCTGCCTCAGCCTGTCGAGTAGGTGAGATTACAGGCATGCGCCACCATGCCCAGCTAATTTTTGTATTTTTAGGAGAGCCAGGATTTCACCATGTTGGCCAGGCTGGTCTTGAACTCCTGACCTCGTGATCTGCCCACCTGGCCTCCCAAAGTGCTGGGATTACAGGTGTGAGCCAACACGCCCGGCCAGCCTACTATAATTTCTAAGATTCCCTCATTTACTGACTTTGAGACCTGGGGTAGACAATGAATTGAGGTAATTAGCAAGTATGTTTACCTGGATAATCTCCAAGGGAATGAAAATTCATAAAGACAAAACGCAAACACAAACACACACAGTTATTTCTGACATATATGTATTCTAGTCTATGCATAAACACAATGGTGCCACACAACACTCATAAATCAGAAAATCACTGTAGTCTAAACATTGTTTTGTGCTATGCCTGAATTTTTACTTATTTATTTATTTTTTTTTAGAGACCGAGTCTCACTCTGTCACGCAGGCTGGAGTGCACTGGTGCAATCCTAGCTCACTGTGGCCTCAAACTCCTGAGCTCAAGTGATCCTCCCACCTCAGCCTCCCAAGTAGCTGGGATCACATGTGGATGCCACTACACCCGGCTAATTTTTGCATTTTTACTTTTTGTAGAGATGGGACCTTGCTGTGTTGCCCAGCCTAGTCTCGAACGCCTGGCCTCCAAGCAATCCTCCCACCTTGGCCTCCCAAAGTTCTGGGATTACAGTCATGAGCCCCTGTGCCCAACCTATGCCTGATTTTTAAGTTTTTACTATAAAACCTAAACTCTTAAAGCAGTAAATAATACCACTACCTGAACATCTCTGTGTGTGTGTGTGTGTGTGTGTGTGTGTGTGTGTGTGTGATGGAGTCTCACTCTGTTGCCCAGGCTGGAGTGCAGCGGCGCGATCTCGGCTCCCTGCAACCTCTGTCTCCCAGGTTCAAGCAGTTCTCCTGCCTCAGCCTCCCAAGTAGCTGGGATTACAGGCACGCACCACCATGCCTGGCTAATTTCTGTATTTTTAGTAGAGATGGGGTTTCACCATGTTGACCAGGCTGGCCTCAAACTTCTGACTTCAGGTGATCTGCCTGCCTCAGCCTCCTAAAGTGCTGGGATTATAGGCATGAGCCACCACGCCTGGCCGTGAACATCTTTTACTGTGACTGCATATAAGTGTATGTTTACATAAACATAAATAGAGGTGTATTACATCAATGAATGTTTTTAAAAGTTTCTGTATGATGGAGTGCAGAGGCCTGGGCGCAAGGGAGTAAAGGGTCTTTAAGTATTCAATATATTTTCAACCTCAAGTATCCTATCTAGAGCCAGAGGTTTTTTTTCTCGCCCTACTAGGAGCTCACAGCACTGCAAATCTGTTAACAGAGGTGCTTTTATGCTGCCCCTTGGCATGGTTATTTCATAACTGCAGCCAATTATAGGAGAACAAGCAATCGAACAGAACAGAGAGCAAAGGCTCTTCCTTTGTGGAGGAGCTAAAATTCCTACTGCTTATCATGTTACTTTCTCCTGTGTGTTGTTATCAAATATTGGGACTCTGGTTACACTGTCAAGGCCATGGGCCTTTCTTGTTCTAGGGCAGCTATGCTCCTCTCTTAAGCAACTGACCCGTCTCTCCTGGCAACTCTCTTTGGTACTGGACTTCTCCAAGATCAGTCCTCAAACTAATAACAACACTGACAAGGGTCTTCGGATCACCGTGTTTGGTAGCTGGCTGCTTGGGACCATCCAGGTTTGCCCCTTTGCCTGGCTTGGGTAACCCACTGTATGGTGCACACGAATAAAGGCTGATACCAAGAAGAATGAGGCTTGTAGTTATGAAAAGTGACTCAATGGAATTATAAAATCTACCCTGCAGCCTGGGAGCAGTGGTTCACACCTGTAATCCCAGTGCTTTGGGAGGCCAAGGCAGGAGAGTCGCTTGAAGCTAGGAGTTGGAGACCAGCTGGGCTATATAGCGAGACCCTGTCTCTACAGAAAAAAATACAAAAATTAGCTGGGCATGATGGTGTGTGGCTGTAGTCCCAGGTACCTCGAGAGGCTGAGGCAGGAGGATCGCTTGAGCCCAGGAGGTCGAGACTGCAGTGAGTTGTGATCATGCCACTACTGCAGCCTGGGTCACAGAGCAAGATCCTGTCTCAAAACAAACAAACAAACAAAAACTATCCTGTAAATGTATAAAAATGTCACTAATTTCAATGTGTTTCGGTAAAAAGGAATGAAGTACCGATACATGCTGAAATTCAGACAGATCCTCAAAAGCACTGTGCTCAGTGAAAGAAGCCACACACAAAAAGTCACATATCAGATGATCCACTTTATATGAAATATCCAGAATAGAGGAATTCACAGATACAGACAGCAGATTAGAGGTTGCCAGGGGCTGAGGGATTAGGGGATGGGGAGTGGCCACGTAATGGATACGGGGTTTCTGTATGGGATGATGAAATATTCTGTAAGTACATAGTAAACGCACTAAATGTCACTAAACTGTACACTTTCAGATGACTAATTTTATGTTATGTGATTTTCACTTTAATTAAAAACTACAATATTGGCCAGGCGTGGTGGCTCACAACTATAATCCCAGCACTTTGGGAGGCCAAGGCAGGACTATCATTTGAGCCCAGGAGTTCGAGACCAGCCTGGCCAACATGGTGAAACCCCCATCTCTACAAAAAATACACAAAAAATTAGCCATGTGTGGTGGCATACACCTGTAGTCCCAGCTACTTGGGAGGCTGAGGTGGATCGCTTGAGACCAGGAGGCAGAGGCTGCAGTGATTGGAGATCGTGCCACTGCACTCCAGCCTGGGTGACAGAGTGAGACTCTGTCTCGAACAACAACAAAAACACAAAATATTTTGGTAATGCATAACTTCTTGGGATGAATTTTAAATGTTTATTTTTTATGCAAGAGCTAACACAAGTGCTCTCAGCACGATGACTTTTTACCTTCTGAAAGATTGTATTGTGAGCTTTAAAATCTCTTTGTCCATTAATAGTTTTAGTGACTCACAAAATGGAGATTTCCAGACCCAAGATAGCTAGAAACAAGTGGCCTAGCAGGACAGGGTCATGGTGTACAGCCAAGCTGTACCTTGGTGTGAATGCAGTGGCTAGAACGCATCAACACCAAGGTTTATCAAGTGGTGACAATGTGGACACCAATACTTGGAAAGTGGCAGCACCACTGTCATAGACCCCCACTTTCCCATCAGAGATCCCAGTGCCAAGGATGTACCAACTTCTTCCTGTTCCTTGGGTTTTCTCTTTTTTTCTTTCTTTTTTTTGGGGGGGACAGGGTCTTGCTTTTGTCGCCCAGGCTGGAGTACAATGGCACGAACTCAGCTCACTGCAACCTCCGCCTCCCAGGTTGAAGCGATTCTCCTGCCTCATCCTCCAGAGTAGCTGGGATTACAGGCACCCACCACCACACCTGGCTAATTTTTGTACTTTTAGTAGAGACAGGGTTTCACCATGTTGGCCAGGCTGGTCTCGAACACTTGACCTCAGGTGATCCACCCACCTCGGCCTCCCAAAGTGCTGGGATTACAGGTGTGAGCCACAGTGCCCAGCCTAGGGTTTTCTCTTAAACATGGGAATGGACGGAACACCTCTCACTGGATGAGGTAGATTGTTTCCAAAGATGGCTGCTCCCATGTCTCCCATTCTGCATGTCCTTCTACAGCATTACTTGGCACTCTGCCCAACACGAGGTGGAGGCTTTTTCCCCTTCTCTGGAATCAGAGCTGGCCTTGTGACTTGTTTTGACTACTAGGATGTGGCAGATAGAACATTAGGTGACTTCCAGGCCTAGGCCGTGACAGGCATTGCAGTTTCTGTCGAAAGAAGTCTGGGCTATCCTGCTTGAGAGGCCACATGGAGAGACAGGCCCTGCAGGATGAGATGCCATGTGGAGGACAGTAATACAAGCCAGCTAACAGCCAGCACCAACTGCCAGACATGGCATGGAGGCCATCTTGGATGTTCCAGCCTTGGCTAAGCTCCCTGCTGCATGAAGTCACATGAGTGACCCCAACCAACACGAGGTGGAGCAGAAGAACTGTGCCTTACAGGTCAGTCAATACATAAACTCATAAGAACTCATCAATTGTTGTTATTTTATGCCACTAAATTTGGGGGTGGCTTGTTAGGCAGCTCTACACTTGAGATCCAGACCAAATGGAGAGAGTATGGTAAGCTCTGGCGAGCAGGTCGCAACCTGAAAAGCCTGGCAGACTCGACTCGTGGAGGAAGACTGCTGGCCCCTGCTTATTCCCCCAGCAGAATAAGTAATAATTACAAAGGATTTGCAGGGAACAAGGGAAATTGATGAGGGAGAGCCAGTTCTTGTTCTCTATCTGTCCAGGAATATTTTTTGGCATCATCCTTAGTGTACTATTTCTAATAGTTATACAATGACATCTTGTCCTCTTGCCCTTTCTCTATTTCTCCATTTAACAGGTTAAGTCTGTGCAGGCTGGATAGTGCAGCTCAGACATCGAGGACCACATTAGATCCTAGATGCCTCCATGGCAAGAGATAGTATCACAATGTAAAAAATGCTTGTATAGGTTGGGCGAGGTGGCTCACGTCTGTAATCCCAGCACTTTGGGAGGCTGAGGCAAGCAGATCACTTGAGGTCAGGAGTTCGAGACCAGCCTGGCCAACATGATAAAACCCCATCTCTACTAAAAATACAAAAATTGGCTGGGCATGGTGGTGCTTGCCTGTAGTCCAGCTACTCGGGAGACTGAGGCAGAAGAATGGCGTGAACCCAGGAGGTGGAGGTTGCAGTGAGCCGAGATCACACCACTGCACTCCAGCCTGGGGGACAGAGTGAAGCTCTGTCTCAAAAAAAAAAAAAAAAAAAAAAAGAAAATGCTTGTATAGCAAATAGGTTACGCTTTAGAAAACCACAGCTATCTTTGATAGAGGCGTTTGGGTTGAGAACATATTCATCTTGACTTTTATTTGTTCAAATGATTACATCGACGACTAACCTCAAGCGAGTTTATGACTGGGCAGGGAATGTGACCAACATCTAAAGTCTGTGCCGTGCCACTGCCCACAGGCTGCTTGGCTTCAGAACAAAGCAGTTATTTGTTATCAGTAAATCCAAGTTGGTCCTCTTGCCTCCCATGCTATCATTGGATACACCAAGTTTGTAAGTACAATGTCACCAGAAATGTCACTTGTAAATGCAAAGCTCAAATCATCAGATCCAAGACTCTAAGACACCCAGCCTTGCAGAACAAGGATGGAACTTGAGAGGGGAGAAAATGTGCTAGAGCTTACACTGATGACCTGGAGGGTCACAGCCTTACCCAGATGTACAGAGGTTGCAGTCAGAGTGGGGACAAGTTTTCTGTTCAAAGGCAGTAAAAAGCTTTTTAGAACAATGGAAGCAAATAATATCTCTTGTTGCATTGTGTGCAAAATGTGAGACAGATCAATGGAATACACACAATAACAGATAAAGGAAATACACAGGAAATGCGCGCAAGAAAAACACCTGGGTCCCTGAATGACAAGAAATAGTGCTGTCTAATAGTGCACTAAGATTCTGTTAGAAATTTCTTCCCTAGCAATGAAAGACAGTTAAAGGGAATCATGTCATTGTATGTGCAAATCTTGGTATTTTAATTGCGTATGTATCGTATAAATTAAGCTTTTGTCTGATTTCCACTGTCTGTAAGAGTTAAAATTAAAAAAATAAACACTTGGCTGGACCACACATTGAATTAATGATCTTAACACAAAAATGATACTGAAGACAATGTGAATGCACTAATGCCACCGAACTGTATACTTAAAAATGGTTAAGATGGTAAGTTGTATGTTATGGGTATTTTACCACTATTAAAAAAAAGTTTTTAAGAAAAAAAGGCTAATAAGATTTCTGGGTTCAGGCAGGAGTAGGAAGGCAGCGAAAACCGGAATTCCCCCACCTCTCCTAAAAGAAGTCCAAACACAGGAAGAATGAATGAGCCCCCCTCCTTGATGTACTGGAGGAAACCAGAACCTGTGCCGTCAGAAAGCGCTAGGACGTGACAAAGCAGGGAGGGGACTACAAAGGGCCCCAGCGGTCCCGACCAGGATCCACCCTTTCAGGACATGGCCCAGGCCCGCGCAGGATCGCATGGGGGCAGATGCGAGCCCCAGGAGAACTCCCGGGGGCCCGCGGCGGCCGCCGGGGGCTTCCTGACGCGCGAGCGGCGCGGCGGCGCCAGAAGAGGGCGCCCGGGAGCCGAACAGGAGGCCAAACCCTGGGCCTTCCCGCGTTCCCGGGGGTCCCAGTGCTAAGGCAGACAGAAGGCGCCCACGTGTCAACAGTGAGAACCAGAATCCACAAAGGCCAAAGTGCCGAAGGCACCGGGACAAAGCAAAACGACCCACAGAACAAGAGGACCGAGCTGCTGCCGCCGCTCACCGGAAAAAGCGTTGCACAGGGCCCGAGGCAGGGGCTTCGCAGAGGCGTTCAGCTCCTTCCTGCTGGGAGCTGTTCTGGGGCTCCGGGTCCCACGGCCCTTTGCCCAGCCGTTTCCGAAGCCGCAGCCTTGCTCCGGATTCGCCTCGCACTTTTTTTTTTTTTTTTTTTGGACAGTGCTAGGAAACATGCGTTTAATAAAGAAATCTAGGCATGCAGTTTTCAATTAACATGGCCCATTATGTCTCTCTCCTTCCACTTACAGTGAAGATCAGGACCATGAAGTGAATTTGAATTTCTTTCTTTTCTTTTTTTCTTTTCTTTTCTTTTCTTTTCAAGACAAGGTCTTGCTGTATGGCCCAGGCTGGAAGATCATGGCTCACTGCAGCCTCCACCTCCTGGCCTCCAGCAATCCTCCCGCCTCAGCCTCCTGAGTAGCTGGGACCACAGGTGTGCACCACCACGCCCAGCTAATTTTTTAAATTTTTGGTAGAGATGGTATCTCACTATGTTACCCAGGTTGGTCTCCAATACCTTCTCCCACTTTAGCCTCCCAAAGTGCTGGGATTACAGTCGTGAGCCACTGGGCCCAGCCACAAATTCCTTATTTTCTTTGTCCTACAATATGAACAACCCAGTTGGAACATAATACGACGTGAAAAGAGAAGCCTGCCATGGGGAGGGGTGCACAGACCCAGCAGGCAGGCTCTCAATGGGAGGTTCAAGGCGAGTCCCCCTCCCACCCACCTGTTCCCAGCTGAGAGTCCATCTGGGCCTCCGGTGGGCAATGACAAAAAATTCCATTTGGTTGAGAAGACGTGACTGGCACTGGCTCAAAGCCAAACAAATACTTGGTGGGCCTGCTTGGAGTTTAGCTCACACTTTTTGATTTTCTATTCATTGAATTTCACTGCTGTAGGAACCTCATATAAATGGAATCAGATAGTTTTTTTTTTTATGACAGGCTTTGGGGGATATCTTTTTGAAGGCTCTTTATAACTAAACAGTAAATAGTTTAATTACAGTGGAAATTCTCTGGACTAGATTGTAAAGGTGGATCAGATTTGGAAATAAGACTTTTTTCAAGTCAAAGAAGAAAAACCAATTTAAAAATACAAAGCAATGGCCAGGTGCGGTGGCTCATGCCTGTAATCCCAGCACCTTGGGAGGCCAAGGCAGGTGGATCACCTGAGGTCAGGAATTCGAGACCAGCCTAGCCATCATGGTGAAACCCTGTCTCTACTAAAAATACAAAGAAAAAATTAGCCGGGCATGGTGGTGCATGCCTGTAGTCCCAGCTACTCAGGACGCTGAGGCTGAGGAGAATTTCTTGAACCCGGGAGGCAGAGGTTGTAGTGAGCAAAGATCACGCCACTGCACTCCAGCCTGGACAACAGAGCAAGACTCCACATCAAAAAAAAAAAAAAAGACATGTCAGAAACAAAGAAAGAAAGAAAGACATGACAGGCTCAGAATCAACGTCAACCTGGGCAAAGGTCAGAAATGGAACAGGGACCCTTTCTTTGTGGGCAGGTTTGAAATGAAAGGTTCAGCGACTTCAACTCTTCTGATTCTCTTTCTTCTTGAGCCCCTTTTGGTAAGTTGTGTTTTCCTAAAAGTTTGTCCATTCCATCCAAATGTTCACATTAGTCAGGATCTGTGAAGGATGTCAATGGCTGTAAGGCGAGGGCCTCTTGCCAGTCCCCATGTTCGTTATTTATGGATGCCCGATGCCCACAACCTCGACTTCTCAGCTGAAGGTAACTCCTCCCGTCCTCTCGCTGCTTCCACCTAAGCCATCAGGAAATCCTGTTGACTCCACTTACAAAAGCTCTCCAGAGTCTGCTACCTCTCACCACCCTACTGTCGCCTCCCAGACCTGGTATCCCTGCTTCTGCCCTGGCCCCTACAGCTTGCAGACAGCTGCCAGAGGAGTCCGTCCAAATCAACTTCAGATTGCGTTACTTTTTCTTTCAAAATCCGACAAAGCTCCCCATTCCATTCAGAGTGAGAAGGGCCCCGCCATGCAGCCTTTCCTCCTCCTATTCACCAAGCCCACTCTCGCTCCAGCCATCCTGATCTCCTTGCTGGTCCTGGAGCAGGCCAGCCACGCTCTTGCCCCAGGGCCTTTGCACTTGCTGCTCCTCTCCTGGGATGCCCTCCTGGATCTCTGCATGGCTCCCTCCTGCCCTCCCTCCCTTGAGTCTTTGCTCACATGTCCCCTTCTCAGAGGGGCTCACCCTGGTGCCCTTCAAAAGTGGGCATCCACTCCCTTCCCACCCTGGCACCCGCACCCTCCTGTCTTCCTTTTTCTGTTCTCCATCCTACTCATCTCCCCCAACTAGAAAGGCAGCTGCAGCTGCGGAGCATGGGATCTCCATCTGCAGCTGCATCCCGGGACCTAGAACAGGTACAAAAGTACCTAATAAGTACCTGCTGAATGAATAATTGGCTGAGTTTTCTGTACCAAAGACTGAGCTAAGACTCTTTAAAAGGATGATCTTATTTAAGCCTTACAGCAAGTAAATGTTGTCCTCATCTTCCTGATGAGGACACAGTGACCACCACGCTCAAGGACACAGAGGGTGGACGTGCCACATTCACACTCTGTGACTTAGAGCGGCTGGACGGACAGGGACTTAGGAGGGACAAGGACACTTAGGAGGCCTGCAGCAGCCAGGGTGAGATTACGAGGCTGAGCTGAGAATATCAAGACTATACCGAGTAGGGGGCCTTGGCAAGTGTGGAGAGCCCGGCAGCTGGGGCAGAGGGCGGAGTATGGCGTGTGTTTACAGACCTCTTCAAATGAGGTAGGAAGGCCAGAAGTCAAAAAGGAAACAAATGATATTTAACCACACAAAAATGAAAATCCAATGGTTGGAAATCCATTCCAAATACACAAAGGCAACGGATAAGTGACCCAGGCCAGGCACAGAAGGCCATGCACCTGTAGGATTGCACTCTGAGCTCCCAAATGCATAGGAATAGAAGGGTGGGTGCAAGGGGCTGAGGGGTGGGGAAAGGGCATGGGTGTTTCATAGGGACAGAGCTTCCGTTTCATGAAATGAAAAGAGTTTGGAGACGGATGGTGGTGACTAGACTGTACACTTACACATGGTAGCGATGGTACACTTTGTATCATGTATACTTTACCACGATTTTTTAAAAATGTCAAAGGCAAATGGCCAAATGGTTCCTTGTCCTATAGCTGTAGCAGCCATCGGCTGTTAGTGACAAAGCCCCTGAGTCCAGATGACAGCAGCCCCCATAACTCCTAATCGGCTCTCCCACATGGAGTCATTTAGGAGTAGTCGCATTAGAGACAAGTCCGACATCTAATCTTCCACCCTGGCCAGGGCCCCAGCTGGCAGCGAGGGTGGGAGACTCCGCGCAGAACAGAGGGCACTGACATTGGGGCCCGGCCTGGCTTGGGTCCCTCTGGCCTTTCCCCAGGGGCTCTCTTTCCTTGGGGCTTTCTTGGGCTGCCACTGCTTCCGCTCCTCTCCCCCCATCTCACCCCCTCACCCCCTCGTTCTTCATATCCTTCTGTAGTGCTCCCTCCACTTTCATCCACCCTTCTGCAAGAGTGTGGGACCACAAATGAGTTTTCACCCGGCCTGGGGACACACGTGCCCCCACAGGTGCTGAGTGACTTTCTAGGACAGTAATCTGCTTTAGGCTAAAATGGGACTTGATCTTCTGTTAGCCCTAATCATCAATTAGCAGAGCTGGTGAAGGTGCAGAACCTACCGCCTTTCCAGGCCTCCTCCCACCTCTGCCACCTCCACTCTCCTTCCTGGGATGTGGGGGCTGGCACACATGTGGCCCAGGGCATTGGTGGGATTGCACTGAGCTGGGTCATTAGCATAATCCTGGACAAGGGCAGAGAGGGCGAGCGGAGGGCCAGCTCTGGGGCTCAGGCAAGGCTGGGGGCTTCCCCCAGACACCCCGCTCCTCCTCTGCTGGACCCCCACTTCATAGGGCACTTCGTGTTCTCAAAGGGCTTCCAAATAGCATGGTGGCCTTGGATGCCCAGGGAAGCCTCAGAGTTGCTTATCTTCCTCTAGACAGAAGGGGAATCTCGGTCAAGAGGGAGAGGTCGCCCTGTCCAAGGCCACCCAGCCAGCTCATGGCAGTAATGGGACAAGGCTGGCCAGTCGTCCCACCCTTAGAAGGGACCCGGTGGGGCAGGTGATCTCAGAGGAGGCTCACTTCTGGGTCTCACATTCTTGGATCCTCCGATCCTCTGACTCTGGTGGGGACAGGCAGACCAAGCTCTCTTGGACCCGGGAAGAGGGACCCTTGGAAGTCACTTGGGATTGAGTTCTAGAGTCTTGACACTGTTTCAGCAAGTGGCATTGTGAGATCTATGCCTTGAACCCACCTCAGGCATCTCATCCACAGAACAGGGACAATGACCATTCCATCTTGCCAAGGAGTGGGGGGCACACACCATGCTGCTGGCAGCCAGGGTGGAAAGTCAAGGGGTCACAGAGTCAGGATGCAGTCCGAGAGGGGACTTCAGAGCAGGGGCCCGAGGCCAAGGCCATCAGGGAGGTCTTTCTGCAGGAGGGACCTCTTTAGGAGTTAGGCCCTAAAAACAAATGAGGAGGAAAGGCACTTGGTGGTTTTTAGTCTATTCACGGTGCTATGCAGCCATCACCCCCATCCAGCCACAGAACTTGTTCGTCTTCCCAAACTGGCCCCTTTCAAACCCAACTCTCCACCCCCCAGCCCCTGGCACCCAACCTTCCACTGTCTGTCTGTACGGATTTGACCACTCTAGGCCCTTCATATAAGTGGAATTTTACAGTATTTGCCCTCCTGTGACTGGCTCAATTCACTGAGCAATGTCCTCAAGGGTCATCCATGTTGGAGCATGTGTCAAATTTCATTTCTTTTTAAGGGTGAATCATATTCCATTGTCTGTATAGACCACAATTTGTTTAGCTAATCATCCGTTGATGTTTGTTTATTTGTTTGTTTGTTTGTTTTGAGACAGAGTCTTGCTCTGTCACTCAGGCTGGAGTGCCCTGGCGCCATCAGAGCTCACTGCAGCGTCAACCTCCCAGGCTCAAGAAATTCTCCCGCCTCTCTACCTCCCAAGTAGCTGCGACTACAGGCACCTGCCACTGTGCCCTGCTAATTTTTGTATTTTTTGTAGAGACAGGGTCTCACTATGTTGCCCAGGCTAGTCTCGAACTCCTGGGCTCAAGTGATCCTCTCACCTTGGCCTCCCAAAGAACTGGGATTACAGGCATGAGCCACCATCTCCAGCCCAAGTGCCCATTGATGGGCACGGGTTGCTTCCATGTTTCAGCTGTTGTGAATCATGCTGCTGTGAACATGCGTGTGCAAACAGCCCTTCCAGACCCTGCCTTCCATTCCTCTGGGCCTATACCCAGCAGTGCGGTTGCTGGGTCCTATGGGAATTCTAGGTTTAACTTTTGGAGGAGCTGCCAAACTGTTTTCCACAGTGGCTGCTCCATCACAATCTGATTTTAGAACATTTTTATCACCCATAAAGCATTCCCTGTACCCATTAAGAAGTCATCTTCCATTTCCCTCCCTCCCCTGTCCCGGCACCCATTCCTCTGCTTTCTGTGTCTCTGGATTGCCCCATCTAAGCATTTCACAGAGATGGAGCCATGCGCTCTGTGGTCTTTTGTGTCTGGGTTCGCTCACTGAGCATGCTGTTCTCCAGGTCTGTCCACGTTGTAGCGTAGGTCAGCCCTTCATTCCTTGTTATGGCCAAATGATACTCCATTGTACAGACAGGCCACTTTTTACCCACTCGTCTGCTTCTGGACTTTTGGGTTGCTTCTACCTGTTTGTATTCATGTACAGGTTTTTATGTGGACACACGTTTTCAAGTCTCTTGGGTACACAGGCATAGAAGTGCCAGAGTCGGGGAAAAAGCTCACTGGTGCTGCTGGGCATTGAGCCCACCTTTCTAGGCTGTGAATGGTCCCTGGCAAGTCTGTGGCCAGGACTCTCTTCTCTTCCACATGGGGCCCCTAGCTTGGCACCTAGCACGTGGCAGGCAGCGACGGATGTTAAAAGCCATTCTTGCTATGGGTAGCCAGGCTGGGGCTCCATGCAGCCCTGGCCTTCAGCTTGGCAGCCACGGCCCCCTTGTGCCTGCAGCAGAGGCCATGCTGCCAGGAGTGTAAGTGTGAGCCAGGAATGCTGGAGAATCGTGGCTCTGAGAACAGGGACAGGAGGCCACAAGCTCACGCTTTGGCTTTCCTGAGCTTAAGGAATAAACCCAAAAGGAGGTACCTGGAAGGAGCTGGATTTGGGGACTGAGGAGCTGGGAGCTGATGGAAGCTGTGAAAGGGGATGTGCTCCCGGGGAGGTGCTGGGGTGGGTGGGCCGTGGAGGGGACAGAGCCCCTTGGTTGGAAACTGAGGCGAGGCTACAGAGTTGGGCACTAACAGGTCATCCGTGCCCCTGCCAAGCGTGGGGACAGAGGGACAGCAGAGATGGCCTGTCTGAACACTCTGTCGACGGGAGGCCTGTGGTTGGTGAAGCCCAAGGCAAGGCTGTGAACTCAGGGCAAGGGAGACGTGAGCAGGCGCTGCCGCGGGCTGATGGGGGCACTGCATGAGCACCCTGGTGGCCGAAGGACCTGCAGCTCATGGGGGGCAAGGGGGAGGAGGGAAGCCAACAGCAGGATGTGCACAGTCAGTCTGCCCTCCCCCACCCTGGAGGAGGAGCCCCCCGGCACAAATCTCACCCGTTTGGGCCCACGGAGATGGCCGGCCTCGCAAGGAGGATCCGGTTCCAGGCCTCGGCCCTAAAAAGTCTCCCTGGGCTTTCAAGAAAACCACATGAGAAAGGAGGATTTGGGCTCTGAGCAGCTTCACCTCCCACCCCGCAGTCTGCAAATCCTGACCCGTGGGTCCACCTGCCCCAAAGGCGGGCGCAGGACAGTAGAAGGGAACAGAGGACACTTAAACACAGAGAGGGCCACAGCCGCTCCCACAGTCACCTCCACCTGCCTGGCGGCGATGGGTGGGGCGTCTGAGTTTGGTTCCCAGCAAATCCCTCTGAGCCGCCCTTGCGGGCTCGCCTCAGGAGCAGGGGAGCAAGAGGTGGGAGGAGGAGGTCTAAGTCCCAGGCCCAATTAAGAGATCAGGTAGTGTAGGGTTTGGGAGCTTTTAAGGTGAAGAGGCCCGGGCTGATCCCACAGGCCAGTATAAAGCGCCGTGACCCTCAGGTGATGCGCCAGGGCTGGCTGCCGTCGGGGACAGGGCTTTCCATAGCCATGGCCCAGCAGTGGAGCCTCCAAAGGCTCGCAGGCCGCCATCCGCAGGACAGCTATGAGGACAGCACCCAGTCCAGCATCTTCACCTACACCAACAGCAACTCCACCAGAGGTGAGCCAGCAGGCCCGTGGAGGCTGGGTGGCTGCACTGGGGGCCATCGGCCACCCACCTGCCCCGCCCAAGGGAATCTCTCTTCCGCATGTCCCCACCAGCAGAGAAGGCTTTCTCCCATAGCTTTTCTGATGACATGAACTGGGGGGTCCTCTCCAAATCTAGAACGACACCATAATATCGAATATGCATTCTCAAGCAACACAGGCTTCCCAGCCCCTTTGAGAATCCGTGGCCGGGGCAGAGTTTATGTGCTCTTCCTTTGTGGCCCGTAGATGAGTGTGTTCACGGCTAGCGAGTGACCTCTCATTCCCCGGAGTCCCTCAGCTTCCTGGGGAAGAGCTGGGTCTGTCTTTACATTTGAAGCCAAAAGGAGGCAACATACTGACACACCCAAGGGAGGTGGGAGGGTAGGGAAGACAGCAGCAGAGAGCAAGAAACTTCTAGAACTTCAGGGTCGGCAAAGGCTGTAGCAGTCATTTTGTCAAACTCCATGATGGGGACACATGGCTTTTGGTGCACACCTCTGGGGGAAGAGGCTGCATTGGTGCCCAGGGCCGTCTTTCCATTTGGAGCCATCCTGGGAGAGAGCACTGGAGCCCAACAGAAAGCTGAAAGCTCTCATCAGGGCAGCCCGAGTTCTGCCATTGGGAGTTGCCCAATCCAAAAGTTTTGCACACAGGCCCTCACAGAAGCTGAGGATGCCACTGACCGCCCCACTACTGGCCCTCTCCCCGGGTCCCTCCTCCAAACCAAATTCCTTTGGTGCCTTCAAGAACATCGTGCAGGCCGGGCGCAGTGGCTCACGCCTGTAATCCCAGCACTTTGGGAGGCAGAGGCGGGCAGATGACGAGGTCAACAGATAGAGACCATCCTGGCCAACATACTGAAACCCCATCTCTATTAAAAATGCAAAAATTAGCTGGGCTTGGTGGCGCATGCCTGTAGTCCCAGCTACTCAGGAGGCTGAGGCAGGAGAATCGCTTGAACCCGGGAGGTGGAGGTTGCAGTGAGCCGAGATCACGCCACTGTGCTCCAGCCTGGCCACAGAGTGAGACTCTGTCTCAAAACAAAACAAAACAAAAAACAACAACATCGTGCAGGCTGTGGTTTCCAGAAGCCACGCCAGCTCCTTGGTTGCCAATAAATATCCCGCTGTGGGCTGGCCAGGACCGAGTGCCAATTAGTGACAGAGTGCCCAGACCAAACCGGATGAGGATCTTGCAGTTGACTTCAATATGACTGTGCCCAGAATTTCCTTGGTGGCAATGCAACAGTCTCTTCCTAGATGCCCCCAGACTTCATCAATGCATGATGCTTCAATGCACTCTTTTCAAATGTTGGGGTGGGTTTTTTTTTTCCACAAAACTTCAAGCATCTACTAAAGTAGAGGGAAGAGTGTAATGAACCCCGGTACCCATCACTCAGCTTCCACGGTTTCATCTCATTTCATCTGTAACCCCTGCACTACCCTTTCTTCCTGATTCTTGGAAGCAAATCCAAGACATCACACCCTTCCCTCTGTAAATCTTTACTATGTTCCTCTAGGAGGAAAGGGCTCTTCTCAATACATAACCACAAGTCATCATCACACCGACAAGTGTAACAATATTTCCTGAATAGCTTCAAATATCCTAGTAGTGTTCAAAAAATGTCATACGTATTTTCAGTCTGCTTGAATCAGGGCTCAAATAAGGTCCACACACTCAGATTGATTGATATGCCTTTTGACTACCTTTGAATCTAGAGGTTCCCTTTCTATCTCCCTGCAATTTATTTGTGGAAGAAAGCAAGTCGTTCGTGACGTAGCCTAACAGGCCCCTCTGACGTTGTTCATTATGATTTTTCTGTAAATTAGTAGTTGGTCTGAGGATCTGACCAGAGGCAGGTTGGATTTGTTGGTGTGTTTTGGCAAGGAGAGTGTCTCTTTTCTGGGGTGTTGGCAGCTACTGAAACTCAATGCCCAGACCAATTAAACCACTGGGGATGGAAAATGACGGCATTCGGACACCTTACCCTGCCTTCACCTATTGGTGACCAAAACCTTAACATCTTCACAGGTCTTCTTACCCTGAGGGTATATGCCACTAGGTTGTGTAGTAAACCAGTGTGTTTCAAGTCCCTTAGAATAGTCCCTCTCTAAGTGATATGCCACTCAGTGGATATGCATTTAGCTTCATTTCTTTTGTTGCTGATTTTCAGAGACTGCTCTGTAAATTTAAATTTTTATTTTGTTTTATTTTATTTTACTTTTTCGAGACAGTCTTACTCTGTCGCCCAGGCTGGAGTGCAGTGGCGCGATCTCAGCTCACTGCAACCTCCGCCTCCTGGATTCAAGCGATTCTCCTGCCTCAGCCTCCCAAGGAGGTGGGACTACAGGTGCCCACCACCACGCCCAGCTGATTTTTTTTTAGTTTTAGTAGAGACGGGGTTTCACCATGTTGGCCAGGCTGGTCTCGAACTGCTGACCTCAAGTCATCCGCCCACCTCGGCTTCCCAAAGTGCTGGGATTACAGGTGTGAGCCACCACCCCCGGCCACTTAAATTTTGTTTTATAATTATGTAATAAAACAGTTAAAAGTTTCAAATTAAAATCTAGAAAAGAAGGTGTATTTGAAGAAGTCTGGCTTCTCTGCGCCACCACCCCCCGCCCCTTCCCTATCTACCTGTATTTCCTCGAATCACTTTGCCTGGGAGTTGACTTTGATTCTCTTGCTCGTTGCTTCATGAAATCAGTTCCAGAACTTTCAGGAGGGAGGGGTAGGCCATGACACCAGCTCTAGTTACACTAGTGGCAGCTCCTGTCCCCTCCCCCACTGCTGCTGGGACCTGTTCTCTCCTTTGCCCCCTTGTCCCTGCACTGCCCAATTTGGACTGCAAGGGTTGCCAGGGAAGGGCACTGGCTGCCTTGTTTTCAGAGGTCGTAGCACCTAGATTGCTCCAGCCCCTTGCACTTGCCTGCAGGCCAGAGTGTCCCAAACCCTCCCAGTCTCAGCTGCTCTTCCCCAGTTCACCCGAGGTACTTCCCAGGGAAGAGCTGCCGACAGTTTGGGGGTTCTCTGTTCTTAGGTCCATCAGCAACCCCATTGCTCCCCTCTGCTTCCTTCTGCACGGAGACTGACGCCATGCAGGTCTTCAATTGTCAATGGTCTGTCCCTACTGCTCATACTGGGGGTTCCTGGGGAGCCAGTGCCAGGTATTGGGATTGCAGACATTGTCTGTGGGTTTCTGGAAGCTCCCTGTGTTAGGAACAAATGGGGCCCGTGCACAGAGGGCAGCAGAGGCCTTGTGGGATCCAGCTGTGCTAGGGGTGAGATTTATCTGTCTCTCCTGGCCGTAGCCAGGAAATCCCCATTTTTCTTAAGCTAGCTTGAGTTGGGCTTTTCTAACACACAGCTAAAGAATCTCTTGATAAATCTTGGGACTCTCCATGAGGCCTCATATGGCAGCAGGTCTGTGGCTTGCGATCCCTTCAAGTAATCTGCCAAAAACAATGTTATGACGAAGATCCTTCCAACACAAAAGGTGTAGAGCCCTAGCAAACTCCTACAGAATAAAAAGGAGAAATAATTTGTCTGTAGTCCCAGCTACTTGGGAGGCCAAGGCGGGAGGGTCACTTGAAGTCAGGAGTTCGAGACCAGCCTAAGCAACATAGCCAGACCCCATCTCTACAGAAATAAAAAAATTGCCGTTGTGGTAATGCACGGCTGTAGTCCCAGATACTCAAGAGGCTGAGGCAGGAGGATCGCTTGAGCCCAGGAGTTCCACGTTGCAGTGAGCTATGATTGTGCCACTGTACTCCAGCCTGGGTGCCAGAGCCAGACTCTATCTCTATTTTTTGCTTTTTTTTTTTTTTTTTGAGACGGAGTCTTGTTCTGTCTCCCCGGCTGGAGTGCAGTGGCGTGATCTCAGCTCACTGCAACCTCTGCCTCCTGGGTTCAAGTGATTCTCCCGCCTCAGCCTCCTGAGTAGCTGGGACTACAGGCACCCGCCACCACACCTGGCTAATTTTTTTTTGTATTTTTAGTAGAGACGGGGTTTCACCATGGCCAGGCTGGTTTTGAACTCCTGACCTCAAGTGATCCACCCCCTCGGCCTCCCAAAGTGCTGGGATTACAAGCGTGAGCCACCGCTCCCAGCCGACTGTATCTCTAAATATATAATAATCATAATCAGGACACCAGTCATATTGGATTAGGGCCCACCCTAATGACCTCATTTAAACTTGACCATTTCTGTAAAGACCCTATCTCCGAAAATGGTCACATTCTGAGGTATTGGGGTTAGGACTCCAACATATGAATTTGGGTGGGGACAGAATTCAACTCATAACACATTCATTGATTAATTTCTTCATTCATTTATTTTCTGAGCATCTATTGTATGCTGGACGCTCTGTAAGGATGAATGAGTCACAGTCTCTGGTGAGAAAGACAAGACTTGTACTTGTGTCTCAGTACTGGCTGCTATAAGAAATTACCAGGCTGTGCGCGGGGGCTCACGCCTGCAGTCCCAGTACT
Source organism: Pongo pygmaeus (assembly GCF_028885625.2). Taxonomy (NCBI): domain Eukaryota; kingdom Metazoa; phylum Chordata; class Mammalia; order Primates; family Hominidae; genus Pongo; species Pongo pygmaeus. The sequence continues at coordinate 159,109,068 of NC_072396.2, forward strand.
TTGGGAGGACAAGGCAGAAGGATCTCTTGAGGTCAGGAATTTGAGACCAGCCTGGTCAACATGGTGAAACCCCATGTCTACTAAAAGTACAAAAATTAGCTGGATGTGGTGGTGGGTGCCTGTAAATCCCAGCTACTACTCGGGAGGCTGAGGCAGGAGAATCGCTTGAACCCAGGAGGAGGAGGTTGCGGTGACCCGAGATCACATCAGTGCACTCCAGCCTGGGTGACAGAGCAAGACTTTGTCTGAAAAAAAAAAAAAAAAAGAAAAGAAAAGAAAGGAAAAGAAAAGAAAAGAATAAAAGAGAAATCACCATAGATTGGGTGGCTTTTAAATGACAAATTTATTTCTCACAGCTCTGGAGGCTGGAAGTCAGGGTGCTAATGTGGTGGGCTCTGGCGAGGACCCTCTTCCTGACTGCAGATTGCCAACAACTCATTGTATCCTCGCATGGTAGAAAGAGAGCTAGAGAGCACTATAGGGACTCTTTTTTTTTTTTAAGTTTTAATTAAAAAAATTTTTTTTTAAATGGGCATGCCATGTTGCCCAGGTTGGATTTGAACTCCTGGACTCAAGCAACCCTCCTGCCTCAGCTTCCCAAAGTGCTGGGATTACAGGCATGAGCCACCATTCCCAGCTAATTTGGGCTGTTCCCAAAGGCTCAAGTGATCCTCCCACGTTGGCCTCCTGAGTAGCTGGGGCTACAGGCGTGAGCCACCATGCCCAGCTTCTAAGACCTCTTTTATAAGGGCACTAATCCCATTCATGAGGGCCCCACTCGCTCTGCACACATGACCTAAATGACCTGCCAAAGGCCCCACCTCCTAATACCATCACCCTGGGGGTTGGGATTTCAACACAGGAATTTATGGGGGGCACGTACATTCAGATCATCATGAACAGTAACTCCTATGTGTGACAGAAGGTGACAGAGGTGGGTAGTGGTCTTCCCCTCAAGGGGGTGAGTTGCCACCAGCTGGGGAATCTGGAAAGGCTTCTGGAAGGCAAATGCATATGAGCTGGGCTTTACACAAGGAAAGCGTTTGTCTATGGAAGGGCAGAGGACTCTGGGAGGTAGGAGGTGGGGCTGGGGCAAAGGGAAGAGGGGAGCAGGGAAGTGGGGTGACTGCACACTGGGAGTGGGGAATCAGATGGAGGAGACGATGAGGAGTTCTGTTAAGTTCAAGGTGCCAGTGCCAGTGACCAGCAGGTGATGGTGTCTGGCTTGAGGGACAGGATGGAGGGGAGACTGTCTGAGGATGGGCAAAGCTGGAGGGAAAGAGCCAACTGCAAAGGCAGGAGGGCAGGAGGGGGAGGGGAGAGGTGGGATCAGCACTGGTGTAGACAGGTGGTGCTGCAGCCCAGCTCCTCTCTCTCCTCTGCCTCCTGCCCCCAGGCCCCTTCGAAGGCCCGAATTACCACATCGCTCCCAGATGGGTGTACCACCTCACCAGTGTCTGGATGATCTTTGTGGTCACTGCATCCGTCTTCACAAATGGGCTTGTGCTGGCGGCCACTATGAAGTTCAAGAAGCTGCGCCATCCGCTGAACTGGATCCTGGTGAACCTGGCGGTCGCTGACCTAGCAGAGACCGTCATCGCCAGCACTATCAGCGTTGTGAATCAGGTCTCTGGCTACTTCGTGCTGGGCCATCCTATGTGTGTCCTGGAGGGCTACACCGTCTCCCTGTGTGGTAAGCCAGTCAGGGCCCAGGCTCAGCGGAAACCACTCATTCACCCTGCAAGCCCCTCCGGCCACCTCATGATGACCCGGGCCCAGCCGCTCCTGTAGGCCTGTCTCCCTCCACATCTGTGCCTCACATCCATATACTGAAGGGTTCTGGAGGGTTCTGGAGGCTTCCATCCATATACTGAAGGGTTCTGGAGGCTTCCATCTGAACACTCACATTAAATTCAGCTCCCTTGAGTCAAACATACCCTGAGTTCCTACTCTTGAGTCAGGCTCTGCCCGGGGACAGCCAGTTTGGAGCTGTGGGGCTGGTGTGGGAGGAGACAGATACAGAGCCAGACAACCCCAGAACAGTAGGGGGGCGGGGACTCTGGGCACCCTGGACAGAACTCCCCTGCAATTAGGGATGCCTGCTCTTTCAGCTCACCAGCATCTGCTTTTCCCGGAGGAGACACAATTCCCAGATCCTCTCCCCATCCCCATCACTAATATCTCTGTGGGCCACTATTCCGCTCAGGTCAGGAGACAGTGGCCGAGAGGTACCAGTGTGCCAGGCTCTGTGCTAAGGAGGGGGCCCTATAGCCAGACGGCGACCACACAGTACCATCATCAGTCCTCTCAGACAAGAAGGGGCCTGGGGCAGGTGGTGGAGGAGCGGCTGGGAGCAGTTTGTGGTTCGAGTGGGTAGAGTACCACCAAGCAGCCGTGGCTGCTGGACACGAGGTGGGCAGGCCCGGGTCTCAGAGGCCTCAGACGTCACGCCCAGGAGCTGGGACTTTATTTCAGGAGGAGGAGACCCCACATCCAGCAGCAGCAGCAGCTCCTGCTCTTGCCTCCCCACCACTCTTAGCAGCCTCCCCAACCTCACCCCCTGTTAACTGCCTCAAATTGTACCCACGATGGCCCAGACCAGAGAGAGTGCTTGTCCAAGTCCCGGCACTACCCCGACAGTCTAGAAGGGGAGCCAAGGGAAGGTCAGGCAGAGAAGGTCCATCCCCAGGTCCGAGTGCTCTCTGCAGCAGGCATGGCCTCGGCGGTCACACGGCCCTTCCTGAGTGCCCCCCTGCATCTCCGCCCACGTCTGTCTCCGTTTCTGCCATGGTCTCCCGCTCACCCTTGCCTCTGCTCATGGTCTGTTCTTGGGTCAGTCAGGTGCCAAGCAGCCAGCACTTCCCCACCAGTTTTGGTCCACGGATGCCCTTGGCCATCTGGGAAGCCTGTGGACCCCATCTCAGAAGAATTTTTGCAAACGCATAAAATGAGACCCATAGGATTACAAAGGCAGCAAATTATATTGAAATACAGTTATCAAAGTATTAAACATTCATCAGTAACATAGTCTTTAGTTAAAAGCATTTATTGGTCAGGCTCATGCCTCTAATCCCAGCACTTTGGGAGGCTGAGGTGAGAGGACTGCTTGCCTCCAGGAGTCTGAGACCAGCCTGGGCAACATAGTGAGACCTCTTCTCTACAACAAATGAAAACAGCTGGGCGTGGTGGCACACCAGTAGTCCCAGCTACTCAGGAGGCTCAGGCGGGAGGATCGCTTGAGCTCTGGAGGTCAAGGCTGCAGTGAGCTATGATGGCACCACTGCACTCAGCCTGGGCAACAGAGTGAGATTCTGTCTCAAAAACTAAATAAAAATAAAAGCGTGTATTAAACGTATTACTGACACCACTCAGTATTAAGGTATTAAATAACAGGATCCCGTCTGACAACCACTGTTATTTCAGAGTAGTGATGAACATAAATGATATTTAAACAGCCTGCCACCTCTGTGAATTGACAGGAAAACATCTGTGATCTGTCTTGCTGACCGAGTCACGGGTACTGCTAATACTGCCACGTTCATAATGGAAGGAAATGCCCAGTGTCTGTTCGAGGTTGGTGGAAAGAAAGTCGTTTTTTCCACCTCAGTCCGTGGAGCCCTGAATTCTGTGTGCAGACGTTTGGGGTCTAAGCAGGACAGTGGGAAGCTTTGCTTCCCACCTTTGCCTCCGCTCAAAGCCCTCATCTGTCTGCTCTCCCCATAGGGATCACAGGTCTCTGGTCCCTGGCCATCATTTCCTGGGAGAGGTGGCTGGTGGTCTGCAAGCCCTTTGGCAACGTGAGATTTGATGCCAAGCTGGCCATCATTGGCATTGCCTTCTCCTGGATCTGGTCTGCTGTGTGGACGGCCCCGCCCATCTTTGGCTGGAGCAGGTAAGGGTGCGAGGGCGCAAGATGGGGTGGGGGCACGTTCAGACTCTGTGACCTTAAGACAAATCACTTCCTTTCTCTGGGCCCATCTGAGCGTGCAATGTCTATCAATGTATGAATGTGGCTGCAACATAGAAATGGCTCTGTGGTCCCCGAACCTCTGGAAACATATTCGTCCCAAGCACGATCAGGTCACAGGCACACACGGAGCTCAAGCCATCAGCACAGCTGTCAGTGAACGCACAGCGTGTTTGCATTCCAGGTCTCTTTCTTGCACATGCTGCCCCACCCCGCCCCCCACCTTTCAGAGGCTGCTTGGGTCATAGATCCACCTGGGCCTACAGAGCACATGTCCTGGCCAGGCCAAGCAAGTGGCTCAAATGTTTGATTGGGATGGACTGGATGGGACAGCATTTCACTGTTTTATCGACAAGCTCGTGAATAAGTTCTCGTGGTGTTTGGAGAGGGAATGTTCTTTCCTTGAGAACGTTCCACAATTTTAGGAAACAAACCTTGTGGAAGCCTGTCTCTGTCTCCCGCCCTCCTCATGCCGCCATGTCCCACACAGCTGCCCGTTATCAAACATGTGTGGCAAGCTGACCCTGGTGGAGGCTCTCCCGCGGGTTATCTCATTTAATCCTCCAGGCCACCAAGTGAGCAGGGCCCTTTATTTCAGTCACGGCCTAGCTGACCTCAGATAAAAGACTCAGCTCTTCATGGGTGTTCTCAGAAGGTCAGGACAAGACAGAACCTCACAATCCCTTTGTAAAGAAGGGGAGTGATTGGGAAGATGAAAATGTTCTGGAAGCAGATAGTGGAGATGGTTGCACAGCATTGTGAATGCACCAAAGGTCATAATGGCACTTATTTTTTTTTTTTTTGAGACAGGGTCTCACTCTGTCACTCAGGCTGGCACAGTGCAGTGGTGTAATTATGGCTCACTGCAGCCTCAACCTCCTGGACTCAAGTGATCCTCCTACCTCAGCCTCCTGAGGAGCTGGGCCTACAGGTGCACCACTTCACCTGGCTAATTTTTTTTTATTTTTTGTAGAGACAAGATCTCACTATGTGTTCCAGGCTAGTCTTGAATTCCTGGGCTCAAGCAATCCTCCTACCTCTGCCTCCAAATCTGCTGGGACTATAGGCGTGAGCCATTGTGCCTGGCCTATAATGGTACATTTTATGTTATGTGTATTTTACCACAATTTTAAAAAGAGGAAAGGCATGACATCTAAAAATGGACAAAGATTAACCAAAATCCTACCCAACGGTTTCGTTTTGGGTTGATGAAAATGTTCTGGAAGCAGTGGGGGTGACTGCCACCGAATTGATAGCTTCAAATTGGGTAATCTCATGCAACGTGAATTTCACCTCAATTTAAAAAAACAGGCCAGGCTCGGTGGCTCATGCCTGTAATCCTAGCACTTTGGGAGGCCGAGGCGGGCGGATCATGAGGTCAGGAGATCGAGACCATCCTGGCTAACACAGTGAAACCCCATCTCTACTAAAAATACAAAAAAATTAGCCGGGCGTGGTGGTGGGTGCCTATGGTCCCAGCTACTCAGGAGGCTGAGGCATGAGAATCACTTGAATCCAGGAGGCGGAGCTTGCAGTGAGCCAAGATGGTGCCACTGCACTCCAGCCTGGGCAACAGAGCGAGACTCCGTCTCAAAAAAAAAAAAAAACAGGACCATGCCTGGGCCGGGGGTCCTGGGTAACCCCCTACCCCCACATCAGGACTGGCTGCCGGCCCTTCTCTCCAGGTACTGGCCCCATGGCCTGAAGACTTCATGCGGCCCAGATGTGTTCAGCGGCAGCTCGTACCCCGGGGTGCAGTCTTACATGATTGTCCTCATGGTCACCTGCTGCATCATCCCACTCGCTATCATCGTGCTCTGCTATCTCCAAGTGTGGCTGGCCATCCGAGCGGTAAGCTCCCCGATTCCTCCTGGCCTCACCCCGCTCCTGCCCCTAAGCTGCTCTGCCCTCAAATCAGTCCACTGAGACTCCTAAACTAGTTTTTCAAAAATCCATAGAGAAGAGGATTTTACCCCTATAAGAAAATACTAAGATCCAGCGATGAGAATCAGGCGATTCCTTTGGGGCTGTACCAGTGGCTGCAGATTCAGCTCCAGCCCCGTTGTCCTCAGCTCTGTGAGATGGGAAAGCACTGCCCCTCCCTCCCTGGAGGAGTCCACTAAGGGAACAGAGGTCTGCCTTGCCCCAACCCTGGACAGTTCTCCCCGGGGTGGAAAGGCTGCCTTTCCCACAGAGTACAGTGGAGCAGCCACATCAGCAAGTGACACCTGCAAATCAAGGCGTGTTTTTATGAGGCTGCCACCGGAGTACCCTTGTCCCTTTCATAGGCTGTGGGGCCGACCAAGGAGTGGACCCGAGTGTGCCATTTGCCCCCCTGACCCACTCTCCACCGTCTATGTCTGGCCCTCTGCCCTGGGAAGCTGATCCCGGCCACAGCCGTCGCCCCCCACCCCTAGACTAGGTTACCACTGGGAGCCCTGCAGGAAGTCAGAGCAAGGGAGGAGAGCCAGGCTGGTTCTCTCTGTTAGCAGTGGGAACCCTTTCAGGGTGCTGGCTTTCCTATATGAAGCTGCCTGTGCCCACAATTGGATGGGCATGCCTGCCAAGCTCTCTCTAGAGGAGTCTGTGAGCCTGTGAAAGGACCCCTCAGCCCGCCACCTTGGGGTGAAGGCCCCACAGGTACCCAACCATGGCTTCAGCTGTATTAGTCTGGGATGGTAGAGCCCCAGCTCCAGAATGTGCCCCCAGCCCTGCTGTATCAGCTGTCCCTGCATTCCAGCCCTCACACTCCCTCTCTCATCCCCACTCATCTGTCTGCCGTCAGTCCCTCATCCCTGGCAGGCGGTGGCTGGCCTCTGTGGCCTCCCCCACAGTGCCTCTGCCTGGAGGCCATTCGTCTCCTTCCTCCCAGCAGGCATGAAGGAGCCACCCCACCACAGCTGCCCTCAGCTGCCTCACCGTGAGTCCAGGGCAGGATTTAGCCCACAGAGTGGCCAACCTGGCCTAGGAAGCCTGAGGGAAGTGTATGCATTGCTCTGACACTCCCATCGCACACCCCGCCAGCCGCTGCTTTTGCCTCCCCCGCCATCTCCATCTCGTTAGCTCCCTCATTCTCCACGCCCAGTGATCAATCAAATCAGGCCTCCATGCTCAGGTCTGAGCGCAGGACAGGACAGTCTGTTAAAGGATCAGGTGAAGCAAAGGAGCTTGTTAGATCCAGCTCTGGGGTCATCTTAGCCCACGCCTAGCTGCGTGCCACCTCCAATTCTAGAACTCCCCCAGGGCCAGCCTGAGGCCACCATGTCTGCCTGGGGCGGGCTGTGCTCCACTCAGGGCTGGAAGATGGCTGCTGGGCTCCTCTCCTCCTCCCCACAACTCCCTATGCCTGGGTCACCTGCCTCTTGCTGCTCCCCAACCCCCAGCTCACTGTCCCTGTCTCCCTCAGGTGGCAAAGCAGCAGAAAGAGTCTGAATCCACCCAGAAGGCAGAGAAGGAAGTGACGCGCATGGTGGTGGTGATGATCTTTGCGTACTGTGTCTGCTGGGGACCTTACACCTTCTTCGCATGCTTTGCTGCTGCCAACCCTGGCTACGCCTTCCACCCTTTGATGGCTGCCCTGCCAGCCTACTTTGCCAAAAGTGCCACTATCTACAACCCCGTTATCTATGTCTTTATGAACCGGCAGGTAAGCAACACCATCAGCAGATCCCACTCAAAATACCGTGTGCCCTAGAAGGGCGCAGTGATGGACCCACCTGGAATCATGTCTCTGATAAGAAGCCCGCGGAGCATCTGGGGGACCCTCCAGGGAAATGACCGGGAAAGTCTCAGCATGTGACCCAGCCCCAGCCAGAGCTCCAGCTGGCCCTTAGCAGAAGGCTTAGGTGTGCCCTCTGGAATCCTTTATAGTCTCGGCCTGAGGGTGGAATTTCCCAAAGCGTCTGTGTGCCGTGTGCTCTTCCCTTCCAGTGGCCCTAGAACTATGGCTGCGGAGCTTCAGGGGCTCTCCTGGCGTTCAGACGCTCTAGGAGTTGGTGAGCCCTAGGTATATCCACCCTAGGTGTACCCCTCTTCTGTTCAGACTCAACCCTTCTCAACCTTCATCTCTCCATTTTCAAGCCATAACCTCTGGAATTTGTCTTCCTATAAGAACAAAAGCCGGCCCTCCTTGGCTACACTGACCAAGAGTTCAAGAGCTTTCACGAGTTCGTGGGTTAGTTCAGGGAGGACGTGCTGTGGTCCTGCCCAGAGGCAGCCTCCTTAGCTGGCATATTGGGCCTCAGCAGCAAGCTGCTCACACACCTAAATCCCCCCACCTCCTGTAGGTTACAGGCTTCATTAAAGCGCAGCTGTGATGTGACTTGATGGTGGCCAGAAAGGTGTGCAGAGGCCTCCCATTTCACCAGGCCCAGTCCATCCCTTCCACTGGGCTCTTCCTTGCTCCTCCATCTTAGAGCCACTCAATGGCTCCAGCCCCTTTGGCTCAGCTTTGACTCACACAAGCCAAGTCTGCAGAGTTCATTAAGGGTTCATTCTCTCTGGTAACTTTTAAACAGTAAGTAGGACCAGGCCTGCAGTGGATTTCCGGGAACTCGTTGTAGCACACTGATGCCCAGAGTGTAGTTCTATCCCTGACCCCCGTTTCCTGACTTTCATGAGGATCTTTTTTAGGTTTCTGGAATCCCAAACTATCTTGCCAAGTACTGTCTTTACTGGATTATTTCCATTCTCCTTTCCAGAACTCCCCCTCCTAGACAGATGTCTGCACTTCTGGACCTCACCAGGCCTCGAACTTTGCTTTTACCCTGTCCACATAATTATCCTGTCCTGCCACATTCTGAGAGAATTTTCTGGAACGCAGTTCCATGAAGACAGCAAATTTTGCTCAGGACAGAGTCTGGCACACAGTGGGTGCTCAAGCAGCAGCTGCTGAATGGATTCCTCAGCCCTATCTCCCAGGTCTTCAGCCGAGCTGATTCTGCTGTTCGTCCCGTTTCTTATGTTATTAATTTCAACCATTATATTTTTTATTTTTGAGAGTTTTGATGATAGAGGCAGTTAGAGCTAGTCAAGAGTAGGCCTGAAATATTTAGAAAATGCCTTTGGTCTGGGTCCTCAAAGCATTGTGGTTACTTCAGTGATGACACAGGACATGATTTGAGACATTCATATGGCCCAGATCTCTTTGGGGTGAAGCAGCAAAGACAGACCCCTCCTGGTACCGGAAGACGCTTGGCTGGAGAGATGAGGTAGGGGCTAGATTGTCATTACCTAGGCCTCACCTTGCCCCAGATCCATGGACTGGAAAAAACATGACAACCACACGCCTTTTCATTAACATTCCTCTGAGCTGCTCACCAGACAGTCTGGGGACAGGTCACCACTGCCCCTTAGCTGTCACTGTGGATGAGTGTCGTGGGGCTGCCGTCACAAACTACCACAAACTCAGTGGCTTCAAACCACAGAAATGGATTCTCTCAGGGTTCTGGAAATCTTGAGTCTGAAATCAGGGTGTTGGCAAATGGAAAGGTTCCCTATGGAGGCCGAGAGGGAGAAGCAGCTGCAAGGCTGCCGGCAGTCCTTGGCGTTCCTTGACTCCAAGGTGTGTCGCCCCAGTCTCTGCCTTCATCTTCACGTGGTCTTCTTCCCTCTGTCTGCGTGTCCGTGTCCAAGCGTTCCTTTTCTTATCAGGACACCAGTCATTCGATTAGGGCCCACCCTGCTCCAGTGTGACCTCATCTTAACCTGAACACATCTTTTGGGGGACACACTTCAACCCAGTGTAGTCACCATCAACTGCTAAGTCAGATGACATCCCCGTGTGTGAAGGAGAAATAATCCAAGCCTTCCTCCACCCCCCCATGGGATTCGGAATGGGTGAAGGGAAGGCTCGGGCACGTACATTCAGCACAGTGCTCCACCCTTCCCTGCTCTGCTCAATAACACTTTCTGTCCTTCCAGTTTCGAAACTGCATCTTGCAGCTTTTCGGGAAGAAGGTTGACGATGGCTCTGAACTCTCCAGCGCCTCCAAAACGGAGGTCTCATCTGTGTCCTCGGTATCGCCTGCATGAGGTCTGCCTCCTACCCATCCCGCCCACCGGGGCTTTGGCCACCTCTCCTTTCCCACTCCTTCTCCATCCCTGTAAAATAAATGTAATTTATCTTTGCCAAAACCAACAAAGTCACAGAGGCTTTCACTGCAGTGTGGGACCACCTGAGCCTCTGTGTGTGCAGGCACTGGGTCTCGAGAGGGTGCAAGGGGGATAAAGAGGAGAGAGCGCTTCATAGACTTTAAGTTTTCCCGAGCCTCATGTCTACCGATGGCGTGAAAGGATCCTGGCAAAACGGAAGTGTGAGGCAGGTGGGCGTCTATATCCATTTCACCAGGCTGGTGGTTACATAATCGGCAAGCAAGAGCTGTGGAGGGGCTGTCTGGGGAGGGCTTGCTGGATGCCCTCAACACCCAGGAGGAGGGAGGGAGCTAGCAAGCTAAGGCAGGTGGCCCTCCTGGCCCCTTAAAGTCCATCTGCTGGAGGCCCAGAGTCCTTGGAGTACAGTCTACACCTGGAGAGGACCCATTCCTGCCAGTCTGTGGCAGGGATGGCACGCCACCTCTGCCAGGCCAGGACCCCAAGCCCGATCAGCATCAGCATGGTGCAAGTGCACAGGCGTGAGCTGATCAGTGACGAGGGGCAGGCACACAAGGTGGAGACAAAGACCAAGAGGACGGTTGCCAGTGAGAGGAGCAGACTCACGAACTTGAACAACATCTGCGGGCGACGGCCTTGGAGGTGCTCCGCTGCCTCCAGTTGGGTGACTTGCTGTAGCATCTCCAGCTTGGATATTCGGCTCTTGAAGGTCTCCATGATCTCCTGCAGGAGACGAAAATGCACGCACCAGAAGTCAGCACAGAGCTGTGGTCGTTTATTGAGTTCTTAGGGGTGAGCAGAAAGCACTGTGGAGTGGGTATTCGAGGAGGGAAGCAGAGAGCCTAGAGCACATTCAGGGCAGAGGGGAGGGCGCAGGCTCTCCAGCAACAGGGAAAGCTTCATCTGACCCAGCTGCACTCTCCCATCCACTGTCTCCCGAAGCTGAGGACCTGGTCAAGACACAGCTACCCAGGGACGGGGGTGGGCACTATGGGAATGGAAAAGTGAGGAGAGGGAAGCCAGGTCTAAGGAGGGGTTCTGAGAGGGCGCTCCCTACACCTGCAGCCGCAGCAGAAGCAGCTCCACCCCAGATCTCCCGAATCAGAGGCTCACGGGTGAGCACTGCAGCACCAGAGTGGCAAAAGCAGCTAAGCCAGATGGTGGGAAGCGGAGCGTGAGTGTAAAGATCAGCTGCTGCTAGCTCTGAAACAAACGTGTGTGGCCATTGAACCCTCAGGAGGGAGCAGCTCGAGGACCCGTGTCTTGCTTTGGTTTGGGGGTATCAGAATAGATTCGCTCATCCCTCCAGTCTTCTCACAAGGCTCCCCCAGGAGGTTCTCACCCATATTTCCTTGGCCCTCTCATAGGATAGATAGGCCATTCTCTCTTCGCTGCAGGCCAGATTGTGTTTGAGGTTGTAAATCCCATTCAGCTGTCCCTGCAGGCGACCATTCACCTGTTCTTCCATCAATGCCTGCCTTGGGAGCAAAAGAGAAAGTAAGATTCCTTCAGTATCTCGCCCAGAGCTCATGCCAACAGCGAGCGGTCCTGACCTAGACTAGATTTGGGTTCAGCTTCTGCCTTCCTCCTCCCTCCCCAGGCTCTAGGGGAAGCCTGCCTCCCACTCCAGGTCTGCCTGGGAACACCCCAAACATACACCAGCCACACGCACACCAATATTCATATATATTTTGTATGTAGTTACTCTTTTGTAACAGCTTTACAAAAATAGCCACAGACTAGAAGTTGTAGAAATGACAGTGTGAACTATCTGTGTGTGCTCTTCTGTTCCGCAAATCCCCCAGGACCAGTGTTGAGCACGAAGTCTAGCCTGCAGTTTAGCCTGCAGTTACGCTATAGAAACATGGTGACTACAAGGATTGAAAAGTCACAAAAGACCACAGATTCCAGTACAATTCCATTAGTTACGAAATGTCCAGAATAGGCAAATCCATAGAGACAGAAAGCAGATTAGTGGGTGCCAGGGGCTGGGGATGGGGGATGGGCAGTGGCTGCTAATGAGTACAGGGTTGCTTTGGGGCTGGTGAAAATGTTGTAGGACCGGGCACGGTGGCTCACGCCTGTAATCCCAGCACTTTGGGAGGCCGAGGCGGGCGGATCACGAGGTCAGGAGATCGAGACCATCCTGGCTAACACGGTGAAACCCCATCTCTACTAAAAATACAAAAAAAATTAGCCAGGCATGGTGGCGGACGCCTGTAGTCCCAGCTACTCGGGAGGCTGAGGCAGGAGAATGGCGTGAACCCGGGAGGCAGAGCTTGCAGTGAGCAGAGTTCACACCACTGCACTCCAGCCTGGGTGACAGAGCGAGACTCCGTCTCAAAAAAAAAAAGAGAATATTGTGGAATTAGATAGTGGTGATGGTTGAACAACTCTGTGAATATACTAAAAACCAGGGAATTGTATACTTTAAATTGGTGAATTTTATGGGATGTGAATTATATCTCAATAGAGCTGTTATTTAAACAAAAAGAGAAAAGTGAATCATGGCAATAGTTGTGCAACTCGGTACATTTACTAAAAACCATTGAAATGTAGTTAAAATGGTGCATTTTATAATATGTAAATTATATCTCAATAGAGCTGTTAAAAAACCACAAGCAGGCCAGGTGCAGTGGTTCACAGCTGCAATCCCAGCGCTTTGGGAGGCCAAGGCAAGGGGAATGTTTGAGGCCAGGAGGAATTCAAGACCAGCCTGGACAACACAGTGAGACCCTGTCTCTACAAAAATAATTTTTAAATATCCGGGTGTGGTGGCATGCGCCTGTAGTCTCAGCTACTCTGGAGGCTGAGGCAGGAGGACCTCTTGAGTCCAGGAGTTCGAGGCTGCAGTGAGCTGCCATCACGCCACTGCACTCCAGCCTGGGCAGCAGAGTGAGACCCCATCTCTAAAAGAAAACAATCACTACCTGTTGTGTATATAATTATATAAGTAGTAAAAGTATAAAACCATGCGTGGAAAAGATAAGCACCCAAATGAGAATGGCGAGGCCAGTATAGCGAGGCCAGAATAGCAAGGAAGGGAGATGGTGCTGGAAAGGGGTAATGAGGGCTTCAACTGAATATTTTAAAGTTTTATTTCCTAAAAAAATAAGATTTGAAGTGAATATGGCAAATGTTAAGATTTCAGAAAGCTGGGGCTGTTAATTATGTTATCCTGTACATTTTCCCTTTGCTTGAAATACTTCATAATTTAAAAACTTCTATGAAGTTCCCCTTTTGGCACCACAAAGAACAGGCCAGAAGGACAGAGGCCAGGGGGCCAGTGAGGGGGCTCTGGCACCACCGCTTACGTAGAAGAGAGAAGGCACCGGAGCGTGATGGAACCCATAGACTGGCAGGGCTGCCGCCCCAGGAGGCCCAGGAGGGTGGCGGCAGGCCTCAGGTGCAGGAGGTCTAAACGGTGGTGCTGACAGAGATGGGGAAAACAGTGACGACTTCTATTCGGTCCCACTCCAAGGACTTGACCAACACCCACATGGAGAAATCCCCTGGGCACTGAATAAGCTGACAGCTCATTTGTTGAAAGCCAACTTGTCAAAAGCCAGTTCCTCGCAGCATTTCAAGGAATATTCCATTTGTCTCTGCCCCAGGTCCCTGTTAAGAAGAGAGTCGGTGGACAACATGGACTAGGCTACTGCTCACAGAGAGGGGGAGTGGGTCGGCAGGATGGTCACCCCGAAAATAGATTCCTCATTACTGTCTTTCCATTTACATGAATGATCTAGCTGTGAGAACATTCAAGATTTTAACTGTCCTCGGGAATATGAAGTCAATCTTCATCAACGTATTGGTAAAGATACATGAAGATATTCTTCAATGCATTCTTGAAGAGTCTGTTCAGATGTTAGTAAACAATATTTTCATAAGGATATTCTCTCAGTCTCCCCTTCTCTCTGGCCCCCATCTCCTGGCCCTCTGGCAGCCGCGCTCCCTTCTCTTCCTTGGTCAAGGACCCCTCTCTCTCCACCTCCTACAGTCACAGAGGCAAATGGACAACTCTGGAGAATGCTCTTATGAAGAAAGAACGATGACCAGTCAACCCAGACACCCTCAAGACAGACCAAAGGTGTTAAGACCACCCTCTCCAACACAAAGTGTTCTAAACTTTATTGTTTTTTTCAAAATAATGTGGTTTTTTTTTTGTTTTTTTTTTTTTTTTTTTTTGAGACGGGTCTCCTTCTGTTTGCCCAGGCTGGAGTGCAGTGGCACGATCTTGGCTTGCTGCAACCTCCGCCTCCCGGGTTCAAGTGATTTTCCTGCCTCGGCCTCCTGAGTAGCTGGGACTACAGGTATGCGCCATCATGCCGGGCTAATTTTTTGTACTTTTAGTAGAGACAGGGTTTCACCATGTTGGCCAGGCTGGTCTCCAACTCCTGACCTCAGGTGACCCGCCTGCCTCAGCCTCCCAAAGTGCTGAGATTACAGGCGTGAGCCATTGGGCCCAGCCAGAGAGAGTATATTCTTGATCATTTCTGAGAATTTGCTTTTGGCAAATTGAGCTAGAGCTTAATCATGGCCCGCAACTTGGAGGAAAAGTCTGAGATGGAGAAACAGCTGTAGGAGGGGTCAATAGCCCGGGTGCAATCGGTGCATGTGGCCAGGATGGATGAGCTCGCTTTGAGCAAATGTGCCAAAGCAAGGGGCCCTGGGGAGCTGGGGGAAGAGCCAACAAAACAAGCCAAAGCGGGAGGAAAATCACCAGGACGGCTCACACAGGAACCCAGAGGATGTAGGGATACAGTGGAAAGGTTGAACACACATGTAACTGGGGCCTTAGAAGGGGAGAAATGAGAGACTAGGGCAGAGTCACTATTTGAAAATATAATGGCTGAAAATGTCCAAAATTGACAAAAGACATCGAGCCATAAACCCAAGTAGCAATGCGAAGCCCAAGCAGGATGAATGCAAAGAAGATCACACCAAGGGGAGAGTCAGCTGCACAAAAAAGAAGAGAGAAAGAAAATCACCCTAAACATCATCATAGCAAAACCACTAAACAACAAAGAAAAACAAAAGATCTTAAAAGGAGCCTGAGGAAAACAAAACTGTGATCCGAGGAGCAACAAGAAGACTGGCAGCTGCCTTTTCAACAGAAACCATGCAAGTCAGAAGGGAATGATTTGTTCAAAATGCTTATTATTTCCAAAAATTAAGTGCCAACTTAGAATTCTATGTCCAGCAAAAAATATCCTTCAGGGCCGGGCGTGGTGGCTCCCAAAGCACTTTGGGAGGCCGAGGCAGGCGGATCACGAGGTCAGGAGTTCAAGACCGGCCTGGCCAACATGATGAAACCCCGTCTCTACTAAAAATACAAAAATTAGCCGAGCGTGGTGGCACATGCCTGTAATCCCAGCTACTCAGGAGGCTGAGGCAGGGGAATCGCTTGAACCTGGGAGGCAGAGGTGCAGTGAGCTGAGATCTCACCATTGTACTCCAACCTGGGCGACAGGGTGAGACTCCGTCTCAAAAAAAAAAAAAAAAAAATTCCTTCAGAAATAAAAAGGAATGATGGCATGTGTGAGGCAATAAGGTGGCAGTGACTGCATATTTAACATTGTGGACTTGTTTTAAAACATTTTTGGTATGGGATTTAGGCTATGTTAACAAAATGATCCATATTTCAGGTTCACACTGAAATATTTACAGATGAACTGATATAATGTCTGTGCTTTGCTTCAACACAATAGAGATGAGAGGAACCAGTTCAGAGAGCAGATCAGACCTTAGGTCAGACCTCCTCAGAGATCCAAAGATGCAGGATGCTCTGACATGGAGGAGAAGTCGGGGAAAAAATGGAAGTTCTTGTGCCTTCAAGTTAACGTGACCCGAGCCTGCAACAAAGGCCTAAGCAGATACCTTGAGGAAAGTCAGCCCGAGACTGGATCCCTGGGGCTGAGAGGTCACAGAGCAACACTGAAGCCTCTAGTAACCAACCATAGCCTGTTATCTCCGAGCCTTGTCTGAAAGCGAAACATACCAGAACACTCTTGGGACAGAGGAGCTAGGGTCTGGATGCCCCCAAGGACCTGGTGTCCAGAAGGGAAAGAAAAGCATGGAGACCTGGCATATTCACTTCAGGGCGTTTTCAATATGACAGGAGGCTATAAGAAAATTTCACGACTGCCGACTTGTGGATACAGCCAGAAATACAAAGCAAGAGTGAAAGTTTTGCCTACTCGGCACCTGAGCAGCTTCTTTTTTATTCAATTTTTATTGAGGTAAATTTCATGTAACATAAAATGAATTATTTTAAGGTGAACAATTCAGTGGCATTTAGCACATGTGGTGTTGTGCAACCACCATGGCTATTAATAGTTCCAAGACATTGGCCGGCTGCAGTCACGCCTGTAATCCCAGCACTTTGGGAGGCCAAGGCAGGCGGATCAGGAGGTCAAGAGATCAAGACCATCCTGGCCAACATGGTGAAACCCCGTCTCTACTAAAAATACAAAAATTAGCTGGGCGTGGTGGTGCGTGCCTGTAGTCCCAGCTACTCGGGACGCTGAGGCAGGAGAATCACTTGAACCTGGGAGGCAGAGGTTGCAGTGAGCCGAGATCACGCCACTGCACTCCAGCCTGGTGACAGAGCGAGACTCTGCCTCAAAAAAAAAAAAAAAAAAAAAAATTGTTCCAAGACATTTTCATCACCCCCTCGAAAAAATACTATTTAGCAGTCACTCCCCATTCCCCATCACCCCAGTCCCTGGCAACCACCAATCTGCTTTCTGACTTGAGTAGCTTCTTATCTCTGAACCTCTACCAGCAATTGATGAATGAGAGATGGACAAGACCATCAGATATGTGGAGACGGTCCTAGAGAAGCTGCTAGAAAATGACAGACAACCAGAGTAAGGGGTAGTGGGCACTGTAATGCTGTGGAGAGGAGAGGGCAGCAGGAATGACAAACCCAGGAGGCACTGACTCAGGGGAAGAAGAGGAAGGCAGGGTCAGGTCGAGATCTTGGCCAAATCCCTGAGCTCATCAACCTAGGGTGCTCCATTGATGAATTTATCAAGAGTCATTGGCTGGGAGTGGTGGCTCACGCCTGTAATCACAGCACTTTGGGAGGCCAAGGCAGGTGGATCATTTGAGATTAGGAGTTGGAGACCAGCCTGGCCAACATGATGAAACCTCTCGGGCTCAAGCGATCCTCCTGTCTCAGCCTCCCATGTAGCAGGGACTACAGGCATGTGCCACCAAGTCCGGTTAATACTTTTAAATTTTTTTACAGAGATATGGTCTCACTTTGTTACCCAAGCTGGTCTCAAACTCCTGGGCTCAAGCAATCCTCCTGCCTCGACCTCCCAAAGCACTGGGATTACAGCCATAAGCCACCACATCTGGCCCAATTTTTCTTTACAATCTTTCAAGGACTTAGTTTGCAGATACGAAGCAGAAAGGAATTGTAAATTCAGTTCCATCAGCATCTACTTGGGGCTTACACACAAGTATTAATTAATTCTCACAACAGTTCCAACAATAGTGGGATCATTATTACCTCCATGTTACAGATGTGGAAACTGAGGACTGCAAACTTGAAGCACCTCGTCCAAGGTAATTCAGTAAATACCTGACAGAGAGGAGGCTGGGCCAGGCCTAAATCCAGAATCAGCCCTCCTGACCCTGCCCTGATGCTCCCGAGACACAGCAGATAGAGTTCTGACATACATGGAGGAGGGAGGCAGCCCAGAGGGCGAGCTGGGTCCCTTCGGGAAGGGAGGAAAGGAAGCATCCAGACGGATCCATGAAACAGGTACTCACAGAACAGCCATCATGTGCCAACATGTCTTTGGGCAGTCACTCAGACACAGTGGCCTAACTGAATGTGCTGATATTCTGACGAGAACAATACAACACAAATGAATACCTACACAAGGGAGAGCAGTTTAGGCGGTGAGTGCTGTGAGAAAGGAAAAAGTAGGGGAGTGACAAAGACTGGTCCAGAGTATATAAACAGCTCTGACAACTCAACAATAAAGACACTCCAAGTTGAAAACAAGCCAAAAACTTATTGGCTGATAAGCACATGGAAAGGGGTTCAGCATCATTAATCATCAGAGACAGGGTCACACACCCACTGGTTTCATGGGCTAGTGTGTCCGGAATTGGTGGGTTCTTGGTCTTACTGACTTCAAGAATGAAGCCGCGGACCCTCGCGGTCAGTGTTACAGCTCTTAAGGTGGAACGTCTGGAGTTTGTTCCTTCATGATGTTCGGATGTGTTCGGAGTTTCTTCCTTCTGGTGGGTTCGTAGTCTCGCTGGCTCAGCAGTGAAGCTGCAGACCTTCGCGGTGAGTGTTACAGCTCTTAAGGCAGGGTGTCTGGAATTGTTCGTTCCTCCTGGTGGGCTCGTAGTCTCGCTGGCTCAGGAGTGAAGCTGCAGATTTTCACAGTGAGTGTTACAGCTCATAAAAGCAGCATGGACCCAAAGAGTGAGCAGTAGCAAGATTTATTGCAAAGAGCGAAAGAACAAAGCTTCCACAGTGTGGAGGGGACCGGAGCAGGTTGCCAATGCTGGCTCGGGCAGCCTGCTTTTATTCTCTTATCTGGCCCCACCCACATCCTGCTGATTGGTAGAGCCAAGTGGCCTGTTTTGACAGGGCGCTGATTGGTGCGTTTACAATCCCTGAGCTAGATACAAAGGTTCTCCATGTCCCCATCAGATTAGATACAGAGTTTCGACACACAGGTTCTCTAAGGCCCCACCAGAGCAGCTAGATACAGAGTATCGATTGGTGCGCTCACAAACCTTGAGCTAAACACAGGGTGCTGATTGGTGTGTTTACAAACCTTGAGCTAGATACAGAGTGCCGATTGGTGTATTTACAATCCCTGAGCTAGACATAAAGGTTCTCCAAGGCCCCATCAGAGCAGCTAGCTACAGAGCGTCGATTGGTGCACTCACAAACCTTCAGCTAAACACAGGGTGCTGATTGGTGTGTTTACAAACCTTGAGCTAGATACAGAGTGCCGTTTGGTGTGTTTACAATCCCTGAGCTAGACATAAAGGTTCTCCAAGGCCCCACCAGAGCAGCTAGCTACAGAGTGTCGATTGGTGCACTCACAAACCTTGAGCTAAACACAAGGTGCTGATTGGTGTGTTTACAAACCTTGAGCTAGATACAGAGTGCCGATTGGTGTGTTTACAATCCCTGAGCTAGATATAAAGACTCTCCACGTCCTCACCAGACTCAGGAGTCCAGCTGGCTTTACCTAGTGGATCCCGCACCGGGGCTGCAGGTGGAGCTGCCTGCCAGTCCCGCGCCGTGCGCTCGCACTCCTCAGCCCTTGGGCAGTCGATGGGACTGGGCGCCGTGGAGCAGGGGGCGGCGCTCGTTGGGGAGGCTCGGGCTGCGCAGGAACCCACGGAGGCGGGGGAAGGCTCAGGCATGGCGGGCTGCAGTCCCGAGGCCTGCCCCGCGGGAAGGCAGCTAAGGCCCGGCGAGAAATCATCGAGCACAGCGCCGGTGGGCTGGCACTGCTGGGGAACCCAGTACACGCTCCGCAGCCGCTGGCCCGGGTGCTAAGTCCCTCATTGCCCGGGGCCGGCAGGGCCGGCCGGCTGCTCTGAGTGCAGGGCCCGCCAAGCTCACGCCCATCCGGAACTCCAGCTGGCCCGCAAGCGCCGCACGCAACCCCGGTTCCCGCCCGGTTCCCGCTCGCGCCTCTCCCTCCACACCTCCCTGCAAGCTGAGGGAGTGGGCTCCGGCCTTGGCCAGCCCAGAAAGGGGCTCCCACAGTGCAGCGGTGGGCTGAAGGGCTCCTCAAGTGCCACCAAAATGGTAGCCCAGACAGAGGAGGTGCCGAGAGCGAGCGAGGGCTGTGAGGACTGCCAGCACGCTGTCACCTCTCACTAGGATAGTGGTTCTCAACCAGGGGCAATTTGCCGCCCCCCCCAAGGGACATTTGGCAACCTCTGGAGAGACATTTCTGGTTGTTACAAATAGGTGGGGCACGGTAGGCTAAAATTGCCCCCCAGGCTGGGCACGGTGGCTCACATCTGTAACCCCAGCACTTTGTGAGGCTGTGGTGGGCAGATTGCCTGAGCTCAGGAGTTCAAGACCACCCTGGGCAACAGGGTGAAACCCCGTCTCTATTAAAAATACAAAAAATTAGCTGGGTGTGGTGGCACGTGCTTGTAGTCCCAGCTACTTGGGAGGCTGAGTCAGGAGAATTGCTTGAACCCAGGAGGCGGAGGTTGCAGTGAGCCAAGGTCGTGCCACTGCACTCCAGCCTGGGCGACAGAGCGAGACTCTGTCTAAAAAAGAAAAAAAAAAAGCCCCCCCGCAAAAGATATCTATGTCATAATCCTTGGAAACTGTGAATGTTACCTTCTATGACCAAAAAAGGGGGCTTTCCAGAAGTGGTGAGTTTAAGGGTATTGAGATGCAAAGATTATCCTAGATTATCCTGGTGGCCCTAAATGCAATCACACGTATGAGAGAGAGGCAAAAGGACATTAGACACGCACAGACGAGAATGTCATGTGAAGACAGAACACAGGTTTGAAGATGCTGGCCTTCAGAACTGGAATGATGTGGCCACAAAATTAAGGAATTTGGCAGCCACCAGAAACTGGAAGAGGCAAAGATCAGTTTGTCCCCTAGAGCCTCCAATGAGAGTGTGTCCTCGCCTGATTTCAGCCCAGTGAAACTGATTTCAGCCTTCTAGCGTCCAGGACTGTGAGAGAATAACTTTCTATTATTTTAAGCCATGAAGTTGGGGGCAATTCGTCACGGCAGCATCAGGAAATTAATTCACGGCACCACTGGCACCAAGTTAAGTGGAGACCAGGGATGCTGCTCATCATCCTAGAATGTACAGGACAGACCCGCACAACAGAGAATCATTTGGTCCAAAATGTCGACAGTGCCAAGGTTGAGAGAACATGGGCTAGGGTGATGAAATCTTGGAGTCTAATTTCACCAAGCTGTGGCTGAACTTAAGAGGCTGAAATTTAAAAGACTGATCTTGCCAAACGTTGGCAACTGGAACTCTTATACACTCCTAGCGGGACTGTAAAATGGTATAGCCATGTCGGAAAACAGTTCCTCTTTTTTTTTTTTGAGATGGAGTTTCACTCGTTGTCCAGGCTGGAGTGCAAGGGCACGATCTCGGCTCACCACAACCTCCGCCTCCTGAGTTCAAGCGATTCTCCTGCGTCAGCCTCCCGAGTAGCTGGGATTAGAGGCATGTGCCACCACGCCTGGCTAATTTTGTATTTTTAGTAGAGACAGGGTTTACTCCATGTTGGTCAGGCTGGTCTCGAACTCCCGATCTCAGGTGATCCACCCGCCTCAGCCTCCCAAAGTGCTGGGATTACAGGGGTGAGCCACCGCGCCTGGCCTTCCTCTTTCTTAAAAAGTTAAGCATACTGCTATGGTGTACATGTCCCCCCCCCAAACTCATGTTGAAATTTAATGGCCATGTGATGGTGTTAAGGGGTGGGACTGGTAAGAGGCGATTAATATTAATATTGTTATCATGAAAGTTTGGCCCCCGCTCGCTCTCTCACGCCCTCTTGCCCTTCTGCCTTCTGCCATAGGATGATGCAGTACAAAGGTCCTCACCAGCTGCCAGCGCCTTGACATTGAACTTCCTTTCTTTATAAACTACCCAGCCTGCGGTACTCTGTTACAGCAACAGAAAGTGGGACTAAGACACATGACACTTCCCTGTTACCTAGCAATTCCATATATGAAAGCATATGTTCACAGAAAGACTTGTGCGAGAACGTTCATAGCAGCTTTATTCAGTCGCCCCAACTGGCAGCGGACCAGGGCATAAGCAACCTGCGGCGTCTCCATGCAATGGAAGGCTGCCAAGCAATACGAAGCCATGAGCTACTCACTCACACAGCTTGGGTGGATCTCAAAACAATTCCACGGAGCGAAAGCAGCCAGACGCAAAGCACTGCGTGCCGTGCGATTCCACTTACATGAAGTTCAAGAGGAGACGAAGCTAGAGTGACAGAAACCAGAATAGTGGCCAATTATGGGAGACGGGCATTCACTGGAAGAGGGCGTTGAGGGTACTTTCTGGGGTGGTGGCAAAGCTCTTTATTGGGATTTTAGTTGCCCAGGTGTAAACCTTTGTCAAAACTTGTTAAACTGTATGCCTAAACTTAAATGCAATTTCACTGTATAAAATTTACCTCAAAAAGGCCAGGCGTGGTGGCTCACTCCTGTAATCCCAGCACTTTGGGAGGCTGAGGCAGGTGGATCACCTGAGGACAGGAGTTCGAGACCAGCCTGACCAACATGGAGAAACCCCATCTCTACTAAAAACACAAAATTAGCCAGGCGTGGTGGTGCATGCCTCTAATCCCAGCTACTCGGGAGGCTGACGCAGGAGAATCGCTTGAACTCAGGAGGCGGAGGTTGCGGTGAGCCGAGATTGCGCCATTGCACTCCAGTCTGGGCAACAAGAGCAAAACTCCATCTAAAAAAACAAAAAACAAAAAACTTTACTTCAAAAAACCCCGCTTCCAAAAGGATAAAAGAAGAGGCCATTTGAACGTGGTAGCCTGGGAAGTCCCTTTGAGGAGAGGACATCAGAGCAGAGCCTAAAGGACAAGCTGAGTGTGGGAGTTTCCTGTGGCTGCAGTCACAAAGCGTTACAAACTTTGAGTGGCTTTCCCAGCAGAGATGGCCTCTCTCCTGGCTGGGGGGGTCCAGCAGTCCGAGAGGAAGGCGCAGGCGGGGTGGGCTCCTGCCGAGGACCGAGAAGGCACCTCCGCTCGGGGCCTCTGTCCCAGCTTCTGCTCTGCTGCCCATCTGCGGGCTTCCTTGGCTTCTGCCACGGCAGGTCGGCCTCAGCCTCTGTCTCCACACGGCGCTCTCCCTCTGGGTGTGTCCATGTCTCCGTCTCCCCTTTCCGTCAGGACACAGGTCACATTGCATTAGGGCCCACCCCTCTGCAGAATGACCTCATCCAAATCTAACTCATCACGTCCGCAACGACCCTGTTTCCAAATAAGCCGGTTCCTTGTCACCAAGTGGAGCCTTCAATGAGTTGATGCCAAGGGAGGTCTAGGGAACTAGAAATGGGTAAGAAGCAATGTCCTCCAGCCAGGTGTGGTGGCTCACACCTGTAACCCCAGCACTTTGAGAGGCCGAGGCGGGTGGATCACTTCAGGTCAGGAGGTCGAGACCCCTGGTCAACATGGCGAAACCCCATCTCTACTGAAAAATACAAAAAGTAGCCAGGCATGCTGGTGGGTGCCTGTAATCCCAGCTACTCGGGAGGCTGAGGCAGGAGAATCGCTTGAACCGGGGAGGCGGAGGTTGCAGTGAGCCGAGATCGTGCCACTGCACTCCAGCCTGGGGGACAGAGTGAGACTCCATCTCATAAAAAAGAAAAAAAAAAGAAGCAATGTGCTCCTCACAGTCGGGTTTTCTCCTAGGACCATTTTACTCATCCAACAAAGAACAAAGATGTCCCAGCAACCCATCTACCCCAGGCATTGACCACTAGGGCTACAAAGGTGAAGGAGGAGGGTGGGGCTGGGCAGGCTGGGACTGGCTGTGGACCCCAGAGAGTAAAGACGGTTTTGCTGGCACCACACCCCCAACTCCAGGACTTGTCCATGCCCTGTCTACGGGGCCAAGCCTGAAACCTGACTGCCTTTCACCATCAAGCAGAAGTCAGCTGTGCATCCTGTAAGAGAGGGGGAAGGACCCCCAAGACCCTCCCAGAGCCCCCTGGCTCATTAGGAGGCTAGAGGGGGTCTCCTGCAACTCTCCATGCAAGGTGCCCAGATGAGACCCGGCCAGTCGAGACTTTTACTTGAAGGCTCCCCATGCCTTCCTTGGGTGCCATCTCTTCTACCAATGAACATTCTCTGAGTTTCTCAAGCCTTCTTTCCTCCTGACCCACGGAGAAACTGAGGGACCGGGGCCTTCTGGTCCCCCAGGAGACTGGCTTGTGCTGAGGAGACAGGCCGCTCACTGTGCATCTTCTTGGAGATCTGAAGCTCCTCCTATTTCCACAAGAAAGAAAGAGAAGCTTGGCAAAGACCCTTCCATCCAGAATCATCAAGTTCGCGACGCCCGTGCTTCTCCTCAGCACACAGAGGGGAGAGTTACCAGGGGCCTCAAGCAACTCCAGCGGAAGCAGTCACAGTCCTTCCAGGACCCAGGAATGTCCTCTGCAAGGACCCACAAACCCAGACCTCATGAAGGAGCAGACCCCAGGGCCACTAGCCCAGCCCCAAGCCTCCTGAGTCTAATTGTTGCTGTGATAGAGACCCTGCACTTTGCAGAATCAAAAAGAATATATTGTGGGGTGTTTTTTTTTTACCACAATCAATTAAAAAATGCATTAAAAAGTAAGAACTGTCCAGGCACAGTGGCTCACATCTGTAACCCCAGTACTTGGGGAGGCTGTGGCCAGGTGTTCAAGACCAGCCTGGGCAACGTAGCAAGATCCCATCTCTACAAATAATAATAATTTTTAAAAAGTTAGCCAGGCATGGTGGCACATGCTTTTTACTCCCAGCTACTCGGGAGGCTGAGGCAGGAAGATCGCCTGAGCCCAGGAGTTCAAGGCTGTAGTGAACTATGATTGCATGCAGCCTGGGCAACAGAGTCCCTGAAGAAAAAGAAAGAAAGAGAGAGATGGAAAGAAAGAGAGAGAGAAAGAAAAAGAAAAAAGAAAGAAAGAAAGAACTGTTGCCTATCCAAAGACTCAGGAAAAATAAAAAAGAAAGCCAGCCCTCATAATGAGATACCACTTCACAGTCACATCTGTTAGAAAAAAAAAGGATAACAACAAATGTTGGCAAGGATATGAGGCAACTGGAAGCCTTCTGCATTGCTGGTGGGAAGATGGAGCGGCGCGGCTGCTGTGGGAAGACTCCTCTAAACGTTACACCTGGAGTCACCACAGGGTCCAGCAATTCTACTCCTGATTATAGACCCCAAAGAATTGAAAACTGGTGTTCAAACAAATGGCATGTATGTGAGTGTTCAGGACAGGGCTTCTCACAATAGCCAAAAGGTGGAAACAACTCAAATCTCCATCCACTGATGGACAGATAAACAAAATGTGGTCTACCCATGCACTGGAATATTAGTCCGCTGTCAAGGGAATGAAGTACTGATACGTGCTACAACATTAGTGAACCTTGAAAACAGTGAAAGAAGCTAGACACAAAAGCCCACATATTGTATGGTCTCATTTATATGAAAAGTCCAGAAGAGGCAAACCCACGGAGACAGAAAGCAGATTAGGGAACGCCTGGAGCTGAGGCTAGGAGTGACCGCGTAGTGAGTCTGGAGGTCTCCTTCTGGGGTGATGAGAATGTTAGACAACTGGACAGAGGTGATGGTTGAACCACACTGCAGATGTACTTAATGCACTGAATTACATGCTTCCAAATGGTTAATTTCACATTGTGTGAAATTATGTGAATTCTACATCAATTTTTTTAAGTAAGCCCTTGTCATAAATGCGTTTAAGACAGTTGCTGCCTCAGCATCCAACTTTAGCAGTTGTACCCTGTCACCTTTGCCCTAGATAACACCCCTCCCTCCCTGTCATGTGATTGTTTGCGATATAGCCCACGTGGTCCTCGCCTCACTGACCCAAAACCCAACACATCCCACGGCTGCTGACCACGATAAGACCTAATGCTCAACCCCAGAGTCATGTAAATCAGTTTCCTCCTTTGTGCATGTTTTCTTTAAACCAGCCAATCCACAACCCCCGCAGGAAAGCCTGTGGGATCACTTCACACCCTGTGACCTTAATACAGGCACAGCCCCGGAAGCTTCCCCGCCCTTCCGTTCTGGGCTTCGCTCTTGCACAGCTGATGAGCTCAATCAGCTCCCTGCTGCCTCCAGACTTCCCCTCTGCCTCCCATCAGCACACCTAACGTCTCTTCGATCCGAGTCATACATTTCTTTTTTCCGTTTTTTTTTTTTTTTTTTTTGGTTTGTTTGTTTGTTTTTTTGACACAGGGTCTCGCTCTGTCACCCAGAATGGAGTGCAGTGATGCAATCATGACTCACTGCAGCTTCAACCTCCCAGGCTCAAGGGATCCCCGCTCCCGCTCAGCCTCCTGAGTAGCTGTGACTACAGGCACGCGCCATCACGCCCAGCTAATTTTTTGATTTTTTTTTTGTAGATAACAGGTCTCACTATGTTGCCCAGGCTGGTCTCAAACTCCTGAGCTCAAGCAATCTGCCCTCCTCAACCTCCCAAAGTGCTAGGATTACAGGCGTGAGCCCCCACACCCAGCCCATTTCTGCTGTTTCATGCATTTTCGTGTGCCTCCTCATTGCGGCTCCCCTGACACACACATCCGAACCTAACTTTCCCACGGGTCAGGGATCTCCTAGAAACTGGGTATCTCGGCTATGGCCACTCTCAGTAGAGACATGCCAAGACCAAATTAAAAAGAAACCATAATGATAAAAACCACAACAACTCTCTTGAAAGCAAACGGATTTAACTGTGATAAACGGCACAGGACTTGCAGTATGGATTCTCAGTTTCTGATGCACCAGAGGGGACGCAACAGTCACAGGGAGCCTGGCTGGTTGAAACACTTCTGTGTCCAGCTCATGTAAAAGTTTTGAAGAAGATTTTACGGAAGTATATGTTTTTAAAATGCCATGAATTCCTGTGTCCCCTGCATCTAACTTAGCCACACAGCCAGGGTGTGGTGAAATGCTCTCAGGTCCGCACCTAGCAGCCATGTAGCCTGCTTGTGCCTCTGTGAGACTCTGCTTCCCCAACCATAAAGTAGGCGTCTGAGGGCCAAAGAACAATGCTGCTTAACCTGGTGCCCCAGCTCAGTTACGAGCCCGTGACAACAGTGAAAAATCATCATCAGCCCTTTCTCCTCCTAGTAAGTTTGGGCCCTGCAGACCTGCTTTTCTGCTCACGATGAACATTAGTAAGGGTAGGCTCGCTGCTGCAGCAAACAACCAGAAATCCCATGTCACAGTCCAATGGGGGTTACTGGGTCAGAAGTGCAGGCTTCTAGAATTTGCAGCAAAAGTCTGAGAGGGGGAGAGACAGAGGTATTGCCCTGCTCCCTGGTAGTCACCCCTGTATCAAGAGGGGGTGAAAGACTCAGATTTGAGAGGGGTTAAGAGTTTACCTGAGCACAGCATTCTCATTGGCCCCTATGGCTTGGAAACATACGGGGAAGTTTGTAACTGCCACCAAGCTCTGCTGTTGCTTAATAGAAAGCTGACCGGGTAAGTGTGATTTTGACAAAAGGGTCTTTGATGCTCCCAAGATTTTAGATTTTGTTGCCATGTCCTATGAAAATAATGTCCTAGAGACGCCTGTGACTCTGACTAGTCATCTCATTGATAGTGGTTGCCCTGTAATATTCTTTGATTGTCCCTTAACAGATTCTTAGGCCATGTAAACGCTGGCAAGATTTCCCTGGGGAAACTAAAGAGGATGATTCCCACACGCCTCTTCCCCTGCATCAGGCACTAAAAGGACTGAGGAGTTCTTCTTTTCATGCTAATGCTGAGAATCTTGGCTCACCTAAGGGAATCACTGCCTCCCTAGCCAGGACGCTGGAGGGACTGGCGTTAATTAGCCACAGACTGCAGCGAGGGGGACAGAATGTGGCACCCCCTGAGGGCCCATGGAAACCCAGAGAACGGTCCCAGTAGGAATGGAGAGAATCCATTGAGAGATTGGGTTTGCCTTCTTTTTTTTTTTTTTTTTTTTTTTTTTTCCAATTGGTAGGCCCTAGCCTTATCTTAGAGGGAAAGAAAATCGAGCTAGGGCAGGGTGAGGTGGCTCACACCTGTAATCCCGGCACTTTGGGAGGCTGAGGCAGGCGGATCACGAGGTCAATAGATTGAGACCATCCTGGTCAACATGGTGAAACCCCGCCTGTACTAAAAATACAAAAAATAGCCGGATGTGCTGGTGCACGCCTGTAGTCCCAGCTACTCGGGGGCCTGAGGCAGGAGAATCGCTTGAACCCGGGAGGTGAAGGTTGCAGTGGGCCGAGATCGTGCCACTGCACTCCAGCCTGGCGACAGAGTGAGACTCCATCTCAAAAGAAAAAAAAAGAAAAACAAAATCGAGCTACTGCACGGTGCAGAGAAAGCATTCACCAGAAGGCGGTCGTTTTTGAAATAAGTATCTGAGACCCAACCTGTGCCCCAGCTCAGCTAGGAGCACGTGTGAAGAGACCAGAGCTGGCGAGGCGACTCCGGTCCTGACTCCCACCTTCCCAGCCAACTGGGACCAAAGGACGCCATCTCCCTAACTAGTGCCACGTGTCTACCGGACTCTTGCCACCCCCATGTTGTCTCCTGCCACCACAGGGTCAGGGCCAGCCGCTGTGCTGCTGCAACCACCTGGCAGGGGTGGCCAAGCTGGAGCATTTTCGCCAGCAAGGGTCAAGGCAGGTGTGGGACTGCAGGGAGAGGGCTGGCTCGCCCCACTGCAGGGCCCAGTCGCTAAGAGAAGCATGGACCTGCTCTTCCAACTGGCCCCTCACCCTGGCTCTCCAGGCTGCTGTCCTGGCTTCCTTTCACCCTCCCGTAGGTGGCTCCTGGGAGCGGTTCCTCCTCTGCTTCCAGTCCCCAAAGCCAAGGCCTTACCTACACTTCTCCTCCTGAAGGGACTCCAGCAACAGCTGCAGGTCAGTCAGAGACCTCTCCTTTAGGCTGTGATAGGACTCCTGGAGGCTGATGTGGAACCTCTTGGCTTCTTCCAGCTCTTCCTTTACCTTCTGCAACAGCAGGTTTTGTTGCTGGGCCACATCCTCTGTCTCTAAGCGCGTCCCCTGCTGTAAGCTCTGGAAGCGACTCTCCAAGGTGAAGGGTCTGCTGGCATCAGGCAGGTTGACGGGCCCGTCTTCCCCACCTGGCTTGGGGAGCTCTGAAAGCAGGGCCTTCTCGCTGGGTGGCTCACAGTTGGCTGGGTCGCTTTCTGCCATCAGCAGTAAGCCCTTGGGCCTGCAGCCTTCCTCCAGCTGCTGGAGCGGCTGGTGACACTGGCGGAGCCTGTGCTCGATCCGGGCGATGGTGGCAGAGGCGCGCTGGTTCACCTTCTCAAAGGCCTGCCGGATGTGCGGCACCTGGTGCCGGTCTGCTTTGGATACCAGCTTGAGGTAGCTCATAGTGTTGCCATCCCGACTGGCCTTCTCCACTCTCAGCTGCTCTGAGAGGTAGAGGATGCGGTGCCTGACACTATCCTGTAAGTTGTGGGCTAGGCCCCCATCTGAGAGGCTGGAAGGGCCACTGGGGCCGTCTTCGCTGGATGACAGGGACCTGCATGAAGGCACATTGCGGAGGAGGGTTGCGCTGGGGCTCCTGGTGTGTTCCGCCTACATTGGGAAACAAGAAATCACAATACGGTGCTCTGTGAGCCGCAAAGTGTGGGAGAATTGGACACGTTATGACTCCATAAAACACTTCCACATATGCATGGATACTTACACATGCAAGATTTGTGCATTCAAGATGGGCCCGACACAGACTGAGGAGGTGATGCTCATCTTCAGGGCCCCCCTCCCCTCCTTTTGAGCATCTGACTCCTTGCTCTACATATGTGCCTCACTAAGACCCACAGGTGGCCAGACTCCCTTCTATTTCTGCCTGTTTTTGCACTGCACTCCTATTTTCTCTTCCACAAATTACCAATTGTGGCTCTCATTTATAAAGAACTGTTCTTGTAAAGTATGGAATAAACTTATTTCCGTTAACCCTTACAGCTTGCTGTATTGCTACTCCCAGGGAGACAGGAAAGGTTAGGCAGAGAGATTTGCCTCCTAACAGGTTCATTCATTCATCCAATCATTCATTCAACACATATTTTTTGAGTGCCTACCATGTGGTACAGAAGCCAGATACATTCCTGGATCTCATACAGCTGACAGTCTACGACAGAAAATTCTATTGTAACACAAAAGAATGAGTCTCTCACATGGTGAGGGGGTTAACATTGCCTTTGACAAAGAACCCAGTTCAAATCCTGGCTCTACCACTCTGAGACCTTGAGCAAGTTAATAAACTGCTCTGAGGCTCAGTTTTCTTACCTCTAAAATAAAGATGGCAAGAGCAGCATAGCTGGAACGCAGCCCACCAGAGCAAGGAGCTAGGAGAGGGAGGTGGGGGGCAGCTCAGGTGCAGCCTCTGTTCCGTTTCTACTTTTTTTTTTTTTTTTGAGACGGAGTCTCACTCTGTCACCCAGGCTGGAGTGCAGTGGTGCAATCTCGGCTCACTACAACCTTCGCCTCCCAGGTTTAAGCAATTCTCATGCCTCAGCCTCCCGAGTAGCTGGGATTACAGGTGTGCATCACCACACCCAGCTAATTTTTGTATTGTTAGTAGAGACAGGGTTTCACCATGTTGACCAGGCTGGTTTCCAACTCCTGACCTCAAGTGATCCTCCCGCCTCAGCCTCCCAAAGAGTGCTGGGATTACAGGTGTGAGCCACTGCATCTGGCCTATACCTCAATTTTTAAAGCGCAAAGTGATACCACTATGTACCCAGTAGATTGGTCAAATTCAGACAGACTAACAACAATAAGAGTTGGCAAGGATATAGAGCAACAGGAACTCTCAATCATTACTGGTGGGAAGCAAATTTGTGCTACAGCCACCTTAGAAAACCACTTGACAGTATCACAAAGTTGAAGATACGCATACCAAATGATCCGGCAACTGCATTCATAGGCAATATTCCCAGGAAGCAAGTACACTGATGTTCTCAATATCCAACAACTAGCAACAAACCACCTGCCCAGAAAGTGTAAGTAAACTGTAATATATGCAACAACATACTACTGTACAGCAATGAGAATGAACTACAGCCTTGAAAAACATGAATGCATTTCACAAGCATAATGTTGAACAAAAGAAACCAGACAGAAAATCCATACTATATATGGTTCCATTTACATAAATTCCAAGAGCAGGCAAAACTAAACAATATTGTGTAGGGATGACTACACAGGCAGGAGAGCATGAAGAGCAGCATGGATGTTGGCAACAGAAACCCCAGGACGGTGGTTCCCACTAGAGCGGGAGAAAGGGATTATGATTGGGGTGACTGTGGAGGCTGGGGTGCCTGGCCTGAGTAGTGGTTAAATGTGTGTTCACCTTATCGTTATTTCTTAAAACATACATCAATGTTTTCTGCACCTTTATATACATATGCCAGATTTCACAGTTTTCAAACTATTTAAATGTTCAATATATGCCAGGTGTGGTGGCTCATGCCTGTAATCCCAGCACTTTGGGAGGCCAAGGCGGGCGAATCACTTGAGGTCAGGAGTTCAAGACCAGTCTGGCCAACATGGTGAAACCCCGTCTATACAAAATACAAAAAAAAAAAAAAAAAAAATGCCTGGCACGGTGGCTCACACCTGTAATTCCAGCACTTTGGGAGGCCGAGGCGGGCGGATCACCTGAGGTCGAGAGTTCGAGACCAGCCTGACCAACACGGAGAAACCCCATCTCTACTAAAAATACAAAATTAGCCAGGCGTGGTGGCGCATGCCTGTAATGCCAGCTACTCGGGAGGCTGAGGCAGGAGAATCGCTTGAACCCGGGAGGCAGAGGTTGCGGTGAGCCGAGATCGTGCCATTGTACTCTAGCCTGGGCAAGAGTGAAACTTCATCTCAAAAATAAATAAATAAAATAAAATAAAATAAAATAAAAATACAAAAATTACTCAGGCGTGGTGGCACACACCTGTAATCTCAGCTACTCGGGAGGCTGAGGTGGGAGAATCACTTGAACCCGGGAGGCAGAGGTTGCAGTGAACCAAGATTATGCCACTGTACTCCAGCCTGGGTGGCACAGTGAGACCTTGTCTCAAAAATTAAATAAATGAGGCCGGGCGTGGTGGTTCATGCCTGTAATCTCAGCACTTTGGGAGGCCAAGGTGGGCAGACCACTTGAGGTCAGAAGTTCGAGACCAGCCTGAGCAACATGATGAAACCCCATCTCTACTAAAAATACAAAAATTAGCCAGGCGTGGTGGCACACGCCTGTAGTCCCAGCTACTTGGGAGGCTGAGGCAGGAGAATCGCTTGAACACAGGAGGCAGAAGTTGCAGTGAGCTGAGATCGCGCCACTGCACTCCAGCCTGGGCGGTAGAGTGAGACTCCGTCTCAAAAAAAAAAAATAATAATAATAATAAATAATAAATTTAAAAAAGTTCAATTGATGGATTTAATGGCAGATTTGATATGGTTGGAGAGACTGTTGGTAAATTGTACAGAGGAACTAAAGAAAGTATCCAGGCCGGGCGTGGTGGCTCACACGCCTGTAATCCCAGCATTTTGGGAGGCCAAGGCGGGTGGATCACCTGACGTCAGGAGTTTGAGGCCAACCTGACCAACACGGTGAAACCCTGTCTCCACTAAAAAATACAGAAAATTAACTGGGCATGGTGGCAGGCACCTGTAATCCCAGCTACTTGGGAGGCTGAGGCAGGAGAATCGCTTGAACCCAGGAGGCAGAGGTTGCAGTGAGCCGAGATCGCGCCACTGCACTCCAACCTGGGCAACAAGAGCAAAACTCCATCTCAAAAAAGAAAGAAAGAAAGAGAGAGAAAAGAAAAGAAAGGAAAAAAGTATCCAGAATGCAGCACAGAGGCACAAAAAAATAGAAAACTTGAAAAATAGAAGACATGGAAGGTAGCATGAGTAGGTCTAACAAAAATCCAATTGTCACACCAGAGAGAGAAGACAGAGAGAATGAAGCAGCAGCAATATATATACATTTTTCTTTTTTTTTTTTTAATTGAAATGGAGTCACACTCTGTCGCCTAGGCTGGAGTGCCGTGGCACAATCTCAGCTCACTGCCAACCTCTGCTGCCCGGGTTCAAGCACTTCTCGTGCCTCAGCCTCCCAAGTAGCTGGGACTACAGGCGGGTGCCATCACAGCTAGCTAATTCTTTTGTATTTTTAGTAGAGATGGGGTTTCATCATGTTGGCAAGACTGTTCTCGAACTCTCAACCTCAGGTGATCCACCCACCTCGGCCTCCCAAAGTGCTGGGATTACAGGCATGAGCCACTACGACCGGCCACAGCAGCAACATTTTAAGAGATAACTCCCTAAGAACTTTCCAGAACTGAAGAAAGACACAAATTCACAAATTCAAGAAGCCCAATAAATCCTAAGCAGGGAAGACAGAAATAGGTCCACACCTAGACACGAGATTTGTCGCCCAGGCCGGAGTGCAGTGGCGTGATCTCTGCTCACTGCAACCTCTGCCTCCCGGATTCAAGCGATTCTCCTGTCTCAGCCTCCCAAGTAGCTGGTATTACAGGCGCCCGCCACCATGCCCAGCTAATTTTTGTATTTTTAGTAGAGACAGTGTTTCACCATGTTGGCCAGGCTGGTCTGGAACTCCTGACCTCAAATGATCTGCCCGCCTCGGCCTCCCAAAGTGCTGGGATTACAAGCATGAGCCACCGCCCCCAGCCGACACAAGATGTTAAAAGCAGCCAGAGGAAAAAAGCTGATTACCTTTAAAACCATGACTTTTAGACTGCAGGCTGCCTTCTCAATAACATCAATGCAATCCAGAAGATAGTTGACTGATATCTTCGAGATATCACTGAGAGAATAACTGTCAGAGAGAAAAAAATAGGTCACATTCAAAGAATCAGAAGTCAGAATGGCTTCAGACTTCAGCAACAGCATGGGGAACTAGAAGACAATGAAGTGCTGGCCGGGCACGGTGGCTCGCACCTGTAATCTCAGCACTCTGGGAAGCCCAGGCAGGCGGATCACTTGAAGTCAAGAGTTTGAGACCAGCCTGGCCAACGTGAGGAAACTCTATCTCTATTAAAAATACAAAAATTAGCCGGGCATAGTGGTGAGCGCCTGTAATCCCAGCTACTCGGGAGGCTGAGGCAAGAGAATCGCTTGAACCCAAGAGGTTGCAGTGAGCCAAGATCACTCCCCTGTACTCCAGCCTGGGCGACAGAGCAAGACTGTCTCAAAAAAAAAAAAAAAAAAAAAAAAGACAATGAAGTGCTGCCTTCGAAATTCTGAGGGAAAAATGATTTCCCAGCCTAAAATTCTACACCCCAACTGTCAACTGTGGGGTTAGACTAAAAACATTTTTAGACATGAAGGAGTTCAATACACCACTGACAAATGTAAGAATTCAACAACTGTTTAGAAAGCAAGTCTTGCCAGGGCAGTGGTGTGCACCTGTGGTCCCAGCTACTCAGGATGCTGAGGCAGGAGGATTACTTGTGCCCAGCAAGTAGAGGCTGCAGTGACCTGTGACTGTGCTACTGCCCTCCAACCTGGGTGACAGAGTGAGACCTTGTCTCAAAAAGAAAAAAAAAAAGGGGGCCGGGCGTGGTGGCTCACACCTGTAATCCCAGCAGTTTGGGAGGCCAAGGCGGGTGGATCACTTGAGGTCAGGAGTTTGAGACCATCATGGTCAACACTGTGAAACACTGTCTCTACTAAAAATACAAAAATTAGCCGGGCATGGTGGCACACACCTGTAATCCCAGCTACTGGGGAGGCTGAGGCAGGAGAATTGCTTGAGCCGGGGAGACAGAGGTTGCAGTGAGCCGAGACTGCGCCACTGCACTCCAGCCTGACTGACAGAGTGAGATTGTCTCAAAAAAAAAAAAAAAAAAGTAATCACTAGAAAAGAAGCTACATATGTACATAACATCCAAATAACCAAGGGGAGAAAAAAATGGGACTTGATTAATCAAAAAAAAAAAAATGAAAGAAAGGGGGAGCAAAAAAAAAACAAGGGCTGGGTGTGCTGGCTCATGCCTGTAATCCCAGCACTTTGGAAGCCAAGGTGGGTGGATCTCTTGAGCCCAGGAGGTCGAGACCAGCCTGGGCAACATGGCGAAACCCCTGTCTCTATTAAAAAAAAATTAACACAAAAATTATCCTGGAGTGGTGGTGCACACCTGTAGTCCCAGCTACCCAGGAGGCTGAGACGGGAGGATCGCTTGATCCCGGGGATGTCGAGGCTGCTGTGATCGCACCACTGCCCTCCAGCCGGGGTGGCAGACTGAGACCCCATCTCAAAAAATAAATAAATAAAAGCAAACAAGAAAAAAAAAGGCTTGAAATATATCTGATAGATAAAGGGCTAATCAACACAATATATAAAGAACTGCAAATCAGTAAAGTAAGAGCAAATAACCCAATATAAAGACATTAAAGGGTAGCCACGGACATCTCAGACGACGAAAAACGAAAGGCAGTAAACGTATGAAAAAACGTGTAATTGCAAGGTGATCCGGGAATAGTAAGCAAAAAGCAACGATTAAATATTATTTTCTCATCCACCAGAACCGCAAACATTAAAAAGCCTAACAATGTCCAGGGCTGGCGAGAATGTGGCAGAAGGCGATGTCACATACCCTTTCAATGGGAATCTGAACAGGTTCAGGGTTTTTTTTTTTTTTATCGCAATTAGGTGGCCTGTTAAATTTTTTTTCTTGAGACAGAGTTTTGCTCTTGTTGCCCAGGCTGGAGTGCAATGGCTCGATCTTGGCTCACCGCAACCTCGACCTCCCAGGTACAAGTGATTCTCCTGTCTCAGCCTCCCAAGTAGCTCGGAGAACAAGTATGCGCCACTACGCCCAGCTAATTTTTTTTGTATTTAGTAGAAATGGGGTTTCACCATGTTAGTCAGGCTGGTCACGAGCTCCTGACCTCAGGTGATCTACCCGCCTTGGCCTCCCAAAGTGCTGGGATTACAGGCATGTGCCACTGTGCCCAGCCACTTTTTTTTAGATGGAGTCTTGCTCTGCTGCACAGGCTAGAGTTCAGTGGCGCCATCTCAGCTCACTGCAACCTCCGCCTCCCGGATTCAAGCGATTCTCCTGCCTCGACCTCCCAGTAGCTGGGATTACAGGTTTCCAGCAAATCCCTCTGAGCCGCCCCCGGGGGCTCGCCTCAGGAGCAAGGAAGCAAGGGGTGGGAGGAGGAGGTCTAAGTCCCAGGCCCAATTAAGAGATCAGATGGTGTAGGATTTGGGAGCTTTTAAGGTGAAGAGGCCCAGGCTGATCCCACAGGCCAGTATAAAGCGCCGTGACCCTCAGGTGATGCGCCAGGGCTGGCTGCCGTCGGGGACAGGGCTTTCCATAGCCATGGCCCAGCAGTGGAGCCTCCAAAGGCTCGCAGGCCGCCATCCGCAGGACAGCTATGAGGACAGCACCCAGTCCAGCATCTTCACCTACACCAACAGCAACTCCACCAGAGGTGAGCCAGCAGGCCCGTGGAGGCTGGGTGGCTGCACTGGGGGCCATCGGCCACCCACCTGCCCCGCCCAAGGGAATCTCTCTTCCGCATGTCCCCACCAGCAGAGAAGGCTTTCTCCCATAGCTTTTCTGATGACATGAACTGGGGGGTCCTCTCCAAATCTAGAACGACACCATAATATCGAATATGCATTCTCAAGCAACACAGGCTTCCCAGCCCCTTTGAGAATCCGTGGCCGGGGCAGAGTTTATGTGCTCTTCCTTTGTGGCCCGTAGATGAGTGTGTTCACGGCTAGCGAGTGACCTCTCATTCCCCGGAGTCCCTCAGCTTCCTGGGGAAGAGCTGGGTCTGTCTTTACATTTGAAGCCAAAAGGAGGCAACATACTGACACACCCAAGGGAGGTGGGAGGGTAGGGAAGACAGCAGCAGAGAGCAAGAAACTTCTAGAACTTCAGGGTCGGCAAAGGCTGTAGCAGTCATTTTGTCAAACTCCATGATGGGGACACATGGCTTTTGGTGCACACCTCTGGGGGAAGAGGCTGCATTGGTGCCCAGGGCCGTCTTTCCATTTGGAGCCATCCTGGGAGAGAGCACTGGAGCCCAACAGAAAGCTGAAAGCTCTCATCAGGGCAGCCCGAGTTCTGCCATTGGGAGTTGCCCAATCCAAAAGTTTTGCA
Organism: Pongo pygmaeus; assembly: GCF_028885625.2. Taxonomy (NCBI): domain Eukaryota; kingdom Metazoa; phylum Chordata; class Mammalia; order Primates; family Hominidae; genus Pongo; species Pongo pygmaeus. Next base: position 159,146,046 of record NC_072396.2, read on the forward strand.
CACAGGCCCTCACAGAAGCTGAGGACGCCACTGACCGCCCCACTACTGGCCCTCTCCCCGGGTCCCTCCTCCAAACCAAATTCCTTTGGTGCCTTCAAGAACATCGTGCAGGCCGGGCGCAGTGGCTCACGCCTGTAATCCCAGCACTTTGGGAGGCAGAGGCGGGCAGATGACGAGGTCAACAGATAGAGACCATCCTGGCCAACATACTGAAACCCCATCTCTATTAAAAATGCAAAAATTAGCTGGGCTTGGTGGCGCATGCCTGTAGTCCCAGCTACTCAGGAGGCTGAGGCAGGAGAATCGCTTGAACCCGGGAGGTGGAGGTTGCAGTGAGCCGAGATCACGCCACTGTGCTCCAGCCTGGCCACAGAGTGAGACTCTGTCTCAAAACAAAACAAAACAAAAAACAACAACATCGTGCAGGCTGTGGTTTCCAGAAGCCACGCCAGCTCCTTGGTTGCCAATAAATATCCCGCTGTGGGCTGGCCAGGACCGAGTGCCAATTAGTGACAGAGTGCCCAGACCAAACCGGATGAGGATCTTGCAGTTGACTTCAATATGACTGTGCCCAGAATTTCCTTGGTGGCAATGCAACAGTCTCTTCCTAGATGCCCCCAGACTTCATCAATGCATGATGCTTCAATGCACTCTTTTCAAATGTTGGGGTGGGTTTTTTTTTTCCACAAAACTTCAAGCATCTACTAAAGTAGAGGGAAGAGTGTAATGAACCCCGGTACCCATCACTCAGCTTCCACGGTTTCATCTCATTTCATCTGTAACCCCTGCACTACCCTTTCTTCCTGATTCTTGGAAGCAAATCCAAGACATCACACCCTTCCCTCTGTAAATCTTTACTATGTTCCTCTAGGAGGAAAGGGCTCTTCTCAATACATAACCACAAGTCATCATCACACCGACAAGTGTAACAATATTTCCTGAATAGCTTCAAATATCCTAGTAGTGTTCAAAAAATGTCATACGTATTTTCAGTCTGCTTGAATCAGGGCTCAAATAAGGTCCACACACTCAGATTGATTGATATGCCTTTTGACTACCTTTGAATCTAGAGGTTCCCTTTCTATCTCCCTGCAATTTATTTGTGGAAGAAAGCAAGTCGTTCGTGACGTAGCCTAACAGGCCCCTCTGACGTTGTTCATTATGATTTTTCTGTAAATTAGTAGTTGGTCTGAGGATCTGACCAGAGGCAGGTTGGATTTGTTGGTGTGTTTTGGCAAGGAGAGTGTCTCTTTTCTGGGGTGTTGGCAGCTACTGAAACTCAATGCCCAGACCAATTAAACCACTGGGGATGGAAAATGACGGCATTCGGACACCTTACCCTGCCTTCACCTATTGGTGACCAAAACCTTAACATCTTCACAGGTCTTCTTACCCTGAGGGTATATGCCACTAGGTTGTGTAGTAAACCAGTGTGTTTCAAGTCCCTTAGAATAGTCCCTCTCTAAGTGATATGCCACTCAGTGGATATGCATTTAGCTTCATTTCTTTTGTTGCTGATTTTCAGAGACTGCTCTGTAAATTTAAATTTTTATTTTGTTTTATTTTATTTTACTTTTTCGAGACAGTCTTACTCTGTCGCCCAGGCTGGAGTGCAGTGGCGCGATCTCAGCTCACTGCAACCTCCGCCTCCTGGATTCAAGCGATTCTCCTGCCTCAGCCTCCCAAGGAGGTGGGACTACAGGTGCCCACCACCACGCCCAGCTGATTTTTTTTTAGTTTTAGTAGAGACGGGGTTTCACCATGTTGGCCAGGCTGGTCTCGAACTGCTGACCTCAAGTCATCCGCCCACCTCGGCTTCCCAAAGTGCTGGGATTACAGGTGTGAGCCACCACCCCCGGCCACTTAAATTTTGTTTTATAATTATGTAATAAAACAGTTAAAAGTTTCAAATTAAAATCTAGAAAAGAAGGTGTATTTGAAGAAGTCTGGCTTCTCTGCGCCACCACCCCGCCCCTTCCCTATCTACCTGTATTTCCTCGAATCACTTTGCCTGGGAGTTGACTTTGATTCTCTTGCTCGTTGCTTCATGAAATCAGTTCCAGAACTTTCAGGAGGGAGGGGTAGGCCATGACACCAGCTCTAGTTACACTAGTGGCAGCTCCTGTCCCCTCCCCCACTGCTGCTGGGACCTGTTCTCTCCTTTGCCCCCTTGTCCCTGCACTGCCCAATTTGGACTGCAAGGGTTGCCAGGGAAGGGCACTGGCTGCCTTGTTTTCAGAGGTCGTAGCACCTAGATTGCTCCAGCCCCTTGCACTTGCCTGCAGGCCAGAGTGTCCCAAACCCTCCCAGTCTCAGCTGCTCTTCCCCAGTTCACCCGAGGTACTTCCCAGGGAAGAGCTGCCGACAGTTTGGGGGTTCTCTGTTCTTAGGTCCATCAGCAACCCCATTGCTCCCCTCTGCTTCCTTCTGCACGGAGACTGACGCCATGCAGGTCTTCAATTGTCAATGGTCTGTCCCTACTGCTCATACTGGGGGTTCCTGGGGAGCCAGTGCCAGGTATTGGGATTGCAGACATTGTCTGTGGGTTTCTGGAAGCTCCCTGTGTTAGGAACAAATGGGGCCCGTGCACAGAGGGCAGCAGAGGCCTTGTGGGATCCAGCTGTGCTAGGGGTGAGATTTATCTGTCTCTCCTGGCCGTAGCCAGGAAATCCCCATTTTTCTTAAGCTAGCTTGAGTTGGGCTTTTCTAACACACAGCTAAAGAATCTCTTGATAAATCTTGGGACTCTCCATGAGGCCTCATATGGCAGCAGGTCTGTGGCTTGCGATCCCTTCAAGTAATCTGCCAAAAACAATGTTATGACGAAGATCCTTCCAACACAAAAGGTGTAGAGCCCTAGCAAACTCCTACAGAATAAAAAGGAGAAATAATTTGTCTGTAGTCCCAGCTACTTGGGAGGCCAAGGCGGGAGGGTCACTTGAAGTCAGGAGTTCGAGACCAGCCTAAGCAACATAGCCAGACCCCATCTCTACAGAAATAAAAAAATTGCCGTTGTGGTAATGCACGGCTGTAGTCCCAGATACTCAAGAGGCTGAGGCAGGAGGATCGCTTGAGCCCAGGAGTTCCACGTTGCAGTGAGCTATGATTGTGCCACTGTACTCCAGCCTGGGTGCCAGAGCCAGACTCTATCTCTATTTTTTGCTTTTTTTTTTTTTTTTTGAGACGGAGTCTTGTTCTGTCTCCCCGGCTGGAGTGCAGTGGCGTGATCTCAGCTCACTGCAACCTCTGCCTCCTGGGTTCAAGTGATTCTCCCGCCTCAGCCTCCTGAGTAGCTGGGACTACAGGCACCCGCCACCACACCTGGCTAATTTTTTTTTGTATTTTTAGTAGAGACGGGGTTTCACCATGGCCAGGCTGGTTTTGAACTCCTGACCTCAAGTGATCCACCCCCTCGGCCTCCCAAAGTGCTGGGATTACAAGCGTGAGCCACCGCTCCCAGCCGACTGTATCTCTAAATATATAATAATCATAATCAGGACACCAGTCATATTGGATTAGGGCCCACCCTAATGACCTCATTTAAACTTGACCATTTCTGTAAAGACCCTATCTCCGAAAATGGTCACATTCTGAGGTATTGGGGTTAGGACTCCAACATATGAATTTGGGTGGGGACAGAATTCAACTCATAACACATTCATTGATTAATTTCTTCATTCATTTATTTTCTGAGCATCTATTGTATGCTGGACGCTCTGTAAGGATGAATGAGTCACAGTCTCTGGTGAGAAAGACAAGACTTGTACTTGTGTCTCAGTACTGGCTGCTATAAGAAATTACCAGGCTGTGCGCGGGGGCTCACGCCTGCAGTCCCAGTACTTTGGGAGGACAAGGCAGAAGGATCTCTTGAGGTCAGGAATTTGAGACCAGCCTGGTCAACATGGTGAAACCCCATGTCTACTAAAAGTACAAAAATTAGCTGAATGTGGTGGTGGGTGCCTGTAAATCCCAGCTACTACTCGGGAGGCTGAGGCAGGAGAATCGCTTGAACCCAGGAGGAGGAGGTTGCGGTGACCCGAGATCACATCAGTGCACTCCAGCCTGGGTGACAGAGCAAGACTTTGTCTGAAAAAAAAAAAAAAAAGAAAAGAAAAGAAAGGAAAAGAAAAGAAAAGAATAAAAGAGAAATCACCATAGATTGGGTGGCTTTTAAATGACAAATTTATTTCTCACAGCTCTGGAGGCTGGAAGTCAGGGTGCTAATGTGGTGGGCTCTGGCGAGGACCCTCTTCCTGACTGCAGATTGCCAACAACTCATTGTATCCTCGCATGGTAGAAAGAGAGCTAGAGAGCACTATAGGGACTCTTTTTTTTTTTTAAGTTTTAATTAAAAAAAATTTTTTTTTACATGGGCATGCCATGTTGCCCAGGTTGGATTTGAACTCCTGGACTCAAGCAACCCTCCTGCCTCAGCTTCCCAAAGTGCTGGGATTACAGGCATGAGCCACCATTCCCAGCTAATTTGGGCTGTTCCCAAAGGCTCAAGTGATCCTCCCACGTTGGCCTCCTGAGTAGCTGGGGCTACAGGCGTGAGCCACCATGCCCAGCTTCTAAGACCTCTTTTATAAGGGCACTAATCCCATTCATGAGGGCCCCACTCGCTCTGCACACATGACCTAAATGACCTGCCAAAGGCCCCACCTCCTAATACCATCACCCTGGGGGTTGGGATTTCAACACAGGAATTTATGGGGGGCACATACATTCAGATCATCATGAACAGTAACTCCTATGTGTGACAGAAGGTGACAGAGGTGGGTAGTGGTCTTCCCCTCAAGGGGGTGAGTTGCCACCAGCTGGGGAATCTGGAAAGGCTTCTGGAAGGCAAATGCATATGAGCTGGGCTTTACACAAGGAAAGCGTTTGTCTATGGAAGGGCAGAGGACTCTGGGAGGTAGGAGGTGGGGCTGGGGCAAAGGGAAGAGGGGAGCAGGGAAGTGGGGTGACTGCACACTGGGAGTGGGGAATCAGATGGAGGAGACGATGAGGAGTTCTGTTAAGTTCAAGGTGCCAGTGCCAGTAACCAGCAGGTGATGGTGTCTGGCTTGAGGGACAGGATGGAGGGGAGACTGTCTGAGGATGGACAAAGCTGGAGGGAAAGAGCCAACTGCAAAGGCAGGAGGGCAGGAGGGGGAGGGGAGAGGTGGGATCAGCACTGGTACAGACAGGCGGTGCTGCAGCCCAGCTCCTCTCTCTCCTCTGCCTCCTGCCCCCAGACCCCTTCGAAGGCCCGAATTACCACATCGCTCCCAGATGGGTGTACCACCTCACCAGTGTCTGGATGATCTTTGTGGTCATCGCATCCGTCTTCACAAATGGGCTTGTGCTGGCGGCCACTATGAAGTTCAAGAAGCTGCGCCATCCGCTGAACTGGATCCTGGTGAACCTGGCGATCGCTGACCTAGCAGAGACCGTCATCGCCAGCACTATCAGTGTTGTGAACCAGATCTATGGCTACTTCGTGCTGGGCCATCCTATGTGTGTCCTGGAGGGCTACACCGTCTCCCTGTGTGGTAAGCCAGTCAGGGCCCAGGCTCAGCGGAAACCACTCATTCACCCTGCAAGCCCCTCCGGCCACCTCATGATGACCCGGGCCCAGCCGCTCCTGTAGGCCTGTCTCCCTCCACATCTGTGCCTCACATCCATATACTGAAGGGTTCTGGAGGCTTCCATCTGAACACTCACATTAAATTCAGCTCCCTTGAGTCAAACATACCCTGAGTTCCTACTCTTGAGTCAGGCTCTGCCCGGGGACAGCCAGTTTGGAGCTGTGGGGCTGGTGTGGGAGGAGACAGATACAGAGCCAGACAACCCCAGAACAGTAGGGGGGCGGGGACTCTGGGCACCCTGGACAGAACTCCCCTGCAATTAGGGATGCCTGCTCTTTCAGCTCACCAGCATCTGCTTTTCCCGGAGGAGACACAATTCCCAGATCCTCTCCCCATCCCCATCACTAATATCTCTGTGGGCCACTATTCCGCTCAGGTCAGGAGACAGTGGCCGAGAGGTACCAGTGTGCCAGGCTCTGTGCTAAGGAGGGGGCCCTATAGCCAGACGGCGACCACACAGTACCATCATCAGTCCTCTCAGACAAGAAGGGGCCTGGGGCAGGTGGTGGAGGAGCGGCTGGGAGCAGTTTGTGGTTCGAGTGGGTAGAGTACCACCAAGCAGCCGTGGCTGCCGGACACGAGGTGGGCAGGCCCGGGTCTCAGAGGCCTCAGACGTCACGCCCAGGAGCTGGGACTTTATTTCAGGAGGAGGAGACCCCACATCCAGCAGCAGCAGCAGCTCCTGCTCTTGCCTCCCCACCACTCTTAGCAGCCTCCCCAACCTCACCCCCTGTTAACTGCCTCAAATTGTACCCACGATGGCCCAGACCAGAGAGAGTGCTTGTCCAAGTCCCGGCACTACCCCGACAGTCTAGAAGGGGAGCCAAGGGAAGGTCAGGCAGAGAAGGTCCATCCCCAGGTCCGAGTGCTCTCTGCAGCAGGCATGGCCTCGGCGGTCACACGGCCCTTCCTGAGTGCCCCCCTGCATCTCCGCCCACGTCTGTCTCCGTTTCTGCCATGGTCTCCCGCTCACCCTTGCCTCTGCTCATGGTCTGTTCTTGGGTCAGTCAGGTGCCAAGCAGCCAGCACTTCCCCACCAGTTTTGGTCCACGGATGCCCTTGGCCATCTGGGAAGCCTGTGGACCCCATCTCAGAAGAATTTTTGCAAACGCATAAAATGAGACCCATAGGATTACAAAGGCAGCAAATTATATTGAAATACAGTTATCAAAGTATTAAACATTCATCAGTAACATAGTCTTTAGTTAAAAGCATTTATTGGTCAGGCTCATGCCTCTAATCCCAGCACTTTGGGAGGCTGAGGTGAGAGGACTGCTTGCCTCCAGGAGTCTGAGACCAGCCTGGGCAACATAGTGAGACCTCTTCTCTACAACAAATGAAAACAGCTGGGCATGGTGGCACACCAGTAGTCCCAGCTACTCAGGAGGCTCAGGCGGGAGGATCGCTTGAGCTCAGGAGGTCAAGGCTGCAGTGAGCTATGATGGCACCACTGCACTCAGCCTGGGCAACAGAGTGAGATTCTGTCTCAAAAACTAAATAAAAATAAAAGCATGTATTAAACGTATTACTGACACCACTCAGTATTAAGGTATTAAATAACAGGATCCCGTCTGACAACCACTGTTATTTCAGAGTAGTGATGAACATAAATGATATTTAAACAGCCTGCCACCTCTGTGAATTGACAGGAAAACATCTGTGATCTGTCTTGCTGACCGAGTCACGGGTACTGCTAATACTGCCACGTTCATAATGGAAGGAAATGCCCAGTGTCTGTTCGAGGTTGGTGGAAAGAAAGTCGTTTTTTCCACCTCAGTCCGTGGAGCCCTGAATTCTGTGTGCAGACGTTTGGGGTCTAAGCAGGACAGTGGGAAGCTTTGCTTCCCACCTTTGCTTCCGCTCAAAGCCCTCATCTGTCTGCTCTCCCCATAGGGATCACAGGTCTCTGGTCCCTGGCCATCATTTCCTGGGAGAGATGGATGGTGGTCTGCAAGCCCTTTGGCAACGTGAGATTTGATGCCAAGCTGGCCATTGTGGGCATTGTCTTCTCCTGGGTCTGGGCTGCTGTGTGGACAGCCCCGCCCATCTTTGGCTGGAGCAGGTAAGGGTGCGAGGGCGCAAGATGGGGTGGGCACATTCAGACTCTGTGACCTTAAGACAAATCACTTCCTTTCTCTGGGCCCCTCTGAGCGTGCAATGTCTATCAATGTATGAATGTGGCTGCAACATAGAAATGGCTCTGTGGTCCCCGAACCTCTGGAAACATATTCGTCCCAAGCACGATCAGGTCACAGGCGCACACGGAGCTCAAGCCATCAGCACAGCTGTCAGTGAACGCACAGCGTGTTTGCATTCCAGGTCTCTTTCTTGCACATGCTGCCCCACCCCGCCCCCCACCTTTCAGAGGCTGCTTGGGTCATAGATCCACCTGGGCCTACAGAGCACATGTCCTGGCCAGGCCAAGCAAGTGGCTCAAATGTTTGATTGGGATGGACTGGATGGGACAGCATTTCACTGTTTTATCGACAAGCTCGTGAATAAGTTCTCGTGGTGTTTGGAGAGGGAATGTTCTTTCCTTGAGAACGTTCCACAATTTTAGGAAACAAACCTTGTGGAAGCCTGTCTCTGTCTCCCGCCCTCCTCATGCCGCCATGCCCCACACAGCTGCCCGTTATCAAACATGTGTGGCAAGCTGACCCTGGTGGAGGCTCTCCCGCGGGTTATCTCATTTAATCCTCCAGGCCACCAAGTGAGCAGGGCCCTTTATTTCAGTCACGGCCTAGCTGACCTCAGATAAAAGACTCAGCTCTTCATGGGTGTTCTCAGAAGGTCAGGACAAGACAGAACCTCACAATCCCTTTGTAAAGAAGGGGAGTGATTGGGAAGATGAAAATGTTCTGGAAGCAGATAGTGGAGATGGTTGCACAGCATTGTGAATGCACCAAAGGTCATAATGGTACTTATTTTTTTTTTTTTTTGAGACAGGGTCTCACTCTTTCACTCAGGCTGGCACAGTGCAGTGGTGTAATTATGGCTCATTGCAGCCTCAACCTCCTGGGCTCAAGTGATCCTCCTACCTCAGCTTCCTGAGGAGCTGGGCCTACAGGTGCATCACTTCACCTGGCTAATTTTTTTTATTTTTTGTAGAGACAAGATCTCACTATGTGTTCCAGGCTAGTCTTGAACTCCTGGGCTCAAGCAATCCTCCTGCCTCTGCCTCCAAATCTGCTGGGACTATAGGCGTGAGCCATTGTGCCTGGCCTATAATGGTACATTTTATGTTATGTGTATTTTACCACAATTTTAAAAAGAGGAAAGGCATGACATCTAAAAATGGACAAAGATTAACCAAAATCCTACCCAACGGTTTTGTTTTGGGTTGATGAAAATGTTCTAGAAGCAGAGGGGGTGACTGCCACCAAATTGATCACTGCAATTTGGGTAATCTCCTGCAACGTGAATTTCACCTCAATTTAAAAAAACAAACCCCACCCGAGTTAGCACCATGCCTGGGCCAGGGGTCCTGGGTCACCCCTTCCCCCCGCATCAGGACTGGCTGCCGGCCCTTCTCTCCAGGTACTGGCCCCATGGCCTGAAGACTTCATGCGGCCCAGACGTGTTCAGCGGCAGCTCGTACCCCGGGGTGCAGTCTTACATGATTGTCCTCATGGTCACCTGCTGCATCACCCCACTCAGCATCATCGTGCTCTGCTATCTCCAAGTGTGGCTGGCCATCCGAGCCGTAAGCCCCCCGATTCCTCCTGGCCTCACCCCGCTCCTGCCCCTAAGCTGCTCTGCCCTCAAATCAGTCCACTGAGACTCCTAAACTAGTTTTTCAAAAATCCATAGAGAAGAGGATTTTACCCCTATAAGAAAATACTAATCCAGCGATGAGAATCAGGCGATTCCTTTGGGGCTGTACCAGTGGCTGCAGGTTCAGCTCCAGCCCCGTTGTCCTCAGCTCTGTGAGACGGGAAAGCACTGCCCCTCCCTCCCTGGAGGAGTCCACTAAGGGAACAGAGGTCTGCCTTGCCCCAACCCTGGACAGTTCTCCCCGGGGTGGAAAGGCTGCCTTTCCCACAGAGTACAGTGGAGCAGCCACATCAGCAAGTGACACCTGCAAATCAAGGCGTGTTTTTATGAGGCTGCCACCGGAGTACCCTTGTCCCTTTCATAGGCTGTGGGGCCGACCAAGGAGTGGACCCGAGTGTGCCATTTGCCCCCCTGACCCACTCTCCACCGTCTATGTCTGGCCCTCTGCCCTGGGAAGCTGATCCCGGCCACAGCCGTCGCCCCCCACCCCTAGACTAGGTTACCACTGGGAGCCCTGCAGGAAGTCAGAGCAAGGGAGGAGAGCCAGGCTGGTTCTCTCTGTTAGCAGTGGGAACCCTTTCAGGGTGCTGGCTTTCCTATATGAAGCTGCCTGTGCCCACAATTGGATGGGCATGCCTGCCAAGCTCTCTCTAGAGGAGCCTGTGAGCCTGTGAAAGGACCCCTCAGCCCGCCACCTTGGGGTGAAGGCCCCACAGGTACCCAACCATGGCTTCAGCTGTATTAGTCTGGGATGGTAGAGCCCCAGCTCCAGAATGTGCCCCCAGCCCTGCTGTATCAGCTGTCCCTGCATTCCAGCCCTCACACTCCCTCTCTCATCCCCACTCATCTGTCTGCCGTCAGTCCCTCATCCCTGGCAGGCGGTGGCTGGCCTCTGTGGCCTCCCCCACAGTGCCTCTGCCTGGAGGCCATTCGTCTCCTTCCTCCCAGCAGGCATGAAGGAGCCACCCCACCACAGCTGCCCTCAGCTGCCTCACCGTGAGTCCAGGGCAGGATTTAGCCCACAGAGTGGCCAACCTGGCCTAGGAAGCCTGAGGGAAGTGTATGCATTGCTCTGACACTCCCATCGCACACCCCGCCAGCCGCTGCTTTTGCCTCCCCCGCCATCTCCATCTCGTTAGCTCCCTCATTCTCCACGCCCAGTGATCAATCAAATCAGGCCTCCATGCTCAGGTCTGAGCGCAGGACAGGACAGTCTGTTAAAGGATCAGGTGAAGCAAAGGAGCTTGTTAGATCCAGCTCTGGGGTCATCTTAGCCCACGCCTAGCTGCGTGCCACCTCCAATTCTAGAACTCCCCCAGGGCCAGCCTGAGGCCACCATGTCTGCCTGGGGCGGGCTGTGCTCCACTCAGGGCTGGAAGATGGCTGCTGGGCTCCTCTCCTCCTCCCCACAACTCCCTATGCCTGGGTCACCTGCCTCTTGCTGCTCCCCAACCCCCAGCTCACTGTCCCTGTCTCCCTCAGGTGGCAAAGCAGCAGAAAGAGTCTGAATCCACCCAGAAGGCAGAGAAGGAAGTGACGCGCATGGTGGTGGTGATGGTCCTGGCATTCTGCTTCTGCTGGGGACCATATGCCTTCTTCGCATGCTTTGCTGCTGCCAACCCTGGCTACCCCTTCCACCCTTTGATGGCTGCCCTGCCAGCCTTCTTTGCCAAAAGTGCCACTATCTACAACCCCGTTATCTATGTCTTTATGAACCGGCAGGTAAGCAACACCATCAGCAGATCCCACTCAAAATACCGTGTGCCCTAGAAGGGCGCAGTGATGGACCCACCTGGAATCATGTCTCTGATAAGAAGCCCGCGGAGCATCTGGGGGACCCTCCAGGGAAATGACCGGGAAAGTCTCAGCATGTGACCCAGCCCCAGCCAGAGCTCCAGCTGGCCCTTAGCAGAAGGCTTAGGTGTGCCCTCTGGAATCCTTTATAGTCTCGGCCTGAGGGTGGAATTTCCCAAAGCGTCTGTGTGCCGTGTGCTCTTCCCTTCCGGTGGCCCTAGAACTATGGCTGCGGAGCTTCAGGGGCTCTCCTGGCGTTCAGACGCTCTAGGAGTTGGTGAGCCCTAGGTATATCCACCCTAGGTGTACCCCTCTTCTGTTCAGACTCAACCCTTCTCAACCTTCATCTCTCCATTTTCAAGCCATAACCTCTGGAATTTGTCTTCCTATAAGAACAAAAGCCGGCCCTCCTTGGCTACACTGACCAAGAGTTCAAGAGCTTTCACGAGTTCGTGGGTTAGTTCAGGGAGGACGTGCTGTGGTCCTGCCCAGAGGCAGCCTCCTTAGCTGGCATATTGGGCCTCAGCAGCAAGCTGCTCACACACCTAAATCCCCCCACCTCCTGTAGGTTACAGGCTTCATTAAAGCGCAGCTGTGATGTGACTTGATGGTGGCCAGAAAGGTGTGCAGAGGCCTCCCATTTCACCAGGCCCAGTCCATCCCTTCCACTGGGCTCTTCCTTGCTCCTCCATCTTAGAGCCACTCAATGGCTCCAGCCCCTTTGGCTCAGCTTTGACTCACACAAGCCAAGTCTGCAGAGTTCATTAAGGGTTCATTCTCTCTGGTAACTTTTAAACAGTAAGTAGGACCAGGCCTGCAGTGGATTTCCGGGAACTCGTTGTAGCACACTGATGCCCAGAGTGTAGTTCTATCCCTGACCCCCGTTTCCTGACTTTCATGAGGATCTTTTTTAGGTTTCTGGAATCCCAAACTATCTTGCCAAGTACTGTCTTTACTGGATTATTTCCATTCTCCTTTCCAGAACTCCCCCTCCTAGACAGATGTCTGCACTTCTGGACCTCACCAGGCCTCGAACTTTGCTTTTACCCTGTCCACATAATTATCCTGTCCTGCCACATTCTGAGAGAATTTTCTGGAACGCAGTTCCATGAAGACAGCAAATTTTGCTCAGGACAGAGTCTGGCACACAGTGGGTGCTCAAGCAGCAGCTGCTGAATGGATTCCTCAGCCCTATCTCCCAGGTCTTCAGCCGAGCTGATTCTGCTGTTCGTCCCGTTTCTTATGTTATTAATTTCAACCATTATATTTTTTATTTTTGAGAGTTTTGATGATAGAGGCAGTTAGAGCTAGTCAAGAGTAGGCCTGAAATATTTAGAAAATGCCTTTGGTCTGGGTCCTCAAAGCATTGTGGTTACTTCAGTGATGACACAGGACATGATTTGAGACATTCATATGGCCCAGATCTCTTTGGGGTGAAGCAGCAAAGACAGACCCCTCCTGGTACCGGAAGACGCTTGGCTGGAGAGATGAGGTAGGGGCTAGATTGTCATTACCTAGGCCTCACCTTGCCCCAGATCCATGGACTGGAAAAAACATGACAACCACACGCCTTTTCATTAACATTCCTCTGAGCTGCTCACCAGACAGTCTGGGGACAGGTCACCACTGCCCCTTAGCTGTCACTGTGGATGAGTGTCGTGGGGCTGCCGTCACAAACTACCACAAACTCAGTGGCTTCAAACCACAGAAATGGATTCTCTCAGGGTTCTGGAAATCTTGAGTCTGAAATCAGGGTGTTGGCAAATGGAAAGGTTCCCTATGGAGGCCGAGAGGGAGAAGCAGCTGCAAGGCTGCCGGCAGTCCTTGGCGTTCCTTGACTCCAAGGTGTGTCGCCCCAGTCTCTGCCTTCATCTTCACGTGGTCTTCTTCCCTCTGTCTGCGTGTCCGTGTCCAAGCGTTCCTTTTCTTATCAGGACACCAGTCATTCGATTAGGGCCCACCCTGCTCCAGTGTGACCTCATCTTAACCTGAACACATCTTTTGGGGGACACACTTCAACCCAGTGTAGTCACCATCAACTGCTAAGTCAGATGACATCCCCGTGTGTGAAGGAGAAATAATCCAAGCCTTCCTCCACCCCCCCATGGGATTCGGAATGGGTGAAGGGAAGGCTCGGGCACGTACATTCAGCACAGTGCTCCACCCTTCCCTGCTCTGCTCAATAACACTTTCTGTCCTTCCAGTTTCGAAACTGCATCTTGCAGCTTTTCGGGAAGAAGGTTGACGATGGCTCTGAACTCTCCAGCGCCTCCAAAACGGAGGTCTCATCTGTGTCCTCGGTATCGCCTGCATGAGGTCTGCCTCCTACCCATCCCGCCCACCGGGGCTTTGGCCACCTCTCCTTTCCCACTCCTTCTCCATCCCTGTAAAATAAATGTAATTTATCTTTGCCAAAACCAACAAAGTCACAGAGGCTTTCACTGCAGTGTGGGACCACCTGAGCCTCTGTGTGTGCAGGCACTGGGTCTCGAGAGGGTGCAAGGGGGATAAAGAGGAGAGAGCGCTTCATAGACTTTAAGTTTTCCCGAGCCTCATGTCTACCGATGGCGTGAAAGGATCCTGGCAAAACGGAAGTGTGAGGCAGGTGGGCGTCTATATCCATTTCACCAGGCTGGTGGTTACATAATCGGCAAGCAAGAGCTGTGGAGGGGCTGTCTGGGGAGGGCTTGCTGGATGCCCTCAACACCCAGGAGGAGGGAGGGAGCTAGCAAGCTAAGGCAGGTGGCCCTCCTGGCCCCTTAAGGTCCATCTGCTGGAGGCCCAGAGTCCTTGGAGTACAGTCTACACCTGGAGAGGACCCATTCCTGCCAGTCTGTGGCAGGGATGGCACGCCACCTCTGCCAGGCCAGGACCCCAAGCCCGATCAGCATCAGCATGGTGCAAGTGCACAGGCGTGAGCTGATCAGTGACGAGGGGCAGGCACACAAGGTGGAGACAAAGACCAAGAGGACGGTTGCCAGTGAGAGGAGCAGACTCACGAACTTGAACAACATCTGCGGGGGACGGCCTTGGAGGTGCTCCGCTGCCTCCAGTTGGGTGACTTGCTGTAGCATCTCCAGCTTGGATATTCGGCTCTTGAAGGTCTCCATGATCTCCTGCAGGAGACGAAAATGCACGCACCAGAAGTCAGCACAGAGCTGTGGTCGTTTATTGAGTTCTTAGGGGTGAGCAGAAAGCACTGTGGAGTGGGTATTCGAGGAGGGAAGCAGAGAGCCTAGAGCACATTCAGGGCAGAGGGGAGGGCGCAGGCTCTCCAGCAACAGGGAAAGCTTCATCTGACCCAGCTGCACTCTCCCATCCACTGTCTCCCGAAGCTGAGGACCTGGTCAAGACACAGCTACCCAGGGACGGGGGTGGGCACTATGGGAATGGAAAAGTGAGGAGAGGGAAGCCAGGTCTAAGGAGGGGTTCTGAGAGGGCGCTCCCTACACCTGCAGCCGCAGCAGAAGCAGCTCCACCCCAGATCTCCCGAATCAGAGGCTCACGGGTGAGCACTGCAGCACCAGAGTGGCAAAAGCAGCTAAGCCAGATGGTGGGAAGCGGAGCGTGAGTGTAAAGATCAGCTGCTGCTAGCTCTGAAACAAACGTGTGTGGCCATTGAACCCTCAGGAGGGAGCAGCTCGAGGACCCGTGTCTTGCTTTGGTTTGGGGGTATCAGAATAGATTCGCTCATCCCTCCAGTCTTCTCACAAGGCTCCCCCAGGAGGTTCTCACCCATATTTCCTTGGCCCTCTCATAGGATAGATAGGCCATTCTCTCTTCGCTGCAGGCCAGATTGTGTTTGAGGTTGTAAATCCCATTCAGCTGTCCCTGCAGGCGACCATTCACCTGTTCTTCCATCAATGCCTGCCTTGGGAGCAAAAGAGAAAGTAAGATTCCTTCAGTATCTCGCCCAGAGCTCATGCCAACAGCGAGCGGTCCTGACCTAGACTAGATTTGGGTTCAGCTTCTGCCTTCCTCCTCCCTCCCCAGGCTCTAGGGGAAGCCTGCCTCCCACTCCAGGTCTGCCTGGGAACACCCCAAACATACACCAGCCACACGCACACCAATATTCATATATATTTTGTATGTAGTTACTCTTTTGTAACAGCTTTACAAAAATAGCCACAGACTAGAAGTTGTAGAAATGACAGTGTGAACTATCTGTGTGTGCTCTTCTGTTCCGCAAATCCCCCAGGACCAGTGTTGAGCACGAAGTCTAGCCTGCAGTTTAGCCTGCAGTTACGCTATAGAAACATGGTGACTACAAGGATTGAAAAGTCACAAAAGACCACAGATTCCAGTACAATTCCATTAGTTACGAAATGTCCAGAATAGGCAAATCCATAGAGACAGAAAGCAGATTAGTGGGTGCCAGGGGCTGGGGATGGGGGATGGGCAGTGGCTGCTAATGAGTACAGGGTTGCTTTGGGGCTGGTGAAAATATTGTAGGACCGGGCACGGTGGCTCACGCCTGTAATCCCAGCACTTTGGGAGGCCGAGGCGGGCGGATCACGAGGTCAGGAGATCGAGACCATCCTGGCTAACACGGTGAAACCCCATCTCTACTAAAAATACAAAAAAAATTAGCCAGGCATGGTGGCGGACGCCTGTAGTCCCAGCTACTCGGGAGGCTGAGGCAGGAGAATGGCGTGAACCCGGGAGGCAGAGCTTGCAGTGAGCAGAGTTCACACCACTGCACTCCAGCCTGGGTGACAGAGCGAGACTCCGTCTCAAAAAAAAAAAGAGAATATTGTGGAATTAGATAGTGGTGATGGTTGAACAACTCTGTGAATATACTAAAAACCAGGGAATTGTATACTTTAAATTGGTGAATTTTATGGGATGTGAATTATATCTCAATAGAGCTGTTATTTAAACAAAAAGAGAAAAGTGAATCATGGCAATAGTTGTGCAACTCGGTACATTTACTAAAAACCATTGAAATGTAGTTAAAATGGTGCATTTTATAATATGTAAATTATATCTCAATAGAGCTGTTAAAAAACCACAAGCAGGCCAGGTGCAGTGGTTCACAGCTGCAATCCCAGCGCTTTGGGAGGCCAAGGCAAGGGGAATGTTTGAGGCCAGGAGGAATTCAAGACCAGCCTGGACAACACAGTGAGACCCTGTCTCTACAAAAATAATTTTTAAATATCCGGGTGTGGTGGCATGCGCCTGTAGTCTCAGCTACTCTGGAGGCTGAGGCAGGAGGACCTCTTGAGTCCAGGAGTTCGAGGCTGCAGTGAGCTGCCATCACGCCACTGCACTCCAGCCTGGGCAGCAGAGTGAGACCCCATCTCTAAAAGAAAACAATCACTACCTGTTGTGTATATAATTATATAAGTAGTAAAAGTATAAAACCATGCGTGGAAAAGATAAGCACCCAAATGAGAATGGCGAGGCCAGTATAGCGAGGCCAGAATAGCAAGGAAGGGAGATGGTGCTGGAAAGGGGTAATGAGGGCTTCAACTGAATATTTTAAAGTTTTATTTCCTAAAAAAATAAGATTTGAAGTGAATATGGCAAATGTTAAGATTTCAGAAAGCTGGGGCTGTTAATTATGTTATCCTGTACATTTTCCCTTTGCTTGAAATACTTCATAATTTAAAAACTTCTATGAAGTTCCCCTTTTGGCACCACAAAGAACAGGCCAGAAGGACAGAGGCCAGGGGGCCAGTGAGGGGGCTCTGGCACCACCGCTTACGTAGAAGAGAGAAGGCACCGGAGCGTGATGGAACCCATAGACTGGCAGGGCTGCCGCCCCAGGAGGCCCAGGAGGGTGGCGGCAGGCCTCAGGTGCAGGAGGTCTAAACGGTGGTGCTGACAGAGATGGGGAAAACAGTGACGACTTCTATTCGGTCCCACTCCAAGGACTTGACCAACACCCACATGGAGAAATCCCCTGGGCACTGAATAAGCTGACAGCTCATTTGTTGAAAGCCAACTTGTCAAAAGCCAGTTCCTCGCAGCATTTCAAGGAATATTCCATTTGTCTCTGCCCCAGGTCCCTGTTAAGAAGAGAGTCGGTGGACAACATGGACTAGGCTACTGCTCACAGAGAGGGGGAGTGGGTCGGCAGGATGGTCACCCCGAAAATAGATTCCTCATTACTGTCTTTCCATTTACATGAATGATCTAGCTGTGAGAACATTCAAGATTTTAACTGTCCTCGGGAATATGAAGTCAATCTTCATCAACGTATTGGTAAAGATACATGAAGATATTCTTCAATGCATTCTTGAAGAGTCTGTTCAGATGTTAGTAAACAATATTTTCATAAGGATATTCTCTCAGTCTCCCCTTCTCTCTGGCCCCCATCTCCTGGCCCTCTGGCAGCCGCGCTCCCTTCTCTTCCTTGGTCAAGGACCCCTCTCTCTCCACCTCCTACAGTCACAGAGGCAAATGGACAACTCTGGAGAATGCTCTTATGAAGAAAGAACGATGACCAGTCAACCCAGACACCCTCAAGACAGACCAAAGGTGTTAAGACCACCCTCTCCAACACAAAGTGTTCTAAACTTTATTGTTTTTTTCAAAATAATGTGGTTTTTTTTTTGTTTTTTTTTTTTTTTTTTTTGAGACGGGTCTCCTTCTGTTTGCCCAGGCTGGAGTGCAGTGGCACGATCTTGGCTTGCTGCAACCTCCGCCTCCCGGGTTCAAGTGATTTTCCTGCCTCGGCCTCCTGAGTAGCTGGGACTACAGGTATGCGCCATCATGCCGGGCTAATTTTTTGTACTTTTAGTAGAGACAGGGTTTCACCATGTTGGCCAGGCTGGTCTCCAACTCCTGACCTCAGGTGACCCGCCTGCCTCAGCCTCCCAAAGTGCTGAGATTACAGGCGTGAGCCATTGGGCCCAGCCAGAGAGAGTATATTCTTGATCATTTCTGAGAATTTGCTTTTGGCAAATTGAGCTAGAGCTTAATCATGGCCCGCAACTTGGAGGAAAAGTCTGAGATGGAGAAACAGCTGTAGGAGGGGTCAATAGCCCGGGTGCAATCGGTGCATGTGGCCAGGATGGATGAGCTCGCTCTGAGCAAATGTGCCAAAGCAAGGGGCCCTGGGGAGCTGGGGGAAGAGCCAACAAAACAAGCCAAAGCGGGAGGAAAATCACCAGGACGGCTCACACAGGAACCCAGAGGATGTAGGGATACAGTGGAAAGGTTGAACACACATGTAACTGGGGCCTTAGAAGGGGAGAAATGAGAGACTAGGGCAGAGTCACTATTTGAAAATATAATGGCTGAAAATGTCCAAAATTGACAAAAGACATCGAGCCATAAACCCAAGTAGCAATGCGAAGCCCAAGCAGGATGAATGCAAAGAAGATCACACCAAGGGGAGAGTCAGCTGCACAAAAAAGAAGAGAGAAAGAAAATCACCCTAAACATCATCATAGCAAAACCACTAAACAACAAAGAAAAACAAAAGATCTTAAAAGGAGCCTGAGGAAAACAAAACTGTGATCCGAGGAGCAACAAGAAGACTGGCAGCTGCCTTTTCAACAGAAACCATGCAAGTCAGAAGGGAATGATTTGTTCAAAATGCTTATTATTTCCAAAAATTAAGTGCCAACTTAGAATTCTATGTCCAGCAAAAAATATCCTTCAGGGCCGGGCGTGGTGGCTCCCAAAGCACTTTGGGAGGCCGAGGCAGGCGGATCACGAGGTCAGGAGTTCAAGACCGGCCTGGCCAACATGGTGAAACCCCGTCTCTACTAAAAATACAAAAATTAGCCGAGCGTGGTGGCACATGCCTGTAATCCCAGCTACTCAGGAGGCTGAGGCAGGGGAATCGCTTGAACCTGGGAGGCAGAGGTGCAGTGAGCTGAGATCTCACCATTGTACTCCAACCTGGGCGACAGGGTGAGACTCCGTCTCAAAAAAAAAAAAAAAAAAATTCCTTCAGAAATAAAAAGGAATGATGGCATGTGTGAGGCAATAAGGTGGCAGTGACTGCATATTTAACATTGTGGACTTGTTTTAAAACATTTTTGGTATGGGATTTAGGCTATGTTAACAAAATGATCCATATTTCAGGTTCACACTGAAATATTTACAGATGAACTGATATAATGTCTGTGCTTTGCTTCAACACAATAGAGATGAGAGGAACCAGTTCAGAGAGCAGATCAGACCTTAGGTCAGACCTCCTCAGAGATCCAAAGATGCAGGATGCTCTGACATGGAGGAGAAGTCGGGGAAAAAATGGAAGTTCTTGTGCCTTCAAGTTAACGTGACCCGAGCCTGCAACAAAGGCCTAAGCAGATACCTTGAGGAAAGTCAGCCCGAGACTGGATCCCTGGGGCTGAGAGGTCACAGAGCAACACTGAAGCCTCTAGTAACCAACCATAGCCTGTTATCTCCGAGCCTTGTCTGAAAGCGAAACATACCAGAACACTCTTGGGACAGAGGAGCTAGGGTCTGGATGCCCCCAAGGACCTGGTGTCCAGAAGGGAAAGAAAAGCATGGAGACCTGGCATATTCACTTCAGGGCGTTTTCAATATGACAGGAGGCTATAAGAAAATTTCACGACTGCCGACTTGTGGATACAGCCAGAAATACAAAGCAAGAGTGAAAGTTTTGCCTACTCGGCACCTGAGCAGCTTCTTTTTTATTCAATTTTTATTGAGGTAAATTTCATGTAACATAAAATGAATTATTTTAAGGTGAACAATTCAGTGGCATTTAGCACATGTGGTGTTGTGCAACCACCATGGCTATTAATAGTTCCAAGACATTGGCCGGCTGCAGTCACGCCTGTAATCCCAGCACTTTGGGAGGCCAAGGCAGGCGGATCAGGAGGTCAAGAGATCAAGACCATCCTGGCCAACATGGTGAAACCCCGTCTCTACTAAAAATACAAAAATTAGCTGGGCGTGGTGGTGCGTGCCTGTAGTCCCAGCTACTCGGGACGCTGAGGCAGGAGAATCACTTGAACCTGGGAGGCAGAGGTTGCAGTGAGCCGAGATCACGCCACTGCACTCCAGCCTGGTGACAGAGCGAGACTCTGCCTCAAAAAAAAAAAAAAAAAAAAAATTGTTCCAAGACATTTTCATCACCCCCTCGAAAAAATACTATTTAGCAGTCACTCCCCATTCCCCATCACCCCAGTCCCTGGCAACCACCAATCTGCTTTCTGACTTGAGTAGCTTCTTATCTCTGAACCTCTACCAGCAATTGATGAATGAGAGATGGACAAGACCATCAGATATGTGGAGACGGTCCTAGAGAAGCTGCTAGAAAATGACAGACAACCAGAGTAAGGGGTAGTGGGCACTGTAATGCTGTGGAGAGGAGAGGGCAGCAGGAATGACAAACCCAGGAGGCACTGACTCAGGGGAAGAAGAGGAAGGCAGGGTCAGGTCGAGATCTTGGCCAAATCCCTGAGCTCATCAACCTAGGGTGCTCCATTGATGAATTTATCAAGAGTCATTGGCCGGGAGTGGTGGCTCACGCCTGTAATCACAGCACTTTGGGAGGCCAAGGCAGGTGGATCATTTGAGATTAGGAGTTGGAGACCAGCCTGGCCAACATGATGAAACCTCTCGGGCTCAAGCGATCCTCCTGTCTCAGCCTCCCATGTAGCAGGGACTACAGGCATGTGCCACCAAGTCCGGTTAATACTTTTAAATTTTTTTACAGAGATATGGTCTCACTTTGTTACCCAAGCTGGTCTCAAACTCCTGGGCTCAAGCAATCCTCCTGCCTCGACCTCCCAAAGCACTGGGATTACAGCCATAAGCCACCACATCTGGCCCAATTTTTCTTTACAATCTTTCAAGGACTTAGTTTGCAGATACGAAGCAGAAAGGAATTGTAAATTCAGTTCCATCAGCATCTACTTGGGGCTTACACACAAGTATTAATTAATTCTCACAACAGTTCCAACAATAGTGGGATCATTATTACCTCCATGTTACAGATGTGGAAACTGAGGACTGCAAACTTGAAGCACCTCGTCCAAGGTAATTCAGTAAATACCTGACAGAGAGGAGGCTGGGCCAGGCCTAAATCCAGAATCAGCCCTCCTGACCCTGCCCTGATGCTCCCGAGACACAGCAGATAGAGTTCTGACATACATGGAGGAGGGAGGCAGCCCAGAGGGCGAGCTGGGTCCCTTCGGGAAGGGAGGAAAGGAAGCATCCAGACGGATCCATGAAACAGGTACTCACAGAACAGCCATCATGTGCCAACATGTCTTTGGGCAGTCACTCAGACACAGTGGCCTAACTGAATGTGCTGATATTCTGACGAGAACAATACAACACAAATGAATACCTACACAAGGGAGAGCAGTTTAGGCGGTGAGTGCTGTGAGAAAGGAAAAAGTAGGGGAGTGACAAAGACTGGTCCAGAGTATATAAACAGCTCTGACAACTCAACAATAAAGACACTCCAAGTTGAAAACAAGCCAAAAACTTATTGGCTGATAAGCACATGGAAAGGGGTTCAGCATCATTAATCATCAGAGACAGGGTCACACACCCACTGGTTTCATGGGCTAGTGTGTCCGGAATTGGTGGGTTCTTGGTCTTACTGACTTCAAGAATGAAGCCGCGGACCCTCGCGGTCAGTGTTACAGCTCTTAAGGTGGAACGTCTGGAGTTTGTTCCTTCATGATGTTCGGATGTGTTCGGAGTTTCTTCCTTCTGGTGGGTTCGTAGTCTCGCTGGCTCAGCAGTGAAGCTGCAGACCTTCGCGGTGAGTGTTACAGCTCTTAAGGCAGGGTGTCTGGAATTGTTCGTTCCTCCTGGTGGGCTCGTAGTCTCGCTGGCTCAGGAGTGAAGCTGCAGATTTTCACGGTGAGTGTTACAGCTCATAAAAGCAGCATGGACCCAAAGAGTGAGCAGTAGCAAGATTTATTGCAAAGAGCGAAAGAACAAAGCTTCCACAGTGTGGAGGGGACCGGAGCAGGTTGCCAATGCTGGCTCGGGCAGCCTGCTTTTATTCTCTTATCTGGCCCCACCCACATCCTGCTGATTGGTAGAGCCAAGTGGCCTGTTTTGACAGGGCGCTGATTGGTGCGTTTACAATCCCTGAGCTAGATACAAAGGTTCTCCATGTCCCCATCAGATTACTTAGATACAGAGTTTCGACACACAGGTTCTCTAAGGCCCCACCAGAGCAGCTAGATACAGAGTATCGATTGGTGCGCTCACAAACCTTGAGCTAAACACAGGGTGCTGATTGGTGTGTTTACAAACCTTGAGCTAGATACAGAGTGCCGATTGGTGTATTTACAATCCCTGAGCTAGACATAAAGGTTCTCCAAGGCCCCATCAGAGCAGCTAGCTACAGAGCGTCGATTGGTGCACTCACAAACCTTCAGCTAAACACAGGGTGCTGATTGGTGTGTTTACAAACCTTGAGCTAGATACAGAGTGCCGTTTGGTGTGTTTACAATCCCTGAGCTAGACATAAAGGTTCTCCAAGGCCCCACCAGAGCAGCTAGCTACAGAGTGTCGATTGGTGCACTCACAAACCTTGAGCTGAATACAGGGTGCCGATTGGTGTGTTTACAAACCCTGAGCTAGACATAAAGGTTCTCCAAGGCCCCACCAGAGCAGCTAGCTACAGAGTGTCGATTGGTGCACTCACAAACCTTGAGCTAAACACAAGGTGCTGATTGGTGTGTTTACAAACCTTGAGCTAGATACAGAGTGCCGATTGGTGTGTTTACAATCCCTGAGCTAGATATAAAGACTCTCCACGTCCTCACCAGACTCAGGAGTCCAGCTGGCTTTACCTAGTGGATCCCGCACCGGGGCTGCAGGTGGAGCTGCCTGCCAGTCCCGCGCCGTGCGCTCGCACTCCTCAGCCCTTGGGCAGTCGATGGGACTGGGCGCCGTGGAGCAGGGGGCGGCGCTCGTTGGGGAGGCTCGGGCTGCGCAGGAACCCACGGAGGCGGGGGAAGGCTCAGGCATGGCGGGCTGCAGTCCCGAGGCCTGCCCCGCGGGAAGGCAGCTAAGGCCCGGCGAGAAATCATCGAGCACAGCGCCGGTGGGCTGGCACTGCTGGGGAACCCAGTACACGCTCCGCAGCCGCTGGCCCGGGTGCTAAGTCCCTCATTGCCCGGGGCCGGCAGGGCCGGCCGGCTGCTCTGAGTGCAGGGCCCGCCAAGCTCACGCCCATCCGGAACTCCAGCTGGCCCGCAAGCGCCGCACGCAACCCCGGTTCCCGCCCGGTTCCCGCTCGCGCCTCTCCCTCCACACCTCCCTGCAAGCTGAGGGAGTGGGCTCCGGCCTTGGCCAGCCCAGAAAGGGGCTCCCACAGTGCAGCGGTGGGCTGAAGGGCTCCTCAAGTGCCACCAAAATGGTAGCCCAGACAGAGGAGGTGCCGAGAGCGAGCGAGGGCTGTGAGGACTGCCAGCACGCTGTCACCTCTCACTAGGATAGTGGTTCTCAACCAGGGGCAATTTGCCGCCCCCCCCAAGGGACATTTGGCAACCTCTGGAGAGACATTTCTGGTTGTTACAAATAGGTGGGGCACGGTAGGCTAAAATTGCCCCCCAGGCTGGGCACGGTGGCTCACATCTGTAACCCCAGCACTTTGTGAGGCTGTGGTGGGCAGATTGCCTGAGCTCAGGAGTTCAAGACCACCCTGGGCAACAGGGTGAAACCCCGTCTCTATTAAAAATACAAAAAATTAGCTGGGTGTGGTGGCACGTGCTTGTAGTCCCAGCTACTTGGGAGGCTGAGTCAGGAGAATTGCTTGAACCCAGGAGGCGGAGGTTGCAGTGAGCCAAGGTCGTGCCACTGCACTCCAGCCTGGGCGACAGAGCGAGACTCTGTCTAAAAAAGAAAAAAAAAGAGCCCCCCCCGCAAAAGATATCTATGTCATAATCCTTGGAAACTGTGAATGTTACCTTCTATGACCAAAAAAGGGGGCTTTCCAGAAGTGGTGAGTTTAAGGGTATTGAGATGCAAAGATTATCCTAGATTATCCTGGTGGCCCTAAATGCAATCACACGTATGAGAGAGAGGCAAAAGGACATTAGACACGCACAGACGAGAATGTCATGTGAAGACAGAACACAGGTTTGAAGATGCTGGCCTTCAGAACTGGAATGATGTGGCCACAAAATTAAGGAATTTGGCAGCCACCAGAAACTGGAAGAGGCAAAGATCAGTTTGTCCCCTAGAGCCTCCAATGAGAGTGTGTCCTCGCCTGATTTCAGCCCAGTGAAACTGATTTCAGCCTTCTAGCGTCCAGGACTGTGAGAGAATAACTTTCTATTATTTTAAGCCATGAAGTTGGGGGCAATTCGTCACGGCAGCATCAGGAAATTAATTCACGGCACCACTGGCACCAAGTTAAGTGGAGACCAGGGATGCTGCTCATCATCCTAGAATGTACAGGACAGACCCGCACAACAGAGAATCATTTGGTCCAAAATGTCGACAGTGCCAAGGTTGAGAGAACATGGGCTAGGGTGATGAAATCTTGGAGTCTAATTTCACCAAGCTGTGGCTGAACTTAAGAGGCTGAAATTTAAAAGACTGATCTTGCCAAACGTTGGCAACTGGAACTCTTATACACTCCTAGCGGGACTGTAAAATGGTATAGCCATGTCGGAAAACAGTTCCTCTTTTTTTTTTTTGAGATGGAGTTTCACTCGTTGTCCAGGCTGGAGTGCAAGGGCACGATCTCGGCTCACCACAACCTCCGCCTCCTGAGTTCAAGCGATTCTCCTGCGTCAGCCTCCCGAGTAGCTGGGATTAGAGGCATGTGCCACCACGCCTGGCTAATTTTGTATTTTTAGTAGAGACAGGGTTTACTCCATGTTGGTCAGGCTGGTCTCGAACTCCCGATCTCAGGTGATCCACCCGCCTCAGCCTCCCAAAGTGCTGGGATTACAGGGGTGAGCCACCGCGCCTGGCCTTCCTCTTTCTTAAAAAGTTAAGCATACTGCTATGGTGTACATGTCCCCCCCCAAACTCATGTTGAAATTTAATGGCCATGTGATGGTGTTAAGGGGTGGGACTGGTAAGAGGCGATTAATATTAATATTGTTATCATGAAAGTTTGGCCCCCGCTCGCTCTCTCACGCCCTCTTGCCCTTCTGCCTTCTGCCATAGGATGATGCAGTACAAAGGTCCTCACCAGCTGCCAGCGCCTTGACATTGAACTTCCTTTCTTTATAAACTACCCAGCCTGCGGTACTCTGTTACAGCAACAGAAAGTGGGACTAAGACACATGACACTTCCCTGTTACCTAGCAATTCCATATATGAAAGCATATGTTCACAGAAAGACTTGTGCGAGAACGTTCATAGCAGCTTTATTCAGTCGCCCCAACTGGCAGCGGACCAGGGCATAAGCAACCTGCGGCGTCTCCATGCAATGGAAGGCTGCCAAGCAATACGAAGCCATGAGCTACTCACTCACACAGCTTGGGTGGATCTCAAAACAATTCCACGGAGCGAAAGCAGCCAGACGCAAAGCACTGCGTGCCGTGCGATTCCACTTACATGAAGTTCAAGAGGAGACGAAGCTAGAGTGACAGAAACCAGAATAGTGGCCAATTATGGGAGACGGGCATTCACTGGAAGAGGGCGTTGAGGGTACTTTCTGGGGTGGTGGCAAAGCTCTTTATTGGGATTTTAGTTGCCCAGGTGTAAACCTTTGTCAAAACTTGTTAAACTGTATGCCTAAACTTAAATGCAATTTCACTGTATAAAATTTACCTCAAAAAGGCCAGGCGTGGTGGCTCACTCCTGTAATCCCAGCACTTTGGGAGGCTGAGGCAGGTGGATCACCTGAGGACAGGAGTTCGAGACCAGCCTGACCAACATGGAGAAACCCCATCTCTACTAAAAACACAAAATTAGCCAGGCGTGGTGGTGCATGCCTCTAATCCCAGCTACTCGGGAGGCTGACGCAGGAGAATCGCTTGAACTCAGGAGGCGGAGGTTGCGGTGAGCCGAGATTGCGCCATTGCACTCCAGTCTGGGCAACAAGAGCAAAACTCCATCTAAAAAAACAAAAAACAAAAAACTTTACTTCAAAAAACCCCGCTTCCAAAAGGATAAAAGAAGAGGCCATTTGAACGTGGTAGCCTGGGAAGTCCCTTTGAGGAGAGGACATCAGAGCAGAGCCTAAAGGACAAGCTGAGTGTGGGAGTTTCCTGTGGCTGCAGTCACAAAGCGTTACAAACTTTGAGTGGCTTTCCCAGCAGAGATGGCCTCTCTCCTGGCTGGGGGGGTCCAGCAGTCCGAGAGGAAGGCGCAGGCGGGGTGGGCTCCTGCCGAGGACCGAGAAGGCACCTCCGCTCGGGGCCTCTGTCCCAGCTTCTGCTCTGCTGCCCATCTGCGGGCTTCCTTGGCTTCTGCCACGGCAGGTCGGCCTCAGCCTCTGTCTCCACACGGCGCTCTCCCTCTGGGTGTGTCCATGTCTCCGTCTCCCCTTTCCGTCAGGACACAGGTCAC
Organism: Pongo pygmaeus; assembly: GCF_028885625.2. Taxonomy (NCBI): domain Eukaryota; kingdom Metazoa; phylum Chordata; class Mammalia; order Primates; family Hominidae; genus Pongo; species Pongo pygmaeus. The sequence goes on from NC_072396.2 coordinate 159,172,676, forward strand.
ATTGCATTAGGGCCCACCCCTCTGCAGAATGACCTCATCCAAATCTAACTCATCACGTCCGCAACGACCCTGTTTCCAAATAAGCCGGTTCCTTGTCACCAAGTGGAGCCTTCAATGAGTTGATGCCAAGGGAGGTCTAGGGAACTAGAAATGGGTAAGAAGCAATGTCCTCCAGCCAGGTGTGGTGGCTCACACCTGTAACCCCAGCACTTTGAGAGGCCGAGGCGGGTGGATCACTTCAGGTCAGGAGGTCGAGACCCCTGGTCAACATGGCGAAACCCCATCTCTACTGAAAAATACAAAAAGTAGCCAGGCATGCTGGTGGGTGCCTGTAATCCCAGCTACTCGGGAGGCTGAGGCAGGAGAATCGCTTGAACCGGGGAGGCGGAGGTTGCAGTGAGCCGAGATCGTGCCACTGCACTCCAGCCTGGGGGACAGAGTGAGACTCCATCTCATAAAAAAGAAAAAAAAAAGAAGCAATGTGCTCCTCACAGTCGGGTTTTCTCCTAGGACCATTTTACTCATCCAACAAAGAACAAAGATGTCCCAGCAACCCATCTACCCCAGGCATTGACCACTAGGGCTACAAAGGTGAAGGAGGAGGGTGGGGCTGGGCAGGCTGGGACTGGCTGTGGACCCCAGAGAGTAAAGACGGTTTTGCTGGCACCACACCCCCAACTCCAGGACTTGTCCATGCCCTGTCTACGGGGCCAAGCCTGAAACCTGACTGCCTTTCACCATCAAGCAGAAGTCAGCTGTGCATCCTGTAAGAGAGGGGGAAGGACCCCCAAGACCCTCCCAGAGCCCCCTGGCTCATTAGGAGGCTAGAGGGGGTCTCCTGCAACTCTCCATGCAAGGTGCCCAGATGAGACCCGGCCAGTCGAGACTTTTACTTGAAGGCTCCCCATGCCTTCCTTGGGTGCCATCTCTTCTACCAATGAACATTTTCTGAGTTTCTCAAGCCTTCTTTCCTCCTGACCCACGGAGAAACTGAGGGACCGGGGCCTTCTGGTCCCCCAGGAGACTGGCTTGTGCTGAGGAGACAGGCCGCTCACTGTGCATCTTCTTGGAGATCTGAAGCTCCTCCTATTTCCACAAGAAAGAAAGAGAAGCTTGGCAAAGACCCTTCCATCCAGAATCATCAAGTTCGCGACGCCCGTGCTTCTCCTCAGCACACAGAGGGGAGAGTTACCAGGGGCCTCAAGCAACTCCAGCGGAAGCAGTCACAGTCCTTCCAGGACCCAGGAATGTCCTCTGCAAGGACCCACAAACCCAGACCTCATGAAGGAGCAGACCCCAGGGCCACTAGCCCAGCCCCAAGCCTCCTGAGTCTAATTGTTGCTGTGATAGAGACCCTGCACTTTGCAGAATCAAAAAGAATATATTGTGGGGTGTTTTTTTTTTTTACCACAATCAATTAAAAAATGCATTAAAAAGTAAGAACTGTCCAGGCACAGTGGCTCACATCTGTAACCCCAGTACTTGGGGAGGCTGTGGCCAGGTGTTCAAGACCAGCCTGGGCAACGTAGCAAGATCCCATCTCTACAAATAATAATAATTTTTAAAAAGTTAGCCAGGCATGGTGGCACATGCTTTTTACTCCCAGCTACTCGGGAGGCTGAGGCAGGAAGATCGCCTGAGCCCAGGAGTTCAAGGCTGTAGTGAACTATGATTGCATGCAGCCTGGGCAACAGAGTCCCTGAAGAAAAAGAAAGAAAGAGAGAGATGGAAAGAAAGAGAGAGAGAAAGAAAAAGAAAAAAGAAAGAAAGAAAGAACTGTTGCCTATCCAAAGACTCAGGAAAAATAAAAAAGAAAGCCAGCCCTCATAATGAGATACCACTTCACAGTCACATCTGTTAGAAAAAAAAAGGATAACAACAAATGTTGGCAAGGATATGAGGCAACTGGAAGCCTTCTGCATTGCTGGTGGGAAGATGGAGCGGCGCGGCTGCTGTGGGAAGACTCCTCTAAACGTTACACCTGGAGTCACCACAGGGTCCAGCAATTCTACTCCTGATTATAGACCCCAAAGAATTGAAAACTGGTGTTCAAACAAATGGCATGTATGTGAGTGTTCAGGACAGGGCTTCTCACAATAGCCAAAAGGTGGAAACAACTCAAATCTCCATCCACTGATGGACAGATAAACAAAATGTGGTCTACCCATGCACTGGAATATTAGTCCGCTGTCAAGGGAATGAAGTACTGATACGTGCTACAACATTAGTGAACCTTGAAAACAGTGAAAGAAGCTAGACACAAAAGCCCACATATTGTATGGTCTCATTTATATGAAAAGTCCAGAAGAGGCAAACCCATGGAGACAGAAAGCAGATTAGGGAACGCCTGGAGCCGAGGCTAGGAGTGACCGCGTAGTGAGTCTGGAGGTCTCCTTCTGGGGTGATGAGAATGTTAGACAACTGGACAGAGGTGATGGTTGAACCACACTGCAGATGTACTTAATGCACTGAATTACATGCTTCCAAATGGTTAATTTCACATTGTGTGAAATTATGTGAATTCTACATCAATTTTTTTAAGTAAGCCCTTGTCATAAATGCGTTTAAGACAGTTGCTGCCTCAGCATCCAACTTTAGCAGTTGTACCCTGTCACCTTTGCCCTAGATAACACCCCTCCCTCCCTGTCATGTGATTGTTTGCGATATAGCCCACGTGGTCCTCGCCTCACTGACCCAAAACCCAACACATCCCACGGCTGCTGACCACGATAAGACCTAATGCTCAACCCCAGAGTCATGTAAATCAGTTTCCTCCTTTGTGCATGTTTTCTTTAAACCAGCCAATCCACAACCCCCGCAGGAAAGCCTGTGGGATCACTTCACACCCTGTGACCTTAATACAGGCACAGCCCCGGAAGCTTCCCCGCCCTTCCGTTCTGGGCTTCGCTCTTGCACAGCTGATGAGCTCAATCAGCTCCCTGCTGCCTCCAGACTTCCCCTCTGCCTCCCATCAGCACACCTAACGTCTCTTCGATCCGAGTCATACATTTCTTTTTTCCGTTTTTTTTTTTTTTTTTTTGGTTTGTTTGTTTGTTTTTTTGACACAGGGTCTCGCTCTGTCACCCAGAATGGAGTGCAGTGATGCAATCATGACTCACTGCAGCCTCAACCTCCCAGGCTCAAGGGATCCCCGCTCCCGCTCAGCCTCCTGAGTAGCTGTGACTACAGGCACGCGCCATCACGCCCAGCTAATTTTTTGATTTTTTTTTTGTAGATAACAGGTCTCACTATGTTGCCCAGGCTGGTCTCAAACTCCTGAGCTCAAGCAATCTGCCCTCCTCAACCTCCCAAAGTGCTAGGATTACAGGCGTGAGCCCCCACACCCAGCCCATTTCTGCTGTTTCATGCATTTTCGTGTGCCTCCTCATTGCGGCTCCCCTGACACACACATCCGAACCTAACTTTCCCACGGGTCAGGGATCTCCTAGAAACTGGGTATCTCGGCTATGGCCACTCTCAGTAGAGACATGCCAAGACCAAATTAAAAAGAAACCATAATGATAAAAACCACAACAACTCTCTTGAAAGCAAACGGATTTAACTGTGATAAACGGCACAGGACTTGCAGTATGGATTCTCAGTTTCTGATGCACCAGAGGGGACGCAACAGTCACAGGGAGCCTGGCTGGTTGAAACACTTCTGTGTCCAGCTCATGTAAAAGTTTTGAAGAAGATTTTACGGAAGTATATGTTTTTAAAATGCCATGAATTCCTGTGTCCCCTGCATCTAACTTAGCCACACAGCCAGGGTGTGGTGAAATGCTCTCAGGTCCGCACCTAGCAGCCATGTAGCCTGCTTGTGCCTCTGTGAGACTCTGCTTCCCCAACCATAAAGTAGGCGTCTGAGGGCCAAAGAACAATGCTGCTTAACCTGGTGCCCCAGCTCAGTTACGAGCCCGTGACAACAGTGAAAAATCATCATCAGCCCTTTCTCCTCCTAGTAAGTTTGGGCCCTGCAGACCTGCTTTTCTGCTCACGATGAACATTAGTAAGGGTAGGCTCGCTGCTGCAGCAAACAACCAGAAATCCCATGTCACAGTCCAATGGGGGTTACTGGGTCAGAAGTGCAGGCTTCTAGAATTTGCAGCAAAAGTCTGAGAGGGGGAGAGACAGAGGTATTGCCCTGCTCCCTGGTAGTCACCCCTGTATCAAGAGGGGGTGAAAGACTCAGATTTGAGAGGGGTTAAGAGTTTACCTGAGCACAGCATTCTCATTGGCCCCTATGGCTTGGAAACATACGGGGAAGTTTGTAACTGCCACCAAGCTCTGCTGTTGCTTAATAGAAAGCTGACCGGGTAAGTGTGATTTTGACAAAAGGGTCTTTGATGCTCCCAAGATTTTAGATTTTGTTGCCATGTCCTATGAAAATAATGTCCTAGAGACGCCTGTGACTCTGACTAGTCATCTCATTGATAGTGGTTGCCCTGTAATATTCTTTGATTGTCCCTTAACAGATTCTTAGGCCATGTAAACGCTGGCAAGATTTCCCTGGGGAAACTAAAGAGGATGATTCCCACACGCCTCTTCCCCTGCATCAGGCACTAAAAGGACTGAGGAGTTCTTCTTTTCATGCTAATGCTGAGAATCTTGGCTCACCTAAGGGAATCACTGCCTCCCTAGCCAGGACGCTGGAGGGACTGGCGTTAATTAGCCACAGACTGCAGCGAGGGGGACAGAATGTGGCACCCCCTGAGGGCCCATGGAAACCCAGAGAACGGTCCCAGTAGGAATGGAGAGAATCCATTGAGAGATTGGGTTTGCCTTCTTTTTTTTTTTTTTTTTTTTTTTTTTTCCAATTGGTAGGCCCTAGCCTTATCTTAGAGGGAAAGAAAATCGAGCTAGGGCAGGGTGAGGTGGCTCACACCTGTAATCCCGGCACTTTGGGAGGCTGAGGCAGGCGGATCACGAGGTCAATAGATTGAGACCATCCTGGTCAACATGGTGAAACCCCGCCTGTACTAAAAATACAAAAAATAGCCGGATGTGCTGGTGCACGCCTGTAGTCCCAGCTACTCGGGGGCCTGAGGCAGGAGAATCGCTTGAACCCGGGAGGTGAAGGTTGCAGTGGGCCGAGATCGTGCCACTGCACTCCAGCCTGGCGACAGAGTGAGACTCCATCTCAAAAGAAAAAAAAAGAAAAACAAAATCGAGCTACTGCACGGTGCAGAGAAAGCATTCACCAGAAGGCGGTCGTTTTTGAAATAAGTATCTGAGACCCAACCTGTGCCCCAGCTCAGCTAGGAGCACGTGTGAAGAGACCAGAGCTGGCGAGGCGACTCCGGTCCTGACTCCCACCTTCCCAGCCAACTGGGACCAAAGGACGCCATCTCCCTAACTAGTGCCACGTGTCTACCGGACTCTTGCCACCCCCATGTTGTCTCCTGCCACCACAGGGTCAGGGCCAGCCGCTGTGCTGCTGCAACCACCTGGCAGGGGTGGCCAAGCTGGAGCATTTTCGCCAGCAAGGGTCAAGGCAGGTGTGGGACTGCAGGGAGAGGGCTGGCTCGCCCCACTGCAGGGCCCAGTCGCTAAGAGAAGCATGGACCTGCTCTTCCAACTGGCCCCTCACCCTGGCTCTCCAGGCTGCTGTCCTGGCTTCCTTTCACCCTCCCGTAGGTGGCTCCTGGGAGCGGTTCCTCCTCTGCTTCCAGTCCCCAAAGCCAAGGCCTTACCTACACTTCTCCTCCTGAAGGGACTCCAGCAACAGCTGCAGGTCAGTCAGAGACCTCTCCTTTAGGCTGTGATAGGACTCCTGGAGGCTGATGTGGAACCTCTTGGCTTCTTCCAGCTCTTCCTTTACCTTCTGCAACAGCAGGTTTTGTTGCTGGGCCACATCCTCTGTCTCTAAGCGCGTCCCCTGCTGTAAGCTCTGGAAGCGACTCTCCAAGGTGAAGGGTCTGCTGGCATCAGGCAGGTTGACGGGCCCGTCTTCCCCACCTGGCTTGGGGAGCTCTGAAAGCAGGGCCTTCTCGCTGGGTGGCTCACAGTTGGCTGGGTCGCTTTCTGCCATCAGCAGTAAGCCCTTGGGCCTGCAGCCTTCCTCCAGCTGCTGGAGCGGCTGGTGACACTGGCGGAGCCTGTGCTCGATCCGGGCGATGGTGGCAGAGGCGCGCTGGTTCACCTTCTCAAAGGCCTGCCGGATGTGCGGCACCTGGTGCCGGTCTGCTTTGGATACCAGCTTGAGGTAGCTCATAGTGTTGCCATCCCGACTGGCCTTCTCCACTCTCAGCTGCTCTGAGAGGTAGAGGATGCGGTGCCTGACACTATCCTGTAAGTTGTGGGCTAGGCCCCCATCTGAGAGGCTGGAAGGGCCACTGGGGCCGTCTTCGCTGGATGACAGGGACCTGCATGAAGGCACATTGCGGAGGAGGGTTGCGCTGGGGCTCCTGGTGTGTTCCGCCTACATTGGGAAACAAGAAATCACAATACGGTGCTCTGTGAGCCGCAAAGTGTGGGAGAATTGGACACGTTATGACTCCATAAAACACTTCCACATATGCATGGATACTTACACATGCAAGATTTGTGCATTCAAGATGGGCCCGACACAGACTGAGGAGGTGATGCTCATCTTCAGGGCCCCCCTCCCCTCCTTTTGAGCATCTGACTCCTTGCTCTACATATGTGCCTCACTAAGACCCACAGGTGGCCAGACTCCCTTCTATTTCTGCCTGTTTTTGCACTGCACTCCTATTTTCTCTTCCACAAATTACCAATTGTGGCTCTCATTTATAAAGAACTGTTCTTGTAAAGTATGGAATAAACTTATTTCCGTTAACCCTTACAGCTTGCTGTATTGCTACTCCCAGGGAGACAGGAAAGGTTAGGCAGAGAGATTTGCCTCCTAACAGGTTCATTCATTCATCCAATCATTCATTCAACACATATTTTTTGAGTGCCTACCATGTGGTACAGAAGCCAGATACATTCCTGGATCTCATACAGCTGACAGTCTACGACAGAAAATTCTATTGTAACACAAAAGAATGAGTCTCTCACATGGTGAGGGGGTTAACATTGCCTTTGACAAAGAACCCAGTTCAAATCCTGGCTCTACCACTCTGAGACCTTGAGCAAGTTAATAAACTGCTCTGAGGCTCAGTTTTCTTACCTCTAAAATAAAGATGGCAAGAGCAGCATAGCTGGAACGCAGCCCACCAGAGCAAGGAGCTAGGAGAGGGAGGTGGGGGGCAGCTCAGGTGCAGCCTCTGTTCCGTTTCTACTTTTTTTTTTTTTTTTGAGACGGAGTCTCACTCTGTCACCCAGGCTGGAGTGCAGTGGTGCAATCTCGGCTCACTACAACCTTCGCCTCCCAGGTTTAAGCAATTCTCATGCCTCAGCCTCCCGAGTAGCTGGGATTACAGGTGTGCATCACCACACCCAGCTAATTTTTGTATTGTTAGTAGAGACAGGGTTTCACCATGTTGACCAGGCTGGTTTCCAACTCCTGACCTCAAGTGATCCTCCCGCCTCAGCCTCCCAAAGAGTGCTGGGATTACAGGTGTGAGCCACTGCATCTGGCCTATACCTCAATTTTTAAAGCGCAAAGTGATACCACTATGTACCCAGTAGATTGGTCAAATTCAGACAGACTAACAACAATAAGAGTTGGCAAGGATATAGAGCAACAGGAACTCTCAATCATTACTGGTGGGAAGCAAATTTGTGCTACAGCCACCTTAGAAAACCACTTGACAGTATCACAAAGTTGAAGATACGCATACCAAATGATCCGGCAACTGCATTCATAGGCAATATTCCCAGGAAGCAAGTACACTGATGTTCTCAATATCCAACAACTAGCAACAAACCACCTGCCCAGAAAGTGTAAGTAAACTGTAATATATGCAACAACATACTACTGTACAGCAATGAGAATGAACTACAGCCTTGAAAAACATGAATGCATTTCACAAGCATAATGTTGAACAAAAGAAACCAGACAGAAAATCCATACTATATATGGTTCCATTTACATAAATTCCAAGAGCAGGCAAAACTAAACAATATTGTGTAGGGATGACTACACAGGCAGGAGAGCATGAAGAGCAGCATGGATGTTGGCAACAGAAACCCCAGGACGGTGGTTCCCACTAGAGCGGGAGAAAGGGATTATGATTGGGGTGACTGTGGAGGCTGGGGTGCCTGGCCTGAGTAGTGGTTAAATGTGTGTTCACCTTATCGTTATTTCTTAAAACATACATCAATGTTTTCTGCACCTTTATATACATATGCCAGATTTCACAGTTTTCAAACTATTTAAATGTTCAATATATGCCAGGTGTGGTGGCTCATGCCTGTAATCCCAGCACTTTGGGAGGCCAAGGCGGGCGAATCACTTGAGGTCAGGAGTTCAAGACCAGTCTGGCCAACATGGTGAAACCCCGTCTATACAAAATACAAAAAAAAAAAAAAAAAAAATGCCTGGCACGGTGGCTCACACCTGTAATTCCAGCACTTTGGGAGGCCGAGGCGGGCGGATCACCTGAGGTCGAGAGTTCGAGACCAGCCTGACCAACACGGAGAAACCCCATCTCTACTAAAAATACAAAATTAGCCAGGCGTGGTGGCGCATGCCTGTAATGCCAGCTACTCGGGAGGCTGAGGCAGGAGAATCGCTTGAACCCGGGAGGCAGAGGTTGCGGTGAGCCGAGATCGTGCCATTGTACTCTAGCCTGGGCAAGAGTGAAACTTCATCTCAAAAATAAATAAATAAAATAAAATAAAATAAAATAAAAATACAAAAATTACTCAGGCGTGGTGGCACACACCTGTAATCTCAGCTACTCGGGAGGCTGAGGTGGGAGAATCACTTGAACCCGGGAGGCAGAGGTTGCAGTGAACCAAGATTATGCCACTGTACTCCAGCCTGGGTGGCACAGTGAGACCTTGTCTCAAAAATTAAATAAATGAGGCCGGGCGTGGTGGTTCATGCCTGTAATCTCAGCACTTTGGGAGGCCAAGGTGGGCAGACCACTTGAGGTCAGAAGTTCGAGACCAGCCTGAGCAACATGATGAAACCCCATCTCTACTAAAAATACAAAAATTAGCCAGGCGTGGTGGCACACGCCTGTAGTCCCAGCTACTTGGGAGGCTGAGGCAGGAGAATCGCTTGAACACAGGAGGCAGAAGTTGCAGTGAGCTGAGATCGCGCCACTGCACTCCAGCCTGGGCGGTAGAGTGAGACTCCGTCTCAAAAAAAAAAAATAATAATAATAATAAATAATAAATTTAAAAAAGTTCAATTGATGGATTTAATGGCAGATTTGATATGGTTGGAGAGACTGTTGGTAAATTGTACAGAGGAACTAAAGAAAGTATCCAGGCCGGGCGTGGTGGCTCACACGCCTGTAATCCCAGCATTTTGGGAGGCCAAGGCGGGTGGATCACCTGACGTCAGGAGTTTGAGGCCAACCTGACCAACACGGTGAAACCCTGTCTCCACTAAAAAATACAGAAAATTAACTGGGCATGGTGGCAGGCACCTGTAATCCCAGCTACTTGGGAGGCTGAGGCAGGAGAATCGCTTGAACCCAGGAGGCAGAGGTTGCAGTGAGCCGAGATCGCGCCACTGCACTCCAACCTGGGCAACAAGAGCAAAACTCCATCTCAAAAAAGAAAGAAAGAAAGAGAGAGAAAAGAAAAGAAAGGAAAAAAGTATCCAGAATGCAGCACAGAGGCACAAAAAAATAGAAAACTTGAAAAATAGAAGACATGGAAGGTAGCATGAGTAGGTCTAACAAAAATCCAATTGTCACACCAGAGAGAGAAGACAGAGAGAATGAAGCAGCAGCAATATATATACATTTTTCTTTTTTTTTTTTTAATTGAAATGGAGTCACACTCTGTCGCCTAGGCTGGAGTGCCGTGGCACAATCTCAGCTCACTGCCAACCTCTGCTGCCCGGGTTCAAGCACTTCTCGTGCCTCAGCCTCCCAAGTAGCTGGGACTACAGGCGGGTGCCATCACAGCTAGCTAATTCTTTTGTATTTTTAGTAGAGATGGGGTTTCATCATGTTGGCAAGACTGTTCTCGAACTCTCAACCTCAGGTGATCCACCCACCTCGGCCTCCCAAAGTGCTGGGATTACAGGCATGAGCCACTACGACCGGCCACAGCAGCAACATTTTAAGAGATAACTCCCTAAGAACTTTCCAGAACTGAAGAAAGACACAAATTCACAAATTCAAGAAGCCCAATAAATCCTAAGCAGGGAAGACAGAAATAGGTCCACACCTAGACACGAGATTTGTCGCCCAGGCCGGAGTGCAGTGGCGTGATCTCTGCTCACTGCAACCTCTGCCTCCCGGATTCAAGCGATTCTCCTGTCTCAGCCTCCCAAGTAGCTGGTATTACAGGCGCCCGCCACCATGCCCAGCTAATTTTTGTATTTTTAGTAGAGACAGTGTTTCACCATGTTGGCCAGGCTGGTCTGGAACTCCTGACCTCAAATGATCTGCCCGCCTCGGCCTCCCAAAGTGCTGGGATTACAAGCATGAGCCACCGCCCCCAGCCGACACAAGATGTTAAAAGCAGCCAGAGGAAAAAAGCTGATTACCTTTAAAACCATGACTTTTAGACTGCAGGCTGCCTTCTCAATAACATCAATGCAATCCAGAAGATAGTTGACTGATATCTTCGAGATATCACTGAGAGAATAACTGTCAGAGAGAAAAAAATAGGTCACATTCAAAGAATCAGAAGTCAGAATGGCTTCAGACTTCAGCAACAGCATGGGGAACTAGAAGACAATGAAGTGCTGGCCGGGCACGGTGGCTCGCACCTGTAATCTCAGCACTCTGGGAAGCCCAGGCAGGCGGATCACTTGAAGTCAAGAGTTTGAGACCAGCCTGGCCAACGTGAGGAAACTCTATCTCTATTAAAAATACAAAAATTAGCCGGGCATAGTGGTGAGCGCCTGTAATCCCAGCTACTCGGGAGGCTGAGGCAAGAGAATCGCTTGAACCCAAGAGGTTGCAGTGAGCCAAGATCACTCCCCTGTACTCCAGCCTGGGCGACAGAGCAAGACTGTCTCAAAAAAAAAAAAAAAAAAAAAAAAGACAATGAAGTGCTGCCTTCGAAATTCTGAGGGAAAAATGATTTCCCAGCCTAAAATTCTACACCCCAACTGTCAACTGTGGGGTTAGACTAAAAACATTTTTAGACATGAAGGAGTTCAATACACCACTGACAAATGTAAGAATTCAACAACTGTTTAGAAAGCAAGTCTTGCCAGGGCAGTGGTGTGCACCTGTGGTCCCAGCTACTCAGGATGCTGAGGCAGGAGGATTACTTGTGCCCAGCAAGTAGAGGCTGCAGTGACCTGTGACTGTGCTACTGCCCTCCAACCTGGGTGACAGAGTGAGACCTTGTCTCAAAAAGAAAAAAAAAAAGGGGGCCGGGCGTGGTGGCTCACACCTGTAATCCCAGCAGTTTGGGAGGCCAAGGCGGGTGGATCACTTGAGGTCAGGAGTTTGAGACCATCATGGTCAACACTGTGAAACACTGTCTCTACTAAAAATACAAAAATTAGCCGGGCATGGTGGCACACACCTGTAATCCCAGCTACTGGGGAGGCTGAGGCAGGAGAATTGCTTGAGCCGGGGAGACAGAGGTTGCAGTGAGCCGAGACTGCGCCACTGCACTCCAGCCTGACTGACAGAGTGAGATTGTCTCAAAAAAAAAAAAAAAAAAGTAATCACTAGAAAAGAAGCTACATATGTACATAACATCCAAATAACCAAGGGGAGAAAAAAATGGGACTTGATTAATCAAAAAAAAAAAAATGAAAGAAAGGGGGAGCAAAAAAAAAACAAGGGCTGGGTGTGCTGGCTCATGCCTGTAATCCCAGCACTTTGGAAGCCAAGGTGGGTGGATCTCTTGAGCCCAGGAGGTCGAGACCAGCCTGGGCAACATGGCGAAACCCCTGTCTCTATTAAAAAAAAATTAACACAAAAATTATCCTGGAGTGGTGGTGCACACCTGTAGTCCCAGCTACCCAGGAGGCTGAGACGGGAGGATCGCTTGATCCCGGGGATGTCGAGGCTGCTGTGATCGCACCACTGCCCTCCAGCCGGGGTGGCAGACTGAGACCCCATCTCAAAAAATAAATAAATAAAAGCAAACAAGAAAAAAAAAGGCTTGAAATATATCTGATAGATAAAGGGCTAATCAACACAATATATAAAGAACTGCAAATCAGTAAAGTAAGAGCAAATAACCCAATATAAAGACATTAAAGGGTAGCCACGGACATCTCAGACAAGACGAAAAACGAAAGGCAGTAAACGTATGAAAAAACGTGTAATTGCAAGGTGATCCGGGAATAGTAAGCAAAAAGCAACGATTAAATATTATTTTCTCATCCACCAGAACCGCAAACATTAAAAAGCCTAACAATGTCCAGGGCTGGCGAGAATGTGGCAGAAGGCGATGTCACATACCCTTTCAATGGGAATCTGAACAGGTTCAGGGTTTTTTTTTTTTTATCGCAATTAGGTGGCCTGTTAAATTTTTTTTCTTGAGACAGAGTTTTGCTCTTGTTGCCCAGGCTGGAGTGCAATGGCTCGATCTTGGCTCACCGCAACCTCGACCTCCCAGGTACAAGTGATTCTCCTGTCTCAGCCTCCCAAGTAGCTCGGAGAACAAGTATGCGCCACTACGCCCAGCTAATTTTTTTGTATTTAGTAGAAACGGGGTTTCACCACATTAGGCTGGTCGGGAACTCCTGACCTCAGGTGATCCACCCACCTTGGCCTCCCAAAGTGCTGGGATTACAGGCGTGTGTGCCACTGTGCCCAGCCACTTTTTTTTTTTTTTTTTTTTTTAGACGGAGTCTTGCTCTGTCGCCCAGGCTGGAGTGCAGTGGCGCCATCTCGGCTCACTGCAACCTCCGCCTCCCGGATTCAAGCGATTCTCCTGCCTCAGATTCCCAGTAGCTGGGATTACAGGTGCCCATCAGCGCCTGGCGTGGTGGCTCACACCTGTAATCCCAACACTGTGGGAGGCCAAGGTGGGCAGATCACCTGAGGTCAGGAGTTCGAGACCAACCTGGCCAACACGGTGAAACCCCGTCTCTACTAAAAATACAAAAAATTAGCCAGGTGTGGTGGCGGATGCCTGTAATCCCAGCTATTTGGGAGGCTGAGGCAGGAGAATCGCTTGAACCGGGAGGCAGAGGTTGCAATGAGCTAAGATCGAGCCACTGCACTCCAGCCTGGGCGACAGGGCGAGACTCTGTCTCAAAAAAAAAAAAAAAAAATGTAAACACACATTCCCTTTAACCCAGCAGAACATGGGAACCCAAGGGCATTCAGCCTGTGGCGCGACCAGGCGGCCTGACTTGAGCTCACGTAGAAATTCGGCATTTTTGAACCAAGAGACAGCAATTGGGATCCCGAATGTCTGGACTTGGGCACGGCGCTGTGGAGCTGGCGCCGTTGGAAGCCATGCTAGTTCTGGGTCGGTAGGTCACCTCAGAGGTGGGGAGAAGGTTCTCTGAGACCGACATGGGGGCTAGTGCTGGCACCACTGGACATGGAGCATTTCAGACAGAAGGCGAGCACATTCCCTAGTTACCAGGGTTCACTCAAGTCAGTCACGTCACAGGCTGGCAATGGGCTAACCCCTCCTCAACAATCACACGGGGTTTGCCTCATAGAATGTTCTAGAAAAGAAAAGGAGGCTGGCGCAGGGGCCAACCGTCTCAGAACCCTGAGCACTGCCCCACCCCCACCCCCACCCCGCCCGCCACAGCCCAGGCTGTTGTGGGGGAGGGGTGACCATTTATCTCAAAACAAAAAATTACGCCACAGTAGCTCCCCCCCTCCCTTTACGGTTGCAGCTGCACGTCCCACGTGCAGCACCACCCCCTGACACGTGCAGCACCACCCCCTGACACGTGCAGCACCACCCCCTGACACGTGCAGCACCACCCCCTGACACGTGCAGCACCACACAGCTAGTGCCGGAACTTTTTGCGCACAGAAAGAAGACCCTGCACCCGCGCGGAAGTAGCCCTTTTGAGATTGCAAGAGAGAAGATGAGAATGGGACTATTTTCAATAACTTTGCACATGCAAGTCACAAACATTCCAGATCCCTTGAATTGCTTGCGGAGGAAGTGGCAGGCGGAGGGAGTGGCACGCGGAGGGAGCGGCACGCGGAATGCGGCACGCGGAGGGAGCTGTACCGACATCACATAAATGCGCTGGGCAGCTCGCAGGCGCCATTGATTCTTCAGACGCCGGCGAGATCGGAGTGGGTCTTCAGGCACCGAAGGGATTGAACTAATGGCGGATGCTGAGGCGAGCGCTGAGTTGCCGGAGGAGGCCAGACCCGACAGGGGCACCTTGCAGGTGCTGCGAGATATGGCCGGCCGCTTGCGAATCCATTCCATCAGAGCCACATGCTCCACGAGCTCCGGGTAAGTTCTCCTCATTGAAGTCTGGGTCGTGCAGGGCCACAGGCCCGGTGGCTTCAGGCCTGGTGGCCATGAGGCTGTGTGGTGAAGGGAGAGCCTTCAGAGGCACAATGGGCTGTGTCGTAGACGCCCTGTCTTGGGCTGTTGGGTTTTGGTCAAGCACCCTAGATGGCAGTGAGGCACTATTCCCGCCAGCCCAAGGGTCGGTCGGTTGGTCTGTCGGCCGCGGGCTCTGGAGGTCGCCAAGATCCCCAGTTGGGAGACAAGGATCCAGACTGGACTGAGGTGGTGGGGGGATGTCGCTGGGATCAGATTGGGATAGCTGTGGTTTTCATTTTAGCAGGGAGCAGGGCTTCCCGGGTAAGCAGTTGTACTGGATCCCCGAGGGTGAATGAGCGACCCTAACCCAGGATGTGAGGGTAAAGAGCAATTAAAATTCCAGCCTGGGCAACATGGCGAAAACCCGTCTCTTACCAAAAAATAAAAATAAAAAATGAGTCGGGCATGGGGGCACACACCTGCACTCCCAGCTATTCGGGAGGCTGAGGCGGGAGGTTTGCTTGTGCTGTTGGGTTTGCTGGTATGCAGTTGATGGTTTTTGCATCAGTTTGAGGGATATTGGTCTCTAGTTGTATTGTAGTATTTGGTTTTGGTATCGAAGTGTAATGCTGGCTTCATAGGATGTTTCAAAGTGTTCCATCTTAAATTTTTTGGAGTAGCTGGGTGTAGTGGCTGCCACCTGTAATCCCAGGCACTTTGGGAGGCCCAGGCAGACGGATCGTGTGAGCCTAGAAACTAATTCGAGATCAGCCTGGGCAAGATGGCGAGCCTCTGTACAAAATGTTACAAAAATTAGCTGGGCGTGGTGGCACGTGTCTGTAGTCCCAGCTACGTGGGAGGCTGAGAGGCTCAGGTTACAGTGAACTGAGATTGCGCCACCGCACTCCAGCGTGGGCAAGAGCGAGACCGTGCCTCAAAAAAAAAAAAGTTAAACCTAGCTGAGGGCGGTGGCTCACGCCTGCAGTCTCGGTACGTGGGGCCTGAGGCGGGAGGATCGCTTGAGCCCAGGAGTTCGCATTCAGCTAGGCAAACAGTGAGACCCTGTCTCTGAAAAACAAAAACAACAACAAAAAAAACAAATTAAAGTAAAAGAAACCGGCAGTTAAGTACGAATTGGAACAAAAATGAGCTGTTGGATTTGCTAGTATGAGGTTGATGGTTTTTGGATCAGTATAAGGGATATTGGTCTACAGTTTTTTTTTGTTTTTTTGTTTTGAGGCGGAGTATCACTCTCGCCTCGGCTGGAGTGCAGTAGCACGATCTCGGCTCTCTGCAAGCTCCGCCTCCTGGGTTCACGCCATTCTCCTGCCTCAGCTTCCCAAGTAGCTGGTACTACAGGCGCCCGCCACCACACCCGGCTAAGTTTTTGTATTTTTAGTAGAGACCGGGTTTCACCCGGTTCGCCAGGATGGTCTCGATCTCCCGACCTCGTGATCCGCCCGCCTCGGCCTCCCAAAGTGCTGGGATTACAGGCGTGAGCCACCGCGCCTGCCCTGGTCTATAGTTTTATTGTAGTATTTGCTTTTGGTATCAAAAGTGTAATGTTGGCTTCATAGGATGAGTTTCAAAGTGTTCCACCCTAAATTTTTTGGAGAGGTCGGGCGTGGTGGCTCCCGCCTGTAATCCCAGCACTTTGGGAGGCCAAAGCAGGCGGATCGTGTGAGCCTAGAAAGTTCGAGATCAGCCTGGGCAAGATGGCAATCCCCTGTGCAGAATTACAAAATTACAAAAATTAGCTGGGCGTAGTGGCACGTGCCTGTAGTCCCAGCTACACGGGGGACAGAGTTTGCAGTGAACTGAGATTGTGCCACTACAGCCTGGGCAACAGAGGAAGCAAGACCTTGTAGAGAAATAAAAATTTTTTTTGAGGAGTCTGAAAAAGATTGTTGTTAATTTTTCTTTGGTAATTACTACCAAACGTTTAATGAGGCTTTTATTTATTGGGCGTTTTTTTATTACTGCTTTAGTCTCCTTACTAGTTAGTTGTAGGTCTATTCAGATTTTCTTGTCCTGATTGTCTTGTGAGGCTTTCTGTTTCTAGGAATTTATCCATTTCTTGTAGATTAGTCCATTTGTTGGCATGCAGTTATTCATAGTACACTATCACTCTTTTTATTTCTGTAGAAGCGGTATTAATGACTCCACTTTAACTTGATTATACTTTTTTTTTTTGAGGCAGGGTCTTGCTCTTTCACCCAGGCTGGAGTGCAGTGGTGCAATCATAGTTCACTGCAGCCTCGAACTCTCCTGGGCTCAAGCGGCTCTCCTTCCTCTCAGCCTCTTGAGTAGCTGGAACTACAGGTGCACACCACCATGCCCTGCCCATCTATTAATAGCTAGTTTTGTTGACCTTTTATAAAGAACCAGCTTTGGCTAGGGGAGTTGGCTCACGCCTGTAACCTCAGCACTTTAGGAGGCCGAGGCAGCTGAATCACTTGAGCTCAAGAGTTCAGGACAAGCCTGGGCAACATGGGGAAACCCCGTCTCTGCCAAAAATACAACAAATTAGCTAGACATGGCGAGCACCTATAGTCTCAGCTACTTGGAAGGCTGAGGCGGAAGGATTGCTTGAGGCTGCAGTGAACCATGTTTGTGCCCTACACTCCAGCCTGGGTGACAAAGTGAGACCCTGTCTCAAAAAGAAAAAAATAATGGTTTCATTAATTTTTTTCTATTTTGTTAGTCTCTTTTATTTGTGCTTTGATCTTTTTTATTTCCTTTCTCCTGCTAGCTTTGGGTTTAGTCCTTAAGTTTTAAAGTTAGGTTGTTGATTTGAAGGGTTATTTATTTATTATTATTTTTTGAGACAGAGTTTTGCTGTGTCGCCCAGGCTAGAGATGAGGTTTCTCCTTGTTGGCCAGGTTGGTCTCAGACCCCTGGCCTCAAGTGATCTGCCCGCTTCAGCTCCCAAAGTGCTGGGATTACAGGTGTGAGCCACCACACCCGGCCAGATTTGAGGGGTTTTAAAAAATGTGTTTACAGCTAGAAATGTCCCACTTGGCACTGCATTTGCTACATCACATAGGTTTTGGTATTTTGTGCTTCTGTTTTCATTTGTCTCTAAGGGATTTTTCATTTTCTTTTTTTTTTTTTTTTTTTTTTTTGAGACGGAGTTTTGCTTTTGTTGCCCAGGCTGGAGTGCAATGGCACAATCTAGGCTTACCACAACCTCCGCCTCCCAGGTTCAAGCAATTCTCCTGCCTCAGCCTCCCGAGTAGCTGGGATTACACGCATGCGCCTCCACGCCCAGCTAATTTTGTATTTTTAGTAGAGACGGGGTTTCTCCATGTTGGTCAGGCTGGTCTCAAACTCCCGACCTCAGGTGATCCGCCCACCTCGGCCTCCCAAAGTGCTGGGATTACAGGCATGAGCCACCGCACTCAGCCTCTCATTTTCTTTTTTTAATTTTAGTAGTTTTAGGGGTATAAGTTGTTTTTGCTTATGTGATTAAATTCTATATTGGTGAATTCTGAGATTTCAATATACCCATCACCCAAGCAGTGTACATTGTCCCCAGTATGTAGTCTTTTATCCCTCACCTCCTTCCTACTCTCCCCCTTCACTCTCCTCCCCAAAGTCCATTATATCACTCCAAAACTTAGCTCCACTTACAAGTGAAAACATACAGTATTTGGTTTTCTATTCCTGAGTTACTTCGCTTAAAATAATGATCTCCAGCTCCAACGAAGTTGCTGCAAAATACGTTGTTTTTTATGGCTGAGCAGTATTCCATGTTGTATATACACCACATTCTTTATGCACTCATTGGTTGATGGACACTTAGGTTGGTTCCTTATGTTTGCAATTGTGAATTGTGCTGCCTGCAAACGTGTGTGCATATACCTTTTTCATATAATGACTTTTTTCCTTTGGGTAGATAGCCAGTAGTGGAATTTCTGCATTGAATGGTAGATAGGTGGTAGATCTACTACTTTTAGTGTTTTTGTTTGTTTGTTTGTTTGTTTTTTGTCTTGAGATGGAGTCTTGCTCTGTCGCCCAGGCTGGAGTGCAGTGGCGCAATCTTTGCTCACTGCAACCTCTGCTGTCCGGGTTCAAGCGATTCTCCTGCCTTAGCCTCCCGAGTAACTGGGACTACAGGCACACGCCACCACTCCCAGCTAATTTTTGTATTTTTAGTAGAGACGGGGTTTCACCATGTTGGCCAGGCTGATCTCGGTCTCTTGACCTCGTGATCCGCCCGCCTCGGCCTCCCAAAGTGCTGGGATTACAGGCATGAGCCACTGGGCCCAGCCCGATGGTGTATTTTGATGGGAATTGCATTGAATCTGTAGATTGCTTTGGGCAGTATGGCCGTTTTCACAGTATTGATTCTTCTTATCCACGAGCATGAGATATTTTTGTGTCATCTGTGATGTCTTTCAGTAGTGTTTTGTAGTTTTTCTTGTAGCTATCCTTCATCTCCTTGGTTAAGTATATTCCTAGGGTGGGTTTCATTTGTTGTTGTTTTTGTTGTTTACAGCTGTTGTAAAAGGGATCGAGTTCTTGATTTGATTCTCAAGCTTGGTCGTCGTTGGTGTAGTGCTACTGATTTGTGTGCATTTATTTTGTAACCTGAGACTACTGAATTTATTCATCAGATCTAAGAGTCTTTTGGATGAGTCTTTAGGATTTTGTTTGTGTTTGTTTGTTTTTGATGGAGTTTCTGTTACCCAGGCTGGAGTGCAGTGGCATGATCTCGGCTCGCTGCAACCTCCACCTTCCAGGTTCAAGCGATTCTCCTGCCTTACCCGAGTAGCTGGGACTACAGGTGTGTGCCACCGCACCCAGCTAATTTTTGTATTTTTGGTAGAGACAAGGTTTCACCAGACCATGGCCAGGCTGGTCTTGAACTGCTAACCTCAGGTGATCCACCCATCTCGGTCTCCCAAAGTGCTGGAATTACAGACGTGAGCCAACCGCGCCTGGCCTAGGGTTTTCTAGCTGTATGATCGTATCATCAGTGTTACAGCACTAGTTTGACTTCCTTTTCTCCAATTTGGATGCCCTTTATTTCGCCATTGCTCTTTGGTTATGTAGGAGTGTGTTGCTTAATTTTCACAAATTTGTGAATTTTCCAGTTTTCATCTATTATTGATTTCTAACCTCATCCCATTGTGGTTAGAGAAAATACTTAGTACAATATGTTTTTTTAAATTTTGTTGGCCAGGCGCGGTAGCTCATGCCTGTAATCCCAGCACTTCGGGAGGCTGAGGTGGGGTGGATCGCCTGAGGTCAGGAGTTTGAGACCAGCTTGGCCAACATGGTGAAACCCTGTCTCTACTAAAAATGCAAAAATTAGCCGGGCGTGGTGGTACACCTCTGTAATCCCAGATACTTGGGAGGCCGAGGCAGGAGAATCGCTTGAACCCGGAAGGCGGAGGTTGCAGTGAGCCGAGATAGTGCCACTGTACTCCAGCCTGGGCGACAGAGTGAGATTGTGTCTCAAAAAATAAATAAATAAAATAAATCTTGCTCCAGAGCCTGGGCTAGATAGTAAAAGGACAGTGTGGATGCAGTTAAGAACCATATATGTCTGAATTTTTTGTACATGTTCATTTTGTTCCCTTCACCTTCAAAATTAGTAACAGATGGCTGCATTTTCTCAAGGGATCTGTGTGGCTTTTAAATCTAAATCATCCACTTAGAGGACATTTGCAAAGCAAGAGGTTTTAGTCCCCATTTTCTTTCTTTTTTCTTTTTTTTTTTTTTTTTAATAGAGACGGGGGTTTCTCCATGTTGGGTCAGGCTGGTCTCGAACTCCGGACCTCAGGTGATCCGCCCGCCTCGGCTTCCCAAGATGCTGGGATTACAGGCATGAGCCACCGTGCCCGGCCTAAGTCCCCATTGTCTTTTTTCTTTCTTTTTTTTTTAATGAGACAATTATTTATTTTAGGCAGATATTCAACTTAAAAATCATTCAGCGTGGGCACTCCTGAAACTGTCGGGATCATGTTCGTTTCCTCGCTGTTTGCCGGCTATTGGCATTTGTGTCATCACACACAGTCCGATGAGGTGACAACAGACTAGCATATCTCACTTCTATCGTAGGTTTCCATTCACTCTCGGGTTCTCAGTCGCCCTGTGTTTCCTCAGTGATACTCCAGACTTTCCAGATGTTCTGGTTGACCCATTCATTTTTCTTTTTTTTTTTTTTTTTTTTTTTTTTTTTTGCAAAACAAAGCAAAAAGCAAGAAGAGAACTTTACATTTTGTCTAATAGTCATAAGAAATTTTCCCTGTAGAGAATGTCATCTAAGTCAAAAGAAGGGTTGAATAGGGGCACCCAAATGAGTTATCACTTAGGGCTGTTATAAGAAATGCCAAGATTGGGTGGCTTAAACAGCAGACATTCGTCTCTCACTGTCTGGAGGCTGCAAATCCAAGATCAAGGTGCTAGCATGGTCAGTTCTGGCGAGGACCTGCTTCTGGGCTCAAGAGCACTACCTTCCCCCCATATCCTCACATGGTGGGTCTCCAGCCTCTTCTCATAAAGGCGCTAATCCCATTCATGAGGGCTCCACTCTCACAGTGTAATCACCTCCCAAAGGCCCCACCTCCAAATACTGTCACACTGGCATTAGGATTTCAGCATAGGAATTCGGGGGGGGGGGGGCACATTCAGTCCATGGCCTCCCGTACCTGTGAATGTGATCTTATTTGGAAATAGGGTTTTGTAGATGAAATTAAGTTAAGGATCTTGAGATAAGATCATTCTGGACTTAGGGTGGATCCTAAATCCAGTGACTAGTGTCCTTATAAGAGAAAGAAGTGGGAGATTGGAGACACAGACACCGTGGAGAAATGCAGGAGAAGAGGTCCTGTGAAGGCAGAGAGGCAGGGACTGGAGTGACCCAGCTGCAAGACGAAGAACGCCTGGGGCCAGCAGTAGCTGAAGAGGCAAGGGTGAGGGGGATCCTCCCCTAGGACCTAGGGGGAGAGCGTGGCCCTGCTGCCACCTGGATTTTGGATTTCTGTTTCGAGCCATCACGTTTGTGGCAACTCATCCTGGCAGCCTTAGGAAACTAATGTGTTAACCCATTGCATCAGCGCACAAAATAACACCCCAACTCGTTTCCTGGGCCAGCCTCCTACCTTGCCTCCTACTTATTAGACCCTACCTCTCATTCCCCATTTTTAAAATTTTTTTGTATTTATTTATTTATTTATTTACTTATTTATTTTGAGGCAGGGTTTCACTCTGTTGCTCAGCCTAGAGGTGCAGTGGCGTGATCATGGCTCACTACAGCCTTGACTCCTGGGCTTAAGCAACCCTCCCACCTCAGCTTCCCAAGTAGCTTGAACTACAGGTGCATGCCACCCTGCCCAGCTAATTTTTTTTTTTTGTAAAGACGAGGTTTCACCATGTTGCCCATGCTGGTCTCAAACTCCTGGGCTCAAGCAATCCTCCTGCATCAGCCTCCAGAAGAGCCGGGATTACAGGTGTGAGCCCCCACGCCTGGCCTCTCCCTCCTTTTTATCATTCCCTCTCCCCTCGCCTTCGTTGGCTTTCCCCTCACACCTCCTGCGTTTGGCCCCCTTCCATTTTCTTTCTGCTTCTCTTTCCCAACTTCCCCCTCATCATGCCAGGGGGACTCCTGGGCTCCGTGCCACCCCCCTGGAAGTCCCCCATAATGAAGCAGGATTTATGCCTCACACTTCACCGTGGGAGAGCAGAAACCTCTCATTTGAAGCAAAAGGCACTGAAAATAAGGAAATAGTTATGCATTTGTCACTACCGAGTCCTAGCTGGTTTCCACCCTACCCCCCGCCCCCCACCCCCCACCATCTTCTTGCTCGTTCAGGTCATCGTGTCCTCTGATACCCAGTAATTTCCATCATTTTCTACATGCATTTCTGTTGGTCTTCTGAGAATTGTGATTTTCCAAAGTAGAAAGGGCACATCGTCTTTCCGGAGCCTGGAAGGTGCAGGCACTGATGCGTTGGGGGAGACCACAGTGGGACAAGGACGGGGTGGGAGTGTGTCACCCCCCTTTCTACCGACCCTCAGCAGCGGGGAGTGAGCAAAGGAGATAGAATCTGGGAGGAAGAAGAGATTTCCAATTACTTCCTTCCCGGTCCCTTCTCCACTGAAGCCTGTTACTCCTCTGCTGCCGGGGCCTCTTGAGTTTTCTCTCACTGAGCCAGGAAAGAGCTTAGTGAATAAAGAACAAGGTGTCCTAGCAATGCAGGGAAGATGTCCAGGACAGTGAGTGTGAACGAGTGGTCCTGGAGAATGTGCACACCAGCCCTGCAGGAGAATGTCCACTCCAGCCCTGCAGCCTGATGGGCTCTGCCATCACCCCCCAAAACCATTCATCAGTCACCTTCGACAATTGCATGTGCAAAAGCCCTATTTTTGTGTCCTTTGAAGCTTTTTTATCGGGCTGGGTGCGTGGCTCATGCCTGTAATCCCAGCACCTTGGGAGGCCGAGGCGGGAGAATCACTTGAGCCCAGGAGGTCGAGGGTGCAAATGAGCTATGATCATGCCACTGCATTCCAGCCTGGGTGACAGAGTGACCCCTTCACGGGTCCCCATTAAGAAAATAGGGGAGGGACAGTCCCTTAATATGAGCTGGGCCTAACATCTTTTTTTACTTACAGTTGGGGCAGAGCTCCAGGGAATTGGTTTTGTCCCCTGCTGTCTTGTCCCCTCCCCCTTTTTAATTAATTGGGGCCTGGCTGGACTCACATGCAGGCCGCTTTCTAAGAGCAGCAGTTACTTTGGCAGCGTTCAGAAAGGGCCTCAGTTACTCTACCATGACAAATTTCTCAGTCTGTCACCATTCACTTTCTAAAAGAAATTCATTGTGGAAGGTAGAATGGGATCTTCATGGCATTTCTGATTCACAATGCTCCTGAAAGTTCCTCGGCATGTGGAAAGGCCACAGATGAATTTAAGCATGTGAAAGAATGCTCATGTCAGAGGCATGAAGGAAACTTGCCCCGAGTCCACAGTGCTCTGCTGTTAGGAGCTGGCCTCGCTGTGCGCAGGGGGAGGGGTGGTGAGCTTACTGGGCTTTAAAGCACCCTTCCAACCTGTGAGCCCTGCATTCCTTACCCTTGGTTGGATTCTTCCCGGGCTGGGAGAAATGACTGCTTCTATGAGGAGACCATGTGCCAAGGTCGTGTGCTAGGAAGTCAGTTGCTGTGAGAAATGACCTGTGTCATGTCTGTCTTTCAGCCATCCTACATCTTGTAGCAGTTCTGCTGAGATCATGTCTGTGCTGTTCTTCTACATCATGAGGTACAAGCAGTCAGATCCAGAGAATCCGGGCAATGACCGATTTGTCCTCGCAAAGGTATGCCAGTGGGGAGCCCAGGGCTGCTGTGACGCCTGCTGGTTAAGCCCAGTTTGAACAGCCACCATGTGCGAACAAGGCCTGAAATGGGCCTCGTTTATTATTTTGGTTCTTCTTTCTTTGCATCTTAAAGCTCTAGTGTTCTAGTGAGGGCCACTTGGAGCCCTGTGATGGCATGGTAGGAAGGGTGGCTTGGGAGAGCTGACTGTCCTTCCTTTCTTTTGGTCATACCCTGCCTCGCCCCACTTACCACGAAAGCTTCCCCCATGGCAGGGTTATGCTCCTCCCACCCTCTGTGCTGCCTGAGCAGAGGCAGGCAGTCTCAGTGAATCCCACTCAACTGAGTCTGGGGGAACTTGAGTGTAACTGGGAGGGACATCCCACTCCTGTCAGTCAGCTTCCTCTTCTATGTTTCTGCAGATCTGACCTGAAACTGATGGGGCACTTCTCACGAGATTGGGCAAAATACTAGCCACTTCATGATGTATCATGGCGGATAGGAAAGAAAAAGAACCTTAAAAACAAGGTCAATTTGAGAATGTGTCGCTGGTTTGATGCCATCTCAAAGTACACTGTGTTCTGAAGCAAATTAAAACCTGGCTAGGGGCCGGGTGCAGTGGCTCACGCCTATATTCCCAGCACTTTGGGAGACTGAGGTGGGCTGATCACTGGAGGCCAGGAGTTCGAGACCAGCCTGGTCCGCATATCAAAACTCTGCCTCTACTTAAAAAAAAAAAAAAAAAAAAAATTAGCTAGTCATGGTAGCACATGCCTCTAATCCCAGCTTTTCAGGAGGCTGAGGCACAAGAATTGTTTGAAGCTGGGAGGCAGAGGTTACGGTGAGCCGAGATCGTGCCACTGCACTCCAGCCTGGGTGATAAAGCGAGACTCCATCTCAAAAGAAAAAAAAAAAGAAAAATCTGGCTGGGTAGTGTGTCCAAATAGAAATGCCAGATTAGCACAGTGGGAAGTAAAGACAAAAACTGGGCATAGCTGAAGTGCCTAAAGGTCGTAATTGTGACCCTTGTCTTGGTGTCTGAATCATAATGTCAAATGGTTTGGCAAAAAATAAATAGAATTTACATGTGTGCACGCATGTGTGGAGAGAGAGATGAAGTAAATGCCTTCCATTGCTTTCAGTTGGTTATTGGAGGTAAGCAGTATACAGGAAGGAATTCGTTGTGCTAGTCTTTAAACATGTCTATAAACTTGAACATTTTTTACGTCTTTTTTTTGTTCTTTTTTGGGGAGATAGAGTCTCGCTCTTGCCCAGGCTTGAGTGCAGTGACTCGGTCAGCTCAATGCACCCCTGACCTCCTGGCCTCAAGCGATCTTCCCATTTCAGCCTCTTGAGTAGATGGGATTACAGGCATGCGCCACCACGACCGGCTAATTTTTGTATTTTTTGTAGAGACATGGTCTCACTATGTTGCCCAGGCTGGCCTCAAACTCCTGGGCCCAAGCACCCACTTCTGCCTCCCAAAGTGCTGGGATTACAGGCAACAAGCCACCGCTTCCAGCCCCCTTTACAATGAAAATTGAAAAAAAATAGATACATAAATGCAATATGGGTGTTTAGATTTCTGGTTTAAAATAAGGAAAGGCCGGGTACAGTGGCTCACACCAGTGCTTTGGGGGACTTCAGCAGGAGGATCTCTTGAGACTGGCCTGGGCAACATAGCAAGATCCCAGTCTCTACAAAAAATATGAAAATTAGCTGGGCGTGGTGGTGCATGCCTGCAGCTACTCAGGAGGCTAAGGTGGGAGGATGACTTGAGCCTGGGAGATAGAGCAAGACCCTGTCTCAAAAAAAAAAAAAAAAAGTCTAGGCTGTCATATAACAGCTGCTATCAGAGCCATTGGCCTTAGGGGATGAAGAGGCTTTCAATCGGGCAGCAGCACACCAGGCACTGTTCGGCTGCCAGAATTTGTGTGTTCATCAGATTTAGCTGGCCGATGAAATTGGAACAAAAGAGAAAACACATGAAGCGTAGTCCATTGTGGTTTGCCTGGGAACGGGGTAAACAGCCATACTCCAGGCAGAGCAGATCTTTATTCTAGCCTTTCACCTCCCTGAATCGTCTGCCCCACAGCATAAGGGTTCTTGAGAAAGACAACACCCATGTGGGAGCACTTCTGCCATAACAGGCATCATACTGATGCCTCACCATTTTCTCAATCTATTCTCACTTTATCCTTGACCTCCTGTCACCTAAGGGGGCTCTGGTCTCCGTTGCACCCATAAAGTCTTTGAGATGGGCCCACTGGCCTCACGCTTCGCAGCCAGAGGGAAGCAGAGTTGGTCTGACTGCTGAGCCCAGGCTCGGTCCATTATGTTATAGGACTTCCAAGGGCATGCAGGGCGACTGGGAGCCAGAGCTTGTTACGTGAGTGTGGTGGGTGCCATAGGGAGGGAGATGGGGCTAGAGGCATAGTCAAGAGAGACTTGAGTTGAGTGGGACAGTTCTGCTGGGCTGGAAATGCAGAACCAAAAGGGAGTCTCTGGTGGGCACAAAGCATGCAGAGAATTCCGGGGAAGGTCAAGAGCACCCAGGGAGTAGCAGAGGGTAGGAAGCAAGAAGCAGGAGATCTGAGAATCGTAAATACCATCCATCCATCTACAGTAGTGATGACCCCGCTCATCTCTGCTCGAATGGCACTGACGTTTGAGCAGAGGAGGGTGACAGGCAGGTAACAAACTTTTAAGTCAATAGATGGAGTGTCAGGTGGGGCCAAGCACCTGGAATCAAGTAAAAGTGGAGGAGGTAGGAGGCACTGGTTGAAAAAGAGTGGTCCAGAAAGACCTCAGTGCTGATGCTCGGGCAGGGATTTGGAAGAGGCAGGAGAGTGAGCTGTGCCCACATCCAGGCACAAGCACTCCAGTAGTGGGTGCCATGAGTGCTAAGGCCCTGAGGCAGGTGTATGCCCACTGTGTTCAAGGAGCAGCAAGGAGGCCAGGGTGCCGGAGCAGTGGGAGGGAGAAATGGAGGTGATGGGGGCTGGGGTGGGCAGACAGGTGCAAAAAGTTGAGCTCTACTTGGTGGGAGGTCGGAAGACCTTAGAAAGTTAACAGAGATGTGATCAGTCAACTTCAGTTTTAACAGGCTCCCCCTTGTGGCTAGATTGAGAATGGCTGTGGGGGAGGCTGGGAGGCCACTGCAGTGACAGAGGCAAGGGATGTTTAAGACCAGGTCGAAACGGTGGCTGCAGAAGCTGTTAGGTACATTCAGTATGCTTGCAAGCTGGGCCTCTCCAGTCAGTGCAGCCCACAGAGGGCCAGAGAATTCTGCTTGGGATAGTGATGACCCTGTGCCTGCAAACAGGATGTTGGGGGTGAGGTAAATGCTAGTAGAAAGGGATTCATTTCTAGCATGGGCACTTCTAGATGACCACTTGTAAGATGTCAGTTGACCTGAGTTTTATAAACCAGGGAACCGGAGTATTCTGTTTCTGGTTTCTGTGTTAAGAATCCGCATCTTCCATAGGATTGAACATGTGATCTGTGCATGACAGGGAAAGGCTATGGGAAAATGGCAAGAATCATACTTTACGTTTTCTGCTTTGTACTTAGGCTCCCCATCTCTATTCCCAAAGCTCCAGCCACCCTTGCCATACTGTATGGATTACCTATGACTCCCCGGGCAGGGACAGTGGATGTCTTCGTCACCTTAGTCACCTGAGTTTCCAGCCCAGGCTGAGCCCGGGCTTGACCCATTTTCCACTTGTAACGTTGATTGGAAGCTTGGGGTGCATATGGGTGTGGTGAAGAGGAATTCACCCAGCAGGGCGGGAGGGGCTGTTTGGATGGGACGCTGCTACACAGCTGACAGGAGCAGCCTGCACTCAGTGCGTGAGTCCACCTGATACCATGTCCTGCAGCTGCGTCTGGGCTCACTGGGTCCCTTCTCTTACAGAGACTGTCGTTTGTTGATGTGGCAACAGGATGGCTTGGACAAGGACTGGGAGTTGCATGTGGAATGGCATATACTGGCAAGTACTTCGACAGGGCCAGGTGAGGTTCTTCCCCAGAAGCCATTTAACTGCCCGGCCTCCCCTTCCTAGAGTCTCGGGGGGCAGCCACCTATCTCCGTGAGGTGGAGAGCCCTGAAGGGCCAGTCCCCATCACATCCCGTGGTGACCCCTCTGGAAGGCCTTCCCGGTGCCTTCTACCCGCCTTGGGCGGCTGCCCCACTTCCTCTCCCACAGGTCTGTTGAAAGGTTTCAGCTGCTGTTGCCTTTCGGTTCTTATCCTAGGGTTGATAGCTTTTTTAAAACTTCCAGCACTTTAGTGGGGTCTGGGATGTGTGGTTTGTTTTTGAGACTGAGTCTCACTCTGTGGCCAGGCTGGAGTGCAGTGGCACGATCTCGGCTCACTGCAACCTCTGCCTCCCGGTTTCAAGTGATTCTCCTGCCTCAGCCTCCTGAGTAGCTGGGATTACAGGCATGCGCCACCATGCCCAGCTAATTTTTGTATTTTTAGTAGAGATGGGGTTTCGCCATGTTGGCCAGTCTGGTTTCAAACTCCTAAACTCAGGTGATCCACCTGCCTTGGCCTCCCAAAGTGCTGGGATTACAGGCGTGAGCACCTGTGCCCGGCCAGATGTGTTTTCTTGATGCGAACACTCACATCGTTGGTTGTGGAGGAATTTACTTCACAGCAGAACATGTTTCCAAGGTGGGGTGTTTTGATTGTTGTGATTATTGTAAATGAGTTGTAAGAACAGAACCAGCAGGTGGCGGCGGGAGGCGGTGGCTCACACCTGTACTCCCAGCACTTTGGGAGGCCGAGGTGGGCGGATCACCTGAGGTCAGGAGTTCGAGACCAGCCCGGCCAACATGGCGAAACCCCCTCTCTACTAAAAAATACAAAAACTAGCTGGGCATGGTGGCGTGGGCCTGTAGGCAGGAGAATCGCTTGAACTCGGGAGGTGGAGGTTGCAGTGAGCCAAGATCAAGCCACTGCACTCCAGCCTGGGTGACAGAAACTCTGTCTCAAAAAAAAAAAAATTAGAAGGTGGCAATGCTTTGAAAGGGAACTTTCCAGAAAAATGAATGTGTAAATGTTTGGGGAACTTAAGGGTACTGCTTTCTTCCCTTTCTCCTCTGGCCCTGTTTGCTTATTGATAGGGAAATGTGGCAGAAGAACCTAAAAGTTGCTTTACAGCTAGAACGAGAAAACTAGCCAGAGGGAAAGCCTGTTTGTGAGCCCCAGGCTTTTCAAGCTCGGCTTTCTTAGCTGCTGGGCTGGGGCAGAGTTGATGAGGGAAATTGTGGGGAGGGAAATTGTGGGAAGCGAATGGTCTGGAGCAGCTACTCCAGTTGCTTCCGTTTCTCCTTCTGAAATGCATTTGCTTGGTTGGCCCAGATGATCCCCCACAGGGTCCTAAACCTCTCTTGTCTTGCTCCAGCTACCGGGTGTTCTGCCTCATGAGTGACGGCGAGTCCTCAGAAGGCTCTGTCTGGGAGGCAATGGCCTTTGCTTCCTACCACAGTCTGGACAATCTTGTGGCAATCTTTGATGTGAACCGCCTGGGACACAGTGGTGCATTGCCTGCCGAGCACTGCATAGAGATCTATCAGAGGCGCTGCGAAGCCTTCGGGTAACTGTATTCTCTTGTGCTTGATTTCGATTCTGTCCTGCCTCCTTCATCTCTTGTAACCCAGCCTGCTCCTCTGTTGGCAGGTGGAACACTTATGTGGTGGATGGCCGGGACGTGGAGGCACTGTGCCAGGTGTTCTGGCAGGCTTCTCAGGTGAAGCACAAGCCCACTGCTGTGGTGGCCAAGACCTTCAAGGGCCGGGGCACCCCAAGTAAGCAAGCACTTTCCTCCTGCTCCTGGTTGTTAAAAGCATCTGTCCGCTCAGCAGCAGAGGCGGGAAAGGCTTAGACGGGCTTAGGCAGATGACTCATTTAGTGAATAGCAATTCTGCCTGGAGTATATGCTGGAGGCTCCTGCTCTCTTACTTCCACTAGCTAGTGTCTGCTTAGGATAGGAGATATCAAAAGCCCTAGCAGGTGAACAGTGATGTGCTGCCTGCACGAGGGAGTGGCTAGGAGTACAGCCCATCGGAGGACTGACAGGGAACAATCTCTACGGTTAGTAGAATCAGAAAGCGTGCTGTGTGTATGAGCAGGTGCAGAAATAAGAGTGCATACCTACACATGTGCCTAGGCCCACACTCTTCTGGAAGAACCCTGGGAATTGGGGAAGAAGGGAGCTTGGAATCACCAACTATCACATTTCAAGGCTGACAGCTGAAATTGTTTATCTCAAGTTTAACTCATCACAAAGAGTGTGGCTCCTGGATTTTTTTAAAACACTATAGACATTTTAGAATAAAACTGTTCTGTGACTCCTCCCGAAAATATAGTTTTATTCTGGTACCCTCCGTTCAGTAAATTATTTTACCAGTGTGCTCCTGGCAGGACCCTGGGTATTGTCCTTGCCTCTGCCTCCCCCTCATCTGCCCACACATACACCCAGTCCCCATCTTGGACCCATTCACTCCTCCCCATC
Source organism: Pongo pygmaeus (assembly GCF_028885625.2). Lineage (NCBI taxonomy): Eukaryota > Metazoa > Chordata > Mammalia > Primates > Hominidae > Pongo > Pongo pygmaeus. Next base: position 159,202,995 of record NC_072396.2, read on the forward strand.
TCTACTACCATGATTATTGCCACACCCATCATCTCTCCCAAAGTTCCAGCTGGCCTCCCTCCACACCAGTCTCTACACTGCTGCCACAGTGATCTTTCTACAGTGGATCTGATCAGTCACTTTCCCCACTCCAAACCCTTCAATGGTTTCCAAACTTGCTTTGGATAAAACTCAAACTTCTCATACCCACAAGACCCACCCTCCATGGTCTGCCCTACCTGTCTCTCCAGCCTTGTTCTCATTCTCCCTTCCACTCACCAGTGGCCCTCAGGGGCATAGCTAGGTGCAATGGCTTGCACCTATAACCCCAGCTACTTAGGAGGCGGAGGCGGGAGGATCACTCGAGCCCAAGGAGTTGGAAGCTGTGGTGAGTTATGATCACCCACTGCATTCCAGCTTGGGGAGGAGTCATAGCGTGAGACCCCTGTCTCAAAACAAAAAGCCTCAGGGCCTTTGTCCAAGCTGTTCTCTCTGGTTGCAGCAGCATCCCAGGCCCTCTGTGCCAGGTGTTCCTCCTGTGAGTCCTAGGGTGACATCTTTTTCATCAGGGTCTGTTTTTCAGGTGACCTCATAGGCACTCACTAAATATTTATGGAATGGATGTCTTTTGTTTGTTTCATTACAGGTATTGAGGATGCAGAAAGTTGGCATGGAAAGCCAATGCCGAGAGAAAGAGCAGATGCCATTATCAAATTAATTGAGAGCCAGATACAGACCAGCAGGAATCTTGACCCACAGCTCCCCATTGAGGACTCACCTGAAGTCAACATCACAGATGTAAGGATGACCTCTCCACCTGATTACAGAGTTGGTGACAAGGTAGGCAGAAAGGTGGATAATTGAATAAATCAGGTACGTCAACTGCTTAGTTCTCTAATGTTGTTCGTATGTACACAGGATTCTTCATTTACTCTGGTCTCCATGGACGAACCAATTATTAGAGTGACATGTAACTAACAGTTTGTAGGCAGTAAAGAGAGTTTTGCCGTTTTTAAAAAATATATTTAGGGGTCCAAAGTGCAGCCGTGTCACGTGGATAGATACTGTGTAGTGGTGAGGTCTGGGCTTTCAGCGCACCCAGCATCGGAGTAGTGGCCATTGCACCCAGTAGGTACTTCATCTTTCACCATTCCTGGCTCCCCTTCTCTCTTATTAGGTCCGATTTTTATTTTTGGCTTTCACGTGTGTGTCTGAATTTTCTGATTGGTCAATTGATATTTATTAGCTCCTGGTGTGGTCTGCCTTTTTATTTTTATAGCTTCCTAACTTTGGTTTGTGCACGAAACTGCCACAATTCTGTGTCTCCGCTAAGAAGACTGGCCCCAGGCGGGCTGATCTTTTGAACTTACTCTCTGAATTACACAGAGGAGCAGGCCAATTCATCAGCAACCTCAAAAAGGAATCAAATTATGCACAAAACTCTGAGTGTCAACTCCTTTTGGTTTTTAGCACATTTATATCCTGACTTCTGGTATATCATAGCAGACCTGACATAGGCAAGTTCTTTATGGCCTAGAGGAAGTAAGGTGGCGAGCCTAGGGAGGGAAGGACACACTTTCTGACCCTTCTTCGTTTGGAGAAATTTTGAGTGTTGCTTATGTTTAGCCTGGTAATGAGGGTTAAAAATAAATGAATTTTGAATACTTGAGAAATCAGAAGACAAAAACCAGAAGAAAGAAGAAGGTGTATCAACAAAGGGTGGGCCAGGCAGAGTAGCTCACCCGTGTAATCCCAGCACTATCAGGAGGCCAAGACAGGAAGACCACTTGAGCCCAGGAGTTCAACACTAGCCTGGGCAAAGTAGTGAGACCCCATCTCTACATATAATTTAAAAATTATCCAGGCATGGTGCCATAATGTGGTTCCAGCTACTCTGGAGGCTGAGGCAGGAGAATCACCTGAGTCCAGGAGTTTGAGGGGGGATAGTGAGCTATGATTGGGCCACTGCACTCCAGCCTGGGCAACAGAGCGAGACTCTGTCTCCAAAAAAAAAAAAAAAAGTTTGAGAAAACTATATAACTCCATAGTTGTATAATTGGTATGAAAATGTGTAAAAAGGGAGGGGACCATTTTTAGGAACACATAAAATATCAAAATTGACTAAAAGAGGTATAAAAAGCTTAAATGGATCAATAGCCCTAGAAAAAAATGGAGAAAATTATCCAAGTGCTGTACCCCCAAAGCACCAGGCTCACCAGGTTATATAAGAGTGACTCATTTTTAACCTTTATGAAAAGAGTAATTTCTAAACTGTTTCAAATTTTTCCAAATACGGAGGAAGATGAAAATGTCATCCCGATTTACTTATGAAGCGAAAATGTGAAAAGCTAGCCTAAAGAAAACTGTAGAGCAACTTTCTTTATGAATACCAATATAAAAATTCTAAATAGACATTAGCCCATCTCAACTTCATTAGTACATTAAAAAAATTAAATGAATCAGTGAGCTCAAATTAGTAATGCAGATGACTCATGCCAGGAGACGTAGGAATAGAATTCACTGTTCTAGTGTTAGGTCAAAGGAAGGGGGTAAGTGTGATCATCATCATACACACTAAACAAAAGCAATTCATAAAATTCAACATTTTTTTTTTTTTTGAGATGGAGTCTCGCTCAGTCACCCAGGCTGGAGTGCAGTGGCGCAATCTCGGCTCACTGCAACCTCTGCCCCCCCCGGATTCAAGCGGTTCTCCTGCCTCAGCCTCCCAAGTAGCTAGGATTACAGGCTCCCGCCATCATGCCCCGCTAATTTTTGTATTTTTAGTAGAGACGGGGTTTCACCTTGTTAGCCAGGCTGGTCTCGAACTCCTGACCTCAGGTGGTCCGCCTGCCTCAGCCTCCCAAAATGCTGGAATTACAGATGTGAACCAGCACACCTGGCCAAGTAATTTGAAAAATATAACGAGAACCCTTAATGTCAGAAATTTCACTCTTGAGCTGTGGAGTGTTTAGTTTACCTGCTTAGGAAGTGGGAGTTGGGGGAGGGGGGGATGTTAACTAAAAAGAGCACAATTTGAGAAAAACTTGGGTGCCACATCAGCCAATTAGTATGGATTTAAGATTGGCTAGCAATCCATGCTTATGACATTAAAGGAAATTTTTGGTGGGTCACGAATTTACTTTCTTCAAGATAGATGATAATTTGTCATTCTACAATATGGTACCTTCCTTCTGTAGTCGTTCCTTCTAAATGCATTTGAAGAAACTCTACCACCTGATTCTGTCTGTCTTCTAGATAGCTACTCGGAAAGCATGTGGCTTGGCTCTGGCTAAGCTGGGCTACGTGAACAACAGAGTTGTTGTGCTGGATGGTGACACCAAGCACTCTACCTTCTCTGAGATATTCAACAAGGAGTACCCTGAGCGCTTCATCGAGTGCTTTATGGCTGAGCAAAACATGGTGAGTGTGTAGTGTCTCTGAGGGCTTCTTAACAATCAATGGCGCACTGGACACAGGAGGCCCAGCCTGTGCTAGTTTTTCTTTCCATTTATGAAAGCAAAAGGACTGGAAAAAAATTTCCCGGGAAGCAGGAGGCAAGTAGCCCGGTGGAGTCTGAGAGGTGGCTTCTAGGTCTGCTAGGAGGGCCGTAATAGACTACTCGGCACTTGGAGTCTCCAAGTTGGCTGAGGGCAGCAGGCCCAAGGCCACAGACAGTGGGTCCTCTGAGCCTAGAACCATCTGAACCCAGGGCTCTGAGCCTGAAGCATCCCAGGCTCCCTAGTAGCTCCTTCTGCCCAATTCTGCAACCACCCAGAGGCACGTTGGTTGAGGAGTCATAGGGAATGCAGAGTTTCCTTCTCTCTACTGTAGAGGGGCCGGATATATCACAGAAATGCAAATGTTGCACTTACTGCAATCACGAGAATATCAATGCTTAGAGCTGGTGCCTTAGGCAAAGCCATTCTGCTTATCTGTGCCTCAGTCTCTCCCCAGAGTGATATTAATGCAGGGAGTATCTCAAGCACATGCACACAAGCACACCCCTCTCGAGAGGAAGGAGTTATGGCCAGTAAACCCTTTGAACTCTAAAGCTCTGGGCGTCATAGAAGATGATGCCCAGCTCCTGTCATTGTGCCAGAAAACCACAGGCCAGCAGGTCTCATGTGACCACCAGTGACTTTATTTGGAACAAGTAGTATTTTAAAAAAATTCTTTTTAAGACAAAGTCTCGCTCTGTCGCCCAGGCTGGAGTAGAGTGCTCGGCTCACTGCAAGCTCCGCCTCCTGGGTTCACGCCATTCTCCTGCCTCAGCCTCCCAAGTAGCTGGGACTACAGGCGCCCACCACCACGCCCGGCTAATTTTTTGTATTTTTTAGTAGAGATGGGGTTTCACCGTGTTAGCCAGGATGGTCTCGATCTCCTGACCTCGTGATCTGCCCGCCTCGGCCTCCCAAAGTGCTGGGATTACAGACATGAGCCACCGCGACCAGCCAGTATTTTAAATTTTTTAAAAATTAGTTGTCAGCATTTAAAAATCAGATTATAGGTGTGGTGGCACAAGCCTGCAGTCCCAGCTACTCGGGACTCTAAGGCAGGAGGATGCTTGATCCCAGGACTTTAACGCTGCAGTGTACCACTGCATTCCAGCCTGTGAAACAGCGAGACCCCATCTCAAAAAAGAAAAAGAATCAGGAGGTCTTATATAGAATACACATTTCTGGATTCTTTTGAAAAATGGGAAGAACTACTACCATAGGGTGGCATTCCCTCCTGACGCCAGTTGACTGAAGCCAAACAGCACCCCTGTTGAGATGGGTGTCCCCACAGCTCCCCATGCTCTGCTGGGCCATTTAAGTTTTTTGTTGTTTTTTGGTTTTTGGTTTTTTGTTTTTTGTTTTTTTTTGAGATGGAGTCCCTCTCTCTCTCACCGAGGCTGGAGTGCAGTAGCACGATCTCAGCTCACTGCAACCTCTGCCTCCCAGGTTCAAGCGATTCCCTTGCCTCAGCCTCGCAAGTAGCTGGGATTACAGACATGGCGCCACCATGCCTGGCTAATTTTTGTATTTTTAGTAGAGACGGGATTTCACCATGTTGGTCAGGCTGGTCTCCAACTCCTGACCTCAGGTAATCTGCCTGCCTCGGCCTCCCAAAGTGCTGGGATTACAGGTGTGAGCCCCCGAGCTTGGCTCATTAAGCTATTTTCATTTTGAATGGAAAACAATGCAATCCGTAATTTTCTGGATTAATGCTCCTATCAAAAAGTTTGCTCCCCACCTCACTGATTCCTTCAGCACACAGCCATGTAGTCTGCTCCGTGCCTGCTGAGATGTTCTCACAGTTGGAAAAAAGTTGTAAAGAAAAGGCGAGCAGGTGGTATTTAGTGCCATGCTGGAAGAGGTGGCTATAGTGTAGAGCTTGACCAGGGGCAGTCAGGGACAACCTCTCAGAAAAGGTGATACTTAAGCTGAGTCTCAGGTGACGAGGGGTCAGCCGTGTACAGATGTGGGAGACAGCATTTCAAGCAGGGGTCATGGCCAACTGTAGGCAGGCCCAGGCTTGGAATGTTTGGAGAGCAGAGGAAAGGCCAAGTGGTAGAAGCACGGTGAACGCAGAAAGGTCTCCAGGGCCCAGGTCATACGGGGTCTCGTAGGCGCCCTGTTCAGTATCTCTGGATCTCTTGCAGTTTGCTGGGAAGCCACTGGAGGGCTTTAAGCAGGAAAGCAAGCCTGCGTTTTCCAAAACTCTGAAGACTGGAGAATGGCTTCACGTAGGAAAGGGAAGAAGAGAAGGAGAGGGTGACTTGGACCAGGGCGGTACCTGTGGAGTCGGAGGGAAGCAGACTTGTCACATATTGCTTTGGCAGGAGAGCCAGCAGGATGCCAACGGCAGGTGTCAGGACAGGAACCAAGGCTGGCGCTTGAGTGTGGGTGGCAGCACCTGGGGGAAGGTGGTGTCACCTCTTGAGATTGACAAGACTGGGGGAGAAGTGGACTGGGGCACCATCAGGAGCTCTGTGTGGGCCTGGGGCATTGGGGCACCTGTTAGATGTACAGAGGGGAGACAAGTGGTATCAGATGGCTGGGCAGTAGATCAGTCAGTCATTTTCACATGTGGCCGCTCCACACCACTAAATGCAGTTTTCTAAAGTGCATATCCGTTGGCCTAGTTTTAAGCTAACATCATTTTTTAATTTTTATTTTTTGTAGAGATGGAGTCTTGCTCTGTCACCCAGGCTGGAATGCAGTGACACAATCATGGCTTACTGCAGCCTCAAACTCCTGGGCTCAAGGGGTCCTCTGGCCTCGGCCTCTTAAGGAGCTGGGACTATGAGCATGAGCCACCATGCCTGGCCACATCTAAATTTTTAATCATAAATTTAAATAGTTGCAAAGGATGTAGTTGTTCATATATTGACATTTTTGATACTTTAATACTCAAATCATGCCACTAATGATGACACTGGCTGGGCATAGTGGCTCACACCTGTAATCCCAGCACTTTGGGAGGCTGAAGCTGGAGGATAGCTGGAGTTCAAGAGTTCAAGACCAGGCCGGGCGCGGTGGCTCACGCCTGTAATCCCAGCACTTTGGGAGGCCGAGGTGGACGGATCACAAGGTCAGGAGATGGAGACCATCCTGGCTAACATGGTGAAAGCCCTTCTGTACTAAAAAAACAAAAAAAAAGAAAAAATTAGCCGGGCGTGGTGGCGGGTGCCTATAGTCCTAGCTACTTGGGAGGCTGAGGCAGGAGAATGGCATGAACCCGGGAGGCGGAGCTTGCAGTGAGCCGAGCACTCCACTCCAGCTTGGGCGACAGAGCGAGACTTCGTCTTAAAAAAAAAAAAAAAAGAGTCCGAGACCAGCCTGAACAACATAGTGAGACCTGGTCTGTAATTAAAAAAAAAATTCATGCCAAGCCACTTTTCTTTGTCAGAAATTAAATCCCTTTTTCTACTTGATTTCCAATTTCCATTCCATTCATTTCCCCAATATATCTTTATGCATGAAAGCCTTTTATTGATTGTCCTATCATTTTCTCTGCATCAAAAATATGCATATAAATTGGTAGCTTTTTAAAAAAATTATAATATAGGCCTCTGAGCATTAGGTTTTTTTTTTTTGGACTGAGAGAGTTTTTATTATTATTAGCAGGTATGTTAGTGGATGAATATACTTGTAATTTGAATGTGATAGCATTGAGAACAGATTCTATTCCTGTTTTTCACTTTAATGATGTGCTATGAAATCTTACATGGATAAGTAGATGGGAAGGGAAGTTTTGTTAGAGGAATGTCACTCAATTCTTTGAATTCCTTCCCAGTTGTAAGCCAAAAAATCACATAGTGATCTTTCATGTAAAGTTGTTTATAAAAGTTATTTACAGAGTTGACAGTTTCATTAATTAAGTTCTTCACTTTCTGTCCACAAATTATTTCAAATTGTCCTCTTTACTTGGGTCTGGAGGTTCTGCACTCCAGGATGATCCCCCTGTAAGAGTCAGGTGGCTGAGAGCATGCCCTTTGGGGATCAGGTTGCTAGAAGGTGATTGTTAAAAGAGACAGTGGGAGACCCAGGGGCAGTGGCTCACGCCCGTAATCCCAGAACTTTGGGAGGCCGGCCGAGGTGGGTGGATCACCTGAGGTCAGGAGTTCGAGACCAGCCTGACCAATATGGTGAAACCTCGTCCCTACTAAAAATACAAAAATTAGCCAGACATGGTGGCGGGTGCCTGTAATCCCAGCTACTCGGGAGGCAGAGGCAGGAGAATCGCTTGAACCCGGGAGGTGGAGGTTGCAGTGAGCCAAGATTGTGCCAGTGCACCCCAGCCTGGGCAACAGAGCAAGACTCTGTCTAAAAAAAAAAAAGACTGTGAGGGGAGCGCAGACCCTCCTTTTGGCAGATGAATGTAGACAGAGTTGATCTGAAGTTTGGGATCTTGAGTGTAACACCTACAGCCACATCCCCTTTGGGAAGCCTGTGTGTAGCCCCAGCTAGGTTCGTACTCTAGTTTGAAGCCTTCTAGGGTATTTGAGCCTGGACTTCTGGGGAAGGGGGGGGTAAGGAATGTAAAGTGGGGGCCATTACCAGAACGCAGACCAGGGGAGCATCGGGCCAGATGCGACTTCCCGAGGGTGCACGGGGCCCTGAGGACTTGCCCCAGCAGCGCCCATGAGGCGACAGCAGCGGGCCACTGCCACACTGCAGAAACCGAGAGGAGGAAATGCCTTGAGATCAGGGGCCAAGTCAAGTCACAGGCCACCCAAGGTCAGGCAACCTCTTGGTTTTGTGGCTTCGAGGTCCCTTGTGGGGATGGTGGCCTAGATGAAGTAGGCTGGGAAGAGCGTGGAAAATGAGAAGGCAGGGGCAATGACTATAGGCAAGTTTTGAGAAGTTTGCTGCGAAGGAGAACACAGATGTGAAAGCAGGACAAGGCGGAGATGGGGGTGTGAAGATAAAAGGTGCTGGCGCACACCTGAATGGAAATAGAATGATCCAAGAGAAAGGGAAGTAGCACAAGAGGGGAGGAGGAGCTGCATGGCTGGAGACCCCTGTGAGAAAGCAGGAAGAGGACAGATTCAGGATGTCCTGTCGGGGCGTGGACCCTGGAAAGCTGCGGGCACCAGGAGGGCAGGCAGGAGAGACTCATCTCTTGCTCCCTAGGAGCTATGAGTTGAGGGCACCGTCTGAGCAAGAGGGACGGACGGGTGCCCAGGGTTTGAAGAAAGAGGGGTGTGGGAAGGATGCATGCTAGAACTTCAGAGCAGTTCACCAGGTGCAGAATGGGGGTTATCATGGGGACTGTGGGGGAAGGGGCGGTGGGGGCAGTGCCCAGGGATGTTCTGATTCGTGTTCTCTGTGTTGCAGGTGAGCGTGGCACTGGGCTGTGCCTCCCGTGGACGGACCATTGCTTTTGCTAGCACCTTTGCTGCCTTTCTGACTCGAGCATTTGATCACATCCGGATAGGAGGCCTCTCTGAGAGCAACATCAACATTATTGGTTCCCACTGTGGGGTATCTGTTGGTAAGGGTTCTAAATGCCATCATCTTGGTAGCCTTCCTCCTTACAAAGAAAGATTAGCGTGTGATTGGTTAAACCATGAATTCCCTTATGGTTCCATGAAGTTTGATTATTCGAGCCTTTTTCTTGAAAAAGCCATATTGTACTTTAAAAGTGTCAGACTCTCAGGGCAACTTTTGAAGTGCATCTCTCAGTGGTACTGTTGTTTCAAACAGTGAGAAACAGTTGCTTATCCTGAGTGCCCCTTGTGTGTTGAGCTGTGTGCAGGTTATGGACAGGACTGGCAGAGTCATGGAGCCTTTTCTGCCCTCGCTGTGGTTGCAGTCTAACTGAGGGTGAACAGCATCACAGAGGACGAGGAGCATTCTGGCTGGCTGCACGGCCTGCTCAGGTGGGAGGGGGGCTGGGACCACCATCCCCACCTTCCTGCCCGGGGCAGCGAGAACCCTGGAGCATGACACGAGGCAGGAACTCTTACAAACACACCTTCTCAGAATAGTATTCACCTGGCAGGTGGGCTAGAAGGAAACCGCAGGAAACGGGAAGCCAGAGAGGGGATTGAAACAAGGTGTGCAAGGTGGTGGGGGAGAAAAGCAGGGGGGTGGGAGGGACCTGAGAGTGAAGAAAGAGGTGAGTGTGCCTGCTAACAGATAGAGTACTCTGCAATGGTGTGAAGAGCAAAGCACACGAGTCTCCAGGATTCCTCACTTGGGAAACGTCAGGGAGTCATTTTCGTGAATGACAGAAATGACATGGGAAAGATGAGCCAGCTGGCGTGCCTGTGGCAGGCAGATGGGCTCAGTAGATGTAGCTGCACACACTTGCTTCTAGAATGCCGGAGATGCACACTGGGGAGCCATCTCAGGGACTCCCTGGGAGAATGAGGCTGGACGAGATGGCTCTACATGGAGCTGGAGTCATGACTGTCTGGGTGAAGCTGGAGGCACAGGTGGTGGCCAGGGAGAGGAGGCGCGGCAGTGTTGCAGGGGCAGAGGGGCCTAGGAAAGGGTCCTTGAGCTCACCTGTGGCTGTGCTCAGTGTCAGTTTTGAAATAGTCACGTGGAGAAAGTGGCTCTAGGTTCCATCCAAAGAAGAACTGGAAGGCTGGGCGCAGAGGCTCATGCCTGTAATCCCAGCACTTGGTGAAACCCCATCTCTACTGAAAATAGAAAAATTAGCCAGGTGTGGTGGCACGCACCTGTATTCCAGCTACTCAGGACGCTGAGACAGGAGAATTGCTTGAACCCAGGAGGCGGAGGCTGCAGTGAGCCGAGATCACACCACTGCATTCCAGCCTGGCGACAGAGACTTTGTCAAAAAAAAAAAAAAAAAAGCCAGGGTGGTGGCTTACACCTGTAATCCCAGCACTTTGGGAGGCCGAGGCAGGTGGATCACCTGTACAGGGTCAGGAGTTGGAGACCAGCCTGACCAATATGGTGAAACCCGATCTCTACTAAAAATACAAAACTTAGCCAGGCATGTTGGCACATGACTGTAATCCCAGCTACTTGGGAGGCTGAGGCAGGAGAATCGCTTGAACCTGGGAGGTGGAGGCTGCAGTGAGCCGAGATGACCTAGTGCACTCAAGCCTGGGCAACAGAGTGAGACTCTGTCTCAAAATAATAATAGTTAATTTTTTTTAAAAAAGAGCTGGGCTGTTGAGGTTAGACAGTGGTCCTAGGCAAGGCAGTGTGCATGGTGACAGTCCCCTTCCTAGCTGAGAAGAGCTAAGCTGCCCAGTGCATGTTAAGATTTCTCTTTCACATTTCTGGCTAGAAACTACGTTCCCAGATACGCCCTAAAGTACCCTGTAGCACCCTCAGCATGCCTTAAAGGTGTGTTAACTCCTTGGAAGGCCTGGAGAAATGAAAAAGACCACTTTGGTATGCAAAACCCGGTCTCTGGATATAGAAAAGATAGAGCAGAAAAGGGAGAGCAAAGCTTGAGGACCTTCCTAAAGAGAACGGGTTCAGAGACTTAGCAGGCCAAACTCAGGCCACCAATGCTCAGCCATCGTGGACAGTAACTTGGAGTGATCCATCTGAAAAGTCAGTTGGGACTTTTCAGTTGACTAACCTGAGATGTCACAGTGTGATCTCAAGGGAGACAGGCGTGCAAGAACACAATGTAAATGAGTTACGAGGATGCAGCAGTACCATTTATGGGGCTCTGCTAGAGCTCGGGACACCCCGTGGCAATAGGAATAATTGCTTCTTCAGAGCTAGAAGCAGTTGGAGGGCAGGTTCCTAATGGGGTTATGCTCCTGTTTTCATCGGGCTCTGGTTCTCTCAGGTGAAGATGGTGCTTCCCAGATGGCCCTGGAGGATATAGCCATGTTCCGAACCATTCCCAAGTGCACGATCTTCTACCCAACTGATGCCGTCTCCACGGAGAATGCTGTTGCTCTGGCGGCCAATGCCAAGGTATTTTTAAGGGGACACTAGTTTCAGACAAAATGCTTCTGGACTCCACTAGTTTCATACTGATGATTGGACTTTTTTTTCTCAACATAAAAGTGATATTCATTATAGAAAATTTAGTGATAGAATTCTTCACAAAAAAAAAACAGGTGATGATGCACACAAACACATTTGCCTTGTAAAAGAGTCAAACAGTACAGGATGCTGAACAAAACCTGACAGCCTGTCTCAGTCAGGGTTCAGCAGAAGAAATAGGGACCATTCTGGGTGTTGTAAACAGGAGAAGGTGTTTAACAAAGGGTGCTTAAGAAGCTGCAGGAGCAATCTCCAGGCAGAGTCCCAGACTATAGTGTTAGCCCCCAGTGGCTGCAGCCAGAGGCGAAGAAGCTTCTGCTGTGTCCTGACATCCAGGAAGCTGGAGAGCAGGTGGTAGGTTGCCACTACAGACGAACCCGGGTTCCCTGGCCCTGGCTTGCCTTTGGAACAGCTTAGGGCGCCAAGAGTGTGTGGGACCTCATGCAAGGGCATCAGATGGACAGAATCAAATTCCTGTTCAGAACCTAGCTGCACGGGAGACAAGGTAGTGTGGTCTTGATCTTTCCAGCCTTTCCCGCTAACGTTCAGCAGGTTCCCCTTGCCACCCTGGACCTCGCCCATGCCCCACACAGGTAACCCCTGGCACAGTCGGGATGGGGACTGTATGTTCCCTTTCCAAGCACTCATGGGCGTTTCTTTGATTTTTTTTTTATAAGTGGGCTCCCACTTTACATATTATTAGGTACTTTTTTTTTTTTTTTTTTTTTTGGAGACAGAGTCTCACTCTGTGGCCCAGGCTGGAGTGCAGTGGCAAGATCTCGGCTCGCTGCAGCCTCCGCCTCCCAGATTCTCCTGCCTCAGCCTCCTGAGTAGCTGCGACTAGAGGTGCACTGCACCACGGCCGGCTAATTTTTGTATTTTGGGGGAGAGACGGGGTTTCGCCATGTTGGCCAGGCTAGTCTCAAAAACTCCTGGTCTCAAGTGATCCACCCACCTTGGCCTCCCAAAGTGCTGGGATTACAGGCATGAGCCACTGCACCCGGCCAATTGTGTACTTTTAAAATTAGTTTATCTTGGAGATTGTCTTGTGATTTCACACGTTATAGGATTTCATTTCTAGAAAGGTCAAGAGAGGCACAAAACAAGATTAGGTGATAGAAATTAGAGTAGAAGTTGCTTCGTAGTCGGGGGAGACTGACTGGAAGGAGGCACAAGGGAACTCTGCTGGCGGAAGCACTGCTGGGCTTGGATGAGGGCTCCACGGTGGATGCAGCATTCAGGAAGGGCTGAACTTAGGATGTGTGCATTTCACTGCAGCTGAGGTATGCCTCGGTGAAGACACTGAATAAAGATGGGTCATAGCGTATGAATGAACAGTAGCGACGTTTCTTGCTATATTCGTTTATAATGCATCTATTAATATGTACGTAAATTAACAAATACTTTAGACATACAAGTGTTCATTTATACTGGTAAATGTTTATGTGCTCAAATTGGTCATAAAAATGTATTTACATTTTATTGGGAAAGGGGCCAGTCATCTTGTATTCAGATAGATGTTTATGGTCTTTCTAAGGATGAAGCATTACAAGTTATTGTGGCAAAAGTTAATGTTTTAACATTCTATTCGGGCTTTCGAGTCAGTGTGAGTCAGTGCCCCTGCTGTGAGTTAATGTTCTGTCTGCACAGAACAAGTCAGTGAATATTGGGGAATCTTCCAAGGGGATTGGTGTGATGGCACGGGGAGCTTGTCCTTCAGGGCAGCCCCAAGGTCCTGCTGGGACCTCTCGTCCACTGGTTGTAGATGCTCACCCCTTGCTCCAAAGCCTGTGCTTTTAAAGAAAGAGCTGTCCTGTTCACACCCCTCCCTCACTTCTTTCAACGTCTGTTGTTGGAAATTCATTGTTTGCTTTTCTAAACCATGGCTCCATTTATGCCCTAGGGGATGTGCTTCATTCGGACCACCCGACCAGAAACTATGGTTATTTACACCCCACAGGAACGCTTTGAGATCGGACAGGCCAAGGTAAGGGCTTAAGCGCTCCTGCGTTATTCAGTATCATCTCCTGTAAAAAGAACACTTCTAAATCTATCGCCAGGTATCTTCAGAGTTGAGACATCATCCTTTCTTTGCTCTCATTTTTTTAAAAAACAATTGTGACCTTTACCTGCTTTTCCTTGGGAAGGAATATTTTATGAATTTCAACTTAGCCTGAACTTTTCTGCTTTCCAAATGGAGTCTTTTGTTGTTGTTGAGCTCAAAGATAGTAACATGAAGCCACTTGAGCAGTCGTGGCTATAATTTATCTTGGCCGCAAGCTAAACAAAACAGAAGCCAGCACTTTGGGAGGCCAAGGCGGGAAGATTGCTTGAGGCCAGGAATTCCAGAACAGCCCAGGCAACATAGCGAGATTCCCATCTCTACAAAAATTTTTTAAATTAGGTATGGTGGCATGCACCTGTGGTCTCACCTACTCAGGAGGCTGAGGAAGGAGGATAGAGGAGCGCAGGAATTCAAGGCAGCAGTGAGCTATGATGATCACACCACTGTACTCCAGCCTGGGTGACAGAGTAAGACCCTGTCTCTAAAAACAAGACAAAAAATAATAGAAATCACTTGAAATGAATAATCTGTTAGGTTCAGATTTTACAGATCTAAGGCCAGGAATAAAAGGGAACATGATCTCTGGTACACAAAAGCCCTGAGAAGTTCAGATTATCAGTCCTATCTGTAGATGAGGATTGGAGAAAGTAAGTGTCTTACTTAAGGGTTTACAGCTTGTGAGTACCAAGACCAGAATCCAGGCCTGAGTAGTGAGCCCAGTCTCCCCAGGCCTGCCCACCACGCTGACCATCCCCTGCTCAGCCTGCCTGTCAGGGCCGTGCATGGAGAAAAGCAGAAACGTCTATGGAGAAAATAAGTGACTCTGCTCATCACCTAGGGAGTGGGGCTTGTAGACATTTTGGCATTCTTCCTTCCTGTCTTTGTTCTAGGCACACATGTATATTTTACACAGTTGAGATCATACTGTATAGAAAGGTTTGCCCATAGCCACTCTTGAAAGAGCAGCAGGTAACATCCAGTTTGGTTGCTAAGGACTAGGCTGCTCCAGAATTCACAGTTGCAAGTGCTCAGAATGGCCTGAGTGCTGCCATAAAGCAGGTGTTTCCAGAACTGTCCACTGTGTGCCGTAACGTAGCTGGAAAACGCCACCAAATGGAAAAGTTAGTGTTCACTTTGGTGTCAACTACAGGTTCTGTTTCTATGGGGAGGGTCTCTTGACATTCACATGGTTTGCAGAGCTTGCTTGTTTCTGTCATCTCTTTTCTAATAATTTTCCTGTCCTGACAAAAGCAAGTAAATTTACTGATAGTAAAGGATGTGAGATAAATGTGTGTGATAACATGCATGGCATGGATGGTTAAAGGGCTGGGCTTTGCAAAGAGGACATGGATATGTGTGCATGCGTGTATATGTATTTTAAGAGGCCAGGACATCCTTAAAGAATGGGGTGGCTCAGAAACACTCTCTGTACTATCAGCAATGGTTCTTAAGCTACAGGGAGACCTATACAGAGGGGAAGTGGAAAATAATTCCAGATGCCTCCAATGGGTAGCTTTGGAGGCAACTAAACTATGAAAGAAGCCCAGGAACTCTGTCTTTGCTTGCAGAATAGTACTTTGTTGAGAGCGAGGGCTTTGATGTCAGCCCCGCCTGGCTGTGGGTCCCAGCCCTGCCCTGGGCCACTTCCTTCTGCTCTGAGATTTGCTTTCCTCAGCTGCAGAACGGTTGTGCCACTGAACAGATCTTACAGGGAGGCTGTGAGGGTTCTCGGAGCTCAGGCACACAAGATCTTAGCACTCAGCGTGTTGCCAATGCCCAGAATGTTATCATTAACATGTTAGTCACTGGAGTCCAATCTTTGCGTGCCATAGTGAGCTCCCAAACCAGACTCCTGATGGGTATGTGGCGTATTCATGCTCCAGGACAGCTGGAGCAGTGTAATTGCCTATCAAAAAGTATGTGTCCTGGCTTGTAAATGCATCTGATTTTTTTAGTAGTGAGTTATTAATGAGTGAAATTGTTAGAATTGGGGGATAGCAGCATAGCAAAGTGCCTTCCACTTTGAGATGCGTTCTGTGTGTAGTAACCATGGCATTCTGTTTTGCTGGCACTATACCAGGTCCTCCGCCACTGTGTCAGTGACAAGGTCACAGTTATTGGAGCTGGAATTACTGTGTATGAAGCCTTAGCAGCTGCTGATGAGCTTTTGAAACAAGGTCAGTTGGTTGAGTGTGAGCGTTGAAGTTCAAGCTGGGAAGAGGTAGGACTTCAGCTACCTCCTGTGCCCTGAGTGCTCTTTTTATTTTTATCCCTGCATGTTATTCTAAGTCTCTTTCTTGTACCAAGCTGGTTTTTGCTGTTCTGCAGATATTTTTATCCGTGTCATCGACCTGTTTACCATTAAACCTCTGGATGTCGCCACCATCATCTCCAGTGCAAAAGCCACAGAGGGCCGGATCATTACAGTGGAGGATCACTACCCGCAAGGTGTGTGTGGGCATTGAGAATGCTTTGGAAGGTTTTGGTGTTTTTGTTTCCTTGACTGGCCACATGGCATGCTCTCAGGCATCACCTGTAGTCTACCTCTCACCCAGCATGGCTTTGTTATTTGGTGTTGACTAAGCGTGGGGCCATACTCATACACATCTGTATGTCCCCAACAGAGTGCACAGTGCCCAGTCACCAGGGCGGGTCAGTGGCAACACAGAGGAGTGGTTATTGCAGGCAAGCGAGGCGTCATGAAAAGCATCACAGTTTCTTTGGGTGTGGAATGACAAATAGTATGCCCCAGGCCAGGCGTGGTGGCTTACACCTGTCATCCCAGCACTTTGGGAGGCCGAGGCAGGTAGATCACTTGAGGCCAGAAGCTCAAGACCAGCCTGGTCAACATGGTGAAACCCCATCTCTACTAAAAATACAAAAATTAGCTGGGTGTGGTGGTGCACGCCTGTAGTCCCAGCTACTTGGGAGGTTGAGGCAGGAGAATCACTTGAACCCAGGAGGTGGAGGTTGCAGTGAGCCGAGATCATACTATTGCACTCCAGCTTGGGAAACAGAGTGAGACTCTGCCTCAAAAAAAAAAAAAAAAAAAAAAAAAAGTGTGCCCCGACGAAAGAAGCAGGAATAGCAGAGAACACAGCAAGTGCAGAAAACAGTGTGTCAGGGAGAATGGGCTGGGCAGTGTTTGCGCCTGGAAAGGTTAGGTGGGACAGATGATGTGATACAAGGAGGAGCATTGCGTGTTCATGCGGCAGGGGCCCTGAGCCTGCGCAAGCGGTGCCTGATTCTCTTGAAGGACTCCTGGGACCCAGCACACAGTTGCTCTCACACCTGAGGTTGATGACAGGGAAAGGGTGCCAGGGGGGATCCACCAGGGCAGGAACCATGGGCCAGGTGGAGTTGAAAGAAGTCCTGCCCCAGCCTCCCCCTGGCCCCACAAGGGGCATACTAAGAAGTGCCTCTCACGCAGGCTGTGTTCCTGCCTAAGGGATGCCTGCTAGAGACTTGGCACCTCAAGTGTGTACTGGGGGCAGGTCCTGTTGGCACCCTCTGCCAGGCAGGTACCCAAATCCCTGGCTCCCAGCAGGAAAGCAGGTGCTCATGTCAACCACATTGTTCCTACAAACAGTCCAGGTACATGACTGCCCTGTCCAGTAGGGAAAGTGTTAGAGTAGCAAGGGAACCTTCACCAGCCAAGAGCTAACCTTGCCAACCAACAGCCTCAAGCCAGCTAGTCACTTTTCTGCACTGTTAATTTGTTTGTTCTAACCATTTTCAGGTCCCCAACAGCTTTGAGAATCGGAGTGCCACAGACCCCCACACTCAGGCAGCCCTTGCTGTAGGTTGAGGCAGAGCAGTTTGGAAACTGGCAGTTTAGAATAAGAACTCCGCAGGCCCATCGGAGTGGCTGTTCACATGAAGCAGATTTTCCCCTGGGAAGCTGCAGATTGGTGAGGCTTTAAGGCTGACGAGCTGCTTTCACAAAAGGGCCTAACATCCTTGTTTCCCCAGGTGGCATCGGGGAAGCTGTCTGTGCAGCCGTCTCCATGGATCCTGACATTCAGGTTCATTCGCTGGCAGTGTCGGGAGTGCCCCAGAGTGGGAAGTCTGAGGAATTGCTGGATATGTATGGAATTAGTGCCAGACATATCATAGTGGCCGTGAAATGCATGTTGCTGAACTAAAATAGCTGTTAGCTTTGGTCTTTTGGCCTCTTTACCCTGTGTTTATGTTTGTTCCAAAACCCTCATTTAAATCTATACTGTCATGCTTTGTTTCTTAAAAGCAAAGCCAGCTAACACTTTCCTTCATCCCTAGTTCGGAAATTCAAGCTTAACTACTTATCCTTTAAACTGTGACTGCATATGCAAGTACTGCTCTAATTTTTGGATTATTAAAGGGAGTCACACAACTTTTAAGTGAAAAAAATAGGTAACAAAACAACCACCTGATAGTAAGTTTTCTGATAAGACTATAGATAAGTGGTAGAGGTAATCAATTCTTCCGAAGTGTTTCCTTCGTGAATAAGTGGTAAAGGTAATAGTTTTTTCAGTGTATTTTCTTCGTGAGTAAAGAAAATGTGGATTGAAGTATAGATTCCAGTAGCCTAGTTTCCACAGCACGATAACACCATGACACCTAGTGCTGTTCCCACCTTGGAATTCTGTGTGCTGCCATCCCACCCGCAGCTGCCCTGGAATTCCCTTCGCTGTTTGCCTTCATCTCCCTCCACAGTTGAGAGGCTGTCAGGCAGCAGCGAAAGCTTGTTAGGATGTCCTGTGCTGCTTGTGATGAGAGCCTCCACACTGTACTGTTCAAGTCAATGTTAATAAAGCATTTCAAAACCAGCTGCTTTATTCAGCACGTGCCTTCTGTGTGAATCAGTTTCTCAGTGGTCAGTTCCTAAATAAGGAAAGAGCTTTTATCTAAACCAGAAAGAGTGAGCCGTGGCCCCCACCAGTAAACCTGGGAAAGAATAATGGGCTGCAGAGGAATCACTCGCTCGAGGACAGCACCTGGCCTGAAAAGCTGTCCCTGAGCTGACGCCTTCTTGTCAGCTATAAGCACATAAAGTATGTGGCTAGAGGCCAGGCGTGGTGGCTCACGCCTGTAATCCCAGCACTGTGGGAGGCCAGGGCAGGTGGATCACCTGAGGTCAGGAGTTCAAGACCAGCCTGGACAACATGGTGAAACCCCCTCTCTGCTAAAAAATACAAAAATTAGCCAGACATGGTGGTGCACAGTTACAATCCCAGCTACTTGGGAGGCTGAGGCAGGAGAATTGCTTGAACTCAGGAGGCGGAGGTTGCAGTGAGCCGAGATCCTGCCACTGTACTACAGCCTGGGAGACAGAGTGAGACTCCACCTCAAAAAAAAAAATTTAAGAAGTATGTGTCTAGAATCAAAATGTCAACCAGAAAAAGATGAACCTAAACTTCAAAACCAGATTTAAAATTATACTAGATGTGTCTGCTGTGTCACATTGGTGTTTTGGCTTTGGTTTTGTTTTGAGACAGGGTCTCACTATGTTGCCCAGGCTGGTCTCAAACTCCTGGCCTCAAGTGATCCTCATGCCTGGACCTTCCAAGGTGCTGGGGTTAGAATTACAGGCGTGAGCCACCATGCCCAGCCCATTCCTTATTTTTATTGCCCAAATTAAGTGGTCAGAGATGTTTGGAGTCATGACCAGTGTGACTGAGGAATTGTTACTAGAATGTGCAGGATAGAGATGGAAGCACTGGCCTGGGGCTTGGAGTCCTCAGGACCTCCTCCTACCTCCTGCCCTTGTAAGTCACTGAGCTGGTTTCCTGGCCTGTAAAATGAGCATGATGATGGCTCTGCTTATTTCATAAGATTTCAAAATTTATTTTGTAAAAATAGTTTCTATAGGGGTGATTGCAGAAAATTTAGAAAATGCAAAGAAGCAAAAATGTTTTACCTCACTTATCTCACTACTTCGAGGTAATCACAGCTTCTCACACTCCAGACAATTTTACTCATTTAAAGTATACAATTCAGTGGTTTTCATTCTTTTTATGGTCACATACTATTCTATTGTATGGAGGTAACACATTTTATTCTTCCATTCAGTTGATGAATGTGGATTAGTTCCACTTTTGTCTCTTGTGAATAGTGTTCTGACAATTCACATATTGTGTGAAGATGTAGGTTTCACAAAATATGTGAAAGATTTTGTGTAGATGTAGATTTTCCCTTCTTAGGGACGTCTATACTAGGAGTGGAATTGAATTGCTGTGTTGTAGGATAATTCTGTGTACCCTTTCAAGAGTGTGGTGGGGGGTGGTGTTTGAATACCGTTTTGTGAGGAGTAGATGCAGTGACACTGAAGGTGGCTGTAAAGCATTACTTTAGAGGGAGGCATTCTAACAGACAAGCCATGCTTGCTTGTATTCAGGTGCAAAATGTCGGATTTGGTGAGACCACAGGACACATAAGCGCACTGTGGCAACAAATGGAGCAACAAATTCCATGATTAAAATGTGCAATTTCTAAACACAGGAAAGAGCCCCCAAAGCCTCACTTCAGTCCCCTAGAAGGTTCTGGGCAGAAACAGTAGGGCAGATCAAAGTAATGAGAGCACAGGAGCCATGATCACCCAGCAAGGGGAGTGAGCCCTGTTGCCAGCTTGGTCTGGTTGTGGCTTCTGTTACACGTGTGTTTCTTAACTGTTAAGAACCTGGTAATGAATACTCCCTGGAAGATGCCATGGACCCTGGCCTCGGGCCAGTCCCCTCGCCCTTGAGTCCTCCTAACATCTTATTGTTCTGATTACTTCCCATGGAGAAGCCAGCCAGCAGGGACTCAGGAACCGTGTGTCCCAAAACCTGGCTTGAATCCCCAAATCTGCTGCTTGACTGTGGGGCCTTGGGTAGCTGTAGAAGGGGATGATGGTGCTGATGACGGGGACAGTATGTATCCGACAAGGCTGTGGTCAGGAATGTTAGTACCATTTTTTCGAAACACCCATGCAGGCCCCACCTGCATACCTGGCGGCTTCCTACTCGCCAGCACCCCCAGCACGCCCTCGGCTGGCCAGCCCCATCGGCCCCTCTGCACACTCTTTCCCCGCCTCACTGGGATTATGTTGGGGCTGGCAGCGACCAACCCGCCTGCCCGCTCCCGGGCCAGGCAGCCCTCTGCAACCCGGGCTGCTCCCCTGTCCCCGCTGTCCCACCGCCCTCCCTGGACGCCTGCTACCCACCATCAGACACCGCCTCGCGCCTGCCCCGCGCACCCTCCCACCCCGTCGGCCCCGTGCTTCAGGTGCTACCTGGAGGGCATGGCTCCTACCCGTGGGCACTCGCCTTCACCCTTGGAGCCCGGCCTTCCCTGGGCAGCCGGGAGAGGTTCTACTGCTTCACGAGGCCTCCTCGCCCTGCCAGGCCGAGGTCAGGGTTAGAGAAGCTGGGTGGTTAGATTCGGGAGAGCTGGAATGATCCAATGTGTCATTCTGTACTTGGGTGAGGAAGCCGAGCACGCAGAGTTACCGCTTAGGGCAGGACCTGGGCTGCACCTGGTATCAGGGCCCACCTGAGAGATATCTCCCTCCCTAAGTGTGTACCTGACACTAGTTCTGGGTCTAACGGCAACGTTCTAGTTCTAGGTCTAGTTGTAGAGGGTCTCCTGGATGATACAAGTGAGTGTCCACCGGCAAGGCTCTTCCCCAGGTAAACTTGTGACAGAGTTCTCCAGCAAAGAAACATCAGTCCCCCAGACACAGGAGGTCGAGCCGCCGCCACTAGCAGGGGAGGTGCAGAGGGACTGGGGGCTTCTCGAGTCTCAGCTTCAACCAAGGCCAACAAGATGGCTCAATTCCGGGTTTCAGGGTACCATTCTTCCTACATCACTGCCCACGATTCACGTGTGAAATGTGGCGAGGCTGGGAATTCATCACTTTGGGAATCTGTAACTGGCACAATAAAATGTGTTTGATTGTCAGAACTGTCAGCCCTGCAAGTACAAGGAGTAAGGGAACTTTGAGGCCTTTCCTGGAAGCACCCTGATGCTCTTACTGTGGCTTGAGCTGAGAGGGAGCCTGAGTCCATCGTGTCTTCATGGTACATAGTCAGGGCCACTAAGGATCATCATCCCATACCACAGCCCTCATAGCCATCCATGACCACTATGACAAGTCAGGTGCAGCAAGGACTTGAGCTCCCTGGTGCTTGCTTCAGTTGGCCCATCATCCCAAGCAACCGAAGTGACAGCTAGATTAATTGTGAAGCCACTGCAGGCCATGGATGGCTCATGCCCCACTTCCCACTGGGAAAATGCTCAACCTTGCACTCCAGCCCAAAGGCAGGACCAGACCAATCCCCATACTCCATGTGCATACGCCTTTTCTTCCAGAACCTTACCCAGGGCCAGTTCTGGATTAGTCAGGAACCAGTTAGGAGACAAAAATACATACCTAGAATCTCAAGAAAGGGAAGTGAAAGCGTGTTTACTTGGGGTTTGAGGGCTGAAAGTGCAAAAGGGACACTGAAGTAACAGAGTTGGTGAAGGAAGAAGCTACAACCCCCAGAGCAGGGGGGCAAAAATAAAGATGTTGGGGTGACCAGGAGTCTAGTAGTGAGCCTGGGAGCATGGAAGGCGTAGGGCTCCGGACTTCGAGGAGGGGCTGCTGCAGTGCATCACAGGAGGAGGAAGCCACATCATCTGCTAAGAATGGGGCAGGAGGAAGTGTCTTTGGCATCATCTTCCAGGTCACTCATTCTGTCTTCAGGGGCATCAATTTTCTGTTGAGTCCATCGGATGAGGTTTTCATTTCAATGATTAGGCTTGTGTACGTGCTGCTTTTCAAATCTCCCTGGACTTCTAACTCTTCTCTTTTGTATCTCTTTCTTTCTACCCTTAGGTTGTTGTGTCAGAGAGACTATTAGAGATCTGAGGAGTCAGTAGCTTTACATCACAATAATGCAACCATCTATGAGAACTGCTCTGTGATCTGCTGAGAATTCTAAGCTGGTCAGTCTGTGCTTGCAGAGTTCACCCGATTAGGCCCGAGAGGAGAACAGTGGTTCTCATTTTACCCTCCTCTGTTTTTCGCGTGATGACCCAAGGCCTGGGAGATACTGAGCCAGACTTGCCTCCGACTCCTTCCTTCCACATACACCACACTCCACACACCACACACCACACACCACGGGGAATCTCAGAGAGCAGGAGTGGGAGGGAGTGCAGCAAAGCCGAGAAAGTGCTCAGGCTCTGGAGCCCAACTTCATGAGTCACATTTCCCTCCTGTTCTTGTCTGAAAATGGGGGCAACACTGGCACCGACATCCTAGGGCTGCTGTGAGGAGGGGGTGGATGCTCCCAGCCATTGCTGACAATTATGTGATTGGGGATCTTTGAGGATTCCACCCTGGAACGCTGACAGGTCCAGCCTTACTCTTTGACCTGCCCACTGACTCTACTCTCCATGATGGTGGCCAGTGCTGTCATCATGAGGCTGTGGGCCCCACTTCAGCTTTACCTCCGAAAGTCCTGTGGCAGAATCCTGGGGTGACGTGTCCCCTTTAGGGAAGGTAGGTTGTCTCTGCCAGGATCGCAGCAGTATGACCACACTAAGAAGGCAAGGTGATCTATCAGCCAGGGCTCACAGAGACCTGAGCCTTTTCGCCACACCTGTGGGCAAGCAGGCCGTGCTAGAGGGTGCTCAGGGCACCTGCTGGGAAGCAGGTAGATTCCTTCTCACCTGCTCATGCAGACCCAGGCTGACATGGACCTGCTATCTCTGAGCTCCCTGTGCTGAGGCAGGGCTCACCCCATCTTTCCTTTATCCCGGAAGTAACCCTGCAAAAACACTGGATTGAGCTGACGGGTTCCGTCCGGCACACTCACCTGAAGGCACAAGCCCTCCTGTCCCAGAGGCCATCAAGACCAAGCGCAGCAAGCTGCTCCTGCACGGCCCCAGCGTCAGGTCCTGCTTAGGCCTGTTTTTTGGTTGCTTTTATTTTTTTCTCTGTATTTAGAGATGAGGTCTCACCTTGTTGCCCAGGCTGGTCTCCAGTGATCCTCCTGCCTCAGCCTCCAAAAATTCTGGATTACAGGTGTGATCCACGAAGTCCCGACCCCTCTGTGTTTTCATTTGCCCTTTGTTTCCACCCAGGGACCGCCCTCACTCACCTGTGACCCAGGTATGCTTGAAATGACACAACTACAAGTTGTATCATTGCTCCTTTCCTTGCCTTCTCCCAGACTCCACTACGGATGCATGGAGGACAGGCGATGGGGTCTGACAGGTGTGATGCTCATCCCAGCCTAGTTAGCACTGGCTCATGTAACCTAGACCACAGGCCATAGCTGGACAGGGCTGGCGGGGTGACCTGCCCAGCTTGGGTCAATCAGGAATTTGTAACGGGCACTCAGAAATCCCAGCTGGGTGAGGTGGCTCATGCCTGTAATCCCAAGACTTTGGGAGGCCAAGGTGGGCAGATAATAAGGTCAGGAGTTGGAGACCAGCCTGGCCAACATGGTGAAACACCATCTCTACTAAAAATACAAAAAATTAGCCGGGCATGGTGGAACGTGCCTGTAATCTCAGCTACCCGGGGGGCTGAGGCAGGAGAATCTGGCTTGAACCTGGGAGGTGGAGGTTTGAGTGAGCCAAGATCACACCACTGCACTCCAGCCTGGGACCACAGAGCAAGACTCTTCTGTCTCAGAAAAAAAGAAAAACAAAAAAGAAATTCCACCTACAGTCTCCTCACTCTCTAGTGGGTGTTAAAATGAACTTTCTGCAGCCAGTTTGGGCAGAGGGAGGATACTGCCTAATCCTGGGTGCCCCCTAGAAGGTTGTGCAGGCTGTTCTCTGCACAAGGACACCTTCCTGGGGAGCGAGAGGGCTGAAATCCCTCCCGTGTCCTCGCCTCCAGCCGAGTACCTGCCCCGAGAGCAGAGTGCCTCTTGCTGATCCGCACATAAGCCTGCAGGGGTGGGTGGGGGCCCTGGAGCCCAGACAGGCACCAAAGAATCTTGCAGCCCTACAACGTGAGGACAGGGGAACTGTCGGAGTTCCACCTGTTGGCTCCTCTCCCTCCTGACCTTCCCACGGGAATCCTTCCAATACATGAACCGTTGGCTCAAAGAAATTGAAGTGGGTTTCTCCATTGCTACCTTCGCCATCTAGGACTCCGTTGTCTTTTTTTTTTTTTTTTCCTGAGATGGAGTTTCACTCTTGTTGCCCAGGCTGGAGTGCAATGCCACGATCTCGGCCCACCGCAACCTCTGCCTCCCGGGTTCAAGCCATTCTCCTGCCTCAGCCTCCCGAGTAGCTGGGATCACAGGCATGTGCCACCATGCCTCGCTGATTTTGTATTTTTAGTAGAGACAGGGTTTCTCCATGTGGGTCAGGCTGGTCTCAAACTCCTGACCTCAGGTGATCTGCCCACCTCAGCTTCCCAATGTGCTGGAATTACAGGTGTGAGCCACCACGCCCGGCTTTTTTTTTTTTTTTTAAATTGAGACAGGGTCTTGCTCCATTGCCCAGACTGGAATGCAGTGGCACGATCAACACTCACTGCAGCCTCGAACTCCTGGGCTCCAGAGATGTTCCTACCTCAGCCTCCCAATCAGCTGGGACTACAGGCACACGCCACCATGCCTGGATAACTTTTTTTTCTTTTGTAGAGATGGGGCCTTGTTAGGTTACCCAGAATGGTCTTGAACTGCTGGAGCCAAGTGATCCTCTTGCCCTAACCCTAACCCAAAGTGCTGGGATTACAGGCAGGAGCCAACGTGCCTGGCCAGACTCCATGGTCTCTTACCCGGACCAGGGCGATGGCCCCACCCAGGCCCTCAGAACTGTGGGATGAGCTGTTTGCTTATGGCTCACCCACGAGAAAGAAACTCCCGGAAGGAAGGGACCACGTCTGGAGCGCTCCAGCTCCAGGCCCCAGACTGCAGGTATCCCTTGCCAACAGAGCTGAGGCCAGCAGGGGAAACCATTCCTGCTGCCTGGACTAAGAATGAGATCCTCTTGAAAAAAAACAGTGCTGAGAAGTGGGCTCTTCCCATCATGCCACCAGAGTCCCAGGAAGCCAGGGATGTAGGTGTCTAATGGTCCCGGACATGATGATGGGAAACTTCACGTGGAGAAGAAAATGCCCAAGAATGACTGAAACTGTCTGCAAGGTCCTGCTAAGGGAGCTGGCAGGTGCACCAGGTATGGGGAGATGCAAAGCAAGGAGCCCACTGCATTGTTCCCTGGAAGGACGAGTGCACAGGAGACCACAGATGCCTGCGCATTGAGCGGGAGTATGGCAGTGCCATCATGGGGGAAAGGCTGTGTGTGACAAATGGTATGGAGGAGACTGACTGTCCCTTAGAAAATGGGAAAGGAGCCAGGCGCGGTGGCTCACGCCTGTCATCCCAGCACTTTGGGAGGTCGAGGCGGCGGGGATCACTTGAGGTCAGGAGTTGAAGACCAGCCTGCCCAACATGGTGAAACCCCGTCTCTACTAAAAACACAAAAACTAGCTGGGCGTGGTGGCTCACGCCTGTAATCCCAGCTACTCGGTAGGCTGAGGTGGGAGAATTGCTTAAACCCAGGAGGTGAATGTTGCAGTGAGCCGAGATTGTGCCACTACACTCCAGCCTGGGCGACAGAGTGAGACTCTTTCTTAAAAAAGAAGAAAAAAATAAAATAAAACAACAAACGTAACGAAACGAAGCATCCATGCTCTTGAACCCAGCGATCCCACCCCTTGATACCTCAGCAAGAGCAATTCTCCCTGCTCGCTACGGCCACATTCCGTGCCATGGCCTTCGTGGCATGGTTTGTGGCACACAAGGAGCTGAAGCCCTCAAGTGATCCTCCCACCTCAGCCTCTGGAGTAACTAGGACTACAGGCATGTGCCACCACACCAGCTAATTTTATTTTTTTTGTAGAGACGAGGTCTCGCCCTGTTGCCCAGGCTGGTCTCCTATTCCTGGCTTCAAGCGATCTGCCTGTCTCGGCCTCCCAAAGTGCTTGGACGACAGGCGTGAGCCATCGCCCTGCACCTGTGGATTTTTTGTGTGTATGGTTTTGCCCACCATAACTGTCCCTGTGCTGCATTCCTATTCTGCTGACTGCTTCCGTCATTCAACAGGGTTTCTTAGCTCTTTGTCTGTGGCCCTGGAGACATACAGTTGACTCCTGTGCTCCTGCAGAGGATTTCAGAACTTGGATGCAACACATTTGATCATTCCCACCCTGAGTGATGCAACCCCAGGACTTCAGCTCCTTGTGTGCCACAAACCATGCCACGAAGGCCATGGCACGGAATGTGGCCGTAGCGAGCAGGGAGAATTGCTCTTGCTGAGTTATCAAGGGGTGGGATCGCTGGGTTCAAGAGCATTGATGCTTCGTTTTGTTATGTTTGTTGTTTTATTTTATTTTTTTCTTCTTTTTTAAGAAACAGTCTCACTCTGTCACCCAGGCTGGAGTGCAGTGGCACAATCTCGGCTCACTGCAACATTCACCTCCTGGGTTTAAGCAATTCTTCCACCTCAGCCTACCGAGTAGCTGGGACTGAAGGCGCGTGCCACCATGCCCGACTAATTTTTGTATTAATTATCAATTGAGGTGGGACATCAAGGCTGCTCTGAGCTATGATCACACCACTGCACTCCAGCCTGGGTGACAAAGCGAGGCCCTGTCTCAAAAAACTAAAATACAATTGAACAAACACATTCCAAATGACACCACATTTTAAATGACCCCTTTGGGAGGGAGGGGAACAGGACTAAGAAACAGGGAAGAAGAAAAAAGAGAAAAGCTACAGTTCTCCCATCTAATTTTCAGACACCTAAAAAGCTGTTAGCCCAAAAGGTGCTGGTGAGGCTGTGGGTAAACACTGAGGGTACAATGTGAGGGATGGACAGTATCAAAGGTAGGGTCTTTTGGGGAGGCAATTCCCTAGTGTCTCTTACAATTTTAAATGCAGGCCACACAAGGTGGGACACATCTGTAAAACCAGCACTTTGAGAGGCCAAGGAGGGAGGACTGGAGCCCAGGGGTTCAAGACCAGCCTGGGCAACACAGTGAGACCCTGTCTGTACAAAAAGTTTTCTAAAAAAGCCAGGGATGCTGGCACACACTTGTGGTCCCAGCAGCTCAGGAGGCTGAAATAGGAAGGTCACTTGAGCCCAGGAGGTTGAGGCGGTGGTGAGCTGTGATCGAGCCACTCCACTCCAGCCTGAGCGACAGAGATCCTGTCTAAAAAAAAAAAAAAAAAATTTAATGTACATATATCTCGACCCAGCAATTCCAGTTACAGGTAATTATCCTAGAGACAGATGGATGCACGTTCAAGGCTGTGTTCATAGTAAATGCAAGGTAGAAATAATAATGCTTTAAAAGTACATCAAATGGAGGCCTGGTGCAGTGGCGTATGCCTGTAATCCCAGCTACTCGGGAGGCTGAGGCAGGAGAATCACTTGAGCCCAGGAGGTGGAGGTTGCGGTGAGCTGAGATCGCGCCATTGCACTCCAGCCTGGGCAACAAGAGTGAAACTCTGTCTCAAAAAAAAAAAAAAAAAAAAAAAGTTTAAAGTACATCAGGCCAGGTGCGGTGGCTCATGCCTGTAATCCCAGCACTTTGGGAGGCCGAGGCGGGTGCATCACTGAGGTCAGGAATTTGAGACCAGCCTGACCAACCCAGGTGAGAGGTGAGAGGATCCCTTCAGCCTGGGAGGCAAAGGTTGCAATGAGCCGAGATGGTGCCATTGCACTCAGCCTGGGCGACAGAGTGAGATTCTATCTATCTCAAAAACAAAAAAGTTGAAATTATAAAAAAGCTAAAAACAAAAAACAAAAAACAGAAAATCACTACAAAATGTGTAGCATAACGGTTTTTTTTTTTTTTTTTTTTCAGACGGAGTCTCACTGTGTCACCCAGGCTGGAGTGCAGTGGTGTGATCTCGGCTTGCTGCAACCTCCACCTCCCGGGTTCAAGCGAGTCTTCTGCCTCAGCCTCCCGAATAGCTGGCACACGCCACCACGCCCAGCTAATTTTTGTATTCTTAGTAGAAATGAGGTTTCACCATATTAGCCAGTCTGGTCTCGAACTCCTGACCTCGTGATCCACCCGCCTCAGCCTCCCAAAGTGCTGGGATTACAGGCGTGAGCCACCGCGCCAGGCCGCATAATGGGTCTTAACTTGGTTAATTAACGTGAGTGATTGCACAGAAAAATAGTATAAATAACTTTATACTTTTTTATACATGGGATAACTTGCTTCAAGTTGTTTCAAAAACCTTTTTTTTTTTTTTTTTTTTTTTTTTTTTTGAGACAGAATCTTGCTCTATCACCCAGGCTGGAGTGCCGTGGTGCGATCTCGGCTCAGTGCAACCTCTGCCCCCTGGGTTCAAGCGATTCTCTTGCCTCGGCCTCCTGAGTAGTTGGGATTATAGGCGAGGGCGGCACCACGCCCGGCTAATTTTGTATTTTTATTAGAGACGGAGTTTCACTATGTTGGTCAGGCTGGTCTCAAACTCCTGACCTCAAACGATCCCCCCGCCTCGGCCTCCCATAGTGCTGGGATCACAGGCGTGAGCCACCGCGCCCGGCCTCAAACACCTCTCAATGATTCGCTTGAGTATGTGTAAAGTGATGCACAGGCCACCCTGAAGACTTTGGTGGTTTCTACTGAAACTACACATCAAGCTGGGCGCGGCGGCCAGTGCCCGGTGCCCAGAATCCCCGCAAATCCCAGCACTTTGTGAGGCTGGGGTGGATCACCTGAGCCCAGGAATCCCAGACCAACCTGGGCGAAAAAGCGAGACCCCATCTCTACAAAAAAGTAAAAAATTAGCCGGACATGGTGGTGGCGTGCGCCTGTAGTCCCAGCTACATGGAAGGCTGAGGCTGGAGGTTGAAGCCCTCGCTGGGGTGGAGAGGTCAAGTCTGTAGTGAGCCCTCATCGCGCCACTGCACTCCAGACTGCGTGCAGAGTGAGACCCTGACTCAAAAAGAAAGAAAAGGAAAGAAAGGAAGAAAGGAAGAAAGAAAGAGAATTACAAATAAAGCTACACATCCACTTCTACACTTCTGCGTGGACTCGAGCGTTCAAGATGGGCGTGGCAACCCGATGACAGGAAACCCTACACGTGCGTGCTCCCAGCAGGCTCCTCCGTGAGGGCCACCAGCCACGGGAAACCACGACCTTGTCCCTCACCAGCAAAAGCTCAGCCTGCGGCTCCGCGAGCGTGGACCGTTCCGTGGCCATGAGCGGGAAGAACCACGGGCCCCCGCCAAGGGCTGGGATGGATCTCGCGGGCGGGAGGCGGAGGGTACTCGGCCCACCCCAGCGGAAGACACCGCGTGGGTCCGCTGAGATAACGCTCCGCGGTGATAGACTCCACGACTCCCGGAGCAGAGCCCTGGCTGCGCTGCACCGCGGGAGGGAGGGGCTGCGTCTACTGCGGGGCCACGAGAGAGGGAGGGAGGGGCCGGGGCCGGGGCCGGGGCCGGGGCGGGACAGGAACCCGCGCAAGCGCGGAAATGCCCACGGCCGCGCCCTCCGCGGCTACACCCGGGCCGCCCTCGGAGGGCACGGACGTCGCGCCGCGCTCCCGGGGCGCTTCACTTGCGCCCACGGCCGACGCCCCGGCAGCGGCGGGCAGGTGCCACGACCTCTGGACGTTTCTCGCCCCTTCTCGGGAACGGAACGCTTAGAGAAGCGCAGGTCCACACCCAAAACACAAGGCGGCACTGTTGCGTGTGCACCGGCGACTCTGCGGCCAGGGCCCTGGGTCTCGCCCCGGGAACGCCTAGGAGCCTGAGAGCGCCGCGCCACACCCGGCAGGGCCGCAGCGGCGCGCACGCGACGGGGTGTCGTCCACTGGGCAGCAGGAACGTCAGTCAAGGGCGAGGGGCGGGAATTCCGTGCAATCTGAGCATGGTCATTGGCGAGGACAGGCGAAGAGGAGGACGGATAGGCGGGGAGGGGCGGGGCTTCCTGTGGGCGCCTGGCGCTTACGAGGAGCGACCGAAGCGGAGGCGGGGAGCGAGGCAGCTGTGGGCCCCGGCGGGCGGAGACTAGGGCTGTCCCTCCACGCCCCGCCCCGCCCCCGCCTCGGCACCGCCTTCCGCGCCCGCGAGTCCTGGGCCGGCCCTGCGGGGCGTGCGCCGAGTCCCCTTCCTTTGCGGACCGGTGGTCACTGTCCTCCCGCGGGGACGAGGCGGACAGGCGTCCCCTGAGATCAGGGCCCGAGAAGCCCCGTGAGCCGCTCTCGCCTCGGCGCCGTCGAGGGGCCGCCCCGCCCTTCCCACTCCACTGTGCTGCGAAAGTGCCTCGGGGCGCGTCTGGGGGGTCGTGGGGAAGCAGGGCCGCCCCCACCCGCCCACCCGGCAGCGTCCAGGGAGAGGTGGGCAGAGCGGGGCGGGCGGGCGGCCGTCCTGGGGGAAGTGGCGTCTGGAGGTGTCTGTGCACCATTCCGCGGTGGCGCGCGGTGGGGTAACAAAGTCTTCCCCGTCCCTTGACAGCGGTGGCCGCCGGGGAGGGAATCCTGCTCTGCTGCGGGCGGTCGTGGGCTGGGGCGCTTCCTGGCCTGTCTCCTGGGGGAGGTAGGAAAGGCGAGCCCCGCAGAGAAGGCGGTGGCTTCCCTCGACGTGGGTGCCAACAGGAGCCATCCCTCCAGCCGGTCTTCCCGCGGGAGGGTGCCTGGGAACACCCGCAGGGTTGGTTCCAGCACCCATGGGACCGCTGGGTCCAGCCCAGTGTTTCCGGGGAAGCCCCGCCTTACCCGCCAACCTTCCCGCAGCGGGAGGGTTCCCAGCTCCTGGTGATGCTGCTCAGGCGGCTCCCCGCAGCGCCACCACCCACCCCCGGGAGCCGGCCGCTGGGTTTGGCCCGTCCGCCCTGGTTCCTCTTTGCTGGGCTCCGAGGCGCGGCGGGACTTCTCCGCGGCAGCTCTGGCGACCCAGCATCTCTTTGCCCTGGGATCAGACGGGCTCCCAAGGAATTGCATCCCGGTGGAGAAGACGCTTCCTTCCCTCTCCCTTCCTCTCCTCCGCCCCCTTTTGCTCTCTTGTCCTTGCACTTTGCCTTGTCCGTGTGTCCGGCTCTGTGTGTGTGTGTGACTGACGCGAGCCCTTAGTCACCTCTTGCTACTATTTTCTCCCCTTGTTATCACTTGTCTCTTGACTGTGTGGTTTGCGGGTTGTGCTTGGTCACAGAGGGGATTTTAGTTTTCGTGTCATCAGAATCTCCAGGCTTTCCTGATGGCTTCTGGGGGTTCTTGTCGGTTTGTTTCCTTCTGGCTCACGCCGTGTCTTGCCCCCTGGACGCTGGGCACCAGTTCCGACTACTGGGTAACAGACGACTTCACGTTTCGGTCCTTCCCCACCTAGCACTCGTCTCACCCCCCCCAGGGTTCTGAGGGACAGGCTCTGGGAGGGCTCTCGGGGAGCCAGGACTGTGGCTCAGGGTCCCTCTCAGGCTGCGGTCAGGTGTCCACTGGGGCCCAGCCATCCTATCTGACTGGGTGGGGAGCCCTCGTGATGACTCTCCCTCTGGAGGCTGTGGCAGGAGGCCTCAGTTCCTCCCCACCGGGCCTCCTCCCCGGGGCTGCTCGGCTTCCCCCGGACCTGCAATCCAATCGAACCAGCAGGAGAGGGCGCCCCAGACCCGGCCACAGTCTCTTCATGGCCTGGTCTCCTAAGTGACTCGCCTCGCCTCCGCTGTGGTTTTTATTGGTCTCACAGGTCCACCCTGGAACGTGCTGGAGAGGGCGCCACGCTCAGGGTGGAGGCTGTTCCTGAGTGCTGCGAGTCAGAAGCACCCTTGCACGTGTAGACCTGCGTCCGCTGCTGGAGATCCCGAGCGGGCCGCCTCAGGAACATGTCCTTGGTGTCAGCGGGAGCAGCAGGCCACCTCCTGGGGCTGACACTGGCCGGGGCCTGCATTTCTGAGGGCGGGGCGTGCTTTGACATCCTGAAAGGGTTGCAAAACCCATCACAGAGAACCCCAAGAAGGGAGACTCTGCCACCGAGACCCCGTGTGCCCCGCAGGGTCTGCGCCGTGTGCTCTCTGGCTCTTCATGGAAGCCTTTCCCAGCCCTGGTCGGGGAGCCCCGGTCCAACATCCCCAGGAGCCGGCGGGAAGCCCGTTCTGGTCTCCGCAGCCCCTTCTGCATGGCATGAGTGCCCCACGCCAGGCCTGGGTGGCAGGATGTGCCCCCCCACCTCCAATGCCCCCCTCCCAGGGTCTCATTCCTGCCCCTGTCCCCTCTCTGCCCCAGGTGGGGTGACCTCTCTCTGCAGACAGGGGAGGCCTCTCCTCCCCGCATGCAGCCCTGAAGGGGAGGGGCCGGGGCAGGGAGGGGGTGTGCCGCGTCTTCATGGTAAAGGCAGAGCAGCTCCTTTTTTCCGTGATGTGTCAGGTTGCCGGATACTGGGCTCCGGTCCCTGGCCTGGAGGGTGGGATGTGGAGGGCCAGGTGGGTCCTGGAAGGAGCTTTCCACTGGGGCCCCAGGAGGACCTTGGCGTCTCGTTTCCCTGGAGACGTGCCCCATCCTTCCCACTGGGACTGGCAAGTGACTTGCTGATGACGCTCTCCGTGGCTCTGAATTTGTCACAGAGTTTCCGTGGGCGGTGAGTGCTTTTCCTGTTGGCCCGCGCCGCCTCTGGGCAATGCGGGGGCCCTTGGTGACAGCTCCTGGCCCCTTCCAAAGCCGCCTGGCCCTTCTTGAACCCGACGAGAGCAGGTTGCCGGGCCTTCCCTGAGGAATGTGTTCCTGGCAGGTGGGGACAGCCCCTCCCCCAGGGTGTCGGGTACAGGGTCCTGGGGTGCTTCAGGACACGGTCAGGCCCACCGACCCCCCACACTCCTGGGCCACCTGCCTGCTGGCTGTCCTCTGTGACCCTCTCTCCCCTGAGCCGAGGTGCCGGCCCGGTCCCGCGGGAAGAACAGTGAGGAGGGCCGGCTCTCCCTGCTATGGGGGCCTCGGGGACCTGGACGGGGACTGTGTCCTCCCTCCCCGGGCTGCCCGGCGCCCTCGCTCAGGGAGTGCTCTCCTAGCGGCCTGTTCGGCAGATGGGCACAGTCACGACAGCAGCCAGACCCTGTCCCGGCCCATGCACCCACCTGGACGGATCGGTGCCCTCCTGGACTTACTGGCTCCATTGAGGGTCCCAAAGGAGCTGCCCCAGAGCACCCTAGGGGGTCTCCGGACCCCTCGGCCCGCAGCAGCTACCAGCAGCCCAGGCAGGACCCAGGGGCTTCCGGGCACAGAGGCGCCGCTCCCTGGCTCGTGAGCCCAGGGCCTCTCCAGCCGTCCCCTGTTGGGGACCTCCACTCCTGCTCTGGATCAAGGTCCTGCCCCCAGGGAGAGCTGGTGCCTTCGGGGGAGCGGGCCCTGGTTGCAGTTGGAGAGTGGGTCCAGGGATGGTGTTCTTCTTGGCTGCCGCCCTGCCTCCTGGGGGCCTCCCCAGACCACCGGCTGCTGTCAGCTGGGGCTGAGGGGTCCTGTGGCCTAGGGGGCATCCCGGTTTGGGAGTGCCCTGCCCTGGACACTGTGTCCAGGAAGGATACATGCTCACCCTTTGTTGGGGGCCACGCACAGGGTGAGGGGGCACTCGGCCCCACCACCCCTGTCTCTGGGAGCCCTGGCTGGGTACGGCCCCTCTTCCGAGAGATACTGCCCGGGACTGGTGCCGCCTGCCTCGGGCCTGCCCCCCACGCAGCTGGGGACCCTGGCGGGGCACCTCCTGCCAGCCACCTGCTGCTGTCCTAGCCTCAGCCAGGCCCTGCAAGCTGTCCATGTGCCTGGGACACCCGGTCCCTCTGCGAATGTTTGCAAACACCCCTGCCCCCACAGGCATGTCTGGGGGCCTCTCTGGGCCTTTGTGTGCTGAGTTGGGCGTGGGTGGTGGCGGGGGTCTTTCCATAGTCACCTACTTCCTGTCCTCCTCGGCCCAGGTCCAGCGGTGCCCTGTCTGCTCGGTTTCCAGCCTGAGCCCTTTCCTGAGCTAGCCCGGTCCCCTAAGCTTCTGCAGCAGGTTCCCAGGTCCACCCCGAGGGACTCCTGGCCAGTGTTCCCAACAGTGTCTGAGTGCTGGCCTCAGTCCCTGGCCATAGATTTTGGGGAACCCCGCTCTGAGGGGCTGTTGCTTCCCTTTCCTCTCCAGGTCCCCTCCCAGTTTCCTCGGAGAGCGGGGATGGGGCTCTTGGGAGGCAGAAGGGAGGGTTGGGGTGCAGAGGTGTGGCTTGGGGGAGGGAAGGTCAACTGCGCTACCGCCCCTCCCTGCCCTCCCTGGACTCAGTCCAGACACAACCTGCGGGTTGGAGGCCTGCACACCCTTTATCTCCTCCTAGTAGCTTGGCGGGTCCTCCTGGGTCTTCCTCAGTGTGTCTGGGTCCCCAGGCCATAGGCCCCAGCAGGGTGGGGGCCCGTGCTCTGCTCTTGTTTTTGCTCCTACTTGCCCGCCCTTCCCGGGGAGGCCCCTGGCCAGGACCATGCCAGTCTCTTTCCCTGCTGCCTGCCTGCCTGCCCGGGTGGCCTCCAGCTCACCACCCTGTGAGGCCTGTGGCCTCCCGCCAGGGCTGTCCTCAGGGGCCTGGATCCCCCTAGTTTATCTTCTGCCCTTGCCGCCCCACATGTGTCCCTGCAGCCTGGGGACGATCGGCAGGTTTGGGGGACCGGTGCCCTTGGTTCACCTAGCCCAGCCCTAGGGCGGTTCCCCCGGTGGCCCTGCCAGGCATGGGGCTCGAGAGAGGATGTGATGGAGCAGGCACAGGGAGGGGGCGGGAGACTCTGGGTGACTCGGGACAGGAGGGAGTGCCCCAGAGGTTCAGAATCCTGGGCACACAGTGGGCTGAGCGGACAAGTTGCAGCCTCAGGAGGACCTCCCGTCCTCCTCACTGGCACTGCATCTTTCTGGGCCTACCTCTGCTGCCTCACACCCCTGTTCAGCTGGTGGCTTCTAGAGGCTTCCAGAGTGTGCTTGACCCCTTTGCCTCTATGCCGTTGGGCCCAGGGGGAGCAGTAGAGTGGCTGGGGCTGGGGGTGGGACTTCCCCTTTCTGTGTCTTGCTTGCCCCGTGTCTCCCAGTGAGTGGCCGCCCTGAGCCTGGGGCCAGCAGCCCAGCCCCAGTGAGAAATAAAAGTAGCCATCCTGCCTGAACTGCCGCTGCCTTTTCTACTTTGCCCTCTCAACAGGGGTCAAGGAGGGTGCGCATGGTGTTGAGGTCTCAGAAGGCCTGGGTTTGACGTGTGCCATGGCTGCAGGCTAAGGCCTGGTCGTGTCAGACGCTGTGGAGCTGAGGGAGGATGTAGCGAGAAAGCTGAGCGTTGCCCCCAAGAGCCTTGCTTCCTGGCCCTTGTCTGCAGATGTCTGAGGTGGTGGTGTCCTTGTCGGGTTTGATCGAGGGCCGAAGCCCTTGGCCCAGGGAGCAGGCAGCTTTGTGTGCTGCAGTTGGGATGTCCCAATAGCATGCAGGCAGCACCAGGAGCCAGGACGACTTGGGATGTTGTGTGTTTGGGGGCAAGCTTTACAGTGGGAGACACATAGGTTGGTGTGGGAATCCACGGCAGGGGTACCAATGAGGGGGATATTCAGCAGGGGGCCCAGGGTACCTGGGATTGGCACCTTGAATGCATCCACCTCCTGCCACCTGTTAACCAAAGGTCCCTGAGACCCAGAGCCTGGGGGAGGGGGCCTCATCCCAGTCCCTTGTTCGGGGGAATGGTGGCATGGTGGCATGTTCAAGTTACCTGGCAGATGGCCAGTGCCTTCTGTGATTTTTTTTTTTTTTTTTTTTTTTTTTTTTGAGACGGAGTCTCGCTCTGTCGCCCAGGCTGGAGTGCAATGGCGCGATCTCGGCTCACTGCAAGCTCTGCCTCCTGGGTTCGCGCCATTCTCCTGCCTCAGCCTCCCGAGTAGCCGGGACTACAGGCGCCTGCCACCACACCTGGCTAATTTTTTGTAGTTTTTAGTAGAGACGGGATTTCACTGTGTTAGCCAGGATGGTCTTGATCTCCTAACCTTGTGATCCGCCTGCTTCGGCCTCCCAAAGTGCTGGGATTACAGGCATGAGCCACTGCACCTGGCCGGGCCTGCTGTGATTTTGAGGGCTGCTTAGAGGGCCCTTGATTATCTGGCCACCTCCACCAGGGAGCCTTCCTGACACCACCCTACCCAGTAATGGGCTCTCCTGCCCAGCTCTTTGCCTCCTTGCTGCCTGGGCTCCATTCCAGGTTGCTACATGTTCCTCTCCTTACGTTGGCTTGAACTCAGGGAGGCAGAGGAAGCAAATATAGATGGCGCCTTCTGGAGTGAGGGTGGGGTGAAGCAGGAGCCCCGGAGGGAGGTAACCTGTGCTCAGCCCACACTTTGATCTGCTCATTGGCACCCCTGTCAGGTTGGCCTTGACTGGTCCCCCAACCCCAACAAAGCTACAGCCACCCAAAGGAGAATGGAAGCAAAACTTTATTCCTCTTGGCTGGAGAAGAGAACTAGTGGGTGGTCGTGTACAGGACCCCCATCCGTCACCCCTCCCAGAACCAAAGAAGACAAGCAGCGCCACCAAATGGCTCCCTCTGCCCAAGTGAAAGCCGAGAGGTCAGCGGCTGGCTGGGGAGGCAGGTGAGCGCAGCACGGCACAGGGCAGGGGCGGCTGCAGTGACAGGCGGGCGGCCAGGGCGGCCCAGGGGCCAGGGTTGAGGGGAGGAGGGCGGGGCTGCTTGGGTAGTGGGGCAGGCTTGGGGGCTGCTGGCTGGCACGGGCCCCAGACTCAGGGTACCACAACGCGGTAGGGGCTGCCGGGGATGTGCTCATCGCCCCATTTGACCACCAGTGTGTACTCCCCCTTGTCCTTGAGCAGGTAGGACACGCTGTAGAGCCGGCTGCCCACGTGCTTCACCAGGATCTCCTCGCAGGGGGTCCTTGGGCCATGAACCCCCACCAGCAGCATGTTGTTGCCTGAGGCAAGAGGGGTCCTCAGTCACAGGTCCCAGCCCCCTTCCTCCCGCTGGTGTCCTGCTCTCCTCTCCTGTCCCTAAGCCAGTTCTGGGGTGACAGTTTCTCTCTTCCTAAAGAGCTGCCACCACCTCCCCAACCCAGGCCGGCTTAGCAGATTCCAGCTCCTCCCTGGCCTTTGTTTGAGGGGTCCAGGAGATGGCAGGGAGGCGGCTCTAGAAGTGAAAGCCACGCCCCAAAGGCGGTCCCTGCTCTCCCAGACACTGGCCATCCTGTGATTTCTGGCCTCATTTTGGTGGGAAGGTGGGCCGGGGGCCCATGTTGCCCACCTGCTTTGCTGCAGTCTACTGTGAAGCTGCTCTTCTGGCCTATGTAGGCCTTGCTCAGCCCCAGGCCCTTGGCCACCACCTTGCTGGCGTCAGCAGGCCCAGGACCCGGGGCCCCATGCTGGGGGGCACAGGTGGCCTTGGTCAGAGAGTCTACAAACACCGATGATGTCTCGTGGAGGCTGTGGTTGCTGACGAGACGGGGACCTGCAAGGCAGGGTGGGTGGGGCTGAGAGGTGGCTGTGGTGCCAGGCATTGGGCAGGTGCCAATAGCTTGGCCCCAGGCTCACCTGTGACTTTGGCCTTGAAGGGGCTGCCCCCAATGTGGTAGGGGCCGCCGTACTTGATGGAGATGAGGTAGCTGCCAGGTGCCATGGGGGTATAGGTGACGCGGTAGCCCTCAGGGCACTCCTGGCAATCCATCTTCACCTTGGAGGGGCCGTCAATGGTCACTGACAGGGCACCAGCTCCCGCATTGCTCGTGTTCACGATGAACTCAGCTGGGTTCCCTGGGAGCACAGGAGGTCAGGCGGAGCCAGACTGGCCTGCCTCCCTGTCTTCGGCCACCCAGCGCAGGCTTGTCACCTCCAGGTGCCTCCTGTTGTCACCAAGAGCTTGGAGGCAAGGGCCTAGCAGCTGTGTGCACACCTGCAGCCGCACCCACAGACTTACCTGTGACACCGCCTTCCAGACCTGCTCCGTAAGCAGACACCAAGCCTGGGTCCCCTCCATGCCCAGGCTCCCCAACTCGGATCTTGAAGGGGCTTCCAGGGATGTGGGTGCCGT
Organism: Pongo pygmaeus; assembly: GCF_028885625.2. Classification (NCBI taxonomy): domain Eukaryota; kingdom Metazoa; phylum Chordata; class Mammalia; order Primates; family Hominidae; genus Pongo; species Pongo pygmaeus. Next base: position 159,241,513 of record NC_072396.2, read on the forward strand.
TGAACTTGACGTCAATCAGGTAAACGCCATTCTCCCGAGGGATGAAGCGCACAGCATACTTATCTGAGGAGCAGGGAGCCATGCTGTGGGCCTGGGGCCCCTCCTCAAACCAGCAGATGGTGTGTCTGTGAGGAACAGCCTCGACCCTGCCCATCCCCATTTTGCCAGTCCATCAGTGTGAGCCCAGCCATGCTGGGCACCTGCACCCCGCAGCAGACCTCCTGAGGGCCGAAGCTTTAGACACTCAAGCTGCCCACTGTCAGGGTGCACTGGGACGGAAATGTTTTACAAGCCAAACCCAGGCCTCGCTGCCTCCTAAGAAAGGTTACCGTGAACACCATATCCCCTGCATGTTAACGGGCTCAGAGACAGGCAGGAACTTGCTTCAGGTCATGCAGCTGGGAAGGGCAGGACTAGGCTGTGAAATGAAGCCCACTGGGCTCCTCCTACACCTGTGCTCAAGTAGCATGGCCGTGGCTGAAGGGCCGGGCAGCACTGAGGCTGGACTTTGAGTCTTTCCCTGTGGAGATGGTACTGCAGGGTAGAAGGCCTTCCTAATAGCTGTGGGTGGCGAGCCACATCCCCAACGGCTTGGGTCACCAATTGGGAAAGGGTTGCCTGGCTTAGGGGGCCCAGGAGTTGGGGCCCCATCTTGGCTGCTTACAGAAGCGGTACCTTCCTTTTGTACTCTCAGCCTGCTTCCAGCCAGCAGGGCAGGGCGGCCGGGCAGGGACAGGGCCTCACCTTGGTCAATTTCTGTGACATAGCACTCCTCCAGGGCTCCTGAGGGGCTGTGCACCTTGGCATCGATCGCCCCCTTGGCCCCGTTCAGGCTGACTGCAAAAGAGGCTGGCTGGTTGACCTTTAGCCCTGACTCCTGGAAGCACAGCAGACATGGTTAGATGGCGGGGCTTGGGCCAAGGCAAGGGACGAAGGAAAGGCCCCAGGAGCAAGAGGCCCACGGGTCGCACTTACCCATCTGGCGTCCAACTTGGTTTAAAGAGGGAGAGCCACTGATTTGCAAGGGGCAGCAAGCCACAGGCGCACATCCCCGCCCCTGCCCCCACACTCTGCCGTCGCACACACCCAGGTGGCAGGAAGGGAGGGCTGCCCCACCCTGTGGGCAGCACCCAGCCTTGGCAGGCTGTCCCTCTTTAAACCACAGCCCTGGTGCTCAAGGGGCACAGGCTTCTGTTCAAAGCCTTTAGACCTGAGACACGAGAAAAACTCCACGTGGTGGGCAGGATATTTCCTGCCGACCCCAAGCGTGGGCTGCACCCGGCCAGAGCAGAGGCCTGGAACCCAGAGCTGGGCCAGGGGGGGTCACTGAACACAGGGCCAAGGCCTGCTCTCTGCGGTAGCTCTGGTCTGTCCGGGCCCAGGAGCCCCAGGTGGGCGGTTTCTCTCGGTGCCTCACCTGAAGGCTAGAAACAGTGAGGCGGCGGGCGTCACCAGACGGAGAAGCCACAGGCACCACGAAGGGGCTGTCGGGAATGTGTTCCTCGTTGAACTTGACTGAGACTTCGTAGTCACCTGGGCAGGGAAAGAGTATAAGACCGGCTCATCAGCCTTTGGGCCTCCCACCTCCCACGAACAGCCTGGGTGGCCCTGTGACCTCAAAGTGAAGGGTGAGTGCCAGGCAGGGCTATCTGTGCAACCCCCGGGTCCAATACGCACACTCAGGCCCCACCTCCTCCAACCCCAGCCGGGTTCCCAGTACCTGGCTCCTGGACCACATAAGCCACACCACAGGAGCCGTCCTTGCGGTCCTCAAAAGAGATCTCAGCCTTGCTGGGGCCCTCGACAGCAATGGCCAGGCCTCCGGCGCCAGCTTCCCGGGTCCAGATACTGAATTCGGCTGTGGGAGAACAGTGTGTCCTCACTGAAGGCTGCTTCACCAGCCTTGGGCCCCTCCAGGCATAGCCAAGGTAGACATGCCTGCCAGCTGTTTCCTCCACCCCCAACCCCACCCTGGCCAACGCAGGAGAGCGAGCGCTCGGGGTGTGAGCAGGCCTACCTGGCACTCCAGCTTCAGCTCTCTCCAGGCCAGGGCCCCCAGCTCGGACCTTGTGGGCTCCCCCTTCCCCTAGGGGCCCCACGGTGAACTGGAAGGGGCTCCCAGGCACGTGCTGGCCCTTGTACTTGACGCTGACTGTGTGTGTGCCCATCTCAGCAGGAACAAAGCGGATACAGTAGGTGTGGTTCTCCCCTTCCACGATCTCGGCCTCATGGGTCTTGCCCGATGGGCTGGTTACCTGGGCTGTCATATCCTGGATGCTAATTTCTGCAGGGTGGGGATGGGCTAGTGAGCAGCAGCCCTGGGCTCCACTCCTCCTCTTGGGGCTGCTTGAGCCCCAGGACCCCTCCCCAGGCTCCCCACAACCCCTACCAGGGATCTTCAGGCTGAGGTCACAATGACTACCAACGTTGGCCACTGAAGGAGCCCGACGCCTGCGGGTGATGCTCTCTTTCACCCGGCCCTCGCCTGTCACCTTCACAGAGAAGGGGCTGCCTGTAGGAAGAAAGCACGGCCCACGCCCCTCCAGTCACACACTGCCTGTGGGCCCTGGTGTAGTGAGGGGGGCTGCCGAGGCACTGCTGCACTCACCAGGCACGTGCTGGTCGGCAAACTTGATGTTGATGATGTAGTTGCCTGGCTCTGTGGGGCAGTAGGTGACCCTGCACGTCCCGTCCTCCAGGTCCTCTGTGTTGATGTCGACCTTGCTGGGGCCCTCAATGGACAGGCTGAGCCCACCATAGCCTAGGGGATGGATACCCCTGAGCTTCGGTGCTATGCACAGTGCTCCCACCCCAGCTGGTGGGCAGCCACTGCCTACCTGCATCTCGGGTATCAATGATAAACTCTGCAGGCTCAAAGGTGTGGCCTTCGTGAAGGCCCTGACCAGAGACCCGAACGCGACTGGCATCCCCAATTTCCGACTGGCTGATCACCACCGGGATGGGGCTGCTGGCCACGTGCTGGCCATTTTTCTTCACATGCACCAGGTGCTCCCCTGTCTCCTTGGGCACGAATGAAATCCCTGGACAGAGGGCATGGCTGTCAGTCGGGGAAGGCATGGCTCCCCACAGACTGCCTCCTTTCTGAAACCCCTGGACCCTTCAGCCGCTTACCCACGTGGCCATTACGCAGCCGCTTCAGCAAACAGGGCTCCTCCCGGCCCGAGGGCGGGACCACAGTGGCCGTCAGCAGGCTGAGATCCGTCTCTGAGATGTTGATGGGGATGTCGGCAGCAGAGCCCACCTTTAGGTGGGACATACGCATGGAGTCGTCACCTGGTGGGGACAGGCCAGCCATCACTGTGCGTCCAGCCATGGGAGACCATGCCCACCCTGCCACCCGTTTCTGTCACTGCTCCCAGTGCCACCCACCTGTGACCCGGGCAGTGAAGGGGCTGCCTGGGATGTGCTGTTCATTGTACTTGACTAGAATGCTGTAGTCACCTGGCAGCACAGGCAGGTAGGACACGCTGCATGTCCCATCCTGGTTGTCAGTGCAGCTGATTTCTGCTTTGGACGGGCCCTCGATGGCCAGGGACAGGCCCCCTGAAGAGAGCCGGGGTGAGCATGGGAACTATGCTGGGGACACTCCAGTTGGCCTGCACTGAGGAGCCCCGATGGCCAGGGCAGCAGGGCAGGGAGCCCCATTCAGGAGTATCTCCTGAGTCCAGCCCTTACCCCGGTGAGGGCATCCCGGGCACAGAGCAGGTAAAGACCAGAGCTATTGCTCACCCTCTCCTGCATCCTTGGTGTTGACGGTGAAGGTGGCAGGCTTGTTCACTACTCCATGGGTGAGGCCAGGCCCATAGGCAGTGACATGGCCACAGTTGACGTAATCCACATAGAACTGCAAGGGGCTTCCTGAGGCAGGAAGAAGGGCCTTGTGGAATGGCAGCCTCGTGTGTCCCCCAGCCCCATCTCTCTGTGAGGTGGTGGCGGTGGAGTGGGCAGAGGCAGGGCCGGCCCACCTGGGATGTGCATGTTGTCATAGCGGATATCCATCTCGTGCAGGCCAGCCTCGCTGGGTGCATACCGCACGGTCACGGTGCCGTCTTTGTTGTCAGTGATGGTGGGCTGCGCCACCTTGCCTGAGGGCATCCGAACCTCCCCTGTGGGGCAGTGGGGCTGAGGTCAGGGCAGCTCATTGGCACAATCTGGCCTCCTTGGCTCCCGAGCTCCTTCCCAGTCCCCACTCACCTGTGATCTCGCCCTTCTTGATGGTGAAGGGGATGACAAGGTCAAAGGGCCTCAGGCTGGTCATATCCAGCCCATTGACACCCACCAGGGGCCTCTCCGGGGCCTGCAGTGGAGACACAGGGCATGGGTGAGGGACAGTGGGAGGATCTGGGGTCCCTCCTCACACATGGTAAACTAGGGGCTCACAGAACACCCAGCTGGCCAGGCCGTACCCAAGTCTGCTGGCCGCCCTGGGCGTAGGTGTACTGTGGGGCCAGCTGCTGAGACCGTAGAGGGGGCTGCACCGAGGGCTGGTCCCCAGCCAGAGCCTGCAGGGCAAAGCAGAGAGCTGCTGGAGAGTCTGTTGTCACAGAGGGGCCCCAGGGGAACAGGACCTGCCAGACGCCCCTGCTGACCTACCCCCCACCCCTCCTCACCGTCACTTGGAAGGGGCTGTTGGGCACGTGCTCGCCACCAAAGCGCACACAGATGACGTATTTGCCCGGCTGGGGGGCCGTGTAGAAGATGTCGAAAGTGCCGTCCTCATTCTCCACCACGTCCACATCCACCTCCGAGCCATCAGGCGTGCACACGGTGCACGTCACTTTGCCTTTGCCTGCCGCCTTAGTGTCCACAGTGATCACCGTCTCCTCCCCAATCTGAATGGTGGGGCCGATGCCAGCACCTGGTGGGGCAGGGTGGGTCCCCAAAGGGGGGCCAGTGTGTGAGCTCGGGCTCAGGTTGTTCCCGTCCGCCTGTTGCCCACACAGGCCTCTCATTGCCACCACCAAGCACAGCCAGGCCGCCAGGCCTCCTGCCCCGCCCTGCCCCTCCAAGCTGGGATGGCGAGTGGTTTCTCAGAAGGCAGGAAGGGTTCTCCATGTGGGAGAGGCCCGACGGTAGCACCCAGGTGCCTGGGAGGAAAAGGAAGGGCCCACTCCAGCCTAAGCGTTGACAGCCACTCCCTTGCCTACTCAGCCTCGTCCAGCACCATGGCCCACACTGCTGAACGCCAGCATCTGGCTGGGCACACGGCTGCCTGCGCCCTTGTGGCCTGGCCCCGGCCCCCATTGCTGTGTGTGGACGCGGTGAGGCGGATCCTGCTGCAGCGTGGGGGGACGTGACACTTGCCTCCCCACCCCCCAGGCCTGATGGTGAAACCGGAGTTTCCTGACAACTGAGAAGGCTCGCGGTGAAAAGCAGCCCGGTGCAGACAGGAGTGGGAGCGGGGAAGCGGGAGGCAGCGGGGTTAGCACCCAAGTAGCGCAGTGCAGCAGGCTTGGCAGAGCGGGGATAGCACCCAAGGAGACAGGGAATAGGAGGCCCAAGCTACAGCCACCACTGCTGGGTTGCGAGGGCAGAGCAGCTGAGCAGGCTCCAGGGCCCCAGAGTGCCCGAGGAAAGGGGAGAGACAGTGACGTTATGATCTGGGGCTCCGCCATGGAGGCTTGGAGGGCTGTGGGCTGTGAGGCCTGGCAGTGAGAGTGCCCCCTGCAGCCTGGCCTCCTGCCAGAGAAGCAGCCAGGAGCACGAAACCTACTTGAAGGCCAAGCTCGAGGGGCCCTGCCACCAAGTCCCACTATCGGCCGAGGGCTGCTGCTGCACTAGGCTCCATGCTGGCCTGCCGCGGCCAGGCAGCTCTCCCAGGCTCCAGACCTGGCTGCCTGCTGCCCACGCTGCCCTGGGAGGCTTCACTCATGCGCACCCCATGCCATCTAGTTAGTGGCTTGGGCCCCAACCTCACAGGTACCCGACTCCCCCCACTTTCCCTGCCCGGCTCCCAGCCATCCGCAGGTCTCAGCCACTCCATCCTCAAAGTATGCCTCCTAATTTGGCTCTTACTGAAGCCCCGTGGCCATCAAGCTTGCCGGAGAGCAACTTCAGCCCCCGCTCCCCCCCACCCCCGCCGGGCTCCCTGTCTCCATTCTGCAAACAATAGCCAGGGAAACTGAGGTTACTGAGTCTTGCTCCGACCCCCAAAGACCCCAAGGCCCTGCAATCAGCACTCCCCAGCCTCCCCCGCCCTGCACACACACATCGCCTGTCACACACACATCGGATCCTACGGCCTGCTCTATAAAGCCATCTCGCTCCTGCTGCAAAACTCTAGCCACCCTCTAACCCTTTCCTTAGCCACCTCGCCCAAGTGCCAAGCCTGTAGTCTCTCATCAGCATCCCTGGGTGTCCCTGGCTGGGGCAGGTGACCCTCCATGCCTGTTGGGGAATGTCTGAATAACGTCACTGCTGGGGGATGGGGAAGGGGGAGGGAGGGAGACGGGCCACAGAACGCACTTTGGGGCTCTGAGGCTGGGCCGGGCCCCGCCATGCTGGCCGCCCAAGCAGTCGACACTGGCGCTACTGCACTACCAGCCAGCCCCACCCGCTCATGCACCTCCCCCGGCCCGGGACGCAGAGGCCCCTGGAAGGTGGGGATGGGGGTCTGTGGATCTGGCCAGGGCTGGGGCTCCCATTGAGTTGGGGAGACCCCTTGTTCCCTCAGCCCACGCAGGAGCCCTTGTGCTTCCCTGGGTGCCAAGATCCCGAGACCCCAAAGTCCCCAGTGGGGTGCCTCTCAGGATGCACCTCACCCCAAAGCTCTCAGCTGCAACCCGAGTTCTCAGATGGGGAAATAAAGGCCCAGAGAGGGGAAGAGCTGGAGCGGTCATGCTCAGCTCCGGAAGCCTCCCTGGGCCCTCGCCCTCCAGCCCACGGCCTCATCTTCTGCACCCCACCCAACTCTGTCCCTGCCTAGAGCTGCAGCTGGAACTGTCCTGGAAATCGGCCCCAAGAGGAAAGGAAGCTGCCCCTCTGGGCAGGAGGGGCATTGGGAGTGGCCCCAGCAAGCAGCTTACCTAGCCCGTGACCTCCGATTGACACTGAGGTGAGAGGGCAGAGAGCAAGGAGAAAGGTCAGGTGAGTCACTCAAGGGGGCAGCCCCCACTCCCACACGCCGCCCCAAGCAGCGAGCCCTTGCACACAGGCACAACCCAAGCCCCGTGCCGAGCGCCGCAGCGGCCAACGGCGGGCTGGCTCACCTGTGACTGTACACTTGCTGGCGTCCCCGGTGGGCACGGCACGCACGCGGTACGGGGAGAAGGGGATCTCGTCACCACCATACTTGATGAGGATGGTGTAGCGACCCGTCACGTCTGGCACGTAGGCCACTGTATACGTGCCGTCATGGTTGTCTTGGATGTGTGTCTTCTTCGGCTTGCCTTCGGGATCCTGTGTGGCAGAGGCAGGGGAGGCAGTTGGCCCAAGCCCGAGTAGCCCCGGGCCTACCTCAGGCGCTCCCAGAGTGCCCAACGCTGCTGCTACAGGGGCAGTCTCTGGGCCTCAGGCCTCTCAACTGCTATGGCCCAAAAGGGCTGCCTGCACCTGGCAGAGTCCAGAATGGAGACTAAAACGTCCCACACTCCCCACATGACAACAGGCGTGGCCAGGGAGCTTGGTACCCATCCTCAGCCCCAGGGCCTGGCCAGCACTAGGAGGAGCTCACCGGGGTGATCTCAAGCTTCTATCCTATACCTGCCCCATGAGAATATTACAGGTGGGGAAACTGAGGCACGAAAGGCTTTGGTGACATGCTCAAAGTTGGCAGCAAGTGCATGTCTGGGGAAGCCCGTGCCTGTCACCACCATCCTAAGGTAGTCACAACCTTAGCGAACCAAAGACAGGGGCCCTGTCCTTCCCTGCCCTCTTTGGTGCAGCTCCCCAGGGAGATCAGACACCGGCCACCTGCAGCCCACACTCCAGCCGCCCAGGCCCAGGCCCCCTTGCCTCCCCTGCCTGTGCCTGGAGCTCACCGTGATCTGGACAGCCAGCAGGCCCTCCCCTGCGTCCTTTGCATCGATGGTGAATTCCACGGGCAGGCTGGCAGGCACGCCAGTGGTGTTGAGCCCGGGGCCACTGGCCTTCACCTTGCTGGCATCATGAGTAGGCAGCACCTTGACCTTGAAGGGGCTGTGAGGGATGGGTGTTGTAAGCAGTCAGACAGGTTCTAAGCATCCAGCCTCGGCCACTCCCCACAGGCAGCAGACCCTGCCTCTTACCTCCGGGGTACCTCTTCATCTCCATACAGTACTGAGATGCTGTAGGGCCCTTCTCGGCTGGGCACGTAATTGACGGTCTGGGTGCCATCAGCGTTGTCTACCACGTCCACTGGCTCCACCAGGCCTGGCCCCCAGCCCCAAGGAGAGAGCCTCAGCTAGTCTCCTGGGCCTCCATTCCTACCCCACCACACTGGACGGCCAGGACCCAGCCCCAGGCCTAGACCTCGCTTTATCCTCATCCGCCCGACCCTGGGAATGGCCTTGACCCCCTCTGGCACAAAAGACACCCATCTGGGTGCCAACTGGTACCCTTGCCTGCCTGCCTTCCTGCCACATCTGCTCAGTGACCAAGTCCCATCTGCTCTACCTCCTCCAAGTCCCCCACCTGGCTGCACTGTCACCTGAGGCTCTTCCAAAAACACCTACACACTTATACCACCTCTGCACTCTGGGCCTCACTTTGGGCCTCCAGTTTCCTTTCCTGGCCCTCAAAGAGGACACTGCCCTCCCACCCCCGGCTCCAGGCATGCGAACACTCACCTTTGGGCCCTTGCACTTTGACCTGCAGTGGGGCCACACCAGCCTTGCTTGTGTCCACCTGGAAGGACTGAGGGAGGTTGGCACGAACCATGCCTGGGCTCAGGCCGGGCCCAGAGCACTTGACCTTGGACGCATCTGTCACATCATGCACAGGGACCTTGAAAGGACTGCCTGAGGGTTGGGGCAAAGGGATGGCGGCTGTATGAGACAGGGTGGGGATGAGCAGACAGTCCCAGCCCTGCCCTGGCTGCCACCTCCTCACCTGGCACTTGATGGCCACCATAGGTGACGTTGAGGCTGTAGGTGCCAGCCTCATAAGGGATGTACTCGACCGAGCAGCTGCCGTCCTTGTTATCCATGCAGGACATCTTGGCCTCGGAGGGGCCCTCTACAGCCAGGCCCAGGCCGCCCGTGCCAGCTCCCCTGGTCCAAACAGATAGCCGGTCGTTCCTGGGGTTCCCAGGCCCACCAGCCACACAGGCTCCTGGGGACTCCCTTACCTGGTCTCCACAGTGAACTTGTTGGGCTTGTTGGTGGTGCCACTTTGGATGCCTGGCCCGTGGACACGCACCCGGGAGGGGTCGCAGCCCTCAGTCACGGGCACCTGGAAGGGGCTACTGGGCACGGGGCTGCCGTCGTAGGTCACGTCCACGGAGTGCAGTCCTGGAGGAGTGCAGGCCAGGTCAGGAGGAGCCCAGGCCACCCCACCCACCCACCCCCGTCTGCCAGCCTGTGGGAGTCCCAGCACACACCCTCCTCGTAAGGCGTGTACTCCACTTTGTACATGCCGTCGCCACGGTCCTGAACGTAGGTCTCCGTCAGGTTGCCTGAGGGGTTGGCCACACGGGCCTTGACGTGCGGTCCTCCGGTCTGTGTCAGAGCCCGGGCGTCCACACTGAACTCAGTGGTGGCCTCACGGAAGACACCTGCAAAGGGACAGAGAGGAGGCTTGGGGCTCTGGGGTTCTGGTCCCTGTCCCCGCTGTCACATACCCCATGGCAGGGCAACTCACCCTGGCCCTCAATCCCAGGCCCGTAGCACTGGACACCGGAAGTGTCCACCGCAGGTTCCACCTGCAGCTTGCTGGGGAAGTTGGGCACAGGCTGGCCGCCATACTTGATGGTGACGGTGTAGGCCCCGGGGCAGAGGGGAATGTATGTAATGGTGTGCGTGCCGTCACCGTGGTCCTGGATGTACACCTCGGCCGGCAGCCCCGCCTCCGAGCAGATCTCAATGGTCAGCTCCGCGCTGCCCGCACTCGAGCAGTCCACTTGGAATTGGCCCACCTCCCCAGCGGTGGCCCGCTCCAGCCCAGGGCCTGAGCACTTGACTTTGGATGCATCAAAGCAGGGAACCACATGGGCCTTGAATGGGGAGCCAGGGATGTGGGTGTCGGCGAAGAGGATGTTGATGTTGTAGTCCCCGGGCTCGGTGGGCACATAGGACACGGAACATGTGCCATCCCCGTTGTCCAAGCACTCGAGCTGTGCCTCGCAGGGGCCCTCCACCGTCAGGCCCAGGCCACCTGTGCCGGCGCCCTTGGTGTCGATGGTGAAGCGGGCGGGGGAGCCTGCACTGCCTCCCTGCAGCCCGGGACCAAACGCCTTCACCTGAGGGAAGAAGGGGTCAGGAGCCAAGGCCACGCTATGCCCCGATCCCAGACCTCCTGCCTGACTCTCCACCTGCCTCCCCTTGCCCTGGCTTCCTGCCCTCACCAAACAGGGACACGGGCCATCCATCAGTCATAAGGACAAAAAGGAGGGCAGGGCGCGGTCACTCACGCCTGTAATCTCAGCCCTTTGGGAGGCCAAGGTGGGTGGATCACCTGAGGTCAGGAGTTTGAGAACAGCCTGGCCAACATGGTGAAACCTTGTCTCTACTAAAAATACCAAAATTAGCTGGGCATGGTGGTGGGCACCTGTAAGCCCAGCTACTTGGGAGGCTGAGGCAGGAGTATTGCTTGAAGCCAGGAGGAGGAGGGTGCCGTGAGCCAAGATCGCGCCACTGCACTCCAGCCTGGGTGACAGAGTGAGACTCTTTCTTAAAAAAAAAAAAAAAAAGAAATTCTTCAACCCTGATGACTTTTTGTGGGTTTCTATTTCCCTCCTCCCCTTTACTCTCACTTAGACAGGGTCAAGGTTGACAGTCTGTCTCAGAAAAAAAAAAAAAAAGAGGAGGATTTAGGGCAGGTCTGGAGAAGATGGGGTACCTTTGGGGCCCTCAGAGAGCACAGTAGGTTCTACCCTTAGGGCCTTCCATACCCCAATTACCTTGCTAGGCTTGGTGGGGGCCACAGCTTCCAGAGGAAAGGGGCTGCCAGGCACAGGCACGCCGTCATAGGTCACCTCCACCTCATAGGGCCCTTCCTCACGGGGCACGAAGCGCACCACACTGTTGTCAGCCCCCAGGCCTGGCTCCACCTTGCAGGGCACCGCTGCACCCGAGGGGCCCACAATCTTGGATGCCACTTTGCCTTGACCACCAGCACCCTTTGATTTGACTGTGAACTCCTGGTCTTTGCCAACGTCCACCTCTGTGGAAACGATGAAAGGAAGGAGAGAGACATGACACCCAGCTCAGCCAATCCCTGGATGTGACAAAGGCCTTTGCGACAAGGGCCCCAACTACTTACTCTCTCCCAAGCCAGACACCTTGATCTTGCTGAGGTCCAGGCTTGGAGATACTGCCACCGAGAAAGGGCTCTTAGGGATGGGATCCCCTCCATAAGTGACATTGACGCCTACTGGACCCTGGGAAGGGTGAAGAAGGGAAGGGGGCATTTAGAGACACCAGAATTGCTCCCCAACCCCCTCCTGGACCTCCATGCCTGTCCTCTCCCAGGTAAGGAATGAGAGTGGGCAGAAAGTCCCTCAGAGCTGTCCCCTAGGCTGCTGCATGAGGAGGCTGGGGACTTGGTGACTGTAGTGGAGGGCGTGGCTACCTGCTGCACAGGCGTGTACTTGACTGTGTAGGTGTTGTCATGGTGGTCGATGATGTCCACGTCTCGCACTGCATCCCCCTTGGTGAGTCCTGAGAACTGGACGTCCAGCTTGCCTTTGCCAGCGGCTTTGGCATTGACTGTGAAGTGGGTGGGCTTGCCAAGCTCGACACCTGAGGAACACACAGGGACCGTGTAGGGGCACCCTGCCCCAAGCCCTCCTAGCCTTGATGCCCCGCAACCTGCCATGGGGTACCTGTCCTCACCAGTGCGACTGAGGCCAGGGCCCTCAGCCTTCACCTTACTGGCGTCATGAGAGGGCTCCACCTTGACTCGGATGGGGCTGGTGGGCGTGGCCTGCAGGCAGTGGGAGAAGGCCTTAGAGGAGGGCAGACGTCATCCGCAGTGACATCTTAGCGGCCAGGAGCGCAGCACCCACCTGGTCAGCAAAGAGGACCATAATGGTGTAGCTGCCAGCCCCCCGGGGCGTGTACTTGACCGTGAAGGTGTCATTGTCATTGCGGATGATGTCGAAGTCGATGTCAGCTTCGGCGGGGCCTACCACTCCAGGGGCACACTTGATGCCAATGCTGACGTCCCCTGCGGCGGGGAGAGGAGCGGAGGCTGAGACCTCGCAGGGACACCCCAGCCACCTGCCCTCCCACCCATAGCCAGGTCATACCCTGGCCAGCCTCGGCGCAGTCCACAGTGAAGTAGGTGGGCTCGTGGGCCTTGAGCCCTGTCTTGGCTACTCCGGGGCCGTATACTTTGACCTTGTTGGGGTGGCTGCCAGCTCCCACATTCACCTGCAGGGCACAGGGGCAAGGGCAAGGGCATGAGCAGCCTGGAGGAGACTCAGAAGCTCCCTCAGCTACACTGGCAGGCACACAAAATGGTCCAGCTGCCTTGGGAAGAGTCTGGCAGTTCCTCAGTTGACCACAGAGGGACTGTGTGATGCTCCGGTTCACTCCAAGGCAACTACCCAAGAGAAATGAAAGCAAATGTCCACGCAAACACCTGGACCCACTGTTAACAGCACTGTTCATGATCACCAAAGGCAAGCTCATCCTCAATATCTGTTAGCAAGTGAACGGAAAAATTGAATGTGGTCTGGCCACACAATGGAGTATTATGCAGCCATAAAAAGAAATGAAGCGGCCGGACGTAGTGGCTCATGCCTATAATCCCAGCACTTTGAAAGGCCAAGGTGGGCGGACCACCTGGGGTCAGGCGGTTGAGACCAGTCTGACCAACATGGAGAAACCCCGTCTCTACTAAAAATACAAAATTAGCTGGGAATGGTGGCGTATGCCTGCAATCCCAGATAATCAGGAGGCTGAGGCAGGAGAATTGCTTGAACCTGGCAGGCAGAGGGTGCAGTGAGCCGAGATCACGTGATTGCAATCCAGCCTGGCAACAAGAGCAAAACAAAAAAAACACAACAGGATGGGTGCAGTGGCTCACGCCTGTAATCCCAGCACTTTGGGAGGCCGAGGTGGGCGGATCACAAGGTCAGGAGATCGACACCATCCCGGCTAACGCAGTGAAACCCCGTCTCTACTAAAAATACAAAAAATTAGCCGGGCGGGTGGCAGGCGCCTGTAGTCCCAGCTGCTCGGGAGGCTGAGGCAAGACAATGGTGTGAACCTGGGAGAAAGAGCTTGCAGTGAGCCGAGATCGCGCCACTGCACTCCAGCCTGGGCGACAGTGCGAGACTCCATCTCAAATAAATACATAAGTAAACAAAATAATTATAAAGGAACAAAGCGCCAAGACATGCTAAACATGAACGAAAACACGGAAAACTTCGTGGTGAGCGAAAGAAGCCAGACACAAAAGGCCACGTGGCACACAGTTCCACCTACAGAACATGTCTAGGATAGGCAAAGCCACAGCACAAAGCAGGTTAGTGGTCACCAGGAGCTGTGGGACAGAGGAGTCACGATGGCGTGGAGTTCCTTTCTGGGATGATGTGAACATGCTCTGTGAATGCTATCGAGATGGACTAAAGGCCGGTGGAGGTTGGCTCACCCTGAAGGGGCTGTTGGGGATGCTGACGCCTCCCCAGGACACCATGGCTGTGTGCTTCACCGGCTTCCTGGGCACGTAGGAGCAGCTGTAAGTGCCATTGCCGTTGTCCTTGACCAACGCCTCCACAGGGCAGCCTTCATTGTCCTGTCAGGCAGGTAGGAGCAGGTGGCCTGCTGGTCAGTGCCCAGGCCTGGGAGCCCACACCTGCCCTGCCCCAAACACCCGTGGGTGCTCTACCTGGACTTGGACCCGAAGTGGGGCCTTGCCACCGTGCTTGGCATCCACCGTGAACTCTGCTGGCTTGTTGATGGCCACACCTGTCTTCTCCAATCCAGGCCCACGTGCCTTCACCTAGTGGGAGACCACCCAGCTGTCAGGGGACCAGGTCCAGGCTGCCAGAGCTACAACCCAGGCAGGGTGGCCAGGGACACAGAGTGCCAGGAATACTGCTGGGGATACCAGCCCAGGGCCTAGGCCCACCCCCACCAGACCCCAAGCAGGAGCAGCAGGGCGAGACTTAGGCCATCACCGCCTGCTCTTTACCCTGTCTGGGTGGAAGTCCTGGGGCGCGTCACGGATGTCAGCCATGAAGGGGCTGAGGCGGATGTCTTCACTGTTGCACAGCACGTGAACGGCATACTCGCCAGCCTCCTGCGGCCAGTAGCGCACATCACAGGAGCCATCACCCTTGTCGTCACATTCGATCTTAGCCTGCGATGGACCTTCCACCGAGAAGCCTGACAACAGCCACCAGTCCCCTCAGTGCCCTGGAGCCTCAGGGTGGGCTGTCCTTGCCATCGTCTGTCCCCAGGTGCCCATGCTGCAGCCTCCAACTTACCCAGGGTGCCCACGTCGTCCCCAATAGCCTCCACCACAAAGTCTGCTGACTTGCCAACGACGCCGCCCTCCAGCCCAGGGCCCCAGGCCCGTACCTTCTGATTGCCACACTCGGTGCCCACCTTCACCTCGAAGGGACTGCAAATGCGAGAGCCACACAGGGAACACCGAGGATCACTACACGAGCCAGCCTGGGCCCCACTGTGGCGGCCAGGCAGGAAGAGCCCATGTGGCCCCTCATGATCAGGTGGGGAGACAGGAGGAAGAGGCAGTGTGTGCAGAGCTGGGAGAGGGATGCCTGGGGGCCTCACCTGCGCCCGATGTTCTGACCACCCCACGTGATGGTGACGATATAGGTTCCAGGGACCATGGGGTAATACTCGAAGCCATACACGCCATCCCCCAGGTCCTTCTGCTTCACGCGCTCCTCTCCCTCTGCCAAGACAAGGAGGGCCTCAGGCCTGCCCAGCAGTGAACCTGGGGGCTGCCGCCACCCATCCTGGCCTGGCTCCAGGCCAACTTACTGGGGCCCTTCACGGTGACCTTCAGCTCCCCGCTGCCAGCGCCCTTTGTGTACACCTTGAAGTCAGCTGTCTCCTTCACCCGCACACCCTTGGGCTGGAGGCCCCGGCCAACCGCCCGGCAGGCACTCGGGTTACAGGCTGCAGGCAGAGGGGCCAGCTGAGCACCAGCAGCTCGGCTGGGCGACCCTTCCCTTGCCTCCCACAGGGCCGGGCTGTCAGGATTGGAGGGTCCCTCAGAGCTTGGCTGGAGGGGGACATGCAAGAAAGAACTGGAAGGGACCATGACCCCAGGAACTGTGGCCTGGGCCAGGACATGGCAGGCCTCCTCACCCCTGCTCCACACCAGCCCAGAGCCCCCCGCCCTCCCTTCCAAGAAGAAGACAGATGCAAGTACCGTTGACCCTGTGGGCAGAGCTGAGAGCAGCAGGTTTCTAGACAGCTGGAGCGAGCTCTTCCGAAGGTGAAAGCGTGAGGAGAGAGATGGAGAGGGGCGAGGAGAGGAGAGGAGGAAGGGCCCCAGCAGGGGAGGAAAGACAGCATGTGCCCAGACAGTAGAAGCTCAAAGAGTAGGGGCCCCGGGGCGGGCTGCAGCGGGACTGGCCCAGGGGGCTCCCCCTCCTGTGGGAGGCCCAGACTGCAGTGCCACAGCAGAGGGCAGTCAGGGCCGGGCCTACCTTGGCCAACAGTGACAGTGTAGGGGCTGCGAGGGATGGGCACGCCGGCAAACGTGACGTGCACGGTGTGGACGCCCTCCATGGTGGGCTGGTAGCTGCAGCGGTATGTGCTGTCACCCCGGGCCTCCAGCTGAGGCTCTACCGTGCTCTTCTGTCCCATGGGGTCCTGGATCACAACCTCGACCTCGCCGGTGCCAGCTCCTGCCACGAGGCACCTGCTCAGCTCCCAGGCCCCAGTGCAGCTCTCCCCACAGACCAGCCGGGCCTCGGCAGCCTCCCCTCACCTGCCGTAAAGATCTCAAAGTAGGTGGTCTTGTTGGCGATGTTGCCACTGGGCTCCAGGCCGGGGCCTTGGGCCGTCACTTTGCTGGCGTCACCCTGTGACTTATCCACGTACACCTCGAAGGGGCTCTTGGCGATGTGCTGGCCAGCAAAGAGCACAGTAACCTGCCCCCAGAAGGGTGGGCCGTGAGGGTAGGGCTGGGGGCCTCCAGCCACCGCCTGAGGTCACAAGCCTCCCCACTGGCCAAGGGCTCACCTTATGAGTCCCCGTCACCTCGGGGACGTACCAGACGGAGAAGGTACGGTTCTTGTCGTTATTGGCGGTCACTTTTGCCTGCGGTGGGAAGGAGCCTGTGAGCCTTTGCTAAGAGCAGCCCCACTGAAAGGGAGCGCCGCGGGGCCTCTGCTGCCAGCAGCTGGCCCTACCTCCTCCTGGTGTCCGGCCGGGTCCTCCACGTACACCAGCACCTCCCCCTGGCCGGCACTTCTGGTCTCCACAGTGAATTCTGCCCGCTTCTTCACCATGTTGCCTGTGGGCTCGATGCCTGGCAGGGGAAGGCGAGCCAACCACGGGCCAGCTGTTAAGGCCACAGCCTCACCCCTCCACCCTTCAGCCCTGGACACTAAGGGAGGTGGGCAAGAGTACCAGTGGCATGCCAGCCCCCAGGCCTCTGCAGGCTCAACGCCCCTCCCTGCCGGCCCCTAAGTCAGGCACATTCCAAACTGGGCAAGTTCATTCAGTGTGAGCCGCGGCACAGAGCCTGGCCTCGGAACCCAGCTGTGCTCTTGCTGCTGGGACAGGCCCGTACCTGTTTTCTGGAACATTCATTCTCACCACACTGGGCCCTTCCTGTGTGAGCCTTGACTGAGTTTTAGGTCCCTGTTACTGAGACCTGGTTCATCTCCATTTATAATGAAGACCGCTGGGTGCTACCTCCCCGAGGACCCCACGCTGCAGGCTTCTGTGACTGGAGGAACCTATTAGCATTCTCTTGTCTACTCAGTGGAGTGTTTTCACTAGTTCCAAAAACCCACTCCTGTCTGACTCTTGGGTGGCTTGATCACCTAGCCGCCATGTAACCCAAGACCCCTCGGGACCGCCACGTTTAGATGGGACGCTGTCTTATGGGGAAGACGTTGTCACAAGGGTGCACCCCTGGCTGGGCTCCCTCACCTGGCCCATAGGCACGGGCTTTCTTCGGGTTCAGTTTGGGCCGCAAGGGAGCCCCTGGCTTCAGCTTGGCCTTGGGGAACTGGGACAGGTAGGTCATGACAGAGTGCTCGTCCACGTTGGGGTCCACAATCTCCTCGGGGGTGATCACCTGTCACAGGCAGAAAACAGGAGCCATCGGGCCTCCGAGTCTCTCCCAACTGCCGATCCGGTCCCCTACGGCTGTAGCCAGGCCGGGCGGGTGTACCTGGGGGATGCCCAGCCAGTCATCCGCCTGCTGCATGGCCTCTCGCGCATTGGTAACAGGCTTGCTGGCGTCCCAAGAGTCCCAGTCAGGACACAGGCCTGTGGTGCAAGGGAGGCTGTGAGTCTGGGGGCCGCAGAACCCCCTCAAGGGCCGCCCATGGGTGACCCCAGCCCAGTCTCTCCTGCCTCTGCGCCCCCTCACCCGGGGCACAGCTGTCCACCAGGGCGCCCAGGGCCCGGCCGCTCTGCCAGTCCCGGCTGAAGTTGGTGATGGGCAGCTGCGGCAGCTTGTTCTGGATCCAGCCCAGGAGCCTCTGCTTGGGGGTCTGCTTCTTGGCCTCCTCATCCTCCTCCTCGTCCCACATGGGCATGGAGATGGAGTAGTGCAGGATCAGGGTCCAGATGAGGCCCAGGATCAGCTTCAGGTTCCCATCCACGATGGCCTTGCTGTCTGTGAGTAAAAGAGTGGCCGCGCTGGGCACACAGCTGTGCAGGAGGGGCCGCTCCCAGGCTTTGGGGTCAGGGTCTGGCAGCACGGGGTAGCAGGGGCCAAGGAGGAGGGAGACACCCCCTCTTGGCCAGTGGTAGGATGTGGATGAGGCCCTCTCTGCCCAGGGTCCCAGGGGGTGTTCAGAGGTGAAGGAGACTTTGGGGTGAGGGCAGATACACACAGACACAGACACACGATGACAGCAGGATATGGTACTGTCAGAAGCCCCGGGCCCAGAGGAAGGGCAGAGGGCAGACCCAGCCCGCAGATGAGCAGCTCTGGAGAACAGCTGGACAGTGTCCACAGCTGCCAGAGCAGGAGTCCGCCACCCACCTCAGGGGCCTATGGGGAACCAGGAGGAGGAGGCTGACTCCAGCTGGCCCAGGATCCAGGGCCCATGACCCGGAGTGGGGCTGGGACCGAGGAAGAGGAAGGCGGGTGGCCCCGGGTGGTTGGGAAATACAACTGTTGTTCCAGGGTGGGTGGGGTGCGGCAGGGGAAGTGGGGGAGTTGGGCAAATGCCCTTTGGGTGAAGGAGTGTGACCCCCACCACCACCCCTACTTCCTCTACCGCTTCGAAGACCCAAGCTTGGAGTTGGGAGGCCACAGGCCTAGCCAGGGGAGGGGCCCAGAGCCCAAAGGAACCAGCAGTTGGGCCACATGGCCCTGACTCACTGGGGCCCATCGGGAGATGCCGGGGTGGCAGCAGGAGACACTGGGAACCCCCTTGCCACCCACTGCCTGACCCACTTGCCACCCAACGGGCCTCGGCAGGCTCGCCACAGGGGAAGTGGTTAGGGCGGGTCCCTGACACCCCCCATCACCATGGCAACCCTGCTGGGCTCTGGGCCCCACCCAAAGCTACTTCTGGGTCTCAGGCTCAAGGCAGGATGGCTTGGGCATTCTAAGAACTCATCTTTAGAAGCCCTGTCAGCCTCCCCCATAATCAGACAAAATACTTCTCTGGTGAGTCAACTAGGGGGCGGGCCTATGAGGAGGGGCTGGGCTGTCCACGGCAGCTGCTTCCCAGCCCAGCAGGCAGCACCTGGAGGGCCAGGTGAGCCGCTCAGAGTGGCCTCCCCAGTTCCCAGGTTGGTCCTGGCCCCCCAAGGCTGCCTTTCACTCTCCCCAAATGGCAGCAGGGAGGGGGGCTCAGAGAAGACCCAGGGTGCAGGGCCAGGGAACAAGACCACCCAGGGCTTCCCATCAGGCCCCCACCCCAGTCCAGCCTCAGACCCCTCAACGACCCCCACACGGGGAGCAACCAGGCCCACCAGGTCCATGTTAGGCCAGCCTACTCCGTCCCCATCCCCCTCCCAAAAGAGAGAGGGAAGGACCAGGGCCCAGGGCTGGGAGACTGCCTGTCTGGATGGCCCCGCCCCATCCCACCTCCTTTCCCCAGCCCCTGGGCCAGCCAACCCCTCCCTCCCCTAATCACTGCTGCTTTCCAACATTTTTTTGCCTTATATGGCAAAGCTCTGGGAACTAGGCCTGCTCCAGCCAGCTCACAAGGAGGAGGGGAGCTGGGAGGAGGGAGGAGACCCCCCCCAAAGAGCTGGGGTGTGGCCCGCCTCCCCACATCCGGTCGCCCCCCCTACCATCCAGGACTGAGATGACTCAGCTTGGCTAGACTGAGGCTGGGACTTGGGGGTGTGGGCCTGCCCCTCGCCTCAACTGGCATTCCAAAGAAAGAACTTCGGTTCTTGGGATCTGCCCTCTGAGTGGCTGGGGGAACCCAAGTCTTGGTCCCTCACTTTCTTGGGTTCAGCAAGGGCCATTTCAGGGCTGCAGGGTAACTGGAAGGCCTCTCAATTCTGAAGAAGAAAAGACTCATCATCCCTCTCCTCTCCCTGTTCCACATCACCCCCAAGTCACCCGTTCTGGTGCCTGCCCTGCCATGTAGCCCCTATCTTGAGAACGAACTGGGATGCTGCAGCAGGCCCGGTCAATGCCAGCCTCTCCAGTGACACAGACACTGGGCTGGCACAATGCACACTGGAGCATCTACCAACCAACTCCTGCGTGCTACACGCAGAAAAGCAAGGCCTACATGGAAGCAAGAGTTTGGCCCAAGATGAACAGAAAAGTTGGCGTCCAAGTAGTCTACAAGCTAGGTCCCTTAGTCAACCACGCCCAACTCACCCCGGGTGCAGTTTTGCTAACTATGCTTCTTTCTGGCCCCCAAGTTCCCTGTGTGTGTGGGGTGGGGGGGGGTAGATCTAAACTGGTGGTTGGAGCCATCTCCGATGGGCGACCCATCCTCCAGGGACACAAAGAGCCCAGAGCCCTAGACAATGGGACGCACGAGCTCCAACCCACACTTCAGAACCAACGGGCGTCTGAAGGCCAGAGGACCCTCTCTAAACAGCTGTGGGGGGAGAGCCCGGGCCTCCTCCTCCTCGGGGATGGGGCGCAGGGCCAGGAGCCTGCCCAGTGCCCGACCCCCCAGGCCCACTCCCACCGCAAGCACAGCCGCGGAGGCGCGGCCTGCGGAGGATGTGAGTTCAGCCTGGGCGCGGGCCAGCCGGGGCGCAGCGGGCGGGGGCGCGTAGCGGTTCGCACGCCCGGCCGGCCAGCCAGCCAGCCCGCGCGCCTTTGTTCTCCAGGCCCGCATGGAGCAGAGCAGCCGGAGGCCTCGGGAGTTGCGCCGCGGCCCGGAAGGGGGTGGTTTGGAGGGATCCGCCCGGGGAGATGGAAGGACGCACGGAGTCCCCGCCCCCGCCCGCCCGGCGCTTCGGGGCGTCCCTCACCGATGGACACCAGTTTGATGCTCTCGCGGTCCAGGAACTCGAGCGCCACGGACACATTCTCAAGCTGCATTTGGCGGAAAGTGGGACGCTGGTTGTGCTTGCGGTGCATCTTCTTCTGGCTGAGCACCTCCAACAGCGCGATGAGCCGCAGCCCGTCGCTCAGATCCGTCTGCAGGTTGGCGATGCGCTTGCTCACGCACTTCAGGTGCTCGTTGCACCAGCGCGTGAAAGTGTTCTGCTGGATCTTCTTCCACGGCGCGTCCTCCGCCAGGTCCTTCTCGGTGGCCGGCATCTCGGCGTCCCGCGTGTCGACGCCACCGCCCGGAGCCGCGCCTGCTGCGCTCTGGCCCGCCCGAGAGTGGGAGCTACTCATTTTGAGGCGCGAGAAGCCGGGGGGGCGGTGCTGCAGCCTCGGCGAGGGGACGGCCCTTTAATTAAAGTCGCAGGCACCTAGGCGCGCGGGAGGCGAGGCAGGGAGCAGAGGTTGCGCTGCGGAGAGAGCGAGCCCTTTAAATGCGGGCGGAGGGCGGGGCCAGGGGGCGGGCCTCCTGCGGGGAGGGGACGTGGGGTGGGGCTTCGAGGGCGCGCCTGCCCCACCCCGCCCCGCCCGTTGGAATGCCCCCACTTGGCCCCTGGCTTCGGCTGATTAGACGCGAAACCCGGGCTCCAGGGTGGGTCACTGGGCAGTGGGGTGGGCAAGGATGCTCCCAGCCCCGCGGCCTCGCGTTGGCGCTGCAGGAAACGCGCCCTAGAGCGAGGAAAGGCTGAGCAGTGTCTGGCGCGGGACTGCTTGGCCTGCAGCCGGCGCGCCTTACAAGGGACTTTCCTTCCCCAGGGCCCCTGCCGGGGGTGGGGTGGCTCTCGTCCCTAAGTCACTTGGGCTCTGCCCCGTCCCTGCACATCCCTACCCCCCGCCGTCATCCCCCTTCTCCGGGCCCCCAGGGCCTAGGGTTCCCCGACAGCATCCCTGTCCGCCGCCCCGGCAGCGGCGGGAAGGGGCCAACCCTAAGAGCGAACCCCTGGAGAGCGGCACTGCCGAGGGCGCTTTGTGTGCTCATCACCTGGGAAGCGGCTGCAGGGCAAGGCCTGCGCCTACGCGGTCCCCGCAGACCCCCTGCCACGGGCCCACCTTCCCAGTCTGTAGGGCCCTCGCCCGCGCACCTGTGCCCGTTGCTTCCCACCGCCTCCCTCTCTGCTTCCCTCCACCCGGGAGGATATGGGGCACTGGGCCAGGAGGCCGCCGGCACTCTAGGAGCAAGCAGGCTTCGAAGGGGTCCGGGCATGCCAACGGGCACGCCAGTGGGCGCGGGCAGAGGGCGCCGTGCGAGGCATGCAGACACGTGTGCCCGCCTAACCCTTCATGCCAGTTCACCCGGGGCACTGCGGGGAGCTGAAGCGGGGGGTCCTCTCCTGTCGGAAAGGCCCCTCAGCCCAGCGTGGCCAGGGCAGGGGGCAAACGGGAGTGGCATTCCAGACCCAGAGGGGCCTGCTCAGAGGTTCCCATAAGACTTGTCAGGCTCTGAGCACCTGGGTCTGGGTGGGCTTCAGGTGTGGTGGCAGGTGCAGAGGAGGCCTGAGGACAGGGATCAGGGGCCTGGGAGGTTGTGTCCCCAGAGCCGTGGGGGCTCTTCACTCAAAATTTTCTGGTAGATAACTCTGGAGATGGTGCAGTGGCTGCTGTGCCGAGATGTAGACTGGGACCAGGGGATGGTTGGGGACGCTCACTGCTACTATCTTCAGTCAGAAGCCAGCCTGCCTATGGCTTCCTCCCCAGCGTGCACTCCCTCCCTCTCAGTCCTCAGTACCTCCCCTCTCCGGAATGTTTCCTCCTCTGAGTGTTTTTTTTTTTTTTCTAGGAAGGCAGGTATCTGTCCCTCCTGCTCAATTCTAGTAATAATTAATTTATCTGCTAAAGACCAGTGAGAGGAAGAAGCCCCGGGTTGGCCAGCACGTCATGCCCAAATATGGCTGACTCTCCTGTAGCCCTGGGTGTCTACATAACATGTGGTGGGGCTGTGATCCGCCCAGCACATTCACTTCGGGGATGCCTGTGGCCCCACTGGTTTTTCCCAATAGTAGTGGTGTTAGGGGGTGCAAATGGCATTTTCCAGTACTGAGGCCAACCCCTGTATATTGTCCCCTCTCCTGACCACTTTGAGACACACCTGCACCAAGTGCGCCTGGGTGTCTGGGAGCTGCGGTGGAGGTGGGAGGGAGGGCTGGGAAGGGGGAACCCATACAGACACCTCCCTGCATGGGCCCCATTCAAGACGGGCTTGAAGTTGTCCTTCTGGTCCCCCTGCCCCACTGGAAAGCAAGTTCCCAGGCACGGAATTCCATCAATAATTGACTCTCTCTCCACTAAGGGCCATTGAGCTGGGTTGTCTGGGTTCATTCCTTAATCTTCAGAGCTCAAGGAAACTGAGTCAGAGTGACCAGTCGTCAATTCCAGCAGAAAGGGTGTCAAGAGGTGGGTGCCCTGTCTTCCAGCCCTAGCTTTTCCCTATTTAGAGGAAACGGAATGGGCATGTAGAGGGTTCTTGTCCCTAGAACATAGTATCACCGCCAGATGTCGCCCGATCCCAAAGCCCCCAGATCGGGCAGTCCTGGGAAGCCAAAATCCAGCTCTTTCATATTTTCCCTTATTTGGAGTAGATTCTTGAATGTTAGACACACCCCGCCCACCACACCACCCCTGGCCCTCAGACCCCAGGCCAGACCCTCCCACTGGGAGGTATAGCCCAAGCCCAGGGGCTGTTCAGCTGGGATCCCTAAGGAGCCGTTTCCAGGCCTGCATAGCCAGGGGGCGCAGGAGGGAAGGAAGCAGCACATTGGCACGGTGAGAAGAGACCTGTGCTGGCAAGTCCAGGTGCGGCAGGTGAGGTCACCCATTCCCAAGCTCCCACCTTGACGGTGCACTCGGAGCACTTACAAATGGGTCTGCCAGTGGATTTTAACCTACTTTGCCTGGCCCCAGGTGGCATGGGAATCTGGGGACACTGTTGGTTACATCCTGGCTGGCAGTGTGCATCCAAGCTGGCATAGGGCCCAGGGCCCAACCAAGGAACCTGGCCTGGTCTCATTCTCACCATGGCCCCCATGGAGTAGAGCAGCCCCAGAACCAGCTCCCCTGTGCCCAAAGCAGCTGGTGCCCCGTGGACTCGAGCCAGCAAGGGACACGCTGTCCCCCTCCCAGTGGGCACACTGGCTGAGAAGTGTCCTTCCAGGTGGCCACTCGCCCTGAGTCCACACAAGTTCCTGGTGTCAGGGCCCTTCTCTCTCAGATAGGCATGCAGTGGTCCGTTCATGGGCACCCACGCAGGCACCAGTTTCCTGGCAAGTGCCCAGACACCCTCTCTCTCTGGGGGACCCCTCATGGCCTCAGGCTCCCACATTCGTGGGCACAGACACGGCTCGTGGGTCAACTAGGGAAGATATTCTCTAGACACTCACTCCCAGATGCCAGGGGCGCCTCCATCGGCTCACGCATCCCAGCTGAACCTGGCCCGGACCTGGGCGCGAGCTGGCGCCTGCGTTCTTGGGCCTCTCTGCCCGCCTTCTCCAACCCCGCCCCCGGCCGACGAGGAGCGCGGCGACCCTAGGGCGCGAAGCCGGGCCGCGGAGACCTCACCTGCTGTTCTTGAGAGCGACCGGTGACCGATGACCGCGAGTGGCGCCCGGATCGCCTTCGCGCCCGCGCCAGGCGCCTCGGGGTTCTGTCGGCGACCGCTGCGCGCGACGCGCCTCCACGCGAATGGGCCGCCGCCGCCCGCCTTCTTGTTGGCCGCACCCCCGCCCCGCGCCCGCCCCGCGCCCGCCCCGCGCCCGGCCCGGCCCGGCCCGGCGAGAAAGCCTTAATTGGTAAAATTGCCCAGGAGCCCGGGACGGGTGCGTGGGGGGCGGGGGGGCGGGGGCGCGCCACGAGCTCCAGCGACCCGCCGCCGGGCGACACCGCCCCCCCGAGATGAGCTCACCGCCGGCGAGGGCCGCCAGGCCCTGGGGGAGGGAGGGCTTCGTGGGGGAGTAGCCTCCAGCGCCCACAGGGACTGCAGGGCTGCAGGGCTCATGTCTAGGCCCAATCACAAGGATCCTGCGTGTCTGAGTCTGGGGGAGCCAAGCGCACCCCAGGTGGAAAGGCCCAGACCCAAGGCCACCTTCTCCAAGGAGCCACCCGCAGTCAGAGCCCCTGGTGTCTGTCCCAAGCCAGGATTGTGTTTCCTGGGGTGGGGGCAACAGGTCGTTGCAGGTGTTTGCTGGACGCCTACCTCAGGCAGGGTCCCGGGACGGGACTGCAGGGCTCCGAGCCCTGGGATGAACCTGACTGACATGGATCAGGCACTGCCAGGTCTGGCCTGGGGTGGGCAACAGAAACAGGATCGCTCAGGGGGACGCTCAGGGGCAGTCCCAGAGTCTGGGAGTGTGCAGCGGAGTGCAGCCAAAGAGCGAAGTGTCTGTGAACATGGCAGCCACAGCCACGCCCTGGCACTGCCAGGCTCTTTCTTCTTCTTCTATGTGCCCATTTCCTGGTAGCTTCACTCAAATGTCACTTCCTTGGGGAAAGCCGCATAAAGCAGTGCCGTTGTAACATCTTGCCCACAACCCCCAATAAGAATTACAGTTGACACTGTGAGCCAGCACACACACACACACAGACACATAGACCTGAAACAAAGACTAGGCTGCTATTTTCTATTCTATTCCAAAGAGGGAAGGGCGGAAAGGAGGGAGGGAGGGAGGGAGGGAGGGAGGGAGTCTGCTCGCACCTGCTAATTTAGTTCTGCAATCCCCAGTTTAACACTGTGGCAAGGCACTGGTTGCCCTCTAGGTCTTGCTGCCTCTGCTGGCAATGACATTTCACACCCGATGCCCCGCGGAAACCTCCCAACAGTCAGGCCCAGGGGCTCGTCTCCAGCCGCTCCATCCAGTGTGTGTGCCCCGCTGGGGAAGCCACTTCCTAGATGAGAAACCTGAGCTCAGGACCGCAAGGTATCTGTGCTGCGGTTCACAGCCAAAGCTATCCTTCGAGGAGGGAATCCCGCCCACCCACAGGCACCGTAACAGGTGGAGGGAGCATGAAAGAGGTAGTGGCTGCTTGGCTGCATCTCAAGACCCCCGCTGTATTTGAACCCTCTCTTTCCACTCCTGCACCGCTCCCTGACACACACCTTCTAAACACAAGCAGTTCTTTGTGTCTACTTTTTCCAGGTTGCACTGGGGACAAAGGTTTCTATAGCACCAGCCATTCTTTGTGAAGATCATAAGAAATTAAAGACATTTTCTGCTTATGTTGAAGATGTCAGAGAACTGAAATTGGCTCCATTCCTGCTGCAAAGGCTGAATCTCCAACCAGCTACACCAACAGTAACAAGCTCACCGCCCGCGAGGGCCGCCAGGCCCTGGGGGAGGGAGGACTTCGAGGGGAGTCGCCTCCAGCGCCCACAGGGTCTGCAGGGCTCATGTCTAGGCCCAATCACAAGGATCCTGCGTGTCTGAGTCTGGGGGAGCCAAGCGCACCCCAGGTGGAAAGGCCCAGGCCCAAGGCCACGTTCTCCAAGGAGCCACCCACAGTCACAGCCCCTGGTGTCTGTCCCAAGCCAGGATTCTGTTTCCTGGGGTGGGGGCAACAGGTTGTTGCAGGTGTTTGCTGGGCGCCTACCTCAGGCAGGGTCCCGGGATGGGACTGCAGGGCTCCAAGCCCTGGGATGAACCTGACTGCCATGGATCAGGTGCTGCCAGGTCTGGCCTGGGGTGGGCAGCAAAAACAGGACCACTCAGGGGGACGTGAAAGTTAAGTTTGTTTACTACTAAGAAGATTCTGATCTTAAAGAAAACATTGGCAGGGCGTGGTGGCTCATGCCTATAATCCTAGCACTGTGGGAAGCTGAGGCAGGTGGATTAATTGAGCCCAGGAGTTTGAGACCAACCTGGGCAACACAGCAAGACACTATCTCTACCAAAAATATAAAAATTAGCTGGGCGTGGTGACGTGCACCAGTAGTCTCAGCTGCTCAGGAGACAGGTGGGAGGATCGTTTAAGCCCGGGAGTTTGAGGCTGCAGTGAGCTATAATTTCACCAGTACACTCCAGCCTGGGTCACACAGTGAAACCCTGTCACTAAACATTAAAAAAAAGGCCACGTGCGGTGGCTCATGCCTGTAATCCCAGCACTTTGGGAGGCCGAAGTGGGTGGATCACGAGGTCAGGAGTTCAAGACCAGCCTGGCCAAGATGGTGAAACCCCGTCTCTACTAAAAATATAAAAACTAGCCGGGCGCAGTGGCAGGCGCCTGTAATCCCAGCTACTCGGGAGGCTGAGGCAGGAGAATCGCATGAACCCGGGCGGCAGAGGTTGCAGTGATCGAGATCACGTCACTGCACTCCAACCTGGGTGATAGAGTGAGACTCCGTCTCAAAAAAAAAAAAAAAAAAAAAAAAAAAGCCCGGGCGTGGTGGATCCCAGCACTTTGGGAGGCCGAGGCAGGTGGATCACGAGGTCAGGAGTTTGAGACCAGCCTGGTCAACACAGTGAAACCTGGTCTCTACTAAAAATACAAAAATTAGCTGGGCATGGTGGCAGGCGCCTGTAATCCCAGCTACTCGGGAGGCTGAGACAGGAGAATCGCGTGAACCTGGGAGGCGGAGGTTGCAGCGAGCTGAGATTGCGCCACTGCACTCCAGCCTGGGCGACAGAGCTAGACTCTGTCTTGGAAAAAAATAATAAAGATAAAAATAAAAATACAAATAAAAAATAATGTTAACAGCTCAGTGAACAATCATCTACTTGTCATAGACACTGAGGAATGTTTCCATGTTGATATTTTTTCCTCGTAACTCAATCATGTTGGGATTGTAAGTTATACAGCATATACTGCTTGCAAGCCATTCCATCCTTAAGGAGCAACTCAGTTTTCTTATTCTTGACTTAGAATTGGTTGCACCCCGATGTCTCCTCTGCCTGCACTTCCCGGGAAGAACCCCCTGAGGCCCTCAGATTTTCCTGTACACGACCTTCCCAGACCCTCTGACGACTGCAAATCCCACCCTACCCTTGACGGGAAACTCTCTGAGGCTGTCCAGGTCATCACCCCCAGGGACCAGGTACTGGTGGGGGAATGTTCCATGAATTAATTGCTGTACTCAGGGCTCTTGGACAAGTCACCCCTGATCGCAGGGTCCTGACTCTCCCTGTGTAAGATGGAGGCTCTGCTGCTCAGGAGCCTGCCTGGCTTCCAGTGGTCTGGAGTGGAGCTGCACTGCAATGGGGCTGGACTTAGGCTCCAGGTACCCACAGGGTGGGTGCAGGGGGACCATCACAGTTCAGCTTCCTGGTGCCATCTGTGGTGGGACCTGATTGTGGGGCAAAGGGGTGGGACATAAAAGACAGAGTGCCGAGGCAGGTACAGAACGGGTGGGGGGGGGGTGCTCCTTAGGGAGAAGGCAAATCTAGAATTCCTTGACCTCATAAGGAAACAGCTTGGATCCGTATGGGGAGGGGTGGCATGGGGGAGGATGGAGCAGCACTTAGTACACAGAGGCCTCTGGGAGAGGGGCCAGGATTGCAGAAGGCTTGCAGAGGTGCTGGGGAATCTGATTTTGTCAAAACTAAAAAATCCACGAGGCAGCCTCTGAGCAGCCCAGAGTCCAAATTGCCATCTGTCCCCTCAGCTCTGAAAGATGAGGTGCAAACCCCTGCGCTACCCAAGGCTCTCCTGCTGCACACTGCCAGGCACTGTCTTCATGGACCCACACTTCCTTCCATATTGCTGGGGACAGAGTGGGGCCTTGCCAACAGTGATTCCTCTTTGTTAGGATCTTTGTGTGTGGTCAAAACAGGGCCCCATCTCCTCATTACTCCCTCAGGTGTCTACCTCTTCCCACCCCATGGGCAAACCTCCATGGATGACTGGTCTGTGACCCTCACCAGCCGGGCCAGCCATTCTGGACCGGAGCCCTACCCTCTTCTTCCCTTGTCACCAGCCCTCATCTGTGAAACCACAGATGGCATGTCACCTCTTCATGCTCCCAGTTTGGAGCCTACCCAGTGAGGGGCACACTAGTTGATTCCATACACCCTCAGCTGGCTTTGTTTAGAATGTGAATGTCACAGCCAGGCGCGGTGGCTCATGCCTGTAATCCCAGCACTTTGGGAACCCGAGCCGGGTTGATCACTTGAGGTCAGGAGCTCGAGACCAGCCTGGCCAACATGGTGAAATCCTGTTTCTACTAAAAATACAAATACTAAATACTAAAAATACAAAGCCAGGCATGGTGGCATGTGACTGTACTCCCAGCTACTCGGGAGGCTGAGACAGGAGAATCACTTGAACCCGGAAGGTGGAGGCTACAGAGAGCCAAGATCGCGCCACTGCACTCCAGCCTGGGTGACAGAGTGAGACTCTGTCTCAAAAAAAAAAAAAAAAAAAAAGAGAACATGACTGTCACCTCCTTTCTCTTCTCCATGAGACTGCCCATATCTGATCAAGGCCCTGGGAATCCTAGCCACAGTCCAGGCTCCTGAGCAGGCCTTGGCAGCCTTCTATAGCTGGCCACCCACGTCTGCCCCCTGCCTAGCCACGCTGCGCTCAGGGACCATTCCGACAGGAGAGGACGCCCCACTTCAGCTCCCCCCAGTGCCCCGGGTGAATGAAGGCATGAAGGGTTAGGCGGGCACACGTCGTCTCTGCACGCATCGCACGGCGCCCTCTGCCCGCGCCCACTGGCGTGCCCGTCGGCATGCCCGGGCCCCTTCGAAGTCTGCTTGCTTCTGGAGTGCCAGCGCCCTCCTGGCCCAGTTCCCCATTTCCTCCCGGGTGGAGCGAGGGAGGAGGAAGGGAAGCAGAGAGGTAGGCGGTGGCAAGCAGCAGGCACATGTGCGCGGGCGAGAGCCCCGCAGACTGGGAAGGCGGGCCCATGGCAGGGGGTCTGCGGGGATCGCGTAGGCGCGGGCCTTGCCCTGCAGCCGCTTCCCGGGCGATGCGCACACAAAGCGCCCTCGGCAGCGCCTGGCCCGGGGCCCGCGCTCTGTTAGGGTCCGGGCCCTTCCCGCCGCTGCTGGGGCGGCCGACCTGGATGCGGCCGGGGAACCCTAGGCTCTGGGGCCCGGGGAAGGGGGACGACGGCGGGGAGTAGGGATGTGCAGGGATCGGGCGAAGCCCAAGTGAGTTAGGGACCAGAGCCACCCCAAGCGCCGACTTCGCCCGCTCGCACGTCCCGGGTCCCTCGCGCGCAGGCCCCACCCCTCTCACCCCACTGGCTGAAGCACGCCACAGGGTGACGTCTCAGCTCCCAGCCGCATCGCCCTGACTCCCGCGCGGGCCCCGCCCCCTGCCGCTAGCCAATCTGTGCGTTTGTGACTTTTGGGCCCGCAGCCCCGCCTGCTCCCACTGCGATACCGGTTTGCATTGCCCTGACTCTCGCGCGGGCCCCGCCCCCTATGCCGCTAGCCAATCCATGCATTAGTGACGTATGGGCTCGCAGTGCCGCTCGCTCCCACCGCGAGACCTTCTGCCCCGCGCCCGCGCGGGCCCCGCCCCCTCCATCGCTAGCCAATCCCCGTTTTTGTGACGTATGGGCTCGCGGCCCCGCTCGCTCCCACCGCGAGACCTTTTGCTCCGCGCCCGCGCGGGCCCCACCCCCTCCATCACTAGCCAATCCCCGTGCTTGTGACATATGGGCTTGCGGCCCCGCTCGCTCCCACCGCGAGACCGGTTCCCACCGCCCTGACTCCCGGGCGGGGCCCGCCCTCTCCGCCGCTAGCCAATCCGCGCGTTGATGACGTTTGGGCTCGCGGCCCCAGCCTCCCAGCTCTCAGGGCAAGGCTGGTCTGTGCCGGCTACTCCCGCGGTTAGGTCCCGCCCCGCGCAGCGCGCGCAGCCTGCGGAGCCAGCGGCTGTGACGCGACAACGATTCGGCTGTGACGCGACAACGATTCGGCTGTGACGCGAGCGCGGCCGCTCCCGATGCGCTCGTGCCGCCCCCGCCGTGCTCCTCGGTAGCCGTTGCTCGGCCGGTTTTGGTAGGCCCGGGCCGCCGCCAGGCCTCCGCCTGAGCCCGCACCCGCCATGGACAACTACGCAGATCTTTCGGATACCGAGCTGACCACCTTGCTGCGCCGGTACAACATCCCGCACGGGCCTGTAGTAGGTACGCAGCGGCGGGCGGGACCCCTTCCGGGCCCCCTCCTCGTGCTCCGCCTCGCGACCTCCCCGCTGCCCTCCCCGCGCCCCTTCCCCGGCCCGCGGCCCTGACCGCCCCGTGTCCGGCCAGGATCAACTCGTAGGCTTTACGAGAAGAAGATCTTCGAGTACGAGACCCAGAGGCGGCGGCTCTCGCCCCCCAGCTCGTCCGCCGCTTCCTCTTATAGCTTCTCTGGTGAGAGCCTCGCCTGTGGGGACGGCCTGGGACGCGGGGAGGATGGGGTCGCGAGGGTGTGGCAGGGGCGCCGGTCAAGAGCGGCACTGGAGAAAGGGGAGGGAAGTCTGGGGAGGCAAACAGTTCTGTCTCCTCCTTTCAATCCAGACTTGAATTCGACTAGAGGGAATGCAAATATGTATGATCTTCCCAAGAAAGAGGACGCTTTACTCTACCAGAGCAAGGGTAAGGCAGGGGTTGGGTGGGCACGCTGGCACCTTCACCCGACTGCGTCAGGGACCCCGCTCACAGGGAGGACCTGAGACCTCAGTCCCAACCACTCCAGCAGCCTTAGGAGGGAGAAACTGTTACAGGTCCCGAAATAGGATTCAGATTAGGGCCATCGGGCCAGGCGGGGCACACCGATGCCCCCTCTGCTACCGCTGCCCCCCTTCCCAAGGCTACAATGACGACTACTATGAAGAGAGCTACTTCACTACCAGGACTTATGGGGAGCCCGAGTCTGCAAGCCCGTCCAGGGCCGTCCGCCAGTCAGTGACTTCATTCCCAGATGCTGACGCTTTCCACCACCAGGTGAGCTGGCTGGCAGGCGTCCTGTTCTTGGGTACAACCTAGGGGATCGCGGCTGTGTTTGGATAAATCCAGGGGGGCACTGGGTACAAATGGTGGCTCTTGGGCCTCCGGGGAGACTCTGGCTCAGCAGACACCTGTTTGGTCAGGGTCCTACTTTGGGGAGCCATCAGAACTATGTGACTAGAGCACATAGGATGCGCCCTGCACCCTGGTCTGGGATCTAGGCTCAAACTCTTCCTGAGAGTCCTGGGGGCAAAAGGGGATGCTGGGGCATGAGCACAAGTGGCAAGGCCCCATGGATAAAAGGCTGAACACCCAGAGCCATTCAGGAGGGTGTGGGTCCCTGGCCTCTAACCAAAGGTCAGAGGGGACCGGCTGGGAAAGTTTGGACTGAGGGACATGACAGGGCATGGTGGCCCTGCCAGCCAGTCCCCTCACCCTGACTCTCTTCTGCAGGTGCGTGATGAAGATCTTTTGTCTTCTTCTGAAGAGGAGTGCAAGGATAGGTACGTAGTGGGGAAGCCCAGGGACGGGCTGGTTCTGGGCCCAGGCTCCTGGCCCACTTGCTCCCCTCTTTTGCCTCAGGGAACGCCCCATGTATGGCCGGGACAGTGCCTACCAGAGCATCACGCACTACCGCCCTGTTTCAGCCTCCAGGAGCTCCCTGGACCTGTCTTATTATCCTACTTCCTCCTCCACCTCTTTTATGTCCTCCTCATCATCGTCTTCATGGCTCACCCGCCGTGCCATCCGGCCTGAAAACCATGCTCCTGGGGCTGGGCTGGGCCAGGATCGCCAGGTCCCGCTCTGGGGCCAGCTGCTGCTTTTCCTGGTCTTTGTGATCGTCCTCTTCTTCATTTACCACTTCATGCAGGCTGAAGAAGGCAACCCCTTCTAGAGGGAGCCGCAAGGGTCTGGGCTTCAGAGCCAGGTCTTTGGGGAAGTCCTGGCTGACTGCCTTAGCAGTGGGGGTGGGGGTGGGGGTGGGGGCAGGGGCAGGGGCTTTTATGTGTTTTTGCTTGGGGGGCGCTGGGCCTAGCCCAGAGTAGTGCTTGCTCCCCCTGCCTTGTCCCACCAGGGAGGCAGCAGACTCAGGCCCTCCATGGTCCTCTTTGTCATCTTGTTGATATGCATTCCTCCTTTTGTCATCTTGTTGGGGGGGGATTAACCAAAGGCCACCCTGACTTTGTTTTTGTGGACACACAATAAAAGCCCCGTTTATTTGTAATGCGTTGGCTCTTCCTGGAGGAGAGGGTTGGGCTCCCATGGCAAGGGCCTCTGCGTCTTGGGGCTCGAGGATTGCAATCTGGCTTTGTTGGGTCCGCATTTTTGCTTTGGTCTGGGGATAGGAATCAAATGCTACCCAGAGATGTTTGTGTTTTGTTTGGGAGTTTTATTCCCTAACTCATTCCCCAAAGCACATGTAACTGCTTATACATATAATCGTGGTACAACAAGGTGTACACGGAGAACCCACTTGGAAATTCAGGCAAAGCTGCATGCACGCTACCAGCAGTCTGCGGGTGTTTTAACTGGGAAAAGCTGAAGTCCACCTCAGTGTCCGAGGGCATGGGGATGGAAAGAAAATGAGGCGTCTCTGGCACATCATTCTCAGCTCCTGGAACTGCTGCTTGTTTAACATGGGAGAAAAGCTCCAAAGGCTGAAATGCCCCATCATCCCTGGGTGATGGAATTCACCTGCCTATATTCTTACTTAGCTCCCAGGTTTTCTGCCCTGGGTATGTATTTCATAATCTTCAAAGTATATATATATAATTTTATTTTTTGAGATGGAGTCATGCTCTGTCACCCAGGCTGGAGTGCAATGGCACAATCTTGGCTCACTGCAACCTCTGCCTCCGGGTTCAAGCAATTCTTCTGTCTCAGCCTCCCTAGTAGCTGGGAGTACAGTCGCACGCCACCATACCTGGCTAATTTTTGTATTTTTAGTAGAGACGGGGTTTCACCATATTGGTCAGGCTGGTCTCGAACTCCTGACCTCAGGTGATCCACCCATCTTGGCCTCCCAAAGTGCTGGGATTACAGGTATGAGCCACTGTGCCCAGCCAAAGTTTACTATATATATTATATATTTATTTATTTTTTTGAGATGTAGTCTGTCTGTCGCTAGGCTGGAGTGCAGTGGTGCAATCTCAGCTCACCGCAACCTCTGCCTCCTGAGTCCAAGCAATTCCCCTCCCTCAGTCTCCTGAGTAGCTGGGACTACAGGTGTGCACCACTATGCACGGCTATTGCTTTGTATTTTAGTAGAGACAGGGTTTCACCATGTTGGCCAGGATGGTCTCGATCTCCTGACCTCGTGATCCACCCACTTTGGCCTCCCAAAGTGCTGGGATTACATGTGTGAGCCACTGTGCCCAGTCTACATATATTTTTTTAAGTGGAAAGTAGGTACTAAAACCCAAGACAGTGCCATGTGTTGCTGTGCACGCCTGGCTCTATGCTGCCGGCAGAGGGCGGGAAAGCACAGAGGGGCTGCCATCCACTGCACACGGGCAGGTGGGAAGCAGAGGCCCAGCAAGGGGTGGGGTGCTGGCATTAGTCACCCTCGCTTTTGGCTCCTTGCTGCAGGTAGTGGGACAGCCCAGCCTCCCACACTTGGCACAGCTCCCATGCAGTGCCTGCACATGCATTCGTGGAGGCAGGGCTGGGGCTGGGACTCTCCCTGGCTACTCCTGACCATTTATCTTGGCTGCATCCTAGTCTCTCCTCAAGTATATTTTTGGTCCTAAAATAGTGCATGGTCCTTGTGTGTTGAAAACATGCAGAAAAGAGTGAATCACTTCTAATTTTCTTACCACTCAGAGTTTCAGCCTTTCTTGTTTGATTGCTATAAGCTCCTCTTACCTGGCTCACCCCCCAGTGCCCAGCCACTTGCTGTGTGGATTCCCCAAGCCCCTGCCCTCTGCCCCTCACCATCCCAAGCCCAATGCAACGGACTGATGGCTGGCCCTGCAGCAGGCGAGACCTGGATGGTCCATGGCGGGTGGTAGGCATGGGCAGGGGATGCCACCTCCTCACAGGTCCACCTTAGGGACTCGATGGTCCCATTAATGAGCCTGTACGTGGGGGGCAGAACAAACAGGTTGCTACTGCCAGGACCCTAGAAGGACGCAGTGACAGAGCCTCCTGTTTCAGCAACTGATAAAAACCAAGTACACTAACAGGAAGAACCGAATTCACCTCCGTCCAGTTCCCCCAGGAAGCACTCACTACACGGGATTGGGGATGGACTACAGCCCAGTGTGGCTGGACAGAGGCAGATGGGGCTGAGCAGGAACCTATATGGGACCTGGGGTGGTGGCAAGGTTGACATCCCAAAGCTCTGGAGTAATAGCTGGTGTCAGGGAGATGGGGGATGTGGAGCTGGGCTTGGGGCATCCCAAGGAAGAAAAAGATATCCAGGTATCGGGACAAAATGGTGCTTTCTAGGCCTTAGGTCAAGTACTGGATCTGTTCCAGGTGAGGAGTAAAGAGGAGGTAGCTGGGTGTACTTGGCAACCACTGTGGTGTCTGGCGTGAGGGAAGGAAGGAACAGCGGCCACCCCTGACGTAGCTTGCGCCTTTTCATTCATTCCAAAAGAGCTCCCAAGATTAGATGGAAGAGGGCTCCCGGAGTCCCCACCCCAGTTCCCCAGGGAATGAAAAGGGCTGCTAGACTCCCTGCTCCTGAGGGCTCACGGCCTTCCTCAGGGCTCTGCTCCCACCACCTCCCTGAGCTTCCCCTGGATTCCTGAGGCCTCCCACTTGGGCTTGGTCAACAATCCCCAGGGCTCCATGGGTCTTGGAGTACTCCCTCCCCATTCCAGGGCTCCTCAGGGCTCTGCCAACGCCACCCTGTGATCTGTCGAACCTCATGAAGGATCCTGACTATTCTGGACACATCCAAGTGCACTGGGTGCCCCAACCGGAACAGAAGGATTAGGAAGGTTCCATGGGCCTCAAGAGCCTCCAGGCCTCCTCTTAAATGTTCTCTAGAGCTCTGAGAGACCACTGTGGCCCCACTTTCAAAAGTTCCCAAAGAATCTGGGGTCCCCCGCAGGGCTCCAGCCATGCTCAGACATACAGCAGGGGGCAGCAGCTGCCCAAGGTCCCAGCGAGAGGCCACTCTGGGCACTGTCCAAGAAGATACTGGACTTTTTTCCTCCGCTACCACCAGGCCCTGCCAGACCAGGAAGGAGAACCACCTGAGGGGGCTGGGAGGGTGTGGAGGCAGCCAGTGGAGAAGGAGACTGGAGAGGGACTGCAGGGCCAGGGTCCAGAATCCATGGTCCTGGCAAGACCCTTGACCTCGGCCCCAGACAGGTCCAAAAGAGGTGACAGCACCAAGACTGGCCAAGAAGGACATTTGCCTTGACCCTCAGCTGAGGTGGAGGTACGAAGGGTGTCTGCTGGGCCGCTGCCACTTTCAAGAAGAGAGTGTCAGGGTTGTAGAACCTGTGGCTTCATGAGCATGGCACACTCCTGACTCTGATGGCATAAAGGAAAGGAAAACGGGAGAGGAACCCTGCCTGACTTCCACCTGGGGCTGGGCTGCTGGCCCCAGGCTCAGGGCGGCCACTCACTGGGAGACACGGGGCAAGCAAGACACAGAAAGGGGAAGTCCCACCCCCAGCCCCAGCCACTCTACTGCTCCCCCTGGGCCCAACGGCATAGAGGCAAAGGGGTCAAGCACACTCTGGAAGCCTCTAGAAGCCACCAGCTGAACAGGGGTGTGAGGCAGCAGAGGTAGGCCCAGAAAGATGCAGTGCCAGTGAGGAGGACGGGAGGTCCTCCTGAGGCTGCAACTTGTCCGCTCAGCCCACTGTGTGCCCAGGATTCTGAACCTCTGGGGCACTCCCTCCTGTCCCGAGTCACCCAGAGTCTCCTGCCCCCTCCCTGTGCCTGCTCCATCACATCCTCTCTCGAGCCCCATGCCTGGCAGGGCCACCGGGGGAACCGCCCTAGGGCTGGGCTAGGTGAACCAAGGGCACCGGTCCCCCAAACCTGCCGATCGTCCCCAGGCTGCAGGGACACATGTGGGGCGGCAAGGGCAGAAGATAAACTAGGGGGATCCAGGCCCCTGAGGACAGCCCTGGCGGGAGGCCACAGGCCTCACAGGGTGGTGAGCTGGAGGCCACCCGGGCAGGCAGGCAGGCAGCAGGGAAAGAGACTGGCATGGTCCTGGCCAGGGGCCTCCCCGGGAAGGGCGGGCAAGTAGGAGCAAAAACAAGAGCAGAGCACGGGCCCCCACCCTGCTGGGGCCTATGGCCTGGGGACCCAGACACACTGAGGAAGACCCAGGAGGACCCGCCAAGCTACTAGGAGGAGATAAAGGGTGTGCAGGCCTCCAACCCGCAGGTTGTGTCTGGACTGAGTCCAGGGAGGGCAGGGAGGGGCGGTAGCCCAGTTGACCTTCCCTCCCCCAAGCCACACCTCTGCACCCCAACCCTCCCTTCTGCCTCCCAAGAGCCCCATCCCCGCTCTCCGAGGAAACTGGGAGGGGACCTGGAGAGGAAAGGGAAGCAACGGCCCCTCAGAGCGGGGTTCCCCAAAATCTATGGCCAGGGACTGAGGCCAGCACTCAGACACTGTTGGGAACACTGGCCAGGAGTCCCTCGGGGTGGACCTGGGAACCTGCTGCAGAAGCTTAGGGGACCGGGCCAGCTCAGGAAAGGGCTCAGGCTGGAAACCGAGCAGACAGGGCACCGCTGGACCTGGGCCGAGGAGGACAGGAAGTAGGTGACTATGGAAAGACCCCCGCCACCACCCACGCCCAACTCGGCACACAAAGGCCCAGAGAGGCCCCCAGACATGCCTGTGGGGGCAGGGGTGTTTGCAAACATTCGCAGAGGGACCGGGTGTCCCAGGCACATGGACAGCTTGCAGGGCCCGGCTGAGGCTAGGACAGCAGCAGGTGGCTGGCAGGAGGTGCCCCGCCAGGGTCCCCAGCTGCGTGGGGGGCAGGCCCGAGGCAGGCGGCACCAGTCCCGGGCAGTATCTCTCGGAAGAGGGGCCGTACCCAGCCAGGGCTCCCAGAGACAGGGGTGGTGGGGCCGAGTGCCCCCTCACCCTGTGCGTGGCCCCCAACAAAGGGTGAGCATGTATCCTTCCTGGACACAGTGTCCAGGGCAGGGCACTCCCAAACCGGGATGCCCCCTAGGCCACAGGACCCCTCAGCCCCAGCTGACAGCAGCCGGTGGTCTGGGGAGGCCCCCAGGAGGCAGGGCGGCAGCCAAGAAGAACACCATCCCTGGACCCACTCTCCAACTGCAACCAGGGCCCGCTCCCCCGAAGGCACCAGCTCTCCCTGGGGGCAGGACCTTGATCCAGAGCAGGAGTGGAGGTCCCCAACAGGGGACGGCTGGAGAGGCCCTGGGCTCACGAGCCAGGGAGCGGCGCCTCTGTGCCCGGAAGCCCCTGGGTCCTGCCTGGGCTGCTGGTAGCTGCTGCGGGCCGAGGGGTCCGGAGACCCCCTAGGGTGCTCTGGGGCAGCTCCTTTGGGACCCTCAATGGAGCCAGTAAGTCCAGGAGGGCACCGATCCGTCCAGGTGGGTGCATGGGCCGGGACAGGGTCTGGCTGCTGTCGTGACTGTGCCCATCTGCCGAACAGGCCGCTAGGAGAGCACTCCCTGAGCGAGGGCGCCGGGCAGCCCGGGGAGGGAGGACACAGTCCCCGTCCAGGTCCCCGAGGCCCCCATAGCAGGGAGAGCCGGCCCTCCTCACTGTTCTTCCCGCGGGACCGGGCCGGCACCTTGGCTCAGGGGAGAGAGGGTCACAGAGGACAGCCAGCAGGCAGGTGGCCCAGGAGTGTGGGGGGTCGGTGGGCCTGACCGTGTCCTGAAGCACCCCAGGACCCTGTACCCGACACCCTGGGGGAGGGGCTGTCCCCACCTGCCAGGAACACATTCCTCAGGGAAGGCCCGGCAACCTGCTCTCGTCGGGTTCAAGAAGGGCCAGGCGGCTTTGGAAGGGGCCAGGAGCTGTCACCAAGGGCCCCCGCATTGCCCAGAGGCGGCGCGGGCCAACAGGAAAAGCACTCACCGCCCACGGAAACTCTGTGACAAATTCAGAGCCACGGAGAGCGTCATCAGCAAGTCACTTGCCAGTCCCAGTGGGAAGGATGGGGCACGTCTCCAGGGAAACGAGACGCCAAGGTCCTCCTGGGGCCCCAGTGGAAAGCTCCTTCCAGGACCCACCTGGCCCTCCACATCCCACCCTCCAGGCCAGGGACCGGAGCCCAGTATCCGGCAACCTGACACATCACGGAAAAAAGGAGCTGCTCTGCCTTTACCATGAAGACGCGGCACACCCCCTCCCTGCCCCGGCCCCTCCCCTTCAGGGCTGCATGCGGGGAGGAGAGGCCTCCCCTGTCTGCAGAGAGAGGTCACCCCACCTGGGGCAGAGAGGGGACAGGGGCAGGAATGAGACCCTGGGAGGGGGGCATTGGAGGTGGGGGGGCACATCCTGCCACCCAGGCCTGGCGTGGGGCACTCATGCCATGCAGAAGGGGCTGCGGAGACCAGAACGGGCTTCCCGCCGGCTCCTGGGGATGTTGGACCGGGGCTCCCCGACCAGGGCTGGGAAAGGCTTCCATGAAGAGCCAGAGAGCAGACCCTGCGGGGCACACGGGGTCTCGGTGGCAGAGTCTCCCTTCTTGGGGTTCTCTGTGATGGGTTTTGCAACCCTTTCAGGATGTCAAAGCACGCCCCGCCCTCAGAAATGCAGGCCCCGGCCAGTGTCAGCCCCAGGAGGTGGCCTGCTGCTCCCGCTGACACCAAGGACATGTTCCTGAGGCGGCCCGCTCGGGATCTCCAGCAGCGGACGCAGGTCTACACGTGCAAGGGTGCTTCTGACTCGCAGCACTCAGGAACAGCCTCCACCCTGAGCGTGGCGCCCTCTCCAGCACGTTCCAGGGTGGACCTGTGAGACCAATAAAAACCACAGCGGAGGCGAGGCGAGTCACTTAGGAGACCAGGCCATGAAGAGACTGTGGCCGGGTCTGGGGCGCCCTCTCCTGCTGGTTCGATTGGATTGCAGGTCCGGGGGAAGCCGAGCAGCCCCGGGGAGGAGGCCCGGTGGGGAGGAACTGAGGCCTCCTGCCACAGCCTCCAGAGGGAGAGTCATCACGAGGGCTCCCCACCCAGTCAGATAGGATGGCTGGGCCCCAGTGGACACCTGACCGCAGCCTGAGAGGGACCCTGAGCCACAGTCCTGGCTCCCCGAGAGCCCTCCCAGAGCCTGTCCCTCAGAACCCTGGGGGGGGTGAGACGAGTGCTAGGTGGGGAAGGACCGAAACGTGAAGTCGTCTGTTACCCAGTAGTCGGAACTGGTGCCCAGCGTCCAGGGGGCAAGACACGGCGTGAGCCAGAAGGAAACAAACCGACAAGAACCCCCAGAAGCCATCAGGAAAGCCTGGAGATTCTGATGACACGAAAACTAAAATCCCCTCTGTGACCAAGCACAACCCGCAAACCACACAGTCAAGAGACAAGTGATAACAAGGGGAGAAAATAGTAGCAAGAGGTGACTAAGGGCTCGCGTCAGTCACACACACACACAGAGCCGGACACACGGACAAGGCAAAGTGCAAGGACAAGAGAGCAAAAGGGGGCGGAGGAGAGGAAGGGAGAGGGAAGGAAGCGTCTTCTCCACCGGGATGCAATTCCTTGGGAGCCCGTCTGATCCCAGGGCAAAGAGATGCTGGGTCGCCAGAGCTGCCGCGGAGAAGTCCCGCCGCGCCTCGGAGCCCAGCAAAGAGGAACCAGGGCGGACGGGCCAAACCCAGCGGCCGGCTCCCGGGGGTGGGTGGTGGCGCTGCGGGGAGCCGCCTGAGCAGCATCACCAGGAGCTGGGAACCCTCCCGCTGCGGGAAGGTTGGCGGGTAAGGCGGGGCTTCCCCGGAAACACTGGGCTGGACCCAGCGGTCCCATGGGTGCTGGAACCAACCCTGCGGGTGTTCCCAGGCACCCTCCCGCGGGAAGACCGGCTGGAGGGATGGCTCCTGTTGGCACCCACGTCGAGGGAAGCCACCGCCTTCTCTGCGGGGCTCGCCTTTCCTACCTCCCCCAGGAGACAGGCCAGGAAGCGCCCCAGCCCACGACCGCCCGCAGCAGAGCAGGATTCCCTCCCCGGCGGCCACCGCTGTCAAGGGACGGGGAAGACTTTGTTACCCCACCGCGCGCCACCGCGGAATGGTGCACAGACACCTCCAGACGCCACTTCCCCCAGGACGGCCGCCCGCCCGCCCCGCTCTGCCCACCTCTCCCTGGACGCTGCCGGGTGGGCGGGTGGGGGCGGCCCTGCTTCCCCACGACCCCCCAGACGCGCCCCGAGGCACTTTCGCAGCACAGTGGAGTGGGAAGGGCGGGGCGGCCCCTCGACGGCGCCGAGGCGAGAGCGGCTCACGGGGCTTCTCGGGCCCTGATCTCAGGGGACGCCTGTCCGCCTCGTCCCCGCGGGAGGACAGTGACCACCGGTCCGCAAAGGAAGGGGACTCGGCGCACGCCCCGCAGGGCCGGCCCAGGACTCGCGGGCGCGGAAGGCGGTGCCGAGGCGGGGCGTGGAGGGACAGCCCTAGTCTCCGCCCGCCGGGGCCCACAGCTGCCTCGCTCCCCGCCTCCGCTTCGGTCGCTCCTCGTAAGCGCCAGGCGCCCACAGGAAGCCCCGCCCCTCCCCGCCTATCCGTCCTCCTCTTCGCCTGTCCTCGCCAATGACCATGCTCAGATTGCACGGAATTCCCGCCCCTCGCCCTTGACTGACGTTCCTGCTGCCCAGTGGACGACACCCCGTCGCGTGCGCGCCGCTGCGGCCCTGCCGGGTGTGGCGCGGCGCTCTCAGGCTCCTAGGCGTTCCCGGGGCGAGACCCAGGGCCCTGGCCGCAGAGTCGCCGGTGCACACGCAACAGTGCCGCCTTGTGTTTTGGGTGTGGACCTGCGCTTCTCTAAGCGTTCCGTTCCCGAGAAGGGGCGAGAAACGTCCAGAGGTCGTGGCACCTGCCCGCCGCTGCCGGGGCGTCGGCCGTGGGCGCAAGTGAAGCGCCCCGGGAGCGCGGCGCGACGTCCGTGCCCTCCGAGGGCGGCCCGGGTGTAGCCGCGGAGGGCGCGGCCGTGGGCATTTCCGCGCTTGCGCGGGTTCCTGTCCCGCCCCGGCCCCGGCCCCGGCCCCGGCCCCTCCCTCCCTCTCTCGTGGCCCCGCAGTAGACGCAGCCCCTCCCTCCCGCGGTGCAGCGCAGCCAGGGCTCTGCTCCGGGAGTCGTGGAGTCTATCACCGCGGAGCGTTATCTCAGCGGACCCACGCGGTGTCTTCCGCTGGGGTGGGCCGAGTACCCTCCGCCTCCCGCCCGCGAGATCCATCCCAGCCCTTGGCGGGGGCCCGTGGTTCTTCCCGCTCATGGCCACGGAACGGTCCACGCTCGCGGAGCCGCAGGCTGAGCTTTTGCTGGTGAGGGACAAGGTCGTGGTTTCCCGTGGCTGGTGGCCCTCACGGAGGAGCCTGCTGGGAGCA
Source organism: Pongo pygmaeus (assembly GCF_028885625.2). Taxonomy (NCBI): domain Eukaryota; kingdom Metazoa; phylum Chordata; class Mammalia; order Primates; family Hominidae; genus Pongo; species Pongo pygmaeus. The sequence continues at coordinate 159,283,691 of NC_072396.2, forward strand.
CGCACGTGTAGGGTTTCCTGTCATCGGGTTGCCACGCCCATCTTGAGCGCTCGAGTCCACGCAGAAGTGTAGAAGTGGATGTGTAGCTTTATTTGTAATTCTCTTTCTTTCTTCCTTTCTTCCTTTCTTTCCTTTTCTTTCTTTTTGAGTCAGGGTCTCACTCTGCACGCAGTCTGGAGTGCAGTGGCGCGATGAGGGCTCACTACAGACTTGACCTCTCCACCCCAGCGAGGGCTTCAACCTCCAGCCTCAGCCTTCCATGTAGCTGGGACTACAGGCGCACGCCACCACCATGTCCGGCTAATTTTTTACTTTTTTGTAGAGATGGGGTCTCGCTTTTTCGCCCAGGTTGGTCTGGGATTCCTGGGCTCAGGTGATCCACCCCAGCCTCACAAAGTGCTGGGATTTGCGGGGATTCTGGGCACCGGGCACTGGCCGCCGCGCCCAGCTTGATGTGTAGTTTCAGTAGAAACCACCAAAGTCTTCAGGGTGGCCTGTGCATCACTTTACACATACTCAAGCGAATCATTGAGAGGTGTTTGAGGCCGGGCGCGGTGGCTCACGCCTGTGATCCCAGCACTATGGGAGGCCGAGGCGGGGGGATCGTTTGAGGTCAGGAGTTTGAGACCAGCCTGACCAACATAGTGAAACTCCGTCTCTAATAAAAATACAAAATTAGCCGGGCGTGGTGCCGCCCTCGCCTATAATCCCAACTACTCAGGAGGCCGAGGCAAGAGAATCGCTTGAACCCAGGGGGCAGAGGTTGCACTGAGCCGAGATCGCACCACGGCACTCCAGCCTGGGTGATAGAGCAAGATTCTGTCTCAAAAAAAAAAAAAAAAAAAAAAAAAAAAAGGTTTTTGAAACAACTTGAAGCAAGTTATCCCATGTATAAAAAAGTATAAAGTTATTTATACTATTTTTCTGTGCAATCACTCACGTTAATTAACCAAGTTAAGACCCATTATGCGGCCTGGCGCGGTGGCTCACGCCTGTAATCCCAGCACTTTGGGAGGCTGAGGCGGGTGGATCACGAGGTCAGGAGTTCGAGACCAGACTGGCTAATATGGTGAAACCTCATTTCTACTAAGAATACAAAAATTAGCTGGGCGTGGTGGCGTGTGCCAGCTATTCGGGAGGCTGAGGCAGAAGACTCGCTTGAACCCGGGAGGTGGAGGTTGCAGCAAGCCGAGATCACACCACTGCACTCCAGCCTGGGTGACACAGTGAGACTCCGTCTGAAAAAAAAAAAAAAAAAAAACCGTTATGCTACACATTTTGTAGTGATTTTCTGTTTTTTGTTTTTTGTTTTTAGCTTTTTTATAATTTCAACTTTTTTGTTTTTGAGATAGATAGAATCTCACTCTGTCGCCCAGGCTGAGTGCAATGGCACCATCTCGGCTCATTGCAACCTTTGCCTCCCAGGCTGAAGGGATCCTCTCACCTCTCACCTGGGTTGGTCAGGCTGGTCTCAAATTCCTGACCTCAGTGATGCACCCGCCTCGGCCTCCCAAAGTGCTGGGATTACAGGCATGAGCCACCGCACCTGGCCTGATGTACTTTAAACTTTTTTTTTTTTTTTGAGACAGAGTTTCACTCTTGTTGCCCAGGCTGGAGTGCAATGGCGCGATCTCAGCTCACCGCAACCTCCACCTCCTGGGCTCAAGTGATTCTCCTGCCTCAGCCTCCCGAGTAGCTGGGATTACAGGCATACGCCACTGCACCAGGCCTCCATTTGATGTACTTTTAAAGCATTATTATTTCTACCTTGCATTTACTATGAACACAGCCTTGAACGTGCATCCATCTGTCTCTAGGATAATTACCTGTAACTGGAATTGCTGGGTCGAGATATATGTACATTAAATTTTTTTTTTTTTTTTTTAGACAGGATCTCTGTCGCTCAGGCTGGAGTGGAGTGGCTCGATCACAGCTCACCACCGCCTCAACCTCCTGGGCTCAAGTGACCTTCCTATTTCAGCCTCCTGAGCTGCTGGGACCACAAGTGTGTGCCAGCATCCCTGGCTTTTTTAGAAAACTTTTTGTACAGACAGGGTCTCACTGTGTTGCCCAGGCTGGTCTTGAACCCCTGGGCTCCAGTCCTCCCTCCTTGGCCTCTCAAAGTGCTGGTTTTACAGATGTGTCCCACCTTGTGTGGCCTGCATTTAAAATTGTAAGAGACACTAGGGAATTGCCTCCCCAAAAGACCCTACCTTTGATACTGTCCATCCCTCACATTGTACCCTCAGTGTTTACCCACAGCCTCACCAGCACCTTTTGGGCTAACAGCTTTTTAGGTGTCTGAAAATTAGATGGGAGAACTGTAGCTTTTCTCTTTTTTCTTCTTCCCTGTTTCTTAGTCCTGTTCCCCTCCCTCCCAAAGGGGTCATTTAAAATGTGGTGTCATTTGGAATGTGTTTGTTCAATTGTATTTTAGTTTTTTGAGACAGGGCCTCGCTTTGTCACCCAGGCTGGAGTGCAGTGGTGTGATCATAGCTCAGAGCAGCCTTGATGTCCCACCTCAATTGATAATTAATACAAAAATTAGTCGGGCATGGTGGCACGCGCCTTCAGTCCCAGCTACTCGGTAGGCTGAGGTGGAAGAATTGCTTAAACCCAGGAGGTGAATGTTGCAGTGAGCCGAGATTGTGCCACTGCACTCCAGCCTGGGTGACAGAGTGAGACTGTTTCTTAAAAAAGAAGAAAAAAATAAAATAAAACAACAAACATAACAAAACGAAGCATCAATGCTCTTGAACCCAGCGATCCCACCCCTTGATAACTCAGCAAGAGCAATTCTCCCTGCTCGCTACGGCCACATTCCGTGCCATGGCCTTCGTGGCATGGTTTGTGGCACACAAGGAGCTGAAGTCCTGGGGTTGCATCACTCAGGGTGGGAATGATCAAATGTGTTGCATCCAAGTTCTGAAATCCTCTGCAGGAGCACAGGAGTCAACTGTATGTCTCCAGGGCCACAGACAAAGAGCTAAGAAACCCTGTTGAATGACGGAAGCAGTCAGCAGAATAGGAATGCAGCACAGGGACAGTTATGGTGGGCAAAACCATACACACAAAAAATCCACAGGTGCAGGGCGATGGCTCACGCCTGTCGTCCAAGCACTTTGGGAGGCCGAGACAGGCAGATCGCTTGAAGCCAGGAATAGGAGACCAGCCTGGGCAACAGGGCGAGACCTCGTCTCTACAAAAAAAATAAAATTAGCTGGTGTGGTGGCACATGCCTGTAGTCCTAGTTACTCCAGAGGCTGAGGTGGGAGGATCACTTGAGGGCTTCAGCTCCTTGTGTGCCACAAACCATGCCACGAAGGCCATGGCACGGAATGTGGCCGTAGCGAGCAGGGAGAATTGCTCTTGCTGAGGTATCAAGGGGTGGGATCGCTGGGTTCAAGAGCATGGATGCTTCGTTTCGTTACGTTTGTTGTTTTATTTTATTTTTTTCTTCTTTTTTAAGAAAGAGTCTCACTCTGTCGCCCAGGCTGGAGTGTAGTGGCACAATCTCGGCTCACTGCAACATTCACCTCCTGGGTTTAAGCAATTCTCCCACCTCAGCCTACCGAGTAGCTGGGATTACAGGCGTGAGCCACCACGCCCAGCTAGTTTTTGTGTTTTTAGTAGAGACGGGGTTTCACCATGTTGGGCAGGCTGGTCTTCAACTCCTGACCTCAAGTGATCCCCGCCGCCTCGACCTCCCAAAGTGCTGGGATGACAGGCGTGAGCCACCGCGCCTGGCTCCTTTCCCATTTTCTAAGGGACAGTCAGTCTCCTCCATACCATTTGTCACACACAGCCTTTCCCCCATGATGGCACTGCCATACTCCCGCTCAATGCGCAGGCATCTGTGGTCTCCTGTGCACTCGTCCTTCCAGGGAACAATGCAGTGGGCTCCTTGCTTTGCATCTCCCCATACCTGGTGCACCTGCCAGCTCCCTTAGCAGGACCTTGCAGACAGTTTCAGTCATTCTTGGGCATTTTCTTCTCCACGTGAAGTTTCCCATCATCATGTCCGGGACCATTAGACACCTACATCCCTGGCTTCCTGGGACTCTGGTGGCATGATGGGAAGAGCCCACTTCTCAGCACTGTTTTTTTTCAAGAGGATCTCATTCTTAGTCCAGGCAGCAGGAATGGTTTCCCCTGCTGGCCTCAGCTCTGTTGGCAAGGGATACCTGCAGTCTGGGGCCTGGAGCTGGAGCGCTCCAGACGTGGTCCCTTCCTTCCGGGAGTTTCTTTCTCGTGGGTGAGCCATAAGCAAACAGCTCATCCCACAGTTCTGAGGGCCTGGGTGGGGCCATCGCCCTGGTCCGGGTAAGAGACCATGGAGTCTGGCCAGGCACGTTGGCTCCTGCCTGTAATCCCAGCACTTTGGGTTAGGGTTAGGGCAAGAGGATCACTTGGCTCCAGCAGTTCAAGACCATTCTGGGTAACCTAACAAGGCCCCATCTCTACAAAAGAAAAAAAAGTTATCCAGGCATGGTGGCGTGTGCCTGTAGTCCCAGCTGATTGGGAGGCTGAGGTAGGAACATCTCTGGAGCCCAGGAGTTCGAGGCTGCAGTGAGTGTTGATCGTGCCACTGCATTCCAGTCTGGGCAATGGAGCAAGACCCTGTCTCAATTTAAAAAAAAAAAAAAAAGCCGGGCGTGGTGGCTCACACCTGTAATTCCAGCACATTGGGAAGCTGAGGTGGGCAGATCACCTGAGGTCAGGAGTTTGAGACCAGCCTGACCCACATGGAGAAACCCTGTCTCTACTAAAAATACAAAATCAGCGAGGCATGGTGGCACATGCCTGTGATCCCAGCTACTCGGGAGGCTGAGGCAGGAGAATGGCTTGAACCCGGGAGGCAGAGGTTGCGGTGGGCCGAGATCGTGGCATTGCACTCCAGCCTGGGCAACAAGAGTGAAACTCCATCTCAGAAAAAAAAAAAAAAAAAGACAACGGAGTCCTAGATGGCGAAGGTAGCAATGGAGAAACCCACTTCAATTTCTTTGAGCCAACGGTTCATGTATTGGAAGGATTCCCGTGGGAAGGTCAGGAGGGAGAGGAGCCAACAGGTGGAACTCCGACAGTTCCCCTGTCCTCACGTTGTAGGGCTGCAAGATTCTTTGGTGCCTGTCTGGGCTCCAGGGCCCCCACCCACCCCTGCAGGCTTATGTGCGGATCAGCAAGAGGCACTCTGCTCTCGGGGCAGGTACTCGGCTGGAGGCGAGGACACGGGAGGGATTTCAGCCCTCTCGCTCCCCAGGAAGGTGTCCTTGTGCAGAGAACAGCCTGCACAACCTTCTAGGGGGCACCCAGGATTAGGCAGTATCCTCCCTCTGCCCAAACTGGCTGCAGAAAGTTCATTTTAACACCCACTAGAGAGTGAGGAGACTGTAGGTGGAATTTCTTTTTTGTTTTTCTTTTTTTCTGAGACAGAAGAGTCTTGCTCTGTGGTCCCAGGCTGGAGTGCAGTGGTGTGATCTTGGCTCACTCAAACCTCCACCTCCCAGGTTCAAGCCAGATTCTCCTGCCTCAGCCCCCCGGGTAGCTGAGATTACAGGCACGTTCCACCATGCCCGGCTAATTTTTTGTATTTTTAGTAGAGATGGTGTTTCACCATGTTGGCCAGGCTGGTCTCCAACTCCTGACCTCAATTGATCCACCCACCTCAGCCTCCCAAAGTGCTGGGATTATAGGCGTGAGCCACTGCACCCACCCTGTAGGCAGATTTTTTTTAAAATTACTATTATACTTTAAGTTTTAGGGTACATGTGCACAATGTGCAGGTTAGTTACATATGTATACATGTGCCATGCTGGTGTGCTGCACCCATTAACTCGTCATTTAGCATTAGGTGTATCTCCTAAAGTTATCCCTCCCCCCCCCCTTTTTTTTTTCTGAGATAGTTTCTCTCTGTAGACCAGGCTGGAGTGCAGTGGAATGATCTCAGCTTACTGCAACCTCTGTCTTCTGGGCTCAAGCAATTCTCCTGCCTCAGCCTCCCGAGTAGCTAGAATTACAGTTGTGTGCCACCACACCCGGCTCATTTTTGTATTTTTAGTAGACAGGGTTTCACCATGTTGGCCAGGTTGCCCTCGAACTCCTGACCTCAGGTAATCCGCCCGTGTCGGCCTCCCAAAGTGCTGGGATTACAGGCGTGAGCCACCGCGCCCGGCCATACACGAATTTTTTTGAGACAGTCTTGCTCTGTCGCCCAGGCTGGAGTACAGTGGTGTGATCTCAGCTCACTGCAATCTCTGCCTCCTGAGCTCAAGCGATCCTCCCACCTCAGCTGGGATTAGTGTGTGCCACCACACCTGGCTAATTTTTAAATTTTTTTTTTTTTTTTTTGAGATGGAGTCTCGCTCTGTCGCCCAGGCTGGAGTGTAATGGCGTGGTCTCGGCTCACTGCAACCTCCACCTCCCGGGTTCAAGCGATTCTCCTGCCTCAGCCTCCGGAGCAGCTGGGATTACAGGCGCCCGCCAGCATGCCCGGCTAATTTTTGTATTTTTAGTAGAGACGGGGTTTCACCATGTTGGCCAGGCTGGTCTCGATCTGCTGACCTCATGATCCACCTGCCTTGGCCTCCCAAAGTGCTGGAATTACAGGCGTGAGCCACTGCGCCCGGCCAATTTTTAATTTTTAATTTTTGTAGAGGCGGTTTTTCGCCATGTTGTCCAGGCTGGTCTCAGATTCCTGGGCTCAAGTGGTCCGCCCACCTCTGCCCCTCAAAGTGCTGAGATTACAGGCGTGAGCCACTGCGCTCCGCCGCAGTTCCTGACTTGTATTGCCCCAGTGGTGTTACAGCCTCGAACCCAGTTTCCAGACCTAAGTCACCGCAGGGATCCAGAGTCCCATGATGGAAAGGGAGGCTAGGTTCCCCTGGGAAGGACCTTGCACCGTTGCTGCAAGTGCACCCCAGAAATCATCCCAAGCTTTTCTCAAAGGGACCTGCAGCCACTTATAAAAGCGACATATCATCCTGGAAAACAGGTGCGCTCGAGCAGGATTTCCTCCCGTCCTTCCTGTCAAAGGACGGGAAGACTTTGTTACCCCACCGCGCCCCACCTGCAGAATGGTGGACAGATACCTCCAGACGCCACTTCCCCCGGGACGCCCGCCCGCTCTGCGCACCTCTCCTGGATGCTGCCCCGTGGGCGGGTGGGGGCGGCCCTGCTTCCCCACGACCCCCAGACGCACCCCGAGGGACTCTGAGCACAGTGAAGTGGGAAGGGCGAGGCGGGGCGGTGCCCAGGCGAAAGCGGCTCGTGGGAGGTGGCACCCGAGACGCAGCTGGTCGGGACGGTACGGGTCAGTGTGGGCGGAGCGGGGCCAGTGATGCCCCCCGGTTTCCCAGGCCATGAGTCTCCGTGGAGATTTCTCCTCGACCTCTTCCCCGCGGCAATGTGCGAACCCTGGGTCTCCAGGAAACGGGGATACGGGGCATGGCTCCCAGCAAGGCCTGGTCCAGTCTCTCCGGTAGGGGAATGGGTCTCCCCCTCCGGCCTCCCGGGTTGACAAAGGAACGCGGGCCCAGGTCCCTGTATGGCGCTTCACCGCCGGGGCCTCTAGCCTAGAAGGAGGCACGGAGCGCGTGTCCGGGACCCGTGCAAGCTCGAGGACACTCTCGCGGTCGCCGGGAGGCCCACCTAGGGTACTTTCCTTTTTTCCTCTCTCAGAAATATACGTCTGTCACAGTTAACGGCAAAGCCTAGGGCAAGAGTTCTACGCCCAAGATGGCCAGCCGGAAGCGGACTTCTCGCGACCATGTGGCGAAGCCCCATTCGTCAGCTGGCCGCCCGCGGCCCTGGTACCCGGTCACCTCTCTGATCTGCGCATGTGCTGGGCTACGCCCGGGCGCAAGCGCCAAGAGCGGCTGCGTCTATGGTCATGACGTCTGACAGAGCGTCCACCCGTCTTCGCCAGGACTCTATGGTTCTTACGCGCGCAGACAGACCGCCTATATAAGCCATGCGCAGGCGGAGGAGCGCCTCTTTCCCTTCGGTGTGGTGAGTAAGTGTAGTTGTCGTCTCTTATAGTGCAGCTGCTGGTTCTCACACCTTTTAGGTCTGTTCTCGTCTTCCGTTCCGACTCTCTCTCTTTCGTTGCAGCCACTGAAGATCCTGGTGTCGCCATGGGCCGCCGCCCCGCCCGTTGGTGAGTCTTGAATCCATGTACTTTCACTGCTGGGAAACGGGCGGGGAAAGAAGTGCCTATGGCCGCTGAAAACAATTGTGGGGTGGAGCCTCCCCCGTGCGGCGGCCCTGTCTTGGGAACTGACCCTATGTTTTACACCTCCCGGCTATTTTTTAGACTGCAATAGTACTGTCCCTTAGTTCCCATGTCGGTGTGGAAGCGACGGTTTCCTTGTATCTCTGCCTGTGTCCTGCAAGCTCACCGCATTTTCGGGCGCTCATACGGTCTTGGGGCCTTTGTGTGCGTTCTCTGTCTTATTTCCGGGCGACGTTCCGCGTGCGTTGTCGGACGTGAAGGGCAGCCCGGGAAAAACGGGTGCGGCCGACTCCTGTGTCCTACAGGGGGCGCCAGACGCATTTCCACTCTGCTCGGAGGTGGATTTAGTGCCACGTGCCCGAAAGTCTTAAATTGGGTGACCTGAGCTGTGCAATGATAATGCGGCGATTTTGTAGTACGCAGTGTCTTGAAGAGGGAATTTTTAACTAGGAAAGTTTGTTGCAAAGTGTTTGTAGGAAGCGTAAGACAAAGTAACGGAAGGTGGTGGCTATTGTGTTTCTAGTTTTGGGTGTTCTCTGTGTTGCAGCAGCCAACTGTTGCTTTGTAGTTTATTTCCCCGAATGGAAACGTTTTAGAAGTGGACGTGCATTCCCCACCCTTTTCCCGTCCCTCGTTTGGGTTGTTCCTTGAAGGGCAAAGTGCCTGTTGGGCTTTCTGTGAACGTCACCTAACCTGTGTTTTTTCACTCCCCTGCAGTTACCGATATTGTAAGAACAAGCCGTACCCAAAGTCTCGCTTCTGCCGAGGTGTCCCTGGTAAGTAATGGAAGAGCCCCTGCACTGGTTGGCTCTACTAACTCAGCGTCCGTCTGTGACACCCCCTGCACACTTACCCAATCCTTTTTTAGATGCCAAGATTCGCATTTTTGACCTGGGGCGGAAGAAGGCAAAAGTGGATGAGTTTCCGCTCTGTGGCCACATGGTATCAGATGAATATGAGCAGCTGTCCTCTGAAGGTAAGGCAGGATTCTTTGTTCGTCACCCCCAAGTCCTTCCACCGTGCTCCCTCAACCCCACCCACATACACTGCACTGGAATTGGGAGTTGATGAAACATGAGCCTTACAAAACTCAGCCAACACATTTCCCTCGAGCTGGAGATAGTCGTGGTGAATGTTTCTCTATTATCTTCTCTCACTGCTGCTTTTCTTCTCCCTACCTAGCCCTGGAGGCTGCCCGAATTTGTGCCAATAAGTACATGGTAAAAAGTTGTGGCAAAGATGGCTTCCATATCCGGGTGAGGCTCCACCCCTTCCACGTCATCCGCATCAACAAGATGTTGTCCTGTGCTGGGGCTGACAGGTGAGCTTGGTCTGGGCTTTTTAAGGTAGTTGGAGTCTCTACATTATTAGGCTTGCATTATTGCATCAGAGCATAGAGGTGGCCCCAGTGACTCAGCCACTATGGCTACTAGAAAAGCCAGGCTGGCAAGTGACTTTCAGTGGTCACTCAGGACCCTTTCCTGTGGACTGTTGCGGATACAAAGCAAGCATGAGTAAGTCTTAGCAAGCTCTTCCCCACAGGTTAGGGCAAACACTTGTGATTGGAGTAGCTCTTCTTGCTTTTAGCTTGATGACAACCATCTTGCCAGCAAGCAGGTAGTTGAAGCTGGCAGAGCTCAGTGTCGCCTTTTCAATGGTTCTTGGGATGCTCTGCAGCCAATTAAGCCGACTGAGTTCCTTTCCTCATGGGGGCCCAGTGTGCAATGGCTGCACACAGCAGCTTCCTTGGTAGTGTACGCAGCCTGTTGGTTGTATGGGTTGCTCTAAGGGACCTTGGAGACAGGCCTTTCCGATGGATGTTCATGTTTCTGACCTTGCACTACCCCAATGTAGGCTCCAAACAGGCATGCGAGGTGCCTTTGGAAAGCCCCAGGGCACTGTGGCCAGGGTTCACATTGGCCAAGTTATCATGTCCATCCGCACCAAGCTGCAGAACAAGGAGCATGTGATTGAGGCTCTGCGCAGGGCCAAGTTCAAGTTTCCTGGCCGCCAGAAGGTACGTAGTGCTGCAGCCCCCTTCTCCCACCTTTTTTGCCTCAGGCCTCCTGACTCAATTCTTTCCATTGCTCCCTAGATCCACATCTCAAAGAAGTGGGGCTTCACCAAGTTCAATGCTGATGAATTTGAAGACATGGTGGCTGAGAAGCGGCTCATCCCAGATGGCTGTGGGGTCAAGTACATCCCCAATCGTGGCCCTCTGGACAAGTGGCGGGCCCTGCACTCATGAGGGCTTCCAATGTGCTGCCCCCCTCTTAATACTCACCAATAAATTCTACTTCCTGTCCACCTATGTCTTTGTATCTACATTCTTGACGGGGAAGGAACTTTCTCTGGGAACCTTTGGGTCAATTGAAGTGCTTTTCATGAAGCACAGCTGCAGCAAAGCCTTGCAATCCCAGGCTGGGGTCAGCCTACAATTGTGTTGCTTATTACAACACATGGGGACCAAGAGGGGCTTGTGGGCTAGAGGCTGACCAGCAGCAACGTTTATTTAGCAAGGGTAGGTGTGCATCACATTGGGTTTGGTCTCACCCGTCTGGTTTGGCCATTCCTCTGGTGGGAATCATCCAGGTACTGCTGATGTCACCTGTAACTTGCCCGACTTCCTATCTAGCAACCTCCTGGGCCCCATGCCCCCACCCCTTCTAGATCCTACATTCCCAGGGCCCTCACCACCTGACCAAAGGTCTAGGCTAACCTTTGGTACTTTGTAACAAAAAGACCTCGGAACAGACAACGTGTGTGGCATGGTTTGGCCTGGGGATCTTAGATGTCTGACCTGAACTATTGTAGAACAGCGCTGGCTTTTGGGGGAGCAGCAAAAATGAGGAATGCTAGGTGGGTGGCCTGAGCATCTGTATCCAGGGACAGGACTCCAAAGGCTTTTGGTCCCAGAGCTGGGGTATGTTGGCCCCAGCCCCCAGCCTGTGGCTCCCAAAAGGCCTCTGGTTTTTTGTAATCTCAATTTACAGCCATTTCTTAGGTTTTTAATTATCTTTATTTTCTTTTGCCAAACATACCTGGGAATACCTTTTTTTTTCTACTTTGGGGTGATGGTTCCAAACCATAAATGTGATTATAGTTAACACATGATCCTTCTAGCGTCCCAGCCAGTGTTTTTCCTGACCTCTTTTCTTTGGAGAGGAGGATGGAAGGGAGGGGTCCGGCACGCTGCTGGCATTTTGCTGTGTCCTGCAGCCCCTTTACCGGGGCACCTGGGTTCACACAGCTTTTTAGGTTACATAACTGGTGCAGATTTTCTGCGTGGAGATGTTACCTTGACCAGCCTTGGCTGGACTTTCCCAGGCATGCAGAAGCCTGTGCCAACAGACGACAGCACCCAGGAGGTGCGAGCGTGGCTGCTCAGTGGTTATAACAGGCCTGACTGCATTGTTCACCGGATTACAATGAGCCAAAATGTTTCCCGGTGTTTGCTGGTTTCAGGGAAGGAGTTTGACGCAGCAGATTAACCACCCTCCTTGTAGCTATCAGGGCTTAATGGTTTCCTGGTGATTCTTACCAATCCACGATAAAGATGGCCCATTGGCATATCTGCTGCACAAGTGTTGTATCTCACCAATCTGGGTTTTTGTTCTCAGTAACTTTCTTTCTTGTCATACATCTTGATTTCTCTTTCTGAGCCCTCCCTTCCCCTACCCCAACCCAGAGCCCACTCTGTCTCCACTCCTGATAGTACACTACCTGGCAGGTGGCATGAGTCCAGCCTTGGGGGCCCCTGGCTTCCTCTCCTAATCTAGGCACAAGCCCAACCAAAGAACAAGCCAAATCAAACAAAAGGCAGGTGGGGGTGGACTGCAGTCACAGGGCAACTGTAGTTGAAGCTCCCCAGCCCCAGGGCTGGATGGACAGGGGAGGCTGGCGTTTAAGTCCCAAAAGGCAGCAGGCCCTGGGGGGGTAGGGGGACGCTCAGGCGGCAGGGCACAGCTGAGGGGACAGGAGTGACAGCAGCAACAGAACAGTGAGGCTGAGAGGCTGGACGCTGTGCGCTTGGCTCAGCTTCAGCTCCACCTCCACGGGGTAGTGGTCACTGATGTTGAGGGCCTGGGAATGGGTGGTGGGGCAGTGTCAGTGCCCGGGGCCGAGGGGCTTCCCTGCAACCCTGCTCCTGCCCTCCCTCCTCGTGCCAGCCCCATCCCTTCACCTCCTCCTCGGTGAGCTGGAAGCTCGTGGGGAAGTCAAAGGCAGCCGCAGTGTGCAGCAGACTCCGGCAGCGCTCCCCGTGCAGCACAATGCGGTCATAGGTGCAGTGGGTGCTGGCCCGCACTGTGGTGTCCTCCCCGTCGGCAATCACCCAGTGGAAGCCTGGCTCAGTCCGCAGCTCCAGCTTGTCCAGGCGCTTTTTGGTCAGTGAAGCGCAGTCAGCATTGAAGTCCCCGAGCAGGATCACATCCTAGAGACACAGCAGCCATGAGGCTGGCCGCTGGGCCGCCCTATCCTTGTCCCTCTTGTACCAACTGCCCAGGCCTACCTTGCTCTGCCAGTGCTGGGAGACCTCCAGAAAGACATCGTAGAGGGCGTTCAGCTCCTTCTCTACGGCCTTAGGAGTGGTGTGCAGCGGGACCAACACCAGGCTGGGAAGGACTGCAAGGCCCAGGGACCGAGGGCTGCCATCCACTCCTGGACCTTCTCCCCCAGCCCCTCTGGGTGAGGAAGCCCCCAGTGGAGCCAGCCAGAACTCCCCTTCTGCTCCCACGTACCAAGCCCACCCTTCCCTTCCTACCATTGCTGGGCAAAGAGAACTGGGCCACAAATGGCTCCCGGGCAAAGACATCATCCTCGTCGTCGTACACGTAGGAACTCAGGACCTGTGTTTTGTGTGACCTGGGAGGACCAAGGGATGGGCAGCAGTGGCCCCACGTCTTTGATTTTGGCTTGCAAGTGCCAAACGGCGCTCAGGGAGGGGCCCTCCACTAACAGCGGCAATGTGGGCACAGCCCTCCCAACCTGTCTCTAGAACTTTAAAAAATCAGACATAATTCATATGCCATAAAATTCACCTGCTTCAAGTATACAACACGGTTTTTTTGTACATTCATAAGGCTGTGCAACTATTGCTACGATCAATTTTAAAACATTGGTATCCATTACCCCTAATAAAAACATAACATCCATTACCAGTTACTCTCCATTCTCCCCTCCCCCCAGCCCCTGCAACCATTAATCTGTTCTCTATCTTGTACATTTGCCTATTCTGGATATTTCATATGAATGAAATCAGCTCATCAATGTTTTCCGTGTTCGTCCATATGCTGTGGCACGTCTGTGCTTCATTCCTCTTTCTGGCTGAATAATATTCCACGGACTGGGTATGGTACATTTTGACATTTGGACACTTTGATGTCATTCATTTTTTTTTTTTTTTTTTTTTTGAGACATGGTCTCACTCTGTTGCCCAGGCTGGAGTGCAGTGGCACAATCATAGCTCACTGCAGCCTTGAACTCCTGGGTTCAAGTGATCCTGCTGCTTTAGCCTCCCAAAGCATTGGGATTACAGGCATGAGCCACTGTACCCTGCCTACCCAGTAATTTTGGAGCACACGCCAGATGCCATATAATTTTATTTATATAGAGAATCAGTTCTCCTTCCCTGCAGCCTCCCTTGCCCTCTGGATCCTGACTCCAAAGGGCTCCCTGCCAGCCTGTCCTCCCAGGGACTTAGAAGATCAGGTCTACCCAAGGCCCATAAGTGGTCCCCACGGAGCCTCTTCCTAGGAGCTGCAGCCCTTGCTGACCACTTTCATAGAGGGGGCCAGCCACACCCTGAGCCTCAGCAGCTCCCACAGGAGAGAGGAGGAGGGACCCCACATTTGTGCTTACAGAAGGAAGGCCTCCTGCTCTATGGACACTCTGGCGGGGGTCGAGGATGGGAAGAGCCCAGAATAAAAGGTGTTGAGAAGAGAAAGCATGCAAAGCAGGTGAGGCTGTCCCAGGATGGGGGGCCTGTGGCCCCGGGGACTAATGAGCCTACCTCACATTAGGGCCAAGGACCGCCCCCTACCCTGCTGCGCTGCCAGCTCCGTGCTCACCGATAGAAGTACACGTACGTCTCCATGTAGGTGCTGCGCCCCAGCTGGGGGCTGCTCAGGGTGCTGTAGGGCCCAGAGCCATCAAATCTGCCAAGAAAAGGGGAGGCAGGGTCAGGGCCTCAAGGCTCTGGGTGTGCCCCTGATTAGACCCACAGAACCTTCCTCACCGATTGAGTTCTCGAAGCAGGAGGGGGATGGCGCTGCCAGAAGAGTCCACCACCTCCTGCAGCACCATGATGTCACAGCGAGCCAGTATCTGTGGGACACCAGGAAGGCCAGCCTGACTCAGTGCCAGCTGCCCTGAGAGGAGGCAGTGGGCCCAGGGAACTGGCACTGTTGTAGCCAAGAGTGTTAAGGCTCACTGGCTGCAGCCCACAGAAAGCAGTGGGACTGGAAATGCCCCAGGAAAAGACTCATCCCACCCACATGTCACCTGTTTCACAGAGGAGGAGACTGGGGCCAGCAGGAGGCAAGCGCCTGTGCTGCATCTCTGTGCCACACCTCTTCCTGTCCTCTCTTCTCTAGAACATACCCCTGGTCAGGCAGGGCTGGGGGCTTTGGGTCATGGTGGTTAGGGGCAGAGTTTCCCTGAAGTGATGAACTTACCCGAACTAAGGTGTCCATCACCTGCTCCCTGGCCACTTTGGCCAGCGTCAGCCGCTGGGCATTGAAGGCGCAGATGCGAAAGGCCTGGGCCCTACTGGCCAGGATGAGGAAGAGGAGTGCAGTTGGGTAGTGCATGGCTGCGTGTGGCTGCCGGGGACCCCCCAGGAATCCAGGCTGCCCCAGGGTGCGCTTTCACTGGGCTCAGTTCTGGCTCTGGGAGCGCTGAAATATGGAAGAGAAAGTGACACTAGCTGCTGCCCAGCACCAGCCTCCCAGTGACTTCCTGAGATCATACCACTGCACTCCAGCCTGGGTGACAGAGTGAGACTCTGTCTCAAAAAAAAAAATTGTTTTTGAGACAGAGTCTTGCTCTGTGAAGATCAAGCCAAGATCGCACCACTGCACTCCAGCCTGGGCAACAATGAGACTCCGTCTCAAAAAAAAGTGAAATCCTACAGTATTTGTCTTTTTGTGACTGGCTCATTTCACTCAGCAAAATGTCCTCAAGGGTCATTCATGTTGGAGCATATGTCAGAATTTTTTTTTTTTTTTTTTTTGAGACGGAGTCTCACTCTGTCGCCCAGGCTGGAGTGCAGTGTCGTGATCTCGGCTCACTGCAAGCTCCGCCTCCTGGGTTCACGCCATTCTCCTGCCTCAGCCGCCTGAGTAGCTGGGACTACAGGCACCTGCCACAAGCCCGGCTAATTTTTTGTATTTTTAGTAGAGACGGGGTTTCACCATGTTAGCCAGGATGGTCTTGATCTCCTGACCTTGTGATCTGCCCGCCTCGGCCTCCCAAAGTGCTGGGATGACAGGCGTGAGCCACCGCGCCCGGCTGTAGGATTTCTCTCCTCTTCATGGCTGAATCATCTTCCATTGTCTGGGCGTCTGGATAGACCACATTTTGTTCATTCATTCATTCATCCATCCATCTGGTTTTTGTTTTTGTTTTTTGTTTTGTTTTTTTTTTTTTTTGAGACGGAGTTTCACTCTTGCTGCCCAGGCTGGAGTGCAATGGTGCGATCTCAGCTTACTGCAACCTCTGCCTCCCAGGTTCAAGTGATTCTCCTGCCTCAGCCTCCCAAATAGCTGGGACTACAGGTACGCTCCACCACGCCCAGCTAATTTTGTATTTTTAGTAGAGATGGGGTTTCTTCATGTTGGTCAGGCTGGTCTCGAACTCTTGACCTCAGGTGAGCTGCCCACCTTGGCCTCCCAAAGTGCTCGGATTACAGGCGTGAGCCACCGCGCCCTATTTTTTTTTTTTTTTTTAAATAGAGACAAGGTCTCACTATGTTGCCCAGGCTGGTCTTGAACTCCTGGGCTCAAGCAATTCTCCTGCCTCAGCCTCCTAAAGTGCTGGGATTGCAGGAATGAGCCCTGGTGCCCCAGCCTCATGCATCTCTTGACCTCGTGATCTGCCTGCCTTGGCCTCTCAAAGTGCTGGGATTACAGGCGTGAGCCACAGCACCCAGCCCCTGCTTTCAGTTCTTTTGGGTATATACCCAGAAGTGGAATTGCTGGATCATATGGTAGTTCTATTTTTAATTTTCTGAGGAACTGTCATATTGGTCTCCATGGTGACTGCACCATTTTACATTCTCACCAACAGTGCACAAGCGGTCAAGCTTATTCTTTTATTGTTTCTTTATTTGAGACAAAGTCTTGCTCTGTCGCCCAGACTGGAGTGCAATGGTGCCATCACAGCTCACTGTAGCCTCCTGAATTCTATGTTTCCCAGGCTGGTCTCAAACTCCTGGACTCAAGTGATCTTCCTACCTCAGCCTCCCAAAGTGCTGGGATTTTGATTTTTTTTTTTTTTTTTTTTTTTGAGAGAGTCTCACTCTGTCGCCCAGACTGGAGAGTAGTGGCGTGATCTCAGCTTACTGCAACCTCAGCCTCCCGGGTTCAAGCAACTCCCTGCCTCAGCCTCCCGAGTAGCTGGGATTACAGGCACCCGCCCCCATGCCCAGCTAATTTTTATATTTTTTAGTAGAGACAGGGTTTCACCATCTTGGCCAGGATGGTCTCGAACTCCTGAGTTCAGGTGATCAGCCGGCCTTGGCCTCCCAAAGTGCTGGGATTACAGGTGTGAGCCACCGTGCCCAGCCAGTGCTGGGATATTATAGGCCTGAGCCACTGCACCTGGCCTAGTCTACTTTTTTTTTTTTTTTTTTTTTTTTTTTTTGAGATGGAGTCTTGCTCTGTCACCAGGCTGGGGTGCAGTGGCACGATCTTGGCTCACTGCAACCTCTGCCTTCCGGGTTCAAGTGATTCTCCTGCCTCAGCCTCCTGAGTAGCATGAGCCTCCTGAGTGCCCGGCCCACTTTTTTTTTTTTTTTTTTTGATAGTCTCATTCTGTTGCTCAGGCTGGAGGGCAGTAATGTGATCTCAGCTCACTGCAACCTCCATCTTCCAGGCTCAAGTGATGCTCTCACCTCAGCCTTCCGAGTAGCTGGGACTACAGGTGCATGCTGCCACACCAAGCTAATTGTTTTTCTTTTTTTGAGATGGAGTCTCACTCTGTCTCCCAGGCTGGAGTGCAGTGGCTCGATCTCAGTTCACTGCAACCTCCGTCTCCCAGGCTCAAGAGATTATCCTGCCTCAGCCTCCCAAGTAGCTAGGATTACAGGCGGGTGCCACCACACCCGGCTAATTTTTGTACTTTTAGTAGAGACACGGTTTCACCATGTTGTCAGGCTGGTCTCGAACTCCTGACCTCAAGTGATCCTCCCACCTCAGCCTCCCAAAGTGCTGGAATTACAGGTGTGAGCCACTGTGCCTGGCTACCAAGCTAATTTTTTAAATTTGTTTGGAGAGATGGGGTTTCACCATGTTGTTCCGAGACCCCAGTGCTTTTCGCCTCCATTAGCAACTACAGGAACATCTTCGTTCATCTCTGTCTCCCCACTTGTGAGATGTTCTCTTTAAGATAAACTCCCGGCAGTGAAGGGTGTGTGCATTTTAAAAGATCTCAGATATGGCCAAATCATCCCCATTGCAACCTGTGATGGGGACTCTTTCCCATGCCCCTGCCACCACTGGGGAGCCCTTCTTGTTCATCTCACCAGCTGGAGCCCCCCTCTCGAAGTTTATCTTTGTCTCACACTCACCTAACCTTGCAGGGCTCATCCCCTGGCTCCATGCCCTGTCCATGTGGCTTTTGCAAAGAGGCATGAGTTCCTCTGCTCTGTCTGCCTGCTTTTCTCTATCAACCTGTCACCTTCCCTTCAGGCTCACTTCCTGCCTCTCTGAGGCTCTGCTTGTCTCTGTCTCACTTTCCCTCTCGTCTCTGGTTTCCCTTCTCTGTCTCTTTGTTGCGGTGTCTCTCTCCTGGCTGGGTTTGATGTCTGTTTCTCCCTGACCACCTGCTCTGTCACTCATGCTAGTTTGGGTTCCCTGCCCTGGTGCCTATTCTGGGATATACATGGGCATGTGGGCAGCCCTGGGCTGGCACAGGCAGCCTTGGAGGCTTTGGCGTCAGGGACCCCCATGAGGGCTACCAGTAAGAACCAGAGAGAGCGACTGTTCCTGGCTTCAGCCCCAAACCCTGGCTGTCAACATCAGCCTTGGTGGGAGCCCTAGGCTTCCCTCTCCTTCCCAAACCCTCCCCAGGCAGAAGGCAACTTCCTCCCTTCTTCCGTCTCCCCAGGGGGCTCCCATACCTGTTCAGACCAGCTTGTCACCAAGTCTGCCTCATCCTTAAGTGGATCGCGATACCCCAGAAGAGCAGCTCCTGCCTGAATAGGGCTAGGAGGGGAAAAAAAAGAGGAAGAGGCTATGTTCCTGAGCCACCCGGCCAGGAAGGGCCTGGCTGGGCCGGACGCCCCACCCTTGCCAACAGGCAGGCCCGCCCCGTCTCCGCCCCACCGCCAACAAGGAGGGCGAGCACCCGGCCTGGGAACTGCTGACCTGCCCGCCCACCCTCCCAGACCCCGCCTTCCCGGGCCAGTGGGACATGACAGACCTGTGAGTCACTCAAGCCTGGCAGGCCAGCTGTCTCTGCGGCTGAGCAGCAGCAGTCCCCTAATAAGCAGTTACCTGTGCCAAGGGCCTGGGGCAAGGAGGAGCTGGTACCTGAGTGAGACCCCGAGCTTCGCTCGCCAGGCCTGTCGCTCAGCTCCCAGTCTGGGTCCCCAGTCAGCAGTTGCTGGGGAAGGCGCAGGAGCTGGAAGTCATGCCTGATGCCACGAGACCAGGCACCCCAAGGGCATGAGTCTTCTGTCCCTGTTCTTGGGTTCTGAGTCCCAGTGTGGCTGCACACTTCTGAGTTAGGGGTGTTTGATGCAAGCGCTCTGGAGACACAAAGAGAGGGACAGTCCACACATGATCTGGCCACAGTCGTGAAGTCAAGGGAGGACTGAGGATCTGCCCCAGAGAGGAGGAGACCCAGGGAGCTGGCAGTCCAACGTCCTGGGGGTCCTGCAGTGACGCTGTTGGGACAACTGAGGTGCTCGGACAGGGTCTGTGAGCAGGAGATGGGGCTGAATCCACTCAGCTTCTCATTGGATGGCTGCAACTAATGGATTCGACGTGGTGATAGAAGGCTGGACAAATTTTTAAAAAATCAATAAATTATGGGCTGGGCGTGGTGGCTCATGCCTGTAATCCCAGCACTTTGGGAGGCTGAGGCGGGTGGATACGAGGTCAGGCGTTCGAGACCGCGTTCAAGACCAGCCTGGCCAACATAATGAAACCCATTTCTACTAAAAATACAAAAAATTAGCTGGGCGTGGTGGTGGGCGCCTGTAATCCCAGCTACTCAGGAGGCTGAGGCAGGAGAACTGCTTGAACCTGGAAGGCGGAGCTTGCAGTGAGCCGAGATCACACCACTGCACTCGCACTCCAGCCCGGGCGACAGTGCGAAACTCCATTTCAAAAAAAAAAAAAATCAATAAATTATAGTTTAAAAATAAAAAACAGGCCAGGCAGGGTGACTCACACTTTGGGAGGAGAGGCGGGCGGATCACCTGAGGCCGGGAGTTCAAGACCAGCCTGACTAACATGAAGAAACCCAGTCTCTACTAAAAATACAAAAATTAGCTAGGTGTGGTGGCTTGCACCTGTAATCCCAGCTACTCAGGAGGCTGAGACAGAAGAATCGCTTGAACCTGGGAGGCAGAGGTTGCAGTGAGCTGAGTTCTCACCACTGCACTCCAGCCTGGGCAACAGAGCAAGACTCTGTCTCAAAAATAAAAATAAATAAAAATAAAAATAAAAAACTGCCGGGTGCGGTGGCCCACGCCTGTAATCCTAGCACTTTGGGAGGCTGAGGTGGGTGGACTGCCTGAGCTCAGGAGTTCGAGACCAACCTGGGCAACATGGTGAAACTCCATCTCTACTAAAATACAAAACAAAACAAAAAAAAAATTAGCCGGGCGTGGTGGCCTGCGCCTGTAGTCCCAGCTACTCAGGAGGCTGAGGCAGGAGAATAGCTTGAACCCGGGAGGCAGAGGTTGTATGGTATGAGGCTACCACTTCTCCTGTTGTCCTTCTCAGTTTCTCCCCAACCTCCCCTTTTCCCTAGTTTATAAGACAGGAGAAAAGGGAGAAAGCAAAAAGTTGGAAAAAAACAGAAGTAAGATAAATAGCTAGACGACCTTGGCACCACCACCTGGCCCTGGTGGCTAAAATAATGATAATATTAACCCCTGACCAAAACTACTGGTGTTATCTGTAAATTCCAGACATTGTATGAGAAAGCACTGTAAAACTTTTTGTTCTGTTAGCTGATGTATGTAGCCCCCAGTCACGTTCCTCACGCTTACTTAATCTATTATGACTTTTTCACGTAGACCCCTTAGAGTTGTAAGCCCTTAAAAGGGCTAGGAGTTTCTTTTTCGGGGAGCTTGGCTCTTAAGACACGAGTCTGCCGACGCTCGCCGACGAATAAAAAACCTCTTCCTTCTTTAATCTGGTGTCTGAGGAGTTTTGTCTGCGACTCGTTCTGCTACAGTTGCAGTGAGCCGAGATTGTGCCACTGCACTCCAGTCTGGTGACAGAGCGAGACTCTTAAAAAAATAATAATAAATAAATAAATATAAAATAAAAATAAAAAACTGGCTGCTTAATGCATAGGGGGCTTTCTTTCTGGGTCATGAATATGTTTCAGAACTAGAGGTAGTAGCTGACATTGTGACTGTATCAAATGGTATAAAATACTGTTTCTTGTATTACACATAATACACAATATGTTTGTATATATTGCTATATATATTGTATATTTTGCCATACAGTAGATTATATATTGCTACATATACATAGTATCATGTAGTACTGTAAATACGTAAAATTGTATATGTGGCTGGGCGGGGTGGCTCACGGCTGTAATCCCAACACTTTGGGAGGCCGAGGCGGGTGGATCAGAGTGTGATGGCGGGCGCCTGTGGTCCCAGCTACTCGGGAGGCTGAGGCAGGAGAATCGCTTGAGTCTGGGAGATCGAGGCTGCAGTGAGCCGTGATCCCACTACTGCACTCCAGCCTGGATCTGGCTGGACCCTGTGTCAAACAAAAAACAGAAACACTACAGAGACAAAAGGCGAGCGCAGGAGGCTGCCCGGAAGCGGGAGCCCCACGGGATGACGGCCACTTCCCACCGCCCCGGGGCTGGCCTTGCTGCCGTTAAGCGGCCCGGGCGCGCTTTGCGACAGTCGGTGGGGCCGGGCACCGGCGCAGGTTCGCTTTCCGGCGGTTGCGCCGGGCCGGGGCGCCAGCGCCCGCCTTCCCGTTTCCTCCCGTTTCCTCCCGTTTCCTCCCGTTCCGCAGCGCGCCCACGGCCTGTGACCCCAGCGACCGCTCCTCAGTGACGAGAGAGCGGGGCCGGGCGCGGCTCCGGCCTGACCTGCGAAGGGACCTCGGTCCAGTCCCTTGTTGCGCCGCGCCTCCTGTCTGTCCGTGCGCGGGCCAGTCAGGGGCCAGTGTCTCGAACGGTCGAGGTCGCAGACCTAGAGGCGCCCCACAGGCCGGCCCGGGGCGCTGGGAGCGCCGGCCGCGGGCCGGGTGGGGATGCCCCTGCACGTGAAGTGGCCGTTCCCCGCGGTGCCGCCGCTCACCTGGACCCTGGCCAGCAGCGTCGTCATGGGCTTGGTGGGCACCTACAGCTGCTTCTGGACCAGTGAGTGGGCCCAGGCCGAGGCAGGCCCGCCCGGGTACCCATGCCCGGCCGGAGGTGGGACTTAGGGTGGGGGACGCCGCGGCCCGGACCTAGCGGGCGAGCCCTGAGCGCCTGACCTCTCCTTCCGCGCCAGAGTACATGAACCACCTGACCGTGCACAACAAGGAGGTGCTGTACGAGCTCATCGAGAACCGAGGCCCGGCCACGCCCCTCATCACTGTGTCCAATCACCAGTCCTGCATGGACGACCCTCATCTCTGGGGTACCCGGGCCAGTGTGCTGGGCAGGGGGAGGAAAGGCGAGGATTCGGGACGGGCCCAGCCTCGTCAGAACAAACCCCTTCTCGCTGCGTTTTCATGGAGCCCTGGCACTCCAGTTTCCGGGTGTTCTGCCCCAGGGCTGAGACTTTGATTTGTGGCTCCTGCAGCATCCCTGAGGGAGCATGATTTGGAGAGGGCCTTGGGCATGGAGCAGGACCAAGGAACGGCCACAGGGCAGATCTTACAGCTCCTTTAACGTCAGGCCTCCAGAACCCTCTATTCTTTAAACCATCCAGGGCCCCACAGTCTTGGGAAAAATTTGGGGGTTGGACATAGGATATCCTGTGAAGAAGTTCTGGGCCAGGGACTGGAAGCCCAGTGTCCTGGCTTCAGGTTTGCCCCTGGCTGGGCGTGTACCCTTCAGCCCTATTTGGGAGCCTGGTTGCCACACCTAGAGGTTCCTGCTTTGCTGACTTCACAGGAAGTTGCTTGGCTCCGGTAACCAGATGGCTGGGTGGAGGGGTGCCCGGGGCTTCCACTCCTGAACAGAGGGGTTAGACTGTCCTAGAGCTCATGGGGAGCCACCTGGCCACACTGGAGCCCTTCAGAGCTCACCCTGGCTGCTGGGTGGAGAAAGGCCTATAGATGTCACAGGTGGATCCTGGAAGGCCAGGAAGGAGGCCTTGCAGCCATCCACTAGCCTAGACTGGGCTGGTTGCAGTGACAGTACAGGGAGAAGTATAGAAGAATGGGCATTGTCCAAGTATGTTGGGGAGATAGGCAGTCCAGGTGCAGTGATTAGTAAGATGTGGAGGCTGGAGGAGAGGGAGGAGCCAGGGAGAACTGAATGGTCTGGCCTAAGGGTCTGAAAGATGCCACTTTGGGCTGTAGGGAAATGGTAGTGCTGCTGTCCCTCATTCCCTGAAATGGGGTGAAGGAAGGGCACTCCCTGGGGATATGGGAAGTTGGGGCATGAAGCCTTTCCTGTCCTCTAGGGATCCTGAAACTCCGCCACATCTGGAACCTGAAGTTGATGCGTTGGTGAGGAGGAATGGGCCCCTCGAAGTGGGCCGGGCCGGCCCCACCTGCCTCTGCCCAGATTTGCCCTCCTCCTGCTCTGCCCAGGAGGTGGCGTCCAGCAGTCCAGGCAGGGCATGGGGTGGGGCCCCGCAGGCCCTCCCCTGTGCCTCCCTTCTGCATGCTGATGCTGGGGGCAGGGTGGTGGAGCGGGGTGCAGGGGGCAGGACTTATTGCATCTGTCCCTGCTCAGGACCCCTGCAGCTGCAGACATCTGCTTCACCAAGGAGCTACACTCCCACTTCTTCAGCTTGGGCAAGTGTGTGCCTGTGTGCCGAGGTGAGCTGCTCCTCCAGCGAGTGCAGGGAGGCATTTCTGGGGCAGGAAAGCTGGTGGCCAGTGTCTCTGTTTTGGAGGGACCTATGGGGGTAGGCAGCCCGGGAGCCAACATGAGGCCCAGCTCCATCACATGCCAGCAGAGGGGGCAGAGGCTGCAGGAGGAGGGATGGCTCCTTGGAGAGCCCTCAACTCTCTGCAACTGCCCAGGGATCGTGTGGACCTGGAGCCTTGGCATTAGAATTCAAGGAGGCATTATCCACACCCCCTTCTCTCAGGGATGTCACTAAGAGACTCATTGAGAACAGTGCATTGTCATTGGTCCATGGTGGCAGTAGCATGTACCTGCAGGCCAGAGGGTTTTGCTTCTAGGAGAACAAACAGGCTTGTGGGGTGAGAACCCCAGGGGATAGGGGCCATTTTGATCCCTATTCTCCAGACAGGGAGGATCACAGAGATTAAGCTGCTGGCCCAAGGTCATGGGGTAGGAGGTGGCAAAGCCAGGATTTGAATCCAGATTGCTCCTTCCTCTGCAGGAGCAGAATTTTTCCAACCAGAGAATGAGGGGAAAGGTGTTCTAGACACAGGCAGGCACATGCCAGGTGCTGGAAAAAGAAGAGAGAAAGGTAGGCCAGGCACAGCAGTTCACATTTGTCATCCCAGCACTTTGTGAGGTTGAGGTGGGAGGATCACTCAAGCCCAGGAGTTTGAGACCAGCCTGGGCAACATAGTAAGACCCTGTCTCTTTAAAAATAAAAATATTTTAAACAAAAGAAAGGTAGAAAATATAAGTTGTATGTAGAATATGAAGATTCTAGAATAATCCTATTAAGAATTTTGGATTCTGGCCGGGTGCGGTGGCTCACGCCTGTAATCCCAGCACTTTGGGAGGTTGAGGCCAGCAGATCACGAGGTCAGGAGATCGAGACCATCCTGGCTAACATGGTGAAACCCCGTCTCTACTAAAAATACAAAAAATTAGCTGGGCGTGGTGGCGGGCGCCTGTAGTCCCAGCTACTCAGGAGGCTGAGGCAGGAGAATGGTGTGAACCCGGAAGGTGGAGCTTGCAGTGAGCCGAGATCTCGCCACTGCACTCCAGCCTGGGTGATAGAGCGAGACTCTGTCTCAAAAAAAAAAAAAAAAAAAGTGCCGGGCATGGTGGCTCATGCCTGTAATCCCAGCACTTTGGGAGGCCGAGGCGGGCGGATCACGAGGTCAGGAGTTCGAGACCAGCCTAACCAACATGGTGAAACCCCATCTCTACTAAAAATACAAAAATTAGCCGGGCGTGGTGGTGTGCGCCTGTAATCTCAGCTATTTGGGAGGCTGAGGCGGGAGCATTGCTTGAACCTGGGAGGCGGAGGTTGTGGTGAGCTGAGATCGTGCCATTGCACTCCAGCCTGGGCAATAAGAGCGAAACTCCGTCTCAAAAAAAAAAAAAGAATTTTGAATTCTAGCTGGCTGCATTGGTGCATGCCTGCAGTCCCAGCTGAGGTGGGAGGATCACTTGAACCCTCGATTTTTTTTTTTCCTTGAGACAATGTCTGTTTCTGTTGTCCAGGCTGGAGTGCCATGGCGTGATGATGGCTCACTGCAGCTTCTGTTTCCTGGGTTCAAGCGATCCTCTCACCTCAGCCTCCTGAGCAGCTGGGACTAAGGAGTGTGCCCAGCTAATTCTTTTTTTTTTTTTTTTTTTTTTTTTTTTTTTGTAGAGTTGGGGTCTTACTACATTGCCAGGGCTGGTCTTGAACTCCCTCCTAGACTCAAGCGATCCTCCCGCCTCAGCCTCTCAAAGTGCTGGGATTACAGGCATGAGCCATTGTGCCCAACCCAGCCCAGGAATTTGAGGCCAGCCTGAGCAATATAGTGAGACCCCAGGTATAGATACATAGACAGATAGATAGATAGATAGATAGATAGGTAGGTAGGTAGGTAGGTAGGTACGTAGATAGATAGATAGATAGACAGATAGATATATAGATAGGTAGGTAGGTAGGTAGGTAGGTAGGTAGATAGATTAGATAGATAGATTAGATAGATAGATAGACAGACAGATAGATAGATTAGATAGATAGATAGATAGATTAGATTAGATTAGATTAGATTAGATAGCCAGGCGGGGTGGCTCACGCCTGTAATCCCAGTGCTTTGGGAGGCTGAGGTGGGTGGATCACCTGAGGTCAGGAGTTTGAGACCAGCCTGGCTAACGTGGCAAAACCCTGTCTGTACTAAAAATACAAAAATTAGCTGGATGTGGTGGCGCACGCCTATAATCTCAGCTACTCGGGAGGCTGGGGTGGGAGAATTGCTTGAACCCAGGAGGCGGAGGTTGCAATGAGCTGAGATCATGCCACTGCACTCCAGCCTGGGCCACAGAGGGAGACCTGGTCTTAAAAAAAAAAAAAAAAGTACAAAAAGTACTTGACTGTGCTCTCATCCAGGTGGTGACATGCTTGTGTCTGTGGTTAAGAGATAGCATCTGCCGGGCACAGTGGCTCATGCCTGTAATCCCAGTACTTTGCGAGGCCGAGGCGGGTGGTTCACCTGAGGTCAGGAGTTTGAGACCAGCCTGACCAACATGGCGAAACACCGTCTCTACTAAAAATATAAAAATTAGCCGAGGCCGGGCGTGGTGGCTCACGCCTGTAATCCCAGCACTTTGGGAGGCCGAGGCGGGTGGATCACGAGGTCAGGAGATCGAGACCATCCTGGCTAACAGGATGAAACCTCGTCTCTACTAAAAACAAAAAAATTAGCCGAGCGTGGTGGCAGGCACCTGTAGTCCCAGCTACTTGGGAGGCTGAGGCAGGAGAATGGCGCAAACCCGGGAGGCGGAGCTTGAGGCAGGAGAATGGCACGAACCCGGGAGGCAGAACTTGCTGTGAGCAGAGATCGTGCCACTGCACTCCAGCCTGGGTGACAGAGTGAGACTCCGTCTCAAAAAAAAAGAGGCGGAGCTTGAGGCAGGAGAATGGCACGAACCCGGGAGGCAGAACTTGCTGTGAGCAGAGATCGTGCCACTGCACTCCAGCCTGGGTGACAGAGTGAGACTCCGTCTCAAAAAAAAAAAAAAAAAAAAAAAAAAAAAAAAATTAGCCGGGCGTGGTGACACAGGCCCATAATCACAGCTACTCAGGAGGCTGAGGCAGGAGAATCATTTGAACTCGGGAGGCGGAGGTTGCAGTGAGCCGAGATCGCGCCACTGCACTCCAGCCTGGGCAACAGAGCAAGACTCCGTCTCAAAAAAAAAAAAAAAAAAAAAGAGAGATACCATTCTAGTTGCAATGTGGCTGCAGCAGGGCTAGGTGGATGTGAGGAGCCCAGTTCAGGGCTGTCACAGTAGCTCCAGCAGCAGATGATTGTGGCTGGGCCTCCAAGTGTCACGGTGGAGAACCGGAGAAGGGGACTTCTTTGGGATGTACTCTGGACTTGTTGATAGATTAAGTGTAGGTGGGGTGAGGAAGAGAACTCAAAGATGACACCAAGTGTTGGAGCTGAACCACGGGGAGAAGGGTGCAAAGGGAAAGCAGTGCGGGGGCTGGGAGGGGAGAGGGTGAGTCCTGTTTTGCTTGTGCTGCATCTGAGGAGCCCCTCACCTGTGGAAGGAGAGCAGTCCCAGAGGCAGTGGGGTGTGCAGTTCTGGAACTTAGAAGAATGATCAGGGGGCTGGGTGCAGTCGCTCACGCCTGTCATCCCAACACTTTGGGAGGCCGAGGCGGGCAGATCACGAGGTCAGGAGATCGAGACCGTCCTGGCTAACACAGTGAAACCCTGTCTCTGCTAAAAATATAAAAAATTAGCTGTGCATGGTGGCAGGCACCTGTAGTCCCAGCTATTCGGAAGGCTGAGGCAGGAGAGTGGCGTGAACCCGGGAGACGGAGCTTGCAGTGAGCTGAGATTGCGCCACTGCACTCCAGCCTGGGTGACAGAGCAAGACTCTGTCTCAAAAAAAAAAAAAAAAAAAAAGAATTATCAGGAATAAAGCTACTGGGAATTCAACCACAAAAACCACAAAGTCACGAATGCAGAGTGAGAGTCTTCAGAGAGGGCAGAGGCCCAGGAGGGTACAGAGGGAGAGAGAAGCCACCAAGATGGCAGGGAGCCATGGCCAGAGAGAAAAGCAAACCAGGCGCCTGTGGCACCATGGAAGCAGCAGGTGATGCTGGAGAAGTGTTTCCATGGAGTGACAGCTGCCAGAGCCAGATTATTGTGGCCTGAGGGCTGGTGGTGCTGCAGTTGGAGGGGAATGGAGACTGCAGGGGCGGCAACTCCTCCCAGAGGTTCAGTTGGGAGGAAAAAGAGACAGAAGGAAGAGTAACCAAAGGATATTAGAGGTCAAGGAGGGGTTTATTATTTCTAGCTGGTCAAAGTAGAATGTGGTAAAACCCAATAAAGTAACAACAAATAACAAAGAGGGGCTTTTAATGGAAAGCTGCAGTGCCCACCCCTCACCTCCCTAGCCCCACTCCTCAGAAGCAGCCCCCTGGAGCGGTTTCTCTTTCTGCTGCTTTTGGAGGCTACTTCTGTCTCTGTAAAGGAACAAGCAGAGGCCACTGTGTCTTGGCAAATGACCGTGGCGTCGTTTATCCCAACCTGCTCTGAGAGATGGGGACTCTGCTCATTCACCCCTCGTCCCTGCCTCTTAGTTCCTTCAGCAAAGAACTAATAATATGTCATTAAGGCAAAGGCAGTATTTGGCACACTTGGCTTCTGTGTTCCAAAAAATTCCCTTTTTCTCCAAGCGTAGACTTTAATATGGTATTTAAGTATCGAAGTGATTTGACACAAGTGACACAAGTGAGCAGTAGTGGCATTTGCAAAAGCTACAAATGATGAAGTCTTGCTCCAAAAGCATATTATTATTATTTTTTAAATTCCAGTTTCAAGCTCAATGGATAGGTTGCGTCAGTGGGTTTTAGTAGAGAAGGGGCCAGTACCTATGAAGACTCCCCTGTACTATTACACATGCTGCGTCCCAAGTAGGGAAACTCCAGTGGGTCATCACCCCCTCCCTCTAGCCCGAGTGGGCTGCTGGGTCAGGGCACTGTTTGCGTTGGGTTGAGATTCCTGGATCCCTAACTAGCACCTTCCAAAGAATCGGCCTTGCAGAGAACAAAGTTCATTGCCAGAGGTATTCCCAATGTCTGTCTCTCGCTCTGTGATAGGGCTTCTTTACTCCCCACTTTATAAGATGAGGATATCTGCTCTACCCCATTCCTTCAACCTCTCCACCTCTTTCCTCTTTTATCTGCCATGTGATTACTTTTCCATCACCATGGTTGATGAGATCCTTACTGTGTACTTACTGTCTCCAAGCGTCCCCAGGCTTCCAGCCAGCATGCAGCAGCCAACATTGGCTTCAGAAGGAAGGAGGTTTGCATTTCCTTCTCTTGGGTCCAGTGTCATGGTCTCAGGGTTATCTCCAATGTGGAAGGTTGCTAGACCAGGAGCAGTTTGACTCCACTGTTTTTCAGTCTAGCAAGTTTGAGTTTTTCCCAAGCTCTTGATGTGTGTTCAAATGAATGTTCTCCCTTTCCCAAGAGACCTCCCTATAAGGGAGGGTCTAGTTTCCCGGAGTGCCCTGAGAAGAAGGGGTCAGCAGGAGGGACGAATGGTGGAGGCTGAGGCCTCAGGCAGGTGCCCTGTGAGGAGTGGCTGTGACAAGCGGCTGAGACCCCAACAAAGGGTTGTTGCCCAGAATCTGGGGCCTAAGCGAGGTTAGAAATCACAAATGCACTTGGTTTCTCTAGCAGCTGGCACATGGTAGGATCACCCCAGGAGTGGCACCTTCGAAGAGAAAGGAACGCATGAGGCTCCGAGAGCGGTTGGCTGGCAGCCAGGGCCTGGCTGGGGAGGGAGGGCAGGTGGTGCGCTGACCTGGGGATCTTTGAGAGCCTGCAGGGGTATGTGGCTGAAGCGGCCCAGCTGGTGAACCACTGAAGACGGGGCTCATAGGTAGATGGAGGAATTGCCAGGTGAGAATCTCGGTAGGAGATGACTTGAGCTGATGCTGCCTGGCACTTAGGGGTTTAGAAGATATTAGGAAGGAAGCCCCACAGCGTGCCCAAGTGCCATGCAGGCCCTGGAGACGGTCATTGGAGGGCGTCTATGTGGATGGCGTGTGGGGGATGGGAAGTCCCTAATCTGCTGGGGCTTTCTCAGCAAGCAGGGACTGAGGGGGATAGTCCCCAGTGCATGGACCCCAGGGAGAAGGGCCTGTTTCACTGGGGTTTGGAGAGTGTTGAGGGTAAGCTAACCTGTCACCCCATGCTCCCGAGAATGGTTACTGATGGGGAGAGGCCTTGTCCTTGCAGGAGATGGCGTCTACCAGAAGGGGATGGACTTCATTTTGGAGAAGCTCAACCATGGGGACTGGGTGCATATCTTCCCAGAAGGTCAGCAGGGCTGACTGGGTCGAGCCCCCCCAGTATGAGCGGGATGGGCTCCCAAGCCTCGCCTCTGTGCTCTCTCACCAGGGAAAGTGAACATGAGTTCCGAATTCCTGCGTTTCAAGTGGGGTAAGGGCTGCTGGTCTCTGGCCACAGCCATCCTCCCAGCCCAGAGATGGCCCTGTGGGCCCCTGGCTCCCGCCCCCTCAGGCTGGGTTGTATGGGGGTAGATGGGTGTGTTGTAGCTCCAGGAAGGGGACAGGTGCTGAGACTAGGGCCTGCCTCTCGCAGGGGCTTGCCCAAGGGAGCTGAATTGAACTGGAGGATGTTGGGGGTGGCACTGGCCAGAGGCTGGCACAGAAGCTTGGCTCAGGGCCCAGCTTATGCTAACATGTCTACCTCCCTACTGGGCAGGAATCGGGCGCCTGATTGCTGAGTGTCATCTCAACCCCATCATCCTGCCCCTGTGGCATGTCGGTGAGCCTGGGGATGGGGACAGAGAGATGGCATCTGGGGTGGGGGGCCTGGGAGTCCCTCTGGTCCCAGGCTGCCCTGCTCCACCCCACGTCTGGCCTTCTGTCCACTGTGCTGCAGGAATGAATGACGTCCTTCCTAACAGTCCGCCCTACTTCCCCCGCTTTGGACAGGTAGGTGGGGACTGCTGACTTTCGGCTGTCTGTCTGTCTGCCTGTCTGCCGTCTGCCCTGTGTCTCCCACTCAGCACTATGGAGGCCAGCTGCAGGGGGAGCTGAGCGTGAGGCTACAGCAGGGGACCGAGTGGAACATAGACAGGGACTTCCTGGCACCGAGACAATAAAATGAGAGCAGAGGAAGTCAGGCTGGGGCAGAGGTGGGCTGTGGGGTCAGGACGGGACAGGTCATCTACAGCACAGGACCCAGGACCAGGACCTCGTTTTAGAGGAAGAGTGGCCCCTGGGGAGTGTGTGGCACAGCAGGGCCAGGGCTTAGCTTCTGGCTCCCGGGTTGCTTGGGCTGGGGCTGTGGGCACTCCTCCTGCTCCTCATCACTCTTGGCGGCCACCCCACAGAAAATCACCGTGCTGATCGGGAAGCCCTTCAGTGCCCTGCCTGTACTCGAGCGGCTCCGGGCGGAGAACAAGTCAGCTGTGAGTTTCCTCCTGGGTCCCCCGTAGCTGTCCCCGGACCCCCTGCTGCTGGCTGCCAGCAGGGTACCTCCACCCTCTCCATCCCGTCACCCTCCCAGGGCACCTTGGCCAAGCTTCCCGAGGGGTGCAGGCCATCCCTGGTCCTTTCCCTCAGGTGGAGATGCGGAAAGTCCTGACGGACTTCATTCAAGAGGAATTCCAGCGTCTGAAGACTCAGGCAGAGCAGCTCCACAACCACCTCCAGCCTGGGAGATAGGCCTTGCTTGCTGCCTTCTGGATTCTTGGCCTGCACAGAGCTGGGGCTGAGGGATGGACTGATGCTTTTAGCTCAAATGTGGCTTTTAGACAGATTTGTTCATAGACCCTCTCAAGTGCCCTCTCCGAGCTGGTAGGCATTCCAGCTCCTCCGTGCTTCCTCAGTTAAACGAAGGACCTCAGCTGCTTCCCCCACTTGGCCAAGCAGGGAGGAAGAAGCTTAGGCAGGGCTCTCTTTCCTTCTTGCCTTCAGATGTTCTCTCCCGGGGGCTGGCGTCAGGAGGGAGCATAGAAGGCAGGTGAGCAACCAGTTGGCTAGGGGAGCGGGGGGCCCACCAGAGCTGTGGAGAGGGGACCCTAAGACTCCTCGGCCTGGCTCCTACCTACCACCCTTGCCGAACCAGGAGCTGCTCACTACCTCCTCAGGGATGGCCGTTGGCCACGTCTTCCTTCTGCCTGAGCTTCCCCCCCCCGCCACAGGCCCTTTCCTCAGGCAAGGTCTGGCCTCAGGTGGGCCGCAGGCGGGAAGAGCAGCCCTTGGTCAGAAGTCAAGCCCAGCCACGTGGAGCCTAGAGTGAGGGCCTGAGGTCTGGCTGCTTGCCCCCATGCTGGGGCCAACAACTTCTCCATCCTTTCTGCCTCTCAACATCACTTGAATCCTAGGGCCTGGGTTTTCATGTTTTTGAAACAGAACCATAAAGCATATGTGTTGGCTTATTGTAAAATGCCTCTGGCCTCTCTGTAGGGGTGAAAATGGGAAGTGACTGCTGGACAGAAAGGCTGAACCCTTAGTGCCCTGGGCACATGGAACACACTTGAGCAGATGGGCATCAACCTCTTCTGCACCAGTCACTTAAGGCTTCAGTTATTGTCTGTAATCCCTGTAACAACATTGCAGAAATAGGGATTAATCTCCTCATTTTGCCAAGGAGGTGGAGTGAGGCTAATGAACTTGCTTCAAAACCCAAAGCTAACCAGGTGGATTGGGGCCACACTTCAGAGAGCCCCAAGTGTGGAGAATCAATTGGATCCTACCTGGGCTGCATCATAGGTGGGAGAGGAGCTCTGAAGAGCCCGGCAAGTAGCCAGCCATGAGCAGTGCACGCTGCGATCAGGAGGTGGGATTGGGGTTGCCCAGATGGAGCTGGGGGTCCTGGGTGGGAGCAAAGGCAAATCCAGGGTGGTGGTGTAGAGACAGTATTAAAAATACTATAACGGAAACGTGGAAAGAAAGAAAAGATAGAACCACCGAAGATGAGCCAGCAACAAGAGAAGATTCAGACCACCAGGTCTTTCGGCAGTGTTGGTGCCTAATTATTTCAAAATAAAAGGTTTTTTAAAAAAATGACCAAAAAGGGAAAAAATTACCTGGGAAAAAACAAACACTTGTAATTAAATATAGATAAAAGCAGCTGGGCACCATGGCTCACGCCTGTAATCCCAACACTTTAGGAAGCCAAGGTGGGCGGATCATTTGAAGTCAGGAGTTCGAGACCAACCTGGCCAACATGGTGAAACCCCATCTCTACTAAAACACAAAAATTAGGCCAGTCGCAGTGGCTCACACTGGTAATCCCAACACTTTAGGAGGCCAAGGTGGGCAGATCACCTGAGGTCGGGAGTTTCAGACCAGCCTGACCAACATGGAGAAACCCCGTCTCTACTAAAAATACAAAATTAGCCGGGCGTGGTAGCGCATGCCTGTAATCCCAGCTACTTGGGAAGGCTGAGGCAGAAGAATCGCTTGAACCTGGGAGGCGGAGGTTGCGGTGAGCCGAGATCGTGCCATTGCACTCCAGCCTGGGAAACAACAGCGAAACTCCGTCTCAAAAAAAAAAAAAAAAAAGGCTGGGCATGGTGGCTCACGCCTGTAATCCAAGCACTTTGGGAGGCGGAGGCAGGCGGATCACGAGGTCAGGAGATCGAGACCATCCCGGCTAACATGGTGAAACCCTGTCTCTACTAAAAATACAAAAAAATTAGCCAGGCGTGGCGGGTGCCTGTAGTCCCAGCTACTCTGGAGGCTGAGGCAGGAGAATGGCGTGAACCCGGGAGGTGGAGCTTGCAGTGAGCCAAGATCACACCACTGCACTCCAGCCTGGTCGACAGAATGAGACTCCATCTCAAAAACAAACAAAAAAACCCCAAAAAATTAGCCGGCGTGATGGCGCACGCCTGTAATCCCAGCTACTCAGGAGGCTGAGGCAGGAGAATCACTTGAACCCAAGAGGCAGAGGTTGCAATGAGCTGAGATCGTGCCACTGGACTCCAGCCTGGGCGATAGAGGGAGACTTCGTCTCAAAAACAAACAAACAAACAAACAAACAAAAAACATGCCAGGCACAGTGGCTCACGCCTGTAATCCAGCACTTTGGGAGGCCGAGGCAGGCAGATCACAAGGTCAGGAGATCGAGACCGTCCTGGCTAACACAGTGAAACCCTGTCTCTACTAAAAATACAAAAAAAAAAAAAAAAAAATTAGCCAGGCGTGGTGGCAGACACCTGTAGTCCCAGCTGGAGGCTGAGGCAGGAGAATGGCGTGAACCCAGGAGGTGGAGCTTGCAGTGAGCCGAGATCGTGCCACTGCACTCCAGCCTGGGCAACAGAGCGAGCGAGGCTCCATCTCAAAAAAAAAAAAAAAAAAAAAGATTAAAAATAAAAGAAAGAAAAAGGAATATTTTGACACATGCTATCAAATGGATACTCTCAAAGGATTTTCAAGAAACATTATGTTAACTGCAATAAGCCAGAAACAAAAGGCTGCATATTATATGATTCCATTTATATGATGTACTTACCGGCTTCAGATCCAGAGTCAAAAAGTAGAAGGTTGGTTGCCAGGGCCTGGGAGGATGGGGGAATGGGAAATTGTATAATGGGGACAGAGCTTTAGTTTGGGAAGATGAAAAGAGTTCTGAAGATGGATGGTGGTGATGGCTGTACAACAATGTGAATGTACTTAATGCCACTGAACTGTACAGTTAAAAGTGGTTAAGGCCGGGCGTGGTGGCTCACACCTGTAATCCCAGCACTTTGGGAGGCCAAGGCAGGTGGATCACCTGAGGCCAGGAGTTTGAGACCAGCCTGGACAACATGGTGAAACCCCCATCTCTACAAAAAAAAAAAAAAAAAATTAGCTGGGCATGTTGGTGGGTGCCTGTAATCCCAGCTACTCAGGAGGCTGAGGCGGGAGAATCACTGGAAGCCGGGAAGCAGAGGCTTCGGTGAGCCAAGATTCTGCCATTGCACTCCAGCCTGGACAACAAGAGCGAAATTCCGTATCAAAAAAAAACAAAAAACAAAAAACAGGCATTTCACAGAAAAGGAAACACAAAAGGCAGAGCGTGCACTGTATGGGTTTCCTGTGGCTGCAGTAACAAAGTGCCAGAGACTAGGAAGTTTAAAGCAACAGAAATTTATTCTCTCCCAGTTCTGAAGGCCAGAAGTCTGAAATCAAGGTGGCACCAGGGTGGGTTCCTTCTGGGGCTGTGAGGGAGAGTCAGCTCCAGGCCTCTCTTCTGGCCTCTTCCGGTGGTTCCCAGCAATGCTCCGTGTTCTTTGGCTTGCAGAGGTGTCATTCCAATCTCTGCCTTCAGCTTCATGCGGTGCTCTCCTCCCTGTATCTGTCTCCTTTTCTCTTCCTTTAAAAACACCACGCATTGAACTAGAGGTCACCCTTATCCAGTATAACCTCACCTTAACTTGATTCTGTCTGCAATGACTGTTATGGGGACACTACTCAACCCAGTGCATATACTCTATGACCTAGCAATTCCCCACCTAGTTATATACCTATTGAAATGAACATCTATGTTTAACAAAAGACATATACATTGGCCGGGCGCAGTGGCTCACGCCTGTAATCCAAGCACTCAGGCCGAGGCGGGCAGATCTTGAGGTCAGGAGATGGAGACCATCCTGGCTAACACAGTGAAACTCCGTCTCTACTAAAAATACAAAAAATTAGCCAGGCGTGGGGGTGGGCACCTGTAATCCCAGCTACTCAGGAGGCTGAGGCAGGAGAATGGCGTGAACCTGGGAGGCGGAGCTTGCAGTGAGCCGAGATCGCGCCACTGCACTCCAGCCTGGGCGACAGAGCGAGACTCTGTCTCAAAAAAAAAAAGAAAAAGAAAAAGATAAAGAAAGACGTATACATAATTGTTCACAGCAGCATTAGCCATAACAGCCCAAATGGGAAACCAACCAAATGTCAACAGTTGAAGGACACAATCAATGGTGACATATTTATCCAGTGGAATACTATGCAGTAACATTGTTACATGCAGCCACTTGAATTAATCTGCCAATGTTGAGCAAAGAATCTAGACACAAAATAATACTTCCCTTCAGAGTGGAGGAGAGGACTGAGTGTGGTGACTCACACCTATAATCTCAGCACTTTGGGAGGCCGAGGTGGGTGGGTCACCTGAGGTTAGGAGTTCAAGACCGGCCTGACCAACATGGTGAAATCCCGTCTCTACTAAATACAAAAAATTAGCCGGGCGTGGTGGCACATGCCTGTAATCCCAGCTACTCGGGAGGCTGAGGCAGGAGAATTGCTTGAATCTGAAGGTTGCAGTGAGCCGAGATGGCGCCATTGCACTCCAGCCTGGGCAACAAGAGCCAAACTCTGTCTCCAAAAAAAAAAAAAAAGACTGGAGGAGGGAAAAATATTATACTGAATAATTTCCTTTATTTAAAGCCTCAAAACAGCCAAAACACATCCCATCATTTTTAGGAATGCATGCTTAACTGGTCAAACTATAAAGACCAAAGTGATTAGCATAAGAATCAAGTTCATGGTCACATTGGGAAGTGATAGTAAGGGTATGAGAGGGGCTTTCGGGGCAATGATATTCAAATTCTTGACCTGGGTGATGCCATGGGACTGTCTGCTTTGATAAGCATTACACTGTACATCTTTATTTTGTGTTTGTTTGTTTGTTTTTTGAGACAGAGTTTCGCTCTGTCACCCAGGCTGGAGTACAATGGCACGATCTCTGCTCACTGCAACCTCTGCCTCCTGGGTTCAAGCGACTCTCCTGCCTCAGCCTCCCAAGTAGCTGGGATTACAGGCGCATGCCACCATGCCAGGATAATTATTTTGTATTTTTAATAGAGACGGGGTTTCACCATGTTGGCCAGGATGGTCTGGAACTCCTGCCCTCAGGTGATCTGCCCGCCTTGGCCTCCCAAAGTGCTGGGATTACAGGCGTGAGCCAATGCGCCTGGCCTACTTTTCTTTTTTGGGTTCAGAAGTGCTTTTTTTTTTTTTTTTTTTTTTTTTTTGAGACAGAGTCTTGCTCTATCGCCCAGGCTGGAGTGCAGTGGCACGATCTTGGCTCACTGCAAGCTCTGTCTCCCGGGTTCACGCCATTCTCCTGCCTCAGCCTCCCAAGTAGCTGGGACTACAGGCGCCCGCCACCACACCTGGCTAATTTTTCATATTTTTAGTAGAGACGGGGTTTCACCGTGTTAGCCAGGATGGTCCTGATCTCCTGACCTCATGATCCACCTGCCTCGGCCTCCCAAAGTGCTGGGATTACAGGCGTGAGCCACCGCGCCTGGCCAGAAGTGCTTTTTTAAAAGGTCGAGGGAGTAGGAGGTGCAAGGGCTTGGGGGTTTCAGTCACTCACTTCACGGTGTGGAAAGACCCCCCACAGCGGCCATGATGGTCTCCTGATCCCTGAGTCATAGCTACTTCCAGTTCCAGTCTCCAGCTGGCTACGGACTAGGACTACTCTTAAAGAGAAAGGGGCGATTGAGTACTTGTGAACAATGATGCAGTCTACCACCGTATCCGAGACTTCTTGCATTCTGCACCACGGCAAACAAGGGGAATCACCCAGTGTCCAGCAACAGGGGAATGAGCCTAGCAGCTGCGGTGGGCACATGTGCTGGAACATGAAGCTATGGTACAATGGGTAAGCAAACAGCAACCTCCATCAACTGCTGGTGAACAAACAGGCTGCAGAGGACTACAGGCAGAACGATGCCATCTGGGCCGGGCACGGTGGCTCATGCCATAATCCCAGCACTTTGGGAAGCCAAGGTGGGCAGATCACAAGGTCAGGAGTTTGACACCAGCCTGACCAACATGGTGAATCCCCATCTCTACTAAAAATACAAAAATTAGCCGGGCGTGGTCGTGGGTGCCTGTAGTCCCAGCTACTCGGGAGGCCGAGGCAGGAGAATCGCTTGAACCCAGGGGGTGGATGTTGCACTGAGCTGAGATTGTGCCACTGCACTCCAGCCTGGGTGACAGAGCGAAACTCCATCTCAAAAAAAAAAAAAGAACAATGGCGTGGTGGTGGGTGCCTGTAGTCTCAGCTACTCGGGAGGCTGAGGCAGGAGTATCGCTTGAACCTGGGGGGTGGATGTTGCACTGAGCTGAGATGGTGCCACTGCACTCCAGCCTGGGTGACAGAGCGAAACTCCATCTCAAAAAAAAAAAAAAAAAAAAAAAAGAACAATGCCATCTGGTACCAATGCAGGATAGCAATTGCTTCTCAGGGGACGCAGGAAAATGGGGTTTGGGGGACACAGGTTCCTGCTAAGGAACTGGCAGTGCTCTTCACTAACTGTGAAGTCCGGGGTGGGGGGTTGGTCTGAGGTTCTTTCTATTTATTTATTTATTTTGAGACGGAGTCTTACTCTGTCGCCCAGGGTGGAGTGCAGTGGTGTGATCTTGGCTCACTGCAACCTCCGCCTCCTGGGTTCAAACGATTCTCCTGCCTCAGCCTCCCAAGTAGCTGGGATCACAGGCGCCCGCCACCACACCCGGCTAATTTTTTGTCTTTTTAGTAGAGGCGGTGTTTCACCATGTTGGCCAGGCTGGTCTCAATCGCCTGACCTCGTGATCCACCTGCCTCGGCCTCCCAAAGTGCTGGGATTACAGGCGTGAGCCAAAGCGCCCGGCCTTTTTTTTTTTGTTTGAGATGGAGTTTTGCTCTTGTTGCTCAGGCTGGAGTGCAATGGCACCATCTCGGCTCACTGCAACCTCCGCCTCCCAGGTTCAAGCAATTGTCCTGTCTCAGCCTCCCGAGTAGCTGGGACTACAGGCGCCTGCCACCACGCCCAGCTAATTTTTGTATTTTTAGTAGAGACGGGGTTTTGCCATATTTGCGAGGCTGGTCTCGAACTCTTGACCTCAGGTTATCCGCCCGCCTCAGCCTCCCAGTGTTGAGATTACAGGCGTGAGCCACCAGGCCCGGCCAGGATTTCAATGAACAAAATGCTTTTACCGTAAAGATGAAGTCCCCAGACAGAAGGTGCTCATTGGTGCTGTCAACATTTGGTGATTGGTTGTTTAGATATCACCTCCTGGTGGGAGCAGCTTCATTGGTGCCCCTCTCCTTACATCCCTCCCAGTCCGATGTCTCAACCTTTGGAACATTCATGACCCTGTATCATGACCTGCTGTCCTGCATGTCCTCTAGACTAGACTGTCAACTTCCGGGGCAGAGTCCAGGTGCCTGGCCCATAGCAGGTGCTTCAGGAATCCTCAAGGGCCATCACTCCAGGGACCCCTGGCAATGCAGGGAAGAATAAAAGCAGCCACAGGTGAGTTTCTTCCCTAACGATGGAAGCAAGATTGCCTTCCGCATTCCAGAAGAAGTCTTTGCCTTGAAACTATGTAAGTAACAGAAACATAATACACATGCTTTCCTTTTTAAGTTTGCTGGATTCTCCTGGATACAACGAAGCTCCAGTGAAAACCTCTCTCCTCAGCTAGTTAAGGCCTGGAAATGGCCACTTGGGGGTTTCCCTAAGCACCCGAAACTCAATGAGCCCCCAAGTGACCTCATCTCCCAGTCCCCAACTCAGAGAGACCCAAGAGCTACAATCTTCTTTGACTGTATTGTCAGACCCACTTCCTCTCTCCAGCTCAACTGCCACTATCCTAGTCCTAGTCTGAATCACATGTGACAATCATGACTACAATCTTTTTTTTTTATTTTTTTTTGGGGATGGACTGTCACTCTGTCGCCCAGGATGGAGTGCAGTGGCGCGATCTCGGCTCACTGCAACCTCTGCCTCCTGGGTTCAAGTGATTCTCCTGCCTCAGCCTCCCGTGTAACTGGGATTACAGGCGTGCGCCACCATGCCCAGCTAATTTTTGTATTTTCAGTAGAGATGGGGTTTCACCATGTTGGCCAGGATGGTCTCGATCTCTTGACCTCATGATTCGCCCGCCTCGGGCTCCAAAAGTGCTGGGATTACAGGCGTGAGCCACAGCGCCCGGCCCGTTAGGGTGTCTTTGAAGCCACGCTTCGCTCTGGGTTTTCTCCTTCCTCTTTGATTGCTCCTTGTCCGATCTCTTGTCTGGACCCTTCTCCTCCCGCCCAAGGTAAGTGCTGGGTGTTCCCCTAGATGCTATCCTGAGCCTGCTTCACTCCTTATTCTAAGTGATTACAGTCTCCTCTCACCTGTATCAGGGAGGGTCCATCTGCAGGAAAAAGACACCACTTTTGCAATTTTAAGGAAAAGGATTAAAACAGGGATTGGCCGGGTGCGGCGATGCGCGCCTGTAGTCCCACTTTTCCGGAGG
This sequence comes from Pongo pygmaeus, assembly GCF_028885625.2. NCBI lineage: Eukaryota > Metazoa > Chordata > Mammalia > Primates > Hominidae > Pongo > Pongo pygmaeus. The sequence goes on from NC_072396.2 coordinate 159,323,643, forward strand.
CTGAGGCGGGAGGATCGCTTGAGCCTGGGGACTCGAGACCAGCCTGGGCAACATAGTGAGACCCCGTCTCTAAAGAAAAAAAAAGACAAAAGAAGAGAACAACAACAACAAAAACAAAAATAAAAATAAAAACGGACGGGCGAACGCGTCGGGTGGGTGTAGGGTTCCGTGAAGCCTCCCTGTCTCTCTGGTCTTGTCTTAGTCAGTCTAGCTGGGCCCCATCCCCTTTCCCACTCGGAGCGTGAGAGCCTGGAGACACGTACAGCCAACCAGTGAGAAGGAGTGGCCGCGAGTGGCATGCACTTGGTCCAATTACCTGCGGCCCTGCCGGCCGGCCCGCGCTTGGGCCAATGGAGGTTCGAGGCGGGGCTCGGGCGGGGGCAACGGTCACCTGATCCGCGGCTGTCGAGGCCGCTGAGGCAGTGGAGGCTGAGGCTATGATGGCGGCCACGGCGACGGCTCGAGTGCGGATGGGGCCGCGGTGCGCCCAGGCGCTCTGGCGGATGCCGTGGCTGCCGGTGTTTTTGTCCTTGGCGGCGGCGGTGGTGGCGGCGGCGGCGGCGGCGGCAGTGGCGGAGCAGCAGGTCCCGCTGGTGCTGTGGTCGAGTGACCGGTGAGCGGGCCGGGGTGGGATGCGCTGTGGCGGCTGAGGCGCCCTCGCCCGACTCCGGCGCTGTCCTAGGCGAGGGGTGGTGAGGCCCGGAGGTGGACTGTTCCTTGCTTAGGGGCTCGCAGCGAATCTGCCGGTGACAGAGCTCCAGTCCACATGCGCCCCCGTCTGACAGCACCTCTTCTCTCCCCTGCCAGGGACTTGTGGGCTCCTGCGGCCGACACTCATGAAGGCCACATCACCAGCGACTTGCAGCTCTCTACCTACTTAGATCCCGCCCTGGAGCTGGGTCCCCGGAATGTGCTGCTGTTCCTGCAGGACAAGGTGCGCCCGCCCCAGCCCACTCTCCCCCAGTCATCGGGAGGCAGCCAGGCCCTCTCCCCCCATGACACTGACGCCCATTCCCCAAGGGAAGCTTCAGTGACCTTGTCCCAACTGTAGGGAGGTGTGGGTCGTCTCATGGGAAGTCCTGTAGTAAACGCTTCAGTGAGCATGGCAACAACCTCGGAAATGGCACCAACTTGATTGGAGGAAGCGACGGGTCAGAGGCCAGGTACCTACTGAGTACCAAGCACTTTGGATATCTGACTTAGTCCAATATGGTGTGTGGGGATTATCGTCCCTGTTTGTTTATAGATGAGAAGACTGAGGCTGGAGGTTAAGTGACTTGCCCAAGCTCATACAGCTAATGGGTGGCACAGTTGTAATTCTAGCTGTGATGATCATAATAATGATAATTGGAAAATGATCACCTGTTTAGTGCTTTGTAGGCACTTGCTACACTGACGTCATTATCTTGGTTTCACTGCCAAGGAAAGTAAGGTTTGTCAAGATACAATGTTTCACTACAGTTGATAGATACCACTTTGGTTCCAGCCTGAGTCTGCCAATCCTCCCTCCCAATTGGAGCTCATAACCCGCATGCTGTTTTCCTTCCCATCCGGGATCTTTGCCCCCAAAGCAGGCGTGGAGACCGTGAGATGACTCTAAGATAGCAAGTCTCTGCTAGGCCCTCCCTTGTTGGTGACCTGTATGGCTCATTGATTGCCCTTGTAGTCTCCCTTGGTTGCTGTGTGGGCAGATGGTGGTGGCCTGAAGTCTTTTCAGGAGATGGTAAATAATATAGTCAGATAGGAACTGAGTCCTAGTTCTACCATGTAACCAGCCATTGGAGGCATGAAATAATCTTTGTGAATGACAGTTTCTACATCTGTAAAATGAAGACACCACCTACGTCAGAGGGCTGTGAGGGGGAATTCTTTTTTTTTTTTTGAGATGGAGTCTCGCTCTGTTGCCCAGGCTGGAATGCACTGGTGCAATGTCAGTTCAGCTCACTGCACCCTCCGCCTCCCGGGTTCAAGCAGTTCTCTGCCTCAGCCTCTCGAGTAGCTAGGATTACAGGGCGCCCGCCACTACACCCAGCTAATTTTTGTATTTTTTTGTATTTTTAGTAGAGATGGGGTTTCACCATGTTGGCCAGGCTGGTCTTGAACTCCTGACCTCGTGATCCACCCGCCTCAGCCTCCCAAACTGCTGGGATTACAGGCGTGAGCCACTGTGCCCAGCCTGCAAGGGGGAATTCTTATAATCCACATAAAACATCTAGCCAGGATCCCCCAGTCTTAGGGAATTCACCCATTCATTCATTTGCCCAATATGGAAAGCCTACTATGTGCCAGGTATTGTGAAGTGTTGGGGATATGGCAGTGAGCAGAAGAACCTAAGCCCCCACCCTCAGGAAGCTGACCTTCTTGTGAGGGTGGCCAGTAAATACTAAGTTGGTATAGGATACGGTGTCAGTGTTACAGTCTTTAGGGAAGGAAGCAGGCTAAGGGGACAGAGTGACTGGGATGCTGTTTTAGATAAGGGTGGTCAGGCCAGGCCTCACTGAGGAGGTGATATCTGAGCAGAGATCTTAATGGAGGGAGGGAGCCGTTTGGGGAAGGACATTCCTGGAACAGCAAATGCGAGGGTCCTGGGCGAGGTGTGCTCTTGGCCAGCTCAAGGAAGAGCTGGTGTGGCTGGAGCACAGTGAGTGAGAGAAAGGGACAGGAGATGTAGGAGATGGTTTTCAGGTGGCGATGAAGTAGGACCTTGTAGGCCAGGAGGGGAAGGTCAGTTGCAGTTCTAAATGTATAAGAAAGCCTTGGGTAATGTGGAGCAGGGAGTGGTGTGATTTCTCAGTTAAAGAAAGCCCACAGGACCCACCAGCAGTTCCTGGGCTTTCCGACTGAGAGCCCAGGTGGCCAAACAGCAGCAAGGTCCTGCCCACAAGGGAGGGGAGGCTGGGCGAGTGTGTATACCAAACAGGTTAGGGAAGCTGATTAAAATCTCCTCAGGGCCTAACTGGGAAGGGCAAGAGGAAGCTGGGGATTGGAGTGGAGGGTAGGAGCAAAAGGACAAAGGACATCTGTAGGTTGTAGAGGAAAAGGGATGGGGTCAGGGCCACTGTGGTCCTAAGAGCTCAAAAGACTTCAATGCTTCCTCCAGCGTGTTCTGAGATCCTCACTCTCTCCCCTTCCGCCAAAAGCAGGTGGGGTGAGGGTCCTGTCCAGACTGGACATAGCCGACTCTCCTTTTCTCTGGCTGGGAGGCCTGCCTCAAATGCTGTTGGCTGCCCCACCCCCTCCCCGCAGCTTCCCTGTTCCCTCCCCAGTTCCTCTTGTCTGTAGGGCGGGCAAGGCAGCTGACTCCTACTCCTGAGTTACCACAAGTCAGCTGCCTGCAGATCTCCCCACCCCATGACTGCCTTTCATGTCTTCTCACCCTGCCCTGAGAGTGCTGGAGGGAAGAGGTGAGTCTCCCACCCCACCCGCACCAACACACAGTTCGCTCCACCATACTGAACCTGACTGTCAGTGAGACTTTGCTGGCCTTGAGAATGCATGGGGAAGGTGGCTGTCCCCTGCCTTGGCCCCCATTCCTTGCCAAACCTCCTCAGATGTCTCCCCTATTTCCCTATTAGCTGAGCATTGAGGATTTCACAGCATATGGCGGTGTGTTTGGAAACAAGCAGGACAGCGCCTTTTCTAACCTAGAGGTAAGAGTCCTCTCCCAGCCAGGGGCCATGGGGGACATTCTGTGCTTCTCCCAGCATAAGAACTGTACTCTTACCTCATATCAGGGTTACTTGGGTCTGAGTCTCTTCTGGGTCAACCACCCCCCAAAAAACAACAACAACAAAAGCCACCTCATACTCTTAGGGGAGCAGAGACGCTGGCTTTGGGGTAGAAAGGCCTGGGGCCTGAATGTCAGGGGCTGGGGTGTAGGCCATTTTCTTGGTGAGCCTTTATGGGTATGGCTTGCCAGAGGAGAGCTGCCAGAGAGGTGTGGGGGGCTGGCCCAGGCCCACTGGCCCCTGGCTAACTCACCTTTTGCCTCTCCCCTGTCCCCAGAATGCCCTGGACCTGGCCCCTTCCTCACTGGTGCTTCCTGCCGTCGACTGGTATGCAGTCAGCACTCTGACCACTTACCTGCAGGAGAAGCTCGGGGCCAGCCCCTTGCATGTGGACCTGGCCACCCTGCGGGAGCTGAAGCTCAACGCCAGCCTCCCCGCTCTGCTGCTCATTCGCCTGCCCTACACAGCCAGGTACTGCCTACATGGCCCAGCCACCAGCCTCGGGGCCCAGAGAGCAGCAAGGCCCTGAGCTATGGCATGTGGTGGCACCGTTTGGCTAAAGATGCCAGTACTCCCCACCCCCTCACAGCCCTTCCAGAAGGTGCCCTGTGTGGCCAGAAGAGGAGGGGAGGGCCTCTTCTGTGACTCAGGAGTTGGTGCCTACCACTGAGTTGGGCCTCCAGAGATGAGGCAGATGTGAGTCCTGTGGGTGGGGAGCCTTCTCACCTAGCCAGGCCCTTGTCACAGAGCAGGTAGCCAGGACTTGAGTGTGACTGAGAAGCCTCGGGGTGGGATGGGCTTCCAGGAGGGGGCACTGAGGTAAGAGTGTGCAGGCTTGGTGCGTGGGGCTAGTGGGGAGGAGAAGCTGGGGTCGGGGAAGGGTAGTGGGCAGTGCAGGTCTAGGCCACCTGAGGACTCTGGCGCTGTTTGTCTTCCATAGCTCTGGTCTGATGGCACCCAGGGAAGTCCTCACAGGCAACGGTGAGTAGAATCAGGAAGGATGCACGTCCTCATCTAGCCCTTGGGTGGGGACCACAGAGAGAGCTGGCCTGCAGTTCCTCGGCCTCATCACTCCCAGGGTGGCCCGCCTGCTTCTCGGGGCAGCTGGCAGTGGAGCAGGGAAATGCTGGCTCCCAGGACCAGCCAGGGACCACCTGGCAGAAGACCCTGTCCAGCCAGACCCCACTTGGCAGAGGGGGGGACCCTCTGTGCTGGAGGCTGTGGAGCCAGTTTCTGTGCAGGCAGCGTGAATCCTAGAGTTATGGGTTTAATAAGACTGCAGACATTTGGAAAAACAATTCTGGGGACTTATCTATTTGCAATAAAGGACAGTCACTCCCCATGGAAAGGCAGTCGTGAACCTTTCATGGGTGGATGTGGAGTTTTCTGTATTGATATGTATTTTCTTGTGTCACATAGGTGGGGTTTGGCATTAGGGAATCGATGACTGAAGCCACAGTTGTCTCTGGGGGAGGCTGGGAATGGGAGTGGGATGAGAAATAGCTGCTCCTTAGGATCCTCAGTGGAAAGTAAAAACACCACTTTCAGATGTTCTAGAAGGTTTCTAAAGCAGACAGTGGGGAGTGTTTCTTTACGCAGGGTGCCTGGTGACCTGAGTCTCTACTCTCCTTGTTGACCCTCAGATGAGGTCATCGGGCAGGTCCTGAGCACACTCAAGTCCGAAGATGTCCCATACACAGCGGCCCTCACAGCGGTCCGCCCTTCCAGGGTATGTGCCCTTCCAGCAGGGGCTCTGGGGCGTGCAGGGAGAGGCAGTGTGGTGAGTCTGCTTGGAGGTGGGGAGTGTATGCCACAGGCAGGCTGCTCAGGAGGCCCAGCATAGGGGAAGCATCAGGCACAGAACCCCTGTGGTATGACTATTTGGAGTGGCTTGTCCCTGGGCTGACTCTGGGGGGAGGGCTAGGATGAGCACTCAAGTCCTGCCTCCCCATTCCAGGGGCAGCTTTCCATCTCGTCCTGTGAGGCTTGTGGGTGGCAGACTTGGACACTAAGTCTAAATGACCCTAAGTTTGAGGAACTAGGAATGTCATCAGGGTTTAGGGGGCATCAGGGAAGGCTTCCTGGAGGAAAGGCCTCCTCTGGCTCGTGGGACTTTGAGATAGTGGACAGGGTGTCCTGTTGGGAGAGGAAGCAGGGCACGACAGTTGGGTTGGAGCGTGACACTCTCCCAGGGCTGCTGAAAGAAGGCTGGTTGGGTGTTTCTGCAGGTGGCCCGTGATGTAGCCGTGGTGGCTGGAGGGCAAGGTCGCCAGCTGCTACAAAAACAGCCAGTATCACCTGTGATCCATCCTCCTGTGAGTTACAATGACACCGCTCCCCGGATCCTGTTCTGGGCCCAAAACTTCTCTGTGGCGTACAAGGACCAGTGGGAGGACCTGACTCCCCTCACCTTTGGGGTGCAGGAGCTCAACCTGACTGGCTCCTTCTGGAATGACTCCTTTGCCAGGCAAGGGCACTAGGCTGGGGAGGACTGTGCCACCACAGGTGACCTTCCCACCACTGTGGGTCGCAGGTGGGGCAGGGAGCCAGGGTCAGGTCTGTGTGTTGGGGTGGGGATGGCCATGGTCTGGTTGGGGTCTCGGCAGCGTGAGGATGTAGGAGGTGTCATAGCATGGGGTGCTGTTGGAAGAGGAGTTGCCCAGACTTCTGCCTCCCCATGCTTGCGAGTCTTTGGTTGGGACCTTGGTTAACACCTCAAGGTTACCTGGGAACCTGTCACCTCCCCCTTGAGCAAAACCTCTGGGACTTTGTGTGGGCAAATACCAGGCCAGCTACCTGAGCCATTTATGGGGCAACCATGCCCTTCTGTTTGCTCTCGCCCCCAAAGCCCAGCCCAGGCACCTTACTTAGTGACCCTAAGAGGGAGTAAAAGGAGGGGCAGTGAGCTCAGGGGAACCAGAGGAAGGACCCCCATGCTGGTGGCAACGGGGACCTGGGTCCTGGCTTTCAGCTCTGTTCTGGGATTGCAATGTGACTGGATCCTCAGTTTTCCTATCTGTCAAGTGGGGGCACTGCTTCTTCAGGTGGCTGCAAGGACCCAAGGCAGCTTAGGCAGGAGCAGAGCTGAGGAACTTGTTCCTCTAAGATGCCAAAGGCCCTCCCAGAGCCTCACAGTGCGCCTCTTTCTCTGGCCCCACAGGCTCTCACTGACCTATGAACGACTCTTTGGTACCACAGTGACATTCAAGTGAGTCCTGGGGGTGGTTGAGGTATGGGTGGGCTGGTGTGGCCTCAGCCTCCCCAGCTCACCTGACATCCCTGCCACCTTCCCCAGGTTCATTCTGGCCAACCGCCTCTACCCAGTGTCTGCCCGGCACTGGTTTACCATGGAGCGCCTCGAAGTCCACAGCAATGGCTCCGTCGCCTACTTCAATGCTTCCCAGGTCACAGGGCCCAGCATCTACTCCTTCCACTGCGAGTATGTCAGCAGCCTGAGCAAGAAGGGCAGTCTCCTCGTGGCCCGCACGCAGCCCTCCTCCTGGCAGATGATGCTTCAGGACTTCCAGGTATGGAGCAGGGGTGGCCCAGGTGCAGGTGGGGGAGCCCAGGCTAGTGGCTGAGAGACAAAGAGAGGCTTGGGCTTGGGCATGTAGTTGAGAGTCCTGTCCCTGCGCTGACCCTGTCCCAGTTCTTGCTGGGCCTCCAAACGGTCCTTTCTGACCCGTGTCTGTGTGTCTGCCAGATCCAGGCTTTCAACGTAATGGGGGAGCAGTTCTCCTACGCCAGCGACTGTGCCAGCTTCTTCTCCCCCGGCATCTGGATGGGGCTGCTCACCTCCCTGTTCATGCTCTTCATCTTCACCTACGGCCTGCACATGATCCTCAGCCTCAAGACCATGGATCGCTTTGATGACCACAAGGGCCCCACTATTTCTTTGACCCAGATTGTGTGACCCTGTGCCAGTAGGGGGTTGAGGGTCCCACCCTGCAGCACACTGGACTGAAGAGCTTCCCTCTTCCTACCGCAGCATGAACCCCAAGCTCCCCTCAGCCCATCTTGCTCCCTCTTCAGCCCGCTGAGGAGCTTTCTTGGGCTGCCCCCATCTCTCCCAACAAGGTGTACATATTCTGTGTAGATGCTAGACCAACCAGCTTCCCAGGCTTCGTCGCTGTGAGGCGTAAGGGACACGAATTCTAGGGTCTCCTTTCTCCTTATTTACTCTTGTGTCTACATCATCCCTGGCTGTGGATAGTGCTTTTGTGTAGCAAATGCTCCCTCCTTAAGGTTATAGGGCTCCCTGAGTTTGGGGGTGTGGAAGTACTACTTAACTGTCTGTCCTGCTTGGCTGTCGTTATCGTTTTCTGGTGATGTGCTAACAATAAGCAGTACACTGGGGTTTATTTCTGTGGCCTGAGAAGGAAGGGACCTCCACGACAGGTGGGCTGGGTGCGATCGCCGGCTGTCTGGCATGTTCCCACCGGGAGTGCCTGGCAGGAGCATGGGGTGTTCGGTTGTTTCCTTCCTAATAAAATAAACGCGGATCGCCATGCGTTGGGCCTCTTGTCGCTCATTTCTGCGCTGGGCTTTAGGCGCGTGCTCGCCGGAGGGATGCGGGAGGATGGAGCCCGGCGAGGGGGAGGCGAAGAGGCATCCGCGGAGACCGGGAGGGGCTTTAGCAAGCTGGGCCCTAACCGCTTAGGGTAGGGAAGGGCGGTCGGGCCGAGTCCCGGTGCGCTTCGGCGTCTCAGGAGGCCGTCGTGACAATGGCAGCCTTCGCGTCGTGAGGGGGCCGCCCCCGGCTGCCGCAGCGGCGCGCGTCCGGCCGCGGGGCCGCGCCGAGACTCCCGGGGCGGGTGGGGGTAGGGGAGGCGGGCGGGCGCGCGCGGGGCGGGGAGGGGCGGGGCGCGGCGGGTGGGGCGGGGCGCGCGCGGCTCCCGCGCACGGATCCTTCCCGGGCCGCAGCACCGGCCGCCGGCCCGCCCCGCCCGCTCCGCCCGCCCCGCCCCGCCCGCCCCGCCCCGCGCCTCTTTAGACTCTCGGCGAGCAGCGTCGCCCGCGGAGCCGCGCTGGTGCTGTGGCCCGGGCCCTGGCAGCCCTCCTGGGAGGCGAGCCGGGGAGGCGGTGGCCCCTGCCGGGTGCTGCGGGGCGCGGGAACAGGCGGGACTCTTTGACGCGGCGGAGGGGTCGGGCGGCGGCCGACGCGCCGCCATCTTTGGTCCAGTGCGGTGGCGGCGGCGGCGGTGGCGGCGGCGACTGCTGCGGTGAAGGAGGAGGAGGAGCCGAGCGGGCGCTGGCACCGAGGCCTGACCATGGACGAGGAATACGATGTGATCGTGCTGGGGACCGGCCTCACCGTAAGTGTGGCCCCGGGCGCCCTTGGCCCCGCGTCGTGCCCTCGCCATCCCCCGCGATGGTGCGGCCGCCGGCCCATCCTCCGGTCACTGCCATCTGCGCTCCGCTCCCCGAAAAGCCGACGCCGTGCCCACCCCGCTGCTCCCCCCGCGACGTCGCCTCTGCTCGTTGCCGTGACCCCATCTCCCCGAAGAGGCCCCCTTCCTGGCCGCCTCCTGGGCTACCCGGGTCCGACCCCCGGCGCCCTCCCATTTTCCCTACCCCTGCCCACTGGACCGGAAAACGCACCCCCACTCGGCCCGATGCCCCCGACCCCGCCCACCCATCGCCCCCACCCGTCACGGCATCCACCCCGTCGCCCGCACTCGTCGCCCGCCTAGCGTTGCTTCTCAGCGTCCCTTCCCATCTTGAGCTAATCCCGGTGGGGATGAAGTACAAGGACCTGGGGTCAGGGGGCCTCGCCAGAGTGGGCCCTCAGTCCGCCTCCTCATCGTCTTTTGGGGCCAGGGGATCCAGGGAATGTTCCAGAAGGAACAGCAGTGGGGGCAGTAAGCACATTCCCGCAACCCCACCTCGGTTGCCCATGGAGACCTCAGGCTGAGTAGCATCTGCAGCCTTTGTCCTTGGGCTAGTGACAGTGACTGGTGAGGGTGTTTATCTTCCCCCTTTCCCCGAAAACCCCGTTGGCCCACTCCCCTCAGAGACTCTTCTCCCTCGGTCCAGGCCCAGATGCCCCTCCTCAGCGGCAGGGGCTCCTGCTATTTGAAGAAAGAGCAGTCCAGGGTGGGGCCTACAATTTCAATGACTGTGCTAATCCTTTCTTTGCCTCCCTTTCGAGTGTCCTTCGCAGTCCAGCTGGGTCCCCTCTGTGCCTCATTGTGTTTTATCGGCCTTTTTGTGCGGCTCTGCGTAGGTAGATGCCTCTCGGCGTGTTGGTACTGGAAGGCCATCCTGTGTCTGCTGGATGCCCTGCCTCCCTCAAAGCCTCCGTTATTTCACTGTCCGCCTTGTGAGGGGGACGGGACTCCTTTGCCCAGCAAGGTTGCAATGGAGAGTGTGGTTGGATGAAGCCATCACCCCAATTTTAGGCGAGGCAACTAGCCAGTGGGGATGGTGGGTGGAAGGAGCTGTCCACTGAGGCAGGTTTGGGTGGGGAACAAATCAGGTCTGCTGGTAGGAGCGGAGGCAGGTGGGAGTGCAGCGGATGGTGTCACCCTCCCCCAGGAATGCATCCTGTCGGGCATCATGTCTGTGAACGGGAAGAAGGTGCTGCACATGGACCGGAACCCCTACTACGGGGGCGAGAGCTCCTCCATCACACCCCTAGAGGAGGTGAGGCTGCCCAGGCCCAAGTCTATCCCTGTTAACCTCCCACATAGCGGCACAGGGTGGAAGTAGCTCCCCAGGTGCCTGGAGCAGGAGGAAGTGGTCCCTGAGGTGTCTTTCTCCCTTCTGCTTACAGCTGTATAAGCGTTTTCAGTTGCTGGAGGGGCCCCCTGAGTCGATGGGCCGAGGCCGAGACTGGAACGTTGACCTGATTCCCAAATTCCTCATGGCTAACGGTGAGAGACAGGAAGGAGGTATTGCAGGTCGGGGGTGATAGGGAAGACCCGAGGACGGTCAGGCTCCAGAGGAGGCACAGCCAGACCAGCTAGAGCCTCTGGAGAGAGCCATGCTGATGTTGCTCTTGTGCACCCCCATAGGACAGCTGGTAAAGATGCTACTGTATACAGAGGTGACTCGCTACCTGGACTTCAAGGTGGTGGAGGGCAGCTTTGTCTACAAGGGGGGCAAGATCTACAAAGTGCCGTCCACTGAGACTGAGGCCTTGGCTTCCAGTGAGTGTGGGCCCCCTGAGCCAGAGAAATCATGGGGTGGCAGGGAAGCCAACTGTCTTTGGGATGGGTGGCTGTCCAGAATAAGGCACCCCCTTGTCCAAAGTCACATTTCCCGTGAAGGACCAGAGAGGCCCTTCACTCTGTATTCCCTCTGCCCCATATCATGCCGCACGGCTGGCTGCCAGGAGGGAGGTCCTCACACAGCAGGGATGTGACATGGAGGGGAACGGGGCTCCTTTTGAAAGACTTGAGCCTGGCCAGGCACAGTGGCTCACGCCTGTAATCGCAGCACTTTGGGAGGCCTAGGCGGGTGGATCACGAGGTCAGGAGTTCAAGACCAGCCTGGCCAACATGGTGAAACCCCGTCTCATCTCACAATACGAAAAATCAGCTGGGTGTGGTGGCATGCACCTGTAATCCCAGCTACTCGGGAGGCTGAGGCAAGAGAATGGTTTGAACCTGGGAGGCGGAGGTTGTGGTGAGCCGAGATCGCACCACTGCACTCCAGCCCGAGTGATAGAGCGAGACTCCATCTCAAAAAAAAAACAAAAACTTGAGCCTTTGGCAGGGCCTCCACTGAATCCTCGAGACATCGCCAAGTGTTTGAGCCATCCAGGCCCTTAGAGCCCATCCAGGCCAATCCCCTCTTCATCTAGATGGGGAAACTGAGGCCAAAAAGGGTGGAGAGGTTAACCTAAGGTCACAGGACAGCTGGGCTGTGAGTGGGGGTGCCTGCCCTGCTGGGATGGAAAGTTTTGTGCTGCGTTGGTGCAGAACCTCCTCCCGCTGCCTTCCTTAGATCTGATGGGCATGTTTGAGAAACGGCGCTTCCGCAAGTTCCTGGTGTTTGTGGCAAACTTCGATGAGAATGACCCCAAGACCTTTGAGGGCGTTGACCCCCAGACTACCAGCATGCGTGACGTCTACCGGAAGTTTGATCTGGGCCAGGATGTCATCGATTTCACTGGCCATGCCCTGGCGCTCTACCGCACTGATGAGTGAGGGGAAGCTGGGTGGTGGCAGCCTCCTTGCCTGGCCCGCCCCCGCCCTTCCCACACCTGCCTGCCGTCCCCCTGCCCCGCATGTCTCTTGTACTCAGCCACAGGCTCACCTATCACCCTTTCCATTTCCCCCTTGCATTTGATCCTCATCTTCCCCAGGCCATTCAGGGTGGTGGGAAGACTGGCCTGGTACCTGGGTGGGGGTAAATCAGGGGTGCTGCTATTGGAGCATCTTCCCTAACCCCTGTCCCCCAGTTACCTGGACCAGCCCTGTCTTGAGACCATCAACCGCATCAAGTTGTACAGTGAGTCCCTGGCCCGGTATGGCAAGAGCCCATATTTATACCCGCTCTACGGCTTGGGCGAGCTGCCCCAGGGTTTTGCAAGGTGAGGACGTGGGTTTTTTCAGTTGGCATAGCTGAGTAGGACTAGGGCCAGGAGTGGAGATGGCCCCCTTGAGCATTTCCCTGGTAGTATTTCCTCCTTTCCAATTCGTGGTCTTCATTTACTTCACCCCATCCTTGGGTGATGAGGGCACAACACCAGTGCACTGAAGTACAGAAGTCTCCACACTTGAAAAGCCAAGTCTCCACAAATGTGACTTGCTCAGTTCCCGGCAGCACCAGGACTGGGCCCAGGGTCCCGGAACCTTGAGTCAGGGCTTAGCTGGGAGCTGACCTATCTCCAGAGAGTCCATTCTGGTCCCTCAGGCTGTCTTGGTGCGGAGCACTGCTCCCTCATGCCCCCTCCCGCTGGCCCTTGGCAGTGTATTCTGAGCAGAAGCTCCAGAGAGGAAAGAGCCCGCTGAGATGGGGCCAGAGTTCACAGCAGTGACAGAGCTTGGATGAATCCTGGCGTCTCCTGCCTGCTGCTTGCCTGGGGCAGCCTTCTTTGCACCTTGGTGGAGGAAGGGTGCAGTGGAATTGGTCCCTGTTTCTCCTGGGAGGGGCCTTCACCAGAGCTGCTCTCACCACAGATTGAGTGCCATCTATGGGGGAACATATATGCTGAACAAACCTGTGGATGACATCATCATGGAGAACGGCAAGGTGGTGGGCGTGAAGTCTGAGGGAGAGGTGAGCATTTCCCGTGCAGTGCAGTCCCATGGTTGAGGTGGGGCTTGGTCACCTTCTCTCTGTGCTGCCGAGTCTCCTGCTGCACAGCCCCGAGGGTCTTGGAGCTGGGAACTGGGGGTCTAGAAGTCTTCAGAGTTATGACTGTGGGTGAGAGGTCTCTTTCAGAGGCCACATGCCATGTCTGTGGTGCAGCAAGTGTTTTTGATCACAGTGCCTCTGGGGGGCGGGGTGGCGGCGGGGGCGGGCCTGCAGCTCCTCCTGCAGCTCAGGGTAGGGCCACGCATTCAGGAAGGGCAGTAGTGATGGCTTGGAGGAGCGCCTTGTCTGCCAGAGCTGCCTGCCCTTGCTGTGAGCGCAGCCCCACGTCTACCTAAGGGAGGGATGTGACAGGGGCGAGGACTTCTGGTGCCTTCTCAGGTGGCCCGCTGCAAGCAGCTGATCTGTGACCCCAGCTACATCCCGGACCGTGTGCGGAAGGCTGGCCAGGTTATCCGCATCATCTGTATCCTTAGCCACCCCATCAAGAACACCAACGACGCCAACTCCTGCCAAATAATCATCCCCCAGAACCAGGTCAACAGGAAGTCAGGTAGGCTGGGCGCTGGTACAGCTTCCTCTAGGGTGTTCTCTTTGGGGTTACTCTTCTTCTCCCCATCAGTGTCGGAGCTCCCTGCCTTACCTCTCTGTGGAAAAAATTTGACCCACATTGTAGCCACCACAACTTGGACCCCTAGGGTCTGGGTGGCCTGGACTCTTCCCCTCTGGGAGGGTGGCGGCTTGGATGCTACCTGCTCTGCGGGGCAGGGGAGGGGCAGTCGGGCCAGACTTGTGTCCAGCCACCGGAACCCCTCTGTGCGTATGGCCAGTGCCTCTGGCCTGAGTTGACGGAGCTCTTCCTGTGGCCAGACATCTACGTGTGCATGATCTCCTATGCACACAACGTGGCGGCCCAGGGCAAGTACATAGCTATTGCCAGCACTACTGTGGAGACCACGGACCCTGAAAAGGAGGTGGAGCCAGCTCTGGAGCTGTTGGAGCCCATTGACCAGAAGTGAGGGACTGGGCTGAGCCCAAGGGGGAGAGGGAGGGAGCCCAGCAGCTGGGCTTGGGGACCAGGAAGGGCATGGCCCGTTGTGAGGCCTGTCCCCTCCCCTCTGTCTGCCCCTCAGGTTTGTGGCTATCAGTGACTTGTATGAGCCTATTGATGATGGTTGTGAGAGCCAGGTAAGCAGCTTGTCCCAGCCCTGGCTCCTGGCTGCCCGCCCAGGGCACCTGCCTGACTCACCCTGGGCACTGGGCTCTGGCTGTTTCCAGGTGTTCTGTTCCTGCTCCTACGATGCCACCACACACTTTGAGACAACCTGCAACGACATCAAAGACATCTACAAACGCATGGCTGGCACGGCCTTTGACTTTGAGAACATGAAGCGCAAACAGAACGACGTTTTTGGAGAAGCTGAGCAGTGATTGTGGCCGCCCCCAGCCCCTGCTGCCCCAGCCTGTGTCTGTTCTCGAGGGCTCCAGCATCCTCTGCTTCCCCCACCACGTTCCCATCACCCACCTCATTGATCCACTGACCAAATCCTTAACCCTAGCGATGGTTTGGGAGGATGGGGGGTTGGATAGCATCCTCTTTCTTGGCCCTTCCTTATCCTAGGAAAAGAGGGTTCCTCTCCTTGCGTGTGTCTCTTCCCCCCACCCCTAATTCTTCTGCTCTGTTTGGGAAGATGTGGAGGAAAAGGTGACTTCTGCCCCCACCGCTCTTACCCCCACTGTAGTGGCCTTTGGAGATGCCCCCACCTCCCCCCACCAACTCTTGCGTGTTGGAGAGAAGGGGCCCTCCCAGCACAAAGTTGCATTCCTCCCCCCTAATTTATTCTAATTTATTAACTTCTACCCACCCTTTCTGAGCCTGCAGCCTTCCCGTGTGGCCTGAGGGCTGTAGAGTGAGCTGCCCCATCCCCTCCCAGCCCTTGCCCAGCCTGGGGGAGTGGGGAAGGCTTGGGCGTGGCCCCGTTGGAGGTTGATTTGCTGTTTTGTTTCTTGTCTGTTGTGTTTTGTGTTCTGTGGTACTTGCTGAGAGAAAAGAAAAGTGAGCAAAGCAGAAGGAGGTGGGAAAATGGACCCAAACCCCAGTGTGCCCTGCCCCATGCCTTTCCTTTAGTGGTGGGAAACCCTTATCTTGCAAAGTGAATGTGTCCCCTTCCCCACCCTCTAGTGTATTTCACAGAAAACAAAACCTCCCAATAAAACGGTTGAAACCTGACTCTCTGGATCTCGACGGTTATCTCCCAAAAGCTGGGTACCTGGCAGGGCTTTGGCTGCCTGGGTTGGGGCTCTGGCTTAGCTTCACTCTGGACTGTAAAAGGTGGCATTCTTCATCAGGGAATTCCTCACCCAGAGCACGCTGGGGCCAAATTGACTTAAAGCTTAAGGCTACCCAGTGAGTTAATGCTGGCACCAAGACTGCAGCCCTCAGTGCTCAATGCAGGGGGAGTGTGGTGGGGGGCGGGTGTCAACGTGGAGGAAGCAGAGGGAGCTGGGGTGCTGGCCTCTGGCTTGAAAGGAGAGGGCAGAGGGGACCAGGGGCCAGCCTTGGATGGGATTCTAAGTGAAGCAGGGAGACGGGTGCCAGTTTTCGGCTTAATGCGGGGGAACTAGGGCAGCAAGGGGACCAGCGTTGGGGTCAACAGGAGGAATTAGAGGGACCAGGGGCCCAGCCTTGGTTCGGGTTAACGTCGAGGCAGCGCGAGGGGCTGGGGAATTCAGCCTCCAGGGTCCACAGGAGCCGGCGGCGGGGGCTGGGGCGGGAGTCCACGCAGGACCAGGGGCGGTCTCCGGCGGGGCGGGGCGGGGCGGGGCGGGGCGGGGCAGGCGGCGGTCGCGCTCCGGGCCGGCTGGTGCGCGGCGGGGCGGGGCATCCGTGCGTCTCCTGGTGGCTGACGTCACGGCGCGGGCGTCAGCGGACTGTTCCGCCGCCACCGCCGCTGCCGCTGCCGCTGACGCCGAGGGCCGGCTGGGCCGCTGTCGCTGTCGCCGCCGCCGCCGCCGCCGCCGCTGCCATGGCTCAATACAAGGGCGCCGCGAGCGAGGCCGGCCGCGCCATGCACCTGATGAAGAAGCGGGAGAAGCAGCGCGAGCAGATGGAGCAGATGAAGCAGCGCATCGCGGAGGTGCGAGTCGGGGAGCCTTGGAGCATGCGCGCTGCCCAGGTCCCCTAGCGGCCCCGCGCCACGCTCCGGCCCTGGAAGCCCTGGGGCGGTGGCCACGGAGCGCGGGCGGCGCGCGGGGGCGGGCCCCTGGCTCGCTGACTTCCAGCAGGGCACAGAAGCAAGCCGGCGACAGTCTCATCTGTAAAATGGGCCCGGAGCCGGGCGTTCTCCGAGGCTGAGGCCACTAGCTGATGACCGGCCTCCCGCAGGAGGGAGCGGAGCCAGTGTTTCTGTTGGGAGGCACGGCGGGGACGGGCCTCTCATCACCTCGCCTGGACACCCAGCGTCCTGGCTCTGGCCCCTCGGCCCTCAGAGCCAGGCCTCTGCCCTGGTCCTATGGACACCGGGCAGGGCGGTTCGTCTCCCCCTAGAGAGGCGCGGGGAGGCCTGAGCCAGACCTGGCCAGTCCACTGGCCAGGAGGCTCCTTCCAGAACCCCTTGCACCTGTGAGGCAGGCACGACCCTTCCGGGTGCCAGCGGTTCACCCACTGCTTCCGTGAGTGGCCCATGATGGTGGTGGTCAGGGAAGGAGCGTGGAGGAGCTTGATCCTTTCGGGGAGACTCACTCATCAGGACTCGGGGCTCCAGGGGAGAGCAGGCTTCTGCCTGGGGAACTGGGGAAGCCTGGCCAGAGGAGCCTTGAAACACCAAGTCCTCATGCCCTGGCCCCACTGTCTGAGCCAGGGTGCCCAGCAAGCAGGAGGTGTATTTCTCTGCCAGCCACCTTCTTGGGAGGCCACTGGTCAGCGAGGGCTTGATATGGTACCAAGTGGGTTGGGGCTGGGGCCAAAGAGAGGCCTCCTGGGAAGCTGTTGATGACATTCTGGGGCCTGGAGGGAGGAAAATCACTCAGGGAGGGGCCAGGCCCCTCAACCACTCTGTTCTTGTTTGCTGTCTCCTCATACCCCTTGGCTTGGGTCTCAGAAGCTTCAGCTTAAAGGCTGGACATGAAAAACGCCAAAGGTCAATAGGGTGGGTGGCTTCAGGTTACTGAGGGACCTGTGATCCCCAGCAGGAGACCTGAAGAGCCAGAGCAGCTCAGGGATGGAAACGGCCCCATTTGGCACTCTTAGTATTTGAAGAGCCCCACCCAGCCTCATGGAACCTTCCATCGACAAGGGCACAGGGGCAGATTTGGACTATAACCCAGGTCCCTGATGGCCAGCGTGCCATTTTCACAGTGAGGGGTGGTTCTCATGGTGGCTGTCACTCCCTGCAGGAGAACATCATGAAATCCAACATTGACAAGAAGTTCTCTGCGCACTACGACGCGGTGGAGGCAGAGCTCAAGTCCAGCACCGTGGGTGAGCAGGGTGTGGGTGCCCCTCACCCGGGTCCCGGGCCACTCTTCCGCAGGCCCTGTGACTGACTACCTTGCCCCTTGTGCCTCCTTGCTTCAAAGGTCTCGTGACCCTGAATGACATGAAGGCCAAGCAGGAGGCTCTAGTGAAGGAGCGGGAGAAGCAGCTGGCCAAGAAGGAGCAGTCCAAGGAGCTGCAGATGTGGGTCCTCTCGCCACAGCCCTCAACATGGAGCTAGTGCTTACGGGGTCCCGTGGCTGGTTGGGCTCTTTTTGCACCCTGGGGGGGACCCTGTCTCCTGCTTTGGGACAGGGGTAGTATCTAGCTTGCGATTTGCATTTCTCTCTCCCGCCTCCTCGGGTCCACGCTCACATCTTTTCACCATGGCGGCTTGTCTTCTTTCTGACCTTCTAAATGTAGTGGGCTCTTTCCCAGCATCTGGTGCCTGAGCAGCCTGCATTCTCCCCATTCCTCTCTGTCCTGCAGCCCTTGTGGCCCTTTGTGCTTGCTGTTTGTAACAGAGCCCTCGCCCATGAGCGCAAAGTGATCCAGGACAGCAGGACCCGTCTGGGGCAATGGGGACCCAGCCTGGGCAGGGCAGGCCCCACATAGGGCACAAAGGTGGCTCTGGGTCAAGGAAGGGGCTGGGTCAGGGTCGGGAAGGACATGGTGTGTGAGGGGGCCACCTGCACCTCGCTAGGAAGCTGGAGAAGCTTCGAGAGAAGGAGCGTAAGAAGGAAGCCAAGCGGAAGATCTCCAGCCTGTCCTTCACCCTGGAGGAGGAAGAAGAGGGAGGCGAGGAGGAAGAGGAGGCGGCCATGTATGAGGAGGAGATGGAAAGGGAAGGTGAGGGCTGGCTTGAGTCGGAGCCCTGCCCGCAGCCCCTGGGGAGGGGTCCCCAATGTGAGAGGCTGTCAGCAAAGCTGATGCCCTGTCAAGATGGCTCCAAAAGCTGCCCTCCGGAGGCACCACGCACAGTAGAGCGGGGAGGGGAGAGGCTGGTCTAGACCAGGCTGGCTGGGCACATTTTCTGTGATGATGGAAATGTTAGAGTCTGTGCCACCCAATATGGTACACTTGCTGCAGGTGGCTTGTATGACTGGGGTACTAAATGGTTAATTCTGTTTGATTTGTTTCAGCGTAAATGTATACAGCCAGAGAAATTCCGTGGCTACTAGTCAGACACTGCAGGTCTCAGCTGTGAGAACAAGGGGGTGTCAGGGAAAGCTCGGGATGGCTAGGGAGTGAGAGTAAAGCCAGCCTGGCCTCCACATGCGCCACATACCTGTGCTGTGCCTGGCCAGGGCACATAGGGTGTTGTCCCTCTCCTGGTGGAAGTCACGGGTCACCATGCACTGAAGACACTACTCAGGGTTACTGCTCTGCTCGGGGCCCACCGGGCTAACCCAGTGGTCAAGGAAGGAGGGGAGGGTTGAGTTAGGCCCTAAGGATGAGGGGAGTTGCATTCCCCAGAGGCAGGGAGGC
Source organism: Pongo pygmaeus (assembly GCF_028885625.2). Taxonomy (NCBI): domain Eukaryota; kingdom Metazoa; phylum Chordata; class Mammalia; order Primates; family Hominidae; genus Pongo; species Pongo pygmaeus. Next base: position 159,342,597 of record NC_072396.2, read on the forward strand.
GACGAGAAAGTACATGCCAGAAGCTCAGCAGGAAAGAGCTTTTCAAAACGTTTGAAGATTGGGAGCAAGTTGTGTCATGGGCCCCTGGAGGGTGTGGTGGCAGTTCTAGAAATTGTGTCACCCAGGGAATGGCGGAAGGAGAGAAGCGAGGCAGGGGATGGTGCTTTGTGGCTGTGGTAACAGGCTGGGTGCCATGGCTTTGAGGGGAGTGCGGGATTGTGGGAAGGAAGAACCTGCCAGCCACCTGCCATTTGGGTTCCGTGTTCCAGCAGCCACTGTAAAACATAGAAAAAAAACAAGCAGGATTTTAGTATGACATTGTATTTAATCCAGTGTATCCAAAATATCACCATTGCGGCAGGCGCACTAGCTGCGATGCTGGGGTGCTGTGTGCAGCGGGAGCTACTGGTTTGTGTTTGTGTTTTTGTTTTGGTGGTGGTTGTTGTTTTTGAGACAGTGTCTCCCTGTGGCCCAGGCTGGAGTGCAGAGGTGCGATCACAGTTTACTTCAGCCTTGACCTCCTGGACTCAAGGGACCCTCCCACCTCAGCCACTTGAGTAGCTGGGACTACAGGCGCTTTGTATTTTTGTATTTTTTGTAGAGATGGAATCTCGCCATGTTGCCCAAGCTGGTCTCGAACTTGGGAGCTACTGGCGTGGACAGTGCAGGCCTGGGGGAAAGGTTGTCACCCTCACTGTGTGTCACTGGGGCATTTACAAAACACTGCTTGGTGGGCTCTTCCCTCCCTCCACAGGTTCTGTTTAGGGGGCCCAGCCACAAGACCCTGACGTCCATTTTTGTTAAAGCTCTCCACGTGATTCTAATCTGCAACCGGGCTCTAGAATCTCTGCCCTTGAGCATCAGGCTAAAGAGTTTAGACTTATCTTTTTTTGTTGTTCTTTTCTTTCTTTTTTTGTTTTTTTTTTTTTTGAGATGAGGTCTCACTCTGTTGCCCAGGCTAGAGTGCAGTGGTTTGATCACGGCTCACTGCAGCCCCGACCTCCCAGGCTCAAGCGATCCTCCCACCTCAGCCTCCGGAGTCCCAGCTACTGGGACTCGGGACTACAGGTGCTGGGACTACAGGTGCGTCACCACACCCGGCTGATTTTTTTGAGTTTTAGTAGAGACGAGGTCTTGCTATGTTGCCCATGCTGGTCTCCGCCTCCTGGGCTCAAGCAGTCCTTCTGCCTTATCCTCCCCAAGTGTTGGGTTGACAAGCATGAGTCTGTGTCCCCGCCCTAGGCTTGTCTTCTAGATCAACTGTTCTCAAGGTATGCTTGGGGGACCCCGGGCGTCAGCCACATCAAAATCGTTTTTATAATAATGCTATGATATTCGGCTTCGTTTTGTTCCAGAGATCACCACGAAGAAGAGAAAACTGGGGAAGAACCCAGACGTTGACACAAGCTTCTTGCCTGATCGAGACCGCGAGGTAAAGGCTACCTGGCCCTGACCCCGGCCTGGACTCCAGCCCTGGTGGAGACCCTTGCTCAGGGAGCCAGGCTCTGCATGCACCCTGAGCAGCCCTGGGCCTCACCCGTCTGCCTGCTCCCTCTCCCAGGAGGAGGAGAATCGGCTTCGGGAAGAGCTGCGGCAGGAGTGGGAAGCCAAGCAGGAGAAGATCAAGAGTGAGTGTTTGCGGAGTCAGACGCGAGGGGCCTGGGCCCAAGCCAGCTTCCCTGTCCACAGTCTCCTGGGTGGTGCGCTGAGCCCCAAGGCTGCTCTCAGTGGGGCTGGGGTGCCTGGGTCTGGAGACCAAGAGGCAGCTCTGCCTTGTAGGCGAGGAGATCGAGATCACCTTCAGCTACTGGGATGGCTCTGGGCACCGGCGGACAGTCAAGGTAGGCAGCGTGCAGCCTGCTTCCTGCTCACCATGGGCCCAGCCTCCCTCAGGTTCCGTGGGAAGGAACTGACCTTCCTGACTTGGGAAGCACCAGGGATCCTGAGAATAACAGGCTCCAGGGCCTGGCCCCCTGTCTGGGGAGTGAGGCCCAGGCCTGGGTGAGGCTCTGCAGTCTCTGGCAGGGCCCTCTGGGCCTCTGCCTTGTTGAGAGCCCTTCTGCAGGCTTCTGCCTTCCCTTCCCAACTCCTGGATTCCCGGATGCAGATGAGAAAGGGCAACACCATGCAGCAGTTCCTGCAGAAGGCGCTCGAGATCCTTCGGAAAGACTTCAGTGAGCTGAGGTGTGAGGTGTGCGTGTGTGCACGGTGGTGTGTGTGGCACCTGTGCCTCCAGCCCGGGTGCCAGACACCCAGTGTGATGTGGGCGCTGCCTGGGCAAGCAAGCAGCGTGCTGGGTACTCTCCTCCCAAAAGAGGGGGTCAGGCTCCTCTTCCCTTCTCTCCCACCAGAGAGAGCTTTGCTGAGAGCAGCCTGCCTTGGTTCCTTAGCCCAAAGGTGGAGGGTGCTGGGCGCCAGTCCTGTGCTCACTAAACCATGGAGCTTCCCGCAGAGCCAACTGGCCACTGCCTCCCAGCCCCAGCACGGGCTCTCCTGGGCTGGCTGCCTCCTCCCTCCCTGGGCAGGAGTGCTGTCCTCTTGCCCACGCCCTCCTGCCTTCCTCCCTCAGGTCCGCAGGGGTGGAGCAGCTCATGTACATCAAGGAGGACTTGATCATTCCTCACGTGAGTCCCTTCAGCCCCAGTACCCGTAGTGGGTGCTGTGCCCTGGGCTTTGGCTCAGACTGGTGGGGGCAGTGTGCGCAGGCGGGGGGTGTGGGGAGGGGCCGACATGGACCATCAAGGCGCCACTTTCCTGCCCTTGGCTCCCAGCATCACAGCTTCTACGACTTCATCGTCACCAAGGCACGGGGCAAGAGTGGTGAGTGCCCCCGGCCCAGCCGCCCCCATAGCACCTTGCCCCCGATATTGTCACTGGGGCAGCAGCGGGACATTGGGCTGTCTGCTTCTTCCCTGCAGGGCCACTCTTCAACTTTGATGTTCATGACGATGTGCGGTTGCTCAGTGACGCCACTGTGGAGAAGGATGAGGTACAGCATAGGAGGCCGTGTGAGGGGGAACGGGTGTCCCTAGGCTATGGAGGAGAAGCCAAGGGAAGGGGAGGTCGTCAGGCGGCCCTGTGCCCTCTTCCTCCCTTAGTCACACGCAGGCAAGGTGGTGCTGAGGAGCTGGTACGAGAAGAACAAGCACATCTTCCCCGCCAGCCGCTGGGAACCCTACGACCCTGAAAAGAAGTGGGACAAGTACACGGTGAGGAGGGGCTGGCAGGGACCCCTCCAAGTTGGGGATGGCAGCCAGCCCCTGCTCACCCCTTGCCTTCCTTGTCTCCTCTGCCTGCCTTGTCCTCATACCAGATCCGCTGAGCATCCAGGAGGCTGCGCGGCCCCGGCTCCTCAGCTCCCTCAGTGTGCCCCGTGGTGTCCCCGGGACTCCAGGCACCCACTCCCCTGCGACCATGCCAGGCACACTGGGAGGAGGACGGCAGCTGCTCGTGGCCTGCCCCTGGCACGTCAGTGACTGCTTTATTCTTTTCCAATAAAGAAGTGCACATGTCAGAGCTGGAGCGCCTGCAGTGTGAGAAACCATTTGTGTTCGGACCAAATTCATTTGTCATTTTGACCATTTAAAACTGTACAATTTGGTGGCATTTAGCACATTTGCCATGTTGTGTAATCATCACCCTGGTCTGCTTCCAGGACATTCTCATCCCTCCAAAAGGCCCTGTGGCCACGGGCAGACTCCTCCCCTCACATCCCCCCACCAGGCTGTCATGTGCTTGCTGTCTCCATGGATTGACCTGTTCTGGGCGTGTCATACGTGCCTGGGGAGTCTTGTCACCGTGGCAGCCCCACCATCCCTGAGGTGTCTTTGTGGCACTGTGCTTCTTGACCGTGGACACCTGTCCTTGGGCAGTGGTGGCTCTGGTGGGTGGGAAGGGGGTTCCTCCCCAGGCCTCTCTCCCAGGCCCTCGGGCTCCTGTTGAGTTTCCCGTAGGGGATGTGGCCGTCCTGTGGCCACAAAAACCCACCCTGCCTTCCTTGCTCTGGGCCGTCCCAGCACAGTCAGTCTGCTGTGGTGCCCTGTGCTCGACACTTGCCCGCCCTGCCCTGCTCAGACAGCCCTCAGGGCAGGATCCAGATCAGGGGTAGGTCCAGGACCCCTACTCTGCCACCTCAGCAGCTGGTTCCCCAAGTTCCACTTGGCTAAGCTGAGGCAGGCAGGCCTGGCTCCAGGAGGCTGAGGAAGGCCAGCTGACAGCTCCCTGTTTCCTCCCCTGGCCTGAAGCCAAGAAGAAAGGACAGGGGATAGCCCCTCACTGGCCAGGAGCACCCCAGCCCTGGATCTGGCCTCCCCTTCCTGGCAAATGTGGAGATCTGATGGTGCCCGATAGTGCAGAGGCCCCATTGTCTCATTCATCGTGGCCGGGAAGTAGCCACCTGGCGTCGCTAGGAATAGAGATGAGAGTAGAGTAATGTTTTCTTTCTTTCTTTTCTATCCTTCCCTCCTTCCTTCCTTCCTTCCTTCCTTCCATCCCTCCCTCCCTCCCTCCCTCCCTCCTTCCTTCCTTCCCTCCCTCCTTCTCTCCTTCCTTCCCTCCCTCCCTCCCTCCTTCCCTCCTTCCTTCCTTCCCTCCCTCCCTCCTTCCCTCCTTCCTTCTCTCCCTCCCTCCCTCCTTCCTTCCCTCCCTCCCTCCTTCCCTCCTTCCCTCCCTCCCTCCTTCCCTCCCTCCCTCCTTCCCTCCCTCCCTCCTTCCCTCCCTCCTTCCCTCCTTCCTTCTTTCCTTCCTTCCTTCCCTCCCTCCCTCCTTCCTTCCTTCCCTCCTTCCTTCCTTCCCTCCCTCCCCCCTCCCTCCCTCCTTCCCTCCTTCCTTCCTTCCCTCCCTCCCTTCCTCCTTCCCTCCTTCCTTCCTTCCCTCCTTCCTTCCCTCCCTCCCTCCCTCCTTCCCTCCTTCCTTCCTTCCTTCCTTCTTTCCTTCCTTCCTTCCCTCCCTCCTTCCCTCCTTCCTTCCTTCCCTCCCTCCCTCCCTCCTTCCTTCCTTTCCTTTCCTTTCTTTTCCTTTCCTTTCCTTTCCTTTCCTTCCTTTCCTTTTTTTCTTCTTTCTTTTTTTTTTTTTTGAGACTGGGTCTTGCTCTTTCTCCCAGGCTGGAGTGCAGTGGTGCAATCTCAGCTCGCTGCAGCCCCCACCTCCTGGGCTCAAGTGATCCTCCCACCTTAGCCTCCTGAGTAGCTGGGACTACAGGTGTGTACCACAATGCCCAGCTATTTTTATTTTATTTTTATGTACATGAAAATTGGAACAGAATTTAAATTTTTTTTTTTTTTTTGTAGAGATGGGGTCTTGCTCTGTTGCCCAGGCTGGTCTCGAACTGCTGGGCTCAAGTGATCCTGCCACCTCAGCCTCCCAAATTGCTGGGATTGCAGGTGTGAGCCACTGTGTTTGGCTGAGTAGGCTGTTTGATGCTCTGGAACCAGATAAGGTCACCAAGGATCAGTGTGTGCCAGGGGTGGTCACCTACTTTGCTCACCCGGGCCTCGTTCCTGGGAGCTGTGTGTGTAGAAAACAGAGAGGGAGGGAAACAAAACAAAATGTAGAACAAGATGAACTGGCCTTTCTGGCGTGGACATATTTAAGCTGACATCCAAATGACAAGAAGTCAGCCATTCTGATGCGGGAGGGTGTTCCAGGCAGAGGGAACACCAAGTCTGGATCAAAGGTGAGCTGGAGGCCGGGTGCCGTGGCTCACGCCTGTAATCCCAGCACTTTGGGAGGCTGAGGCGGGTGGATCACTTGAGGTGGGGAGTTCGAGACCAGTCTGACCAACATGGTGAAACCCCGTCTCTACTAAAAATACAAAAATTAGCTGGGTGTGGTGGCAAGTGCCTGTTATCTCAGCTACTCAGGAGGCTGAAGCAGGAGAATCGCTTGAGTCCGGGAGGCGGATGTTGCAGTGAGCCGAAATCGGTGCCACTGCATTCCAGCCTGGATGACAAGAGTGAAACTCCGTCTCAAAAAAAAAAAAAAAAAAAAAAAAAAAAGGTGAGCTGGGCTGGAACAAGGGGAAGCTACCTTTTTCCCTCACCTTCACTGTCCAGCAGAAGCCATGTATTCAGGCGGTTCCCATGTCAGCATGGAAGCCAGTTCCTGCAATGTCCGCAACAGAGATGTGCTTTTCTTCACTGCCTGCTTACCTGTCCTCTTTCTCTAGACAAAGACAAGCTCCTATGGCTGCCCCTCCTGGCCCTCACCTTTCTCGCATGAAAGGTATTGCGCTTGCATGCTGTTCGACACCGTGTGATATAGTGTCCATTAGCGATATATCCCAATACTCGGCATCTTTCCACATGGGTGCATAGAGACCCTCATTCTCTCTTCAGCTGCAGAGTCGGCATGGCAGATACTGGCCAACTCCACTCCTTAGGGCCTGCCCACTTGGCAGCCCCATGGGCAGGATGAGGGCCGGCTCCCCCAGCCTTGCCCACACAGTGCCCTCACTCGCTACCAGGAGACGCATGCCAAGCTGAGATGGAGACATGGTTTCTCAGCATGGGGTTTTGTTTCTTCTTTGTGTTTTTAATTTTTTCAACTGAGGAAAAATTCACATAACAGAAAAGTAGCCATTAACCATTTTAAAATTTACAATTTGGTGGCATTTGGTACATTCACATTGTTGTGTGACCATTGCCTCTCTCTACCGGAACATTTTCATCCCCAAAAGGAGATCCGGTGGTTATTCAGCAGTCTCTCCCAATTCCCCCACTCCTCAGGCCCTGGCAGCTGCTAATCTACCGTCTCAATGGATTGGACTGTTCTGGAAGTTTCACATCAATGGAATCATACAATACATGACCTTTTGTGTCTGGCTTGTTTTTCTTAGCATCGTGTTTTTGAGGTTCATGGCTTACTTTTTATAACTGAGTCGTAGTCCGTTATCTGTGTACACCACATCTTGTTTATCTATTCATCCATGGATGGGCATTTCAGGTGTTCCTACCTTTTGGCTATTGTAAATAATGCTGCTATGAACATTCGCGTACAAGTTTTTGTTTGACCTTAGTGTGGTTTTTAATTTGTATTTCTCTTTTCACATGTTTAAAAACTATGCGCATTTTATTTCTCCTGCAAACTGTCTATTCCTGACATTTGCCCATTAATTGTATTGTTGGTCTTCTTGTTTGTTTTTTTTTTTAAAGAGACAGGATCTCACTGTGTTGCCCAGGCTGGTTTTGAAATCTTGGGCTCAAGCGATCCTCCTGCCTTGGCCTCTTGTTGGTCTTTTTTTATCTAGAAATCGGTCAGGTGCAGTGGCTCACGCCTGTAATCCCAGCACTTTGGGAGGCCGAGGTGGGCAGATCACTTGAGGTCAGGAGTTTGAGACCAACCTGGCCAACATGGTGAAATACCATCTCTACTAAAAATACAAAAATTAGCTGGGCGTGGTGGTGGGTGCCTGTAATCTCAGCTGCTCAGGAAGCTGAGGCAGGAGAATTGCTTGAACCCAGGAGGCGGGGGTTGCAGTGAGCCGAGATCGCAACACTGCACTCCAGCCTGGGTGACAGAGCGAAACTCTGTCTCAAATAAATAAATAAATAATATGTAGAATCCTAGGTACCTTCCATGTATGAGAGAGAGGTACCCCTTTGTGTTATATAGTGCAAATACTTTTCCTCGTTTTTCATTGATTTGATGGTGTTTTTTAGACACGAGAGATGTTTATTTTTAGCTAGTTGGACTCTTTTGTCTTCTATGCCTTCTGGGTTTGAGGTCATAGTTAGAAGGTCTTCTGGAAGTCAGTGTTATAAAGGAAGTGATAGGAGGCTTTTGCCAGGAGCAAGACATAATCTTAAGTTTTCCAGTCACTCTTGTAGCAGTGTGGCAAAGGGACTGGGGGAGGGCAAGCATGGGATGCCAGTGAGGAGGCCACCACAGCCATCCTGATGAGAGGCTGGTGGCTTGGACCAGCGTGGGGACAGAAGATCAGCTTCTGGATAGATTTTGGGGGGAAAGCCAACAAGATTTGCTGATGAATAGGACATGGAGTTTGAGAGAAAGAAAGGAGTCAAGAACACCACTTTGGCCTGAGCAAGAGGAAGAACCTTTACTAAGATGCGGGGCATGCGAAGAGAAGCAAGTCTAGGGTGAACAATGAAGGCTTCGCTTGTGGAAATGGTATGTTGAGATGCCTATTAGATCCAAGCAGAGATTTGGATCTATGAACCTGGAGCTTGGAGTTCACAGGAGAGCTCGAGAGGATGGAGTGAGAAATTGCAGAGCTGTCAAGACAGACATGGCTGATGCTCTGGAACTAGAAAGATCGCCAAGGGAATCAAAGGGTAACACCTGCTCGTCCCGTCAAGCCAATGGATGAGATGACAAAGATGGGACTAAGGCCAGGTGCAGTGGCTCACACCTGTAATCCCAGCACTTTGGGAGGCCTAGGCAGGTGGATTGTTTGAGCCCAGGAGTTCGAGACCAGCTGGGCAACATAGTGAGACTCTGTGTGTATAGAAAATACAAAGATTAGCTGGGTGTGGTGGCACACACCTGTAGTCCCAGCTACTTGGGAGGCTGAGGTGGACGGATCACTTGAGCCCAGGAGGTGGAGACCAGCCTGGGCAACATGGTGAAACCCTGTCTCTACAAAAAATTCAAAAATTAGCCTGGCGTGGTGGCATGCACCTGTAGTCCTAGCTACTTGGGAGGCTGAGGTGGGAAGATTGCTTGAGCCTGGGAAGGCAAGGCTGCACTCCAGCCCGGGTGACAAAGTGAGACATTGTCTCCAAAAAGATCATTATACAAAAATCAATTTTTTAAAGTTTTTTGAGATAGAGTCTTGCTCTCTGTTGCCTAGGCTGGAGTGCAATGGCACGATCTTGGCTCACTGCAACCTCTGCCTCTTGGGTTCAAGCGATTGCCCCCCTCCTCAGCCTCCCAAGTAACTGGGATTACAGGTGCCCGCCACCATGCCTGGCCAATTTTTGTATTTTTAGTAGAGACGGAGTTTTGTCATCTTGGCCAGGCTGGTCTCGAATTCCTGATCTCAAGTGATCCGCCCACCTCTGCCTCCCAAAGTGCTTGGATTGCAGGCATGAGCCACCACACCTGGCCAATCAATTGTATTTCTATACACAATCCAAAATGAAATTAAGAAAATAATTCCATTTATAACAGTGTCAAAAAAGAATAAAATACTTATTAATAGATTTTTTTAAAAGAAGCATGAGATTTGTACACTGAAAACTACAAAACATCATTGAAAGAAATTCAAGAAGACCTAAATAAATGGAAAGACATCTGTATTAGTCATGGTTCTCCAGAGAAACAGAACCAACAGGACACACACACACAGTTTATTTTAAGGATTTGGTTCACACAATTGTCGGGGCTGACAAGTTGGTGTGAAATTTGTAGGACAGGCTGATGGGCTGGAAACTCGGAGAATTTCTGTGTTACAGTCTTGTTGTTGTTGTTGAAATGGAGTCTCACTCTTGTTGCCCAGCCTGGAGTGCAATGGCACGATCTCAGCTCACTGCAACCTCTGCCTCCTGGGTTCAAGCGATTCTCTTTTCTCAGCTTCCCGAGTAGCTGGGATTACAGGTGCCCGCCACCACGCCCAACTAATTTTTGTATTTTTAGTAGAGACGGGGTTTCATCATGTTGGCCAGTCTGGTCTCGAACTCCTGACCTCAGGTAATCTGCCTGCCTTGGCCTCCCAAAGTGCTGGGATGACAGACATGAGCCACCGCGCCTGGCCTGTGTTACAGTCTTCAGACAGAATTTCTGCTTCTCCAGGAAACCTCAGGTTTTGCTCTTAAAGCCATCCAACTAAACAGATGAGGCCCACACACGTTATCAAGGGTGATCTCTTTTACTTAAAGTCAGTTGAGGGCCGGGCATGGTGGCTCATGCCTATAATGTCAGTACTTTTTTTTTTTAGACAGAGTCTTGCTCTATCTCCCAGGCTGGAGTGCAATGGCATTATCTTGGCTCACTGCTACCTCCCCCTCCCAGGTTCAAGAGAATCTCCTGCCTCAGCCTCCTGAGTAGCTGGGACTACAGGCACATGACACCATGTCCGGCTAACTTTTGTATTTTTTGTAGAGATGGGGTTTAGCCATGTTGGCCAGGCTGGTCTCGAACTCCTGACCTCAGGTGATCTGCTCACTTCAGCCTTCCAAAATGCTGGGATTACAGGCTTGAGTCACTGCACCCAGCATATCCCAGTACTTTGGAAGGCTGAGGCAGGAGGATTACTTAAGCTCAGGAGTTCAAGACTAGCCTGGGCAATGTAGCAAGACCCTGTCTCTCTCTACAAAAATAGGAAAAGTTAGCCAGGCGTGGTGGTGCTTGCCTGTGGCCTCAGCTACCTGGAAGGCTGAGGCAGGAGGATCCTTTGAGCCCAGGAAGTCGAGGCTGCAGTGAGCCATGATCCAATGCCGCTACACTGCAGCCTGGGTGATAGAGCGAGACCTCCACTTGGGGGAAAAATCTGTCTATCTATCTATCCATATACATGTTTAATAAAAATGGGCAAGTGACTTGAATAGACATTTCTTCAGAAATCATATACAAAAGGCCAACAAGCACATGAAAAGATGCTAAACATCATTAGTCATCAGGGAAATGAAAAGGAAAACCTTAGCGGGGCGCGGTGGCTCACACCTGTAGTCCCAGCACTTTGGGAGGCTGAGGTAGGAGCATCGTTTGAGCCTGGGGCGGTCGAGGCTGCAGTGAGCTATGATCTCACCACTGCACTCCAGCCCGGGTGACAGAGCGAGACCCTGTGTCAAAACAAAACAAAAAAAGAAAAGGAAAAAGAAAGCAAGGGAAGGAAGAAAGCCCTCGGTTCAGGGTCGCCGGGGAAGGGGCTGGTTTGGACGGCTGTCGCCGCAGGCCCTCCGGGTTAGAGACCGTCGGGGGCGTGTCTTGAGCTGGGGGCGCGACTCCTCGGCGGGGGTGCACCTGAGAGGCCGGGACCAGCGAGGCCGCGCCCCGGTGGCAGGTGACCCCGGGCGCGTCTCCGAGCGCCAGGGTGGGGCGAGGCGGGCGCGCGCCCCAGGCCCGAGGGGGTGTGGCGCGGGCGCGCGCGGGTTCCGGGGTCGCCCGAGGCGGCGGGCGGGGAGCCGGGGCGCGGGGGAGGCGCGCGCCGCGGACGCGGCCATCGAGCGAAGGGGGTCGACTGGCCGGGCGGGTCCCCCTTCAGGTCGCGGGGGTCGGGGCTGCGCGCGAGGCCCCTGGCCCCGGGGATCAGCGGCCCCGCCTGCGTCCCCTGCCGCCGCGTCCCCCTCGGCCGGGCGTCCCCGGTCGCCCCCGCCCCGCGCGGTGGTACGGTCCGGGTTTAAAAGGCTCCGGCGGCCCCCGGGCCAGCCCAGTGTGTGGGCGGCGGCGGCGGCTGCGCGCGTGGGGCCCGGGGCGCGCGAGCGGAGCCGCGGTGGGGCTCGGGGGCGCGTCCACGTGGCCAGAGGGCGGCCACCCGGAGCCAGCGGAGGGACAGGTAGGTGGCCGTCATCTTCGCCGTCCGTGCGGGGCCAGCCAGCTCGGGGCCCGGGGCTCCGGCAGCCCGGGGGTCCGGCTCGGCCTGTGGGGGTCAGGCCCTATCCCTGCCCGTCGGCGCCGGCCTGCCTGGCCCCTTGTGCCCCGCGTGGTGGGGACGCCAACCCAAGACCAGCCCCCTGCCCAAAGAGGACCCTTTGTCGCAGGGGAGCGGCCCCTCGGAGGATCAACGCTGTACTTCCCTCCCGCTAAGGGCTCCGCGAGTCCGCCGAGGGGTGCCCTGATGGGGCCTGGGCAAACTGGACCAGCAGCACGGTGGGGGGTGTGGGGGGGCGGCCGCTGGACCCCCGTCTCTGCGTGGGGCTGCCCCTTTCTCAGGCTCTCTGCTGGCCCAGCTGTACCTGTGATGCCCGAGGTTGCCACTTACAGGTGGGGGCTGGGCCTGAAATTCTGCCTGCCCAGGTTTCCCTCCTGACCTGTCCCCAGCCTGTTCCTAGGCTTGTGTTCCCGGGGTGTAGAGGAGGTGAAGACAGGATGTGGCCTCTCTTTTCTTTGGCCTTCCTTTCTTCTCCAGCTGTTGCATGAGGGGTCCAGCTGACAAAAGAGCCCTGGAGAGGTGATCAATCTGAGCTGAAACTTTGCAGTTTCAAGCTGGGCCTGCTCCTTGTTCCTGGCAAATGCATTATTTTTCCTCTCTCCTGTGCCTCCTTGGTTTGGTTCCCTGCACCGCCCCGCCTCCCCCCGCCTCCCGCCCTCAAGCTGGGTACCTCCTGTCTCCCCCGGGGGCTCTGGCACTGAGAGGGTAGCGCTGAGCTGTTGGCTGCCACGACACTGCTCTGCTGTCTTAGCAGCCTGGGGCTGACTGGGTGTGGCCTGGGGACTAAGTGCCAGTCCCAGCACTGTCCCTATGGCTCCTGCCCTGTCTCTCCAAGGCCTTGACTGTATTTGGGGACATTGCTCCTCCTTTGTAAGGCTCCTGGGACTCCAAAGGGCAGGTAGGGCCCCCTGTACATTCCCTTCCCCAGTGAACCTCTGGGTCTGGAGGGGGAGCCACGCAGGCTGTGGCTGAGCAGAGCTTGACTGATGTGTGTCTGGGTGTGTAGCTGAGGGGCAGGCGCGACTTGGCTTTGTGTTGCATCGGGGAGGCCAGACAGCGGGCTCCTGGACGGCCAGCTGAGGCCCTTGTCCGGGAGGCAGCTGGGGCCCCTGCAGGGGACATGGTGGTGCTGGATCCTGCATCAGGCCTCCATTCCCCAGACCTCTGTCCCAGGGCTCCTGGTGGCAGTGCCACTCCAGGTGGTGTAGCTTGCGATTATTCTGTCCCTGCGTCCCTCTCCCCTCAGCTCAGGCGTTGGGGGCAGCCCAGAGGCCTGGGGCTTGCTGTTCTTTGCTGTTGGTTGCCCCGGGCTCTGAGATGTGGCATCTGGGGTCTCAGTTCTGGAGGGCCTCCTGCCTGGCCTTTCCCAGCATCTGCTCTGCTACCCCCTTGGGTGTGGCCCAGCTGAGGCGAGGCCTCCTGGCTCCTTTCCAGCACGGGGGCTGAGGGACGATTGATGGCCCCCAAGCCTGCCCTCGCTGGCTGCTCACTCATGCGCCCTGGCGGAGGCCCCTCCTCTCTTCCTGTCACGGTGGCTTTGGTGGGGTGGTGGGTGAATGGCCCAGGCCTCTGTGGCTCGAGGCCTCTGACTCCCACACACCGTCTCTCCCTAGGCCTGTCCCCAGGCGCGGCTGCCGGCCATGCCCTCTGTCTGCCTCCTTCTGCTGCTCTTCCTTACCGTGGGGGGGGCCCTGGGCAACAGGCCCTTCCGTGCCTTCGTGGTGACAGACACCACGCTTACCCACTTGGCTGTGCACCGGGTGACTGGGGAGGTGTTCGTGGGTGCAGTGAACCGAGTCTTTAAGCTGGCCCCCAACCTGACTGAGCTGCGGGCCCATGTCACGGGGCCCGTCGAGGACAACGCTCGCTGCTACCCGCCCCCCAGCATGCGCGTGTGTGCCCACCGCCTGGCCCCCGTGGACAATATCAACAAGCTGCTGCTCATAGACTATGCGGCCCGCCGCCTGGTGGCCTGCGGCAGCATCTGGCAGGGCATCTGCCAGTTCCTGCGCCTGGACGACCTCTTCAAGCTGGGTGAGCCGCACCACCGCAAGGAGCACTACCTGTCAGGGGCCCAGGAGCCCGACTCCATGGCTGGTGTCATTGTGGAGCAGGGCCAGGGGCCCAGCAAGCTGTTCGTGGGCACTGCTGTTGACGGCAAGTCGGAGTACTTCCCCACCTTGAGCTCCCGCAAACTCATCAGTGATGAAGACAGCGCGGACATGTTCAGTCTTGTGCGTGAGCCTTCCTTCCCTCCTTCGTCCACCCAGTCCTGGCTCTGCCTCCCGGAAGAGCCCTGTTCTGAGAGGGAACTTTCGGCTCCTCAGTGTCTGGGATGCAGACAGGTTGCGGAGGGTTGGGATGACAGCCTGAACCCAGGTTGCAGGGGTCCGCTGTGTGCAGGGAGGCTGGTCGCCCTGCCCTCTGCAGCCTTTCTGGCCTGGGCCTCTGTGATCATCCAGGCGGGAGGGGGATGCAGAGGGAAGCTGGCGGTGGCCCGCGATGTTGGCACAGAGCCTCACCTGATGCTGTCTCCTCCCCCTGCTCCCCAGGTGTACCAGGATGAGTTTGTCTCCTCCCAGATCAAGATCCCCTCAGACACACTGTCCTTGTACCCTGCCTTTGACATCTACTACATCTACGGCTTCGTCAGCGCCTCCTTCGTGTACTTCCTGACGCTGCAGCTGGACACCCAGCAGACGCTGCTGGACACAGCGGGCGAGAAATTCTTCACGTCCAAGATTGTGCGCATGTGCGCGGGGGACTCAGAGTTCTACTCATACGTGGAATTCCCCATCGGCTGCTCCTGGCGCGGCGTGGAGTACCGCTTGGTGCAGAGCGCCCACCTGGCCAAGCCTGGCCTGCTGCTGGCCCAGGCCCTGGGTGTGCCGGCTGATGAGGACGTCCTCTTCATCATCTTCTCTCAGGGCCAGAAGAACCGGGCCAGCCCACCCCGGCAGACCATCCTCTGCCTCTTCACCCTCAGCAACATCAATGCCCACATCCGGCGCCGCATCCAGTCCTGCTATCGTGGGGAGGGCACTCTGGCTCTGCCCTGGCTGCTGAACAAGGAGCTGCCCTGCATCAACACCGTGAGCCCCTCATCACCCCACACTGGTCCTCTGCCCTGTCCCAGGTCTGCCATGCCCAGCGTGGCCTCACGGCCAGTCATCCTGTCCCAGGCTTTGCCATGGCCCTGGGAGTGGCACCTTTGCCCTTCCACCTGTTTCTCCCTCCCAGGGGTCCCTGCCCTCTCCTTCCCTCTCTCTGGCCTGCCGAGTGCCCCACTTCTGCTTCCATTCCCAGCTCGTTCCTCCTTGCTCCGTCTCCTGGTTGCCCCTTGTCTTGAGCCAACAAGAGTCTTGTGGGCCCAGGCTTCGCTCCTCCCTCCCTGCTGTCCCTCCTCTGTCTCCCTCCGCAGCCACCAATTTCCTGGAGCACCCTCGGGCGAGCAGTCAGGCCTGGCTGGAGGGGACCGAGTTGTAGATCCTGCTGTCTTCTGGGACACAGGAACTGCCGGCCTCCATCTGGCTGCTGTGTGCTTGCGCCTGGGAACTTTGACTCTCACGGGTTCCTCCTCTGTTTCACCAGCCCATGCAGATCAACGGCAACTTCTGCGGGCTGGTGTTGAACCAGCCTCTGGGAGGCCTGCGTGTGATCGAGGGGCTGCCCCTGCTGGCCGACAGCACCGACGGCATGGCCAGCGTAGCCGCCTACACCTACCGCCAGCACTCTGTGGTCTTCATTGGCACGCGCAGCGGCAGCCTGAAGAAGGTGGCCCCCAGAGCCCTGGGCATGTGGGGGTGGGGACAGTCTCAGATATGGGACAAGGCTGGTGGTGGGAACACACAGGAGAGCCCTGAGGACAGGACAGGAGAGGACACGGCTGGTGCAGGGAGGGAGATTTCCCTGGCTGGGTTCCAGGCGCCTGGCCCTGCTCCTCGGGTGGCCCCTCGGCCGCCCACCCTCACCATTGCCAGTTCCCACTGTGGACTGAATTGCCAGCTTCGTATGGCTCTGGGGACAGAGAACAGATCTATTGTGGGGTCTCCCTGCCACGAAAGCAGGGCTGGGGCTGAGCCGGCATTGCTGGGTCCTCTGTTGAGTGAATAAGGGAGCGAATGCCTTGCCCCTCCAGCCTCCCTATCCCTGGGACGGACCTCTCCTTGGCTCACTACTTCCCATCCTTCCCCTCCTACCCATGGGCCCTGGGGCTGCAGCTGCTTCCACTGGAGATCTGGGGGTAGCTTGGCGTGAAGGGGGAGATGAACTCCTGGGCACTCAGGTACGTGTTGAATAGGTAGGAGTCGGGGGACTGCAGTGCTCTCATCCTGCTTGCCTCGTAGATGCAGTGCCATCCCCCAGGAGGGCAAGAGTTGGTCTGGGGGCGCAGGGAAGGGTTTGTGGAGAAGGATGATGAACTCTCCTGGCCCACCTGCTCTGTTCCTGAGACCCTCTTTTTCTCTGTAGCAGCTTTGTTGAACACGTACCATCCAATTCACCTATTTTAAAGTGCACAGTTCAGTGGGTTTCTGTGGATCTGCAGAGTGGCACAACCATCGCCACTACCTCATTCCCCTAATCAGTGCATCCCCTGACTTTGGGCAACACGAATCACTTGGTCCTTCTGTTTGCTGAGAGCATTTTCTGGCGTCTGCACCTTCCTTTTTTCGGCCTCAGGGCTGTGGGTGTGAGTGCTGAACCCCACCAGGCCCTGACTTCAGCTCAGCCACAACCTCCAAAGTCTCTGGCTGGAGAAGACAATGTCCCAGGTGCAGGAGGCTGTGGTGGCATCGGGCTGGTCTTGTGGCTCAGGTGCGGGTCGATGGCTCCCAGGATGCCCACCTGTATGAGACAGTCCCCGTGGTAGATGGCAGCCCCATCCTCCGAGACCTGCTCTTCAGCCCGGACCACCGGCACATCTATCTCCTGAGTGAGAAGCAGGTGGGCCTGTGGTGGGTGGCGGTGGGTGGTGGGGCGGGGACGGGCTGGGTGCTGACGTGGCTGTCCCCAGGTGAGCCAGCTCCCGGTGGAGACCTGTGAGCAGTACCAGAGCTGCGCAGCCTGCCTGGGCTCCGGGGACCCACACTGTGGTTGGTGTGTGCTGCAGCACAGGTGAGGGCGGGGGCCCCTGCTCCGGGGGTTGGAGGGCCCCACAGGCCAGGGGGAGCCAGCCACACCCAGCCGTGCCCTTGCGGCCTCCCCCCACCCTCCTCCACTTTCTCCAGCTAATGAGTGGAACCTCCACCCCGAGTGACGTCCCTCGGGCCCCAGGGGACGAGGCCAAGGCTCGCTGTTGCCTGGCACTGTGAGCTGGACAGGCCTGGGCCCTCCCGGGGCAGTGGCGGGACCGGCTCTGGCCCGACCCCGTGCAGGTGCTGCCGCGAAGGGGCCTGTCTGGGCGCCTCTGCCCCACACGGCTTTGCTGAGGAGCTGAGCAAGTGTGTCCAGGTGCGGGTCCGGCCCAACAATGTGTCAGTGACGTCGCCTGGGGTGCAGGTGAGCAGCTTGGGGGTGCCCGGCTGGGTGTGAACATGTGTGCTGGGAGTCCGCCCTGCCCTGAGCCCTCTGCTTCCCTCAGCTGACCGTCACCCTGCACAACGTGCCAGACCTCAGTGCGGGCGTGAGCTGTGCCTTCGAGGAGGCGGCGGAGAGCGAGGCGATCCTGCTGCCCTCCGGTGAACTGCTCTGCCCCTCACCCTCCCTCCAGGAGCTCCGAGCTCTTACCAGGGGGCACGGTCAGTGGGTTGGGGCTGCCCAGGGTGGGGCAGGGTGGGGCCTCTCCCTACCCCCAGAGAGTTCACGGCCACCCCGGGACTGCTGCAGGGGCCACCCGCACCGTGCGGCTGCAGCTTCTCTCCAAGGAGACAGGCGTGAGGTTTGCTGGTGCTGACTTTGTCTTCTACAACTGCAGCGTCCTCCAGTCGTGAGTACCTGGCCAGCACCCGTCCCTACCACTGGGGATAGAGGGGACCTCTGGGACAGGCGACACCTTCAGGGCAGCTGTTTCTGGGGCATCAGGGGCTAACTGTCAGGTCCTGATAGCCCCTGACATCCCCACATCTCTCTGTCCCCTGATATGGCTGCCTTCTTCCTTCAGTTCCCGATGTGTCCTATTGGGGAGCAGTGAGGGGCAGTGCAGCCTCCTCTGTTATTTCTGAAGCCACTTCCCCCCCAGGTGCATGTCCTGTGTTGGCAGCCCTTACCCCTGCCACTGGTGTAAGTACCGCCACGCGTGTACCAGCCGCCCCCACGAGTGCTCCTTCCAGGAGGGCAGGGTCCATAGCCCTGAGGTGAGGCGGGCGCCGCATGCGAGGGGCTGGGCTCTGTGGTGCGGGTGGGGCCACCGGCTTCTATGTGTTCTCGGTTTCTTTGAGCCTTCTCCGGGCTGGGCCTGGAGAAGGGTGGCCCTGTGTGCAGCTGACAGGCGCTTTCCCCCCAGGGCTGCCCTGAGATCCTGCCCAGTGGGGACCTCCTGATCCCCGTTGGGGTCATGCAGCCTCTTACCTTGCGGGCTAAGAACCTACCTCAGCCGCAGTCGGGCCAGAAGAACTATGAGTGCGTGGTGCGGGTGCAGGGGCGGCAGCAGCGGGTGCCTGCCGTGCGCTTCAACAGCAGCAGTGTGCAGTGCCAGAACGCCTCGGTGAGGTCCCGCCCGCTGCCTCCCTTCGGGGTCTGGGCTGTGGTGTGGTATGGATCGTTCTTGTCTATGCCCAGCTCCCTGGCAGGGAACTCTCTGAGTCTCCTGCTAGGGATTCCTGTACCTGGAGGAGGGGAGCAGCTGGCGAAAATCTTGGGTAGGGGTTCTGCACATCTTATCTGGGGTCCCATGGGTTCCTTTCCTCCAGTACTCCTATGAAGGTGATGAGCATGGTGACACCGAGCTGGACTTCTCCGTGGTCTGGGATGGAGACTTCCCCATAGACAAGCCTCCCAGCTTCCGAGGTGAAGGCATGGGCTAGGGAGCTTCCCTCCTAAGGCAATCGGCACTGCTGGGGTTGGGTCTGGGGGCCCTAGTGCTCCCCACTTTCCACTTTTCTGCCGCTGCCTGCTCCGTCAGCAGTGCCTTCTGTGCCTGCAGCCCTCCTGTACAAGTGCTGGGCTCAGCGGCCCAGCTGTGGCCTCTGCCTCAAGGCTGATCCCCGCTTCAACTGTGGCTGGTGCATCTCAGAGCACAGGTGCCAGCTGCGGACCCACTGCCCGGCCCCGAAGACCAACTGGATGCACCTGAGCCAGAAGGGCACCCGGTGCAGCCACCCCCGCATCACGCAGGTCAGCCTCCCTCACTGCCCCTGGTCACTGCCAACAGGGCACCTGGGAGTCTGAGCCAACTCTCTCACTGCCCATCCTGCTCCACAGATCCACCCTCTCGTGGGGCCCAAGGAAGGAGGCACCCGGGTCACCATCGTGGGTGAGAACCTGGGCCTCTTGTCCCGAGAGGTGGGCCTGCGGGTGGCTGGCGTGCGTTGCAACTCCATCCCGGCCGAGTACATCAGTGCTGAGAGGTGAGTGTGGCTGTGTGGGTGCCCAGGCCATATGTGGCCTGGCCGGCCCTGACGCTCTCTGAGCCCTAGGATCGTGTGTGAGATGGAGGAGTCGCTGGTGCCCAGCCCGCTGCCGGGGCCCGTGGAGCTGTGTGTAGGTGACTGTTCAGCTGACTTCCGCACGCAGTCGGAGCAGCTCTACAGCTTTGTGGTGCGTGGCTGCCGGCCCTCCCCCTTCCTGTCCCTTCTCTCTCCCGCAAGGGGCGTGTGGAGCAGCCTGGCCCAGCTCCTCCCCTCAGGGCAGCTTCTCCCGCAGACCCCAACGTTTGACCAAGTGAGTCCCAGCCGTGGCCCGGCGTCAGGGGGCACACGGCTCACCATCTCAGGCAGCTCTCTGGATGCTGGCAGCAGGGTCACAGTGACTGTGAGGGACAGCGAGTGCCAGTTTGTAAGGTGGGCCGGGGCCCTGCCAGCTTTGGGTTGGGCATTGTGTGGGGGGCCGTGGGGACACGTGGCTGAGGGCCCTGGGCCACCCACTCCAAGCACCCTGCTTGCCAATGTAGGAGAGATGCCAAGGCGATCGTGTGCATCTCACCTGTCTCCACCCTGGGCCCCAGCCAGGCCCCCATCACACTTGCCATTGACCGGGCTAACATCTCCAGCCCCGGGGTCATCTACACCTACACTCAGGACCCCACCGTCACCCGCCTTGAGCCCACCTGGAGCATCATCAAGTAAGACCCTGGGGAACTGGGGAGCCTGGCAGTGTCCAGAGGGCTCAGGGACTGGGTGGTCTCTGACCTCTGGTTGGGCCCCTCCTGGAGCCTAGGCCCTCATTGGTAGAGGGGGTGGAGCTGTCCTGGCTGCACAGTACCCGGCACTCACTAGGTGATCCAGGGTCAGGGAAGGCCTGGGCTGCCATGGCAGCCTCGATCACTCTCCAGGGCTGGGTGGGTGCACTGGAGGAGGGAGCCTGAGGCCCCTGCCCTGTCCCTAGTGGAAGCACTGCCATCACTGTGAGTGGGACCCACCTGCTGACGGTCCAGGAGCCCCGGGTCCGTGCCAAGTACCGCGGCATCGAGACCACCAATGTGAGTACCAGCTGTCCTGCCCCATCCCGACCCTGCAGCCCACGGCTTCACGTGCCTGGCTGTCCACCTTTGTCCCCACAGACATGCCAGGTGATCAACGACACTGCCATGCTGTGTAAGGCCCCTGGCATCTTTCTTGGGCGGCCCCAGCCTCGGGCGCAAGGCGAGCACCCTGATGAGTTTGGCTTCCTGCTGGACCACGTGCAAACAGCCCGCTCCCTCAACCGCTCCTCTTTTACCTACTACCCTGATCCCAGCTTTGAGCCGCTGGGGCCCTCTGGCGTGCTGGACGTCAAACCGGGCTCCCACGTGGTGCTGAAGGTGCGGGCGGGGTGGGGGCAGGGAGGGGCGGGAAAGTGGAGAGTCCTGGACTGAAGTTGTCCTCCCCCCCCAGGGCAAGAACCTGATTCCCGCGGCAGCTGGCAGCTCCCGCCTCAACTACACTGTGCTGATAGGGGGCCAGCCGTGTTCACTCACAGTCTCGGACACACAACTCTTGTGCGACTCACCCAGCCAGACTGGCCGGCAGCCTGTCATGGTAGGTGGGGATGGGGAGACCCCTTGGGCAGCCCAGGGTGGGCGTGGTGGTCAGCTCACCTCAGGCCTGTCCCCACAGGTGCTGGTGGGTGGCCTGGAGTTCTGGCTGGGCACCCTGCACATCTCGGCAGAGCGGGCGCTCACCCTACCGGCCATGATGGGGCTGGCGGCGGGGGGTGGGCTCCTGCTGCTGGCCATCACGGCTGTACTGGTGGCCTACAAGCGCAAGACTCAGGACGCGGACCGTACCCTCAAGCGTCTGCAGCTGCAGATGGACAACCTGGAGTCCCGCGTGGCCCTGGAGTGCAAGGAAGGTGCCTGAGGCGGGGCGGGATGTGGTGTGGAAGCTGGGGACGTCCCTCCTGCCCACTCATTCCCTCTCTCCACCCCCCAGCTTTCGCAGAGCTGCAGACAGACATCAATGAGCTGACTAACCACATGGACGAGGTGCAGATCCCCTTCCTGGACTACCGGACTTATGCCGTGCGCGTGCTCTTCCCGGGCATCGAGGCCCACCCGGTGCTCAAGGAGCTGGATGTGAGCCTCTGCCTGGCCTGCCCCCCCAATTCCCTTCAGGGCCGCCCCCACCCTCTGAGACCTCTTGCTTCCCACAGACGCCACCCAACGTGGAGAAGGCCCTGCGCCTCTTCGGGCAGCTGCTGCACAGCCGCGCCTTTGTGCTTACCTTCATCCACACGCTGGAGGCCCAGAGCAGCTTCTCCATGCGTGACCGCGGCACCGTGGCCTCGCTCACCATGGTGGCCCTGCAGAGCCGGCTCGACTATGCCACGGGGCTGCTCAAGCAACTGCTGGCTGACCTCATCGAGAAAAACCTCGAGAGCAAGAACCACCCCAAGCTGCTGCTACGCAGGTACCTGCCTCGCTCTATCCAGGCCACGCCTTTGTCCTGCCCGGCCCTCCGCCCTGCCCAAGCCCCACCCCTGCCAGGCCTGAGCCCCCTTCTCTTGCCCTAGGACAGAGTCAGTGGCTGAGAAGATGCTTACCAACTGGTTCACATTCCTGCTGCATAAGTTTCTGAAGGTGTGCCAGGTGGGCGGGCGGCAGGGAGGTGGTGGCAGAGGACCGGCCAGTGGTCAGGCAGGCAGCCAGCTGTGCACCTGTCCCTGGCTGCAGGAGTGCGCTGGGGAGCCTCTCTTCCTGCTTTACTGTGCCATCAAGCAGCAGATGGAGAAGGGCCCCATTGATGCCATCACGGGCGAGGCACGATACTCCCTGAGCGAGGACAAGCTCATCCGTCAGCAGATCGACTACAAGACACTGGTGAGTGCAGTCCCAGGCGGGCCAGAGGTGTGGGTGCAGAGAGAGGCCTCGCCCCAGACTGACACTGGAGTCCGCTTTCCCCTCAGACCCTTCACTGCGTGTGTCCGGAGAACGAGAGCAGTGCCCAGGTCCCAGTGAAGGTTCTCAACTGTGACAGCATCACCCAGGCCAAAGATAAGCTGCTGGACACTGTGTACAAGGGCATTCCGTACTCCCAGCGCCCCAAAGCTGAGGACATGGACCTGGGTGAGGTCCCCACCCTCTCCTCCTGGCTCCCACTCATCCCCTCCTGTGCCGTGTGACCTCTGTGGGCTCTGCCGCTCCCCACCTGAACCCTGTTCCCTAAGAGGAGTGGGCCGGGACTTGGGGGCTGCCAGCATAATCTTAAGGGCTGTCTGTGGCCCACAGAGTGGCGCCAGGGCCGCATGACTCGCATCATCCTCCAGGATGAGGATGTCACCACCAAGATCGAGTGTGACTGGAAGAGGCTCAACTCACTGGCCCACTACCAGGTGAGAGGTTGGGGCCCATTCCCCCCCAGGGCCACCTGGGAGCCAGGACCCTGCCTTGAGCTGCAGCAGGACACAGGAGCAGTGGCCCTGGCTCCCCTCGCCCTTCTCGCTGGACTCGTGGGCTCCCCTCCTGGGTGGGGGTGGGTGGGGGCTCCTTGGCTTCTCAGCTTCCTGCACTGCCTCCCTCTGTCTCTGGGGCCTCCAGGTGACAGATGGTTCCTTGGTGGCATTGGTGCCCAAACAAGTGTCTGCCTATAACATGGCCAACTCCTTCACCTTCACCCGCTCCCTCAGCCGCTACGGTAGGTGTCCTCAGTGTGGTGGCCGTGTGCCCTTCGAGGCTGCTTAAGCCGTCCCAGGGAACCCCCACTTCCAAGTGCCATCGATTCTGTGGAGTGTAGATGGAGGGTCGGCCAGCGAGGGCAGATGGGTCCCCACACGTGGCTGAGCTCCCGGGAGAGTGGGGCAGGGGCCAGGTGGTGGCCTAAGGGTCACATGCGTTCTCTGCTCCAGAGAGCTTGCTCCGCACGGCCAGCAGCCCTGATAGCCTCCGCTCACGGGCACCCATGATTACGCCTGACCAGGAGACGGGCACCAAATTGTGGCACCTGGTGAAAAACCACGACCATGCCGACCATCGCGAGGGGGACCGTGGCAGCAAGATGGTCTCCGAGATCTACCTGACACGGCTGCTGGCCACCAAGGTGTGGGCCTGCCTCTCGCCACCTTGGCCTCAGCCCAGAGGTTGTCCCGGCCTTACAGGGGAGGGGGCCGTGGATCATTTGCTTCCAGTGGGTCTTTCTTAGGGTCTTTGCTATGAGAACTCTGAGCCTTAGATAAAGGCCGTGTCTATCTGAGACGCCACTGGCCCTGTAGGGAAGCCCCTCTCTTTGCCAAGCCTTTCTGCCTCCATCTGTTCTGCTCTGGGGACATCCTGACCTGGCTCCCTCATAGCCTGTGACGTCTCTGCCGCACACAGGGCACACTGCAGAAGTTCGTGGATGACCTCTTTGAGACAGTGTTCAGCACAGCCCACCGGGGCTCGGCCCTGCCCCTGGCCATCAAGTACATGTTCGACTTCCTGGATGAGCAGGCGGACCAGCGCCAGATCAGCGACCCCGACGTGCGCCACACCTGGAAGAGCAACTGGTATCGCCCCATGCTGGGCTGCCAGCAGCCCGTCTGGAGATTGGTGGGCGGAAGATGCTGGTGCCTCTGCTGAGACCCAGGGCCTGGAGTAGCATCCAGGCAGGAGGGAATGAGGCCTGGCCTGGGGTTGACACAGTGCCATCAAGCCAAGGGACCTGTTGCGTCCGGTTCTGGAGCTGGACTGCCTGGGTGGGTGGGATGGTGGTGGTGAGGCATTTGCCCTCTGGGGTCTTGCACCAGGTAGAGATGCTGGTGGTCGGTCGCAGGTGGTGAGAGCGGTGACAGGAGAAGCTGCGGAGGGGGTTGAGACCTATTGAGAACAGAAGTTCAGCAGAGACTTAGAGGAAAGGCCGTTCACCCTAAATGTGTTGCTCTCACCACCTCTGGACAAGATGTGAGCCGGCCCAACAGGAAAGAGGTGCACATGGGAGGGGACCCTTGGGGCTAACTAGGGAGCCTCAGGCGCATGTCCCTCTGTTGTCCACAGCCTGCCGCTGCGCTTCTGGGTGAATGTGATCAAGAACCCGCAGTTCGTGTTTGACATCCACAAGAACAGCATCACGGATGCCTGCCTGTCGGTGGTAGCCCAGACCTTCATGGACTCCTGCTCTACATCCGAGCACCGCCTGGGGAAGGACTCGCCCTCCAACAAACTGCTCTACGCCAAGGACATCCCCAACTACAAGAGCTGGGTGGAGAGGTGGGCTCCGCCCTGCTGTGGGTGGCAGAGGGCAGGACCTGCCCCTCCCTGGGCTGCCTGTGCGAGGCAGGCCAGCTACAGGCAGGAAGCCCGGGGGCCGGCCGGGCAGTGAGGGCAGGGGTTCTAGTTTTTGTGATATCGCCCGAGTGACATACTCAGGGTCCCAACAGGTATTATCGAGACATTGCAAAGATGGCATCCATCAGCGACCAGGACATGGATGCCTACCTGGTGGAGCAGTCCCGCCTCCACGCCAGCGACTTCAATGTCCTGAGTGCACTCAGTGAGCTCTACTTCTATGTCACCAAGTACCGCCAGGAGGTGTGTGTCATCCCCACAGACTCCCAGTTACTTGGTCCTGAAAGTGCAGCCAGTGACAAAGGCAGGAGGGTTGGTGGGGGTTGGGGACAGAAGGGACACAGAGCCTATTTCTGGGATCACAGGTAGATGCTGGAATTTGAGGGACCCAGGAGATAAGCCACTGGCTGGGTACAAAGTGGCCACTGGGCAAAAGTTAAAGGGCCTGAGCACTGGAAGGGATGGGTCAGGCTTTGTGATGAGAAATGGCCGGAGGCAGGAGGACATAGAGGTGTGAACTTTAGGATGGAGTCTGGGCTGGACACATTTGCGAGCCTGTGGATGGCATTTAAAGCCCTGAGCCTGGATGAGCTCACAGGGAAGCCGCAAGTGGGTGTGGAGGGAGAAGCGGCCCAAGCACTGAGCCCAGGGCCCCAGGACACAAAGAGGGGAGGGGAGGGGAGGGGAGGCGCAGCAGCCAGCGGGGAGGATGCCCGAGAGCGCCTGGTGGGGTCTGGCAACCTGAGCCAGTGAGGACCCCTCACAGGTCAGGGAGTGGCAGTGGCCGGCTCCATCTTCCAGTGCTGCTGCTGGTGAAGGATGGTGACCTGCAGAACACTCACTGGGTCTGGCGAGGGTCACGGGGTCCTGGCGAGGGAGGCTTGGGCTAGGAGGTAATGGGAGGGGGAATCCAGCATGGCGAGTCCAGAGTCCAGGTCACTCTAGGGAGAGGCCGCACCCTAGCCGTAGAGAGGAGGAGGAGAAAGTGCTGTCGTCGGAGGGGCATTTGGGGCTGGGGAGAGCTGGGGGGTTTGTACAGGGGCTGCGGGGGAGGATGGAGGGGTGAGGCGTGTGGGAGGGAGGAGCCCAGCTGGGAAGTGGGGACTTTGCATGGCAGGAGCTGCGCCCCCTACAGAGCCCAGCTCCAGGGGACCCCTCTCCCCCAGATTCTCACGGCTCTGGACCGAGATGCCTCTTGTCGGAAGCATAAGTTGCGGCAGAAACTGGAACAGATCATCAGCCTCGTGTCCAGCGACAGCTAAGGTGGTGGAATCGGTGAGGAGGGGGCTTCTCAGTCCTGTGCCATCCTCCCATCCAGGGGAGTGGCTGGCTCAAGCCTGGGTCCCTGGGCTGAGTCCTGGATTGGGTATCGTGGGGCAGGTCACCCTGGCCACGATGCCCCCAGCACACCGAGGCCCCCTTCATTAGTGCCTTGCTTTGGGCCCTGCAGGGGGAGGGGTGACAGGGCGAGCCCCCACCCCAGCAGCAGCAATACCCCCACCCTCCTGCCCTGTGGCCAGGTGTTGGGACAGCCCCACCCTCCCTGCTATTTATATCCCTCTGCCTATTTATTGAATCGAACTTCGCCTCCGTCTCCATCTGTAAATATGTGTCCCCCACCGGATGTCGCCAGCCTCACTCACCTGCCTCTCCTTGAGTTGTCCTGGGCCCTGCCACCTGTCTGGTTTCCTTTGTGTAGCATTATCAGCCTTGGTCTGGCCTCTGGCACCTCACCCTTGCCATGGCTGACCCCACCCATTCCAAGGCAGGGTCACGGTACTAGCAGCACTTGGGGTGAGGCCTCCAAAGCTTTCTCAGAATTGTGGCTGTGCCACGCTGGACCACAGGGTCCCCCTCAAGCATCTTGGGGCCCTATTCCCTCTGAGCACCTGGAGAGCTGGACTCAGGCTTGTGCCAGGGCCTGACTTGGGCCTGGGGGCCCTAGAACGCTCCTCCTCCTGAGCCTACTGCCAAACGTCCTCAGTGTTGTCTGCACCTGCTCCAACTCCTTCAGCCGCCCCATTCAGCGCCCGCTCCATCCAGCGCCCGCCCTGTGGGGCCAAGGTGGCCGTGCCTTACTACTCTATGTCTTCTGCCTCCTCTGAGGAATCTGGCCCTGTCTCACAGTCCCAGACCCCCTGTTCTCTCCTCTTTAGTTGCATGAGTTTTTCTTTGTTCATGGAATGTTTTTTCCTGATTAAATGTTGGGGAAATGCCATCCATGTGGGGCTCTGTCCTTGGGGCAGGTCAGTAGACCTGTGGATGCTGCATGAGCTGGAGCCCCATTATGGGAGAAAGGACCACTCCTTGCAGGGTCCCAGAGGGTTTGGGGAGGTCCAGAGCCATGCCCGACCTATCAGCAAACCCCAGTGGCTCTACCTTCAAGACAGATTCAAGGTAGATAGATTCTCCTCCCTTCCACCACCCCCACCCAGCTCTCCCGTGCCATTGTCTATCTCGGCCTGGATGCCAGTCTCCCTGCTTCTGCCCTGGCTCTCTTCAGCCTGTTCTCAGCGTGGGAGGCAGAGACATCCTGTTATGATATAAGGTGGATCATGTTGCCTCACTGTTTAGAACCCTCCGGTGGTTTCAGCTGCAGCCAACTCCTTCAAAACCTGACAATTGCGTACTGTCGAGGTTGTGGCACCCATCATGGTGCACCTACCAAAGTCTTACTCCCAGGACTGTTAAGTAATGCAGGTGGGGAGAAGGTGACATGCAATTTATTTATTTATTTTTTTTGAGACAGAGTGTAGCTGTGTTGCCCAGGCTGGAGTGCAGTGGCAAGATCACAGCTCAGTGCAGTCTCAAACTCCTGGGCTCAAGTGATCCTCCCACCTCAGCCTCCTGAATAGCTGGGTGTATAAGTACAGTCTACTATGCCAGGCTTTTTTTTTTTTTTTTGTAGAGATAGGTTGCCGCTATGTTGTTCAGGCTGGTCTTGAATTCCTGGCCTCAAGTGATCCTCACCCCTCAGCCTCTCAAAGTATTGGGATTACAGGCATGAGCCACTGTGCCCGGCCAGGTGAGATGGAATCTTATTTTTACTTTTTATGTTTTTTTTTCTTTGACGGAGTGTCACTCTGTCACCCAGGCTGGAGTGCAGTGGCATGATCTCGGCTTACTGCAAGCCCCGCCTCCCGGGTTCACGCCATTCTCCTGCCTCAGCCTCCCGAGTAGCTGGAACTACAGGTGCCCATCACCCCGCCCGGCTAATTTTTTGTATTTTTAGTAGAAACGGGGTTTTACTGTGTTAGCCAGGATGGTCTCAATCTCCTGACCTCGTGATCCACCTGCCTCAGCCTCCCAAAGTGCTGGGATTACAGGCGTGAGCCAGGATCTTGCCCTGTTGTCCACGCTGGAGTGCAGTGGCAAAATCAACTCACTGCAGCCTTGATGTCCTGGGCTCAAGTGATCCTTCTGCCTCAGCCTTCTGAGTAGCTAGGATTACAAGTGCTTGCCACCATACCCAGCTGTTTTTTTTTTTTTTTTTTTTTCTTTAGTAGAGATGGAGTCTTGCTGGTTTTGAACCTCCTGGGCTCAAGTGATCCTCCTGCTTTGGCCTCCCAAAATTCTGGGATTACAGTTGTGAGCCACTGTGCCCAACCAAGTGAGATGCAATTTTTTTTTTTGTATGAGACAGAGTTTCACTCTTGTTGCCCGGGCTGGAGGGCAATGGTGCAATCTTGGCTCACTGCAACCTCCGCCTCCCGGGTTTAAGTGATTCTCCTGCCTCAGCCTCCTGAGTAGCTGGGATTACAGGTGCACGCCACCACGCCCAGCTAATTTTGTATTTTTAGTAGAGACAGGGTTTCTCCATGTTGGTCAGGCTAGTCTCGAACTCCCGACCTCAGGTGATCCGCCTGCCTCAGCCTCCCAAAGTGCTGGGATTACAGGCATGAGCCACCGTGCCTGGCCTTTCTTCTTTTTTTGTTTTTATTTTTGTTTTGTTTTGTTTTTGAGATGCAATTTTAAATAGGGTGGCTTGGACAGCCACCTAAGTTGGGTTTAAAAGCTGCCAGCTCCAGCCATCCAGCTGTGGGGCCACAGTGCCAGACAGTGGTGGTGGTTATAGGACTGTAGGTGTTTACCAAAACTAGACATGTCCACGTAACAACCAACTGCAGGACTGGATTGTAGCCCAGGATAAAGAGAAGTTGCGGGATGACAGCTGTGCCATTGGCCCAGACAGAACCATCTGGACAGAGGACAGAGGATAAGGGAGATGGTTGAAAATATTACCATCACGTGATAATGACAACTAAGCCACAGGAAAACAAGGCAGTTTTAAGCTCAGGGGAAATCCCTCAGAAATGGATGGAATCTACCAGAAGCATCATGAGAGGAAGAGGAAGTGAAACAGAGCTAAATTGGGGCCAGGTGTGGTGGCTCGCACTTGTCATCCCAGCACTTTTGGAGGCCCAGGCGGGAAGATCACTTGAGCCCAGGAGTTCAGGACCAGCCTGGGCAACAAAGCGAGATCCCCTCTCTACAAAAAATAAAAAATTAGCCAGGCATGGTGGTGCATGCCTATGGTCCCAGTTACTCAGGAGGCTGAGGTGCTGGGGACCAAGGCTGCAGTGAGCCGTGATTGTGCCAGTCTAGGTGACAGAGCCAGACCCTGTATCAAAAAAATAATAATAATTAAAAAATAAAAGATCGGCTGGGCGTGGTGGCTCATGCCTGTAATTCCAGCACTTTGGGAGGCCAAGGCAGATCACCTGAGGTCGGGAGTTCGAGACTAGCCTGACCAACATGGAGAAACCCCGTCTCTACTAAAAATACAAAATTAGCTGGGCGTGGTGGTGCATGCCTGTAATTCTAGCTACTTGGGAGGCTGAGGCAAGAGAATCGCTTGAACCCGGGAGGCGGAGGTTGCGGTGAGCCAAGATCGCACCATTGCACTCTAGCCTGGACAACAAGAGTGAAACTCCGTCTCAAAAAAAAAAAAAAAAAAAGTGAAAGATCTAAATTGTCAACTATTCATCAATAATTAATGTCTAAAAAATAATAAGGAAGAAAGGAATGAGAGCAAAAGAGAGGGAGAGAGGAAAGTGTCATCTTCATAAGCTGAAGGCCAGTGCCACCGTCACCACTGGCAGAGCTCCCCAGATTCTACAAAGGGAAACTGTTCCTCCATAGGGAGTAATAGGGACTGGATATGTCATGCCAAATGAAACACCCCAAACCAGACAAAATATATGGAATGCAGAGTATAAAAAAACTGACTGTGGGCCAGTGAGGGACAGTGACGTGTGGGAGCTGGGAAACAAGGTAAGCCATGCGACTGGCCCAGTGTCCTGTGTGGAGTTTCCTGGTGGAGCCTGGCAGACACCCGGACTTTAGGAGTTGAAACTGATTCAGAGCGTCCCAGCAGCTGGAGTTTGCAGGGCGGAGAACCAGAGAGAAGAGAGCTGCACAGGGAAAGAACCCTGGATATCCACAGAGGCTCCTGCTCCAGTGTTCAGCGGACTAAGACTACTGGTGAGCAGAGGCGTGTGAGGAAGCTACCCAAGACCAGGGAAGGCCGTCACCAGCAGGTGAGGATGAACAGAAACTCCAGTGTGCAAGCAGGACAAGGAGTAGCAGCTGTCCCCACCCACCAGGATAGAGAAGCTCACGTTCACCTAGGCAGCACTGGCCAGGGTGCCCAGAATGGTGTTTGTTGCTTCCATAGAGGGAAACAAGCCTACAGTAAGAGCTGCTCTGGTCCCACACAGCACATCTTCAAAGCAAGACTCAAAAGGATCAAACCATTTCCTTATTTTCTGAGAATAAAAGCAGTTCTACCTCTTCCTTTCCACTCTCAGAAAATCTGATAGAATCTACGAAAGAGCCCTAACGCTGGAGACACTGTATTTTTCCAGGGAGCCAACTCCTTGCCCCAGACACTAGTCAATTGCCCCAGCACTTTCTTCACTGATCGTTAAGAGGAAAAAAGCTCATGTTAGATTTAAAAATCAGGAAAAAAATTTAACACTAAACTTGCAAATATTATGTGGTGTATATTACAGTTACATTTACTATGTAAATGTAACTGTAAAACAGGAAGTATTCCAAAATGTTGACGGTAGTTAATTCTGAATGACAGAACCCAATTGATTTTCATTTTCTTCCATTTCCTAAATTGTCTTCAATTTCCTTGTACTCCTTGAATATCTGAATTCTAGAACCTCCCCAGCAACCCAAGCACAAGAATACTGGGAGGTGCTGCAGCTGAAAATAAACTCAGACTTGGAATAGTAGCTCAGTTTTATTTTCTGTAGCAACAAACATTTAAGAACCAGATAAAACATGAAGCCCTCCCAGGAAAGTAGCAACTGTGGAATTCCTGCCCTAGGGAAGGATGGACGCACTGCCTAGGAGGAGACACAAAGTGGGACCTTGCTGCATTTGCCCAGGCCAGGCTTAGCGGGAAACGGGGGGCCCAAAGCGCTGCATGGTCCGCACCACCAGGGAAAGCTGGTCAAGAAAGTTGATGACGGAAATTCGGAGCAGGCGACAGTCTTCAGCTTTCCAGCGGCTAAAAGTGAGGGGAAAAGAAAATCAAATTGGAGGTGGCAACTCCTGGTCCCTCGCTCTGCCCCTCAGGCACCCAATACAGCAAACCCTTGGGAGCCCTGCCATTACACAGCCCCTCAGGCAGAGACCGGCCCAGCGCACCTGGCGCTCCTTAGGGCTCATCCTTGGGTGTCTCCCATGTCTCCATCGGTCGCCTCCCCCAACCCCGGTCCCTTTCAGAACTTACACTACCAGGATCCTGCCGCTCACTGTGAGATCCTTCCCAATCACCCTTTGGTGGGGCTCGGCATCTGGTGCCAGGGACCCATGGGCGATTTCCGCCTCCAAGGGGGTCGGGAAAGGCACGCTGAGGGTGCTGGGGGTCATTCGGTTAAGGTGCCATCTGATACGATTTTGCCTATGTCTCAGGCCTTCTTGCTCCTCTGAAGCCACCCCTCAGGTCACCCTGCCTAGCGTCACCCCCTTCACTCCTTACCTCGCCCAGGCCACCGTTAGCAGAGCTCCCTCCATTTCAATTTCTTCCCCTCCTCCGACCACCTCTGACTGTATACCCCAGCCCCGGTCCCCCCTGCTACCCTTTCCGTCGGCTCCCGCCCGCCCTCCTTTCTTTCTCCCGGAGTCCAGCCCTCGCCCCGCCGCAAGCAGCCCCCAGCTCGGAAAGGATACAATATGTGCGGCCGCATTCCTGACCCCCTGGCCGCAGACGCGGCGTCTCTGCTGGAACCTGGCGCGTGCGCTGGGGGAGCGCCACCGGCCGGAGCTGCAGCTGTGTCCACGACCCCGCGGCAGCTGTGACCACCCTGGCCATCCCCGCCGTCGGCGCCTCCGCCTGCGTGTGCATCCGCCTCCCGCATGACCGCCGCCTCGCCGCTCCGACTCCACCCACGAAGCGCAGGTCCTACGCCCCGCCCTCTCTGTGGTGCCTTCCCGAAGCCCCGCCCCCCGCGCACGACTCCGCCCACACGCGTCTGCGCAGGTCCCTGGAGAGCCTTCCTGGCGCGTGGTCAGTTCCCGCCAAGCGGCCCTGCCGGGCGTCTTCTGAGACCCGGTCAGCGCTTGAGAGGCTGTGGTTTCCTCCAGAAACTCTGCCCCTTCGCGCGTAACTCGATTCCAGGGCGCTGGTGCAAACTGACCCACAGTCGGTCCGGCCCCAGGAAGCCAGCCCTGACGGGGCTTTTGAAGACACCGTGGTCGCCTATCCCAGAGGCGCACCCCGCGAGGCTCCGCCCCTAAGCGTGCCTTGTGACCTTAGCGCGCCTGCGCTGGCAGGGCCTTCCCCCTCGTCCCTGGAGGCCCCAGTGAGGCCCTGGGGTGCCCGGACGGCTTCCCGCCCTGTTTCTTACCTGGACCCAAGATCCCCAGGAGATGTGGCACAACGTCCATGTTGCGATTCGCAAAGGGAGGGTGGCAGGGTCGGGTAACCCCCAAGGATACTGCTCTTGCCCTCGACCCCAATGCCCAACCAACGGGGCTTCACCATGGACTGTGAAGCATCGGATTTGCATTTTAGAGGAAGCATTTTAGAGTGGGTGGGCTGCGCAGAGCGGGGAGCCTGTCAGCAGAAGGCCTGCACGGAGGCGAAAAATGACAGGGCCTTGAACGAAAGTACTGGCGGTGGGTCTAGGTCTAATATAACGTGAAGAATCAGACTGCGCAACTATGAGTATGAAAATGCCAGTTTAGGCCAGGCAAAGTGGCCCCCGCTTGGAATCCCAGCACTTTGGAAGGCCAAGGGAGGAGGATCACTTGAGCCCGGGAGTTCAAGACAAACATGGGCAACATAGTGAGACCCCGTCTCTACAAAAAATACAAAAATAAATTTTAAAAATTAGCTGGGCATGGTGGAGCGTGCCTGTAGTCATAGCTTCTTGGAGGCTGAGGAGGGTTGATTGCTTGAGCCCAGGAGTTCGACACCAGCCTGGGCAACACAGTGAAACCCTGCCTTTACAAAAAATACAAAAATTAGCTGGGTGTGATGGTGCACACCTGTGGTCCCAGCTATTAGGGAGGCTGAGATGGGAGGACAGCCTGAGCCCGGGAGGCAGAGGCTGCAGTTAGCCGTGATGGCCCCACTGCACTCCAGCCTGATTGATAGAGCCAGACCCTGCCTCAAAAAATAAAATGCCAACTTAGTCTCTTACTGTACATATGTAGAGAAATCCTAGAACAATACAGCAACAGGTAAATCCTCATGGTCTCTGCTAATAGTGTGGTGGGTGATTTTCATTTCCTTTTTGTGTTTTCCCTCCAATTTTTCCGAAGTGGTCTTTTATGACATTTACAATAAAAAAAAAAAAGTATTTAAAGTGACATCCGTCCAGGCACGGTGGCTCACGCCTGTAATCCCAGCACTTTGGGAGGCCAAGGCAGGTGGATCACTTGAAGTCAGGAGTTCAAGACCATCCTGGCCAACATGGTGAAACCCCCGTCTCTACTAAAAATAACAAAAATTAGCTGCGTGTCGTGGTGTGCGCCTGTAGTCCCAGCTATTCGGGAGGCTGGGACAGGAGAATCACTTGAACCCGGGAGGTGGAGGTTGTGGTGAGCCGACATCACGCCACTGCACTCCAGCTTGGGCGACAGGGAGACTGTCTCAAAAAGAAAAATAATAAAAATAAAAAATGAATAAATCAAATGACATAAAATTTCCAACAGTGTTTGTCATGTTTGGACAACCTATTTTCCTCCTTTGCAGTCATAAGGAAGGATTGAACACTGAACTATATCAGCAAATCCTGTTGGGTTTCCCTCTGAAATAGGTTCCACATCAGCCCACTTCTCGCTCTCCACTGCTAGTCCGCCGTGGAAGCCAGCATCTTTCCTTGACCTCCGTCAACAGCTTCCTGGCTGATTCTCTTTTACACTTTCCCCTCTACAACCTATTCACCACACCGCAGAATGACTTTTTAATTTCTAATTTAAATGGCATGGGGCTGGGCGCAGTGGCTCATGCCTGTAATCCCAGCACTTTGGGAGGCCAAGGCAGGCAGATCACTTGAGGTCAGGAGTTCCAGACCAGCCTGACCAACATGGTGAAACCCCATCTCTACTAAAAATACAAAAATTAGCTGGGTGTGGTGGTGCACGCCTGTAATCCCAGCTACTCGGGAGGCTGAGGCAGGAGAATCGCTTGAACCCAGGAGGGGGAGGTTGCAGTGAGCTGAGATTGTGCCACTGCACTCCAGCCTGGGCAACAGAGTGAGACTGTCTCAAAAAAAAAAAAAAAAAAATTGCATGGGATCACATCCCTGCTTAAAACACTAAAATGATTTCCCTTTGCTCTTGGACTAAAGTCCAAACTCCTTGCTCTATCTTATAAAAGTCCAATGTGACCTAACTCCCAGCTCCTTCTCTTGCCTCTTACCCCACCTGCCTGCTCCCTCATTCTTTGTGGCCTCTGGGATCTTCTCTCTGCTTCTGACCAAGGGTAGCCTGACCCCAGCCCTTTGCACTTATTCTTCTATTTGTAAGACTGTCCCCAAACTTTCCCATGGCTAGCTCCTCCTTGTCATTAGGACCTTGGCTCCAATGTCACCTCCAAGAGGCCTTCAGGATCACCAGTGTAACTCAGTACCCACAGGCATTCTTCATCACATTTGCCCATTTCAATTTACTATATAGTATTTCTTCTTTTCTTTCTTTCTTTTCTCTTTCTTTCTCTCTTTTTTCTTTCTTTCCCTCCTCCCTCCCTTCCCTCCCTCTCTTCTCTCCCTCCCTCCCTCCCTCCCTTCCTTCCTTCCTTTTTCTGAGACAGAGTTTACTCTTGTTTCCCAAGCTGGAGTGCAATGGCACGATCTCAGCTCACTACAACCTCCACCTCCTGGGTTCAAGCGATTCTCCTGCCTCAGCCTCCCATGTAGCTGGAATTACAGGTGCGTGCCACTACGCCCAGCTAATTTTTTGTATTTTTAGTAGAAACGGGGTTTCACCATGTTAGCCAGGATGGTCTCGAACTCGTGGCCTTGGGTGATCCGCCCGCCTCGGCCTCCCAAAGTGCTGACATTACAGGCATGAGCCACCGTGCCCAGCTCGCTCGCTTTCTTTTCTTTCTCTCTTTCTCTCTCTTTCTTTCTTTCCTTTTTCTTTCTTTTCTTTTCTCCTTCTCTTTCTTTCTTTCTTTCTTTCTTTCTTTTTCTTTCTTTCTTTCTTTCTTTCCCTCCCTCCCTCCCTCTCTCCGTCCCTCCCTCCCTCCCTCCCTCCCTTTCTTTCTTTCTCTCTTTCTCTCTTTCTTTCTTCTTTCTTTTTCTTTCTCTTTTTTTTGAGACAGAGACTTGCTCTGTTGCCCAGGCTGGAGTGCAGTGGCACAATCTCAGCTCACTGCAACCTCCACCTCCTGAACTCAAGTGATTCTCCCACCTCGGCCTCCCGAGTAGCTGGGACTACAGGTGTGGTACAGCTGTGTGCCACCACGCTCGGCTAATTTTTGTAATTTTTTTTGTCCCCCACCCCTAATTTTTGTATTTTTTGGTAGAGGTGGGGTTTCACTATGTTGCCTGTGCTGGTCTCCACCTCCTGGGCTCAAGTGATCCACCTGCCTCAGCCTCCCAAAGCGCTGAGATTAAGGCGTGAGCTACCGTGCCCGGCCATATAGTATTTCTACCCCCACTCCCCTCCCCACAAAAAAATGAATTGGCTTGGCCAGGTGTCTTGACTCAAGCCTGTCATCCCAGAACTTTTGGATGCTGAGGTAGGAGGATCACTTGAGGCCAGGAGTTCGAGATTAGCCTGAGCAACATGGTGAGACCCTGTCTCTACCAAA
Source organism: Pongo pygmaeus (assembly GCF_028885625.2). Taxonomy (NCBI): domain Eukaryota; kingdom Metazoa; phylum Chordata; class Mammalia; order Primates; family Hominidae; genus Pongo; species Pongo pygmaeus. Next base: position 159,378,258 of record NC_072396.2, read on the forward strand.
AAAAAAAAAAAAAAAAAAAATTATTAAATTTTAGCCAGGCCTGGCATGGTGGCTCACTCCTATAATCCCAGCACTTTGGGAGGCCGAGATGGATGGATCACCTGAGGTCAAGAGTTTGAGACCAGCCTGGCTAACATGGTGAAACCCCATCTTTACTAAAAATACAAAAATTAGCCAGTTGTGGTGGCAGGAGCTTGTAATCCCAGCTATTCGGGAGGCTGAGACAGGAGAGTGGCTTGAACCCGGGAGGCGGAGGTTGTGGTGAGCCCAGATCGCACCTTTGCACTCCAGCCTGGGCAACAAGAGCAAAACTCTGTCTCAAAAAAAAAAAAAAAATTTAGCCGGCTGTGACAGTGTGTGCCTGTGGTCCCAGCTACTAGAGAGGCTGAGGCAGGAGGATTGCTTGAGCCCAGGAAGTCAAGGCTACAGTGAGCTATGATCTAGCCACTGCACTCTGCACAAGTAACAGAGTGAGACTCTGTCTCAATCAAACAAACAAACAAAAAAGTCCATGATATTCAGGAAAGAAAGCAGAGATGAAGGAAAGGTTTTTATAGGGAAATGGCAAGTAATGGCTGTAGAAAAAACTATCAGAAAATTACCATTTTTGCAACCACCAATGTAATAATTGTTATTAACTTAATAATTGATTCAGGATGGCCAGGTGCAGTGGCTCACGCCTGTAATTCCAGCACTTTGGGAAGCTGAGGCGAGTGAATTGCGAGGTCAGGAGTTCGAGACCAGCCTGGCCAACACAGTGAAATCCCATCTCTACTAAAAGTACAAAAAAAATTAGTCGGGTGTGGTGGCACGCACCTGTAGTCTCAGCTACTCAGGAGGCTGAGGCGGGAGAATCTCTCGAACCCAGGAGGCAGAGATAGCAGTGAGCCAAGACCACGCCATTGCACTCCAGCCTGGGTGACAGAGTGAGGCTCCATCTCACAAAAAAAAAAAAAAAAAAAAAAAAAAAAAAATTGATTCAGGCAAGGATTGTCACTGGATGGCAAAAGCATTAGCTGAAAGGTTGTTGGGGACAGGATATTCACAAAGTCCCCAAATATTACCCCAAATTACTTGTGAATCAGGAAGGGAAACTGCGTCTTTACAGGGGAGAGATCTGGCAGCCGCCACCTGGACCACGTGATCAAACTGAGCCTCTTCAACAGTGGGGCAGCCTGACCCTGCCAGCTGCCTGATGAGGGGGCTGGGGGTGAGTGTGGTCAGAGGAGGAAAGGATACAGTATCAGCTGCCCTGGATGCTTCCAAAAATATTCTTGCCTGATTGCCTGTGGAGAATGGCTAGTTGGGAGAGGCAAAGATGGCCTCCTGCTCCCTCAGAAGCCTGGCTGAGTGGCATTACCATTCATCCAGTTGGGCCATGGAGAAAATGTGTGTGCTGAGGAGCTGGCCAGTGCTGGACGTGAGTGCCAAGAGGGAAGGGACTGTGTCTTCCAGTCTCAGGGTTGCCAGCACTTGGGACACAGGGGGGCACTCAGTGATGAGTAGGGTGTCTGCAGCAAAGTCAGGCGCTGTCTAGAAGACATGGGCTGGAGCTCAGGAGAGAGGACCAGGATGAGACATAGACATGGCAGTGAGGCACAGAAATAGAAAGCAAGCTGGATGAGCTCCCCAAGGAGTGATACAGAGAGAAGAGAAGGGGCTCAGGGACAGAGCCCTGGGGCGCCAACATTGAGGGGTGGGGTGTGTGTGAAGAACCAGCAAGAGAGCCTGAGAAGGAGCAAGCGGTGGAAACAGCAGGAGAGCAAAGGCGGAAGAGGGTGAGGAATGAGGACTGCCAGCCATTCAGTGGGGCCCCAAAGGTGTATGCAGGCCGCTCCAGCTGGGCCCTGGAGGAGGACAGGGCAATTGCTGTGTGTCTCTCATCTCTCCTGAAGGCTCTTCAAGGCTGGGGGGCTCAAGGCTGGTCACCTCTGCTGCATCCACTCCTGGGAGTACCAGGCCCGGGCAGATCTATTGGAGCTGGTGAGGCTCACATGGGACACCTGCAAAGTGCCAGCAAACTGTGGGCACAGCTAATCCATTGCCAGGGAACCTCCCCACCCCAAGGCAAATGCTGCTGTCCTCTGAGGCCGCTCTTGCTTCCGTGGGCCCTTGGGAAACGACACCAAAAGCATCTCATCCCAGCTGGGCCCTTCACTCATGCTGCTATCTCCTGATGTCATTGTAGTCACACCATGGCCGCAGGACTCAGATACTGTCCCGAGGCCCCTCCCTGAGGGGCAGGTGGTGGGTCTCAGGGCCCTTCACCGGGCAGGGGGCAGTGGATGACTCGGCGTTACCTCTCAGGGCAGACAGTTGGCTCAGAGGGGCGGAACACCTGCAGTAAACATTCTGACCCCTGTTAAAGGATCTCAGCATCGGGGGAGCTGCAGCCTGTGGCTGCTCCATCTTCATGCAGAATCCCCAGTGTCCTCTAATAATTCCCCCACTTCCTGTCTCCCATCCCTGCAGTGTTTCCTCTCTCTGGTGCTTTCCCTAACCCAAGCCTCAGAAAACGCTTTCCCTGTGTGATCTTGATGCCTCCAGCCCTCTCCTCCACTACCTGCAAGGTGGCCCTGATCTGACACATGCATGGCCCCTGTAGTGGACAGCTGCCATTTGCGGCCACCATTGAGGATATCCATTCATCCAGCCCTCCCCCAGAGCCTTCTGTCCCTTGCATAGCCCATGTGTGTCCAGGGAAGTGGCCCCATGCCTAGCTCCAGGGAGCCAGCCCTGACGGAGAATTACCCCCTACCCCAGCCAAAATGATTGGACACACAATCCAGTCTGACCAATGAGAAAAGTGTTTATTTGCTGGGGGCATCTGAGACAGCAGAGGTGCTACACAGAGAAGATGCTGCTCTGGCAGTGAGGGAGGGATTCTGTGGAAGCTGCAGGCAGCCATCTTTTCATCCTTGGAGGTGGTGGCCTGGGATGTAGCAGATACAAACGCAGAGGGAGGCAGGAAGACACTGGATGAAATTGCTCACCTGCTGCCAATGCCAATTACCACTGGACTTTTCACTTTCATAAGCCAAGAAATTTCCGTTAACTGATTAAACAAATTGCCTTTATTGTTAAACCAATGATTGGATATCAGAAACAGCCTAGCTAATATAGCTCCTTTTGGATAAAAGTAGAAGTCTCACATTCACCTTTAATGTTATTTCACTTTCCAAAATCAATTTCCTGGCACCACACAAACAAGAATACTGGTAAATGTATCACCTGAGCTGCAGGCCACACATGCTCACAAGTGTGTCCCTGCCATAGGTGGCTTTGAAGCCATATACATGGCTCTCCAGCTCTCGTGGGGGGCCAGGGGCTTCTGTGTGCTCTTCAAAGCCTTCACCCATTGGGCCTCTGTCCATCTTTCCAGCCTGGGGACCCAATATTTGCCCCACAAGGCCCAGGCAGGAGGGCCTCCAGCACGCGCAGCCCTGACCACACTGTGAGCAGCTCACTTGGCAAGGGTGAAGGGCCGGAGTGGCGTCCTCCTGCTATGGCTGCCTTCCAGCCTCTACCACCCCTGGGGGCCTCCTCCAAGGAGCAGGTGGTTAGATGTCCTCTTGTGCCCGCACACAGGGCAGGGTGGAGGAGGAGGAATCGGAACCCAGCCCATGCTTCTGCCCCCACCTGGCACCCCAAGGTTTCCTCTCAGGCAACAAGGAGCACACGAAGTGAGCCCCTGTACACAGGTGGCTGGGATGTGTTCATCTTCCACAGGGAGGCGAGTGCTGGGGACGAGGACAAAGGCCTACACCCAGTCCCAGCTCTGACACTGCCTTGCTGAGTCACCCCTCAGCCCTAACGCCTCCTGGAGGAGACAAGCAGATAGGGTGCCCCAGAGAGGAGCTGTGTCACTAAGGGCCAGGACACCCCATCTCTGGGTCACACTTGGCCACGGCTTCACTTTTGGCTTCAGTTTGTTTACTGAACAGAAGGGAGAGGGGCCCTGTGAGACAGAGGACACTGACTCAGGTTGGGGAGTGGCCCTCACTGTACAGAGTCCGTGGCTGGGGACCAAGTGGCACTGAGACTCGCCCAAAGTCACATCACAGAGCTGGGGTGCCTTGCTGACTCCCTGGCCCCAATCTGCTTTTCCATTTGTCGAATGCACACTCGCACACTGGCTGCAGCAGCTGTGGGGGTGGGGGGGTCCAGGGCTGGCTGTCACTTGGCCTCCTGCAGAGGTAAGCTGAGGGCTATGTTGGACCCGCCAGAAGTCAGGTGACAGCTGCTTTCCCTTTCAGGATCGGGAGGGAGTCACCTGAGGGTATATTCTCAGTGGGCTAAACATGACATGCGAGAGCCCAGCTCTCCAAGCGGCCCCTTCCTCCTCCTCACACCAAGGCACTTTCAGAAGCCGCTGGATTCCGACTGGGGCTCTGCCACTTCATCGCCGGTGCCTCTGCTGTGCTGGCTCACCTCTTCTGAGGGTGCGGAAGCAAACCCAGGTCAAGCTGTGAGGAGTGCCCAGCACCTGGCCAGAGCCAGGTACATGCCAGCTATTATTATGATGAGCCCAACTGCAACAGGAGAACACACTTAGTGCGACATGCAGCTGTAGCCTGGCGTTGGGCACCTCCCCATGCTCCGAGAATTCTATTTGGAGAAGCCCTTCTCCATTGTCTCAGTCACTTCAGGGTGCAGGAAGCGGCTGGCCAACCGTTCGATGTCGTCCAGCGTCAGGCGGCTCAGGGACCTCTCGTAATCCTGGGGAGAGAAGGGCAGGAAGATTGAGGGGCTGCCAGTGGGGGGCCATACACTGCAACAGAGGTAGGGGCTGGGAGCAACTGGGCCAGGAGAGGATGCTCAGGGTTACGCTTCTCACCCTCTGCAGCTGTTCCAGGACCCTGCTGGCATCTGCCGCACTGAAGTGGCGGGCCAAGACTTTGGAGATCAGCTGCCAGACCTGCGGGGGTGGAGAGTCGGCCAGCCTCTGGGCCTCGCCTTCTTCTAGTAGCACCTTCTCCAGGGGTTTGACCACTAGGTTGAGCTTGGAGTTGGGCCCGATGCTATAATCCGAGAGTCGTTTCCCATCTGCCAAAGACAGATCGATGGGTTCCTCCTCCGCCGCCGCCGTGGGGGTGGCCCGGGACGCGAGGCCGCCTCGGGCGGCGGGAGCAGAGCGCCGCGGCATCCGGCTGTGAGGCATGCGGCCGCCTCCCTTGGGGTCATGTGGCGCTTGGCGCCCGCACCCCGACCCGACACACGGCTGCCGGCCTCGGCCCGCGCACCCCGGTCCCGCTTCCTGCGGGGCTCCCCGGGCGTCTCCTCTCCCTGGGTACCTGCCAGGGCCTTGCCCTTGAACAGCAGCCGCTGCTGGCGCACGGGGACGTTCAGCTTCTCGGAGACCAGCTGCTTCAGCGTGGACACCAGCTCGTCCTCTGGCACCTGGCCGCGCGGAGGGTGGGAGGCAAGGGTTGAGCCCGCGGCCCCCAGACGGCGAAGCCCACGCGTCCGCTCCCGAGGGCAGCTCTCCCGGCTCCCAGCCCTCGGCCCGGCCGCCCCGTGCCCGCCCTCGGCCCTGCCGGTCCCCCTGCCAGGAGCGGGCGAGAGAGCGCGCCGGACCCGGCGGCCCGGCCCGGGGACCCTACCTGCAGGCTGCACTCGCGGCCCTGCAGCGCCTTCACCGTCAGCTGCATGGCGGTCGCGACGGCGTCCACTCGGGCCGGCGCGCACCCCAACCACCCCCCGCCGCGCGCCGCCGCCCCGGGCGCGCGCTGGAACCGCCCGCCGCCGCCGCCGGAAGCAGCGAGTGGGGCGCGCCCGCCGCCCGCGCTTCCCGGCCCCGCCCTCCTGCCCCGTCCACGCCCTGGCCCCGCCCCCCGGCCCAATTGCGCCCCGGGAGGAGTCCCCCCGGGGTCCCGCCTAGCACACGCGCATCGACCGCCCTGGCCGGCGGACCCCTCCCAAAGCAACGGCGCGGGGGAGTTGGGAGCAGGAACCAGTCGGGCCAGGTTGGCGTCATCTGGGAGCTGGGACATGGAGAAGGGAGGGCCAGAAGGTACATTCGCCCCCGCGGACTGCCTGGACCACCCCACGCGCCAGGACTGCTGGCGGCACCTGGCCCCGCATACCCACAGACGGCCCGCCTCCGCTCCCTGTCTGGTGGCTTTCTACCTCCTCCTTTCTGGTCTGGCTGCGAAACACCCCACTGAGCTTCAGAGGGGGCAGGGGGGCTACGCCTCTGCCCTCATCCTCCCACCTCTCCCAGGTAGAGAAAGCCTATGCAGGGGTCACCGTGTCACCCAAGCTGGCCCTCCACCCTGGTCCACACTTACCCAGCACACTCTTTCTAACCCTACGCCCAGGCCCCAAAGGGCAAAGAGTACAAGGGACCCAAGCTTGCTTCTCTCTTTTATTGAAATATATTTTCTGGGCACTGCCCACCTACCTAACTCAGCATGGCCTCTTTGGCACTGAAAGCTGGAGAATAAAAAATCAGTAAAAAAAAAGAAGCCTGGATTTTTCTGAGTGCATAGTGCATGAGAACTTTGGCTGATGAAAGCTTGACCCAGAGGCCTCAGGGAACTGGGAACAGGCTGCTGTAGATGAAGTGGCCGATGACCAAGGCCAGCATCTCGGAGGTGCCGCTCAGTGCCACAATGAAGGGGGCCTGGGAGGCATAGTCAGCTTGAAGGCGGCGGAGGGATAGCTGCAGCATGGCCAAGGCCAGCAGGCTGTTCTGCACCCCTACCTCAATGCTGACCGTCCGCCGCTGGGCCACTGGCAGCTTCAGACATGTGGCTAGGCAGTAGCCCACCAACAGGCCAACCAGGGGCACCGTGATACCCACCAGTACGATGGGTAGCTGGATGCCTGCCAGGATGAAGACCCCCATGCGATAGGCCAGGAAGAGGCCGCCCAGGAGGAGCACAAAGCTGAAGGGCTTGATGACCTGCAGCAGCAGCTGGGAGAACTTGGGGAGCTTCGACTTGATCAGCACGCCCACGGCTATGGGGATGGCGATGAACAGCAGGGTCCCCAGGATCTTGGAGATGGGCACGTGGAGTGTCTCATGGATGCTGAGCAGGCGGCTGTAGATGGCCGAAGACAGAGGCAAGAAGCCAGTGGCAGCCACCGTAGAGATGAAAGTCATGGAGATGGCCAGGGTGACGTCCCCTCCAAGAAGGAGGCTGAAGAGGTAGCTACCCCCGCCGCCAGGCGACGAGCAGGTGATGATGAGGCCCAGAGCCAGGGCCTTGGGCAGCATGAAGACCTTGGCCATGAGGAAAGCGTACAAGGGCATGACCAGAAACTGGCCCAGGAGGCCCAGCAGCATGGGCTGGGGGCTCTGCATGAGCCCCTTCAGAACCTCGAGTTCCACTTTGCACCCAAACGAACACTTGTTGACAAAGATAAGAGGCAGGAGCAGGTAGAGTATTGGGTTTTCCGAGAAGTGGGCTAGGTCGGCGCTGAGGGTGGCAGGGGTGTCTTCAGCAGGTGAGACCTTGATGCAGAAGTCTCTCCGCTCCTCAATCAGTGTGGGCGGGGCCTCATGGGTGTCCACGAGCTGGATGTGGAGTGGGGCCAGCCCAGCCAGGCCTGAGTGGATGCTCACCACAAAGCCACCCCCGCCTCCCCAGGTTATGGCACTCACGTTCTTGATGGTCAGCACCTCTGTGTCCAGGGATGTGACCCTGAGCATGGGGCCGGGCGCCGTCCTGTTGGCCTGGCCTGGGTACTGGCTGGAGATCACAATGATGCCCTCACTCTCCTCAGGAAACTCAAACTCCATCACAGAGCCATCTCCAATGCTCAAGTAGCGGCCCCCAGTCAGTGGCACAGTGTGACCCCCAGCAGTGCTGAGGCTGGTGCTGGCTGTCCCTTGGGCCCCCCACGGCAGGCTGATGAGCAGCAGGGCAGCTCTGAGCATGCCTAAGGGACCTGTGCCACCACCCTCGCCTCCCAGACCAGGCCACTGCTGAGAGCTGCCCTTGCCCTGCATTAACACCATGGCCTTCCTGGAGGATGGATGGCGTGCCCAGGCCCTCTGCGGCTTAGGAGAACATCCCCACTGGTGCTGTTGGGTTGTCCTGAGAAGGGTTCATGGGTGGGTCCCAGTCCTGTGCTGTCTTCCTTGATGGCAGGGCTCCCCCTGAGGAGGTAAGGGACACAGAGAGGCAGCTGGTGAGGGCGCGCAGTCAAGAACCCAGGAGCATGGGGATCTGGAAGCCCACTGCTAAGAGTAAAACTCAGCAGGGACCCTTGCCCCACACTCAGGAATGGAGAGGCAATGCCTAGTGCTGGCCCTTGAGTGTGATTCAGCTGTGGCTCCCCGGCCTGCTCTACTTACCCCTACAGTGACTCGATGAGGGTCCTGCTGGGAAGCAGGTCCTCCCTCCCCAGGGAAGTTGCCAGAAGGGGCAGCAGGAGTGGATCAGACAGAGCCACATGTCTACTGGGGGGGTTTCTCCTCCTTTTGTCAGAGCTCCCACTGGTCCGAGACTTTGAGCTCCCAGAGCCACTGCGTTACATCTGAGAGGCTGTGCTCAGAGTGCAGGGCTCCTTCCCATGCCCACATGCGCCCCTACCAGAGCCTCAAACTCCCAGTGGAATTATGAGTGTTTCTAGCGGCCAGCAACACTCCCTTCCACTTCTCAATCTGGGCAGTGACCACCGTAGTGTCATATCACCTGCTAGAAATGGGGCAACCAGGATGGAGACACAACAGCTTAACATCACCCCTGTCAGTTGCCTCATGTGCTGTTGTGTCCCAGTCCTAGAAGAGGACTGCCTCTATAGATCCTATCCGTCTTTGGCACTGGCCTCCCGTCATCTGAGACTGGGGTGAGGCAGAAGTAGGGAGCAGAGGTTAGGTTAAGCCAAAGGTTCATCCCGGCGAGCCTCCCCTATCCCTAGCTTAGGATGACATGGCCTCTGCTGGCTTGAAGTTCGGGTCACTTACCCTGGAGGCCTTGGTCCAGCCATGTGTCTTACCTCTGAGAAGGGAGGCAGGAAAACCAGTGGGGTGGGAGAGGCAAAGTAGAGGAGCTAAGATGAAGGCACCAGGACTGAAGCCAGCAGGGTGATACAAACCAGTTCAGAAGGGAAAGGCTAGGGGCCATCCACCCCATGCCCCATCCCTCCAGTAGGGCTGGCGGCTCTGAGTCACTCCAAGAGGGGTTTGGCCCAGATCCCACACCATTTCTGCTTGAGGGGCCGACAGAGTTTGAGCAGATGCACCCACAAGGCAGGGGAGGGGGTCCCGGCCCTTCCAAAACGGCCAGGTATTCGGGGTAAACTGGCAGTGCTAATAGGGGCTCCTCCCTACCTGGGAGTCCGGAAGTTGTCGGACGGGTCGCTAGCAGAGCTCGGGCGCGAACCTGGGAGGGAGGAAAGGAAGGGCACGCCGCCGTCCCACAGCCGGCGACCCGCTAGGGCCGTCTCGGAGTCTGGGGGGGCCCCTTACGCCATTCCTGGGCCCCGCGGCCCCGCCAGGCCTCGCCAACGCGCGGCGGCGGCGGCGGCCCTTCCCTGCCAGGCCCGGCCGAGCGCCCGAGTGGGCGATCGCGGAGCGGGATCCGGGCCAGAGGCCGCCTCCCTTCCGGAGGCTCTCACCTGCCACAGCTACAGCGCAACTCAGCTGCAGGGTCTGCCTGGCCGGCAGCCGGCCGCGAGCTCGGCCTGTCAGGGCCCCGCCCCACCGAAGCCCCGCCCTTCCCCGCCCCACCGAAGCCCCGCCCTTCCCCGCCCCGCGCGTCAGGGCCCCGCCCTCCCTCAGCGTCCCGCTCAACTCCGGCTGCTCGCTGGGTTCCGACCGGTTGTGACGTCTCTGGGAGTGACGCGCCGGCGCGGGCGCGGTGCGGGTGAGCTGGTCGGCGCTTGGCGCTGCCTGGATCAATCGCTTGGCAGCGCATCTGAACCTGTTGTGATCACTGGGGCGACCCGCTCTGGGAGGGAGCCCCAGGCATTCCCGATTACGCTGCGACCTCTAAAGGCAGTGGGACAGAGGGTTAGACGTTAGCCGGGCTGGGACGCCCGTGGGCTGCTACTAGGGCTGGGAGCCCGGGGTTAGGGTTTTGGCCACGTTGCCGCTCAGGGTGCCCAGCCCTGGGGCCCCAGGGCTGAGTTTGACCGACCTGGACGCCAGGCTCTGTGAGGAGTTCCTCCTTTGGTTCAAGTATTGACCGAGCGCCTATTTCTATTTTATGTATTTATTTTCTGAGACTGAGTCTTGCTCTGCCACCCAGCCTGGAGTGCAGTGGCGCGATCTCGGCTCACTGCAGCCTCCGCCTCCCGGGTTCAATCCATTCTCCTCTCTAAGCCTCCCGCGTAGCTAAGATTACAGGCGCCCGCCCCCGCGCCCGGCTAATATTTGTATTTTTAGTAGAGACGGGGTTTCACCATGTTGGCCAGGTTGGTCTCGAACTCCTGACCTCGTGAGCCGCCCGCCTTGGCCTCGCAAAGTTCTGGGATTACAGGCGTGAGCCACTGCGCCCGGCGTAGGCCAATTTCTATACTGTGGAACATTAAGTGGACTTGTCCGCTTTTCCAAACTTTGGCGCCACTAGCAAGGTGCAGACGCTTCGTGGTAAAGGAAGAGAAAGAAGGCAGAAAGTTGGGGAAAAATATGATGGGAATGTGTAGAAAGAAGGTTGGAAGACAGTACAGAAGTGCAGAGTGGAGGGGGATCATATGTTCCCAAAGCTTATTGGTGCAACTGGAATCAATCTGCACACTTCAACCTCTTGTCAAGACTGTGATGGAGTCGGAGGTATTTGCCCCGGGTAGGTGCACAAGACCCATGGTTGCAGATGTGAAAACAAAACAGAACAAAACCACCCATGTCTCTAATGTTTCAAATGAATAATATACATTTGTTTTTATTATTTATTTATTTATTTTTGAGACAGGGTCTCGCTCTGTCGCCTAGGCTGGAGTGCAGTGGCACAAGCTCGGCTCACTGCAACCTCCGCCTCCCAGATTCAAGCGATTCTCCTGCCTCAGCCTCCTGAGTAGCTGGGATTACAGGCGTGCGCCACTACCACCCGGCTAATTTTTATATTTTTTAGTAGAGACAGGGTTTGCCATGGTGGCCAGGCTGGTCTCAAATTCCTGACCTCAAACGATCCACCTGCCTCAGCCTCCCTAAGTGCTGGGATTACGGGTGTGAGCCACCGTGCCCAGCCAAATAATATACTTTTAATAAATTTATTGACATTTAAATTTATTTTAAAACTTTATTTATTTATTTAGAGACAGGGTCTCACTCTTACCCAGGCTGGAATGCAGTAGTGCCATCATAATCACTGCAGCCTCGAACCCCTGGGCTCAAGCAATCTTCCCGTCTCAGTATCCCGAGTAGCTGGGACTACAGGAGCATGCCACCATGCCCAGCTTAAAAAGTTTTTTTTTGGGGGGAGGGGGGAGGGATAGCTTTAGGAGATATACCTAATGCTAAATGACGAGTTAATGGGTGCAGCACACCAGCATGGCACGTGTATACATATGTAACTAACCTGCACATTGTGCACATGTACCCTAAAACTTAAAGTATAATAATAATAAAATTTAAAAAAAAAAGTTTTTTTGGCCGGGTGCGGTGCCTAACGCCTGTAATCCCAGCACTTTGGGAGGCCGAGGCGGGCGGATCACGAGGTCAGGAGATTGAGACCATCCTGCCTAACACGGTGAGACCCCGTCTCTACTAAAAATACAAACAAATTAGCGGGGCGTGGTGGTGGATGTCTGTAGTCCCAGCTACTTGGGAGGCTGAGGCAGGACAATCTCTTGAACCCCGGGTGGGGGGAGGTTGCAGTGAGCCGAGATCGCACCACTCTCCTCCAGCCTGGGAGACAGAGCGAGACTCCGTCTCAAAAAAAAAAAAAAAAGAAAAGTGGATTTTTGTGTGTGTTTTACAAAGTTCAAGTTAGTATGTGCGCATAATATGAGCAAATATACATATGCTGAGGGTTGTTATAAGGGTTTGATGTGTGGATGATCAAAAACATTTGCAGCCATAGCTCTCAGCCATTCTTTAGCCTCCAGGGATCACTAAGGCAGAAGCGATTTGTGTGTTTGTACTTGGTGTTCTGGAAAGGTTGTTCTGTCCCTTTCAAATGGGGTTGAAGCGTCCTGATGGAAGTAGACAGTATTTAGACTAGGACAGGTGAGAGGGCTGGACTAGGCACATGCTGGGGCTGAAGATTGCAATTTGGAAAATGGCAGTAAGGGTAGGGATTGTCTGAGGATGGGGTAAAATTGGCCAGAGGGAGAAAGGAGTCAGCTGGAAAAGCCAAAGAAGGAAAACCAAAACGTTGTGTCCTTCTTGAAGGAAAAGTGAATTTTTGTATTCCACTTGCCTGTGCTCTTGGGCCTGCCTGACGCTGTCAGTGAAACTCACCTGGAACTAGCCACTTGGCAGCCAGCAATTCTTGTTTTTGCCAGGTGTCAAGGAGAGCAAATGCAGTCAGAAGACTGCTGTCTGTTATTGTCAATCACTTCAGCCTTCCCTGAAAAGCCCAAGTGGGCAGGTGGGATATCTGACATGAAGAATTTGGTGGCTCTGTCTTCAGGAAAAGGGAATAGCAAAATTAAAGGCAAGACAATGTTCCTAGTTGGTTTAGGGAATCAGTAATTTACCCCAGGGTGCGGGTGGCTCGCGCCTGTTATCTCAGCACTTTGGGAGACCGAGGCGGGTGGATCACTTGAGCTCAGGAGTTCAAGACCAGCCTGGGAAACAAGGCAAAACCCCGTCTCTACAAAAAATACAAAAATTAGCCTGGCGTGGTGGCATGTGCCTGTACTCCCAGCTACTCGGAAAGCTGATGTGGGATGGTTGCTTGAACCCGGGGAGATGGAGGCTGCAGTGAGCTGAGATGGCACCACTGCACTCCAGCCTGGGTGACAAAGTGAGACCTTGACTCAAAATAATAATAATAATAATAATAATAATAATAATTTACCCTAGAAGAGAAGGAGGAAGAGGTGAGGATATCTAGTGCCCAAAGAGAAGTCATCTGGACCGAAAAAACAGATGGAACAAATGATAGCAACAGCTGAAACAACAGCAACACATTTCAGATGGGAGGCCTGCCAGGTATTATGTAATAAGGTCACAGTGGTGACCCTGAGAGGCGTGCCTACCTCTGCTCTTGAGGCAGGGACCTCCAGAAACAGTATTTTTTTTTTTTTTTTTTTTTTTTTTTTGAGACAGAGTCTCACTCTATCGCCCGGGCTGGAGTGCAGTGGCACAATCTTGGCTCACTGCAACCTCTGCCTCCTGGGTTCAAGTGATTCTCCTACCTCAGCTTCCCAAGTAGCTGGGATTACAGGTATGTACCACCACACCTGGCTAATTTTTGTATTTTTAGTAGAGATGGGGTTTCACCATGTTGGCCAGGCTGGTCTCAAACTCCTGACCTCAGGTGATCCACCCACCTCGGCCTCCCAAAGTGCTGGGATTACAGGCATGAGCCACCATGCCTGGCCCAGAAACAGTATTTGATAAATAAGGAGGCCAGGTGAGGTGGCTCATACCTGTAATCCCAGCATTTTGGGAGGCTGAGGAGGGAAGATTGCTTGAGCCCAGGAGTTTGAGACCAGCCCGGGCATCATGGGAAGACCCTATTTCTACATAAACAGATTTAAAAAAAAATTTAAAAAGGCATGGAAGGCATATGCTAAGTATAAGTATGAGGTACATTGAGTATCCACAGGGAAGTGTAATGACACCTGTCACTTTTGCCTGCCCAGCATCAGGTTGCAGCACCTTAGTTTTCTTTGGGGAAACCATCCCTCCTCCACTCTCAGTACACATGGTTTGCATGTGGATGACCCCAACACTGGGCCCTGGAGTGGGCACATAACCAGGTGTAACCAGCCAGCCACTCAGAGTGATGCAAACATAATGCCATAATCCAATCTGGACCAATGAGGGTTAGTCCCCAGGGACTTGTACTGAAGTATTGGGAATGCTATCCTAAGTTACAGAGAGGGAGACTAAAAGAAAATGATATTTATTTGGAATGGGTACCGCAATGGGAATGTGTGTGCCATAGTAAACTGTGTATATTCAGGGAGGTGAAGGGCGAAAAAGGGTTTTGTTGTTGTTTTTGTTTGTTTTTTTTAAGTCAGGGTCTCACTCTGTTGCCCAGGGTGGAGTGCAGTGGTGTGATACTGTCTAACTGCAGCCTTCACCTCCTGGACCCAGGTGACCCTTCCACTTCAGCCCCCTCGAGTAGCTGGGACTACAGGCATGTGCCACCATGCCTGGCTAGTTTTTTTGTATTTTTTGTAGAGATGGGGTTTAACCATGTTGCCTTATGCTGGTCCCGAACTCCTGGGCTTAAGCAATTCTCCTGTCTCGGCCTTCCAAAGTGCTGGGATTACAAACATGAGCCATTGCAGCAGGCTGACAAAGGTGTTTTTTGTTTGTTTGTTTGTTTGTTTTTGAGATGGAGTTTGGCTCTTGTTGCCCAGGCTGGAGTGCAATGGCGCGATCTCAGCTCACTGCAACCTCTGCCTCCCGAGTTCAAGCGATTCTCCTGCCTCAGCCTCCCAAGTAGCTGGGATTACAGGCATCCGCCACCATGCCCGGCTGATTTTGTATTTTTAGTAGAGACGGGGTTTCACTACGTTGGTCAGACTGGTCTTGAACTCCCGACCTCAGGTGATCCGCCTTCCTCAGCCTCCCAAAGTGCTGGGATTACAGGTGTGAGCCACCGTGCCTGGCTGAGAAAAGTTTTTAAAGAAAAAATGAGAATTACATAATTGTTTTCAAGTAATTATCCTTGGCTACAAGGATTAATAACAAAGGTGGCATCGGTCCAAGTTTGGACAGGCAGTTGCTGGGTAGATGTGTTCACAGAAGTATTTTCTGTGTGTAAGGTGATGATAGCCATTGTACAGGGTTATAGTTTTTGCAGAGTCTCATGATGGGTTTTGCTATCAGGCATCACACATGAGAACCTTCCCTTCATGGCCTTCCCCAGCTCTGGTTTTCAGGTTTTTTTTTTTTTTTTTTTTTTTTTTTTTTTAAGGTGGGGTCTTGCTATGTGACTCTGGCTGGAAGTGCAGTGGCTTTTCATGGAGCGATCCTACTACTGATCAGCATGGGAGTTTTTACTTGCTCTATTTCTGAGCTGGGCGGGTTCACTCTTCCTTAGGAAACCTCATGGTCTCCTGCTCCCAGGAGGTTACCATATTGATGCTGAGTTTAGTGAAGACACCAGATCAGAATAGCATACCACAGCCCAGAAATCCCGAGCTCAAGTGATCCTCCTGCCTCAGCCTCCCCAGTAGCTAAGAATACAGGTGTGTACTACCATGCCTGGCTAATTTTAAAAATTTTTCGTAGAGACAGGGTCTCCCTATGTTGCTCAGGCTCATCTCGAACTCCTAGGCTCAAGGGATCCTCCCATGACAGCCTCCCAAAGTGCTGGGATTACAGGCGTGAGCCACCGCACCTGTTTTGTTTTTAATACAAGTGACTCCATTTTGCTTCTGGCAACTTTCACATTTCCCCTTTTTGATCGTGATCTTTCTTCAAAAGCAGTAGGTTTGGATTGTCCGTCAGTGCTGGGATGGACCTGTCCTGGGTTGTTGGTCTGGTTCCAGATAAGAGGGAGTGATTGACAACTAAGAGTCAGTGTCAAAATGCCTTTAGGCACATCTGAGCAACAATGGAAATTTGGAGAGAGTTGCACTCAGACTAAGTCCACCTGAAGTCCATCGTTAAGTTCAGTTTTTTCTGTTCTGTGGTCTTTTGGCCATCATCTGGAAGCCCTGTGCCAGCATATTCTGTTAGCAGCTGTACTTCTGCAGAAGTTTCACAAGTAACAAGTACAAATTGTCAAAAGGAAAATACAAATTAATGTTAGTAGTAATATGATACCCCCAGTTTTCATAATAGTTTTGAGCTATGAACCTAGGCTTAAAGGCAATCAAGTGAATAAATCAAATGACCATGGGTAATTAGGTGAGACCCATTATAACCTATGTGACCTGTTATAACCTATGTTTTGTAATTTCGTGTATATGGGGCCTCAAGTTCCCCAGGGGAATTTATCCAGGTTCAGCATGTGCTATTAGCAATAGAACAGATATTTCCTGATTTAACCAATAGATGCTGAAGGATCTCTTAGGTCAGGTTCTGTGAGGTTACCGACAGAAGCTATTGATTGTGCAATTTCAATTACACCATTATCCTGTCAACGAAAAGGCAGACATAAGAAAGGAAAAATTAAGAGTGACAAGATTTTCATTTTGATGGGTGAAGCTCTCAACTTCTTTTTTTTTTTGAGATGGAGTCTCGCTCTGTCGCCCAGGCTGGAGTGCAGCAGCATGATCTCGGCTTACTGCAACCTCCACCTCCCAGGTTCAAGCAATTCTGCTGCCTCAGCCTCCCAAGTAGCTGGGATTACAGGTGCGTGCCACCACACCCAGCTAATTTTTAAAAAATATTTTTGGTAGAGATGGAGTTTCACCATGTTGGCCAGACTGGTCTTGAACTCCTGACCCCAAGTGATCCGCCCGCCTTGGTCTCCTGAAGTGCTGGGATTACAGGCGTGAAGCCACCATGCCCAGCCGAAGCTCTCAACTTCTTGTTCTGGTTTGCAGTTTGAATGTCTCTGGTTATGGCATCAGGTGGTTTGGAGAACTTCCTGTGTGACCCATACATCAGGCATGAGACTTGTCCCTTGATATTTATACCAAGTTTTCTAGCTTCAGCTTCAAGGCCTTTAGCAACATAACAGTTTTTTTTTCTTAGTTGGAGAGTTTTAGCCAAATATTAGAGGAAATTAGGAGGATTTGGGGTCTAGTCCCGTCTTCATGTAGATAAGAAACAATGCAAAGGGTTGCAATCTAATAACAGGCATATTTTAGTGTTTTTCCTTTAGAAACAACTTTTTCTGGGAGGCGAAGACGGGCAGATCACGAGGTCAGGAGATTGAGACCATCCTGGCTAACATGGTGAAACCCCGTCTCTACTAAAAAGACAAAAAAAAAAGCCAGGCGTGGTGGCGCGCACCTGTAGTCCCAGCTACGGATTTTTTTTGAGACAGAGTCTCACTCTATTGCCCAGGCTGGAGTGCAGTGGTGCAATCTCAGCTCACTGCAACCCCCACCTCCCAGGTTGAAGCAATTCTCATGCTTCCACCTCCCAAGTAGCTGGGATTACAAGCATGAGCCACTGTTTTTGAGACAGGGTCTCACTCTGTCGCCCAGGCTGGAGTGCAGTGGTGTCATCATGGCTTACTACAGTCTCAACCTCCTGGGCTCAAGCAATCCTCTCCTCCTACCTGAGCTCCCTGAGTAGCTGGGCCTACAGGTGCATACTACCACACCGGCTATTTTTTTTTTTTTTTGTAGAGATGGGGGTCTCCTTATGTTGCCCAGGCTAGTTTTGTTTTTTGTTTTTTTTTTTAAGTTTTGTACCTTTTGTATTTTTAGTAGAGACTAATTTTTGTATTTTTAGTAGAGATGGGGTTTCACCATGTTGGGCAGGCTGGTCTCCTTATGTTGCCCAGGCTAGTTTTGTTTTGTTTTGTTTTGTTTAAGTTTTGTACCTTTTGTATTTTTAGTAGAGACAAATTTTTGTATTTTTAGTAGAGATGGGGTTTCACCATGTTGGGCAGGCTGGTCTCAAACTCCTGACCTCGTGATCCGCCCACCTTGGCCTCCCAAAGTGCTGGGATTACAGGTGTGAAGCACTGCGCCCGGCCTGCCCAGGCTAGTTTTAGAACTCCTGGGCTTAAGTCATCACGTGTCTCAGCCTTCTAAAGTGCTGAGATTACAGGCATGAGTCACCATGCCCACCTAATTACTATATTTTTGATAAAATAATTAATGCCCTTAATTTTTCCCTTTAATTAATTAGTTATTTTTCATATATTTTGGTAGAAAATATTACACAGAATGTGAAAACATACGGACACATGATTACATAGAAACAGATTCCCTAGTTTTCATTTTGAAATTTTTGTCATGAGACAGTACAATATAGTAATATATGCTTGCCAGTTTATAAAAGGACAGTTGGATCCAATTTCTGACAAAATGAGACCTGTTCATGTGGCTGAGCATTATTTGACCCGATAGGTAATCTTATGAAGGCTGAAGATCAAAATTTTGGGTAAAGCAGCGTCTACAGCAGTTTGATTTAAAATATCTTTTTAAAATCCTTTTTTTTCCATATCAAATGAGTTTAGAGGTTAAATATTCAAATGTTCACATTTCAGTTAGGACTGGCTGAATTGTATGAGAAAAACAGAATTTCCAGTGGCCTTGAATTTCAGCAACCAATTCATCTTTTAATTTGCCAATCTGGTTTGCTTGATTAGTCAGCACAGGTGGAGAAGCACTTTTCAAAAAGATATTTACAGTTGTTTTTTTTCCTCAGCTTTTTCTGGATTGTACATGACAGACAAAGCAAAATTTTTATGCTGGACAGAGATACCTTATGTGATTGCTGTGTGCTCAAGAGTTTGACCTGTTTGATCTGAGAACCTAACTTCCACAAACACTGATCTAGTTCTTTCCTTTTTAGACTATCAATCTTTTAATTAACTGTTCCGTCACCCTAAGCAATTGTCAGCCAGGCAAACCTCCATACACGTTTCTGAAAGGAATGACTCCTAAGTGTACAAGGCTAGGTTGTTGGTTGCCATGGAGCTGTTGTAATTTGAAAGCACCCTTTTTTTTTTCTTTTTCTTGGCTGAAATGCCCTAAGGAAAAGTTATAAACAGCTTTTGAAATTACCAATGTTAGATTATCTTTTTTTATTTTTATTTTTTTGAGACAAGATCTCACTCCATCGCCCAGGCTAGAGTGCAGTGGTGTGTCATGGCTCAATGCAGCCTTGAACTTCCAGGCTCAAGTGATCCTCCCACCTCAGCCTCCTGAATAGCTGGGACCACAGGCGTGTGCCTCCACGCTAGCTACCTTTTTGTGTTTTTAATGTAGGGTTGGGGTCTCATCAGCTTGCCCAGGGTGAAATTATCTTAATACAAGTGAAGAAGCTGGCTGAGCACGGTGGCCACGCCTGTAATTCTAGCACTTTGAGAGGCCAAGATGAGTGGATCATGTGAGCTCAGGAGATAGAGACCAGCCTGAACAACATGATGAAACCCCATCTCTACAAAAATTAGCCAGGCGCCATGGCAGGTGCCTGTGTTCCCAACTCCTTGGGAGGCTGAGGTGGGAGGATCGCTTGAGCCCAGGAGGTTGAGGCTGCAGTGAGCTGAGGCTGCACCACTGCACTCCAGCCTGGGTGGCAGAGTGAGACCCTGTCTCAAAAAAAATAAATAAATAAATAAATAAGAAAAAGGCCAGGTGCGGTGGCTCACACCTGTAATCCCAGCACTTTGGGAGGCTGAGGCAGGCAGATCACGAGGTCAGGAGATCGAGACCATCCTGGCCAACATGATAAAATACAAAAAATTAGCCAGGCATGGTGGTGCATGCCTGTAGTCCCAGCTACTTGGGACGCTAAGGCAGCGGAATTGCTTGAACCCGGGAGGCAGAGGTTGGCGAGATCACGCCAGCCTGGTGACAGAGCAAGACTCCGTCTCAAAAAAAAGAAGAAGAAAAAGCCAACAGATTCAGAGTCAGCAGAGAGGAGGAGGAAAAGAAAAGCAGAGAAGTTAGGCGCCTCTACATACCAGTGTTTTAGTTTTATTTATTTAATTTTATTTTTTATTTAATTTTATTTTTTATTTTAATTTTATTTTTTTGAAACAGGGTCTCACTCTGTTTCCCAGGCTGGCCTTGAATTCCTGGACTCAAATAATCCTCCTGTCTTGGCCTCCAAAAGTGCTGGGATAACAGGCATGAGCCACCGTGCTCAGCCCCAATTCCTTTTAAAGGTGATTTTGTTTCAGGTCTCACTTATTTATTTTTTTTCTTTTCTTTTTTCTTTCTTTCTTTCTTTTTTTTTTGAGACAACCTTGACCTCCTGGGCTCAAGCCATCCTCCCACCTCAGCCTCCCTAGTAGCTGGGACTACAGGTGTGCACCACCACACCTGGCTAATTAATTTTTTTTTTTTTTTTTGTAGAGACAGGGTCTTGCTGTGTTGCCCAGGATGGTGTCAAATTCCTGGGCTCAAGTGATCCTCCTGACTTGAACTCTCAAGTGCTGGGATGACAGGTGTGAGCCACCGCGCCCAGCTGTAGGTCCCACTTCTGACTCTAGTTATGTCATCCTAAATAACAGACAGGCTAAGAGAAAATGATCTTTATTCTGGAATGCGTTGCAGTGGGAATGCGTGTGCCATGGTAAACTGTATGGTAAACTGTGTGTATACAGGGAGGCAAAAGAAGGCAAAGGTTTTTCAAGGAAAAGTGAAGAGGATCACCTAATTGTTTTGAGATAATTCTCCTTGGCTACAAGGATCGATAACAAGGGTGACCTCAGTCTGAGGTTGGACAGGGTTAGGGTTAAGTTGCTCAGCCGGGCGCGGTGGCTCACGCCTATAATCCCAGCACTTTGGGAGGCTGAGGCGGGTGGATCACCTGAGGTCAGGAGTTCAAGAGCAGCCTGGCCAACAAGGTAAAACCCTGTCTCTACTAAAAACACAAAAATTAGCCAGGCATGGTAGCGCATGCCTGTGATCCCAGCTACTCAGGAGGCTGAGGCAGGAGAATCGCTTGAACCTAGGAGGCGGAGGTTGTGGTGAGCCAAGATCGTGCCACTATACTGCAGCCTGGGTGACAGATCGAGACTCTGTCTCAGAAAAAAAAAAAAAAAAAAAAAAAAAAAAAAGTCAGCCAGGCACGGTAGCTCACGCCTTTAATCCCAGCACTTTGGGAAGCTGAGGCAGGTGGATCACTTGAGGTCAGGAGTTCAAGACCAGCCTGGCCAACATGGTGAAACCGTGTCTCTACTAAAAATGCAAAAATTAGCTGGGTGTGGTGGTGCACACCTGCAATCCCAGCTACTTGGGAGGCTGAGGCAGAATTGCTTGAACCCAGGAGGTGGAGGTTGCAGTGAGCCGAGATCGTGCCACTGCACTTCAGCCTAGGTAACAAGAGCGAAACTCCGTCTCAAAAAGTTGCTGGGCAGATGTCCTTGCAGTATTTTTTTCTGTGTAAGGCTGTGGTTTCTGCAGTTTTTGTTACCAAGCATTTGTGCACAAGAACCCTCCCTTTGCAGCCTTCCCCAGCTCTGTTTTTTGTTTTTTAACATAAGTGACTCCATTTTGATTCTGACAACTGTCATGGCAAGGAAGGTGGGAACACTTTTCTGCTGGGGTTGCCAAACTAGGACTTCTGTTATTGCCTCCCTACCCAGGAAGACAGCGTGTTGGAAAATGAAGCCAATACAGAGAGAAAAACAAAGCCAAGAGGTGGAGAGAGCCCAAGTCCCTTGGGCTTTGGGGTCCATTACAGGAACAATGCATTCTGCCATCCTCCCCCCCCTTTTTTTTTTTTTTTTGCTTATGCCAGTTTGAGTTTGAATTCTGGCATTGTAAGTGAGGACGTCCTAACTCCTAAAGGGCAGGCCCAGGGGGTGATACCCTGGCAAAACAGGACCGTGGGATATATCAAGCTTACCTCCTCTCTGGGAAGTCAGGCAGGCTGTGCTCCATGCCATCAGCTTCCTAGCCTGTGTTGGGCTGTGACACTGGTGACCCCAGTGAGGGTGCAGCCCCATGAAGAGGTAGAGGCTGTCACTGTGGCTCACTACAGTGATCCTGGACCAGTTCAGGCCCTTGGTGAATGTTTAGTGAACAAATGAGCTGAAGGAACAAATGGAGGAAGGCTGGGCAATCACAGCAGTTGCTGGAGAAGTGTCAGGGAGCCCAAGCCCCTCCCAGCCTGGCAGTATAGACACTCCGTGAGCTTCCGTTTCATTTAGGGGCAAGCTGGTAACCTTGTGGAATTGTACTTATCTGGCTTGTAGTCTTGCTGCACCGGGAAGTCTCCTATCCCCACTAGGGACCTTTACTTTTTTGTACAGTGGGGGCAATGGCCACACTTACTGGCTAGGGTTGTGGTGAGGTGTTACCTATGGTATAACTGAGGTATTGATGCAAGAAGGAAGTTGAGATTTGTGTCAACATATGGGACATGTGGGTACAGATGAGACAGCACTGGTCACATGTCGATCACTGGAGGGATGAGCACATCAGAGTTGATGACAGTCATCTGTTGGTATCCGATAGGTATTTGTTCCAGGGCACCCTATAGCTGCCAAAGTCCAGGGATGCTCAAGTCCCTGATATAAAATGGATACATTATAGTTATACATATTCCCGTAGATGTTTTTTTCTTTTGAGATGGAGTCTCGCTCTGTCACCCAGGCTGGAGTGCAGTGGTGCAATCTCAGCTCACTGTAAGCTCTGCCTCCCGGGTTCAAGCGATTCTCCTGCTTCAGCCTCCCGAGTAGCTGGGACTACAGGCACCCGCCACCACGCTCAGCTAATTTTTTGTATTTTTAGTAGAGACGGGGTTTCACCATGTTAGCCAGGATGGTCTTGATCTTCTGACCTCTTGATCTCCTGACCTTGTGATCCGCCCACCTCAGCCTCTCAAAGTGCTGGGATTACAGGCGTGAGCCACTGTGCGCCCAGCTCTTTTTTCTTTTTTTTGAGACGGTGTGTCACTCTGTCGTCTAGGCTGGAGTGCAGTGGCGTGATCTCGGCTCACTGCAACCTCCACCTCCCAGGTTCAAGCGATTCTGCCTCAGCCTCCCAAGTAGCTGGGATCACAGGCATGCGCCAGCACGCCCGGCTAATTTTTGTGTTTTTAGTAGAGACAGGGTTTTACCATGTTGGCCAGGCTGGTCTGAAACTCCCGACTTCAGATTATCTGCCCACCTCGGTCTCCCAAAGTGCTGGGATTACAGGTGTGAGCCACCGTGCGCGGCCTGATTTTTTTTTTTTTTGAGACAAAGTCTCGCTCTGTCACCCTGGCTGGAGTGCATTGGCACAATCATGGCTCACTGCAGCCTCAACCTCCTGGACTGCAGCAATCTGCCTGCTTCAACCTCCATAAGTGCTGGGATTACAGACATGAGCCACCAAGCCTTGTCCCATAGAATCTAAACCATCTTTATTTATCATGCTTAATACAATGTAAATGCTATGCAAATAACTATTATACTGTATTGTGTGTTTCTTTTCTTTTTTTTTTTTTTTTTGATAGGATCTCACTCTGTTGCCCAGGCTGAAGTGCAGTGGTGTGATCTTGGCTCACTACATCCTTGACCTCCTGGGCTCAAGTAATCCTCCTGTCTCAGCCTCTCAAGTAGCTGGGACTATAGATGCGTGTCACCACGACTGGCTAATTTTATTTTTTTGTAGAGATGGGGTCTCGCTATTTTGCCTAGGCTGGTCTTGAATGCTTGGGCTCAAGTGATCTGCCCACCTTGGCCTCCCGAAGTGCTGGGTTATAAGGCATGAGCCACTGTGCCAGCCTACACTGTATTTTTTTTTTTTTTTTTTGAGACGAAGTTTTGCTTTTGTTGCCCAGGCTGGAGTGCAGTGGCACAATCTTGGCTCACTGCAACTTCTGCCTCCCGAGTTCAAGTGATTCTCCTGCCTCAGCCTCCTAAGTAGCTGGGATTATAGGCGCCTGCCACCACGCCCGGCTAATTTTTTTTTTGAGACGGGAGTCGCGCTCTGTCACCCAGGCTGGAGTGCAGTCGTGCGATCGCAGCTCACTGCAAGCTCTGCCTCCCAGGTTCACGCCATTCTCCTGCCTCAGCCTCCTGAGTAGCTGGGACTACAGGCGCCTGCCACCACGCCCGGCTAATTTTTTGTATTTCTTAGTAGAGACGGGGTTTCACCGTGTTAGCAAGGATGGTCTCGATCTCCTCACCTCGTGATCCACCTGCCTCGGCCTCCCAAAGTGCTGGGATTATACCACGCCCAGCCACTGTATTGTTTTTCACTTGTACTATTTTTTATTCGTGTATTTTTATTTTTTCCAAATATTTCCAATCTGTGGTTGGTTGAATCTGTGGACATTTTATTCTTGTATTTTTATTTTTTCCAAATATTTCCAATCTGTGTTTGGTTGAATCTGTGGACATGGAACCCCCATGGATATGAAGGGCCGATTGTATGCTAGTCTGTCTCCTGGAGATGTTTGCAATTTTCCATAGCAAGTCTAAAGAGTGAAGTGTGTATGATCCTGCAGTGGATCCATCATTACACATTTTTGTCCAAACCCATCGAACGTCCAACAGCAAAGTGAAGCCTCATGTGAGCACCGATGCTGGTTCACTGACAGCAACAGATGGGAAGCTGGGGGCTGGCAGGGGGCACACAGGAACTCTGACCTTTTCACTCAGTTTTGCTGTGAACCTAAAATGGCTCTAAGAAAGAAAGTTTACAAAAAAAAAAAAAAAAAAAGGAATACACGTAGAAAGTTCCTGGTGCAGAGGCAGGACTGGGTGTTTGCTGTGTGACCTTTTCAGTCCTGGCATCACCATCGTTTCCTCCCTGGTGAGCCGCTCCTCCAGGGCACCCCTGTGCCTCCAACCCCACATGTGCCTGCTCCAGAAGCACTTTTGTCTTCTGAGGCTCTGTCTGTGCTCTGCACTCTTCCTGGGATTGGCTCTTAAGTCCATCGCCCCTAATGTGGCCCCATGAAGGATACCACAGTGCCTCCCATCTAGGAACTGCCTTCTCTCCTTTCGCTGAACTCAGACTGCTTCTGGGCCTCTGGATTTGATATTCCAGCAAAATTGCTTCTAATTTGCTGGCTCTCGCTTAGCAAAGGGAGGTATTAACCGTAACCTGGGAGAGACGCAAAAAGCCCAAGTGACTCGACCCCTCACAACTCTGACTTCAAAGGCAGCCGAAGTCTGTGGGCGACATGTGCTCTTGGATGATGATGGGGTGTGTTGGAGGGGGGGAGGCCTGGGCTGGTGTTAATCCCTGTCCCTGTCCATACAGGCCTGCACTGGGTCAGAGGGAGTTGTTGAGTTTCCTGTAGCCCCTGAATGTGGAATCTTCTCTGCCAGACAAAAAGTCCCACCGCTCTGTTCACTGCTTGAGTCACATCTCAGTCGCAGCGGGCCTGTTGGTGGCAGGAGCCCTGGAGACAAAAGGCTGTCTGCTAGGGCTGTGGGAGCAGGTTGGTTAAGACTCTGGAATCTGTCCTCCTGCACCCCAGAGGACATCGCCACCCCTGACTCCGCACTGACAACAGCGTCTGAAGGCATTTCTTCTGTGGGTCCATCACTTTATTAAGGGGTCATCTAGAAGGTGGGCCCCCTGACAAACCGCGGGACTGTGATCGGGCTCCAGCTACTTCACCACCCCGGGCCAGCCTGCTCCAGGGGTCCCTTCCTGCTGAGAGCAGGCAAGAGGCAGTCAGGCTCATGAAGCAGCCACCGGGTTTGGCTCACTGGAAGGAATCACATTGGAAACATGTTTAGCCCGCAGTGCAGAGTGACTCCAGAAGGGAGAGGTTCTGGAAGACGCCCCAACCTGCCGGGCTGCTCCCAGAGTTGCACAGTGAGGGGCAGGCACCCAGGGCCATTCCAGGACTCAGGATGGGGACAGAGATGGCGTGAGGAATGGAGGAGGACAGGGAGATGGGCTGACCGGGGGGAACAGTGTTACGAAAAGGAGGCGGGTACCCTGGGCTCCCATGACAAAGTGCGGCAGGGCTAGCCCCCGCAGCCCCCATAGCCCCCACCACCTTGAGACCACGTTCTGGTCACTGCCTCGGAGCCCCGATGTGTTGGGGCCAGGGAGCGCTCCTGCCCAGGCATGGGGTGTGGGCCTCAGCCTCTGTCCGCCCGGCAGCACGCGTGCCTCCCTTGGTCTGGCCTCCCTCGGCCTGGTCCTGGCGCTGGCCGTGCTAGCTGGCCGTGCTTCTCCGCGGGATGCAGCCTTCCATCTCCAGCGCCTCAGGCCAGCCTTCGTACTTGTTGGTGTGCTTACTGTTCTTCACGTGCTGCGGGGAGGGGAGCAGAAAGTCATGACCTTGGCCCTCAGGGACAGGGGACAGGAGTGGACCAGGACCCAGGCTGTCAGTCAACTGTGCTGTGTTGGCCAAAGGCGCACTCTCAGGGCACTTGGTCCCTCCACCCATCCCAGGGAAACATGGCATCAGCTGCACTGGCCCACCCCTCATAGCTGCACTGGGGACGGTCCCCTGCTGGGGCGTGAGCAGCTGGGGAGCCTCGTTGCATGCAGGCAGAAGGGGCGACGGGCTGCCCTGGTGGGGGTGATGCCAGGCACCCACCATACCTGCTCGAAGGGGCTCTTGTTCTGCACACCTTTGGCCCCGACAAACACCCAGCTGTCCCGGAAGGCCAGCTCCTTGGCGTTCCTGCTGCCCAGCTCACTGAAGAGCTTTCTGGTCTCTTCATTCATCCTGCAGCATGGGAGGAAGAGGTGTCAGCTGTCGCTGCAGAAGGGCAAGGCTGAGGCTGGCCTCCCCAAGCACCTACTTGGTGGCAGGGTCGTCGTAGGATGCCACGAACACCAGGGTGCCTTCATGCAGTGGCCGAATAAACTTCAACAGGTCGTTGACATCTGGGGGGGCAGGTGCCACGGAACAGGGGTCATCAGGCACCACTGAGCACCCTCCCACCAGCTCATTCTCCAAACAAGGAAACAGAAGTAGGGATTGGGCCTGGGGACAGGCCCGCCAAGGGACAGACTGGTGTAGGAAGCTGAGGTATCCCCGTGACCTCCCACAGCCTCTAGACCAAGCTGGCGATGTCCCTGTCCTCTCTGAACCCAAGGAGGTGACTGAGAAGCCCCAAGTACAGACAAAGAGAGCAGTGTCTCAGGGGAGCTGCCCAGGTCATTTTGCTACAGTCAAAATGCAAGATGCTGTGCTGCAACTCACCTCCGGCCCACATGTCAAAGGCCCGGGCCTCGATGAGCTCGCCGCTGACCCCTGTATCAGGAGGGAGGGGCCCTGCTGGGTGAGCCAGGCCAGCCTCAGGGCACAGCAGGTGGGTAGCACCGGGGGGCAGCCCTTCTGGAAGCTTTCAAACAGTCCCCCAATATTCATCCATTTGTTCAGGCAGCTGCATCCCACCTCAAGCCGTGGTGCCTCTGGCATTTGAGGCCCTCCGGGGGCTCTCCATAAAGCACCCTCAACCTCCCAGAACCTTCCCTAGTTCTTTATTTCCATCATGCTTTTTTCTTCATTGGGTCACTCCTCTGTGGAGCCTTGGGCTTGCACAGACTCCTTCCCAGGCCTCCCTGGGAGAACTTGAATGGGAGGGGAAGGGAGGGCAAACACCCAGAGGCCTCCTGGGGAGGGAGCAGGGAAGGAGGGCGGCAGGCCACGCTCAGCCAGGGGCCTCACCGTTCACCAGGGCGATGTTCAGCCCGCGGCCCACGTTGTCCTTGACGCTGCTCATCAGCCTAGTTGGGTGGGGTGGGGGGGACGGGAAGATCCCATATGGGCACATCTGCTCCATTCTCCCTTGCAGACCCGGCCCTGGATCCCCCACTCCCTCCCTGATCCCCATTCACCCCAGGGAGCTCACATCTTGTCCTCGAGGCAGATCTTGGGCCCAATGACGTTGGCGGCCCCGCTGACCACACGGAAGGCCAGGTGCTCCTCAGGACACGGCTGGGGCAGGCCACACTTGTACTTCCTGGCCCGTGGCGCTGGGCAGGGATAGCAGGTGTTATCCATGGGCCTGGCCCTGAGGTCACCTGAGATCTGAAGGGGAGGTCAGGACCAGCACACATGGTAGAACAAGTGACCACAGAGCAGGACACAAGTAGGGGGATGTGGCTCAGGCCAAGGCTGGGGACACTTCCATACTCCGTGTCCTACTGGTGAGGCCACAGGGACCCAAGACAGAAGGATTTTCTGTTACCGGTGGGAGAAAAGAAAGGATGCTGAGGGCTGGCCTGGGCCACTGCACAGCCAGGAACAAAGCAGGGGTGAAGTAAGTCAGGCTGGGGGTCTAGCTGCATGGATGAGGCCAACCAGAGCAAAGGCAGTGTGGCAGGGGGTAGTGTGGCAGGGGGTGCAGGTGTCTCCCGATTTTGATGGGGGTTGGTTGGGAGGACTGGAGCAGGATGGCTTCTATTATGGGTTGAATTCTGTCCCCTTAAGGTATGTTGAAGTTCTAATCTCTTGTACTTCAGAATGTGATATTTGCAAATAGGGCCTTTGCAGTTCAGATGGGGTCATACTGGAGTAGGTTGGGTCCTTAATGCAACATGACTGATGTCCTTATAAGAACAGAAGTGACAAAGACACACAGAGGGAAGACAGCCATGGTACAGTGGAGGAAGAGACAGGAGTGACACAGCCAGAGGCCAAGGTATGCCTGGGGCCACTGGAACCTGGGGAGGTCAGGAAGGACCCTCCTGTAGAACTTTCAGGGTGAGT
Source organism: Pongo pygmaeus (assembly GCF_028885625.2). Taxonomy (NCBI): domain Eukaryota; kingdom Metazoa; phylum Chordata; class Mammalia; order Primates; family Hominidae; genus Pongo; species Pongo pygmaeus. Next base: position 159,406,540 of record NC_072396.2, read on the forward strand.
GCCGCCCTGCTGACACCTTGATTTCAGACTTCTGGCTTTCAGAATAGGGAGAGAATCCATTTCTGTTGTTTAAGCCACCCAGTTGAAATGGCAGTTCCAGGAAATGGATACAGGTTTTGGCACCAGAAGTGTGGTGCTTAGGTAACAAATACCTAAAAATGTGGAAATGGCTTTGGAACTGGGTAGTCAGTAGAGGCTTGTCTTAGTCCATTTGCTGCTGCCGTAACAGAATACCACAGACTGGGTAACAGATTCATTTGGCTCATGGTTCTGGAGGCTGGGAAGTCCAAAAGCATGGCACTGGCATCTGGTGAGGGTCATCCCATGGCAGAAAGGTGGAAGGTGGAAGCAAACGTATGAGACACAGGAAAAAAGGGGGCTGAACTTCAAGGTAACTAACTCGCCCATAATAATGGCATTCATCCATTCATGAGGGCAGAGCCCTCATGACCTAACTACCTCAGAAAGGCCCTCCTCTCATTGTCAATATATTGACAAATTTCAACATGAGTTTTGTAGACATTTAAACCACATCAAGGCTATAGAAGTTTGAGGTACATGTTAGAAAAGGTCTGAATTGCCTTTAAGAGACTGTTGGTAGGAGTATGGATGTTAAAGGTAATTCTGGTGAGAGGAGGGGAGAGCAATAGAGACAGCCTCTGTGGTCTTAGAGAATACAAATATCATCATGAACAGAACGTTGCTAGAAACATGAATGTTAAAGGTGCTTTTGGGTTGGGTGTGGTGATTCACGCATGTGATCCCAGCACCTTGGGAGGCCAAGGCAGGAGCGTCACTTGAGGCCAGGTGATCAAGACCAGCCTGGGCAACATAGTGAGACCCCGTCTCTACAAAAAATACAAAATAAGCTGGGTGTGGTGGTGCATGCCTGTAATCCCAGCTACTCAGGAGGCTGAGGCAGGAGAATCACTTGAGCTACGATTGCGCCACTGCCCTCCAGCCTGGGTGAGAGAGCAAGACCCTGTCTCAATACATTCAAAAAATAAATAATAAAAAATAAAACATTAGCTGGGTGTGGTGGCATATGCCTGTAGTCGCAGCTACTTGGGAGACTGAGGTGAGAGGATCGCTTGAGCCCAGGAGTTTGAGGTTACAGTGCACTGGGATGATACCACTGAACTCCAGCCTGAGCAACAGAGTAAGACCTCTGTCTCTACAAAGAAAAAAAAAGGTGCTTTTGGTTATAAAGGAACTTGGCCCAGATGTGGTGGCTCACGCCTATAATCCCAGCACTTTGGGGGGCCAAGGCGGGAGGATCACTTGAGGTCAGGAATTTGAGACCAGCCTGACCAACACGGTGAAACCCCATCTCTACTAAATATGAAAATTAGTTGGGTGTGGTGGCGGGTGCCTGTAATCTCAGCTAATCAGGAGGCTGAGGTGGGAGAATCGCTTGAACCCGGGAGGCGGAGGTTGCAGTGAACCAAGATCGCTCCACTGCACTCCAGCCTGGGTGACAGAGCAAGACTCCGTCTCAAAAAAAAAAAAAAAAAAGAACTTGGTTGAATTGTGTTCTAGTGTTTTGTCGAAAGGAGAATGTGTAAGTGCTGGGTGCTGAACTTGGATATTCAGCTGAGGAGATTTCCAAGCAGTGTTGAGAGCGTAGCCTGACTTCTCCTTGCTGCTTATAGTAAAATGTGAGAGACATAAGGAAGAAACTGTTGAGCACAAAGGAGCCAGAAAGCGAAGATGTGGAAAATTCTCGGCCTAATCATATTACAAAAACTGCAAAAGTGTCCCCTGGACAGAACAGCAAGGCTGTTCAAGCGTTTGCCCCAGAGCTGAGGTATGTGACTTGTGGGTCCACTCAACCCTTTCAGCAGAAATCTACAATGAAGATGGGGTTACCTAGGAAGCGTCTGTGGGAAAACTCTCTGATTTTATAGCTTGGGCCTCTATAACTTGCACAAGACACCAACAAGGCTCTTGAGAATCTGACACCAGCAGAAACACTGCCGGCCTGGAGTGAAGGGGGCAGAGATGAGATGAAGGGAAGGAAGGGTGGCCCCGAGGGTGGGGCTGTTTCCTGTTTCAGAGCATGGGGTCATTCCAGCAGGCCCAGAAGAAAGAATCTCAGGCCACAGAGGATTCCCCTCAGGCCTTGAAACCAAATGAATTTTGCCCTGCTGGGCTTTGGACTTGCTTGGGACGGGTGACCTCTTTCTTCCTTCCAAGTTGCCCTTTTGCAGTGGGAGTATCTATCCTAGGCCTGCCCCACCGTCATATTCTGGCAGGAAGTAACTAACTTGTTTTCTAGGTTTACAGTGGCAAGCAGCCCCCGTGGACCACGACAGCTGGTTTGGGGAGGAATAACTGGAAAACTGAAGCCCTACAGGACTGGGGGCAGGCAGGGACGTCACAAAGGGGAGGAGCAGGGAGGTGACAGGGGCCTTACCTGCAGTCACTGAGCTCTCTGGACCTGTGGATACAGAGTGGTTTCTGTTAGTGTGGAGCCTCCCAGGGCCTGTGGCAGGGCAGCCTGGCCCTCCTTACACCGCGAAGTGTAGACACAGGCAGTCAGGCTCAGGGGCCGGGGGCTAAGCCAGGCCGACCTTGGCATGCTTACTGCTCAAGTGTAAGTCATGTTCAGATGAAAAACTCCCTACTCCAGGAACAGGGGGAAATGGAATTAGAAAAACTACTTAGCTGACCTGGCCGGGCATAGTGGCTCATGCCTGTAGCACTTTGGGAGGCTGAGGCGGGTAGAATGCTTGAGCCCAGGAGTTTGAGACCAGCCTGGGCAACATGGTGAAACCCCATCTCTACTAAAAATACCAAAAAAAAAAAAAAAAAAAAAAATACTAATAATTAGCTGGGTTTGGTGGTGCGCACCTGTAGTCTCAGCTACTCGGGAGGCTGAGGCACTAGAATCGCTTGAACCCAGGAGGTAGAGGTTGCAGTGAACCGAGATCACACCACTGCACTCCAGCCTGGGAGACAAAGTGAGACACTGTCTCAAACAAACAAACAAAAAAGTACTTAGGTGACCTATTACCAGTCAACAAGGTGTAGAGTCCCCTCTCCATCTCAGAGCCTGCAGGGAGCAACCGGGGCATCGCTCCCCATGTTCAGTGGAAGCTCCCTGCCCCTTACTCTGGCTCTACTGACTCCAGTTGGGCATAGAATTCTAGTGATCAGGTATTGGCTTTCCTAGATGAAACAACCGGGTGTTGGGGGAGGCTGTGCCTGATGCCAGGAGACAGACTGGGGACAGCCAAAGGTAGCCTGCCAGGGAGGAGATAGAAAACCCAAGTCAACCCCAAACCCAGAGCCTCAACCACAGGCCCAGGTGGCCACCTTGGTGGCCTCCAGAGAAGGATAAGGTGGGGTCCCACACTCACTGGTGAAGAGTTGCTGGATGCGAGGAAAGCCACTGCCAGGCCCACCCAGGAGGATGCTGACCACGATCCATGTGAGACCCACACTGACGACTAGGGCCACAATGCGGAGAGGGCCTGGAGGCAGGATAGACACAGGGTGGGGTCACCTCAGATACCAGCGAACCTCAGAATGACCCCATAGCCTTGCATGACTGGATCTCCCCTGCCACTTGGGAAGAAGTGGCTGGAGGACAAGGAGGTGGAGACCTGTTGCCTTCCACCAGGCCTGAGAGGGAGACTTGAGCTCCCTGGCAGGTGGAAGAAGGAAATTGAGTTCAAATCCCAAGGCTGCTGGGTTTGGTTCTCCCTGGCGGGTCTGGGAGGGGGCCTTCCAGAACTCTCTGCTCGAGAAGGGCTCCAGCCCTCTTTCCAAGAACCCCCTCAACTTCCTGCCTCTGAAACCACCAATGTATTTGGGCATCCACCTGCCCCTCCTTTCCTCCTTTTCTGAGGGAGAAGGGTCCCTACTCCCTTTTAAGATCAGTCCCGGCTGGGCGCAGTGGCTCACGCCTGTAATCCCAGAACTTTAGGAGGCCGAGGCGGGTAGATCATGAGGTCAGGTGTTCGAGACCAGCCTGACAAAGATGGTGAAACCCGGCCTCTACAGAAAATACAAAAATTAGCCAGGCATGGTGGCACGCGCCTGTAATCCCAGCTACTCAGGAGGCTGAGGCAGGAGAATCAGTTGAACCTGGGTGGCGGAGGTTGCAGTTAGTCGAGACCATGCCACTGTACTCCAGCCTGGCGACAGAGTGAGACTCTGTCTCAAAACCAAAACCAAACCAAAACAAAACAAAAACAACAACAGTCCCGTCATCTGCTGGGACCTGGATTGCAAGCTCCCCAGCCTTCTCTGATTTCTTGAAATAGTGATCACTCTCTCTAGCTCACCCTTTCTCCTGTATTTTCAACATCTCCAATGTTAAGGAAGCAAAGAAAACACTCTTCTTCAAAACCACATCCCCATCCTCTTTCCCCTAACCTTTCTTTTCCCTGTCAACCCCCTCAAAAGTCATCTATACTCATTCCATCATCTCACCTCCTACTGCCTCCCACTCTACTCCAGTCTGGCTTGGCTTCCACCACCTCACCAAATCAGCTTGTTGCCAAGGCTGCTGATGACCTTTGTGGTGTCACCATCCCTGGTGACCTGTCAGTCCTGATCTTCCTTAACCTCTCAGTGGGCTGCCCATGTCCTCCTGACAGAAGCACTCACTTCTCTGCTGGCTTTCCGGACAGCACACTCTCCTGACCCAAACTCTCTGGACACTCCTTATTCTCCTTAGTTAGATCGTCTCCTCTACCCTCCCCTTAAAAGCTGGACTTTCCCAGGCTTCCATCTCAGGCTGCCTTCTGGTCCCTACCTGTAGTGTCTTTTTATTTTTTTATTTTTGAGACGGACTCTTGCTCTTGCCCCCCAGGCTGGAGTGCAATGGCGTGATCTCAGCTCACTGCAACATCCACCTCCTGGGTTCAAGCGATTCTCCTGCCTCAGCCTCCCGAGTAGCTGGGATTACAGGCGCGCACCACTGTGCCTGGCTAATTTTTTTTTTTTGAGACAGAGTCTTGCTCTGTCGCTCAGACTGGAGTGCAGTGGCGCGATCTCAGCTCACTGCAAGCTCCACCTCCCGGGTACACGCCATTCTCCTGCCTCAGCCTCCCTAGTAGCTGGGACTACAGGCGCCCGCCACCACGCCCGGCTAATTTTTTTGTATTTTTAGTAGAGACGGGGTTTCACCATGTTAGCCAGGATGGTCTTGATCTCCTGACCTCGTGATCCGCCTGCCTCGGCCTCCCAAAGTGCTGGGATTACAGGTGTGAGCCACCGCAGCCGGCCATGCCTGGCTAATTTTTGTCTTTTTAGTAGAGACGGGGTTTCACCATCTTGGCCAGACTGGTCTTGAACTCTTGACCTCAGGTGATCCACCCGCCTTGGCCTCCCAAAGTGTTGAGATTACAGACGTGAGCCACTGCGCCCAGCTGTCTTTATTTTTTTGAGACGGAGTCTCGCTCTGTCACCCAGGCTGGAGTTATGTGGTGGCGTGATCTCGGCTCACTGCAACCTCAGCCTCCCGGGTAGCTGGGATTACAGGCGCCCGCCACCATGCCCGGCTAATTTTTTTGTATTTTTTTAGTAGAGATGGGGATTCACCATGTTGGCCAGGCTGGTCTCGAACTCCTGACTTCAAGTGATCCTCCCACCTCGGCCTCCCAAAGTGCTAGGATTACAGGCGTGAGCCACTGCGCCTGGCCTGTAGTGTCTTTTTAGATGATGTCATCTACTCCCAGCTCTTTAATTAACCACCATGTGTCAGTGACTTCCTATTTTCTAGTTCCAGCCGTGGCCTCTCTTGAAACCACTCCCTGCCAGCTGGTTCCTCACTGGCCAGTTCCAGTTGGATATGTCCACAAAGTTACCACCTTAGCAAGTCTGAAGTCCAATTCCTGAATTCTTTCTACTCTCCACCCCGCCCCAACCTATCCCTCCCCAAGGATCTTCATCTTAGTTGTCCAGGTGACAGTAGGGCTGTCATCGGGTTCATGTCGAAGCCCACAGCGACTTTTGTCACTTCCCCTCTAAGACCACGCCTCTCCACCTGGACTGCCCACCTCCTCACTCTCACCACTCATTTTCCAAAAAGCAGCTTGTCTGCTACCTGCGTTGGGAGATACTGACTATACTAATCCTCATGTCATAGCTCTGGGAGCTGACGTCCTCAGAGGTGAAAGCATTTGGTTAAGGTCAAGGAATGAGTGTTTGTGCAGAGTCCTTCATTTCCAAAACCAAACCCAGTGGTTCACCCGGGCCTCTCCAGACACAGATGTCGCGACGCTGGGCCTCCAGCCAGGTGCCCTTTTCAAGTCCCTCCCGTTCGCTGTGGAAGCCACCCACCTGCCAACCTCATGTCCACTTCTCCTGCTGGGTTGGGACCGCCGGCAAGTGCACTGTTTGGGGGGAAAGCGGAAGAACAGGTTTGGGTGGGGGTCAGGGGCAAGCCTGTGCGGGACCCCTGCTGGGGGCGGGCGCGATCGGTGCTACGACCTGTTTGTCCAGCCGCCCGGCCAGGCAGGGCTCCTCGGAAACGCGCGGGGAAACCCTGCCTGGCCAGGAGGGGCCTCAGGAACCCGTTGGCTCACGATCTTGCCCACAGGAGCCTCCGGGGCTGGGACGAAGATGTGGTTCTCCTGGGCTCGGGCCGTTCCTCCGGGCCTGGGGGCTGGCGACGCGGGCCGGGCCGGAGATTTCTCTGGCCGTGGGGAGACGTGGGCTCGGTCAGGGAGGTTCCCTGTCAGGCCCGCCGACCCGCTCCGCCCGGGGAGAGGACGCAAGGTCGCGGCGCAGGGTGGCCAGGTAGGCCCGGCAATGGCGGCTAAAGGCGGGGCCACAGCCCGTTGGCCCCGCCCCCTACAGCAGCTGCGCCGTCTGGCTCCACGCAGGCCCCGCCTCCAGACCCGCCTGTACCGCTCGCGCTGGCCGCCGGATGGGACGGGCCTGAACCTGTCCCGCCCCTGGATTCCTCGTCGGCCCCCCCTCCGCAGTGCGTTCGGGCTGAACCCGCCGGCCGCCGAGTGGGAGGGGTCCACGTCGGTCCCGCCCCGGAAGTCTCCCCTAGGCCCTTTCTCGGGTGGGAGAGCCCTGCCTACCTAGGCTTGGAGGGCTGGGGCTGCGCTTGCGCCCTGAGGTCAGATTTCTGAGTCGTGGGAACACGCAGATGGATCTGGGGCAGAATTAGAACCTGTTCCAAAGTTGATCCATGCGGTTTGTAAAGGCAAGGGAGGTACAGAGGCGCAGATAGGGAAGACCGCAGGATCCAGCGTGAGCCTCTGGCTGCCTTTCCTTAGGGTCTGTTTTCTGTCCAGAAGCGCGTTCCTGCTGTCTCTCGTTATCACTTTTATAACGGGACGGGGCGTCTCAAACTATTTCGACATCCTCGAAAACTCTTGCCTGCTCCGCCTGCCTGATCTCTAACACCCTCCTCCTCAGAGCTGCTCAAGCTGTGTTGTTTACGCCACACCCCACCCTAAAAGCAGAGGAGAATAAAACTTTCGGGGGCAGTGGAGGGGGGAGTTTAGCGCTATAACCCGAGGCTTTCACAGCAAACCAGAATTTATTTTGAGGCCTCTCAGGTTCAGCTTTCAAGTCACGTGACTTTCGCTCCTCCACAACTCTTATTTTCACTTGAAAACAAGTGTGGCGTCGTGAATTCCCTAACAAAAGGAAAAAAGAAGGCCCTAGAAAGAGCGGTGCTTGGCTTTCCCAGCGGCTCCAAGCGGTGCCCGGCACCCAGTTGGCTGTGTGGACCTGGGGTGGTCTCCGGCCGCAGGCAGACACGGCCCTTCGGCCTTTCTCCAGTCACCCCAATTCTTCCTGACTGCCTGGCTCTCTCCCCTCCGCGCCTGCCCGCACGCTGCCCCCACCCCTGCCCGGGCTCCCTCTGCCCATGAGAACACGGGTCAAGCTCCCGTCCCTTCTGCCCTGCCCGCTGCCCCAAGTGCGCCCTGACCACCTACTGCGCTGGCATGGCCGGGGCCACCCTGACAGCTGATCCATCATCTGTCTGGAGGGCAGCAGCAGGGCCGAATGAGAACCACGGAAACCTCCCTGCCCTTTGACCCAACTTACGGGAATCTCCTACCCTTAGGGAAACAATGCAAAATATAGAGAAAGTTTATAGAGCCGGGCATGGGAGAGCCCTGGTTAGAATCCGGCAGTTTCTATACTGGAGTACGCAACAGGGTCAAGGTCCCTTTCAGCTGCCTGCTGCTGGAGCCAGGGCTTTGCATTTGCGTTTTGTCATGGAATTTGACAGCCTCTCAAGTAATTATGGTAACGAATCTTGGGCTCCATGCCCTCCTCAGGGGGGCCCAGTAGAAGAAGCTCCAGGTTACTCACACCCTTGAGCTGCCAGCCGGTGTTTCTTCAAGGACAACATTTACATGTTGTTCAGAGCAGGCATTTATGAAAGGTTGCTTTAATGAGTCCCCCTGAGCATTCCCAGACAACTCTCCCTTCCTCGCGGACACCACGTGGGTGATGGGCCAGAGGCCTGGGATTCAGTTCCACGTCTTCCGTGCTTCCTGGGGCAGCCTTGCAAAAGTCCCTTATTTTCTCTGGGATGGTTTGGATTCCTGTGGGGGTCTGGCCAGCACGGTGACTAGAGCACATGGTCTGTCACCATCCAGGCCAGCGTCCTGGGGCACACTCACTGTCATCTGTTCTTCCAGGTCAGCCCTCATAGATCAGGGCAGCTTCAGCAGTTCTCAAATAGCAGATGTTACAAAACGGGGGTGGGCAATCCTGCAGCAGACGTCTCTGCACTTTCTGTTAGAAGGACACCCCAGGTATTTTTGAGCACTGTTCTGAAGACGGAAAAATCCAGAGTATACATACACTTAAAGCTGGGAGGGGCACCTGCTGGGGAGAATGTATAAGGGATAGAAACAAAAACAGAGGGCCGAAGCCTCCGCCAGGCAGAAGAGACTGAGTTCTCAGCAAAGAGAACACCTTTCAGTGCTGTGGTCAAAGGGATGTCAAGCCTCCTGAGGCCCGGAAAGAGCAGGAAACTGAGGGCAGAATTGGAAAAAATCAAGTTACAGACACACACCATGGGATAACCTCTATACAGAAAGGAGCACACCCAAAATAATACTATATATTTATAGAGGTACTTTTGTATTGGGGTAAGACATGTATAACATAACATTTGCCATCCAAATCATTTTAAGTATACTATCCTGTGGCATCAGTTACATTCACAATGTTGTACAACCATCACTACTATCTTTTTGTGTGTGTGTATATTATTATTATTTTTTTTTTTTCCGAGACAGAGTCTTGCTCTGTCTCCAGGCTGGAGTGCAGTGGCTCAATCTTGGCTCACTGCAACCTCTGCCTCCTAGGTTCAAGCAATTCTCCTGCCTCAGCCTCCCAAGTAGCTGGGATTACAGGCTCCTGTCATCATACCCAGCTAATTTTTATATTTTTAGTAGAGACGGGGTTTCAACATGCTGGCCAGGCTCGTTTCAAACTCCTGAGCTTGTGATCTGCCCGCCTTGGCCTCCCAAAGTGCTGGGATTACAGGCGTGAGCTACTGCGCCCAGCCATGTATTACTTTTATGGGCTCATATATATGTCCATAGAAATATAGAGTTCTTTTAAAAATTCTATCAATAGATATTTCTTTTTCTTTTCTTTCTTTCTCTTTTCTTTTCTTTCTTTTTTTTGAGTCAGAATCTCTCTCTGTCGCCCAGGCTGGAGTGCAGTGGCGTGATCTTGGCTCACTGCAACTCCTGCCTCCCGGGTTCAAGTGATTCTCCTGTGTCAGCCTCCCGAGTAGCTGGAACTACAGGCGCCTGTCACCATACCCGGCTAATTTTTTTGTATTTTTATTAGAGATGGGGTTTCACTATGTTGGCTAGGCTTGTCTCGAACTCCTGACCTCAGGTGATCCGCCTGCCTCGGCCTCCCAAAGTGCTAGGAATACAGGCATGTGCCACCATGCCTGGAAATCAATAGATATTTCATTTCCACCAATACAGAAGCATCAGTTAACAGTGACTGATTGACACTTTTAGGCAGTGGCTTGAGAAGGGCCCTGAATGAGCCACCGACGTGGAACACAGAATTTGAGATGTGCAAATGTGGAGACCTAAAGGCTTGTTATGGGAACAAAAGGTGGCTGTGTATAGAGAGGAGCACAGATGAAGGGGACTTATCAGCAGTGGCAGGGAGTTCATGCTCAACAACTGGCAACAAGCGAGGCAGCTACAGGCTACTCAACTGGGGATTGATGCGCGGTGCCTCTGAGGTTCAGCTCTGGGCCTGATCGTCCAAGAAAGGGCAGCTAAGGTGGGCACAGTGAATCACGCCTGTAATCCTAGGACTTTGGGAGGCTGAGGCGGGAGGATTGCTTGAAGCCAGGAACTTGAGACCAGCCTGGGCAACAAAGTGAGACCCTGCATATAATATATATATAGTTACACAAATAAATAAAGGGCAGCTAGACTCCACAGAAACCATGTTGAAAATTCCTGTGCAGGAAGGGGGTGATAAAATGCAGAAACCTGACCCGACACAGCCAACACATAACTGCATTGCCTCATTTTTCACAATTTTTTTCTTTCGTTTTGGAGAGAGGGTCTCATTGTGTTGCCCAGGCTGGAGTGCAGTGGTGCAGTCACAGCTCACTGCAACCTCTGCCTCCCAGGCTCAAGTGATTCTCCTGCCTCAGCCTCCTCAGCAGCTGAGATTACAGGCATGTGCCACTACTGGCCGGCTAATTTCTGTATTTTTAGCAGAGACGGGGTTTCACCATGTTGGCCAGGCTGGTCTTGAACTCCTGGCCTCAAATGAGCCACCTGCCTCGGCCTCCTAAAGTGCTGGGATTACAGGCGTGAGTCACTACGCCCAGCCATTAATTGCCAAGTCTCATTGGCTCCTAGTGTCTTAATCCACATCTGCTAAAGTTGTTTAAGGTACAGCTAAAAGATCACCCAGGCTGGGCTCGGTGGCTCACACCTGTAATCCCAGTACTTTGGAAGGCCCAGGCGGGAGTATCACTTGAGCCCAGGAGTTCGAGACCAGCCTGGACAACACAGGAAGACCTTATCTCTACCAAAAATACAAAAATTAGCAGCATGTGGTGGTGCACACCTGTGGTCCCAAATACTTGGGAGGCTGAGGTGGGAGGATCACTTGAGCCCAGGAGGTCAAGGCTGCAGTGAGCTATGATCACACCACTGTACTCCAGCCTGGGCAGCAGAGCAAGGCCCTGTCTCAAAAAAATAAAACAGGGGCCGGGCGTGGTGGCTCACGCCTGTAATCTCAGCACTTTAGGAGGCTGAGGCAGGTGAATCACCTGAGGTCAGGAGTTCAGGACCAGCCTGGCCAACATGGTGAAACCTCGTCTCTACTAAAAATATAAAAATTAGCTGGGCATGGTGGTACGCGCCTGTAATACCAGATACTCGGGAGGCTGAGGCAGGAGAGTCGCTTTAACCTGGGAGGTGGAGGTTGCAGTGAGCCGAGATTGCGCCACTGCACTGCAGCCTGGATGACAGAGCGAGACTCTGTCTCTAAATAAATAAAATAAATAAATAAATAAATAAGGCTGGGTGCGGTGGCTTACGCCTGTAATCCCAGCACTTTGGGAGGCCAAGGGGCCAAGGCAGGTGGATCATGAGGTCAGGAGTTTGAGACTAGCCTGGCCAAGAGACCAGCCTGGCCAATATGGTGAAACCCCTGTCTCTAATAAAAATACAAAAATTAGCTGGGCACAGTGGCGGACGCCTGTAATCACAGCTACTCAGGAGGCTGAGGCAGGAGAATTGCTTAAACCCGAGAGGTGGAGGTTGCAGTGAGCTGAAGATAACGCCATTGCACTCCAGCCTGGGCGACAGAGCGAGACTCCGACTCAAATTAAATAAATAAATAAATAAATAAATAAAACCCAACCCCAGCAAGCTATTCATTCAAGGTTCCCTCAGTGGGGTGTATCTGGCAAGAAAATTCCCTCAAGTATCAAGTATGCTGATAAATTTGACTCTTTGAATGATGCTTCCTTGGGCTAGGAAATCCAGCATTAGGCAAACTGCCATACCAAGTTGGGCAAAACCTAGTTATAACAGCAAATTCTCAGGGTTTATTTCCTTGTGCCCAGCTAGACCCACCCAAAGGCAGGAATCATAGTAAAGGTTAAAAAAAGCAGCTCCAGCCAGGCATGGTGGCTCACGCCTGTAATCCCAGCACTTTGGGAGGCCGAGGTGGGTGGATCACCTGAGGTCAGGAGTTCAAGACCAGTCTGGCCAACATGGCAAAACCCCATCTCTACTAAAAATACAAAAATTAGCCAGGCGTGGTGTCGGGTGCCTGTAATCTCAGCTACTGGGGAGGCTGAAGCAGGAGAATTGCTTGAACCCAGGAGGTGGAGGTTGTGGCGAGCCGAGATCATGCCATTGTACTCCAGCAGCCTGGGCAATAAGGGCGAGACTTCATCTCACCAAAAAAAAAAAAAAAAAAAAAAAAAAAAAAAGCAGCTCCACTACGAAGACTAAAATACTAAAATGATGGTGTGCTAACTTGAACAGTTAGGTTGTACAAGAAAGGACTTGAAAGTTCCCTTTCTGATGTCCTCCAAGACATGGATTCCATTTATATGCACCTTGTTCTTTCCTCAGACCTGTAACTTCAGCCTGGAGTTGAGCAGAAACATGGCTTCCTTGTCCTCAAGTCATTCTTGGGCTTCAGAGAGAAGGTGCTGGACCTTTGAACCAACAAGCAGGTTACTGGTACCTTTGCCCTGAGAATACGCTGGTGGTGCTTGTGGCTGCAGCGTTTACCCCGAGATAACTTTGCCATGAAATATCTCCCTTTTATTATTTTTGCATCGCTCTAGTATATCGACTTTGGAAACAAAAGACATCACTCTATTTAGAGCATTCCGTTTTTAGTAGTGGTATTTCCATTGACAAAAAAATAGTAATTCTCAATTGCTGAAAATGTCAAATCGTAGAAAATGTAGCATTCCTATGCATGACGTTAACACTGTTCTCCAACAGTTGTTAGCCGAAGATTCATCTGATGAATCAGATTTTTCCAAAATAGATGATTCTGATGTTAGTTCTGTTTAGAAATAACTCCAAGTACAGTTTTTATATATTATTTTCACATTGAAAATCAGTCAGATTTGCTTCAGTCTCAAAGAGTGTGTTTATGTAAAAATAAATGAGCACTGGCAACCTCTGCCTCCCGGGTTCAAGCAATTCTCCTGCCTCAGCCTCCCCAGTAGCTGAAATTACAGGTGCCCGCCACCACACCTGGCTAATTTTTGTATTTTTAGTAGAGATGAGGTTTCACTATGTTGGCCAGGCTGGTCTTGAACTCCTGACCTCAGGTGATCTGCCTGCCTCAGCCTCCCAAAGTGCTGAGATATATAGGTGTGAGTCACAGCGCCCGGCTGGCTTTTCAATGGTATATGGGAATGAGCTGCTTGGTCAGCTGGATAAATGTACTGTCAGCCTCAGGACTGCCTGCATTCACCCTGGGAGGCAGTCAAACCCTATGTGATGGGTCACTGGGTCATGAGATGCTGGAACATCACTGTATTGCTGGCTTTGGAGAAAGATGGATTTTTTTTCTTTTTTTTTTTGAGATGGAGTTTCACTCTGTTGCCCAGGCTGGAGTGCAATGGTGTGACCTCGGCTCACTGCAACCTCCGCCTCCTGGGTCCAAGCGATTCTCCTGCTTCAGCCTCCCGAACAGCTGGGATTACAGGCATGTGCCACCATGACCGGCAAATTTTGTATTTTTAGTAGAGATGGGGTTTCTCCATGTTGGTCAGGCTGGCTGGTCTTGAAGCCCGACCTCAGGTGATCTTAGCCTCCCAAAGTGTCAGGATTATAGGCATGAGCCACCGCGCCCAGCCGGTTTTTTTTTTTTTTTTTCTGACAGAGCCTCCTCTGTCACCCAGGCTGGAGTGCAGTGGCGCGATCTCGGCTCACTGCAACTTTAGCTTCCTGGGTTGAAGTGATTCTCCTGCCTCAGCCTCCCAAGTAGCTGGGATTACAGGCACCCACCACCAAGCCTGGCTAATTTTTGTATTTTTAGTAGAGACAGGGTTTCACCATGTTGGCCAGGCTAGTCTTGAATTCCTGACCTGAAGTGATCCGCCTGCCTCACCCTCCCGAAGTCCTGGGATTACAGGTGTGAGCCACCCTGCCTGGCCAAAAGGTAGATCTTGTCTCATTTTCCTGCCAGAAAGCTCCCTGAGGCTGAACATCTGAAAAACGAACCCAAATCAGAAAGAAGACCCCAGACATTTACTGTGTACAGCGCTACTCAGAATTATTTGAAGAAAATGTTCAATTTCCTTCTTAATTTCTTCACTGACTCACTGGTCATTCAGGATCATATTGCTTAAGCAGGTATTTCTCATAAAGGCCAGGTAGTAAATACCCTCAGCTCTGTAGGCTGTAGGCTACACAAGTCTCTGTCATGACCACAGTCAGCCCTTTGTATTTGCAGGTTTCACATCCTCAGATTCAATCAACCTCAGATAGAAAATATTTGGAAACAAAAACAAAAACAAAAACCACCACCACCACCACCACCAATAAAAAATAACAGCACTGGGTGGGTGTGGTGGCTCATGCTTGTAATCCCAGCACTTTGAAAGGCCAATGAGGGTGGATCACCTGAGGTCAAGAGTTCAAGACCAGCTCGGTCAACATGGCAAAATTCTGTCTCTACTAAAAATACAAAAATTAGCCAGGTGGTGCCTGTAGTGCGTGCCTGTAATTCCAGCTATTCAGGTGGCTGAGGCACAAGAATCGCTTGAACCAGTGAGGTGAAGGTTGCAGTGACCCGAGATTGTGGCCACTGCACTCCAACCTGGGCTACAGAGTTGGACTGTGTCTCAAACAAAAAAAAGAAAAAAAGCAGCAAGGCAGTGAAACAACTATTTACGTAGTACTTATATTGTGTTAGATACTATGTTATCCAGAGATGATTCGATTATTTCAAGTATATGGGAGGGCTGGGGAATTCTGCAGTTTGGGAGGCTGAGGCAGGAGGATTGCTTCAGCCCAGGAGTTCAAGACCAGCCTTGGCAACATGGCAAAATCCCATCTCTATTAAAAAAAAAATACAAATTTAAAAAGTATACGGGAGGGGCCGGGCACGGTGGCTCACGCCTATAAGCACTTTGGGAGGCCGAGGCGGGCGGATCACGAGGTCAGGAGTTCGAGACCAGACTGGCCAATATAGTGAAACCCCATCTCTTCTAAAAATAAAAAAATTAGCTGGGCGTGGTGGCATATACCTGTAATCCCAGTGACTCGGGAGGCTGAGGGAGGAGAATTGCTTTAATCTGGGAGACGAAGGTTGCAGTGAGCCGAGATTGTGCCACTGCACTCCAGCCTGGGTGACAGACAAGACTCCGTCTCAAAAAAAAAAGAAGTATACAGAAGGATGTGCGTAGGTTATATGCTGTGCCATTTTATATTAGGGACTTGAGCATCTATGGATTTTGGTACCCCTGGGGGTCCTGGAACCAATCCCCGTGGATACCAAGGGAAGACTCCACTCAACTCTGCCACTACAGACAGCATGTAAGCAAATGGGTGTGGCTGGGTTCCCATAAAACTGTATTTACGAACAGCTAATGTCTACTTAGATGAGCTGCACATTGACCTCTTTAGCTCGTTATTCCTTCTTGCATCTCAGATTGTTCCATCTAGTACTGGGTTTCTTCTGCTTGAGGCACACACTTTTTGGTGAGAAAATGTTGGTGGCAAATTCTCTGCTTTTGTTTGCACTTCACCATCATACTTGAAAGATTTTTTTTTTTTTAAGACGGAGTCTCGCTCTTTTGCCCAGGCTGGAGTGCAGTGGCACAATCTAGGCTCACTACAACCTCTGCCTCCCGGGTTCAAGTGATTCTGCCTCAGCCTCCCACGCAGCTGAGATTACAGGCAAGTGCCATCATGCCTGGCTAATATTTGTATTTTTATTAGAGACGGGGTTTCACCATATTGTCTAGGCTGGTCTGGAACTCCTGACCTCAGGTGATGCGGCCACCTCGGCCTCCCAAAGTGCTGGGATCACAGGTGTGAGCCACCACGCCTGGCCAGCAACCATCACGCCCAGCCAGCCATCATTATATCTTCAAGTTTTGCTTCTGCCCCACTTGCTGTCTTTTGTTTCTGTGAAATCAGTTAAATGTACGGAACACCTTCTCATTCTCCTTGCGGCTTCTTCCTCTGTCTTCAGTGTCTTCCCTGAGCTTGTCTTTCTGGGTTGCATTCTGAATACATTCTTCTGAGCCAGTTTTTGGTTCCCGCATTCTCTCTTTGATGTTGCGTAATTTGCCACTAAACCAGTCCATCTACTTTTAAACTTACAAGCTCATATTTTACCTTTTTTGAGACAGGGTCTCACTATGTCGCCCAGGCTGGAGTGCAGTGGCTTGATCTTGGCTCACTGCAACCTCCACCTCCTGGCCTCAAGCGACCCTCCCATCTCAGCTTCCTGAGTAGATGGGACTACAGGCACTCGCCACCACACCTGGCTAGTTTTGTATTTTTTGTAGACATGCGGTCTCACCATGTTGCCCAGGCTGGCCTAGAACCCCTGGGCTCAAGCAATCTGTCTGCTTGATCCCTCCCAAAGTGCTGGGATTACAGGCATGAACCACTGCACCCAGCTGTCCCACCATGACTTATTATTTCATTAGATCTGGTAAGTACGGTTATTTTATGTCTGGCTAACAATTCCAGCGCCTGAAGACCGCATGATCTGTCGCTATTGCTCATTGTTTCTCTTGCAATGTTATTTCCTGGTGCGCCCGGTTATCTCTGATGATGTGCTTGCCCTCATGCTTTAAAAAGTACCTGTAGGAGGAAGGAGTCTCTCCTGAGAGGGTTTGCTCTGGGTTCTGCCAGACAGGCAGAACCATCTGCGTTGGGGAACTGCCCATCCAGGACCCCTTAAGCCAAGTGAGAGGCTTAAGGTTCCATGGTCAACCCCGGGGAATTTGAACCCTGGCTCAGTTGCAATTCTGGGTTTACTCTCAGTATGATGGGGAAGCAAGTTGGGGGCCTCAAGATTTTATTTCTGTCCCCTTCGCTTTATAAGGCTGTCAAGGAAAAGTTCCTGGGTGGGCAAAGGCAACTTGGGGGTTAATTTATATCATGGGGTCCTAGTTTTCTCTGAAAATTTGGCCTTGCAAATATGTGTGTGTGTGTGTGTGTGTGTGTGTGTGTGTGTGTGTGTATATATACATATTTGAGTGTGTGTGTATATATATATTTATATATATTTGAGACAGGGTCTTGCTGTGTGGCCCAGGCTGGAGTGCAATGGTGTGATCATGGCTCAAGGACTACAGGCGTGTGCCAACATGCCCGGCTAATTTTTGTATTATTGTAGAAACAGGGTTTCACCATGTTGCTCTGCTGGTCTCGAACTCTTGGGCTCAGGCAACATGCCCAAAGTGCTGGGATTACAGGAGTGAGACACTGTCCAGCCATAGAGTCTCACTGTCCTTATAGAAAGCCAGAATTCAGTCTGCTTCTTGTTCCCTCAAAGCTTCCTCAAAGTGTTCTAGTGGAGGCAAGCAGTGAAGCTCTAGGAGGCAAGAGGTCTTCTCAGGGACCCCAGCTTTGGCCTGTATGTCTGGGTGTGGTCCTGGACTAGTCTGATCACGTCTCACAATCCCTTCCGACTGCTTCTCACAGGGAGAGGGCAGTGGTGAGCCTAGAAAATAAAGGCCCGAAGCCAGCCCCGCCCCATTTGTGCCTCTCCCTCCTCTCCTTTTCTGCTTTGCAGAGCAGACAATGCAACAGTCGCCCCCGCCCAGCTCAGCCTGAAGACCCCTTCTCCACTCCCATCCCTTTCTGGCTCAGCCACCCGGCAGTGTGGAGGGAGGGAGAGGAGCTGGAGAGAGTTTTAAGTACTCTCTGGGCTTCTCACATTGCTGGCTTCAGTGGTTGCTGGACGCAAATTGATGTGATGTCAGACACCGGCAGCAGAGGAGCTAAGGCATTTGGGTCTGTGCTGCTGTGGCACCTGGGACTCAGTGTGAAGGGGTCAGGCTAGGTTTGAAATTCTCTTCTGGCTTAATAATTTGCAGGTCTGGGCTGGGAGGTGAAGCTCTGAGTACACTGTGTCAGGGGTCCGGCAGGGGTGCTCTTTCCAGCTCCTGCCCACTCCCGTGTGGGGTGAAACCTTGAGAGATGAGACACCAATCCAGGGCCTCTGAAGACCCACGAGGTAGAGTGCACTTAAGAGTAAATTGCAGGCTGGGTGCGGTGGCTCATGCCTGTAATCCCAGCACTTTGGGAAGCCTAGGCGGGTGGATCACGGGGTCAAGAGATCGAGACCATCCTGGCCAATATGGTGAAACCTCGTCTCTACTAAAAATACAAAAATTAGCTGTGTGTGATGGCGGGTGCCTGTAGTCCCAGCTACCTGAGAGGCTGAGGCAGGAGAATCACTTGAACCCAGGAGGTGGAGGTTGCAGTGAGCCGACATCACGCCAGTGTAGTCCAGACTGGGCGACACAGCAAGACTCCATCTCAAAAAAAAAAACAAAAAAAAGAGTACATTGTGGGCCAGGCATGATGGCTCACGCCTGTAGACCCAGCTACTCAGGAGGCTGAGGTAGGAGGATGCTTGAGCCTGGGAGAGGGAGGCTGCAGTGAGTTGTGACTGCATCACTGCACTCCAATCTAGGCAACAGAGTGAGATCCAGTCTCAAAAAAAAAAAAAAGACAAAAAAAAAAAAAAAGCAAATTGTGGCTGAATTCTTTGGCATTGCAGGCAGAGAAGGGGTGAAAACAGGGCTCCAGCCTTGAACTGGTCAGCAGGGGTCAGGGAGGCTGAGTGAGTCACCCTGTAGAATGGGCCAGGGTGGATTTGGGCTCACAGGCAAGGGCCTCAGTGCTCCTGTGAGCTCCAAGGGGCTGTGGAGGACTGCCTTCTTGTTCAGGGTACAGCTCGTGTTGTTTTCTCGGGCTTATGTCCATGTCTCAGTGTAGGCACCCGCAACTGAGGTGACAGTGGAATGCCCTGACCTGATCTCTCATTCTCTCCCATTGTGGACCCAGCACTGTCCTCACCTGGGACCTCCTGCCTCCACCTGAGTAGGCGCCCAGAGCTGAAGGGACAGTTGCCTGATGGGTTCAGGTGCCAGTGGATGGTCCTGCCTCAGCCTCCTGAGTAGCTGGGGCCACAGGTACCTGCCACCACGCCTGGCTAATTTTTGTATTGTTTTTGGCAGGGACATATTTCCGTCATGTTGGTCAGGCTCGTCTTGAACTTCTGGCCTCAAGTGATCTGCCCACCTTGGCTTCCTAAAGTGCTGAGATTACACGCTTGAGCCACTGCGCCTGGCCTTACTTGGGTGTTGTGCCCTGCCCTGGAACCTACCCTGCTTAGCCTTGCCACACCCCATCAGCCCCCAGCCCAACCCTTCTGAAGGCCACAGGAACCAAGACAAGAGGACTAAAACCACTGCCCCTGTGGCCGAAGCCTGGCCCCCAATCCTGTGCACACAGAGCCCATAAGAGCCTGTGACCTGTCCTTGGCCCCTATCAAGCTCCTTTCCCTATCTAGGGTCCAGATGAACTTGGCATACTTCCTCCCTCTGAAAACTCAAGAGGTGCCACTCCCCACGCAGGGGACAGGAACAGCAGGAATTGAACACCGGGATGCAGCATGTGTCCCTGTTGCCACAGGTCTCACCAGAGGCCTCCTTTGTTCTAGGACATCGGGCCCTGCTACCTGTAGCGCCTAGGGTGCGCGTCCTCACCTGTGCTGCGGGTGGAACACTCCTCCCTGGCCACTTTCCAGGCCACTGGTTTGCTCTCCGCAAAGGACAAAGCCGAGCACCACCTGGTCATTTTGTTCCCTGCCGGCCTCACCTCCTAGAACCCGGGCCACCAGTGCAGGGACCATAGTGTCTGGTCTTGCCATCTCCCTGGCAGGACACATGCTGCACTGAGACACCCAGGGGCTGTGTGGGGAGCAGTGCAGGGGCTGAACAGCTGCCCCCAAATGCATGTCTCCTGGGAGTTCCTGATGTGACCTTATTTGGAAATAGCAGGTCTGCAGATGTCGCTGAGTTAGGACATAGAAGACAAGCCACACCATGGGGAGACCACGAGAAGACAGGCAGAGTGAGTGGAGTGAGGTGACCACCAGCCCAAGATGCCTGGTTCCCCAGGAACTGGAGAGGGCAGGAAGGACCCTCCCCTTGGGCCTCTGGCGGGAGTGCTGGATCTTGGACTCTGGCCTCCAGAACTGGGAGAATCAGCCTATGTTGAGAGCTGCCTGGTGTGTGGCACTTGGTTATGGCAGCCCCCAAACTCTGGCCCTTCTGCCTGGAAGGGGTGGCTGGGCCTGGCTGTGCATGACTGTGGACTGTCCCCTCTCCCTTGGCCTCTGACATCAGTCACAAAACCCATCCCCTCTCCTTCCTAAATACTTCTGGGATCTGTGGACTGGCAGTGTTGCTGGAAGTCACCTTAGGTGGGGCAGGGACATGGACAGTAAGAGTAGAAGGTGACCCCACATCCTTGCACCTCAAGCTGGTCTCCCAAGGACAATATGAGTGGAGCGGAGGGGGACTCAGGAGGTGTCTCTGACACCAAACATGGTCATGGCTGGACATGGGGTCAGAACCAGAGGTGAGGAGCCCAAGGTGGGGAGGCCACAGAGGAAGCACCTGGGTGACTTGGGGAGTGGGATGAGGAAATGGGTCCTCAGGGAAGCAAATGACAAGGGGACAGGAGGGGCTGTTTGCGGATTTAATGGCAGGGGATTGAGGTTGGGAGGGATCCCAGCTGCTGCTTCTGCTTTTCTGATAGCAGGGAGGCTGCCTACGGGTGGCACGGGGTGGCCACGGAGTGCAGAGTTGATGGGACAGGGGACATCCAGGGGGCTCGAGATGTTGCTGGTGACGAGGAATGTCAAGTAGCACTGAGGCTGGTGGGCAAGGCCACAGGCAGATTCTCTCATGTGGGTGCTCGCCCCTTTCCTCCCCTTCGTCCCTCCCTCCCACCCTAGGCCCCACTCAGGAGTGAGACCCAGTGGCCAAGAAGCTCTGAGACAGACGAATGGGCGCCCTCCTCCTTCCTTCTGTTGGGCTGGAGTGAGTGGAGGACGTGGCTCAGCTCCTGGGCTCAGGCGGGTCTGGAGGGGCCAGGATGGTCTCGAGTGCTTGGCAGCTGAGGAATGTAGCTGGGCTCGGGTAGTAGCAGCAGCGAGGGGCGGGCCAGGGTGGCCCGAGCCCAGGGCCAGGAATGTGCAGCTGAGGTCAATGGTCCCGGAGTCCTCCCGACTCGGGGTCGGGCAGCGGGAAGGAGGGTGGCCATGGCGGGGGTGGAGGTGGGTGCCCAGGGCTCAGAGCTTGTGGGGGTTCACCCACTTGTAGGTGCCCTCATACTGGAAACCCACTCTCTTCATCAGCTCGTCTGCCTCCGTGGGGCCTCGGCTGGAGAGTGACAGGTGGAGGAGAGGCATGAGGTAGCTCCGCCCTCACCCCGCCCCTGCCCGCTGGGCTCTGCCCCCAGCCCCCACCCTTTCCTCACCTGCCATAAATATAGGGGATGGGCTTGGGCTTCTCCAGCTCAATCTGGTGCAGCAGTGGGGTGAAAATACGCCAGGCCTCACGGAGCTCGTCGCTGAGGGGACATGGTGTGGCTTGGTAGGCTGGTGGCACACAGGGAGGGAGGGCAAAGGCCACCCCATAGCCCACAGGTATGCAGGGGTCGGCAGCTGGGCCTCACCTGCGCACGAAGTGCATCTGGCTCCCGCAGAAGACGTCCAGGATGAGGCGCTCGTAGGCGTCAGGGAGCTTCACGTTCTGTGAGGGAGAGGGTGTCTTGCTGATGCCACTGCCTGCCACCATGCAGTCTCCCGGGCCCAGGCTGCCCACCCTCCACACTGCTTCTTCTCTGTGGGGCACCTTGTATCTGTTGCCGTAGGTCAGGTCCAGCTCCGACTCCTCGGGGTTGAAGAACATGCCCGGCTTCTTGGTCATCATCTTGGTGTACACGGCCTCGTTGGGCTGCACGCGGATCACCAGCTCGTTGCGCTTGCACTGCTGGTGGAAGATGTCGCCGGCCACATCATGGAACTGCAGCCTCACTTCGGCCTTGCGCTCGTTCAGGGCCTTGCCACAGCGCAGGATGAAGGGCACCCCTATGTGGGGAAAGGGCAGCCTCGGCACCAGCTCTCTCGGGGTGTGGACCAGTGCGTGAGTGTCTCAGTGGGCGCTCCAGTGCCCGCACACAGGGCATGCCCAGTTCTGCCTTGCTGGGCCTTGAAGGCATCACCTACCATCCCACCTCTCATTCTCCACATAGAGGACGACGGCTGCAAAAGTGGCGGTGGTGGACCCGCGGGGCACCGTGGGGTCGTCCAGGTACCCTTTGGTGGCCTCGCCCTCTCCATCGGGGTTCCCCACGTACTGGCCCAGGACCACATTGCTGGCCTGCACCTCTGAGATACATTTCAACACCTTGACCTGAGAGAAAGCCAGGGAGAGAATGGGCCCTTTGCGTGTGGAGTTGGGGTGCAGGGATGACTGTGGCCACAGATGCGCAGTCCTCAGGGCAGGAGGAGGCCCCCGCTTGGCTCTGCTCACCCTGCCAGAGGCCCAGCTCAGGGCCCCTCCCTGAGGACCCTCCAGGACCACTCTGGTCCATCTCGAGTCTATTCTGATGAACTAGCTGAGGCCCAGAGAGGCAATGGCCTTCCCTGGTCACATAGTGACTGTCAGGCCTGGGACATGACAACTTGGGCTTCGTGACTGCCAGTCCAGGTCACCTCCGGGAGGCCACGCTGTGCTCAGAGCTGGTGAATTCTCCGGGGTTGAGGACACCTGCTCTGCATGCACACCCCAGCTCAGTGCCTCATCACAGATGGGCCTGCGATGGGGCATGGTCCTGGGGACTGGGGTGCACCCCCCCACCTTCTCATCACGGACGTCATCCGAGTTGGTGGAGGCGGGCTTCTCCATGGCCACCAGACACAGCATCTGCAGTAGGTGGTTCTGCATCACGTCCCTGGGGACAGAAGAGGCCGGAGCTCGCCTTAACTCCCCGCCCTGTTCACCTGGTTCAAGGGCGTGGGGGCCCCAAACAAGGCTTCCTAGTGACAAGCTGCAAGACTCACTTCCTGGTCCCCCTTGTCTTCCAGGTCCCCTTAAATCAAGGAAGAACATGGTGATGCTATCACTGAATCATGAAACCGTGGGGTGCTTGACTGTGTAGGGGTCCAGCCCTTTCCAGCCCAGTCTGACAGCTCAGACACTTAGGTTTTGAACTGCAGGGTGAGGAGGAGCTCCCCCAAGGCAGGGAAGGGCAGCCCTGCAGGGTGACTGGCTCTGCCACCCTCTGCCAGCCTCCCAGGAGAGAGGAAGAGCTCTCACCGGATGATCCCAAATTCATCGAAATAGCCCCCGCGACCCTCAGTGCCAAAGGGCTCCTTGAAGGTGAGGATCACGCAGGCGATGTTGTCCCGGTTCCAGATGGGGCCGAAGATCCTGTTGGCAAATCTGCGGGGAGGGGCAAGGTGGAGGAACTGCCCTTGGGCCTCTGTGGTGCAGGGGCCACATGTGAGGGGTCACCCTTGTCCGAGTTCTGGAGGAATTCGTCCTCGGGGAGGCAGTGGGCCAGGTGAGGCTCCTGAGCACCACCCCCACCCTGGTCCCCCGGCCCGGACTTGGCCCCACCTCAGCACCATGAGGTTCTGCACCATCTCCTTGCCCAGGTAGTGGTCGATGCGGTAGATCTGGTCCTCGCGGAACAGGGAGGAGATGTGGTTGGACAGCCGGTCGGAGCTCTGCAGGTCCCTCCCGAAGGGCTTCTCCACGATGATGCGGTTCCAGCCTCTGCTGGGAGCCCGGAGCTGCGTTACCCCCTTGAACCCCCCTTTGGGGAGTGAGGGTCAGAGCTGCATCATTCAGACACCCTCCCAGGGGAGTAGGGGCCAGAACCTCCTCGCCCCCATGGCCACCTCCCCTGCCTTGCGTTCCCAGGTGACCCTCTGGCTCAACGCCTTCCCACCCTGGGTGCCAGGGTGGCGTTGCTGGCATGCTGCCAGGGGCCCGTTCCCCTCCTGCCTCATGCTGGGTCCCCAGTGGGTCGGAGTGGCCTGAAGGCCTGTAGGGGAGCAGAGGGAAGAGGCGTCCAAGGCATGGCTTCCTCATTGGTTTTGAAAATGAGAAGAGGACCTTTGCTTTACTACCCCTGCATTCAAAACCAGCCAGAGGACAAGAGCCTCTGCCTGGGTTGGGAAACCACCCAGCACGGGCCATGCTGCATTCGCAGAGCAAGGCTGCCACCGTGCGGCCTGGCCAGGCCTTTGGGGAAGCAGAGCGGAAAGGCGGCGAGTGTTTCATGGAGCGATGCTGCCACCTTGTGGTCCCGCTGGGGATGGCCCCGGCGCCATGGATGCTGCCCAGATCCCCGGCCCCGGACACGCTCATCAGAGCGGTGGGAGCACTGCCTGGGCCAGCATGGCAGGTGGGAAGGGAGGGCAACGGCAAGCCTTACATCTGGCTCATGCAGGACTCGTGAATGTTCTTGGTGACGGCCTCGTAGACGGTGGGGGGCAAGGCCAGGTAGAAGAGGCGGTTGGCCTGTGACCCCAGGTGGAGGGCATTCATGTGGCTGTTGAGGCGCTGGTAGGAGGCTGCATCATCGTACTGGCCAGCCACATAGGAGTTGCGGGCAAAGAAGTCCTCCAGCTTGAGCTTCTCCTCTGGGTTGGCCTGGGAGACATGGACAGACAGACACGCAGACAGACGTCGGCCCCTCTCTTGGAGTCCGTGTGTGTTCTGCCCCAGGGGAGTGGAGGGTCTTCCCTGGAGGCCCAGGGAGGGTGCCCTCAGAAGTCAGTGTCCCGGTCCCACACTGGGTTCAGCCCCATCTCTGCAGCTCTGCACATCCAGAGGGAGGGAGGCCAAAGCAGGCAGCACAGACACTGCCCCAGGCTGGGACCCCTGTACCTTATGACAGAGGCCAGATTTCAGGATATTTTGACCTGGGAGAAATACACTGGAGAAAGCTCTCTCTCCAAAATTATGACACCCAACTATGATTGGCGGAGAAAACGCAGCAGAGCACAGCAGGATGGGACCCGTGAGTCCTGGTCACAGGGGGCTGGTAATGGGGATCTCAAGGAAATAGGAGAGCGGGCGGGGCAGGAGGGGAGGAGAGCATCCCGGGATAGGATGGGGGGAGGTCCCCGAAGCTGGCCACGCTGGGGGCTGGTAGAGAGGGCAGAACCAGGCTGGAGGAGGCCCTGACGCCACCCACCTTGAAGAAGGGCTCACTCTGTTTGCGGATGTCAGCCACTGTGAGGCGGGAGCGGGCATAGCCCACGATGAAGGTGTTTTCGGGCAGAAGGCCATCCCGGAACAGCCACCTGAGGGCAGGGCACAGCCGTAACCAGTGCGGGCAGGGCAGGACCAGGCCTGTCCCTGGCGGGAGGTCACAGGGGCAGTGGGGGACACACTTACCAGATGGTGGGGTAGATCTTCTTCTTGGCCAGGTCACCCTGTGGCAGAGGGAACACGTGTGTGGTTAGAAGTGGCTGGGGACACGATCTACATACATCATCCTCCACCCTTGGTGATCCGGGCACTACTCAGGATCACTACTGGGCCACAAGCATGTCTGTCTTGCCTGATATACAGACAGAAGAGCCCCGAGATTCAAGCCTGTGCCAGCCTTCCATCCCTGACCCAGAAGACATAAACGCATCTCCTGCATTCTAGAAGAAAACCTGAAAATTCAATTCAGTAGAACCAAGGGACGACAGAAGTACCATGTAGTCAAATTTGTGAGATGTGACCTCAAGTGCTTACATTAGCAAAAAAGAGTGGCTCAAAAATAAGGAGCTAAGCATTCTGCTTAAGAAGTGAGAAAAAGGGCCAGATGCGGTGGCTCACACCTATAATCCCAGCACTTTGGGAGGCTGAGGCGGGCAGATCACCTGAAGTCAGGAGTTCAAGACCAGCCAATGTGGCAAAACCCCATCTCTATTAAAAATACAAAAATTAGCCGGGTGTGGTGGCGGGCACCTGTAATCCCAGTTACTCAGGAGGCTGAGGCAGGAGAATCACTTGAATCCGGGAGGCAGAGGTTGCAGTGAGCCGAGATCGTGCCACTGCACTCCAGCCTGGGTGGGTGACAAGAGTGAGACTCCATCTCCAAAAAAATAAAAAATAAAAATAAATAAATAAAAATTGAGAAAAAGGATAGAACTGCAAGCCAAATTACCAGGAAGGAAATAGGAAATAATGACAAGTAAAATTAATAAAATGAAAAGCTAACCCAAAGAAAAGATGAATAAAGCCGGAAGTTGGTGTTTGAAGAAGACAAATAGAAACAGACAACTCCCTGGCACGGTTGCTTTTTTAAAAGGGCAGAGGCCGGGCGCAGTGGCTCACTCCTGTAATCCCAGCACTTTGGGAGGCCGAGGCAGATGGATCAAGAGGTCAGGAGATCGAGACCATCCTGGCTGACACGGTGAAACCTCGCCTCTACCAAAAATACAAAAAATTAGCCAGGCGTGGTGGCAGGTGCCTACAGTCCCAGCTACTCGGGAGGCTGAGGCAGGAGAATGGCGTGAACCCGGGAGGTGGAGCTTGCAGTGAGCAGAGATGGCAACACTGCTCCAGCCTGGGTGACAGAGCAAGACTCCATCTCCGGAAAAAAAAAAGAAAAGAAAAAATAAATAAATAAAAGGGCATAAATAACTGGAACAATCGGATAAAACCCCAGACAGGAAACAAGAGAGGGTTTTATGAACTTTATTCCATGTCTGACAACCTAGATGAGACGGACAAATTTCTAGAAAAATCCAACCTACTAAAACAGAGCAATGGAGCTGGGCACGGTGGCTCATGCCTGTAATCCCAGCACTTTGTGAGGCCAAGGCAGATCACCTGAGGTCAGGAGTTCGAGACCAGCCTCGCCAACTGGCAAAACCCCGTCTCTACTAAAATAGAAAAATTAGCCAGGTGTGGTGGCTAACAATCCCTGTAATAAATAAAGCCTGTAATCCCAGCTACTTGGGAGGCTGAGGTAGGAGAATTGCTTGAAACCCAGAGGTGGAGGTTGCAGTGAGCCGAGATCACACCACTGCACTCCAGCCTGGGCAACAGAGCGAGACTCCATAAGAAAACAAACAGGCTGGGCGTGGTGGCTCATACCTGTAATCCCAGCACTTTAGGAGGCTGAGGCAGGCGGATCATGAGGTCAAGAGATTGAGACCATCCTGGCAAACATGGTGAAACCCCATCTCTACTAAAAATACAGAAGTTAGCTGGGCATGGTGGCACATGCCTGTAATCCCAGCTACTCGGGAGGCTGAGGTAGGAGAATCACTTGAACCCGGGAGGTGGAGGTTGCAGTAAGCCAAGATTGCACCATTGCACCCCAGCCTGGGCAACAAGAGTGAAACTCCGTCTCAAAAAACAAAAAACAAAAAAACAACTAAACAGCTGGACGCGGTGGCTCAAGCCTATAATCCCAGCACTTTGGAAGGCTGAGGTGGATGGATTACCTGAGTTCGGGAGTTCAAGACCAGCCTGACCAACATGGAGAAACCCTGTTTCTACTAAAAATACAAAATTGGCTGGGCATGATGGCCCAAGCCTGTAATCCCAGCTACTCAGGAGGCTGAGGCAGGAGAATCGCTTGAACCTGGGAGGCGGAGGTTGCAGTGAGCCAAGATCAAGCCATTGCACTCCAGCCTGGGCTACAAGAGCGAAACTCCGTCTCAAACAAACAAAAAACAGAGCAATCGACCTGAGAGGGGACAATGGCCACAAATCTTCCTACAGAAACAACCCCCTGGCATAGAGAGTGTTGCCAGTGGGTTCTACCAAAATGCAAGCATAAGAGAATTCCAGCCTGAAGCAAACTCTTCCTGCAGAAGGAAGAAAGGGGAACACTTCCCAAGCCACCTTACGGGGCCTACAGAGCCTTGGTACGGAAACCTGATGAGAAAGGCACATGGGAAAACCCATACGCCTCATTCACACACACACGCAGACGCAGAAATCCCACACGAAATACCAGCAGGCCGGGCACAGCTCACACACCCCAGCACTTTGGGAAACCAAGGTGGGAGGACGATTGCTTGAAATCAGGTTTTTTTTTTTTTTTTTTTAAAGACATGGTCTCACTCTGTCACCTAGGCTGGAGTGCAGTGGCATGATCTCAGTTCACTGCAACCTCTGCCTCTGGGCTCAAGCAATCCTCCCACCTCAGCCTCTGGAATAGCTGGGACTACAGGTACATGCCAACACACCCAGCTATTTTTTTTGTAGAGACAGCGTTTCCCCATGTTGTCCAGGCTGGTCTTGAACTCTTGGGCTCAAGTGATCTGCCCGCCTCAGCCTCCCAAAGTGTTGGGATTACAGGCGTGAGCCACGGCGACCCACTGACCCTGTCTCTTTAAAAAAAGAAAGAAAACATCAGCAAACCAATTCCTGCAATGTTAAAAACAGTAACACATCAGAACCAAGTTGGGTTTATTCTGTAAATAAAAAGTTGGTTTGATATTAACATAGAAAAAAAATCAATCATTGAAATTCATCATATTAAGAGATTAAAAAAAAAACTCTAAGAACTCTCTGCCTACTGCTATGTTTTGATTTTTTAAATCTAGCAATGTTGCTCAACCCAACAGATGTAGATAAAGTGTTTCAGAAATTACCTATTCATGATAAAACTCTTAGCAGAGGAGGAATACAAGGGAACTTCATTAACTTGATAAAGGGCATCTATAAAACACCATTCTGGCTGGGCGTAGTGGCTCAAGCCTGTAATCCCAGCACTTTGGGAGGCCGAGGTGGGGGATCGCTTGAGGTCAGGAGTTTGAGACCAGCCTGACCAACATGGTGAAATCCCATTTCTACTAAAAATACAAAACTTAGCTGAGCGTGGTGGTGTATGCCTGTAATCCCAGCTATTCAGGAGGCTGAGGCAGGAGAATCGCTTGAACCAGGAGGCAGACTGGAGTGAGCCGAGATCACACCACTGTAGCCTGAGCAACAGAGCTAGACTTCGTCTCAAAAAAAACAAAACAAAACAAAAAAAACAACAACCAAAAAACAAAGAACAAAAAAATCCCCAAACCATCATCCTTACAAATACTAAAAACATCACACTTACAGGAAATGTTGAAATATTAATAATTCCTTTAAGCAATCAGGAACAAGAAAAGTGCAGTAAGGCAAGAAAATGAAAACAGCTAAGGTTGAGCTGTGAGGTGGTGTGGGTGCTCCCCGACAGTCTGCAAGCCTCTGATCAAGTGAAACACACACCTATCATGTGACCCAGCCGTTCCATCCCAAGAGAAATGAAAGCACAAGTCCACACAAAGACCTGCACACGAATGGTCACAGCAGCCTTAGTTCATAGCGGCCCCAAATTGGAGACAAGTCAAACACTTGAATTAACATGTGACCCGGCAAACTATGCATTCATACAACGGATACTACTCAGCAACACCGGGAAATCTCAGCATCAGAGATGCAACCCATTGTGACAGAAATCAGATCAGTGGTTGCCTGGAGCAGGGGCAGACTGGCTGGGAATGGGTACCCAGGAACTTTCTGGGGAGATGACAATGGCCTTTATTGTGATGAGGGTGTACAGCCAATTGTACAGTTAAGATTTGCGCACCAACGAAAGACGGCGAGAAAACCAACGATGGAGAGGAGGGTGGGGAGTGGGTCAGAAATGACCCTTTGGGGGCCAGTGACTGTGAGGGCCCCAGGTGAGGGGGCTTCCTGGGTGCAGAGCATATTCTGTTCCTTGATCTAGGAGCAGTTTCTGTGGCTGTGCTGAGTTTGTGAAAAGTCATCAACAAGCTAGACCTGCACCATCCGTGTTCTTCATGACATATATTTCTTTTCTTTTTTTTTGAGACGGAGTCTCACTCTGTCGGCCAGGCTGGAGTGCAGTGGCGTGATCTTGGCTCACTGAAATCTCCACCTCCCAGGTTCAAGCCATTCCCCTGCCTCAGCCTCCTGAGTAGCTGGAACTCCAGGCACCTGCCACCACGCCCTGCTAATTTTTGTATTTTTACTAGAGATGGGGTTTCGTCATGTTGGCCAGGCTGGCCTCAAACTCCTGACCTTGTGATCCACCTGCCGTGGCCTCCCAAAGTGTTGGGATTACAGGCGTGAGCCACCGTGCCCGGCCCACGACATATATTTCAACAAAACATGGTAAAAACTAATAGTCTGGGCGTGGTGGCTCACGCCTGTAATCCCAGCACTTTGGGAGGCTGAGGAGGGTGGATCACCTGAGGTCAGGAGTTCGAGACCAGCCTGGCAAACATGGTGAAACCCCATCTCTACTAAAACTACAGGCCAGGCGCAGTGGCTCATGCCTGTAATCCCAGCACTTCCGGAGGTTGAGGCGGGTGGATCACGAGGTCAGGAGATTGAGACCATCCTGGCCAACATGATGAGACCCCGTTTCTACTAAAATACAAAAAATTAGCCGGATGTGGTGGTGCATGCCTGTAGTCCCAGCTACTCGGGAGGCTGAGGCAGGGGAATTGCTTGAACCTCGCAGGTGGAGACTGCAGTGAACCAACATCGTGCCACTGTACTCCAGCCTGGTGAAAGAGCAAGACTCTATCTCAAAAAAAAAACAAAAAACAAAAATTAGCTGGGTGTGGTGGCAGGCACCTGGAATCCCAGCTACTCAGGAGGCTGAGGCAGGAGAATCGCTTGAATCCAGGAGACAGAGGTTGCAGTGAGCCAAGATCGCGCCACCAAACTCCAGCCTGGGTGACAGCAAGACTCCATCTCACGAAAAAAAAAAAAAAACACATGCTCTTCGAAGCAATCAGGCACTGCAACCATGGATGGGTCCATTTCTACAAACCATTACAGAATGGGGGCCATGCCACCAGGTCAAATGCCCTCACCCAGAGCCAGGCAGTTAGGAAGCCACCAGAGGGCTTCCAGGAGGGAAACTGCTATAGTGTGGGTGCCTTGTGTGCTTGCGCTCTTCAGGGGCCCTGCTCCACTTGTGACGCTCCTCAGGTGAGCTCAGTGCCAGGACTACAGCCACACGGACCTCTCACTGCTGCATCCTTCAAAGTCCAGCAGACAACCCCTCACCCTGGGGTAGGAGCTCCTCCACTCAGCTCCTCACAGCACCCCGCCATCAGTGGGGCTGGGGAGGGGAACATTGCCCATGTCACATCAACTCACGGCTGGCCCCACACACAGAAAGGGCCAGCTTGCTGGGAACTAACTGGACCCTGAAATAAACGGTAAGAACCACAGCCTGCAAATACCTCTAAGCCTCACTCAAAGCAGGTCATGTTTGCTCATGACCAAATTCCGGAAGACTGGGAGGCATCGGGACAGACTCCAGAAAGGCACTGGTGGCAGGGGACTGGTCTGCTGAGTCACAGCAGCCCCATGCTCCAGGCCGTTTGTTCCTGCTGCTCCCTTTGGGATTAACTAGAGACTGAACCGGCTCACCTTGTTTCAGCTCAGCCCCTGCAACCGACCGTCTGCTGGGCTCCAAGTCATCTGAGAGGCGAGGTGAGGTAAGATGGAGGACAGTAGGGGTGGGGTAAGGCAGGCCGCTCTCTCCCATGGTGACAGGGAGCTAAGCTAAGCTGAGCTGAGCCGGACTGAGCTGCTCTCCTCAGGACTCAGGGGTAGCCCTGCCCTCCCAGCTGGCTGCGACGCTCTAGTGGGACTTTCTGGAGGAACAAACATGGGAAGACATCGGGAAACCTGACAGCTTGGTCAAGAGTCTACTCACGCCATGTGGGTGGGGGCAATTCAAGGGGTCCTTAGTGAAAAGCAGTTGGGAGCTTCTCATCTTCCCCACACCCTCCTCTGTCCTGAGGACCACAGGAGGGGAGGGATCTGCCCAAGAACACAAGGTGACTTAGTAGAAGCAGGGCATGATGAAGATCTCTAGCCACCAACATCTGGCTAAGCCAGGGCAAAGGGACCTGGGCCACGACCTGTCTGTTTTATAAACCCAAATCGCTGCAGCCCTTGTCTTGGCATGAGGGTTTCATGGTAGAGCGCGATGCCTGCTGGGGGGCCAGCGGGGGTGGGCCATCCCATCCCCAAGGCTCACTGGGGTCAAGGACCTGCCCAGACTCCCTGGGTGGAGCCCTGGGCCTTGGCAGGGGCCCAGCTGGTTCCTGGCCACTGGGGCCAGAGAACCTGGGGGCTGCTGAGTTAGTTCAGCTGAAAAACCAACAAAAGGGCCTCCCTGCTATACCCGGGGGCTCATGAGTCACCGGGGCTTTGGGGGAGTGCCAACATCATCATGACACAGCAAGAATCTTATCAGACCAATGGGGAAGTCAGCCCAGAAATGTTCCGAGGAAAGGGGGGGCGGGGGCCGCTGGGTCATCCCTCACACAGGCCCATCATTGGGATGCGTCCTGAACGCCCATCAAGCCCATGGCCCTT
Source organism: Pongo pygmaeus (assembly GCF_028885625.2). NCBI lineage: Eukaryota > Metazoa > Chordata > Mammalia > Primates > Hominidae > Pongo > Pongo pygmaeus. The sequence goes on from NC_072396.2 coordinate 159,438,929, forward strand.
GTGATCCAGGTGGGGAAACTAAGGCCCAGAGAGGTGAGGACCCCGCAGACTATCAATCCCAGTCTCTTCCCCTCACTCCCTGTGAAGCTCTCCAGCCTCATCGAGGTCCCATCAGGTGGGGAAACATGCTGTTCCAGGCACACACTGGTCTACAAGGCCAGAGCTTTCTGGAACGGGGCAGTAAGTACCTCGGCTCCCTTTCTGGTAGGGGTGGGAGTCCTGAGAAGGCGGGAAGTGGCCCACTTGGTAACTCTGAGGTGCCATCAGGGCCCCCAGGAAGGAAACTGGGTATGTGGGCAAGTGTGAGGTAAGCTGGCTAGGGAGGAGGAAGGGACAGAGGAAGGCCACGTGGGTCCAGCCTGCCCCAGGGTGTCCTGCTTGCCCAGGCTGTGGGTCTGCCAGCCACTTGCCTGCTTTCAGTTTCTAGGTCATGCCGAGCTTGTTCCCAACTCGGGGCTCCGGGCATTTGCTCTTCCTTCTGTGTTTGTGCTCTCCAGGCCCACTTTGTGGGATCTATGTGCTCTGGGGGACTGGGGACACAGGGCCCATGTGTATCTTCTGAAACATACGTCAGCCTGAGCTCTTGCTGGTCTGCTTACTTGCTGTGGTTCCCTGGCCACAATAGCACATAGGTCCCCTGAGGAGGGCAGGGGACTGGCTGCTGGGGCCCAGAAGTACCCAATTGCTGTCTGCTTAATGAATGGAGAACGGGCTGCTTTCCTGGAACAGCAGATTCTAGGATCGCGTGCCCTCAAGTGCCACCCTGCCTACCTCCCGCACCAAGTGAGGCATCAGGCGTGGAAGGAGCCTGGGAGCCAGAGCTGTTCCAGGTGCTGCCTGAGCACGCCACCTCCCATCTCCCCCTCCAGCAGGACGAGGAAAAAACAAACCACGAGGCTCTTCAGAGAGAGGACCCCTTGTCCCCTACCCACAGTGCTGGAGCTGGCACTTCCTATTTCTGCTTTGAAAGCCTCAGGTTGTCTCTCTCAGAACAGAGGAGAGCAAAGGGGAACCCCACTGATTTCAACAAAACAAAGTTGCCCAACCCCAAGCTGGCCACAGGCAAAGGCAGTAAAATGACACAATCAGCTTGGAAAAGCCTAAGGACCCCGGGCCCTCGTTTCAAAAGCTGTCATTTGCTACACGAAATGCTGAGGTTCAGGAAAAGGAAAACACTTGCTCCAAGTCACACAGCAAGCTTGGATGCTCTCAATGAGGTGTCTAATAAGAGCTGAAGGCCAGGAGTCATAAGCCATCATTGTGATCTGGGTTGCTCTGTTGCAGTGCCTTGTGACAGCATGGGGTGGGGATGGAGAAAGCAACCTCAGTTACCTTCTCCTCCAGTCTGCTTCTTGGACTAAGGGCTTAACGGTCAGAGTCCTGGCTGTTAAGGCTTGTGGCCGATACACGTATGGCTCTTTTTATTTTTATTTTTTTGAGATGGAGTCTCACTCACTCTGTCGCCCAGGATGGAGTACAATGGTGCCATCTCGGCTCACTGCAACCTCCACCTCCTGGGTTCAAGCGATTTTCCTGCCTCAGCCTCCCAAGTAGCTGGGATTACAGATGGGTGCCACCACACCTAACTAATTTTTGTTATTTTTCTTTCTTTTTTTTTGAGATGGAGTTTCACTCTGTCACCCAGGCTGGAATGCAGTGTTGCGATCTCTGCTCACTGCAAGCTCCGCCTCCCGAGTTCACGCCTTTCTCCTGTCTCAGCCTCCTGAGTAGCTGGACTACAGGCGCCCACCACCAGGCCTGGCTAATTTTTTGTTTATTTAGTAGAGACGGGATTTCACCATGTTAGCCAGGATGGTCTCAATCTCCTGACCTCGTGATCCACCCGCTTCAGCCTCCCAAAGTGCTGGGATTACAGGCGTGAGCCACTGCGCCCGGCCTTTTTGTTTTGTTTTGTTTTGAGACAGAGTCTCGCTCTGTCGCCAGGCTAGAGTGCAGTGGTGCGATCTCAGCTCACTGCAACCTCTGACTCCCTGATTCAAGCAATTCTACTGCCTCAGTCTACTGACTAGCTGGGACTACAGGCACGCACCACCACGCCCAGCTAATTTTTGTATTTTTAGTAGAGACGGGGTTTCACCATGTTGGCCAGGATGGTCTCAAACTCCTGACCTCAGGTGATCCACCTGCCTCGGCCTCCCAAAGTGCTGGGATTACAGGCGTGAGCCACCACGCCCGGCCAGGTATGGCTCTTCTGAGGGGACCAGGCTGGGGCTGGGGCTGAGGCCAAGCCCAATCTACTGTGGGCTCCACCTGGTACCTCTCCTGGGTCTCAGGCTTATGGGGAGTCAGAGGACAATGGCCCCTCCTTACTCTGCCACTGGCAGAGCCCTTCTCCCTCGGCTGCCTCCTCATTCCTTTTTGGCTCTCCTTTTCTAAATTCTGATCAGAAGTACAAAGGTGTCAAGGAGTAGGTTTGGCAAAGTGTGACAGCGCGTTGTTCTATGTGAACAAAGAACCACTGAGCTCACCCAGCACTGACGGGCGCACGATGTGGAAGAGCTAACTAGTTTTGATAGAGCTCCTGCTCAAGGTTACAAGGTAAGTTAATGGCAAAGATGGTCATACAGTAGTGAGCAGAGAGATTCTTGAGTGCATCCAGGGTTAAAAGTGAAAACTGAGACCACGTGTAATTTGAGATGAAGCCCTTGTTCCACTAGCCCCTGCACAGTCTCACTGCCCCATGGGACACAGGGGAGGGTGCTCTAGTCTGGGGCGATGGCTGTCCTAGGACCACCCCTCCCTCCCCTCCCATGGAAATCCTCATGCTATACTATTCTTTGGTCTTTCCTATGAGTGCAGAATGGCGGTTCTACAAGCTGGACAATTGGGGCCAGGTGGTGTGAGGCAGAGCTCCTTGGTAGGCTTTCGAAATTGAGGCAAAGAGACAGTGTTCAAAGAAAAGCTAAGTGTTTGTATCGACGGAACTTGAAGTGTTAGTGAAGAGGCAGAGATCAGGCCTCAGATCCTGCCTTTGGAACTCATTTGTTAAAGCATGAACAGGTTTGAAAAAACCACAGAATGAATAGCATTCCCTGTTTTCCCCAAGAAGTCCATCTAGACAGTCCCTAAAGAGCCTGCAACTCCAGGACTAAGGGCTACATTCAGTGGCTAGGCACAGGGTTCAGAAATGTCCTGCGGCCGGGCGCGGTGGCTCACGCCTGTCATCCCAGCACTTTGGGAGGCCGAGGCGGGCGGATCACTTGAGGTCAGGAGTTTGAGACCAGCCTGGCTAACATGGTGAAACCCCGTCTCTACTAACAATACAAAAATTAGCCGGGTGTGGTGGTGCATGCCTGTAATCTCGGCTACTTGGGGGTCCGAGGCAGGAGAATCGCTTGAACCCAGGAGGCCGAGGTTGCAGTGAGCCAAGATCGCGCCACTGCAGCCCATCCTGGGCGACCAGAGCAAAACTCCATCTCCAAAAAAAAAAAAAAAAAGAAATGTTTTGCAAGTGCATATGCACATCAGGTAGAGCTGGGATGATCCTGGCGCACTAGCAGGAGCGGGAGGAGGAGCTCAACTTAGCAGAGCCTGTGTGGCCCTGCAACAATTAGTTGGAAAAGCTGAGGCATGGAGCAGGCACTTCCTGGCTTTTAAGATTGGGGCCTGGGAGATACTCACCGATGCACCCATGATGATGAATATGTGTGTATCCGACTGATGGAAGGCATCGCCCTGGAACAGCTCTTCCCGCAGGATCCCACACACCTGGGTCCGGCTCAGGGCCACCTGCTCTGCCATGACGCTGTCTGGTGGAAGAAAGGCTGGTTAACAAGGCAGAAGAACAGGAGAGCATTGAGAAGTTAGCCCCTTTCTTGAGAGTTTCTCTGGGGTCTCACACCGGGGTGACACCTGATTACCCAAATCACTCCTTGTGAACGGCTGGGCGTTGGGGAGTGGTTGATGCGTTAGAAACTGCTGGCTCTGGGCTCCAGCCACTCTCTCCTAGGCAGCCTTCATTCAGGGTGTACATTACAAAATTACCCAAAGCATTGGTGGATTCCGACTAGAGCATCAATTCTGGACAACCGAGTAAAATCCTTGTGAGGCATGGAACTCCGTGCCCAGGACCATCTCATTCCCGACTGTAGCGGGAACTCCACAATGACCTGGAGCATGGGAGATGGTGCAGATGTTGGAGTTCAGCTCCAGCCCTCCCCTTGCCAAGCTGGGTGACCCCGGTCGGCAAGTCCCCTTCGCTCTCGGGGTCTCAGGGGCTCAAGAGAGGAGATGCGGGGTATAAAGGGATTGGTTAAGACCCTCTCGATTCTGCTCGGTTCTCAAGCACAACAAACAGCGTGTATTTTACCGCCGCGCGGCGCAGCGCGGGGCAGTACGCTCCTCCGCCTGCGCGGCGCCCGCCCGCTTGATTACCTGCGTTTCGTCGTCGCCGCCCTCCGCGCTCGCAGCCCCGAAGTGTACGGCCGTTTCCGGGGACTGAGCCCCGCCAGCCCATTTAATCGGCGGGGGCGGGGGCGGGGGCGGGCGCCTGGGCTGAGCGGACCCGCCTCAGGCGAGGCGTGCGGGGCGGGGCCTCGGCCACCACCCCTCGTGCGGGCGGGGCAGGGCGAGGGCAGGTGCGCGCGCATCCCAGGCCAGCCCCCGCCTCTCGGGCACCTGCGCTGTAGGCCGGCCCGTCGGCTGCCTGCCATACCCGCTGCCGCTGCTCCGCATCCCCAATTCCGGCGGGCACGGGTGCAGCTCCGCGTAGTGCTCCCGCATCCCCATCGCCGTCCCGGCCCCGCCCCTACTGTCCGATTTCCCCGCCTGCCCCGGCGGCCTCGCGCGCTCGCGGAGGGCTCCACTTCCGCCGGCAGCGTGGCCACGCCTCCTCTGGGCTGTCCCTCGGCTCCTGGGCGGGGCCTTCTGCCGCGCCACTCCCCCGGGAACCCGCGCCTGTTCGCGGGTCAAGCCGGCCCTATTGGGCAGTCTCTTCTTGATTCCTCCCCCGGAGAGGGCGGGGCGGCCGAGCGCCCCGAGGCTAGACGCCGCCGTCCGAGAGACGAGGGGGCGTATAGGCCGTGACGCCCTGCAAAGTGGCCGGCGTGCTTATCATTACCGAGCTTCCGCGGGCCTGCAGAGCCTGCCAGACTCAGACTTCTCTCCGGAGCGAGATGCGGCCCTACCGCGGCCTCGCACTTCTCGCCGGCTTCCCGTGTTCCCGGGGCGGGGCTTGTGTGTTTTTACTTCCGGATCCCACAGCTATGACACCGGAAGCCGGAAGCGGGGATTTCGATAGCGGAGTAGGGAAGGGCGACCGCGAAACTGGGATTTTCTGGGAGCACCGGGGGCCTACCAGCGTTCACAGTCCGCGGCTCCCACCCTTCTCACGTCTGACGGACTCTGCTGACAGGTGTGGTCCTTTTCCCCAAAGACAGGGTTCCATCGGTGGGCGTTCCGCCGCCTCCGAGACTTCCCCCGGACGTTCAGGCTCCCCGCTCTTTTTTGGGCCCCAGCCCGTTCCTGCTGCGCGCTTCTGGAGCACTGGCCAAGGCGGGCCGATTCATGACCCAGGTTACTTGGGCGGCGAGCTGGACTGTTTCCACTCCTCCCTCCTCCTCCACTGCGGGGTCTGACCCTACTCCTTGTGCGAGGACTACTCTAGTTCAGAGACATTTTCTGTTCACCAAACTTGATTGCGCTCTATCGAGGTCGTTAAATTCTTCGAAAATGCCTCACATATAGTTTGGCAGCTAGGTATCTGATCTCATATGCCTGTTTGCTCGTTTTGCAAGACAACATCTGCCTATCCTCATACCGTTTCTGTGATCTGAGCATGAATGCGCTGTCCTGGCACATGAGAGGAATAGTCACTATAGCTGGAGCAGAGTGAGAGAGGGGAGCACAGTTGGAGAGGAAGGGATGGGGAACCCGATGGTACACGGCCTTGTAGGCCGTTGTAGGGAGATTGGCTTTTACACAGAAGGCAACGGGGAGCCATGGTAGGGTTCTCAGTAGAGGAGGAATGTGATCGGAATTACGTCTTACACTGATCGTTCTCCCAGTGGTGGGGAGAACAGACCATAGTGGGCAAAGGTAAAAGAAGGGCGACCTGTTAAGAGGTAATTGCAGTAATCCAGCTCAGAGACAGTGCTTTGAGCATTTTATTATTGGAAATTTCAAAAATGTACAAAAGTAGAAAAAGTAGTATAGTAAATCTTTTTAGTTTGTTTTTGAGAGATGGAGTCTCGCTCTGTCGCCCAGGCTGGAGTGCAATGGCACGATCTCAGCTCACTCTAACCTCCTCCTGGGTTCAAGCGATTCTCCTGCCTCAGCTTCCCAGGTAGCTGGGACTGCAGGCGTGCGCCACTATGCCCAGCTAATTTTTGTATTTTTAGTAGAGACAGAGTTTCACTATATGTTGGCCAGCCTGGTCTTGAACTCCTGACCTCAGGTGATCTGCCTGCCTCAGCCTCCCAAAGTGCTGGGATTACAGGTGTGAGCCACTGCGCTCGGCCAGTATGGTAAATCTTACATTCACAGCTACCAGCTTCAACAATTGAAGGTATCAACTTGTGACTAATTTTGTTTATATCCCTTGCAATCCTCTCCCATTATTATTTTATTTCTTTTTCTTTCTTTCTTTCTTTTTTTTTGAGACAAAATCTCACTCTGTCACCAGGCTGGAGTGCAGTGGTGTGATCTCCACCCACTGCAACTTCTGCCACCTGGGTTCAAGCGATTCTCCTGCCTCAGCCTCCCGCGTAGCTGGGACTACAGGTGTGCACCACCACACCCAGCTAATTTTTGTATTTTTGGTAGAGATGGGGTTTCATCATGTTGGCCAGGATGGTCTTGATCTCTTGACCTTGTCATCCGCCCGCCTTGGCCTCCCAAAGTGCTGGGATTACAGGCATGAGCCACCGCGCCCGGCCTCTTTTTTTTTTTTTTTGAGACCCAGTCTCACTCTGTCACCCAGGCTGGAGTGCAGTGGCATGATCTTGGCTCACTGCAACCTCCATCTTCCAGGTTCAAGCGATTCTCCTGCCTCAGCTTCCCAAGTAGCTGGGATTACAGACATGCACCATCACTCCCAGCTATTTTTTTTTTTTTTTTGTATTTTTAGTAAATACAGGGTTTTGTCATGTTGGCCAGTCTGGTCTCGAACTCCTGACCTCAAGTGATCCACCTGCCATGACCTCCCAAAGTGCTGGGATTACAGGTGTGAACCACCATGCCTGGCCACCATTATTATTTTCAGTAACAGCTTGAGATATCATTAGCAAGTCACACAGTTCATCCGTTTAAAGTGTACAATTCAATGGTTTGTTGTATGTATATTCACAGAACATTTTCATCACCCCTCAAAGAAACCCCATACTCTTTAGATCAGCTTATCTTCCCCCCAGCCCTAAGTGGCTCTCCCCAGCAACCTTTAATCCACTTTATGTCTCTGTGGATTTGCCTGTTGTAGACATCTCATATAAATAGAATCATACAATGTTTAATATTTTGTGACTTGTTTATTTCTCTTAGCATATTTGCAAGATTTGTTCATGTTATAACATGTGGATGTACTAGATTTTGTTTATTCATAGTTGATGGACATTTGGGTTGTTTCCGCTCTTTGGCTGCTATGAGTAATGCTGCTACAAGCATTCATGTGGAGACATGTGTTTTCATTTCTCTCGGGTATATACCTACGAGTTTTCCCATTATTTGGAGGTGAATTCAGACATCATCTTTAAACATTTAAGTGTGCTTCTCTCTAAGACAGGACTCTGAAAAACAACCACAATATCATTATGACACCTAAAATAGTTAATTGCTCAGTGTGATCAGATCGGTTGGGGGATACATTTTAACAGGATTTCTTGATGGATTAGATGTGCTCGTGTGTGTGTGTGTGTGTGTGTGTGTGAGAGAGAGAGAGAGAGAATCAAAATGACTTTTGACAGCTGGAGGATGGATTTGCCATCAGCTGATAACAAAGAAGGCCTTGGGTAGATCTGGGTTTTGGGGACTGTCGGAGGTCTTAGAGAGGTTCGTTTTGAGAGGGCTACTAGATAACCAAGTAGAAATGTTGAGTTTGATAAATGAATGTGGAGTTTAGAAAAGAGGTCTAATTAAGCATCAAGATTGGAGTTCAAGGCATGAGACTGGATAGAATTCCTGTGGGAGTGAATGAAGTTACAGAGAAGAAGATGTCCTAGGACAGAGCCCTGGGGCACCCCAACATGAAGGGTGGGAACCCAGTGAGAGTGCCTGGGCAGGAGTAGCCAGCAAGATAGGGAGGAAACCAGGAGAAGGGGCTGTTCTGAAAGCCAAGGCTGGAGTGCAGTGGCACAATCTCAGTTCACTGCAACGTCCACCTCCTGGGTTCAAGCGATTCTCCTGCTTCGGCCTCCCAAGTAGCTGGGACTACAGGCGCATGTCACCACACTCTGCTAATTTTTTGTATTTTTTTTTTTTTGAGACGGAGTCTCGCTGTGTTGTCCAGGCTGGAGTGCAGTGGCGCGATCCCGGGTTCATGCCATTCTTCTGCCTCCCGGGTTCACGCCATTCTCCTGCCTCAGCCTCCTGGGTAGCTGGGGCTACAGGCGCCCGCTACCATGCCTGGCTAATTTTTTGTATTGTTAGTAGAGACAGGGTTTCGCTTTGTTAGCCAGGATGGTCTGGATCTCCTGACCTCATGATCGGCCCGCCTCAGCCTCCCAAAGTGCTGGGATTACAGGCATGAGCCACCGTGCCCGGCCAGACATTTTAATCTCACAGTTTTGGAGACTAGAAGTCCAAAACCAAAGGGTTAGCAAGCCCACACCCTCAAAGGCTCTAAGAGGGCGATCCTCCCTTGCCTCTCCCAAGCTTCTGCCCCATTTATTCCTGGGCTTGTGGCTGCCTCACTCCAGTCTCCAAGGCAGTCCCGACATGGCCTCCTCCCCTTGCATCTCCGTCTGGCTTCTCTCTTCTGTCTCTCATAAAGACACGTTGTTGGATTTAGGGCCTACCCACGTCACCCAGAATGATCTCATCTTGAGATCCTACATCTGCAAAGACCCTTTTCCCAAATCACATATGTTTCAGGGGTTAGAACATGGGCATATCTTTTTGGGGGGCTACCATTCAGCCCACTACACTCAATGAGGGGCCGGTACCCTCCACTTCTCCTGCTTGGAGGTGTGTAGGGGATCAGGATTCCCAGCATACTGACATCTCCCTCCACAAACAGTCCTGTCCCGACTCTCCCACCTCTGGTGAAATTCTTCCATTTCCAGCCTGGAGATAGGCCTTTCCAAGTCCCACGTGGGTGGTCCAGCACCTCCTTTTGGAATGGGAGTATCTGCTACCCCTTAGACTGAAAACCCACTTTAGCATCCTGATACACTAGGCGAATTATCAGCATTCTGTTTAAAATGTAGCCCCAGAACTCATAGGCTTTTTCTGCTGGGTAAGGATGTGGGTCTCCTGTGACTCCCCTGCTGCCTTTCTCTTTCAGCCCTTGCCCTGTTGGATGAGTAGGCACCTCTGGAAGAGCCAACTGTGTGAGATGGTGCAGCCTAGTGGTGGCCCGGCAGCAGATCAGGACGTGCTGGGTGAAGACTCTCCTCTGGGGAAGCCAGCCATGCTGCACCTGCCTTCAGAACAGGGCGCTCCTGAGACCCTCCAGCGCTGCCTGGAGGAGAATCAAGAGCTCCGAGGTGAGGAAAGAGTCAGGGGATCCGGCCCTGCTGAGGGGAAGGTGTCTTCTCCCCATCTGCACCTCTGCGTTTCCTGGGCCTGCGGTGGGGATGTGCTGCCCTCCCTCTTGGTTTCAGGAAGTAGACTCTGAGATGCAGATTAGCGGGGAGGAAGTTTAGCATGCTCTCAGGACCAGTACTGGGAAGGGAAAGGAGGCACAGGAGAAGAAGCCGGGGTGGGCAGAGGGAGAAGTGCGCTGCCGGGTAGGCTCCAGGACAGCCTTGCTGGACCTTACAGGGAGCTCTGGAGCTGGAATGAACCTTCCAGGTTGGACCAACATGTCCAGGCCTCTGTGTCCCTGCACTGAGCACTCATGAAGTGCTGTCCATCCTGGGACAGGGCAGATTCGGCCCTGGGAAGAGGCGTGGTCTGCCCAGAGAGGGGGTGGGGCCTGCCCTGGAAATGGGCGGGGCATGCCCTGGTAGAGGGGCGTGGTCTGTCTTGGGAAGGAAGGTGTGTGGCCCCCACAGGCAACATTCTTTTGGGGCAGTCCCGGCACACACCTCAGTGGAGGTGAAGGCTGACTTCCCACACCCGGTGGCTGGGACTGGGGAGTTCTTTCCTAGACTGCCATCCGGGCGCCCCTCACCCTCGTGCTGCTCAGCTCCAGGTCGTTGTGGGTTCAGGGCTCAGCTGCACGCTCCTGCCTGCGCCCTGGGCATGATGGCACCCCAGCCCCTGCCATTCTTCCCCCTCACCCCCTCTCCCTGCCACTGCTCTGCATTGCCCTGGGTTAGCCCGGCGGGGCCAGGTGGCACCCGCTGTATACTCTTGCCTTTCTGCTGCGGGGGCTTTCTAAACCGCGGGTCCCAGAGCTGCAGGGAGGGGCGGCACAGACTCCCCACGTGGCTCACTGGGTGTGGTGGGGCCTGTAGCCCCTTTTGTTTCATCCTTTGGTTCCTGCTGGGGACTCAGGCCTGTGTCCATCCCATCGTAGAGGACAGCACTCCTTCCTTGCAGGAGTCATCCCTGAGCTGGCACCTTCAATTGGCTCTCTGTGTCCTGGCTGGCTGGCAGCTCCTGGGCGAGGTAGCATGTGCCGTGACTACTAGAGACCACTGTCATGGGCCCACTCCCCCGCCTTCTTTGCTGGACTGTGGTCCGAGATGTTATGTGGGGCTCTGTGCTGACAAGTCACATAGTCTGTAGGCTTCAGAGAGTGGCTCTGGCTGACATCCCGTGGGCAGGGACAAGACCCATGACTGCGATGTGTCTCCTCTTACTGTCAAGGCAAATCACCTTTCCTTCCATGGAGGAAGGGGTCAGTGCAGTCAGCTTGCTGTCAAGGGGCTGCTTGGTCTCCTCGACGGTGAGGCTGAATTGGAGAGGCCCTGCTGGAGCATGGAGACCCAACATGACCTGGCTGTTCCAGGACAGGGTCCCCCACCTCAGTGCCATCAGCACCTGGGGCTGGAGAATTCTCTTGTGCATTGTAGGGTGTGTAGCAGAGTCCCTGGCCTGTACCTGCTAGATGCCAGTAGCACCCATCCTGTTGTGACAACTAACAATATCCCCAGATATTTATTGCCAAATGATCCCTGGGGGATACAGTTGTCCCTGGTGAGACCCAGTGTATTAGGATCTTCAGAGCACTGGTGCACAGAGACGTGACAGCTAGACTGGGGGCCTCTGCTCATCCCCAGGAGAATGCTCTATTGAGGGGGACTTGAGGGTGAGTGTTGCAGGCCAGCTGTGCAGGGACCCTGGCACAGCGTATGGCGCCCTTGCTTCCCTTGCAGGCTGTGTGTTGAGTGCAGCAGCTTCCCTCGGGCTCCAGGGACACAAGGAGGGTGTCCTGTGTGACCCCCCCTGCTCCCCCTGACCTGAGCTTTGTGGGTGGCAGGTGAAACTTGGTAGCTCCATGTGTCAGGCCCTGGGCCAAGCCCCTAAGGGCCCAGAAGATGTCTGTCCCCCAAGATGTACATGCTTATGTCCATGGAGGAGGCTGTACTTAGAATGTTTAGGGAGAGATTCACAGAAGAAGTTGCGTGTCTCTAGTGTGTGACTCCACTAGTGTGAGACATGCCCAGAAGAGGTCAATCTGCAGAGGCAGATGCGGATGAGGAGGGTGCTGGGGGAGCGACTGCTTATGGGATCCCGGAACTGTTCTGGAATTAGATAGTGCGGATGGTTGCAAACAACCTGATGGATATACCGAAAACTGCTGAATTAGTTAAAATAGTCAATTTGATGTCATGTGAATTTTACCTCAGTTCAGAACATTTTTTAAAAGACAAGTTGCCAGCCAGGTGCAGTGGCTCATGCCTGTAATCCGAGCACTTTGGGAGGCCGAGGCGGGGGGATCACCTGAGGTCAGGAGTTTGAGACCAGCTTGGCCAACATGGTGAAACCCCATCTCTACTACAAAAATTAGCCAGACGTGGTGGCGGGCACCTATAATCCCAGCTACTCGGGAGGCTGAGGCAGGGAGAATTGCTTGAACCCGGGAGGTGGAGGTTGCAGTGAGCCACTGCACTCCAGCCTGGGCGACAGAGTGAGAGTCTGTCTCAAAAAAAAAGACAAGTTGCAGATGAGCTGAGCTTTGGGCAGAGCAAGCGGGATTCTGATGTGGGGGTGGATGTTGTGCTCGTCAGCAGGCAATCATTAGTTGGTTGAGGGTTTTGATCACGGGGTAGCTACTGCCTGCCCCATTTTATCCAGCTCTGTAGTTGCTATAAAGTTGCTAGAACCTTGGCACATCACTTATCAGTTTTGTCACCTCAGATGGCTCCTTCACTACCTGGGGTATCTCCTGGGTGTGGGGCTCTCCTTCCTGTGGCCTCTGCTGACTGCCTGGCACTGGCACTGGCACACATGCTCTGGTGAGGGGAGGACCAGCGGTTTTTCCCGTTTGTTTTCTGCTTCCTCGTTTAACCCTCCTCGTCTTATAAGATGAATGTTCTTGTCTCTGTTCACTATGCAGATGAGGACTTTGAGGCTCAGAGATGCCGCTAACTTGCCTGGTCCAAGCCTTTTGGGCCTCTCAGGCTGCAGCCAGCAATGCTGCAGTGAAGTTTGCCTGGGAGGCTGACCGTAGGAGTCTGCAGGCATGTTAGGACCCCCTGATCTAGAAGACAGCAGAGATGTAGGCCAGGGAGGACCAATACTGAGCATCTGAGGGTAGGCACACCTCAGACTGACCAGAATACAAATGAATTTGAGTCACTTACAAACAAAGTGGCATAAGGCCAGGCACAGTGGCTCATGCCTATAATCCCAGCACATTGGGAGGCCGAGGTGGGAGGATTGCTTGAGGCCAACAATTTGAGACCAGCCTGGGCAACATAGCAAGACCTTGTCTCTACAAAAATAAAAATTCAAAAAAGTGGCATTTGACACATACTTTTTTTTTTTTTTTGAGATAGAGTTTTGCTCTGTCCCCCAGGCTGGAGTGCAATGGCGTGATCTCGGCTCACTGCAACCTCCACTTCCCAGGTTCAAGTGCTTCTCCTGCCTTAGCCTCCCAGGTAGCTGGGATTACAGGCGTGTGCCAGCACACCGGGCTAATTTTTGTATTTTTATTAGAGACGGGGTTTCACCATGTTGGCCAAGCTGGTCTGGAGCTCCTGACCTCAGGTGATCCACCCACCTCGGCCTCCCAAAGTGCTGGGATTACAGGCATGAGCCACTGTGCCTGGCCAACACGTACTTTTAACTGAAGCTGATGTGTTTGGTATTATTTTCTTGCAGAAAGTGAGGGGCATTAGTGTAAAGGATTTTGGAAGTGTTTAAAGAAACAAGGGAGTGTTGAGACGCCATCCACCCCTGAGAGAAGCTGCGTGGTATTATGGGGGGGGGGGGGGGCCACCAGGATGGGTGGCCCTACTTCTGGCCTCTGACTTCCTGAGCCTCAGGCCCATGTGGGCCCAGGCAGGGCCCGGCTGGCCGGGCTGCCCAGCTCCCCTCCACTGTCCCTTCTGCCACCAGATGCCATCCGGCAGAGCAACCAGATGCTGCGGGAACGCTGCGAGGAGCTTCTGCATTTCCAAGCCAGCCAGAGGGAGGAGAAGGAGTTCCTCATGTGCAAATTCCAGGAGGCCAGGAAACTGGTGGAGAGACTCAGCCTGGAGAAGCTCGACCTGAAGAGGCAGAAGGAGCAGGCTCTGCGGGAGGTGGAGCACCTGAAGAGATGCCAGCAGGTAGTCGGGGCAGGGCCAGGTTCTGAAAACCCACGGTGACGCCAGTGTTCCACAAGGGAACCCGTGGTTGGGGGTCCCCCAAAACGCCCTGGGGCTCAGTGCTGTGCCGGGAGAGCTTGGAACTCAGAAAAGCCGTCACACTCCCAGTTCCGGTTTATTACAAGGAAAGGACACAGGTTACGGTGAGCGAAGGCCCAGGGCCCACAGGGCGGGCTCCAGGAGAGACCAGGTGTGAGCTTCAGCGACTCCTCGCCCAGGGGAGTTGTGCAGACAGCACCTGTTTCTTTTGGCAACAGTGTGGGACAGCGAGCACGGAGTCACAACCGGGAAGCTCACCCCAGCTGTGGCGGCCAGGGTTTTCGTGGGGGGTGGGCCACGTAGGCATGGAGCGCCTGCGTGGCCAACTTTGGTCACTTGGCTGTAGCCACCAGAGGTCCAGCTGTGTGGCCCAAGGCTCCCCCCATAAATTGTGTCATTAGCGCAGACCGCCTGGTTTCAGGGTCTTTGTGTGTGGGCTTGGCTGATCGCAGGATCCTGGCGATGGTAGTCAGGAAGGGGCTGTGCTCCCTTTGAGGGGCAAGGCGGGGAGAAGTGGTGGAGAGGAAACTTGCTGGCAGGTACCTGGCACTTGCCACAGCCAGGCTCTGCTCCCCTGGGGAAAGGCGTGGATGGTGGGCTGTGCATGCTGCTCCACTCGGGGCTTGGAGCGCCTGGCTTAAGGCGTTGATTTCCTGTGTGGGAAGTGGATGAGTTTTCTACAGCTGCTGTGACCAAGCACCACAGACTGCGGGGCCAAAGCCACAGAAACGCGTGGCCTCCGGTTCTGGAGGCCTGGAGGCTGAGCTAGCGGTGGTGTCGGCAGGGTGGGCTCCCCGCCAGGGCCATGAGGGAGCGGCCTTCCAGGCCCCTCCACGGCGCCGGGGGCTGCCGGCTGTACCTCTCCAGCCTCCATCTCCGTCATCCTGTGGCCTTGTCCCCGTGGGCGTCTGTGCCTGTCCTCCTCTTTTGACAAGAACACCGGAGATACACAAAGGTACACAACAGCGGGCCTTTGTTCCAGCTGGGAAAAGAGATTTTCTTCAGAAACCCCTGCTTGCGGGGGAGAGAGCTGAGCTCCGTTCCCGCCCCAGCAGAGGCGGCCTGGCCTTGCGAAGGGAGAATGAGGGAGTAGGGAGGGGGCGAGTGCAGGCTCAAGTGAAAGATGACGGGGCAGCCAGCGTCCTTGCCACCAGGCCAGCCGTGTGTGGGAGCTGCCGGTGCTTACCAAGGTTGGGATTCTTCCCTCCCGTGGAGACTGGGAGACCGGGCCCCGTGCCTCCTGAGGTTTCCGTTTCCAAGCAGTGGCTGCGGGGCCCTCGGGAAAGACCCTGGGTTGTGGGTGCTACACAGATGTCTCAAAGGGACAGGGTAAGCCCTTTCTAGTAAATGCCGTAAGAAAGGGAGGTCAGGTGTTGGCCGGAACAGACAGTAAATGCTTTGGACAGCCCTGAGCGTTTCCAGACGGGAACTCACTCAAAAGGGGGCTGGGGCATCCCAGGGGCGCGGCCTTAGGCTCCCAGAGGCCCCGTGAGATGGTGGCCGGGTGTCTTCGTGCAGGGGTTTGAGTGCACTGTGCCTGCCGAGAGGTTCTGCAGTTCCCAATGTTTAACAAAATTCAGTGTCCACTCTTGATTTGCACAAACTCTCCCATCCTGGCGGCCCTGGGTGTGGACTGGGGCCTGTGTTTACTTTGCCCTATTCGTGCCTGGCCTCCTTTTGTCCCAAGTCTCAGAGAGACGGAGAGAGATCCGCTGCTGGGGCTGCAGCTGCAAGGCCACCGGGTTCAGCCCTCAAGGGCTGCTTGCCGGGGCAGTGACTAAGCCGTTGACAACCTCAAGGCAGCTTTGTGCTCCTCCTTCTCTTTGGGGATCTCTTTTTGCCCCATCTGTGTGTCACCCTGTGGCAGAGGGTTAAGGTGGGCAGCTGGAGAGGGTTGGGTGGCCCTTGGGCTCATGAGGCTCTAGGGCACCCAGGTTTGGGGGTGCCGAGGGCAGGAAAAAAGGCCTCATGGTGCGCAGGCCTCAGCTGCTTGCGGGTTGCCCCGGGCTTGCGGATGGCAGGAGTGGGCCGCTGGGGAGAAAGCAGTGCTGACAGGAAGTGGCTTTTTCTCCTGCAGCAGATGGCTGAGGACAAGGCCTCTGTGAAAGCCCAGGTGACGTCCTTGCTCGGGGAGCTGCAGGAGAGCCAGAGTCGCTTGGAGGCTGCCACTAAGGAATGCCAGGCTCTGGAGGGCCGGTGAGTCGGGGGAGCCGGCTCCGGAGACCCCTTCCAGGGTTTCCAAAAGCATGAGGTGGGTTTAGGGGCCTCCAGGGTGCTCCTTGATGAGGATAGACCGGAGCAGGCTGCGTAAACACGTCGGGGCAGGCGTCGGGAGAGCCGGCTCTCCGCACTCTGTGACCCTTTGATGGAGTTTGGATTATTTCCTTAGGAGGCATTTTGGGGGCCCCGAGCCCACACCCACGGTGTCTAGTTCTCTGGAAGGACTTCTGGGACCGGTGCACAGTCGCCCTCGTGGCTGAGGTTGATGACAGGGAAGAAGGCACAGGGCAGGAGCCGCCAGGGCAGGAGCTGCAGGGGGAGTTGGAGAAGCCCTGTCCCAGCCTCCTGCCGCCCTGCGAGCGGCACAGTGAGAAGCGCCTCCCACACGGGCCGTGTTCCTGCCCAGGGATGCCCGCTAGAGACTCAGCGCCCTGGGTGTTTACTGGGGGCAGGTCCTGTCAGCGCCCTCTGCCAGGCAGGTACCTAAATCCCCGACTCCAGCAGCAGAGCAGGTGCTCACATCAACCACGTTCTTCCTACAAATGGCCTAGGTGCAGGGACCGCCCTGACCACTAGGGAAAGTGTCACTGTGGCAAGGGAACTTCACCAGCCAAGGGCCAACCTTGCCAGCCGGTGGCTTCAGGCCTGCTGGTTACTCTCTTTTGCAAAGGGGTCTTGGTTCTTGTGAGTGGGACCATTGGGTCAAAGGGCAGGGAGGTTTCTATGGTTCTCATTCGGCCCTGCTGCCAGGGGGGCCCCAGCCATCCCAGCACAGTAGGCGGTCAGGGTGCACTTGGGGCAGCCGGCAGGGCAGAGAGGAGGGGAGCTTGACCCAGGCTCTGATGGGCAGAGGGAGCCCGTGCAGGGTGTGTGGGCAGTATGCAGGCAGGCGTGGAGGGGAGAGCCAAGCAGCCAGGCCTGCCAGGCAGAGTTGGGGTGACTGGAGAAGGGCCGTGTCTGCCTGTGGCCAGAGGCCACCCAGGACCTGCACAGATGCACCCACCATTGTCCCTGCAGTGAGGCTGTGGAAGGGCTTGGTGTGGTGGGATGAAGCCAGACCTTGGAAACTGGAGGTTAAGGGAGCTGTAGGGGGGCAGGTGTGGGAACTGAGCATCCGAGCAGGTCGTCTGGGGCTCCAGCAGAGCTCTGGGCAGCAGCAGGGATGGGGCCGAGGCCCGGTCTGCATTGACCTCAGTGCTTGCACGCCCAGGTAGGCAGTCTCTCACTTTTGGAACAGCAGTCTCTCCTCACCCCCTCCACTGAGACCGCTTTTGCTGGGGCCCCCAGCAGCCCCACATTGGAACTGCACGGGCAGTTCCGAGGGCTCCTCTCACCTGGCCCCAGCACTGCGGGATGCAGGCGACCCCATCCTTTTCTCGGACCACCCCCTTCCCCTGGCTTCCAGGTCTCCTTGCCATCTGTACTTGGTCACGTGCTGGGCCCCTGCATTGAAGCAAACACGTCTCAAGCAAAGCTCCTCACCTGCTGCTCCCACCTGGCCCCCTGCAGTTGTCCTCGTGTCTGTTGATGGTGCCTCCACCTGGCTGCCTGGCATCGTCTCGCAGTCATCGGGTGTTCAGAGCCGACCCCCACCCCCCGCCCACGCCCTGCGCATAGTCCCTCCTGTCCCCCCGTTCGTCTTCCCTGAATCTGCTCTTTCCCCGTGCCAGGGCCCGGGCGGCCAGCGAGCAGGCGCGGCAGCTGGAGAGTGAGCGTGAGGCGCTGCAGCAGCAGCACAGCGTGCAGGTGGACCAGCTGCGCATGCAGGGCCAGAGCGTGGAGGCCGCGCTCCGCATGGAGCGCCAGGCCGCCTCGGAGGAGAAGTGAGTCGGCGGGGGCGGGGCCGCACCACAGGGTCTGTGGTTCTACACTTGATCTTAGCCAAAAGGCTGAGAAGTGTTGGGTCCATGGTTCTTTCTGCCTTCTGAGGACTCCTTCAGATTCTGCCTGTGGCTGTGGGCCCATTCTGTCCCTTAGCCTTGCTAACGGTAGAGGCGACCATGATGACACCCGGTTTGTCTTTGATACAGTCATGCCATCTGCTCTGCAGACCACGTTTCATTGCGTGTCCACACGTGGCCTTTTTTGTAGTTTTTTTCCTAGCCACTAGGTCATCAGGGGACTTGTCCTTTCTAGGCCGGGTGCTGTGGCTCACGCCTGTAATCCCAACACTTCGGGAGGCCAAGGTGGGTGGATGGCTTAAGCCCGGGAGTTCAAGACCAGCTGGGCAACAGAAAGACAACAAAAATACCCCCAAACCCCCCCTTCTACCAGCATCCAATCTAGGACCTCAGGTTCCTGTCCTTGGCGTGCCTTTTGAGTCTCCTTTAATCTAGAACAGTTCCCCTGCCTTTCTGAGCTGTTTGTGAAGTTCACAGTTTTGAAGAGTGCAGGGTAGTTCCATTGTATTATTATTATTGTTTTCAAGACAGGGTCTTGCTCTATCGTCCAGGCTGGAGTATAGTGGCATTATCTCAGCTTACTGTACCTTCCGACTCTTGGGCTCAAGCGATCCTCCCAGGTAGCTGGGACTATAGGCACAGGCCAGCACACCTGGCTAATTTTTGTATTTTTGGTAGAGGTGGCGTTTTCCCATGTTGCCAGGGCTGGTCTTGAACTCCTGAGCTCAAGCGATCCTCCTGCCTTGGCTTCTCAAAGTGTTGGGATTATGGGCGTGAGCCACCGCGTCTGGCCACGATTTTATTATAAACATTAAAAATACTAGCTTTTAGGAAAACGATATTAACCGCCTGGTGACCAGTCCACCAAAGCCTGCTTTAGAGTTGACGGCCTCAGGAGTCCTCACACAGCCTTGGAAGACCCCATTCCAGGCCTGTGATGCGAGGGAGGGAAGGAAGGCGGTAGAGTTGGAAGCAGGCAGCACCGTGGCTGGACTGGGATGAGATGGTTTCTCCAGCAAAAGCTCCCTTTGCTCAGGAGGAAGCTGGCCCAGTTGCAGGTGGCCTATCACCAGCTCTTCCAAGAATACGACAACCACATCAAGAGCAGCGTGGTGGGCAGCGAGCGGAAGCGAGTGAGTGCGGCCGCCGGGGCTCTAGGGCTGGCCTTGCCTCTTCCTCTTCCCGTGGCCCTGAACCTTGAGAATGGGTAGACCTGCCTTAGACTTGCCTTAGACCTGTATCAGGCTGCAGCTGCGACAGCTCGGGGAAGCTGTGGGGAGATGGCAACCCCAGGATGTTGCTCTCAGGAGTGTCAGCAGGCCATCTTAATGGGGGGCTGGGCCAGAGCCTTGGGATGCTCCCTCTGTGGGGCTGGGGACATCTTGTCTCCATGGACATTCCCTCTTGCCAGCCATCACCATCTGGGCACCTGGCTCAGCTTCCCCCAAGCCAAGGTAAGCCCGACAGCATTTCCACCCCAGTGTTGGCTGGGAGCCTTTTCCTAGTTTGTCCTCATCAGACCTAAGCTGGGTGCAGTTTGCTAGTGATCACATTTTAGCAGGACACCGTCAATCGTAAGTGTACCCAGAGGAGATTTATAAGGACAAAGCCTGAAGCCAGGTCACATGGGGAAGAGTTAGCTACAAAACTGGCCACTTAACCTCTGGAGGGGAGCGTTGGTGGGGTGTGTCTGTGTGTGTCTCAGGGGGCTGGAGATGCCTGCGTGGGAGGAGTGCACCTCTGACCAGGTGGCAGAGTGGAAGGACTGAGGGCTCTCAGCTGAGCTGTGCACGTGGCAGGCACAGAACCGGCTCGCTGTGAGTGGGTGTGGCCTGTGTCCTATGAAGGGTGGGAGGAGGGCTGTGGAGCTGGGGATTCTGGGAAGGGAATGTCGGCCTGGCTGGGAGGTTGTGCCAGATGACCTCAGCGGCCTCTTCAGTCCTGAAAAACACCTCAGCATCTCCTCTGTCGTTTTGGGCCGTGACAGGACGCAGCCATCTCCCTGTGCACGCTGAGATCCTGCAATGGGCCCTCAAATCGGGCTGGCATCATCCAGCCTGGTCAGCCAGGGCCACTCTTTCGTCCTTCTCAGTTCTTCTCAGCCAGCCTCGCACTGGGCCGACGAGGCTTCGTCAGCTCCCCTTGCCCGTCCTTAGGGAATGCAGCTGGAAGATCTCAAACAGCAGCTCCAGCAGGCCGAGGAGGCCCTGGTGGCCAAACAGGAGGTGATCGATAAGCTGAAGGAGGAGGCCGAGCAGCACAAGATTGTGATGGAGACCGTTCCGGTGCTGAAGGCCCAGGTGAGGGCCCTCCTCTCTGACCTACCCTGGCACTGGGACCTGGAGTGTCTCTTTGGCATCTTTTTTTTTTTTGCTTTTGCTTTTTGAGATCTTGGCTCACTGCAACCTGTGCCTCCCGGATTCAAACGATTCTCTTGCCTCAGCCTCCTGAGTAGCTGGGATTACGGGTGCCTGCCACCACGCCCGTCTAATTTTTGTATTTTTAGTAGAGACAGGGTTTCACCATGTTGGCTCAGCTGGTCTCAAACTTCTGGCCTCAGGTGATCCGCCCACCTCAGTCTCTCAAAGTTCTGGGATTACAGGTGTGAGCCACCGCGCCCGGCCTCTTTGGCATCATTTTGTAGTGGCCTTTCGTAAGCTTGTGAGCCACTTGTGCTGCTCCTTAGACCTCTCGGTGAGCTTGGCATTACTCGCCGACGTATCTGTTTCCTCTGCGCCGCTGGGGGCTCTGGGAGGACAGCAGTGGGTTCTGCTTTGTTCCTGTGGTGCCCAGCACAGTGCCTGGTAGGTGGCTGGCTTGTGGCGGGCACATCCCTTTCTGTTGGATTTGCCAGGCGGATATCTACAAGGCAGACTTCCAGGCTGAGAGGCAGGCCCGGGAGAAGCTGGCTGAGAAGAAGGAGCTCCTGCAGGAGCAGCTGGAGCAGCTGCAGAGGGAGTACAGCAAACTGAAGGCCAGCTGTCAGGAGTCGGCCAGGTGGGCCTCTGAGAGCATGCCCGTGTGAGCAGTGGGTGCGACACTGGGGGGTCGCCAGTGGTGACCACAGGAGACGGATGGCTCCTGGTGTTCTGGGTTAGGGCTCACTGTGGTCCCTCTCCTGTCACCTGAGCTTCCAAGAGCTTCTTTGACACTAGTTCAGCCAAGGAGCTTTACAGAAATGCGTGCCTTGACTGGACAGTTTCTGTTTTCAAAGGATCGAGGACATGAGGAAGCGGCATGTTGAGGTCTCCCAGGCCCCCTTGCCCCCTGCCCCCGGTGAGTGAGCGAGAACTGGGCCTGTGGGAGGAGATGGGTGGGGAGGGCAGGTGCTGCACCGCGGGAGGTCACAGTTTGGCCTTCCTGTCGCTCTCTGGAGACTTGACGGCGAGAGCTCGTGTAGGCCACCCCATCGGTAGCCCACGCCCTTTCCCCGTGGTAGCAGCGGCTCCTGGTCTTACATGAGTGGCCTGTGAGACCAGGCCTGCCATTGACAGTCCTGCCAAGTCTCCGTCCCCCTCCATCCTCCCCTTCCCTCTGACTCTTCTCTTTTCCCAGCCTACCTCTCCTCTCCCCTGGCCCTGCCCAGCCAGAGGAGGAGCCCCCCCGAGGAGCCACCTGACTTCTGCTGTCCCAAGTGCCAGTATCAGGCCCCTGATATGGACACCCTGCAGATACATGTCATGGAGTGCATTGAGTAGGGCCGGCCAGTGCAAGGCCACTGCCTGCTGAGGACATGCCCGGGACCGTGCAGTCTGCGCTTTCCTCTCCCGCCTGCCTAGCCCAGGATGAAGGGCTGGGTGGCCACAACTGGGATGCCACCTGGAGCACCACCCAGGAGCTGGCCGCGGCGCCTTATGCTTCAGCTCTTGATCCGCTGGTCCCCTCTTTTAGGGTAGATGTGGCCCCGATCAGGCCTGACTCGCTGCTCTTTTTGTTCCCTTCTGTCTGCTCGAACCACTTGCCTCGGGCTAATCCCTCCCTCTTCCTCCACCTGGCACTGGGGAAGTCAAGAATGGGGGCCTGGGGCTTTCAGGGAGAACTGCTTCCTCCCACCGGACACCGACCCGCCCACCACTGTGCCCTGGGAGTGCTGCCCTCTTACCATGCACACGGGTGCTCTCCTTTTGGGCTGCATGCTATTCCATTTTGCAGCCAGACCGATGTGTATTTAACCAGTCACTATTGATGGACATTTGGGTTGTTTCCCATCTTTTTGTTACCATAAATAATGGCATAGTAAAAATCCTTGTGCATTAGTCGTGCGTACCTTCGGCATAGATTCTGAGAAGTGACACCACTGAGCATGGGCGATGGGGTAGATGGTACCTGAGCCCCTTCCTCCTTGGAGCTTGGTTTCCTGTCTCTCCCCACCCCCTATTTCCCTAGCCTTGCCAAGGAGGAGGTGGGAAAGCCCGTTTGGGTTTTTGTCATTCGCTAGTCCATGCAGTTCTCTGTTAAGAGTGAGCTTAAGCATCTTTCCTGAGGCTTAAGGACCCTTTTTAGTTCTGCTTCTGAATGGGCTGCTCATATCATATATATATATATGTATATGTATAGGTGTGTATATGTATGTGTGTGTGTGTGTGTGTGTGTATATATATATATATTTTTTTATTTTTATTTTTTTTGAGACAGAGTTTTGCTCTTCTCGCCCAGACTGGAGTGCAGTGGCGTGATCTCAGCTCACTGCAACCTCTGCCTCCTGGGTTCAAGCGATTCTCCTGCCTCAGCCTCCCCAGTAGCTGGGACTACAGGCGCCTGCCACCACACTCGGCTAATTTTTGTATTTTTAGTAGAGATGGGGTTTCACCATGTTGGCCAGGCTGGTCTCGAACTCCTGACTTCATGTGATCCACCTGCCTTGGCCTCCCAGAGTGCTGAGATTACAGGTGTGAGCCACTGTGCCTGGCCAATTTTTGTATTTTTAGTAGAGCTGGGGGTTTCACCATGTTGGCCAGGCTGGTCTCAAACTCCTGACCTCAGGTGATCTGCATGCCTTGGCCTCCCAAAGTGCTAGGATTACAGGCGTGAGCCTCTGCGCCCTGCCGGGCTGCTCATATCTTTTATCCATTTTTCTACTGGGTTATCTTTTGTTGCTCAGCTTTTAGAAACTCTTTGTCCGTGAGCAGGATTAGGTTTGTGCCTGTGATAGAAATTGCAGATATCTTTTCCTGCTTTGACCTTGCTACTAGTGTTTCTTTGTTTTTTGTTTTGAGACAAGGTCTCTGTCCGTCACCCGGGCGGGAGTGTAGTGGCACAATCAGAGCTCACTGCAGCCTTGACCTCCTGAGCTCCAGCAGTCCTCCTGCCTCGGCCTTGCAAGTAGCTGGGATCACAGGCGCGCACCACCACACCCTGCTAAACTACTGGTGCTTCTCAGCCTCGAAGTTTTTTTTTCTTTATGTAGTCACATTTATCCATTTTTTCCCCCTTTTACTGCTTTGAGTTTGGAGTCGTCATGACCACCTTGTGGTCTGTGGGAAGGATGCTTCACATATGAGCACTTTTCTTTTTCTAACACCGAAGCATGCTCTTGTCTTCACCAAGAGTGTTGTTGCCCAGTGTGACCGGTGGTGGCTGTTTCATCATATTCCAGAAGTTTGTGATGCCATTTCCTACAGTGGCCCCAATTATGAAGAACAGACGACTCTACCTGTTTTACGAGATTCTGGAAATTTCCTGGGGTGTCAGAGCCCTGGGCATTAACCCTGCAATTGTAGCAAAGGAAACAAAGTTGGAAGTTGACTCCCCAGCACCTGGGCCTTCCTTCCTGCCCTCCTCCAAGCTGCCCTGGTTGGGAACGGGATATTGTGAATCCACCCTGAGGCTTCCTCACAGGGCTTCCTGCTATTTGACAGTGTGAGGCTGGCTAGAATTGGGATATGAGGCCTTCTAAAAATTGACCTGGCCTGAGGGCTTTGTCAGCATCTGGGGGCAGGGTGTCGGTGGGGGGGGAGTGACCTTTCCCCTTCTTCAAGCCAGGTGCCCATCAGATTCTACTTGGGAAAATGTGAAAGGCACAGACAGCTTCTCTGCTCACGGGTGCTGCACTTAAATCCTAATCTTGCAATTTTTCTACAAGAGCACTTTACACTTTTTTTGGAGGGAGGGTGTATGAGTAGACTGTGGCTGCTGTAACAAAGTACTGCACACTTGGGGCTTAAAACAACAGAAACTCCTTCACAGTGTTGGAAGCCACAGTCTGCAATCAAGTTGTCAGCAAGGCTGGTTTCTTTCCTTCCTTTCCTTTCCTTTCCTTTCCTTTCCTCTTTCCTTTCCTCTTTCCTTTCCTCTTTCCTTTCCTCTTTCCTTTCCTCTTTCCTTTCCTCTTTCCTTTCCTCTTTCCTCTTTCCTTTCTTTCTTTCTTTCCTTTCTTGTCTCTCTCTCTCTTTCTCTCTTTCTTGTTGGATACAGTCTTGCTCTGACACCCAGGCTGGAGTGCAGTGGCGCCATCTCAGTTCACTGCAACTTCCGCCTCCAGGGTTCAAGCAATTCTTGTGCCTCAGCCTCCCGAGTAGCTGGGATTACAAGTGCCCGCCACCACGTCCGGCAAGGCTGGTTTCCTCTGCAGGCGCCAAGAGAATCGTTTACAGGCCTCTGTCTTAGCCTCTGCTGGTTGCTTATAGAGCCATCACCCCAGTCTCTGCCTCTGTCATCACACAGTCTCTTCCTCTTCGTCTGTGTCTTCCCTTTTGTCTCATAAAGGACACCAGTCATTGGATGTAGGGCCCACCTGGATAATCCAGAATGATCTCCTCATCTCGGCATTCATTACATCTGCAAAGACCCTTTTCCCAAAGAAGGTCACACCCATAACATATGCACGCATCTCTTCAGGGTCACCACACAACCCAGTATGGGGACACGTTCCAGTGCACACAGATGAGGGCAAATGCAGCAGCAGTGCCTGGGAGCTGGAGAAACACCCCCGCTTGGGCCCCCTGGACCAACTGAGTCAGAATCTTGGTCTAGACCCACCAGGCATTGGTCTAGACCCACCGCCCTGCCCGGAGGTGGGGCTGCCTCCTTTCTCCTCTGGTAGCACAGTGTAGGGTTGACCGTACACCAGACACCAAGGATTTAAAACCATACCATTTGCCCAGAAGTATGGCATTCCAGGGTTTTCCTTTTTGGCTTTACTTAGGTTGAGCTTCCAGAACAACTGGTCGGATTACTCTTGGGAGGGAACCAGCCTGCCTGCCCTATTGGCTGCAGCCCCTTGATCCACAAGCCAGAATCCCATCCCTCCCGGAGCTCCCCCTCCTGCCGACCAATGCACAAGAACAGTGCGGGCGACCAGTAAGCACAGTGAGAAAGCATTTCACCCTCATTAGTAACTAAAACAACACCAAGTTTGACAGCAAGCAAAAAGTGATCTGAAAATGGCAACCGATGAAGCCCTAGGTGAGTGCTCTGCTGGCAAGGTGCAGGACAGCAGCCCTTGCAATGCTGCCCCTTCCGAGGGGGCCATTTCCTGGGATGGAGCAAGCCCGTAGGCAGCGTCCTCAGCCCTGGTGCGTAACCCTAAGAGAGAGTCGGGCACTCACAATGACTCTGGCACTGGGAAGGTGCTTCACTTCATCATTTGTAGCTGGCAAAGGTTGGGGTGAGATAAGAGGCTGCGTATGTAATGATGTGGCCCGGCACAGCTGGCATTTTGAACATCTCCTCACACGCAACATGCCTTGTAGCATGTTGGTGTGAACAGGCCAGGTGACAAACTTATGGATAAAGCGTGACCCCGATAGAGAAGTAAAAACTCTGAGTGCATACCGTGCTAACATTTGGACAGACGTGAGTAGCTGGGTGGCCAGTAATGAGAAGTTTTCCTTACATGTTAATACATTTCCTAAATGCCTATAATTTGCACGCATTCCTTTGATACACAGAGAATACGTCTTCCCGCGCAGTCGCTTGGGTGTTAACGCAGCTTGGTTTTCTTCTGTGCCAGTGGCAGGGAAGAGCCCGCTGTTGACACAGCCGCTCAGCAAGGCACGGGGCAGGGGCTGACTGTGTCTCCTGGGGCTGCCGTGACCAAGCACCACAGACTGCGGGGCCAAAGCCACAGAAACGCGTGGCCTCCGGTTCTGGAGGCCTGGAGGCTGAGCTAGCGGTGGTGTCGGCAGGGTGGGCTCCCCGCCAGGGCCATGAGGGAGCGGCCTTCCAGGCCCCTCCACGGCGCCGGGGGCTGCCGGCTGTACCTCTCCAGCCTCCATCTCCGTCATCCTGTGGCCTTGTCCCCGTGGGCGTCTGTGCCTGTCCTCCTCTTTTGACAAGAACACCGGAGATACACAAAGGTACACAACAGCGGGCCTTTGTTCCAGCTGGGAAAAGAGATTTTCTTCAGAAACCCCTGCTTGCGGGGGAGAGAGCTGAGCTCCGTTCCCGCCCCAGCAGAGGCGGCCTGGCCTTGCGAAGGGAGAATGAGGGAGTAGGGAGGGGGCGAGTGCAGGCTCAAGTGAAAGATGACGGGGCAGCCAGCGTCCTTGCCACCAGGCCAGCCGTGTGTGGGAGCTGCCGGTGCTTACCAAGGTTGGGATTCTTCCCTCCCGTGGAGACTGGGAGACCGGGCCCCGTGCCTCCTGAGGTTTCCGTTTCCAAGCAGTGGCTGCGGGGCCCTCGGGAAAGACCCTGGGTTGTGGGTGCTACACAGATGTCTCAAAGGGACAGGGTAAGCCCTTTCTAGTAAATGCCGTAAGAAAGGGAGGTCAGGTGTTGGCCGGAACAGACAGTAAATGCTTTGGACAGCCCTGAGCGTTTCCAGACGGGAACTCACTCAAAAGGGGGCTGGGGCATCCCAGGGGCGCGGCCTTAGGCTCCCAGAGGCCCCGTGAGATGGTGGCCGGGTGTCTTCGTGCAGGGGTTTGAGTGCACTATGCCTGCCGAGAGGTTCTGCAGTTCCTAGCACCATCATTTTCTCCTCCTCAGACCCCTTGGTTCTCCTTCCACGTCCCGGCAGCTGATTGGCAGGCTCCTTGCTGGTTCCTGTGTCTCCGAGCTGACTCCCAAATTCTCTTCCTCTCCTTGCTCAGACACTCCCCCTTTGTGACCTCGTCCATCTTCAAGGCCTTGATGCTGATGACAGATTTCTGTCTTCCAGTCGTGATCTGTTCCTTCACGAAAATGAGCCCAGTAGCCCGTCCCAGCCAGAACTGGACTTTTAGCCCCCACCCCCTGCCAACTCTGCCCTTTCCCTCATCCCCAGTTGCTTAAGCCAAAACGGATTCCTCTTCCTCTCATGATCCAAACTCCTGAGTCCCTTCACCTTTTGCCTAGACTATCACAGTGACCTCCTTGCTGCTTTCACACTGGAGAGCGTGGGCTCCTTGTGATCTGCTGTCCACACGGCAGCTGGTGTCATCTGGTAAACCTTTGCTGAAACCCTCCCATTCCCTTCAGTTGCCCTGGAAACCTGAACTCATCCTCAGCCTGGCTCGCAGAGCCCTCATGCCACTGGGACGTCACGTTATGTCCCTCTCCTGCTGGCCCGCTGCACCCAACCGTACCACACACACGCTGGCCTTTTGGCCCTTCCTCGAACACACGGCGCTTGTCCTTGTTGTCCCCTCATCTTTGCATGGCCAATTTCTTTTTCTCATTCAGCTCTAAGTTTAAACTTTCAACAGTTCTAAGTGTATCACCTTCTTCATCTTAAAGTCCTCATCCTAAATCACACTGCGCTGTTTTAACTCCCTGCTTGGCGGTCCAAACGGCCTCATTTATTCTGCTTTGTTTTCTCTCTCCTTCCACCGGAGGGAGAGCAGAGGCCTCCTCCAGCTCAGTCAGGCACCATCCCCCGGAACAGCGGTCCCCAACCTTTTTGGCACCAGGGACTGGTTTTGTGGAAGACAAGTTTTCCACAGACGGGGATGGGGCGTGGGATGACGGTTTGGGGATGAAACTGTTCCACTTCAGATCATCAGGCATTAGTTAGATGCTCATAAGGATCACACAACCTAGATCCCTCGCACACACAGTTCACAATAGGGTTTGCGCTCCTGTGAGAATCTAAGGCCGCCGCTGATCTGACAGGAGGCAGAGCTCAGGCGGTCATGCGAGAGCAATGGGGAGCAGCTGTACATACAGATGAAGCTTCGCTTGCGTGCCCACCACTCGCCGCCTGCTCTGTGGCTCAGTTCTCAACAGGCCACAGACCAGTATCTGTCCGTGGCCAGGGGGTTGGGGACCCTTGCCCTAGAACGATGCTCGGCACAGCTACACTCGGTGCACATTGCTTGGTGGCCTGAGCTTGTCTTGAAGCTCCATCAGGATTTCTCTGTCAATATTTTTGTAGACCATACCCTGTCACCATAAATGGTGCTTGGTAGAAATGACTGTATTAATGTGATAGAGATAACACAGAAAACCCATGGTAGAGAGAGCGTGGCGACTAACTTGGAGGGACTTCTTTTTGTCTTTTTTTTTTTTTCTTTTTTCGTTTTTGCAGAGATGCAGGTATTGTCATGTTGCCTGGGCTGGTCTCAAACTCCTGGGTTCAAGCAATCCTCCCGCCTGTGCCTCCCTAAGTGTTGGGATTACAGGCATGAGCCACTGCCTCCCCCCAGCATGGGGGGACTTCTTATAAGCATTTTTATTTATTTATTTGGAATTCGGATGGATAGATCATGTTGTCCTGATAATGTATGTGCAAGAGCACAGACTCTGGGGTCTCATGGACAAGCCCCACTCTGCCCCTTGCTTAATGTCTCTGAGCCTTAGTTTCCTCATCCGTGTGCAGCAGAGTACCGATGAAAGGATGGATGCAATGCTCTTATGGCAGTGCCCGACCCAAGGCACAAGGAAAAACCACGAAAGCAATTCCAGTTTACACCACATCCCAAACTGGATTTTCCATTCGACTATAATTCCTCCCAATAAGGGCTCAAAACGTTGTCTAAGGAAAGTCGATTGGTTGTTGCCCAGGGCTGGAGGAGTTGGGGGAAAACGGGGAGTGACTGCTGATGGAGACAGGGTTTCCTTTTGGGATGATGAGAATGTCCTGAAGCTGGTCATGCTGATGGTTGCACGTATCTATGAATATACTAAAAACCATCAAATTGTACACTTTAGACATGTTAATTGTGTAGCATGTGAATTAAGCCTCAAGTTGTTATTTTAAAAATGTTGTCTAAGACACCTGTGCGCCTCCTGTAAGCGCCCATGAAAATGCAAATGAAGACACAGAAGAAGATCAACATTGAACATTTATATCCTCTCCTAAAGCTATGTTTGACAGGTGACCTTTTTTTCTTCCCTCCTTTCTTCCTCTTCCTTATTCCTTCCTTCCTTCCTTCACTCCCTCTTCCTTATTCCTTCCTTCCTTCTTTCCCTCTTCCTTATTCCTTTCTTCGTTCCTTCCTCCCTTCCTTCCTTCCCTCCTTCCTTTTTTCCTTATTCCTTCCTTTCCTCCCGTCCTCCTTCCCTCCCTTCCTTCCTTCCTTCCTTCATTTCTTCTTCCTTATCCCTCCCTCCCTCCCTCTCTCCCTCCTTCCTTCCTTCGTTACGTTTTTTAACAGTAGAGACAGGGTCTCACTGTGTTGCCCAGGCTGGACTCGAACTCCTGGAAATCAAGTGATCCTCCCACCTTGGCCTCCCCAAATGCTGGGATTACAGGCTTGAGAACTGGCAGGGAGAATGGGCGACTTACTTCGCGTTGTGAAGCAGAGCGACCCTACTCTGTCCTTTCCTCAGAGACCCAGGGTTGGTACCAACCAGGAGACTAGCAGCTGCTCTTCTACTCGGCCCAGGTTGCTTTCTCTATAGTCATTGAGAGGCAAACTCTCAAACAGAAAGTGTGTCAGCAGGGGGCAGGCAGCTGATGGATGTCATTGTACCCTTGGAGGAACAGAACTCAGCAGGCACAGGAAGCGGGGAGATCCAGGGATTCCATCGGTCGCGTTGGTTCCGAGTGTCGCAGGCCTGAGGGGAAGAGGTGGGATTTGCTTTCTCGGTCTAGGAGAGCCAAAGTCGACAAATGTGTGCTATAGCTGGAAATAAGTCTTCTCCCGCACCTAGCGGGCGGTGGTCAGAGTGGTCTGTCTCTCCATCCCCGAAAGCATTGCAAGACCTGCCATCTGTTTCTGGTGATGCTGGGTGGTATTATTGAGACAGATATTTCTGCTGAAAATAACTGCAAATGATAGATGAAACAGTTTGAGACTGTTCAAAACAGCCGAGAACCAACAAGAGAGCAAAACCTGAGAGGAAGTGGGAATCCAAGAAGAAGTACACCACTGAAGCTGCTTATTTCCCGAGGATGCTGGCCGACCTGGGCAAACTTGGGTTTTGGTTCTGGAGGCCGTCCAGGCAAGGGAGACAGCAGGCAAGGCCCAAAGCCTTTGTGAAGTGTGGGGAGTTGCATAGCAGCCCCCGCTACATTAAGGAAACCCCACCCCAGCTCTGCAGATTGCGCGGAAGCAGGAGATGAAAGGAAAGGGAAAACACCCATGTGCAAAGTTGTGGCCAAGGGCCAGGTTCTGTGCAGACTTGCAGTCTAGGTTTTCCTGGTGGGGCCGTTCAGTGGCCCTCGAGTCCTAAATTTGGTCTGAGGTGGTCCTGGGCCGACAGTACCCATATTAGTTTTCTAGGGCTGCCGTAAGAAATGGCCACAAACTGGGTGGCCGAAAACAACAGAAATGGATTCTCCCGTGGTTCTGGAAGCTACAAGTCTGGAATCCAGCTGTCAGCAGGGTTGGTTCCTACCGGAGGCTCTGTGGGAGAATCTGTTCCATGCCTCTCTTGTAGCTCCAGGTGGTTTCTGGCAATCCTTGGCACTCTCTGTCTTGTAGAGACAGCGCTCCAATCTCTGCCTCCTTCTTCGTGGGGTCATCTTCCCAGTGTGTCTGCCTCTCTCTCTTATGAGGACACTAGTCACATTTGATTAGCACCCACCCCAGTCTAGTATGACCTTAACTTGATTACATCGGCAAAGACCCTATTTCCAAATCAGGTCACATTCCCAGGCACTCAGGTGTTAGGACTTGAACATAACTTTTTGGGGGACACAATTCAACCCACAACGGTTACCCCAATGGATGTGTGGATTCGTGGGAGCCTAGGGTTGAGATGCAGTCTCCACAAAAGTTCCTGAGCGAGAGCATGTCCTTTGCAGGAGCATGGATGGAGCTGGAGGCCATTATCCTTAGCAAACTGACGCAGGAACAGACAACCAAATACCACATGTTCTCACTTATAAGTGGGAGCTAAATGATGAGAACACACAGATACATAGAGGGGAATGAAACACACTGGAGCCTTTTGCAGGGCGGAGGTTGGGAAGAGGGAGAGTATGAGGAAAAATAGCTCATGGGTACTAGGCTTAATACCTGGGTGATAAAATAATCTGTACAACAAACCCCCATGGCACAAGTTTACTCATATAACAAACCTGCACATGTACACCTGAGCTCTTAAAATAAAAAGAGCGAAGTATTAATATAAGAACTTTAGGAGCACTGGGGAAAAAAAAAGTTCTTAACGACACTGAGCAGTGCACATAAAAAGTAAGCACACCCGGGGCAGCAAAGAGACCATGAGACTAAGAGTTCAGATGCTGGAGGCTGGGTGCAGTGGCTCACACCTGTAATCCCAGCACTTTGGGAGGCCGAGGTGGGCAGATCACAAGGTCAGGAGTTCTAGACCAGCCTGGCCAATATGGTGAAACCCCGTCTCTACTAAAAATACAAAAATTAGCCGGGCGTGGTGGTGGGCGCCTGTACTCCCAGCTACTCGGGAGCCTGAGGCAGGAGAATCCCTTGAACCTGGGAGGTGGAGGTTGCAGTGAGCCAAGATGGCGCCATTGCACTCCAGCCTGGGCAACAGAGCGAGACTCAAAACAGATGCTGGAGCACCACACAGATGACAGAACAACTGAACTTTAAAAACTTTAAAAAAAAAAAAAAAGGCTTGAGAATATCCGCAGGGAATAGGGAATATATATATCCAAAAAGTAAAAGCTGTCTAACTTTTTATTTATTTGTTTGTTTATTTATTTGAGACAGGGTCTCACTCCGTCACCCAGGCTGGAGTGTAGTGGCACGATCACAGCTCATTGCAGCCTCAACCTCCCAGGCTCAAGCAATCCTCCCGCCTCAGCCTGTCAAGTAGCCGGGACTACAGGCGCGTGCCATCACGCCCGGCTAATTTTTTATTTTTTCGTGGAGATGGGGTTTTGCTATGTTGTCCAGGCTGCTCTCGAACTCCTGGGCTCAAGCCATCCTCCCACCTTGGCGTGATGAACTCAATTTATTTTTCTCTTTCTAAAAAATACCTATTTGCTTTCTCTGTCCCCTGAAAAGCCTTCAAAGCAATGCTAATGCCATTGCAGCTGGCACCAAGACTGTGGACTGAAGTGCTCCCTCTGGAGGTAAATCTGAGACATGACCACAGCGTTTGTCAGGAGGACACTGCTGCCAACCAGTTTGAGTTGCCATTGGCTAAGAATGGAGCATCAGAAGGAATAATGGCCCTTCCTGCCGGCTGCTCTGCTGGTGTTCCTTCCTGCCTCTCTTCCTCGGTCCTGTCCTTCTCTCCCTCTTCTTCCAAAAGTCCCTGGGATTGGGGGCCCACTCAAGGAAAGTGTGGAGGGCAGCTGGGGACCAGTGCGAAGCATGATCCTCCGCTGAGCGCAGCAGTGTCCTGCACAAGGAAGTTTTGTGGAGTAAGGAAGGGAGTCCGCGAGGGTGACCGTGTCCTGGGGAGGGGTCAGGGGTCCAAGAGAGGAACGTGTGCCAAGTTGGGTGGTGACCTGATGGGCTCAGATGATTGATTGGCTTTGCAGTAAATATATGAATGATGTAGGGACCTGGCTTTCTCACCGTTTGGAAAAGGAGTTGCAGATATGAAAAGGGAGAAGGCTTGAATGTGGATTTGATTTGGAGTTGTTGGTGTGAACTCATTGATCTAGTTTGGATGTTTGTCCCCACCCACATCTCAGGTTAACTTGTAATCCCCAGGGCTGGAGGTGGGGCCTGGTAGGGGGTGTTTGGGTCATGGGGGTGGATCCCTCATGAATGACTGGGTCTCGATTTCTAAACAACAGTCTTGATTAAAAAGAACAGAGCTCACTAGAGAAATGACTGATTCCAGGGCTAGGGCAGAGAGTACAAGATTAACTGGATCAT
The DNA here is from genome assembly GCF_028885625.2 of Pongo pygmaeus. Taxonomy (NCBI): domain Eukaryota; kingdom Metazoa; phylum Chordata; class Mammalia; order Primates; family Hominidae; genus Pongo; species Pongo pygmaeus. The sequence goes on from NC_072396.2 coordinate 159,472,088, forward strand.
CTTGTTGTCCCAGAAAAATAAGGAAGTGCTTAAAGAACAACGGAGACACATTTAGCTGGACTAAGACAGAGAGAGAGAGGACTAAAATCAGAAATGAAAGTAGGCACATTACTACTGACCTTACAGATATAAAAATATGCATGAGAGCACGGAAACGTATGACTTCCTTTACTTCATTCTCCTCCTTTACTTCTGAGTTGGTCAAGAATTAGAAGCAAGAGTTTGGGAACACTTTGCTAAAGGGGTTTCTATTCACTGTTGCAGATATAGCTAAGCTATAGATATAGATATAGATGATAGATATAGATATAGATATAGATAGACAGATATACAGAGAGACACCAGGTCTCACTTTGTCACCCAAGCTGGAGTGCAGTGGCATGAACATGGCTTATTGCAGCCTTGACTTCCTGGGCTCAATGCCATCTTCCCACCTCAGCCTCCAGAGTAGCTGGGACCACAGGCGTGCGCCACCACGCCTGGCAAATTTTACAATTTTTTGTAGAGAGTGGGCACAGCCATGTTGCCCAGGCTGCTCTCAAACTCTTGGGCTCAAGCGATCTGCCCAGCTCGGCCTCCCAGTGTGTTGGGATTACAGGCGTAAGCCACCATGCCCAGCCAATTGCAGCAATAATATTCTTTTGCAAAGAATTTGTTCATCGTTGGTACCAAAGAGCTGTTGAACATCCTATTATTGGACAGGAGGCATTTATCGTGGTACAGGCCAGGGTTTTCTGCCCCAATCAGGGTCTGATGTTAGGAGGTACGTGGAGAGATGGGTAACCCTAACAGTGTCACCTTTTTCTTACTTTTCCCCAACAACTCATCTCATTTATTCATGTTTGTGTTTTGCAGACAATTGGAAATAACATGTCACAGTTACAAGCCCATTACATATAGTGGTGGTATTTCTGATTCTAGACAAAGACCACTTGAGTTCATTACAACCCCTATCAGCCATGGTACTTTGGGCCAGTCACTCAGCCTCTCTTAGTTTTAGTTTCCACGTCTATGAATAGGATGACAATAATATTCTGCGTGCTTGCTCTGAGGATGGAAAAGATAATTTCCCTTTTTTCAGAGTCAGGGTCTCGCTCTGTCGCCCAGGCTGGCAGGAGTGCAGTAGTGCGATCACGGCTCACTGGAGCCTCGACCTCTTGGGCTCAAGTGATCCTCCCACCTCAGCCTCCTGAGTAGCTGGGACCACAGGCATGAGCCACCGTGCCTGGTGGAAAAGACAGTTTTTATAATGACTTTCATCCCTTTTATTTTTTGAGAAAACCATGTTTTTGTTCACTACTTCAAGGTGAATGATGTCCTTCCTTCCAGTTCCAAATCTAGTGTCTGATTTGAGGGCTAGCTAGCCACTGGATCGACGTTGGAGGAAAAACAGCTGTTCTCTGATTTGATTTTATGCTTAAGCAGATTTGCTGGAAGCTTGCACACCCATTATCTTTGAAAAAATAAATTGGTTATTGGTTAATTTTTTCCCCAAACCGTGATACAATGAGTTATGATTATAGCATGACATACGTGTACCTCAGAATCATTGTGTAGTACAAATCGCAAAACTCATAGGAAAAATGGGGTTAGGGACACAATACTCAAAACCTTTGTCAGTGACACATAAGAAAACAAAGACAGGAACCTAATGAAAATGGTAGCACAATTCTATGCATGTTAAATGGTTAAAAAATATTTAAGTGCTGCAGCAAGTACGGCACTTCACCTTGAAAAAGACCTGAAGTTTGCTTGTGGAAATGGCGGTGGAAGGGTTGCAGGTCATGAATTGGTGAAAGGAGGGTGTTCTGAAATTGGACAGAAAGTTGTAACACCAGATGTGGACTAGTGTGGCTTATACTACGTGTGCTGAGCCGAGGGAGTGAAGTAAGGTGGGAATCCCCTGGGAATTTAAGTGAACACTGATCAAAATGTTTGTTTCAAACCAATTCTCTTGTATTCATTACGTTGGCATTTAGGAATGAAGTGATGTTTCCATGACCTATGTTGATTGAAAGACCAAAGATTTTGTACCTGTTGAGTCTATGTCTTTACAGTGCAGTAAAATTTGTACTTCTGAGTTTAAAGATTCAGTCAACAATTGGGTATTTAGCAAGGCACTCTGGGAAACAGAAAAACTATAAGACAGTCTCTGCCTCTGGGCGACCAACTACTTTTTAAAAATTCAACTGGAGTCTATATAAAAGAGGAAATGAAGGTGGCCTGGTGCAGTGTGGCTCACGCCTGTAATCCCTACACTTTGGGAAGCTGAGGTGGGAGGACTGCTTGTGTCCAGGAGTTTGAGACCAGCCCGGACAACATAGTCAGACGCCATCTCTACAAACAATTTTAAAAAATGAGTTGGGCGTGGAGGTGTGCACCTGTAGTCCCAGCTACTTGGGAGGCTGAGGTGGGAAGATGGATTGAGCATGGGAAGTTGAGGCTGCAGTGAGCTGTGATTGCACTGCTGCACTCTGACCTGGGTGACAGAGTGAGACCTTGTCTCCAAAAAAAAAAAAACAACAACAAAAAGAGGAAATGAAAATCTAGAAAAATACGTGAAATCTTTTCCTATCAAATATTTCCCCCTAAGCTTTAATGATCCTATTTCATTAAAGGAAATATGGGAGAATATTGATGACTGGCAGCACGTAGTGGTTAAGAGCACCGGACTGGGAGCTGGAAGACTCTGTGATTCTTGAACTCCCGGGCTCAAGCGATCCTCCCACCTCGATCTCCCAAAGTATTGGGACTACAGGCATGAGCCAACATGCATGGCCGAGTCTGTGATTCTTTACTGGAATGGAGTGACGTGTATTTTCTTCTTAAATGACATTGTGAATTTCCAAGGTCCTTGAAATCTCTTTGCATCTCTTTCCAATTTGCCGTCACTATGCCTGAAGTTCAGTTGGAATGCTTATATTTCAGCTTATCACATTACCTATATTCTGATCAAATATGTTATGGCATCAAAGCTAATTTTGAGACATGATTCCTAGGCCATGGGACCTAATGACCAGAGATGGAAGTCTATGTGCTGCTTCTGTCCCAAGGGAGATGAGTATCTGTTAGGGGCTCACTCGGGACTGTGTGGTGCTACCTGAGTGCGACACAGATGCTGGAGACTTGAGAAGATATCACTGTAGACTCCAACCCTGTTATAGCTGATGAGGAAAAAACTGGGAGTATTTATTATTGCCCCCACAAAATTCACATATTTTATTATATTGATAAGATGTGAACAATATGTTATTCCTCAATATTCTGCAGGTTGCCTTTTCATTTTATTGATTGTTACTGAATTATTCTACCCCCAAAAAGGATTATATGAGAAGATTGTGAACAATCGTTTGCCAACAAATTAGATAACCTAGATGAAGTGGACAAATTCCTAGAAATGTACAAACTATGAAAACTGACTCAGGAAGAAATAGATTTCATTTCCTTCAGATCTATACCCAGAAGTGGGAGAGCTGGATCATATGGTAGTTCTATTTTTAATTTTTTGAGGGACATTCACAGGCCTGGAGGCTGAAGAGGGAAGAATGTTTTTTTGGACCCAGCCCAGAGCCCTGCTGGCCTGCGCACCCTCGGGACACTGCTATCTGCGCCCCAGCTGCTCCAGCTCCAGCCATGGCTACAAGGGCCCCAGATATGCCTCCGGCTGCTGCTCTGGAGGGTGCAAGCCATAAGCCTTGGTGGCTTCCATGTGGTGTTAAGCCTGTGGGTATGTAGAGGGCAAAAGTTGAGGCTTGGGAACCTCTGCCTAGATTCAGAGGATGTATGGAAATGCCTGAATGTCCAGGCAGAAGTCTGCTGCAGGGGTGGAGCCCTCCTGGGGAACCTCTACTAGGGTAGTGCAGAAGGGAAATCTGGGGTTGGAGTCCTCACACAGAGTCCCCACTGGGGCACTGCCTAGTGGAGCTGTGAGAAGGGGGCCACCATCCTCCAGACCCCCGAATCATAGATCCACTGACAACTTGCATTATACTCCTGGAAAAGCTGCAGACATTCAATACCAGCCCAGGAAAGCAGCCTAGGGGGCTGTACCCTGTAGAGCCACAGGAGCAGAGCTGCCCAAGGCCTTAGGAACCCACCCCTCCCACCCCTTGCATCAGTGTGGCCTGGATGTAAGACATGGAGTCAAAGGAGATTATTTTGGAGCTTTAAGAATTAATGACGATTTTCTGCTCTGCTCGCCCACAGATGTAGTTTCCTCCGCATGTGTGCGTCTGCCCTCCTCCCCGCCTGCAGGGTCCATGGCCACCATGGTGTTTTAGGGGCAGCAGTGCCTGTGGCAGCCTTGGCCTTTGCAGCAGTGGCAGCAGCACCAGGCTCTGCAGTGGCACCCACTGGCAGCTTAAGCCATGCCACTTCTCACAGCATTCAGCAGCAGCAATGCTGTAACCGACAAAGACACCTTCGAATTAAGCACATTCCTTGATTCCAGCAAAGCACTGCACCATGACCGAGATGAGCTTCCCGAGCAGCGAGGTGTTGGTGGGGGCTTGTTGTCCCCCCTTGACCAGTCAGGTTTGGGGACTGAAGAAAGCCTAGGTCTCTTAGATGACTACCTGGAGGTGGCCAAGCACTTCAAACCTCATGGGTTCTCCAGCAACAAGGCTAAGGCAGACTCCTCCGAATGGCTGGCTGTGGATGGGTTGGTCAGTGCCTCCAACGATGGCAAGGAGGATGCTTTCTTTGGGACAGATTGGATGTGGGAGAAAACGGATCTGAAGGAGTTCGACTTTGATGCCCTGTTGGGTATAGATGACCTGGAAACCATGCCAGATGAGCTTCTGGCCACGTTGGATGACTCGTGTGATCTCTTTGCCCCCCTAGTCCAGGAGACTAATAAGGAGCCCCCCCAGATGGTGAACCCTATTTGCCATCTCCCAGAAAGTTTAACCCGACCAGGTTGCCCCCTTCACCTTCTTGCAACCTCTTCCCCTTTCCCCAGGGGTCCGGTCCTCCACTCCAGATTATTCCTTTAGTCTACAGCTGGGCAGTGAAGTGGATATCTCTGAAGGAGATAGGAAGCCAGACTCCACTGCCTACATTTCCATGATCCCTCAGTGCACAAAGGAGGAAGACGCCCCCTCAGATAATGATAGTGGCATCTGTATGAGCCCAGAGTCCTATCTGGGCTCTCCCTCTACCTCCAGGGGCTCTCCGTGTAGGAGTCCGCCATCTCCAGGTGTCCTCTGTGGCTCTGCCTGCCCCAAACCTTATGACCCTCCTGGAGAGAAGATGGTATCAGCACAAGTAAAGGGTGAGAAACTGGATAAGAAGCTGAAAAAAAATGGAGCAAAACAAAACAGCAGGAGCTAGTATCGCCAGAAGAAGAGGGTGGAGCAGGAGGTCCTCACTGGTGAGTGCAAAGCGCTGGAAAAGAAGAACGAGGCTCTGAAAGAGAGGGCGGATTCCCTGGCCGAGGAAATCCAGTACATGAAAGATTCGATAGAAGAGGTCCGCAAGGCAAGGGGGAAGAAAAGGGTCCTCTAGTTGAGGGTAGTCAGGAGCATCAATGTGCTTGTACATAGGAGTCTCGCGCTGTAGCTGTGTGTTTGAATAAATTATTTTGTAGTGAAAAAAAAAGAATTAATGACTGTCCTGTTGGGTTTTGGACTTGCATGGGGCCTGTAGCCCCTTTGTTTTGGCTGATGTCCCCCTTTTGGAAAGGGAGTATTTACCCAATGCCTGTACCTCAATTTTATCTTGGAAGTAACTAACTTGTTTTTGATTTTACAGGCTCATAGGCAGAAGGGACTTGCCTTGTCTCAGATGAGACTTTGGACTGTGGATTTTTGAGTTAATGCTGAAATAGGTTAAGACTTGGGGGACTGTTGAGAGGAGATTATTGTATTTTGCAATGTGAGAAGTACATGAGATTTGGGAGGGGGCGGGGGTGGAATGATATGATTTGGATTTGTGTCCCCCCCCAATCTCATGTTGAATTGTAATCCCTAGTGTTGGAGGAGGGGACCGGTGGGAGGCGATTGGATCATGGGGGTCGATTTCTCCCTTGCTGTTCTCATGATAGTGAGCTCTCACAAGATCTGGTTGTTTAAAAGTGTGTAGCACCTCCCCCTTCACTTTCTCTTTCTCCTTCTCTGGCCATATAAGATGTGACTCCTTCCTCTTTGCCTTCTGCTATGATTGTAACTTTCCTGAGGCCTCCCCAGCCATGCTTCCTGTAGAGCCTGCAGAACTGTGAGTCAATTAAACCTCTTTTCTTTATAAATTACTCAGTCTCAGGTAGTCCTTTATAGCAATGCGAGAACAGACTAGTACTGTCAATATTGATGAGCATGTTGAGCTATATGTATGTACGCTCACACATTATGGTGGAAGCGAAAATTTGCTCAAACCACTTGGGAAAACATGGCATTATCTAGTAAATTTCAAGATATGTATTGACTGTGATACAGCAATTCCAAAAAAAACTTCGACATGTGCTTCAAGAGACCTGTACAAGTATGTTCATAGCCAAGGGCTGGAAACTATCCAAATGCCTGCCCATCATCAGCAGAATGGATAAATTAGAGGACTATAAAACTCTGCCGTAATGTAATAGGTAGTTTCCAAGAAATCCAATCACATACAACGTGAAATTGTGTTACTGTGGGGTTAATGAAATGAACGAGGCAAGCCCGCTGGACCATCCAAATCTGTCCTGCTCCCGGCTGGAGTTTGATGCCATCTAGTGGCAGATGTTGCTCTGGCTGAAATATTGATGGAGGAGATTTCGGGTCCAGTGGCTGGCTGAGACTTCCAGGACAGTGGCAGTATCTCCAGGAATCTCTCAATCAGTTAGGACTTCCTTTCTTGATCTGGGGGTAATAGGCCGGGAAAATAATGGGGACCCGGAGACCCTCCCTCTGTCTTCCTGCTTCCTAAGACAGGGTCACATGCACTTTACTCTCCCTTCCCTGACCTGTTGAAGGTAAGAACTTTAGCCTGCCTCTGTCTGAGAATGGGGAGACTGAGCAGAGGACGACAGGAAGGATGGCAGTCACTAACTGGGTTATGTCTGATTTTCAGCTATTCCAGGTGTAATTGTGTTAACAAGTTGTGTTTCTGGTTTTTAAAATTCATCATTTAATGAAATATATGTAATGAAATACAGCAGTGAAAATAATGAACTGGAGGTACACGCAAGAGCTTGGGTGAATTTTTCTTTTCTGTAAGTAAAAACATTTTTAACTGATGTATGATAACTTTGCATATTTATGGGATACATGTGATATTCTGATACACGCACACGCACACACGATGTAATGATCAAGTCGGGGTATTTAGGATATCCACCACCTCAAGCATTTATCATTTCTTTTTTTGGGGAACATTTCCTATCTTTTAGCTATTTTGAAATATACAATAAATAATTACCTATAGTCCCTCTACGGTGCTATCAAACACTAGAACTTAATCCTTCTATGCAACTATATGTTTGTCCCCATTAACCTCCCCACCCTCCCCACCTTTCGCAGCGTCTGGTAACCATCATTCTGCTCTGCCTCCAAAAGATCAACGTTTTTAGTTTCCACATGAGTGCCAATATGCTTTTCCCAGGTGCAGAAGCTGCTGATTCCTGGATTTGGAAGGTGGGGGAGAGTGGTTTGGATTTTAGTACCTCCCCCTTCCTCAGGGCTAGGCCCTGTCTAGTCACCTCCTGTTGCCACAGGTGCGCCTGGCACAGACATTCAGCTCCTGGGGCCGTGCCGCCCTCACCCCTGCATGCCTCTAGAGGTACCTGTCCCGTGGATTTGACCCCCTTCCAGACACACAAGTAGATCACCACTGAGCAGACACCGGGTCACCTCCCAGCTCCCTACCAGGCAAGAGCGACCAGGGCAGGGACTGATACTGCCGAACCCAGGAGCCAGGCCCGACGCAGCCTCAGGTCCAGCAGGTCCCGCCTGTCCACCTGGGCCAGGCCTAGAGCCCGGGAGCCCCTGGCTGGTGGGAGGCCACCCGCAACCCACCCCACACGCAGCTCCAGCTCCCCCACCAGGCGGGGCGACTAGGACAGGGACAGAACCCGTTGAACCCAGGAGTGAGATCCGGCCCCGGGTCCCACTGGGCCCTCCCGTCCACCTTGGCTGGACCTGGCACCTGGGAGACCTTGGCTGGCGCGAGGCCACTCCCACCCGACATGCAGTTCCAGCTACCCCACCAGCTAGGCTACCAGGACAGGGACGGAGGCTGCTGAACCCAGTTAGAGGCCTGTCCCCGGGGTCTGTCCTGGGAGCTCCCCCAAGACGGACAGGGCAGGTAGGGTCCGGGATGACGGCCGCACAGCCCCGGCCCCGTGTTCCCAGGCCTGTCTTGCTCCTCGGTGTGAGGGAGACCCGGGGGATGGGACAGGCTGGGCCCCGCAGTGCCTGACTCCCTGCAGGGCTCCCGGGACAGGGGTCCGGCGGACAGCCGGCTGCTCAGGGGTGAGGGGTCCAAGCTGGCATTGCAGCCACCTTCCGGCCCGGGCTCTCTTGGGGAGGGGCGGGGTTGGTGAGAACCAGTCACGTGCTCCGGGGCTCACTCGGGGTCTCCCACGGCCGGAAGTAGGGCCCCTGTGCGCAGGCGCCCTGAGGATCCCGGGCTCCCCATCTCACGCCAGGGGGCGGAACTTCCTGCAGCCTCTCTGCTTCCACGTCCTCGTGGGCCCTGACTTTCTGAGAGCGACGCAGAGGCTCCGGAGCCATGCAGGCCGCAGGCCAGGGCACAGGGGGTGCGGCGGGTGATGCTGATGGCCCAGGAGGCCCTGGCGTTCCTGGTGGCCCAGGGGGCGATGCTGGTGGCCCAGGAGAGGCGGGTGCCACCGGCGGCGGAGGTCCCCAGGGCGCAGGGGCAGCAAGGGCCTTGGGGCCGGGAGGAGGCACCCCGCGGGCTCCGCACGGCGGCGCGGCTTCAGGGCTGAATGGATGCTGCAGATGCGGGGCCAGGGGGCCGGAGAGCCGCCTGCTTGAGTTGTGTTCTGTTCTGTTCTGTTCTGTTCTGGACAGTTCTGGTGGTGAGGTGGGGGCCGGGAGATGGGGAGCGCAGGGCCAGGTGGGGGAGGAGGCGGGGGAGATGCGAGTAAGTGGTTGGGTGGGGGTGGGGGTTGGGAGGTGGGGATATGGGAGGCCAGCTGCGAGGAGGGGAGCAGGTACGGGCTGGGAGGTAGGGGGGTGGGGGTGGGGGAGAGGGGCTGGGTGATTGGGTGAGGGGCACTGGGTCATGCGGGGAGGGGGCAGGGGCCAGGAGATAGGGGGACCCAGGTGTAGGAGGGCACCAGGAGGTGGGGGGAAGGGGGCAAGATGGGAGCGGGTGGCGGGAGGTGGTTGGGGTGGAGGGTCGGGTGATGAGGAGGGGGCCGGGTGATGCCACAGGGGGCAGGGTGGGGAGGGGTCTTGTAAGGGCATGGAGGAGTCAGCTTGGGGTGCAGCAAAGGAAAATGGGGAACCAAGACAGCTGGGTGGGGTGTGCTACTGGGCCAGTGCCTGAGGAGACAGACTGGGGGGGATGAGCTGGGCAATCGGGGGTGGGGGGGAGGGGTCGGGGAGTGGGGGAGGGGGAAGCTGGCTTGGGGTAAGCAGCAGGCCGGAGCCACAGGCCAAGTCCTAGGAGAGGATGCCTTAACTGGGCCCCCACCAGCTACCTCACCATGCCTTTCGCGACACCCATGGAAGCAGAGCTGGCTCGCGGGAGCCTGGCTCGGGATGCCCCACCGCTTCCTGTGCCGGGGGTGCTTCTGAAGGAGTTCACTGTGTCCAGCAACATACTGACTATGTCAGTTCAGGACCAGGACACAGATGGGGCCTGGGTGGGTGGCGGTCGCAGCGTGGCAGGATGGGGGCTGGGATCCGCCTACACCCCACGGTCAGGCTGCTAGAAACCTGGGAACACTGCAGCACAGGGTCTCAGAACAGAGACCTAGTGCACCAGGCCCGCTGCCACCCGAGGGAGCCCGGAGAGATGGATGCAGAGGTGTCGCCTTTAATGTAATGTTCTCTGCCCCTCACATTTAGCCGACTGACTGCTGCAGACCACCGCCAACTCCAGCTCTCCATCAGCTCCTGTCTCCAGCAGCTTTCCCTGTTGATGTGGATCACGCAGTGCTTTCTGCCCATGTTTTTGGCTCAGCCTCCCTCAGGACAGAGGCGCTAAGCCCAGCCTGGCGCCCTTTCCTAGGTCATGCCTCCTCCCCTAGGGAATGGTCCCAGCACGAGTGGCCACTTCATTGTGGGGGCCTGATTGTCGCTGGAGGAGGGCAGCTTACATGTTTGTTTCTGTAGAAAATAAAACTGAGCTACGATTCTGTGTCTGAGTCTCTTTTTGGCGAGCGAAGGCACCTTCGGACTTGCATGCCCTTGTCCTCGGGTTGCAGGGGGGGCTCTGGGATTCACAGATTGAAGTAGCACAAGGTAACGGGAGACAATTTGGGAAATGGGGGAAAATGAAAAGCCACTGGGTCCTGCCATTCAGCATTAACTACTGTGGACATTTTAGAATATTTTCCTCAATATACTTGCATTTATATGTTAAATATATGACCGTAGCATATATAATGTTTTTCTGGGTCAGCATTAAATTTTTTCCCAAATTGTTTTCATTGAACATACCAGCTTTTTTACGCGTATGTTCTTCGAAAACATGTACTTGAATAGATGCATAGAACCAGCATTATCCTATTACTGTTAATCATGTGATATGGGTTGGGCATGGTGGCCCACACCTGTATTTCCAGCGCTGTGGGAGGCTTGAGGCGGGAGGATGGCTTGAGACCTGCAGTTGGAGGCCACCCTGGGCAATGTAGCGAGATTCTGTCTGTAGAAAAATCATTTAAAGGCCAGGTGCGGTGGCTCATGCCTGTAATCCCAGCACTTTGGGAGGCCGAGGCGGGCGGATCACCTGAGGTCAGGAGTTGGAGACCAGCCTGGCCAACATAGTGAAACCCCATCTGTACTAAAAATACAAAAAAAAAAAAAAAAAAATTAGCCAGGCGTGGTGGTGTGTGCCTGTGATCCCAACTACTTGGGAGGCTGAGGCAGGAGAATCATGTGAACCTGGAAGTTGGAGGTTGCAGTGAGCCGAGATGGCGCCACTGCACTCCAGCCTGGGCAACAGAACAAGACTCTGTCTCAAAAAAAAAAAAAAAATTAGCAGGGTGTGGTGGTGTGTGCCTGTAATCCCAGCTACTTTGAAGGTTGAGGTAGGAGAATCACTTGAACCCAGGAAGTGGAGGGTGCAGGGAGCTGAGATCATGCCACTGCACTCCAGCCAGGTTGACAGAAAAAGACTCTGTCCAAAAAAAGATTTTTTTTTAAATTAGGCGGGTGTGGTGGCAGGTACCTGTAGTCCCAGTTACTCAGGAGGCTGAGGTGTGAGGTGGAAGGATGTGTTGAGTCCAGGAGCTGGATGCTGCAGTGAGCTATGAATGCACCCCTGAGCTCCAGCCTGGGTGACAGAGTGAGACCCTGCCTCTAAAATAATGATAATAGTAATTCAAATAATCTAAAATCTTTGTGAACATGTAATATAACCAAAACACAGGTTCATTCCCTCATCACTTGGAGATCCAATTAACAAGAGTGTGGTCTGCTATAAACTGCCATGCTTGGTTTAGGGGAAGACGTATAGGCTCCTGCCTTTAAGGGTGCTGCTTCCCATTGGGGGCAGAAAGCAGGGCCTTTTAAAGGAGGACTTGGCATAAATGGTAGGAAGGGGAGGGAGCAGGCAGCTGTGGGGTCTACATGACATGCTGAGGTGTCTTGTCTGCTGGGAGGTCACGCTGGCACCATCTTGGGCAGAGCTAGGTTGGAAAGGGGCTGTTTGTCAAAGCAAAACAGACATATGCTTGAGCTGTGTTCTGGGATGCTCTTAAGTTGCTTGGAGACAACTTGATCCCTTTGAGTTTTGTTTTAGCATTTGCTCAGTGGGAACATAGCAGATTTTAATGTAAGATTAATAATATTAGTTGACAATCTCCAATGCTTGGCAAGGCTGTAGTTGGAAACAAGGACTTATACGCTGTCAGTAGGAGTGGTAGTAACATCTATCTGGACATTTATTTGGCATTTTCTGTTAAGGGAAAGATGTGCATACCCTTCAAGCTGTAGGGAAAAGAAAGAGAGATCAGACTGTTACTGTTGTCTGTGTAGAAAAGGAAGACATAAGAAACTCCATTTTGACCTGTACCCTGAACAATTGTTTTGCCCCGAGATGCTGTTAATCTGTAACTTTGCCCCAACCTTGAGCTCACAGAAACATGTGTTGTATGGAATCAAGGTTTAAGGGATCTAGGGCTGGGCAGTATGTGCCTTGTTAACAAAATGTTTACAGGCAGTATGATTCATAAAAGTCATCACCATTCTCCATTCTCAATAAACCAGGGGCACAATGCACTGCGGAAAGCCGCAGGGACCTCTGCCCTGGAAAGCCAGGTATTGTCCAAGGTTTCTCCCCATGTGATAGCCTGAGATACGGCCTTGTGGGATGGGAAAGACCTGACCGTCCCCCAGCCCAACACCCGTGAAGGGTCTGCACTGAGGAGGAAGGCCTCTTGCAGTTGAGATAAGAGGAAGGCCTCTGTCTCCTGCCTGCCCCTGGGAACTAAATGTCTCGGTATAAAACCCGATTGTACATTTGTTCTCTTCTGAGATAGGAGAAAACCCGCCCTGTGGTGGGAGGCGAGACATGTTGGTGGCAGCAATGCTGCTCTGTTACTCTTTACTTCACTGAGATGTTTGGGTGGAGAAAAGCATAAATCTGGCCTATGTGCACATCCAGGCATAGTACCTTCCCTTGAACTTATTTGTGACTCAGATTCCTTTGCTCACATGTTTCCTTGCTGACCTTCTCCGCACTATCACCCTGTTCTCCTGCCACATTCCCCTTACTGAGATAGTAAAAATAGTAATCAGTAAATACTGAGGGAACTCAGAGACCAGTGCCAGTGTGGGTCCTCCGTATGCTGAGCACCAGTCTCCTGGGCCCACTGTTCTTTCTCTATACTTTGTCTCTGTGTCTTATTTCTTTTCTCAGTCTCTTGTCCCACCTGACAAGAAATACCCACAGGTGTGGATGGGGCTGGCCCCCTTCATTTGGCGCCCAATGTGGGGCCTTTCTCTAGGGTGAAGATACGCTAAGACCGTGAGCATTGAGGACAGTTGATGAGAGATTCCCGAGTACATCCACGGTGAGCCTTGCGGTAAGCTTGTGCACATGGAGGAACCCAGGGTAACAATGGGACAAACTGAAAGTAAATATGCCTCTTATCTCAGCTTTATTAAAATTCTTTTAAGAAGAAGGGGAGTTAGAGCTTCAACAGAAAATCTAATTATGCTATTTCAAACAATAGAACAATTCTGCCCATAGTTTCCAGAACAGGGAACTTTAGATCTAAAAGACCGGGAAAAAATTGGCAAAGAATTAAAACAAGCAAGTAGGGAAGGTAAAATCATCCCACTTACAGTATGCAATGATTGGGCCATTATTAAAGCAGCTTTAGAACTGTTTCAAACAGAAGAAGATAGCGTTTTGGTTTCTGATGCCCCTGAAAGCTGTGTGACAGATTGTGAAGAAGAGGCGGGGACAGAGTTCAAGAAAGGAACGGAAAGTTCACATTGTAAAAATGTAGCAGAGTCTGTAATGGCTTGGTCAACCCAAAATGTTGACTACAATCAATTACAGGAGGTAATATATCCTGAATCACCAAAACTGGGGGAAGGAGGTCCAGAACCATCGGGGCCGTCAGGGCTAAAACCACGATGGCCACCTCCTCCTCAGCCGAGTGAGTGCTCGGGGAGGGAGCCTGAAACTAGGCTGGCTGCAACTCAGCTCGCGGTGCCCATTATTGCCCAACCAGCAGTTCACTGCGGTGAAGGAGCAATTCAGACTCGCCCTGTAGCATCCTGTCTGGGTCAAACAGTGGCCGCTCCCTAAGGAAAAGTTAGGGGCGCTACATAAAATAGTTTAAAAAACTACTTAAAAAAGGACATGTTTCATCCACTTTCTCTCCTTAGAATTCTCCAGTGTTTGTAATTCAGAAAAAAGCCAGCAGACGGCGCATGCTAACCAACTTAAGAGCCGTTAATGCCGTAATTCAACCCATGGGGGCTCTCCAACGCAGGCTGCCCTTTCTGGCCGTGATCCCCAAAGGTTGGCCTTTAATTATAATTGATCTGAAAGACTGCTTTTTTTTTTTTTTTTACCATTCCTCTGGCAAAACAGGATTTTGAAAAATTTGCTTTTGCTATACCAGCCATAAATAATAAAGAACCAGCCACCAGGTTTCAGTGGAAAGTGTTGCCTCAGGGAATGCTTAATAGTCCAACTATTTGTCAGACTTTTGTAGCTCAAGCTCTTCAACCAGTTAGAGACAAGCTTTCAGACTGTTATATCATTCATTATGTTGATGATATTTTGTGTGCTGCAGAAATGAGAGACAAATTTATTGACTGTTACACATTTCTGCAGACAGAGGTTGCCAACGCAGGACTGACAATAGCATCTGATAAAATTCAAACAACAGCTCCTTTTCATTATTTAGAAATGCAGGTATAGGAAAGGAAGATTAATCCTCAGATAGAAATAAGAAAAGACACATTAAAATATCAAATGATTTTCAAAAATTGCTGAGAGATATTAATTGGATTTGGCCAACTCTAGGCATCCCTACTTATGCCATGTCAAATTTGTTCTCTATCTTGAGAGGGGATCCAGAATCGAATAGTAAAAGAACATTAACTCCAGAGGCAACTAAAGAAATTGAATTAGTTGAAGACAAAATTCAGTCAGCACAAGTAAATAGAATAGATCACTTAGCCCCACTCCAACTTTTGATTTTTGCTACTGCACATTCTCCAACAGGCATCATTGTTCAAAATACAGATCTTGTGGAGTGGTCCTTCCTTCCTCACAGTACGATTAAGACTTTTACATTGTACTTGGATCAAATGGCTACATTAATTGGTCAGGCAAGACTACAAATAGCAAAATTGTATGGAAGTGACCCAGATAAAATCATTGTTCCTTTAAACAAGGAACAGGTTACACAAGCCTTTATCAATTCTGGTGCATGGCAGATTGGTCTTGCTGATTTTGTGGGAATTATTGACAATCATTACGCAAAAACAAAAACCTTCCAGTTTTTAAAATTGACTACTTGGATTTTACCTACAATTACCAGACATACACTTTTAGAAAATGCTCTGACAGTGTTTACTGATGGTTCCAGCAATGGAAAGGTGGCTTACACCTGGCCAAAAAAACGAGTCACTGAAACTCAATATCACCCAGGTCAAAGAGCAGAGTTGGTTGCTGTCATTTCAGTGTTACAAGATTTTAATCAGCTTATTAACATTGTATCAGATTCTGCATATGTAGTACAGGCTACAAAGGATGCTGAGACCGCCCTAATCAAATATAGTATGGATGATCAGTTACACCAGCTGTTTAATTTGTTACAACAAACTGTAAGAAAAAGAAATTTCCCATTTTATATTACTCATGTTCAAGCACATACTAATTTACCAGGGCCTTTAACTAAAGCAAATGAACAAGCTGACTTGCTAGTATCATCTGCATTCATAGAAGCACAAGAACTTCATGCCTTGACTCATGTAAATGCAACAGGACTAAAAAATAAATTTGATATCACATGGAAACAGGCAAAAAATATTGTACAACATTGCACTCAGTGTCAAGTCCTACACCTGCCCACTCAGGAGGCAGGAGTTAATTCCAGAGGTCTACGTCCTAATGCGTTATGGCAAATGGATGTCATACATGTACCTTCATTTGGAAAATTGTCATTTGTCCATGTGACAGTTGATACTTATTCACATTTTGTATGGGCAACCTGCCAGACAGGAGAAAGTACTTCCCATGTTAAAAGACATTTATTATCTTGTTTTGCTGTCGTGAGCGTTCCAAAAAAAATTAAAACAGATAATGGGCCAGGATACTCTAGTAAAAGATTTCAAAAATTCCTAAATCAGTGGAAAATTACACATACAACAGGAATCCCCTATAATTCCCAAGGACAGACCATAATTGAAAGAACTAATAGAACACTCAAAGCTCAATTGGTTAAACAAAAAAAGGAAAAAGATAGTAAGGAGTATAACACTCCTCAGATGCAACTCAATCTAGCACTCTATACTTTAAAATTTTTAAACATTTATAGAAATCAGACCACTACTTCTGCAGAACAACATTTTACTGGTAAAAAGAACAGCCCACATGAAGGAAAACTGATTTGGTGGGAAGACATCAAGAATAAGACATGGGAAATAGGGAAGGTGATAACATGGGGGAGATGCTTTGCTTGCGTTTCACCAGGAAAAAAGTCAGCTTCCTGTTTGGATACCCGCTAGACATTTAAAGTTCTACAATGAACCCATTGGAGATGCAAAGAAAAGCGCCTCCGCAGAGACAGAAAACCCGCAATCGAGCATCATTGACTCGCCAGGTGAACAAAATGGTGATATCAGAAGAACAGATGAAGCTGCCATCCACCAAGGAAGTGGAGCCGCCGACCTGGGCCCAACTAAAGAAGTTGACACAGTTAGCTGAAAAAAGCCTGAAGAAAACAAGGGTAACACAAACTCCAGAGAATATGCTGCTTGCAGTTTCGATGATTGTGTCAATGGTGGTAAGTCTCCCCGTGTCTGCAGGAGCAGCTGCAGCTAATTATACTTACTGGGCCTATGTGCCTTTCCCGCCCTTAATTCGGGCAGTCACACGGATAGATAATCCTATTGAAGTATATGTTAGTAATAGTGCATGGGTACCAGGCCCCACAGATGACCGTGGCCCTGCCCAACCTGAAAAAGAAGGAATGATGATAAATATTTCCATTGGGTATCATTATCCTCCTATTTGCCTAGGGAAGGCACCAGGATATTTAATGCCTACAACCCAAAATTCGTTGGTAGAAGTACCTACTGTCATTGCCAGCAATAGATTTACTTATCACATGGTAAGTGAAATGTCACTCGGGCCACAGATAAGTAATTTACAGGATTCTTCTTATCAAAGATCATTAAAATTTAGGCCTAAGGGGAAGCCTTGCCCCAAGGAAATTCCCAAAGAATCAAAAGGCCCAGAAGTCTTAGTTTGGGAAGAATGTGTGGCTGATACTGCTGTGGTATTACAAAACAATGAATTTGGAACTATTATAGACTGGGCCCCTCGAGGCCAATTATATTATGATTGTACGGGCCAGACGCACTCATGTTCACAGGCCCCATCCTTCTGGCCCACTAATCCGGCCTATGATAGTGATTTAACTGAAAGGCTGGACCAGGTTTACAGAAGGTTAGAATCACCCTATCCATGGAAATGGGGTGAAAAGGGAATTTCATCACCTCGAACAAAGTTAGTTAGTCCTGTTACTGGTCCTGAACATCCAGAATTATGGAAGCTTACTGTGGCCTCGCACCACATTAGAATTTGGTCTGGAAATCAAGCTATAGGAACAAGAGATCATAAGCCATATTATACTATTAACCTAAATTCCAGTCTGACAATTCCTTTGCAAAGTTGTGTAAAACCTCCTTATATGCTAGTTGCAGGAAACATAGTTATTAAACCAGATTCCCAAACTATAACCTGTGAAAATTGTAGACTGTTTACTTGCATTGATTCGACTTTTGATTGGCAGCACCGTATTCTGCTGGTGAGGGCAAGAGAGGGCGTGTGGATCCCTGTGTCCATGGACCGACCGTGGGAGGCTTCCCCATCCGTCCATATTTTAACAGAAATATTAAAAGGAGTTCTAACTAGATCCAAAAGATTCATTTTTACTTTGATTGCAGTGATTATGGGTCTTATTGCAGTCACAGCTACTGCTGTCGCTGCTGGAATTGCTTTACACTCCTCTGTTCAAATGGTAAAATATGTAAATAATTGGCAAAAGAATTCCTCAAAATTGTGGAATTCTCAGACCCAAATAGATCAAAAATTGGCAAACCAAATTAATGATCTTAAACTGTCATTTGGATGGGAGATACGCACATGAGCTTGAAATATCTTTTTCAGTTACAGTGTGACTGGAATACGTCAGATTTTTGTATTATACCCCGAGCCTACAATGAGTCTGAGCATCACTGGGACATGGTTAGATGCCATCTACAAGGAAGAGAAGATAATCTTACTTTAGATATTTCAAAATTAAAAGAACAAAGTTTTGAGGCATCAAAAGCCCATTTAAATCTGGTGCCAGAAACTGAGGCAATTGTGAAAGCTGCTGATGGCCTCACAAATCTTAACCCCGTCACTTGGGTTAAAACTATCAGAGGTTCCACTATTGTAAATTTCATATTAATCCTTGTATGTCTGTTCTGTCTGTTGTCAGTCTACAGGTGTATCCAACAGCTCCGAAGAGACAGCAACCAGTGAAAACGGGCCGTGATGATGATGGCGGTTTTGTCAGAAAGAAAAGGGGGATATGCAGGGAAGAGAAAGAGAGATCAGACTGTTACTGTTGTCTATGTAGAAAAGGAAGACATAAGAAACTCCATTTTGACCTGTACCCTGAACGATTGTTTTGCCCTGAGATGCTGTTAATCTGTAACTTTGCCCCAACCTTGAGCTCACAGAAACATGTGTTGTACGGAATCAAGGTTTAAGGGATCTAGGGCTGTGCAGGATGTGCCTTGTTAACAAAATGCTTACAGGCAGTATGCTTGGTAAAAGTCATCGCCATTCTCCATTCTCGATAAACCAGGGGCACAATGCACTGCGGAAAGCCACAGGGACCTCTGCCCTGGAAAGCCAGGTATTGTCCAAGGTTTCTCCCCATGTGATAGCCTGAGATATGGCCTTGTGGGATGGGAAAGACCTGACCATACCCCAGCCCGACACCCGTGAAGGGTCTGTGCTGAGGAGGATTAGTAAAAGAGGAAGGCCTCTTGCAGTTGAGATAAGAGGAAGGCCTCTGTCTCCTGCCTGCCCCTGGGAACTAAATGTCTCGGTATAAAACCCGATTGTACATTTGTTCTCTTCTGAGATAGGAGAAAACCCGCCTTGTGGCGGGAGGCGAGACATGTTGGTGGCAGCAATGCTGCTCTGTTACTCTTTACTCCACTGAGATGTTTGGGTGGAGAAAAGCATAAATCTGGCCTACGTGCACATCCAGGCATAGTACCTTCCCTTGAACTTATTTGTGACACAGATTCCTTTGCTCACATGTTTTCTTGCTGACCTTCTCCGCACTATCACCCTGTTCTCCTGCCACATTCCCCTTACTGAGATAGTAAAATAGTTATCAGTAAATACTGAGGGAACTCAGAGACCGGTGCTGGTGCAGGTCCTCTGTATGCTGAGCGCCCTCTCCTGGGCCCACTGTTCTTTCTCCATACTTTGTGTCTTACTTCTTTTCTCAGTCTCTTGTCCCACCTGATGAGAAATACCCACAGGTGTGGAGGGGCTGGCCCCCTTCATCCACCCACCTTGAGGAATCCATCTGAGAAACTCCTGGATATGCAAGTGAGGTAGAATCCACCAGCATCTTAATGACACCACCACGTAAATAGTTTTTAGAACGTAAATGTCCACCAGCTGCGGAAAGGCTGAACAAATCACTGCACAACTGAGGAAGGCGAGGGGGGTTGGCACATCCAGGCGGTGCCAAAGCCAGTTCTGTCTCAAAGAAGCGGAGTTTTTCCAAGAGATGTGGGCACGCTGTGAGGAAGTCCCAGCAGGAAGCCAGGCGAATGCCACCTCCGCATGCCTGCCCCAGAGGGTGTGAGCGGCTTCCTTCTCCTCTGGATCCTTTTTTGATTTCCACCTCAAAAAAAAAAAAAAAAAGAAGTCATAATAAAAATGTTAGGAATGGAAAAATTATATATAACTATAGGTATAGCAGAGATTTGAAAAACAATAAGATAAATTCACTGCAGTAAATTTAAAAAACGATTAACTGGACATTGTGCTAGGAAAATATAATGAATTCGAGAAATATAAAACATTTTTCTTTTTGGCCAAGACCGCTCTCCAGGTGGGACTGTGCTTTCCCATTACATTGCACCAGGAAGTGCACCATACCTGTGTTTGTCTTTATTGTGATGCTATTTAGATTCAGGTGCTGTCAGCCTGATCACTTTTTTTTTTTTTTTTTGAGACAGGGTCTCTCTCTGTCACCCACATTGGCGTGCAGTGGTGAAATCCTAGCTCACTACAGCCACATTTTGTTTATCCATTCATCCGTTCATGGATGACACTTGGATGGTTTCCACCTTTTGGCTACTGTCAATAATGATGCAACAAACATTGGCACAGAAGTATCTGTTTGAGGACCTGTGTTTTTTGAGCAGCCGCCAAACAGTTTTCCATAGTGCCTGCACGATTACATTCCAGTCGGGAATAGATGAGGGTTCCAACTTCTCCCCCTCCTCGTCAACTCTTACTATTTTCTCTTTTTTAAGTAACCATCCTAGTAACTGTGAAGTGGTATCTCATTGTGGTTTTGACTTGCATTTCCCTAATGACTAAGGATGTTAAGCATCATTTCATGTGCTTACTGGTCATTTCTGTATGTTTTTTGGAGAAATGTCTAAGTCTTTTGTCAATTCTTTAACTCAACTGTTTATCATTTTGCTTGAGTTTTAGGAGTTTGTTGTATATTACGAGTTGAGTTTTAGGAGTGTGTTGTATATTATGGATACTAAACCCTTATCAGATATATGATTGGCAAATATTTTCTCACTTTCTTCAGCTTGTCTTTTCACTTTTGTGTTGAGGCTTAATATTACCATGCTGACCTGGCATCCATTTTGTTGTCTTGACATGAGTCCTCAGATGCCACACAATGCCCTTGCTTAATAGCCTAAGCCCAGTTCCCAACCACTGCCCTTCAATTCCACTTTCCTTCCCCTAAAAGCCATCTCACCAGTACACACACACGCACCCGGCTCCCTGACCAAATGTAAAGTTAGATTAGGTCCATGTGGTGGGAGCCCCTTTTTGTGGGCATTTGCTTTGAATCCTCCAATCTTCTCACCCCCTACTGTGATGCTCTGACCACCTCCCTGGATCCAAATAAAGGCAAGTGCCCCAGGTCCACGCAAGCCCTCTGCACACGTTGAATGACCTCCGTGTAGCCTCCATAACCTGTGAGTAATAGAAGTTCTTTGTTTCCGTCTTCTGGCTCTTCTACTCACTGAAGGAGTACTCTCCATTTTAAAGGAACTAAATTAAAACAACTTTCTTGATAATGTTCTTGAATGCACAAAAGTTTTCCATTCTGATGAAGTCCAGTTTAACTATCTTTTCTCTGGCTGCAGGTACTTTTGGTTTCATATCTAAGAAGCTATTGCCAAATCCAAGGTCATGTAGATTCACCCTGTGGTTTCTTTGAAGAGTTTTATGGTTTTAGCTATTACATTTAGGTTGCTGATCGATTTTGCATTAATTTTTACTTACTGCGTTACATGGGGGTTCAACATCATTCTTTTGCATGAGTAATTCCACTTGTTCCAGTGCTGTTTGTTGAGGAGACTGCTGGATTGGCACTCTCGTCAAAAATTATTTAACCAGGGATCATATCAAGTTAAAAAGCTTCTGCACAGCAAAGGAAACAATCCACAAAGTGAAGAGACAACCCACAGAATGGGACAAAGTATTTGCAAACTACCCATATGATAAGGGATTAATGACCAGAATACATAAGGAACTCAAACAACGCTGTAGGGGAAAAAAGTCTAATAATTCAAGTGAAAAAGAGGCCAAAGAAGCAAAGGAACAGGAAGGGTATAGGGAGGGTTGGGGGGCGGGGATGGGGCAACCAGAGACAGGATGGAGATTTAAGGATCCCTGTGATTCCTGAGATGACCCTGAGAGCATCAGCTGGGGAACCGGATGAAAATTCACAGCAGACGTGCATTGTTTGGAAGGAGGTGAGGAGCCAGAAACGGTGAGTTCTTCACTGAAGGAGTGACCACTTGATCTGTTCTTTGGCTGACTGCAGTACCTGAGACACGGTCTGTTCCATAAGAGGGACATCTTCATCCCCTTATTAAAAAAAAATTTTTTTTGAGACAGCATCTCCTCTGTTGCTCAGGCTGGAGTGCAGTGGCACAGTCAAGGCCCACTGCAGCCTCCACCTCCCCAGGCTCAGGTGATTTTCCCACCTCAGCCTCCCGAGCAGCTGGGACTACAAGTACGGCATACATTGCCTGGCTAATGTTTTCTGTTTTTAGTAGAGACGAGGTATCACCATGTTGCCCAGGCTGGTCTCAAACTTCTGGGCTCAAGCAATTCTCCCACCTTGGCCTCCCAAAATGCCAGGATTACAGGTATGAGCCACCTCAGGGAGCCAGGATTTCTTTCTTAAATGTTTGATTCATTAACCAATAGAGCATCCAGCCTGGAGTTTTCTATGTGGCAAGTTTTTTAATTATGAATTTATATGGGTAATTGATATAAAACTTTTTTTCTTGTGTCAGTTTTAGTAATATGTGCCCTTCAATGAAATTATACATTTCATCGAAGTCATTGAATTTATAGTTACAGAGCTGTTAATAGCATTCTTTTTTTTTTTTTTTTGAGACAGAGTCTCGGTCTGTCGCCCAGGCTGGAGTGCAGTGGCGTGATCTCGGCTCACTGCAAGCTCTGCCTCCCAGGTTCACGCCATTCTCCTGCCTCAGCCTCCCGAGTAGCTGGGACTACAGGCTCCCACCACCACGCCCGGCTAATTTTTTTGTATTTTTAGTAGAGACGGGGTTTCACCATGTTAGCCAGGATGGTCTCGATCTCCTGACCTCGTGATCTGCCCACCTCAGCCTCCCAAAGTGCTGGGATTACAGGCGTGAGCCACCGCACCCGGCCAATAGCATTCTTTACTAGCCTTTGACTTGTTTCACTGATGTCTGCTTTGTGATTTATTAGGTCCTCCTTCTGCTTGTCTGGGGCTAACTTTCTCTTCTCCTCTAGGGTGCATACCCTTCCACCCACCTTGAGGAATCCATCTGAGAAACTCCTGGATATGCAAGTGAGGTAGAATCCACCAGCATCTTAATGACACCACCACGTAAATAGTTTTTAGAATGTAAATGTTCATCAGCCGCAGAAAAATTAAATAAATCACTGCACAACTGCCCCAGGGGAAAAAGTGTGAGGAAGCTAGAGAGAGAGCATGGTAGATAGTCGGGTACTAGCATAGAAAGAGGTTAAAACAAGTCACCAGATCTCTGCATATAGGCTATGACACACTCTTGTTTTGGCAGTGTGCTCCCGCCACGTGAGCATGTAGGGATGTGCACAGTAACTCCCTGGGAAGCCACCGCCACGCTCAAGAATGCTCATCGCTGGACAGTAGCGTTAGGGAAATAAAACCTT
The DNA here is from genome assembly GCF_028885625.2 of Pongo pygmaeus. Classification (NCBI taxonomy): domain Eukaryota; kingdom Metazoa; phylum Chordata; class Mammalia; order Primates; family Hominidae; genus Pongo; species Pongo pygmaeus. The sequence continues at coordinate 159,495,413 of NC_072396.2, forward strand.
CACCTTTTAAATCTCAGACTTCCATGTTGAAATATTTTCATCAAGCATGTATTACTTTGGAAATACACATCTTTACTTTGTAAAAGAAGAGTCTGCTCGAATAAGAAACCATCTCTCCTAGTCCTGTTCTTTCAAAACATTGGAAGTGGATTTTGAGTGTGTTGAAACGTCTGTGCCACAGCAGAGGGCACCTGTTGGTTTTGTCACCCAACCTCTGTTCCCCTGTACCAGTGTGCATATTTCCCCTAGAACCACTCCCTCCCTTTCCCTCCAGCAGTTTTGATTCTGCTGGAGTTGACTTCACCCTAGATTCTAGGTGGAATGACTCATCCTTCCTCTCTCACTATGTGATGCCAGCTTTCCGCCACCTCCCGCCAGAAGCAGATGCGGTCTGAGGCCCTCACCAGAAGCAGATGCTGGCACCACCCACCTTACAGCTGCAGAAACTATGAGCCAAATAAAACTCTTTATGAATTTCTCAGCATCAGGTATTCCTCTATAGCAACGCAAACAGACTAAGACAGGAATTGAGTCCTTGCTGATAAGCCCTCAAAAGCTGCGATGGTAGAAAAAGCAGTGAATGAGTCTTCTGTGGATAAGAATCCAAATAGGGAGGAGTGAGCCTGCAAGGGAGTCCCCAGAGGAAAGGGAGGAGGAGAACGGGCACAGGGACCAGCTCTTTCCAGATAGCGCTCCCCAACCTGTTCCACAAGTGCGGGCTTCATTCACCCAGAGCTTGAGCCTTTAGTTTCATTGTCCTGTGACCCCGTCCCGCCACCTCTGCCCAAACATGGCCCAGGTGCAGCCGGCCACCCTAGCCCCACGGCTGGATGGCTGGAGCTGGCGGCTTTTAAACCCAAGTCAGGTGGCCTCAGTCCTCTGCTCTAAGCTGTCCAGTGGGCTTCCCTCACTCACAGTGAAAGCCAGAGCGCTGACGGCAGCCTACAGTCCCGACATGATCGAGCCTTTCCTCTCTGGCCTTCTCACCTCCCACACTTGCCCTTGCTCACGCTGATGCAGCCACACAGGGCCCCTGGCCCTTTCTGGAACACACCAGACACACTTCTGCCTCAGAGCCTTTGCTTGTAATCCCAGCACTGTGGGAGGCTGAGACAGAAGGATTGCTTGAGGCCGTGAGTTCGAGACCAGCCTGCACAACACAGTGAGACCCCCCCATCTCTACCAAAAACATATTTTTTAAGTTAGCCGGGCATGGTGGCATGTGCCTGTGGTCCCAGCTACTGAGGAGGTTGAGGCAGGAGGATCACTTGAGCCCGGGAGGTGGAGGCTGCAGTGAGCTATGGTCATACCACTGCACTACAGCCTGGGTGACAGGGCCAGACCCCATCTCTCAAGAAATAAAAATAAACAAATAAATAAATAAATATAAAAGAATAAATGTTTGTTGAATGAATGTCTGTTTCTCATTTCTGCATTTTCTACAGTTAGTGCAGGGTCAGGCATAGAGTGAGAAGAGCAGAGGGCAACGGGTGAGCCAGGTTGCCGAGTGGGAGCGACGGGGACAGAGTTAGGAGAGAGTCAGGGAGGGAATGGTCTCAGGACAACAGGGGCTCAAGCACCCGGTGTGGGACCACACCTTGGCTGGTCTGTTTCCCTGGCATCCATCGGGGAGGCGTTTGTTTCCTCCTTCCCTTGGCAGGACCTGGTGTTTCGCCTGCCGTTTCTCCCCGTGTGTCCCTCCATCCCAGCAATCTTAAAAGATTCTCGAGATTCAGCAAAGCAAGAATCAAGGAGAGTTCAGTGCCAGTGGAGCTATCAACTACAGGAGCCATTTCTACTGGGACCACTGATCCGCAAAGTGGGTTCAACGAAAGCAGAAAACCCATTTTAATCGTGGTTTTGCTCAGCATAGGTGGTGACTGTGATTCCAGCTTCCCAGCCACTTTCGCGTTGCACTGAGGGTTACTTGGTTGTTTTATTTACCTGAAGGGCACCTGGAGTCTTTGAGCTGGACAGGTCCCCAGAGGGCCACGTGCCCACTCCTCGCCTTAGAGCACTAGGTCAGGAAGCCTTCTTCCTTGGATGACCCACCTCCTGCTCCTGGCTTCATTCTTTGTAGTTGCTGCATTCCGCAGTATGAATGCACTCTAATTTAACTAATTATAGATTAATATTAATAACAGAAACTAATAATACACATAAACAAAAATAAAATCTAACTAAAATAAATCATAATTTCATCAGTCTTTGAGTACTTTGCTGTTGAAGTGGCTTCTGGCATTTCTTTTTTACCACAGCCCATGGCACAGAGCACATCCTGGCATAGAGCATGGCATGCCCGGCTTTTCTCACTCCCCTGAGCACCCCTGGAGAGGAGGCCTGGGGTGACCTGGGAGGGGCAGAAATCCGGAGAGCAGCCCCGTCTGGGAGACTCTTCCATTGAGAACCATCTGCTGTCAGTGAGAGTAGCCCATCCTCGGGTGAACAGTGGCGGGGCCCAGTGGCTTCCTGGAGCTCAGACGGTGGCTTTCCAGCCTGTCTGGACCATGGGGAGCAGCCCTCAGAAGAATTTGCTGGCAGCTCTTAGGGAGTGTCCTTCGAGGAGCCGCCAAGGTCTGCAACTTGCCTTAAATAGAGGCGAACACGGGATGCAGAAAGTCCCAGGAGAGGCCAGGAAGGCGCCGGCCGGCCGTACTGGGACTCACCCACCGAGGGGAGTGACTTCGCCAGGACACTCAGTTCCTCAGGTTCCCAGCGGAACCCAAACCCAGACTGCTTATGTCTTATGTGTCAACCCTAGAGATGGCATAGGTCTGGGCAATGTTGCTTCAGTCAGATCTGCTGAAAAGGCAGCCACCGCTATGCAATTACCAGCGTGTGAATGGGCCTCAGGCTGACTCCAGAGGCCAGAAACGTAGAGGGTTGGCTTGGGTGGAATTCCGTGCCCATGCCTTGCTAGAGAGACATGTAAAGTGGGCAATGGGGCCTGAGATTGGTGGCCTTTGAAACACTGTCCCCACTGCCCCCCACCACACACACACACACACACACACAGAGAGAGAGAGAGAGAGACTGGGCTGGGATTCTGTGCTTCTTTGTAATAACTCTGAGGGGGCATTCTTTGGGGCTCTCAAGGCCTCCACATTTAATCTGCAAAACCACAGTCATCAAAGTGAGCGGTCATCTTCACGGAGTGAGGTGGGGAATCAGAGTCAGAGAACCCGGGAATGCTACCACTCAGCCGACCTAACCTTCCACCTAACCCCATCGTCACCCCAGGCGAGTGTAGCCACATCCCGATGACTCCTGACTGGGGTGCAGCCCAGCGTCCAGCCTGCACCACGGTCGCCCTCTCAGTAGAGCAGGACCGAGGTCACCGCTGCCCAGCCCGGTCAGGATGCTCCATCGTCCCCTGCCTGCCAGCCGCAGCCACTCTAGGCTGCCAACCCTGCGTCCGCCACCACTGCCCTTTCCAGGTATACCAGTGCACAGGCCAATGCCACTGCCACGCCTCGGAAGCTTCCAATCCTTGGAGGGCCAGCTTGGCATCTTACTGGAAACCACAAAACAGGAAACAGCACCCCCAGACAGCCCTGTCTGAGCTTAGAATCACACACTCTCCCCCTCGAATCACTCCAGTAGCTTCTGCCTCTGCCTCCACCCCCAGAGGGGCTCCCAACACCGCATGGTGGTACCTTTCCAGCCCCTCCACCTTGCTCTTCCCCCTTGCTCCTCTCGGGCACCTATCTCATGTCAGCCACAGTTGCTAAAACAGAGCTCTTCTGCTTATAGTGGAGGCACAGGCCATGGAAACCCTATTGTTCTCAGCACCCAGGGAACAGGCTTTGGGAGGTGCCCTATGAGGGATCTTGCCTTGCAAGTGGGAAGCACGCGGGACTGTTCCAGAGTTGCCGAGACTTCCTGAACTGAGCCAGCCAACAGCAGAAACCCAAGGACACTGTGGGAGACAGCTGGCCTGGAGGCCCAGGTGGCATTGGCCCGTGCTCTGGTATACCTGGAAAGGGCAGTGGTGGTGGACGCGGGGTTGGCAGTCTAGAGTGGCTGCGGCCGGCAGGCAGGGGACAATGGAGCGCCCTGAGAGTGCCTGCTCAGGGAGACCTTGGGGCGCCTTCGGCAGGCAGCTTTCCCGCCAGGATTGGCTCGGCATAGGGCCCCGAGGGAGGAATGGAAAGGGAAGGTTCCAATAGACACTGAACATTTCGAAATAAAGGCACCGCAGATGACACCTCAGTAACTGTGGCTGTTGCCTTTGCAAATTTCTAGACATCCTAAAGCAGCGACAGCTCAGGTACCACAGCTCTCAAAATTACCCAGACTTTCTGCACCTCCCTCAACTTAGATACCAATTAGAGATCACCGATTCTGATATGGTCTGGGGCAACGTGGGACTGAGTTCTGGGAACATAATTCTACTGGGATGGGACACTGGTTGTCTTCTACATTTGGTGGCTATAGGGCTGGGGCTAGATATTCCTGTGCATTCTATGAACTCTTTAAAGGGGAAACTCACAGTAAGTTGGCATTTAAATAACCCAACTGCCGAGGCACTGAATAAACAGCATCCATTCCTGTGGATGGTGGTCTAGACTGCAGACCTCTGGGCCCACAAGCCATCGAGAGCATCTAGCTGAGTGGGAGCAGAGAGGAGGTTGGAGAGAGCGATTGGGGACTTCAGTTTCTTCCAACATTAGCTCACAAGATCAAAAGACTTTGGGAGGTGGGGGTGGGGGTGGGGGGCACGGCATTTCTCTAATGCCTTTGAGCTTCAGCTTGCCGGGAGATTTAATTTTATTTTATCTTATTTTTTTGAGAAAGGGTCTGGCTCTGTCGCCCAGGCCGGAGTGCACTGGCACGATCACAGCTCACTGCTGCTTTGCCCTCCCAGGCTCCAGCGGTCCTCCCATCTCAGCCTTCCAAGTAGCTGGGACTACAGGTGAACACTCAGCTTGTTGGGAGAAAAGCTGAGTGTTGGGAGAGAAGCTGAGGCAGGGCTTGCATGTCTGACATAATGTAAAAGTCTTGGAACATGTCTGGGGTCCAGGGTCTAAAACCCCTTGCGGTCTTTGGAACACCAAGCTCTGTGCTAAAGGGTGGAAGGCTACCCTGACGCACCATAATCTAAGCCCAGGGCATAAAACCCCTCGTGGCTCGGATAGAATCCAGGGCTCGTGGCTCTGGAATGTGTCTAGACTTGCTGGCTCCTTGCTCCTTGCCCTCCCAGGATCGATTGTATCTTGAGTTAAAAGAACCTGCTGTCCATTATCTCAAGTAGCAGAGCATGTGCTAAACCATCACAGCTGTAAATCATGTGCTTAATGCAACGCTGCCTTTCAACCCCACATTCTCACCACCTGTTTCTTTGTTTGATCACCAATAAATAGTCTGGGCTTCCAGAGCTCGGGGCCTTCGCAGCCTCCATGCACTTGCGATGGCCCCCTGGACCCACTTTCTCTCTCAAACTGTCTTTTCTCATTCTTCTGACTCTGCCGGACTTCGTCATGCCCACAACCTGGTGTTGAGTCCGATCACCCCAACACCGGCTAATTTATTTTTATTTTTTTGTAGAGACGGGGTCTCCCTATGTTGCCCAGGCTGATCAGGAGAATTTTGAACTTTATTGTCTCTGCAGGTAATTCTTCATGGGAGAGGGTTTACATTTGGAACATGTGCTATGTTGGACTCTCATTGTTAGAATATCTCATAGATGCCATTTGACCTTGTTGCAGAACCTCTAATGAGATATGTTGGGCAACAATGGCCAGAAATAATTTGGGATGAGCAAACAGAGTAATGGGTAAACTTTTGACTGTGGGTACACCATAGACTTACTAGTTAAGCCCAATGGGTTAAGAGGTATGTATCTGACCATTTTCATACTGCTACTGTTGTAGGACTTTCTCCTCAGTTCAGCTAAAAACCGGGTTCTTGTCACATGACCAGGAAAGATTTGGCATGCAGACATTTTGAAGGGTGAGGGGTTATGGAATATATTAGGCAAAAAGGAAAAAGACTCTCAGCAAAGCCAGAGGGGTTCCTGTTAACAGGCCTCCATCTCACAGGTTGAATCCCAGGTTACCACACAGGAATAGGAGGGGCCAGGCTCCTCCCGCCAGGAAACAGCACAAACTTCCAAGGCGCTACCCTGTTCTCCCAGTGCCCTAGCTGGTTGGAGCTTCTCCGGGACCCCTTTCTACTTGGCTGTTTCACTATGAAGAAATACCCAACACTGGGTAATTTATAAAGAAAGAGAGGTTCAATGAACTCACAGTTCCACCTGGCTGGGGAGACCTCACAATCATGGTGGAAAGCGGAGGCTGAGCAAAGGCACGTCTTACATGGCGGCAGGCAAGACAGCGTGTGCAGGGGAACTGCCCTCTGTAAAACCATCAGATCTCGTGAGACTTATTCACTACCGTGAGAACAGCATGGGAAAGACCCGCCCCCATGATTCCATTACCTCCTGCTGGGTCCCTCCCAAGACCCGACCCGTGGGGATTATGGGAGCTACAGTTCAAGATGAGATCTGGGTGGGGACACAGCCAAACCATATCAAGGTACAAAAATTTGTGAAACATTAAGTGTGCATGTTAGGGCGGTAACTCTTCTCTCCCCCAGTCTCCTTGAGGAAGGATCAAGTGGTTAATTTGTCAAAAGTTCTCACTGTGGGAGATCTGGCCTATTTTTCCTTTCCTTCCTGCCCAGTTTGGTGGCAGGCAGCAATATTGGGGATGTGAACCTGTTCTAAAGACCCAAAACCTTCCTCCAGTGGACTGCTGTAAGTCTAGACTAGGGAGCTTGTGAGGAATTAGCAAGCCCATTTGGCTCTTCTAACAAGCCCTATCCACCAAGGCTGCTTCCCCATCTGCTGGCACGTTTGTGGAATTTCTCAGTTGGTCAGGAACCCTGGCAGGCAGGGAAGAGGTGCTATTTATTGGCCCCTCCCTACTCCCCCAGATTCTCAACTTCAGTGCTAATGCTTGTAAATTGCTTAGGAATTCTGGTGCTAAATATGCAGGAATGCAATTCTGGTTGGGGGGGTGGGTGGGGGGAAGGCGGTGGGGGTGAGGCTCAGAATTCCTCTGGCTTCTTAACTAGCACTTCTGGTTTCTATGGTGAACTCTGGCCCCACTCCCCTCACCATGGTGCTCCACGCCTGCCTGGAGGGGGTGAGGAAGCCACAGCTGCACCCACAGCCTCAACGCTAAGCTCTGCTCAATAGAACCCTCTGCAAGTACCAGGTTGAGATGTGATGAAGCAGTCTGATTGATCATTTTTTGTCTCACTTGAGCTTACTCATTACAGTCCATTTGTGTTTTGAAATGGTTAGCTACAGATTTATAGATGATTTTTATTACCTTGTTTTGTAGTGGAGGCAACCACAAAGAATTCCATAGTTGCAATTGCCTGAAGGCAGGTAAGTATTGGAATTCTGGGTCTGCCAGGTGCCCACTCACTTCCCTCAGATGCTAAGGCTCTGCAGATCTTGGAGCAGGTGCAGGAGGGGTGATTTGGTCTCAGCCAGTCCAGATTTTGGAGTTCATGTGGATATCTTGTCCCCACTTAGTTTTATTGTGGATGCTGCCCTCGGGTTTTGGTTTTGCTATCCTATTTCTCTCTCTCTGTCTCGGTTACGAATATACAAAAATGATATTACAATCATTGATGTCACCTCAGAAACTAGAAATTGCATCACTTCTATATTGGAATAATTTGTAAGGATGTTTTAACTTTAATACAAGAAAACCATAAGCATTAGAACTTCTGGGTAAAATAGTGACCAGAGGGCAAAGATTTTTAAGTCCTCTCCCCAGAGTTATCCTGAAATGACAAATGAAACAAATGAAATATAAACTATAAGGGGAAGCCAGTTCATCAGCTAACTAGGAAACAGCAGCAGCTCCTCACCAGGATCTCTGAGGAATTTCTCTCTCTCTCCTCTCTCTCTCTCTCTCCTCTCTCTCTCTCTCTCTCCTCTCTCTCTCTCTCTCCTCTCTCTCTCCTCTCTCTCTCTCCTCTCTCTCTCTTCTCTCTCCTCTCTCTTTCTGTCTCTGTCTCTCTCTCATAGTTCCAATCTATCATGGACTGGTACTTTTGTAAAAACAATAAAATTTATCCTACAATTAACTGAAAAAGACATATCAAATCCAAGCCCATCTACTTTATTGTTAGAGTCAACAGACACTCTGATTCAACAGATTTACTCTGCCTGCCTATACGCTCAATTTCTGTACTTATTACAGGCTGGAAGCAGTTTCTGGATCACCATCCACTTGCAGACTGTATTCATTTATTTAGGGCCATCAGAACAAAATAACACAAACTGCATGGCTTAAAACGACAAAAATGGATTTTCTTGCAGGTTCTGGCGTCCACTAGTCCGAAGTCAAGGTATTGGCAGGGCTGCGCTCCCTCCAAAGAGGCTCCCAGGGAAAAATCGTTCGTGGTCTCTCCTAGCTTCGGGTGGCTGGTGGCATTCCTTGATGTTCTGTGGCTTTTAGACGCTTAGACACATCACTCCAACCTCTGTCTCTGTCATCATATGACCTTGTCCCTGCATGTGTCTGTTTCCAAATTTTCCCCTTTTTAATTAAGATGAGTCCTATTGGATTAGGGCCCACCGTAAGGACTTCATCTTAACTTGATTACATCTGCAAAGACCCTATTTCCAAATAAGGTCGCATCGATGGGTCCTGGGTCGACATGACTTTTGGGGGACACAGTTCAACCCACTACGTGGAGCATCCTCATTTTGTGAACCTCACTTTCTGTGGCTCTCATGGAGAGGGTGCAAGACTAATTTAAAGGCAGGGGCAGCCTGTGGCTCCCTGCCTGTGAAAACACAGCGTCTTGGGGAATCGCACCCACTAACTGAGAGGGGCCTGGGTTGGAAGCAAGGTTGAGTTCTGCAGCAGCTGGAGGAAGGAGATACATCTGGCCCTACCAGCGCCCCTGGAAGTCCAGCTTTCTGAGAAGTCCACAGGAGTCTCTACTCCTGCCTTATACTGGTTACATGTGGCAGCACCGTGGAAACGGCTGGCCACTGCCATGATCTGGCTTTCTGAGGGGGAATGTGCCAGGTCAGGGGGCACCGCCCCACCTCTCTGCCACCATTGTCTTGGGCTCTTCACATTTTACCAGATCTCCTAGCTGGCAAAGTAGAACCACAGAGAGTCTAGACTTTTTCCCTCTCTCTTCATCCTGCCCGAAAAATTGGAACACAGAGTGTCTGATGGAGCCTCCTTAACTCCCAATATTGGAAGACAGAGACCTTCTTCTGTAAGGATGAGTGTCTTAGTCCATCTGTGTTGCTCCAAAGGAATACCCGAGGCTGGGTCATGGATAAAGAAAAGAGGTTTATTTGGCTCAGGCTTCTGCAGACTGTACAGAAAGCATGGTGGTGGCGTCTGCTCTGCTTCTGGGGAGGGCCTCGGGCCGCTTCCACTCATTGTGGAAAGTGAAGGGGAGGCAGCATGTGCAGAGGTCACAGGACAAGAAAGGAAGCAAGAGAGAGAGAGAAGGAGGTGCCAGGCTCTTTTTAAGAACCAGATATTCTGGGAACTAAGAGAGGGAGAGCTCACTTGCCACCATGAGGACAATCCCAAGCCCTTCGTGAGGGATCCACCCCCATGAGCAAAACACCTCCCACCAGGCCCCACCTCCGACATTGGAGATCAATTTCAACATGAGGTTTGGAGGGCACAAAACATCCAAACTGTAGCAGTGATCAAGCAGATGTGGCGGCTGGGATTCTGTGGGTCAAAAGAAGCAGAAAGCAACTCCACCAAGGTCAGGAAAGCATGGGACCTTCTAATGTGAATGCCAGGTTTATGGGATGCGGGGTGGTTGTCTCTCAGAAGCCCAGGACAGGACTGCAGCTGGGCCTCAGGAACAAACTGAAACCAGAGACTAAGACACCATCAGGACTTCCTCCCTCCCTGTGTCTTTCAGCCCTGTGGATCTGCTCCTTTCTTCCTTTTCTCTGAAGACAAGTGTCTTCTGCACCTTTTTCCAGGATGACCGCAAGCAGCTCCCAAATTTACAGGTGTATTAGGCCATTCTCGCACTGCTATAAAGAAATGCTTGAGGCCGGGTCATTGATAAGAAAAGAGGTTGAATGGGCTCACGGTTCTGCATGCTGTACAGGAAGCATAGCAGCATCTGTTTCTGGTGAGGCCTCAGGAAGCTTCCAATCATAGCAGAGGGCAAAGGTGGAGGTGGACCATCACATGGCCAGGGCAGGAGCAAGGGGGTGGGGAGTTGCCACGCACTATTAAATGACCAGATCTCATGTGAACACAGAGCGAGAGCTCGCTCATCACCAAGAGGATGGCCCAAGCCATTCTTGAGGGATCTGCTTCCATGACCCATTTCAACATGAGATGTGGAGGGGACGAATATCCAAACTCTATCCCCAGGTGACAGTCAAGGTGTGGAGTAACTTGAAAACCCTCCTGCTCTAAAACATCATCAGGACTCTCTCTTTGAGTCTCCCACATCCACTAAGAAGGAGCCAGAAGGGCCTTCTGGATGTGGTCTACGTTGCAGTGTCGGCCGACGAGACAGATAGATAGGAGGGGATGATGGGAATATGGATGTTAGCCAGTTCGAGCAAAGCACCGGCTCATGTATATGACAATGATCTCCAGATGCAGTACCTCTGTGGAGACCTTGGTCTGTCTGGCTCTCTTCTTGCCTTTCCCCTGTGGTGTTGTCTCAGTGGTGAAAGCTGGCTCAATTACACCACACCCTCATGCCAGGCCACCAAAAGGAGACACAAGAAGAAAGGGACATGGCATGGAAAGCCAGCCTAAGGGTAAGGAAACGACTTCCTCAGGATTGACCGGCAAACACGTAGCACCTTTCTTCTGCTGACTCTTTCCATGTTTCTCTCTAGCCCATGAGCTCTCCAGTCTGGGACGAGCATGTGTTGAGTGGCAGCAGCTGGGTCCCTGGTGTCCCCAGGAGTTTCTGCAATTTGGCACATCTCTAGAGCCTGGCCCCAGTGTTTGCTGCTTCATAGATGCTGAATAAATGGTGGTTGAATGAACACATATGAAAGCCAATGTGCTAATATGGCTGTGGGGTGGAAGGATGGTGTCTTTTGGATCTGAGCGTGTATCTCCAGGGAAGGCTTTCCAAACAGGACAGACACTGAGCATGGGTTTGGGAGAAAGGCCAAGCGTATTAGTCTGTTCTCATGCTGCTAATGGAGACATACCCAAGACTGGGTAATTTACAAAGGAAGGAGATTTAATGGACTCACAGTGCCACATGGCTGGGAGGTCTCGCAATCATGGCGGAAGGCAAAGGATGAGCAAAGGCAAGTCTTATGTGGTGGCAGTCAAGAGAGCGTGTGCAGGGGAACTCCCCTTCATGAAACCGTCAGATCTCGTGAGACTTATTCACTATCACGAGAACAGCACGGGAAACATCCGCCCCCATGATTCAGTTACCTCCCACCAGGTCCCTCCCATGGCCCGTGGGAATTATGGGAGATACACTTCAAGATCAGATGTGGGTGGGGACACAGCCAAACCATATCGTCAAGTTTTACCAAAGCTTCCTTCAGGTTCCCTGCAGCTCAGGCTGTTCCACAGTCCTGACTTGCTCTTTGCAGCGCACAGGGTGAGACCCCAGGAAACCCCTCAATTAAAACACAGGACAAGGTGCTCAGCATACCTGCCTGTGCTTTCTCTTCCTCCAGTACTTTCTGCTCTGGCCAGAGGAGATTCCCCGGCCATCTGGACCCTCCCTTCCCTACCCTTGTCTTACATTGCTGCCAACTTGCCTTCCAATATACACTGTCATCAACAGCCTATGACAGTGTTGCTAGCCTCACATCCTTGCCGAACTGATGGGAATTATTTAAATTTTTGCCAATCAGATGGAAAAAAAATCATTGTTTTAATTTTTCTTTAAAAACTAAAGAAGGAGGCCGGGCAGGGTGGCTCACGCCTGTAATCCCAGCGTTTTGGGAGACCAAGGCGGGTGGATCATTTGACGTCAAGAGTTTGAGACCAGCCTGGCCAACATGATGAAACCCCGTCTCCACTAAAAATAAAAAACTTAGCCGGGAGTCGTGATGCACGCCTGTAATCCCAGCTACTCGAGAGGGTGAGACGGGAGAGTTGCTTGAACCTAGGAGGCGGAGGTTGCAGTGAGCCGAGGTTGCACCAGTGCACTCTGGCCTGGGTGACAGAGCGAGACTCTGTCTCAAGAAGAAGAAGAAAAAAAAAAGCTAAAGAAGGAAATGAAAATTATTTAAAAGTTAGTGAAGCTGAGCATCTTTTCATGTGCTTATTTGCTTTTGTATTTCTTTTCTTGTGAGTTCCTTATTCATATTTTAGCCCATTTCTAAAATCGGGTTGTTTGCGTTGTCCTAAAATTCTCTGTTAACAAAATTGGCTTCATCAGATTGCTGTGAATATTTTCTCATTTGAGAGTCCTGAAAACACTTCTGAGCTAAGAAACCGCAGAGAAGAAAAGCCATAAAAACGATAAAGCGGCTGCATAAAATTAAAAGTGTATAGGTAGCAAAAGACAAATGAGAAAATATTCATAACAAGTTAGAGGTAGGGATCCGCCTTTGTGTGTGTGTGTGTGTGTGTGTGTTCAAAATGGAGAGCCAGTTGTCTGAAACACCATTTATTCAATGCTGCCTCTCTCATTTCTGAAATTTAAATTTCTCCTTTATTATATCACTAAATTCCCACGTGGATTAAACCCATCTATGTCTGGACTCTTAAATCTGTTTCACTGACCAGCCTTCCTGTTTCTTCTTCAATACCAAACTGTCTTTGTTCCGTGCACCTAGCTGTGTAATTCCTGTTCCCCAGGAGTTATTCCACCTGAGTACATTCAACGTCCCTGGGAGACGTGCTAGGGCTGTCTCAGGCCCATCTCCACTTCTGCACTGAAGGGGAGACAAAGTAGCCAGACAGGCCTAGGCTGCTAATGCTCTGTGTGTTGTTGCTAACCACAGACTACCCCAGTATGTATTGACACAGGACCGTTGTTTTCCAGTGTATATGCTCCGAGAGCCACAGGGCGAGGCCTCACTAGTGGGAGTCGGGGAGTGTTGTGCTTCTTTTCTGAATGGATGCCTGCACTTATGAACTAGGTATCCACATGTTCTCTCTGTTATTCCTCCAAACAATGAAGTGAGCTAGCTGCTATTATTCGCTCCACGTGGAAGAGGAAACAGCTAAAGCTGAGAGAGAGAGGCTGAGTATCCTAGCTCACCCTAAATCACACATCCAGGAAGGGGTGGAGTTGAGCCTGACCTCTGGCCATCTGTCTGGCTCCAGCTTAAGTCCATCCCTCAGTCAAGTCTTGCCCTCAGTTTTCCTTCTAAGCAGACTGATTCTAAATGTAAGCATCCTAAGCTGACTTAATTCTGATGCTGAATTCTTAACGTCCGCTCCAAGTGTTAGCCTTCCTCACGGCAGCCAGCACAGACCTGGCGTAGAAGCAGCACAGACCTGGCATAGAAGTGACACCGGGAAAATGATGGCAGTCCATCCCATAATTCTTATATTTTGACAGAGAGTCACTGGTTCCCAAAAGGAACCATGAACTCCTACGGTCGTCTTCAGTGTTGGACAAGGAGTGCAGAAATCCCATGCATTGGGCTGTGAGGTTGCAGCATGGACTTATTATTTGTCGTCATTCGTTGGCTCAAAGAGGCAGTCTGTTTACTCCACCAGGGACCACACTTAACAATCGTGGCTGCCCGCGGAGGGTACTCACAACTTCAGCAATAGGGTTGGCAGACACCTCTAAGTGATTCCCTCGAGGCTCTCTAGCCAAGGTCCTTTTGTATTTCCTAAGACTCTCGGCTTAATCAGGTCAGCAGACTTAACCCCCAAGTCAGCCCAACTTCAGGCTGAAAAGTCTAGATTGCTTTACTGAGCCACTCTGTGAGCCACGTGACTCTGGAAAGTGGGTCTCTCTTCCTAGAGTGTGAGTCTAGCTGAACATTTGCCAGCTGCGGCTTGGCCTCTGTCTGTCCCTAGCAAGAGGACCGGACTGTCACGTTACCTATCCTGGCTTCGCTGCAGCCCCGGATCATCGGCCATGGGTCGACAGTGGAGGGCTGCAGGGTCACTTGGATTCAGGTGACTTTCTTGGCACAGCCCTGACCTCTGGCATCTTTGGCAATCTTGTGCCTAGAGAGCTGTCCCTTGTGCCTGTCCCAGCTGGGCCTCAGAATCTGGGCGCCAACTAGTTAGTTAGGAAATGTTGATAGTTATGGAAAAAGAGTGACATTTAGTCCACACCCCTGGGAAAGAAGAAATACTCAGCTCTGTCCACATGCTCATTTTCTACTGCACTGCCTGCATCATCCACATGATGTCCCCAGTTCACTCACTCAGGCACATCTGCCTGAGGTCAGAGTCGGCCCTGATGCCAATAGGAAGAGACCGCTTTTCAGAAAGACTAGCCCATCTCGTGCTCTAGAACATGGCGGGAGCCTTTCAGCAGGAGCTCCCTGGGGAGCAAGCCCCGTCAACGGCCTTGGCGAGGTTGTGTGGTCTCAGTGCCTGCTCTTCAAAGCCAGGTATGCACACTGCTGAGGGCAAACAAGGTCTCTCCAAAGCATACCCAGGCACGGATAGTTTTCAAAGATGAATATTTGTAGTAAGCCAGAGATCATATTTGCAACTGATGAAACTTATGAAAAATTCCAGAAGCTAGGTTTAAAATGTGTGGGGTGTGTGTGTGTGTGTGTGTGTGTGTGTGTGTGTGTGTGTGTGTGTGTGTGTTTCTCCTTCCTGCTTTCAGATGCAAATTGAAAACCTCCAGGGAATAATTAAGTTCTATTCCATCCAGTGGTTCTCAAACGTTAGAGGGATCTGCATCAGCTGCAGGGCTTGTTCAAACACAGATTTCTGAGCTCCACTCTCAGAGTCTGTGACTCAGTAGGTCTGGGATGGGACCTGAGCATCCATATTGTATTTGTCCGTTCTCACTCTGCTGTGAAGAAATACCCGAGGTCGGGTAATTTATAAAGAAAAGATCTTTATTTGACTCACAGTTCTGCATGGCTGGGGAGGCCTCAGGAAACTGACAATCATGGCGGAGACAGAATGAACGCAAGCAGGAGAAATGCCAGACACTTATGAAAACCATCAGATCTCGTGAGACTTACTCATTATCATGAGAACAGCACGGGGGAAACTACCCCCATGATTCAATTACCTCCACCTGGTCCTGCCCTTGACACGTGGGGATTATGGGGATTACAATCCAAGGTGAGATTTGGATGGGGACACAGAGCCAAACCATATCACATATCTTTAGCAAGTCCCAGAGGAAGCTGAGGCCGCTGGTCCACAGGCCCCACTTGGAGAGCCCCTGGGCTAACCACACGCATCTGTCTGTGGTAACTGATGAGCCACTCATGAGCCTAGCGAGTCCTTTGTTGTCGGGGAGCCCCTCATATGTGCCAGACACTCATTGAGACGGCAAAGTCGAAAATGGCATTGGCTCCAAAAGGAACAGGACCAAATAATGAGCACGACGTTGGTCAAGCGGTATTTAAGAAGACGGCAAATGCACAAATGGAGGTGCATACCTGGATAAATGGCATGGAAGGTCTATGGTTCAATCGTAGCACAGTGGCTGGGAGCATAGACACGGGAGTCAGATACATGTCTGGGGCTGGCTTTGTCTTGTCCGGCAAGCCCCCACCAAGATGTCAGATCCCATCTTCCTGGTGCAAGGGAGGTTAATCCCTTGAAGGTTAATCCCCCACCAAGATGTCAGATCCCATCTTCCTGGTGCAAGGGAGGTTAATCCCTCGCATGGCTTTTAGGGAGTCATCTACAAAAAGAGGTGGCTTTTTGTAGCAGTGATCCGAATGCTAAATCCCATCATCTTATGCCCCAAGAAATAAGAATGTGCAAGCTGCTCTCCGGAGAGTAACTTGTGGGGCCAAGTCTTGATGCCTTGAGCATGCGACACCATGCTGGGTGATAGGACAGACCTATCCTAGACCATGCCGGCCGGAGGGCTAGTGTCCTCTGCTGCAGAAAGAAATCGACAACCTCAAGGATCAACTTGGTAGGCTGGGAGGAGGGAAGACCAGGTATATTAGTGCAGAGCCTGAGGTGGTGTGGGGCTGGGGCTGTGGGTGTAGGTGGCCATTCAGGGACCACCATTCCTGTGAGAGGGAGACTCTGGCAAGTCTGGCCCTGGAGGCGTCTGTGTATTTACATGACCCATCCACCCGTCCAACCTATCTAATCTATTTGTTGATTTTAATTTTGACTTTTAATTTTTATGAGTACATAGTAGGTGAATACATTTATCGGGTGCCTGAGATATTTTGATATGGGCATGCAATGTGTAATCATCGCATCAGGACAAATGGGGTTAGCCAATCTGTTTATCTATCTATCTGTCCATCCATCCATCCGTCCATCCATTCGTCCGTCCTTCCATCCATCCATCCATCCATCCATCCACCTTTATGTAGAAATAGATCATTTGAACCACACGTAAACTTTGCCAACAAGTCCCAGAGACCTTATTTTAGCACATTTGCTGCACACTGCACTTGCTTTCTCTAACTGCTGCTTGGCGGGGAGTGTCCATATTTTAACAGGCTCTGAGAGATTCTGATATGCACCAAAGTTTGAGCACTACTCATACATGGTGACCTTATTTAGAAAACATATCTGCCTCTATCTGGGGTGACAGGTGGGTGGGTCATTCCTGGGGCTGGACACCACCAGGTATGGATGGGGTGTTCATGTGGCCAGGTTGAACCTGTCCCAGGGGATGAGGGGAAGGCATCTGTCTCCCTGTGCCTGGAATGCCTAGTTATGCCTCTCTCTGTTTCATGTAGTGCCTCATTGAGAAATTCCACATCCTTTGAAGTGAGTGGTGTACATTCCGTACCCTTTCCCAAGGTCTTGGCCATGTGGGACGGCTGGGGCCTGGCTCCGATGGGAGGCTCCAGCCTGACTCTACTCTCTGTGACAGGTTGAACACAGCATCTGCATACACAGAAGCAGCTGGTCCCCTTACAGTCAGGGAGCTATGGCGATGCTGGTTCCCCTGTTATGCCCGCGTCTCATTGGAAGGCCCTGCCCTGCTGCCCTGCCAATGCTTCCTCTCTTCCTGAAGTTTAGTATGGCTTTCCTCTCCCCGTTCATTGCAGTCTTAAATTAAAGTACTTCTCAGAGTACGTGGTCTGCGTTTACTCTATCAGGTCAGCCTGGGCTACCCTCTGAGCAGGAGCCCTCCAGTCTGCTGGCCATAGTGACCTGGGTCTGGGGACCCTGTGATTCTGCCCTTCCGTGCATGATGCTGTCCTTCCCTCATCTCTTCTTTCTGTGGTCTCCTCGTTCTCATCCATCACCGTTATCCTCCCAGCCCCTCGGCAGGAACAAATTAGCCCCTTCCAGAGCTCCCGCCCCACTTCCCGCTCCTCCTTGGGACCTTCCTGACTCTCCCCTCTCTCCCTTTCTTCTCTGCCGTGACAACACCCCATATCTCTCCCCTGGCTTGATGTCGGTCAGCCTCTCCTGTGTGGTTATTTCAGCAGGAATTAGACAGCACAGGTGAGCTAATCTTCCTTCTACTGAGGGCTGCTTCTCTTTCTAGGCTTCTTATCTCCCATCAGGTTTAGGAACAACTCCACCAGAACCTGTGCGTTGTCCTCTCCTCCTTCACCATCACCTGCCACTTCTCCTTAGTTTCAGTAGAGGGGCAGAGGCAGAAGTCACAGCACAGTGGCTTATGAATCAAAAGGGAGGGACGTGAATGTTTTCTGGTGACTCTGGCCCAACTTGGGGGAGTCTGTTCACTGGCAGTTAGAAGTGGATGGCCAAGGGCTCAGGGGTTTCACATCCTTCGTGTCCCAGTAACCTTTTCCACTGCCAGTCTGGGCCCAGGTCTCACCCTGGCCACCTGTCAAGGCCCCATGTCACCCCAGACTGCCCCAGGCATGGAACGGGTGCTGTCCACTGCCTCCGGTGCCTGCGGGCCTGGGCCCACACATCTGCATGCTGACACCGGCATATCTCCTCTGCGCTTGCACATGCTCTATTGTCCCAAGGGACTTCACCTACATAACGCAAGTTCAAGTATAAAATGATGAGGAATTTCAGAGGCCACAGAAGAGCATTGGACCAAGAGTGAGGTCTTTTTGAGAGCAGGGCCCCGTGCAGAGGTCTCATGTGCAGGACGCGGGCCCTGGTCACATGTAATCATATCTAACAACGAGGGAGCCTGGGTATAAGTCCCCAGCTAGATGGTAATGTGCATGGGTAAAACTCGAACTTTATTTCAAAAAGGAAGAAGGTGAGACTCGTTACTGGAGGGTAACTTGAAGTCAGCCGGAAGGGGAAGATGGGAGACACACCGCAGTCTCTGTTTCACAGCAATGGAACAAATCCCTCTGGGCAGGGATAACATGAGGGCTTCCCTCCAACAGTGGAGCAAAGTCCTTGGTTGTTCCATCAGGCAGCCCCTGGGTCTGTCGTCTGGGAAAGAACCCCTTGTCCTCACATTGCCTTCTGTAGCCACCGGCTCTGCCCTCTAGCGGTCTCTCCTTATCCATCTGTCCCCCTGGGCCACACCTGATGTGAGCATTGGGGAGTATGGGCTTCTTGGAGGTCACGCAGTGATTCAGTTACAATGTTTGACCCCGCCAAATCTCATGTTGAATTGTAATCCCCAGTGTTTGAGGTGGGGCCTGGTGGGAGGTGATTTTGGGTCATGGGGGTGAATCCCTCATGAATGAGGCCTGGGCTGTCTCCTTCTTGATGCGTGAGCTCTCAGTCTGAGTTCACACGAGATCTGGTCTTTAAAAGTGTGTGGCAGCCGGGCACAGTGGCTCATGCCTGTCATCGCAGCACTTTGGGAGTCCAAGGTGGGTGGATCGCTTGAGCCCAGGAGTTTGAGACTAGCCTGGGCATCGGGGCGAAACCCTGTCTCAACAAAAAACACAAAAATTAGCTGGGCGTGGTGACGCACACCCCTGGTCTCAACAACTCCGGACACTGCATTCCAGCCTGAGCGACAGAGTGAGACCCTGTCTCAAAGAAATGAACAAATTAATAAAAGTGTGTGGCACCTCCCTCCCCTACTGTCTCTGTCTCTGTCTCTCTCTCTCTCTCTCTCTCGTTTTCACCATGTGAAGTGCCAGCTCGGTCTTCACCTCCCACCATGAGTTAAAGCTTCCCGAGGCCTTTCCAGAAGCAGATGCCAGTACTACGCTTCCTGCACAGCCTGCAGGACCGTGAGCAAATTAAACCTCTTTTCCTAAAAATTACCCAGTCTCAGGTACTGCTTTATAGCAACACAACAATGGCCTCACACGTGCAGCCTGCTACCTACCGGTGCAGGTTTCAGGAACCCCAAAGTGTTGCTGGAGGGTTGGAACAATCACTGGCTGGCAGGCACGGCTTGTAGTTTCATTGGCAGTACAATTCCCTCTAAAGATTGGTTGGCTTCCAGCCAGTTCCGCTACAAAAATTGCTAATCTAGATTTGGTTATTAAGCCTGAAGTCTCTTACCTTTTATGCAGTGGCCTCCCTGCTCGCCTGTGTCCCTCTCTGACAGTCACTCAGTAGGCTCAGATGGGAATGCAATACTCGTAAGCTGGTCTTAACTACTTGGCTGGCTCCTAAAGTCTGTATCGCCTCCTCAGGATGCTGATTCCAGGGCACCTGCGCAAATGGCTGCAGTTGGAGCTTTAGAAGTAGTTAGCTTCCTCAGCCTGTAAGTTTCCAAATGTTCAGGCTCTCATTCAGCAAAGACTTCAGGTCTCAGGAGGAGAGCAACGCTCTCAGAAGTGCATCCCCTCCCAGCTCTGGCTTGTAGAATCCTAGCTCTAGTCCGAGTTCATCTTCCTCTTGTAGGACTCTTGCGGAAGTGACAAGAAGCCTCTGACACATCTCCAACAGTTTGGTTCTTTCTACCATTTCCCCCAACACTTGGCATGCTCATTCTTTCTCATGTTAGCCCTTCTACTAAGTATGCGGTGGTATCTCACTGTGGCAAGTATGATGTGGTGATATCTCAGTCTCACTATCCATTTTCCTAATGCTAAATGATGCCGGTTCTGGCGTAGCTGAGGATGAAGGTTGGCTACTATCAACTGGCCGAGTCATTTTGTCTACAGTGCTGGCGAGGGGGCGTGACACATGCCAGCTTCAGCATCACCAGGTGCTGGGCTGGTAGCAGAACCAGCAGGGTAGGGCCTAGGGCTCCTCCAGACCAGTTGCCACTTTCTCTTGAGCTGGAGAGAAGGCTTAGGGTACAGGCAAAAGGGAGGCACTGAATTGGGAGTGGGGTCTGGCCCGCTCCTTTCCGCTGGGACCTAGATAGAGCTCTTCACACTCAGCTTGAGTATCTGCCACTTTGCCCTGCGGGGAATCAGATAGCCCGTGCCGAGCCACAGCCTGTGGTGTACATGTTTACAGCAGCGTCATTGTGTGCAAGGGTTGTGTTCACGCTTCTCTCTTTCCCCGCCCTGCTGACCAGCAGCCCCATGCCTCCTGGGACAGCGCCCCAGTGCTGGCCTTCCCCCATAAGTCAGAACTTGCCTGGATGTCTCAGCTGCCAGAAGCTCCAACTGGACAGTCTCTGTCAAACGTATTCAGGGAGAGACAGTCGGCTGTGTTCTCCCTCCAAACGATTAGCGTTTGAGACAGGGTCAAAGTCTTAGCCTGGGTACTCAATCACAGCTTCTCAAGTCAGAGTATTATTATGTATTGCATCATACAAACTTATGACACCAGGTTAGTATTTTTGGAATTTGTAAGTCTATGTTGTTCCTCATAATTCACTATTACTCCTATTTGGTTTTCAAACTATTCTCTATATATTAAAAAGCAACATTGTGCCAAGGCTGTAGTATTCAAAAGGATCCCTGGTTTTCTTTTTTTTTTTTTTCTTTCTATTTTATTTTATTTTATTTATTATTATTATTATTATACTTTAGGTTTTATGTTACATGTGAGCAATGTGCAGGTAAGTTACATATGTATACATGTGCCATGCTGGTGCGCTGCACCCATTAACTCGTTATCTAGCATTAGGTATATCTCCCAATGCTATCCCTCCCCCGTCCCCCCACCCCACAACAGTCCCCGAAGTGTGATGTTCCCCTTCTTGTGTCCATGTGTTCTCATTGTTCAATTCCCACCTATGAGTGAGAATATACGGTGTTTGGTTTTTTGTTCTTGCGATAGTTTACTGAGAATGATGATTTCCAATTTCATCCATGTCCCTACAAAGGACATGAACTCATCATTTTTTATGGCTGCATAGTATTCCATGGTGTATATGTGCCACATTTTCTTAATCCAGTCTATCATTGTTGGACATTTGGGTTGGTTCCAAGTCTTTGCTATTGTGAATAATGCCGCAATAAACATACGTGTGCATGTGTCTTTATAGCAGCATGATTTATAGTCCTTTGGGTATATACCCAGTAATGGGATGGCTGGGTCGAATGGAATTTCTAGTTTTAGATCCCTGAGGAATCGCCACACTGACTTCCACAAGGGTTGAACTAGTTTACAGTCCCACCAACAGTGTAAAAGTGTTCCTATTTCTCCACATCCTCTCCAGCACCTGTTGTTTCCTGACTTTTTAATGATTGCCCTTCTAACTGGTGTGAGATGGTATCTCATTGTGGTTTTGATTTGCATTTCTCTGATGGCCAGTGATGGAGAGCATTTTTTCATGTGTTTTTTGGCTGCATAAATGTCTTCTTTTGAGAAGTGTCTGTTCATGTCCTTCGCCCACTTTTTGATGGGGTTGTTTGTTTTTTTCTTGTAAATTTGTTGGAGTTCATTGTAGATTCTGGATATTAGCCCTTTGTCAGATGAGTAGGTTGCGAAAATTTTCTCCCATTTTGTAGGTTGCCTGTTCACTCTGATGGTAGTTTCCTTTGCTGTGCAGAAGCTCTTTAGTTTAATTAGATCCCATTTGTCAATTTTGGCTTTTGTTGCCATTGCTTTTGGTGTTTTAGACATGAAGTCCTTGCCCATGCCTATGTCCTGAATGGTAATGCCTAGGTTTTCTTCTAGGGTTTTTATGGTTTTAGGTCTAACGTTTAAGTCTTTAATCCATCTTGAATTGATTTTTGTATAAGGTGTAAGGAAGGGATCCAGTTTCAGCTTTCTACATATGGCTAGCCAGTTTTCCCAGCACCATTTATTAAATAGGGAATCCTTTCCCCATTTCTTGTTTTTGTCAGGTTTGTCAAAGATCAGATAGTTGTAGATATGTGGCATTATTTCTGACGGCTCTGTTCTGTTCCATTGATCTATATCTCTGTTTTGGTACCAGTACCATGCTGTTTTGGTTACTGTAGCCTTGTAGTATAGTTTGAAGTCAGGTAGCGTGATGCCTCCAGCTTTGTTCTTTTGGCTTAGGATTGACTTGGCGATGCGGGCTCTTTTTTGGTTCCATATGAACTTTAAAGTAGTTTGTTCCAATTCTGTGAAGAAAGTCATTGGTAGCTTGATGGGGATGGCATTGAATCTGTAAATTACCTTGGGAAGGATGGCCATTTTCATGATATTGATTCTTCCTACCCATGAGCATGGAATGTTCTTCCATTTGTTTGTATCCTCTTTTATTTCCTTGAGCAGTGGTTTGTAGTTCTCCTTGAAGAGGTCCTTCACATCCCTTGTAAGTTGGATTCCTAGGTATTTTATTCTCTTTGAAGCAATTGTGAATGGGAGTTCACTCATGATTTGGCTCTCTGTTTGTCTGTTATTGATGTATAAGAATGCCTGTGATTTTTGTACATTGATTTTGTATCCTGAGACTTTGCTGAAGTTGCTTATCAGCTTAAGGAGATTTTGGGCTGAGACAATGGGGTTTTCTAGATATACTATCATGTCATCTGCAAACAGGGACAATTTGACTTCCTCTTTTCCTAATTGAATACCCTTGATTTCCTTCTCCTGCCTAATTGCCCTGGCCAGAACTTCCAACACTATGTTGAATAGAAGTGGTGAGAGAGGGCATCCCTGTCTTGTGCCAGTTTTCAAAGGGAATGCTTCCAGTTTTTGCCCATTCAGTATGATGTTGGCTGTGGGTTTGTCATAAATAGCTCTTATTATTTTGAGATATGTCCCATCGATACCTAATTTATTGAGAGTTTTTAGCATGAAGGGTTGTTGAATTTTGTCAAAGGCCTTTTCTGCATCTATTGAGATAATCATGTGGTTTTTGTCTTTGGTTCTGTTTATATGCTGGATTACATTTATTGATTTGCGTATATTGAACCAGCCTTGCATCCCAGGGATGAAGCCCACTTGATCATGGTGGATAAGCTTTTTGATGTGCTGCTGGATTCTGTTTGCCAGTATTTTATTGAGGATTTTTGCATCAATGTTCATCAACGATATTGGTCTAAAATTCTCTTTTTTTGTTGTGTCTCTGCCAGGCTTTGGTATCAGGATGATGCTGGCCTCATAAAATGAGTTAGGGAGGATTCCCTCTTTTTCTATTGATTGGAATAGTTTCAGAAGGAATGGTACCAGCTCCTCCTTGTACCTCTGGTAGAATTCGGCTGTGAACCCATCTGGTCCTGGACTTTTTTTGGTTGGTAAGCTATCGATTATTGCCACAATTTCAGCTCCTGTTATTGGTCTATTCAGAGATTCAACTTCTTCCTGGTTTAGTCTTGGGAGGGTGTATGTGTTGAGGAATTTATCCATTTCTTCTAGATTTTCTAGTTTATTTGTGTAGAGGTGTTTGTAATATTCTCTGATGGTAGTTTGTATTTCTGTGGGATCGGTGGTGATATCCCCTTTATCATTTTTTATTGCATCTATTTGATTCTTCTCTCTTTTTTTCTTTATTAATCTTGCTAGCGGTCTATCAATTTTGTTGATCCTTTCAAAAAACCAGCTCCTGGATTCATTTATTTTTTGAAGGGTTTTTTGTGTCTCTATTTCCTTCAGTTCTGCTCTGATTTTAGTTATTTCTTGCCTTCTGCTAGGTTTTGCATGTGTTTGCTCTTGCTTTTCTAGTTCTTTTAATTGTGATGTTAGGGTGTCAATTTTGGATCTTTCCTGCTTTCTCTTGTGGGCATTTAGTGCTATAAATTTCCCTCTACACACTGCTTTGAATGCATCCCAGAGATTCTGGTATGTTGTGTCTTGGTTCTCGTTGGTTTCAAAGAACATCTTTATTTCTGCCTTCATTTCGTTATGTACCCAGTAGTCATTCAGGAGCAGGTTGTTCAGTTTCCATGTAGTTGAGCGGTTTTGAGTGAGATTCTTAATCCTGAGTTCTAGCTTGATTGCACTGTGATCTGAGAGATAGTTTGTTATAATTTCTGTTCTTTTACATTTATTGAGGAGAGCTTTACTTCCAAGTATGTGGTCAATTTTGGAATAGGTGTGGTGTGGTGCTGAAAAATATGTATATTCTGTTGATTTGGGGTGGAGAGTTCTGTAGATGTCTATTAGGTCTGCTTGGTGCAGAGCTGAGTTCAATTCCTGGGTATCCTTGTTGACTTTCTGTCTCGTTGATCTGTCTAATGTTGACAGTGGGGTGTTAAAGTCTCCCATTATTAATGTGTGGGAGTCTAAGTCTCTTTGTAGGTCACTCAGGACTTGCTTTATGAATCTGGGTGCTCCTGTATTGGGTGCATATATATTTAGGATAGTTAGCTCTTCTTGTTGAATTAATCCCTTTACCATTATGTAATGGCCTTCTTTGTCTCTTTTGATCTTCGTTGGTTTAAAGTCTGTTTTATCAGAGACTAGGATTGCAACCCCTGCCTTTTTTTGTTTTCCATTTGCTTGGTAGGTCTTCCTCCATCCTTTTATTTTGAGCCTATGTGTGTCTCTGCACGTGAGATGGGTTTCCTGAATACAGCACACTGATGGGTCTTGAGTCTTTATCCAATTTGCCAGTCTGTGTCTTTTAATTGGAGCATTTAGTCCATTTACATTTAAAGTTAATATTGTTATGTGTGAATTTGATCCTGTCATTATGATGTTAGCTGGTTATTTTGCTCGTTAGTTGATGCAGTCTCTTCCTAGTCTCGATGGTCTTTACATTTCGGTATGATTTTGCAGTGGCTGGTACCGGTTGTGCCTTTCCATGTTTAGCGCTTCCTTCAGGAGCTCTTTTAGGGCAGGCCTGGTGGTGGCAAAATCTCTCAGCATTTGCTTGTCTGTAAAGTATTTTATTTCTCCTTCACTTATGAAGCTTAGTTTGGCAGGATATGAAATTCTGGGTTGAAAATTCTTTTCTTTAAGAATGTTGAATATTGGCCCCCACTCTCTTCTGGCTTGTAGGGTTTCTGCCGAGAGATCCGCTGTTAGTCTGATGAGCTTCCCTTTGATGGTAACCCGACCTTTCTCTCTGGCTGCCCTTAACATTTTTTCCTTCATTTCAACTTTGGTGAATCTGACAATTATGTGTCTTGGAGTTGCTCTTCTCGAGGAGTATCTTTGTGGCGTTCTCTGTATTTCCTGAATCTGAATGTTGGCCTGCCTTGCTAGATTGGGGAAGTTCTCCTGGATAATATCCTGCAGAGTGTTTTCCAACTTGTTTCCATTTTCCCCGTCACTTTCAGGTACACCAATCAGACGTAGATTTGGTCTTTTCACATAGTCCCACATTTCTTGGAGGCTTTGCTCGTTTCTTTTTATTCTTTTTTCTCTAAACTTCCCTTCTCGCTTCATTTCATTCATTTCATCTTCCAGGGCCGATACCCTTTCTTCCATTTGATCGCATCGGCTCCTGAGGCTTCTGCATTCTTCACGTAGTTCTCGAGCCTTGGTTTTCAGCTCCATCAGCTCCTTTAAGCACTTCTCTGTATTTGTTATTCTAGTTATACATTCTTCTAAATTTTTTTCAAAGTTTTCAACTTCTTTGCCTTTGGTTTGAATATCCTCTCGTAGCTCGGAGTAATTTGATCGTCTGAAGCCTTCTTCTCTCAGCTCGTCAAAGTCATTCTCCGTCCAGCTTTGTTCCGTTGCTGGAGAGGAACTGCGTTCCTTTGGAGGAGGAGAGGTACTCTGCTTTTTAGAGTTTCCAGTTTTTCTGCTCTGTTTTTTCCCCATCTTTGTAGTTTTATCTACTTTTGGTCTTTGATGATGGTGATGTACAGATGGGTTTTTGGTGTGGATGTCCTTTCTTTTTGTTAGTTTTCCTTCTAACAGACAGGACCCTCAGCTGCAGGTCTGTTGGAGTACCTGGCCGGCCGTGTGAGGTGTCAGTCTGCCCCTGCTGGGGGGTGCCTCCCAGTTAGGCTGCTCGGGGGTCAGGGGTCAGGGACCCACTTGAGGAGGCAGTCTGCCCGTTCTCAGATCTCCAGCTGCGTGCTGGGAGAACCACTGCTCTCCTCAAAGCTGTCAGACAGGGACATTTAAGTCTGCAGAGGTTACTGCTGTCTTTTTGTTTGTCTGTGCCCTGCCCCCAGAGGTGGAGCCTACAGAGGCAGGCAGGCCTCCTGGAGCTGTGGTGGGCTCCACCCAGTTCAAGCTTCCAGGCTGCTTTGTTTACCTAAGGGAGCCTGGGCAATGGTGGGCGCCCCTCCCCCAGCCTCGCTGCCGACTTGCTGTTTGATCTCAGACTGCTGTGCTAGCAATCAGCGAGACTCCGTGGGCGTAGGACCCTCTGAGCCAGGTGCGGGCTATACTCTCCTGGGGCACCGTTTCCTAAGCCCGTCGGAAAAGCACAGTATTCGGGTGGGAGTGGCCCGATTTTCCAGGTGCCGTCTGTCACCCCTGGAAAGGGAACTCCCTGACCCCTTGAGCTTCCCGAGTGAGGCAATGCCTCGCCCCTGCTTAGGCTGGTGCACGGTGCACTCACCCACTGGCCTGCGCCCACTGTCTGGCACTCCCTAGTGAGATGAACACGGTACCTCAGATGGAAATGCAGAAATCACCCGTCTTCTGCGTCGCTCGCGCTGGGAGCTGTAGACCGGAGCTGTTCCTATTCGGCCATCTTGGCTCCTCCCGGATCCCTGGTTTTCAACAAACGAATTCTTATAAAGAATTCTGCCATGAAAAGGAAACAGTATCTCAAGATGTAAAAGTTTTGTTAAACAGGATTCAATAATTTTCAAGTCAGAAAATGTGAAGAGTAAATTTTTTCAAAGGTTCAAAGGAAAAAGCAACCTGTGCAAGCTCCATTAAACCTGTCTTTGCACACACTTCCTGAGCACTTTGAAACTGCTAAAATTTTTAAAGTTTGACTGAAAGAGGCAGTACTTAAAGTCTTCAGGAATCTTCTTTTTTTTTCAAGAAATGTACCGATAGCCATTTCAGACGGTCACCTGGGATGCTTTCTATTACATACAGCAAAATCTGATTCATGAACAAGAAATTTCTCGCAATACAAAAAGATAAATGATAATTAAAATATCTGCTTTATCATACAACCAATCTGCATAATCCATTCCCTCCTAAAGTGTTTAAAGGATTAGGAATGGAGACACATTGTTTTGCATAAAACCTTTCCTCTACATAAAACCCAGGGGTGAAAGATTATTATTCATGTAATAAACCACAATTATTTCCATTTTGGTATTAAATTGTAGCTATACATTTACAAAACTTTATAAAGAAATGTGACAACTTGTAAGGCTGCTCTGTACAGGTTTTCAACAAAATAGTTCCACACCAACTTAGACAAAGGGCCTAAAAATAACCCTATAAAAACAATGTTCTTTTAACACTTGTTAGTGTGAGATGAGCACCATTTTCCCTCGTTACTACTGTCTCTTCTGTTATCACAGTCATAGTGGATAGTCCAGGTCGCTGAGGTTGAATGAGGTCAGAGGGGCAGGCCCCTGGTCCTATAGGACTGGAGCCCCCATGAGAAAAGGAAGAGAGCTGCATTCCTGCCAGGCACTGCGGACCTTGCTTGGCCTTAGTCCCTCGCTGCATCCTCTGTAATGATGGTTACATCCATGATCAGTGTGACGCCGTTCCCGGCTATAATGTCTAACTGCTAGGTAGGGATGAGCATTCTGTCTGACTCTGCACAGTGATCAGGGTGCATCTTGGCGCCACTGAGAGCTTGAAGACTGGTTCAAAGTATGATTGTGTGATTGAACTGATGGTGAAAATCCTAACTGATCCAGAGGCGGAGAACCAAATATGGTATTTGTCTCAAATCACTGCTCATCACTGCTTGTCTCTGAAAATTTTCTGGAGAAGAGAAAGATCTCTGAAGTATCTGTGCTGATGGAGCCCTGTTACCCACAGTCCTTTCATACCCACCGCTGGGAGATGTGGAGGCAGGGCTTGAATTTGCAACATGAGGCTGGGGGCATGACAAATGGATATCCTGTGAGGCATGACTACTTCCTGTCTAAATTGAATTTTGATAGGCCTTCCATAGAGTTTGATTCCACTAAGAGGAGCAGATACTTCCTGTGTGAAATTCACAAATGCAAATTGCTTTGGTTTACCATCCTCATCTTTTGGAATTTTCACCTTTATTACTGGCCCAGCCTTGGTGGATAGCTTGAGAAGGAGCTCTTTGGTCATGTTTGTTTCAACGTTGTCCACAAAGAGAGTGGCATTCATCTCAGCAACAAGACCCTGGAGGCAGCAGTGTGAAAAGCACAGGATGGAACAGAGAGGAGTGAGGAGGAGGGGCCAGAGCCAGCCACGAGTGCAAACAGGGTGACTGAGAGGTGGCATCCTGTGTGTCCACCGGGACCCACATCCTACTCCTCCTCTTTGCCAGATGAGGGCACCAGCCAGGGTTGCTCAGTCTGAGTTGGGAAGAGGTGGGCTATGCCGCATCCAGAACACCACTGCACATTTACCTTAACATCAGGTACCGATAAGCGCTGTAAAAGAGAAAAATAAAGCCAGTTGGTTTCAGGGAGAGTGGTCAGGAAAGGTCTTCTTGAGATCATGAAAGGAAAACACAGGCTGCCATTTGTTGAACACGCTCTTCGTGTCAAAAATCACTGTTAGGGACATTCGTGCAATAAACAAAATTTCGTTCCTAATGACAAACGTGAAAGCTGCATTACTCGTCAGAAACCTGGTAAGGTATTAAAAAGAGATTCATAGACAGGCCTTTCTGGCTCCAAGGCTTCTGTTCTGCCTGACATTCTCCCTCCAATTACCAGTGTGGAGGGAAGAAACAAGGCAGTCGTGCTTTCGAAGGCCTACCCGAGCTACCCTAGCCATCCCAGAGTCGGCCGGAGGAGAAGTCACTCACTCACAGTCTAAAAAGAAAGACATGGCTGGATAAGATTCTTGTAGGGTAAGGAACGCAGTTCTTAGGACGTACACTGGACACTTAATTGCCAACAACTTCAATAATTTCCCTGCCTGCTGCCCCCATAGACAGAACAGCGAGGCCTCTCCAAGTCTGTTCCCTCATCCATAAAGTGGAGCTGATAGTGACGTCTCCCTTGAGGGTATCTGTATTAAATGAGATGGTGGCCGGGCGTGGTGGCTCACGCCTGTAATCCCAGCACTTTGGGAGGCTGAGGCGGGTAGATCACGAGGTCAGGAGATCGAGACCATCCTGGCTAACACAGTGAAACCCTGTCTCTACTAAAAATTCAAAAAAATTAGCTGGGCATGGTGGCGGGCACCTGTAGTCTCAGCTACTCGGGAGGCTGAGGCAGGAGAATGGCATGAACCCGGGAGGCGGAGCTTGCAATGAGCAGAGATCGCGCCCCTGCACTCCAGCCTGGGTGACAGTGCGAGACTCCGTCTCAAAAAAAATAAATAAATAAAAATAAAATGAGATGGTGGATGCACATAATTGTCTTCCTGAGAAAAAACCTCCATATTCTCAAATTTCCCCACACCAAGGAACTCAGCCTGTGGCTCAGGGTCAGGCCAAGGACTGAGAGGGTGCCACAGACACTAGGATGCCACAGGAAGCCAGATGAGAATGGCCCAAGCTGGGCTCAGGGCACGCGTTTTGAGAAACGACCCTCAAGAGGCTTTGGAAGACGTTTGATGTGGAAGTTGAAGATACAACATTATAGCTAGGATACAACATTATAGCTAGATAGGAGGAATAAATTCTAGTGTTCTATACCATTGTAGAATGGCTATAGTTAACAATAATATATTATATAGTTTCAAATAGCTAGAATGAGGATATTGAATATTCCCAACACAGAAATGATAAATGTTTGAGACGATGGATATGCTAATTACGTTGATCTGTTCACTGTACATTATATGTATCAAAACTTCACTATGTACCCAATAAATATGTAGAACTGTTATGTGTCAATTAAAGAAATAAAAGCCATAAAAACCCATATTGATGTATATGGTAAATACATACAATTTTACATGACAATTTTAAAAACAAATAAATTTGAAACATCTAAATATCTAATAGGAAAGAAATAATAAAGATAAGAGCAGAAATTTAAAACTGTAAAATGAACAAACAACAAAGAAAAATCCATGAACCTGAATGCTTTTTAAAATACCAATAAAACTGAAAAAAGAATAACCAGGAAATATTAGGAGCAATATTTGGAAATAAATTTGCCAATTTCGATGAAATGGACAAATTCCTTGAATGACTCAGATTACCAAAACTTGCTCAAGAGAAGTAGAAAACCTGAATAGCCTTCAATCTGTGAAAGACATTTCATATCCTAGGCTCACGTCTGTAATCCGAAGTACTTGGGAGGATTGCTTGAGGCCAGGAGTTCCAGGCTACAGTGAGCTATAATCCCTCATAGCCTGGACAACAAAGTGAGATCTCGTCTTTAAAAAAAAAAGTTATTTTATTGTTTTTCCTCTGACGCTGTAGATAAAACAGTTTCACGGGAGGGAAAACAAATGAGCAATACAGAAAAGTATAGAGAAGAATGTAACTGTCACCCACAGCCACATGAGAGGACTGTCAGGATCCTGGTGGCCCTACTGCCTGCACATGCCTCTGCACATGCACTCACACACACACACACACACATACACACACACACACGCTCATATGGAGAGTGCATAGCACACATGTATGCTGCATGACCCAGACACATTCATCATTGTCACGTCCCCAACCTGAGTCTCATTTTGACAGCCATGTACCTCCCCACACTTTTCCCCCATGCCATGTGCTAATGCTAGAAAATGAGGTGGGAGGATCATGAGGTGGGAATCATGAGGTGGGAATGGCCTCGCCCATTTTCCCTCCTCACCAAGCTGGCCACTCCAGCGCCCGTGTGGCTGTGAATTGGGGGCATCCTTCAAGACAGGGCAAAAGGAGAACCTGCTGTCTGTCTGCTCTCCACCTCAGGGAGCCCTCCTGCCCTCTTGCGTTTCCTCCTGGGCCCTTGAGGTCACTTGAGGGAGGAGAGGGGAAGCCTAACACACTGGAGACACAGCTTTGGGAAGGAAGACACAGAGCTGAGCCAAACAAAGGAGGCCGCTCTGGGAAGCTCAGGGAATGAGGCCCCAGAGGACAGATGAGCATCACAGGCAGAGCGCGGTCAGATCCCCCGTGAATTCAATACTTCAGCCAAGCGGGGTTTACATCCTAGGGCAGGAGGGGAAGAGGCAGCTCCAGTTAAGGAAGGGCCGCCCTCTGGAGACAGGCCCCGGGTCACTCCGGGGGCCTCCCTGCAGCGCCTGTAGTGTTGCTCCCAGACTCAGTGGGCCAGCAGGTCCCTACCTGACAGTTACTGTGCTCCTGGATCTTCATCTTTGCTCCCTGGGCTTCTGCTTTTGTGCCCGTGATGTTGGCTGCAGGGGCCGGTGGCTCAGCACCTGGTCAAAGTTGTCTGGATGCAGTTACAGCCTGGAGTTCTGAGCCAGCCCGGCCGGGGTCCCGGCCCTGGGGCACAGTGACCTCTCCGGGTGCTGCTTCCCCTGGGGCACGGTGACCTTGCTGGGGCGGGCACATGCTGGACTCGTGGCCAGGTTTGCCCGGGCCTCCCTGTTTCACCAGGAGTCAAACTCCTCTAACCGTGTGTGACGACCACCCTGCATGTTTGAGAGGACGGAAGTTAAGCGGACTCTTCAGACTTGACTTGGAATTCTGGAATATGAGAGCTAGAGGGAAGCATTAGGGACCTCTTCACCTGAGGCTGGGGTGTGTTCTGCCACAGCCTTGACCCATGCTCCCACCAGCTGTGACAGAGCCCTCAAGGGCTGGAGCACTCACTGGCTCCCAAGGAATCCCGCTGGCATGACAGGAAGGTCTCTCTGACATTGCTGCTGGTCTTTCAGTTTTCCTTTGCGCAACTTGCGCTGAAACAGAGCGAGTTCACTAAGTCCCTGCGTTCCAGGAAGCTCCCCAGGTCTCAGCGTCCTCTCTCAGCTTCCATCCGTCCCTGGCCTTGACAGAGACCCAGGCCTCTCCTAGCACACCACCGATCCAGAGGAGAAGGAAGCTGCTCACACCCTCCGGGGCAGGCATGCCGAGGTGGCATTCGCCTGGCTTCCTGCTGGGACTTCCTCACAGCGTGCCCACGTCTCTTGGAAAAACTCCGCTGCTCTGAGACAGAACTGGCTTTGGCACCGCCTGGATGTGCCAACCCCCCTCGCCTTCCTCAGTTGTGCAGTGATTTGTTCAGCCTTTCCGCAGCTGGTGGACATTTACATTCTAAAAACTATTTACGTGGTGGTGTCATTAAGATGCCGGTGGATTCTATCTCATTTGCATATCCAGGAGTTTCTCAGATGGATTCCTCAAGGTGGGTGGAAGGGAATGCACATCTTTCCCTTAATAGAAAATGCCAAATAGATGTCCAGATAGATGTTACTACCACTCCTACTGACAGCATATGAGTCCTCGTTTCCAGCTACAGCCTTGCCAAGCATTGGAGATTATCGACTAATACTATTAATCTTACATTAAAATCTGCTATGTTCCCACTGAGCAAATCCTAAAACAAAACTCAAAGGGATCAAGTTGTCTCCAAGCAACTTAAGAGCATCTCAGAACACAGCTCAAGCATGTTTGTTTTGCTTTGTCAAACAGCCCCTTTCCAACCTAGCTCTGCCCAAGATGGTGCCAGCGTGACCTCCCCGCAGACAAGGCACCTCAGCATGTCATGTAGACCCCACAGCTGCCTGCTCCCTCCCCTTCCTACCATTTATGCCAAGTCCTCCTTTAAAAGGCCCTGCTTTCTGCCCCCAATGAGAAGCAGTGCCCTTAAAGGCAGGAGCCTGTACGTCTTCCCCTAAACCAAGCATGGCAGAAAGTCCGTTTCTTTACAGCAAACCTTGCTCTTGTTCATTGGACTCTGCAAGCAGTAAGAGAATCTGTGTTTTGTTAACATTATGTGTTTACAAACATTTTACGCTGTTCACATTATTACTATCACTGTTACTTTAGAGTCAGGGTCTCGCTTTGTCACCAAGGCTGGAACTCAGGGATGCATTCATAGCTCACTGCAGCCTCGAGATCCTGGACTCAAGCCACCCTCCCATGTCAGCCTCCTGAGTAACTGGGACTACAGGTGCCTGCCACCACTCCCTCCACCCCTAATTTTTAAATGATTCTTATGGAGATAGAATCGCACTACATTGCCCAGGGTGGCCTCCAACCGCAGGTCTCAAGCCATCCTCCCACCTGAGCCTCCCAGAACAATGGGAATACAGGTGCGGGCCACCATGCCCGGCCCATATCACATGTTTAACGGTGAAATAATGCTGGTTTTATGCATCTATTCAAGTACATGTTTTTGAAACATTTTTAGAAAGCACAAAAGCTCATATGTTCAATGAAAACAATTTGGGAAAAAATTTAATGCTGACCTGGAAAATATTCTAAAATGTCCACAGTAGTTAATGCTGAATGGCAGGACCCAGTGGCTTTTCATTTTCCCCCATTTCCCAAATTGTCTCCCATTACCTTGTGCTACTTCAATCTGTGAATCCCAGAGCCTCCTCTGCAACCCGAGGACAAGGGCATGCAAGTCCGAAGGTGCCTTCGCTCGCAGAAAAGAGACTCAGACACGGAATCGTAGCTCAGTTTTATTTTCTACAGAAACAAACATGCAAGCCGCCCTCCTCCAGCGACAAACAATCAGGCCTCCACAAGGAAGTCGCCACTCGTGCTGGGACCATACCCTAGGGAAGGAGGCACGACTTAGGAAGGGGCGCCAGGCTGGGCTTAGCGCCTCTGTCCTGAGTGAAGCAGAGCCAAAAACACGGGCAGAAAGCACTGCATGACCCACATCAACAGGGAAAGCTGCTGGAGACAGGAGCCGATGGAGAGCTGGAGCTGGCGGTGGTCTGCAGCAGTCAGTCGGCTAAATGTGAGGGGCAGAGAACATCACGTTAAAGGCGACACCTCTGCACCCATCTCCCTGGGCTCCCTCGGGTGGCGGCGGGCCTGGTGTACCAGGTCTCTGTTCTGAGACCTTGTGTTTGGGTGTTCCGAGGTCTCTAGCTTTCTGCCCCTCCGGGGAGGCGGATCCCAGCCCCCAACCCACCACTCTCATCTGCCCAGCGCCTTCCCTGTCCTGGTCCCGAACTGACATAAACAGTAGGTTGCCGGACACGGCGAAGTCCTTCAGAACCGCCTCTGGTCGGGGGAGCGGTGCGGCATCCGGGGACAGGATCCTGCGGACCAGCTCCGCTTCCATGGGCGACGAGAAAGGCATCGTGATGTGGCTGGTGGGGACACGGTTGAGGTGCCATCTCCTAGGATTTGGCCGGTGCCCATCTCATATCCTCAAGCTGTCTCCCCACTCACTGGCCCAGGTCCTGCAGCAACCCCACCCAGCTGTCTTGATTCCCCACTTTCCTCTGTTGCACCTCAAGCTGACTCCTGCGTGCCCTTCCAAGGCCCTCCCCACCATGCCCCCTGCCGCATCAGCCGGGACCTCTCCTCATCGCTTGATACCACCCCCATCCAGCCCACACCCCAGCCACCGGCTCCCACCTTGCACGCTTCCCCCCAACTCCTGATCCCTTCACACACCCAAGAACCCGTCTCCTGTCCCCCTGCCCCTCACCCCATAGCCCAGCACCCAACTGTGCACACGCTCCACCTCCCATCCCCTACCTACTCCCTTTCTCTGAGCCATCCCTCGACCTCCAACTCCCAGCACCCACCCCCACCCCATCCGGCCCCTTACCCCCATCTCCCAAACCCCACCTCCCGCACCTGGCCCTACCCTCACCTACCTCCTGGCCCTGCCCCCCACCTCTTGACCCTGTTGTCCCCATCTCACGGCCCCCACCCCGCCATCAGAACCTCCTAGAACAGAACAGAACAGAACAGGATACAACTGAAGCAGGCGGCTGTCCGGCCTCCTGGCCTCGCAGGGGCACCTTCCATCCTGCGCAGAAGTGGCATCGCCGTGCGGACCCCGCGGGGTGCCTCCTCCCGGCCCCGAGGCCCTCGCTGCCCCTGCGCCCTGGGGACCTCCGCCACCGGTAGCACCCGCCTCTCCTGGGCCGCCAGCATCGCCCCCTGGGCCACCAGGAGCGCCAGGGCCTCCTGGGCCATCAGCATCGCCCGCCGCACCCCCTGTGCCCTGGCCTGCGGCCTGCATGGCTCCGGAGCCTCTGCGTCGCTCTCAGAAAGTCAGGGCCCACGAGGACGTGGAAGCAGAGAGGCTGCAGGAAGTTCCGCCCCCTGGCGTGAGATGGGGAGCCCGGGATCCTCAGGGCGCCTGCGCACAGGGGCCCTACTTCCGGCCGTGGGAGACCCCGAGTGAGCCCCGGAGCACGTGACTGGTTCTCACCAACCCCGCCCCTCCCCAAGAGAGCCCGGGCCGGAAGGTGGCTGCAATGCCAGCTTGGACCCCTCACCCCTGAGCAGCCGGCTGTCCGCCGGACCCCTGTCCCGGGAGCCCTGCAGGGAGTCAGGCACTGCGGGGCCCAGCCTGTCCCATCCCCCGGGTCTCCCTCACACCGAGGAGCAAGACAGGCCTGGGAACACGGGGCCGGGGCTGTGCGGCCGTCATCCCGGACCCTACCTGCCCTGTCCGTCTTGGGGGAGCTCCCAGGACAGACCCCGGGGACAGGCCTCTAACTGGGTTCAGCAGCCTCCGTCCCTGTCCTGGTAGCCCAGCTGGTGGGGTAGCTGGAACTGCATGTCGGGTGGGAGTGGCCTCGCGCCAGCCAAGGTCTCCCAGGTGCCAGGTCCAGCCAAGGTGGACGGGAGGGCCCAGTGGGACCCGGGGCCGGATCTCACTCCTGGGTTCAACGGGTTCTGTCCCTGTCCTAGTCGCCCCGCCTGGTGGGGGAGCTGGAGCTGCGTGTGGGGTGGGTTGCGGGTGGCCTCCCACCAGCCAGGGGCTCCCGGGCTCTAGGCCTGGCCCAGGTGGACAGGCGGGACCTGCTGGACCTGAGGCTGCGTCGGGCCTGGCTCCTGGGTTCGGCAGTATCAGTTCCTGCCCTAGTCGCTCTTGCCTCTCCCTGGTGGGGAGCTGGGAGGTGACCCTGTGTCTGCCGGGTGCTGGCTTACTTCTGTGTCTGGAAGGGGGTCAGATCCACAGGAAAGGTGCTGCGAGAGGCGGGCAGGGGTGGGGGTGGCATGGCCCTAGGAGCTGGGTGTCTGTCCCCACGCCCTGTTCACAAGTCTGTGGGGCGAGAGGCTGCAATACTCCATCCCGGGTGTCTGGGCTGCTCACCAGGCCGGCTCAGGCTTCCCACATCCTGTACCCTGGGCTGGGCATGAAACCGATCAAATCGTCCCATAGGCTGTTCTTTTTGATACACATAGAAACTGACCCTTCTGGTCTTCAAGCTTGAACCTTACAGTTGTTTTATCTGAATTCCTTCCTCAGGAAATGACTTTCGGGCGTCTCAAAGTATCAAAGAACTGAAACTCACCAGATCACCACATCCAGACAATGAGATGCTGGACCCCCCTCATTCATCAGGATTGCTTTCTGGGCCCTCCCGAGTTCCTGTTTTCCTACACATTGGTGCATTTCTTCCTTGCTATATAAACCCCTAGTTTTAGTCAGGGGGATGGATTTGAGACTTAACTCCCATCTCCCCGGCTGCAGCACCCAATTAAAGCCGTCTTCCCTGGTAATTCTCTTCGTCTCAGTCAGTCATTGGCTTTCTGTGCGGACAGCAGCAGGACCTAGACCAAACCCTTGGTATTTCGGTAACAGGCACACCCCCAGGAAAGGGCCCCGGACATGGCTCCCACCTCTAGGCTTAAAGCGAATGCACTTCCCGCACCTCTAGTCTTCCGTGTAGCAGCTTTAACCTATGTATGTCTGTGCCACATCCAGTCCTCAGACGGCTGAGTGACCCTGAGAAAGGCTTCCCCGACACCAGGACAGAGGCTGGAGGGCTGGGGCTGGGTGAGGGTGGCAGGACTGCGGGGACATTCTTACAGTGCTAAAAAGCCAATGCACACATAGCAGTAAAAGCATGCCATTTTCCAAAGCAGGCTCCTGCTTCCGCCTCTGCTGCTCTAAGAAGGAGTCGAGGTGCAGGAGGTTGGGGGATCCTCCTCCAGCTGGAGCTGATGCAGTGAGCAAGACTGTGCTCTGGAGGCCTCTGCGGCCGGCACCCTTCTGGGGACTGGGAAGGGGGCAGGGAAGGCAGCAGCCCAGGGAAAGCCTTGTCCCCCTGGAGCCGAGGCAGTTGGGGAGAGCAGGACGAGAGTGAGCTGGAGAGCAGCCACACCCGCGGGGAAGGGTGGGTGAAGGGATTCCACAGGTGTCTAGAAAACTGGAAAGAGCTCCTTAGCAGGTCCAAGCCCCAGGTGTAGGGGAGGACCAGATGTGGAGGATGAAGACGGTTGTCCAGAGGGATCTCCAGGCGTTGGCATTACTGGGTCCTACTGAGATGCCGTCAAGGAGAAAACACAGGCTGAGTGGGGCAGGGCGACAAATGAGTGCTGCTGCCAAGCTCTGTCCTGTTTTCTATGCACGTCTCGGAGCCCCTCCAGTGACCGTCATCTCCGGCCTCCTCTTGTGCATCTGTGTTCGTAGACATCTCACATCTCAGATCCTGCTGAGCCTCTGCGCCCCCTGCACATGCCTTCTGCCTCTCGGCTGCTGGGATGGGGACCTCTGTGCCCTGTGCCAGCGCCTCTCCTGCAGCTCACGACACATCTGCTTTTTCTCCTGTGCCCTACACAGGGTGGGCCTGGAAGCTCTGGGGAAGTTGTACCCTTGGACACAGCCCCCCACCGATGGGGCCAAGAGTCACTGGTTAAAAGTCTTAGTCTCTCACTCTTTGAAGGACAACTCTGAGTTGCGGCTGACTGTGGAGCGAATGAAATGAAACGGATGCACGGGGATGGGTGTGGACAAAGGAACGCCGACTTCTCAGGCTGCCAATACATATCTCAGTAGAAGCACCGGGGGAATGCTATATAGAGAAATATTTCTATAGTATCTGAAGTGTTTAGAATGTATTGACCTAATATATACACAATAAAAGTAAAAACATTGGAAGAAAATTTAGATGAACTTTATTTGATTGTTGGAATGGAAAAGACTTTTCTCTCTTTCTTTCTCTCTTTTTCTTTCTTTCTTTCTTTCTTTCTTTCTTTCTTTCTTTCTTTCTTTTCTTTCTTTCTTTCTTTTCTTTCCTTTTTTTCATTATTATACCTTAAGTGCTGGGGTACATGTGCACAATGTGCAGGTTTGTTAACATAGGTATACATGTGCCATGCTGGTTTGCTGCACCCATCAACTCGTTGACCTAGCAATCCCATTACTGGGTATGTACCCAAAGGATTATAAATCATTCTACTATAAAGACACATGCACATGTATGTTTATTGCAGCACTGTTCACAATAGCAAAGACTTGGCACCAACCCAAATGCCCATCAATGTTCGACTGGATAAAGGAAATGTGGCACAGACACACCATGGAATATATGCAGCCATGAAAGACAATGAGTTCATGTAGTTTGCAGAGACATGGATGAAGCTGGAAACCATCATTTTCAGCAAACTAACACAGGAACAGAAAACCAAACACCGCATGTTCTCACTCATAAGTGGGAGTTGAACAATGTGGACACAGGGAGGGGAACATCACACACCGGGGCCTGTCAGGGGGTGGGGGGCAGGGGGAGGGATAGCATTGGAAAAGACTTTTCTAAACCTACTAGCAATGAGAATAATAATAACCAATAACATTTCTTGGGTGGTTACCACGTCCCAAGCCACTGTTGTAAGCACTAGACAAGAATTGGCTCATTTATCCAGAAATACACCACATTTTCATTGTCGTTATCCTTGGCGGTGAGATAATGGTTAGTTTTTTATTTTCTCTTCCAAACTTGCCCATATTTCCTCTTCTTTTGCAGTGAACATGTATTACATTTATAAGCAGAAAGCGATTAAGAAAGTTATTCATTACTTGCCATTGAGGAAAATTTCTAATTAGCTCTGGAGTGAGCCAGTTTGCCAAAGTTTAAATTAGCCTGTTCAATTCATTGGAGGCCGTATTTTTCCTCTGAAACTTGTTCTAATTGGCACCTTTTCTTGATGCAATGAGGCAGACCGTGCCGTGATGAAGTCCCTGAAGTCACCGAGCCTCGGGGCCCACGCTAGGCACCACGGGGCGGATGTCGCCCGGCTCTCCCGGTCGTCTCTGTGGCTTTCGGCCGCTTCCAAAAAACAATTGTTTCCAAATTCCACACACACAGTTCATCCTGCCTTGAAAGTTATTCCTCCAGAGGGCTGTTGATAGTTTGCTTCATCAGCATTTTGTCACTATTACACAATGAGATGTTTTTTTTTCTTCTGCACCTTGGAGGTACACATGAAGAACACATGTGTGCTTAAACGCAAAACCTACCAAGGCCCATAACAGCCCCTCCTCTCCAGATGGCGGGTCCTGGTCCACACACGCTGGCAGTGACAGCCTTTGTTTCCGAATCAGAGAAGACTTGCTTGGAATGGATGAAATGTATTTGAAATCACATTAGGCATCATCTGGAATGCTGAAGCTTCAGAGGTGACAGGGCCAGGATGTCTATATTCAAAGAGGGCCATCGAAATAAAGTTAAGCAGGGATCTGTGCTTGAATTCCAGAGTTTCAAACCAGCACAGTCATGTGAGCTTGGATGGCCTGTAGGTACTTCCAACCCAACCTGCCCCCAGCTGGCCTCACTGCCTGTCCCCCGACTCCTGGAATGGCTTCCCTCTGCTTCATTCTCTGTCTTGGCGACACGCGTTTCCATGGCCCCACACTGTCATCTCACCTTCCGTCTAGTCAGTTTCCTTCAATGTGTCCTCTCCACCCTCCATAGGCCAGGTCGGCATCATCTCTCACCTATATGATGAGAACAATCTTCCCAGGTCTACACAGATTCCCGACCCCTTTCCTAGGAATTTGGCCTGAGTGGGGCGGTCTAAGTGGGGATGATGTAGGCTGGCCTCATATGGCCCAGGGGGAGGGCCCAGCCATAGCTACCAGGGCTGGTGAGCACGGCTTGTTTCGCCCTGTGGGGGTCATTGCAGGCTCTTGTGAGGGACTCGGGATGGAGGTCTGTTGGGAAGCCCCGGATGGCCTAGTGTCCTGGCCTTGAGCCTTTGGTCTTCTCTGAGCGCCCACCCGCCATCACTTGAGAACAGTGAAAGGCAGCTGTGTTGACCCTTTGAGCAGCATGTGGCCGTTCCTAGGTTTGGTGGTAGGGGTGAGTGACCCTTTCCTGTGAAGGAATGGCGAGTAACCATTGTATGACAGTGAATTGTCTTAGTGCCTAATAGCCCAGCCTACTTTGTGAGCTCCATAAAGGCAGGAAACTTGTCTGGAGCTTTTCTATATCCCCAGTGCCAAGCCCTGTAATGGGGAGACACGAGGTACTCTCTCATTCTTTCTTTCGAGAAATATTTCCTGGCCAGGTGCAGTGGCTCATGCTTGTCATCCAAGCATGCTGTGGAAGATGGGGTTTAGCATGTGAGTGAGGACTACACATAGCACAGAGAGCACCCAGTCGCCCAAGCCAGAGTATGCAGAGCTGGGAAGGATGTAGCAGGGGACTGAAATGAGGTAGAAAAGACCGATCATAGTGAGATGGGCAACACAGGTAGAAAAGGCTTTTCTTCAGCCCTGGGTGGAATGAATCCTGAACAGCAGCCACAACGTGTCCATAGGAGACCACGACCAGGACGCAGGGTGTGAGAGCCACTAGAAAACTGAAGAACAGGGCAAGTTCATTGGTACGTGTGCTGGAGCAAGAGAGTCTGAGCAGTGACGGAGGTCGCAGAAGAAGTGGGTGATGAGGCAAGGCCTGCAGAACTTGGGTAGAGCTGTGAGGATGCTGTAGGTGAATGTGTTGGCCAAGGCCAGCAGGCAGGAGATGGAAGTGAGGCCCGTGTGGGTCAGTCAGCCCGAGGACAAAGTAGTGCAATGGCTGGCAGATAGCTGCATAGTAATCATAGGCCACAGCTGTGAGGAGGAAGGACTCCCAGGGTGCCAGGAAGTGGAGAAAGCATATCTGGATGAGACAAGCACAATAAGGTATGGGCCCTACCGGAGCCAGCAAATGCACCAGCACCTAAGGCACCATGTTGGAGATACAGGCGGTATCCATCAGCAAGTGGCCGCCCAAGAAGAAGTACAGGGGAGTGTGGCATCGGTAGTCCACTGTGAACACGTGGCTCCCAACCACAACCACTATGTAGATTAGCAGAAAGGTGGTGAACAGCAGGGGCCTCCAAGCCTTGCTGTCCCTCAGGCCTTTCAGAAGAAACTGGGACACTAGGGTCCCATTCCGCAGCTTCTTGGAACCACGCACAGAACCCTGCACCTGTAGTATCCAACTCAGAGTCAGATAAGGGTCTAGGTGTGGAGTCCCAACTTACAAGGAGGGGAGGGGATGAGGGATGGACTAATGACTAGGCAGGCAGGTTTCAGATTTAATGGAGGAAGACTTGTTGGTTCAATACAATGAGGAGCCTCAAATGGCCAGGCAAATCTTTCATCTCCCATTGAATAGAGCCTTTTTTGGGAGGAAGTGATGGGGATCAGTCTTTAGGGTATCCATAGATGGCTTTGCTGGCAAAACTGTGGCAGGTGGGAGGGCAGATACATATACAGAAAAAGTCTCTATTCCTGGGACAAAAATTCTACTGCTCCCTGAATGAGAGAATGGGTCCAATATAATCCACCTTCCACCAGGCAGCTGGCTGCTCCCCCTGAGATGACAACCTAATAAGCTTTGCTTTACATCGGGTACACAGCAGAAGTACCCAGATCAGCCTCGGTGTGGTGAAGACCATGTTGTGTCATCCTTCCCGTAGCTGTGTCTCCAGTCTCCCTGTTTGTAGAGTCAGCCCAGGCTGTGTGGAAGGCTGCGGCCACCAGCTTGTGCATACCTACCTATCTATGTGTCCAAAACTAGGTCTGTTAGCTCAAAGACATCAGGACAATAGACACCAACCTGTCTTGTCTGTGAGGAAGGTGTGGGGGGAGGAAGAGGGTGCCTGGTGTCTGGAGTGGCTTGTGGCTTGAGAGAGCATCTCACCGAGCAAGGTCCCCACAGAGAGCCCGCCCCTGGGGCTGACACCGTATCTGCGTCCTGTTCTCTGACACTTTGCCCTCTGCAGGCAGCATTCTTCTCTTCTTAGGCCTGTGCAGGAGGAACCTGCAGCCAGAGAACCGGAGCCAAAACCACAGGGCCCCCTGCACCTAGGCCGGAGCATGGTTCGAGGGGTCAGACCAGGCTGGCCTCCCTTCAGTTGTAGCCAACTTAAGTCTTTGCTTTCATTTCCCAGATAATCTGACCCCGAGGAAAGTAATTCAACACTGCAGAAATGACTGAGATGGAGTGAAAGTTTACATATGCACACTCCCCCCACAACCCACAGAGTGACTACTGTTACCACGCTGGGTAGGTGCTTCATAGCTAGAGTTCATGTTCTACATATCACATAAGGCTATATCTTTGTAATTTCTTTCCTTCTACTAATGTTGTGCTTACTTTGTTCTTGTGATTCTAGTTTCTTGAAATGCAACATTAGGTCATTTATTTTAGGTATTTCTTCTTTTTGGTGTATGCATTTATTGCCATAAACTTCCCTGTTAGAATTGGTTTTCCTGTATTCCACAGGTTTTGATATTTTGTTTCCAATTTCTTTACTCCCAGGGAATGTTTAAATTTCCCTTTTAATTTCCTAATTGACCCATTGATTGTTCAGAAGCATATTTTTAAATTTAGATATTAATATGGTTTGGCTCTGTGTCCCCAACCAAATCTCGATTCAAATTGTAATCCCCATAATCCCCAGGTGTTAAGGGAGGGACTGAGTGAGAGGTGAATGGATTATTGGGGAAGTTTCTCCCATGCTGTTCTCCTCATAGTGAGTGAATTCTCACGAGATGTGATGGTTTTATACGTATTTGGAAGTTCCTCCTTCACTCTCTGTTCTCTCTCCTGCTGCCTTACAAAGAGGTGCCTGCTTCCTCTTTGCCTTCCGCCATTATTGTAAGTTTCTTGTGGCTTCCCCAGCCACGCAGAACTGTGAGTCAATTAAACCTCTTTTGTTTATGAATTATGCAGTCTTGG
This sequence comes from Pongo pygmaeus, assembly GCF_028885625.2. Classification (NCBI taxonomy): domain Eukaryota; kingdom Metazoa; phylum Chordata; class Mammalia; order Primates; family Hominidae; genus Pongo; species Pongo pygmaeus. The sequence goes on from NC_072396.2 coordinate 159,538,798, forward strand.
GTAGTATATTTATAGTAGTGTGGGAACAGACTAATATAGTAAACTGGTACTGCAGAGAATGGGGCACTGCTATAAAGATACCTAAAAATGTGGAAGCAACTTTGGAACTGGGTATTGGGCAGAGGTTGGAACAGTTTGGAGCGCTCAGAAGAAGACAGGAAGATGTGGGAAACCTTGGAACTTCCTAGAGATTTGTTGAATGGCTTTGACCAAAATGTTTTGTTTTTTTTTTGAGACAGAGTCTTGCTGTCGCCCAGGCTGGAGTACAGTGGCACGATCTCGGCTCACTGCAAGCTCTGCCTCCCAGGTTCACGCCATTCTCCTGCCTCAGCCTCCCAAGTAGCTGGGACTACAGGCGCCCGCCACATCGCCTGGCTAATTTTTTGTATTTTTAGTAGAGACGGGGTTTCACTGTGTTAGCCAGGATGGTCTTGATCTCCTGACCTCGTGATCCACCTGCCTCGGCCTCCCAAAGTGCTGGGATTACAGGCGTGAGCCACCGTGCCTGGCTGACCAAAATGTTGATAGTATTATGGAAAATGAAGTTCAGGCTGTGGTGGTCTCATATGGAGATGAGGAACTTCTTGGAAACTGGAGCAAAGGTCACTCTTGCTATGCTTTAGCAAAGAGACAGGAGGCGTTTTACCCCTGACCCAGAGATCTGTGGAAGTTTGAACTTGAGAGAGATGATCTGAAACTGAAACTTACGTTTAAAAGGGAAGCAGAGCATAAAAGTTTCGAAAAGTTGCAGCTTGTTGATGCGGTACAAAAGAAAAACCCATTTTCTTGGGAGAAATTCAAGTCAGCTGCAGAAATTAGCATAAGTAATGAGGAGGCTTTTTAAAAAAAAATTTTTATTTTATTTTAAGTTCTGGGATACATGTGCAGGATGTGCAGGCTTGTTACGTAGGTAAACATGTGCCATGGTGGTTTGCTACACCTATCAACCCATCACCTAGGTATTAAGCCCTGCCTGCATTAGCTATTTATCCTGATGCTGGAGAAGCCAAATGTTAATCACCAAAACAATTGGGAAAATGTCTCCAGGGCATGTCGTAGATCTTGGCAGCAGCTCCCCCCCATCACAGACCCAGAAGCTTAGAAGGGAAAAATGGTTTCCTGGGTCGGGTCCAGGGCCTCTGCTGCTCTATGAAGTCTTGGGACTTGGTGTTCTGCATTCCAGCTGCACCAGCTGCAGCTGGGGCTACAAGGGGCCAAAGTATAGCTCAGGCAGTGGCTTCAGAGGGTGCAAGCCCCAAAACTTGGTGGCTTCCATGTGGTATTGGGCCTGCGAATTCACGAAAGTCAAGAAGTGAGGTTGGGGAACCTCCGCCTAGATTTCAGAGGATGCATGGAAACACCTGGACGTCCAGGCAGAAGTCTGCTGTAGGGGCTAATCCCTCATGGAGAACCTCTGCTAGGGCAGTGTAGAAGGGATATGTGGGGTTGGAGCACCCATAGAGAGTCCCCATTCACTAGAATGGCATTCACCCATCCACCAGAAATGCTGGGTGATGGTTCACCAATTATTATGTTGCCTCTCCAAGAGTGATAATCTGGCCATGCCAGGGGGAGAGGCTATTTCCTGATGGTCCACACCTGTTAACATCAAAATGTTAATTGGATGCAGGCCCCAGGGAGAAGAAACTTTCTGGGCATGCATATTAAGAGACAAAAATGGTGAAGTATTATCTTCCACTGGAAAAAGGAAGAAAGCCTCAGGTGGGCATGCGTGTATAACTCCCTAGACACACTGGGCATGCTCACTTCCCAAGGGTAAGGAGGGCTCCATGTATGTGGGCAGCCCACCCTAAGGGAAGAATCACGGGAAAGAGGTAAGCTTATAAATGTCCTAGGATCACAGTTAAACAGGGCATTTGACCTTCTCTCTTTAATTAAACCTTCATGTGCCCCCTTGGGTCTCTTCCAAGTGCACCTTCCTTTCCTGTTGTAAGGCATTTTAAAATAAACTTCCATTCCTGCTCTGGAACTTGCCTCAGTCTCTTTTTCTGCTTTATGCCCTGCAGTCGAATTCTTTCTTCTGAGGAGGCAAGCACTGAAGTTGCTACGGACCCATACAGATAGGCCAACAGTAACATGGGGTAACTCAAATTTCTGCCACCGCTAACAAGTTCTCACAAGATTTGATGGTTTTGTAAGGCAGTTTTCCCTGCTCTTACTCACTCTTTCTCACCTGCCACCATGTAAGATGTGCCTGCTTCCCCTTCCACCATTTCCTGAGGCCTCCCCAGCCATGCAGAACTGTGAGTCAATTAAACCTCTTTCCCTTATAAATTACCCAGTCTTGGGCATGTCTTTCCAGCAGTGTGAGAACATACTAATACAGATATACGTGTGGATTATCCGAAGTCCCTCATTTTCTAGTTTTATACCATTTTGTGATCAGAAAAGATACCTGATATGATTTCAGTCTTCTTGAATTTGTTAAGACTTCTTTGGTGGCATAACATACTATATATCTCAGAGAATGTTCCATGTGCAGTTGAGAAGAGAGTGTATTCTGCAGCTATTGGATGGATTTTTCTGTATATATCTGTTAGGTCCATTTGCTCTAGAGTGTAGTATATGCTTGTTGTTTGCTTACTTATTTTCTGTCTTGACGATTTGTCCATTACTGAAAGAGGGTTGTTAAAGTCCCCTAGTATTACTGTATTGCGGTCTGTCTCTTTTTCAGATTAATTAATATTTCTTTTATATATTTAGGTGCTCTAATATTGAGTGCACATATGTTTACAATTGTTATACGCTTTTGTTGAAATGACCACTTTATCATTACATAGTGATTTTCTTTGTCTCTTTCTAGAGGTTTTGACTTAATGTCTATTTTATCTCTTACAATTATAGCTATTCCTGCTCTCTTTGTGTTTTCATTTGCATGGAATATCTTTTTTCATCCCTTCACTTTGACTCTGTGTCTTTACAGGTGAAATGAGTCCCTTGTAGGTAGCAAATGTCTGGGTCTTAATTTTTAAATCCATTTAGCTAGTCTATGTCATTTGATTGGACAATATATCCCATTTACATTCAAGGTAATTATTGATAAGTAAGAACGTACTACCGCCATTTTGTTAATTGTTTTCTAGTTGCTTTGTTGATTCTCTCTTTTTTCCTCTCCTACTGATTTTCTTTGTGGTTGAGTGATCACTCTCGTAGTATGTTTTCGTTCGTTGTTTTTTATTTTTTGTTTATCTGTTATAGCTTTTTGCTTTGTGGTTACCATGAGGCTTAAAGGAAACATCTTAAAGTTATAACAGGTTATTTTAAGCTGGTAACAACTTAGATCACAAAAATAAAAACCTCTGCAGATTTACTCCACTCCCTCCACACACATTTTTTTGAGACAGGAACTCACTGTTGACCTGGTTATAGTGAGGTGGCATGATCACAGCTCACTGCAGCCTTGACCAACAGGGCCCAAGTGATCCTCCTGCCTCAACCTCCCCAGAGGCTGGGATTACAAGCACAAGCCACCATGCCCAGGTAATGTTTTCTTCTTTTTACTACAGATGAGGTATCCTCATGATGCCCAGTGTGGTCTTGAACTCTTGAGCTCAAGCAATCCTTCCACTTCAGCACAAAATTCTGGGATTACAGGTGGCAGCCACTGCATCTGGCCCACATTTTGAGTTTTTCATGTCACAATTTACAACTTTTCATATTGCATATTTTAAAATAAACCACTGTCGTTATTCTTTTTTAATTATTATACTTTAAGTTCTAGGGTACATGTGCACAACGTGCATGTTTGTTACATAGGTATACATGTGCCATGTTGGTTTGCTGCACCCATTAACTACTCATTTACCTCAGGTATTTCTCCTAATGTTATCCCTCCCCCAGCCCCCCAACCCACAACAGGCCCCGGTGTGTGATGTTCCCCATCCTGTGTCCAAGTGTTGTCATTGTTCAATTCCCACCTATGAGTGAGAACATGCGGTGCTTGGTTTTCTATCCTTGTGATAGTTTGCTGAGAATGATGGTTTCCAGCTTCATCCATGTCCCTGCAAAGGACAAGAACTCATCCATTTTTATGGTTGCATAGTATTCCATGGTGTATATGCACCACATTTTCTTAATCCAGTCTATCATTGATGGACATTTGGGTTGGTTCCAAGTCTCTCCTATTGTGAATAGTGCTGCAATAAACATATGTGTGCATGTGTCTTTATAGCAGGATGATTTATAATCCTTTGGGTATATACCCAGTAATGGGATCACTGGGTCAAATGGTATTTCTAGTTCTAGATCCTTGAGGAATCGCCACACTGTCTTCCACAATGGTTGAACTAATTTACACTCCCACCAACAGTGTAAAAGTGTTCCTATTTCTCCACATCCTCTCCAGCATCTGTTGTTTCCTGACACTTTAATGATCGCCATTCTAACTGACATGAGATGGTATCTCATTGTGGTTTTGATTTGCATTTCTCTGATGACCAGTGATGATGAGCATTTTTTCATGTGTCTGTTGGCTTCATAGATGTCTTCTTTTCAGAAATGTCTGTTCATATCCTTTGCTCACTTTTTGATGGGGTTGTTTGTTGTAAATTTGTTTAAGTTGTTTGTAGATTTTGGATATTAGCCCTTTGTCAGATGGGTAGATTGCAAACATTTTCTCCCATTCTGTAGGTTGCCTGTTCACACTGATGGTTGTTTCTTTTGCTGTGCAGAAGCTCTTTAGTTTCATTAGATCCCATTTGTCAATTTTGGCTTTTGTTGCTATTGCTTTTGGTGTTTTAGTCATGAAGTCCTTGCCCATGCCTATCTCCTGAATGGTATTGCCTAGGATTTCTTCTAGAGATTTTTTGGTTTTAGGTCTAACATTTAAGTCTTTAACCCATCTTGAATTAACTTTTGTATAAGGTGTAAGGAAGGGATCCAGTTTCAGCTTTCTACATATGGCTAGCCAGTTTTCCCAGCACCATTTATTAAATAGGGAATCCTTTCCCCATTGCTTGTTTTTGTCAGATTTGTCCAAGATCAGATGGTTGTAGATGTGTGGTGTTATTTCTGAGGCCTCTGTTCTGTTCCATTGATCTACATCTCTGTTTTGGTACCAGTACCATGCTGTTTTGGTTACTGTAGCCTTGTAGTATAGTTTGAAGTCAGGTAGTGTGATGCCTCCAGCTTTGTTCTTTTTGCTTAAGATTGTCTTGGCAATGCAGGCTCTATTTTGGTTCCATAGGAACTTTAAAGTAGTTTTTTCCAATTCTGTGAAGAAAGCCATTGGTAGCTTGATGGGGATGGCATTGAATCTATAAATTACCTTGGGCAGTATGGCCATTTTCACGATATTGATTCTTCCTATCCATAACCATGGAATGTTCTTCCATTTGTTTGTGTCCTCTTTTATTTCATTGAGCAGTGGTTTGTAGTTCTCCTTGGAGAGGTCCTTCACGTCCCTTGTAAGTTGTATTCCTAGGTATTGTATTCTCTTTGTAGCAATTGTGAATGGGGGTTCACTCATGATTTGGCTCTCCGTTTGTCTGCTATTGATGTATAGGAATGCTTGTGATTTTTGCACATTGATTTTGTATCCTGAGACTTTGCTGAAGTTGCTTATCAGCTTAAGGAGATTTTGGATTCAGACAATGGGGTTTTCTAAATATACAGTCATGTCATCTGCAAAAAGGGACAATTTGACTTCCTCTTTTCCTAACTGAATACCCTCTATTTCTTTCTCTTGCCTGACTACCCTGGCAAGAACTTCCAACACTAAGTTTAATAGGAGTGGTAAGAGAGGGCATCCTTGTCTTGTGCCAGTTTTCAAAGGGAATGCTTCCAGTTTTTGCCCATTCAGTATGATATTGGCTGTGGGTTTGTCATAAATAGCTCTTATTATTTCGAGATACGTTCCATCAATACCTAGTTTATTGAGAGTTTTTAGCATGAAGAGCTGTTGAATTTTGTCGAAGGCCTTTTCTTCATCTATTGAAATAATCATGTGGTTTTTGTCGTTGGTTCTGTTTATGTGATGGATTACGTTTATTGATTTGTGTATGTTGAACCAGCCTTGCATCCCAGGAATGAAGCCAACTTGATCGTGGTAGATAAGTTTCTGGATGTGCTGCTGGATTCAGTTTGCCAGTATTTTATTGAGGATTTTCACATTGATGTTCATCAGGGATATTGGTCTAAAATTCTCTTTTTTTGTTGTGTCTCTGCCAGGCTTTGGTATCCGGATGATGCTGGCCTCATAAAATGAGTTAGGGAGGATTCCCTCTTTTTCTATTGATTGGAATAGTTTCAGAAGGAATGGTACTAGCTCCTTTTTGTACCTCTGGTAGAATTCGGCTGTGAATCCGTCTGGTCCTGGACTCTTTTTGGTTAGTAGGCTATTAATTATTGCCTCAATTTCAGAGCCTGTTATTGGTCTATTTAGAGATTCAACTTCTTCCTGGTTTAGTCTTGGGAGGGTGTGTGTGTCCAGGATTTTCTAGTCTATTTGCATAGAGGTGTTTATAGTATCCTCTGATGGTAGTTTGTATTTCTGTGGAATCGGTGGTGATATCCCCTTTATCATTTTTTATTGCATCTATTTGATTCTTTTCTTTTCTTTTTTTTTTTTTTTGAGACGGAGTCTCACTCTGTTGCTCAGGCTGGAGTGTAGTGGCGCAATCTCGGCTCACTGCAAGCTCCACCTCCTGGGTTCACGCCATTCTCCTGCCTCAGCCTCCCGAGTTGCTGTGACTACAGGTGCCTGCCACCACGCCTGGCTATTTATTTTTTTATTTTTTTTAATTTTTAGTAGAGACAGCATTTCACCGTGTTAGCCAGTAAGGTCTCAATCTCCTGACCTCGTGATCTGCCCATCTCAGCCTCCCAAAGTGCTGAGATTACAGGCCTGAGCCACCACGCCTGGTCTATTTGATTCTTTTCCCTTTTCTTCTTTATTCGTCTTGCTAGAAGTCTATCAATTTTGTTGATCTTTTCAAAAATCTAGCTCCTGGATTCATTGATTTTTTGAAGGGTTTTTTGTGTCTCTATCTCCTTCACTTCTGCTCTGATCTTAGTTATTTATTGCCTTCTGCTAGCTTTTGAATTTCTTTGCTCTTGCTTCTCCAGTTCTTTTATTTTATTTTATTTTATTATTATTATTATTATACTTTAGGTTTTATGGTACATGTGCGCAATGTGCAGGTAAGTTACGTATGTATACATGTGCCATGCTGGTGCGCTGCACCCACCAACTCGTCATCTAGCATTAGGTATATCTCCCAGTGCTATCCCTCCCCGCTCCCCCCACCCCACAACAGTCCCCGAAGTGTGATGTTCCCCTTCCTGTGTCCATGTGTTCTCATTGTTCAATTCCCACCTATGAGTGAGAATATGCAGTGTTTAGTTTTTTGTTCTTGCGATAGTTTACTGAGAATGATGATTTCCAATTTCATCCATGTCCCTACAAAGGACATGAACTCATTATATTTTATGGCTGCATAGTATTCCATGGTGTATATGTGCCACATTTTCTTAATCCAGTCTATCATTGTTGGACATTTGGGTTGGTTCCAAGTCTTTGCTATTGTGAATAATGCCGCAATAAACATACGTGTGCATGTGTCTTTATAGCAGCATGATTTATAGTCCTTTGGGTATATACCCAGTAATGGGATGGCTGGGTCGAATGGAATTTCTAGTTCTAGATCCCTGAGGAATTGCCACACTGACTTCCACAAGGGTTGAACTAGTTTACAGTCCCACCAACAGTGTAAAAGTGTTCCTATTTCTCCACATCCTCTCCAGCACCTGTTGTTTCCTGACTTTTTAATGATTGCCCTTCTAACTGGTGTGAGATGGTATCTCATTGTGGTTTTGATTTGCATTTCTCTGATGGCCAGTGATGGAGAGCATTTTTTCATGTGTTTTTTGGCTGCATAAATGTCTTCTTTTGAGAAGTGTCTGTTCATGTCCTTCGCCCACTTTTTGATGGGGTTGTTTGTTTCTTTCTTGTAAATTTGTTGGAGTTCATTGTAGATTCTGGATATTAGCCCTTTGTCAGATGAGTAGGTTGTGAAAATTTTCTCCCATTTTGTAGGTTGCCTGTTCACTCTGATGGTAGTTTCCTTTGCTGTGCAGAAGCTCTTTAGTTTAATTAGATCCCATTTGTCAATTTTGGCTTTTGTTGCCATTGCTTTTGGTGTTTTAGACATGAAGTCCTTGCCCATGCCTATGTCCTGAATGGTAATGCCTAGGTTTTCTTCTAGGGTTTTTATGGTTTTAGGTCTAATGTTTAAGTCTTTAATCCATCTTGAATTAATTTTTGTATAAAGTGTAAGGAAAGGATCCAGTTTCAGCTTTCTACATATGGCTAGCCAGTTTTCCCAGCACCATTTATTAAATAGGGAATCCTTTCCCCATTTCTTGTTTTTGTCAGATTTGTCAAAGATCAGATAGTTGTAGATATGTGGCATTATTTCTGAGGGCTCTGTTCTGTTCCATTGATCTATATCTCTGTTTTGGTACCAGTACCATGCTGTTTTGGTTACTGTAGCCTTGTAGTATAGTTTGAAGTCAGGTAGCATGATGCCTCCAGCTTTGTTCTTTTGGCTTAGGATTGACTTGGCGATGCGGGCTCTTTTTTGGTTCCATATGAACTTTAAAGTAGTTTGTTCCAATTCTGTGAAGAAAGTCATTGGTAGCTTGATGGGGATGGCATTGAATCTGTAAATTACCTTGGGAAGGATGGCCATTTTCATGATGTTGATTCTTCCTACCCATGAGCATGGAATGTTCTTCCATTTGTTTGTATCCTCTTTTATTTCCTTGAGCAGTGGTTTGTAGTTCTCCTTGAAGAGGTCCTTCACATCCCTTGTAGGTTGGATTCCTAGGTATTTTATTCTCTTTGAAGCAATTGTGAATGGGAGTTCACTCATGATTTGGCTCTCTGTTTGTCTGTTATTGATGTATAAGAATGCTTGTGATTTTTGTACATTGATTTTGTATCCTGAGACTTTGCTGAAGTTGCTTATCAGCTTAAGGAGATTTTGGGCTGAGACAATGGGGTTTTCTAGATATACAATCATGTCATCTGCAAACAGGGACAATTTGACTTCCTCTTTTCCTAATTGAATACCCTTTATTTCCTTCTCCTGCCTAATTGCCCTGGCCAGAACTTCCAACACTATGTTGAATAGAAGTGGTGAGAGAGAGCATCCCTGTCTTGTGCCAGTTTTCAAAGGGAATGCTTCCAGTTTTTGTCCATTCAGTATGATATTGGCTGTGGGTTTGTCATAAATAGCTCTTATTATTTTGAGATACGTCCCATCAATACCTAATTTATTGAGAGTTTTTAGCATGAAGGGTTGTTGAATTTTGTCAAAGGCCTTTTCTGCATCTCTTGAGATAATCATGTGGTTTTTGTCTTTGGTTCTGTTTATATGCTGGATTACATTTATTGATTTGTGTATATTGAACCAGCCTTGCATCCCAGGGATGAAGCCCACTTGATCATGGTGGATAAGCTTTTTGATGTGCTGCTAGATTCTGTTTGCCAGTATTTTATTGAGGATTTTTGCATCAACGTTCATCAAGGATATTGGTCTAAAATTCTCTTTATTTGTTGTGGCTCTGCCAGGCTTTGGTATCAGGATGATGCTGGCCTCATAAAATGAGTTAGGGAGGATTCCCTCTTTTTCTATTGATTGGAATAGTTTCAGAAGGAATGGTACCAGCTCCTCCTTGTACCTGTGGTAGAATTCAGCTGTGAACGCATCTGGTCCTGGACTTTTTTTGGTTGGTAAGCTATTGATTATTGCCACAATTTCAGCTCCTGTTATTGGTCTATTCAGAGATTCAACTTCTTCCTGGTTTAGTCTTGGGAGGGTGTATGTGTCGAGGAATTTATCCATTTCTTCTAGATTTTCTAGTTTATTTGTGTAGAGGTGTTTGTAATATTCTCTGATGGTAGTTTGTATTTCTGTGGGATCGGTGGTGGTATCCCCTTTATCATTTTTTATTGCATCTATTTGATTCTTCTCTCTTTTTTTCTTTATTAATCTTGCTAGCGGTCTATCAATTTTGTTGATCCTTTCAAAAAACCAGCTCCTGGATTCATTAATTTTTTGAAGGGTTTTTTGTGTCTCTATTTCCTTCAGTTCTGCTCTGATTTTAGTTATTTCTTGCCTTCTGCTAGGTTTTGCATGTGTTTGCTCTTGCTTTTCTAGTTCTTTTAATTGTGATGTTAGGGTGTCAATTTTGGATCTTTCCTGCTTTCTCTTGTGGGCATTTAGTGCTATAAATTTCCCTCTACACACTGCTTTGAATGCATCCCAGAGATTCTGGTATGTTGTGTCTTGGTTCTCGTTGGTTTCAAAGAACATCTTTATTTCTGCCTTCATTTCGTTATGTACCCAGTAGTCATTCAGGAGCAGGTTGTTCAGTTTCCATGTAGTTGAGCGGTTTTGAGTGAGATTCTTAATCCTGAGTTCTAGCTTGATTGCACTGTGATCTGAGAGATAGTTTGTTATAATTTCTGTTCTTTTACATTTATTGAGGAGAGCTTTACTTCCAAGTATGTGGTCAATTTTGGAATAGGTGTGGTGTGGTGCTGAAAAATATGTATATTCTGTTGATTTGGGGTGGAGAGTTCTGTAGATGTCTATTAGGTCTGCTTGGTGCAGAGCTGAGTTCAATTCCTGGGTATCCTTGTTGACTTTCTGTCTCGTTGATCTGTCTAATGTTGACAGTGGGGTGTTAAAATCTCCCATTATTAATGTGTGGGAGTCTAAGTCTCTTTGTAGGTCACTCAGGACTTGCTTTATGAATCTGGGTGCTCCTGTATTGGGTGCATATATATTTAGGATAGTTAGCTCTTCTTGTTGAATTAATCCCTTTACCATTATGTAATGGCCTTCTTTGTCTCTTTTGATCTTTGTTGGTTTAAAGTCTGTTTTATCAGAGACTAGGATTGCAACCCCTGCCTTTTTTTGTTTTCCATTTGCTTGGTAGATCTTCCTCCATCCTTTTATTTTGAGCCTATGTGTGTCTCTGCACGTGAGATGGGTTTCCTGAATACAGCACACTGATGGGTCTTGAGTCTTTATCCAATTTGCCAGTCTGTGTCTTTTAATTGGAGCATTTAGTCCATTTACATTTAAAGTTAATATTGTTATGTGTGAATTTGATCCTGTCATTATGATGTTAGCTGGTTATTTTGCTCGTTAGTTGATGCAGTCTCTTCCTAGTCTCGATGGTCTTTACATTTTGGCATGATTTTGCAGTGGCTGGTACCGGTTGTGCCTTTCCATGTTTAGCGCTTCCTTCAGGAGCTCTTTTAGGGCAGGCCTGGTGGTGACAAAATCTCTCAGCATTTGCTTGTCTGTAAAGTATTTTATTTCTCCTTCACTTATGAAGCTTAGTTTGGCTGGATACGAAATTCTGGGTTGAAAATTCTTTTCTTTAAGAATGTTGAATATTGGCCCCCACTCTCTTCTGGCTTGTAGGGTTTCTGCCGAGAGATCCGCTGTTAGTCTGATGAGCTTCCCTTTGATGGTAACCCGACCTTTCTCTCTGGCTGCCCTTAACATTTTTTCCTTCATTTCAACTTTGGTGAATCTGACAATTATGTGTCTTGGAGTTGCTCTTCTCGAGGAATATCTTTGTGGTGTTCTCCGTATTTACTGAATCTGAATGTTGGCCTGCCTTGCTAGATTGGGGAAGTTCTCCTGGATAATATCCTGCAGAGTGTTTTCCAACTTGTTTCCATTCTCTCCGTCACTTTCAGGTACACCAATCAGACGTAGATTTGGTCTTTTCACATAGTCCCACATTTCTTGGAGGCTTTGCTCATTTCTTTTTATTCTTTTTTCTCTAAACTTCCCTTCTCGCTTCATTTCATTCATTTCATCTTCCAGGGCTGACACCCTTTCTTCCATTTGATCGCATCGGCTCCTGAGGCTTCTGCATTCTTCATGTAGTTCTCGTGCCTTGGTTTTCAGCTCCATCAGCTCCTTTAAGCACTTCTCTGTATTGGTTATTCTAGTTATACATTCTTCTAAATTTTTTTCAAAGTTTTCAACTTCTTTGCCTTTGGTTTGAATATCCTCTCGTAGCTCGGAGTAATTTGATCATCTGAAGCCTTCTTCTCTCAGCTCGTCAAAGTCATTCTCCGTCCAGCTTTGTTCCGTTGCTGGTGAGGAACTGCGTTCCTTTGGAGGAGGAGAGGTACTCTGCTTTTTAGAGTTTCCAGTTTTTCTGCTCTGTTTTTTCCCCATCTTTGTGGTTTTATCTACTTTTGGTCTTTGATGATGGTGATGTACAGATGGGTTTTTGGTGTGGATGTCCTTTCTGTTAGTTTTCCTTCTAACAGACAGGACCTTCAGCTGCAGGTCTGTTGGAGTACCTGGCCGGCCATGTGAGGTGTCAGTCTGCCCCTGCTGGGGGTTCCCTCCCAGTTAGGCTGCTTGGGGGTCAGGGGTCAGGGACCCACTTGAAGAGGCAGTCTGCCCGTTCTCAGATCTCCAGCTGCGTGCTGGGAGAACCACTGCTCTCCTCAAAGCTGTCAGACAGGGACATTTAAGTCTGCAGAGGTTACTGCTGTCTTTTTGTTTGTCTGTGCCCTGCCCCCAGAGGTGGAGCCTACAGAGGCAGAAAGGCCTCCTTGAGCTGTGGTGGGCTCCACCCAGTTGAAGCTTCCCAGCTGCTTTGTTTACCTAAGTGAGCCTGGGCAATGGCGGGCGCCCATCCCCCAGCCTCACTGCCGACTTGCTGTTTGATCTCAGACTGCTGTGCTAGCAATCAGCGAGACTCCGTGGGCGTAGGACCCTCTGAGCCAGGTACGGGCTATAATCTCCTGGGGCACCGTTTCCTAAGCCTGTCGGAAAAGCACAGTATTCGGGTGGGAGTGGCCCGATTTTCCAGGTGCCGTCTGTCACCCCTGGAAAGGGAACTCCCTGAACCCTTGAGCTTCCCGAGTGAGGCAATGCCTTGCCCCTGCTTCGGCTGGCGCACGGTGCACTCACCCACTGACCTGCGCCCACTGTCTGGCACTCCCTAGTGAGATGAACACAGTACCTCAGATGGAAATGCAGAAATTACCCGTCTTCTGCATCACTCACGCTGGGAGCTGTAGACTGGAGCTGTTCCTATTCGGCCATCTTGGCTCCTCCCTCCCAGTTCTTTTAATTTTGATGTTAGGGTGTTGATTTGAGATCTTTCCTGCTTTCCCTTGGTGGCTTTTAGTGCTATAAATTTCCCTCTACTCACTGCTTTAAATGTGTCCCAGAGATTCTGGTACATTGTGTCTTTGTTCTCATTGGTTTCAAAGAACATCTTTATTTCAGCCTTCATTTTGTTATTTACCCAGTAGTCATTTAGAAGCAGTTTGTTCAGTTTCCATGTAGTTTTGTGGTTTTTAATGAGTTTCTTAATCCTGAGTTCTAATTTATTGCATTGTGGTCTGAGAGACAGTTTGTTATGATTTCTGTTCTTTTACATTTGCTGAGGAGTGCTTTACTTCCAATTATGTGGTCAATTTTAGAATAAGTGCGATGTGGTGCTGAGAAGAATGTATATTCTGTTGATTTGGAGTGGAGAGTTACATAGATGTGTGTTAGGTCCTCTTGGTGCAAAGCTGAGTTCAAGTCCTGGATATCTTTGTTAACCTTCTTTCTTATCTGTCTAATATTGACAGTGGGGTGTTAAAGTCTCCCATTATTATTGTGTGGGAGTCTAAGTCTCTTTGTAGGTCTCTAAGGACTTGTTTTATGAATCTGGGTGTTCCTGTATTGGGTGCATATATATTTAGGATAGTTAGCTCTTTTTGTTAAATTGATCTCTTTACCATTATGTAATGGCCTTCTTTGTCTCTTTTGATCTTTGTTGGTTTAAAGTCTGTTTTATCAGTGACTAGGATTGCAACCCGTTTTTTTTTTTTGCTTTCCATTTGCTTGGTAGAACTTCCTCCATCCCTTTATTTTGTGTCTATGTGTGTCTCTGCATGTGAGATGGGTCTCCTGAATACAGCACACTGATGGGTCTTGACTCTTTATCCAATGTGCCAGTCTGTGTCTTTTAATTGGGTCATTTAGCCCATTTACATTTAAGGTTAATATTGTTATGTGTGAATTTGATCCTGTCATTATGATGTTAGCTGGTTATTTTGCCCGTTAATTGATGCAGTTTCTTCATAGCATCAATGGTCTTTACAATTCGGCATGTTTTTGCAGTGGCTGGTTCCAGTTGTTCCTTATCATGTTTACAGCTTCCTTCAGGAGCTCTTGTAGGGCACACCTGGTGGTGACAAAATCTCTCAGCATTTGCTTGTCTGTGAAGGATTTTATTTCTCCTTCACTTATGAAGCTTAGTTTGGCTGGATATGATATTCTGGGTTGAAAATTCTTTTCTTTAAGAATGTTGAATATTGGCCCCCTCTCTTCTGGCTTGTAAGGTTTCTGCTGAGAGATCCGCTGTTAGTCTGATGAGCTTCCTTTTGTGGGTAACCCGACCTTTCTCTGTGGCTGCCCTTAACATTTTTTCCTTCATTTCAACCTTGGTAAATCTGACAATTTGTGTCTTGGAGTTTCTTTTCTCGAGGAGTATCTTTGTGGTGTTCTCTGTATTTCCTGAATTTGAATGTTGGCCTGCCTTGCTAGGTTGGGGAAGTTCTCCTGGATAATATCCTGAAGAGTGTTTTCCAACTTGGTTCCATTCTCCCCGTCACTTTCTGGTACACCAATCAAGCCTAGAGTTGGTCTTTTCACATAGTCACATATTTCTTGGAGGTTTTGTTCTTTTCTTTTTACTTTTTTTTCTCTAAACTTGTCTTCTTGCTTTATTTCATTAATTTGATCTTCAATCATTGATATCCTTTCTTCCACTTGATGGAATCAGCTATTGAAACTTGTGCATGCATCACGAAGTTTTCGTGCCATGGTTTTCAGTTCCATCAGGTCATTTAAGGTCTTCTCTACACTATTTATTCTAGTTAGCCATTCATGTAACCTTTTTTTCAAGGTTTTTAGCTTCCTTGCAATGGGTTAGAACATGCTCCTTTAGCTCAGAGAAGTTTGTTATTACTGACCTTCTGAAGCCTACTTCCGTCAACTCATCAAAGTCATTCTCCATGCAGCTTTGTTCCATTGCTGGCGAGGAGCTGCGATGCTTTGGAGGAGAAGAGGCACTCTCGTTTTTAGAATTTTTAGCCTTTCTGCTCTGGTTTCTCCCCACCTTTGTGGTTTTATCTGCATTTGGTCTTTGATGTTGGTGACCTACAGATGGAGTTTTGGTGTAGATGTCCTTTTTGTTGGTGTTGATGCAATTCCTTTCTGTTTGTTAGTTTTCCCTCTAACAGTCAAGTCCCTCAGCTGCTGGTCTGTTGGAGTTTGCTGGGGGTCCACTCTGTACCCTGTTTGCCTGGGTATCACCAGTGGAGGCTGCAGAACAGCAAATATTGCTGCCTGATCCTTCCTCTGGAAGCTTCATCCCAGAGGGGCACCCATCTGTATGAGGTGTCTGTCAGTCCCTACTGGGAGGTGTCTTCCAGTTAGGCTACACAGGGTTCAGGGACCCACTTGAGGAGGTAGTCTGTCAGTTCTCAGAGCTCAAATGCTGTGCTGGGAGAACCACTGCTCTCTTCAGAGCTGTCAGACAGAGACGTTTAAGTCTGCAGGTTTCTGCTGCCTTTTGTTCAGCTATGCCCTGCCCACAGAGGTGGAGTCTACAGAGGCAGTAGGACTTGCTGAGCTGTGGTGGGCTCCGCCCAGTTCGAACTTCCTGGCCACTTTGTTTACCTACTCAAGCCTCAGCAATGGTGGATGCCCCTCCCCCCACCAGGCTGCTGCCTCACAGGCTGATCTCAGACTGCTGCGCTAGCAGTGAGCAAGGCTCTGTGGGCATGGGACCCACCGAGCCAGGTATGGGAGAGAATCTCCTGGTCTGCTGGTTGCTAAGACCATGGGAAAAGTGCAGTATTTGGGCAGTAGTGTCCCGTTTTTCCAGGTCCAGTCTGTCACGGCTTCCCTTGTCTAGGAAAGGGAAATCCCCTGACCCATTGCACCTCCCGGGTAAGGTGATGCCCTGCCCTGCTTTGGCTCACCCTCTGTGGACTGCACCCACTGTCCAACCAGTCCCAATGAGATGAACGAGGTGCCTCAGTTGGAAATGCTGAAATCACCCTTCTTCTGCATCGATCACACTGGGAGCTGCAGACCAGAGCTCTTCCTGTTAGGCCATCTTGGAATGGACCCCCATTGTCATTATTCTTAATAGTTTTGTCTTTTAACCTTCATACTAAAGATGTAAGCAAAGTATACACCATCATTACTGTAATATTGTAAATTGAACTGTGTACTCACTTTTATCAGTGAGTTTTATAAGTTCAGATGTTATCATATTCATTAGCATCCTTTTCTTTCAGCTTGAAGAACTCCCTTTAGCATTTCTTGTAAGATAGGTCTATTGATTATGAATTTTCTCTGCTTTTGTTTTTCTGAGAAAGTCTCTATTGTCTTGATTTTCTGGGTATAGTGTTCTTAGTAGGTAGTTCTTTTCTTCCTTCAGCACATTGAATATACTATCTCACTTCCTCTTGGCCTGTAAGGTTTCTACTGAAAAGTCAGCTACTAGACATATTGGAATTCCCTTATGTGTTATTTGCTTCCTTCCTCTTGTTGCTTTCAGAATTCTCTTTTTGTTTTTGTTATTCGGCAATTTAATTCTAATATGTCATGGGGTAGTCTTATTTGATTCCATCTGAGTGGTGTCCTTTGACCTTCCAGTACCTGAATATTTATATTTTTCTCCAGTTTGGGAAATTTTCTGCTATTATTTCTTTAAATAAGCTTTCTACCTAGTTGTTTTTCTCAGTCCTGCTTGAACTCTGATGACCCAAACACTTGCCCTTTTGATGCTATCTCATAAATCCCTCAAGCTTTTTTCATTCCTTTTTATGATCCTTTTTTTTTTGCTCCTTTGATTGGATAATTTCAAATGTCCTGTCATTGAGCTCACTGCTTCTTCTTCTTCTTCTTGGTCTATTCTGATGTTGAGGCATTCTATTGATGTTTTAGGGTTCAATTATTGTATTCTACAATTTTTTTTGAGACAGAGTATCTCTCTATCAACCAGGCTGGAGTGCAGTAGTGGAATCTTGGTCACTGCAACCTCCACCTCCTAGGCTCAAGCAATTCTCCCACCTCAGCCTCCCAAGTAGCTGGGACCACAGTCTTGAGACACCACACCAGCCTATTTTTTGCAATTTTTGTAGAGACAGGGTTTCACCATGTAGCTCAGGCTGATTTCAAACTGTTGAGCTCAATTGATCCACCTGTTTTGGCATCTCAAAGTGCTGGGATTACAGACGTGAGCCACCAAGCTCCACAAGTGATTGTATTCTTCATCTTTAGGATTTCTATTTGATTTGTTGTTGTCGTTGTTGTTGTTTGTTTCCATTTCTTTGTCAAATTTCTCATTTTGTTCATGAATAATTTTTTATTTTATTTAATTATCTATTTGTATTTTTGTAGTTCTCTGAACTTCTTTAAGAGGGTTATTCTGAATTATTTGTCATTTATTTCATAGATCTCCTTCTCTAATGGGTCCATTACTGAAGCTTTATTAGTTTCTTCTCGTCTGTTGTATTTTTCAGATTTTTTCATAATCTTTGTGTTTTTACATTGATGCCTGTGCATTTGAGGACCCAGCCACCTCTTTAATTCTTTGCAGGTATTCTTTGGTGGTAATAGACCTTTAGTATTTAGTCTAACCTGAGATTCTGAATGGGCCAGCTGGTTACAACCATATACAAGCAGTCTTTGGTGTCATGTTCTTGAGTTGCTTCCTGCGCCCTGAGGTTGAATGGTAGTGCTGCCTCTGCGCCATGGTCCAGTGAGACCACTGGCTGGAGTCCACTGTCAGGTGGGGCTGCTGGCTGGGCTCTGCAATCAACTCTGGTTAGGCAGGGTTGCAGTTGTCTTCCCAGGCCACGTGGTACTACTGTTTGGAATCTGTATTGTATTTCCGAAAGTGTGATGCCATTGGCTAGTTTCTCCAGCATGGTGCCTCCATTGGCTAGAATGCAGAGCAACCACGAAATCTGTTCCCTTGTCACTGTAAGCTCCACCCCTATCCTCCATCTCCAACTTACCCCAGGTGTCCAGCCCTGCTGGCACTCCCAATGTTCCCTGAAGTATGTGACAAGACTGAGCCCCCTGAAAGGGGTTCAGAATGGTGGGGAAGACAAATGTCAGCCTCCAACTCACTGCTCCCACAGTAGAAACTATGAGCTCAGAAAAATTCTGTGTGCGGTAGTGTGCCAGCCTGGAGGAAGGGCAGCAGGGTCAGAAAAGAATTGTTCCTCTTATCATCTGATTGTGGGCTTTCTAGATTCGGTAGTTCAAAGGGGTGTCTCACATTCACTTCTGAGTTCTGTGGTGCTCACAATGGTAGTCTTGCCTTTTGATAGTTACTGGTTGGATTTCTGTTTGGGAGAGTAAAGCTGGAGAACTCCTATTCTTCTACATGGCTGAGATCATTCCTATATTTAGACTATAATTTATTCTTATTTCTTGTTTTCTTTTCATTTTTTTTAAAGACAGGGGCTTATTCTAATACCCAGGCTAGAGTGCAGTGGCATGATCATAGCTCACTGTATTCTCAAACTCCTGGGCTCAAGTTATCCTCCTGCCTCATCCTCCCAAGTAGCTAGGATTACAGGTGTGTGCCACCATGCCAGGCTAATTTGTTGTATTTTTATTTTTGTAGAGACAGGGTCTCACTATGTTTCCCAGGCTGGTCTCAAACTCCTGGCCTGAAGCAATTCTTCTACCTCAGCCTCCCAAAGCACTGGGATTACAGGCATGAGCTACTGTGCACAGTCTAATTTGCTTTTCTATATCTGATTTTCTAAAATATTGTTCTATCAGTTACTAAAAGAGGAGTGTGAAAATATTCATCTCTGTGGGTTTACGTATTCCTCCTTTTTTTCTATGAGTTTAACTTCATGTATTTTGAAGCTCTGTTATATTCAGTGCACATATATTTATTGTGTCTTCTTCATGAATTGAACCCTTTATCATTAATAAATGTCCTCCGTCCCATTTTATTCTGTGTATTCCATGGGTGATGAGAAAGGCATCCTGATGTGGCTGGTGGGGAACTCGGTTAAGGAGTCTCTCAGTTGGCCTTATGGGCCAACCTGCTGTTTTGTGGGTCGGAGACTTGGTCTAGAGTGTGTGTGTAGGGAAAAAGTGTTCATGATTGGCCTCATACTTCACCAGTGGTGAGGGATTTAATGTGGCTTTTTGTCCTTTCTCTAGGCCCCAGGATTCCCCAGGCCTGTTCTCTCTATGCCTTTGGCCTGTTTCCCCCAAACATGAGCCTGCCCCCTCCCTACTTTGTTTGTCCCTTCCTTGTTTCATGGCCTCGAGATGCCACTGACCCAGCACCCAGGGCATCTAGGAGACTCAGCTATGAAGAAAAGGGAGGTGGTGGCAAAAGAGACGCCTGCTGGGGACAGGCAGGCGTAGGGCAGTTGCCTTCTCATGCAAGTAATCACGAAGGTCATGTTATACATGGTGTCAGGGAGAGCAGTTGATTTTACTGTCAATTATCAAAGCAAGTTTCCAACGAAGAAATAAAGAAAATGACAAGATATGGTTTGGCTGAGCCGAAGCAGTACTGATTACAGACACCTGCTCAACTGTTTGCAGTGAAATAACATGCACGTGAGTCAGGTTAAGTTTGTTGTACTTCAACGTAAAAGTGGTTATGAAGTCCATTTTCAAATATTCCGCTTTCAAAACATGTTCCTTATTTATATTGGATGTCATCAGTTAAATAAAAAAGAACTTAAGTCACGATTTCTCCTTATAAGACTTTTATTAATGCCAGAAATGAAACAGCAAAAACAAAATGAATTTGAAAAATCAGTGTGATTGTGGCTGCAGAGATGGTATGAACAGGGACTGAGGAAAAAGCCAGGTCTGAGGAGAGCCTTCAGTTTCAACTCGGAACTTTTAAAGGTCATGATTCAGCTGATCCTGTGAAGTGGACTGTACAGTGGGTAGGTCGCTTCGTGCCTTTATAGCCAGGCTGTGTGCTGGACATCAAGGCTCTTCCCTCCCCAAGGAAAGCTTAACTCCCAGTGCTCCTGGGTTTGTCACCTTCTGGACTTGCAGGCTTGAGACCCTTG
This sequence comes from Pongo pygmaeus, assembly GCF_028885625.2. Lineage (NCBI taxonomy): Eukaryota > Metazoa > Chordata > Mammalia > Primates > Hominidae > Pongo > Pongo pygmaeus. The sequence goes on from NC_072396.2 coordinate 159,558,947, forward strand.
GGTCCCCCGTCCTGCAATGGATGACCCCTGACTGGGAGGAATTTTCTAACGAGATGAGACAGAAGAAAATGAAACAAAAAGGAACTACAGAAAACAATGTGGGGTTAATTGCTGCATTGCCCTGTTGTGCTGATTCCCACATCTTGCAGGTCTCTGGGATCATTTCTGTAACAAACATCAGGACCTTGGTCAGAAACATAGCTCTCTCTCACACATGCACACATCGATCATCTCCACCAAAACCAATATTTTGACTTATGGTGGCTTTGCTGCTGTCAGCTCAAAAACGACCTATACTTTGTTTCCTTGAATCGTTATGCTTTTGCATAGCCATCCTCTAGCAGTTTTATCAAAGCAGGACATAATTGCATACACTCTGGAAATGAGGGGTGAGTCACCTTTTTCAAAATTAAATTTTTAAAATTCTGACCCCTATCGCCTTACATACCTTTAATGTAGAGAGTCCCTATTCAGAGCATTCCATTTTTAAGTAATCACATCCAAAGAGGTCACACTACCCATGTGTGTATTTCTTCATGCTATAAATACGTTTCTGGAAATGTTTTGTAGAAACAGATTTCTTTTCTTTTTTCAGTGGGTCAATTGAGTGACATTTCACTACTGACATAATTTCAGCTATTCTTTTCTATCTCCAATCTGGTGTGGTTCTTGACACTTGGGCCTACAATTTTTTTCTGCACCAGTCTTTGTCAGATAACCACTGATCCTAACACAAGTACTCCACATGAGGGAACCACCCTCCATGGGAACTGGCAATTTGAAGCCCTGGTTTCTTGCCTGAGACTCTTTGCAAGTCACATGGGGAAGAAGGTAGCTCCTCACAGGCTCTGGCTGTGTGTGGTGATGCAGAGCTGGCTGTGGGGCTTAGGGAGTGGGGAGCCCTCTCCTTGCTCTGTCCAGGCTCACTAAGGACCCTGAACTCAGTTAAAATACTTAGAAATTTTCCCCCACTTTGTCCAAGGAAGAAAATAATGTCACCAGAACCTGCTTCTTTGAAAATCAAAATGGCTTCTTTGAAAATCAAAATGACTTCTTGTATGGTCTGAAAAAAGAAGACTTTGGCATTTACTTACCTGTGGGGTGACTGGAAACCCTGAAATCCTGTAGCAAAGTCTACAACTGCCCCAACTGCACTATCATGGGCCTGACTGCCAATTTGATCTATCCTCATAAAGAAGACACAATCTCAGTCAGAATACAGGACCAGTATCTGCTTAGTTTCCAGCTGTAGGTGCTCAGAAGGATCAAGAACGGACATTAAATAACACTTCATGCCCAACTGACACCTTCATTCTGGGTCTCCTGGACCCCAGGACCTGTAAAGGAAGGGGTGACATGATGCCCTCATTATAAAGTGGGAGTGTTTGTACTTTCAGTACCTAGTCACTTCTCAAGCAGAAGGGAGCAATTGGCTGGGAAACCTAAGAATGGAATTCATAGGTTTTTTCCTGGTCATTTTTCTCTATCACTCCAAAGCTTGGGCCCATCATAGGATAACCAGGGACAACCTATGCTTTCCCCAAGGTGGTAAAAATTCCTCTGCTAGCATTAATCAGCTCACAGGGAAACACACCGTATAGGTGACCATGAGAATGGCCTTCAGACTGACCATCAGTAGGTATTTCTAATTGTAACTACTGATGAGAGAGTTCCAGTTGAACATCGCAGAAAGAAACCCTCACTTGACATGCACACCTTTCAAGTGTCAAAACACCTGTTCAGATCCCTATTGAAAGGGAGACAGGATGATTACTCATTTTGTGTCTGCAGGTGTTTCCCACATGTCTCCAAGGCTCACCCAATTAATCCATTTTGTCAAAATCCTCAGAGGAAGTATGAGGTAGAGGAATGAGCTTGCAATTGGCAGCCTGGACAACTCTATTCTCTAAGCCGGACTCTGGGTCTTGGCTTTGTGAGTAATCTTGGGCAAAGCGTTCCCTCCTCTAGTTCTCAGTGTTCTTTTCTTCAAAGTGGCATCAACAGTCTCTTCCAGGCCTATCTTCCAAGGTCTTTCGGAGAAGATATGAGACGATGCATGGGAAAAGGCCAAGAGCGGCAGAATACCTGGCTACAGGTAGCTGCTTAATTGCAATATCCTTAGAGCCACCGGTGTCATCTGATATACTTATCTCAGAGCCTGAGATCCATTGCCCCTCTCACTTGTCTTTCTTTGGGTATTGAAATAACTAGTCTGCTGAAGTCTGTGGAGTAAGATTCTGCCACCATTGCTGGGCTTGATCTCCTCAACTGTCTTCAGAGGCTGGAACAAGATGGTCTCCGGAGGCCCCTTTGCTAGGATAATTTATCATTCTCATTGAAGCACAGGAGAGAGGTCAGAATTTCAGGTATTGGAGTCAAATGATAAAATCCTGTTGGTGGCAACACTCACTCCAATATTTGCTCCAATAGGACAGAGGGGAGGCTAGATTCTCTCAGCGCCCCCTCTGGAAGGCAACTGCTTCCTTCTTTTCTTCCTTCAATGTATAAACAGGTCTTCTTTCCTAAAGGTTCTGGCCAAGACCTTGAAAACTACACATTCTCTCTTGGTTTTGACCTGTGTTGACCATCAGTGTGTTTTTAGTGGACAAAAAAAAAAAGAAAAAACTCAAACTGAGCCCTAAGCTTCCCTGTTTCACACATGGCGCAAGCCCGCACCTCTCATACTTTGGATTGCCTTTCATCCGTCCACTCCTGTTTTGTGCTCTGGAGAGCCTGTGTCTTCTGCTCATCCACTTGGACATAGTCTACTCTTTGTTCTTCTGAAAGGAGAAGTTTCTGAAGGAGGAGAACAAAAAGGTTTTCATTACATCTAACTTAAAATGTCAGGAAAATGTTTACCCTTTTGTATTAAATTACATTGTTAAATATTTGTTGCCCTTTCCTCTGTGTGGAAGCTTTATACTTTGTATGTGTGCTTGTGCTTCCCTCAGCTTTGCTCTAGCCACTTGACTTGCTTTGACCAATATAATGTAAGTGGAAGTGACATGGCCTGGCACGGTGGCACGTGCCTGTAATCCTGGCACTTTGAGAGGCTGGGATGTGGTTTGGCTGTGCCCCTACTCAAATCTCATCTTGAATTGTAGTTCCCATAATCCCCATGTGCCCTGGGAAGGACCTGGTGGGAGGTAATTGAATCATGGGGATAGTTACCCTCATGCTGTTCTCATGATAGTAAGTTCTCAAGAGATCTGATGGTTTTATAAGGGGCTTTCCCCACTTCACTCTGCACTTCTCTTTCCTGCCGCCATGTGAAAAAGGATGTGTTTGCTTCCCCTTCCACCATGATTGTAAGTTTCTTGAGGCTTCCCCAGCCATGCTGAACTGTGAGTCAATTAAACCTCTTTCCTTTATAAATTACCCAGTCTCAGGTATTTCTTCATAGCAGTGTGAGAATGGACTAATACAGAGGCCAAGGCAGGAGGATCACTTGAGCCCAGGAGATCAAGATCATTTTTTATTAAAAAATAAAAAACAGCTGTGGGTGATGGTGTGCAACTGTAGTACCAGCTACTTGGGAGGCTGAGATGGGAGGATAACTTGAGCCCAGGAGATCGAGGCTGCAGTGAGCTATGACCATGCCACTGCACTCCAGCCTGAGTGACAGAGTGAGATCTTGTCTCAAGGAAACAAAACAATAATAACAAAAAGGAAGTGACATGTTCCAATCCTAAGGAGAAAGAGGTATTCTGTGATTCTGCAATCTCTCTTTTTCCTCTGCCAGGAGGCCAGCACACCTCAGATGGGGGCTGCTTCTCTTGCCTCGGCCCTGGACTGGAGATGACCTGGAACACAAAGGCTCTGGCCTGCAATAAAAGAGCCTTTGTGTTGAAAGCAGATGAGATTTGGGGGTTGTTTTGAGTGCATAGTCTACCAAAACTGACTAATGCTCCTTTTATACTTATTGCTCCCATCCTTCTTACCAGCTTTTCTCCAATCTCATATCAGGTTTTTGGAACGATATTAAAAGCAGAAAACAAGTAGGAGTTACCTCAGCAAAAGAGCAGGAAAGTCCTCCATTGTTTCCCATGCACTCATTCTTTACGCTGTACAGTGGGTGATACTAGTTCACAGATATGATAACTTACATGTATTAACTCAATTAATCCTCACAACAGCCCTTGACATAAATGTTGTCATTTCTGATTCCCATTTTTCAGATGAGAATTCTACCCAAAGGGGTAGCTGCCCAACTTAGCATTCAAGGCCCCTTACTGAGGGGTTCCACTTCCAACTTACAGTTCTTTCCACTGCTCCCTCAAGTCTAACCAAACTAGGCTATCACTTGACAGGATGTTCCTACACCTGGAGGGTCCTCTACTCCACCCTCATTTCTGCCTGAGATATTTTTCCATAAGCTTTTTGGTCCAAATTTTGAAGTGTGAATATCACATCTATTTATACATATACACACAAAGAACACACCCTAGAAGGAAATACACCAAGATTTAATTCTCTCTGGGAGGCAGGATGAGGGCTGATTTTAATATTCTTCATTATACATGTCTGCATTTTTAACACTTTCTAAGGAGAATATGCATGGTTTAATAATCAGAAAAGTCTAGGCAGAGATGGAATCACCTGGGAATTCTTAGACGCAAAGCCCTTCCTACCTGCTGCATGGGGGCTGGTGATGCTGAATTGAAGTCCAGGGCCAAATAATCTAGGCTGAATTTCTTTGTCCATGTAAGAGCACCACTGCTCAGGGAACTGGCTGTTCGGTGCTCCTCCTAGGAACCAACATCACAGGAGTCAGGTTAATGATGTCTATCTGGGTTGCTCAAGGGAAGGAGGGCAAGTTGTGGCTTCATCCAAGCAGCTGCCGTCAGATTGTAACAGAATAGTCTGATGAGACCTGAGTCAATCAGCCTGCATATCTGAGTGAGAACTGTAATTTCAAACAGAATATAGCCAATTTGGCCTTCACAATGAAACCATACCATTATTCACCATGGGAACAGTTTGCCAAAATTCACTCAAAAAGGAATTTGCTTCACGAATCTGACAGGCCTGTGACACTTCAGAGATTAAACCCTGACAATATCAACTACACTTATTAAAGTTATCGTGAAGGCATATCCCAAATGCACTTAAATATGGTTTGCACAATACAAACAGTTATAACACAGATGAAAATCAGGGCCCAGCTTCAGAAGTGAAATGCTACCAATCCATATCTTTGAAGCTGTTTCCCCTCTACCATCTTTCCTTCTCCTCCCAAGAGGTAAAGCACTATCTTGAATTTTGTGCTTACCGCTCCTTTTACTTTTAAACATAGTTTTATGAGTATGCAAGTATCCTTAAATAATAGACTATTTCATTTTGCCTGTTTTTGAATGTCATATCAACAGAATCACATTGTATGCATTTTGGGTGGCTTCAGCTTTGTGTTCAATATTAGGTACTCCACATTCACTTGTGTAGAAGCATTAGCCCTATTTCACTCATTTGCACTGGGTCAGATATTCCATTGCATGACTTATTTAATCATTCTGCCATCAAAGGATATTTCAGTTGCTCCCAGTTTGGGGGCTATTGTAAGCAATGCTGCCATGGACATTCATGCACCTGTGGGAGAAATTCTAGGGCATTTACTTGGGAATAGAATCACTGGGTTATAGGATATGAGCATCTTCATCTTTACTAAATATCACCAAACTATTTTCCAGACTGAACCAATCTACACGTGTACCAGGAGTGTATAAGAACTTCTATTGCTTCCCATCCTGGCCAACACTTGGTATTGTCAGAATTTTTAACATTTTTCCTACCTGAGACAGGTAAAATGGTATCTTACTGTGGTTTGATTTTCCATTCCCCTGATTATTAATTAGTATGAGCACCTGTTCATATGTTGAAAGGTCATTTGTTTATTTCTCCTCTGTGAACTGCCTGTTTGGGTTTGTTTTGTTATTTTTGTTTTTTTTTTGCCTTGTTTCTGGTTAATTTTTGTATTGAATTATTTGTATATTTTTCTTACTTACTCTTAGTACTTTTTCCTCTGCCCTGGAGAGTAATCATTTGCTATCATGTATGTTGCAGATAGCTCATCACACTCTAGCTTCTTGTCTTTTCATTTCTTTTTATGGTATTTCTTTTGACTAAGAAATACTTTTAATGTAATATGTCGATCTTTTCCTGTATGGCTTACTTTATGTTTAAGGAATCCTTCCCTATGCTAAGGTCATAATTTATTTCTCTGTATTTTTCCTGAAGTTATAAAGTTCTGCAATAATTTGCTTCATGTTTAAGCAATAATCTCACTTGAACGGATTTTAATATTGTATATGGTGGTCCAATAGAAATAAAATTCATTCCATTTTTGTTGTTGTTTTTACTCAACATGGATAACCTAGTTTCCCCCAGAATGTCTTGCGTGATCTTGACCCTTTTAGAATCAGCTTCAAAGTTCCTCAAAAATCTCTGTTAGGGAATTGGTTAGATAATGTCTTTAATATTTGAGTCTTCCTATTCAGGAACATGGTCTACTTTTCCACTTATTTCATTCTCCTTAATGTCTTTCAATAAGTTTTAGTAATTTTCTCCACAATATTTTTTGTTAGATTTATCGCTAAATGCCTAGAGTTTGTTGTTACTGTAAATGGTAAGTTTTGTTTAAATTCTTTTTTCTATTTGTTACCATTATCTAGACATCGAACTGGATGGTGTATATTGATTTTATATCCATCAGTCTTGATATCTTTTATTAATTGTAATTATTTATTTTACTAACTTAGTAATTCTAATTATTTCTAAGTAGATTATTTTGAGTTATCACTCATATAAGCAGATTATTTTGAGTTATCGCTTCATCTATGAATAATCACTCTTTGTCTTCTTCCTTCCTTTCCAATTCTTATTCATTTTGTTTCTTTAGGAGATGTTTTTAGCTTTTAACCACTGAGTATGATATCTACTATAGGTTCTATAAGATTCATTTTTCATTTGTTATGAGGTTAAAGAAAATTCCTCTATTCCTTGTTTACTAATAGATTTTTTCATGAATAGATGTTGAGTTCTATCAAATGCTTTTTCTGCATCTAGTAAGATAATATATCTTTTTTCTCCTTTAATCTGTTAATGTGCTTGGTTGACTTAATAGATATTGCTGGTTTATGGTTGTAATAGCTCATCTCTCTGAGAATATTGGTAATAGTAGAGTTTTAAAAAGGGTTTTCCTAGCCGGGCGCAGTGGCTCACGCCTTTAATCCCAGCACTTTGGGAGGCCGAGGCGAGTGGATCACTTGAGGTCAGGAGTTCAAGACCAGCCTGGCCAACATAGTGAAACTCTGTCTCTACTAAAAATACAAAAATCAGCCAGGCATGGTGGCGCATGCCTGTAGTCCCAGCTACTTCGGAGGCTGAGGCAGGAGAATCGCTTGAATCCGGGAGGCAGAGGTTGCAGTGAGCTGAGACTGTACCACTGCACTCCAGCCTGGGTGACAGAGTGAGACTCCGCCTCACAAAAAAATAAAATAATAAATAAATAAAAAGGCTTTTCCTTCTGGCATAGTTCTTATTTCCTCCAATCTGTTTTGATTTCAATCTTTCATGCTAGAGTTCTCCTGAAATGTCACATGAAATCACTGACCGTTGCTTATGAGTGAAAGACCAAAAAGCTAACGTGAAGCTTTGTGTACATGGATGGTGTTTGTCAACTCTGGAGTTTTCTGCAAGGTGATCCCATTGGGTGGTTATCTTGAGTAACCACCAATATTAGGAACTACGTTTTGCCACTTGGGCTGCTCAAATAGCCCAGAGAAATATTTTCTAATCTCCAAACTCAATTGTAAAGGTCTGGTTGTCAACATTCTGGAAAAGGGCTTGAGAATAGTTCTCATATCCATTATGCCTATTTACTTAATCACCTTGTTGTTGGTATAGTATTCGCGGTCAAATATGTCTAGTATGCCCCAGTGCAGAGACCTTTTGTTTTACTCTCTCCAGAGAGCCTGAACTTCAACTTTTCTATGAGATGGGGGATGGAAAGTCACAGTGTTTCACCTCCATGGAGTGAGGGAAGGGATCTTGGAATTTACCTGATGCCTTTGACCATTACTGCTTCTTTTACTTTCCCTTCAACCCTACTTCAGAACTACCTACTGTGGACAATTCCTGAACTCTTTGGGTAGTCTGCAGTATAAGTCAAGTTGCTTCTTGCCTTCCTTCCACCACATTTAAGATTTAATTTTTTTGCGGGGGGGGAGGGGTCTTCTAAGTCATTTACTACATATCTACCTGCAATCCAGTTTCCAATATGTTACTGCTATTTTCTTCTCCAATTCTTCATATCTTTGTGGGTTTATGCCTTTAACAGATTTCTTTACTGTTATTTTAGAGGGTGTTTTGGGATGGAGAGAAATTGGAAGCTTGCGGTCAATCTTCCATCTGAGGTTCATATGTCAGCACTTTATTTCTTTTTATAGCTGCATAATACAATGGAATATTATACTACATTTTATTATATATTATACTACATTTTATTCACACATTCATCAGTCGATGATCATTTGAGTTGTTTTCCCTTTCTGGCTATTATGAAAAAATGCTTCTATGAACATTTGTGTACGAGTATTTGGTTAGACATATTCTTCTTTGGGATTTTGAAATCTGCATCCACCAGTAACATTGGCCTACAGCTTTCTACTTATGTAATTGCTATTTGTTTTATCAAATTATTTTAGCCTCATAAAGTAAGGTGGGTAATATTCTCTTCTCCCATTCCTGGTAGGTGTTTATGTAAGATTGCACTTATCTCTTCTTTTTGGTAGAAACTATCTGTAAAGTTTTTTGGGCCTTATGATCCTTTGTAGTACAAATTTTCCTACTGATTCAGTGTCTTTATTAGGTACATAAACATTCAGATTTTCTAATTCTACTTGAGTCAATTTCTGATTTTTTTTTAATCCAGAGAATTTGCCTATCACAAAAGTTTTCAAATTTATTGGTACAGAGTTGTTCACAAAATTCTCTTAGGTAGTTATCTCTCATGTATTTGTAATTATTATCTGTTTTTCATTCTTAATATTACTTATTTGTATTAATATCTTTTGTATTAGTTTTGTTAAATTTTAGTCTTTTTAAAGAGCCAATTACAGCTGTATTGATCCTCTCTGATTTTGTTGTTTATTTTGTTAGTTTCTGTTTTTGCCTTTATTCTTTCACTTTTGTAGGGTTTTTCTAAACTTATTATTATAAAATTTTTCCAGCAATCAGCCAAATTAAAGAAAATATACCCACCATGTATACTCCACTAACATTTTATTATACTAACCTGCTTGTAAGTCTTTGGGCTTGTGGAGGAATGGTACCTTTCATGAATTGTGAGCAACTCTAGCATTATCCCTTGACATATTGCTTCTCTCCTATTTTTCTATAATCTCCTTCAACAACTCTGACTATACAAATATTTGACCTTCTTATTCTATCTTCCATGTCCCAAATTTCTTTCATATTCTCCATGTTTTTAACTCCTTGTTCTGATTTATTAGTAACTTATTCATAAATTATCTTCCGGCTCACTAAATCACTCTTTGTGCTTAGTCTGTTTATCTCATTTGAGTTTCTAATTTCATTCTTGTTTTTATTTCTACAAGTTGTAAATGGTCTTTTACAATCTACTTGGCCATTTTTAATAGTATCTCATTACTTAATCCAACTTTCAATTTCTCATTTATTTCTTTAAATATAGTAAAACTACTTATTTTATATTCAAAATCCAGTGTTTCCAAAAACTGCCTACTTCCATATTTGATTCTATTGTTTGTAATTCTTATTAATTCGGGGGTTGCTGTTTCTCAATATTTTTGGCCCCAGAGATTTCTTTTCCCTTCCCTTCTTGTCAGCTGAGTTTTAGATTTAAAAATGTATCATATTTATAATAAGAGGTGTTTTTCATGCTATCTCGCCTACCAAAGTGTTCCATCAAATTTTAAAAACAGAATAAATGTAGTTTCACCTCCAGTAATGTTGAATAAAGTAAGTTTGATCACCCTTCCTGCCGAGAACAATATTTTTTTTCCTTTTTTGGTAGAAATTAAAAAATTGTTTCTAAAATTTTTATGGGAGTAGAAAAGTCAAAGAAAAAAAACGAAAAAAACCTAGAGGAAGGTAAACAAAGCAGGAGGACTTACTTTCCTTGATATTGAGTCTTATAAAGCTACAGCAACTAAGGGAGTTTGTATTGTTCAAAGATAGACAGGGAAACCAACAGAATAGAATTAAGAGTCCATAAAAAACCGTACATATATGGATATTTGATTTATGGCAAAGATGGCACTGCCGAATAGTCAGTAAATGATAGTCATTTTACATAAATGGTGCCAACCAATTAGATAAACATATGGGGAAAAATGAGTCTTGACCCCTATCTCACAGCACACACAAGTTAATTCAAGGTGGTATAATCCAAATGTGAAGGTAAAACTAGAAAACTCCTAGGAAATAACCATAATTCACCCGAGATCAAATAGATAATGATCCTGTATTAAATAAATTGAATTCACCCAGAGGGTTTCACTGGTGAATTATACCAAAAATTTAAAGAATAAACAAAACTAATTCTACACGATCTGTTCCAGAAACTAGAAGAGGAGAGAACACTTCCTGAGGAGCCTGGCATGACCTTAATACCAAAACCACACAAAGACACTACAAAAACCTAAAGATCAACACCCATTAGGAACACAGACATGAAAATCCTCAACAAAATATTAGCAGATGAAATGCAGCAATATATACAAGGAAATAATACACCATGACCAAATGGGGTTTATCTAGAGAATACAAGACTGGCTTAAAGCCTGGCACAGTGGCTCATGCCTATAATCCCAGCATTTTAGGAGGCTGAGGTGGGAGGATGGCTTGAGCTCAGAAGTTCAAGACCAGCCTGGGCAACGTAGTAAGACCCTGTCTCTACCAAAAAAAAAAAAAAAAAAAAAAATCCCAAGAAATCTGAAGAAAATAAAAACCTCCTATAATTAATAAGTTAATTCAGCAACCTCAAACTCTTGGGCTCAAGGGATCTTCCTGTCTCAACCTCCTGATTAGCTGGGACTATAGGCACAGCTACTATGCATGGTTAATTTTTAATAACATTTTTGTAGAGACAGGGTCTCACTTTGTTGCCCAGGCTGGTCTTGAACTCTTGGGCTCAAGCCATTCTCCCACATCAGCCTCCGCAAAGTCCTGGGATTACAGGTGCGAGCCACTGAACTCTGCCAATCATATTTCTATATACCACCAGTGGGTCATTGGAAGCTGAAATTTAAAAAATACCATTTATAATAGCTCCAAAAATGAAATACTTAGATATAAATCTAATAGGACACGCATAAGATCTATGTAAAAATTCCAAAATTATGAGGGGAAAAAAAAATCAAAGAAAATCTGAATAAATGAGCCAGGCGCGATGGCTCATGCCTGTATTCCCAGCACTTTGGGAGGCTGAGGCAGACGGATCACTTGAGGTCAGGGGTTCGAGACCAGCCTGGCCAACATGGTGAATCCCTGTCTCTACTAAAAATACAAAAAGTTAGCCAGGCGTGGTGGTGTGTGCCTGTAATCCCAGCTTCTTGGGTGGCTAAGACATGACAATCACTTGAACCCGAGAGGCGGAGGTTGCAGTGAGTCGAGATTGTGCCACTGCACTCCAACCTGGGTGACAGAGCAAGACTTTGTCTCAAAAAAAACAAAAAAACAAAACAAAAAAAAACAAAAACCAATCTGAATAAATGGAGATATATACTGTGCTCAGTAATTGGAAGATTCAGAATAGTAAAGACTCAATTCTCAAATGTATGTATAGATTTAATGCAATTCCAATTAAAAAAAGTGTTAGGCCGGGCATGGTGGCTCACGCCTGTAATCCCAGCACTTTGGGAGGCTGAGGTGGGTGGATCACGAGGTCAGGAGATCGAGACCATCCTGGCTAACATGGTGAAACCCCGCCTCTACTAAAAAAAAATACAAAAAACTAGCCAGGTGGGGTGGCAGGCGCCTGTAGTCCCAGCTACTCAGGAGGCTGAGGCAGGAGAACAGCGTGAACCTGGGGGGGCGGAGCTTGCAGTGAGCCGAGATGGCGCCACTGCACTCCAGTCTGGGTGACACAGCGAGACTCTGTCTCAAAAAAAAAAAAAAAAAAAAAAAAAAGTCTCAGCAGGATATTTTTGTAGATAAAGAACATCTGACTCTAATTATACATGGAAAGGCAAAAGAAGTAGAATAACAAAAACAAGTTTTAAAAACAAGAATGACGTTAGAGAAAATACACTTCCTGATTTTAAAATTTACTCCAAAGCTACAATAATCAAGACTGTATGGCATAGGCAAAGAGAGAGACAATGGAACAGAATAGAAAATCTACACAAATATGCCCAACTGATTTATTACAGAGGTGCAAAGAAAATTCAATGAAGAAAGGATTATATTTTCCATAAATGGTACTGAAACATTTGGACATCCATATGCAAAATGTCAGCTTTGACTTCACCTCACATCTCATATAAAAATTAACTTAAAATGGATCATAGACCTAAATGTAAAACCATAATTCTTTTAGAAGGAAATAAAGGAGAAAATTCTAATGAACTAAGGTTAGGCAGAGTTCTTAGACATAACAATCCATTAAGGAAACAAAATCAATAAATTGGACTTAATTAAATTTTTAAATGTTTGCTCTGCAAAAGACAGAAGAGAATGAAAAGACAAGCTCCAGATATGGAGAAAATATTTGCAAACTATATATCCATTGGAGGACTTGGGTTTTTTTTGTTTTGTTTTTGTTTTTTTTTTTTGAGACAGAGTCTTACTCTGTCACCCAGGCTGGAGTGCAGTGGCATGATCTTGGCTCACTGCAACCTCTGCCTCCCGGGTTCAAGCGATTCTCCTGCCTCTGCCTCCCGAGTAGCTAGGACTACAGGCACGTGCTACCACGCCCGGCTAATTTTTGTATTTTTAGTAGAGACAGGGTTTCACCATGTTGGCCAGGCTGGTCTCAAACTCCTGCCCTCAGATGATCCTCCCACCTCAGCCTCCCAAAGTGCTGGGATTACAGGTGTGAGCCACCGTGCCTGGCCCCTTTGGAGGACTTGTACACAGAATGTATAAAGAACTCTCAAAACTCAATGTAAGAAAACAAACAACTTGATTTAAAAATTGGCAAAAAGATTGAACAGATACTCCACCAAAGAAAATATATGGATGGCAAGTAAACACACCAAAATATGTCCAACATAATTTACCATTAGGAAAGTACATGTTAGAGCCACGCTGAGATACCAATATACATCCATTAGAAGGTAGAAAATTTAAAAATCTGGTAATACCAGAGGTACAAGGAGGAGCTGGTACCATTCCTTTTGAAACTATTCCAATTAATAGAAAAAGAGGGAATCCTCCCTAACTCACTTTATGAGGCCAGCATCATACTGATACCAAAGCCTGGCAGAGACACAACAAAAAAAGAGAATTTTAGACCAATATCCCTGATGAACATTGATGCAAAAATCCTCAATAAAATACTGGCAAACCGAATCCAGCAGCACATCAAAAAGCTTATCCACCATGATCAAGTAGGCTTCATCTCTGGGATGCAAGGCTGGTTCAACATACGCAAATCAATAAACGTAATCCAGCATATAAACAGAACGAAAGACAAAAACCACGTGATTATCTCAATAGATGCAGAAAAGGCCTTTGACAAAATTCAACAGCTCTTCATGCTAAAAACTCTCAATAAATTAGGTTGTTGATGGGATGTATCTCAAAATAATAAGAGCTATTTATGACAAACCCACAGCCAATATCATACTGAATGGACAAAAACTGGAAGCATTCCCTTTGAAAACTGGCACAAGACAGGGATGCCCTCTATCACCACTCCTATTCAACATAGTGTTGGAAGTTCTCGCCAGGACAATCAGGCAGGAGAAGGAAATAAAGGGTATTCAATTAGGAAAAGAGGAAGTCAAATTGTCCGTTTGCAGATGACATGATTGTATATCTAGAAAACCCCATCATCTCAGCCCAAAATCTCCTTAAGCTGATAAGCTACTTCAGCAAAGTCTCAGGATACAAAATCAACGTGCAAAAATCACAAGCATTCTTATACACCAATAACAGACAGAGAGCCAAATCATGAGTGAACTCCCATTCACAATTGCTTCAAAGAGAATAAAATACCTAGGAATACAACTTACAAGGGACGTGAAGGATCTCTTCAAGGAGAACTACAAACCACTGCTCAACGAAATAAAAGAGGACACAAACAAATGGAAGAATACTCCATGCTCATGGATAGGAAGAATCAATATCATGAAAATGGCCATACTGCCCAAGGTAATTTATAGATTCAATGCCATCCCCATCAAGCTACCAATGACTTTCTTCACAGAATTGGAAAAAACTACTTTAAAGTTCATATGGAACCAAAAAAGAGCCCACGTTGTCAAGTCAATCCTAAGCCAAAAGAACAAAGCTGGAGGCATCACGCTACCTGACTTCAAACTATACTACAAGGAAACAGTAACTAAAACAGCATGGTACTGGTACCAAAACAGAGATATGGACCAATGGAACAGAACAGAGCCCTCAGAAATAATGCCACACATCTACAACTATCTGATCTTCGACAAATCTGACAAAAACAAGAAATGGGGAAAGGATTCCCTATTTAATAAATGGTGCTGGGAAAACTGGCTAGCCATATGTAGAAAGCTGAAACTGGATCCTTTCCTTACACTTTATACAAAAATTAATTCAAGATGGATTAAAGACTTAAACATTAGACCTAAAACCATAAAAACCCTAGAAGAAAACCTAGGCATTACCATTCAGGACATAGGCATGGGCAAGAACTTCATGTCTAAAACACCAAAAGCAATGGCAACAAAAGCCAAAATTGACAAATGGGATCTAATTAAACTAAAGAGCTTCTGCACAGCAAAAGAAACTACCATCAGAGTGAACAGGCAACCTACAGAATGGGAGAAAATTTTTGCAATCTACTCATCCAACAAAAGGCTAATATCCAGAATCTACAAAGAACTCAAACAAACTTACAAGAAAAAAACAAACAACCCCATCAAAAAGTGGGTGAAGGATATGGACAGACACTTCTCAAAAGAAGACATTTATGCAGCCAAGAGACACATGAAAAAATGCTCATCATCACTGGTCATCAGAGAAATGCAAATCAAAACCACAATGTGATACCATGTCACACCAGTTAGAATGGTGATCATTAAAAAGTCAGGAAACAACAGGTGCTGGAGAGGATGTGGAGAAATAGGAACACTTTTACACTGTTGGTGGGACTATAAACTAGTTCAACCCTTGTGGAAGTCAGTGTGGCGATTCCTCAGGGATCTAGAACTAGAAATACCATTTGACCCAGCCATCCCATTACTGGGTATATACCCAAAGGATTATAAATCATGCTGCTATAAAGACACATGCACACGTATGTTTATTGCGGCACTATTCACAATAGCAAAGACTTGGAACCAAGCCAAATGTCCAACAATTATAGACTGGATTAAGAAAATGTGGCACATATACACCATGGAATACTATGCAGCCATAAAAAATGATGAGTTCATGTCCTTTGTAGGGACATGGATGAAGCTGGAAACCATCATTCTCAGCAAACTATCGCAAGGACAAAAAACCAAACACTGCATGTTCTCACTCATAGGTGGGAACTGAACAATGAGAACACTTGGACACAGGAAGGGGAACATCACACACTGGGATCTGTCGTGGGGTGGGTGGACGAGGGAGGGATAGCATTAGGAGATATATCTAATGTAAATGATGAGTTAATGGGTGCAGCACACCAACATGGCACATGTATACATATGTAACAAACCTGCACGTTGTGCACATGTACCCTAAAACTTAAAGTATATTAAAAAAAAGAAAACTTAAAAAAAAATAAAAAAATAAAAATCTGGTAATACCAACTATGCTGGCAAAGGAGGTGGAGCAACTGGAACTCTCATAAGTTGCTGGTGGGAGTACAAAATGGTACAGCCATTATGGAAAACATTTTAGCAGTATCTTACAAAGTTAAATAAACAATTGATGACTCAGTTAAACATACATTTGATGACCCAGCAACACCACTTCTAGGTATTTATCCTGGAGCTGGATTTCTCAGCTGTGGCACTAATGACATTTGGGGCTGGATAGTTCTTTGTTGTGAGGGCTGTCCCGTGTATTGTAGGATGTATAGCAGCCCCCCTGATTTTTTTTCCATTAGATGTCATTAGCACTACCTCCTCCATTCCAAGTTGTGGCAACCAAAAATGTTTCAAGACATTGCCAAATATCCCTTGAGGGTCAAAATCACCACTGTCTGAGAACCACTGATCTAGAGAAATGAAGACGTCTATCCACGTAGAAACCTGTCAAATACCACTAAGATCAGAAACAAGGCAAGCATGACCACTTTTGCTACTTCTATTCAACAAAGCATTGGGAGTTCTAGCCAAAGCAATTAGGCAAGAAAAAGAAAGAAAAGACATCCAAACTGGAAAGGGAGATGTAAAGTAACCTCTATTTGCTGATAATATAACCTTATATATAGATAACCCTAAAAATTATATAAACCCTAAAAATTATATAAAAATATAACCTTATATATAGATAACCCTAAAAAAATACAAAAACTAATAATAAATTAAAATGAACAAATTCAGCAAAGTTGAAGGATATAATATCAATACCCAAAAACCAGTTGCATTTCTATACACTAATAGTGAACAATCACAAAAGGAAATTAAAAAAAAATTTTCGTTTACAATATCATCAAAAAGAACAAAATACTTAGAAATAAATTTAACCAAGGAGGCAAAGACTTATACATTGAAAACTGTAAGAAAGAAAGTAAAGGAGACATAAGTAAATGAAAAGATATCTGTGTTCATGAATTGAAAGACTTAATATTGTTAATATGATAATATTATGCAAAACAGTTTGCAGATTCAAAGCATTCCCCATCAGAATTCCAATGGTCTTTTTTTGCAGAAATAAAAAACCCTGTCCTTAAAGTTCACATGTAATATTAAGTGACCCTCAAATGACAAATCAATCACAAAAAAGAAGAACAAAGTTGGAAGACTCATACTTTCTGATTTCAAAACTTACTACAAAGCTACACTAATCAAAACAGTGTGGTACTGGCATAAGGATAGACATACAGACTAAGAAATAAACCCTTGCATATATTGATTTTCAACGAGATTTTCAATGAGAGCGCCAGGACCATTTGACATGGAAAGGATAGTCTAGACTTTCCAACAAATGGTGCTGGGAAAACTGAATGTCCACAAGCAAAAGAATGACGTTGGACTCTAACTTTATACTATATACAAAAATTAACTCAAAAAAGATCAAAGATCTAAACATAAGAGCTAAAACTATAAAACTTTTAGAAGAAAACATAGGAGAGAATCTTCATGACATTGGATTTGGCAATGATTTCATGGATATGACGCCAAAAGCAAGGCAATAAAAGGAAAGAAAATTTTGACTTCATCAAAATAAAAAACTTCTGCGCATCAAAGGACACTATCAAGAGAGTGAAAAGACAACCCACAGAATGAGAGAAAATATTTGGAAATCATGTATCTGATAAGGGGTTAACATCCAGAATATATTTTAAAAATTCCTATAACTCAACAACAAAAAAAGAAACAACCTAACTTAAAAATATGCAAAGGACTTGAATAGACAGTTCTCCAAAGAAGATATACAAATGGCCAATAAGTACATAAAAAGATGTTCATTAATCATTAGGAAAATGCAAATGAAAACCACAATGAGATACCAATTCACACCCATTAGGATACTGATTATAAAAAATGATAAATAGGTTGGGCGTGATGGCTCACGCCTGCAATCCCAGCACTTTGGGAGTCCAAGGCAGGCGGATCACATGAGGTCAGGAGTTCGAGACCAGGCTTGCCAACATGGTGAAACCCCATCTCTACTAAAAATGCAAAAATTAGCCGGGCATGGTGGTACACGCCTGTAATTCCAGCTACTCAGGAGGCTGAGGCAGGAGGATTTCTTGAACCTGGGAGGCGGAGGTTGCAGTAAGCCGAGCTTGCGCCACTGCACTCCAGCCTGGGCAACAGAGCGAGACTCTGTCTCCAAAAAAAAAAGATAAATAAAAATTGTTAGTGAGGATGTGGAGAAATTGGAACCCTTGTGCATTACTGGCAGTAATGTAAAATGGTGCAGTCACTGTGGAAAACAAGTTTGGTGGTTCCTTAAAAAGTTAAGCATAGAATTACTGTATGATCCAGAAATTCCACTTCTACATATATATATACAAACAAATTGAAAGCAGGAAGTCAAGCATACACTTGTATGCCAATGTTTATAAGCAGCATTATTCACAATAGACAATGGTAGGAACAACCCTAAATGCCCATTAGCAGATGAATGGATGAACAAAATGTGGTCTATACAGTTAAATATTACTCAGCCTCAAAAAGAAATGAAATTCTGTTGTATCCTACAATATGGATGAATCTTGAAAACACTAGACGAAATGAAAGAAGACAAACACAAAAGGACAAATATTGTATGACTTCACTTATATGAGGTACCTAGAATAGGTAAGTTCATAGAGACAGAAAGCAGAGCTTTACTACAAGAAAAATATTTTTTGAAAACTGTAAAGGAAAGCATCTAACAGTTCTAATTGCCTAAAAACTTGAAAAAAATCCAAATGTCATTCCATGGGTGAGGGGACAAACAAGATATGACACATCCATATGCTTGAACGCTGCTCAGCAATAAAATGGAAAGAGCTATTAATACATGTAACAATGGATGAATTTCAAAAAAACCATTCTGAGTGAAAGAAGCCAGTTTTAAAAGGTACCGTATGATTCTATTTTTGTGGCATTCTTGAAAGGATAATACTATAGTCATGAAGAACAGATCAATGGTTGCTAGGGGTTACAGGTGAAGGGAGAATGTGGCTCTAAAGAGGTAGCATGAGGGATTTTGGAACTGTTGTGTATTCTGATCATGGTGGTGGTTACACAAATCTCTATATATGTTCAAACTCATAGAACTGCACACCAAGAGAAAGTCAATTTCACTGTATGATGTAAAAATGATCTAAAAACTTAAAAGTATTGTAATACCATAATAAAAAAATTAATGTGAGATTTAAGAGTCTAGAACTCTACTATAAAAGCCTTACAAAACTGTTGAAACCAAAGGGCTTGAAAAAATGATAGAGAAGGAATCCCATATAATAAAATTATGTTTATTCTTCTAAATTTTCTATAATTTCACAAACATTTAAAGAAGGATATATGGCAAAACTTGTATTTCAGTAAAGCAAAACCGTGTTTCAGCCCCTGGCCTTAATCACTACATTCAGATCAGAACTTGCCCTTAAAGAGAAAAAAATAAATTAACATATATATTTATGCACAAAATCAAAGTCAAATCATACTAGGTTTGACTACCATATTGGGCTGTTATGTGGCACAAGTGAAATAACGTAAATCAAAGTCACATGAAACTGTCTTATTACTAAAGTTTAAAAAAACACAATTGAACAAGATGGGATAGCCTTTAAACATTTTTATACGACAGTTCCCAGATCATAGCTACTATCAGCCAGTGTTCTGGGTTCTTAATCTGCTGTGTCATGTTGCCTACTAATACACAGAGACAGTCATTGATCAGTGATTATAAACCTAGGCAAACAAACGATTCTTAACTTTGTTGTTAATGAAACACTGATCTTTCTCTTTTTCTTTTTTTTTTTTTTTTTCTGAGACAGAGTCTGGCTCTGTCGCCCAGGCTGGAGTGCAGTAGCACGATCTCGACTCACTGCAAGCTCTGCCTCCCAGGTTCATGCCATTCTCCTGCCTCAGCCTCCCAAGTAGCTGGGACTACAGGCGCCCGCCACCACGCCCGGCTAATTTTTTGTATTTTGTATTTTTAATAGAGAAGGGGTTTCACCGTGTTAGCCAGGATGGTCTCGATCTCCTGACCTCATGATCCGCCCGCCTCAGCCTCCCAAAGTGCTGGGGTTACAGGCGTGAGCCACCGCGCCCAGCCAACACTGATCTTTCTCACAACATCAAAGATCAGAAATGAACTGTTGGTATCTGGAATGACTCTGCACTTGCTTCCATTGGGTTTTAGATTCACTTCCTTTTTCCGTTCTCTGGAGACAGAGCACAGCTGTTAAGCATCGTTTTATCAGAGTGTTTTCTTCTAGAAATTTCCCAAGGGCCATTACTAAGTGTGAGAAATATTGGGAAGACCATAACAGATTTGTATATGAGTCACTTTGCATCTGCATACGGTTAAGTGCACTTACAGCATGATTTGAATAAAATAAGAAGGTAAAATGAAGCATTTAATTATAGCTTAACTGGAGATCGCTATTTTTAGATTTTCAGTTGCTGATTATCCTTGCACATAGGAAGGCAGAATTGTCTTCTCAAGAGTATATTGTCACAGAGCCTTGAACATTGTCCTTCTAAGATCTCTTTTCAAAATTTCGTAGTTCAAACAGAAGCTCTCTCTTGAGTTCCCTACATTTCTAAATTGCAGAACAGGCAGTGTCATGGCTAAAGTGTCTGCTAATTGCCAGAGGTGCTAAAAGTCCCTCTCCATCTTCAAAAAGCCCATGTTCTCAATAGCATCCAAGATGAAGAGAACAGAAGGAACAACAGGCTAGAAGGGAAACATCAGGACTCTTTAACTGCGAATGGTTAATCAAGTCTCCATCCACTCAGGTCTATAGAAAGACCCATAATAGGAGTCTTCCAGAGGCTAAGATACACTCACAGTCCAGGGCACTGTACCTTTCCCAATGGGACTCTAAGTGATTCATCCTCCAGGAAGGTTCAGAAGCAGTCAGGACAGGGCCACCAGGTGTTCTGGTGGAAGGGAACATGTAATATGTTGAGTTTTTACAATTTAAACTCTGGACATCCAGAGAACTACAAACCTATTGGGGTGAAACAGGACATCACAGCCTTGGTGAAAAGAATTGCTGGCATTTCCATTTTCAAACTAAGCAAGCCTCAGCCCTGAGCTATCTTGAAATACTGCAATTTCAAAATGGTATGAGGAGTTGAATGTTGCAGGAAAGAAAGCCAACTTCAAATTGATTTGTTCCAAGTCTAGAAAAGCTTGTGGCCTGGTTTTACGATCAAGTGGTTGTTTTAAAATTGCATAGGGCTTACTGAAGGATGTGTTTCCTTTACAATGAGCTCATAAGAGTATAGATTGGGGTGAAGGATAAGAAGAGTGTGAAAAATATAAGATTACCATTTCGATGTAGCTTTCTTCGTCTTCTCTGGAAACAGGATTAGCAAAAAATCTTGCAGAATTAATACCATTTCTTTCTGGAGAGAGAAAGCTGGTTCGACTGCTAAGAATAAAAATATAGATGAGGTCAAAGCAATGTCTTACAGCTGCTCTGAAAGCTGGCCAGGAACTAACATGGCCCTCATGGGGTTTCAGCCCTCCTCTTCCAGACACAACTTCCTTCCGGCCAAAGCAATTCCTGAAGAGGCAGAAAATGCTCAACAGTTTCTGCTCCACTTTGGGGCAAATGGCTCCCAATTCACAAAGGCTGCTTTTTCTCAGGCCCTCTATGTGACACAGCTCATGAGCTTTCTAAACGGATGAGGGCATCATATCATTTAGCAAAAAAAAAAACAAAAAAAAACAAACAAACTCCTTTGGGGCCTTCTTGTTTCTATTCAATGTAAGGAAAAGTGAGGAAGTATGGCCATTCCTCTGATAGGACACAAGACTGCTAATCAACTCCCATCCTTCTCCTGAGTCAGAAGCATGAGCTGAGTCACAGTCTTGGCTGGAAATACAGCTCATTGCAGAATTCTGCTTTACAATGCAATTGTGTTTTGTGGCATTTAGAGTGAACCGAGAAACTCCTGAGCCAAGCTCAGGACTAAAAATGCAACCTCTAAAAGGTGAAATGAAAGGGTGCAATTACATTTTGAAGTCTGTCTACCCAGCCTGTGAACCTGGGAACTCCCTTGTCCTACCCCATTCACAAAGTTGGGCTTGGGCCATAGCCAGTTCCACTGAGACTGGGGAACACAATTCTCTCTCCCCAGGAAATCTGAATTGGCATTGAAAAACAGCCCATCTGTTGGTACTGGAGTTGTAGCATGTAAACAAGTTCAGGGGGTATGGTACAGCTATCTTTGACCATGAGGATTGTGCAATAGAAAAGAATACTGCAAAGACAAAGGAATGCACAGACGTGAAGAGTGAAGCAGAAGTGAGTAGATTCCTTGGGTTCCCAACAGCACACTAGTTCCTGATTCCAGGATCCTGGGAGACCCAGACATATTCCTTCCTTTGCGATCTATAAAACAGCTCTTGCTCTCGATAATAAACCTCACCCCTCCTTTGGCTTAAACTAGATCAGGTGGGCTTCAACTACATTTAATCAGAGGCCTAACACACACCGGGGTGTTTGTGCTGGATGAGGCTCTTTTGAGCAATCAGTCTTACCAAGGCACAGTGCGGGTCCTGGTAAGAGATGCATGTTCCCGGATGGTGGAGAGGTTTCTCAGGTCCAGAGGAGGTGGCCGTGCTACAAGACAGTGTGCAACATCCAGGAGGTCAAGGCCAGAATCTAAAGGCTGTAAAACTATGACATTTCACTTTCCCAGCACACCAAATCCACATTTACTAACAGGCAGCACTGATGATGAGGGTGAATTTCACTGTCCTCCTCTTCCCTGCCTCACTGGGAGTAAAGACAAATACTGAGCAAATGGTCACATTACGTGCTGGAGGTAACAACGTGGCAAGGCATTATTAAGAAGTCTGTGTATATCACGCGTGCTTCTAGGTGTTGAAGGCACAGGATGAATAAAGCAGATGAAAGTCTCTGACCTTGTGGAATTGCAACACCTATTACCTCACACCCGATGTGTCTGAAGTGGAAATGTTACCTTTCTTATCACAGGCAGAGATGATCAGCCAGGTCCTAGTCTTCCCCACCTACAATCCATTGTCCACCTGATGATCCTTCTGCCTAGAACATTCTTTCCCATCTCTTTGCCTCCAGACAAGATCAGGCCCCACAGCCTGGGCTCTCAAGTTCCTGTACTTACCCTTCACAGCACAGCCCCAGTTTGTGATAATACACTCATCTATGATTTATCTGGGCCTAAACTGCTCCAGGAGAATAGGGGTATATCTGGTTTGTTCACTGCAGTAGCCTCAGCACCTAGAGAAGCACTTGGTATCTGCCCCAACCCTTATTCCACCTCAGTGGCCCATCTTCCTGAGTTAGTCCTGGCCGAGGTATCCACCTTTGCATCCACTCATTATATCTCCAACCCTGAGTGTGTCAGACATCTTCTGTTGCCTATCACAAGGTCCTGCAGAGCTGCACTGTCCATTGTCGTGACAACTAGCCACACGTGCCCATTTACACATATATGTAAATTTATTAAAATTAAATACAATTTAAAATGTAGTTCCTCAGTCACATTAGCCAAATTTCAAGGGTTCGATAGCCATTATTTCCAACATCACAGAAAGTTCTGTTGTTGTTTAATTGTTTCTGACCAGAATTAATGGCTATTTCCTCTGAACCTCATAAGACAGGGTCTGTTCTCCTATTTAGCACTGATTTCATAATTCTATTTCGAGGGTCCTCCCCTCAGACTGAGGGGATCCTCCCCTTGCTTCCTCATCTTCGTATCCCACCCAGTGCCCACCACAGCAATACATGTGCAGCACATGCATTGTAAATGTATAAATGTAGTTTGACTGAAATTTAAGGGAATATGCCTGGAGTAGACCAGGCATGAGTAGGGGTCTTAGTTGGCAGCTTTGGGCACAGCCACCTGAAGTGACTTTTTTTGCTTTCTAAAGAGCAAAGAGAAGTTGGAATGGACAAGAGATCAGTCATTCTACCAGTGCTTCCTCGTAATCACACAGCCGACTGGGAAGGGGAGGATGAGCAAGAATGAAGTTAATAAGTCACTCTGACCTGCTCTTCCTCTTTCCCTCTTTTCCTATCTATCTCCCTGTCTGTCCATGCTGCTTAGCAGACCAGAGAAGCTGCCTGGGAGTAAGACAGAAGCTGCAAGTAACTCCGTGTGCAGAGGAGTCAGCCTGCTCGTTGCCAAAATCCTCTTCTATCCCTGAATACCTCTGCTGACGGGCATGCACAGAACGATGAGTGATAAACTGCATGTGACTGGGTCTGACCTTCAGGAATTGGTGTCAAAGGCTATTCCTGACTGCCTTACAGAGGCTGGCACTATGATTACATTCAAGTGCTGTCTAATGAGGAGATACCAGGTGGGATTCCATTCTAATCCACCATCACTTATTCCTGGGCCTTTGTTAGGGAAACAGCCAAAGATGAGCCCTCTGGAATGAACCTGGCTTTGTCAGCTGTATTTGCAAGGCCACAGTGCCTGTAAGTCCCCCGACTCCTATTATCATGACAATCTGGGGCAGCAAGGTGCCCCAGCCCTTCCTATTCTATCCCAGCCACTTCTTTCCTGACCTTATACTTTCCGGCCCTCTGGGGTGGTTTCTCTAGGTCTTCCTTTACAGAAACCTTTTCTATGCAACCACCGGAACCTTGCTCCCCTACCCCTGTACAGCAGGCCTGGTCAAGTGCTTACATTTCCTCTGAGGCTTGAGATCTCTATTCACTGGGGGAGGTTCCAGGTTTGCAGGTAGCTCAGGCAATGGGCTTGAGATGCTTCCTGAGTTCATTGGAATGTAGTCATCAGGGCTGCAGTGGGGTCCAAGACCAGAGGCACCAGCCTGGGGGCTCATGGGCACATAGCTGTCTTCGATACTGGCTGAAGGTGTGGGGTACATCGGGGAGAACCTGCATGGCTGCAAAAGAATAGATACAGATTGGGAACCACAGACCAGTCATGGAAACTGCTATCAGAGGGCGGCCAAAGCTGTACATATGGTTTCAGTTCCAAATTATCCAAGTATAACTCTGAACTTCCTCAGCAAAGTCAGACAAGCCTCTAGTTCAAGTTCTGCCTCTGGACTTATCGTTTTAGTATAGGCAATAACTCTCCAAGATCTGACACTGGAAAACAGAGGGTTATGAATTTATGCAAATGCTTTAAGCATAAAGTGATGCCCTAAGTAGCTACACCAAGTTGAGCAAGTGTTTGAACCATTAGAACCAATAAGGCCCTTATAGAACACCAAGTCCTGTAGTTCCCAAGCAAGTTCAAGTCTTCAGGGGAGACTGTAAGAGTCCTCAGAGACTCAGAGTGCTGAATCTTAAAGATTTCAAGGGAATATACATAGATCAAGCTGTTTTTGGTAAAATTGATGCTTAAAAGAACCTGAGTGCTAAACTTACCAAATTTAAACTAAGCCGCTTGTCTCGGTGTCTTAAGGATTGGCCTTCTACATCAGCTGCAAGAAATAAGCCAAGGTGGTGAGAAATGCAGAACAATATCAACTGAAACTAGAGTCCAGAGAGGCAGAGAAGCATAACACAACAGTTGCTATTAGAGTCTAGCTGGGCAGTCAGAACACTTTTCCCCAACAGATGAAAAATCAGACCAGATTTTGAAGAAGTTTCTAGCCGATGGTTTGAGTTCTTTCTGTGAATTAGGAGGAGATATAGCAAGTAATTAACCAATGCTTGTTGCATTTGTTACATAAATCTTCTGAGCTGGAGGCAGAACTGGAGGTTTGAGGAGAGGAGAGAGGTTTGAAATATTCCTTGTAATGAGCAAGAGAACAGGGTGAACAGAGAAACGATTGCCTTGTGGAGCAGCATTAAGGGCCCAATTGAGGTCTGTGACCAGAAAAGCTACTCAGGTAGACCCATGGAGAGAAAGGACATTTGGAGTTATCCAGGATTAGAAACTCATCAGATGGATGCAAGAAACAGTGTGATATTAAAATTTAGAATACTTTAGACCAGAAGAGTAGATGAAACTATCTAGGTTGCAAGTGTTGAGAAAAGTACAAAACTCTAGAGAATCCAAGATTCAAAGAACTAAGAGATAAGTCAGTGAAGTATCTTGAGAAACAGCAACCATAGATTAATGAGGAAACTTGGGGGGTATGGTGCCATGAAAGTCTCAGGAAGGAAAGAATGGCCAACAGTGTTGAGTGGTGCAGAGAAGTCCAGCAAGTGCTCCCAGCACGTGGTGGCCAGAGCAAAGCGGCCCTCAGCCCTCAGCCCTCAAGAGCTTGGAGGTGTGAAAAGTCAGGAGGCCTCTAAGAAATAAACTTAAAATTCGACAACATCTTAAAATGCAAGGACAACTCCCAGCTCAGAAAAGATGTGACAGAGACTGATGGAATTAAGCATATATATTATATATACATATATGTGTATGTATATATGTATATATCTATGCTTACATATGTTTAAAGATGTACAAGTACTGGTTAAAAACTACCCTGAAGTCAGACTGTCTAGTTATAAATCCCTACACCACCATGTATTAGCTGTGTGGCACTAGACAAGTTACTTACCCTCTCTATGTCTCAGTTTCCTATTTGTAAAGTGAAGCCAATAATAGAACCTATTTCATAGGACTTCTGGAAAGGACGTAGAACACTGCCTAGAACACAGAAAGTACTTAATAATTCTTAGAAACTATTATGGAATAATTTCTTATTGTGGGACTTGCATGTGTGAGCACAAGCCCTTAACTCCCTTTCCACTACCAGACCCTTTTGAAGTCATCAAATAACATAAATATAGAGAAAACTCTGAATCAAAGACATAGGTATAATCCATGTGCCAGATACTTTAAGAGATTTGTGACAGATAGAATGCAGATGGGATCAGAGTAAAGGAAGGCACTTTTTCTCTTATATGACAGCATTCATTGCAAGCTTCCTGAAGTGCCCTTGGGCCTTAAGGGAACATGGGCAGACAGTACTCCCCATGGCCTGGGGTGGTGGTAGCTATGAAGTGAGGCTCCTCTGCCTTATATTGGGAAAAACCTAAAGACTACACAAGAAAACTGTTAGAACTAATACACAAATTCAGTAAAGTTGCAGGCCACAAAACCAACATAGAAAAATCAGTAGCATTTCTATATGCTAACAGTGAACAATCTGAAAAAGAAATTAAAAAGTAATCCCATATACAATAGCCACACAAAAACTTAAATACCTAGGAATTAACTTAACCAAAGAAGAGAAAGACCTCTATAAGGAAAACTATGAGACAATATTGAAGGAAATTGAAGAGCACACCAAAAAATAGAAAAATATTCCACGTTCATGTGCTGGAAGAATCAACATTATTAAAATGTCCATACTACCCAAAGCAATCTACAGATTCAATGCAATCCCTACCAAAATACCTATTATAGTCTTCACAGAAATAGAAAAAAATCCTAAAATTTGTATGGAACCATAAAAGACCCAGAATAGCCAAAGCTATCCTAAGCAAAAAGAACAAAACTGGAAGAATCACATTACCTGACTTCAAATTATACTACAGAGCTATAGTAACCAAACAGCATGGTACTGGCATGAAAACAGACACATAGACCAATGGAACAGAATAGGGAACTCAGAAACAAATCCACACACCTACAGTGAACTCATTTTTGACAAAGGTGCCAAGAACATACACTGGGAAAAAGATAGGCACATAAATAAATGGTGTTGGGAAAACTGTATATCCATACACAAAATAATTAAACTAAGACCCTTATCTCTCACCATATACAAAAATCAAATCTAAATGGATTAAACACTTAAATCTAAGACATCAAACTATAAAACTACTACAAGAAAACATTAGGGAAAAAAGGCTAAGACATCAAACTATAAAACTACTACAAGAAAACATTAGGGAAAATCTCGAAGACATTTGCCTGGGCAAAAAAATTCTTCAGCAATACACCAAAAGTACAGACAACCAAAGCAAAAATGGACAAATGGGATCACATGAACTTGAAAAACTTCTGCACAGCAAAGAATACAATCAACAGAGTGAAGAGACAACCCACAGAATGGGAGAAAGTATTTGCAAACTACCCATCTGACAAGGGATTAATAAACAGAATATTTAAGAAGCTCAAACAACTCTATAGGAAAAAAGTCTAATAATCTGATTAAAAGATGGAACAAATATTTGAATACACATTTCTCAAAAGAAGACAAACATATGACAAACAGGCATATGAAAAGGTGCTCAATGTTATTGATCATCAGAGAAATGCAAATCAAAACTGTCTCAAAAGAGACATACATGCAGCCAACAAGGATACAAAAAAACTCAACATCATTGATCACTAAAGAAATGTAAATCAAAACCACGATAACATGCCATCCCACACCAGTCAGAATGGTTATTATTAAAAAGTCAAAAAATAACAGATGCTGGTGAGGTTGCAGAGAAAAGGGAATGCTTATAAACTGTTTTTGGGAATGTAAATTAGTTCAACCATTGTGGAAAACAGTGTGGTGATTCCTCAAAGACCTAAAAACAGAAATACCACTCAACCCGGCAGTCCCATCACTGGGTATATACTCAAAGGAATATAAATCATTCTAACGTAAAGACACATGCACGCATATGTTCATTTCAGCACTATTCACAATAGCAAAGACATGGAATCAACCTAAATGCCCATTGATGACAGATTGGATAAAGAAAATGTGGTCCATATACACCATGGAATACTATGCAGCCATAAAAAATAATGAGATCATGTCCTTTGCAGGAACATATACAGAGCTGGAGGCCACCGTCCTTAGCAAACTAACGCAATAACAGAAAACCCAATACCACATGTTCTCACTTATAAGTCAGAGCTAAACGATGAGAACACATGGACACATAGAGGGGAGCAATAGACACTGGGGCCTATTGGAGGGCAGAGGATGGTAGGAGGGAAAGGATCAGAAAAAATAACTAATGGATACGAGGCTTAATACCTGGGTGATGAAATAGTCAACAAACCCCTATGACACAAGTTTACCTATTTAATAAACCTACACATGTACTCCTGAACTTAAAACAAAAGTTAAAATAAAAAATATATTTAAAAACTGCAATGAGATTATCATCTCACTCCAGTTAATATGGCTTATATCCAAAAGACAGGCAATAACAAATGCTTGTGAGGATATGGAGAAAAGGGAACCTTTGTACACTGTTGGCAGGAATGTAAATTAGTACAACCACTATGGAGAAGTTTGGAGGTTCCTCAGAAAACTAAAAATCGAGCTACCATAGATCCAGCAATCCCACCGCTGGGTATATACCCCAAAGGAAGGAAATCAGTGTATCAAAGAGATACAAAACTCCTATGTTTGCTGCAGCAGTGTTCACAGTAGCCAAGATTTGGAAGCAACCAAAGTGCCCATCGACAGATAAATAGATAAAGAAAATGTGGTATATATATACGATAGAGTACTCTTCAGCCATAAAAAAGAACGCGATCCCATCATTTGCAACAACATGGATTGAACTGGAGGTCATTAAGGAGGTTAAGTGAAAGAAGCCAGGTACAGAAAGACAAATGTCACATGTCCTCACTTATTTGTGGAATCTAAAAATCAAAACAATTGAACTTATGGGCATAAAGAGTGGAAGAATGGTTGCCAGAGGCTGGGAAAGGTAGCCAGGGTGGGGGGCTGTGGGGGAAGTGGGGATGATTAATAGATACACAAATTCATTAGAAAGATTAAGACCTAATATTTGACCACACAACAGGGTGACTATAGTCAATAATAACTTAATTGTACATTTTTAAATAACGAAAAGAGTGTAATTGGATTGTTTGCAACATGAAGAATAAATGCATGATGTGATTATTTCACATTGCATGCCTGTATCAAAACATCTCATGTACCCTGTAAATATATACACCTACCATGTACCCACAAAAATTAAAAAGAAAAAAGAAACTATAAAAGCAAGAGCAAACCAAACTGAAAAATAGTATAAGGAAATAAATAATAAAGATCACATCAGAACTACAGAAAAAGCTGGTTCTTCAAAAAGACAAACAAAATCCATAAACCACTAGACTAAGTGGTTTAGTCACTTAGTCAGTAACTAGAGTAAGAAAAAGCGAAGAATGCTCAGATAAATAAAATTAGAACTGAAAAAGGAGGCATTACAATAGTTACCAAAGAAATACAGACGGTTATTAGAGATTGTTTTGAACAATTATACATTAACAAATTTGAAAACCCAGAGGAAAAGGATAAATTCCTGGACACGTAAAACCTACCAAGATTGAATCAGAAAGAACTAGAAAACCTGAACAAACCAATAATGAGTAATGAGATTGAATCAATAATAAAAAAAAGTCTCCCAACAAAGTAAAGCCCAGAAACTTGATGGCTTTACTGCTGAATTCTACCAAACATTTGAAGAAGAGGTGACATCAATGCTTCTCAAACTATCCCCCAAAAAATGAAGAGGAGCGAATTCTCCCTAACTCATTCTACGAGACCAGCATCACCCTGACACCAAAACCAGACAAGGACACAAGAAAAAAAAGAAAACTACAGGCCAGTATCTCTGATGAACATAGATGTAAAATCTTCAACAAAATACCAGGTTTAGTACCTAGGTTATGAAATAATCTGTACAACAAACCCCGTGACACGCATTTCCCTATGTAACAAACCTACACATGTACCCGAAACCTAAAATAAAAGTTTAAAAAATTAAAAAACCAAAAAACACTAGCAACCTGAGTCAAACAATACATCATAAAGATAATACACCATGATCAAGTGGGATTCATCTCAGAGATGCAAGAATGAGACACATCACATCAACAGAATCAAGGATAAAAACCATATGATCATCTCAATAGATGCATAAAAAGCATTTGATAAAATTCAACATCCCTTCATGATTAAAAAAACTATCAACAAACTAGGCATATAAGGAACATACCTCAAAATAATAAAGGCCATATATGACAAACCCACAGCCAACATCATAGAGAATGGGGAAATGCTGAAAGCCTTTCCTCCAAGAACTAGAACAAGAAAAGAATGCCCACTTTTGCCACTTTTATTCAACATATTACTGGAAGTCCTGGCCAGAGCAATCAGGCAAAAGAAAGAAATAAAAGATATCCAAATTGGAAAAGAGGAAGACAAATTCTCTCTATTTGTACATGACATAGTATTAAATATAGAAAAATTTAAAGATGCTACTAAAAAACTCTTAGAACTGATAAATGAATTTGGTAAGTTTGCAGGATACAAAATCAACATACAAAAATCTGTAGCATTTCTATACATCAAACAATGAGCTAGCTGAAAAAGAAAGGAAGAAAGCAATAACATTTACAATAGCTACAAAAAATTTCCCAGGGATAAATTTAATGAAAGAGGTGAAAGACCTGTACAATGAAAACTAAACTACAAAACACTGATAAAAAGAATTGAAGAGGACACAAACAAATGGAAAGAAGAATTAATATTGTTAAAATGCTCATGGATCTGGCCAGGCACGGTGGCTCACACCTGTAATCCTGGCACTTTGGGAGGCCGAGGCGGGCAGATCACCTTAGGTCGGGAGTTCAAGACCAGCCTGATCAACATGGTGAAACCCCATCTCTACTAATAATGCAAAAATTAGCTGGGCGTGGTGGCGCATGCGTGTAATCCCAGCTACTTGGGAGGCTGAGGCAGGAGAATCACTTGAACCTGGAAGGCAGAGGTTGCAGTGAGCCAAGATCGCACCACTGCACTCCAGCCTGGGCGACAGTGCATGACTCCATCTCAAAAAAAAAAAAAAAAAAAAGCTCATGGATCAGAAGAATTAATATTGTTAAAATGAACATGCTACCCAAATTTATCTACAGATTTAATGCACTCTCTATCAAAATATCAGTATATCAATTACGTTCTTCACAGAAATAGAAAAAACAATCCTAAAATGTATATGGAACCACAAAAGACCTTGAACATCCAAAGCAATACTGAGCAAAAAGAACAAATCTGAGCTGGACATAGTGGCTTATGCCTGTAATCCCAGTACTTTGGGAAGCTGAGGTGGGAGGATCGCTTGAGGTCAGGAGGTCGAGATCAGCCTGGGCAATATAGCAAGACCCTGTCTCTACAAAGAAATTTTTTTTTTCAAATTAGCCAAGTGTGGTGGCGTGAGCCTGTAGTCCCAGCAGCTTGGGGGACTGAGGTGGGAGGATCATTTAAGCCCAGAAGTTTGAGGCTGTAGTGATCTATGATCACACCACTGCACTGTAGCCTGGGTGACAGAATGAGACCTTGTTTCTAAAAAAAAAAAAAAAAAAATTTAGAAAGAACAAAGCTGGAGGCATCAAACTACATCAATTCAAAATATACAAAATTACAATAACCCAAACAGCATGATATTGGTATGAAAACAGACACACAGACCAATGGAACAGAATAGAGAACCCAGAAATAAATCCACATTTTATGACATCAGCATAACA
This sequence comes from Pongo pygmaeus, assembly GCF_028885625.2. Taxonomy (NCBI): domain Eukaryota; kingdom Metazoa; phylum Chordata; class Mammalia; order Primates; family Hominidae; genus Pongo; species Pongo pygmaeus. The sequence goes on from NC_072396.2 coordinate 159,591,424, forward strand.
TTTTTACCAAAACCAAAGACGTCATGATAAAAGAAAGTTACAGGACAATCTCCCTCATGAACACAGATTTTTTTTTGAAGTTCTAAACAAAATATGAGCAAAACAAATCTAGTAATTTATAAAAAGGATAGGTATCATGATAAAGTTGGGTTTATTCCAGAAATGCCAAGGTTAGTTTAGCACTAAAAAAATTATCCAGTGAATTTCTTGACATTAACATGATAAAAATAATATGATTATAAAGTGCTTTAACCACAAAAAATGATAATTATATTAGGTAATGTTTGTTAATTAGCTTGATTTTAATCATTCCATGATATAGATGTATATCAAAACATCATATTGTATCCCATAAATGTATACAATTATTTGTCAATTAAAAATAAAAGAAATACATCTATTCATGACTTTAGAAAATAACAGTTAGCAAAGGAGAAAATATGTGAATGACTTTAATCTAATGAATGGTATCTACAATATTCCACAGCAAACCACATTGTAATGGTGAAATATTAGAAGCTTTCTATCTGAGATCAGGAATGATACAAGGATCCATATTGTCACCATGACTATTCAGTAACGTACTGGACTTCTTATCCCATGCAGTGACATAAGAAAAAGTAATGAAAAATACAAGGGTTGTTAAAGAAAAAACAAAGCTATTATTATTTGCAGGCAATATAATTATATGCAAAGAAAAGACAAAATAATCCATAGTTTTAAAAAGCTGGATATAAAATCAAAATCCAAAACTCAATTTAAGTTTTCATACAACAGCAAAAAACAGTTATTAAAATACCATTGACAATAACATAAAAAATAGCAAATACATGGAAATATATTAATAAGAGATATGTAAAATTTCTACACTAAAAACTATAAAACATTATATACACAAATAAAACCTACATTGTACTGGCATAAAAACAGATACATAAACCAAAAGAACAGAATAGAGAGGCCAGAAATACACCCACATGTACATGGTCAACTACGCTTTGACAAGAGTGCAAAGAATACACAATGGAGAAAGGAGAGTCTCTTCAATAAATGGTGTTGGGAAAACTGGATATCCACATGCAAAAGAATGAAGTTGGGCCCTTTTCTTATACCATATACAAAAAATTAACTTGAAATGGATTATAGACTTCAATCTAAAATCTAAAACCATTTAGCCCCTAGAAGAAAATATAGGGGGAAAGCTCATTGACATTGGTATTGACAATGATATTTTGGATATGATTCCAAATGCACAGGCAAAAATAGCAAAAATAAACAAGCGGAGCTACATCAAACTAACAAGTGTCTGCTTAGGAAAGTAAACAATCAACAAAATGAAAAGGCAACCTAGAGAACGAGAGAAAATATTTGCAAATCATATAAAAGGGGTTAACAGTAAAAATATATGAGGAACTCACATAACTGAGTAGCAAAAAAACTAAATAACCTAATTTTAAAATGGGCAAAGATCCGAATAGACATTTCTGAAATGGCCAACAGGTACATGAAAAAATGCTCGACATCACTAACCATCAGGGAAATGCAAATCAGAACCACACAAGGTATCGGCCCACACCTGTGAGGATGGCTAATATCAAACAAGACAAGAAATACAAGTGTTGGAGAGCATGTAGAGAAGAGAACCCTTGTACACTGTTGGTGGGAATGTAAATTGGTATAGCCATTAAGGAAAACAGTATGGAGGTTCCCCAGAAAACTAAAAATATAACTACCTTATGATCCAGCAATCTCTCTTCTGGATACATATCCAAAAGAAATGAAATCAGTATGTCAAAGAGATATTTGCCCTTCTGTGTTTATTGCAGCACTATTCACAATAGCCACAACATGTGATATAGTTTGGCCCTGTGTCCCCCACAAATCTCATGTTGAATTGTAATTCCAATGTTGGAAGTAGGGCCTGGTGGGAGGTGACTGGATCATGGGGGTGGTTTCTAATGGTTTAGCACCATCTCCCTAGTGCTGTCTTGTGATAGAACTCTCACACGATCTGCTTGTTTAAAAGTGTATGTAGCACCTCCCCCTTCACTCTCTTCCTCCTGCTCCAGCCATGTAAGACATGCTTCCTTCCTCTTTGTCTTCCTCCATGATTGTAAGTTTCTTGAGGCCTCCCTAGCCATGCTTCCTGTACAGCCTGTGGAACTGTGAGTGAGTCAATTAAATCTCTTTGCTTTATAAATTACCCAAATTACCCAGTCTCAGGCAGTTCTTTTTTCTTTTCTCTTTTTTTTTTTTTTTTGAGACGAAGTCTTGCTCTGTCACCCAGATTGGAGTGCAGTGGTGTGATCTCGGCTCACTGCAAACTCTGCCTCCCAGGTTCAAGCGATTCTTCTGCCTCAGCCTCCCGAGTAGCTGGGACCACAGGCGCCCGCCACCACACTGGGTAATTTTTGTATTTTTAGTAGAGACAGGGTTCCACCATATTGGCCAGGCTGGTCTTGAACCTCTGACCTTGTGATCTGCCCACTCCCGCCTCTCAAAGTGCTGGGATTACAGTCTGAGCCACCGCACCCAGCCTCAAATAGTTCTTTAGTCCATTTTCAGTATGAGAATGGACTAATACAACATGTAGTCAATTTGTGTCCATCACTGGATGAATGGATAAAGGATATAATGGATATAAAAAATGTGGTATATATTCAGAGTGGAATATTACTCAGCCTTAAAAAGGAATGGTATCCTGTCATTTGTGACAACATGGGTAAACCAGGATGAGATTATGTTCAGTGAAATGAGCTGGGCACAGAAAAAAAAATACTGCATGATTTCACTTATATGTGGAATCTAAAAAAGTCAAACTCATGGCAATAGTAAAATGGTGGTTGTCAGGGACTGGGGAATGCAGGTAAATGAGAATATGTTGGTCAAAAGGTACAAACTTTCAGTGGTAAGTGAACAAGTCTGGGGGATCCAATGTACAGCATGGGTGGCCATGGATGTGCTAATTAGTTTGATTGTAATAATCAGTACATAATGCATATGCACATCAAATCATCATGTTCTGATGCATATGCATTCACACCTTGAATACATGCAATCTTTATTTGTCAATTAAATATTTTAAAATACAAAAATAAGACCTATATAAATGGAAGCATATTTCCTATTCGTGGATTGGAAAATTCAACATTGTAAAGATGTCAAATCTTCACAAACTGATCTACAGATCGGATGCAATCCTCCTCAAATCCCCAATATATTTATATATGTGTATCTAGAACCTCACCAGCTGACTGTAAAATTGACCCTAGAATAGCCATTATATTCTTAAAGGCAGGAGGACTTGTCCTACTGGATATTAAGATAGAATGGTACAGTAATTAAGAGAGTGTGGTATTGGTGCAAGCTGGACAAGTAGGCTCCAAGGGATAGAAAGCAGAAAGGAGACTCAGACCCTCACATACATGGGCACTTCATCTATGGCAGAGGGGGCGCTGGAGAGCCATGGGGACAGGGTCATCGGATGGAGATCCAGATGGACAAAAATGAACCTTGACCTCACTCTGCCACCACGTACCAACACAGATTCCAGGCAAATCTCAGTGGGAAAGGCAGAACAATAAACTTTATGCATTCCCTCTGCTTTATCAGAGCCATTTTGCTTCTAGGCACCACTGTTGTTTGGTCTTTGTTTCATGGTCAAAACCTCTATTTTACTTAGTTTTAACCTTTGTTTGCCTTCATGTAAAAGAACACAATCTAATTGTTTTATGTTTGTGTTGAAATTTCAAATTATTTCAAGTTTTTGTTCTTCAATTTAAGACTTTTAATTCATTTTCATATGTTATTATTCTACTGGTTTTATTCATTTCACTTCCTAAAATCTGCTTAACCACTTTCATTTTTCCCTTTTTGTCAACTGTTCACACATGTTAGCATATCCAGATCATTTGTGTAATCAGTATACACCTATTTCATAAGGACTGTCAAAAGGAAGCAACATACGTAATGGTAACATCATTAGGGACATTAGGGAAGGTTTTTACTAGTGACTTAATTCTCAGTCAGAATGAGAGATTCGTACAATTTGAAAATAAATTTGCACTCCTTCCACTTTCCATAATTCCTTGAAAACATGGCCTAAATAAGTAGTGAGGTGTGGGTGATTATATTTCAATGGAGAGAGAAAGAAAGAGAGAAAAGAAAGAAGAAAGGAGACACAGAGATAGACAACTAGTTTTTGTGTCTATCTGTGTATCTGAGAGATACAGACTGATGTAAGAAAGAAGAGCAAAATGCTAAGGTTGGTTGGCTCATGGCAGAAAGATGAGGTGGCCCAGCAAAGCAGTAAAGAAGAGGTTACTGAAAAACCACAATGAATGGGCTTGAATTGGCTTTCACCAAACAGCTTCTGAAGGCCAGAGAGGCCCAGGTGGAAAGAAACAGGCGGAGGAAGATGGAACTGCAAGCAGAATTGCAAGATAACCTCGTGAGGATAAATGGCCTTATAGAAAAGGGCAAAAGAGGGCTGTGGGAGGGTCCTTTGTACAGCCACTTAGAATTTGGAAAGAACAAGTGTAATGGGATGATGAATGAGGTTGATGGGATTGCTAAAAAATAGAAGGCAGTGATGGTCTGTGATCTCAGGACTCTCTATGTATGTGAGAGAGAGGCAAAGAAGGGAATGGGACTGAGTTGAGACAAAAGACATCAACTTTTGTACCAAGTGGGTCCCTGAGTGACTCCAAAAAACACTAGGAGCTCAGACTCAGGTGGGAAGCTTACCACATGGGCAAGGACTTGCATGGGCAAGCCCATCACAAGGGACCAGGGTTCCAACCTATTGCAGCATCTATGGGGACCTAAATGTCTCTCCTGGTGGTCAGGCTCAAAGGAGGGGTGGGGGGATCCGGGAACAGAAGAGTGCTGCTTTCAGGGTATATGCTTCCACCAAGGATCCAGCCCCATTAGAAGATCAGGCCAGCCTGAGCAAGGGACAAGCACATATGTACACAAGTACACACTACTGATGTGGCTTTTTACCAAGCTGCACACATCAAGGTAATTCTAACCCAGCCCCATCGTTTTGGTCCATTGGCACGACCTCACATGGACACAAAGAGTGAAGAGGAGCCAGGGTTTTCCTGGCGCCTGAATCTTAGGACCCAACGCTTACCTTTCCAGGTTCTCATGTTGTCTAAACCAGAGAGGGAGATTCTTCTTGGAACCAGAGTGCATTCTGGCTTCTTGCTAACGCTGTGTGTACTCCACTCCTCTTGGCGCCGTTCAGACAGATGGCTTGGCTTAGGGGGGCGGGGAGGTGGAGTGTTGGACATAATGTCTAGTTCTTTTGCTCCACAGGGTAAAGAACCTTGATTTTTATCTACCTGAATGGTGGAACTTAAGGAACTTTCCAGCAATGGTGAAGAAGACAAGTGGTCCCTGGGTGGCCCATTGATTTCTCTACTCCAGATCAGGGCAGCCTGAGGCCTTGAGGATGGCACCTCCTGAGCTCCACTGCCATGGCATGAGGGGTGGACCAAATGACTGGAGGGGAGCGGCTGCAGGCAGTCAACAAAAACATCATCAAATGAAGCCTGTTCCAATGAACGGTCTGAGTTTGACCAGCTATCACATCTGGTGGGTAGACTGGGGAAGAAAAGCATGTAAGTTGGACTAAAATGCAGCCATCCACCCACCACAAAACCAACGCTGGTCTCATTCCCATCTCCCCAGTACCACCTTGCTTGCTACTTGCATAGCCACATTCCCTCTACAACACTCAGTTACACCAACCCCTTGGTGTGGCAAAAGAAAAATGGTTTGTTGATTTTTTCATCCTCTAAGCATCAGATACACATGAAAATGCAAGGCTAGAAGTGAAAACCACAATGCTGAAATGCATGACTCATTCTGTTTAGTATACTACATGCTTCATCTTTCACAGTGGTTCATAGCGATCTGTTCCTGCCTTGACATTGGCAGGAAGAGAGGTGAGAGCAGACACACCCACTAGAAAATGCTACCACTAAATGGACTAATTTGGTGAAGCACACTGAACACATCTCAGCTACAGACTGCAAGAGGAGGCAGTGTGACTCTAGAGAGCATGCTAGCAGGCCCAGCTCAGACAGAGTCCTAGGCATAAGCATACCTGGTATGGTGCAGTCTTCCAGTCTCGCAGTTGGACAAAACCAGATAATCTGGAAGGAAGAGAAGCTCTGACTCACTTCTGGTTTCCTCAGTGGCTACGGCATTAGTGTTTGGGTCATCTCTTGGCAAAGAGGAGCTGGCAGCATGGGCGGTAAGAAGGCAGCTGGCAGAGGATGGCTGCAGGGAGGAGGGCGTGTAAGAGAGGCTCTCCATGGAATCTGCTGGAGAAATCATTTCCCAGGTTAATGTTTAAGAATGGCTATAACACGCACTCAAAATTTCTCCAACAGAATCAAAGAAGCCAAACAGAAGATGCAAATCACAGCTGGTGTTTGTACTGATGGAGAAGACCATTTCCCCAAGCTATAAACAATGTCTGGGAAAGAAGGCCAATGTTTCAAGAGCAAAGTGTTGAATCAATTAAGAGTAAAAAACCCAGCATTCTTGGCCTAAAAATCTGCAGTTAATCTACACACAGCTTCTTTATGGCCCTCAGCAGCAGCCCTGCCTCATTGTTTTTTCACTCAACAAACAAACATATATCTATATATATGCATAACAAGTACATGCATATAGTTATATATGTACTTGTGCATATATGTATGTATATCTATACATGTTTATTATATAGGTATATGTCTATATAGAATACCTATTACATCTACCACGTGCCCAGAATGCCACTAACCCTCACAATACAGCCAAGACAAAGATCCTGCCCTTACTGAAGTTTAGATTCTAGCAGAGAAGACAGACAAATAACACATAAATAAAGAATCCTGTTCATCACTGTTATAAGTAAAGGGAAGGAAAGAAACACGTGCTGTGGTGGCTGGAAAAGTCCATTTCTTTTTCTCAAGGAGCGTAACATTCTCCCCATCACCTGAGAACATGGCCCTTAAGATGAATTTGAATCAGGAATCAATGAGAACTCCAGATCAGAAACAGCCAATGAAAAGCCTGCTTTTATTTCCCTTTTGAACCAAGTTAATAGTCCAGGATTCCTGAGTCAGGATGACCCAGAACTGCCTGGGTTCAAGTCCAGGCTCTACTACATAGCCATTACTACATGACCTGCCTTCTCCAAGTTTCCTTTTCTATACAGTGGAGATAATAATCACACATAGGCCATAGAACTGCTGTGGGGATGAGACGAGTTAATATACAAAAGCATTTCAACAGAGCTCCTGGCCAGGGTACACACACAATGTGTTGACTACTATATGGTTGCTGGAGACAGAACCAAACACTCTGTGAAAAGCCACAAGAAAGCCCTTTGGGTGTAATTCTCAGATGAACAGGACCCTGCTCTTATGTGGTTCTAAAAACCGAGAGGGGGGCTACAGAGAATGGAAAGGGTCATAGGTGAGTTTTCTGGCTTCCTCCAACTTCATGCCGGGGCAGGCGCTCCAGTTTTGGCCTGGTGCCTTACTCATTCCTGGTGCTCTTGGGTTATTGGGAAACATATTATGTATGTATGTTTTAGGATAACTCCTGGATAAGGAAAGAAACAGAGGAGACATATAACACAGTATATGACGATATACCTAGTCAGGGCTGAAGGTACAGAACAGGGTGGTAAAGAGCCAGCAGCAAGGCTGGAGAAGTTGGTCAGGGAGGTTCTGCTTCATTTGCATAACGTCAGACTCTAGCCAGAACCTACTTAATGCTACTTTTCCAATTAAGTTTTGTCCATTGTACCAAGGATAAAGAACTTGCCATCACTTCACTTCCTTTTATTTGAGTGCTCCCAATGCTCAGCAATAGTATTGAATAGCCTCACTTAATATGCTTCCCTGGTTCGTGAAACGAAAAGGAATGTGTTCTCAGGAAGCACACTCTTGTGCCTGTCCCGGAGGGAGATTCAACTCTGACTCTCCATTGCCACCTAGCGTTAGAGTGTGGCTATTTCAGTGGCAGATGGTGGAAACCATGCAGTAACCCTTAAAATGTTGAAGCAACTATAGATTACAGGATTTAGGGGCAAAGTTTTGTCTACTAGACTAAGAGGCTAAAAGAAACCAGATTCAAAATCTCATATTTTGAGGAATAGGACATGCTGCAATAATGTCAGGGGCTCAACAACAAAATCTATGAAGGGAAGTGAATTGTAACCCTAGGTTACAATATACCTGGAAAATTACACAGGATGAGTTGTGTGTGTGCTTGTGTGCGTGTGGCAGAGAGAGAGAGAGAGAGATTCTGGGGTACTCTTCATGGGTCAATTGCTCCCACTGCCCAGAAATGGCCCAGAGCAAACTTACAACTAATTTCCTCTGCAGAGAACTTGAGACATTTGGAGGTATCAGGAAATCTTTCTTGCCTACGATAAGTAGCCAAGTTCTCTCTTTCTACCATTTAGTGATGAACAACCCAATAGGCACCAGAAATGCTGGAGTTCCAGAATATTCTGAAGTATGGCAATAGTTCATATTTCTAGAAAGTCATGAGTGTCAGCATCATGGGAAGACATCTTCATCCACATTTGACTTTCACCGTGGCTGAATGAGAGCAAAGACATGAGGGGGTTTTAAAGCCATTAAAGTAACCTGCAATGCTCAGCGTGTGCATGGACTCTGCCTTCCCACATTTGGACTGGGGAAAAGAGGGCAATTTCCAGTATTGTATTTGGTAGGAACAGTTCTGATATAAATTAGCCTGCCAAAACACCCTCAAGGAGGCAGGCTTGGCATCTGGAACTGTTTTTCTGCAGTAACCCTCCAGTCCTGGGATACCCCTTAGCACGTGGGAGCCCCAACTCTGCTCTTACCTGCACCATCCTCCAGGTGGCCAAGGTTGCAGACCTGACTGATGCTGTGCACCCACACCTGCATTTCTTGTTCAGTTTTGGCCACCAGGTAGAATGTACGGGAAGTAGTCTTGACAATGAACACGAAATTATTCTGAAATTCCTTCCGAACAAAGCTGGGGCCCACATGCTTCCACACTGCACACTCGCTGAGGTCTATCACCCGGATGGGCTTGCTGGAGTGCTTGTTCCTGTAGTACTCCAAGACATCGGGGTTGCCGCTCATGCGGCCTCGCCGGAGCACAAACCAGCGCTTGCGCCAGGCCTGCAGAAAGGCAATTCAATAAGGAGTTACTGGACCAATTTCTCTTGTTTCTCAGGCTATGCCAAGAACCCATGTCATGACAAGGACAGCAGGAAGGAAGCAAATCAGCCATTCTAATGATGAAACGCTTTGTATTACAGGACTAGTGCCCATCTTCAAGTCTGCTTTATTGGATGATTTTAAGGATGGGTCAGGATTGGAGACTCTAGTAATGGGATTCACACCCACAGTTTGAAGGGCCAGAATTATACAATCATTGAAATTGATGCAGCAAAGGAATGTAGTAGAAATTTAACATATCCTGAAGCTTTAAAAGAATCTTAGCAATAAAGAACTAGAAGGAAGCTTTCTTACTATTATCTATCTCAGTTCAAGAGCCAATATCATATATTAAAATCAGATGAAAATCACAAATGCTCACCACTGCCCCAGTATCTTCTAACATTGTTATTTAAGTTCCACACAACTGGCCAAGAAGGAAAATCATACACATTGGAGAGGAGGAGAGAGGATTGCCAGTGTCTGAAGGTGACAAATTGTCTTCCATAAAACCCCCAATGATGATTAAAACACTAATAGAATTCTCAGAGAATTAACTAGCTTGGCTAGTTACACTTCCTATGTAAGAGACCCTTGTCTAAGCGCTTTACTGTAACCCATTTAATCCCTAAAACTATACTATGGGAGGGGTAACTATTACTATCTCCATCTTATGTCTGATAAAATTGAGGTTCAGAGAGATTAAGTAATGTGCTCAAGGTCACATAGCTAAACAACTGTAGGAATGAATTTGAACTCAGGTTGGGATGGAAGGATCGGTAATGGATGTGAAGTTAAAAAAAAAAGAGAGGAAGTGTAGCCAGCTCTTCAGAAACATCTGACTGTAAAGGGGGAAAGCTCTGGGGTCAAGGGATTTTTTAAAGATGGGAGACTCTTAAGCATTCACCCCCTAAGTCACAGTGTTTTTCAACCAGGGATGGTATAATTCCTCTCGGGAGCATCTGAAAATATGTGGGTTTTGCTTGTTATAAAGCCTGGAGATGGAGTTGGAGGTGGGGCATGGCAGGATTGGCCTAAAGCTATCAGTGCCCCTGTTTTGAAACACTGTAAAAACAAAAAGGAATTTTCCTTAATGGAATAGGAATCTTGGAAAGAGCCAAGCCTGGAAGTCAGATGAACAGGTAAAGCTCAGTCCATGCTCAGAAAAGAAAAGAGAATGATATTCCACAGAAACCAGTGCCAAGATATGACAGGTCTCTTTTTGTGCTACTGAGAACTACTGAGAATGACCTAGGGCTCCTTGGCTTCCCACTCACCATTGACTTAGAATGTTTGATGTAGACAGTACCATCTTGGCTCAGTACAAAGAAAGGGTGCAGATCTCTGGCCTGGGGAAAGAGGTATTTACAATTGACCAAAGCCCTAGGGAGTCCCCTGGATCTGTAAACCTCCCTGCCCTCTCATGGAGCCAGGGGGAAGGAAATGTTTGAGTTCCTTGTCTTACATTTAGGTGCCCTTTGTTCATCAAAGGGCCAGACAGGCCAGCCTGCATGGATAGTGTATCCTTACTTTCTGCGGTAGGGAACTATGGCATTAGCCCCCGTTGGGAATTGAGCACAGAGAAGGATGACGGGCTGACCGCAGGGAGATTTATAGCTCTGTGGTTTTTCTCTCCCATGTGGTAGCATGTGTGACAGCAGGAAGTGTGGGGTTCTGCCAGGAGGTACAGCGACCCCTGGGACAGGAAGTCTTTTGTATCTCTAGCTTCATTTATGTGTGATACTTTCTAAGCCCACCAGCTTTGACCAAGAGGCCAGGGAAAAAGGAAAATACACTATTTGGAGTATTCTCAGCTCCCTCCCTGCTCAGAGAACATGAATCTGAGATGGCAGAGAATCCAAAGAAGCACTGACCTCCAATTATGCCTTAGAATAAAAAGCCCTTCCAGGACTGCCTTCCAGTCACTCCATGTCAGGTTGGGGCAGGTGAATCCTGGTTTGCTCCTGCCTTTACAGACAGTATAAAGCTTTGAGAAGGGGTCTGGCCATGAGTCAAACAAGGAGACAAACTCAGGAGACAAACAACATGGTGTGATTAAGTCCATGTTTTTAAGACAGGAAAAATAACAGCATGTTTGTATGCTCGTGGCACTGGATGGGAGTAGAGCCACTAAACATAAGAGAAGGAGCTCAAGTCTTGCTGTGGGGTTTGAAAGTGGGAAACCTGGGCTTCTGGCGTCAACTGAGGCAAACAGGAACATAAGGCCTAGTCCCGGGAAGGGGCTCAGGGGATGAGAGAATGCCATGTGTGCCTGCTGAGGAAAGCTTTCATGGGGAGGGAGCATGGGGTGCTCCAAACTTTCCAAAAGCCACTTTGGTGGGGGAAATGTAAAGAGGAACTTTGTTGCACTTCCCAAAAATGATTCTAAAAGAGGAAGTCAAACTAAGCACAGAAACAAGTTTCACATTAACCGCTCTTAGTGTTATGGAGACAATAGATTTCTTATCTTTTAATAACAATATTGGAAGAGAAGTAACACCAAGAGTTTATTTGAGTGCCTACTCTGCACTGTGAATCCTGCTAGACAATGAAGCTAGAAAAGGGGATTAGAGCTGGGATAGGGAGAAGGGTACAATTAGGATATGGGTAGATTTCAACTCAGCGTAGTGAGCGGTCTAGCAGAAGAATGAACCAGGAGTGGTGGAAGTGCAATGGGAAGAGTGACATGAAGAAGTTTGGGCTTTATCCATTCATTCAACAATTACCTGTTGATAGCCCACTAATATGCTGGACACTGTGCAGATACTGGGGAAGATGAAGTGAGCAAGCCACATGCCCTGCCACTCACAGTCTCGTGGGCAACAAGGGAGTGAGCAGATGGATAAACAGACAATTGCAATCAGTGAGATAAGTGCTACGATAAGGCAAAACCAAGATGCTATGGGAACAAACAAAAGAGACATCTCTCTCAGATCAGTTGTCTGGGGAGGCTTCCAGGAAGAAGTGGTGACTAAGCTAAGGCTAAAGTGGGGCAGGAGGAAGCAGCATGCACAAAGGCATTAAGGTGGAAAGGCTCAAAACTTTGCGTAAGTAGTTCAGCAGGGTTGGAAGGCAGGCATGAGGGTGGAAAGGAAAAAGAACAGTCACACAGTAACTTAAATAGGATGTAGCGTAGTCTTGATGCTGAATCATGCAAAATCGCCAGTGTGTCATCCCTTAGGTTTTTAAATCTCTACATAAGAGTTGTGATTATGCAAAAACAGAAATGAGGTGTTCTTGGAGCTCTTTGCTAAGTAGGTAAAACCAGAGGCCACATATAGTTCTGTTCCATCAGGCTTACAGGTTTCTGGAAAATGGAAGACATGTGACAAAGCCCCTGAAAGCAGTCAGCCTGCCAGCACTAAAGTGAAGCTTTTTACAGTGAAACAATGCCACAAGGGATGACGAGGGCCATGTCAAAAGGACTTAGGGGCTAACCTGAAGAGGCTACCACTGGCCATATATGAAAGAATTTTTGCTTTCATAAATACAGTCATATGCTGCATGACATTATAGTAACAATGAACCAAATACACAATGGTGGTCCTGTAAGATTTTTTTTTCAATCCTCCGAGACATCTGAATCCCAAAAGATTTAATACCATATTTTTATTGTACCTTTTCTATGTTTAGATACACAAATACCTACCATTGTGTTATAATTGCCTACAGTATTCAATATAGTACCATACTGTACAGGTTTGTAGCCCAGAAGCAATAGGCTATACCATATAGCCTAGGTGTGTAGTAAGCTAGGTTTGTGTAAGTACACCCTGTGATGTTTGCAAAGTGACTAAATCACCTAATGACACATTTCTCAGAACATATCCCCGTCATTGAATGATGCATGATTGTATAATAATTATAGTAGCTTGAAATCCATCAAGTACACTTAAATCCATGAGTTCATTGTGATATTAGAAAAAGAATTTGTCATCGTCAGAGGATGTAAGGGAACTACTTCATTTCCTTGAAAACTGCTTAAGTAAAAGGGAAGAATCAAGCATTATCCAACCTTTCCTCTATGTGAGCTGTCCCACTTGGGTAGATGAAGGGAATGTCTCTTTATGAATGTATTCTGATCAGTAATGGAAAAACAAATGACAGAATTAGAATATCCCCATTTTGCTAGCCCCAGTGAATTAACAGGTACAGCCATTAAGCATCAACAGCTGCTAACTTGGGAAAAGAAACAATCAGATATTTTGTGCCCTTGGTAGCCTGATATGAGGGTGCAATCAGCAGAAGCCAGCCTGTGGAAAACTCTACAGGTCAAAAGCCCAGGTTCTTCAATGGATAAGTTATAAGAAAAAGAAAAGCACAGGAAAGGAAGCAATCAATAAAATGAAAAGGCAACCTACATACAGGGAAAAAATGTTTGCAAACTACATTAAGGGGTTAATATTCAAATTTTACAAAGAACTCTTACAACTCAGTTGCGGAAAAAGAAACAAAAATGGGTGAAGGATCTGAACAGACATTTCTCCAATGAAGACATAAAAATGTCTAGCAGGTATCTTAGTCCATTTTCTTTTGCCATAACAGAATATCTGAGATTGGATACGTTAGACCTAAAACCATAAAAACCCTAGAAGAAAACCTAGGCATTACCATTCAGGACATAGGCATGGGCAAGGACTTCATGTCTAAAACACCAAAAGCAATGGCAACAAAAGCCAAAATTGACAAATGGGATCTAATTAAACTAAACAGCTTCTGCACAGCAAAAGAAACTACCATCAGAGTGAACAGGCAACCTACAAAATGGGAGAAAATTTTCACAACCTACTCATCTGAGAAAGGGCTATATCCAGAATCTACAATGAACTCAAACAAATTTACAAGAAAAAGCAACCCCATCAAAAAGTGGGCAAAGGACATGAACAGACACTTCTCAAAAGAAGACATTTATGCAGCCAAAAGACACATGAAAAAATGCTCACCATCACTGGCCATCAGAGAAATGCAAATCAAAACCACAATGAGATACCATCTCATACCAGTTAGAAGGGCAATCATTAAAATGTCAGGAAACAACAGGTGCTGGAGAGGATGTGGAGAAATAGGAACACTTTTACACTGTTGGTGGGACTGTAAACTAGTTCAACCCTTGTGGAAGTCAGTGTGGCGATTCCTCAGGGATCTAGAACTAGAAATACCACTTGACCCAGCCATCCCATTACTGGGTATATACCCAAAGGACTATAAATCATGCTGCTATAAAGACACATGCACACGTATATTTATTGTGGCACTATTCACAATAGCAAAGACTTGGAACCAACCCAAATGTCCAACATTGGATTAAGAAAATGTGGCACATATACACCATGGAATACTATGCAGCCATAAAAAATGATGAGTTCATGTCCTTTGTAGGGACATGGATGAAATTGGAAATCATCATTCTCAGTAAACTATCGCAAGAACAAAAAACCAAACACTGCATATTCTCACTCATAGGTGGGAATTGAACAATGAGAACACATGGACACAGGAAGGGGAACATCACACTCTGGGGACTGTTGTGGGGTGGGAGGAGCGGGGAGGGATAGCTTTAGGAGATATACCTAATGCTAAATGATGAGTTAGTGGGTGCAGCACACCAGCATGGCACATGTATATATATGTAACTAACCTGCACATTGTGCACATGTACCCTAAAACTTAAAGTTTAATAATAATAAAATAAAAAATAATAAGAAAAAGAGATCGGATAATTTATAACAATATTAGTTTATTTTGCTCATGATTCTGGAGACTGGGAAGTTCAAAGGCATAGCACCAGAATCTGCTCAGCATCTGGTGAGGATCTGCTTGCTGTGTCACCCCATAGCAGAAGGCAGAAGGGCAAGCAAGTGCACGCAAGAGCAAGAGAGAGCTGAACTCACTTTTAGAACAAACCCACTCTCTTGATAACAAACTCACTCCCTTGACACTGACATAATCCCATTCATGAGGGCTGACCTCATGACCTAATCATCTCTTAAAGGTCCCACCTCCCAACACTGTTGCATTAGGGATTAAGTTTCCAATACACGAACTTTGGAGGACACATTTAAGTATAGCAACAGGTATATGAAAAGATGCTCAATATCACTAATCACCAAGGAAATGCAAATGAAAACCACAATGAGATATCACTTCATATTCATCAGAATGGCTATTATCAAAAAGACAAGCGATAACAAGTGTTGGTGAGGGTGTGGAGAAAAGGAAACCCTAGTATACTGTTGGTGGGAATGTAGATTCATACAACCCTTATGGAAAACACTATGGAGGTTCCTAAGGAAGTTGAAATTAGACCTACCACATGACCCAGCAGACCCTGACCCAGCAGACCCTCTTCTGAGTATAGACCCAAAGGAAGTGAAATCACCCACTCATAAAGATATCTGCACTCCCATGATCAGTGAAGCATTAATTTACAATGGCCAAGATATGGAAACAACCTAGGTGTCTGTTGACAGATAAGTGGATAAAGATATTGTGGCATATGCATCACATCACACTGTGAAATATTATTCATCCTTAAAAAGGAAGGAGATCCTGCCATTTGCAAAAAGATAGATGGATCTAGAGGACATTATGGTAAGTGAAACAGGCCAGACACAGAAAGACAAATATAAACTTATATGGAAATAGTCTTTAGCGAGTTAAAGTGGGGTCATAATCAAATATGACTGGTGTCTTCATAAAAAGGGGAAATTGGAACACAGAGATGCATAGAAGGAAGACATTGTGAAAAGACATAGAGAGAAGATGGCCATTTACAAGTCAAGGAGAGAAGCCTGGAACACATCCTTCCCTCACAGCCTTGAGAAGGAACCAAATCTGCTGACAGCTTAATTTCAGATGTCCAGCCTCCAGAACTGTGAGACTATAATGCACCTCTCTTGTCTAAGCCACCCAGTCTGTGGTACTTTGTTACAGCAGCCCTGGGAAACTAATACACTCTTGCAACCTTTATTATGCATCTGAATCACCTGGAAGGACTTCCACTTCCAGCCACATTAGTGTACTGGACACTGAACTTGCCTCCTACCCATAAAACCAATTAGAAAACTAGACCAAATAAATACATGAAATAGACATTAGATGGCAGTCAGTGCAGAGCTATGGCCTCTATAAAAAGGAAAGCAAAAGAGGTGAGTCCCTGATCACCCTGGATTTCATCCTGTAAGCACTTTCTCAACCATGGCTATCTCACAGAGTTGAGAAAGCAGAGATCAGAATTCTGGGTGGTTGAGGTGGCTAGAATTTGCAGGACAAAGGACCACAGAGAACACAGCTGTGTAGAGAAAGAGCTCTACAAATCTACATAGGTGTTTTCCCATGAGACTTTGGCTGAATACTAACATTCATGTGTGTAGAGTGAAACCTCATGAGGTGCATCCTAAAACAACTACTGAAGACCCCCAATCTAAACAACTGCCAGAGCTCACACAGGGCTGGGAGATGTCTGAGTGCTGATCAGCCATAATGCAGACACCTGGAACATTCAGTAGCGACTCAAAGAAAGGCCACACCTTAGAAGCAGGAGTAAGGCCAAACTAGCCCTAGAGTACAGGCTGCTCTAGACTTGCCCCAAGAAAGCTTAAAAAGAAGGCTTGGAATGATCAAGTTCATCAGCAAGTTAATGAATTGCTGGCCAAAACAAAATTCAACACTCTAAGGAAAGACAAAAGCAGACACTCAACAATAAAATATTTACAATGAAAACATCCAAGAAATTACTAAATATGCAAAGAAGCATAAAAATATGACTCATAACCAAAGGAAAAATCAGTCAATAGAAAGAAACCTAGAATAACAGAGATGATAGAATAAGCAGACAACTTTAAAACAGCGATTATAACATTTGAGATTTAAAGGAAAATACGAACATAATGAGAGAAATGGAAGTTACAGACAAGAAAAAAAATGGAACATGTGTAGGTAAAAAATACAATATCTGAAACAAAAAAATACACTAGATGGGCATAATAACATCTTAGACTCTGAAGAAGTGATCATCAAACTTGAAGCACAGATAGAAAAGCCTGGGAAGAGAGGAATAACCAGAATCACCCAGAGAGCTGTTAAAAATGCATATTCCTGGACCTCACCTCCAGAGATCCTAATTCACCAGGCCTGACTTGGTGCAGAGGTGCAGATCACGATGCATAAAAGTAAGTGGCCACAGATGAAAATAAAAGAGGCTTCATCCAGTGTCATTCCCCTTAACTACCATCTATTTGATGATGGTTTACAAAATTATGTTTCCAATCTGGATCTTTCCCATGAACTTCAGACCCATATAGCCAACCATCTAACTGACATCTCCACTTACATATCTAAGAGGCCTGTCAAACTTAACATGGCCAAAATGTAGCTTTTATTTCATGGCCACTTAACCCTCTCCTCTCCCAGTCTCTCAATACCTCCCAATGGTACCACCATCCTTCCATTTTCTAAATACAAAAACTTTGGAGTGATCTTTGCTTCCACTCTCCACATCCAAACCACTAGTGAGCTCTGTTGACTCTACTTTCAAAACATTCCAAATCAATCCACTTCTCTCCATGCACCACCCCTGCCCCACCACCACCCTAGTCCAAGTCACCATTGTCTCCCACCTGGGTAATTGAAATAGCCTCTTCTCTTCCCACATCCACTCTCAACTCCCCCCATAAATTCATTCTTAACAAAGAAGTGAATAACATTTTAAAATCATAAATCAGATCATGTTGTTCCCTTGGTTAGCACCCTCCAAAGGCTTCCCAATATATTAATAACAAAACCCAAACTCTTTCACATAGCCTAGAATGTCCCACATGAACTGGCTCTGCCTGTCTCTCCCACTTCACATCTCAGCCACTCTCTTGCTCTTCCACACTGATATTTTTGCTGTTCCTGAACATGTAGAATCTCCTCTCCATCTTGGGGGCTTTGCCTTACTTGTTCCTTCTTCATGGAATACTCTGTCTCACAGATCTTTGCATGGCTGTCATGCAGATCTCTGCTTCCTGTCATTGAGACCTGAACTTAATTGTCATCTCTCAGAGAGACCCTCTCTGATCATCCATATTGAAGTGGCCAGCCACAGTCATTCTCTGCCTCCACCACTAGAATGTGAGCTCCCGGACAGTAGAGACTTTGTCTGTCTTGATCACTGTTTTATCCTCTGGGCCTAGTAGTGCCTGGCACAGGATAGTTGCTCAGTAAATACTTGTTGAATGAATGAATTGTACATGTGATTTCATGATATCATAGACCTAGGTTTAAAACACTACTCTTGAGGAACAAGACTAGTATTGTAGTTTATAGCAAACCTAATCACCAGAATTTACTCATCACATATTTATGTGCTAGGAGCTGGAGATGTAACAGTGAACCAGATAGACACAGTCTCCAAGCTGGAACTTAGGCTGTCAGGCAAGGCATCATACCAGAGTTTTAACTCAAAACCAGCAAATACTCTATCCAGATATTGTAGCATGTTGTTCAGGATTAAACTGAACAACGAACAAGGCTTAGAAGTTTGGACACGTTCCTCCTGCACTCAATTCTACTTGCACAGTAAAATAAACCTGGCTGGGTTATAGCAAGTTTCACTTCTTTGGCTCCAGAATTCACTCCAATAAAATTGAAGTGGCCCGCCTGGATTGCATCCATTGTCAAAAGACACAGAAATGAACTGAGAATACATCCTGAAAGTCTCTGAGGCTCTAAAGAGACACCTCTGATTTAAACTACTTTTCTGGTGAGAGTGATTATTGTCCCTTTGTTTCAGCAGAATTGGCCCTCTGCCCCCTCTGCAGTGGTGAAATCCCAAAGCTATGAAATCATTTCCTTCACATGTGCACAGGAGGGGTCAGCAACCTGCCTTCAGAGCCAGGCTTTCCAACTGAGGCTGAGGGAGGAGAAGCTATATGTATCTGCATTTGGAGCTCTACGTTTTGATCCTTCAATACTGCTGTCATTTCAGCAATGACACTTTTTGACTGAACCTGCCAAAAGGAATCGTGTGGGCCTCTTTCCCTCCTGACCCATGGACGTGCTTCATACTGTCCCGGCCAAGAGCGTCTAGAGCGCCAGGATTTCGGTGCTCAGATTCTGATTGTTCTGATTGCTTACAGGTGTTGGTCTCCTTCTGCGCTGCTTTTTCAGGGGCCTTATTGACCAGGTATAGGAGATGCCTCAGATTAAAAGACAACAAGGAGAAAAAAAAAAATGTTGCTAAGAACTTACCTGAACCAACTGTGAAAGGCTTTCAAGTTGAATGTAAATTGATGAGATGTTGGAAATGGAACTAGCTTGGGGAGCAGTTGGAGTTACAGATAGAACACAGAAATCCTGGAAACCAAGCCACACCCAGTAAACAGCAACTGGCTCCAACTTTCCCTGGGATGTTAGCCTGTGCTGACCTAAACTGTATGCTCTGTGAAGGCAAGGACATTGCCCAGCTTGGTCCCTAAAGTACCTCCAACATCTTTAAGAGTCTTGGCATACAATACATACTCAATGTGTTGTTGTGGACAGCATGACTGACTAAAGTATGGCTATAAAGGGGCAACACAAGTTCAGTATTGGTTTCAGTGGTGGGTACATGACTCTACACAGGTGATGAAATCACACAGAGCTACACATGCACACACATGCACGTGTAAGGGGTGACATCTACAGCTGCTCTTAGAGGGTATCAATGTCATTTGCTGGTTGTGAGACTGAACTTAGAATTATGCTAGATGGCGACACTGAGGGAACTGGGGGAAAAGGTGCATTGGTTTCCTGGACATTTCTTTACAACTTCCTGTGAATCTAGTGATTTCAAAATAGTAAGTTTACAAAAAGACAGTCAATCCAAAGGAAATTTTAAAAGTGCAGAAAAAGAAACCTAGAAAAGATAGGGCAAATAAAAAGCACAATAAGATGCTTGACTTTAATCCAAAGGCACCCACAATTACTTTAAATGTAAATGGACTCAATGCTCTTGCGAAAAGACATTTATCCAATGCCTACTGTGAACCAAACCCGGTGATGTGTGCAAGGGAAACAGCTAAGAATATGACCCAGGCCCTGCTCCTATGATGCTTGGTGCAATGAACCAAGAACTGGACCAAATGCTGTTAATGAGTGCCACCTGGATGAGTTTGTAACTGCCAGAGGTTTGGAGTGACGGAAGATGAAGCTAGAGATGTGGCAGTAGCAGACAAGTTGCAAGGAGAATGAACAGGACTGGATCACCAAATGCATGTGGGCCACCAGGGAGAGGAAAGGGTTCAGACTGAATCACAGGGTTCTGGTTTGCAATTAGCAGATGATACTATTGTGTAACATGCTATCAAGGCCTCATGGAACAAGGGCAAATGAGCTTTCACTGATGACATTTCTTTCTCCTACAAGTTTTTATCAATTGACATTCCTAATCTCGTGCAGTGGTCAAGGCAGCTACTACCCTAATTTTCCAGAAAAAGAAACTGGTACTCAGACAGATGAAGTGGCTTGCTCACTGAGTAACAGTGAATCTGAACCCATGGCTCCCCCATTCAGTGTTCAACAACATTGTTTCAAATTATTTGAAATTAAAGAAGAGAGAAAACAGAGCCACAGTAAGGAGAGGGTATGTGCCCATTCAAGTTGGTTGATGACCCTTCAAGATAGCTTAGAACTTTACCAGGCAAGTTTTCAAGCTGGTTGCTCCTGCCACGCTCTGCAGTTTGCTGTGGGGGTATCTGGAGGAAAACAGTCATGTGCTAGAGCACTTTGGGTACTGTTCTATCACATGGAACTGTCAAAGTTATTTCCTCTGATTTAGCTCTGTATTGCAAAGTTGGATATTTTTGTCCCTTCATGTGCAAACATTCTTTGGAGTCCAGAAGACACAGAGGAAAAGAAGGAAAGAGGAATAAGAATTGCTCTTGTCTGATTTACTGACTTTTCACTTCCTTTGACACCCTTCCTCACCCCTGTTCCTCTGACTATGGACAACTTTCCCCTACCATGTTTTTCTTGTTCTTGTGTTGTTATTGACATATACTTAGTAGATTCTAGTTACTGTTTAGAAAACCTAACAACTCAATTACTGACTGCCACTTGCAAGGCCCCTAGGAATCTTGGATGTGGTCCCAGAACATGAAATGAAATAAAGCATTTGGTAACAACTTAGAGATTTTTGGTAACTTCCCAAGACCTGCTCCTCTAAGCTGATCTCCAGTTCTCTGCCCAGTAGCTACACCTTGAACGCACTCACGAGGCTGGCGGGTGTTTATGTGTTGCAAAAGGTAAGCATCATTAAAGAAACAGAAATCTGGTTAATTTTCTATTTTCTGCTGAGCTTTACTCAAGAGGGCCCTTTCCCTCCACCTTCTACTTCCTTGCCAAGGCGGGGGGGGGGGCACAAAGGTTGGGAGTTTCCAGGAGCAGGTTACACACTTCTCCTCTCTATCCTGGGATTGCTGGTGACCTTTCAGCCTGATGGCCTGTAACCTTCTGCTCACTGCCAGATAGAGTTGGGACTTGTCCAAGGCGTGGAATAACTTCCTGTGATTGTCCTGAAGATTGGCCTGGCCCACAGGATCTGCTTCCATAGCTTGTCAACAGAAGCAGAAAAGTCCTGTATCTCTACAGTATGGTGGGCCTTGGAAGGAAGAATCCTGAGGAGAAATGTTCAGCAAAGATAAGTATGCCAAGAGGTCTGTGTTCAAGTACATACATGACATGGACTTGACCTTCCTCATGTATTGTCAACCAAAGTGCCACTGAATATCCTGGCTAGTTTCTCATTATTTATTGTGTGGCAGAATCTTTGAGGTCATTAAGACCAGCTAATCAAATTTGCAAGTGTTTACAAACCTGGGAGGGTCACTAATATGTTAGGTCAGGATCAGGATACAAAATTACGGGTTGAAACAATGGGCCAAAACCAACTCAGGAATAAAGTTATTTTAAACTCTGGTAAGTTCTCTGATACATTAAGTGTCTGAGGTGCAGTGGAGGTAATCAAGTCGGGATGGAGAATCAAGGAAGGTGCAATATAGAGGAAGTGACGGCGCAGCTGAACTCACCAGTTGTGTGAGACCAATGTGGTTGAAGGGAGGCTCTTCTAAGCAGAGGTACTTGCAAAACATTAAGAATAACTCCAAAGTGTTAGGTATAATTAGTGGTGATGATTACACAACATTATGAAGGTACAGTAGTTAATGCCACTGAACTGTCCCTTTACACATGGTTAAAATGGTCAATATTATGTTATGTATCTTTTCTCACAAGAAAAGTAATGAAAAATGTTACCCTCACACCCATAGGTGTCCCCTTGGGACATTCTCCATTGCCCAAGCTGAGTGCACAGGTGCGGTGGCTCCTGGGATTGTCTCTAAATGAGTCCATTAACAATGAGAAGATATCAGTACCAGAGTCACAGACAAACATGAAGTAACACAGATCCCTCAAAATATGCAATAGCAATATTAATAGCGAACATGTATATCCCAGGAATTATTCTAAATGCTTTAAATTAAATTAAATCATTTGACGCTCACACAGACCCCACGTGTGTGAGTTAATACTCTTTTTAGGGCATTCTATACGTATGCAGAAACTGAGGCACAGAGAGGTCGAGCAAGTTGCGGTCGGGCAAGAGCGAATATGTAGCAGAGGTGGCCATGAAATCAGATCGTCTGCTTCAGTCTGGTTCCTAATCACAGACTATGTGTGATGTCGAGAAGCTGTCATCCGCTGACTAGAGCTATGTAGGTCAAAGAGCTTAGCACATCAGAAGAGTGAGCAGTGGGTGAGGAGTCAAAGAGGAACCTCATTCCACATGAAGAAAAGCATGAGCTGAATGACTGGGATTGTGGAAGAGTGTGTATTCAGGTTAAAAGGTCTAGGAGAGGAGAAAAATACAACATCATTTTGCAAAAATGAGCTCATAGTCTAGCAAGAGGTCCTCCTATTCTTTTTCCTAAAATACATGAATTTGGAAAGCATTCAGAAAACCTTGTATCTTGTGTTATTGGACATAATATAATCTGACGTTTAATACTGAAGAAAGTCTTTCTCAAATGTCCCAACAGTGCCTGGTGCCTAACAGGGACTCAGTAAATCTTGCTGAATTAATTAATGAAACTCTATCTCATTCCACATATAATAAAAATAAATTCTTCCTGGATTAAACATTTACATTGAAATAAAGAAACTGACAGTACTGAAAAAATAGAGGTGGACACTTACGTAATACTGGCAGCTTGGAAGGCTTTCTAACCATATATGAATTCCTAAAAAGTAGAAACGCTTGAAACACCTAAGTGTTGTGTGTGAGTCTAAGGGTGAGAGGGAAGAAAAGAGATGACAGGGGAAGGAGTGAGCCGTTCTAGAAGCGGTCCCAGCACCTCAGGGTCAGTGGGAAATCCAGCAGTCAGCTACAGCCCCAAATGAATTTTTTCAGGGTGGTTCATCAGTTCTAAGTACTCCTCTGGCTGGAGGAAGTTGCCAAAACCACCTCCGAGCCCCTGGCCAGCACATAACCTTGAGTGAATAGAAGCTGCTCCATCAGAGACCACAGGGCACCAGTGTTTACTTAAGCTCCTGTCTCAGCGTGGGAGAAGTTAAGACCCCAGAGGGCATCTGCCTGCTGACTTATCCCCAGGTACTTGGAGAGGAAAAGAACACTCTCAATTTCAACTTGGTTTCAACTTGCTTGGCTCAAAGCACTTCTGCTAGAAGGAAGAACCCTTTATTGTTTACAGTTCCAGACAAACTCTTGGCCTCTTCACTGTTGACCCAAATGCCCTTTCTTTCCTCCCAAGAACACATGTGCAAGTTAGGGTTCAGAAAATGTTTGCTGAATGAATCAGTGAGCACTGGTCCAGAATATGTCAATATGCACACTCAGATACAACAACACCAACCAGTCTCATTTGCAATTCAATGTATGTTATTTTTTATGTGTCATGTCCCTTTGTGAACTGCTGTGAACTGTCTGTGAACTGCTGTTCATGTATGTTGCCGATTTTCCAATTGTGATGCTGATCTTTTTCTAATCATTGATCAGGATTACTCATAAAGGTGAAGAATATGAACTCTTTGCTTGCCTCGTATGATGTGAAAAACTTTCACATTTTGTCATTTGCCTTATAAGTTGGTATTGTTTTTGAAGTACCTAAAATAGTGTTCAGCATACAGGAGACACTCACTAGATTATTTGTTGGAGAACTGACTGAATAAATAAATAAGCAAAGAGATATGTTTATTTTCATGTAGCAAAAATCCTTGTCTCCTCCTTTATAGTTTTTCCTCTGCTATCATGTTTAGAAAGGTTTTCCCAACCCCAAGATCAGATTGAGATTCAATAACATTTCCCTTCTAGAAATTATATTATTTCGTTTTCTTTACATTTAAATACAACACATCTAGAATTCGTCTCTCATATCTGCGTTAAGTGAGATTGATCTATAATTTTCTTTTTTGTACTGTAAGCTCTTTACCTAATTTGGTATCGGGGTCATACTAATGTCATACAATGAACCAAAGACGTTTGCATCTTTTTCTGTGCCTAGTTTCGAGAGTGTGAGAGTTATATGTTCTTTAAAGCTCAAGAGATCTCAAATCTAAAGACTTTCCAAGTCAGTTATCTGTCCTGGAGGTAATTATCTGACAATAATTTTCATCTCTTATATTTACTTACAATGTTGATCAGTCTAACATTTTAGGGGCTAACACTTTGAAGAGTGTACCTTTTTTTTTGGCAAGGTGATGTTAGAGTTCTCATTTGGTGTGAAAATTTGGGTAGGGTTAAATTACTGTTTAAACCTCAGTTTAACTTCTAATCACACTGTTCTCCTGGCCAAAGACCCTAAACCACTGATTTCTTGTTAGCATTAAAAGCCACAATGTAACAGGCTGGCTTCTTGTGAAATAGGAACCAAATACTGCGAGAACTGGAAGCCTCTAACAGGAAGTCATGACTTAGTGGTGAAATAACTAAAGAAAAGGAGGGGACAGAAAAGCAGCCATCCCCCTTTGGGGGCCTAGCTGTCACTTTGCTGCTGCTGCCTTTTAGTAAGTAATAGCCAAAGCTTTAGCTTAGTCTAGAGCATGGTGACGTTCTTATGTGCAAAGAAGGCAAAATAGGCTGAATTACTTGGACAGAAAGTCTCCAGTGAAAGGCTACAAATATGAGTAAGTCAAACAAATAATCACTGTGCAGAATGCTAATGTTGTAACAGAGGGAAGTCCAGGGCCTAAGAGGGAGGATGGGAAGGTTTTCGCCCACACACTTTGCAGGTCAGTGGGACGTTCTTACAAGGCTCTACTTGGCAGGAAGACACTGTGTTTTCAGGCACTGGGCACAACCCACAAGGGAAGGAACCCCGACTTTGATGTAGCACACTGCAGGCCCTGGGGAGACAGCGCTGAGCAAGGCGCTCAGGGAGGGAGACAGACAAGTAAACAGAGGGGCTGCTTTGCAAGGGAAGGAAACTGACTTTGATCGCTGTTTCTACTCTAACGCTTGCCCTTAGCTACAGAGACAGCAGATCTGGAGCCACCCCAGCCAAGGCTTCCCAGCATGCTTTGAACACACCCAGCCTGACTGACGTGGGGGCTAACCTCCTATTATGCGATCTGGAAGCCTTCCCCACTCCAAGATTATCAAAATATTTTCCTATGTTTTCTTTTAATCTTTTATGTTGAATTACACATAAATGTGTATGTAATAAACAACGCACAAAAAGAACTTCTATGAGACGTTAAGATAAATATGAATGACCTAATAGAAAAACATGGGCAAAATATATGAATCAGTATTTCACAGAAAAAGAAACAGAAAGGGCCCCAAACTATATATCCATATCTAATTTTAAATGAGACATCTTTGTACATAAGCCTGGCAGAAATGTTCAAACATGTGCAATGTATCTTAATGTCATTTTTCATAATAACTAAAAATCAGAAAGAAACTAAACATCTATCAAAAGGTTGAATAAATTATGGTATGAATAAGCAAACAACACACATAAGCCCCTCCACCCCAGTCTACGCTTATATTTTGGCAATCTTGGCACTCTTGTGTGCTGTGATTATTTGAGTTCCATTCCCTTCATCCCATTTACAAGTCGGAGTGAAATGAAGAGTAAAGTCTATAACTCCAAAAGCAAATTTTCAAAACAATTAAATGCAGACTGTTCACAAGACATCTTTCCAGAATGGAGCCCATGGGGGTAGTTGGGGTCTCCCTAACTAAACCTGTTCCTTCCACATGCTTTCACATCTCAGTACATGGCAACTCTATCCTTCCAGGTGCTCAGGCCAAGACACTGGAATTCTTGACTCCTTTCTTTCTCTTGCATAGAATAATCAATCCATCAGATAATCTTGCCGGTTCTACCTTTAGAATATACCCCTCTCCACGCATCTCACCTGTATCACTGCACTAGCCCCTCACCCGGTCTCCCTGCTTCTGCCAGAGTGATCCTGTTACAATTCACATCAAATCACGTCAGCTCTGTTCTCAGAACCCTCTGGTGTCTTCCTCCCTTACTCAGACGAAAAGCCAAAGGCTAAAGTAAGGCCTCTACTCGCATCACCACTCTGACTTCATCTGCTCCATTCCTTACTCCCTGGGCTGCAGCCAAGCTCACTGCTCTTGGAACATTCCAGGTGTGTTCCTGCTTCAGAGGCTGTACATTGTCCATCCCCTCCCCTGATTAAGGAGTGGGGTATGCCATTCCCAGACACTTTCAGCTCTCTAACATGCAAGCAAAATGGTCTCTAGTAGGCCAATAGCAATCTCTCAAACAGGAGCTGCCGCTGTTGGAAGTGAAAGCCCCCCAAAGTGGGGGGAGAGGAGCACATCCTCCAATATCTTTCTGTGGTACTAGTACTAGCAGTACTAGTAATACAATATGAATTGGTCACCTTTATTGGCTACTTATGAAGTGCATTACATATAACTCACTTCATCCTCACAACAACCCCATGACACAGGACATTGGTCAACCTTGACAAGAGCAGTTTTGATGGAGTGGTGGAGTAAACACTTGATCAGGAGCGAATGAGAAATAGAATCTCACCATTTGTAATCCTTAATGAATTAATCAATTTAAGCATTAAGCATCAGTGGTTGCTACAATCACAAAAAGGGAGACAACCAGATACGATTTTCCTCCTAATGGAAGTACAATAATACCACCTAGGGAGGGCTCATTATATTATTCTCTCAGAAAATAACAACATATTTGAGTGCTGACTGTTATCATCTAGAGCCAAGTGGATCCACATACTGCCATCTTCCAATTTAAAAAGAGTAAAATGCTAGACTTGAAGTTTTCTTTCTGCTTTTCTGTGGTGTGCACATATTTTGGTGCTAAGAGTGGTTATTCTCCTGAAAGATCTTAGAGTCTTGTATCCGATTCATGGTAAAGGTTTAAGGTATTCATCAAATGCAGGGGCAGGGAGAATAAGCCATGGTTGGACCTGAGTGACCTCTCTGCCATTTAGAGAGCTTGTCCCAAAGCATTTGGCCTGTGGAGGAACCAGTCCAGGGGTTTTTCCTATTAATACTTCTAACCTGTGCACTTTATCCTCAATCTCACAAATACCTATTGGCAGAACTCATCTAAAACACACACTTCAGGCCCTAAAGATGTAGTTAGCCCTTTGGAAAATTGTTGACTTTGAGTCCATCTCATCACTTCGTTGTATTTCTTTCTTTATTAGGCCTGGGTCTGGTAGCCTGGGTCACTGGTTTTCTGGTTGACACTGCAAATGAATAAATACTTTCCTCCCATTTGCTTCTTTCACTTTTAACTACCATCTCATCTCTTTTCTCTTCCACTGCCACACTTCTTGCTGTCCTTGCTACCCATTTCTTCCTAAACCATTAATATTGGGAATCCGCTTCACCAGAAAGACTCGGAAGCCCCACTTAGACTTCAGGCCCAAGTAGCTTTCTCCAATTCAGCTTTTTCAGTGATAAAACAGCTGTTTTGCATCCATCTTCCCTATCTTGTGTCCCTTGTCCATTCCTTCTCTGTGCCCTATCAGTCAGAGCCCTGAGAGGAAAGATGGGTGACTGGCATTACCACTGCAAGGTATTTAGGGTTATCCATCGCCTCTAATGGTCTCTTCTCTTATCTCTTCTCAGTTTTGCTGACACTTTTCCTCTTACTCTCTAACTGCGGTATCTCCCAAAATTCTGCCCTAGGTCCTTTTCCTTCTTACTCATCACACCCTCCTTGGATAATCTCATCCACCCCCATAACTTTAACTACTTCCTATACCCCAGTAACCACCAAAACTCCATCTGGAGTCCAGGTCCCTCCCCTCGGCTCTAGACAAATTTACCCACGGTTACTTCAAACTCAGTATGTGCCAGCCTGAATGTACCAGTCTCACTGACTTGCCCCCAAACTGGGTCTTTTCTCCCATGCTCTTGCTCACAGTGTTTGTATGACATAGTCAGTGTCCAAAAAGATGTGGCGTAAAAAATCAATTACAGGCCAGGAGCAATGTAATCCCAGCACTTTGGGAGGCCGAGGCAGGAGGATGACCTGAGGTCAGGAGTTCGAGCCTGGGCAACACGGTGAAGCCCCATCTCTACTAAAAATACAAAAATTAGCCGGGCATGGTGGCAGGCGCCAGTAATTCCAGCTTTTCAGGAGGCTGAGGCAGGAGAACTGCTTGAACCTGGGAGGTGGAGGTTGCAGTGAGCTGAGATTGCACCACTGCACTCCAGCCTGGGCAACAGAGTGAGATCCTGTTTCAAAAAAAATAAAAAAGAATCAATTACAAAAATAAATAAATAAAAGATGAAATTCAACAGTAATAATGTAGGTCCTGTTCCTGGGCTTAAGCAAAACACCAATAGCACAAGAACAGACTGGAGAAAAGATAGCTTAGCTGAAACACAGAGGAAATCTAAATCCATTTGACAGGAAGCTCAGTGTGAGTCAACGGTGTGGCGTGGCTGCCAGAACAAAGCTAATGGAATCTCCAGCTGCTTTCTCAGAAGCACGATGTCCAGATGAGCAATGATGGTCCTGGAGGAGTTTATTTAGTTCTGGTACCAGTTCAGAGGAAATATACAGGACAGTGAGGGAACTCAGAACTCTGTTCTATCCTAAGGAATGACTGAGTAAAGTGGCAACATTTAGATTGGATATTTGCAGGGCTCTCAAATTGAAAAAGAATTAGAAGTGTTCTGTATATTCTAAGGAGGTAACACCAGGACCAATTTCTTGCAGTCAGAACTATCACACGATTATTTGAGCAGCATATTATGTAACCGGTTTCCTGTCATTGGAAGTGTCCAGATAACAAATGGCTGGCAAAAATGTGGCTAGCATTGGAGTTGCTGTAATTCATCTTGGGCTAATCACCCTTCTCCTCATCCCTACTCCTGTCAAGTTCAAAATCTTTAATTACGCCCTCTCTCACATACCTTATAATTAAGCAATCAACATTTCCCATTGATTATTTCTCTAAAATATTCTCATATTTTCCCTTCTGCTGCATTCACATTATTACCCTGGACTAAGTCGCCTTGCCTAGGTAAGATTTTTTTAAAAAGGATATCTTCAAATACCATCCCAATCAACCTGACTTCCAGAATGTAAGTGGCAATCTGGAGTAACATTGTCAGTTGTTTTGGCCACCCAGCATCTGCACCTTTTTCTATATTTGGGGAATTCCCAACCTTATAAGTTACTGGGAGAGAAGAGACCAACTCCAGTTATAGAAGCAAGAAATGATGGATCCTTTCTTTTCTGGTCTGCCTTACAATGAAGGTACAGATTCTGATTGTCTTTCCTGACAGTTTAACCTCAAGATTGCTTCTGCAGATCCCACAACAGTATTTTTTATCTGCCTAATTAAATCATCATCTAGTTACCTGAAATGACATGCCTACTAAAGATAAGGTTTTGGGGGAGTGGGGAGTGGGAGCCCAGTGTCAAAAATTAAAGTTTTTATTAAAGATATATGATTTTAGAAAACAAAGCTTCTCAGTACCGTGCCCTGAAACTCATTAATAGAAGCTGTTTTTACATATTTACACCATACTTAAAGTATACTTATGTCATCCATGTGTATTGCAGCACTATTCACAATAGCCAAGCTACAGAATCAACCTAAGTGTCCATTAATGGATGACTGGAAAAAGAAAATGTGGTACGTACACACAATGGAATACAATTAAGCCATAAAAAAGAATGAAATCCTGTCATTCACAGCAACACGGATGGAACTGGAGGTTATTATATTAAGTGAAATGAGCCAGGCACAGAAAGACAAATATAATATAATATAGTATAATATAATATAATATAATATGTCAATCATATATGGGGACTAAAAAACTTGATGCCATGGACACAGAGGATAGAACAATAGATACCACAGACTGGGAAGGGTGGGGGGTGAATGAAGAGAGGTTGGTTAATGGGTACAAATGTAAAGTTACATAGAAGGAAGAAGTTTTAATGTTTAATAGCAGAGTAGGGTGACTATACTTAGCAACAATGTACTGCATATTTCAAAATAACTACAAAAGAGGACTTGAATGGATACCAACATATAGAAATGAAAAATACTTAAGGTGATGAATACTCCAAACAGCATGACTTGATCATTATACACTCTATGCATGTAGCAAACATATGTACACCATAAATATATAAAATATGGCCAGGCGCAGTGACTCACGCCTGTAATCCCAGCACTTTGGGAGGCTGAGGCAGACGGATCACCTGAGGTCGGGAGTTTGAAACCAGCCTAACCAACATGGAGAAACCCTGTCTCTACCAAAAATACAAAATTATCCAAGCATGGTGGCGCATGCCTGTAATCCCAGCTACTCGGGAGGCTGAGGCAGGAGAATCACTTGAACCTGGGAGGTGGAGGTTGCGGTGAGCCAAGATCGTGCCATTGCACTCCAACCTGGGCAACAAGAGTGAAACTCCGTCTTAAAAAAAAAAAGTATATATATATATATATAATATCGATAAAAGAAAAAAAGATGAACTCTGGCCACTGACATGGAGACAATTCTAGGATAAATTTTTAAATGAACAGATTAATGTACAGAACATTGTGTACCTTTTGTGTAAGAAAAGGAGGAATAAGAAGCTGTATATGTATTTCCTTGTGTTCATATAAAGAAATACTGAAAAGATTAAAGAAAAAAATTAAAAAATGGTTATTTGGGGGTAAGGATAAATAGGGTGGATGAACACAGAGGTGGAAGAAGTTTTCATCAAACATTTAAAATATATTTTTAAATGTTTGAAACATGACTGCATTACCTATTTGATAGCAATTTTTAAAACTAAGGCAAAAGTAGAACAATTGACAGGAAGATCAACAAAACTGCCCCAAAACAGACCCAATGAAGGATTTAAGATTTAGGTTACATTTAAGATAATTTTCTAGAAACAGAAACATAAATGGCTTTTATACTTGAAGAGATGTTCAACCTCACTCACAAAGAAATTTAATTAAAACAAGATGCCATTTATCATCTATTGATTTTTCAAAGATAAAAACATTTAACAGTACACTATATTTGAGGACAAGCACTTTCATACTCTGTTGCTGACAGTAAAAATTGGCATTATATGTTTACATGCACTTCGACTCAGCAATTCGACTTCTAAGAGTTTTTTTTACAAGCATAATTGCACATAACCACAAAGACCAATGTACAAAGATATTCACCACAGTATTGTTTACAGCAGCATGAGACTGGAAACAAGAGAAGTTCTATCATAGTATCTCCACATAGTGAAATATTACAAAGCTGTTACAGACTGATATGGACCAATCTCCAAAATACATCACTAAGAAAGGAAGTTACAAAATAGTGAGTATAGTGTGCTACCATTTGTGCAAAAAATGGGGAAGTATATGTGCTTGTATATGCATGGAATATATCTGAAAAGAAAATCAAGAAACTTGTCTCAGAAAAGAAATATAAGGGGTCTCCGCTTCTAGGAACGTAAAAAGATGCAAAGAACATCCTTCCCACTATGACAAGAAAAGCTGGACAAAACACAAAATCTTCATTTTCTTGAGCCCATCAGAGAGTGGAGGTCACAAGGCACCCAAGTGATCTGACTTCCAAAGAGGGATGACAATCCCTTCCCATGGTATATAGGACTCATGGAGGAGATCCCTCCCTTAGTGGTGATCCTAAGCATGGAGACTTCCAGTTGCTGAGGTAGCCCACAACCCAGAAAACAAGCTACCTGCATAGCCAACCCAGGTCCCTGGCCTTCCTCTTCACCATAACAGGAAAGAATTAAAGTAGATATCTATCAACAGAATTCTCACTTAAGCTGAAGGAATTCACTGTTCAATCTGGAACAGAATTTCTCCCTCTTGGCACCACTTGGACCCATTTGGGCCAAATTCATGGTGGTGGACTGTCCTGTGCATTGCAGAATATTTAGCAGCATCCCTGGCCTCTACCTACTAGAGAATGCATCCACGGAGATATGGTTTGGCTGTGTCTCCACGCAAACCTCATCTTGAATTGTAGCTCCTATAATTCCCATGTTGTGGGAGGGACCAGTGGGAGATAATTGAATCATGGAGGCGGGTCTTTCCCATGCTATTCTCATGATAGCAAATAAGTCTCACAAGATCTGATGGTTTTATAAAGGGGAGTTTCCCTGCACAAGTTCTTTCTCTTGTCTGCTGCCATGTGAGACGTGCCTTTCACCTTCCACCATGATTGTGAAGCCTCTGCCGCCACGTGGAACTTTGAGCCCATTAAACCTCTTCCTTTTGTAAATTGCCCAGTCTCTGGTATGTCTGTATTAGCAGTGTGAAAACAGACTAATATATGTGGTGTATTAGGCCGTTCTCATACTGCCATGAAGACATACCCAAGACTGGGTAATTTATAAAGGAAAAAGGTTGGGTCGGGTGTGGTGGCTCACACCTGTAATCCCAGCACTTTGGGAGGCCGAGGCGGGTGGATCACGAGGTCAGGAGTTCAAGACCAGCCTAGCCAACATGTTGAAACCCCATCTCTGCTAAAAATACAAAAATTAGGTGGGCGTGGTGGCAGGCGCCTGTAATCCCAGCTACTCAGGAGGCTGAGGCAGGAGAATTGTGTGAACCCAGGAGGCGGAGGTTGCTGTGAGCCGAGGTCACATCACTGCACTCTAGCCTGGGTGACAGAGCAAGACTCCGTCTCAGAAAAAAAAAAAAAAAAAAGAAAGAAAAAAGGAAAAGGTTTAATTGACTCACAGTGCCACATTGCTAGGGAGGCCTCAGGAAATGTACAATCATGGCAGAAGGCAAAGGAGAAACAGGTACCCTCTTCACAGGGCAGCAGGATGAAGTGAGTGCAAGCAGGGGAAATCCCAGACCTTTATAAAACCATCAGATCTCATGAGATTCACTCAATAGCATGAGAAGCATGGGGGAAACCGCCCCCATAATCTGATTATCAATTACCTCCACTTGGTCCTGCCCTTGACATGTGAGGATTATGGGGATTACAATTCAACGTGAGATTTGGGTGGAAACACAGAGCCAAACCATATCTCGTGGGTTCCATCAACCATAGGTTCAACCAACCACAAATTGAAATTAGAAGTAAAAAACAGAAAGATATCTAGGTAATTCCCAAATATTTGGAAATTACACAATACATTTCTAAATAACCCGTAGGTCACAGAAAAAAACTACAAGGGAAATTAGAAGATATCTTGAAGTGAATAAAACCAAAAATACAATATATCACCAGAATTTGTGGAATGCCATTAAAGCAGTGCCAAGGGGGAAATTTGTAGCACTAAATGTCTACGCAGTTGATCCTCAACTTACAGTGGAGTTACATCCCAAGAAACCCATCATAAGTTGAATATACCCTAAGTCAAAAATGCATTTAATACATCTAACCTATCAAACTTCATAGCTTAGCCTAGCCTACCTTACATGTGCTCAGAACACTTACATTAGCCTACAGTTGGGCAAAATCATCTCACACAAAGCCTATTTTATAATAGTTATAAAGAATTTTGAATCAAAATTCAAAATTTGAAGTATAGTTTCTACTAATGAGTGTTGCTTTCATACCATCGTAAAGCAAAAAAAGTCATAAGTCAAACCATCATAAGTCAGGAACCATCTGTATTAGAAAATAAGAAAGATCTCATATCAATGGCCACAGCTTCTACTTTAAATGAATTTCAGAAAGTACACTGGCTGCTGTGGGGTCAATGCTAAGGGAAAGAAGCCAGACATAAAAGGACCACATAGTCTATTATTCCACTTATATGAAATTTCCAGAAAAGGCAAATCTATAGAGACAGAAAGCAGATCAGTTGCTGCCTGGGGCTAGAGAGAGGAGTGAGGAGTGACTGCAAATAGGCTAAGGGAATTTTTTGTGGGGATAGAAATGGTCTAAAACCAGACCACAGTGATGGTTGCATAATTGTATAAATTTACTCAAAGTCAACCAACTGTACACTTATGATGGGTGAATTCTATAGTGTGTGTACATATATATGTAAACACATACACACACACACACATATATATACACACACACACATACGCACACGCATACCTCAATAAAGCTGTCTTTAAAAACTACTCAAATCTGTGGAAATGGGTTCCCAGGATGTTAAGCCAAGGAAGACAGAATATAATATTGGATCAAGCTAAATGTATTAATATGTGTGTGTGCTTACCAGAGATTCTAGATTTAATGTGTTAGCTCAAGTGTTCTAACAGTTTTCCTGATTGATAAAGTGACATCTTTAAGGTGCTGAAAAGAAAAACAAAACAAAACAAAATTTTTAAACTGTCAACCCATAATTCTATGCCCAGTGAAAATATTTTTTAAAATGAGGGAGAAATAGACCTTCTCAGACAAACAAAACAGAGAATTCATTGCCAGCAGACCTAAACTACATGAAATGCTGAAGGAAGTTCTTCAGGCAGAAGGAATACGATAGCAGACAGAAACTTGAACTTACATAAAGAAATGAAGAGTGATGGAAATGGAATAAATAAAAGAAAAATAAAAGTTTAGTTTTTTCTCTTTGTTTTAATTGACTGAAAAGATAACTGGTTGTCTAAAGCAAAATTAGTAGTAGTGTATCATATGTTTATAGCACATGTAAAAGTAAAATGCATGACGACAGCACAAAGAATATAAGAACGGAATTGGGAATATACTATTCCAATGTCCTCATACTACTAATATTATAATGATATAATATTATAATGATATAATATTATTTAAAGGAAGTCTGAAACTAATTAAAGATGTATAATTTACACTCCAGGGCAACTGCAAAAATATGAAGTTATGAAATGTAAGTTAATGGAGATAAAATGGAATAATAAAAAAGGCTCAATTAGCCCAAGAGAAGGCAGAAACAGAGGAGAAAAGAAACAAAGAACAGATAGAACAAATGAAAAACAGCTAGCAAGATGGTGTATTTTAATATAAATATTTCAATAATCATACTTTATGTGAATGAACTAAATATGCCAATTAAAACAAGGTAAGAGGCTGGGTGCGGTGGCTCATGCCTGTAATCCCAGCACTTTGGGAGGCCGAGACAGGTGGATCACGAGGTCAAGAGATCGAGATCATCCTGGCCAACATGGTGAAACCCCATCTCTACTAAAAATACAAAAATTAGCCAGGTGTGGTGGCACGTGCCTGTAATCCCAGCTACTCAGGAGGCTGAGGCAGGAGAACTGCGTGAACCCAGGAGGCGGGGGTTGCAGTGAGACGAGATCGTGCCACTGCACTCCAGCCTGGCGACAGAGTGAGACTCCGTCTCAAAAAAAAAAAAAAAAAAAAAAAAAGGCATTAAAAAGCAAGACCCAACTCTATGCTGTATATAAGAACCTACATCAAATATAGACACAGAGAGGTTAGACGTAAAAGAACGGAAAAAGATACACCGTGCAAGCACATATCAAAAGAAAGCTATTATCAAAAAGACAATAGAAAGAAGAAAATAGACTTCAAAACAAGGAATAGCATCAGGGATAAAGCAAGACATTAAATAATGAAAAAGGCTTCTATTCTCCAAGAAAACATAGTAGTTCCAAATGTGTATAACTAGAAATGGAGCATCAAAATATGTGAAGTAAAAACAAATAGAACTGGAGGTAGAAATGTGGACACTGTGGACAAATCTAAAATTATAGATAGAAACGTTCACATTCCTCCCTCAATAACTGAGAGTAAAAGTGAACAGGAAATCAGTAAGGATACAGAAGAACTGAATAACATTATCAACCAACCTGGCCTAATTAACATTTATAGAACACTTCACCCAATGACAGAAGAATACATATTTTTTCAAGTGCTTATGTACATGAAGTGAAACTATATTGTGGGCCATGATATACACTTAACAAATTTTAAAGAATATAAATCATATAGAGGTTGTTCTTAGATCATAATGGAATTTAACTAGAAATTAATAATAGATATCTAGAAATTCCAATATTGGGAAATTACATAAACTTCCAGACAACCCTTGGATCAAAGAGGAAATCTCAGGGGAAAATTAAATAATATTTTGAAATGAATTAAAATGAAAATGCAACATATCCAATTTTGTGGGATGCACCTAAAGTAGTGCTTAGAAGGAAGATTGGCCGGGTGCGGTGGCTCACGCCTGTAATCCCAGCACTTTGGGAGGCCAAGGTGGGCTGGATCACTTGAGGTCAGGAGTTCAAGACCAGCCTGGCCAATATGGTGAAACCGCATCTCTACTAAAAATTCAAAAATTAGCCAGGCATGGTGGCAGGTGCCTGTAATCCCACCTACTCAGGAGGCTGAGGCAGGAGAATTGCTTGAACCCAGGAGGCAGAGGTTGCAGTGAGCTAAGATTGTGTCACTGAACTCCAGCCTGGGTAACAATGCGAGACTCAGTCTCAGAAAAAAAAAAAAGGAAGCTGGTAGCATTAAATGCTTATATTAGAAAATAAGAAAGGTCTCAAATCAGTAATTTAAGTTTCCTCCCTAAGGAACTAGATAAAGAAGTGATTAAATTAAACCCAATGCAATCAAAAGGAGGAAAATAATAAAGATAAGAGGATAAATTAATGAAATTGAAAGCAGGGAGAAAGTAGAGAAAATAAATGAAACCAAAGGATGGTTCCTAAAAACTAATGTAATAAATGAAAATTGAGGCATCACTACAAATCACACAGGCATTTAAAGGATAATAAGGGAACATAATGAACAACTTTCTGCCAATAAATTCAAGAACTTAGACAAAATAGAGAAAAGCCTTGAAAGACACTAACGACACTCATTCAGGAAGATATGGATAACCCAAATAGCCCTATATCTATTAAAGAAATAAAATTTGGCTGGCTCACACCTGTAATCCTAGCACTTTGGGAGGCCGAGGCGGGTGGATCACCTGAGGTCAGGAATTCAAGACCAGCCTGGCCAACATAGCAAAACCCTGTCTCTACTAAAAATACAAAAATTAGCCAGGCATGGTGGTGGGCACCTGTAATCCCAGCTACCTGGGAGGCTGAAGCTAGAGAATCTCTTGAACCCAGGGGGTGGAGGTTGCAGCGAGCCAAGATCGTGCCACTGCACTTCAGCCTGGGTGACAAGAGTGAAACTCCATCTCAAAAAAAAAAAAAAGAAAGAAAAAAAGAAAGAAAATTTGTAGTTGATAGCCTTCCCAAAAAGAAAAGTATAGGCCCAGATGTTTTCAATGGTGAGTTCTACCAATCATTTAAGGAAGAAGGAATACCAATTCTACACAACATCTTTCAGAAAATACAAGAGGAGGGAGAACTTCTGATTTCATTTTATGATGCCAGCATTATGCTAATATCAAAACCAAAGATAGTATAAAAAAGGAAAACTGCAGACCAATATCCCTCATGGACAGAGACACAAATATCTTCAGCCAAACTCTCAGCAAAGCAAAACCAGAAATATATGAAAAGAATAATATGTTACAACCAACTGAAGTTTATCCCAGAAGTTTGAGGTTGGTTCAACATTCAAAATCAAGCAGCGTAATTCACCATAGTAACAGACTAAAAAATAAAAAACATATCATCATTTTTATAGATGCAGGAAACACAACAAAATCCAACTCATGAGAAGAAGCCTCAGCAAACTAGCAAGATGGGGGAACTTCCTCAATTTGGTAAAAGGTGCCTACAAAAAGCCTACAGCTAACATACTTAAAAGGTGAAAAATGGAACGCTTTCCCTCTAAAATCAAGAAAAAGTCAAGGATGTCTGCTCTTGTCATTTCTATGCAACATTTATAGTATTGCAGGTTGCAACTACAGACAAGGCTATTAGAACTAATAAGTGAGTTTAGCAAGGCTATGGGATATGAGGTCAGTGAAATCAATTGACAAACCAATTCTAAAATTGTTATAGAAAAACAAAGGACCTAAAATAGCCAAAACAACTCTGAGAAAGAAAAAGTTTGAGGGCTAAAATAACCTGATTTCAAGAATTATTGTAAAGCTACAGTCATTAGTCATTAAACAGCATGTTGTTGGCATAGAACAAATAGATCAATGGAACAGACTAGAGAATCCAGAAATAGATCTACATGGATATGGTAAATGGATTTTTTTTTTTTAGATAGTTTTGCTCTTGTCGCCCAGGCTAGAGTGCAATGGTGTGATCTCAGCTCACTGCAACCTCCACCTCCGGGGTTCAAGCAATTCTCCTGCCTCAGCCTCCCAAGTAGCTGGGATTACAGGCGCTCACCACCATGCCTGGCTAATTTTTTTTGTATTTTTAGTAGAGACAGAGTTTCACCATGTTGGCCAGGCTGGTCTTGAACTCCTGACCTCAGGTGATCCTCCAGCCTCAGCCACCCAAAGTGCTGGGATTATAGGCGTGAGCCACTGTGCCCTTCAGGTAAATTGATTTTTGATGATGTTTCAAAAGTAAATCAATGGAATAAAGGCAGTCTACTCAATAAATAGTACTGGAACAAATGAAATCGGTATGCAAGAAAAGAAACCATGATACAAACCTCACAGCTTTTATAAAATTTACTCAAAATGGATCATAGATCTAAATATAAAATGTAAAAATATAAAACTTTCAGAGGCCAGGTGCATTGGCTCATGCCTGTAATCCCAGCACTTTAGAAGGCCAAGGTGGAAGGATCACTTGAGGCCAAGAGTTGGAGACCAGCCTGTGGGCAACATGGAGAAATCCTGTCCTCTCTACAAAAAATACAACAATTAGCAGTGCATGGTGGGGAGCAGCTATAGTGCCAGCTACTCAGGAAACTGAGGTGGGAGGATCACTTGAGCCCAAGAGGTCAAGGCTGGGTGACAAAGGATCTTAGGCTAGATGAAGAGTTGTTAGATTTGACATTAAATCCATGATTCATAAAAGAAAAATTGTACTGGGGATTTCATTAAAATTTTTAAATTTTAGTTCTTCAAAAGAGAATGAAAAGACAAAAACTATGGGCTGCTAGAAAATATTTGCAAATTAAATATGCAACAAAGAACCTATATCCAGAGAACCTATATCCAGGGACAAAATCAGTGCCTGGCTCTTGTTGGCATTGTTTTGAAAAATTAATGAGTTAATACAAGTTCTTAGTGTAGTGCCTGGCACATATAAACATTCAATAAAAGTGAACTATTATAGCTTTATTATCACTGTTATTATAGGATTCTTTAAAATTGATAAAAATAGATGCAAGCCAAATGTTCACCAATAAAAAAATTGTTATATTATATGTATTACAAGGAATATTTGACAATGCTTTAAAGAATGAAGTAAATCTATATGTACTAACCTGGAAAGATGTCCAGAACTTTTGTGAACAAAGCAAATTGCAGGACAGTTAGTATAATATGATCCCAGTTGTGCAAAAAGAAAATTATATATTTTCTGAAAAATTGTGTAGAATGGTACTCACTAAACTGCTCACAGTTGTTATCCCTGGGTTGGGGAGTGGAATAAGGAGGAGAGCAAAGGGAAGGTAGGGGGGTAGGGGAAATTTAAAGGGGGTCTTCACTTTTCATTCTATTTATTAACATAAGAATATATTTCTTGTGAAACAAAAAATACAAATGAAAATAACTATCTTTTAAAAGACCAATGATAAAAAAATAACTTTCTGATTGTCTTAACTGATGGATTCAAGTGGATGAAGTACAAGCCTACTTTGGACTGAAAGGTTTACCTAAAAACTGCCTGAGCTTCCATCTGTAATAGCAAACATTGATGGAGTGTTGCTTGCTGGCCTGGCAGCACGAATAACTGAGTTATTGTCCTGGTTGTGCCAATAACTAGTTTTGCTATGTTATTATTATAAATGTTAAACTGTAAACTGGAATCAAGTCTTTTTTTTCTGTCTTCCCAGCCTGTAACACAGGGCCTAGTTCGGAGTTAGCGCTCCGTTAACCGGAGGGAGTGACAGGAATTGAATTTAAGCAGCTGTAACAGCCCTGTCCAGGCCCCGTCGAAGTGACACATGATCACCATCTAGTGGTGAAAAGGATTCGTGCAGAATTTAGCTATGAGAGGAAAAATAATTCTTTCTGTGGTGTGTTCCAGGGACAGATGCCTGTCAGCAAAAAAAGCATTGACTGTCTATGATCTTTCTTAGAGAGAGTTCCCAAACATCAAAGTTTATGTCTTGGAGTGTTGGTAAGATGACACCTAGGTACTCTTGTGTCTTAAGTCTAGTCACTGCCCCATCATCACACGCCCCACATATCTCTAAGCTGCGCAGTGTCCACTCTTGCCACATCCCCTAAAGGAATGAACCACGTGTGATAATAGGCACACACACTCATGCCTTCCCAAAGTTGATGAAATACTAATAAACTTCCCTAAGCCAGTCTGCTTAAGATACAAAAAAAGACTGGGAAATAAAATATTCTATAATCTTTGCCCTCTAGGGGCATCTTTCTGTATCATCTACTGAAACTGTATAGTGAACCTTTAAAATATCTGTCATTCCAAAGGACAACAAGGAAACCCATCCTGAGTCAACATTGCAAGCACTATTGTGTGACAAAAGCCTCACCTGCTCATGCAGGTGATGGGAGCAGGTTTTCTTCTCTTGCCTCCTTTGAGTAGCTTCACAGTTAAGGAAGCAGCTGGATAATGCAGAGGCCAAGAGATATTGGACCCTGTGCTTATGGACTCCTGGACTCAAAAGCAAATGATGTAGGGACACACTGGCACTTAGAGAAATCTCAGTATTTATGCACTCCTGATATTCACGTGCTAAATAGAACAACCTTCCTCTAAAGTTCTGTTCTGCAGAACAAACAACAAAAATCTTTTCAAAGACCCTTAAGAGAGAAACAAACACTGTCTAGCCCGAGGTGAATGGGGAAAGAGGGCTTGAGCAACTCTATGTTCAGGAAAATCTCCTGCCACACATCCTGGAAGTATTCATACATTATTAAAGTCTTTTTATAATCCCACCTCTTGAACTTCCACACAATATGTGCCTCATCTACGTGGGAACAAAAACAGTTGTGAAATTTGTCCAGAAGAGGACAGCAGTTTGAGAGCATTGTATAGACAAAAGCACAAGGCTGAACCACATTTGGGGTGGGCTGCTTTGGATGAGCGCAGACATCCTACCACCGTGCGGTGAAGTTGCAGAGAAATTAGGGATTAAGAACAAGATGAATCCATCCAGCTACTGCCAGCCTAAAAAAAAGCAAGAAGTCCTAATATCTATTTATATGCAACTCCCTGGGGACTGAAGTGGTTCTTCCTAATGGCTGAAAAACACTGAATAGCAATCAGGTCTTTAAGCAGAATGTTTTTAAGACCTTATCGTGAGGACGCTGATGGAGATAATGAACGTTTGAGGTGTCGATAGTACATCTTAAAACAGTAATGGAATATGTAGGAAGATACGCTCTTCCAAGTATTCCTAATTTCATACTAGTAAAAGTCAATTGTCCCGCTGGCACTATAAAAGCGCGGTGTCAGCATTAAAAAGAAGCTGAAACGAGTTACACGATGAGAAACGAGTTACACTGTGTAGGGTTCCAGACAGCAGTGTCCGATGACAGCTACAAGAGCAGCACTCCTCACTCCTTACGGTCCACGGGGAATGCAGGCAATTCCCCTCTGGCTGTCAGTCTCCCTATCCCCTGCCGCGTCTCCTTCGCGGGGCAATGGGTCTCAGAGCCACCCCCAGCCAAAGAAAGGGGCACGCTTTCGAGATGTCTCCCTGGCCGCTCCTGCACGGAGACTGGCGCCTGAGGTTTCAGCCCCAACCCGCCTCCCTCCGCTAGAGTCAGCGGCAGTCTGGAGTCCCTGAGCCCCGCGGGCAGGCGCCACCTGGTCTCCGGCCCGCTGCCTAGCACAGCGGCGAAGCTGGCTCGACGTGCGATTTCGCTTTCCGTCCATCGGCCTCTCCCGCAGTCCCGGGCGCTGGGAGCGGCTGCGCCTGGCGCGCCCAGAGCCCAGCGGCTCCCCGCGGCCACCGCGCGGCCGCCCCGCGGGCCGGTGCCCCGGGACGCGAGGGCCGGGCGGGTGGCGGCGCCCCTACTCACGTAGCGCTGTAGCTTCCTCTCGGGGGGCGACTTAACGAGCCAGCCGGTGCACACTGCGTCGCCCGCACTCATCGTGGCCGCCGCCGCCGCTTCCTCCAGCTGGGCCAGCCGCCCGCGGCAGAAGGAAGTCGGGCCAAGGATGCCGGCGGGGCGGGCCCAGCGCCCGCCCGCCCAGCGCCGCCCCGAGCGGCCGCTACGACCCCTGCCTCCGGCCGCTGCGGCCCCCGGGGAGGGAACCGACGCCGCCCGCAACCCAAGACGGCGGGAAAAGCAAGCAGCGAAGCCTGGGAAGCTCCTTCGAGCAACTGCAGCGCCGCCAGCGGCTGTGCCCTGGGGAGCCTACGCAGCAGGGCGCCTGCCACTCTCACCCAGGGTCACGAGAAAGCGCTCGGAAGGAGCCCTGCGACCTAATGGGAGCACAGCCTGGAACCTGTTGCCCTCATGCCCCATCCCCAATCAGGCACGCCAAACGGGCTGGTCCCTGGGCCTCAGGGACCCTGGAGCAGAAACCCAAGTAGCACCCTCATCTGCCATGTGCATAGTTCACGGAGAAACAAAAGCAAGACTCCTCTTGGACTTCCCTATTCCACTTGATTGTTTGCAGAGTACTGTGTTTTCTATGTCCCTCCTCCAAAGATCGTTGTATTCAGTGATAAGCTTTGCCGGCTAAACGGTCTAAATGTCTTAATGAACCCAAATGACCCAAACTCAAAAGGTAGTGCTGTTTGCAATCTCTTTGACTCGAAGGTTTTAAAAGATGGATCTAAAGTTGATTGTGCCAACTAGTGTGCTGACCACGCTAAGTAAAAATAACAATCATGAGCACCTAACACTTGTGACCTTCCTTACTGCCAAGCTAACACCATGCCAGCGATTATGCTTTACAGGCGTTATCTCATTGAATCCACACAAACACCCTGTCAAAGGGCTCTTATTATTATCTCAATTTTGCAGGTTACTAAAATGAAAAACAGGATGAGAGTGTCACTTGTCGAGAGCCACACAACTAGAAAATCATCCATAGGCAGCCAGAGCTGTGTCAAGAGCCCATCCACTTAAGCACCACCCTCTGCTTTTTGTGGGTATCATCTGTGTGACGTTTGCTAGCATCTTCAACAGAATGACCAACCTACCATCCTATCAGGCCAGGTGCTTCAGGGTGATGAGCTAACATGGTAACACTAGTGGAGTCCATCAGCACGGGCACACTGGCTTATAATGATTTTCTTGTGTGAGATAATGTCAGTGCGAATAATGGGTTCAGTAAGTCAATGGGTGGGAGTGCCAGCAGAAATGTGAATTTTAAAAAAGTGAATCCATGTACAAAATTAGTACCTGTTTGAGTGAGAAAAAATTGCTGCCCCTTCCAGATGGCAGTCCAGGTGGCTGTCTGGTCCCCCCAGGGAATGCTATGTTATTAGGGGTTCATTGTTTGTCTCTGCCTGTGGGCAGCTTGAGCACTTAGCAGTGGCTGTGGCCATATCAACTGTTGCCAGTCCCTGAGAGCCCCACTATGCATTGCTAATTCTCTAAGTCTTGCTCACACCTCTGTTAAAAAAAAAAATCCCTTAGTTATACTTTCCTCATTTCAACCCCTTGAGTCTACTATTTGCTTCCTTTTGAAACCTTGACCAATAGACCTGGTCATGAGGAACTCCCTACGACATTCTGGGTGTGAGTCCAGGGAATGGTGATCATGCAGCAGCAGGGGCCACAGAGATGTGAGCCACCTGCTCAAGCAA
This sequence comes from Pongo pygmaeus, assembly GCF_028885625.2. Taxonomy (NCBI): domain Eukaryota; kingdom Metazoa; phylum Chordata; class Mammalia; order Primates; family Hominidae; genus Pongo; species Pongo pygmaeus. The sequence continues at coordinate 159,635,905 of NC_072396.2, forward strand.
CTTTCCTGTACCTTCCAGACCTGCTTGAGTCTGGTCTCAAATATTCCACTTCCAAAAGAGGATGAAATAGCACCAAATTTATCAGGGGCAGCTGAAGTTACATGGTTCTTTGTTGCCCCATGGTCAAGCATTCAGACTTTGCCACAGCCCGGGAGCAAGCTGGAAGCTGTTGGTCAAAAGGAAAATACTTCTTTTGTGGTAGAGGGCATGGTTTACTTCAAAACTCTAGAGGTTTGCTGTGTGTTTCTCCTATTGGGACTTGCCAGAGGCTCCATGTAGCCTCCCAATGTGTCAAAGGTTCTGTACCTGTTGAATCTACATGGTCATAAGGGTCAAGTGGCCTGGACCTGTCACAGAGCCTTTTCTTGCCCTGGATCTCTCCCTGAAAACATGCAACCCTACAGATTACTTGCTGAGTGCATTGGTGCGGCACAATTAAATGTAGCATATGTTGCCTACAAAATTCAAACATCCACACCAAATGCTGTGCCTCTTTCCGAGTGGTAGGTGGTAAGAGGTACAACAACATGTTGAATACCCAACGTGGTCCAGACCATCTAAAAACTTTGTTGAGGTTCAGGCTCTTGAGTTTTCATGGGGCTTATCTTCCGCCCTGTGGTGTACTTGTATCTTAATAAAGCATCTAGAGTATTTGCTACCTCTTGATCATCAGGTCCAGTACATATGTCATCAGTGTAATAAACCAGCACAACATTCACAGCAATCAAGCTCTATTCAACGTGGATTATGACAGTGAGCCAGAGAATAGATATAGTCCTAAGGTTGTACTTCTGTTCCTGCCAGATGAAAGTAAGCTGCTTCTAGTGTTCTCTGCTGAATGGGAAAAAAATAACATTTGGCAGATGAATAGCTGTATCCCAGGTGCCAGGGGGCTGTGTTGATTTGCTGTAGGAAAACAGCATCATCTGGAATAGCAGCTTCAGTTCAAATCACAACCTGATTAATCCTACAATTACCCACTATTAATCTCCAGACTAGCCAGATGGGTTAAATAAAGATGTTGATATGAGTAATTATTCCTGTATCTTTTAGGGTACACTGTTCTCCCTGCCAGAGAAATCGAAATTGTTCCTTTCATGGAAACCCATCTTAGCTTCTCTGCACTCTAGCCTGGGGAGAGGAGAGAATTTGAATAGCAAGTGATTTTTGGCACCTGGATTCCCTTTGTGGCTTCCCCATTTATTTTTTATTTAAAATAGACTTTGTTTCACAGTTCATTAACTTCTGTAAATCTTATAACTACAAACTTGTGAAAATAAATGCCTACTATTACAGAAGAGTTTCTATCTCAATTTCATCATGATGAGTCAAAGTGACCATGCATCTAACTTATTTGCTATGAAAAGAAAATTTGAAAAGAAAACTCTGGATCATAGACAGGCATGGGAAACAGCTTCACATGTGTGTGAAAGCCAATAATGAGGGAAAGGACTGCACCTTCCTATATCTCCCACCTCCCACCCACCTCTTGATTTAATAAATCTAAGAAGTATGTGAATTAAAGGCCTGGAGTGCCATGGCACAAGTTCAGATAGGGGAGCACTCTTTTTCCTGTATAGGCATCCATAAACGACTTCTCTACAAGTTAAAATCATCTAATTTTCATCTGGAATATGAAATTTGACTTTATTATTATCAGTGATAGTCTTTCATCATATCCATTATTGTTGTATTTAAAATTGCCCAAAATTGGTCAGGTATGGTGATTCACACCTGTAATCCCAGCCCTGTGGGAGGATGAGGCAAGAGGATCCCTTGAGCTCAGGAGTTTGAGACCAGCCTGAGCAACATAGGAAGACCTCATCTCTAAATAAATAAATAAATAAATAAATAAATAAATAAATAAGAGATTGCACAAAATTGTTTTCATAAGTCCAAATCAAACACTTCTCAATTCATTCTATAAAGCCAGTATTACTCTGATACTTCCAAAACCAGAAAAAGTTAAAAAAAGAAGGCTACTTGCCAATATGCCTCATGAATATAGACACAAAAATCCTTAGAAAAATACTAGCAAATAGAATCCACAAATACATAAAAATAATTATACACCATGCATCTCAGAGATGCAAGGCTTGTTCAATATTTGAAAACCAATTAATGCAATACAGTACATTAACAGACAAAAGAAGAAAAATCACATGATTTATCAGTTGATGCAGAACGAGCATTTGACAGAATTCATGACAAAAACTCTCAGAAAATTCTCAGAAAATGGGGGAATTTCCTCAATTTATTAAAGAACATCTGCAGAAGACCTACAGGTAACATCATACTTACTGGTGAAAACCTGGACACTTTCCCCCTAAGACTGGGAACAAGGCAAGGATATCCACTCTCACCACTTGTATTCAACATAGTACTAAAAGTCCTAGTTCAGTACAATAAGATAAGAAAAAGAAACAAATGGCATAAAGATTGGGAAGAAAATGTCTCAATTTGCAGAACATAATTGTCTCCATAGAAAATCTCAAGGAATATGCAAAAACAACTCCCAAAACTAGTAAGTGAGTTTTGCAAGGTTGCAGGATACAAGGTCAACACATAAATCTCTTTATACGATTTCAAGGCTTATTATAAAGCTACAGTAGTCAAAACTTTTTGTATTGGTGAAAGGATAGACATACAGATAAATGGTATGGACTAGAAAGCCTGGAGACTGGCTCACATAAATTCGTCCAACTGGTTTTTGACAAAGGTGCAAAAGCAATTCGATGGAGGAAGGACAGTCTTTTCAATAAACTGTAGCAACTGGATGCCCATAGGCCGAAACCAAACAAAAAACCTCAACCCAATCCTCACACCTTATACAAAAATGAACTCAAAATGGATCCTAGATTTAAATATAAAATGTAAAACTACAAAACTTTTAGAAGATAAAATAGGAGAAAATCTTTGGGACCTACGACCTGGTGATAAGTTCTTAGACATGGCACCAAAAATGCAATCCTTAAAAGAAAAACTTGATGCCAGGTGCAGTGGCTTATACCTGGAATCCCAGCACTTTGGGAGGCCAAAACAGGAAGATCACTTGAGCCCAACAGTCTGAGACCAGGCTGAGCAACAAAGGTAGACAATGTCTCTACACCAATATTTTTAAAAAAAATTAGCCAGGTGTGGTGGTGCACACCTGTTAGTCCCAGCTACTCAGGAGATTGATGCGGGAAGATGGCTTCAGCCCAGGAGATTGAGGCAGCCGTGAGTGACAGAGCAAGACCTCACCTCAAAAAAAAAAAAAAAAAAAAAAAGAGAAAAAAGTGATAAATTGGACTTCATCAAAATTAAAACTTGTGCTCTACAAAATACCTTGTTAAGAAGTATAAAAAAGACAGCCAGGCGTGGTGGCTCACACCTGTAATCCCAGCACTTTGGGAGACCGAGGCGGGTGAATCACCTGAGGTCAGGAGTTCGAGACCAGCTTGGCCAACATGGTGAAACCTCGTCTCTACTAAAATTACAAAAATTAGCTGGACATGGTGGTGGGCCCTTGTAATCCCAGCTACTCCGGAGGCTGAGGCAAGAGAATTGCTTGAACCTGGGAGACAGAGGTTGCAGTGAGCCCAGATCATGCCACTGCACTCAAGCCTGGGCAACAAAACTGGAACTCTGTCTCAAAAAAAAAAGGTATAAAAAGACAAGCTACAGACTGGGAGAAAATATTTACAAATCATGTATCTAACAAAAGACTCATATCAAGAATATATAAAGAATTACCAAAAATAAACAGTAAAAAAAATCCAAATAGAAAATAAACAAAAGATATGAAGAGATATTTCACTGAAGAGGATATACAGGTATCAAATAAGCCCATAGAAAGAGGATCAGCATCATTAGCTATTAGAGAAGTGCATATTAAAACCACCACTACCTACTCATCTAAATGGCAAAAAAAAAAAAAAAAAAAGTTAGCTGGCTGGGCACAGTGGCTCAAGCCTGTAATCCCAGCACGTTGGGAGGCTGAGGCAGGAGTTTGAGACCAACCTGGCCAACATGGTGAAACCCTGTCTCTACTAAAAATACAAAAATTAGCCAGGCGTGGTGGTGCGTGCCTATAATCCCAGCTACTAGGGAGGCTGAGGCAGGAGAATCGCTTGAACCTGGGAGGTGGAGGTTGCAGTGAGCCAAGATCGAGCCATTGCATTCCAGCCTGGGTGACACAGCAAGACTCTGTCTCCAAAAAAAAAAAAAAAAAAAAGTCAGCAAAATCCCCACATTGGGCCAGGCATGGTGGTTCATGCCTGTAATCCTAGCACTTTGGGAGGCCAGGGCAGAAGGACTGCTTGAACCTAGGAGCTCAAGATCAGCTTGGGCAACATATTGAGACCGTGTATCTACACAAAATACAAAAATTTGCTGGGCATGATGGTGCACGCCTGTAGTCTCAGCTACTTGGGAGGCTGACATGGGAAGATGACTTGAGCCCAGTAGGTTGAGGCTGCAGTGAGATGTGATCACACCAATGCACTGACAGAGTGTGAGACCCTGTCTCAAGAGAAAACAAAACAAAATTCCCACAATGATTTCCTGACCTGCAGAATGAGGCCATCATGACAGAAAGGCCCAAGTGGAAACCCCTAGAGTTTCCCCTTCTCACAAAGTGTAAATCAAAACAAATAATACCACATACTTAAGAGCAATTTCAGAAATTAGTTCCCTCATCAAAGACTTGAAAAATGCAGGGAAGGAAATTCCTATCACACCCTCATTTAATTCATCTGTTTGGCCTGCACAGCAGTTGGTTAGGTCTTGGTGAACATGGCAGTTTTAAACCAGGACTCCAGAATTCTTAACACTCTTCCCACTGAGAGGTGGGGTTAATGTTCCCTCCCCTTGAACCTGAGCAGGCTTGTGGCTGCTTCAACCATAGACTGCAACAAAAATGGCATGATGAGACTTCCAAGGCTGAGTCATAAAAGGTGATGCAGCTTTTTGCCTTTTTCACTCTAACCCTTGCTTTGGAGGTCCTGAGCCACCAAGTACAGACTCCAGCTAGTCTAAGGCTGCCATGCCATAAAGAGAGGCTGTGTGTAGTAGGTGCTCAAGTTCCAGTGGAACCCAGCCTTCCAGCCATCCTAGTATAGGCAACAGGCATGTTAGTGAAGAAGCTTCCAGAAGATTATAGCCTCCAGCCATCCTGTCACCCCTATCCATCAAGTCATCTCAGCCAAGACCTCAGACATTACAGAGCAAACAGAAACCATTCTCACTGTGTCCGGTCTTGATTTCTAACCTGAAGAACCTGTCAGCACAATGAAATGGCTGTTTAATGGCACTAAGTTTGGGGATGGTTTGTTATGCAGTGGTAGAAACCTAAACTGTGGACATTAAACGACTGTGGATTACTGAAAGCATAATCAGATGGTTATTTCAGTTGCTGCTGTGGTTACAGATGTGATCTATTTGCTAAAAGAATTCCATATCTCTTCCAACATTCTGTAGGCAGCTGTTGATCTGGCCAATGATAAAATGGCCTGTTGAAGATTCTGCTGTGTTGCTAGTTGGGACACAACACTCTTGTGAGGATCTGGACCATACACTGAACTAGAAACCATTAAATGGTGCAGTTTTTCTCACGGTCAGAATATAAGAGGTCTGGAAAACAGAGTTGAGGTGGGGAACGGCATATCTCACAGATATGCTGAATAATCTGCCTTCAGAATTTTTGCTTCTCAACCTCATGACTTTGTACCTGGCTGGTTTAGATTCTGGTACCCAAGAAAAACATGCTTCCACTTACGAGAATCGCTCCACTAACTTGGAAACAGAGCCACTTGGCCACTTCTGGCTCCTCATGCCATTACCCAACCCTCCCCTCTCCAGCTGACTTCCAGTTACAACTCGTTGGCCAGAACTGTGCCACATGGCCACCCTAACTGCAAGAGAGGCCAGTAAATGATGTGACAAAGGATCTGACTGGCTTAGAGCGACTGTGATGCTTCCCCCGCTGCTGGGCACAGTGCTGTCTTGGCCAAAACTGGGGCTCTGTTATGGAGAAAGAAGAGGAAAGGGATGTCTTTTAGGCAGCCAACTAACAGTGCTTACCACACATGACCTAGTGAAACGTTTTAGAAGCAGTATAACCCTACAGGATTTGAGGGCAGGAGAGCAGGCTGGGAACTAAAGAGCACCCATGCAGGGCATTGTTAGGGGCTTTTCTCTTAGAGTATAAAAAGATATTTAGAGCTATTGTTTCACATTCCTTTCTTTAAATGTGATTTTCTGTTTTTACCTCTGCAAACATCCACTAAAGTCTTATTTAATGGTATAACTTGGTGTGGTGTGGTGCTGTGAAGGTGAGAGATGAGACATAAACAATTTTGAGGCCTACCCTTAATGTTCACTCACCCCACTCTTTAAACCTGTTCTTTATTGAGTCCCACAGTCTATAATACCCTTCCAATAATAACAGTCTGTTTCTTTTACTTCCAAACAAAACATTTCTAACTGGCACAAGATTTGGTACTAGAAGCAAAGTCTTCCATGAATCTTGCATTCAGACAAATGCAAGAATTTTGTTTTGGTTATCTGGCTAGATGTGGTGAAAACAATGTGGTGAAAAATAATCTGGGATGGGAATCTAGTAGCTGACAGCATTTATTAGCAAAACAGCTCCTTCAATCCTTGTACATTCTCACCTGAACGCCATCGTCCATTGCAGTTAAAGCTCTGGGATAGGCTTCTTGGTCCAGGCATCACCTCCACACGAACCTCTATTCCAGCATCTATACCAAGAATTCAGCCTGATTTAAAATGATCTTCTCTCTTTTTGGGGCAAGAACCTTCACATATCATTTACATAAATATTAGCTGTTTCCTGGCACATGTTTGCAAACTCCTACTACTGTTTTCATATGCAAGCTTTCTCCTGCTGCATGACTTAAATTGTTCAGTTGAGGCAATGTAGAGGTTAACTCTAGTTACAGGCCTGGAGACACTGGGGTGGGAGAGTAGGAGGGAAGTGCTTTTGCTTCCCTGCTAATTCCCTCAGGAGACAGTAAGGGAACCTGCAATCAGATAAATGTGGGGGTTGTTTAACAATGGAGGCTCAGTAAGAGTTGGGGATTCTGGGGACTCTCAATTCTCCAATTTACTCCCATTTCAAATCCCAGTGTTCTATGCTTTTCTGATAGTGGCCCCAACCTTTACTAAGAGAACTGAGAAGGCTGTGAATTCACTGAGTTTTGTAATTTGGAAAGGTGATGGGTCAAAATTTTAAAGTTTGGTTTTTAGTTGTTTTATTCTTGTGCCTGTAAAAGGTAAGTAATTCCTTAAGCATTGTTATAGAAATTCCCTCTGTGACCCAAACCAAAAATTTGAGGAATTTGGCTGTCATTTAGATGATCCCAAACCATCATGAGTGGCCATCCTATCCCACAATTCTTGAAATCCTGTGCAACCATCACCAAAATGTAATTTTAGAACCTTTTTTATCACCTCAAAAAGAAACTCTGTGCCCATTAGCAGTCATTCCCCATGTTCCCCTAAATTCCTAGGCCAAGACTACCACTAATCTGCTTTTTGTCTCTAGATTTGCCTAGTCTGGATATTTGCTATAAATGGAATCATACAAAATGTGGCCTTTGGTGAATGGCTTCTTTCACTAAGCATAATGCTTTCAATGTTGTATCCATGTTGTAGCGTGGATCAGTACTTCATCCCTTTTTATGGCTCCATTGTATGAATAGACCACATTTTGTTTATCTATTCATGTGTTCATTTTGGTTGTTTCTACCTTTTGGCTATTGTGAACAGTTCTTCTATGAACATATGTGTACAACCATCTGTCTAAAAATCCATTTTCAATTCTCTTGGGTCTATACCTAGGAGTAGAATTGGTGAGTCATATGGTAACTCTGTGTTTAACCTTTCAAGGAATTGCCAGACCATTTTCTAAAGTGGCTGCATCATTGTACTTGATGATGGAGTGCTGCTTCACATGCCTAACCTCATGATTTGGTCAGACAACACCCAGTTTATTATGCGCAGGTCAGGTCTTAAGACCACGTGTATCACAGTCATTGAAACGTAAATAATTACAGCAAGCCAGGAGCTTTTCCTCCTGGCAAATTATTATTTTTTTGTGTGTGGAGGTCTTAGCTTTAAGTTTATTTCAAATTCCAGAGGGCTGAACTGTGAGTCTCTTATTAAAGCTTGGAAAAGGCTCTGCGTAGCATCCTAATGGGATATGCCATCTCCAGAAAATGGCCCACTGAGTGTCATGCTTCTTTTTTAGCAAGCAGAGGGTTCCAGGTAAGGCAACTTGTCTTTCTCTTTGGAGGGACCCTCTCAACATGCCTCAGCCCACTGGATGCCCAGGAAGTTCACTGAGGTGTCACCTCCCTGAATTTTCAAGGGGCTTATCTCTCACCTTGTGGTGAAATATTTGCCACTTCCTATGCATCAGGTCCACTCGGCATGATGTCTTGGGGTACAGTGAGATGATCAAATCAGTTCCCAGGGACTCAATTATGATAATGTGCCAGAGGCTTCCTTTGTTTCCTTCCATTATTACCCTCAGTCCTTGAGTCAGGGAGCCTCTATGGGAATTTATCCAGCTACCAATTGTGTTTATTACAAGTATGGATTCAAGAACCGGGGAAAGAGCCACAGGGTGGCTGATAGTGAAAGGGACGTGGGCTGACTCCACTTCTGACCATTGGACCAAGTGGCATTCCACTTCCCCAGCGATTAACACAGGCTAGTGCAAGCCCCTGGTAAATGGCCACGGGTCCCACGAGAAGGGAGGAGGCAGGCTTAAAGTACACACTTGTAGCGTTACATGTGCCTGGCCTCACCTTTACAGGCTCACCTCACAGACTCTGGCCTGTGGACTGACTAGATCTGGGAATTAGATGAGGCACCATGATTTTCCATTGTGGTGATTCAAGGCAGAATGCCTTTAGCCAGACCTAGAGTTACCGGGGTTATACAGATCATGACGGCTTACTACAGGACACTGTGATCAATTAGACACCACCAAAGATCCCTGGGGAGAAATCAGTTTGGTTCCAGCTTCCAGCCCTGCTGCCTATCATGATACCCAGGCTCATCCTGTTTCTATGAGATTTAGTGCCAGTGCTTTGTCTCTGCTGTTTGGCGTGAAGCCCGGTCGTAGAGTTCAAATTGAGGTGTGCTGTAAGCATAAACGCACACACCGGAAAGTCTTTGCGGGGACAAAAAAAAAAAACAATGTAAAATATCCCATTCATACTGTTGTGTTTTGCCTGTATGTGGAAATGATAATATTTCGGATACGCTGGGTTAAAAAAATTCATTATAAAAATCATTTTCACCTTTTTCTTTTTACTCTTCTTTCATGTTACTGCCGGAAAATTTAAAAGTCAACATGTGGCACGCACACTACTCCTACAGGCCATCTGCTCTAGCGGGATGGGAACTGCAAGCAGCAAAGGGCTTTCAACCTCTCCGAGCTTCAACATGTTCACTTATTAATCAGGACTGATCCAACACCAACCTGAAAGGGTCGGTGTGAGAAAGCAAAGAAAGAGGTACTGTTTACGGAGCGTTCAGCCGTGAGCCCAGACGCAGGCGCGGAGCTAAACCCGGAGGTGAACCGGCTACAGCTGGGGCCACGCCCACAGACGCCAGGCTGTCGGGGCGGGAGGCACTCGCGCTTCCAGCCTGGGCCAACCAGGCTGGTTGAGGCTCGAAGCGCATGCACGGTCTCGCCCGCCGTACTGGCCGAGCCAGCAAATCGCATTGCGCGGACGACCAGCGCGCGCCTCGGATTCCGCCCCCGGGATGGCCCCGCCCCCTCCCGCCCCGCGGCAAGGCACGCACAGGTCGGTGCGCGGGTGGGTGGGTCCTAGCAGCGCGGCCTGACGGGACCAAGGCGGCGGGAGTCTGCGGTCGTTCCCTCGGCTGTGGACCGGGCGGCACGCACGCGGTGCGGGGTAACATGGCGGATGCGGAAGGTAAGGGCTGCAGGCTTCCGGGCCGTGCTAACTCCGGGCGACTCGGGGAACGGGGGTGGGGGGATGGTATCGGGGCCCGCGCACGGCTCCCTCTGGTTCCCGCCGGCGTGTCGGCCTCTTCACCGCCCGGCCTTAAGCCGGCCTTGTCGCTCGGCCCTGGCTCCGTGGCAAGGGCGCGAGAGTGGGAGCCCCTCGCGGTGACTTGGCATGATGGGGCTCGGCCCTCTCACATCCCTGGGGTCCGGGTCGCCGTCGAAAGACATCTGCAGTGCTGCCCACCCCGTGGTGGCGGGGGACGTGGCAGTGTCTGTGCTGCTGCCAGTCCGGACGCCGCCGTTACAGCTCCATGCGACTAGGGGAGCAAGGGTAGTGGAAACGGGCCGAGAAGAAAAGGAGCCGAGGGACCCCGGAGCAGGGATAGAGCTCCGAATTGCAAGAAAGTTCTAGAGGCCACAAGCCCGCGGGGACAGTCGAGTGGTCGCTTATGGAACTTTCCGGCCCCCTGCGTGAGCGCTTCTGTGGGATGTTTAAGCCCTGCCATAGCCACGTGGTGAACCGGAAGGGAAGCCGACACGTGCAGTAGCCTGCAGTCAGTTACCAGCCATGCCACCCATACATTTGGCCTTACACGCTTTGTTTTCTCGCTTACCTACGGATATACGTTCTAAGAAATGGGTCGTTAGGCGATTTCATCATTGTGTGAACATCAGAGGGCTCTTACACAAACCTAGGTGGCATGGGCTACTACACACCTAGGCTGTATATGGTGTAGCGTATGGCTCCTAGGCTTCAAACCTGGACAGCATGGTACTGCGCGGAATGCTGTAGGCAGTTGGGACACAGCGTTGAGAGTTTGTGTATTTAAACATGTCTAAGCAGAAAAAGGACAGTAAAAATATAGCACGGGGCCGGGCGTGGTGGCTCAGGCCTGTAATCCCAGCCCAGGCTGGCGGATCACCTGAGGTCAGGAGTTGAAGACCAGCCTGGCCGACATGGTGAAACCCGTCTCTACTAAAAATACAAAAAAATTAGGTGGGTGTGGTGGTACACGCCTGTAATCCCAGCTACTCGGGAGGCTGAGGCAGAATTGCTTGAACCTGGAGATGGAGGTTGCAGTGAGCCGAGTTCCTGCCACTGCACTCCAGCCTGGGGAAAGAGTGTGACTGTCTCAAAAAAAAAAAAAAAATTATATATATATATATGTGTGTGTGTGTGTGTATATATGTGTATATTATATGTATGTATGTTATATGTATATAGTACACAAGGTTATAAGTGGTGCACCCGTAGAGGAGGGCACTTAGCATGAATGGAGCTTGCTGGGCTGGAAGTTGCCCTGGCTGAGTCGGTGACTGAATGTGAAGGCCTCAGACATTACACTACTGGAGACTTTATAATCTGTACACCTAGGCTACACTAAATTTATAAAAATATATTTTTCTTCAGAATAAATCAACCTTAGCTTACTGTAACTTTATAAACTTTTTACTTCGACTATTGTAATAATACTTAGCTTAAAACAAACACATTATTCAGCTGTACATAAATATTTTCTCTGCTTCTATCCTTATTTAGGTTTTCTATTTAAAAATTTTTTAATTTTTTTCTTATTTTTTTGTTAACTAAGACACAAACACAAACACAGCACACACAGTAGCCTTGACCTACACAGGGTCAGGATCATCAAGACATCACTAGGAGACAGGAATTTTTCAGCTCTGTTATAATCTTATGGGGGCCACCATCACATACGCAGTCTGTCCTTGCAAAACATTATGTGGCATGTGACTGTAATTGTAGACCAAAAACCCGTTTCCTACCTGCCCTAATTTCGGTCTTTATTTTAAACTCTTGTTTCATTTATTCTTGGGGAAAATTCCCAAATCCTGTGTTTGTTTTTTTAGTAATTATTTTGCCAAAGAAACATAAGAAGAAAAAGGAGCGAAAGTCATTGCCAGAAGAAGATGTAGCCGTGAGTAGTAATGTGTTTGACTTCACTTTGACTAAAAAGAAAGTTTACTTAAATAACAAACTAAAGGAAAGAAGTGTTTTTAAAGGTTTCCAGGGAATGGGCCAGCATTGGTAGTCATTGTGTAGATTCGAAAAAGCACTGAAATGACACCACCCCAGACAGTCCAAGTGTCCTTCAGGCATAGCTTACTAAATGGTGCTGGTCTTACCAACTGCTGTCTCTGAATTTCTCTTCCTTATGCCACCCACAGACCCACCATCCCCGTTTCTCTTTAAATGTTTGGACCCATCTTAGTGGCATTTCACTTCCCCTCTGTACTCCTGGTTCATTTCTTCTCTCTCTTTCCCTTGGAGGTCCCAGTGAAAAGGCATAAGAAGCCTTGTTTTCTGTTTAAAAGGCATACATTTCCGTGTCAGTAATGGAATTGTTCAAAATCGGGTGGGAAGTTTAATAGGTTATATTTCTGTCCTGTCGAAGGAAATACAACACGCTGAAGAATTTCTTATCAAACCTGAATCCAAAGTTGCTAAGTTGGACACGTCTCAGTGGCCCCTTTTGCTAAAGGTATGTGGTTAAAATCGTGCATCAGGTGAATGCCTGCTTTTACGTTATTTCCAAGTGTTAAACAATTGATTGAGAATGCTTACTGCTGGCATCCTTGACTTTAGGAAATGCCCACTGATACAGTTTAAAGCAGGATTCCTTAAGGTATCTGAAATGAAGAACCAAGTTTTTAAAAAATTCGCAGTGCACTCAATACTGTTGTAGAATACATGTCCCCACAATGTTAAATTGCTAAGTTTGTAAACAGTTCTCAGTTTTTTTTACATGTGCTCACGACATGGTATTTTTGTTTTGTGTTGTGTCGTTGCTTTGTAGAATTTTGATAAGCTGAATGTAAGGACAACACACTATACACCTCTTGCATGTGGTTCAAATCCTCTGAAGAGAGAGATTGGGGACTATATCAGGTAAGTGTCAGGAGGAGGCACTGTGCAAACTTACTTTCTTTTGAAAATGCTTTCACATCAGCTGTTCAGGAAGGCAGTGGCATGCCAGAATAGCTTTGTCTTGAATATATAACCTGTACCCACAGTGAATTATTTTTGTTTTTAACTCTTCAGATTTGTTTCGTTGGAGCATAAGAGTGGGTGATACATTAATTTTTTTTCCATTCCAGGACAGGTTTCATTAATCTTGACAAGCCCTCTAACCCCTCTTCCCATGAGGTGGTAGCCTGGATTCGACGGATACTTAGGGTGGAGAAGACAGGGCACAGTGGTACTCTGGATCCCAAGGTGACTGGTTGTTTAATCGTGTGCATAGAACGAGCCACTCGCTTGGTGAAGTCACAACAGAGTGCAGGTATGTGGGAGAGGGAGGGAAGGACTGGCTAGAGTGGAAAGCTTTCTGTATTTCCCTTCTACGTTTTGTCTGCTGGAAACTATTTCTTCATTAAGAAAAAAAAAATCCTAAAACAAGGATATTGTTTTGGTTTCTGTGTACGTTCTGTCCCCTGCCAGATCTTGGTGGTCCACTCTTTTTGGAATTTCACGTCCTAAGCATGTATTCATCAAGCTGACTGGATCCATTTGTAGCCTGGAGGCAGATCTCTGCCTGGGTTCAGCTCTCAGCTTGTCACTCCAGGCTTCTCACTCTGACTCCAGGCTTCTCACTCTGTGCTACCGCTTCTGCCTAAAGTATCCTTCGTTCATTTTTATCTCTGAAAAGCCTGCTTATCTTGCAAGGCTTTTTCCAGGCAGGTTCTACACTGGGTACTCCCAACTGTCCCTGTCAGTACATTGAATTCCCAGTGAGAAAGTGTCTTCATTCTTTCCCACATCATCACCATGAAATCTCTCTTAACGCAAATTTTATAAAAACACAAGGTCAAACTGCCGCTTTTCCTGCTGTGCAGAATGGGAGTGACTGAGCATATAAGAAATACGGAAAACAGAAAACTCAGTGGCCACACCTGACTACTCTTTTGTCATTTTTCAGGCAAAGAGTATGTGGGGATTGTCCGGCTGCACAATGCTATTGAAGGGGGGACCCAGCTTTCTAGGGTAAGTCTGCAATTGTAGGGAGGACACCCTTTGTTGACTTGGATCTCTGAGCCCCTAAACATCTGGAGATGGATTAGCTGTCCTGACTGACTCCTTTTGTGCCCTTTTCAGTCGGCTGCCGCAGCCAGCCTGGACCAGTGACTGCACATGTACATTCTGATGAGGTGTTTGTTTTCGTTTGTGTTTGTTCTTAGGCCCTAGAAACTCTGACGGGTGCCCTATTCCAGCGACCCCCACTTATTGCTGCAGTAAAGAGGCAGCTCCGAGTAAGGACCATCTACGAGAGCAAAATGATTGAATACGATCCTGAAAGAAGATTAGGTGGGTCATTAGGCCTGTGAGTGGGTATGAACACATTCTTCAGGATTCTGTTCTCTTGTTAAAAGTAGACGCCCTTGAAGTTGAAGACTTTCTGAAACCTGCCCTACAGCTGGGATATTGTCTGTGGGCGATAGTTTTTGTTATCTTTCGTTGAAAAAGTAAACAGTGCCTAGTAAAGTGAGATGGCTTTTACACCTTTTATGATGACTGCTTCTGCTGGAATTGAAATGTTTACATTCTGCATTTGTGTAGTTCGGTGCTTTGTTCAAAGGTAAGTGTTTTCACCAAAGTATGTTTTGCATGTGTTTTTTATTTGTTGCAATTTTGACTGCTTAGAAGTTTCTGTTGTCAGAAGTAAATTTAAGACAATGCCTATTTTCCTCCCATCCATGAAACATACCATGCTGAATATACCTGCAACTTGTGTTAAAAATTCTGCTAATACCAGAATTACAGATCTTTTTTTTTTTTTTTTTTGAGACGGAGTCTCGCTCTGTTGCCCAGGCTGGAGTGCAGTGGCGCGATCTCGGCTCACTGCAAATTCCGTCTCCCGGGTTCACACCATTCTCCTGCCTCAGCCTCCCAAGTAGCTGGGACTACAGGCGCCCGCCATCACGCCTGGCTAATTTTTTGTACATTTAGTAGAGATGGGGTTTCACCATGTTAGCCAGGATGGTCTCGATCTCCTGACCTCGTGATCCACCCGCCTCGGCCTCCTAAAGTGCTGGGATTACAGGCGTGAGCCACTGTGCCCGGCCAGAATTACAGATCTTTACAGCAAATGCTTATATTTTAAGAAGTGTGTCTGTCACCTCTAGTCTTGGTGGCTCAGATGAAGGATAACTGCATTTCTCAACCAGTGATGTATTTACAGTAGGTGCTGCTTTTCTTTTGTGTGTGTGTATCTTAGGAATCTTTTGGGTGAGTTGTGAGGCTGGCACCTACATTCGGACATTATGTGTGCACCTTGGTTTGTTATTGGGAGTTGGTGGTCAGATGCAGGAGCTTCGGAGGGTTCGTTCTGGAGTCATGAGTGAAAAGGTATGTGTTATGGGGCTAGAAGTTTTAGAGCTGGTTCTTACCATCTGCCAGCCTTTGATGGCACTCCACTTGCTTCATGTCGTGGGAAAGACGCTTTCCAAAGTGTTGAGTTCAGTCCAGGGCAGCTTCCCTGTTCTGTTAATTAAACTTTGGGACATTAAAATGGGCTAAGGGAGATGATTGGGTAGAAAGTATTATTCTATTCATTTGCCTCCCAGCCTACAAAAATGCCTGCTTGGGGTCTGATACTTCAACGGTTAAAGATGCCTGGAAGAGCCAGGACTGAGGAGGCTGAAGACATAATGAGCTTGGACTAGTAAACAAGTGACATTCAGTTTTAGGAAGTTTGGGGTCTGATGGGCTGAAATACAAATAAACTGAATTATTTTCATACATGGCTGCTTTTCAGGACCACATGGTGACAATGCACGATGTGCTTGATGCTCAGTGGCTGTATGATAACCACAAGGATGAGAGTTACCTGCGGCGAGTTGTTTACCCTTTGGAAAAGCTGTTGACATCTCATAAACGGCTGGTTATGAAAGACAGTGCAGTAAGTTCCGGGTTAGGAGTTTGTATTTGGACAGAACATACTCTAAAGATGAGGCTTGCTCTTTTTATTGTTTTCCTTGGGTTTTGTTTTATTTTTTTCAAGTCCAAACCAAGTATATTAATTTGAAGTAAAAGTTTAGTGGTAGGCATACTTAAAAATAAGGCACATTAGGCTGGGCACAGTGGCTGATGCCTATAATCCCAGCGCTTTGGCTGAGGCAACAGGATCACTTGAGTCAAGGAAGGAGTTTGAGACCAGCTTGAGCCCAGGAGATCAAGGCTGTAAGCTGTGTTTTTATGATGATCAGAGAGTTGGCCTTTTATAAATTAAAA
Organism: Pongo pygmaeus; assembly: GCF_028885625.2. Taxonomy (NCBI): domain Eukaryota; kingdom Metazoa; phylum Chordata; class Mammalia; order Primates; family Hominidae; genus Pongo; species Pongo pygmaeus. The sequence goes on from NC_072396.2 coordinate 159,652,146, forward strand.
CATTGTTTTTTTCTCTAACTTGAGGGATAAAAATTTCTGGATATTTAAAATGTTTGTATTTGGTAATTATTTATATTCAAATCTTGTATAGATGTTCACATTTCTTGTATGTGTATAGGCTGTAATAAATACTGAAAGATGGCACCATAATAGTTGAAAAAACTCAGTCACAAAACAGTGGACAACATAAATGTGATGTCCTCTCCTTATCAAACCACTGGCTTCTGGGTGAATGTAAAGGGAGGAGAGAATGTGATCAGCAAAAGAGGTCTAGGTGAGTGGAGATGGTATGAGGCAGATGGGTGCATTGGGTACCATTGAACCTCTGGAGAGGTAGCCTTAATTTGTACCCACTGACCTATAAATTCTGCACCAAGACTTGTGTGATTGGTTCAACAGGCCTCAGTAATCTTGTTTTCAAGTTCTTTAAGAGCCTGTTATTGCCTGGATCTCCAGTAAATCTATTCTTTCTCCTGATAAGGAGGAGAGAGGAGTAATTAAGGAATGCCAAGGCTATTTTTATGTTTAAAATGAAAATACGGACCACGTGCGGTGGCTCACACCTATAATCCCAGCACTTTGGGAGGCCGGGCGGGGCAAATTGCTTGAGCTCAGGAGTTTGAGACCAGCCTGGGCAATATGGTGAAACCCTGTCTCTATTAAAAATACAAAAATTAGCTGGGCGTGGTGGCGCATGCCTGTAATCCCAGCTACTTGGGAGGCTGAGAATCACTTGAACTCGAGAGCTGGAGGTTGCAGTGAGCCGAGAACGTGCCACTGCACTCCACACTGGACGACAGAGGGAGGTTCTGCCTGAAAAAAAAAAAAAAAGAAAAGAAAATACCTGTGAGTCTCTAGAACCTGAAAACCTGAAAGTCTTCTTTACTACTTTTGAGTCATGTGTGTAAAGTACGGAGAGTGGTGCCTAGCTCTTCTGAGTCCCTTCATGCCCCTTGCAGCTAGTGGGCTATAAGTGCCATCCCTGTGTCCTGGTGTCAGGCCCCACTCCCTTGTTGTCCTCCTTTACTCTGGTGTGGGAGTGGGGTGGAGGGCAGCAGCTGGGCCCCTTACACATGGTGCCATCTCTGCAGGTAAATGCCATCTGCTATGGGGCCAAGATCATGCTTCCAGGTGTTCTTCGATATGAGGACGGCATTGAGGTCAATCAGGAGATTGTGGTTATCACCACCAAAGGAGAAGCAATCTGCATGGGTAAGAGGGGATGTTTATTTTTTAAATTGTAAATGTTTGTGGTTACATACTGGGTGTATATATTTATGGGGTTCATGAGATGTTTTGATACAGGCATGCAATACATAATAATCACATGATGGAGAATGGGGCATCCATCTTAAGCATTTATCCTTTGTGTTACAAACAATCCTATTTTACTGTTATTTATCACCTTAGTTATTTTAAAATATACACAAGTTATTATTGATTATAGTCACCCTGTTGTGCTGTTAAATAGCAGGTCTTACTCGTTTTGTTCATTCTTTTGGTTTTTTGTTGGTGGTGGTGGTTTTTTTTTTTTTTTTTTTGAGACAGTCTTGCTCTTTTGCCCAGGCTGGAGTGCAGTGACGTGACCTCGGCTCACTGCAACTTCTGCTTCCCAGGTTCAACCGATTCTCGTGCCTCAGCCTTCCGAGTAGCTAGGATTACAGGTGCACACCACGACATCTGGCTAATTTTTTGTATTTTCAGTAGAGACGGGGTTTTGCCATGTTGGTCAGGCTGGTCTCGAACTTCTGACCTCAGGTGATCTGCCCTCCCAAAGTGCTGGGATTACAGGTGTGAGCCACCATGCCTGGCCTGATTTTTTTTTTTTTTTGGTACCCATTAACCATCCCTACCTCCCTGCCAGCCCCCCACTACCCTCCCAGTCTCTGGTAACCATTCTTTTACTCTTCTCTGTCCATGAGTTCAATTGTTTCGATTCTTAGCTTCCACAAATAAGTGAGAACATGCAATGTTTGTCTTTCTGTGACTGGCCGATTACACTTAATATAACGATCTTCAGTTCCATCCATGTTGTTGGAAATGACAGGATCTCATTCTTTTTTAAGGCTGAATAGTAATCCATCGTGTATATGTACCACATTTTCTTTATCCATTTATCTGTCGATGGGCACTTCAGTTGCTTCCAAATCTTGGCTACTGTGATCTCTTTGATAACACTGATTTCCTTTATTTGGGGTATATACCCAGCAGTGGGATTGCTGGATCCTATGGTAGCTCAATTTAGTTTTTCAAGGAACCTCCAAACTGTTCTTCGTAGTGGTTATACTAATTTACATTCCCACCAACAATGTACAAAGGTTCCCTTTTCTCCACATCCTTGCCAGCATTTGTCATTGCCTGTCTTTTGGATATAAACCATTTTAACTGGAGTGAAATGATATTTCATTGTAGTTTTGATTTGCATTTCTCTCGTGATGAGCGTTGAGCACCTTTTCATATGCCTGTTTGCCATTTATTTGTCTTCTTTTGAGAAGTGTCTGTTCAAATCTTTTGCCTGTTTTTTGATCGGATTATTAGATTTTTTTCCTATAGCACTGAGTTCCTTATATATTCTGGTTATTAATCCCTTGTCAGATGGGTAGTTTGCGGATATTTTCTCCCATTCTTATGCATATGGATATCTAGTTTTCCCAGCATCATTTATTGAAGAGACTGGTTTTTACCCAGTGTATGTTCTTGGCACCTTTGTCAAAAATGAGTTAAATGTAGGTGTGTGCATTTGTTTCTGGGTTCCCTATTCTGTTCCGTTGGTTTATGTGCCTGTTTTTATGCCAGTACCATACTGTTTTGGTTATTGTAGCTCTATACTATAATTTGAAGTCAGGTAATGTGATTCCTCCAGGTTTGTTCTTTTTGCTTAGGATAGCTTTGGCTATTTTGAGTTTTTTGTGGTTCCATATAAAGTACCAGTGTTTTTTAACTCGTGAAAGCTTAGCTACTGTTGGATTGTCTCTTAAGACTTTAAATGTTCTGCGCACTCTCTTAGTGAATGAACCTTAGAGCTATTCATTTAATGGGTCTAATTTGTACCAGAAGTAAGCATGTCATCAGGATTCCTTAGCTCTGTGAGCAGGCGAGGCAGCCACGGCCTATGGACAGCAGCAGAAAAGGAATCCTTAAAACTTCAAAGGTTCTGTGGCCCCAAAGGGAGTGTGCATGCCATTCCTATAGATGTCTTGAGCTGCAAGCCTGTTATGTGTATCGTTAGGTGCTTTGGTTAGGTGTTTTTTAACTTGAGAAGTTTAACGTCATTTCAAAGGCCTCCTTCTCATAATGGAGTATTTCCTCCATATGCACATCCTGAGCAAAGGTAACCCCAATTAAAGTAGTAGCTCAGAGTTTTAAAAGTTTTAAAGTGGCATACAACAGTAGAATTGGGGCTCATCAATTATCATTTCTTTCCCCCTTCAAATAATTCTTTTCTTTATTCAATGCCTGTAGCTATTGCATTAATGACCACAGCGGTCATCTCTACCTGCGACCATGGTATAGTAGCCAAGATCAAGAGAGTGATCATGGAGAGAGACACTTACCCTCGGAAGTGGGGTTTAGGTCCAAAGGTAAGTGGTACTGGATTGCGTGTCCTGTCAGGTTCTTTTGTTTGGCATTGTTGAATACTTGGGCAGCTCTTGGTGTATTTCACCACCACAACCTTGTATTGTGCTGGGCTCTGGGTTGTCGATGAGTGGAAACAGGCCCTGTCTTGGGCCTTAGAGATTTCAGTCTAATGAGGGGAAGCAGTTGGGCATTACTTACGTAATCACACAGTGGAATGGCGAATTTCATGCACGTTGGTGGCTACCAAGGAGTGCAGAGAGGTGTCTGTCACCTGGAGTGTCCACAGTGGTCAAGGAGTCTGGCTTAGAGATTTCAGTCTAATGAGGGGAAACAGTTGGGCATTACTTATGTAATCACACAGTGGAATGGTGAATTTCATGCACGTTAGTGGCTACCAAGGAGTGCAGAGAGGTGTCTGTCACCTGGAGTGTCCACAGTGGTCAAGGAGTCTGGTCAAGGGATCGTCTGTTAAGCCACACCAGTGTGAAGAGTGGGTTATAGGTGTTGGTGAAGTGAAGAGGGGAGGGGTGGCTACGGTGGGGACGTATGTCTGCAGAGGCTCTCACTAATAAGCTTTGTGACATTCAACAAGTCCTGTGTGTGTTGGAGTTAGTGGGCAAATTTTGAATGCTCTGGAGAGGAGTTTGAGGTCCTGCTGAGAATACATCCATTCTAATGTTGACACCTTGATGTTCCACCAGGCAAGTCAGAAGAAGCTGATGATCAAGCAGGGCCTTCTGGACAAGCATGGGAAGCCCACAGACAGCACACCTGCCACCTGGAAGCAGGAGTATGTTGACTACAGGTGAGGGCAGGATGTTTCAGAGCCAGGGGTGGGTAGAGACGGCACACTTGCTGCCTTGATGCAGGAGTACGTCAACAACAGGTGAGGATGGGAGGGTAGAGAGAGCCCACTTGCCATCTGGACGCAGGAGTACATGGACAACAGGTGAGGGACAGGTGAGCATGGAGGTTGTAGAGCCCAGGGGAGGGGTAGTCACTTGGTTTGGGGCAAACTTGCTAAATGCGGGACCACAGGAACCAGCTCTTCGGCTCCCGTGAGGTTTTGGCTGCCCAGGCCAGTTAGGGGTGTGGGCCTGCACGGCAGACAGTTATCCCTTTCTAGTCTGGCTCGTGGGACTGTAGAGGGAGTCAGTCTGTAACAGTAAGTGGTGAGTTCTGTCCAGCGTCAGTATTTTGATGGTGGCTTTAGACTTGCCAGATAACACGACATAACATCAGTACTGCCCTGGAAAGCCATTCAGTGAATTTGACCTATTGCTACCTCTTTTTCAGTGAGTCTGCCAAAAAAGAGGTGGTTGCTGAAGTGGTAAAAGCCCCGCAGGTAGTTGCCGAAGCAGCAAAAACTGCGAAGGTGAGTGGCATGCTGTCATCAGTTTGGAATGTGCTTAGGGAGATAATCCTAAGAGGCACTGGCGTTTGTCTTACTTTGTGACTGTCTGTAGTCCAGCCATATACGCTAGCATCAGAGGTGCAGCGCATACACAGGTAATGCTGCCTCATACCCTGGGGTGCTTGTTTGGGCTCTGCAGGCTCCTCTGATTTGTATTCTCTGTCGTATCTGCTGGGAGGAGGAATGTGGGCTCAGGAATCAGACTGGCCTCGACTCCTACCTCAGCTATGGCGGCAACACAGTGATAGAATGGGTGGTGGTGTGTGTGTCAATTCTGGCCCCTGCCCTGGGTCATGGTAGGACAGATGTGTTGAAATCAGAGGCCATGGCTGTTGGAGCTGCTGGCATTAGAGCACAGAATGACAGGTCTGCACTCAGAAACTGGGGGCAGTACTGAGTATCCTGCACAGGCCGTGTGGGAGGAGCTTCTGACTTGTCAGATGTGAATTCCTGCTTTGCCTGCTTTCTGTGAGAGGTCCTTGCAGTCATGAGAGAAACAGCTCCTCCGGGCCTTTCCACCCCAAGCCCTGTGCTGCTGCTGTGCTCCTTCTCTCGTGCCTGCCTCAAGGCTTCTTGGATTTGGGGGATGAGACTGTCTTCAAATCCTCAGTAAACTAAGGCCCTGTCCGGGTTCGTAGTCAGAAAACGTCCTGTTGGATTCAATTGGGATCTTTCTTGGTGCCTTGCTACCTTTTGACTCACTGAACCTTTCTTGTCCATTATTGCCCAAGAGCTAACACTTAACCAATTGCTTTCATCTCAGCGGAAGCGAGAGAGTGAGAGTGAAAGTGATGAGACTCCTCCAGCAGCTCCTCAGCTGATCAAGAAGGAAAAGAAGAAGAGTAAGAAGGACAAGAAGGCCAAAGCTGGTCTGGAGAGTGGGGCCGAGCCTGGAGATGGGGTGTGTGGAAACACGTTCAGGTTCCTTGGGCTGGCTTAGTCTCTGCGTAGGGAAAGAATTACCCAGGTGGTACCAGCTTTGTTACTCTTCTTGGAGGAGCTGTGGCCTGGGGGTGGGGTGCCACCAAGTGCCTTTAGTGCTTCCCCATGTTCCTGGAGTGCTTTTGCCCTCCCTGTGGAATGGACAGATAGAGGCATCCGGCCTCTACCACTTATACTTAGAGCTCTATTGAAGGTGGGTGGAGAGGATGTGTAGGATGGTGATCTGAATGTTTCCACTTCCAAAAGTAGACCACTAGGGTGTCACTGAAAGGTTCACAGAACTTTGTGGTCACATGCAGTATTTAACGCAAAATATCCTTACAGGTCCTGAAAAAGGCTTGCTTGAATGTGGACCTTTACCAGATTTCCTTCTGGGAGAGTCATAGCTTTGTTAGTGGATGGTATCTATGAGCTTTCATTCTCTTTCTTTCTAGGACAGTGATAACACCAAGAAGAAGAAGAAGAAGAAGAAAGCAAAAGAGGTAGAATTGGTTTCTGAGTAGTGAAGGCCACTTGAAGCATTGTGTCCAGCTGGAGGAGAAACTAAAGCCTTATTGAGAAAACATGTTATAGATCCTTTTGTTGCTGAGAGTGTGGAACATAGGTCCTAGACAGGGTGAAGAGTTCTGGCACATTGTAGCTGCTACTTTGAGACCTCGGTGATGTTACCTGGTGTGGTCATCCCATCTTGTCCTGTTTTAAGGATATGGGTGATGAAAGATGAAAGAGGCAGAGTTTATCCCACTGACTTCTCTGTTTTGAGTTGGGAAGCCTCGCCTTCAGACCCAGTAACTGTCTGCAGCTGTCTGCTAGTGGTTGTCTTAACATCGTAGTCCTAGTTTGCATTTTTTTAATCCCCTCTGTTTAAAAGGTTTGTAAAACAAAACAAAAAACTAAGTCTGCTCAGTGAAATGGTGTAGAACCCTAAATAAGTGGTAGAAGAGTGTCACTGAATTTTGTCTCTGAATTCAGTATAACTGAGTTTTGTCCATGCTGGTGTCTGGGTTATAGGCCTGATGGGCCTGGTAGTTTTCCATCTTGTTCTGGCCTAGAGGTCAGTCCTTTGCACTTCCTCAAAGCTTGTGTACAGTGCTCACCTAAATCCATCTGACTACTTGTTCCTCTGCCCTCTTGTTTTAGGCCTCGTTTACTTTTAAAAAATGAAATTGTTCATTGCTGGGAGAAGAATGTTGTAATTTTTACTTATTAAAGTCAACTTGTTAAGTTTTTTATGTATTCCTGTTGGGTTTTCTTGTTGATCTCATGCTAGCAGAGCAAAAATTGTGAAATATTTTGATTAAAAATCTAGGGACCTTTATGTCCTATTTGAAATGTGATGCTTTTCCTTTTATGTTTTCTGGTTTTTACATTTTTGTTCTGTATCTTACACAATCCACCTTGGGCCCTGTCATCTGATGTGAGATCAAGTACTCAGAGGCAGTGATTACCACAAAACCAGTGATCTCTAGAAGAACAGAGGAGGAGAGGGTTAATGTATTTATACATAGTGGGCCTGGCAGGAGGGGGGCAGGGTGAGTCGGGAGAAGGAAGCTGAGGGTGGGGACATGCAGGAATCTGAAGGCCTTGGTGACAGATTAGTGGAAGAAAGGTCTAGGGTTGCTTCCAATTTGGTATTAAGAACCAAGAAGGAGGCCGGATGCAGTGGCTCACACCTATAATCCCAGTGCTTTGGGAGGCTGAGGCGGGCAGATCACCTGAGGTCAGGAGTTTGAGACCAGCCTGGCCAACATGGCAAAACCCATCTCTGTAATCCCAGCTACTCGGGAGGCTGAGGCAGGAGAATCCCCTGGAACCTGGGAGGTGGAGGTTGCAGTGAGCCGAGATCCTGCCACTGCACTCCAGCCTGGCAAAACAGACGTCGTCTGTCTCAAAAAAAAAAAAAAAAAAAAAAGAAGTAGCACTCTTGGATGCAGTGAGGAGAGGCCCTGAGCTGTAGCCATATCATGAGCCAGGCGTGCAGAATGGACCCCAGCCCTGGCTCAGCGACCGGCCTCCACTGTACCACGGGACCCCAGGCTTGGATTTTCTTTCTAAATATGTGCCCACAGTGAGCTCTCCCCTAGATACGGCAACCTTAGGGGTGTTTTTCTACATGGGCACTAGCCAGTAGAGACCTGCAGTGGGGGCACAGAGAATGGGGACTCTTCCAGGGCACCACTGTTTATCATGTGAACACAAGAGAGGCATCTTGTGTTAATGCTGTTGTCCAGGAGCTTAAGTGAAATGGGCCACATTTCTTTTTGTGTGGAAACCCAGAGTTACAACGTCATTGGCATTTCAACACAGCATTTTTATTGCTTTTGAAGGTTTCCCTAGAGCAGACATCATTCTATTGCACAGATGTGTCATTTTGGCATTCATTATAGAAAGTTGCAGTTAAAAACGCTTTCTCCAAAATAAAAAGACAAATGAAATACCCAGCATATACAGTTGAAAGCAAAGGAGGGCAGGCTTTAGAGGGATGGGGTCCATTGCTTTTGCTGTGCATCATCCTTGATTAGCAGTTACATTTTGGTAGTACTTCTTACCCCCAATTTCTAGAAATCCTTTTGAAATCCAGATCAGTGGGGCCCCATCTGTCAGGAAGATCAAATCCCAACCCTTCAGGAGCCTGAGCAAGAAGACTGAACCCTACTGGCTTAATTAGGATAGCTGCAGAGAGCTGGAAGCTGACACAAAACTAGTTGGAGCAGCCCTGTTTGTCTTAAAGCAAGGCGGGTGGAGTTCCAAATGCTGGAGAGGGGCATACAGTGGGTTCCCCCATTCTACAAGCTTAGTAAACCCAGGAGACAGGCACCCACTGTGGAGAACTGCACGCTTGGTCAAAGGCTTCTTGTAATTTCTTAAGGGTTTCATCAACACCATTATTGACCAGTGAGAGGTCAAAGTAGTGAGCGTACTGGCTGCGGATGGCCTCAGAGTCCTTCTGCAGCTGCTGCAGGGCTTCTGTCTGCAAAGAAGAAAGCCACAGATGAAGCAAGCTGCACCACCCCCAGCCCAGAGAGGCCAGTGACAGATTTTAAACAGCAATTGTTAGCGTTGCTCAGCTGTGCATCATACTTGACAAGTCAAATTCAGAAGACACTGTGAAAGAATGTTAATGTAAGGCATGAAGAGGCAATCTCAAAAGACCATGGCAATTCTCAGAGGATCTCAAGCTAACCCTGACTAATTAGAGTCCTCTGGAGGACCAATAGCTATGCAGAGACAGCATGGACTTCACCAGCATCTCCCACTTAATGCCCTTTGAACATGGAAGAGCCATTTCAACAACCACCAGAGCTGCAATCCTAAAACAAAGATAAAGGTGATTTTGTTGTTTTGTTTTGAGACAGTCTTGCTCTGTGGCCCAGGCTGGAGTGCAGTGGCACAATCTCAGCTCACTGCAACCTCCGCCTCCCGGGTTCAAGCAATTCTCGTGTCTCAGTCTCCCGAGTAGCTGAGATTACAGGCATGCGCCACCACATCTGGCTAATTTTTGTATTTTTAGTAGAGACAGGGTTTTGCCATGTTGGCCAGGCTGGTCTCGAACTTTAGACCTCAGGTGATCCGCCCGCCTCGGCCTCTGAAAGTGCTGGGATGACAGGTGTGAGCCACTGCACCCAGTCAGATAAAGGTGATTTCTAATCCCAGATCACACCTGTCATCCCAGCACTTTGGAAGGCCAAGGCAGGACGATTGCTTGAGCACAGGAGTTCAAGACCAGCCTGGCAACACAGTGAGACCCCATTTCTACAAAAAACAAAATTTAAAAACGTGTGTGTATATATATCTCAGGACTCTGTCTTTGACCTAAAACCAAGCAGCCATGAAAGACAAATCATGTAACTACATAAAAGTAAAAATATCTGCATAGCAAAAAGACACGCCAAATTGGAAAAAAAAAATTGCAGCTGATATTACAAAGGGCTAATTACCCTAATATAGACTTCCTATAAATCAAAGGTCAATAACTCAGCAGAAAAATGAGCTAAGGACATGACCAGATAATTCTCAGAAAAGGCAATGCAAATTGCTCTTCATATGAAAAAGTACCTGATCATCTCTTTTAGTAAAAAAAAAAAAAAAAAAAAAAGACATACTATTTTTCCCTCCAGTAGACTGGCAAAAAAAGAAAACTCTGACAACATGCTACAGGCAAAGAGAAACAAGCACTCTCACAGGTGGCTGGAGGGACTATAAATCCTAAAGGAGCGCAATTTGGCAGTCCCTGTCCAAATTCTAAGTGTGTGTGCTCTTGGACCCAGTGATCCTACTTGGGGTTTTTCCTACAGATATATTTGCACACATATGCTATATGCACAGAGCTATTGATTGCAGTAGAAGACCATGCAGCTATAGAGAAAAAGAGTTCCTCACACCCTGGTAGGGAAAGGTGTCCATTGTTCAATGCAAAAGCACAGTGCAGTAAAATGCATGGGTAGGGCTGGGCAGAGGAGCAGCGTAGGCTTTTTGATACATTCCTGGCCTCTCTGTCTTTCCCCACAGCCACACTGCACCCCAGGGCGGGTTCAGTGCCACCTCTGCCCATCACAGCTTTCCCTGCCAGAGCCTGCATCCCACCAGTATCAGGATCTGTTCAACTGTCCATCTCTGCCCCTGGAACTGTGTGCCTCCGGGACAATGACTGGGTCTGGTTTGTTTTGTCCCTGTTACCTAGCATGGGCACTGGCCTAGCTAGTGGCTTAAGAGCTCGAATGAATGTGCATGCCGTTTGGCTTCTTGGCCCTGGAGGAAGAAGCCCAGCTGGAGCTGTGACCTCCAGCCAGCACTCTGGCCAATGACCTGGACTGAGGTCCTAGTCTGGGCAGGACCGGAGAAAGTGAACTCCTACCCATCCCGCACAACCTCTCCTCACCTGAGTGCCCTGGTCAGTAGGTGCAATGAACACAATGAAAGGTGAAAGTTCTGCTGTCCGAACAATTTTCAGGGTCTAGAAAAAAAAAAGAAGGGGGGGAAGGAAGAAAAGGAAAGTGAAAAAAAAAAACAAAAAACTACATAGCTGTCATAATGGATTCCTTCTAATAAGCAGCTTTGAGTTTTACCCCAATACTACTTTCCATCGTTCCCAGTCTTACTGTTCTTGTTCCAGGCTGACCCCATTAAAAGTGCTGAAGCAATCCTGAGCCCCCAGAAGATTCCCAAGGAGCACTGTCTTTTTCAGCACTCTCTTCGCCATCCCTCGTGTGGCTGAGCCCATCTGTCCCTGCCCTTCCATGCCTACCCACCTGGGGCTCAATGTCAAGGATGGCAATCTTGTCCTGCTTATGAATCTGGTGCACTGTTTCAAATTTGGTGCCAAACATGTTGCCTTGGTAGCTGCCAAACTCCAAGAACTCATTGGCAGAGATGTTCCTCGTCATCTCCTCTGTTGAGATAAAGTGGTACTCCTTCCCATCTTCCTCACTCTTCCTTGGCGGCCGTGTTGTATCTGTGTACAAGAACCCAAATCCCCGACAAACTCCAGGTCCTCACCCTTTCATGAAGGCTTGGACCATGGTGTCTGTATTGAAACCCTAGCTGCCTTTGGTACATTGACTTTAATACAGGGGTTCCTCCCATGGGCTCCTGAAGAGCTGATGCTAGAAAGTGATGCACACCAGGAAATCCCTCCATCTGCCCAGGACACATTTAATTTTTAAGGGGCAAAGCCTAACATAGAAAATTCCTGTTATCATTTTCCCTAAATGAAGTTACATCTCTCAAACTACCAAATCTAGGAATATTGAAACTTAGAAATGAAGATAGCGGAAAATATTTTAAAAACAGATCTACAGACTATGGTCAGGATTTCTTGGAAATATATTTAAGGTTTCCTTTTCATGACTTGAAGAGTACTTTGGTTTAGTTTCAGCTCATGTTGTTAAAAGTTGGACTGTTTTCTATTACTCATATAAATTGTCTAATCAGTAAAATATGCTCCAGATATTGTAGCTTGAAACACAATCCTCCCAGCCTCCCCTCTTTCCATCTTCCATTGACTGCCTCCTTTGCCTTCCGGATCACACTTGTCTCTCAACTGGCCCCTTCCCCTCAATCTACAACCACGTGTGATTCTCTTGAAGGAGGAGCCTGTACTGGTTATTTCTGCTTCCCCACTCACTCCTGGAGCCATCTGCTTTCTGCTCCTAATGCGACACTGGAATAACTCTATGTCCCTCCAGCAAGGAGACAACTCTCAATGATCCATGTGTAAAAAAGCAAAAGCAAAATGAAGAAAGAATAAAAAAATACTAATATGAGGTTTAGAATCTATTTTGATTAGCAGTACAGTAATTCCTCACTTAATATTATTATCAGTAGGTTCTTAGAAAATGTGACTTTAAGTGAAATCACATGCAGCTGGTCCTTGACTAACATGGTTTAGTTCAACTTCATTTCATTGTATTGTTGATGAGTAAAAAAACTGGTTCTTGTTATATGTCATTTCACTTAAAGTCACAGTCTTCGAAGAGCCTACTGACAATATTAAGTGAGGAATGACTGTATTTCTTTCTGGGAACATACACAACTATACCATGCAGCATCACTTCTGGGAATGGAAGTTATCAAATTCTCCACCTGATCACTGGCGCTACTGTTCTCCATATCTAGGACTGCTGTTGAGATAGTTTGGGCCTTTCCTAGGCACTGCTTTGATTTAGAAGACATTCCATGAAAATGAGAGGCAGCCTGAACATCAAGAGTGGGATAGCTAAGGAAATCCACCAAGTACATCCACTTGGTGGACTATAAAACCGTTCTCAAAGAGAATTAGGCAAATTGCAGAGGAACATGAGAAAATGTTTAAAAAGTAAAATGACAAAGTTATATGTATAAACTTTAATACTTAGTAATTTTTAAGGCAGTATAAAAATGTTTACTATAGCTTCTGTTATGTAGACAAACAGCACGAATAACAATAAGAAAACAGTTATTCTGTTAGGTGGAGGAATTGTGGGCACAAATTTTTATCTTTCCATATTTTGTTTAGTTTTAATAATCATTTAAAATAAAATAATTAAAAAAATAATAAAATAACACTATGGTATTTCAGATGGCGAGTGGTACTGTGATAAAATGTGCTACTGATGCCCCGTCCTTCAGCCTGTCACCTCCCCTCCAAGGTGCCTAAGAGCTACTTACATGGGACAGGGTACACAAACTTCTCCGGGTTCTGGCTGAGCAGGGCATTCTTAATGTGGCTGCGACCCACCCCACTGGCTCCTGTGTAGAGAGAGAAGAACATCTTTTGGGGAGGGGAGAGAGGAGCGAGGATAAGATATGGATTTTCCTCTCTTGGCACTCAAAACTGCCAACAGGTGAACATGAGTTGGGGTTGCATCTAGGCTGGGGTCCTTTTTTTCCATTTCGGGGAGAAGGCTCTTTCTGAGGACTAAGGGTTGGGGCTCAGAATGTAACTGTCACTTCTGCAGAGAAGCCAGCTGACATATGAGGTTTTCTGTTTATTTTCTAAAATTTCTTCAAAATTAATGGAACTGAATTTAAGCCAGTGTTTTTACCAGAAATTTTACCAAAACCTTAATGTAGACCCTCTAACCAACTAAAGTTTCAACTCTAAAGACAGGAAGGTGAGCAGCCCGCCAGAGGCAAAGCCTACATACCTGGGTTTGAAGCAAGGACTTATTCTGTTTCAGGTCAGAGTCACTGCTTGGGGGAAGGGAGCTTTAAAAAGCGTATCACTGCCAGCAGACAGCATGAAACCTAACCAAAAATAATTCGGTGCTAAATAGTAGAGAAACTTGTAAGGTTTAGTTTCACTTGTGAGGTGGACTCAGATGGGGTGCACGTGAGGATTCAGAAAATTCCTTACACCTGCTCTATATGGAGAACCCAAGAGACCTGACTTCTTTTCTTCCTCACTGCCTTTTTTGGGGGTGGGCACGTGATGCAGGCAGGAAAATAAAGACAGAAATGTGCAAATGGGGCAATGAGAAGATACCGATCAGCACCAGGGTCTTCCTCTTGAATGCAGGGAGCCGAACGACTTCCTCGTAGGAAACAACATCCAACTGATCAAAAACTAGAGACAAAGAAAACCAAGCAGTGTTCATTTCCAGAGCTGGGGAGAACAGTGGTCCACACTCTGAAGTGGGAAACCCTCGCGACATCTCAACGAGCAGGGAGGAAGTGACTAGAGATGAGACCAGGGAGGTTGGTGTGGAGGAAGGACTTTGGACTGTATTTTTAGTGTGGTGAGGGAATTTTGAGCAAGGGAGTTTATCTAACTTTTGGACCCTCTCTTCCTCCTTGCTCTATCTCTCTGAGCCAACTTTTCTTGTCTCCTGTCCTCATTTCTTCTCCATAGTTTCAGTATCAGATGTTCCCTTGGCACTTAGAGCTGAAGAATGCCAATGCTATCTCTGTTCTGCCTGAACGTCCCTTATCTTAGAAGATGGTGGTGCTATTGACCCAGCTGCTCAAGATAGAGACCTGGTGTCATCCTGACTCTCCACCCCCTTACCTGCCCACAACCCAAGACTGCCACGATCATTCCCTGGCTGGTGGTGTGCATGTGACATCTCAGAAAGAGAAATGCAGATGGAAAGCTGACCGTGTGAATTCTCTGCTCAAAACCCTTCACTAGCTCCACAGTCTATAGTGCAAAATTTAAAACGCTAGTGAGGGTGCACGAAGCTCCCTATGACCTGGCCCTGGCCTCTCCCTCTGGTCTGTGTTCTTGCCTCACTTCCCCTCTCCCACCACATCTACTTCTGTGTGAGGGGTGGGGTGATGAGCAGGGGTGGGGTGATGAGCAGGTGTGGGCTGACCACTAGTCCTCCTTTACATCCACTGGCCTGACTGCGGCAAGCTTGTAAAGATGGATTCAATAAAAAGAAACCAGAAGAAATGACATGCTTTCTGTAGAATGCGCCTTCCGCTGCACACTGCACCACCTCCCCTTTTCTGCTGGTTACAGAGACTGGGAAACACATGAATGCTGCCAGGAGCCTGGGGCAAGAAGGCTCAGAAAGCTTACTCGAGCTGTGCTTAGCCAGATATTTGTCTTTGTACTTCTTCTTCTTCCCAAAGGGACTGCAGCTCGGGGCTTCGCTAGGAGCTGACTGAGCCACACTTGCCACTCGCCTAGTAGGAAAAGACAATCAAGGGGTCAGCTTTCCTCTCCCTCCCCTCATACCCCCCTCAGCCACTCATTCTCTAATGGCACCCCCTTCACCCTCTGAGTGTCCATTACAGTGGGAGATAATGTGTGCAAAGCACCCCATACACTGTTTGGTGCATCTTGCACTGTGCCCTGCCCTCAGTCAGGGACCTGGCTCCTTGAGTCTGTGTCATCTAGTACCTGTCAGCACATTCTGGACACAACCCACAAACAACTCTCTTTCTTTGGTCTAGACCATAAAGGTCTCAAACCTTTATGACCCTACCTCACTCTAAGAAATACACTGTACATTGCAAGCCATTATTGCACATACATCTATAAACAAAACACATACACACACCCCACATATATATCTAAAACAACTGCTTCACAAAACAATAACTTGTATTACTACATGTAATATATTCTAATATTTCTATTCAGTGTCAACCCCACAATGGTTGTAATCTTTACACTGGGGTAATTTTGCACAGGCAGAGGGAGGCTCAGTGTTGGATGTCTTATCAGTTGGAACTGTTTTGTGAATTTTTCTGCCATTCCTATGATGTAACCAGGACTAAGTGAGCAATCTGACTCAGGGACAGGAATTATTTCTTCTATGTACCAGGAATGTGCCTAAAGGACATATACTTAAATGCGACTGTTTTCTGCAGGACTACAAGGAAATCCCAGAAACAGCATGGCTGGTAGAAGCGCACTAGCTTGGGAAACAGGAGACCAGGGAAGGCTCAGTCCCAGCACTGTCACGTGCTTGGTAACTATGGGGAAAACGTTTAAGGAAGCAAGAGGCCCACATAGGAATGAAGAGCTATTTGGGCTCCCTTGCCTGTAGTTGCCTCTCAGTCCAGCTTATCAACGCATGGTTAACCCTCCCCCACCCATTATGCCAGGAAATCTAGGAGGTCTCCTTGGTTGAGAAACAGAAACTACAAACAAAATGACAGATTTTCTGAAGCTAAGTTATTTGTGGCAGGCTCACCATTCCTGCAGCTCAGGGGAAGGGATCAATCCTGCTGACTCCTTGGAGGAGCCTTCCACTCGTCCCTGCCACCAATTGCTGTCATCCTTGTTGATAATCTGGATAATGTCCCCAGTAGCAAACTTCAGTCCCGCCTCCTTGCAAGGGATCAGATTGTCCTTTTTGGGATCATAGTCAAACTGTGCTCTCATGAACATCTAAAAAGAAGGCAAAAGGAACTGCAGGCAGCAGCTTCAAAAGAAACACCAGCATCAGAGCATGTCCTGCTGTAGACAAATGGGGTCAGGATGGAATGAACAACAGGGAGGTAAGAATGGTGGGGGAGCACCCAAGAAAGAGAAATTGAAATGCTGAAGTGATCGTATTTGCGGAGGGGTCAGAACGAATCCGTTTAACAAGAAGGCATGAGAAGCCGGGCGCAGTGGCTCACGCCTGTAATCCCAACACTTTGGGAGGCCGAGGCGGGTGGAACACATGAGGCTAGGAGTTGGAGACTACCCTGGCTAACATGGTGAAACCCCGTCTCTACTAAAAATACAAAAATTAGCCGGGCGTGGTGGCGTTCACCTGTAGTCCCGGCTACTTGGGAGGCTGAGGTGGGAGAATCGCTTGAACCTGGGAGGCGGAGATTGCAGTGAGCCGAGATTGTGCCACTGCACTCCAGCCTGGGCGACAGAGTGAGACTCTGTCTCAAAAAAAAAAAGAAGGCATGAGATGTCTTTCCACGTCAACGTGTCTGCAGTTATCGCTGGATCTGGGTCGTCTGTCTCAGTACAGGGCAGCTACTCTTTGAGATGTATGTTTCCTTGAACAACTGTTTTCACAATTGAAAATATGGACACTCATATATCTATCAAAGAACTTGAATTTATTATTGAAAATTCTCTTCTCCTGCTCCCAAACACACACACACACACACATACACACCCCTACCTCATTACTTCATTGACAAATTTTCCAAGCATCATTTGAAGAAAGAAGGCTAATCTCACAAGAAAACAGATTATAGAAAATGATGGCACTTCCCAACTCATTATAAGCATGATACCCAAATCTGACAAGAATCTTATAATTTCTCTCTGCAACAGAGATGTAAAAACCCCAAACAAAATATTAGCAAGTCAAATTTAGTTATGTATAAAAAGTATAATAAATCACAACCAAACAGGATCTAGTTCAGCAATATAAGAAGGTTTACTACCTGAAGGGCAATAAATTCACCACATTAACATAAAAATGGAAAAATATCATATGATCCCCTCAATAGATGCAGAAAAAGCCTGTGATAACATTCAAAACCCATTCAAGATTAAAATTCTTAGCAAACTTGGAATAGAAGGGAGGTTCTTTACTGCGAGAAAGAACACCTACAAAAACCCTACATCCAACGTCATACTTCTCAGTGAAAGATTAAAAGCTTTTCCCCCCCTTTTTTTAAAGGACATGGGTCTTGCTATGTTACCCAGGTTGGTCTCGAACTCCTGGGCTCAAGCAATCCACCCGCCTCAGCCCCCCAAAGTGCTAGGATTACAGGCGTGCGCCACCACACCTGGCCAGCTTTCCCTTTAAGATGGAAAAATAAACAAAGATGTCTGCTATCATCACTTCCACTGGGATACTGTGAAGATGCCTCTTTTATCCAAATTGATATGTAGGTTTGACACAGGCATAAACAAACAGTCCAAAGGAAAAGAATAAAAAGTTCCAAAATAGACCTGTAAATATTACCCATGACAAAAGTGACAGTGTACAGTAAATGATACTGGTTCAATTGGTATCCATATGGAAAAACTGGAATCTTGACCTCTTACCTTACAATGTATATAACAATCAATCCCAGATGGGTTGTGGATCCAAATGTGAAAAATCAAACAAGTAAGCATTTAGAAGAAAACATAGGAGAATATCTTCTTGACCTTGTGGTAAGTAAAAACTTTTAAAACAAGACATAAAAAGTGCTAATCAGAAAAAAGTGGTAGATTGGATTTCATTAAAATTAAGAGTTTCTAGTCATTAACAGGAACCATGAAGAAGAGAACATACTTGGGATGCATATGACAAAGGACTCTTATCCAGAATATATGAGGAACTGCTACAAATCAGTAAGAAAAGCCTTGAATTGGTATCTTACAAAAGAGGATATCCAAGTGGAAAAAAATCATATAAAAAGGAATTTACCCTCATTAGTCATTAGAGAATTTTTAGAATCACAATGTGACACCACCATCAGGATGGCCAAAGGGCGACAAAAAACCAAACAAATCAGACAATGCTAAGTATTGGTGAGAATATAGAACAACCAGAACTCTCATACTGTGCAGCTGGGGATGTAACATGGTTCAGCTACTTTGGAATACTATTTGGCAATATCACCTAAAGATGAAGACACATATATCCTACAACCTGGCAATTCTACTCTCAAAAGAAAGGCATAGATGTATGCACAAAACACATGCACAAAAATCATATGACTTTTCTCCATTTTTCTGTTAACGTGGTGAATTTATTGCCCTTCAGGCAGTAAATCTTCTCGTATTGCTGAATTAGATCCTGTTTGGTTAATGGCAGCACTATGTAAGACCACAAAGCTGACAGAATAGATTAAATTGTAGCATGTTCATACAATGAATGAATGAGAATGAAGCAATATAGATGATTCCCATAAACATAATACTGAGTGAATAAAATAAGACACCAAAGAATTCATACTGTATAATTCAATGTTAATACATTTCAAAAAGGGGCAAAACTCATTCCTGCTGTTAGAAGTCAGGGTTATGGTGGGCCTTGAGGAAACACGCATGGTGAGGGGACGGCGGTCTTAGGCATGGGTGTACTCAGTTTGTGAAAATTCATCCAGTTTTATACTTGTGATTTGTGCCCTTTGTTGAATATATTCCCATATATGCCAAAACTTCAATTTAAAAGTTTACTTAAGAAAATTATACCACCACAGTACAAGTAACCTGCAATAGAAACTTCAGATTTATTCTTTTAAATATCTCCTTCTTCCACATTGACTTGCCATGGCCCTGTCCAATCTATTCCTCTACTGGCTGATGAGCTATGTGCGAACTGGGAACCATTTCTCTTTATATCACCTCCATGTGCTAGCACAGTACTTTGTACATGGTAGACCCTCAATAAATTGTGAATAAATGCTCAACACATTCTATCTATCTTTTCTTTCTTTCTTTACTTTGCCACTATCAATCACGGGGCTTTATTATTGCTCTTTTAAAAATCATTTGCCAATTTGCTTGGTGAAAACTGGTATCTCATGTATATTTTAATTTGCATTTCTTTGATGACGGGTAAGATAAAATATTTTTTCATATGTTCAATGCTCATTTGTAGTTTTCCTCCTGTGAATGATCTCTTCATTCCCTTTACCCATTTTCCTCTTGGAGTTGTATTGATTCCACCTGTAGAATACAATTACCCTCTCCCTTCCTACCTGACCGCTAGCAGCAAAGGCTCATTCAGTAGTCGTCACTACTGTCGTCACTATGTTCTCCATTGAGGAAAGGGGAATGAGCTCCTGTATTTTATACCAGGCACGGAATAATGGGACCCTGAGCCAAGCAGCTACACACTTGTGAGATACTTAGAACTTAAAGTTAGACTCACATCCCTTATAATCAAATTTCAAAGAATACAAGACAACATGGCCCGACTCCTGCCATCATGACAACAGAGAAAATGGTGCCACCCACCTGTAGTGCAGGAAGACGGCTTTGCTGGTTGGGAATTACTTTTAATGAGATCATTCCTTTGGTTTCTTTCTATTAAAAAAATGGACATAAAATTGTACAGAAAACTAAGTTGAATGATGTGATCAAACTTTGATCATTCATTCAAAGTTCCAGGTTTTTTTCCCCAGCAACCATCTTTACATTTTGAGATTTTGTAGGACAATTCCCCCTTTAATACAAAAGTGTCCTGTGCCCCATAAATCTGCATAACAATATGAAGACATGCAAAGAGTAACAAAGAAAAGCTAACGAAAGACTTTTCCGAGCTGGGCAAGGTGGCTCACGCCTGTTGTAATCCCAGCTCTTTGGGAGGCTGAGGTGGGCGCATCGTCTGAGGTCAGGAGTTCAAGACTAGCCTGGCCAACATGGTGAAACCCCGTCTCTACTAAAAGTACAAAAATTAGCCAGGCGTGATGGTGGGTACCTGTAATCCCAGCTACTCGGGAGGTTGAGGCAGGAGAATCGCTTGAACCCAGGAGGCGGAGGTTGCAGTGAGCCGAGATCACGCCATTGTACTGCAGCCTGGGTGACAGAGTGAAACTCCATCTCAAAAAAAAAAAAAAAAAAGACTTTTCCTCCCCACTCTTTACCCCGAAAAATCCTGAAGAAGTTCCTAAAAATGAACTATGGCGCATATATATCCATGCCTTTCCCCATACCAATAAAAGCATTACAAATATTTACATACATTATACATACATGTGTATTGTTTGTTTTTAACAAAAATGGGATTCTACTATATATGTTATAACTTGCTTTACTTCATTTGGCATTACTTCATGGAACACCAGATTGATGCTCCGGGTTATTTGCCCTGCTTTAGAATTTTACTAAATAAAGGCAGAAAATTATCATTTCTTACACAGAATAAAGACTAGCAGTGAAAAGAGCCCCCTCAAGAAGGTATAAATACTTTGACAGAGAGATGAGGTCACTGATACCAATGTGGATCAACACTTATGGAGATAATGGAAGGTCTTCATCTAGCATAGAAAATACCCACCATCGCCTTCTGCAGCTGATCCACTGAATGATTTGTCACATTTGTGCCATTGATTTCTAGGATCTCATCCCCCACGTGAAGGGAGCCTGCCATGAAATGAAAAATCAATCCACAAAAGAACAAAAGTTCAAACAGGAGCTGTCAATGTAACTCAAGATACCATAGAAGAGAAACCAGGATTTACAGCATGTTATGAAACAGATTATGTCAAATACTCAGGATTGAAAACATTTGACTTGACAGTTTAAGATGGTCTCATCCTCCTTGGCCTCAGTAGTCCAACAGCACAATAAAACACCTTGTCCTCAAATTCCTGGAACTAGAGTGGCTACTGACTCCAGACTATGACACAGATGTATAGACTAAAAAGAATAACAAAGCAAGGCAAAGAACTCAGTACTCCTCTTTCACCAGCAAGCTCCATGTTTCTTTGTTGTTTAGCTCAAACCCCAAAATGCTACCAAGTGGTATTGCTGTCCTTTCCAAGTCTAATGCAATGGGTGACATGTGGCAATTGCTCAAATATTAACTTACTAGAAAAATATTGGTATAAATAGGTGTGAAAGAAGGCTCAGATAGGGAGATGGTGGCACTGGGCAAGTCACATAGAGATCTTATCATGTACTGATTCTACAGAGCCAGTTATTAAGCCACAAAAAGTCTCTTGACACACTCACAAAAATGCTACCAGTTTGGAGGATTATAAGCTTCATGCCCCACACCACTGAACAGGGAGTAAATTATTAATCCCTGAATCAAACCCCACCCAGAACTCCCACAGAGTACCTTGTCTATGGATCATGCCACCATGAAGAATTCTGGCCACCGTACATGACTGTTTTTCATTCAGCTTCAGAGTGATTCCCTGAAATAAAGGCAACGGCACGATAAGCTTTATTTTAAGCTCTTTCTGAGGTTATTTTAGAAAGAACTTATGGCAATTTCTCAGGAAAATATTTTCCATTTATACCCAGAATAGTCCTCAACTAGAACAGGCATGAAGCCTGCTTTGAGGAGGAATTTGAGATAAGAATGAAAAGACAATTTTGGGGTTGGCCAATTCCCTAACTCCATGAGCAGCCTCTTGCATTGACTCTTCTGGCCCAGTGACTCATGGGGCAGAGAGTAACTGGTGGGCGACAATATGACGAGGGATTACCATGGGCTCTTCTGTGACCTTCTCAAACTGTATGAGTCGCACTTTCCGCACCTCCTGTCCCTTGACCTGGGCAGGGCTACCTGGGGCAGGAGACCCGTTGGTGTACATGTCCTCGGTCACAGTATTCAATGGATGCGATACAGCCTGTCAAGTCAAAACAACAAAGCAATGTATGAAATCAGGAGCAAGGCCCACAGCCAGTCCACAATCTGCAATTCTAACATTCAAGAGGCTCTGAAAACTTATTTCATAAGTTTGGCCTCATTCTTATTTGAATTGACATGAAGCTGTTTGTAAGCTTTATTTCTCCAACTTAATAGACATGTTAGCCAAGTGTGGTGGTGTGCACCTGTAGTACCAGCTACAGTCCCAGGGCAACAGAGAGAGACCCTGTCTCTAAAAATAAATAAAATAGACATGTTTATCTAGGTTGCTGCAGAAATATTAATGTGCCTTGATTTACATGGTGCTTCCCTGGATCCTGCTTGGGGTATTACATAATATATAACAAAATTAGAAAGATTCTGAATCCTGCGGCTATATGGGTGTTACTATAAAATTCTTTCATCTTTTTGGCGCCATTCCAAGAGCAGCCAGTACTCTTTAAAAAATATTATAAAATTTAATTTTTGAACCATTTGAGAGTAATCTGAAGACTTTATTCTCCTTTACCCATAAATGTCTCTATATGTTAGGAACGAGCATTTTCAAAACTGAAAATTTAACATTGACACAATATTGTCATCTGCCAACCCTTTCAAGAATGTCCTTTATAGCTATATATTTCTTCCCAAGTCCAGAATCCAACCTAGGACTTTTTGGTCCCAGAATCCAATCTAAGACCAGAATCCAATCATGCATTTCACATTTCCTCACGCTTCCTTAATTTGGAAAATTTCCCCAGCCTTTCTTCTTCTTCTTTCATGACCTGTTATTTTGTAGATGTCTCTCAGTTTGGGGTTATCATCTGATGTTTTTTCAAGATTAGACTGGGATTTTGCATTTTTGGCAGGAATTCCAGGAAAGTAGTGGTGTGCCCTTTCCAGAACAACACTATTCTTAAAAGCCCAAACCTGAAAATATCCCAAAAGTCCATCAACAGTAGAATGGATAAACTGAGGCATATCCAGTGGATACCCCACATCAATGGGAATGTAGCTACACCACGACACGGCAGATCACTTGTGGATCAGTCTCACAGGTGATCACTCTCTTTTCCTTAAAATGCTCCTTCTCCATTTGCTTTGCTGGTCTTTCCTCATCTTACTGATCTGTTAATGTTGAAGAAGTCCAGGGCCTGGGGTAAGAGCAATCACAATGGGGAAAAACTATGGAAACCTCTGAAAATGATCCCTGCCCACCCCAGATAAAATATTACATCAAAAATAATATAGACACCTGGAGGAGGAGGAGGAGGAATAGGCCTGAAGTGGGCTTATGGAAGGGTCTGCTGAAAATAGGGGATAGCTGCATTCCAGTCACACCCAGAGGTGACCCTCAAAGACAGTAGGGAGGGAAGATCTTCCCAATAGGCAGAACTGTGAGGAGTGTGCCATTCACTGTGTGGGGAAGGAGAAGGGTCCCTAGATGGGAATACATGTATTCCTGAGCAGTGTCCGCTGGCCTGCCCAAGGCCTAGAAAAGGACTAGAAGATGAGAGACAAGGAAGTCTGGAGTAGAGGCTTACATCATTTCTAAGGGACTCTGATTTCTAAGTAGAAACTTTGATAAGATGGTGAGGTTTGGGCCAGGTGCAGTGGCTAACACCCATAATCCCAGCACTTTGGGAGGCCAAGGTGGGGAGATTGCTTAAGCCCAGGAGTTTGAGACCAGCCTGGGCAACATGGTGAAACTCCTGCCTCTGTAAGAAATTTTAAAATTAGCCGAGTGTGGTGGTGCAAGCCTGTGGTCCCAGCTACTCAGGAGGCTGAGGCAGGAGGATTGCTTGAGCTCAGGAGTTGGAGGCAGCAGTGAGCCACGATCACACCACTACACTCCAACCTGGGCAACAGAGGAAGACCCTGTCTCAGAAAAACAAACAAACAAACCAAAAACATGGTGAGGTTTGAAGCAGTGTTTGCTATCAGGTGACCTCAAATGAGGGAAGTACTGAGAAAGAGAAACTGCCTTGTCTAGCAACTAGAACTTCAAAAAACTCACATGACACCAAGTCATATGACATTGCTGTTATAACAAAATTGTCTAAGATAGGCTTATATTTAAAAAATTGACTTATGATATCCGGGATACACCATGTAGGTATGAAAAGGAAGTTATGAGGGTAATCTTGAAGATTTATTGTTAAGCAAAAAATAATAATAATGTGATGAAGGGTATACCAGCTTCATCATAAACAGTGAAAGAATGATTATATTCATATTTGCTTAAAAATCCATAAACCGGCCAGGTGCAGTGGCTCACACCTGTAATCCCAGCACTTTGGGAGGCTGAGGTGGGAGGATCACTTGAGGTCAGGGGTTCGAGACCAGCCTAGGCAACATAGTAAAACCTCGTCTCTACAAAAAATAAAAAAATTAGCCGGGCATGGTGGCGTGCACCTGTAATCCTAGCTACTCGGGAAGCTGAGGCGGAAGGATTGCTTGAGCCCAGGAGGTCAAGGCTGCAGTGAGCTGTGATTACGCCACTGCACTCTTGCCTGGGTGACAGAGTGAGACCCTGTCTCAAAAAAATAAAATAAATGAAAATACATAAACTATGTCTGGAAGGAGACATAAACAGTGGTTGCTTCTAGGGAGAGGAACTGGGTGGCTATAAGATGGGGTGAGAAGGAAATTGTTTTCACTGTGTGTCAAGTTATACCTTTTAAATTATGTATTATGTGCTTATGTTACTTTAATAAAAGAAATTAGTAAAAGAATTTTCCAAAGTGATTGGGACTCAGGTTCAAGTACTTGTGTGGATCTTG
This sequence comes from Pongo pygmaeus, assembly GCF_028885625.2. Taxonomy (NCBI): domain Eukaryota; kingdom Metazoa; phylum Chordata; class Mammalia; order Primates; family Hominidae; genus Pongo; species Pongo pygmaeus. The sequence continues at coordinate 159,677,048 of NC_072396.2, forward strand.
TCCTGCCTCAAGCTTGACCCTGTTTAAGTAAGAGTAAACGGGAGGAGGGAAATAGAAACCCACAAAAAGTCATCGGGGTGAAGGATTTCTTTCTCTCTTTTTTTTTTTCCTTTTCTTTTCTTTTTTTTTTTTTTTTTTTTTTTTGGGAAAAGAGTCTCACTCTGTCGCCCAGGCTAGAGTGCAGTGGCGTGATCTCAGCTCACTGCAACCTCCGCCTCCTGGGTTCAAGCGATTCTCCTGCCTCAGCCTCCCGAGTAGCTGGGATTACAGGCAAGCGCCACCACGCCCAGCTAATTTTTGTATTTTTAGTAGAGACGGGGTTTCACCATGTTGGCCAGGCTGGTCTCAAACTCCTGACCTCAGGTGATCTGCCTGCTTCAGCCTCACAAATCTGCTGGGATTACAGGCATGAGCCACCATGCCCGGCCAGGATTTCAACAGCTTTCTAGAAGACAGAAAGCAGATGGAGGAATGACCAAGGAGAGTTGAGACAGCTAGAGCCTAGAATGTACATACAGGAGGCACCAGCCAAGGGGATAACTGTGGCCTCTGCAGAAAACAACAGATTCAGGGCTCAGAGACCCCCAAAAGAAGTGTCTTGTGGTTCTTGTGTCATTGGCCAGAACTGTGGAACACGGCCGTCCCAGCTAAAAAAGAGGCTGGGAAGATTAGTTTAGTTGAGCATCCTGCCATCCCAAACAAGATCAGGGATATGTAAGTGAGAAGTGGGATGTTGGATCGGCAACCAGTTATAATAATATAAAAACCACTTATTGATTTTTACTTTTTAGAACTCACTTAGAAACAAATCATGAAACAAATAACAGACTGTAAATATCAGCACCATGACAATATTAAGGTACACATGTACATGATAGGAAGTTGGCAGGTAAAAAGGGGAGAAAAATCGAAAGGAAGAGGCCTGTAATCTTGTTCTGCTACAAAGTGGGGAGTCAAGAAGTAGGATCTGCATTGGTTGGACAATAAATGAAGGAATGAACGCATTATTTAAAGTTCCAAGCCAGGTGTGGTGGCATGTGCCTGTAGTCCTAGCTACTCGTGAGGCTGAGGCAGGAGGATCATTTGAGCCCAGGAGGTCAAGGCTGCAGTGAGCTGTGACAGCACCACTGTACTCTAGCCTGGGCAACAGAGCGAGACTCTATCTCTGGAAAAAGAAAAGAAAAAATCTCCAAAGCAGAAGTTGCAAACTGTTTTATTTCGACCACATGTCTCTGTTTTGTTTAGTAAAAATCAGGAGACTCCAACTTCTTTTTAAAGTATCAGAAGATCTGGCATCGCTCTCCAGGTGGCCCCAGCTCTCACATTCCCTACTGATGCCTCAGCCAGAAGCCAGTGTTGGCTACTGATCACCCTATACCTGGGGTGTTATTTTTCTTATACACAAGTGCTTTCACTCACTTGGTCCATGTAGGTTACACTAAAAGCACGTATAGATGACTTGACCTTTTAAAAATCATTTAAATGATGGAAAGGTACAGACCCATGAAAAGCTAAAATAATTTTGAAAAACAAGACAGTAGGAAGACTCAGTCTGCACAGTTTCAAAACTTACTGTAGTATAGTCTCAGTAAAGACTACGTGGTATAGACATACAGATCAATGGAACAGGATAGGGAACCCAGAAACAGACCCACAGAGATATGCCCAGTTGATTTTTAACAAAGATGCAAAAGCAACTCAATGGTGCTGCAGCAATTGGAAACTCATCACCAAAAAAGGGAAATGCTGACCTGAACCTTACCTTCTAAAATGGATATGCGCTTACACGTAAAGTGCAAAACTAGAAAATATTTTTGAAAAAAATAGAAGAAACTTGTCAGGATCTAGAGCTAGGCAAAAAGTTCCTATACATGACACCAAAAGCAGGATCCATAAAAGGAAAAACTGGTAAATTGGACCTCATCAAAATGAAAAACTCTTGTTCTTTGAAAGCCCACGTGAAGATTGTGAAAATACAAGCTACAGACTGGGAGAAACACTTACAAACCACATATCCAATAAAAGACTGGTATATAGAATATAAAAAGAGAGTGCTCAATACTCAACAGTAAAAATGAACAATCTAATTAGAAAATGGGCAAAAAACATGAATAGATATTTCACCAAAGAGGATATATAAAGATGATAAATGAGGATATAAAAAGATGTTCAACATCATTAGCCATCAGGGAGAAATGCAAATTAAAACAACGATGATATATCACTACACATCTATCAGAATAGCTGAAATAAAAAAATAGTGACAATACTCATAACTGGTGAAGCTGAGGGGAAATTGGGCATCTCATACATTGCTGGTGGGAATGTAAGTGATATGGCTTCCTTAGAAAATAGTTGAACACTTTATTAAAAAACCAAACACACAAGTACCATAAAACCCAGGGATGGCACTCCTGGATATTCACCTAGAGAAATGGAAATTTATGTTCACTCAAAAGCCTATACATGAATGCTCATAACAGCTTTATTTATTTATAACAGCCAAAATCTATAAAGAATCAAAATACAGGTGAACAGTTAAACTGTGGTACATCCATACCATGGAACACTTCTCAGCAATTAAAACAAAAAACACTATTGATACTAAACAACTTGGGATCCATCTCAAAGGCATTATCCTGACTGAAAGAAAGCTAATCTATCTCAAAACATCACATACTATATGATTCCACTTATATAACATTCCTAAAATGACAAAATCACAGAGACATTGAACAGAGTAGTGGCTGCAAGGGGTTGCGCGGATCGGGTAGGGAGGAAGACAAGTGTGACTATAAAGCGACAGCAGGAGGGAGGTCTTTGTGGGGATGGAACAGTTCTGTATCTTCATTGTGGTGGTGGCTAGAGGAATTTTATTTTATTTTATTTTATTTATTTTATTTTTTTGAGACAGACTTTCACTCTTATTGCCCAGGCTGGAGTGCAATGGCACGATCTCGGCTCACCACAACTTCCGCCTCCTGGATTCAACCGATTCTCCTGCCTCAGCCTCCCAAGTAGCTGAGATTACAGGCATGCACCACCACGCCTGGCTAATTTTGTATTTTTTGTAGATATGGGGTTTCTCCGCGTTGGTCAGGCTGGTCTTGAACTCCCAACCTCAGGTGATCCGCCCGCCTTGGCCTCCCAAAGTGCTGGGATTACAGGTGTGAGCCACCATGCCTAGCTATGTCATATTCTTCTTATCCAGCTTTATTACAGTGATTGCTTTTTACATGTCAGCCTTTAAATTAAAGACTCAGCAAAGCTTACTAGAGGCAGAACCATTCCAGCTGGAAAAGTTCAAGAGTTGCCATCCCAAAGGTTGGTCTTTCAGATGTGCTTATCTATCAAGACGTTCCTCTTTGCGGTGACTAAGAGTCACTATCAAGCTTACCCAGAAGTTGCAAATGATGACTAAGAAAAACGGAAACTTCCAACGTGGTAACTAAAGTACACACTTGCAACAATAAGTTTTCCAAAAGCAAAGCACAATTTTCTCCACCATGAACTTGTCCCTGAGCCACCCTGTCTTCATGAGACTCTCAGAAAGGGAGGGTCAGTTCTCTGTGACCTCATCTTACAGAACTCCCTCAAGTAGTCCCCATGTCTCCTCATTACTGACATATCATAGGAGAAAAGATATGCAGACATATATTGTAAGTGACATGAGTAATGCTGAACAAATAATAAAGGTCAAAGGTACTAGATTCTATTTCTCAGAGTTCACTTCACAACCTCCACATCATCCTCTCAAAGCAGCCACCATCATCTCTAGTGGATACAGGAGGCCACAGAGCTATGGCAGGCCTGCCCCTGACCAGTGACAAGGCAGGGCGGAAGTGGCTCTGTTAAGGATGACTGCTGGGATTCAGGAGGAGCCAGGGAATAAACACTCACCCAGGACTCCATGTCTGGCCTTTGTTCCGCAGCCTCTGGCCTTTAATCAGACAAAGTGCTGGAGTGGCAATGCCTGCCGCTCTGAAAGCCCCTTTGGAGGAAACATCTGCAGCAGGGTTCAAAGGGCAGAGGCAGTTGCTCAAAGGAAGTTGGAATTTGAAAAGAGATGAAAAACAAACTTGGCAGGGGGCGGGCAGTGGCGGGGGTGAATAGAGCAGGGGCAACTGAAGTTGGCTTTCTAATCCAAACAATTAGATTAAGTGACAGTGAACATAGGAAAGAACAAACATTTGCTCAGCCTACTGTTAGGCTCTTTGCCAACTGCTCCCACGTGGAGACTTAGAAAGCCAAGTCCAAGAAGGCGAGATGATGCCAGACAGCTGCCCAGCAAGCCCTGGCCCCAGGTGCCCGCAAATTCCCTCTCTTTGCATGGGCAGTATCCTATTCCACTTTGGGAAAAAACAAGAGAAACTGAGAAAGCCAACGGTATTCTGAAGTATTAGAAAGAGATTAGCACTGTTTAACCACAAATGACAGGAACTAGGGAGAGAAGAAGGCCTAAGAGCCAGGATATTCTGGCAGGTACTGTCTTAAAATCATACATTAACCAGGTGCTTTGCTTCTCAGGTACTAAATCCATCTGGGAACACATACATCAACTTAAAGGCCAAGTCTCTAGAGACCCCTTTCCAGCGAGCTTTATCTACCCATGCTCTCAGTACACATGCAAAGGCTTTTGCTTCCACTGGGGGAAAAAAACAACAGGAAACTCAAGTAGCACCGTTCCACACAGCAGAAACACAGGGCTGCAGATACCTGGTGCTGAGTCTCCACACTGCCATTAAACCAGTGCCGGAGCTGTGTGCAAATAACAATGCTCATTAAATCAAATGCTCATCCCCATTCTGTGGTCAATATTTGAAGACATGAAATGGTTCAGAAACCTGTCTAAGCTTAAAGGATGAGTAAGCCTCAGACTCCAGAAGTTAAACTATAAGCATGGACTTTGGAGTTTGTGCAGGTACAAGGAGAGAATGCAGGTGCTGTGTCCCTCATATAAAGAATATTCAGAGATGATGACAGGTGCTAAGGAGGAAAATAAAGCAGAAAAGGCCTTGCAAGGAAGATAACTTTTGAGGGAAAACCTATTATGTGTTTTGTTCATGTATATTTCTTCATATGTAAGAAAAAAAGAAAAGCAAGACTCTATGTTACGAAAGTTCCTCTTCCCCTCCTCTGACGTCACTTCCCCTACCCCAGCCAATTTTGGAAATATGGCTATTTAGTCTTGCCTTTCCACACTCCACACCCAGAGAGTTCTTTTTTAGCAACACTGAAAGGTTGGAGACAACTCACTGCTTAGGAGAAAAATCTCTGCATCAACTAATTTTGTCTCCCCTCCTGACACTGTCTCAGGACATTTTTGATTGTCACAACTTAGCGGCGAGGTATTACTTTTTACAACAGAATTATCAGACCCAAAATGTTAACAGTGCCCAGGTTGGCAAACTCCAATTTAAGGGAATTGATCTTAACCTGAAATATCTGTTCCTGGTATTCCATTATACTTCAGTGTCTTGTGTAGGGAGAACAAATGAGTTAGAAAAGAATAGAATGTTCATGATGAAACTCAAATCTACTTAGCCACAATAAAAGCAGATTCTTATCTGCAAGGTATCCTAAGCCCTTCTAGTTTTGAAAAAAAAAGTCATGAAAGGCCCAGGGCGCTGGCTCATACCTGTAATCCTAGCACTTTGGGAGGTCAAGGCAGGTGGATCACCTGAGATCAGGAGTTCGAGGCCAGCCCGGCCAACATGGCGAAAACCTGTCTCTATCAAAAACACAAAAATTAGCCAGGCGTGCTGGGAGGCGCCTGTAATCCCAGCTAGCTGGGAGACTGAGGCAGGAGAATCGCTTGAACCTAGGAGGCAGAGGTTGCAGTGAGCCAAGACCACGCCACTATACTCCAGCCTGGGCGACAGAGCAAAACTCTGTCTCAAAAAAGAAAAAAAAAAAAAAAAAAAAAGAACAGAAAAAGGTCATGAAATTCCTGGAAGTGAAGGACAGGAAAGGCAGACTGGCTGAGACCACACCACATACTGGGGAAATTGGGCAGAGGACTAAATAATTTGAAAATTACACTTTACTTTCTAGTATCAGTTCTGTGAAAAGAAAAGCCTTGCACAGAAATATTTCCTTTGCAAAGGAAACAGCAAGATCCAAGTCTGGAGCAAAAGTTCTTTCTCAGGTGAAATTATAACTAGTCAGAAGCAGAGTCAGTGATCATGCACACCATAGACTCAACCTCCTGCCATCGCAGAAGGTGCCGCACTCGGCATGCACCTTGGTGTCCGTGCACAGGCTGTTCCCTCTGCCCGGGTACCACTTGCCAGTTACAGCCTAGGTACTGCGAAATGCAAGAGCCCACTGTGCTGGGTGCCCCTCCTTGCTCCACAGCGCTCCACACCTGCCTCTGTCACATCACCACCACATTACTGTATTTGTTTCCATGTCTGCGTCCTTCCTTATTTGCCTCTTAGTTCCAGCAGCAGACCTGGAGCAGGCAACAAACAACACTGTGTCACACTCAGCGACCACTAGCGGAGAGTAATGCTGCATGTGATGGCCTAAGAACCAAGAAACAGGTTTTCTTGGTGGAAATTTGCCTGGAGCCTGACTTATCTGTTAGGTGATTTTTTTGATGTGGGATAGGCCCAAGAGAATTTTCAGGGATTCTCAACCAATTGCTTCAGGTCCTGGGGAAAGTGTTGCTTCAAACAGGCCCGAAGAGAAAAGCAGTATCAGGAATTTTACATCTACTTTTATGTGCATTAATGGATACTGCTGTGAAGAACAAGGCCAGAGAGAGCTAATAAAATTAGTTTCTCCATTAACCTGCCTAGACCACATTGAAAATAAAAAAAAATTAGTTTATCCAAAGAAGGAGATATACTTAAATAGGGGAGATAGGCTACATTCAAACCTATTGCAAAATTACCTTTAGACAATATTTTTTCAGTATTAAATGTGGATTACAATTGGAAGTGAAACTTTATGTTTTGAATCGGTAGCCTTTTTCCATAAAGTGACACCTTTAAATGAAACTTTCAGCAAAATAATTTTATAATTTCTATTGAAGCCAACAACTTCCGCACAGGTTTTCCTGCTTCAAATCTTGCCATTATAGGAAAACTTTCTGACTGCTACTACTGGGCAGGCAGCTCCTAGGGAGATACTGGGTCATTACCCTGGATGTCCCAGTGTGGCTCAAGGTCCTTGTCAAGCATTATCTCATGTAAATGTTGCCACAACCTTCCAAACTTGCCAGTTTCTCTCTTAGGAGAGAAACCTAAGGCACAGAGAGCTTAGCAGCTTGCCCAAAGCCACGCAGCAAGTGAAAGGCAGAGCTTGGTGCTGCAGCAAAGACTGGTAAGAGCCCCAAAGGGAAGGTGAACCTAAAGAAATAAGAATCTGCAGGTTTGTGGAGTCAAGCCACACTTCATCGTGTGAAGATTCTCCCTCAGATGCTCACTTTGGCACAGCTGGATACTATTTCATTCAGGGATTTAGTAAGTTTTCTTATTTGATCTTCTTGAAATCCTTTAATAAAAACCAAACAAATTAGCTAACTGGTAGACTATCTCCTATATTATAGTATAAACTCACAGCCCCACAAAACGTGCTGTTTACTCAGAGGGTGTGCCCACAACATAACACTGGTGGTGACAGGGCCTTTTTTCAAAAAGGCACAGTCTTTCAAGCATGCCCATAAGGGAACACATAGGTTTACATAAGAACCCCGACACAAAATACATCATACTGTAGGATTCTATTTATATAAAATTCCAGAAAAGGCAAATCTATAGTGATAGATCAGTGGTTGCCATCTTCCAGGTGGAGGAAGGTGACTGACTGCCAAGGGTCACAGGAGAGCTTTCTAGAACCTTGAAAATGTTTATTCTTTGTCATGATTGTGGTTGTCATGACATGACTATATACATTTGTCAAATGTCATCAAACTACACAATTAAATTTCATGAATTCTACTGTATGCTAACTGTACCTCAATAAGACTTCCAGAAATAAATAGATTTTTTAAAAATAGTTGAGGCTCAGCCAAGTGAGTACTGATTGTGGGGAAGAAAAAAATCACAAGTCCAAGTTTATGGGGAATCAGGTAACAGAACTTGTAATTTTGTCTCGTCATCTGTATAACAATAGCATGTTTCATGCCTGTATTATTTCTGCACTCATTTAAACCCAGGCTGTTGCAATCCTGATTTGAAATGACAGGCAGGTGTGAATGCCTCACTCCAGTGGCATATAAAGGGTAAGGCAATGCGGCGCAGCAGACACAAAATCTAGCCTCAGTTCTGATGCCCATTACTTGTTTCCTTGAGTTAATGCCACTTAGCCCAAAGAGTCCACAGCTCTACTGCTTGCCTTATGTTGCAGGGATCTTCAGTTTTTTCATCTGTGAAATCGGAGGGTTACTCTAAATCCCAAATGTCCGTCTCTACAGTCATTTATTAATTTAGCAAACATTTCTGAGGACCCACTTATTGGACACTTGAAGTGAGTATGACACGGCCCTGCCCTAGAAGACCTTGTAGTCTAGGAAGGAGGTTCATGCTGTGACTTCTGAGCTTCTGGACATTTTCCCCTTGGGACCTGGCCAGCATGCTGTGAGGAAGACCAAGCCACAGGGAGAGGCTGCTGGTTGATTTTCTGGCTCATGGCTCCAAACGAGTGCCAGCATCAACCTCCAGATGAGTAAGTGAGCCGTGTCCCCACCTGACAGACCCTGAGTGACGACCACCTTGCTGGGCCCAACCAAAACGAACTATGAGAGACAAGAAAATGCTCAGTGTTGTAAACCAGCGAGTTTGGGAGAGATTTGCCAGTAACAGATAAGCACAACCTACCCTTAGGGCATCTTTGAGGACAGAGGTTAATAGCTATTTACCAGCCATCCATCCCTGGAATCTGGATTCCTTGTTTTACCCGCAAATATACACTGGTCACCCTCTTTGCACCATAGCACAAGGGGACCTGCCTAAATGAAGAGGAACAGTGAGTGAGCTCTTTAGAACCAGAAGCTGGCTTTTACAATCATTTCTGCTGACCCAAACACAAGCACTTCAACAACAATCAGGCAGACCTACTCCTTGATGTGTTCCTTAAAGACTTTGTTACTCTGACTTCCGTCCACGAGGAAGTTTTCCTTGACCTTAATAAGCGCACTGTCCAGGCCGCTGCCTCTCCTGATTTCCAACTAGAAGGACTGATCGGGGCAAGGATCCACTGCACCAGCAGCCCGGTACGAACCCGGCCGCGCGCTGGCCTTGTCCTCACCCCGCCGGCTATCGCGGTCTCCGACCTATGGCCAGGACCCGCAAGGACAGGCCCCCCGGGGACAGGGCCCGGGACAGGGAAAGTCCCGAGATGAATGGCCGAGCCCCGGCCCAGCACCCTTGGGACTCGCGGGGCCCGCTCACCTCTGGCCGACTACGCTTCTGCAGCAAGTGCTCCAGGTAGAGGTCGGAGAGCGCCGTGTGCATGCTGCCCCCACTCTCGCCCTCGCTCGCCTTGAGCGTCATCTCGCAGAAGCTGGAACACTGGAACGCAAGACAGGGCAGCGCTGGGAATGAGAGGGCCCGGGGCCTGCGGAGCTGCACAGACGGCGGGAGACGCGGTGCGGCTGGGCCAGTCACCGCCCCGCAGGCGGTGCGCCGGGAGGGCGCGGACGGAGCTCCGCCCACGGTCCGCCCACTCCTGCCCTCGCTCCGCCCACGGAACTCTCCCACGCCCCGGACTCCGCGGCTCCCGGCGCTCTGAGAAGCGGCCCTTAAAGGGCCTGAGGAAGTCGCGGCTGTAGGTGGCCGCGTGAGATGAATGCCAGAAAGATAAGAACGGGGAGGGGGCCCCCAGCTTCTGGCTGGTTGAGCACACGGCCCACGCCCCGTTGGGCCTGAGCCGCCCGGGTGCCCTGGCCAAATTCGTGGGGATTGCAGGGAGGCAACAAGGGAAGTCGGAATCGGCCGGCTTAGTGGAGTTTGAAAGATGTAGGTGAACTCTAGACTCTTCCCATTACCCTTTGAGATCTGGACATTGCGAAAATGCCTTTAAGGCTCCTGTGCTGCTGCACCCTGTCATTTAATTGTTGTGTGCTGTTCGATGATGAAACATCTTATTGCCTTCAAAACCAAACTGTTTTTACTTAGGGCAGATCTCCTGCTGTAAATGCCACAAAATTTTTCTGGCTCAGCGAAAGCAAAAGCAGTAAACATTCCTTAGTAACGCTAGAGGAGGATTACTTAGCATCCTAACGCATTGGAGACATTCAAATACCAGTCACAGTGATGGAAGGCTTTCTGAACAAAACAAACATTTAATGGGCTTGTACGGCTCTTGGTCCCCTACCCCAAGCTACTAGCCTCACAGTATTAGAAGCAGTTCATCACTACATGTAATCTTATTCTGACCTTCCTCAAAGCTTCCTGGGAAGGAGGAGCTCATAGCCAAGAGGAGAAAATCCAAGGGCAACAGTTTAGAGCTGCATTGCCCAGTTTTCTCTACCAAGAGGCCGAACTCATGTGAATGACGGTTCCCTTCCTCAAGATCACTCTAAACGAACGAGCGAGAGAGGGTGGGTGGGGGGGGAGAGATTGAAATTAAGACTGTGATATTGAGGCACGGATAGACTAATTGAGCAATGGCGTAGAATAGAGAACCCAGAAACGCAACCATGCAAGTATAGAAATGTGGTATACGATAGAAGTGGCATGTTAGGTAAGTAGAGAGGGACATTCTATTAGCTGACGCTGGAAAATGGTTATTTATATTGGAAAAGATGAAATTGGAACCCTCATTCATGTGATATGGAAAATAATAACAATGTATTCCAGATGGATTAAGGAATTCAATGTCACAAACATACCCTTAAACTCTTGACAGGAAACATAGGCAAGGAACTTTTAGACTTTGGGATACAGATTTCTAAACAGTGTAGACAAACCATTGACCATAGAATGGAATAGTGGTAACTTTGACTTTAAGAATTTTAATTTATGAAGACACCATAAAGAGCAAAAAACACAGCTGTGCACTGGGAGAAAATATTTTGAATACAGATAAGTGGCAAGGAATTCCAATTGCGAATATATAAAGGACTACAAATTATTAAGAAAAACACAATCCAGTAAAGAAGTGGGCAAAACACATGAATAGGCATTTCACCAATGGAGAGACGCATATGGCCAATAAACATATAAAGAGATGTTCGACATCATTAGTGATCAGGAAAATGCAAAGCAAAACTACAATGAAATACCACTGTTCACCCATTCAGTTGTCAAAAATTTAAAAGTCTAACAGTACCAAGTGTTGGGGAGGATGTGAATCCATATGATTTATTGAATATTGCTGGTGGGAGTCTAAATTGGTACCAGTTCTAAGGAAAACAGGTTTCCATTATCTCTTACAGTTGAACATACATCTACCCTCTGAGCCAGCAATTCTGCTCCTAGAGGGAACAACTATTCCCAGTTTGGTCTGTAACCTTCCAGGTCTCCCTCTGTGCATCTGCAAAATATTCAGGACTAGAGTTGCCTTGTTTGTCCAGGTACGAAAACCATAGTATGCATGGCCTTGCTCCAATTTATACTCCTTCCATATTTTCTCAGCCTTATCTACTTCCCAGGCTATCAGGCACTTGATCAATGGAATTCCCTGACTGCCACTGCTGTTTTCACATCTCCTGACACTTCTGACTCCTTCACTTTTCTAAAGTGAGGGCTAGGTTCTGAAATGGCCTCTACTGCACTCACTGCAGCAGGAGCTTCTGCACTCAAGCTCATCCTGACCAGATCCATGGAGGCTCTGATGACTCCTACCACTTTTGGATTCAGGATTGAACTGTGGTGTGTGGGATCTGGCTTTCCTACTGACTACCAGAAGCAAGGTAACACAACTCAGAGGTGTGAGGAAACTAACAAACACCTAATAGGGTGAACTTTGACCACTGACAGAAATGAGACAAACACCTGTAGGCAGATCAATTCCTTTCCTCAGCCATTTCAAGATGGTGTGATTCTATACAACGCTTCTGGAAGCATTCAGGAAGACTGTGAAACGAGCTGTGTTTTCTTGAGTAACAGTGGCGAACTCAGTAGCACACCAAAGTATATTTTGTTTCCATCCTTCCCTACCTCACTTCATTTATTCCCTCACTCTTACACCCATGGGATTGCATCCTTCACTAAAGATTTACCACATATGTTTTGCTCCAGGCTTTGCTTTCTACCAAACATAGGCTAAGAAAACAGGTGTCAGAAATGGGGTGGCCTCACAAAACAGACCCTCAGGATAGGACTTTTGCTATACAAATACATGGACATTAAATAATCTGCTCTTGAATGGTATTTGGGTCAACAATGAAATCAAGATGGAAATCAAAAATTTCTTTGAGCTGAATGATAATAGTGACACAACTTATCAAAACTTCTGGGATACAGCAAAAGTGGTGCTAAGAGGAAGGTTCATAGCATTAAATGCCCATATCAAAAAGTCTAAAACAGCACAAATAGACAATCTAAGGTCACATTACCTGACTTCAAACTATACTACAAGGCCATAGTTACCAAAACAGCATGGTACTGGTATAAAAATAGGCACGTAGACCAATGGAACAAAATAGAGAACCCAGAAATAAAGCCAAATACAAACAACTGATCTTTGACATAACGAACAAAAACATAAAATGGGGAAAGGACACCCTGTGCAACGAATGGTGCTGGGAAAATTGGCAAGCCACATGTAGATAATTGAAACTGGATCCTCATCCCTCACCTTGTACAAAAATCAACTCCAGATGGATCTAAGATTTAAATCTAACACCTGAAACCATAAAAATTCTAGGAGATAACACTGGCAAAGCTATTGTAAACATTGGCTTAGGTAAAGAGTTTGTGACCAAGAACCCAAAAGCAAATGCAACAAAAACAAAAATAAATAGGTGGGACCTGATTAAACTGAAAAGCCTCTGCACAGCAAAAGAAATAATCAGCAGGGTAAACAGACAACCCACAGAATGAGAGAAAATATTTGCAAACCATGCATCTGACGACAAAGGACTAATATCCAGAATCTACAAGGAACTCAAACAAATCAGCAAGAAAAAAATAACCCCATCAAAAAGTGGGCAAAGGAATGAATAGACAATTCTCAAAATATACAAATGGCCAATAAACATACGAAAAACTGTTCAACATCACTAATTATCAGGGAAATGCAAATTAAAACCACAATGAGATACCACCTTACTCCTGCAAGAATGGCCATAATAAAAAAAAAAATCAAAAAAGAATAGATGTTGTGGGGAAAAGCAAGAGAGATCAGATTGTTAATATGTCTGTGTAGAAAGAAGTAGACATAAGAGACTCCATTTTGTTCTGCATTAAGAAAAATTCTTCTGCCTTGAGATGCTGTTAATCTGTGACCTTACCCCCAACCCCGTGCTCTCTGAAACATGTGCTGTTCAAACTCAGGGTTAAATGGATTAAGGGTTGTGCAAGATGTGCTTTGTTAAACAAATGCTTGAAGGCAGCATGCTCCTTAAGAGTCATCACCACTCCCTAATCTCAAGTACCCAGGGACACAAACACTGCGGAAGTCCGCAGGGACCTCTGCCTAGGAAAGCCAGGTATTGTCCAAGGTTTCTCCCCATGTGATAGTCTGAAATATGGCCTCGTGGGAAGGGAAAGACCTGACCGTCCCCCAGCCCGACACCCGTAAAGGGTCTGTGCTGAGGAGGATTAGTATAAGAGGAAGGCATGCCTCTTGCAGTTGAGACAAGAGGAAGGCATCTGTCTCCTGCCCGTCCCTGGGCAATGGAATGTCTCGGTATAAAACCCGATTGTACGTTCCATCTACTGAGATAGGGAAAAACCGCCTTAGGGCTGGAGGTGAGACATGCGGGCAGCAATACTGCTTAACAAAGCATTGAGATGTTTATGTCTATGCATATCTAAAGTACAGCACTTGATTCTTTATCTTGTCTATGATGCAAAGACCTTTGTTCACGTGTTTGTCTGCTGACCCTCTCCCCACTATTGTCTTGTGACCATGACACATCCCCCTCTCTGAAAAACACCGACAAATAATCAATAAATACTAAGGGAACTCAGAAGCCAGTGGGATCCTCCATATGCTGAACGCTGGTCCCCTGGGTCCCCTTATTTCTTTCTCTATACTTTGTCTCTGTGTCTTTTTCTTTTCCAAGTCTCTCGTTCCACCCAACGAGAAACACCCACAGGTGTGGAGGGGCGACCCACCCCCTTCAGATGTTGGTGTGAATGTGGTGAAAAGAGAACACTTTTACACTGCTGGTGGGAATGTAAACTAGTACAACCACTGTGGAAAACAGTACCGAGATTCCTTAAAGAACTACAAGTAGAACTACCATTTGATCCAGCAATCCCACTACTGGGTATCTACCCAGAGGAAAAGAAGTCATTATTTGAAAAAGACACCTGTACACGCATGTTTATAGCAGCACAATTTGCAATTGCAAAGATATGGAACCAGTCTAAATGCCCATCAACGAACAAGTGGATAAAGAAAATGTGCTATATATACACCATGGAATACTACTCAGCCATAAAAAGGAACAAAATAATGGCAATTCACAGATGGAGTTGGAGACCATTATTCTAGGTGAAATAACTCAGGAATGGAAAACCAAATATTGTATGTTCTCACTTATAAGTGGGAGCTAAGCTATGAGGACAAAAGGCATAAGAATTATACTATGGACTTTGGAGACTCGGGGGAAAGGGTGGGAGGGGGATGAGGGACAAAAGACTACACATTGGGTGCAGTGCACACTGCTGAGGTGATGGGTGCACCAAAATCTCAGAAATTACCACTAAAGAACTTATCCATGTAACTAAAAACCACCTCTACCCAAATAATTTTGAAATAAAAATATTTTAAAAAGAACTCTTTAAAATAAATAATGAAAAGCACCAACAGACTTATGAACAGGCAATATAAAAAATGAGAAATAGAAAGGAATACAAATAAAAGTACAGAAAAAGATATGGCAAGTTATTCAACCAAACTGGTAATTTGAAATCCAGATTGAAATAATGCAAAACAGAGGCAATTTCTGGCACCATGGCAGACCAGGTACCTGGATGATCTGTTGCTGAAAACAACTGAAAATGCTGGTTAAAATATATTAACACAGCTCTCCCTCTCCCTCCCCGCCTCCCCCTCCCGCTCCCGCTCCTGCTCCGGCTCCCTCTCCCTCTCCCTCTCCTTTCTTCGGTCTCCCTCTCCTTCTTTTTTCGGTCTTCCTCTGTTGCCGAAGCTGGACTGTACTGCCATGAGATCTCGGCTCGCTGCTACCTCCCTGCCTCAGGCTCCTGTGACTCTCCTGCCTCGGCCTGCCGAGTGCCTGGGATTGCAGGCGCGCGCCGCCACGCCTGACTGGTTTTTGTATGTTTGGTGGAGACGGGGTTTCGCTGTGTTGACCGGCTGGTCTCCAGCTCCTGGCCTCCAGTGATCTGCCCGCCTCAGCCTCCCGAGGTGCTGGGATTGCAGACGGAGTCTCGCTCACTCAATGCTCAATGGTGCTCAGGCTGGAGTGCAGTGGCGTGATCTCGGCTCGCTACCACCTCCACCTCCCAGCCGCCTGCCTTGGCCTCCTAAAGTGCTAGGATTACAGCCTCTGCCCCGCCGCCACCCCGTCTAGGAAGTGAGGAGCGTCTCTGCCTGGCCGCCCATCGTCTGGGATGTGAGGAGCCCCTCTGCCCGGCTGCCCCATCCGGGAAGTGAGGAGCGCCTCTGCCAGGCTGCCATCCCCTATAGGAAGTGAGGAGCGTCTCTGCCCGGCCACCCATCGTCTGGGATGTGAGGAGCGTCTCTGCCCGGCTGCCCATCGTCTGGGATGTGAGGAGCGCCTCTGCCCGGCTGCCCCATCTGGGAGGTGAGGAGCACCTCCGCCCGGCCGCCCCGTCTGGGATGTGAGGAGCGTCTCTGCCCGGCTGCCCATCGTCTGGGATGTGAGGAGCACCTCCGCCCGGCCGCCCCGTCTGGGAGGTGAGGAGCGCCTCTGGCCGGCCGCCACCCCGTCTGGGAGGAAGTGAGGAGCGCCTCTGCCCAGCCACCCCATCTGGGAAGTGAGGAGCGCCTCTGCCCGGCCGCCCCATCGGGAAGAGGAGCGCCTCTGCCTGGCCGCCCCATCTGGGAAGTGAGGAGCGCCTCTGCCCGGCCGCCCCATCGGGAAGAGGAGCGCCTCTGCCTGGCCGCCCCATCGGGAAGAGGAGCGCCTCTGCCCAGCCGCCCCGTCTGGGAGGTGAGGAGCGCCTCTGCCCAGCCACCACCCCGTCTGGGAGGAAGTGAGGAGCACCTCTGCCCGGCCGCCCCGTCTGGTAGATGAGGAGCACCTCTGCCCGGCTGCCCCGTCTGGGAAGTGAGGAGCGCCTCTGCCTGGCCGCCACCTCGTCTGGGAGGAAGTGAGGAGGGCCTCTGCCCGGCCGCCCCATCTGGGAAGTGAGGAGTGCCTCTGCCCGGCCGCCCCGTCTGGGAAGTGAGGAGCACCTCTGCTTGGCCGCCCCATCTGGGAGGTGAGGAGCGCCTCTGCCTGGCAGCCACCCCGTCTGGGAAGTGAGGAGCGCCTCTGCCCGGCCGCCCCGTCTGGGAAGTGAGGAGCGCCTCTGCCCGGCCGCCCCGTCTGGGAAGTGAGGAGCGCCTCTGCCCGGCCGCCCCGTCTGGGAAGTGAGGAGCGCCTCTGCCCGGCCGCCCCGTCTGGGAAGTGAGGAGTGCCTCTGCCCGGCCGCCCCGTCTGGGAAGTGAGGAGCGCCTCTGCCCGGCCGCCACCTCGTCTGGGAGGAAGTGAGGAGCGCCTCTGCCCGGCCGCCACCTCGTCTGGGAGGAAGTGAGGAGCGCCTCTGCCCGGCAACCCCGCCCCGTCTGGGAAGTGAGGAGCGCCTCTGCCCGGCCGCCCCGTCTGTGAAGTGAGGAGCACCTCTGCCCGGCCGCCCCGTCTGGGAGGTGAGGAGCACCTCTGCCCGGCCGCCCCGTCTGGGAGGTGAGGAGCGCCTCTGCCCGGCCGCCCCGTCTGGGAGGTGAGGAGCGCCTCTGCCCGGCCGCCCCGTCTGGGAGGTGAGGAGCGCCTCTGCCCGGCCGCCCCGTCTGGGAGGTGAGGAGCGCCTCTGCCCGGCCGCCCCGTCTGGGAGGTGAGGAGCGCCTCTGCCCGGCCGCCCATCATCTGGGAGGTGAGGAACGCCTCTGCCCGGCCGCCCCGTCTGGGAAGTGAGGAGCGCCTCTGCCCGGCCGCCCCGTCTGGGAGGTGAGGAGCGCCTCTACCCGGCCGCCCCGTCTGGGAAGTGAGGAGCGTCTCTGCCCGGCCACCCATTGTCTGGGATGTGAGGAGGGCCTCTGCCCGGCCGCCCCATCTGGGAAGTGAGGAGCGCCTCTGCCCGGCCGCCCTGTCGGGGAGAAGAGGAGCGCCTCTGCCCGGCTGCCCAACGTCTGTTGCTGTGTCTGTGTAGAAAGATGTGGGCATAGGAGACTCCATTTTCTTCTGACTAGGAGAAATTCTTCTGCCTTGGGATGCTGTTGATCTATGGCCTTTCCCCCAGCCCCGTGCTCTCTGAAACATGTGCTGTGTCAACTCAGGGTTAAATGGATTAAGGGCGGTGCAAGATGTGCTTTGTTAAACAGATGCTGGAAGGCAGCATGCTCTTTAAGAGTCATCACCACTCCCTAATCTCAAGTACCCAGGGACACAAACACTGCAGAAGGCCGCAGGGACCTCTGCCTAGGAAAACCAGAGACCTTTGTTCATGTGTTTATCTGCTGACCTTCTCTCCACTATTATCCTATGACCCTGCCATATCCCCCTCTCCGAGAAACACCCAAGAATGATCAATAAATACTTAAAAAAAAATATTAACACATTCTTGAATACAGTCATGGCCAAAGGAAGTTACATGACTAAGCCCACAGTCAAGGAGTGAGAAAGTATTCTCTACCTACCATGAGGCCAGGGCAAGGGTGTGCACTTAAAATTCTATTACAGTAGTCAAGAGTTAGACCACTAGCTTTTTTTTTTCTTCTGTTCATTGAATACAGTCACTGTGTATTTTACATACTTTCATTTAGTCTTATGACAATGCTATGAAACAAGTACTATTAAAAAAATTGAGATAACAGTTGCATACCGTGAAATTCATCCACTTAAAGTGAACAATTCACAGGTGCAGCTAGCTCAGTCAGCAGAGCATAAGACTCTTAAAGTGAACAATTAAGTGGTTTTTAGTATATTCATAGAGTTGTGCAACCATCGCTACTATCTAATTGGTCTTAGTCTGTTTGGGCTGCCATAACAAAATACCACAAACTGGATAGCTCATAAACAACAGGCATTTATTGCTCACGGTTCTAGAGGCTGGAAGTGCAAGATTAAGATGCCAGCAGATTCTGTGTCCGCTGAGGGCCTGTTCCTCATAGAAGGTGCCCTCTTGCTGAATTCTCACATGGTGGAAGGGGGAAAACAAGCTTGCATTGCAAAGAGGTGGGCCTCTTTAATCCCAAAGGCCCCACCTCTAAAAGGCCCCACTTCTGAATACCATTACATTGAGAATTAAGTTTCCTTTTTTTTTTTTTTTAAATTTATGAAGTATTTATTGATCATTCTTGGGTGTTTCTCGGAGAGGGGGATATGGCAGGGTCATAGGATAATAGTGGAGAGAAGGTCAGCAGATAAACACATGAACAAAGGTCTCTGGTTTTCCTAGGCAGAGGTCCCTGCGGCCTTCTGCAGTGTTTGTGTCCCTGGGTACTTGAGATTAGGGAGTGGTGATGACTCTTAAAGAGCATGCTGCCTTCCAGCATCTGTTTAACAAAGCACATCTTGCACCGCCCTTAATCCATTTAACCCTGAGTTGACACAGCACATGTTTCAGAGAGCACGGGGCTGGGGGAAAGGCCATAGATCAACAGCATCCCAAGGCAGGAGAATTTCTCCTAGTCAGAACGAAATGGAGTCTCCTATGCCCACCTCTTTCTACACAGACACAGCAACAATCTGATCTCTCCTTCCTTTCCCCACACTTCCCCCCCTTCTTTTCAACAAAACCACCATCGTCCTCATGGCCCGCTCCCGATGGTCGCTGTCTCTTCGGAGCTGTTGGGTACACCTCCCAGACGGGGCGGCCAGGCAGAGGCGCTCCTCACTTCCCAGACGGGGCAGCCGGGCAGAGGCGCTCCTCACATCCCAGACGATGGGCGGCCGGGTAGAGGCGCTCCTCACCTCCCAGACAGGGCGGCCGGGCAGAGGCACTCCTCATCTCCCAGACGGGGCGGCCGGGCAGAGGCGCTCCTTACCTCCCAGACGGGGTGGCCGGGCAGAGGCGCTCCTTACCTCCTAGACGGGGTGGCCGGGCAGAGGTGCTCCTCACCTCCCAGACGGGGCGGCCGGGCAGAGGCGCTCCTCACTTCCTCCCAGACGGGGTGGCGGCCAGGCAGAGGCGCTCCTCACCTCCCAGACAGGGCGGCCGGGCAGAGGCGCGCCTCACTTCCCAGACGAGACGGCCGGGTAGAGGCGCTCCTCACTTCCCAGACGGGGCGGCCGGGCAGAGCCGGGCAGAGGCGCTCCTCACTTCCTCCCAGACAGGGTGGCGGCCGGGCAGAGGTGCTCCTCACTTGCTCCCAGACGGGGCGGCCGGGCAGAGGTGCTCCTCACTTCCCAGACGGGGCGGCCGGGCAGAGGTGCTCCTCACTTCCCAGACGAGGTGGCTGGGCCTAGGCGCTCCTCACATCCCAGACGGGGCTGCCGGGCAGAGGCGCTCCTCACATCCCAGACGTTGGGCGGCCAGGCAGAGACGCTCCTCACTTCCTATACGGGATGGTGGCCGGGCAGAGGCGCTCCTCACTTCCCAGACGGGGCAGCCGGGCAGAGGGGCTCCTCACATCCCAGACCATGGGCGGCCAGGCAGAGATGCTCCTCACTTCCTAGACGGGGTGGCGGCGGGGCAGAGGCTGTAATCTTAGCACTTTAAGAGGCCAAGGCAGGTTGTAGCGAGCCGAGATCACGCCACTGCACTCCAGCCTGGGCAACATTGAGCATTGAGTGAGCGAGACTCCGTCTGCAATCCCAGCACCTCGGGAGGCCGAGGCAGGCAGATCACTCGAGGCCAGGAGCTGGAGACCAGCCCGGTCAACAGGGCGAAACCCCGTCTCCACCAAAAATACAAAAACCAGTCAGGCGTGGCGGCGCGCGCCTGCAATCCCAGGCACTCGGCAGGCCGAGGCAGGAGAGTCACAGGAGCCCGAGGCAGGGAGGTTGCAGCAAGCCGAGATCACGGCAGCACAGTCCAGCTTCGGCAACAGAGGGAGACCGAAAAAAGAAGGAAAGGGAGACCGAAGAAAGGGGAGAGGGAGACGGAGAGGGAGAGGGATAGGGAGACCACAAGAATTAAGTTTCAACATAGGAATTTGGGGGAACACAAATATCCAGACTGTGGCATAATTCCAGAACGGATTCATCACCCACGGAGACCCCAGCCCCATTAGTAGTCACTCCCCATTCCTAGTCCCTGGCAACCACTAATCTACTTTCTGTGGGACCACTGACTGAATCTACCACAAGGGACTAATAAAAACCCTGCTCTGAGAATTCATAAGTACAAGTTGGCCCTTGCTCTGGTTGGCAGCTCAAAGTCGCACTACCTGAGTGACCTGACAAACCTTAAGTAGATAATTTAACTTCAAGTGTTTTCTTGACTGATAGAGCCCCAAGGTGCCTGGCAGAGCAAAATATGTCTTTTTGAAGGAGTCCTCATTGATACCAGACCTTAAATTCCATACATATTTATAGACTAATAAATCGCTAAACAATCAAGGAAACAAAGTCCTGTCAGTGAGATCCAGCAGAAACTATAGGTAACCAAATTGAACCAAAAACTTCAGATACTGAAATTCAAGATTAGTTAACACTGGAAAATTTATTAATCCAATTTACCATATTCATGGAGAAACTCATATTATCTCAGTAGGTGGAAAATATTCAATGTAATTCATTATCTATTAATGATAAAATACCTTTTATCAAATCTAGGCATAGAAAGAATCATCTTTAGTCAGGCGCGGTGGCTCATGCCTGTAATCCCAGCACTTTGGGAGGCCGAGGTGGGTGTATTGCTTGAGGTCAGGAGTTCGAGACAGCCTGGCCAATATAGCTAAAAACCATCTCTATGAAAAATACAAAAATTAGCTGGGCGAGGTGACAAGCACCTGTAGTCTCAGCTATTCGGGAGGCTGAGGCAAGAGAATCGCTTGAACCCAGGAGGCGGAGGTTGAAGTGAGCTGAGATCATGCCACTGCACTTTAGCCTTCAGCCTGGGTGACAGTGAGATTCTGTCTCAAAACAAACAAACAAACAAACAAAAAAATCTTCCCTCTTTAACCTGATTTTTAAAAACTATTTGTAAAACATCTAAAATACCTACAATGAATATAGTTTTAAAAAGCTGAATGTATTTCCTTTAACATGTTGAACAAGATAAAGATGCCTCCCTCTATAACCACTTTTCTCTGTGTTGTATTATAAGTTCTATGCAGCAGAATAAGGCAAAAGTAAATTATCATGGTATAAAGACTGGGAAGGAAGAAACAAAATTGTTGTTATCTATGGATATATTATTGTCTATGTAGAATATTTAAAAATCTACAGATAAATTATTAAAATTAATAAATGCTATTACCAAGGTTGTTAGCTACAGTCATATAAAGAAATCAATTGTATTTCTATACACCAATGACACACAGAAAATTTAATTTTAAAAGACACCATTTCATTATGACATCTAAAATGATCAAATACCTAGGAATAAATTGAACCATATATAGGTACTGTATGGAGAGAATTATAAAATTCTATCCGCATACATTGAAGAAGAGCTAAAAATTGAAAGAGAAACCATGTTCATGGTTTGGAAGGCTTAGTTTTATTAAGATGTAGGTTCTCCTGAAATTGGCCTATAGATTCAATGCAATCCTGATAAAAACCTCAACAGGTATGTTTTGTGAAACTTGACAATCTAATTTCAAAATATGTGTGGAGTTGTAAAGAGCAGGACTAGCCAAAGAAGAACAAAGTGGGGGACCTGTCTTGCAGATAGCAAGACCTTAATAAAGCTATGGTAATTAAGAGTGTGGTATAGGCACAGAAATAGACCAATGGCCCAGAAGGGAGAGGCTAGAAACAGATTCATGCATATTTAGACACTTGATAAAATGATATGAGACATCAATCAATATATGTAAGATGTACATTGGGTTCATCCAGTAAGGTGGGACAACTGAAATAGAGGAGGAAGCTTCCAGGTCATGGGTAGATAAGAGACAAATGGTTGAATTCTTTTGAGTTGCTGATTAGCCTTTCACTGGATACACAATTTACAGGAATAGTCAATTATGCCTTGGTCTGGCTCAGTGCAACAGCAGGGCAAAAGAAGTAATCAGATATGCATTTGTATCGTGTGAGTAGAGGGATGACTTTGAGTCCTGCCTGCCACTTGTTTCACAAGGAATTTCCTTGTGGGCAAATTGTGAGGGAGGTATGTAGCTTATTTATTTATTTATTAATTAATCTTTATAGCTATCTTATTTAGGAATAGAATGGGAGGGAGATTTGCCCAATGCAGTTCCCTGCTTGACTTTTCCCTTTGGCTTAGTGATTTTGGGGAGATTTATTTTCCTTTCATATTCTCCCCTTTTCTTTTTAAAATCTTTCAGAGAAAGCATTTTAGAAGAAAATGAGTCTCTGGTCTCAGGTTTTGTCTGATCTCTCATGGCTAGGGTGGTTTATTCCTAGACAGATAGGTCCCACATTATTAGGAAAGCTCATTTTTAGCAGGCTGTGAAGTCTCATGTCCTACAAAGGGAAAATAGGGGTAGGAAGGGAGAAAAACAACAACAAACAAACAAAAATTGAGGAACAATCCTGGAAAATCAATATAGGCCATATTCCTCTGAAGTCCATACATCAGTAGGCAGGTATGAAATTGGTTTATGTGTAATATGTAAATTGGTTGCTGTTGTTTTCTTCTGAAGTTTAAGTTGTCTAGCTTTAGTTTACAGAGCTTTAAGAAAGCACAGCTTAATTTTTAAATTTCAAATCAGGAAAAATGGGAAAAAAGGAAAGAATAAAAAATTGAAAACGTTATTTTGGAGACTTGTAGTCAGAAAATATTTTAGAATTCAGCCCAAACTGTAGAAAATAATAAAAATTGAAAAACGTTAGGCAAGACCAGAATCTAATAACAGGTGTACCATAGTTTATTTTGAAACATAATTTTTCTGTCTCCAGTTCCATTTTCACTAAAGACAAATCACAGGACAAATTCATTTGCAAAATAAGTTTTAGTCTTATTATACTTGGCTGGAGTAGTTGCATAAAGTCAGCAAGAATAATTATTTGCCATATAGGCTCCTCTTTTTTTAAAATTGGCTTTGCTGGAACTTTATTCCATAAGGAATCTCAGATTTGAATTTAATGTCTTAAGCCCAGCCTATGTCTGCAAATACCTATGTTAATTGGGTGAATTCCTTACCTCGAGGTTCCAAGAAAACTTGGGGATCCCGGGCCAGTCAGAAAGTGACATTTTTTAGTTACCACAGGTCAGGAACCTGTATAGGGCCTGCATAGACAAGGTATGAGGCATGTTTTCCCAAGGGGCTTTTATTGGCTCTATAATTCAACTTTGATTACTTGAAGGAATCTGTATTTGAAAGCATGTTATTCCAGTCAAAACCTTGGTAAAATAACCAGTGTCTCCAGTTGTGTCCTGTTACCAAAGAAAGCAGATTCTTATTGTACTTAGGCAAATAACAATATTGCCACAAGTTGAGAATACTCACAACTACTTTCCAAATTTTGGAGAAATCAGGTAGAGAGAAATGTGCTCCAAATTTTGTTTATAGGAATATATTTTACTTAATTGTCAAAAGTTTCAAAAAGTTTCTTTGGCTCTGAAAAACAAACAAAAGATCAGCAATGTTTTAGGCAAAAAGTCATAAAAGGATTTATTTCAGTCTTCTATTAGTTTAGTCCATGCAGTTAACTCCTGTTCTGCTTGATATTCATGAACATTTCAGCTCTCTATGGGAGTCTTGGAAGTTTTTCCTCTATTCTAGTGTCACAATCTCCAAGGTTATCAGAAACCTGCAATCAAGAGCACTTGTCAGAGTCCTATGCTGATTATAAACCACCTTTTGAAAAGAATAAAAATAAAACAACTGTGGATGACAAAAGTCTTAAAATAGTCATAGTTAAACACACAATTGACAAGAAAATTTGGTTATTTCTGTGGCATACAACAGTTTTACATAATAACCATAATTACTACTGATAACATATGCTAAGACCTATCAGAATCACAGGAATTTCATAAAATTCTGGAACATACACTAATAACACAGTTATATAAACATAATCCAAAGAAGCTTAAACACTGTTTCATATTTGACAATACTTCCTGTATGACTTTATTGTATCAAATAAGCTGAATATGTCTCTTCTGAACTTCAGGGAACTAATATAAAAAAATTAATGAGGACTGAAGTTAACATTTGATTTTGGAAAGTTTGTCAAATATAAAAAGTTTAAAACACTTGATATCACAAAATAGGATCACAGGTCATTGTAAACTAAGTCTTTCATTTAGCCAAAGTGATAACTCAGTTTTTTTTTTAAAGGTGAAAATCTTTAGTCTTTGAGAGAGGAGACTTAATTTTCCAAACAATAAGCCCTAATAAAGACAGCATGAGGCCAATTAAATTTTTTTTCAAAATTTTATAAACAATCTATAAAATGTTAACCATCCTGACCATAGGATATAATTTCCATAGCCTTTTTATAACCTTTATAATCTTTTATTAAGGAGTAGTTTAACGCTCCAAGAAAACCTTGTTAATCTGACATAGGGACCCATATGCTAGTCCTACATCAGTGTGCCTTCAACATTAATGGTTAATTTATAGAGAAACTGAACTTACTTTATCTCTCAAAATCAGCCCTTACAATCTCATGTGCTTGCCTCTTCCACGATAGTCCTTGGGCCTTGAGAAGTTTTAATTTCTGGCCATGTGTCTCATGAACAAAGTTTATTTTCATTGGCATCTTCTATGGGTTTGAAGATGAGGATTTAACTGCCGTCAGTGTTTAATATTTAGCAGGACTTGGGGTTCTTTTTAGACCCAGTAATCAAAGCCCTGTGACTTACTGGCACAAGAACTTTAAAAGCACATATAGAAAGTCACACGGATGTAATAACCTTAATTAAAAAAAAAGTTTTAATCTCAGTTTTTTTCCCTAAACAAATCAAAACTTAGTAATAATGACATAGAAATTATTTTGATAAAGCGTAAAATCTGTTTATTAGGCCAGTTACCCAAAGGCAAAAGAGACCTTCTGCAGTGCGACTGCTGTTCCCTATGGGGAGTTCCATTTAGATAACTTCAAGTCAAAACTAATGAAAAAGATACTTGAACTAGTTAGACATAGGAAGAATGTTTCCTGGATCATAAATGCAAATTTTCAGATCCATAGAACAATTTAAAGCCAAGAGCACAGAATATTATGTTGGAAGGAAATATTTTCTTTAGACCTTTAAGATAAAACATTTTTAGCATCAGATCACAACAAACAGAAACCAAAGGAGGAAAAATAAAAAACCGTACAGGAGCTGAAAATGAGTCGAAGGAGAGTTATTATTTCAGACTTTTAACGGAGAGAAAGCTGAAAAAACGAGACACAATAAAAGTTGAACTTTGCATTAAAAATCATAATGTCTTATAATTTTATTAAGGGTAAAGCAAATACCTTAAGAAAATATCATTGTTCTAATCAATCCTTTAGTGTATAAGTATTTTTTTCTTTAAATATCAAAACTCAATCTCTAGAAAGACCATTATAAATGATTTCCCTTTAATTATAGACAACTTGATCATATAAGTTTTTTTTTATTTTCATAATTGAGATTTTATTGGTTGAGGATCAGTACAGACATCTCAATTTGTACACAAATCTTAACATACGTAACGAAATTCTAAAAAGCCATGTATTGTAATTCTTTTTTAAAGTTATTCCAGTGACTTTCCAGCTTAAAATTTGGAAGCAAAGTTTCCTTAAGAGGCTATCAAGTACCAGTATCTTCACATGTTGGTCCGCTGTTACATATGGCCCACCAGTTCACAACTGAATAGCACGTACACTACATATTCAAATTTGTAATCTTTCACAGCACAGTAACAAAGTTGTTAGGAAAACAGGACTACCACAACCAAAGATGTTACAGAGTGCACACAATTCTGACAGGGAGAGCCATGATCAAAGAGTGGTTTTCTTTAGGAAACAATTCTACTAAAAAACAACATGGGAATAGAAGTAATTTAAAATGTTCAAGACATCAAATGCAGGACTGACTCCATATTGCCATTTAATATGCTTTGTATTATAGGATATAAAAACTAACCCCCCATCTATGGAATGTTAAGCTGACCCCCGAGACAGTCAGAGCCTCCCATAATTCAATATCCCACACTATTTTCTGGTTGTACCAAAAAATAAACAACCAGCAAATGATTTCACCTCTTAAAAAAAAGCATTTACACTTAAAAAATGGGATGAGGTGGGATTCCCTCCTCTTAAAAATGTTTCTAGAGCTACTAAAAAACTTGCATTTACAAAATAGTTGATAAAAATATTCCTCTGGATTGTACAAGAAGGGAGACAGGGACCACTGATAAGACATGGTATATGGTATTAATCAGACTTGGCTTCTTTCTCTCCTGCTTCATCAGAAGCTGGACTCTCCTCAGTTTTCCTTTCCCCGGTTTCTGCAGGTAAATCTTAGTTTCTTGGTTAGCCACTTCGGCCTGTTTTCCCTTTGCTCTCCTTTTCCCTTTTGTTGGCACTTTTTTGTCTGAAGATTTATCCTTTGCTGCTGCCTTTTTTGGCTTCACTTCCACTTTTGCAGGAGGTTTAGCTGACAACCGCGCCGAGCTCCTCTTGGGCTCTTCCTTGGCGGCCCCTTTAGCGGAGCCGACCTTCCTCTTGGGCATCCTGGCGGCAGGGAGGGTGCGTGCCGGGTGCCTGCGGGCTGCGGCGCGCCAACAGCCTTCACGAAACTGGGCTGCCCGGCCGCTGCCACTCCTCCCGCCGCCCGAGCTGCTGAGACCCACCGATCATATAAGATTTGATCCCACATTTTTTTTTTTCTTAAAAGGAGGAACTGAGCTGTGGCCAGACCATTCATGATATGCTTGGACTTTCTGGTTTGTCCTGACCTTCCCTCTTTCTTAAATAACCAATCATTTTATTCTGGGACAAAAAATTACCATGTAAGATTCTTTATCATATAAAATTATTTTTAAGCTTTCTTACCAAAAATACTTCTTTATTTCTATACCTTTCTTTACATATCTCTTATTTCCCTGTTCTTTTTACCTTGTTTTATACATAACCTTTAAGTAACCTTTGAATTAGACAAAAATTATTCACCCTTTAACAAGAACACACACATTTTTTAGAAAAAATGTTTTCCTACAACACATATTTTTTAATTAGAAAATACCCACTTAATGAAATACCTATTATTTAACTTTAGATTCTAAATTATGGCAAGTTTATCTACAAGTATTTATCCCATCACATTTACCTAATTATTTTATTTTTATAGTTTACCTAGATTATTTATGAAAACTGCAGCAGTCACCAAAGTTATTTTCCTGTCAACCATTTTATAGCTTGTGAATTTCAGGCATTTATCTGAGTTAGAATCTTAAGATTGAATACATGGTTATTTTACCAAATAATTCAGGATTTAGCTGTTTTCATTAAACCAATAATAATGTCTTTTTTGTGAAAGATTACACAAGAAAAGATCATTCTGTTTTGGGCTGGGTTTATTGTTTAATAACCTTTATGACAGCTGGGCGTGGTGGCTCAGGCCTGTAATCCCAGCATTTTGGGAGGCCGAGATGGGCGGATCACGAGGTCAGGAGATCGAGACCATCCTGGCTAACACGGTGAAATCCCGTCTCTACTAAAAGTACAAAAAAATTAGCTGGGCGTCTGTAGTCCCAGCTACTTGGGAGGCTGAGGCAGTAGAATGGCGTGAACCCTGGAGGCGGAACTTGCAGTGAGCCGAGATTGCACCACTGCACTCCAGCCTGGGCGACAGAGCCAGACTCCGTCTCAAAAAATAAAATAAAATAAAATAAAATAAAATAAAATAAACTTTATGACAAATTTTGACATCTTATAATATTTGGCAGGGATAAGTATGAAATCTCTTGATCAATAAATGCAAACAAAAATGTATACTGACATTTCTGAAGATATTTGTAATATTACTCTACCAATAATTTTAAAGCTAGCTTATTAAAAGCTCTACTTAAGTCATGTGAGCTTGAAAAGCATTTGGGCTTATTATTTAATTTATGAGTACTCTTTAAGCCAAATTTGGTACCTTGTGGCAGAAAACATATAACAAAATACATCTACATACACATAAACACACACACATACACACTCATATAAACAAATATCCTAGAGCATTTACTTCAGAACTCTAGCCACGAGATATTAATAACAACTCATTGGTTTGCAAAAACAATAACAAAAAGAAATGGTTAGGTGCAAACAGTAGATTTTATCTCAGTAGAAAAGTAACAACAGACTTAAAGCAGGCAGAAAAGAAAGCAGAGAGACAGAGAACTTAGGAGCTTTATAGCTGCAGATCGACCTTCAGGCTCTGAATTTTCCTTGATGTAATTTGCCTGTCAGTTGAAAATGTGCACAAGAACAGACCTAACGCGTAACCAGCTGGAGTATTAGAAAATCTGGCCCTTCCATTTACACAGCCACTTGCAAGTACAGGAGCCATAAAACCAAATGGGGTTCCAAGGGGGGTTGTTCTCCTTGTCTTTCCTTATTCTTAGATGATGTGTTTCCCACATTTTTTTTTTCTTAAAAGGAGGAACTGAGCTGTGGCCTAGGGTTTAGTGTGGTGGGTCAAAGTGTGCTGGTTGTGGACAGGACTCCACAATGCATCACCCCTGAATTGTTTCGGTCCTCTTTTGTGTCTCAGTTTCTCTCTCCAGAGGTCTAGCACCTCTGGGAGGGCTCAAAGTTTGGGGTGAGCAGCTCCTATATGTGCTCCCTGGATGAGCTTTTAAAACTAATTTTGTTGGCAATTCCCTGTAGGGCTACTTCACATCACATGGAGGCAACCCCCAGACACTCCCACTTGGCCTCCAGTCACCCAGGAGCACCTTTTGACTGGGAGGAGCAAAATGCCCTTTCTCTTTGGAGTTGAGGAAACTCAGTCTCTCATTTATCTATGAAAGTGACAGTGCAGTTCCTCATGCAAATATGCAGACAAGCCAATGGAGATTAATTTGGGGAGGAAAGGCAATGGAGAAGACTCTTTAAAATGCACCTCTGAATTAGAATTGAGATCCTAAACAACTTCCTAGGAGGAAAAAAGCCCAGCCAAGACCACTTTCTGTAAACTGTCCTTGGCCACCTTTAACTGTAGCTCTTGTCTGCTATTACACATGCCAAGGTCAAATCCTCTCACAGGACAAGGTAATCTCTGGTACCCCTGATAAAGGACTTAAGAAGAAATCACTTAGGCAGATAGTAAGGGTATGGGGATCCTCAGCAAAGCTTTTCTTTTTAATGAAAAGCAGCCCCAAATGATTTTCTAACAAAGAGCAGCCTGTAAAGTTCAGCTGCAGACATAGAGAGGCAAGATGGCTCCAATCAACTGGAAAGCCATTTGCATAATAATATTCAGCTGGGGCCACCAGCTTCCCCCCCCTCCCCCCGCACTATGTAAACGTCATACCTGATCGAACCAATCTGTGAGCCCTATGTAAATCAGACACCACCTCCTCAAACCTGACTAAAATTTGGCGCATCCACCACCTGCTGGTCCTTTCCACCGGGAGACCCCTTTCTCTAGAGAAAGCTGCTTCTCTTTCTCTTCTCTTCTGCTCATTAAACCTCTGCTCCTAAACTTGTGTGTGTCCATGTCCTAAATTTTCCTGGCGCATGACAATGAACCCCAGGGTGTATACCCCAGACAATGTAGCCACTTCACCCCCGGAAGCCAAAGAGGTCAGGTAATGCAATACAGGAGAGCAGAGCTTTACACCTAAGAAGAATCTACCCATGACTCTTGAAACTCCACAAAGAAAACAGAACACCCCCAGAGGAGTGAATGGTGCCTTTGTCCTGAGTTCTTTAAAGGGTTAGAGTCATTAGATGCCTTCTTTAGATTCTTCTTGGTACCAAAGATGGCGAGGGGAGAAGGAGGAATAGGGTGGAAGAAAAGTAAACGAAAGAACAATTATTTTTTTAAGACAGGGAGCAAACACACAAACCAAGTGCATGTTTGGTCATTTTTTTCTCTTTTGCAGCTGCGAGGAATTTTAGCCAATTCAGAGATACCTTGTTACTCACTATTTGGAATTCTCATTCGAATTTGACCAAGTCAGGTAGAATTGGCCAAATCTGATGGGAGAAAGACTGGAACAAACAACAAAAGAACCCCAACAATATGATTACTGAGTCCTCTAATGGTAAGGAGAAATTAAGACCAGCTGACTGTTAATCATAACTTTAGCCAAGAGAAAACTCCAATTCAGCTACTTACCTAGGAGTGGGTCTCAGGCTGAAGACTGCTCTCTACCATCCCAGAAGTAGGAAAAAACTCAAACTCACCTTCCCTGTTGGAAGTGAGCTCAAATTCCAGAATGCAGTTATCTGCCTTTCATTGTCATGGAAGCAGGAAAACTTGCCTTCCTTGTTGGAAGCAAGCAAAACTCCGGAAAAGGAGTTGTACAGCAAAATAAACTTTAGATCTCAACCAAATTTTGGGAGATGAGGGATTCTCTGGAGGGAGGGGAGCTCCCAGGCCTCAGCAAATTGTTCTATTGGTTTGAGCCATAAAGATAGCTCAAGTTGGTACCAAGTACTGATAGGAGATTTGTCAAAGGTCAGGGCCACCTCCACTCAGAGTCTCTTTGTGGTCACCAAATGTGTACCTCAAATATCTGAGACAGGTCTCAGTGAATTTAGAAAGTTTATTTTGCCAAGGTTAAGGACATGCCCATGACACAGCCTTAGGAGGTCCTGATGCCATGTGCCCAAGGCTTGGTTTTATACATTTTAGGGAGACATGAGACATCAATCAGTATATGTAAGATATGCAATGGTTTGGTCCAGAAAGGTGGGACAACTTGAAGTGGGGAGGGGGCTTCCAGGTCATAGGTAGATAAGAGAAAAATGGTTGCATTCTTTTGAGTTTCTGATTAGCCTTTCACTGAATACACAATTTACATGTGAGAGCAGGAAGAGTCACTTGTGCTTTAGTCTGACTTTGTGAAACAATAGGGCAAAGGAAGCAATCAGATATGCATTTGTCTCATGTGAACAGAGGGATGATTTTGAGTTCTGCCTGTCCTTTGTTTACAAGGAATTTCTTCATGGGCAAATTGTGAAGAAGGTATGTAGCTTTAAAAAAAAAACTTTGTAGTTATCTTATTTAGGAATAGAATAGGAGGCAGGTTTGCCCAATGCACTTCCCAGCTTGACTTTTCCCTTTGGCTTGGTCATTTGGGGGCGATTTATTTTCCTTTCATGGGGTCAATCCATCAAGAAGACATAACAACTGTAAATATATATATGTATGCACCCAACATTGGAGCAGCTAAATATATAAAGCAAATATTTACAGAAGACAAGGGAGAAATTGACAGCAACACAGGGACTTCAACACCCCATTCTCAACAGTGGACACATCATCCAGAAAGGCAGTCAGTAAGGAAACATTGGACTTAAACAAAACTCCAAGTCTTTTCTGAGTTCACACGACAGGCCTTGTGGCAGCCCACTGGATCTCACCTCAGCATCAATTAGAATTTCACTTCAGTTTTTCTTTCTCTTTGCATTTTCTCTGTAGTAAATTCCTAACCTCCTGCAGTTTTCTCTAGCTCAATAAATGACAACCCCATTCTTTCATTTGCTCGGGCCAAAAACCTCCGAGGCATCCTTGAAGCCTCACTCTCTCTCTCATCTCATCCAGATCCTAATGAAATCCCGTCTGCTCTCCCTTCACATCCCTCCTCTGATCTAAACCTTCTGTTGGCCCCCACTATGGCCCCCAGGAAGAGCCTAAATCCTTTCAATGGCTCACAATATCTACTCTGCCCCTTGCTTAATCCGGTTTCTCTGCTACCACTCAAATATACCAGGGATGCCCTTGCCTCAGCACCATGTGGCTGTTTGAAAGATCTGAATCTTCGCATTAGCATGGTGACTCCACAAGAGCTGGGGTTAGATAGCACCATTGCACTCCAGCCTGGGTGACAAAGCAAGACCCCGTCTGTGTGTTACCTGTTCAGTGTCTGGCTCACAGTAGGTGATCAACAAGTGTCTGTTGAATGAATGATTTCAAACTCAGAACAGCAAAAAGGAAAAGCAAATTAATATATATATTTTTTGAGACGGGGTCTTGCTCTGTCACCCAGGCTGGAGTGCAATGGCACTATCTCAGCTCACTGCAGCCTCCGCCTCCCGGATTCAAGCAAGTCTCCCACCTCAGCCTCCTGGGTAGCTGGGATCACAGGGGCGCACCACCATGGCCAGCTAATTTTTGCATTTTTAGTAGAGATGGAGTTTCACCATGTTGGCCAGGCTGGTCTCGAACTCCTGACCTCAGGTGATCCACCCGCCTCGGCCTCCCAAAGTGTTGGGATTACAGGCATGAGCCACCGCACCCAGACAATAATTTTTAATAATATTACCTGTATTACATTTATAATAGTGAATAAATAGAAACACCTTAAATAATTATTATATGGAGAGGTCGTTAAATGACTTATGTCATGTCCACTACATTAAAAAAAAAAGCTCATGTTTAAATTAGTTTGGGAAATGCTATATATTATACTCCCTTGTGGAGATTAGTATTAGCCTGTTAAAAGTTCTTAGAAGTCCTTGAGCAAAGAAAAATAGGTTTAAATTTGTTTAATCCAGCATTTCCCAAACATAACTGACCACAGGGCCCTCACAGTTTTGTGACTTTTATTAAAACAGAACTATTGTTTCACAGAACAGACTTTGGAAAATTTGTAATACATATATAGAAAAAAATTGAAGGGAGGTACATCAAGATGTTAATGATATTTATGTCTGGTTGCTAGAATTATGGAAACTTATTCTTTTCTCTGTATTTCTCAAATTTTTTTGCAATAAATATGTATTACTATTATAACCAAAACAGTAATAAGGATATTCACATTTTAAAATTGCAACTTTTGAAGGAGAAAATGAAGGCAAAGATAATTCAAGTTGGAAGACAATTTAATTTTAACTGATAGATACTTCCTCATTTTAAGCGGATAGCAAATGCCCCACTCTTTTGGAGTCCAACCGGAGAGACCACACTTGCCCTATTGAATCTTCTAGTTCTTCACTGGACTGGATCAACTACAAGAATGCTGGGAAAGGAAGATAAAATGGTGAATGCTCTGCACTGAGTTGCTATGTAATTATATCACCTTTTCAAAGATTGGATTTTACACCAGCTTTTCACTTAATATGAACCAAATAATTCCATACAAACAAAATACTTTGATGAAAAAGCAGAATAAGAATGTGTTTCCAGTACAGTGGGGCTTGGAGGTAGTGGTATAAGTATGGTTAGGTAGTTTTTCTTCTTTCGTTTTTAAAGTATCTTTTTAAAAATGAACTGATCAAACAATACAGCTCATTGTAGAAAGATCAGAAAGTGGTTTGAATTCTGGATTGAATCAGAAACAGTCCATCAATTTTTTTTTTAAAGTTAGTTATAGTGCCGGACGCGGTGGCTCACGCCTGTAATCCCAGCACTTCGGGAGGCCGAGGCGGGTGGATCACGAGGTCAGGAGATCAAGACCATCCTGGCTAACACGGTGAAACCCCGTCTCTACTAAAAATACAAAAAATTAGCCAGGCGTGGTCGTGGTGGGCGCCTGTGGTCCCAGCTACTCGGGAGGCTGAGGCAGGAGAATGGCATGAACCCGGGAGGCGGAGCTTGCAGTGAGCCGAGATCGCGCCACTGCACTCCAGCCTGGGCGACAGAGCGAGACTCTGTCTCAAAAAAAAAAAAAAAAAAAAAGAAAAGAAAAAAAAGAAAGATCAGAAAGTGCAATTAGACAGGAAAAACAAAAGTTAACACCACCACCAATAATAATAAAACAACCTATTCACTACCACAAGGAGATAACCAATGTCTAATACTTCGGTTAGGTTCTTAGAGGCTTTCCCCCTATACAATTAGTTTTTAATAAGAAATTAGACTAAACTATATATCTTCTGTTATAATCTGCTTTTTCCACTCAATGATATTTCATGAATATGTTTCCATGTAATTATCCTTAGTACTCATTGTATGAATGTGCAATGCTTTCTTTAGCTAGCCCAGACTGATGGACATTTAAGTTTTCATTTCTTCACTATCGTAAACCATACTAAAAATTCCTTGTACACATATCTTTATGGACTTGTTAGAGCCTGTCAGTCCTCCCGATTGCCACCTCTGCTTCTGGAATGCTGAGAGATTAGCCAAGCTTCCATGTGCCTCAGGTAATAAGCAGCTAGCTTAAGCCTTCGTTACAGCTGCAGCTATTGGTATACACAGGTGAGTACAGAGGAGGAAGAATGAGGCACAGAGAGGCTGTTTGCAATCCTCACTGTGTGCAATCCTCACTGTGAAATGTCTTAATTAAAAATCAACAAGTATTACTGAGAGTCTACTATGTGCCCAGTACCAAGTCCCAATTTTTCCTGGAACTTGATGTGTCCTTTATGACCACAGACTCCAGTCTTCTTTAATTTCTGCAACACTTAAAAAATTATAACTTGGCCTGGCGCAGTGACTCACGCCTGTAATCCCAGCACTTTGAGAGGCCGAGGCGGGTGGATCACGAGATCAGGAGTTCAAGACCAGCCTGACCAACATGGTGAAACCCTGTCTCTACAAAAAATACAAAAATTTGCCGGCTGGGCGTGGTGACACGTGCCTGTAATCCCAGCTACTCAGGAGGCTGAGGCAGGAGAATCGATTCAACCTGGGAGGCAGAGGTTGCAGTGAGCTGAGATGGTGCCACTGCACTCCAGCCTGGGTGACATACTGAGACTTCACCTCAAAAAAAAAAAAAAAAAAAAAGTCAGGAAACAACAGGTGCTGGAGAGGATGTGGAGAAATAGGAACACTTTTACACTGTTGGTGGGACTGTAAACTAGTTCAACCCTTGTGGAAATCGGTGTGGCGATTCCTCAGGGATCTAGAACTAGAAATACCATTTGACCCAGCCATCCCATTACTGGGTATATACCCAAAGGATTATAAATCATGCTGCTATAAAGACACATGCACACGTATGTTTATTGCGGCACAATTCACAATAGCAAAGACTTGGAACCAACCCAAATGTCCAACAATGATAGACTGGATCAAGAAAATGTGGCACATATACACCATGGAATACTATGCAGCCATAAAAAATGATGAGTTCATGTCCTTTGTAGGGACATGGATGAAGGTGGAAACTATCATTCTCAGCAAACTATCGCAAGGACAAAAAGCCAAACACTGCATGTTCTTGCTCATAGGTGGGACTTGAACAATGAGAACACATGGACACAGGAAGGGGAACATCACACTCTGGGGACTGTTGTGGGGTGGGGGGAAGGGGGAGGGATAGCATTAGGAGATATACCTAATGCTAAATGACGGTTAATGCGTACAGCACACCAACATGGCACATGTATACATATGTAACAAACCTGCACGTTGTGCACATGTACCCTAAAACTTAAAGTATAGTACCAATAAAAAAAAAAGAAAAAAGAAAAATAAAAAATTATAACTTTTTCTTCTGTTGGATTATTTTGGTTCTCTTCATCAAAGAAATCATTCTGTGCCTCCTGCATCTACCATTTCTTCTCTAATCTTACTTTCACCAAACTGTTTCCTTAATACTGCTTGCCTATGTAATCCTGTTTTCCATATTTTCTTTTATATTTTGCACCAATGTCTCTTTTTCTTCATGCTTCCTCATTTTGGTGATAGTTTTACTTTTTGTCTTTTACATTTTTCTTGGGATTTTCCAACTAATTTTCATCTTCTTCTTTTGTTTTGGTATACCTTATCTGCCCTGTTGTATTTCTGCATATAGCATTTATTATTATTATTATTATTATTATTATTATTATTATTATTGTTATTATTATTGAGATGAGGTCTCGCTATGTTCCCAGGCTGGTCTCAAACTCCTGGCCTTAAGCAATCCTCCTGCCTCAGCCTCTGAAAGTGCTGGGATTACAGGCATGTGCCACCATGCCCAACCTTAGCTATTATTTTATATTTTGTATCAAATGTTTTGAATTTATGGCAATATGTTAGTACATGGTTTTTATCTGCCCTGAGATATTTTTCTAGTGAGTATTCCTCATCTGCCATTTCTTGCTTATACGTTTCTTGTGTTTTCCATACAGTAACTCTGTATAGATCTGGTGCTGTTTCCTGTTGAATGAGGTAAACTCTTACTGGACCAGTTATTTACAGGAGATGTGCACAAGTCCAGTGCTACACTTTGGACTAACAAATTCTCTTCATGATGCTGAGGTATGTGTGAGCTCTTGCAGCCTTTACTTCTTTCCAGTCAAGTGAGAGCAGCAGATGTAGGTCTGAGCATAAAGAAGTTTCAGACTTTACCTTCTTGCCTCAAAAGACTGCTTCTTAAAAATATGGCTTGCCTATATGCTTATTCATTCAAATTTATCTGTTAGGCTTCTACTTGGTGCCCAATTGGGTCCAGAAATGTTTCTTTCACTAGTTAGCTTGCTTGTTCCCAGCAAGGGCTTATTGGCTTTTCTCTTCAGGTTAAGCCATCTACTTCAAAGAAGGAATTCTTTTTCTTGGCATATTGCCTGCTTCATCTTCACAGAAGTCCCTCTGAATATGCATGGTTAACCAATACTTCAGATGCTTTTGATGCAGCTGACCTGTCGACCACAGTTTGAGTAACAATGACTTCAAAGATGTGGAACCAGACATATGTTGATTTGAGTTCCAGCTTCCTTGGTTGGTTGCTAGGTATACTAGTCAGGGATATTCAGCTGCTATAACAAACAATCCTGAGATCTTAGTAGCTTAACACAATAAAATTGATCCTTCACTCATGCCTCATTCTGATGTAAGTTAAGTTCTCCTCCACGAGGTGATTCAGGGATCCCAGCTCCTTCCATCATGTGGCTTCACCATCTTAGAGTCCTTCAGTTGAAGCCATGCATATGTGAAAGAGAGAGGCAGCATGGACACATGTGCAAGACATTTTATGGCTAGGCCTGGAAATGTCATACATTCCTTTTGCTCGTATTTAACTGGCCAAATCTCAGTACTGTGGTCCCAGCCTAATTGGAAGGAAGGTTGAGAATATAATGTTACTCTGTGCTTGGAGAAGAAGGAACAGGATTGCTGAACATATAGCCAGTCTCTGTTACAGTCTGTCTTTCTGATCACCCAGTATCTGTTTCACTTTTCCTTTCATACTTGGAACACAGCCACCCTGTCATGCATATGGAAATATTCCACCCATATTTCCGCTTGAGAAAGGCCTTATTTCCCTAGCTGCTGAGAGTGTTGTCAGCAGAAAGCCTCTACCTGTTAGCTCATTCAGGGTCTGCCTCAGCGGCAGAGAGCTTCCATGTACTTTCTGGGGGCAGCCCACATCCAGTGAATGACTGAGGTGGGGTTAGAGAGGTCCAGCCATTTCAGCCATGTGGGACAACCCTGATGGGGCCGACTGAGTCTTTGTTGGGCTTGCAAGACAGTTTGATTTTTCCCTTCCACTCCCGATCTTCCACAGGCGTTGATCATTAGTAATACTCTGAATGCCAAATTCCGGTCTCCCTGTCTAGTTTCGGAATACCTGACTTGTGGCAAACCCTTTCCTCAGTACTAAATCACACTCATCACTGTGTCCAGCTCAAAGTCCAGAGTATCTGGGTGATGCTTAGTTCTCTCAAGTCTGGAGGTGGCTCTGCTTGGTTAAGCGACCTATGAACTAAAACGAGTTGTCTGCTCCTGATCTCCACACCCCAGCATAATGATGGAACAGGAAGAGGATAAGCACCATAAACATTCCCATTTGGAAATAGGAAGAATGAGAGACACACAGCAGTCACTGCTCTGTGGCAATCCTGGAGTCCTGGTGGGTAGGCATGGATTAGGCCCAAATCCTGCTTTCAAAGGGTGACTCTGTGGCCCATTGTCCATTCTCTGGGAGGCTCTACTGATCCATTATTCTCTATGGCTGCATCTGAAGCAAATGTTGGGACCTTCAAAGCTGGTGTCCTTCTTTTTCATGGAAGGTTGGAGGCCTAACTATTGTTTACAACTGATGGCTCATTTAGTTCTGGCTCATGGTTTCTCTGGCAATAAGCTTCTCTCAAAAGCTTAGCTGACTTCTAATCTATTTGCCTCCAATCAGTTCCATGTGCCAGTAACCACATCCAAGGTTGCTTCCTAGACACAGTTCTTGATCCTGTGATCATTTTGAGGTTACAGGAGCCATAAGTGATGCCATACCCTTAATCTGATCTTTATCCTCAGCCACTTTTATTAGATTTTTGAGCTCTGCAGGACCCCCCATTTCTATTCTCTATTCCCTTTTAGTTCCTCTCGCAAACTGGCCAACTATTTCCTGACCTCATCTCTTTAATACCTTTGTTGATCACTTTCATAGGTCTCCCCACTTGGACTCTGTCTCCCACAATAGCAATGACCTACCAATTTGTAATTTTTAATTGTCTTCTTTCTCTGTCTTTCTAGCAACAAGCACAGAGACAAGCAAGTAGTCATTTGTTGGTAAATACTGACTGAATTAACAAAATTTAGCTCAACTATTTTGTTTTCCTCAGGATTCTTTTGGCTTCATATGATTTATGTAGATAAATATTATGGTAAATTTTCAGGAAATTGAGAGCCCAGCTAATTATATATTTTCTATGTACAGTTCCTGAGCCACAGGGAAGAAAAATTAGGAGTTAATAAAGTTGATAAAAGAAATGACCAGTTGTAAACACTGGTCATTAAATGTGACCTGTCAGTCATTGGTAACAAATGGAGCAAGTTGGAGGAAGTAAAAGAGAAAGTAGACATTTTAAAAGGGGGTTGCATGACCTTTCACAGTTTTCCTCCCAGAATTGAATTTCTTAAAACTTCCCCTTAATTACAGATATGCAGGCTGGTGAGCAACCTGTTTCTGTTCCCACCCCCCTTCACGTTCCCTCTCTCCTCCCTGTCTCTTCTTCCCACAGAAGCTTACGTGAAGCAGCAGAGGATCCCCATTAGTGCTGAGGTGAGAAGAAAAGCAACAATGGCTGCTGGAGGTAAGGCACTCTTGATAAGTTGCCATAAGTAATCCCTGAAGTTGTTCAGCCAGGACCTGTGATTACCTGCAGAAAGAGCATAGCCATTCATTGAGGAGAGGTCAAGTAAATGATAGGGCTGGCGTTTGAATCCAAATTCGAGTTCAAATAGTTGTCGCAGATATCATGTTCTTACAGTTGTCCAGAGCCCATATTCTAAACTACTTTGCTGTGCTGCCTGTAAGATGTTCAAAGGGCAAACACTTTGTTTTTAAAGTATCCCGAGATGGATATAATTTTTGCCTCCTTGTAAGTCAAATAGGAACAATAATTGTTGTTTCAGATATCTTAAGGGTTGTTTTGAGTATATTGGATACTTTTTGAAAGAGAAGCATGAATTGACAACAAGAAAGTCTTTACTAAAGTGTTGTTGCCCAGAGTATATCTGGGAGTCCTGCAGGAGGCTGAGGAGAGGGAGTATCCCAGGAAGAGAAAGGAGAAGGCCACCAGCCCTAAGAGCAGAGGAGAAAGGGGCCAGGGCAACTGGAAGAAGGACCTCTAGGGGGAGTTTGCTGATCATTGTAAGGCTGGGGATGTTGGGTCTTTTCATTAGCAACTGGGGGAGGAAGGTACAGTGCTTTGACCCTAAAGAAAGAAGTAGGGGAAAATGAAAGTGTCTGCAGCATGGAGTTGAGAGGATTCACCACTAACCAGCAAGACACTTGAATATTATGTGTGTGCATGTTGGAACCTAGATTGTGGATCAGTGGACCATCAGGTTTATTTTCAATTTCACCTCCTTTGTCAAGTCTTTCCTGACCCCTCCCCCAAAACAATTTAAATTATCCCCTTGTCCCCTGGGAGCATTGATCATACTCCATGGAAGGTTGGCGTCTATGGCTTTGTCTGCCTATCTGTGAGCTCCTTCATAACAGAGGCTGTTCAACTCCTAATCCATGCAGTTCAGAAAAGGGCTTGATACGTAGTAGGTAGGTTAATGCTTGTTGAACTAAATTGAACCAAACCAGAATAGTTTGCTTTCCTATGAACATTCTTTTTAAACATGAAATTCATTTTACCTGACCTGAAACATGAATCTTAAGTCCTATGAAGAAAGGAACATTCATCCTAACAGCAAACACACCCCCTGAGCGTGGTTTCGATCCTGTTTTTTCTTGTATTCCCAAGGCAGACAAAGGCGAAGGAGAGGAAGCTACTGTCTCCAACAAGAGGCAAGTTAGAGAGCATAGCAGAAATCCAATTATCAGCAGCTTCTGGGGTTCCATGGACTC
Organism: Pongo pygmaeus; assembly: GCF_028885625.2. NCBI lineage: Eukaryota > Metazoa > Chordata > Mammalia > Primates > Hominidae > Pongo > Pongo pygmaeus. The sequence goes on from NC_072396.2 coordinate 159,717,743, forward strand.
CCACCTTCAGCTGTGGCTGAAGAGCTGGTAATCCTAGCTCACTCTGCCAAGGAGAGATGTTTTTGTCCGTAGGTCTTTCCACAGAAACTTTGTCTGAAAAGTTAGACAATGATGGTTTAGTTCATATTCCAAAAATCTTCTCACCATCACGAACATAAGGATAATTGACTGACTTACACAGGTGACTCCTGAAAATGGTCAGTTTCCAAAGCAAAATGTATCCCCTCCAAGAAAACAAAGCAAAACCTGACTATGCTCTATCAGGTCAGATACCTGACATTCCCTCCTACACCTGATACCTTTTCAATCTTCCCCAACTCAATTAGTAGAAACTCTTTCACCTGTTCAGGCCGAAAAACGTACATTCACATTGTTGTGCAACAGATCTCTAGAACTTTTTCAACTTGGAAAACTGAAACTCTAAACAGCCCCTCATTTTTGTTTCTATGAATTTGACTACTTTAGATACCAAATATAAGAAATTTCTATATATATCTATATATTTGTAACTCCATGATATATTTTATATATTCAAGTAACAAACTTTTATATTGCTTTAAAAAGTAAATGTTTGCTTAGATTTACATATATAGTAATGACTCTTCTTTTTCTCTCATACACTTTATCCATCAGAAAAGTCTAGTCACCTTTACTTACAAAATGTATCCAGAATCCTGCCACTTCACACCACCTCCACTGCTACCCACCATCATCTCTGTCTTTCTGCTTCCATCCTTGCCTCCCTTAAGCCTCTTCTCCAGTGAGTGGCCAAAGAGATCTTGGTAAGTTGTAGGTCAGATTATGTCCTAGTTACTGCTGACCACATATCCTATGAGTCTCCTCTTGATCATCACTCCAACTTAGCCTCATTTCATTTTGAACAGGCTAGGCGTGTTCCTACCTTGGGGCTTTTTCACTTGCTTTTCCCTTTCCAGGGAATGCTTTTCCCCCAGGTATTCTCAGAATTTATTTCCTCACCTCTGTCAGGTACTCAGATATCACCTTCTCAATGAGGATTTTCCTTAGTTCCCATCGTTAAAATCGTACCACCCTCCTACAAACTTCCTAATTGTCTTACCTGCTTGATTTTTCTCCAGAACCTCATCAGAACCTAGTAGAATATATTTTACTTTACTTTATTATATGTATCTCCTGAATATAATGTAAGCTCTATGAGTGCAGGGATTTTTGTCTGTTTTGTTCACTGCTGAACAGTACCTAGCACATAGGGTATCCAGGTGCTTAATAAATATTTTTTGAATGAATGGCGACTTTTGGCAAATATTGTTCCCACCCATTTTTCATTTACTACATCCAACTAGATAAGCTGAAAAAGCTGAATCCTCCCTTTCTCAGCCATCCTTGAAGTTAGGCATGGCTATGTGACGTAGCTCTGGATAATGAAACATAAGGGAAATCTGATGGATAGCTTTTGGGAAGGCTTTTTGCTGTCTTGATAAAAGAGATGGTGCTACCATTTTCCCTTTATGCTGCCTTGAATATTGTTTAAGAAATGTTGACTGAAGTTGCTCTGGTAATTTCAAGCCACTAAACTAACACCTGTATCTGCTTCTGGACTGCATGGTATGAGAAAAATATACTCTTATTTGAGCCATTATAATTTGGGCCCCCTATTACTTAAGACATTTATAACTGATACACTCACCTACTGTTTGATACGGCTTAAAAAAGACCCACATCCAGTGGGAAACCACTTACCTGAAAATGGACTTAGGACCACGGAATTCAAAGAACCAGTGGAATTAGGCCTTAGTCTTTAGAGGGCAGAAGTCTTCAGAAGAAGCTGGTTAGTCTTCTCCTTAGGTCTCTGAAGTTCCAAATAGAATTCCACCACTCCTTATGATATCATTGATTACATTTAACCCTCCCCCAGTCTCCGTATTTGACAGCTAAGCACACAGACATCATTTTCTGTCTATGTATAAACATCTGTGTTGATACCAAAACCCATCCTTGCAGTAGTTCTATCCTCTTAGGCTTGAATAATTCTAAGATATTTTATTCACCACATGGTATCTAACTATGCCTTATAATAACATATATATGTGGCATTTCATATCAGGGAAAAAGACATTATTTAATATCATGTTGGGTGTGAGCCCTTTGCCATGCTATGCAAAATAGAAATTCTAGATGGATCCAGGACTAAACAAAAAATAAAATTATATACAAAATATGACATTGTCTGTCATACTTTTATGATAGAAAATTCTATGTGTGGATATTTTTATAATCTTGGTGCAGAAAAAGCTACTCTAAGCATGTCATAAACCCAAAGCCATAAATGAAAATGCTGATACATTTATAACATAAAAATGTAAAGCTTTCATATAGCAAAACATTGTTTAAAAAAGATAAAAGGTTAATGACAAGTAATTTCACAGCATATACGACAGACATTCAATTAAGATTGTTAACGTACAAAGAACTCTTACAAACTAATTAAAAAGAAATAGTTCTGGCTAGGCACAGTGGCTGACGCCTGTCATTCCAGCACTTTGGGAGGCTGAGGCAGGAGAATAGCTTGAGCCCAGGAGTTCGAGACCAGCCTGAGCAACATAGCGAGATCCTGTCTCTACAAAAAATTTAAAAATTAGCTGGGTGTGGTGGTTCATGCCTGTAGTCCCAGCTACTCGGGAGGCTGAGGCAGTAGCCTGGCTTGAGCCTGGGAGATTGAGGCTGCAGTGAGCTATGATCATGCCACTGCACTCCAGCCTGGGTGACATGAGGGGCTTAAAACCTAGATGATGGGTTGATGGGTGCACCCAACCACCATGGCACATGTATACCTATGTAACAAACCTGCATGTTCTGCACATGTATCCCAGAACTTAAGGTAAAAAAAAAAAAAATGCAAATCAAGTCTAGGCAACATAGCAGGATACTGTCTCTACAAAAAATAAAATATTAAAAAAATTAAAAAAATACTACTTATCCATAGAAGAACTAGCAAAAATGGTATCTCAGTTAGGGTCCTATCAGAAAACAGAGCTACCAGGAAATACATAAAATGAAAGTTTTTGTAGAGTCCTCCAGTCTCCCCCAGTTTCTTGCTGTGTCATGCTAGAAAATCATGGAGTGGCTTGATCATTGAATGAAAATTGGGACCTTGAACATTCCCAGGCGCTGATAAAGGTATCTAGGTTGTGACCCAAAACACTGAAAGGAACTGGCCCTGGCCCTTGAGCCAAATTCCTCTAAACCCTCATATGAGCTCCATACCCTGACCTTTCTGTGGAAGGAAAGGTGAGGCGAAGTGGAGAAAGCAAGTATACACTGGAAGCCTGAAAGGAGAAGAGCCCATGAAATGGACTAAAACCTGCATCAGTCTCATATTATCTCCAAGCTTCTAACTTCGATGGTGGAGTAACATGCATGAGAAGGTCATGTGTTTTCTGAAAGAGCTAAACACACAACTTTTCTAGGACTTGGAGAAGCTAAAAGATCCAGCAGGAGCCGGAGGACCTGCAAACTTGGTCACTGTCCTGTGCCCACCAGGTAACCCCACAAAATAGTGACAATGTGAATAAGCTGAAAATGAGCATTGTGTGCCTGTCTGACTTTTCCATTGTAAAAAGAATATGGCTGTCATATAAGTTAACTTTAGCTGAATGAAAAATTACCTCCAACTTAGCAACTGTGAAGAAAACATTTATTACCTTATAGTTTCTGTAGGTTAGTTTTGGAGTGGCTTAGCTGAGTGGTTGTGGCTTGGGTCTCTGATGAGATTGGAGTCACGTACCTGCTGGGACTGCAGTCATCTGAAAGCTTGACTGTACTGGAGGATCTACTTCCAAGATGGTGCACTCACAGGACTATTGCTAGGATGACCAAAAATCCCAGCTTGCCTGGGACTCAGGATTGGCTTCATGGGAGTTTGATCTATGCAGGTCCACAGGGCCCCACACCCTGAGGGGCCCTATGTTTTGTTTGCTCTGATGTCACTGTCTTGAAATTCTTAATAATTTTATCTTTGATCTTGTGTTTTGTAAGGGAAGTTTAATGAGACCGCCTATTTCATCACACTCATTTTCTCCTCCCCACTGACTTTGTCAACATTCTTCTCCCTTTGAGTCTCACTGAACTCTGATGCATTGTGGGTCCACTAGAATGTTATGCTCATGGGCATTGTATACATTCTTTGCTATCCTATTTGCACGTAGTGTTTACAATGCATTTTTGCATTGTTGTAAAACTGTAGTAAGAACACAACATGGTATCTGCTCTCTTAACAAATTTTTAAGTGCCCAGTATGGTATCGTTAGCTATATGCACAATGTTGTACATTAGATCTGTAGAACTTAATTCATCTTGCATAACTGAAACTTTTTTTTTTTTTTGAGATGGAGTCTCACTCTGTTGCCCAGGCTGATGGAATGCAATGGCATGATCTCGGCTCACTGCAACCTCCACCCACCTCCTGGGTTCAAGTGATTCTTGTGCCTCAACCTCCCAAGTAGCTGGGACTACAGGCATGTGCCACCATGCCCAACTAATTTTTATATTTTTATTAGAGACGGGATTTTGCCATGTTGGCTAGCCTGGTCTTGAACTCCTGACCTCAGGTGATCCGCCCGCCTTGGCCTCCCAAAGTGCTGGGATTACAGGCATGAGCCACTGTGCCCAGCAGCATAGGTGAAACTTTATGCCCATTGAACAAAAACTCCCATTTCTCTCTCAGTCTCTCTCTCTCCATATAAGCTGTTCTCCTGGATTGAGCCTCCATTTCTGATTTATTTTATTCAGCCTCTCATGAATTATATCATTTTTACTCTGAGTTCAATTTAATCTGGTTTTCTAACTCACTAATTTGGTTTTCTAGAGTGTCCATCTTGCTATTCAGTGCCCCTATTTGTTTTAAAAATCAATGTTCACATTTTTATTTCCAGCGTAAAAACACAATTCTCAAAGGCATTTGTTTGTATGTGTCAATGTTTTATTTAACTCATTACTGAAGAAACCAGCAGGAAAATAAAAGAGCTAGTTCCATGAACATTTGAGAAATAGAGATATATATAGTCAATGGGAAAAGAATGCCAAAACAAGATTATCAAGTTAAACATAACAGGAAATAAAACCATATCACCTTTGGGGTTAACTCCTCTACCGGGCTATAAAACAAAACAACTTATTCATTTCTGTAAGTTAGCCTCTAAACTTTAAGAACTTCAAAGGGCTATAAACCATTTGCACCTTCATCATTTGTGGATTGTGACTATACTGTGACAGCTATGTTATAGTTTCCAAAGAGGTCAGATAAGGGTCAAGCAGGATTATTAGAAAATACTCCAGCATAGAAAAAAGTAGCCATTCTTTTGCCTTTTCTCAGATTGGGATCCATTTTTCTTTCATATTAGGATCTCCTGTTTTCAAATTGCCCTGGGTTGCAATCTTTGGATGCTTCCTCCAACTGCTCTATAACTTATCCTTGCCTCCAGCCCCCTTTACTATCAGGAGATTCTGTGTAGTCATAGTGAAGGGGTCAGGCAGATGGAAGGAGCAGTAAACCCTTCACAATCTTATGGGGGTGGAGGGCAAGATGGGGGATCCTTATTGTGTGGTGATATGGCAGACTGGAGTGTTTTTTCTGTTTTCACCAGTCCAATTTTCTTCTGACCTCCTTGATATTTCAATTATGTAAGTAGGACTCTAGTTTTCAGTCATGGTATAAAATTTCCCCTGTTACATTTTTGTTGTGTTATTTTTAGCAGGAAATTAGTAGAGGGAGAGAGTAAACTGAGTGCATTATTAGAATTACAAAGTTTGTATCTCCTATCTCAGATAACCATGGATTTTCCTCATATTTCCACAGAAATATTAAATGTATGTCCTTTAGAAGCCTAATATCATAATCATTTTCTTTCTTGGCCATCACAAATTTCAAGAAGACATTGTTATTTTATTTCAAAGCTTTCAACAATTGCATCCTCCTTATTTTTTTATTGGTCAGAATTAAGACCAAATGGCTTTATATCTACATCTTTCTGAGATTACATCTATGGACACTCGTCAGAAAAATTCACATTTGCATTTATACAGAATGCCTTATATAATTTCAGGGGACTTAGGGATTCTTGAACCCCATCTATAATTCTCAGTTTAAGAATGCTAGTTTTGGAGATAAGAATGTGCCCCTCATAATGACTAAATAACATAATTATATCTATGTGTAAGGAAGCAGAAACAGACTTTAATGTAGTAGTTATTGTATTATCTCCATTTTGCAGATTGTCCAAATGATTTCCCATTTGACTTCAAGATTGTATTGATCTGATCCTGAAACATGTTTTGTTCCATGCTTGACAAGGATAATAAACAACTGAAAGTTTTATTTTAAATGTATGAGGCTTAACCTGAAATGCTTACATCATAAATATCTTTTTCAAACTTTCATCACATAGTTTTTCTACAACAGAGGAAGTGGTGACTCTGAGAGGCCTAACTTTTCAGGGAAGAATGCTTTCATGCGGGTTTCTCCTCACTTCTTTTTGCCTAGTTACATTGGAAGGAAGGAGTAATCTGGGAGCAGCTGCAGAAAATAGATAAGAGTTAAGTTAAATTGGATGCACCCTCCTGGCCCCCCACCAAAGAAATGCAGGATTAATGATAGTTAATTCAGGAGGCTTCAAGGCAGTGTCTGCTAGGACTGTATAGTTTAAATACATAGCAAAATAATGGTGCCGTGGACAATGTGGGGCAGGAAGTAAACCGAAGGTCAGCACAAAGGTAGAAGGCAAGCCAGGGAGGGACACTGCCCTGGAGCTGAGGGAGGAGTGACGGCAGTGGCAGGTGCTGCAGTGGCCACCCTCAGTAGAGCTCCTGTGCCTCGCAGCCCAGAACCTCTATCCTCAGGGCAATCTGGTGCACCCAACTCTGGGGGTGAATTCGAAGGTAGCGAGTCAGTAACGGTGGGTCTAGAGAGTTCACCATAGGTGTGAAGGAGTCTTGATTTCCCTGAAAAACCTGAAAGAGGAAAGATAGCATTTATTGGTTGTCTGACAGGACAATGGTCACTGCAAAGCACAGATGCTTTTCTCACTTCTAGTTGTTTCCAGTAGTCCAGGATTAAACCCTGGAAGATGACTAGATGACTCTGTCCCACGCATCTGGGACATCTAGAATTAAGAGCACCCTGCTTTGGAGGCCTTCACTCTAGCTAGGCCTTATATCTAGAATGTTCTCACCCACTTCCCAACCCTCAGTGACATTAAGTGCTTTGTCCTGGGTCACACACAGCACCTGTGTTGGACCATCTGGAGATGAAAGTCAGGCTTTGGCCAGCAGACTCCCTCGTCAATGCATTTTCTGTGGCAAGAGGAGTACATGGCAAAAGCTCAGAAAATGGTAGCTATCGTTATTAGTTAGATAAACTGGTTTTGCACGTGTTGGTGACAACTTCAGAATGATAACAAATGCAACACAGCAAGGCATGCAATTTAGTGTGGCTGGGCAACCTTGGCAGGAGGGGATGCAGAAGATAGAAAGAAGTGGGAAGAGTCTGAGACTCAAGGCATCTTGCTACTCCAGGACTTTGGAGCAAAGGCCACCTATAACTGGGTGGATGTTTCGGAAAATGAAGATCTGAATGTTCAAAACGTGTAATTCAAGGCAACTCTAAAACCCTGTGGGTTTTGTGCGGATTCTGAGGTAAAAATACAGAAGAAAGTCCAGCCAAATGGTGAGAATAAGCAAGAGTCTTGGAGAAAAAGGAACAGAATGAAGGCAATGTCCTACCATAATGCATGCTCTTGCAAGGACAGACAGACACCATGATATCCTTAGGATCTCCTGAGGCAGTTTGTGTAAAAGGAGGCAACTTGCCACCAAAATGGGAGAGAAGTGGTTAAACAGCAACAATAGGGCTCCTGCTTCCTGGGACTATTGGGTGACATTTTCCTCTAACAATCCTGGCATCTTCAAGTGTGGCGTCAGTTTTACTTCGGATTCCAAATGGGAAGGGACTTTTCCTGGCAAATGCACTGTGACGTAACACTGTGATCCTACAGAGAGTTTAGCTATCAGAACAAAAGAAGTTTGGGCCATCTTCATTAATCTAGCTACATTTTCCCCCTAGGTTCCCAACCCTGGCTGCTTATTGGAATCGCCTTTGGAGCTTTTAAAAAATGATGCATGGGCTAGCACCCCGCCCCCCACCCCACCCGCCCAAGAGATGCCAATTTAATTGGTCTGTTCCCACCTTGGCCCCCTTACTCTGGTCTCCAAGTTCTGCCTAATATAGCCCCTGCCCAAGTCTCTGATCTGTTCTCCCACTGCATTCCTCCTGTTTTACCGCATCGCAGATAAGCTAATCTTTTAGTTTCTCAACAATGTCAACTCTTGTTTTATTTAACATGAGAGCCTTTGTATATGTGATTCCCTCTGCTTGGAAGGCTCTTACCCCTTCTGTTTCTTCTTTTATCCATGTTTTTTACCCTTCGGGTCTCAGTTTAAATACTACCTCTTAAACTAAGCATAGTGGCATGCCCCTGTAGTCCCAGCTACTCAGCAGGCTGAGGCAGGAGGATTTCTTGAGCCCAGGAGTTTGAGACAAGCCTAGGCAACATAGCAAAATTCTGCCTCAATTTTTTTTTGTTTTTTTTTTGAGATGGAGTCTCGCTCTGTCACCCAGGCTGGAGTGCAGTGGCACCATCTTGGCTCACTGCAAGCTCTGCCTCCCGGGTTCACGCCATTCTCCTGCCTCAGCCACCCAAGTAGCTGGGACTACAGGCACCTGCCACCATGCCTGGCTGATTTTTTGTATTTTTAGTAGCGATGGGGTTTCACTGTGTTAGCCAGGATGGTCTCGATCTCCTGACCTCATGATCCGCCCGCCTCGGCCTCCCAAAGTGCTGAGCTACCTCTTTAGAAAGGTCTTCCTCATTATTCCTCATGTAAAATAGGACTCTTGTTTGTTCTAAATCTCAACTTATTTGTTTTCTTTGTAGCATTCAGTATCTTTTCCTTTATCTCTTTACATGCTTATTGACTGTTTCCTCTGTCTTCGCCACCAAATGTCAGTTCCACAAGGGCAAAGACCTTGGTCATTGTTGTATCTTCAGCACATAGAATATATAGCATAATGTATATAGCATGGCAAATATACCATAAACACCTATAGAAATAAAGTTCTGTATTTGGAAAAATTTTTGAGAAACATCAAGGTCCGTGTTCTGAGATTATTTTACAAATGTTTATGCTGTATTTGGAGGCTTTGTACATCTTTTGTTAGACTTAATCCTTACTGCATTAAATCAGGGGGCATGCGATGCCAGATTATCCCATTATTGATGATGCTAAGTTTGATCACTTGATTAAGATGTCCACCAAATCTCTATATTTATAAAGGTAACCCTTTCCCTTTCCTAACAATCTGTGGAGTGAGACTTCGAGACCATGCAAATATTCTGTTTCACAACAAGCTTTTATCCAATGGTATTAGCAACCCTTAAAGTTCTTTATAAGTATTCAATAGTACATTGATGGTTGCAAACTGATTTTCCAATTATGATCCATTACCCTCATTATTCCTTTTGATGCTCAAATTGTCTCAAATCTGGCCAACAGGAAGCCCTTCAGGCCAGTTTCTGTGTTCTTTTCACATGATCCCATTAATCTTCTGGCACATCAAGATCACCAAGATCATCTAAGATCGCCTGGCAGTTTCCTTGATCCAGCCTTGAAAAAGTCATTTCTCTAGGGAGCTCAGATTCTTTTGACTGGAAAATGGTAGTTAGAGACCAAGATTTGGGCATGGGATGGGCTCGTTATTACTGCAGCGTAATTACTTCTAGATTCCTTCAGTGAACAGTGCTAAGAATATGATTTTTTAAATTCCTAAGTTCTCACTGACACTTCTGATTCAACTCTAACATTCTTTTTGTTAGTATTAGATTTCTAGGGCTACTGTAACAAATTCACCACACACTTGGTGCCTTTAAAACAAAAGAAATTTATTCACTTATCGTTCTAGAGGCTTAAAGTCTGGAGCCTGGAGCAGAGGCACAAAAGAGTGTGTCAAACACAAAATCACATGTAAAGCTTCTGTTTGGAAGTGGTATATGTCATGTCCAATCACATTCTATTGATCAAAATGAGCCACACGGCCATGCCTAAAGTTGATGAGGTTTTCAAGGAAAGAGGGAATAAAAACTCAAGAACATTAATACCATCTGCTTCATATGCTATTTTCTGTTCATTTAGAAATTCCTTACATTTTCTTGTTTCAGCAATAAGAGGTGATTTATGCAGGCAGACATGAGGGCTGAGTGGCTTACTAGGTTTCTTAGCCAGGAGTACCCTCTACTGTTGATAAATGGAAGTGTAATTTATTTAATAGATGGGACCAAAGAGGTTTGTGGGTCTTGTGATTTCGTAATTCACTTTTGTTTTTATAGGACAGTTAATTTCCAACATTTGCTTTCTTCTTTCTTTCTTTCTTTTTTTTTGAGACAGGGTTTCTCTCTGGAGCAAGGTTGGCTAGATTTATATATTTATTTTCTACTTGTAAATATAAACTTATAGTACTTTTTGTCTTCTGGTTATTCTATAGATGGGTTATGGGTGGTTTTAGTCATAATTTAAAATTGTGTGTGTATGTGTATGTATGGTTTTTGAAGACTGTGGAGAGATTTAGGCAGCTGCCATTATCTGACAGGAATGTGCAACTCGTGCTTGGAATTTTTAAATGCTATTTAAAATTATTTTTCCAACTGTTTCTGGTATACAGAAATACAATTAATTTTGATATTTATTTTGTTTTCAGCAAGCTTGAAAAATTTTAAAATTCTAATAATTTATATATAAATTCCTTTGGATTTTCTATCTATGCCATCATATCTTCCACATACAATGAGTTTGTTTCATCATATTCAATCCTTACATATTTTCCTTCTTTTTCTCATCTTATTGCACTGCTTAGGACAGCCAATATGTATAATCCTTCAGTCTGTCACTGTGATAAATTATATCAGTTTTCTTTTCTTTTTTTTTTTTTAAATATCTAATAACCTTTTCTTATTTATTTATTTATTTATTTATTTATTTTCTTCTTCTTCTTCTTCTTATTATTATTATACTTTAGGCTCTATGGTACATGTGCGCAACGTGCAGGTAAGTTACATATGTATACATGTGCCATGCTGGTGCGCTGCACCCACCAACTCGTCATCTAGCATTAGGTATATCTCCCAATGCTATCCCTCCCCCCTCCCTCCACCCCACAACAGTCCCCGAAGTGTGATGTTCCCCTTCCTGTGTCCATGTGTTCTCATTGTTCAATTCCCACCTATGAGTGAGAATATGCGGTGTTTGGTTTTTTGTTCTTGCAATAGTTTACTGAGAATGATGATTTCCAATTTCATCCATGTCCCTACAAAGGACATGAACTCATCATTTTTTATGGCTGCATAGTATTCCATGGTGTATATGTGCCACATTTTCTTAATCCAGTCTATCATTGTTGGACATTTGGGTTGGTTCCAAGTCTTTGCTATTGTGAATAATGCCGCAATAAACATACGTGTGCATGTGTCTTTATAGCAGCATGATTTATAGTCCTTTGGGTATATACCCAGTAATGGGATGGCTGGGTCAAATGGAATTTCTAGTTCTAGATCCCTGAGGAATCGCCACACTGACTTCCACAATGGTTGAACTAGTTTACAGTCCCACCAACAGTGTAAAAGTGTTCCTATTTCTCCACATCCTCTCCAGCACCTGTTGTTTCCTGACTTTTTAATGATTGCCATTCTAACTGGTGTGAGATGGTATCTCATTGTGGTTTTGATTTGCATTTCTCTGATGGCCAGTGATGGTGAGCATTTTTTCATGTGTTTTTTGGCTGCATAAATGTCTTCTTTTGAGAAGTGTCTGTTCATGTCCTTTGCCCACTTTTTGATGGGGTTGTTTGTTTTTTTCTTGTAAACTTGTTGGAGTTCATTGTAGATTCTGGATATTAGCCCTTTGTCAGATGAGTAGGTTGCAAAAATTTTCTCCCATTTTGTAGGTTGCCTGTTCACTCTGATGGTAGTTTCCTTTGCTGTGCAGAAGCTCTTTAGTTTAATTAGATCCCATTTGTCAATTTTGGCTTTTGTTGCCATTGCTTTTGGTGTTTTAGACATGAAGTTCTTGCCCATGCCTATGTCCTGAATGGTATTGCCTAGGTTTTCTTCTAGGGTTTTTATGGTTTTAGGTCTAACATTTAAGTCTTTAATCCATCTTGAATTGATTTTTGTATAAGGTGTAAGGAAGGGATCCAGTTTCAGCTTGCTACATATGGCTAGCCAGTTTTCCCAGCACCATTTATTAAATAGGGAATCCTTTCCCCATTTCTTGTTTTTCTCAGGTTTGTCAAAGATCAGATAGTTGTAGATATGTGGCATTATTTCTGACGGCTCTGTTCTGTTCCATTGATCTATATCTCTGTTTTGGTACCAGTACCATGCTGTTTTGGTTACTGTAGCCTTGTAGTATAGTTTGAAGTCAGGTAGTGTGATGCCTCCAGCTTTGTCCTTTTGGCTTAGGATTGACTTGGCGATGCGGGCTCTTTTTTGGTTCCATATGAACTTTAAAGTAGTTTTTTCCAATTCTGTGAAGAAAGTCATTGGTAACTTGATGGGGATGGCATTGAATCTGTAAATTACCTTGGGAAGGATGGCCATTTTCATGATATTGATTCTTCCTACCCATGAGCATGGAATGTTCTTCCATTTGTTTGTATCCTCTTTTATTTCCTTGAGCAGTGGTTTGTAGTTCTCCTTGAAGAGGTCCTTCACATCCCTTGTAAGTTGGATTCCTAGGTATTTTATTCTCTTTGAAGCAATTGTGAATGGGAGTTCACTCATGATTTGGCTCTCTGTTTGTCTGTTATTGATGTATAAGAATGCTTGTGATTTTTGTACATTGATGTTGTATCCTGAGACTTTGCTGAAGTTGCTTATCAGCTTAAGGAGATTTTGGGCTGAGACAATGGGGTTTTCTAGATATACTATCATGTCATCTGCAAACAGGGACAATTTGACTTCCTCTTTTCCTAAATGAATACCCTTGATTTCCTTCTCTTGCCTAATTGCCCTGGCCAGAACTTCCAACACTATGTTGAATAGAAGTGGTGAGAGAGGGCATCCCTGTCTTGTGCCAGTTTTCAAAGGGAATGCTTCCAGTTTTTGCCCATTCAGTATGATATTGGCTGTGGGTTTGTCATAGATAGCTCTTATTATTTTGAGATACGTCCCATCAATACCTAATTTATTGAGAGTTTTTAGCATGAAGGGTTGTTGAATTTTGTCAAAGGCCTTTTCTGCATCTATTGAGATAATCATGTGGTTTTTGTCTTTGGTTCTGTTTATATGCTGGATTACATTTATTGATTTGCGTATATTGAACCAGTCTTGCATCCCAGGGATGAAGCCCACTTGATCATGGTGGATAAGCTTTTTGATGTGCTGCTGGATTCGGTTTGCCAGTATTTTATTAAGGATTTTTGCATCAATGTTCATCAAGGATATTGGTCTAAAATTCTCTTTTTTGGTTGTGTCTCTGCCCGGCTTTGGTATCAGGATGATGCTGGCCTCATAAAATGAGTTAGGGAGGATTCCCTTTTTTTCTGTTGATTGGAATAGTTTCAGAAGGAATGGAACCAGTTCCTCCTTGTACCTCTGGTAGAATTCGGCTGTGAACCCATCTGGTCCTGGACTTTTTTTGGTTGGTAAGCTATTGATTATTGCCACAATTTCAGCTCCTGTTATTGGTCTATTCAGAGATTCAACTTCTTCCTGGTTTAGTCTTGGGAGGGTGTATGTGTTGAGGAATTTATCCATTTCTTCTAGATTTTCTAGTTTATTTGTGTAGAGGTGTTTGTAATATTCTCTGATGGTAGTTTGTATTTCTGTGGGATCGGTGGTGATATCCCCTTTATCATTTTTTATTGCATCTATTTGATTCTTCTCTCTTTTTTTCTTTATTAATCTTGCTAGCGGTCTATCAATTTTGTTGATCCTTTCAAAAAACCAGCTCCTGGATTCATTTATTTTTTGAAGGGTTTTTTGTGTCTCTATTTCCTTCAGTTCTGCTCTGATTTTAGTTATTTCTTGCCTTCTGCTAGCTTTTGAATGTGTTTGCTCTTGCTTTTCTAGTTCTTTTAATTGTGATGTTAGGGTGTCAATTTTGGATCTTTCCTGCTTTCTCTTGTGGGCATTTAGTGCTATAAATTTCCCTCTACACACTGCTTTGAATGCATCCCAGAGATTCTGGTATGTTGTGTCTTGGTTCTCATTGGTTTCAAAGAACATCTTTATTTCTGCCTTCATTTCGTTATGTACCCAGTAGTCATTCAGGAGCAGGTTGTTCAGTTTCCACGTAGTTGAGCGGTTTTGAGTGAGATTCTTAATCCTGAGTTCTAGCTTGATTGCACTGTGATCTGAGAGATAGTTTGTTATAATTTCTGCTCTTTTACATTTATTGAGGAGAGCTTTACTTCCAAGTATATGGTCAATTTTGGAATAGGTGTGGTGTGGTGCTGAAAAAAATGTATATTCTGTTGATTTGGGGTGGAGAGTTCTGTAGATGTCTATTAGGTCCGCTTGGTGCAGAGCTGAGTTCAATTCCTGGGTATCCTTGTTGACTTTCTGTTTCGTTGATCTGTCTAATGTTGACAGTGGGGTGTTAAAGTCTCCCATTATTAATGTGTGGGAGTCTAAGTCTCTTTGTAGGTCACTCACGACTTGCTTTATGAATCTGGGTGCTCCTGTATTGGGTGCATATATATTTAGGATAGTTAGCTCTTCTTGTTGAATTAATCCCTTTACCATTATGTAATGGCCTTCTTTGTCTCTTTTGATCTTTGTTGGTTTAAAGTCTGTTTTATCAGAGACTAGGATTGCAACCCCTGCCTTTTTTTGTTTTCCATTTGCTTGGTAGATCTTCCTCCATCCTTTTATTTTGAGCCTATGTGTGTCTCTGCATGTGAGATGGGTTTCCTGAATACAGCACACTGATGGGTCTTGAGTCTTTATCCAATTTGCCAGTCTGTGTCTTTTAATTGGAGCATTTAGTCCATTTACATTTAAAGTTAATATTGTTATGTGTGCATCTGATCCTGTCATTATGATGTTAGCTGGTTATTTTGCTCGTTAGTTGATGCAGTCTCTTCCTAGTCCCGATGGTCTTTACATTTCGGTATGATTTTGCAGTGGCTGGTACTGGTTGTGCCTTTCCATGTTTAGCGCTTCCTTCAGGAGCTCTTTTAGGGCAGGCCTGGTGGTGACAAAATCTCTCAGCATTTGCTTGTCTGTAAAGTATTTTATTTCTCCTTCACTTATGAAGCTTAGTTTGGCAGGATATGAAATTCTGGGTTGAAAATTCTTTTCTTTAAGAATGTTGAATATTGGCCCCCACTCTCTTCTGGCTTGTAGGGTTTCTGCCGAGAGATCCGCTGTTAGTCTGATGGGCTTCCCTTTGATGGTAACCCGACCTTTCTCTCTGGCTGCCCTTAACATTTTTTCCTTCATTTCAACTTTGGTGAATCTGACAATTATGTGTCTTGGAGTTGCTCTTCTCGAGGAGTATCTTTGTGGCGTTCTCTGTATTTCCTGAATCTGAATGTTGGCCTGCCTTGCTAGATTGGGGAAGTTCTCCTGGATAATATCCTGCAGAGTGTTTTCCAACTTGTTTCCATTCTCCCCGTCACTTTCAGGTACACCAATCAGACGTAGATTTGGTCTTTTCACATAGTCCCACATTTCTTGGAGGCTTTGCTCATTTCTTTTTATTCTTTTTTCTCTAAACTTCCCTTCTCACTTCATTTCATTCATTTCGTCTTCCAGGGCTGATACCCTTTCTTCCATTTGATCGCATCGGCTCCTGAGGCTTCTGCATTCTTCACGTAGTTCTCGAGCCTTGGTTTTCAGCTCCATCAGCTCCTTTAAGCACTTCTCTGTATTGGTTATTCTAGTTATACATTCTTCTAAATTTTTTTCAAAGTTTTCAACTTCTTTGCCTTTGGTTTGAATATCCTCCCGTAGCTCGGAGTAATTTGATCGTCTGAAGCCTTCTTCTCTCAGCTCGTCAAAGTCATTCTCCGTCCAGCTTTGTTCCGTTGCTGGAGAAGAACTGCGTTCCTTTGGAGGAGGAGAGGTACTCTGCTTTTTAGAGTTTCCAGTTTTTCTGCTCTGTTTTTTCCCCATCTTTGTGGTTTTATCTACTTTTGGTCTTTGATGATGGTGATGTACGGTTGGGTTTTTGGTGTGGATGTCCTTTCTGTTAGTTTTCCTTCTAACAGACAGGACCCTCAGCTGCAGGTCTGTTGGAGTACCTGGCCGGCCATGTGAGGTGTCAGTCTGCCCCTGCTGGGGGGTGCCTCCCAGTTAGGCTGCTCGGGGGTCAGGGGTCAGGGACCCACTTGAGGAGGCAGTCAGCCCGTTCTCAGATCTCCAGCTGCTTGCTGGGAGAACCACTGCTCTCCTCAAAGCTGTCAGACAGGGAAATTTAAGTCTGCAGAGGTTACTGCTGTCTTTTTGTTTGTCTCCAGTTTTCTAATGTATAAGCCAAACTTGCATTCCTAGCATAAATCCAATTTGGATCCATATTGCTAATATTTTGTTTGGGATTTATGTTTATGAATAAAATGGGCCTATTATCTTCCTTTCTAATATTGTTCTTGTTGGGTTTGGTTGTCAAGGTTATGCTATTATCATAAGAGAATTGAATAACATTCCATCTTTTTCCATTTTCTGGAAGAATTTTTGCAAGGTTAATATTATTTCTCACTTGAAAAATTGGTAGAATATAGTTAGTGTAGCCATCTGGATCTGGATATTTTTTATTAATAATAACCTTTTAACACTAAGTTTGGAAAATTAGGTAAAATGGATTAATCCCTGGTAAATACAACAAGAAGGAATATTTAATATTAATAAGTATCCTCATTTTTTATATTTTTATATTGGCAGAAATTTTTGTGGGATCTTTATTGATGTCCAGTTTTTTAAAATTTCTGATATTATTTGTGCCTTCTTTTCATTTTGATTGCTCTTGCCAGAAGTTTGTCAATTTTCAAGGAACCAACTTTTGGTTTTCTTTATTCTCTCTATTGTATGTTTCTTTTTTACTTCCTTTACTTCATATCTTTATTATTTCCTTGCTTCTACTTCCTTTTGGTTTATTTTGCTGTTTCACTAGCTTCTTGAGACATACCTTAGCTCATTAATTTTCAGGCTTTCTTCTTTTCCAATATATGTTTTTAACGCTATACACTTCTTTCTAAGTATTGCTTTAGCTGATTCCCACATTTTAATATGTCATGCCTTGTTATCATTCAGTTTAAAATATTTTCTAATTTATGATTTCTTATTTGACATATGGGTTTAAAAGTATATTTCTTGATTTCTAACATAGGAAGATTTTATAGTTATCTTTCTTATTTAAATCAACTTTAATTGTATTGTGACCAGAAAACATGTTTTATATTATCTGAAATTTGAGACTACTTTATTTGTAGCTTATTTGTAGCTTAAAATGGAAAATTCTAACATGTTTCTTTGTGTGCTTACAAAGAATGTGTAATTTTGCAATTTCTTTTTTTTTTATTATACTGTAAGTTTTAGGGTACATGTACACATCGTGCAGGTTTGTTACATATGTATACATGTGCCATGTTGGTGTGCTGCACCCATTAACTCATCATTTAACATTAGGTATATCTCCTAATGCTATTCCTCCCCCGTCCACCCACCCCACGACAGGCCCCGGTGTGTGATGTTCCCCTACCTGTGTCCAAGTGTTCTCATTGTTCAAGTCCCACCTATGAGTGAGAACATGCGGTGTTTGGTTTTTTGTCCTTGAGATAGTTTGCTGAGAATGATGGTTTCCAGCTTCATCCATGTCCCTACAAAGGACATGAACTCATCCTTTTTTATGGCTGCATAGTATTCCATGGTGTATATGTGCCGCATTTTCTTAATCCAGTCTATCATTGCTGGACATTTGGGTTGGTTCCAAGTCTTTCCTATTGTGAATAGTGCCGCAATAAACATATGTGTGCATGTGTCTTTATCGTAGAATGATTTATAATCCTTTGGGTATATACCCAGTAATGGGATGGCTGGGTCAAATGGTATTTCTAGTTCTAGATCCTTGAGGAATCGCCACACTGTCTTCCACAATGGTTGAACTAGTTTACAGTCCCACCAACAGTGTAAAAGTGTTCCTATTTCTCCACATCCTCTCCAGCACCTGTTGTTTCCTGACTTTTTCATGATCGCCATTCTAACTGGTGTGAGATGGTATCTCATTGTGGTTTTGATTTGCATTTCTCTGATGGCCAGTGATGATGAGCATTTTTTCATGTATCTGTTGGCTGCATAAATGTCTTCTTTTGAGAAGTGTCTGTTTATATCCTTTGCCCACTTTTTGATGGGGTCTTTTTTTCTTGTAAGTTTGTTTGAGTTCTTTGTAGATTCTGGATATTAGCCCTTTGTCAGATGAGTAGATTGCAAACATTTTCTCCCATTTTGTAGGTTGCCTGTTCACTCTGATGGTAGTTTCTTTGGCTGTGCAGAAGCTCTTTAGTTTCATTAGATCTCATTTGTCAATTTTGGCTTTTGTTGCCATTGCTTTTGGTGTTTTAGACATGAAGTTCTTGCCCATGCCTATGTCCTGAATGGTATTGCCTAGGTTTTCTTCTAGGGTTTTTATGGTTTTAGGTCTGACGTTTAAGTCTTTAATCCATCTTGAATTAATTTTTGTATAAGGTGTAAGGAAGGGATCCAGTTTCAGCTTTCTACATATGGCTAGCCAATTTTCCCAGCACCATTTATTAAATAGGGAATCCTTTCCCCATTTCTTGTTTTTGTCAGGTTTGTCAAAGATCAGATGGTTGTAGATGTGTGGTATTACTTCTGAGGGCTCTGTTCTGTTCCATTGGTCTATATCTCTGTTTTGGTACCAGTACCATGCTGTTTTGGTTACTGTAGCCTTGTAGTATAGTTTGAAGTCAGGTAGTGTGATGCCTCTAGCTTTGTTCTTTTGGCTTAGGATTGACTTGGCAATGCGGGCTCTTTTTTGGTTCCAAATAAACTTTAAAGTAGTTTTTTAGAATTCTGTAAAAAAAGTCATTGGTAGCATGATGGGAATGGCATTGAATCTATAAAATACCTTGGGCAGTATGGCCATTTTCACAATATTGATTCTTCCTACCCATAAGCATGGAATATTCTTCCATTTGTTTGTGTCCTCTTTTATTTCGTTGAGCAGTGGTTTGTAGTTCTCCTTGAAGAGGTCCTTCACATCCCTTGTAAGTTGTATTTGTAGGTATTTTATTCTCTTTGAGGCAATTGTGAATGGGAGTTCACTCATGACTTGGCTCTCTGTTGTCTGTTATTGGTGTATAAGAATGCTTGTGATTTTTGCACATTGATTTTGTATCCTGAGACTTTACTGAAGTTGCTTATCAGATTAAGGAGATTTTGGGCTGAAACGATGGGTTTTCTAAATACACAATCATGTCGTCTGCAAACAGGGACAATTTGACTTCCTCTTTTCCTAATTGAATACCCTTTATTTCTTTCTCCTGCCTGATTGCCCTGGCCAGAACTTCCAACACTATGTTGAATAGGAGTGGTGAGAGAGGGCATCCCTGTCTTGTGCCAGTTTTCAAAGGGAATGCTTCCAGTTTTTGCCCATTCAGTATGATATTGGCTGTGGGTTTGTCATAAATAGCTCTTATTATTTTGAGATACGTTCCATCAATACCTAATTTATTGAGAGTTTTTAGCATGAAGGGGTGTTGAATTTTGTCAAAGGCCTTTTCTGCATCTATTGAGATAATCATGTGGTTTTTGTCTTTGGTTCTGTTTATATGCTGGATTATGTTTATTGATTTGTGTATGTTGAACCAGCCTTGCATCCCCGGGATGAAGCCCACTTGATCATGGTGGATAAGCTTTTTGATGTGCTGCTGGATTCGGTTTGCCAGTATTTTATTGAGGATTTTTGCATCAATGTTCATCAGGGATATTGGTCTAAAATTCTCTTTTTTTGTTGTTTCTCTGCCAGGCTTTGGTATCAGGATGATGCTGGCCTCATAAAATGAGTTAGGGAGGATTCCATCTTTTTCTATTGATTGGAATAGTTTCAGAAGGAATGGTACCAGCTCCTCCTTGTACTTCTGGTAGAATTTGAGTGTGAATCCGTCTAGTCCTGGACTTTTTTTGGTTGGTAGGCTATTAATTATTGCCTCAATTTCAGAGCCTGTTATTGGTCTATTCAGGGATTCAACTTCTTCCTGCTTTAGTCTTGGGAGGGTGTATGTGTCCAGGAATTTATCCATTTCTTCTAGATTTTCTAGTTTATTTACATAGAGGTGTTTACAGTATTCTCTGATGGTAGTTTGTATTTCTGTGGGATCGGTGGTGATATCTCCTTTATCATTTTTTATTGCGTCTATTTGATTCTTCTCTCTTTTCTTCTTCATTAGTCTTGCTAGTGGTCTATCAATTTTATTGATCTTTTCAAAAAACCAGCTCCTGGATTCATTGATTTTTTGAAGGGTTTTTTGTGTCTCTATCTCTTTCAGTTCTGCTCTGATCTTAGTTATTTCTTGCCTTCTACTAGCTTTTGAATGTGTTTGCTCTTGCTTCTCTAGTTCTTTTAATTGTGATGTTAGGGTGTCAATTTTATATCTTTCCTGCTTTCTCTTGTGGGCATTTAGTGCTATAAATTTCCCTCTACACACTGCTTTAAATGTGTCCCAGAGATTCTGGTATGTTGTGTCTTTGTTCTCATTGGTTTCAAAGAACATCTTTATTTCTGCCTTCATTTCACTAGGTACCCAGTAGTCATTCAGGAGCAGGTTGTTCAGTTTCCATGTAGTTGAGCCGTTTTGAATGAGTTTCTTAATCCTGAGTTCTAGTTTGATTGCACTGTGGCCTGAGAGACAGTTTGTTATAATTTCTGTTCTTTTACATTTGCTGAGGAGTGCTTTACTTCCAACTATGTGGTCAGTTTTGGATGTGGTGCTGAGAAGAATGTGTATTCTGTTGATTTGGGGTGGAGAGTTCTGTAGATGTCTATTAGGTCCGCTTGGTGCAGAGCTGAGTTCAATTCCTGGATATCCTTGTTAACTTTCTGTCTTGTTGATCTGTCTAATGTTGAGAGTGGGGTGTTAAAGTCTCCCATTATTATTGTGTGGGAGCCTAAGTCTCTTTGTAGGTCTCTAAGGACTTGCTTTATGAATCTGGGTGCTCCTGTATTGGGTGCATATATATTTAGGATAGTTAGCTCTTCTTGTTGAATTGATCCCTTTACCATTATGTAATGGCCTTCTTTGTCTCTTTTGATCTTTGTTGGTTTAAAGTCTGTTTCATCAGAGACTAGGATTGCAAACCCTGCTTTTCTTTTTTTGTTTTCCATTTGCTTGGTAGATCTTCCTCCATCCCTTTATTTTGAGCCTATGTGTGTCTCTGCATGTGAGATGGGTCTCCTGAATACAGCACACTGATGGGTCTTGACTCTTTATCCAATTTGCCAGTCTGTATCTTTTAATTGGAGCATTTAGCCCATTGATGTTTAAGGTTAATATTGTTATGTGTGAATTTGATCCTGTCATTATGATGTTAGCTGGTTATTTTGCTCATTAGTTGATGCAGCGTCTTCCTAGCATTGATGGTCTTTACAATTTGGCATGTTTTTGCAGTGGCTGGTACTGGTTGTTCCTTTCTATGTTTAGTGCTTCCTTCAGGAGCTCTTGTAGGGCAAGCCTGGTGGTGACAAAATCTCTCAGCATTTGCTTGTCTGTAAACGATTTTATTTCTCCTTCACTTATGAAGCTTAGTTTGGCTGGATATGAAATTCTGGGTTGAAAATTCTTTTCTTTAAGAATGTTGAATATTGGCCCCCACTCTCTTCTGGCTTGTAGAGTTTCTGCCGAGAGATCAGCTTTTGTCTGATGGGCTTCCCTTTGTGGGTAACCCGACCTTTCTGTCTGGCTGCCCTTAACATTTTTTCCTTCATTTCAACTTTGGTGAATCTGACAATTATGTGTCTTGGAGTTGCTGTTCTCGAGGAGTATCTTTGTGGCGTTCTCTGTATTTCGTGAATTTGAATGTTGGCCTGCCTTGCCAGGTTGGGGAAGTTCTACTGGATAATATCCTGCAGAGTGTTTTCCAACTTGGTTCCCTTCTCCCTGTCACTTTCAGGTACACCAATCAGATGTAGATTTGGTCTTTTCACATAGTCACATATTTCTTGGAGGCTTTGTTCATTTCTTTTTATTCTTTTTTCTCTAAACTTATCTTCCCGCTTCGTTTCATTCATTTGATCTTCAATCACTGATACCCTTTCTTCCAGTTGATCGAATCAGCTACTAAAGCTTGTGCATTCGTCACATAGTTCTTGTGCCATGGTTTTCAGCTCCATCAGTTCATTTAAAGACTTCTCTACACTGGTTATTCTAGTTAGCCATTCATCTAATCTTTTTTCAAGGTTTTTAGCTTCTTTGTGATGGGTTCGAACTTCCTCCTTTAGCTCAGAGAAGTTTGATCGTCTGAAGCCTTCTTCTCTCAACTTGTCAAAGTCATTCTCTGTCCAGCTTTGTTCTGTTGCTGGCGCGGAGCTGCGTTCCTTTGGAGTGGGAGAGGTACTCTGATTTTTAGAATTTTCAGCTTTTCTGCTCTGTTTTTTTCCCATCTTTGTGGTTTTATCTACCTTTAGTCTTTGATGATGGTGACGTACAGATGGGGTTTTGGTGTGGATGTCCTTTCTGTTTGTTAGTTTTCCTTCTAACAGTCAGGACCCTCAGCTGCAGGTCTGTTGGAGTTTGCTAGAGGTCCACTCCAGACCCTATTTGCCTGGGTATCAGCAGCAGAGGCTGCAGAACAGCGAATATTGCTGAACAGCAAATGTTGCTGCCTGATCATTCCTCTGCAAGCTTGGTCTCAGAGGGGTACCCAGCTGTGTGAGGTGTCAGTCTGCCCCTACTGGGGGGTGCCTCCCAGTTAGGCTACTCGGGGGCCAGGGACCCACTTGAGGAGGCAGTCTGTCCGTTCTCAGATCTCAAACTCCGTGCTGGGAGAACCACTACTCTCTTCAATGCTGTCAGACAGGGACATTTAAGTCTGTAGAGGTTTCTGCTGCCTTTTCTTTAGCTATGCCCTGCTCCCAGAGGTGGAGTCTACAGAGGCAGGCAGGCCTCCTTGAGCTGTGGGGGGCTCCACCAAGTTTGAGCTTCCCGGCCGCTTTGTTTACTTACTCAAGCCTCAGCAATGGCAGGTGCCCCTCCCCCAGCCTCGCTGCCACCTTGCAGTTCAATCTCAGACTGCTGTGCTAGCAATAAGCGTGGCTCCATGGGTGTGCGACCCTCCGAGCCAGGCGCGGGATATAATCTCCTGGTGTGCCGTTTGCTAAGACCATTGGAAAAGCGCAGTATTAGGGTGGGAGTGACCCGATTTTCCAGGTGCCGTCTGTCACAGCTTCCCTTGGCTAGGAAAGGGAATTCCCAGACCCCTTGTGCTTCCCAGGTGAGGCGATGCCTCGCCCTGCTTTGGCTCACGCTCGGTGGGCTGCACCCACTGTCCTCCACCCACTGCCCGACAAGCCACAGTGAGATTAACCTGGTACCTTAGTTGGAAATGCAGAAATCACCTGTCTTCTGCGTCACTCATGCTGGGAGCTGTAGACTGGAGCTGTTCCTATTTGGCCATGTTGGAACTGCCCTTGTAATTTTGCAATTTCAAGGTGCTATTTTCTAAATATGTCTATAAGATCAAACTTGTGAATCATGTTAATTGTTCTATTTCTATACATTGTTCCATCAATTGATGAGAGATATGTTAAAATCTAGCACTCTAAATTGTGAATTTGTCAATTTTCCTTTTTCTATCAGTTTGTGCTTTAAATATTTTGAAGCTATGTAATTACATAATATAAATTCAAATTTTATTTTCTCAGAGACTTTTGATTATTATGAAATCACATTCTTTTTTTTTTTTTTTTTTTTGAGATGGAGTCTCACTCTGTTGCCCAGGCTGGAATGCAGTGGCATGATCTTGGCTCACTGCAAGCTCCACCTCCTGGGTTCATGTCATTCTCCTGCCTCAGCCTCCTGAGTAACTGGGACTACAGGCGCCTGCCACCACACCCAGCTAATTTTTTGTATTTGTTTTTAGTAGAGACGGGGTTTCACCATGTTAGCCAGGATGGTCTCAATTTCCTGACCTCGTGATCCACCCACCTCGGCCTCTCAAAGTGCTGGGATTACAGGCGTGAGCCACCGCGTCCAGCCATGAAATCACATTCTTAATCTCCAGCAATACTTTCTTGCTTTAAAGTCTATTTTTCTGCTATCAGTAGAGCTGCAATCGATATCTTTTAGATATTTGCATAATTTCTTTTCCCATTTTTGTCTTGCTAGTTTTCTGTATCTAATGTTTTAGATATGACTCATAAAATGCACACAATTTGCTTTTGCTTTTTTTTTTTTTTAAAGAGACAAGTCTCACTATCTTGCCCAGGCTGAACCTCCTGGGCTCAAGTGATCCTCCCACATCAGCATCCTAAGTAGCTGGGACTACAGGTGTGAGCCATCACGCCCAGCTACTTTTGCTTTTTTATCAATCTGACAATCTTTGTCTTTTAACTGAAATATTTGGTCCATTCATATTACATATGATTACTGTTATATTTCAATTTAAATATACCACCTTATCTTGCTGTTTTTCCTACCTGTTTTATGTTTCTTTATCTCTCTTTGCTTGCTTTCATTTAGGTTTGTTGAGTATATTTTATCCTTTCATATTTTTTCTTCTACCATTTTGGAAGTCTTACATTGTGTGTATTTCTATTACTTACTGGCTGTCCTATAAACTACAACATTAATCAAATTATGAAGGTTTAATATTAATCAACATCTTTACCTCCTAGATAATACATGGATTTTAGAATCCTTTATTCTATTTATCCATATACTGACTTTTTTGCTGTTGTCATATATTCTAAATTCTCACACACACACCTGGCTTAAACAATAGAAATTTATTTTCTCACAGTTCTGGAGGCTACGAGTCCAAGATCAAGGGGTAGGCAGGCTTTTGTGTGTGTGTGTGTGTGTGTGTGTGTGTGTGTGTGTTTTTGTCTGTTTGTTTTTTGAGATGGAGTCTCCCTCTGTAGTCCAGGCTGGAATGTGATGGCACGATCTGGGCTCACTGCAACTTCTGCCTCCCGGGCTCAAGCAATTCTTGTGCCTCAGCCTCCCGAGTAGCTGGGATTACAAGCGCATGCCAGCATGTCCAGCTAATTTTTGTATTTTTAGTAGAGGGGGTTTCACCATGTTGGGCAGGCTGGTCTTGAACTCCTGACCTCAGATGATCTTCCTGCCTCAGCCTTCCAAAGTGCTGGGAGTACAGGCATGAGTTACCGCGCCTGGCCAGCAGGCTTGGTTCTTTTTTTTAATTCTTTTCCTTTTCTTCTTCTTCTCCTTCTCTTTATTTTTTTTTTTTTAGAGGCAGGGTCTTGTTCTGTTCCCCAGGCTGGAGTGCAGTGGCACAACCCTAGCTCACTGCACCCTTGTAACTAGAACTACAAGTGCACGCTACCACACCTGGCTAAGGGTTGGTTTCTTGTAAGGCCTCTCTCGTTGGCTTGTAGATGGCTGTCCTCTTTCTATATCTTCATGCGGTCGTCCCTCTGTGCCTGTCTGTGTCCTAATTTCCTCTTTTGCTTTAACGCATAAAAGATATTTTCATTAGGTTTTCTTTTTGAGAGAGGGGTTCACATTGTTTATTTTAGCATTGTGAAGACATCATTCATTATTTTCTGATATTTGCTATTATTTAGAAATCAGCTGTCAGTTTGTTACTCATTATGGTAATGTACATGTCTTCTGACTTATCTATTGCAAAATGCACAAACATAAAATTTACCATTTTACCAATTTTAAAGTGTGAAGTTCAGTGCCATTTAGTACACTCACAATGTTATATAGCCATCACCACTATCTAGTTCCAGAACATTTCTATAACCCCAAAAGGAGATTCAATACTTATTAAGAAGCCACTCCATATTCACTCCTTCTGCCAGCTTCTGGCTACCACTAATCTGTTTTCTGTCTCTATGGATTTGCTATTCTGGGTATTTCATATAAGTGGAATGTGGCCTTTTGTGCCTGGCTGCTTTCACTTAGCATAATGCTTTCAAGGAGCATCCATGTTGTAGCATGGATCAGTACTTTGATTTTTTATGAATAAATAATAGTCCATATATGGATAGACCACATTTTGTTTATCTGTTCATCACTTGATGAACATTTGAGTTGTTTTCACCTGTTTGCTATTATGAATAGTACTTCTATATGCATTTGTATATTAGTTTTTGTTATAGTGCCTGTTTTTAATTCTTTTGGGTCCACATCCAGGAGTAGAATTGCTGGGTCTATGTTAATTCTGTGTTTTCCTTATTGAGGAACTGCCAAAATATTTTCCACAGTGGCTGCCCTATTTCACATTCTCATCATCAAGGAAGGTTCCAATTTCTTTACATTCTTGCTAACACTTGTTATTTTCCTGCTTGACATTTTGTTTTTGTTTTTTAAATTTAGCCATCCTAGCAGGTTTGAAATGCTATCTCATTGTGGTTTTGATTTGCATTTCCCTAATAACAAATGATGTTGTCTATCTTTTCATGAGTTTGTTGGATGCTTGTATGTCTTCTTTGGAGAAGTTCCCATTGAAGTCCTTTACCCATTTTAAAATTTGGTTGTCTTTCTGTTGTTGAGTTGTAAGAGTTCTTTTTATATTCTGGGATACTAGGCCCTTTCTCAGATATATGACTTGCAATTTTTTTCTCCTATACTGTAGATCATCTTTTTACTTTCTTGATAGTGTTCTTTGATGTACAAAAGCTTTTAACTTTAAAGATGTCTACTACATATATTTTTATATAGTTGTTGCTTGTGATTGTGGTGTCACATCTAAGAAACCATTGCCAAATCCAGTATCATAACAATTTACCTCTTTGTTTTTTCTTACAGTTTTATAGTTTTAGCTTTTATATTTAGTTTTTTGACACATTTTTAGTTAAATGATTTTTTACAGACAGGGTCTTGCTCTGACACCCAGGCTGGAGTGCAGTGGTGCGATCATGGCTCACTGCAGCCTCCACCTCCTGGGCTCAAGCAATCCTCCTATCCCAGCCTCCCTAGTAGCTGGGACTACAGGTGTGTACCATCATACCAGCTAATTTTTTTCTCTTAATTTGTAGATACAGAGTCTCACTGTGTTGCCCAGGCTGGTCTCAAACTCCTGAGCTCAAGTGATCCATCGGCCTCAGCCTCCCAAAGTGCTAGGATTACAGATGTCAGCCGCCACATCCAGCCTTGAGTTAAATTTTGTATATGGTAAGGATCCAACTTCATTCTTTTGCATGTGGATATCCAATTGTCCCAGCACCATTTGTTGAAGAGACTATTCTTTGCCCACAAAATGGTCTTGGCACTTTTATTGAAAATCAATTGACCATAGATGTATAGGCTTATTTCTGGACTCTCAATTTTATTCCATTGATCTATGTGTCTATATTTATGTAAGTACTGCCCTGTTTTGATTCTTGTAGCTTTGTAGTAAGTTCTGAAATTGGGAAGTATGACTCCTCCAATGTTATTCTTTTTCAAGATTGTTTTGGCTATTCAGGGTCCCTTGAAATTCCATCTGAATTTTAGGATAGATTTTTCTATTCCTCAAAAAAAAAAAAGTCTTTGGGATTCTGATAGAGAATGCTTTGAGGCCGGAGAATCGCTTGAGCCCAGGAAGCAGAGGTTATGGTGAGAGGAGATTTTACCACCACACTGCAGCCTGAGTGACAGAGTGAGACTCCATCTCAAAACAAAAAACAAACAAACCAACCAACCCAGAATGCTTGCTTTGAATCTGCAAATGGTTTGTGGTAATATTCTTATCTTAACAATATTATGTCTTCAAATCCATAAATCCAGGATGCCTTTTCATTTATTTAGTTATTTAATTTCTCTTTTAATTTTTAATTTTTTTCTAGTTGCTAATTTTCCATATTTGCTGTCTTCAGACCAGATAGTTCTTAAATTTCTTTCAACTGGGTTTTTTGTTTTTAGTGGACAAGACTTGCACCTCCTTGGTTAAATTTATTCCTAAATATTGTATTATCTTTGATGCTATTGTAAATAGACTTTTCTGTTTTCCTTTTCATATTTGTAATTGTTAGTGTATAAAAATACAACTGATTTTTGCATGTTGACTTTGTAACCTGCAATGGTTTTTTTCAACTGCCTAATAATTTTGGATAATTTGTCTTTTATTTTCCTGTTTCCATATGTTATTACTTTAAAGATTTTATACATAATTATTTCATATTATGTATCCGATAATGTCAATATCTGGTGTTCTTCAAGTTTTAAATCTGCATTGATTGTTTCTGTTCACTTGTACTCAAGTTGTCTTGTTGTCTTGCATGTTTGCTGATCTATGTCTGTGATCTTATAATTTTAATATGTAGGAATCCTGGAGGCCTAAACTGGAGGTGCTTTGTTTCTAGAGTAGGTTGAGAATGGTTCTTCCAGATGCCAGAGGATAATATTTATCTGCAACTTCTCTAGCTTCCTTCTGGGATTCATGACAATGCAGAATTCTCACACTGAGTTCTCCTTGCATTTTGCTCAAGGCTTAGTCTTCCAGTAACAACATTAATATGGGCATTCTGTCTGAGGAAAGGTCTTCCTTTTTATATTTGCTCATTATTCACCTCTCTCTGCTATGATTTCAGCTCATTATTTTAAAATAGAAGTTTGTGGGGGTTTTTGTTGACGGGGAGGCTGGAGATTTCCCTTTCTTTGCTAAATACAACAATGTATTGTCAGTGATATAGCCTTTTTTGTTGTTGTACAATATACATAAAATTTACCATTTTAATCGTTTTAAGTGTACAATTTAGTGGTATTAAGTATATTCACAATATTGTACACCCATTACCACTATCCATTTCCAGAACTTTTTCATCACCCCAAACAGAAACTCTGTACTCATTAAAAATAACTCTCCATTTCTTCCCCATTCCAAGACCCTGGTAACCTCTTTTCTACTTTCTGTCTTTATGAATTTGCCTGCTCTAGATACCTCATTATGGTGGTTAATTTTATGTGTCAACTTGACTGGGCCATGGGGTGCCCATATATTTGATTAAACTTTATTTTATGTGTGTCTGTGAGAGTGTTTTTTGGTGAGATTAACATTTGAATTGGTAGACTAAGTAAAGCAGATTGTTCTCCCCAGTGTGGGTAGAACTTATCCAATCAGTTGAAGGCCTAAATATAACAAAAAGGCTTACTGTCCTCTTAGTAAGAGATAGTTCCTTCTATTTGACTACCTTTAAACTGGGACTTCAGTTTTTTTTTCCTGCCTTTGGGCTCAAA
Organism: Pongo pygmaeus; assembly: GCF_028885625.2. NCBI lineage: Eukaryota > Metazoa > Chordata > Mammalia > Primates > Hominidae > Pongo > Pongo pygmaeus. Next base: position 159,747,189 of record NC_072396.2, read on the forward strand.
CTAAAACATTTTAACTCTTTCTGGGTCTGTAGCCTGCCGGTCTTTGAAATGGAACTACAAATCAGCTCTCCGGGGTTTCTAGGCTGCCAACTCATCCTGCAGATCTTGAGACTTGGCAGACTCCATAATCACATGAGCTAATTCCTTATAAGTATGTGTGTGTGTGTGTGTGTGTGTGTGTATCTCCTCTTGGTTCTGGTTTTGTTTCTTTGGGAACCATGACTAATACAGATTTTCACACCAAGAGTGATTCTAAAGGAACAGAATTTTAAGGATAAATTTTATAAATTTGTTATTGGATTTCTGGAATTGATTCTGTAACCTGATGAAATTTAAAGACACTAATGACTATTTTCAGTAGTAAAAATTGTCCATGGCATGATCTGGCAATAGAAATATGTAGGCCAGGCTGGGTGCGGTGGCTCACGCCTGTAATCCCAGCACTTTGGGAGGCCGAGGCGGATGGATCACCTGAGGTCAGAAGTTCGAGACCAGCCTGGCCAACATGACGAAACCCTGTCTCTACTAAAAACACAAAAATTAGGCAGGTGCCTGTAATCCCAGCTACTCGGGAGGCTGAGGCATGATAATTGCTTGAACCTGGGAGATGGAGGTTGCAGTGAGCTGAGATCATGCCACTGCACTCCGGCCTGGGTGACAGAGCGAGACTCCATCTCAAAAAATATGTATATGCAAAATATCTCCATTGGATACTCCTAATCAACTACTTTTAAGAAGCAAGGGTCTTGGTGACTATGTATATTGACACTTATGAACATATTTGTCAAACTAATGAATATGATGAAATTAGTCGGTTGCTCCTAATGTTGCCGGAAAAAGTGATGAAAGAAAAGGAGGAACTCAGGAATTTGAATTCCCAGCTCAAGAGCTGCATAAATGACTTGACAGATTCTATGTATGCCCTGAAGGAGACCCTTATCTACTGTAGCCACAGAGCTGAGATTGCTGAAAATCAAATGCCAAATCTCATCCTGTGACTAACTGAATTACAAAGCAAGCCAAACTCCCAGCTTTGCAGGGTGTCTACTGTTAAAGCAAGGGCATTGATTGGGAAAGAATGGGGCACTATAAGTTGGATTAGGTATGTGTGGAAGACCCTGATTAAGCTGGGGACATTGAGCTCCTAAATATTGATGAGTCTTCTTTGCCAGTGAAAGTTTTCTCTCCATCCCTGTGGTGGCAGTATCTCCACTCCAGTCTAAGTGGATTAACCCTGCACTGCCTGAGGAAACTGTAATGGCCTCCCCTGAGGCAACTGCCATGCAAGATAATGCTGATTCCCTTCAGGACCCACCCTACTACCCCTGTTTGTTATTAGATCTATAACTACACTCAAGTCCCAGCAGGCGAGGTGAGGTATGAAGGTGACCCATGACAAGGTGCACTACACTCCAAAATCATGACTTGAGTTTTCTAATTTACACAAGCAGGAATCCAGAGAATATGTATAGGAATGGGTACAAAGGATGTGAGATAATGGTGGAAGGCACATAAAGTTGGATTAGGCCAAATTTATTGACATGGGCCCACTAAGCAGAGTGGACTTAATGTTGCATCTCAGGGAATTAGGAAGGCCTCTAACGGTTTAATTGGTTGGCTGAAACACAGACCAAAAGATGGCCCACAGTGAGCAAACTAGAAATTTCAGACTTGCCCTGGTTTAATGTAGAAGAAAGGAGATTGAAATGCTAGAGTGAATTTGTCATTTAAGACCTACTCACCAACACTGGGAGAGTTCAGAAGACACAGATCTCACTATTACTTTGAGAAATAAATTTGTGAGGGGAACCTCAGCATCCTTGAAGGGCTCCATGATCACTTTTCTCTGTAGGTGACACCTTACAGCAGGACCTGCAGTCACTGAATTAGAAAACCTAAATACAATGGGAATAATTGGATCCTGGGGTGGAAGGGGCCAATGGGCAGCACTCAACTGCCAAAGGCAAGGTAAGTGTGGTTACCATAAGGGAGAGCAGAGTCAAAGCAGCAATTAGAATAGTATGACTTGCACAGACCTATGGTGTTGGCTAGTAGATTATAGTGTTCCTAGATGTGATATAGATAGAATGCCTACCAAATTCTTGAACTGCATAAGCGGAAAAGTTCTAGGTCAAGTGAACAAAAGTCTAACCTGAATAATAAAAACAGAGTCATGGCCTCTCAATCAATTCCCAGACTTGAGCAAGTTTACAGACCCAGCACTTCTTGAATGAAGGGGAGGCTCAGTCTCCTTGAGGAAGGACTCTGGTACACTGCCAAGAATACTGCCACTCTTTCTCTCAGCCTTCCCCAAAGGGACATATGGCCTTTCTATCAGAATAAATGTGCATAGAAGAAAAATAATTAATCAGACCTTTCAGGGACTACTGGACAATGGCTCTGAACTGGCACTAATTTCAGGAGACCCAAAATGTCACTGTGGTCCACCAGTCAGAGTATGGGCTTATGGAGGGTCAAATGATCAATGGAATTTTAGCTCAAGTCCATCTCAAAGTGGATGCAGAGGATCTGTGAGACTATCTTGTGGTTATTTCCCCAGTCCTGGAATGTGTAATTGGAAGAGATATATTGAGCAGCTAGCAGGATCTTCATATTGGTTCCCTGACCTATGGAGCAGGGGCTATTACAGTGAGAAATCCTCCTGTAATCCTCTGTGAATAACTATTCTCCTTTTGTGAGATAGCTCTTGGCCTACTACTGGGCCTTAGTAGGTACTGAATGCTTAGCCACAGACCACCAAGTTGCCATGTGACCTGAACTGCCCATCATGAACTAGGTGTTATCTGACCCACCAAGCCATAAAGTTGGGTATGAACAATGGCACTCCATCATCAAATGGAAGTGGTATATACATGATCAGGTCTGAGCAGGTCCTGAAAACACATGTAAATTACATGAAGAAGTAGCCCAAATGTCCATGATGCCTGTTTCTGCTACCCTGCCTTCTCTCTCCCAGCCTGCACTTATGGCCTCATTGGGAGTTCCCTATGATCAGTTTACAGAGGAAGAGGAGTCTTGGGCCTGGTTTACAGATGGTTCTGCACGATATGCAGGTACTACACAAAAGTGGACAGTCCCTATCTGAGATACCCATGAATGACAGTGGGCAGAAGTTTAGGCAGTGTACCTGGTTGTGGACTTTGCTTAGAAGGAGAAATGGCCAGGTGTGCAATTATGGGCTGTAGTCAGTGTAGTCAAGTAATGGGCTGTAGTCAGTGCTTTGTCCAGATAGGGACTTGGAAGGAACATGATTAGAAAACAGGTGACAAAGAAATTTGGGGAAGAGATATGTGGACAGATCTCTCTGAATGGGCAAAGGATGTGAATATATTTATGTCCCATGTGAGCGCTCAACGAAGGGTGACCTCAGCAGATAAGGATTTCAATAATCAAATAAATATGATGGGCCGGGTGCAGTGGCTCACGCCTATAATCCCAGCACTTTGGGAAGCCAAGGCGGGAGGATCACCTGAGGTCAGGAGTTCAAGACCAGCCTGGCCAACATGGTGAAACCCTGTCTCTACTAAAAATACAAAAATTAGCCAGGCGTGGTGATGTGCGCCTGTAGTCCCAGCTACTTGGGAGGCTGAGGCACGAGAAACGCTTGAACCCGGGAGGCAGAGGTTGCAGTGAGCTGAGATTGTGCCACTGCACTCCACCCTGGGCAACAGAGCAAGACTCCATCTCAAAAACAAAGTAGATATGATGACTTGTTCTGTGGATACCAGTCATCCTTTTTACTCAGCCACCTATGTCACTGCCTGATGGGCTCATGAACAAAGTTGCCATGGTGGCAGGGATAGAGGCTATGCATGGGCTCAGCAACATGGACTTCTATTCAACAAGGCTGACCTGGCTATGGCCACTGCTAAGTGTCCAATCTGCCAGCAGTAGAGACAAACACAGAGTCCCCAGTATGGCAATATTTCCCAGGATGATCAGCCAGCTATCCGGCAGCAGGTTGATTACATTGGAATATGTTCATCATGGAAGGGCAGCGTTTTGTCCTTCCTGGAAGGAAACTGAACTACTACTTCACAATGGAGGTATGGAAGAGTGTGTCTGGAATACAATAGATCCCTTAGGGTGTCTCTTAGTATTACCAGGCCCTATGATTCTGGTCAATGGGAAACTACAGCAACCCAATCCATGCAGGACTACTAGTGGCCCAGGCTCTTCAGGAATAAAGGTTTGGGTCACCTCATCAGGTAAAGAACCACAATCAGCTGAGATGCTTGCTGAAGGCAAAGTCAATACAGAATGGGTAGTAGAAGAAGGTAGTTATCAATACCAGCCAAGTTTTGTTATATCATGTTAGGTGGAATTATGACCTCATTTTTGTCTCTACTTAGAGATAAAGGAGATGTGTATGGTGGGTGCTACATTGACAAGGGGTGGACTCGTCATGGTTAATTTTATGTATCTACTTTACTTGGTCATAAGGTGCCCAGATATTTACTCAAACATTATTCTGGTTATTTCTGTGAAGGTGTTTTTGAATGAGATTAACATTGAAGTCAGTAGACTGAGTAAAGCAGATTGCTGTCCCTAATGTGGGAGGCATCATCCAATTAGTTGAAGGCCTGAATAGAACAAAAAGACTGAGTCTTCCCCAAGTAAGAAAGTATTCTTGCTGCCTGACTGCCTTTGGACTGGAACATCAGCTTTTTCCTGCTTTCAGTCTTGAACTAAAACAGTTTAGCTCATCCAGAGAGAGAGACAGAGAGAGAGAGAGAGAGAGAGAGAGAAACAGACAGACAGACAGAATCTCCTATTGGTTCTGTTTCTTTGGATATCCCTGACTAACACACTCATATAAGTAGAATCATATAATATCTATCCTTTTATGTCTGGCCTATTCACTTAGCATATTTTCTTTTCTTTTCTTTTTCTTTCTTTTTTTTTTTTTTTTGAGATGGAGTCTCACTCTGTTGCCCAGGCTGGAATGCAGTGGCGCGATCTCGGCTCACTGCAAGCTCTGACTCCCGGGTTCATGCCATTCTCCTGTCTCAGTCTCCCGAGTAGCTGGGACTACAGGCACCCGCCACCACATTTGGCTAATTTTTTGTATTTTTAGTAGAGATGTGGTTTCACCGTGTTAGCCAGGATGGTCTCGATCTCCTGACCTCGTGATCTGCCTGCCTCGGCCTCCCAAAGTGCTGGATTACAGGCATCAGCCACCACGCCCGGCCTTCACTTAGCATATTTTGAAAGTTCATCATGTTGTGGCACTAATCAGAGATATAACCTCTTTTAAATGGGAATTTCTTCCAGAATATCCAATGTCTAGACTTCAGTTCACCAAACTGCCAGTTTGGTGAAGTCTTTCATCCAGCCTTGATGGATAAGGGAATTCTTCTTGGACATGATGTTTATCTGAGACTTAATGAATGAGTCAGGTGAAAGTGGCAGTAGAGGGTAGCTAGAAAAATGTTCCAGGTAGAAGAAATAGTATCTATTTAAAAGCCTGGTATGAGATATAATGGCTGTATTTAGTGACCTGAGAATTTCTTAGTATGGATGGAGCTTAAAGAGCCAAGTGGCAAGAGACTGTATTAGAGAGATTGGTAAGGACCACATCATGGTTAATTCTTGATGAAAAAAGAATATAAAAAATACCAAAGAGAGGAACTATTCCTTCCCCCATTACTCATGGGGTGATAAGACTTTATGTCATGTCTTTTAATCAGCATAATTTGTTGAATTATCCAGCAAACCCAGATTAAGAATGAAGACTTCCTGGACCACTAAAGTTAAAGGTCAAAAAGGCTTGGGAATCAAGGTGCTGATGAGGAGAATTAATTCTTGGATCTACTCTGCCCTTTTCTCAGTATTTTACCTTTTTCTTAAAGTCACTGTGTTCTCTCAGAATGCCTTTTACAATGTCTTGCTACCATAGGTACTTAATAAATTTTGCCCTGAAAGTTTGGTCATATATCAACCTTGTTATGTTATGTTAAGCTCTAGGAGAGTTGGTATTTTTTTTCTTTCTTTCTTTCCAAGGGGACCGGCATACCTTTACTTTGCCATTCTGAAAAAAGAGAGTCCAGTGATGGCCATCTTGACTGCTGGAGATGAGGAATTCCTTCACATACATGCTGGTAAGCAGAGATTTTACTCCCTGAGTAGTTATTCCTGTGACTTTCATTGTCTTCTGAAAGTCCACTTGCAGCCACTCTTTTGGATTATTCACCTGAGGGCAATAGAGTTGGACTAGTAGCCTCTTGGTCACCATTTATTCCCAGAAATTCCCAAATCCCTCTTAACCATACCACAGCACTTCTCATTCTACTTTCTTTTTTGAGACAGAGTCTTGCTCTGTCACCCAGGCTGTAGTGCAATGGCACGATCTCAGCTCACTGAACCTCTGCCTCCCGAGTTCAACCGATTCTCCTGCCTCAGGTTCCCGAGTAGCTGTGGTTACAGGTGCCCACCACCATGTCCGGATAATTTTATATTTTTAGTAGAGATGAGTTTTCACCAGGTTGGCCAGGCTGGTCTTGAACTCCTGACTTCAGGTGATCTTCCACCTAGGCCTCCCAAAGTGCTAGGATTACAGGCGTGAGTCACTCTGCCCGGCCTCGCTCCTTCCTTCCTTCCTCTTCCTTCCTTCTTTCCTTTCTCTCTCTCTCTCTGTCTCTGTCTCTTTCAGACAGAGTCAGGCACTGTCGCTGGAGTGCAATAGCGTGATCTCAGCTCACTGCAACCTCCGCCTCCCGGGTTCATGCGATTATCCTGCCTCAGCAAAAGAGTGGTCTAGAACTCCTGACCTTGTGATCGGCCCGCCTCAGCCTCCCAAAGTGCTGGGATTACAGGCATGAGCCACTGCACCCAGCCTCTACTTTCTATTGGCTAGTCAGTCTCTCTTATTCAACTCTAAGCAACTTCAGGGCCAAAATTTTTCACAGTTCACCTTTGTATCCCTAGGCTCATCCTAGGGATACTAAGATGTGTAGTAAATGTTTACTTTTCATTGATGTAATGAGAAACCTGGAAAGAAAGCTAATTGTTGATATTTATCTGTAAAATGGACTTTAGCTTCTACAATTCTTTGACAGATATTAGCCCAGTACTAGACATAGAGATTCTTCTTCCAGGAGGTTCAATTAGAGATCATTTCCCCCAAATGCCTGTGTGGTTGTCTGCCCATAACCAAACTTCCTTGACACACTTTTTAGAACTAACAGTTGACAGAAATACCTCAGAAGAAATAGTCAAGGCCTTCCCCGATTTTTTCCCCAACCACTGCTCTGAGTCAGTTAAACAGTAAATCTGTTGCCTCTTACCTGAGGTCTCCAGGCATTACTCCTCCCTTGGAGGTGAAGTCGAGCTTTTGAAGGAGACCAGGTGGCAAACATATTGGTAAAGTAGGATGAAGCAGTAATCTGTGCATCTGATATTGCTTTACTCTCCATTCCCAATGGCATGCTGCAACCTCAAAGAAAAGAAAAAAGAAGGTTATCACAAGGACATGCTTCAGCCTCAGTTATACTGAGCAGCTTCCACTGATATTCTAGGGCTACTGTCATCATAATATCATTTCTCAGGTGTTAACTTTTGCACAGATTCTGTTATTGGTTTTTTGTTTTGTTTTGCTTTTTGTTTTTTTGAGATGGAGTCTCACTTTGTCACCCAGGCTGGAGTGTAGTGGCATGATCTCAGCTCACTGCAACCTCTGCCTCCCGAGTTCAAGCGATTCTCTTGCCTCAGCCTCCCGAGTAGCTGGGACTACAGGCACATGCCACCATGCCCCGCTAATTTTTTGTATTTTTAGTAGAGTTGGGGTTTCACCGTGTTAGCCAGGATGGTCTTGATCTCCTGACCTCGTGATCCGCCCGCCTTGGCCTCCCAAAGTGCTGGGATTACAGGTGTGAGCCACCTCGCCTGGTCAATTCTGTTATTGTTATCTGTTTTCTGGCCAGCTCTTCCCACTTTGTGTGACTCTTTAATTTTCTTTGTTTCTTTTCTTCTTCTACTTTTATTTTAGATTCTAGGGGTACATGGGTAGGTTTGTTGCATGGGTAAATTGCATGTCACTGAGGCTTGGTGTATGAATGATCCCCTCACCCAGGTAGTGAGTGCAGTACCCAATACATAACCTTCTAACCCACACCCCCCTCCCAACCTCTCCCCTCCTGAGTGTCCATCATTGTGTCCATGTGCATTTAATGTTTAGCTCCCACTTATGAGAACACATGATATTTGGTTTTCTGTTCCTGCATTAGTTCATTTATGATAATGGCCTCTAGCTGCATCTATGTTGCTGAAAAGGACATGATCTCATTCTTTTTTATGGCTGCATAGTATTCCATGGTATGTATGTACCACATTTTCTTTATCCAATCTGTTGTTGATGGGCATTTAGGTTGATTCCATGCCTTTGCTATTGTGAATAGCGCTGAAATGAACATATGCGTGCATGTGTCTTTATGACAGAATGATTTATATTCCTTTGATTATATACCCAGTGATGGGGTTGCTGGGTTGAATGGTATTTCTGGGTTTGCCCAGGACTATGCTGGTTTTAGCACTGACAATTTTGTGTCCTGATACTGGGAACCCCTCTCCCAGTCTCAGGATAACTAGAACAGTTAGTCACCCTACCCATGGTTGAGGGAAGAAGGATATGGGATGACTTGGCACTTACTATTTAAATCACAGCCCATCAACTCCATGCGAAGAGTGCTGCGAATGCTATAATGAGTTGGGTGCAAACGGATGTATCGAGCAATAATTGGAGGGTTAAAAATATTGTGTTTTATCCCAGATGAATCCACATTGCCAAAGAAGACCTGTATGGAGAGATTAGCACAAATACATGGAAAGTGAATACAGAGTAAAAAGCAATTTCTGTCAATCATATCTTCCTTCTAATTTGCTTTGTGCATTTCTCAACAGCATCCAACATCTACATAAGATAACTATGGTTAGATGGACGTTACGATGGTAGACACAAAGGAGGAAAGCACCAAGAAGAAGTGGGAACAAGGGAAATTATTAGGTCTGGGGCAAGTGAAGTTATTTTCTACTTTGAGTTCCTGTAAAAGGCTTATAAAAGTTGAGGAAGCCATTTGGGCTCTGCTACTCCAGCATGATCCACAGCCCAGGAGTAGCAGCATCACCTGAGGACAATTCAAAATGCAGCATCAGGACAACGGTATCAGTGAGTTGATGGGATAGGAGGTCCCTAGCTCTTGTTCCCCCACAGGAACAATAATTTGACAATGATCTATGGACAAGAGTGTCTTTGTGGGAGCCTTGGGATTCAGGTAGGAGGTTGAGAAACCCTGGTAGAGCTCAAGAACAAAGATGAATAGTTTAATAAGGCAGGCCCACATTTTAGTGGCAGGCCTGTCAACTGTAGTTCTGGTTGTGGACCCAGAAGCAGCCCACCACCCTGGGGACTTAGCTCCAGAGCTGTTTGTATGTGGTCCTACCACTATCCCTATCTGCCCAGGAATCTGGGAGGAGCAACTCCCATTGGCAACCCCAGTAACAGGGATCCCAACTGTGGACTCTGAAGCAGCTGTACCTGAAGCAGCTTCAGTACCACACTACCATGGTCTTGGGGAAGTTTTGCCTACTCAGGAAACTGGTGGGAGTCATGCCAGTCTACCTCTGGAACCAGGCCCACCAACTAGACCTGACTGTGGACTCAGAAGTAACCCTGTGAGCCAACTCCAGTCTTGCTGTACCATGTTCTGGAGACAGTCCTGCCTGAATCCACACTTACCTGTGCCCCCATAACAGGCCCGCTGACTGTGGGCCCAAGTGGGGACCCTGAAGCAGCCCTTTGACCCAGCTCCAGGCCCACTGCATCATGGTCTGCAGGCAGTCCTGCCCACTCAAGGACCCAGAGAGAGCTATACCTATCCAAAGCCCTGGTAATGGGCCCATTGTCTGAGTACTCAACTTCAGACCAGAAGAGGTGTCAGCTCACTCAAATGCACAGATACCAATGCAAAGCTATGTGGATCATGAAGAATCAGGCAAATATGACATCACCAAAGGGAACTAATAAAGCTCCAGTAACCAACCCTGAAGAAATGGAGATTCATGAAATTTTTGACAAAGAATTCAAAATAATCATTTAAAGAAGCTCAATGAGCTACAAGAGGATACAGGAAGACGACTAACAAAATGAGGAAAACAATACATGAACAACATTAGAAGTTTAATAAAGAAATAAAAACCATAAAAAAGAACCAAATAAAAATCCTGTAGCTAAAGAATATTGCTGAATATAGCTGAAGAATGACTGAACTAAAAAATTTAATAGCGATCTTTAATAGCAGACTCAATCATTCAGAAGAAAGAATTTGTAAACTTGAAGACAAGTCATTTGAAATTATGTAGTTAGTGGAATAAAAAGAAAAATGAGAAAGAGTGAAGAAAGAACATAGGACTTATGGGACATCATCAAGCAAAATGATAGATGCATTATAGAAATCTTAAAAGGAGAAGAGAGAGAGAAAGGAAACTTATTTAAAGAAATAATAGGTGAGAACTCCCCAAATCTAGGGAGGGAAAGTGCCATCTGGATTCATTAAGCCCAAAGATAACCAAATACATTAAACCCACAGAAGTCTACAGTGAGACGCATTATAATTAAATTATCAACAAAGACAAAAGAGAATTTTGGGGTAGTAAGAAGACAGTGAATTGTCACCTATAGGGGAGCTCCATAAGACTATGAGTGGATATCTCAGCATGTCAGGAAAGAGTGGGATGATATATTCAAAGTACTAGAGAGAAAAAAAATCCAATCAACAATACTTTATCTGGAAAAACTGTCCTTTAAGAATGAAGACAAAGATAAAGCCTTTCTCAAACAAAAACTGAGGGAGTTTGTCACCACGAGACCTGCCTTATAAGAAGTGCTAATAGTTCTTTAAGTTGAAATTAAAAAAACCTTGTGGCTACAGTAACCAAAACAGCATGGTACTGGTACCAAAACAGAGATACAGATCAATGGAACAGAACAGAGCCCTCAGAAACAATGCCACATATCTACAACTATCTGATCTTTGACAAACCTGACAAAAACAAGAAATGGGGAAAGGATTCCCTATTTAATAAATGGTGCTGGGAAAACTGGCTAGCCGTATGTAGAAAGCTGAAACTGGATCCCTTCCTTACACCTTATACAAAAATCAATTCAAGATGGATTAAAGACTTAAATGTTAGACCTAAAACCATAAAAACCCTAGAAGAAAACCTAGGCATTACCATTCAGGACATAGGCATGGGCAAGGACTTCATGTCTAAAACACCAAAAGCAATGGCAACAAAAGCCAAAATTGACAAATGGGATCTAATTAAACTAAAGAGCTTCTGCACAGCAAAGGAAACTACCATCAGAGTGAACAGGCAACCTACAAAATGGGAGAAAATTTTCGCAACCTACTCATCTGACAAAGGGCTAATATCCAGAATCTACAATGAACTCCAACAAATTCACAAGAAAAAAACAAACAACCCCATCAAAAAGTGGGCAAAGGATATGAACAGACACTTCTCAAAAGAAGACATTTATGCAGCCAAAAAACACATGAAAAAATGCTCACCATCACTGGCCATCAGAGAAATGCAAATCAAAACCACAATGAGATACCATCTCACACCAGTTAGAATGGCAATCATTAAAAAGTCAGGAAACAACAGGTGCTGGAGAGGATGTGGAGAAATAGGAACACTTTTACACTGTTGGTGGGACTGTAAACTAGTTCAACCATTGTGGAAGTCAGTGTGGCAATTCCTCAGGGATCTAGAACTAGAAATTCCATTTGACCCAGCCATCCCATTACTGGGTATATACCCAAAGGACTATAAATCATGCTGCTATAAAGACACATGCACACGTATGTTTATTGCGGCATTATTCACAATAGCAAAGACTTGGAACCAACCCAAATGTCCAACAATGATAGACTGGATTAAGAAAATGTGGCACATATACACCATGGAATACTATGCAGCCATAAAAAATGATGAGTTCATGTCCTTTGTAGGGACATGGATGAAATTGGAAATCATCATTCTCAGTAAACTATCGCAAGAACAAAAAACCAAACACCGCATATTCTCACTCATAGGTGGGAATTGAACAATGAGAACACATGGACACAGGAAGGGGAACATCACACTTCGGGGACTGTTGTGGGGTGGAGGGAGGGGGGAGGGATAGCATTGGGAGATATACCTAATGCTAGATGACGAGTTAATGGGTGCAGCGCACCAGCATGGCACATGTATACATATGTAACTTACCTGCACGTTGCGCACATGTACCATAAAACCTAAAGTATAATAATAATAATAATAATAATAAAAAAGAAATAAAACCAATAACACAAAACCATATGAATCCTTTCATTGCTAAAGGTAAATATAAAGAGAAACATAGAATATTGTAACACTATAATGATTGTTATAAATCACTATTAATATTAATTTATAAATTAAAAGACAAAAATAGTAATAGTAACTATAGTGACAGAAATTTCTCAATGGAAACACAATATAGAAGGAAGTAAAATATGACGTCGATTACATAAAGTTGTGGCGGGGGGAATGAGTAAAGTATAGAGTTTCTGTATGTGATTGAAGGTGTTGTCAGCTTAAAACAGACTGCCATAACTATAAAATGTTCAATTTGATCCCTGTGGTAACCACACACACACACACACAGTAGATATACAGAAGATAAAGAGAAAAGAATCAAAACACATCCAAGCAAAAATCATCAAACCACAAAGAAAGAAAAAGAAGAAAGGAACAAGAAAACTACAAAACAGAAAACTATTAACAGAATGGCAACAGAAAGTCCTAACCTATCAATAATTACTTTAAGTGTAAATTGACTAAACTCCCCAATCAAAAGACATAGAGTAACTGAATGGGCTTTTTAAAAAGCCAACAATTCAGAGATGGGAAGTAAGAAACAAAAATAAACAGGACCCAACTACATGTTGTTGATAACAGACTCACTTTTGATTTAAGGACATACATAGGCTGAAAGTGAAGGGGTGGAGAAAGTTATGCCATGCAAACTGTAACCAAAAGAGAGCAGGGGTGGCTATACTTGTATGAGATAAAATAGTCTTTAAGTAAAATACTGTGACATGAGACATAGAAGGTCATTATATAATAAAAGGGTCACTTGAACAGGAAAATGTAATAATTATAAATATATATGTACCCAACATGAAAGCACCTAAATATATAAAGCAAACATTGACAGACATGGAAGAAGAAATAGATAACAATACAATATAGTTGACTTCAATACTCCACTCTCTATAATGAATAGATCATCCCAACAGAAAATCAATAAGGACAAAACAGAACTGAAGAATAAAATAGACCCAATGGACCTAAAATGTGTATATAGAACTTTCCACCCAACAGTAGAATTATCAAGCACACACAGAACATTCTTCAGGACAGATCACCTTTCAGGTCACAAAACAAGTTATAATAAATTTAAGATTAATATCATACCAAGTATATTTTCTGACCACAGTAGATTGAAACTACAAATCATATCTATGACAAACCCACAGCCAATATCATACCGAATGGGCAAAAACTGGAAGCATTCCCTTTGAAACTACAAATCAATAACAATAAGAAAACATGAAAATTCACAAATATGTGGAAACTAAACAACACATTCTTGAACGACCATTGGGTCACAGAAGAAACTGAAATCTTGATAATATACCAAAACTTAAAGGATGCAGTAAAAGCATACTAATAGGGAAATTTATAGCAATAAATGCCTATATTTAAAAAGAAGAAACATATGAAATAAACAACCCAACTTATCACCTCCAGGAACTACAAAAAGAAGAAAAAAAAAACTAAGCCCAAAGGTAGCAGAACAAAGGAAATAATAAATGCTAGAGCAGAAATAAATAAAACGGAGAATAAAAAAACAATTGGAAATAATTGACAAAACTAAGAGTTGATTTTTTTGAAAAAATAAACAAAATTGACAAGTCCTTATCTAGACTACAAAAAAAGAGAGAAGACTCATATAAATAAAATATAAATGAAAGAGGAGACATTACAACTGATGTCACAGAAACAGACAGAACCATAAGGGACTATTGTAAGTGTCAACAAATTGGTTAACCTAGAGGAAATGGATAAATTCCTAGAAACATATAACATACCAAAACTGAATAACAAAGAAATAGAAAGCCTTAACAACTAACAACAAATAGGGATATTAAATCTAGTAATCAAAAACTTTCCAACAAAGAAAAGCCCAGGACCAATGGCTTCATGGATGAATTCTATCAAACATTCAACGAAGTATTACTACCAGTATTTCATAAACTCTTCCAAAAAATATGAGAGAACACTTCAAAACACAATTTATTAGCCAGCATCACCCTGATACCATATCCAGGCAAAAACAACACTAGAAAAGAAAACTACAGGCCAGGCCAGGTGTGGTGGCTTAAGCCTGTAATCCCAACACTTTGGGAGGCTGAAGCAGGCAAATCACTTGAGGTCAGGAATTCGAGACCAGCCTGGTCAACAAGGTGAAAACTCATCTCTACTAAAAAAATACAAAAATTAGCTGGGTGTGATGGCATGTTCCAGTAGTCCCAGCTACTCAGGAGGCTGAGGCAGGAGAATTGCTTGAATCCAGGAGGTAGAGGTTGTAGTGAGCCAAGATCATACCACTGCACTCCAGCCTGGGCGACAGAGCAAGACTCTGTCTCAAAAAAAAAAAAAAAAAAAAAAGAGAAAAGAAAAGAAAGAAAACTACAGGCCAATATCCCTGATGAACACGGATACAAAAATCCTCAACAAAACACCAGCCAACCAAATTCAACAGCACATTAAAAGGATCATTCATCATGAACAAGTGGAATTTATCCCTAGGATGCAAGGATGGTTCAACATGGGCAAATCAATCAATGTGATATACCACATTATCAGAATGAAAGATAAAAAACACATGATTATTTCGATCAATACAGAAAAAGAATTTGACAAAACTAGATATCCCTTCATAATAAAAACTTTCAGCAAGATAGATACAGAAGGAACTTAACACAATAAAGACCATATAGGAAAAGCTCACAGCTGATATCATAACCGAATGTGGAAAAACTGAAGGTTTTTCCTTTTAGATACTGATATGGTTTGGCTCTATGTTCCCACTCAAATCTCACCTTGAATTGTAATCCCCATAATCCCCACATGTCAAGGGAGGGACCTAGTGGGAGGTGATTGGATCATGGGGATGGTTTCCCCCATGCTGTTCTCCTGATAGTGAGTTCTTACGAGAGCTGATGGTTTTATAAGTGTTTGACAGTTCCTCCTTCACACACTCTCTCTTGCCTGCTGCCATGTAAGATGTGCCTATTTCCCTTTCTGCTATGACTGTAGGTTTCCTGAGGAAAGAACATGGGACTTATGGGACAGCCATGCAGAACTGTGAGTCAATTAAACCTCTTAAAGCTTCATAAGTGAAGGAGAAATGAAATTCTTTACAGACAAGCAAATGCTGAGGGATTTTGTCACCACCAGACCTGCCTTACAAGAGCTCCTGAAAGAAGCACTAAACATGGAAAGGAACAACTGGTACTAGCCACTGCAAAAACATACCGAATTGTAAAGAACATTGACACTATGAAGAAACTGCATTAACTAATGGGCAAAACAACCAGCTAGCATCATAATGACAGGATGAAATTCACACATAACAATATTAACCTTAAATGTAAATGGGCTAAATACCCCAATTAAAAGACACAGACTGGCAAATTGGATAAAGAGTCAAGACCCATCAGTATGCTGTATTCAGGAGACTCATCTCACTTGCAAAGACACATATAGGCTCAAAATAAAGGGATGGAGGAATATTTACCAAGCAAATGGAAAGCAAAAAAAAAAAAAAAAAAAGCAGGAGTTGCAATCCTAATCTCTGATAAAACAGACTTTAAACCAACAAAGACCAAAAGAGACAAAGAAGAGCATCACATAATGGTAAAGAGAAAAATGCAGCAAGAAGAGCTAACTATCCTAAATATATATGCACCCAATACAGGAGCACCCAGATTCATAAAGCAAGTTCTTAGAGACATACACAAAGAGACTTAGACTCCCACACAATAATAGTGGGATACTTTAACACTCCACTGTCAATATTAGATCAATGAGACAGAAAATTTACGAGGATATTCAGGACTTGAATTCAGCTCTGGACCAAGCAGACCTAATAGAGATCTACAGAACTCTCCACCCCAAATCAACAGATTATACATTCTTCTCAGCACCACATTACACTTATTCTAAAATTGATTACATAATTGGAAGTAAAACAATCCTCAGCAAATACAAAAGAATGGAAATCATAACAAACAGTCTCTCAGACCACAGTGCAATCAAATTAGAACTCAGGATTAAGAAACACACTCAAAACTGCAAAAATACATGGAAACTGAACAACCTGCTCCTGAATGACTACTGGGTAAATAATGAAATGAAGGCAGATATAAAGATGTTCTTTGAAACCAATGAGAATGAAGACACAGCATACCAGAATTTCTGGGACACACTTAAAGCAGTGTTTAGAGGGAAATTTATAGTACTAAATGCCCACAAGAGAAAGCAGGAAAGATTGAAAATTGACACCCTAACATCAAAATTAAAGAATTAGAGAAGCAACAGCAAACAAATTCAAAAGCTAGCAGAAGACATGAAATAACTAAGATCAGAGCAGAACTGAAGGAGATAGAGACACAAAAAAAGTTCAAAAAATCATTGAATCCAGGAGCTGTTTTTTTTGAAAAAATCAACAAAATAGATAGACTGCTAGCCAGACTAATAAAGAAGAAAAGAGAGAAGAATCAAATAGATGCAATAAAAAATGATATTGGGGATATCACCACTGATCCCACAGAAATACAAACTACCATCAGAGAATACTATAAACACATCTATGCAAATAAACTAGAAAATCTAGAAGAAATAGATAAATTCCTGGACACATACACCCTCCCAAGTCTAAGCCAGGAAGAAGTTGAATCCCTGAATAGACCTATAACGAGTTCTGAAATTGAGGCAGTAATTAATAGCCTACCAACCAAAAAAAGTACAGGACCAGAGGGATTCACAGCCAAATTCTACCAGAGGCACAAAGAGGAGCTGGTACCATTCCTTCTGAAACCATTCCAAACAATAGAAAAAGAGGGAATCCTCCCTAACTCATTTTATGAGGCCAGCATCAGCCTGATACCAAAACCTGACAGAGACACAACAAAAAAAGAAAATTTCAGGCCAATAACCCTGATGAACACCAATACAAAAATCCTCAATAAAATACTGGCAAAACGAATCCAGCAGCACATCAAAAAGCTTATCTACCACAATCAAGTTGGCTTCATCCCTGGGATGCAAGGCTGGTTCAACATATGCAAATCAATAAACATAATTCATCACATAAACAGAACCAATGACAAAAACCACATGATTATCTCAATAGATGCAGAAAAGGCCTTCGATAAAATTCAACACCCCTTCATGCTAAAACCTCTCAATAAACTACATATCGATGGAACATATCTCAAAATCATAAGAGCTATTTATGACAAACCCACAGCCCATATCATACTGAATGGGCAAAAACTGGAAGCATTCCCTTTGAAAACCGGCACAAGACAAGGATGCCCTCTCTCACCACTCCTATTCAACATAGTATTGGAAGTTCTGGTCAGGGCAATCAGGCAAGAGAAAGCAATAAAGGGTATTCAAATAGGAAAAGAGGAAGTCAAATTGTCTCTCTTTGCAGATGACATGATTGTATATTTAGAAAACCCCATCATCTCAGCCCAAAACCTCCTTAAGCTGATAAGCAACTTCAGCAAAGTCTCAGGATACAAAATCAATGTGTAAAAATCACAAGCATTCCTATACACCAATAACAGACAAACAGAGAGCCAAATCATGAGTGAACTCCCATTCACAATTGCTACTAAGAAAATAAAATACCTACAAATACAACTTACAAGGGATGTGAAGGACCTCTTCAAGGAAAACTACAAACCACTGATCAAGGAAATAAGAGAGGACACAAACGGAAAAACATTCCATGCTCACAGATAGGAAGAATCAATATCATGAAAATGGCCATACTGCCCAAAGTAATTTATAGATTCAATGCCATCTCCATCAAGCTACCACTGACTTTCTTCGCAGAATTGGAAAACACTACTTTAAACTTCATATGGAACCAAAAAAGAACCCTCATAGCCAAGACAATCCTGGGCAGGAAGGACAAAGCTGGAGGCAACATGCTACCTGACTTGAAACTATACTACAAGGCTACAGTAACCAAAACAGCATGGTACTGGGGCCAAAACAGATATGCAGACCAATGTAACAGAACGGAGGCCTCAGAAATAACACCACACAGCTACAACCATCTGATCTTTGACAAACCTGACACAAACAAGCAATGGGGAAAAGATTCCCTATTTAATAAATGGTGTTGGGAAAACTGGCTAGCCATATGCAGAAAACTGAAACTGGACCCCTTCCTTACACCTTTTACAAAAATCAACTCAAGATGAATCAAAGACTTAAACGTAAGACCTAGGACCATAAAAATCCTAGAAGAAAACCTGGGCAATACCATTCAGGAGATAGGCATGGGCAAAGACTTCATGTCTAAAACACCAAAAGCAATGGCAACAAAAGCCAAAATTGACAAATGGGATCTAATTAAATTAAAGAGCTTCTGCACAGCAAAAGAAACTATCATCAGGGTGAACAGGCAACCGACAGAATGGGAGAAAATTTTTGCAATCTATCCATCTGACAAAGGGCTAATATACAGAATCCACAAAGAACTTAAACAAATTTATAAGAAAAAAACAAACAACCCCATCAAAAAATGGGCAAAGGATATGAACAGACACTTCTCAAAAGAAGACATTTATGCAACCAACAGACATTTGAAAAAATGCTCATCATCACTGGTCATTAGAGAAATGCAAATCAAAACCACAATAAGATACCAACTCACGCCAGTTAGAATGGTGATCATTAAAAAGTCAGGAAACAACAGATGCTGGAGAGGTTGTGGAAAAATAGTAACGCTTTTACACTGTTGATGAGAGTGTAAATTAATTCAACCATTGTGGAAGACAGTATGGCAATTCCTCAAGGATCTAGAACTAGAAATACCATTTGACCCAGCAAATCCCACTACTGGGCATATACCCAAAGGATTATAAATCATTCTACGATAAAGACACATGCACATGTATGTTTACTGTGGCACTATTCACAATAGCGAAGACTTGGAACCAATCCAAATGTCCATCAATGATAGACTGGATTAAGAAAATGTAGCACATATACACCATGGAATACTATACAGCCATAAAAAGGATGAGTTCCTGCCCTTTGCAGGGACATGGATGAAGCTGGAAACCATTATTCTCAGCAAACTATCACAAGATCAGAAAACCAAACACTGCATGTTTTCACTCATAAGTGGGAGCTGAACAATGAGAACACATGGAAACAGGGAGTGGAACATCACACGCCGGGGCCTGTTGGGGGGTGGGGGGCTAGGGGAGGGATAACATTAGGAGAAATACCTAATGTAGGTGACGGGTTGATGGGTGCAGCAAACCACCAGGGCACGTGTATACCTATGTAACAAAACTGCACGTTCTGCACATGTAACCCAGAACTTAAAATATAATTTAAAAAATAAATAAAATAAAAAGCATCCAAATAGAAGAGAATAGTAAAATTATCTCTTTTTGCAGATGACATGATCATACATGTAGAAAACTCTAAAGACTCAAGAAAAAATTGTTAGAACTAATACATGAATTCTGTAAAGTTGCAGGATACAAAATAAACATACAGAAATCAGTGGTGTTTCTATACACTATAAACTATCCCAAAGGAAATTAGAAAATAATCTTATTTACAATAGCAACAAAAGAATAAAATACTTAGGAACAGGCTTAACCAAAGAAATGAAAGACTTGTACAATGAAAATATAGAAAACATTTATGAAGGAAATTAAAGAAGACACAGATAAATAAAAGATATTCCATATTCCTAGATTGGAAGAATTAGTATTGTTAAAATGTCCACACTACCCAAAGTAATCTTTAGATTTGATGTGATCCCTATCAAAATCTCAATGATGTTCTTCACAGAAATAAAAAAAATTTTTTTAATTAATATGAAATCACGAAACACCCCAAGGAGGCAAAGCAATCTTTTTTTTTTTTTTTTGAGACAGAGTCTTGCTCTGTTGCCCAGGCTGGAGTGCAGTGGTGCGATCTCGGCTCACTACAACCTCTGCCTCCCAGGTTTAAGTGATTCTCCTGCCTCAGTCTCCAGATTAGCTGGATCACAGGGGCCTGCTACCACATCTGGCTAATTTTTGTATTTTTTCAGTAGAGACAGGGTTTCACCATGTTGGCCAGGCTGCTCTTAAACTCCTGACCTCAAGTGATCCACCCGCCTCAGCCTCCCAAAGTGCTGGGATTACAGGTGTGGGCCACCACATGCAGCCTGGCAAAGCAATCCTAAGCAAGAAGAACAAAGCTAGAGGCATCATACTTCCTGATTTCAAAATATACTACAAGTCTCCAGTAATCAAAATAGTATGGTACTGGCATAAAAATAGACACATCAACCAAAGGAACAGAATAGAAAAGCCCAGAAATAAGTTCACACATTTACAGTCAACAGATTTTTGACAAGGGTGCCAAGAACACACAACGGGGAAAAGAGAGTCTCTTCAATAAATGATATTGGGAAAACTGAATATCCACATGCAGAAGAAAGAAATTGGGCCCTTTTCTCACACTATACATAAAATTCAACTCAAAATTGATTAAACACTTGTATATAAGACCTGAAACTATAAAACTCCTAGAAGAAAACAGGAAAAAAGCTACCTGATATTGATTTGGGCAATAATTTTTTTATATGACACCAAAAGCACAGGCAACAAAAACAAAAATAGACAACTGGGATTGCATCAAACTAAAAAGTTTCTGCACAGCAAAAGAAATAATCAACAGAGTAAAAAGACAACCTATGGAATGGATGAAAATATTTGCAAACTGTATATCTGATAATGGGTAAGAAACTCAAACAACTCATTAATAAGAAACAACCCAATTAAAAATGGGCAAAGGACCCAAATAGAATTTTTCAAAAGAAGAAATATAAAAGGCCAACAGATAAATGATGCTCAGCATCACTAACCCACAGGGAAATGCAAATCAAAACACAATGAGATATTCCCTCACATCTACTAGAATGGTGTCTTAGTCTGTTATGGACAATAACTTATTATGGACTCTAATTTATTATGCTGCTATGACAGAATACCACAGACTGAGTAATTTGTAGTGAACACAAATGTATATGGCTCACAGTTCTGGAGGCTGGGCAGTCCAAGATCAAGAGGCCAGCATCTGGCAAAGGCCTTCTTTCTATATCATAACATGGCAGAAGGGGAAAAAGAGGGCAAGAGAGAGCAAGAGTTCAAATTCACAGCCTTAGGTGCTTTTGTAATCGGCATTAATCCATTCGTGAGGGTGGAGTCCTCGTAACCTAAACACCTCCCATTCGGCCCTACCTGCCAACACTGTTGCATTGGGAATTAAGTTTCCAACATATGTTTTTTGGGGAAAACACTCAAACCATAGCAAATAGCTATTATCAAAAAGACAAAAGATGACAAATGTTGGTGGTAATGTGGAGAAAAGGAAACCTTTGTACACTGTTGCTGCAAAAATAAATTGGTACAGCCATTATGAAAAACAGCATAGAGGTTCCTCAAAAAAAGTAAAAATAGAATACCATGTGATCTGGCAATCTCACTTCTGTTATATATCCAAAGGATACAAAATCAGTATGTTGAATATCTGCACTCCCATGTTCGCTGTAACAGTATTCACAATAGCCAAGATAGGGAAACAACCTAAGTGTGTCCATTGATGGATGGAGGGATAAAGAAAATCTGATATATATATATATGATGGAATAGTCCCACAATTATAAAATATTATTCAGCCTTAAAATAGAAGAAAATCCTCCCACTTGTGATAACATGGATGAACCTGGAAAATATTATGCTAAGTGTAATAAGCCAGACACAGAAAGAAAAATACTTCATGACCTCATATGTGGAATCTAAGATGGTCAAACGCATAAAAGCAGACAGTAGAATGTTAGGTGCTAGGGACTGTGGTGTGGGGGAAACAGGGAGATGTTGATCAAAGGGTACAAAATTTCACTTATGCAAGATAACTTAGTTCTGGAGATCTAATGTACGATATAGTAACTATAGTAAACAATATTGTATACTTGAAATTTGCTAAAAGAGTAGGTCATAAATGTTCTCACCACAAAAAAGGTAGCTAGGCAAAGAGATAGATATATCTTAATTAGCTTGCTTGTGGTGACCATTTCACAATGTATCAAACATCATATATCAAAAACAAAATATATCAAAACATCAAGTTGTACCTCTTAAATATATGCAACTTTTATTTGTCAATTATGCCTAAATAAAGATTTTTTAAAAGAGATGCAGTTCCTTGGGCACCATGTCAGTTCTACTGAATCAGAATCTAAATTTTAATAAGACCCTTAGGTGTTTCATAAGCACACTAAAGTTTGAAAAACACTGGCAGAGGACAGAGTCAGCTGTGAAAGAGTACTGGGAATGCACAGCCTATCCTCCACCCTGGTCTCAGAATGATCTTCTAAGAATGTAGTGTGTATGTGTGTGTGTGTAGAGAGAGAGAGTCTATAATGTCGGCATTAATGAATGATCCCACTGTATGAATTAATGAGACACATGTTAGTATCCAAAACGTGGGATTTCACACCTTGACATGTCTGGGTTCTGGACAAAATTACATAACATATTCAAGAGAAAGGGAATACAGTTTGAGAAATATGGTAGTAATGCCAATTCAAAGGCCTAGATTTAAACCATGGCATACAGCATAAGAAATACTGAAAATGATATCACTCATAGAACACCTGGGATTTTTTATCTGCTTGAATACACTAAAATAGGAATCAATGTAAGTCTATTATATGATCACACATCAGAGTTTAGTGTCATGGGAATTTTTTTTTTTTGAGATGGAGTCTTGCTCTGTCGCCCAGGCTGGAGTGCAGGGGCGCTATCTCGGCTCACTGCAAGCTCTGCCTCCCGAGTTCATGCCATTCTCCTGCCTCAGCCTCCCGAGTAGCTGGGACTACAGGCGCCCGCCACCACGCCCGGCTAATTTTTTGTATTTTTTTAGTAGAGACAGGGTTTCACTGTGTTAGCCAGGATGGTCTCGATCTCCTGATTGTGATCTGCCCGCCTCTGCCTCCCAAAGTGCTGGGATTACAGGCGTAAGCCACCAAGCCTGGCCGGAAATTTTTAAAAATTATTCTGCCATGTAGCATTTTTTTCTTCCCATGGAATAGAAAATATTAATAAATTTGTGGCTTTGTTCCTAAACAAGTTATACAAGAAATCACAATATTCTTTTTTATAAATATATCTGTATTGGGGGGGTTAAAATAGAATGAATAACATATTCAAACCATAGAACTTTATTTAAAGATTTACCAAGGATTTTGTTTTCTCTGCTGCTCTCCTTTCTATATAGAAGAAAATTTGACCTTCTATTTATGGCCTTTAGACTTGGCTTTTGCAAGAGCTAGTATAATTAAATCCCAGGTAATAAGTAAACACTCCAACCCACCTCTCTCGGGTGGGATGGTGCAAAATCATTTGTAGAAAGCTACCTGTTTCGTCTAGCTACCTCCTGCGTAAGTGGGTACTGGCAGCTCTTGGGGGCCTGAATTTTATGTCTCATTTTGACTAAAATAATGAATGTGTAGTCTGACTCCAAAAGGGGATAGTCATCTTTGATTTGAGATAGGTCTCGTTATGTTTCCAAATTTCTGATTTAAAAGAAATTTGTTGCTACAGAATAATCATTGAGAAGTAGAAGTTTTGAAATGAAGTATATATCAATGTAAAATGCCATTCCGTTTTATCAGCATCCAAAAAGTTTATGTTGAGCTTGAGTATTATATAGCTAATAAATGTTGATCATTCACTTGTGACTAAACTGTATGTGCTAAGAACAATATGATCTCCCAGTGATGTCCACATTTTAATCCCCAGAACATTTGACTGTGTTATGTTGCATGGCAAGAGGGACTTAAGGTTGCAGATGGAATTAAGTTTGCCAATTAGCTGATGTCAAAATAGGGAGAATATCCTGGATTATCCGGGTCGGCCCAATGTAATCACAAGAGGCCTTGGAAGTGAGAGAGAGAGGCAGAAGAGGAGAGTCAAAGGGAGACGTGACTACTTAAGAATAGTCACAAAGGTGCAATGTTACTGGCTTCGAAGATGGAGGAAGGAGGCCATGAGTTAATGAATGTGTGTGGCCTCTAGAAGCTGGAAAAGAAAGGAAAAAGGATCCTTTTCTTTTTCTTTTTTTTTTTGAGACGGAGTCTCACTCTGTCGCCCAGGCTGGAGTGCAGTGGCGCGATCTCCGCTCACTGCAAGCTCCGCCTCCCGGGTTCACGCCATTCTCCTGCCTCAGCCTCTCGAGTAGCTGGGACTACACGGGCCCGAAAAAGGATCCTTTTCTAGAGCTTCCAGAAAGAAATGCAGCCCTGATGACACCTTGATTTTAGCCCAGTGAGACTTGGGTCAGTCTTCTGCCCTATAGAACTGTAAGATAATAAACTTGTGTTGTTTTAAGCCATATTAAGTTTGTGGTAATTTGCCACCCCAGCATTAGAAAACTAATACCCTATATACATTGGCTTTGCCTTCATTCGTTACTCAATCTTTGTGCCTTGATTAGAAACCTGCTTGGGGAGACAACTTATTAATTCAACAAATAGTTAATGACTGACTACACAAATCCTAGATTCCATATATTATGTGCCAGGTATTGTGCTAGAAGGCCTCACTGGTAAATTCTACTAAATGTTTAAGGAAGGATTAACATTAATCCTTCTTAAACTCTTCCAAGAGATAGAAAAGGAGAGTAAACTTTACAACTCATACTATGAGGCCACCATATCTTGATATCAAAGCCAGACAAATATATCACAAGAAAAGAAAATTACAAATTGCATGTAATTGAATATGTGAGTATAATATTCCCTTATGCATCTAGATGCAAAAATCTTCAACAAAATATTAGCAAACCAAATCCAGCAGCATGTTAGAAAGGTTATATCCCATGCTCAAGTGGAAATTATCCCAATAATGCAAGACTGGTTCAACATAAGACAATCAATCCACCAGTCAACTCCACATGAATAAAATATAGGGGAAAAAAACCCTGCAAGTTCATTCTGGTTGATGCAGAAAAATCACTTGGTAAAGCTGAATACCTTTTCATGACAAAAAAAAAAAAAAAAACAAACAAAAAAAACACACACTAAGCAAACTAGAAATGGAAGAGAAAATCCACAACATGATAAAGAGCATTCATAAAATACCCAAAACTAACATCACACTCAATGGTAGAAGACTGAAAGATATTTCCCTAACATTAGAAACGAGACAAGAATGCCTGCTTTTACTGCTTCTATTCAAAATTGTATTGGAAGTCTTAGCCAGAGCAATTAGGAAAAAAAGAAATAAAAGGCATCCAAATTGAAAAGGAATAAGTAAAGCTATCTTGTTCTCAGATGAACATGAGCTTATGTATGGAAAACCCCGAAGAATCCACAAAACACTATAGAGCTAATAAACGAATTCAGCAAAGTTGCAAGATATAAGATCAACACGCAAAAATCAGTTGTATTTCTACACACTAGCAATGAAAAATCTGATATGAAATTAACAAAATAAAAAATAATTCTATTTAAAATAGCATCAAAAAGAATAAAATACTTAGGAATAAATTCAGCTAAGGAGGTACAAGATTTGTACACTGAAAACTACAAAACATTGCTGAAAGATATTAGAGACAGCATAAAGAAGTGAAAATATATCCTGTGTTCATGAATTGGAAGACAATATTATTAAGATGATAGTACTACCAAAAGTGATCTACAGATTTAATACAATCTGCATCAAAATCCCAATGGCCATTTTTTTTTTTTGCAGAAATGGAAAAGCCAATCTTAAAATTCATGTGTAATTGTGCGAGACCTCAAATAGCCAAAATAATCCTGAAAAATAACAAAGCTGGATAACTCACATTTCCCAAATTCAAAACTTCGTATAAAGCTACAGTTATCAACACTTTGTGGTACTGGCATAAGGGCAGACATATATATAAATGGAATAGAATTAAGAAGCAAGAAATAAACCCATAAATATATTCATGGGTATGTACCTCAAATACGGATGGTTCCCAGCTTATAATGGTTGGACTTACAATATTTTGACTTTATGATGGTTTGAAAGCAACATGCATTCAGTAGAATCTATATGCATAAAAGTACTTAAAGTACACATACAACCATTCTGCCTTTCACTTTCAGTGCAATATTGAATAAATTACGTGAGATAGTCAGCACTTCATTATAAATTTGGCTTTGTGTTATATGATTTTGCCCAACTGTAGCCTAATTGTAAGTGTTCTGAGCATGTTTAAGGTAGGCCAGGCTAAACTATGATGATTGGTAGGTTAGCTGTTGATATGGTTTGGCTCTGTATCCCCACTCAAATCTCATGTCGAATTGTAATCTCCGTGTGTCAGAGGAGAGGCCTGATGGGAGGTGATTGGATCATGGGGGTGGATTTCCCCTTGCTGTTCTTGAGACAGTGAGTGAGTTCTCATGAGATCTGATGGTTTAAAAGTGTATGACATTTCCCTCCTTCGCTCTCTGTCTCTCCTGCTCCACCATGGTAAGGCGTGCTTGCTTCCCCTTCACCTGCTGCTGTGACTGTAAGTTTCCTGAGGCCTCACAGTCATGCTTCCTGTTAAGCCTGCAGAACTGTGAGTCCATTAAACCTCTTTTCTTCATAAATTACCAAGTCTCAGGTAGTTCTTTATAGCAGTGTGAGAATGGACTAATATAGCTGTATTAAATGAATTGACACTAATAATGGTTTTAACTAACAATGGGTTTATCAAGATGTAATACCATCCCAAGATGAGGAGCATCTGTAATTTAAAACATCTGTTCAAACAAACACTTGTACAGGAGCGTTCATGGAAGTACTATTCACACTATCCAATCAGTAATGTAGGGGATCAAATGCCACCTCAAAATATGCCACTTTGGCATATTGATTATTTTGTGTTTAAAGGCACTTGAAAGTAGCAGATGCAAGAAGGGCACACTGACCTTCCTTTTTTTTTCATGAAAGGAAGAGATGAAACTCTGATGTGAAAGGTATTATCTGTATACCAGGAAGAAGAAACACATTCTTATTGCCAGAGATGGGGAGTCCAGGCTTGAGGGAAAGCTGCACCAAAAAACCTTGTTACACAACTCTTACCTTCTTAGTGACTTTTCCACAATTAACTCTCCTAGCCCAAACCCCATTTGTCTTGTTATGTTTTCACAATTTACCATACTTTTTCCACCCTAGTATGTAAGTATTCAGCTGTAATTGATCATTTGAGTCTTCATATTTCTTATGAGGGCTCCCATGTACATGTAAAAAATACCAAATAAAATTTTGTATGCTTTTCTTTTGTTTATCTATCTTATTTAAGTCCTAGCTGGAGAATCTAAGAGGATAGAGGACAACATTTACCTCCTCTGCCATGGAAATCACTTAATGAACTGTTCATCAACTGATGAGTAGATAAACAAAATGTGGCCTATTTATACAACAGAATATTTCTTATTGGTGTTGTCTCAATGCTTAACACAGTATACCCGGCACTACCCTTCAATATTTTTTGAAGAATGAGCAAATGAATTGTCATGTCTCCAGCTAGGTTTGCCAGTATGAGTGATATGTAGTGAGTGTCTACTATGTGCCATTTTATTACCTAAACTTTTTATGAAGTCTGTCCCCTAGTCTTATCTACCAATGCCATTGTCTTAGTTGAGATATCTGTCATTTCTTGACTGGTATAATACAGCAGCTTTCTAATTCTAATCTCAGTCCTCTCTGTTCTATTCTCCACACAGCTTCCAGGGTGATCTTTCTAGAGGCAAATCATACCATGTCACTCCCAAGCTGAAAGAACACAGTGGGTTCAGTGTAGCCTACAGGGTATTCTAAAACCTGAACATGGCATAATAGAACCTCCATGTCTTGCTCCTGCCTACCTCTTTCCCAGCCACATCAACCACTACTGTTCCACTGGCATCGTACTCTCCAGCCTTAATGAATTGGTTGCAACTCCCTTCCTCCCACAAGTGCCTTGGCTTCTCATCATGCTACAGATTCTTTAACACACACATTGTCCTCCAAGAAGCTTGCCAGATCCACTCCTATTCTTTCAATGAAATGTTTATTGACCACTCTTTATATACTATGACCAAATAGGATTTATCCCACAAATGTAAGGTTGGTTCAACATGTGAAAATGCTTATATAATACACCATATTAATGGTTGGTTCAACATGTGAAAATCAATTTATATAATACACCATATTAACAGAATGCATGGCGGAGCAGGGGGGAGGGGGCTTATGGTCATTTTAATCATGTACAAAAAGGATCATTTGACAAAACGCAGTACCCTTTCATGAAAATAAATTCAACAAACCAGGAACAGAAAGAAACTTCTTCAACCTGATAGAGGGCATCCATGAAAAACCCAGAGATAATATCATACTTAATGGTGAAAGACTGGTTGATTTCCCCCTAAGATCAGGAATGCCACTTGTAATTCAACATCATATTCAAAGTTCTAGTCAGGACAATTAGTCAAGAAAAAGAAATAAAAGGCATCCAGATTGGAAAGGAACAAGTAAAACCATCTCTATTCATAGATGCATAGATGGCATGTTCTTATATAGAGGACACTAAAGAGTCCAACAAAAGAAAAAAAAAAAAAACTGAGACAGTTTGGCTCTGTGTCCCCACCCAAATCTCATGTCGAATTGTAATCCCCACCTGTTGAGGGAAGGGCCTAGTGGGAGGTGATTGAATCATGGGGGCGGACTTCCCCCTTGCTATTCTTGTGATAGAGTGCTCACAAGATCTGATGATTGTTTGAAAATGTGCAGCGCTTCCCCCTTTGCGCGCGTTCTCTCTCTCTTCCTCCTGCTCCAACACGTGAAGAAGGTGCTTGCTTCCCCTTCGCCTTCCGCCATGATTGCACGTTTCCTGAGGCCTGCCCAGAAGCAGAAGCCTGTACAGCCTGCAGAACCATGAGGCAATTAAACCTCTTTTCTCTATGAATTACCCATTCTCAGGCAGTTCTTTATAGCAGTGTAGGAACGGACGAATACGCCAACCCTGTCTGAGTATGCTCAGCAAAGCATATTCGGCTCAGCAAAGTTGCAGTATCCAAGATCAATCTGCAACAATCAGTTGTATTTCCATACCCTAGCAATGAATAACGTGAAAATAAGATTAAGGAAATGATTCATTTTACAGTAGCATCGAAACGATAAAATGTCGAGGAATAAATTTAACAAAAGGTGTACAAGACGTATGCTCTGAAAATTACAAGACGTTGCTAAAATAAATTAAAGAAGACCTAAATAAATCGAACGGCATTTTGTGTTAATGGACTGGAACACTTAATATTGTTAAGATGCCCATAATCTCCAAGGCAATATACAGATTCATTGTGATGCCTGTCAGAATCCAACCTGCCTTCTTTGTAAACACTGACAAGCTGATCCTAAAATTCATAAGAAAATGTAAGGGGCTCAGATAGTCAAAACAATCTCAGAAAAGAAAAAAGTTGAAGGACTCACACTTCCCAATTTCAAAACGTACTACAAAACCGCAGTAATCCGAAAAGGGTGGTACTCCCATCGTGATAGATATATTAGGTCAATGTTACAGAACTCAGAGTCAGGAATAAACCCATATATTTATGTAAAGTTTATTTTCAGTAAGAGTTCCAGCACCCTCAATGGGTGGAGGGGAAGAATAATCCCCTCAACAAACTGCGCTGGGACAACTGGATAGCCACATGCAAAAGAATGCCCCTGGACCTCTACCTCACTTCATGTAAAGAATTAATTCAAAATGGATCACAGATCTAAATATAAGGGCTGAAACTATAAAACTCTAAGAAGAAAACAGAGATGTAACTTTGCACGACCTTGGATTAGGCAACAGCTCCTTCAGTATGACACCAAAGGCAAAGCCACAGACATCTTTTCATTTGGCAAGTTGGACATCCAACTTTAAATTTAAATCTTTTGGGCAACAAAGGGCTCTATCCAGAAAGTGAATGGGAGAAACATTTGCAAATCACATATCTGATAAGAGTCTATTTTCCAGAATATATGAATAAGTTTTAGAAGCCCACAGCCAAAATACAATCAACTGAATTAAAAAACGGGCAAAGGGCTTGAATAGACATTCCTCCAAAGCAGAGGTACAAAGGGCCAAGAAGCACATGAAAAGATGTCTTAGTCTGTTTTCTGTTGCCATAATTGAATACCCGACACTGAACAATTTATAAAGAAAAGAAATTTATTTCTTACCGTTCTGGGGACTGGGAAGTGCCCCGGCATCTGGCGATGGCAGAGGGTATCACGTGGCGAGAGGGCAAGAGCGTGTATGTCGTTTCAGGCCTCTCTTCCTATTCTTATAAAGCCACCAGTCACATCATAGGAGTCTCACCCCGATGACCTTATCTAATTCCAATTACCGTCTCAAAGGCTGCGCCTCCCATCAACATGTGAATTTGGGGATTAAGTTTCCAAGACACACAATTTGGGGGACACACTCAAACCACAGCAACATCATTAGCCATTTGGGAAATACAAATGAAAACCACCATGAGCTAGCACTTCACACCCACTAGGATGGCTATTGTAAACAAAACAAAATGAGGCAAAGAGAAAGCAAGTTTTGATGAGGCCGTGAAGAAATTGGGACTCTCATGCACTACTGTTGGGAATGCGAAAGATTACAGCTGCTGTGGAAATCAGTTTGGTGGTTCCTCAATAAGTTAAACAGAACTACCACATGAGCCAGCAGTTTGACTCCTAGAAATAGACCCAAAAGAACTGAAAACAGATATTCAGAGAAAAACTTGTACACAGATGGTCATGGCAGTGCTATTCACAATAGCCAGAAGGGGGAAATAACCTGTCCATCAACTGACCAGTGGGTAAACAAAATGTGGTCTCCTATTTATACAACAGAATCGTACTCAGTCATTCAAAGGAAGGAAGTACTGATTCATGCCTCTACATGGATGAACCCTGATGAAACCATTACGCTAAGTGAAAGCAGCCAGACACACAAGGCCTCACATTTGGTCGTATAATTCCATGTATAGGAAATCTCCAGAACAGGCTAACCTCTATGGACAGAAAGCAGATTGACTAGTGGTTGCCAGGGACTATCTGGAACGTGTGTATGGGCGGGGGGAGGGGGTGTGTGTGGGAGGGTGTGGGGGTTGGTAGTGGTGGTGTGGAAGGAGGCGTGTGGCAAGTGACTGCTTATAGGTACAGGGGTTTCGGTTTCTTTTTGGGGTGTTGAAAACGTTTTGGAACCAGGTGGTTGTGATGGATGTGCAACATTGTGAAGGCGTGGTACCCATCCTCCCCTCGCCCACCCCTTTGTCTTTCCCACAATGTTCCCATCCAGTAGAAAGGGAGAGTTCCCACTGGCAAAGAGAGGGTCACGAGCGCGATTTCCCCTGCCCCGCCCCACCCCACCCCCACGGCCCTCCAGCCACTTCTAGGCCCAGGCCTGCTCCCTCGAGGCCAATGGGAAAGCGACGAGGTCGCCTGATGGACGTGTGTCCCTTCTGAGGGGCCGTCACCACATGCGTGCCCGTCACCGGATGTGCGTGCCCATTGGTCTCGGCTCCCTAGCCAATGAGGGGCTGGGCCCTGGTCGCTAGGATACACAGTACTGGACGCGGTAACTGTCATCTTGAGAGTTGGCCAAGCTCTCTAGGCCGAGCCGAGATAGCACACTCAACGCCCAGCATGCCGAGGAGGAGGAGCCATCGAGGGTCCTCCGGTGCTGGTGGCCGGGGGCGGACCTGCTCTCGCACCGTCCGAGCGGAGCTTTCGTTTTCGGTGAGCCAGGTGGAGCGCAGTCTACGGGAGGGCCACTACGCTCAGCGCCTGAGTCGCACGGCGCCGGTCTACCTCGCTGCGGTTATTGAGTACCTGACGGCCAAGGTCCTGGAGCTGGCGGGCAACGAGGCCCAGAACAACGGAGAGAGGAACATCACTCCCCTGCTGCTGGACATGGTGGTTCACAACAACAGGCTGCTGAGCACCCTTTTCGACACAACCACCATCTCTCAAGTGGCCCCCGGCGGGGACTAGCTTCTGACACCCGGCCCCTGGGACCTGGCAGGTCCACTCGTCCACCCACCTCGCCCCCAAACTCCCCGACCCCAAATCCCCCGGCCTGAACCCCCGGCCTTAAACACCCTCCCCCCACAACCCGGGCCCCAAAATCTTGGGCCTTCATTAATTCTGTCAATAAAGTGTTTAAAGGAACCCACCTGCCTGCTTCAGTCACTTTGCCTTGGGGTGGGGGTGGGGGTGGGGGGGGCGGTGAGATGGGTCGGGGGGGTTGTGAGACCTCCACAGCTGGAGGGATGGAGAGGTGGTGGGGGTCTGGGGTTGGGTGGGAGTCAGGGATGGCACAGAGGAGCAGTCTCTCCCGGTGACAGTGCAGGGGAGTGGCCCTGGGTGGGAAGGGGACACCCCCGCTGGTTCTGAGCAAGTCAGGGCCTGCCCGGGAAAGTCCTCAGCATGATGGTGTTCGTTGGGGCCGGTGGGCCTCAAGACCATGACTGCAGTGTTGCGACAGGACGGACTTCTAAGGCAACCGGGGTGGGGACGGAGAGGTGGACCCGGCGCTTGGCAAGGGGCCCTGGACGGGAAGATGGAGGAGTGAGTAGTGGGGGGAAAACAGTCCAGAAATGCACAGACATGGAATTAGGGTCACGAGTTTAGTTTGGGTCATGTTGAGATGGAGAGGCTGTGGGATGCCTGTAGCAACCTAGACCACTTGCATTGCAGCCGAGCTAGCAGCAGCTGGTGCCCCGCCAGGCCCCGCGTACCTTCCCAGGGTCTTGGATCCGCATCCCCGAGACCCTCGATTTGCATACGCCGCTCACAGCCCGGCCAGGCCCCGCCTCCGATCCCGGCCAGGCCCCGCCTCCGATCCCGCTCTTTGCATATCACCAGGGCAAGGGGTAGGCTCGGGCTGGGGAGCGGGCGCGGGCACGGGCACGCCGGCAGCCCGCCGAGGGGGACGCAGGGCACGTCGCCCCGCCCTGCCCGCCCGCCCGCTGCGGCAGCGCGTCCGGAAGCGCTTGGGGCGGCGAGCATGGCGGCAGCGGCGGCAGGCCTGGGCGGCGGCGCCGGCCCGGGACCCGAGGCCGGGGACTTCCTGGCCCGCTACCGGCTGGTATCGAACAAGCTGAAGAAGCGGTTCCTGCGGAAGCCGAACGTGGCGGAGGCCGGCGAGCAGTTCGGACAGCTGGGCCGGGAGCTGCGCGCCCAGGAGTGTCTGCCCTACGCGGCCTGGTGCCAGCTGGCGGTGGCGCGCTGCCAGCAGGCGCTCTTCCACGGGCCCGGGGAGGCGCTGGCCCTCACCGAGGCCGCCCGCCTCTTCCTGCGGCAGGAGCGCGACGCGCGCCAGCGCCTGGTCTGCCCCGCCGCCTACGGGGAGCCGCTGCAGGCCGCCGCCAGCGCCCTGGGCGCCGCGGTGCGTCTGCACCTGGAGCTGGGCCAGCCGGCCGCCGCCGCCGCCCTCTGCCTCGAGCTGGCCGCCGCCCTGCGCGACCTGGGCCAGCCGGCCGCCGCCGCCGGTCACTTCCAGCGCGCCGCCCAGCTCCAGCTGCCCCAGCTGCCCCTGGCCGCGCTGCAGGCGCTTGGCGAGGCCGCCTCCTGCCAGCTGCTGGCGCGCGACTACACTGGCGCCCTGGCGGTCTTCACGCGCATGCAGCGCCTGGCGCGGGAGCACGGCAGCCACCCGGTGCAGTCACTGCCGCCGCCCCCGCCGCCGGGACCCCAGCCCGGGCCCGGGCCCGGGGCGACGCCCGCCCTACCGGCCGCGCTGCTTCCTCCGAACTCCGGCTCGGCGGCGCCCTCTCCCGCCGCCCTGGGCGCCTTCTCGGACGTGCTGGTCCGCTGCGAGGTGTCCCGCGTGCTGCTGCTGCTGCTCCTGCAACCACCGCCCGCCAAGCTGCTGCCGGAGCACGCCCAGACCCTGGAGAAGTACTCCTGGGAGGCTTTTGACAGCCACGGGCAGGAGAGCAGCGGCCAGCTTCCCGAGGAGCTCTTTCTGCTGCTCCAGTCTTTGGTCATGGCTACCCACGAAAAGGACACGGAAGCCATCAAGTCGCTGCAGGTGGAGATGTGGCCACTGTTGCCTGCTGAGCAGAACCACCTCCTTCACCTCGTTCTGCAAGAAACCATCTCCCCCTCAGGACAGGGAGTCTGATCCATCCCGTTCACCCAATGACTTTTTGCCCAGGCCGGGACTTTTTGCGTCAGTCACGTTAACCAGATGACTTTGCCTGTTACCAAACCTCGCGCATCCACGTTTGCGTCTGGGGAGGAATAAAAAGACATCGTTACCGCTTCTGCGTTTTGTTATTCCTACTGCCGCCGTAGGAATTATTTCGTTGGCTGAACGTTACCAGCATCCCAAGAACACATTTTGATAGAATCAGAGTAGAGGACACGGTTGTCTTCTAAAAAGCCACGACATGAAAATGACAGTCCCTTTCGTCTCCTTCCTCCGCTGCTTCCACCCAACGCAGCCTCCTGCCTCCGCCTTTGTTTCATAGTGAGGATTTTATTTTGCACGGCGCCCTCCCTCTAAATACCTACCCTAGGTGATTTCATCCTGCCCCTCATTTCTTAACATATTCCTGTGTCTTTGTAATGGCCAAACTTCTCCTTCCACTCGTCCGCACGGTACGTCTTCATGGGAGTCATTTTATTCCTTACAGCTTCCTTGTAACCACAGCCCTAAATCCATGATAAAGCTACTCTTGTACTCCTCATGTGTGGTTTTGGTGTCCGTCGTTTATAAAATGTGACTCTCTTACCTACTTGTCAGGAGGCCAGAAGCAGAACCAGATAGCTCTTTGGGCTCCAGAATGTATTCGTTCCTTTGAAATTTGCACTATGCCTCCTATGTGGACAACGAACCCGCAGAGATCATCTATGATGTGCTCCGTACTCAGGTGACTGCAATGCAGATACATCCAGTGCAGCGGGTCTGGTGCCGATGCAGCATCGATTTGCATTGGAATTCACGGTTCTGGTTCTATTCCCAGAGGTATATGCAGCCTGGATCACAACAGCTTTTATTTGTAATAGGGATTTTTTTTTTTTTTTTTTTTTTCCGAGATGGAGTCTCACTCTGTCGCCCAGGCAGGAGCGCAGTGGCGTGATCTCGGCTCACTGCAACCTCCGCCTCCTGGGTTCAAGCGATTCTCCTACCTCAGCCTCCAGGGTACCTGGGATTACAGGCGCGCACCACCACGCTGGGCTAATTTTTGTATTTTTAATAGAGATGGGGTCTCACCGTGTTGGCCAAGCTGGTCTCCAACTCCAGACCTCAAATGATCCACCCTCCTCGGCCTCCCAAAGTGCTGGGATTACAGGCATGAGCCACCACGCCTGGCCTGTAATAGGGATTTTGCTGCAACTTTTAGTTAAGTAGGTGAAATCAGAGTGCGTGGCCCTTTGGTGGTGTGCGATCACGTGACTGCAAGGCAGCCTCCGTGTTCCCCCAAAGCAGGATGGCGTTCCGTTGGAAAACACTTAAGTTTCCAAGGCTTTCTGGCTCAAATGGAGCATGCACCCCAACTAAGCTGTTTTCTTTATTGCGTCTTTTTAATCCTTTTGATGGTGACAACAAGAACTCTTCAGAATATAGCCTCTTTCTCAAACTTTCAACCCTGGGGAAATGCATCCTTTGGGCCGAAGTTGCACACAATACTGATCTTCGGGGCTGAGATGTAAGGACACAGTTTGGAGTAGGTGTTTTTGTTTTGCGTCTTTTTGCAGGGGAGAGGTGTGGAGGGTTGTCACTGTGAGTTAAGTGCCTCCAAATGGGTGGGACTTGTAGGGTGTTCTTTTCTGCTTCTATTTCTATTTCGACAGTGTGGAAGTAATGGGAAGCCCAGGAGAGGCCCATTCCACCATCATTCCTCTTTCTCTCACTTGGCTGCCAGGAAGGGTCCTACGGAGCCCTGAACGCCTAGCCCAAATTATTGTAAAAGTGGTTGAAGGGCTCATGCTCCTTTGCTCTTTGGCTCTTTCCTGGTATGCTCCTCTTAACCCGGGCTGCAGACCTGGCCGGCTGGCTTCTTGTCAGGTTTAGGAGTTACGGAGCATGACTGGTGACCAGTTTGGGATTTGGGCTTCAGGAGAAGCCTCCTCAGGCCGCTGGTCCAAACTCCTTGCATCAGGGAGGTGAGGGGAAAGGATAACCAGACAGTCAGGTAGTGGGTATCTGAGCATAATTCTAGGAAACACTAAAACTCCTCGTTTTCCATTTGCCTCATTCCATGAATGAGGGGCTCATTCATGTATCTCCCTCAGAAACTTAAGAGCAGTGATAACTGGGCCGAGGCCAGATTTCAGCATTTTTGAGAATTCCCTCGTAATGTATCACATCAATATCAAAAGTCAACACTGATTTCTAGCATGCCAAAAGCAAATACTTTCAGAGGACATGATTAGTTTGCTTTTTAACTTGAAAACAATTCCAAATTCACACTTAAAACAGTGTAAACCGTCAGAAATGGTGGCAGCGAAGCAGTGAACCCTTAAAGGCTGTTGGGGTTCCCCTTCTCCCCATTATGAGGTACTCCCAAAAGGAGAAATGTTGCTTATGAAAGAACATTTTATACGTGAATAGTACAAAGACAAAGACGTTTGAGAACCGCTACGCCAGAGGAAGGTGGTCAAGACTGAAATTAGTGTGTTAGGCAAGATCTGGTTCCAAGGTGCTGAGGATTCTGGTGCCAAGGATTAATGTTAACCGTGTAGGCGTCTCTACCACCGTTAGAGGAGACCAGCAGCCCACAGGCTCTTTCTGTCAAGGGCCAGATAGAAATGTGTTAGTCTTTACAGACCACAGGTGGTCTCTGTTGCACAGTCTTCTTTGTTTCTTTGTATGTTTGTCTTTGCAATCCTTTAAACGTGCAAAAACTATTCTTAACTCACAGTCCATACAAAAGCAGGCTGTGGGCCAAATTCTGGGACTATAGTTTGCCCACCCCTGAATTAGAACCCAGGACATAGTAGTTTCTCAGTGACTGTTCAAGGAATGAACCTCATGAGAGTAGTTAATAACTATAAGTAATTTATCCTTATCGTTAAAAGACAAAGATTGAAGAATAAGTGAACTAAGCATTCACCTCCAGATTGTAGGAAACAAACCAAAAGAAAGGAAAATAGAATTTTTAAAGTTTTGAACAGAGATTGATGAACTAGAACCAGCTCTTTCAAAACCATGTTTGGGTTTAAAACTGAGCTAATTCTTCGAAAAATTAATAGAATAGAGAAACACTTGCCAACTCTTGATACAGAAGGGAAAAAAGGAGAAAAGACATATGTATGTATACAGATATAGATGTATGGCACAGGAAGGGATATATGACTCTAATGTGCACATTTGCAGACATTAACTCAAGGCAACACAAATGAGAATAGCAATAATCATATAACAATAGGAAAATATAGCCTAGTATCTCTCACTAAATAAAGCACATGACTCACATGGCTTTTTCATTTACTCTCATTAAATACTGAATTCCTACATTAAATAAGCTATTCTAGAGCAATAGTTTTCATGGAAAAAAATGGAAGCTTTCCCACTTTATTTTCAAGTTTAATATAACCCTTATGCCAAAACCTGGTAAGTAGAGCTACTGAAAAAGTTAAACCCATTTCATTCATGAATATAGATATAGAAATTATAAATAAAATGTTGGCAAATTGGATCCAGCTAAGTTTTAAATGACTAACACATTATGACTGACTGAAGTTTTCCCAGGAATGGAGCACAGTAGTGCTCTTGCACTGGTCTGTGAGAGCCAATTGTAAGTAAGCATCTCTTCCCATCCCTGGGGCCAGGCATGATGGGAGTAATATTTATGTCAGGGAAATCTGTCAATGCTATACATCAAGGCCTTTACTTCCTAACCTCCTCTCACTTTGCTCCCCTGTGGGTTGTTAATTTCTTGTCAGCACACTATTGAATGTTAAGTATAATTTGACAACACAAAAGAGAAATGTGACCATGTCAAAGATGCTGGAAAAGCATTTGATAAAATGAAATAGGAATAGGAGAAAACTTTTTAAACATCATAAAAAGTATTTGAAACTAACAGTGAACATTATATTAAACAGTGAAACACAGGTTACATTCTCATTAAAGTCAAGAACAAGACAGGCTTATTTGTTATGTGTTTACCAGATCCTGTCAGCATAATGTCATCAGTGTAATGGACAGGCATGGTGCTTGTGGGATGTAAAGATGTTTGAGGTCCCTTGAGTCTATATTATGATAGAAAACAAAAGAGCTAACATTGCCCTGATGCATGGACAGTAAACTTAGTACTCTTGTTCCTACTTGGTAAATTCAAATGTATTCTGATTTTACTAATGTATGGAAATGAAGAGAAAACATTTTCTAGGTCAATACTTCCATATCAGGCGCCTGGGGCTGTGTAAATTTGCTTCAACAGAGATATGATATCTGGAATTGCAATTGTTTTTTGGCATCACCACCTGATTAAATTTGTGATGATCTGCCGTCATTTTCCGTGACTCGCCTGGCTTTCGTAGTGGCCAAACAGGGTCTCTAAGAACAGTCACTGCTTTGTGAGGCACCTATCCCAGTTATAGCCACTGAAAGGCTTTTACGAAAAGAGGGATGACTGCTTCGGAGACTGGGGAGTGGTTGCCTCCTCAGGCAAAGGAGGTTCAGGGGAATTTGGAGGTTTGTAATTCTCAGCCTCATCCATGTCTGCCTAAATGCCTCCATCTCAGGCCTCAGAGTTTCACTCCTTCCCACCGGTACTCTTACCACAGCATAATAGATCTGGTGGAGTTGAGCATTTAATTGTCACTGCAGCTCTGCAACTTATGCTCAGCCCCTAAGTCGTATCTGCCTACAAGCACAGGATACGGAGGATTCCTCAACAGCTCTATGCATGCATCCTGATTTTCCATGTATGTTCATCAGTGTTCTTATTTTGTATATATTCATAACATTTCATTTCTTTTTCCATGTGTATGCCCTCTAGGGCTGTAAGAAGACAGACCACTCTACAATCAGGTAATGCTACGTTTGTTGCCACAGTGACTAAATGCCACTGTCATTTAATCTCCTCAGTGTCTTACTTGCCATCTGCAACTCATCCCATAGTATCACTGGTGATAATGTGAGAAACCATAATACTAACACATGTCATGGATTCCGTAACTGCTCATTTTCTTCCCTGGCAAATATGTTATCTCTGTGTTTCTTGAATATATTAGCAACATAACCTTAGAATTGCATTTTGAAAATCTGTTTCCTGGGGTTTCTTCTAGCACCAATTACTGTATGAAACAAGGGATCCAGCAAGGAACAGAAAACATGGAAATTAGGATAATTTGTGGAAGGTTTAATAAAGATACTAGTTAGGAGGGTGGGAACAGAGTATTACCATCCTGTAAACCCAAAATCAAATTCTAATCCCCACAACGATCTGAATGGATCCCTCCTTTCGGCAAAGGGCATTCCAAAGTTAACCTGAAAAACTAGTTCAGGCCATGATGGGAAAGTGGGGATCAAATATGCCTCCCTTTTGGAATTCAGAAAAATCTGACCAGCATTAACATCAACACAGACCTTAAGACTGATAGAACAGACTCTTTAAGTCTGATAAGAAACGTTTATAATCTATTCTCTCTGAAGCCTGCTACCTGGAGGCCTCATCTGCATGACAAAACCTTGGTCTTCACAACCCCTTGTCTTAACCCAGATGTTCCTCTCTATTGATTCTAAGTCTTTACACAATAACTTAACTCTTTCAACCAATTGCCAATCAGAAAATCTTTGAATCTACCTATGACCTGGAAGCCCTGCCTCGCTTCCAGTTGTCCTGCCTTTCCAAACTCAATGAATGTACATCTTCCATCTATTGATTTAGGTCTTATGTCTCCCTAAAATGCGTAAAACCAAGTTGTAGCCAGACCACCTTGAGCACATGTTCTCAGGATCTCCTGAGGGCTGTGTCACAGGCCATTGGTCTCTCATATTTGGCTTATAATAAATCTCTTCAAGTATTTTACAGGGTTTAACTTTTTGTTTGTTGACAATCCCTAAACCTGAAAGGATCAGAAGAGAGAAACATCCTGAAAGAGAGAATTGGATAGATTATTGTAGTGGCTTTAAAAAATGACCACCAATTATTTAACATTTCTCCCATTAAAAATTAGAGTCTATGTCTCGTCCCCTTGAATCTGGGTGGATATGTGATTTGCTTATAACCAACAGAATGTATTGAAAGTGAGGACTAAACTCTGATTTTTTTTTATCTTGCCCAAATTCCTATCTAAGGGGTCTGGGGAGTCATGCCCTACAAATCATAAATTCTCATCAGATGGGTTTTATTTAACCTTATATGTCATGATTTACTTTCCAACCTTACTCTGGCATAACATTGTGAGACAAGGAAGAAAATCAAAATATTTTACCCCAAAACATGTTTTTTTGCCATATTTTGAAATGGCCCTGCAAAGCTGTTCTTTGTGGGGGGAGATTTGCATCTGTAAAGAATCTCTATTAACATAGCTAGATCTTTTTCTCCCAGCCCCTCCCAATCCTAAAGAGATTAACTAAGATCTGAATACAAAACATTTGTCATCTATTGTCTCTAAGGGGAGCCACTATAAGACTTCAAAAGAATTTTGGTCTCCACAATGTTTATCTTAACCTGAACATTCCCTTTCTATCAATCCCAGATCTTCAGACAAACTCAACCAATTGTCAACCAGAAAATGTTTAAATTCACCTATAGCCCGGAAGCCGCCAGGTTGAGTTGTCCCGCCTTTCTGGACCAAATCAGTGTATTTCTTAAATGTTTTTGATTGATGTCTCAAGCCTCTCTAAAATGTATAAAACCAAGCTGTGCCCTGACCATCTTGGGCACATGTTCTCAGGACCTCCTGAGGGCTGTGTCATGGGCCATACTCACTCATATTTGGCTCAGAATAAATCTCTTCAAATATTTTATAGAGTTTGACACTTTTTGTCGACAAAAGTGATGCTACATAACTTAGAAGACTCGGTCAGAAAAGGTTATGTAGTCTTCACCTTGTTAACTGTAACACTCACACTTGGAGGCCCTAAAATGACATGTAAGAAGTCCAACTACAGGCTGGGTGTAGTGGCTCACGCCTGTAATCCCAGCACTTTGGGAAGCTGAGGTGGGCGGATCACCTGAGGTCAGGAGTTCAAGACCAGCCTGGTCAACATGGCAAAACCCTGTCTCTACTAAAAATACAAAAATTAGCTGGGCATGAGCCTGTAGTCCCAGCTACTCAGGAGGCTGAGGCAGGAGAATCACTTGAACCCGGGAGGCAGAGGTTGCAGTGAGCCGAGGTCACACCAGTGCACTCCAGCCTGGGCAACAGAGTGAGACTCTGTCCTTCCCCCACCTTCCCTCCCCCCCAAAAA
Organism: Pongo pygmaeus; assembly: GCF_028885625.2. Lineage (NCBI taxonomy): Eukaryota > Metazoa > Chordata > Mammalia > Primates > Hominidae > Pongo > Pongo pygmaeus. The sequence continues at coordinate 159,789,042 of NC_072396.2, forward strand.
GAAGTCCAACTACCTTGAAACATGCTGTAAGGAAGCCCAGGCCTCAGGGAAAATCCATGTAAAGTTACATCAGTCAACAACCCCAGATTCTGTCCTAGCTGACAGTCAGTACCAACCATCAGAAAAGCAAGAGAAGGAACTTCCAGATGATTCCAGCACCCAGCTGTTAAATAATCCTAACTGAGGCTCCAGAAACCACCCATCCCCACTGTGTCCCAAAGTCTTGATCTACAGAATCTGTGAGCAAAACATAATGGTTATTATTATGACACTAAGTTTTGAAGTGGCTTGGTACACAGCAATAGTAACCAGTACAGGTAGAAAAAGCCACTCTGAGGGAAACAGTGACCTTAAGTGGGGAGATACAGTGAACTCCTCTACAAGGAGAAAGTCAGAAGAATAAATATGCCAATCTTTTGCCAGTGCTCCCTGTTGGTGAAATCCAACCAAAAGCTGGAGGACGAGGTAACCTGTTGACGTATTCTATACAAGCTCACCTCACAGAACAAGAAGCAGGGTAGAGAAGCAGGAAAATGGATCTAAAGGGGCAAACAAAAGTTATCTTGCTTGGGGTCATTTGAAGACTTTGAACTTTATTCTGAAGACAATGGGAAGACATTGAAAAGTTTTAGGCAGGCGACTGATGATTATCCTGAAAATGATGTGCAGCTTTTATTGGAGAACAGATTAGAAACGGGGGAAGACTAGTTAGGAATGTAATACAATAGATCAAGTGTGAGGTGGTGGGACCCTGGGCTGTGGCAACAGCGGTATAAATGGAAACAGAAGAAAGAGATGTGAGAGGCATTACAAATAAAGGATTGACCAGATCTGTGAGCATAAAAATGAGGGAAGAGTAGACAATAATGCTGAGGTTTTAAGCCTTTAAGGGTCTTGAGCTCACCTCTAGAGAATTCATCAATTCCCAAAGTTTCACCCATCCTTTTATGTGGAAGTCATGAATCTTCATCTCCGTCTATGGTTTTGCCCCCTAAACTTGTCTTTCACCTACTGCCTGCTGGACATTTCAACCTGATTGTCCTACTATAACCTCAAACCTAGGATATCCATAAGCAAGCTCACAATCATCAATCCACACAGTCCTGAATCACATATTTCTGTCAATACAGCATCTCTTCATTTCTATCATCTATGAGCCTTGACACTACTACATTTTTGCTGATATGTCCATAATAACTCCTATTGCTCATAAGTGAAAAATTATTTTTTGGAGTTAAGTTTGTAGAAGCTAAGAGTGTTTTTCCAATATCTGAAATCTGCCAAAATTCTTTAAAGTATTCAGGCATTCCCTTTAAATGACTAATTACATACCATTAAGGTTCCAGTGGAATTTCCTCGATAAGTCTGCCACTTCTTCCCATCAAGACTATACATGATGATAAACTGAGAGATGTAGAGGCTGGAGAACTTCTGACGGGCACCCTGGGTCTTGATGCCATGAATAATCATTGGTGCCAACAGATCCACCTACCGATTAAAATAACACTTTATTTTAACCTATTTTTAAATGTATGTGCTACCTCCTGAAACTAATTATTAGCTTAGGAAGAATCTACATTGCTACAGATGTGTCCATCATTACCTTAGATGTGCAAGTGAAGCAGTCACCAATGTTGAAATGTGCATGTGTGTGTGAAGCTGTGGGATACACAGTAGAAATGAATAGAAAGATGCTTATTGAGTTCCCAGCCTGCTTCTTGACAAACCAAACCACTACCAAATCATTGAGCCCCCATTTTGTACACACACACACACACACACACACACACACACAAACACACACACACCTTTTGTGGACTCACATAAGCTAATGGACCCACATAAGCTAATGCTTTGCTCACACCTCAGCCTCAGACCAAAGCCAATTTCCTCCTCTCTCCCGAAACCAGACCCACCCCAACATCACTGTCAGTGATGAACTGCTACACCTCCTTCGAGTGTTAGTTCAGAAACTACTTTTCCTGGTTAGCCTTCTCTGACTCACTCAGACAAATTTAGTGCTGCTGCTTCTATGCTTCTACTTCACTTTGTATATAACTTCATTATAGCAAATTATTGCACCATATTATAAGGTTGCTTTGCTTTTCTGCTTTCCTTATTAGACTGAGATCCTTAAGGCAGTGAACCCATTTGAGTCACCTAACTTTCTGTGTCTCAATTTATCTGTAAAGTGAAGATAATATTAGTTTTTATCTCAAAGGGCTGCCATAAGGGTTAAAGAGTTAATACATGTAATGTGCTGAGTTCAGTGCCTGGCGCATACTAAACACTCAATCAATGTTAGCTTTTATATTCTCTCTAGCCCCAGCACCTAATATGGTATCTGGTATAATACTGCTGTATAGCAAATGCTTTGGAATGAATGAGTGAATAATGGGAAAGTAGTACAGAATGGACACTTCTTAAAGAAGAGGTCATGGGCTGCAAGAACATTAGAAGTATCAGTTACTGTCCTAACAAGCAAGTCAAATTTAGCATGTTTTCACAAATGCCTGACACACACAAATTGGACTGGTCATGACTCTTGTGCTTAATAACTGTCTCCTTCAGCTGACTGTAAGTTCCATTCATACACTCATTCAAAGAATATTTTTTAGCAGTTGCTATGTGCCAAGCACTGTTTTAGGTACAGGGAATAGAGAAGTAAACAAGAAACAAAGCCCTGCCCTCATGGAACTTACAGTTGAGTAGGAGAAATAGACCTTATATCATATATATTTTTATTTGTTTATAGCATCAAATAGTGATAAGTGCAGGAGAAAAATGAAGCAGGGTAACGGGACAGAGTGTCAAGGTCTTCAGAAGTTGCAGCACTGTCTTTTCCCAGATTAGATGGTATTCCCAATCAAAGACACTTCATTTTAACCTCTTGGTATGGTGGCATAAAAAAGTGAAAGCACCAGGCACAAAAATCATGACTTCTACTGAATTGACTTTTACTGTTTCTTCATATAGATAGAGTATAAGAGTTCTTTCTTGGACCAGTGATTATTGTATTTTCTAGCAGCCTTGCTAGAATAAAGCTGCAATAGAACCAGGCTACAATAAAGCCTTGGCAGCCTACCTACATTCTGCAGCTGACAAATGCTTGACAACTGATGAATGCTTGACAAACTGCCAGGCTTATCCACTTCATCTTCCTGTGCCTCTTCTACATTATAATTGGCACCTGGGAGCAGTTTGACAATTACAGACTCAACAGCTTCACCTATGTGCCCAGCCAGGTGTTTCAGTGTAACTACAAGACACATCTGTCTACTAGGAAGTAAGCAAGGTGGTAATGAGTTTCATTGTATGAAAGTACAAACACTGCAGCTGCATATCTCCATGGGGCCTGCTGACTTCCCCCTGTGCATTGCCTGGTCTTGGTCACCTGGTGCTCCTCAAGCCAGCCCAGTGCTCTTGTGTCTTGCGGCCAGGCTGTTGTGCACTGTTCAGGCCTTCTCATGAGAATAGATGCCTTCTCCAACTCCCTTCCTTGTCAGCACCCCCTTTCAACTCCATCTCCATGGTTTATTTTATAAAGTTACGAGATCTATAAAAAGTCTAGCTGGACCTTAGTAGGACAGATGGCAAAAACCACCTTGAAGATAAGGCGATTCAATAGTGGTAGATGATAACATAACTAGGTGGATATGTAACTGGTTTAATTACCACAAGTAAACAGTGACAGTTAATAGATGGTTATCAACTTAAAGGGAGCATTCCAGAAACAGTGTAGTATAATGATTACCAATTAGGGTTCTGGAGCCCAACTATCAGAATTTGAATTTTGGCTCAGTCACTTATTAGTCGTGTGACTTGGGCCACAATAACCTCTCTATCCTTCAATTTCATTATCTGAAATGAAGATGATAGTAACATCTACCTCACAAGGTTGTAGTAAGGACTTAACAGCTTGATTTGTATTGTGCATATACTAAGGAAGTCTTGTCTACTTCAATATTTTGATCATGACTTTACTGCAGTATTACAAAGTTTACTGATCAAATCAGTAACTGGAAAAACTAGGAAATACTTTGGGACACTGAAGATCGGCAAGCTGAAACAATGGGCCAAATCTAGTAAGTGGAAACAACAGGGCATATCGTTCAGGGTTCATTGGCTAGGCACAGACAGGACACTCTATTTACTAGTCTTATCAGGTTGTATCTAGTGAGGAAGATATAATTCTGCCCTCCCAAATAAGAATGTTAATTACAAAAAATTAAATAGCACAGACAGACACAGGGTGGCCAAATAGATAAACATGTTCTCTACATAGGGATACACTTAAGGTTGAAAATAACCATAGAAATACAAGGTGAAGAACATAACATGTTTGGCAGAAGCACAAACCAACAAAAAATACTTAGGGATTAGTGAACAGCAGCTCAGATTGAGTCAAAATTGGCAGTGTCTACAAAACAATGCTGTGGCATTAATAGACATGCTATTTGCAAAGATGGAAACCAAAATGTTTTCTCCATTTCCTGTTTGGGCTTCTAGAAGGCATCTAGCCTTATGTTTAGGTGGAGAGGCTGAGTAGGCACTTCCAAGCTGCCCTCAACTTTTGTGAGGCATGGAAGAGATCCAGGAGTTTCCATCTGTCTGCCTTTGAAGGGGCCTGATTGATCATGTGTTGAAATGATAGTATTTTCAGATATGTTGAGTTAAATAAAATGTATTATTAAAGTGAATTTCACATTTTTGAAAACGTGGCTACTAGAAAATGTAAAAGTACACATGTGGTTTGCATTTGTGAACCATTTGTTTTATGTTAAAATAAAGGGGATTGGAGTACTTAAGGACACGTGGGCAGTTGGAAGCATCTAATAATAACATATACTGTCTTGAGAGATGACGAGTTCAATATTATAGAAAATATTCAGATGTTCTAATCCCAGTAGAAGGACTAAAATACAGAAATAGGACATATCAGTATACTCAATTCTATCCCCATATCTCTTTGTTCATGATTGCTTTTGTACAAATCATAAGGCATTCTGTTCTTTAGTTTTCTCATATTCATAGAATCCTTTGAGCTTACAAGAGGAATAAGTAATGCAATTGATCGAATGTGATACATTTCCCATCACTGATTACATTTTCTAACCTTGATCCAAGAAAAGGGCTCCTTGGTGCTCCAGGCATTGATTGATCCGGAATAATGAAGTCTGGCCAGCTTTGGGGCCCACTGTCCTTTGCCCAAGTAAAGAAACAGAGATTAAATTCAGCTGGGTTAGTCCTAGACACTTGAGAATAAAATTATTGTCTTGAGAAAGGTTAATCTAAGCTGTGGTGAAAATAGAGAAAAACATAAAGGCTTTATGGCATACCAGTATCAATTACTATCTAAGGATATTGCTTATCCTTGTTGTCCATTTTATTTTCTAAAATTTATAATTTTGTTAATTGTTAGCACCTCTAACTAGCTGATACTGCAATTTGTTACCAACACTACCAAATAATAATATTATTTTTTCTTTTCTTTCTTTTTTTGAGATGGAGTCTTGCTCTGTCACCCAGGCTGGAGTGCAATGGCGTGATCTTGGCTCACTGCAACCTCCACCTCCTGAGTTCAAGCAATTCTCCTGCCTCAGTCTCCTAGGTAGCTGGGACTACAATCGCGTACCACCATGCCCGACTAATTTTTGTATTTTTAGTAGAGACGGAGTTTCACCATGTTGGCCGGGCTGGTCTTGAACTCCTGACCTCAGGTGATCTGCTTGCCTCAGCCTTGCAAAGTGCTGGGAGGCATGAGCCAACATGCCCCGCCTATTATTTATTATACAATGTATGTTCATTGTAGAAAAATCAGAAAATGAAAAGTAAAAATAAGTAAAAATACAAATAAAAGAAATTTTAAAATGTAACCCTTCCACCTAGTGAAAAATGTTACTATTTTGGTGTAAAACTCTTAAGCCTCTTTTTCAAGAGGATTTTTTTACCCCACAACAACATAGGTTGGCAAACTTTTTCTGTAAAGGGCCAGATAGTAAATCATTTAGGCTTTGCATATTATATGGTCTCTGTTGCAACTATGTTACTGCTGCTGTAGCCATAGATGATATGTAAATTAATGGACGTGGCTGTGTTCCAAAATAAGACTTTATTACGGATGCTGAAATTTGAATTTTATAATTTCACATGTCATGAAATAGTCTTCGTCTTTTTGTCAATTATTTAAAAATGGAAAATCTGTTCATAGCTCACATGCCATACAAAAACAGGCAGTGTGCTGCATTTAGCCTGTGGGCAGTAGTGCTCTAAAACAATTTTTGAGAATTCTCTATAGACCCTAGTCAAACTTTACCATTACTGCTCATAGGAAAGTATAGCTTCCTGCTACACTGAAAAGAATTGACTCAAGGAAGAAATACTGAAGGTAGGAAGGATATTTAAGGAGGCAGTGTCATTGCCCAGGTAAGAAATGATGGTGACCTGAGTTAAGATGGCCACAGTGGGAAGTGGAGAGGAGGAGATGTATTTGAGAGGCACTTATGGAATAGAACTAATAGAAGCATGGAGATGGATTCGTTATCTGAGATTCTCCACCAGATTATTAAAAAAAGATATAATCAGCCCAGTTTCTTGGAGCAAAAATAATAGTATTTACCATATTGTCCTGAAGCTGTAATCTGAAAATCTCTAATGCGTCCAGAAGCCATTCCCAGGGGAGTCTGACACTCTGAAATGAAACAGGTGGAACACAGTAACTAGAAGTGCACAAAATTCAGCTTCTCAAATGTAAGTCAATGAAAATAGGAGAACGTCAACAAATGCTAATTTTTTTAGTGTTTAAATGTGCCAAGAACTGTACTAAATGTTTTACTGTATTAGTTCATTTAATTAATCCTAACAGGTGCTAGAATGATTCACATTTTACAGCTGAAGAAACTGGGGTCCATACATAAATAGACCAGTGGCTCTCTTACTTGTTTAGGGTTAAATCTCCAAACTCTTCCAAGTAGTATTTCTAAGTTATCTGGTAACTAAATCAACATTAAATTCCAAAATCTGCTACTGGAGATCTTCGAGCTTTACCAAGTTGTGAAAATGAGGTGGTTTTTTTTTTTTTTTTGTCAATTATCTAGAGCTTCAGGTACAAAGTGTTCAAAGCTTCAAGTATATCTGCCCTCCTCTGAGAACTCTGATGATTTCTACCGGCAATATTCGTTTTAAATTTGATAGTGATGTAAGCTTGTATTTATTTCCTGACACAAGCAACCATTCCAGAAAGGAGGAAAGCTGTAAAGAAGTAGGCTGAGTAGGTAGGGAACCTCTGCCCACATTGCTACTCACTGTTGCTGTACACCAGAAAAAGTGTGCTCATCCCAGCATGTAGGTGCTCGCCAATAAGGCATTCCACCCGCCAAATTCCAGCTTTGGATGGTAACATTTCCACTGTCTCAAAAACACCTTATAAAAACCAACAGGAACAGAAATTATTTCTTTTCACTAAAAAATGAGCATGAGATACATTGGTTTATGTGAAATATCAGAGTAGACCTACCAAATTTGGTAGTTCCACTACTTTTGGACCCCTCAAATGCAAAGTGCTTGCTACGTGACCCTTACAGTTGGGGGTTGTGGAGATTGAGTTCTGACCACTCCCCTTCCCCCAGGAGATGAGAAACAGGGTGACTGAATTATTTGATGGTGGGGACAGGAGAATGCTACTGCATTATGATTGACCTACATTCCCAGGGTCTTTCTGAGCAAAAGGCGTGTTTCCCATTGGCCAGACGTGGACTCTGTGAAACAGATAAGTCAGGGTGAGTTCCCTCTGGATCCAGTCCACTAGAGCTGCCTACAAGGGTAAAGTTACCCCAGCAACAAGAAGCTGCAGGTGAACACTGAGGGCTGAGAAATGAGTCACAAGTTACCACCCAGAATAAAGGTGGAAGAAACCATGTCAAGGGGATTTCATGACAGTCACGTAAGGGAGTCTCTAAAGAGTTCCCTGAAAGTGCCCTGCAGGAGAAAGAGTCAACTTTAAGTATTGCCAGGCACAAACAGTGTTAAGCTAGTTTACAACAATGGTGCCAGCTGTAAATAGGTAAGAACTATCTTATCCCCTTACCTTTAACCTATCCATGTTGGAGTTCAAAACAGCAGCTATAAAGGGGTTGTGGGGAAGCACGATCATCACAAGGTACAGAAACAGAGGACTCAACCGTGTCTCCCTTTTCCAATGCAGACTTCCAGCCTGATGCAGGCTCAAGTTGGAGGAGGGGAGATTGAAGTTAAATCAAGTTCAGAATTTTGATTAATATCTTGGGATGGACGTTGTAATTTCTGATTTGAACTGTATTTGTGATATAAAGTGACTTTAGTCCTGTTTATTACTTAAGGGTGAGCAGAAAAGTTACAGGGCTTATCAGAATTTTTATGAAGAAATAAGGAAAGTTTACCCCCACTATTAAACTGGATTTTTTTTTTTTTTTTTTTTTTTAGAGACAGGGTCTTGCTCTGTTGTCCAGGTTTGAGTGCAGTGGCACTTTCATAGCTCACTGCAGCGTCAACCTCCTGGGCTCAAGCAATCCTTCCACCTCAGCCACCCAAGTAGGTGAAGTAGCTGGGACTACAGGTATATACCACATGTCTGGCTAATTATTTTTTGTAGAGACGGGGGTCTCGCTTTGTCACCCAGGCTGGTCTTGAACTCCTGGCCTCAAGCAATCCTCCAACCTTGGCCTCCCAAAGCGCTGGGATTACAAGTGTGAGCCATCGCACCTGGCCAAACCTATTTTAAAGGGACAGTGGAGAACCAAAATAAAATTGTGTTGTGATCAACATTATGAGTAGTGCTTAATCAATATACTGGTTACATACATAAACAAATCACTCTTTGGATGACTACTGGTGCCCTATGGGATTTGAGATGGTAAATGATAAAGGAATAAATTCCTTTTCCCTAGGAAAGTACTGTGACATTAATTATCCATTTATTCTGTTCTATTTCCTTTTTAGCAATTTTTCTATATCTGAAATTATCTTGTTCATTTGCTTTGAACAAATGGTTTAAAAAGCATTTGAAAAAGTATTACTTGAGAGCATGGAGCTTGTCTGCTTTGTTCACTGATTGTGTTCCCAGTGCCTAGGCCATTTAAAGCAAGTACTCAACAAATAGAGTAGGTAGAAGAAAGAGCACAAACAAGCTCATACCTGGATAGAGATTGTACACTGCCATTTTATACTCCTCTTTTTTTCGTACAGTGAACACATGTCCACTGAAATGAATAGAATGGATGTTTTCATTGCTGCCCATGCTGAGCAGATACCATCGAATCCTTTGATCCTGAGCCATTACTAAGCCAGGTAGTGTATCCATTATGTAGCCATTGATTGCTGGAGAAGGACACAGAGAAGCCTGTTAAAATCTATTATATAAGTTTCTTTCTCTCCACTCCACCAAAAAAACGGACATCTATAAGGATTCCACTCCCACAGATATACTCTAAATAAATACAATGTTCAAGTCCCTGGATCAAGTCTCATTTGTCAAAGTGCAATCTGCATTTCACAGTGATAATGTTTGGAAGTGGAATATATTACCATGGAAGCGATAATTCTCTTTAAAAGTGGGATCTTCCATCTGGATATTGCAGGGAGCCCTGCAGTTTCTTTCCATGTTTTCAGTGAAGTACCAGCTTTTGGTCTCATCAAAGATAGTGAAAAACAGAGCAAATTCCTGTACTGTCACTTGTCTCCCATGAGCAGGGTTCAGTGTGTTAGTGTGGCAGACCAGAAGGGGTCCAATCAGGCCTGAGTGCACATCTTTTTCCTAGGGAGGGAAGACATCAATCCTATGAGTATAAGCTCTCTCACCTATGAACCAGAGTGGATTTCTCATCAATTTTTATGCCACTCCAACCTGCCTCCCATCTTCCAAAAATATAATCCATCCTCTTCAGTAGATTCCAGAATGACATTTCTAAAACACAAATATAATGATCAACTCTCCTATTTAAAGCTTCTTATTGCACGTAGGATAAATACCAAAATTCTTAGCACACAAAGACCATTTCTTTTAAACCAAAAAGTGGTCAGCACAATAGACACCTGCTTACCAGGTCAACATCAGAGAAATAAGCCCAGGCTTTGCAGTCAAACTCATCTTTAGTGGGCGCCATATGATGTTGCACTTTCCAAAAGTAAGTTTTGGTTTCATTAGGCTTGACAAAGTTTTTTCTAGGTTCTGCTCCTTGCCTCTGATCTTCCTCATAAGAAATAAGGCTAGAATAGAAGGAATAGGGACGAGAGGCCTGATTTTTGAAAGTTACCTGCAGAACAATAACGACAAAAAAAAAGCAAGAATAATCTTCTAGGATCTTAAGGTCCTTAGGGTTTACATCCCTAAAAGAAATACCTGTCTTTTGGTCTTCATCAAAGTTTTTAATACCCTGGAAGAAGTGGTACAGAAGATGGATGCTGTTAGAACTCAAACCTAATCCTGAGGAGGTTGTGTATTCTAAATTTAAGGTACGAACTCAAAGTTGCAAAGGAGAAAATTCCTAAACACTTAAAAGCAATTCCAGAGTAAAAGGGAAAATGTTACTGCAGGGGTTATAAGAGACCATAACGCCAGGAGTTGATATGTAAGTTAAGGTTCTTCATGACAAATTCTAGAATGAATGCATATTATCTTTTAAAAAAGGTTTACTTTCCAGATTAAAAATTATACATATTTATCATAGAATATAATGGAAACTAAAATAAAATGTAAGGCAAAAATTGCCCACAATTCCATAATTTTAGATCCTTCTACATCCTTAATATAAACAATCAATTAATTGAAACAACAAATAGATATTTTCAGAAAAAAATAAAACTACTTTGATCTTTGGTTCACACAATGCACCAAAATAACTTTTAGTCTACAGGAAGTATTAAAAAGTTAAATGTAAAAAATTAAACTGTAAGAGAAAAACTGAAGAAAGTATAGGTGTTTTTAAAAAAATCTCTGGATAGGCAGGAATTTTTATAAACATAAAAGCAATGAAAGTGTCAAAAAGTAAAGACTGATGGGTTACTACCTAAAAATTAAAACCTGTTTTATTTCAAAAACCATCATTTATAAAATTAAGAGAAAACAAAAACTTGAAAAAGTACTTCTCATTAAAATGTTCAGTGGTTTACTATCTAATATACAAGGTAACATAATTAATAAGAGAAGCACTTCCTCCATGAAAGACAAATGTGCAAGGGACATTACCAAATAATTAATAAGAAAAACTCTTAAGATGCTCAAATATATTGCACTTCTGGAATTTTATCTTAGAAAAACTGTCGTGATTACAGCGTTATTTATATAGTGAAAAAAGAAACTGTCTAAAAGATTGTTCAAAATAAATGGTTACATAAACTATGGTTCCATAAATTCATATAATAGACTATTATGCAGTATTTTAAAAACATACATAAGAAGTGTTTTTAATGACATAAGAAATGTTTATGATGTGATATTTAGTAAAAAAACAAGAATCAGAATTCTGTATGGTATAATTTGAATACATAAGGAGAAAAATACATAGGAAAAATAGAACGTACACAAAGATAATTATGGAATTATTTTTCTATACTTTAAAAATTTCCAAAAGTGGGAATACATTATAGTCAGCAAGAAAATAAATATATAAAATTAATTTTCTTGTAATTCCATTGTCCTTAACTCACCATGATATTATCTTCAACTTCTGCTCTTATATATGGCCCCAGGAGTCCCAAATGTTCATTTAGTTCTCCACGGTATAAGGGCTGAGTGAAGGAGCCATCAGTAAATTCCTGGAAAACAACTTTCTTGAACTGAGGGACACTGCCACTCTGAGCCCTGGAGGAAAAAAAGCAGAGGAAAAGCAATAATTTTATGTACCAAGTGGGTAGAAATGCCTCACATCCTCGTTTTCCTAGGTGCCTGAGAAGCATTTTGCATAGTTAACCACTTCATCTTCCTTGAAATACTCTTGCCAAGCTTTATTAGTATGTAAGTTCCATGAAAGCTGGGGTTTGTCTATTTTGTTCCCTGTTGTATTCCCAGCACCTGTAATGGTGCTTGGCACAAAGTAGGTGCTCAAAAAATATTTGTCGAATGTTGAATGCATGTAGAGTTTATAAACATACTCCAAATATAAGAGAGTCCCATGGTCAAGCCCTTGGATCTCTTTTCTTTTTTACTTTTTAAAGCCCTATTAAAATTGTGAACTAAAAAAATTGTGAACTAAAACATATACGATAAAGTGCATAAAACACAAATGCCTTTGGTACATAAATGCAATCATCACCCAGATCAGTAACATTGCCAACAACCCACAAGACTCACTGGATGTCCCTTTTCAATCATACTTTCTCCCTTCCCACTGAAGGTAACCACCATTCTGATCTTTATGATAATCATTTCTTTGCTTTTATTTATAATTTTACCAGTTATGTGTACATCCTTTAAAAATATAGTTTAGTTTTGCCTGTTTTGAGGTGTGTAAATAAAACATAATACATATATTCTTTTGTTTCTTCTTTCACTTAGCATTCTGGTTGTGAGATTCATCTATATTATCATATGTAGCTATAGTTTGTTCATTCCTATTGTTGTATAGTATTATATGAATATACCCTAATCACGGACATTTGAGTTGTTATAATCTTTGGCGCTTTCATATGGGCCTGCGATAACCTTCTGGTGCATATCTTTTGGTGAACATATATGTGCATTTCTGTTGGGCACATATATAAGGGTGGAATTACTAGGTATGCATGTGTTTGGCTTTGGTAGGTATTTCTACACTGTTTTCCAAAGCAGCTGGACCATTTTCCATTTTCATTAGCAATGTATGAGAGTTCCATTTGCTCCAAATTATTACAAATACCTGGTATTGACTGTGTTTTTACATTTTTGGATGTTCTATGTGGTTGAGCATCTTTTCTTATGAGTAGCAGTCATTTGGATGTCCTCTTTTGTGGAGCACCTATCCAAGTTTTTTTCTGCCAAGTTTTCTGTTGGATAATCTGCTTTTTTCTTGTTGAATCAAAAGAGTACCCTATATATCCTTGATATGCTTTTTTATATCTCCTTGATTGCTGGAGAAGAAGGACACAGAGAAGCCTGTTAAAATCTATTATATAAGTTTCCTTTGTGTGTCCTTTGTGTTATGTATTGCAAACGTTTACCATTCTGCGGCTAATCTTTTCATTGTTTTTATGTTATCTTTTGATGAGCATAAGTTTGTAATTTTAATGTGAGGAATTTATTTAAAAAACCTTATTGGCTAGTGCTTTTTGTATCTTGATGTCAATTCTCTTTCTTTCCCTACCCTGTGGTTATTGATATATTCTTTTACATTTTCTTTCTAAAATGTTTGTGATTTTATATTTCACTTTTAGACTTGTAATGCAATGTGAATGGATTTTTGTGTATGGTGTGAGTTAGGAATCCAATGTAATGTTTTATCTATATAGATACCAACATTTTCCAGCATCTTTTATTGAAACTCTACTTCTGTGACACCTTTGTCATAAATCAAGTGTCTATATGCGTTAGACTAGTTTTGGATTTTCTGTTCTATTTCATTTACCTGTTTGATTATCCCTATACCAACTGCTACATTGTTTTAATTATTATAGCTTTAAAATAAGTCTCAATATATTAGACAGCAATTACTCTCATCTTATTCTTCCTCTTCAAGAAGGACTTGGCTATTCGTAAACCTTTACATTTTCATATTAATTTTAGAATCAGCTTGTTGAGCTCTACAAAAGGAAAGTCTTGGGATTTTCATTCAGGTTGCACTGAATCTATAAATCAGTTTGGGAATAACTGACATTTTCAAATATCATGTTTTCCAATTCATGTACGTGGTATATCTTGAAAGTTATTTAGATACTCTTTAAAGTTTCTCAGTAAATTTCCATAGTTTTTTTTTCCATAGACATTTTGCAAATTTTTAGCTAGACTTATTTCTAGATACTTGTTAGTATTCTATTCCACTATTTATTTTGTTTTTACTTCCTCATTGTGTCTCACCAAGCTGACACACTCAAACTTAACTTTCCCCCTGGTCAGGACTCTCCTAGAAAGTGGCTATCTTGGCTTATGACCATTCTCAAGTGAGAGACCTCAAGACTAAATTAGAAAGAAACCATAGCAATAAAAATCACGATGGGGTCATCTTCCAGCTTCTAACCAGAAGGAAATCAACCACCTTCAGCTCAGCAAACCTGCAAGCAATGTGAGCTGTGTGACAATCCAACAGAGGTGGAGAGCCAGCACTGATTTGGGCTGGATGATTCAGGATAATCACTTGAGCAGTGAAGCCAGCTGCTTCCGTTGGCAAGTCATTTTGGCTGTCACAAGCCATATTGCCATGATAAACATCTTTGATGGACACATTCTTGACACTGAAGCCCACACTGTCCCCAAGAAGAGCTTCACTTAAAGCTTCATGGTGCAATTCAACAGACTTTATTTCAGTTGTAATGTTAACTGGAGCAAAGCCGACCAATCATGCTGGGTTTGAGAGCACCAGTCACCGCTAGGCCCACAAAGACAATACCAATACTACCAATTTTGTAGACTTCCTGGAGAGGTAGGCACAAGCCTTGTCAGTTGGATGAGCTGGTGGTATGATATAATCCAGAGCTTCAAGTGGTGTGTTACACTGGTATTGCCATCTCTACAGGTGACTTTCCACCCTTTAACCAAGGCATGTTAGCAAGTTGTCAGCATTCCAACCAGAAATTGGCATAAATACTACTGTGTTGGGGTTGTAGCCAATATTCTTAATGTAGGGCAGACTTCCCTACTGATTTCCACATAGCTCTGTTGGCAATGGCATAGTTAAGTGAAATCCATTTTTTAACACCAACAATTAGTTGTTTCACTTCCAGTGTGTAAACCAGAAGGGCATGCTCATGGGTCTGCCCATTCTTAAAGATACTAGCTTCAAATTTGTTAACACCACCAGCAATAATCAGGACAGTACAGTCAACCTGAGAGGTGCCTATCATGATGTATTTTTAAATAGATACACAATAATTGTACATGTTTTGGGGATACATGTGATATTTTGATACATTAATACAATGTGTAATAATCAAATAATGGTAATTGGAATATCAATCACTTCAACCATTTGTCATTTATTTGTGTTGGGAACATTCCAAGGCTTCTCTTCTAGCTATTTTGAAACATACAATAAATCATTGTTAACTATAGTCACCCTACTGTAATATCGAACACTACAACTTATCCCTTCTATTTAAGTGTAATTTTACTGTGGGGAAAAGAAAGAGAGATCAGACTGTTACTGTGTCTATGCAGAAAGAAGTAGACATGAGAGACTCCATTTTGTTCTGTACTAAGAAAAATTCTTCTGCCTTGAGATGCTGTTAATCTGTAACCCTATCCCTCTCTCTCTCCCTCTCCCTCTCCCTCTCCCTCTCCTTTCTTCGGTCTCCCTCTCCTTCTTTTTTCGGTCTCCCTCTGTTGCCGAACCTGGACTGTGCTGCCGTGATCTCGGCTCCCTGGAACCTCCCTGCCTCGGGCTCCTGTGATTCTCCTGCCTCGGCCTGCCGAGTGCCTGGGATTGCAGGCGCGCGCCGCCACGCCTGAATGGTTTTTGTATTTTTGGTGGAGACGGGGTTTCGCCCTGTTGACCGGGCTGGTCTCCAGCTCCTGGCCTCGAGTGATCTGCCTGCCTCGGCCTCCCGAGGTGCTGGGATTGCAGACGGAGTCTCGCTCACTCAATGCTCAATGGTGCTCAGGCTGGAGTGCAGTGGCGTGATCTCGGCTCGCTACCACCTCCACCTACCAGCCTCCTGCCTTGGCCTCTTAAAGTGCTAAGATTACAGCCTCTGCCCCGCCGCCACCCCGTCTAGGAAGTGAGGAGCGCCTCTGCCTGGCTGCCCCATCTGGGAAGTGAGGAGCACCTCTGCCCAGCCGCCGCACCGTCTGGGAAGTGAGGAGCGCCTCTGCCCGGCCACCCTGTCCGGGAGGTGAGGAGCACCTCTGCCTGGCCGCCCAGTCCGGGAAGTGAGGAGCGCCTCTGCCCGGCCGCCCCATCTGGGAGGTGAGGAGTGCCTCTGCCCGGCCGCCACCCCGTCTGGGAGGAAGTGAGGAGCACCTCTGCCCGGCTGCCCCGTCTGGGAGATGAGGAGCACCTCTGCCCGGCCGCCCCATCTGGGAGGTGAGGAGCGCCTCTGCCTGGCCGCCACCCCGTCTGGGAGGAAGTGAGGAGCGCCTCTGCCTGGCTGCCCCATCTGGGAAGTGAGGAGCGTCTCTGCCCGGCCACCCCGTCTAGGAGGTGAGGAGCACCTCTGCCTGGCTGCCACCCCGTCTGGGAGGAAGTGAGGAGCGCCTCTGCCTGGCCGCCCCGTCTGGGAGGTGAGGAGCGCCTCTGCCCGGCCGCCCTGTCTGGGATGTGAGGAGCGCCTCTGCCCAGCCGCCCCGTCTGGGATGTGAGGAGCGTCTCTGCCCGGCCACCCCGTCTGGGAGGTGAGGAGCGCCTCTGCCCGGCGGCCGTGTCTGAGAGGTGTACCCAACAGCTCCGAAGAGACAGCGACCATCGGGAGCGGGCCATGAGGACGATGGCGGTTTTGTTGAAGAGAAGGGGGGGAAGTGTGGGGAAAGGAAGGAGAGATCAGATTGTTGCTGTGTCTGTGTAGAAAGAGGTGAGCATAGGAGACTCCATTTTCTTCTGACTAGGAGAAATTCTTCTGCCTTGGGATGCTGTTGATCTATGGCCTTTCCCCCAGCCCCGTGCTCTCTGAAACATGTGCTGTATCAACTCAGGGTTAAATGGATTAAGGGCGGTGCAAGATGTGCTTTGTTAAACACATGCTTGAAGGCAGCATGCTCTTTAAGAGTCATCACTACTCCCTAATCTCAAGTACCCAGGGACACAAACACTGCAGAAGGCCACAGGGACCTCTGCCTAGGAAAACCAGAGACCTTTGTTCATGTGTTTATCTGCTGACCTTCTCTCCACTATTATCCTATGACCCTCCCATATCCCCCTCTCCGAGAAACACCCAAGAATGATCAATAAATACTTCATAAAGTAAAAAAAAAAAAAAATCTGTAGCCCTACCCCCAGCCCTGTGCTCGCAGAGACATGTGCTGTGTTGACTCAAGGTTTAATGGATTTAGGGCTGTGCAGGATGTGCTTTGTTAAAAAAGTGCTTGAAGGCGGTATGCTTGTCCATGGAGTACTATGCAGCCATAAAAAAGGATGAGTTCATGTCCTTTGTAGGGACATGGATGAATCTGGAAACCATCATTCTCAGCAAACTATCGCAAGGACAAAAAACCAAACACCGCATGTTCTTAGTCATAGGTGGGAATTGAACAATGAGAACACATGGACACAGGAGGGGGAACATCACACACTGGGCCTGTCATGGGGTGGGGGGAGGGATAGCATTGGGAGATATACCTAATGTAAATGACGAGTTAGTGGGTGCAGCACACCAACACGGTGCATGTATACATGTGTAACAAACCTGCACATTGTGCACATTTCCCTAGAACTTAAAGTATAATAATAATAAAAAAAAGTCATCACCATTCTCTAATCTCAAGTACCCAGGGACACAATACACTGTGGAAGGCCGCAGGGACCTCTGCCTAGGAAAGCCAGGTATTGTCCAAGGTTTCTCCCTATGTGATAGCCTGAGATATGGCCTCATGGGAAGGGAAAGACCTGACCGTCCCCCAGCCCGACACCCATAAAGGGTCTGTGCTGAGGAGGATTAGTGAAAGAGGAAGGCCTCTTTGCAGTTGAGATAAGAGGAAGGCATCTGTCTCCTGCTCGTCCCTGGGCAATGGAGTGTCTCGGTGTAAAACCCGATTGTATGTTCTATTTACTGAGATAGGAGAAAACCACCTTAAGGCTGGAGGTGAGACAGGCTAGTGGCAATACTGCTGTTTAATGCACCAAGATGTTTGTATACGTGCACATCAGGGCACAGCACCTTTCCTTAAACTTATTTATGACACAGAGACCTTTGTTCACATGTTTTCCTGCTGACCCTCTCCCCACTATTACCCTATTGTTCTGCCACATCCCCCTCTCCGAGATGGTAGAGATAATGATCAATAAATACTGAGGGAACTCAGAGACCAGTGCCGGCGTGGGTCCTCCGTATGCTGAGTGCCGGTCCCCTGGGCCCACTTTTCTTTCTCTGTACTTTGTCTCTGTGTCTTATTTCTTTTCTCAGTCTCTCATCCCACCTGACGTGAAACACCCACAGGTGTGGAGGGGCAGGCCACCCCTTCATTTTACACCTATTAATCAACCTCTCTTCATTCCATCCCACCCCCCCAATACCATTCCCAAACTCCGTTAAGCACCATTCTACTCTCTATCTCCGTGAGATCCACTTTTTAAGCTCTCACATGTAAGTGAAAACATGTGATATTTGTCTTTCTATGCCTGGCTTATTTCACTTAACACAATGACATCCAGGCTCATCCATGTTGCCACAAATGACGGGATTTCATTCTTTTTAATGGCTGAGTAATATTCTATTGTGTATACATACCACACAGTCTTTATCCATTCATCTGCTGATGTATACTTAGGTTGATTTTCTACCCTAGCTATTGTGAATGGTGCTGTAATAAACGTTGGTGTGCAGCTATCTCTTTGATACACTGATTTCCTGTCTTTGGATATATATCCAGCAGTGGGATTGCTGGATCACATGGTAGTTCTGTTGTTAGTTTCTTGAGGAACATACATACTCTTTTCCATAGTATCTGTACTAATTCACACTCCCATCAATAGTGTACAAGCATTCCCCTTTTGCCACATCCTCACCAGCATTCATTATTTTTTGTCTTTTTGATAAAAGTCATTTAACTGGAGTGAAATATCCATTGTGCTTTTGGTTTGCATTTCTCAGGTAATTAGTGATGTTGAGCAGTTTTTCATATACCTGTTGGCCATTTGTATGTTTTCTTTTGAGAAATGTCTATTCAGATCTTTGTTCATTTTTAATAGGATTCTTTGCTTTTTTGCCATTGACTTGTTTGAGTTCCTTATATATTCTGGTTATTAATACCCTCTCAGTTGTATAGTTTGCAAATATTTCATCCCATCCTATAGGTTGTCCCTTCACTTTGTTAATTGACTCCTTTGTTGTGGGGAAGCTTTATAGCTTGATATAATCCCATTTGTCTACTTTTGCTTTAGTTGCCTGTGCTTTTGATATTTCCCAGGCCATAAAATATTTCCCAGAGCAATGTCCTGGAGCATTTCCCCAATGTTTTCTTCCAGTAGCTTCATAGTTTCAGGTTGTATATTTAAGTCTCTAATCCATTTTGATTTAGTTTTTGTATATAGTGAGAGATAGGGGTTTAGTTTCATTCTTCTGCATGTGGATATCCAGTTTTCCCAACATCATTTATTGAAGAGACTATTCTTTCACCAATGCATATTCTTGGCACTTTGTCAAAAATGAGTTGGCTCTAAATATGTGGATTCATTTCTGGGTTCTCTGTTGTATTCCACTGGCATATGTTTCTGTCTTTATGCCAGTACCATGCTGTTTTGGTTACTACAGCTTTGTAATATAGTTTGAAATAAAGTAGCATCATGCCTCCAGCTTTGTTCTCTTTGCTCAGGACTGCTTTGGCTATTTAGGGTCTGTATTAGTCTGTTCTCCTGCTGGTATAAAGAACTGCCTGAGACTGCATAATTTATAAAGGAAAGAGGTTTAATTGACTCACAGTTCCACATGGCTGGAGAGGCCTTGGGAAACTTACAATCACGGTGGAAGGTGAAGGGGAAGCAAGGCACCTTTTTCACAAGGCGGCAGGAGGGAGTGGTGCCAGAAGGGGAAATGCCAGATGCTTATAAAACCATCAGATCTCATGAAAACTTACCCACTGTCATGAGAACAGCATGGGGGAACCTGCCCCCATGATCCAATCACTTCCTACTGGGTCCCTCCCATGACACATGGGGAACATTTTGCCTTACATGAAATGTAAGGCAAAAATTGCCCACAATTCCATAATTTTAGATTCTCCTATATCCTTAATAGAAACAATCAATTAATTGAAAAAATGAATAGATATTTTCAGAAAAAAATAAAACCACTTTGATCTTTGGTTCACACAATGCACCAAAATAACTTTTAGTCTACAGGAAGTATTAAAAAGTTAAATGTAAAAAATCAAATTGTAAGAGAAAATTGAAGAAAGTATAGCTTTTTTTTTTTTTTTTAAATCTCTGGATAGGCAGGAATTTTTACAAACAGTATACTACAATTCAAGATGAGATTTGGGTGGGGACACAGAGCCAAACCATATGTTTCCACCCATGGCCCCTCAAATAACTCATGTCCTCACATTTAAAAACAGAATCATGACTTTCCAACAGTCTCCCAAAGTGTTAGCTCATTCCAGCCTTAACCCAAAAGTCCAAGTCCAAAGTCTTATCTGAGACAAGGAAAGTCCCTTCCGTTTATGAGCCTGTAAAATCAAAAGCAAGTTAGTTCCTTCCTAGATACAATAGGGGTACAGGCATTGGGTAAATACACTCATTCCAAATGGGAGGAATTGGCCAAAACAAAGGGGCTACAGGCCCCATGCAAGTCTGAAATCCAATAGGGCAATCATTAAATCTGAAAGTTCCAAAATGTTCTCCTTTGACTCTGTGTCTCACATTTAGGTCACCCTGATACAAAAGGCAGGCTCCCACAGCCTTGGGCAGCTCCGCCCCTGTAGCTTTGCAGGGTACAGCCCTGCTCCTGGCTGCTTTCATGGGCTGGCATTGAGTGCCTGTGGCTTTTCCAGGCCCACGGTGCAAGCTGTCAGTGGATCTACCATTCTGGGGTCTGGAGGACAGTGGCCCTCTTCTCACAGCTCCACTAGGCAGTGCCCCAGTGGTGACTGTGTGGGGGCTCCAACCCCACATTTCTTTTCCTCACTGCCCTAACAGAGGTTCTCCACGAGGGCTCTGCCTCTGCAGCACACCTCTGCCTGGACATCCAGGCATTTCCATACATCCTCTGAAATCTAGGTGGATGTTCCCAAACCTCAATTTTTGTCTTCTGTGCACCCACAGAACAAAGGCTGGGGGCTTGCACCCTCTGAAGCTATAGCCCAAGCTGTACTTTGGCCTCTTTTAGCTGGAGTGGCTGGGACACAGGGCACCAAGTCCCAGGCTGAACACTGCAGGGGGGCCCTGGACCCAGGCCACGAAAGCATTTTTCCCTCCTAGGCCTCCAGGCCTGCGATGGGAGGGGCTGCTGCAAAGGTGTCTAACATGCCCTGGACACATTTTCCCCATTATCTTGGTGATTAACATTGGCTCCTTGTTACTTATATAAATTTCTGTAGCTGGATTGAATTTCTCCCCAGAAAATGGGTTTGTCTTTTCTACTACATCATCAGGCTGCAAATTTTTCAAACTTTTATGCTCCGTCACTCTGGAATGCTTTGTTGCTTAGAAATTTCTTCTGCCAGATACCCCAAATCATCTCTCTAAAGTTCAAAGTTCCACAGATCTCTAGGGCAGGGGCAAAATGCTGCCAATCTCTTTGCTAAAGCATAGCAAGAGCCACCTTTATTCCTATTCGTAATAAGTTCCTCATCTCCATCTGATACCACCTCAGTCTGAACTTCATTGTCCATATTACTATCAGCATTTTGGTGAAAGCTATTCAATAATTCTCTAGGAAGTTCCAAACTTTCCCAGATTTTCCTGTCTTCTTCTGAGCCCTCCAGGTCTCTAGGAAGTTCCAAACATTGCCACATTTTCCTGTCTTCTTCTGAGCCCTCAAAGTGTTCCATCCTCTGCCTGTTACACAGTTCCAAAGTTGCTTCCACATTTTCAGGTATCCTTATAGCAGCGCCCCCCCAACCTCAGTACCAATTTACTGTATTAGTCTGTTCTCATGCTGCTATAAAGAACTGCTGGAGACTGGGTAATCTATAAAGGAAAGAGGTTTAGTTGACTCACAGTTCCGCATTGCTGGGGAGGTCTCAGGAAACTTGCAATCATAGTGGAAGGCATAGGGGAAACAAGGCATCTTCTTCACAAGGTGGCAGTGGGAATGAGTGCCAGCAGGGGAAATGCCAAACACTTAGAAAACCATCAGATTTCATGAGAACTCACTCACTATCACAAGAACAGCATGGGGGAAACTGCCCCCATGACCCAATCACTTCCCACTGGGTCCCTCCCACGACATGTGGGGATTATGGGAACTACAATTCAAGATGAGATTTGGGTGGGGACACAGCCAAACCATATCTGGGTCTTTTGTGGTCTGTACAAATTTTAAGACTGCTTTTTCTATTTATGTGAAAAATGTTATTGGTATTTTGATAGGTAATACATTAAATCTAGTAGTATTGATATTTTACCAATATGAATTCTTCCATTCTATGAACATGGGATAGATACCTTTTCATTTTTTGTGCCTTCTTCAATTCCTTTCATCAGTGTTTTACAGTTGTCAGTATAGAGATCTTTCACCTCTTTGGTTAAATTTGTTCCTAGATACTTATTTTTACTATAGCTATTGAAAATGAAAATGCTTTTATGATTTCTCTCTCAGATTGTTAGCTCTTGGTATATAGAAATGCTACTGATTTTTGTATGTTGGTTTTCTATCTTGCAACTCTACTGAATTTGTTGATCAGTTCTAACAGTTTTTTGGTGGTGTGTTTAGGTTTTTCTAAATATAACATTATATCATCTACAAACAAGGGGAATTTGATTTCTTTTTTTCTAATTTGAAGGCCCTTTGCTTAATTGCTCCATCTTGGACTTCCAGGACTACATTTAATAGAATTGATGAAAGTGGGCATGCTTGTCTTGTTCCAGATCTTGGAGGAAAGGCTTTCAATTTTTTCCCATTTGGTAAAATGTTAGCTGTGGGCTTGTCATATATAACATTTACTGTTTTGAGGTATGCTCTTTTAAACCAAATTTGTTGAGAGTTTTTATCATGAAGGGATGTTGAATTTTATTCAATGCTTTCTTGACATTTATTGAAATAAATATATGGTTTTTGTCTTTCCTTCTGTTAATGTGGTATATCACATTTATTGATTTCCATATGTTGAACTATCTTTGTGTTCCTAGGATGAATCCCCCTTGAGCATGACAAATACTCATTTTAATGTGTTGTTGAATTTAGTTTGCTAGTACTTTGTTGAGGATTTTTGCATCTATATTCATCAGCGAAGTTGGCCTGTAGTTTTCTTTTTGCTGTTGTTGTGTCCTTGTCTGGTTTGGGTATTGGGATAATGCTGGTCTTGTAGAATGAGTTTGGAAACATTCTTTTCTCTTCAATTTTTTGCAATATTAAATTGTTTCAGTACAATTGGCATAAGTTTTTCTTCAGCAGTGAAGTCATCAGGTCCTGGACTTTTATTTAATGCCAGACTTTTTATTACCGCTTCAATCTCATTACTTGTTATTGGTCTGCTCAAGTTTTCTATTTCCTCATAGTTCAATCTTGGTAAGTTGTATGTGTCCAGAACTTTATCTATTTCTTCTAGTTTTTCCAATTTGTTGGCATATAGTTGATCATAATAGTTTCTAGTGAAACTTTGTATTTTTGTGTTATCAGTTTTAATGACTCTTTTCATCTCTGATTTCAATTATTTAGGTCTTCTCTCATTTTTTTTCCCTTAGTCTAACTAAAGATTTTAAATTTTATCTATCTTTCAAAAAGCCATTTTAAAAATTTCATTGGTCTGAGAATACATGGACACAGGAAGGGGAACATCACACTCTGGGGACTGTTGTGGGGTGGGGGGAGGGGGGAGGGATAGCATTGGGAGATATACCTAATGCTAGATGACGAGTTAGTGGGTGCAGCGCACCAGCATGGCACATGTATACATATGTAACTAACTTGCACATTGTGCACATGTACCCTAAAACTTAAAGTATAATAAAAAAAATTTCATTGGTCTTTCATATTGTTTTCTTTTTCTCAATATTATTTATTTCCATGATTATTATTATTTTCCTTCTACTAATTTTGGGTTTGGTTTGCTCTTGTTTTTCTATGTCCTTGAGTTACATCATCACCAGGTTTATTTGATGTTATTCTTCTTTTTTGATGTAGGCATTTATAGCTATAAACTTCTCTCTTAGTACTGCTTTTGTTGTATCCCATTCATTTTGGTATGTTGTTTCCATTTGCATTTGTTTCAGTAAATTTCCTTCTTAATTTCTTCATTGACTTATTGGTTGTTCAGGAGCGTGTTGTTTAATTTCCATGTATTTGTATAGTTTCAAAAGTTCCTCTTGTTATTGATTTCTAGTTTTATTCTACTGTAGTCAGAAAAGATACTTAATATAATTTTATTTTTTTAATGTTGATACTTGTTTTCTGGCCTAACATATAGTCTATCTTGGAGAATGTTCCATGTGCTGATAAGAAGAATGTATATTCTGCAGTAGTTGGATAAAATGTTCTGTAAAACATTAGGTAGGTTCATTTGGTCCAGAGTATGTTCCCGGATGAACTGGAGCTCCTTTATATGTTATTTGCTTCTTTTTTCTTGCTCTTTTTAGGATCCTCTCTTTGTCTTTGACCTTTGAGAGTTTAATTGTTATATGCCTTGGGGTAGTCTTATTTGGGTTGAATCTGTTTGGTGATCTTCAGCCTTCCTATACCTGGATACCTACATCTTTCTGTAGGTTTGGAAATATTTTCTGTTATTACTTCTTTGAGCTTTTTATTCATTGCTCTTTCTCTCTTGAAGGCCCATGACTCTTAGATTTGTTCTATTGAGGCAGTCCTCTAGATCTTGCAAGTGTTCTTCATTCCTTTTAATTATTTTTTGTCCTTTGACTGTGTATTTTCAAATAGCCTGTCTTTGAGCTCATTGATTGTTTGTTTTGCTTGATCAGTTCTGCTGTTTAGACTTTCCAGTGCATTTTTTTTTTTTCCATTCAGTTGTATTTCTCAGCTCCAGCATTTCTGGTTTTTCAAATTATTATTTTGATTTCTCTGTTAAATTTATCTCATAAATTTCTCAGTTGCTTTTTTGTGTTCTCTGGGTTTCCTCAGAACTTTTATTTTGAATTATTGATCTGAGAGCTACAATTTGCCATCTCATTAGGGTTAGTCACTGGCTCCATGCTGTCTCCATTTGGAGAGGTCATAGCTCCCTATTTGCTCTTGTTTTTTATGCACATATATCTATGTCTTTGTATGAATGCTAAATTATTTATTCCAGTCTTTGTGTCTGGCTTAGTTTGGTTTTTCAGGAGTATGCCTGTCTAAAGGTTATGTATGAATTAGAGCTCCCTTACTCTGAGATTACTGCCTCTTTTTTGGCACTAGATGGTGCTGTAAGCCCAGATTTGCTGCAGCTCTTGCAAAGGCTTGGATTACTGCCCATTCCCGATTTGGGGGAGGTCCCAAACTGGATATCCTGGTTGGGTGAGACATCTGGTTAGGATTTTGTGTCCAGAGGAACCATGGGCTAAACAGTCTCTCTCATTTGGTGTCTTCTTTGGCTTAGATGAAGAGCAGCCAATGTGTTTTGCATGCTGGGGTTGCCAGCCCCACCTCCCTCCTTTGTCTCTAGCTGCCCTCAGGATTTTTTTTACCCTAGAGGCAATCAGGCTGCTTCCCACGGATTGAGGCAGGAATGATTTTTCTGCAAAGGAACCCAAGATGGTGGGAAAGCTGGCTGTTCACCTAGATGTCACTTTTTCTGATGTACATACTGTCAGTCTGGGGGAACTTTTCTGCATGGTGCCTGGCAGCTTGGGAAGGGGATGCTGCAGTTAAAGAGGCCCATTTTTGTTATCTTCTGCTTGCAGTTTTTCTCTTCTATGTGGCCACTCAGATCCTCACAGCCTCTGTTTTGAGTTATGGTATATTCCTGGTGATAAGCTAGACACTGAATAGTTGTTTTTGTTTTTTCTGGAGGAGAGTGAAGCCAGATTGCTTCTATCCACCATTTTGGTGATATCACTGTAATCATGTTTTTTTTTTTTTTTTTTTAATAAAGCCCCTGTGTGCTGGGGCATCAATGATGGTCACAGGATACTTTTTGGCCTCAGGTTTCTTTAGGAGATATCAATGGTGATATTCCATTCATGTTCAGTTTATAGTTATCCAAGATCCAAGCATACTCAAATGAGCCCTTTCCTATCTCAGCAGCTTCTTTCTCAAATTTTTCAATGGTTCCTTTGTTGATCACGTCACATTTATAGATCAGATGGCCAGCAGTGTTGAACTTTCCTGAGTCTACATGTCCAGTGTTGACGATAGTGACATGAACCTTTTCCTTTCCCAATTTTGGCTTAGATTTAGCAGTGATTTTCATGATACTTGTGTTATGACAGCAAACCAACTGTGAATAAAGCAATTCTATATATCTTAACACTCATAAAACATTTGACTATGTTTTATAATACTTATTTATATTTATCCACATATTTAACTTTGTTTGCTCTTTATCCCATCTTGTCTCTCATGCCTTCCATTCTGTATCACTTTTTTATTGTCTCAAGTATAACATTAGAATGTTTTAGTGGACTTTTGCTAGTGGTGAAGTTTCTCTGTTTATGCTTGTCTGAAAATGTATTTCTTTCACCTTCATTCTTCAATCAAATATTTTTTAGATTTTCATTTTTATTATTAGGTTAGAGCAAGTGAAGTAGCAGCAAAAGTGTCCATCATACAATCTGGCTTTCCCTGGTCCTCAGGGCAAGGAGGAAACTTGGGCAGCAGACAATCACTCAATCCTGGCAGACTCTCAGAATCTCACTTGGGCCCTAAAGTGCATCTGCTTGGTGGCATTGTTCTTCATTTCTGTCTTCAGCATCCATTTTGACTTCATCCTTTGGATATAATGCATGTCTCACTTTCATGTAAGAGCTGCTCCTGTGTTGCCAGTCTATCCCAGGGCTCTCTATTACTGAAGCACTCAGCCCATGGCCTTACAATATTTAGCAACTGCCACAGCTCTTGACAAGCCAAATCACTGTTTGTAGTGTCTCATCAAGGAGTGATGACCCACTCTGGCATCAGAAGGCAGAATCAGTTCCATGCTTTCATCATCATATTCTAAGTCCTTTCCTAAGGGCAACTCCTCAGCCTCATTAGGGTCCTCCCCTTCCTTGTGATCTGGGTAGCTACTCCTAAAATCATACAAGTCTGCAAATTCCAAAGCAGCATCACCATCTGTAAAAAGCTTACACTGGCTTTTGTCATACATGCCTGTACAGCTTCTGTTGAGTAGAAGGACTTCCCTTTCTCATTGCAACACAAGCAAATCTTCTCAACACAAACTTTCTCTCCCAAGTAATTAATCAGTCCCTTAAGATCTGAAAGATATTCTATATCAGTAATAAAGAAGCAGTGGACTTTGGTCATACTTGTGTCATTTTGTTAATTGCTTTCTTTCTTTTTTTTTTAAGATCCTTTGATCCTTTCTTCTTCTGTTGCATTCTTCCTTTATAGTTTGATGGCTTTGGACCTTTTTAAAATGTTTTGTGTATCTACTATAGGCTTTTGCTCTGTGGTTACTATGAGGCTTACACAAAATTAGCAGGCTATTTTAAACTGATAACAACTTAATTTTTATTGCATCCACAAACTCTACACTTTTATTCCCTTTCTCCTACATATTATTATTATTTTTGAGACAGGGTCTTGCTCTGTTGCCCAGGCTGGAGTGTAGTGGTGTGATCATTGCTTACTGTAGCCTTGACTCCTCCAGGTTCAAGCAGTCCTCCCACCTCCACCTGCTGAGTAGTGGGACTACGGGCATGCACCACCATGCTTTGTTAATTTTTAAATTTTTTATAGAGATGAGATCTCACTATCTTGCCCAAGTTAGTCTCAAACACCTGGGCTCAAGTGATCCTCCCACCTCGGCCCCCACAAAGTGTTGAGATTACAGCCATGAGCCACTGTGCCCAGCCTATTTTATGTTTTTGATGTGACAATTTACATCTTTTAATAATTTGCATTCTTTAACACATTATTATAGCTTTAGTTTTTAAAATAGCTTTCTTTGTCTTTTATCTTTTATACTAAAGATACAATTAATTTACCCACTGCCATTACACTATTAGAGTGTTTTGGATTTGACAATGTACTTATTTTTATTAGTGGGTTTTATCCTTTCATATGTCTTCATATCACTAATAAGCATCCTCTTTCTTCAGCTTGAAGAACTCCTTCTAGCATTTCTTATAAAGCAGATCTAGCTTTTGTCTTTCTGAGAAAATCTTTATCACCCCTTCATTTCTGAAAGATAAGATTACTGGATATAGTATTTTTCATTGCTAGTTTTTATTTCCTTTCAGGATTTTAAATCTACGTTTTCACTCCCTTCTGGCCTACAACATTTCTTTTGAGAAATCCACTAATAATCTTATACAAAGGATATGAACAGACATTTCTCAAAAGAAGACATTTATGCAGCCGACAGATACATAAAAATATGCTTATCATCACTGGCCATCAGAGAAATGCAAATCAAAACCACAATGAGATACCATCTCACACCAGTTAGAATGGCGATCATTAAAAAGTCAGGAAACAACAGGTGCTGGAGAGGATGTGGAGAAATAGGAACACTTTTACACTGTTGGTGGGACTATAAACTAGTTCAACCATTGTGGAAGACAGTGTGGCAATTCCTCAAGGATCTAGAATTAGAAATACCATTTGACCCAGCCATTCCATTACTGGGTATATACCCAAAGGATTATAAATCATGCTGCTATAAAGACACATGCACACGTATGTTTATTGCGGCACTATTCACAATAGGAAAGACTTGGAACCAAGCCAAATGTCCATCAATGATAGACTTGATTAAGAAAATGTGGCACATATACACCGTGGAATACTATGCAGCCATAAAAAAGGATGAGTTCATGTCCTTTGTAGGGACATGGATGAAGCTGGAAACCATCATTCTCAGCAAACTATCACAAGGACAAAAAACCAAACACTGTATGTTCTCACTCATAGGTGGGAATTGAACAATGAGAACACTTGGACACAGGTAGGGGAACATCACACACCAGGGCCTGTCATGGGGTGGGGGGAAGAGGGAGGGATAGCATTAGGAGATATACCTAATGTAAATGATGAGTTAATGGGTGCAGCACACCAACATGGCACGTGTATACATATGTAACAAACCTGCAGGTTGTGCACATGTACCCTAGAACTTAAAATATAATTTAAAAAAACAAAAACAAAACAAAACAAACAAAAAGAAATTTTCTTTACATCCTCTCTCCTCATTCTTCCCATACTCAATTAACAGCCAGTCTTATATGCTTATCTTTAATTAGATCCAACATCCTTCCATTTCTTTCCATTTCTGTCACCACCACACTGGTCTAAATAACTGTCTTCTTTTATCTGTATGACTGCAATAGCATCTTAACTGGTATCTCTGCCTCCACTCTTGCCCATGGATGCTGTGTGACATGATTCCATATAATCAGTCTTTCCTAGAGTCCTAGAGTTTGGATATAAATGGGAGACCTGCTTTTGTCTCCCTACATTTATCATTTACTAATTCATTCAACATACATTTATTTGAACATCTGCCATGTGCCAGGAACTGTTCAAAGTTCTGGGGACACAATATTGAACAATACCTCCAAAGTTTGTGTTCTTAATGAGCTTAACTTATAGTCAGAGAAGATAGACAATAAAGAAATAAATATATAATACTTCAGGCACTGTTAAGTGCATTGAAAAAAAATGATGGGAGCAATATTTACATACAGTGTTCAGGGAAAGCCTCACTGATAAAATGAAATTTGAGCAGCGTCCTGAAGGAAGTAAGAGAACTTGCATTAGAGTATCAGGGGACATAATTTTAAGTACAGAGAACAGAAACTGTAATGTTCTGGAGATAGGAGCACATCTACTCCATTTGAGAAGAACAAGGAGGTCAGTGTGGCTGAGGCAGGATTAACAGGAGACAATGGTAACAGATGAGGGCAGAGAGGTTGCAGAGGGTCAAATTTCGTAGGGTCTTGAAGGCCATGGTGAAGGATTTAGAATTTACTGAGTGAGATGAAAATCCACTGGAGGATTTGAAGCAGAGAACAGTGATCAGAATTGCAATTTGAAAAATTACTTTAGATGCAATGTTGGGAAAAGACTATATGAGGGTAAGGTTGGAAACAGGAAGGCTTTGTATCAACTCTCATCTGAATTATTGCAATGGCTTCTTGCAATAATTCAGATGAGAGTTGATGATAGTTTAGATGTGGTTGGTAGTCACTGAGGTGTAGAGAAGAGGCTGGGGTGTGTGTGTGTGTGTGATTTATAGACTTGATTTTATTATTACAGAAGCAGTACATATGCAGTGTAGATAATTTGAAAATATAGGCAAATAACATTCAAAAAATAAAAACATCACTTTTATAGCATCTGAAGTGACATTGTATCCTCTCTTGGCTTGTAACCTGCTTTCCCTGGTCAATTATCTTCATCGTTCCATTTCAGTACATTTTCATCTTATTCAATACTAAGGCCATAATCAACCCTGATTATTTTTTGAAATTATAGCCAACAGGATCTGATATGGTTTGGCTGTGTCCCCACCCAAATCTCATCTTGAATTCCCATGTGTTGTGGGAGGGACCTGGTGGGAGGTAATTGAATCATGGGGGCAGGTCTTTCCTATGCTGTTCTTGGGATAGTGAATAAGTCTCATGAGAACTGATGGTTTTAAAAAGAAGAGTTTTTGGCTGGGCATGGTGGCTCACACCTGTAATCCCAGCACTTTGGGAGGCCAAGGTGGGTGGATCATAAGGTCAGGAGTTAGACAGCAGTCTGGCCAATATGGTGAAACCTCATCTCTACTAAAGATACTGTGGACTTTTGAGTTAATGCTGAAATGAGTTATGACTTTGGGGGACTGTTGGGAAGGCATGATTGGTTTTGAAATGTGAGGACATGAGATTTGGGAGGGGACAGGGGGAATGATATGGTTTGGCTGTGTCCCTACCCAAATCTCATCTCATGTGGTGGCACATGCCTGTAGTACCAGCTACTTGGAAGGCTGAGGCAGGAGAATCACTTGAATCCGGGAGGTGGAGGTTGCAGTGAGCCAAGATCATGCCACTGACTCCAGCCTGCATGACAGAGCAAGATTCCGTCTAAAAAGAAAAAAAGAAAAAAAAGAGTTTTCCTGCACAAGCCTTCTTTCTTTGCCTGCTGCCATCCATGTAAGACATGACTTGCTCCTCCTTGCCTTCTGCCATGATTTTGAGGCCTCCCCAGCCATGTGGAACAGTAAGTCCATAAAACCTCTTTCCTTTGTAAATTTCCCAGTCTCAGGTATATCTTTATCAGCAGTGTGAGAACAGACTAATACAGTAAGTTGGTACCAGTAGAGTGGGGTGCTGCTGAAAAGATACCCAAAAATATGGCAGTGACTTTGGAACTGGGTAACAGGCAGAGGTTGGAACAGTTTGGAGGGCCCAGAAGATGACAGGAAAATGTGGAAAGTTTGGAACTCCCTAGAGACTTGTTGAATGGCTTTGACCAAAAGACTGATAATGATATGGACAATGAAATCCAGGCTGAGGTGGTCTCAGATAGAGACGAGGAACTTGTTGGGAACTGGAGCAAAGGTAAATCTTGTTATGTTTTAGCAAAGATGCTGGTGGCATTTTGCCCCTGTCCTAGAGATTTGTGGAACTTTGAATTTGAAAGAGATGATTTAGGGTATCTACCATTCCAGGGTCTGGAGGACGGTGGCCCTCTTCTCACAGCTCCACTAGGTGGTACGCTAGTAGGGACTCTGTGTGGGTGCTCTGAGCCCACATTTCCCTTCTGCACTGCCCTAGCAGAGGTTCTCCATGAGGGCCCACCCCCGCAGCAAAATTCTGCCTAGACATCCAGGTGTTTTCATACATCTTCTGAAATCTAGGCGGAAGTTCCCAAACCCCAATTCTTTACTTCTGTGCACTCGCAGGCTCAACATCATGTGGAAGCTGCCAAGGCTTGGGACTTGCACCCTATGAAGCCACAGCCTGAGCTCTACATTGACCCCTTTCAGCCATGGCTGTAGTGGCTGGGACACAAGGCACCAAGTCCCTAGGCTGCACACAGCATGGGGATCCTGGGCCTGGCCCATGAAACAACTTTTTCCTCTTAGGCCTTTGGGCTGGTGATGGGAGGTGCTGGTGTGAAGACCTCTGACATGCCCTGGAGACATTTTCCCCATTGTCTTGGGGATTAACATTCGGCTCCTCATTACTTACGCAAATTTCTGCAGCCGGCTTGAATTTCTCCTCAGAAAATGGGATTTGCTTTTCTATAACATTATGAGGCTGCAAATTTTCCAAACTTTTATGCTCTGCTTCCCTTATGAAACTGAATGCCCTTAATAGCACCCAAGTTGCCTCTTGAATGCTTTGCTGTTTAGAAATTAATGGAAGTGCCTGGATGCCCAGGCAGAAGTTTGCTGCGGGGGTGGGCCCTCATGTAGAAACTCTGCTAGGGCAGTGCAGAAGGGAAATGTGGGCTCAGGGCACCCACACAGAGTCCCTACTGGGGTACCACCTAGTGGAGCTGTGAGAAGAGGGCTACCGTCCTCCAGACCCCGGAATGGTAGATCCACCAAAAACTTGCACCAGCATCTGGAAAAGCTACAGAAAATGCCAGCCCATGAAGGCAGACACAAGGGAGGCTGTACCCTGCAAAGCCACAGGGGTGGAGCTGCCCAAGACCATGGGCACCCACCTCTTGCATCAGCATGACCCAGATGCAAGACATCGAGTCAAAGGAGATCACTTTAGAGATTTAAGATTTGACTGCCCCGTAGAATTTCAGACTTGCATGGGGCCTGTAGGCCCTTTGTTTTGGCCAATTTCTCCCATTTGGAATGGCTGTATTTACCCAATGCCTATACCCCATTGTATCTAGGAAGTAACTAACTTGCTTTTGACTTTACATGCTCATAGGTGGAAGGGACTTGCCTTGTCTTAGATGAGACATTGGAATGTGGACTTTTGAGTTAATGCTGAAATGAGTTATGACTTTGGGGGACTGTTGGGAAGGCATGATTGGTTTTGAAATGTGAGGACATGAGATTGGGAGGGGACAGGGTGGAATAATATGGTTTGGCTGTGTCCCTACCCAAATCTCATCTTGAATTCCCATGTTCTGTGGGAGGGACCTGATAGGAGGTAATTGAATCATGGCAGTAGGTCCTTCCCTTGCTGTTCTCATGATAGTGAATAAGTCTCACAAGATCTGATGGTTTTAAAAAGAGGAGAGGAGTTTCCCTGCACAAGCTCTCTCTCTCTGCCTGCGCCATCCATGTAAGATATAACTTGCTCTTCCCTGCTTTCTGCCATGATTGTGAGGCCTCCCCAGCCATGTGGAACTGTGAGTCCATTAAACTTCTTTCTTTTGTAAATTGCCCAGTCTCAGGTATGTCTTTATTAGCAGTGTGAAAATGGACTAATACAGGATCCTTTACAGATTAGATGTTAATGTAAGATAAAAAGAGTTGGAAAACTTCAAGGTATGTGGACTGAATAACTGAAATAGGGAATGGTTTTACTTATTTTTTTGAGATCAAGTCTGACTCTGTTGCCCAGGCTGGAGTGCAGTGAGGCCATTTCAGCTCACTGCAACCTCTGTCTCCCCAGTTCAAGTGATTCTTGTGCCTCAGCCTACTGAGTAGCTGGGACTGCAGGTGTGCACCACCACGCCTGGCTAATTTTTGTATTTTTAATAGAGATGAGGTTTTGCCATGTTGCCCAGGCTGATCTTGAACTCCAGGGCTCAACCAATCCAGCTGCCTCAGCTTCCCCAAGTGCTGGGATTACAGGAGTGAGCCACCATGCCCGGCCAGGAATGGTTTTTGATTGCCATGGAGAAGGCTGAGCAATCAGCAGGCTTTGGGAAGGGGCAGGAATTAAGAGTCTAATTGTGTGCATGTTAAGGTAGGGAGTTGATATGTAAATTTTGACTTCAGGAGAGAGATCTGAGAATATCTCCAGATATTCAACTGGAGTTATCTGTAGATAGATAGTACTTAAAATCGTGAGGCTAAACAATGTCGTCACAGAGTGAGTATAAATAGAATAAAGGAGAAGTTGGAGAACTAATCCCTGGAGTACTCTAACCTTTAAAGATTAGGGGGATGAAGAAGGACTCGCAAAGTTGACAAAGATTGGCAGTAAGTTTAGTAGAAAAGTGAAGAAAAGTGGTGTTAGAGAAACCAAGTGAGAACCTGTATCAACGATGGAGTAATCACCTCTCAAATACTACTGAGAATTCAAATATGATGAGGACTAGGAATCAGTAATGTAAAGATCAATAATGACCTTGAAAATGTAGTTCTTATAAAATAATAGAGATAAAAGCTTCTTTGGAGTGGGTTAAAGAGGAGAGAATGGCAGGAAAAGATGCAAAGGCTGCAAGCAGGGACAATTATTTTAAGACGGTTTCTGTAAAGATAGGGGAGGAAATAATAGCATGATTGATGTTGATGAGATTAATCTAGTGGAGAGATAAATTGATGATATAAGGGAGAAAAGGAGAAATTGCTGGAGCAACATTTTTTATGAAGGGAGAAGAGATGGGAACCAAGTACAAAACTGGAGAGGTTGGCCTTAGGAGCACAGACATTCTATTTATTGTAATAAGTGTGCAGGCAGAGTATATGGGTACAAATGCCAGTAAATGTGATGTTGGGTGTCTGTGGAGGTTCATTGCACAGCATCAGCTAAGAGTGAAAATGGGCATTGGAGAATGGAAAAAAGGCGCTCGAGATTTAAGGAAAACACAGAAAATCTAAGATAGAGGTCCAGGAGAATGAGAAAGTCAGTGGACTAGGGAAATAGTCTATGGTTGCAATGCAGCAATAAGGGCTTACTTGAGCTAGAAAGCAAGGTGGGAAAGTGACAAGTCATACTCGTCCCTTCTTGTTCCTCAAACATGGTAAACTTTTTCCATTCTCAGGGCCTTTGCATTTTCTCTTCCCTCTGTCTGGAAACGTCTTCTCTCAGAGCTCCATCAGTTGGCCTGTTATCATCATTTAGGTCTCAACTCCTCAAAGATGATTTCTATGACCACCACAGCTAATGTAACACTCTACCATATTATTCTATTCTATCTTCTGAATAACACAATTGAGATTGCCTTATTTAGTTTTGTACTAACTTGTCTCTTGCTCTTTCCAATAGAATATAAGCTCCTGCTGTGCTGCACTCCAATGTGTACAAAAGTGTCTGGCTTGTAGTAGGTGTTCCATAAATATTTGTGACTGACTGACTCTCCTTATATTTATATTCCACATTTCTCTGTACTACTTGGCTGCTCAACCTCCCTCCACTCAACTAAAAATAAAATCATCCTACTTTGCCCTCTGGATCCCCAGTATCATGAAAACCAATCCTCCCCAAGTCCTTAACCTCTTTAACACGAACTTGCTTCTTCCTTCTGCCTTGCTTAAAGTTCTCTGATGAGACTAAGATTTCCCCTGCAGCTCAAAAAGTTGATAGGTGAGGTTGACTTTCTTCCTGCTCCCCATTGCTCCTTCTTGACCCTGATTCCTCTACCCTCTTGTAAACCTCTCTTCTATATCACCAGAGTAAGAGTTTCAAGACACCTTGATTTTTCATCCTCTAACTCTCATTGTTGGTGTCATCATCTGGTAAAGTCAAATGTCACAAGAGCAGAGCAAAGGAATAACCAATGAATCATACCTGTTTCTTAGAATATGTGGGGAGCTACTCATCCCATAATCCCAGAGCCTCTCCACTGCAGCAATAAAATAGTGTCGTGTTTTCTTTTGAAAGCTGCGGGGGCTCTGATTTTCATCCTCATAAATGTCAAAATCTTCCTTCTTCATTTCGACTGAGATGGTATCATCATAGTCAATTTCCTCTTGATCTGACTGAAGAGTAGTAAGAGTTATTTCCCTTTGATGGCGTTTCAAGACTGGTGGGTTTTGAGAGCACAGCCTTTCAGTCCCACCTTGCTTTGCCCAGGTGACTTCTATTTCGGGCTTATTTTGTCCCTCATTTATTGCTGCTATTGCATGACTGCTTTCACAAGCATTCAGGGACAAAATAGTATCCTTTTTCTTAAAAGCTGTTTTTTCTGGTGACTTCTCTTGGGATTTCCACTCTTCTTTTGGTATCTGAGTACCATAGTGGTTATCCCAAGCAAGAGGACCCAATAGCTTGGAGGGAGTCTTTGCAGAGCTTTCTGTTGCTACTCTCAGAAAGGGAATTTTTCCAGGTCTGTTTGCTTCATTCCACTTAATTGCTCCCTCTGTTTCCTGAAGAAGTCTCCCTTCCACGAGATCCAGATGGCCAGGAGACCCATTGCTAGTTTCCGTAGGGAAAAGGTCCTTCTGATAAATGTGAACTTTTGGAAGCAATTCAACTTTGCCAGATGTTTTGGGCAAGCCTGGTTTCGAGAGAACAGTGTTCTCAACTTTCTTGTATGTGACTGAATTTGTGGCACTTGTCCCCAGGGAGCCAACCTCTCTTTGATCACCAGTCATCTCCAAGGTTAGAATGGCTAAAGAAAGGTTATTTTTTTTGGCTCCTGGTAAGAAATGACTGCTTTCTTGGACCCCAGAATCTCTCTTTCTATAAGATGGTGCTGGAAGATGAGAAGCGTTGTCTTGGAATAGGACCCTGGTCAGATCTATAGGTCTAATAGATGGAAATGATGATGATACCTTTGCAATGGGTAATGGAGATCTATTTGCTTGAGTGATGCTATGACTCCTCGTAAGGCAATCTGATAAGGGAGACTGAGTAATGGCCCCTTTCTCCTTCTCATTGTAGTCTATCTGTGTGAGGGTGCTCGGGGTCAAATGTTTCATGTTTTCGGACCACTGGGTTGAGGTGTCATCCACAATTATCCTTTTTTCAAGTTCTGTTTCTTCTAGTGGGAGTCTGAATTGTTTCAAAGCTCTCTTACCACGTTGTGTGACAAAATTCTGCTGGCTTGTATTAGGAGATATACTTGTGGTGCGTGCATATTTCTCTACAATTTGCTTGGTTTGATTTCCCAAGCCTTCCAAGTTTTCTTCCTCCCCTTTTTTTGAGAAATGAGCCGTGTGTTTCTTTGTTCTATTTGTTGAATCATTTAATGACCTAAAATCTTGAAGTACTGGAGCATATGCCCCCTCATATGAACCTTCTACATTTTGCCTAGTGCTCAGTAAGAAAAGGTTCTTCATGAAATTCTTAGTGCCAGTCACTGTATGTATCTGAGGCAAAACTACACTCTCTTGGATTAATGTTTCCTTCCTTTCTATTTCTTCCTGAATTTTTTTTTCTTGATTGTGTGTATTATTTTCATGTAAATTATCCAAGTTAGTAAGAAATAGGTTTCTGCTGCTTGGAAAAACCATCTCTTTGAGTCCTACGTCCTTTGTAAACTCACCCTTTCCTACTACCACTTTGTTTTTCTCAGACAAGAAATTCTGACCTTCCACAGATTTTTCTGGTCCTAAAGATACTAATTGCTTTGGACTGGGGCCTTGCCCAGAGTTCAGGGAGTTCTTTCCATGAGTCCTTTGTATCCAACTTGCTGATTCTGGCAAGAATAGCATCTTAAAGAATGACATATCTGGATTTTCTGCATCTGGTGGAATGGGGCCCTCTTTTTTCTGTTGGACCATTTCCATGTTTTTTGATGAAGTAGTTTTATTTGACATATGATTTAGCCTCAAGGCTGTAGCATTTTTGTCAATAAGCATTCTGTTATGAATCAAAGGTGTCACTTTTTGAAACTCAGTATCGCTTTCTAATATATTTTGCCAGACTGATGGACTATTCTCAATTAATAATGATGGGCCATCAATGTGAGTCTTTCTATTAGTTGCTGAATTATTGGAAGTTTTGTTTGTCTTTAA
Organism: Pongo pygmaeus; assembly: GCF_028885625.2. Lineage (NCBI taxonomy): Eukaryota > Metazoa > Chordata > Mammalia > Primates > Hominidae > Pongo > Pongo pygmaeus. The sequence continues at coordinate 159,826,915 of NC_072396.2, forward strand.
CAAAGAGATGCTAACTTTGAATAAGGCATTATCTTTAGTCAACAAAGCAGGTCCATGAGCTCTTTTCCCTTTAAATAACCTACCACTCTCTGTTAACGATACATTTTTTCCCCATGAACTTTCTTGGCTATTCATTAAACCTGATTCTAACAACTTTGAATCATTATTTTCTTCACTCAAGCTCAGAGGTCCACCAGACTCAATAAGGGGAGATGACTTTTTGCCAAATAGAGTGGTATCTAATTGACTATCATAATGAACTGGCATACTTGGGGGTCCTAAGGAACTTGTATTATCAGTACCTGCTGCCAAATTGTCTGATGGAATTGTTGAAATCAGATTATTTGATGTACTAGAAACTTTGAAATCAAGTTTCTTCAACTCTGTTGCTGCAGTTGTCCCCAGTTTCTCATTTAATCTTAATTGGAGGCCTGGCTCAGGGGTAAATACCATGTCCCCACTGTGATGGAGCTGTGGCCTGAGGTGTGTCATTTCAGACAGGCTGTTATTACTGCCTATTGCTCCAGGTGATGGATCATCAGAAAAAGTCTCATATTTGGCTTCTTGGAGATCAGATAAGGATAGCCCATGTGGAGTAGGACTCTGTCGCAAGAGCGTCAACAAATCACTAGAGGAGACATTTTGTACTTTAGGCATAGGTGTTCTGTGTGCAAACCAAGGGTCAGTCTTCTCTATGTCATTTTCTGGAACTGTGGTGGCATTAAATTGGTTTTGCCTAGTGCTAGGGTGTCTTGAATTCTGGGAGAAGCTTCTTGGTTCAATGGCATTGTTTTTACTCAGCAAGTATGTTGAAATATCTTCATAACTGTCCTCATAATAATCATCAGTGTTCTTGTCACAACTAGAAACCTTCAGTAAGGCGGTCATGCCTCTGTTCCGAAAGTCTGAGTTGTGGCACCCCAGAATCCATAGGCCTGGAGATGAGGAAGAATAAGACTCTGGTTACTCATAACACAGATTCTAAAACGTTCTGTTAGAGGTTCTCTCCCATTCCCAGATAAATGAAAAAATACTAGTCAGTATCATTATATCACAGGTCATTGGGTTAAATCCCTGGAACATGTAATATAAAAGTGGTTTTTGCATTGCTGCTGTTGTGATATGCCTGTTTGTGACCATAAGAAAGGACTGTGATAAAAATGAATAGATACTCGGATTAAAATAGGGAAATGTAATTAATATACACAATAGTGGAGGGTCTTAATAGTGACACAGAACTCTCTGAATATGACAGTGATTTAATTCAGGAAAGTATTTATATTGGCTAGATGTTATTGCTATATCACATAGTGGCACAGGTTCCTCTTAAATCCATCAGATTGCCTGGATTCAAATCCAAGTTCTACCATTTACCAGCTGTGTGACTTTGAGAAAGTCACTTAAGCTTTCTGAACAATAGGTTTCTAATTTGCAAATGAGGCTAATAGTATCTACCCCATCATATAATACACTGAAATCACATAACACAATACCTAGCATCCACTGTCACCCACTTGCAGAATAGGTAAGCACAAGGAAGGAGCATTTAGGTCTAGGATCCAGCTAATATAAAATTCTACCATGGTACTAGCAATATTAATTTCTACCATGAACAAGATTAGCTGAGTGAAGGAATGCAATAAGTTATAATAGGCTAATTACATGGTGGTAAAGTAGATGCATAAACATAAGAGACAAGATACACCTTTACCAAGCTACCCATTGGGTACCTCAATAGCCTTGTCATTTCACACAGTCTTTGCAGGGAAGATCTTAACTGCATCCACCTTCTCCTCAAGGGAAGCTGCTCCCAAAAGCCCTGTGAATGCTTACATTCTATGTGCACCCAAATTATCAATCAAGTGGCAAAGGAGAATAAAAACATATTCTAACATATAAAGACTCAGAAAATCTACCTCAAATGTCACCATTATCAGGAAGTGATTATGGAATGTTTGCCACCAAAATAAAGGAGTATCTCAAACAAGAGTAAGACCTGGTATCCAAGAACCAGGTACCTATCCTGAGGGAGGGTAAATAAAAGTCCCAAGTTGATAACTGAGCCTCAGGCCTAGAGAGAACCAGCTCAGACTGGAGCAGGGGGATGCATGCCTCTAGGAGGTCAATCTGTAAGCAAAAAGGAATACATTATATGATGGAACTCTTGAAAAAAAGAGGATAATTCAAAGGAAGACATTATAAGAAAAACAGGGAAACAATTAGAGATTCTCGTCAAACTAATTACGAAAATGGACTTTTATTTACTCTCCCCTCTGAGAGGGGCCTGGTATTAGGAATGGTGATCAAGCTGGAGTTTAGTTTTAACGGCTTGGGTTAAAATTTTGTAATGAAAATATCTTTTTATATTGTATGTATGACTAATGGTAAATTTAAAACATTATAATTAATTCATAAATTTCAATCCAAGAGCTTAGAGTTGGTTGTTTGATGAAAAAGTCAATAAAATAAATAACCAAATAAAAATTAAGAAATTTCACATATACAAAATTTGAAGTAAGAAAAGGACATAATTACAGACACAAAGAAAATGAAAATAATTATAATTCCCTTGGAGACACATCAGCTGTCAATCTCCTCCTCCAACTTCTGACACAGGTATAAGCTACCTGGCCAAGTTGGGGTCTAGTCAGCACTGCAAATATATAGATCAGTCTCCTGCCTCTGTGATCAAACCAGGGCTTTCACTGAACTAATTAATTCTGTAAGCTATTATCTGATCTTGGAACTAGTTACTAGCTGTTGAGTTGAGAAGGGAATTCGACATCCATTAAGTAGACAGAGAGTTAGGCTAAGAGCAAGCCACTTATCCTCTCAGCTAGCAAACCTTGATCAGAACATATTTGTACCTTGTTTAAGGATGAGAAAACATGCAATCTATAAATATACTACAGAACAGGGAGAAGGAAACAGAAGTCAGGAAACTTAGAGGCAATACCTACTTCTGAAAGTAATCCACTGCAGATTCTAGAGGAAAAGTAAGAACAAATATCTTGCCATACTAAAACACAAGAAGACACAGCTTCCATAATTTAAAACCACAAAGACATAGCTTCTAAAATTTAAGACTGGAAAGGGCATACACAAGGTGAAATGATAATTCAGCTGGATGAAATAGAAAAGAATAATTATAAGAAAACTTAACACATAACAAGAGATGATCAGTTTGTGTGTGTATGGGTTCCAATAAAGCCTTACAAAAACAGACAGGAGACCAGACTACCCAAGGGCCATAGTTTGCCCACTCCTGATGTAGATGGTCACCCACTGTGCCTTTCACGGGGTTTCAAAAGATGACCAGTTTTTAAGGTGGTGAAGAAAGGTCTGGCCTTTCTTCTTGCTCCTTTCAGAAATTGCTGCAAATAATTAAAGACAGAGTACAATTAAGCTGGAAGACATCTGAAGCCATGAAACCACAAAATAGAAGTATAGTTAATATAAAACAGGTATCAAAAGATAAAAAGAGTGGATGCTCATGGCTGGCAGATTTCAGAAAAGTCCAAGAAGACATACTTCCTCATATCTTATACCTCCACATCGTCCCCATTTTTTATATCAAAGTCTAATTATTCCTCCTACTTCAGCCTCCCAAAGTGCTGGGATTACAGGCATGAACCACTGTGCCTGGCATTGTTTCTTTCTTCTATCAAGGTGCAAGTATTACACTTTGATATGAAAAACAGTCATTCATTCATTATAACAACGGGATCAGGGTATACAAGCTAGCATCGGTGGTTTTACTGGACTCCTTTCAACACAAGTCTCAAGAGGTAGGAAAGATGGGACCAGAAGAAATAATCAAATTGACAAGTCATTTTTGCACTGTAAGTCTGTTTTGTATGGTGGGGAGAGGAGGAAAGAAATTCTGAAATGTAAACAACTCTGCAGCTTTGATTTTGATGGGCTGGAGAGAAGTAAAGGCTGAAAACTCACACATACAATCAATACCTTTCATAAGATAATTCCTGCTAATCTAAAACTCACTCCTAATGCCTCATCAATATTAATATATCTACATAAACTTTCTGCGAAAAGTTTATTTAGAACAAACTCACCTTAATGATAAATAATAAGCAAAAAGGATCAAGATACTACAAGATAAAAGGAAGAAAGGAATAACAAGGCCAGGTGCAGTGGCTCATACTGGTAATCCCAGCCCTTTGGGAAGCTGAGGTTGGAGGATTGCTTGAGCTTGGGAGTTCAAGACCAGCCTGGGCAACAAAGCAAGACCGTCTCTACAAAAAATAAAAAAGTTAGCTTGGCATGATGGTGCATGCCTGTAGTCCCACTACTTGGGAGGCTGAGGTGGGAGGATTGCTTGAGCCCAGGAGGTTGAGGCTGCAGTGAGCCATGATCGCACCACTTACTCCACCCTGGGCAACAGAGTGAGACCCTGTCTCACAAAAAGAGAAAGGAACAAAAAAAAAAAATAAAAGAAGAGCAGTAATCAAAAAAATGTTGCCATGGAGAAGATAAAACTTGTAACCAAACATATCACCATAATCTAATGAGATGACCACATCTGAAAAACCAAAGTCTAATGTAGAATTAGCTATAAGAATTTATAGAAGACATATGGGTCAATGGTACAGAATGGAGAGTTCAGAAATAAACTTTCACATTTATGGTCAATTGATTTTCAACAAGGGTGTCAAGATGACTTAATGGGAAAAGAATCATATTTTCAACAAATGGTGCCAGGACAACTGGATGTTTACATGCAAAAAATAAAAAAGGGGTTAGACCTCTTCTTCACACCATACACAAAATTTATTCAAACTAGATCATAGACATATATGTAACAGCTACAACTATCAAACTCCTAGAAGAAAATATGGAAGTAAATGTGGCCTTGGGCTAGACAAAGCCTTCTAGATGTGACATCAAAAGTGCACGTGACACAAGAATAAAAAGATAAATTTTATATCATCTATGAGTTCATCAATTAACTCAACAACCCAGGAAACAATTATTGAAGTAAAAATAGGTCAATAAATGTCAACAAAACTGAACAACTAGAAGGAAAAATAGTTAGAAAACAAACTAGAACAGCATATTCAAGAGCTGTGTGACAAAATTGAACAGTATAACATTTGTAAATGCAATACCAGAAGAAGAGAAAGAATTAGAAGCAATATTTGAAGACACAGATATTTTTCAAAATTAATGAGATACCAAATTACAGATTGAATAAGCCTAGAGAATGCCAAAGTAAAACACACACACACACACACACACACACACACACACACACACAAAAATCAAAGTAAAGAGCTTGAAGCCATCCAGATTTTTTTAAAAAGATACATTATATACAGTTGAACGCAAATGGGAATTACAACAAACTTATTGTGAAAAACTATGCAAGCAGAAACAATGGAGTGGCATTTTTAAAGTGTTGAGGGAAAAACCAATAAAATAAAATGTAATAAAACAAAAACAACAACCACAAACCCAGAATTCTATACACAGTGAAGATATAATTCAAAAACAGAAATAAAGACTTTTCAGAGAAGCAAAAACTGACAAAATTAATTAACCAACAGACTTGCACTACAGAAAATGTTAAAAAAGACACACTGTAAATATAAGGATAGAGATAGGTTGAAAAGAAAAGAATGGGAAATATATACCACACAAACATTAACCAAAATAAATATGATAGTGCAGGTGTATAAATTTTAGACAATACAGACGTTTAAGGCAACAAGTACTACTTCAGACAAAAAGGACATTTCACAAAGATGAAAGAATTGATTTAATAAGAATATAATCATAAAGTTGTAAGCACCTGATTTAAATTGCCTCATTTATTTTGAAACATTCTTACTAACAAATACAAAAATCAAAATAACAAACTCAACAATCATAGAGATGTCACAGCTTCCTCCATGTCTGTAAGAAACATAAAATATCAGGAAGTTTATAAGGATTTTAAAAACATGATAAAGCAACTTGACATAATAGGCAAATATATGACACTCTACCCAACAACAGCAAAGACATATTTGTTTCAAATGCAGTGGGCCATTAATCAAATTAAATTATTTACTGGGCATATAGCAAGTCTCAACAAATTTCAAATGATTGAAATAATATAGAGTATGTTATGTGATCACAGTAAAACAAATAAATCAGCAACAGAGAGAGAGCCAGAAAATCGCCATATGTTGGGAAATTAAGTAAAACACTGTAAAATGACTATGAATAAAACAAGAAATAACGTAAAATTTATAAAATATTTTAAACTCAATGATAATAAAAATATGACTCATCAAAATTTGTGATATGGGGTTAAAGCACTATATAAAGGGAAATTTATAGCTTTGTATGAACTTTTAAAAAGTAAGAAATGTTGAAAATCAATAAACCAAGTTTTAATCTCAAGAAGTCAAGAAGAAAAAGAAAACTGAATCCAGAGAAAGAATTGGAATAATAACAAAAGACCAGAAATAAATGAAATGAAAAGCAAAATAAAAATAAAAATTCAACATAGAAAATAAACAAAGCAAAAAAAATTTTTTAATTCCATGACCTGCTGAACAAAGCAAAAATTTGATCCTATTATTAGTAAATTTGATGAACCTATAACAAAGGTGATAAACTTAAAATAGATAAAATATAAATAACAATATCAGGTATGAAAACGGAGACATCAGTACAGACATTATAAGGATGATAAAAGAACATTACAAATAACTTACTTCAAGTAAATTAAACAACTTAGATGAAAGGGACATATTTCTAGAAAAACACAATTGACAAAAACTGATACCAGAAGAAATAGAAAATAACATTAAATACCAAAGAATAAATTTTACAAAAATGTGCAAGACCTGTACACTAAAATTTTACAAAAACGTTGCCAAGAGAAAATTTAAAAGATGTAAATAAATAAATAAACCATGCTCATGGACAGGAATACTCAATATTGTCAAGATGTATGCTCACCCAAATTGATCTGCAGAGTCAATGTAATCCCTATCAAAACCTCAGAAGATATTTTTATTGATAAAATTGACAAGATGATTCTAAAATTTATATAAAAACCCAAAGAGAGCAAAGTTGGAGGAATTATACTAACAAATACTAAAACTTACTATAAGATAGTATGTTACTGGTACAAAGATAGACCAATAAGTCAATGGAATATAAGAGATCGGGGTTGGCAAACTTTTTCTGTAAAAAGCAACATAGTAAATATTTTAGGTTTGTAGACACATATGGTGCATGATACATACTCTTATTTGTTTTTTTGCTTTTTTTGTGTGTGTGTGACAATTCTTTAAAAATGTAAAAAAATTCTTAGCTCAATGCCATATAAAAACAGGATGCAAATTTGGCTTGTGGATCATAACCTACCCCTGAAATAGAGTACAGAAACAAAGCTACAGTGATATGGTTATCAGATTCATGGCAAAGACAACAGTGCAATTCAGTGAGGAAATTATTTTTTTCCAACAATTGGTGCTAAAGCAATTAAATATCCATATGGAAAAATGAACTTTTATCTGCATCACTCCATCAAAATTAATTAAAAATGAATCATACACTTAATTGTGAACAACACAGCAATCAGACTTCCAGAAGAAAATATTTAAAATATGTAGAAAGAAAATATAGAAGGATGGCATCATGTTCTTAGGATAGGTAAAAATTTCTGAAACAGAATACAAAAGGCACTAACCATAAAAAACTGAAAAATAAGAATTAATTAAATGTAAGAACTTCTATTAACCATAATGCACCCTTAAAGGAGTGAAAAGACAAACCACAGACTGGGAGAAAACATTCAAAATATGCAAATCCAACCAAGGACTTGTATCTAGGCAAAATAAAGACCCATTCCGACCAAAAACTGACAGAGAACTTTCTACCAGCCAACCCACACTGAAGGAAGTTCCAAATAAGTTTCTTCAGACAAAAAGAAAATGATCATAGACGGAAGCAAGAAATGCAGAAAAGAATGAAAGAAATGAAAGGTGTAAATATATATATATATACATATATATAAATGATATTGATTATATAAAACAATAATAATGTCTTACAGGGTTTAAAATATATATAAAATTCAAATAAATGACAAGAGCACAAAAGGTAGGAGTGAGAAAATGGAGTCACGTTGTTTGAAAGTCTTTGCATCGGGAGCCAAGATGACCGAATAGGAACAGCTCCAATCTACAGCTCCCAGTGCGAGCGACGCAGAAGACGGGTGATTTCTGCATTTCCAACTGAGGTACCAGGTTCATCTCACTGGGGAGTGCCGGACAGTGGGCGCAGGACAGTGGGTGCAGCACACCGTGCATGAGCCAAAGCAGGGCGAGGCATCGCCTCACTCAGGAAGCACTAGGGGTCAGGGAATTCCCTTTCCTAGTCAAAGAAAGGGGTGACAGACGGCACCTGGAAAATCGGGTCACTCCCACCCTAATACTGCGCTCTTCCAACGGGCTTAACAAACAGCACACCTGGAGATTATATCCTGCACCTGGCTCAGAGGGTCCTACGCCCATGGAGCCTCACTCATTGCTAGCACAGCAGTCTGAGATCAAACTGCAAGGCAGCAACGAGGCTGCGGGAGGGGCGACCGCCATTGCTCCGGCTTGAGTAGGTAAACAAAGCAGCCGGGAAGCTCGAACTGGGTGGAGCCCCCCACAGCTCAAGGAGGCCTGCCTGCCTCTGTAGGCTCCACCTCTGGGGGCAGGGCACAGACAAACAAAAGATAGCAATAACCTCTGCAGACTTAAATGTCCCTGTCTGATAGCTTTGAAGAGAGTAGTGGTTCTCCCAGCATGCAGCTTGAGATCTGAGAACGGGCAGACCGCCTCCTCAAGTGGGTCCCTGACTCCCGAGTACCCTAACTGGGAGGCACCCCCCAGTAGGGGCAGACTGACACCTCACACGGCCGGGTACTCCTCTGAGACAAAACTTCCAGAGGAATGATCAGACAGCAGCATTTGCGGTTCACCAATATCCGCTGTTCTGCAGCCTCCACTGCTGATACCCAGGCAAACAGGGTCTGGAGTGGACCTCCAGTAAACTCCAACAGACCTGCAGCTGAGGGTCCTGTCTGTTAAAAGGAAAACTAACAAACAGAAAGGACATCCACACCAAAAACCAATCTGTACGTCACCATCATCAAAGACCAAAGGTAGATAAAAACACAAAGATGGGGAAAAAACAGAGCAGAAAAACTGAAAACTCTAAAAATCAGAGCACCTCTCCTCCTCCAAAGGAACGCAGCTCCTCACCAGCAATGGAACAAAGCTGGACGGAGAATGACTTTGATGAGTTGAGAGAGGAAGGCTTCAGAAGATCAAACTACTCCGAGCTAAAGGAGGAAGTTCGAACCAATGGCAAAGAAGTTAAAAACTTTGAAAAAAAATTAGACGAATGGACAACTAGAATAACCAATGCAGAGAAGTCCTTAAAGGACCTGATGGAGCTGAAAACCATGGCACGAGAACTACGTGATGAATGCACAAGCCTCAGTAACCAATACGATCAACTGGAAGAAAGGGTATCAGCGATGGAAGATGAAATGAATAAAATGAAGTGTGAAGATAAATTTAGAGAAAAAAAATGAAAAGAAACGAACAAAGCCTCCAAGAAATATGGGACTATGTGAAAAGACCAAATCTACATCTGATTGGTGTACCTGAAAGTCACGGGGAGAATGGAACCAAGTTGGAAAACACTCTGTAGGGTATTATCCAGGAGAACTTGCCCAATCTAGCAAGGCAGGCCAACATTCAGATTCAGGAAATACAGAGAACGCCACAAAGATACTCCTCGAGAAGAGCAACTCCAAGACACATAATTGTCACATTCACCAAAGTTGAAAGGCAGGAAAAAATGTTAAGGGCAGCCAGAGAGAAAGGTCGGGTTACCCACAAAGGGAAGCCCATCAAACTAACAGCTGATCTCTCGGCAGAAACTCTACAAGCCAGAAGAGAGTAGGGGCCAATATTCAACATTCTTAGAGAAAAGAATTTTCAATCCAGAATTTCATATCCAGCCAAACTAAGCTTCATAAATGAAGGAGAAATAAAATCCTTTACAGACAAGCAAATGCTGAGACATTTTGTCACCACCAGGCCTGCCCTAAAAGAGCTCCTGAAGGAAGCACTAAACATGGAAAGGAACACCCGGTACCAGCCACTGCAAAAACATACCAAATTGTAAAGACCATCAAGGCTAGGAAGAAACTGCATCAACTAACGAGCAAAATAACCAGCTAACATCATAATGACAGGATCAAATTCACAAATAACAATACTAACCTTAAATGTAAATGGGCTAAATGCTCCAATTAAAAGACAGACTGGCTAATTGGATAAAGAGTCAAGACACATCACTGTGCTGTATTCAGGAAACCCATCTCACCTGCAGAGACACACATAGGCTCAAAATAAAGGGATGGAGGAAGATCTACCAAGCAAATGGAAAACAAAAAAAGGCAGGGATTGCAATCCTTGTTTCGGATAAAACAGACTTTAAACCAACAAAGATAAAAAGAGACAAAGAAGGCCATTACGTAATGGTAAAGGGATCAATTCAACAAGAAGAACTAACTATCCTAAATATATATGCACCCAATACAGGAGCACCCAGATTCATAAAGCAAGTCCTGAGTGACCTACAAAGAGACTTAGACTCCCATACAATAATAATGGGAGACTTTAACAACCCACTGTCAACATTAGGCAGATCAACAAGACAAAAGTTAACAAGGATACCCAGGAATTGAACTCAGCTCTGCACCAAGCAGACCTAATAGACATCTACAGAACTCTCCACCCCAAATCAACAGAATATACATTCTTTTCAGCACCACACTGCACCTATTCCAAAATTGACCACATAGTTGGAAGTAAAGCACTCTTCAGCAAATGTAAAAGAACAGAAATTATAACAAACTGTCTCTCAGACCACAGTGCAATCAAACTAGAACTCAGGATTAAGAAACTCACTCAAAACCGCTCAACTACATGGGAACTGGACAACCTGCTCCTGAATGACTACAAGTTAAATATAGAAATGAAGGCAGAAATAAAGATGTTCTTTGAAACCAACAAGAACAAAGACACAACATACCAGAATCTCTGGGACACATTCAAAGCAGTGTGTAGATGGAAATTTATAGCACTAAATGCCCACAAGAGAAAGCAAGAAAGATGTAAAATTGACACCCTAACATCCAATTAAAAGAACTAAAGAAGCAAGAGCAAACACATTCAAAAGCTAGCAGAAGGCAAGAAATAATTAAGATCAGAGCAGAACTGAAAGAGATACAGACACAAAAAACCCTTCAAAAAATCAATGAATACAGGATCTGGTTTTTTGGAAAGATCAACAAAATTGATAGACCACTAGCAAGACTAATAAAGAAGAAAAGAGAGAAGAATCAAATAGACACAATAAAAAATGACAAAGCGGATATCACCACCGATTCCACAGAAATACAAACTACCATCAGAGAATACTACAAACACCTCTACACAAATAAACTAGAAAATCTAGAAGAAATGGATAAATTCCTCGACACATACACCCTCCCGAGAATAAACCAGAAAGAAGTTGAATCTCTGAATAGACCAATAACAGGCTCTGAAATTGAGGCAATAATTAATAGCTTACCAACGAAAAAAAGTCCAGGACCAGAGGGCTTCACAGACGAATTCTACCAGAGGTACAAGGAGGAGCTGGTACCATTCCTTCTGAAACTATTCCAATCAATAGAAAAAGAGGGATTCCTCCCTAACTCATTTTATGAGGCCAGCATCATCCTGATACCAAAGCCTGGCAGAGACACAACAAAAAAAAGAGAATTTTAGACCAATATCCCTGATGAACATTGATGCAAAAATCCTCAATAAAATACTGGCAAACTGAATCCAGCAGCACATCAAAAAGCTTATCCACCATGATCAATTGGGCTTCATCCCTGGGATGCAAGGCTGGTTCAACATACGAAAATCAATAAACGTAATCCAGCATATAAACAGAACCAAAGACAAAAACCACATGATTATCTCAATAGATGCAGAAAAGGCCTTTGACAAAATTCAATAGCCCTTCATGCTAAAAACTCTCAATAAATTAGGTATTGATGGGACGTATCTCAAAATGATAAGAGCTATCTATGACAAACCCACAGTCAATATCATACTGAATGGACAAAAACTGGAAGCATTCCCTTTGAAAACTGGCACAAGACAGGGATGCCCTCTCTCACCACTCTATTCAACATAGTATTGGAAGTTCTGGCCAGGGCAATCAGGCAGGAGAAGGAAATAAAGGGCATTCAATTAGGAAAAGAGGAAGTGAAATTATCCCTGTTTGCAGATGACACGATTGTATATTTAGAAAACCCCATCGTCTCAGCCCAAAATCTCCTTAAGCTGATAAGCAACTTCAGCAAAGTCTCAGGATACAAAATCAATGTACAAAAATCACAAGCATTCTTATACACCAATAACAGACAAACAGAGAGCCAAATCATGAGTGAACTCCCATTCACAATTACTTCAAAGAGAATAAAATACTTAGGAATACAACTTACAAGGGATGTGAAGGACCTCTTCAAGGAGAACTACAAACCACTGCTCAATGAAATAAAAAACGATACAAACAAATGGAAGAACATTCCATACTCATGGGTAGGAAGAATCAGTATTGTGAAAATGGCCATACTGCCCAAGGTAATTTATAGATTCAATGCCATCCCCATCAAGCTACCAATGACTTTCTTCACAGAATTGGAAAAAACTACTTTAAAGTTCATATGGAACCAAAAAAGAGCCTGCATTGCCAGTCAATCCTAAGCCAAAAGAACAAAGCTGGTGGCATCATGCTACCTGACTTCAAACTATACTATAAGGCTACAGTAACCAAAACAGCATGGTACTGGTACCAAAACAGAGATACAGATCAATGGAACAGAACAGAGCCCTCAGAAATAATGCCACATATCTACAACTATCTGATCTTTGACAAACCTGAGAAAAACAAGCAATGGGGAAAGGATTCCCTATTTAATAAATGGTGCTGGGAAAACTGGCTAGCCATATGGAGAAAGCTGAAACTGGATCCCTTCCTTACACCTTACAAAAATTAATTCAAGATGGATTAAAGATTTATATGTTACACCTAAAAGCATAAAAACCCTAGAAGAAAACCTAGGCAATACCATTCAGGACATAGGCATGTGTAAGGGCTTCATGTCTAAAACACCAAAAGCAATGGCAACAGAAGCCAAAATTGACAAATGGGATCTAATTAAACTAAAGAGCTTCTGCACAGCAAAAGAAACCACCATCAGAGTGAACAGGCAACCTACAGAATGGGAGAAAATTTTGCAACCTACTCATCTGACAAAGGGCTAATATCCAGAATCTACAATGAACTCCAACAAATTTACAAGAAAAAAACAAACAACCCCATTAAAAAGTGGGCAAAGGATATGAACAGACACTTCTCAAAAGAAGACATTTATGCAGCCAACAGACACATGAAAAAATGCTCATCATCACTGGTCATCAAAGAAATGCAAATCAAAACCACAATGAGATACCATCTTACACCAGTTAGAATGGCGATCATTAAAAAGTCAGGAAACAACAGGTGCTGGAGAGGATGTGGAGAAATAGGAACACTTTTACACTGTTGGTGGGACTGTAAACTAGTTCAACCATTGTGGAAGACAGTGTGGTGATTCCTCAAGGATCTAGAACTAGAAATACCATTTGACCCAGCCATCCCATTACTGGGTATATACCCAAAGGACTATAAATCATGCTGCTATAAAGACACATGCACACGTATGTTTATTGCGGCACTATTCACAATAGCAAAGACTTGGAACCAACCCAAATGTTCAACAATGATAGACTGGATTAAGAAAATGTGGCACATATACACCATGGAATACTATGCAGCCATAAAAAAGGATGAGTTCATGTCCTTTGTAGGGACATGGATGAAGCTGGAAACCATCATTCTCAGCAAACTACCGCAAGGACAAAAAACCAAACAATGCATGTTCTCACTCATAGGTGGGAATTGAACAATGAGAACACATGGACACAGGAAGGGGAACATCAGACACCAGGGACTGTTGTGTGGTGGGGGGAGGGGGGAGGGATAGCATTAGGAGATATACCTAATGCTAAATGACGAGTTAATGGGTGCAGCACACCAACATGGCACATGTATACATAGGTAACAAACCTGCACGTTGTGCACATGTACCCTAAAACTTAAAGTATAATAATAATAATAATAATAATAAAAAGAAAGTGTTTTCATTGTCTGGGAAGTGGTAACAAATTAAATTAGACTTTAGTAAGTCAAGAATGCACGCCGTAACCTTTAAGATATCCTATATGAACACAGTAGAAGAATGTAAACTAACAAATGAATAGAGTGAAAATGAAATAATAAAATAATAATAAATAATAAAAACGACTCAATTCCAAAGGAAAGAAAGCAGAGAAAACTGATAATAAAACAGGTGGGACAACTAGAAAGCAAATAATAAGATGTGAGATTTAAATCCAAATATATCAGTAAACACACTGAATGTAAAGGATCAATTACATCAACTAAAAGATCAATATTATGAGACTGGGTAATAAAATAAAAACCAATTATTTGTTGTTTACAAGAGATGCATTTAACTATAAGAATGGGGAAAAACTGAAAATAAAAGTAAGAAAAAAAGAAATACTGTACACAAACTAAAATAAAGCATATGTAATAATATCAGACAAAGTAGATTTTAAGATGATGAACATTAGTAGATTTAAGGAGGAACATTTTATAATGATAAAAAGGCGCATACCCCAAATGATACAACAATTATAAATTTGTACATACTAGTAATACAGTCTCAAAATATATTCAGAAATTGACAGAATTAGATAGATAAAAACACAATATAGTAGGAGGTAACATATCACTCTAACTTATAGAAGAAACAAAACTTAATTGGATTTTTTATGTAGAAAATCAAAAGAGTCTATTATAATTTATTTAAAATGTTATCAAGTTTTCTGGAGAAAGTCAATATCCAAAATTACTTATGTCTATATAAAGCATCAAATAAAGTAATGTAAAAATTACCAACAATAGCATTAAAATATCTAATAAGCATGAATAAAATTAACAAAGATTTGCAATACTTCTATGGGGAAAATTATAAAATCTTATTGAGGAATATTAAAGGAATCCTAAATAAATTGAGAGGATTAGAAAGAAGAAGAGGTTTAAGTACTGAGGAGCCCTGAAACACAGAGCGTGCAAAGGAGCTGTCAGTAAGAAAGGAGAACCAAAGACAGTGGTTTTCTAGACGCCAAGTGAAGAAAGTTTCAAGAAGAAAGTGACCAACTCCATCAATTGATGCTGAGAGGTCTGGTAAGTCAAGGTTTGGGAATTGTTGAAATTGGCAAGATAGAGGTCAATTGTGAATTATTCCTTGAAAAGAACTTGTTCAGTGGAATAGTGGAAATGAAAGCCTCAATTGTACCCCCAAGTATACTAGGACACAAAATTATGATTTTTATTTTATTTTATTTTATTTTGAGATGGAATCTTGCTCTTGTTGCTCAGGCTGGAGGGCAATGGCATGATATCGGCTCACTGCAACCTCTGCCTCTGGGGTTCAAGTGATTCTCCTGCCTCAGCCTCCCGAACAGCTGGGATTACAGGCACACACCACCACGCCCAGCTAATTTTGTATTTTTAATAGAGACTGGGTTTCTCCATGTTGGCCAGGCTGGTCTCGAACTCCTGACCTCAGGTGATCCGCCCGCCTTGGCCTCCCAAAGTGCTGGGATTACAGGTGTGAGCCTCCAAGCCTGGCCAAAATTATGATTCTTATGGGCAAGTTTTCTCAAATCTTCAAGAAATCCATGGTTTCTGGATTATTTAAACTGTTTCAGAACATAGAAAAAATGGTATGCTTGTGATTTCTGTACAAAGCTAGTATAATTCTAATATTAAAAATATTAAAATGGCATAAAAAGGCAAATGAGTAATCTCATTTATTAATAGATGTACATTATTCTAAATAAAATATAAAAATAGTGATTAACAGTACATTAAAGGAGTAATATACCCTCAGCTCATATTCTAAGGTAATTCTCAGAAGACAAAGTTTGATTTGCTTTTTTAGAAAGCAGAAATATTGTTAAATATATATACCTCTCTTCCACCCATTCTCTCAATATTATATCACAAGTTTTGGTTAAATCAATTTCTGGTATTCATATCATTATGTAAATATTTGTTCACAGATGAGCCATGTAGTGTACTATGCTTAAATATTTTTCTTGTAAAATTTTCATTTATGCTGGGGTTAATAATTGGCTCATTTTTTGTTTTACTAGTTTTTCTGTATACTTATTACTACTTCACCCTTAAACTGACAGAACCATGAAACTCCTTTCAACACAATGATCTTATCATCTGCCAAATCAGCTCAATTTCTCCTGTATTTTCATTGCCTTAAGACTTTGTTTTTCTTCTCCCATATAGACTGGTTGCTCACTAAGCCTGCTACACAGGTGTTAGTCTGGAATCTTCATTCCCTCCTCCTGGGAATGTGCTTTGCCTGTCTATTGTATTGCATAGCCTGAATCCTGGATCCCAAGATTTTCCTTTTCATTGATTCACTTTATCATCTTGGTAGAGCACATCCTCTAGTATTTTCCCAAGAATATAAAAATTGTATAGGAGATAAATTTTTCAGAGTTTGCTGACAAGTTTTGTAGAGAAGTGGCAGGCAATGATCATCCCAGAACAAAAAGGGGGAAGAGAAAACAGCAGAAGTCTAAAGACTTTTTTCTAACCCATTTTCTCATTGTTGCCTACAATGCCCTGCTCTTCATTTTGCAGCCACCCACCTCCCCTACATACATATCATTTCAATACAACCATAAAAAGGGGCAGCTGTTGTGGAAAACATTTTGGCAGTTAGTTCCTGAAAAAGTTAAACATAGAATTTCCATATGACCCAGAAATTCTACTCCTGAGTACATACCTCAAATAATTGAAAACAAGTGTTTAAACAAATACTTGTACATGAATTTTCATAACAGCACTACTCCCAGCAGCCAAAAGGTGAAAATGACCCATCTATTCATCAATAGATGAGTGGATAAGCAAAATGTCGTCTATCTATACAATGGACTACTATTCATCCATAAAAAGAATGATGTACTGATACATGCTACAATGTGAATGAACCTTGAAAACAATATGCTAAGTGAAATAAATCAGATACAGAGGGCAAATATTGTATGATTGCTTTTATATGAAACGTCCAGAATAGAGAAATCTATAGACAGAAAGTAGATCAGCAGTTGCCAGGGGCTGGGGGAGGAGGAAATAGGGAGTGACTTCTTAATGCGTATGGGGTTTCAATAAAATAAACAAATAAAAGGGACCAGACTTTATCATATTAAACACAGGAAATCTTCTTTAGACATTTTGTTTAGTTTGAGGTTTGTAATCGATGATACTATATTAAAATTTTCCATCAAAGAATATAAAACAGTTTTAATTTGTCTTTAGAAGTAAGTGATCACCAAAGTAGCTTAAATCTTTCTCAAATTATTGATATCTAATATTTTTCTCTGCCTACACAAACACACACACATTTTCTCTCTTTGTTTTAGACAATTACAACCATATTATGCATATTATTCTGTAATAGGTTTATTATAGTATATGTGTTTTTCCACCTAGTTGTGAATATTTTCAATGTCATTAGATATTCTTCCATTTAATTATTTTTAATGGCTTCATAGGATTCTTTTCTTAATTTATTATTATACTTTAAGTTTTAGGGTACATGTGCACAACGTGCAGGTTTGTTACATATGTATACATGTGCCATGTTGGTGTGCTGTGCCCATTAACTCGTCATTTAGCATTAGGTATATATAGGATTCTTATAATATGGACAAGCCACACTTAACTAATCCCCTATTGTTGGACATTTACATTTCCTCCAAGTGTTTACTAGTACCTTTATAGGTAGTTCTGCCATATATACCCTTGTATACCATCTTTTTGCATATGTTTATTTATTATTTATGTATTTATTTATTTATTTTGAGACAGAGTCTCACTCTGTCGCCCAGGCTGGAGTGCAGTGGCACGGTCTTGGCTCACTGCAAACTCCGCCTCTTGGGCTCAAGCAATTCTCCTGCCTCAGCCTCCTGAGTAGCTGGGATTACGGGTGCCCACCACCTCGCCCAGCTAATTTTTTTGTATTTTAGTAAAGACGGGGTTTTGCCATGTTGGCCAGGCTGGTCTCAAACTCCTGACTCAGGTGATCTGCCTGCCTCGGCCTCCCAAAGTGCTGGGATTACAGGCGTGAGCCACCATGTCCGGCACATTCATTTATTTTTACATATTTTTAAAGTTTCTACTATATGTCAGGCACCATACGTATTGGGGATATGGTGATTAACAAGATAGACTAGGTCTCTGCTCTCAGAGAGCTTACAACTTAGTTGGGACACAGATAAAGACATAAACACATAAACACAAATAAGCAAGATACTTTCAGAGATTTTACTGGGGTTCTTCCAGGTTCCTCACTGACTTCCCAGAAAAATACATCACTTGAAGTAATATAAGTTTCCAGGTATGAAAGTAAATGTGTGATTATGTATGATGACATTAGTTTTTATTCTCTAGAAACTTCCCCATGAGCACTCATCTCCAGAAATGCCACAAGAGTAAGACAGTAACTACAATCTGCAGGTAGTTTTATGTTCTTCCCTCTGTAGATGATGGGGGTTGGAGGGGGCAGGAAGCACGCAGTGGTCTAGTGCTTGTTAGTAAGCTGTGTGAACATGGAAGTCTGTGTTGGACTTAGAGTTGATGGTCTCTAAAGCCTTGCAGTGGTTATTGATGGAGAGAGAGGAAGAGATGCTGAGAGCCACATTCGTTCTGGAGGTCTCATAGTGGTTTGGGGATATATGCGCAGAAGATTACTATGCATTTCCCAAGGTCTTCTAGATGGTATTTATCCAGCAATACCAATGTTCACAAGGCACACACAAATATTCACAAGACTTCTGAAAATGAGGTTCACATGTTCATTGCATGTTTAAATGCATGTTTACAACTACAGTTTAGCAAACACATTTGAAAATTTGGCTTTTTAGTGGGCTTGAGGTGTACTCCAATGTGACACCAGCTGTGGTGGCCATGGGAGTGCCCGTGCCCCTCCTTCCTGAACTCCAGGTGATGCAGTGCAGGGAAACTCAGCTTCCACTTGGGAAAAGGAGAGGGAAGAGTACAGAGGACTTTGTCTTGCAACTTGGATACCAGCTCAACCACAGTAAAATAAAGCACCAGGCAGATTCCTGAAACCCCCAATCCTAGGCCTTTGCTACTGGATGGCATTTCCAGACTCACCCCGGGCCAGAAGGGGATTCACTGCCCTGAAGGGATAGACCAAGTCCAGGCAAGATTTACCACCTGATGACTAAAGTGGCCTTGGGCCTTGAATAAACAGCAGCAGTAACTGGGCAGTAGCAGTCATGGGCCTTGGGGAGCCTAGGTATTGCACTAGCCTGAGAGACTATGGGATTCAGGTGCAACCCACCACAATGCCAGCTGTGGTGACCACGGAAATGTTTGCATCACCCCTCCCCCAACTCCAGGCAGGCCAGCATGGAGAGAGACTCCTGCCTGGAGGAAAGTGAGGGAAGAGAGTGACAGACTTTGCCTGGGAATCCAAGGAATTCTCCCTTATCTTCCCCAAGTCCACCAAGTCTGTATATCTAGGAGTCTGCAAAAGTTGCGGCATTCCTGGGCTTAGGGTACCCCCAAGTGCTGAAATGACCACAGTCATCTAAGTAACAACACTCAATCCCCTTTGAATTTTTGGAGAGCCCTCTCAAGGATGGGTACAAATAAGCCCAGCCTGTGAAGTTTGGAATAAATACATAACTCTTCAATGACCAGACATGAATGAACATCCGCAAGTATCAAAAACAACAAAGAAAACATGACCTCACCAAATGGACTAAATAAGGCACCAATGACCAATCTTGGAGTGATGCAGATATGTGACCTGTCAGACAGGGAATTCGAAGTAGCTGTCTTGGCAGGGTATGGTGGCTCATGCCTGTAATCCCAGCACTTTGGGAGGCCAAGGCAGGTGGATCACTTGAGACCAGGAGTTTGAAACCAGCCTGAACAATATGCCAAAACCCTGTCTCTACTATATATATATATATATACATACACACACACACACACACACACACACACACTATATAGTTTATATATATATATTATGTATATATATATCTCACTTCCCAGAAAAATACATCACTTGAAGTAATATAAGTTTCCAGGTATGAAAGTAAATGTGTGATTATGTATGATGACATTAGTTTTTATTCTCTAGTTAATATATATATTATATCTATCTATCTATCTATCTGTCTGTCTGTCTGTCTGTCTATCTATCTATCTATCTATCTATCTGTCTATCTATATGCTGGGTGTGGTGGCACACACCTGTAGTCCCAACTACCTGGGAGGCTGAGGTGAGAGAATCACCAAATCACCCAAGCCAGGGAAGTCGAGGCTACAGGGTTACAGAATAAGACCCTCCCATGTATATATATATATATATAGCAGTCTTGAGGAAGTTCAATGAACTTCAAGATAATGCAGAGGAGGAAATCAGAAATCTACCAGAGAAATTTAACAAAGACATTGAAATGATTTCAAAAATCAAGAAGAAATTCTAGAGCTGAAAAATTTAATAGACAAACTGAAAAATGAATGAGAGTCTTTCAACAGCAGAATTGATCAAGCAGAAGAAAGAATTAGTGAGCTTGAAGACAGGCTATATGAAAATACAGAGAGGAGAAAAAAGGAAAAAAGTTAAAAAAGAAGAAAGCATGCCTTACAAGATTTAGAAAATAGCCCAAAAAGGGCAAATCTAAGAGCTATTGCCCTTAAAGGGGATGTAGAGAAAGAGATCATGGTAGAAAGTTTATTAAAAGAAATAATAATAGAGCTCTTCCAAGATGGCCAACTAGACATAGTTAGGAAGAGTATCTCCCAACAAGAAACCAGATTATCGAGAAGACACTCCAGGCAGATCTATGGGAAGGAAGGCATTGAGAGTGGACTGAGGGAGGTTACAGACCCTGGGCTGAAGGGGAAGGAGGCTTGGAACCCTGCATGGGGGCTGCCAAGCACCAGGACTCATTCCTGGCCTTAAGTAGCTCCTGGTGAATGGATGAGTTAAATAGGCAAGGAGTGGCCCATTCTCACCACAGACCCCCAGAATCCTAGCTGCAGAAGATTCCTTGACCCCCATGGGCATTTCAACTGACAGGGAGAGCTGCTTGGAGAGGTGGAAGGGACCGAATTCCAGCCTCAGTGGAGCCTAGTGGGTTTGGTATGGGAAGGGTTGCAGTGGAGCACGGCCAGGGATGCCCATCCCCCAAGGCTCACCATGTTCCTCTAGGTGGCCTTTGTTGACTATCAGACCTGGACAGAGCAGGGCAGTCTTGCCTGTGGGATGGGGCCAGTCTGATCTGAGTGCCCTCTGTCTGCCAGCCTCTGTTGGGGCCCCTGCGTGGCTCCACTCACTTGCAGTGCAGCCTTGGATGCCCAACCAGGGTACTTCCCGGTGGCCACCACCATAGCTCCTTTACTAGCAGACTCTGCCTAATCATTGGAGAGCTTCAGTAGATGGGCCTCTGCCGACTCACACCCACTCACCTGCAGCCTTCCCTCACTACTTTGCTGGCATACACTCACCCACAGCCTCCCCCCACTGCTTTGCCGATGCACAGGGCATGTGGACCTTATCATCTTGTTGCCACCAGTGCACATGCATGTGAATGTTGCCCCCACTCCTTTTCCCTCGCCAGCATATGCACACACACACCATGCTGTGATTGGCGCACATGCACCCTGCCACACTACCGCCAGAATACACACAACCATAGAGCCCACTGCCACTGCCTCAATGAAGCAATTTAGCTGGCACTGCCCACCCCCACCCCCCGCATTGGAGTGTTCTCGCCAGTGGACTGGGAACACCTCAACCCCTCCAGTGCAGCAGGTGCTTAACCTTGAAGGGCCAGAGAACAAAGCTGTGGGCCTGGTACCAGCACCCCAGGGATAGAGCACATAGCCCAGATGTGCTGAACTGAGCCTTGGCTCCCTGAAATTTTCCAGAAATGAAGCCAGTCAGCTGAACCCAATTTATATCACAGTCAAACCCTCAATGGCCTTAAAGAGTATGAAAGCAAAAAACTCCACCCAAAAAACCAGAAACTTCAAAGATTAAAGGAACATCAGCCCACACAGATGGGAAAAAAACCTGTTTAGTAATTCTGGCAACTAAAAAAGCCAGAATGTCTTCTTATATCCAAATAACTGCACTAGCTCCTCAGCAATGGCTCTTAACCAGGCTGAAATGGCTGAAATGACAGGTATAGAATTCTGAACCTGGATAGGAACAAAGATCATCGAGATTCTGGAGAAAGTGGAAACCCAATCGAAGGAATCTAAGGAATCCAATAAAACAATACAAGAGATGAAAGATGAAATAGCAATTTTAAGAAAGAACCAAACCGATCTGATAGAGTTGAAAAACTCACTACAAGAATTCCAGTAATATAATCAGAAGTATTAACAGCAGAATAGATGAAGCTGAGGAAAGAATCTCAGAGCTCAAAGACTGGTTTATTGAATCAACTCAGTCAGACAAAAATTTTAAAAAGAATGAACAAAACCTCTGAGAAATATGGGATAACTGAAGCAATCCGAAGAAAAAGAACAAAGCCAGAAGCATCATGCTACCCAACTTCAAACTATACTACAAGGCTACAGTAACCAAAACAGTATGGTACTGGTACAAAAACAGATGCATAGACCAATGGAACAGATTAGAGAACCCAGAAATAAAGCTATACATCTACAACCATCTTATCTTTGACAAAGTCAACAGAAACAAGCAATGGGGAAAGGACTTCCTATTCAATAAGTGATGCTAGGATAACTGGCTAGTTGTATGCAGAAGACTGAAACTGGACCTCTTCCTTATACCGTATACAAAAATCAACTCCAGATGGATTAAAGACTTAAACGTAAAACCTAAAACTATAAAAATCCTAGAAGAGAGCCTAGAAAATACCATTCTGGACAAAGTCCCTGACAAAGATTTCATGGCAAAGACCCCAGAAGCAATTGCAACAAAAACAAAAATTAAAAAGTGGGGCCTAATTAAACTAAAGAACTTCTGCACAGTAAAAGAAACTATCAATATCAACAGAATAACCAACCAACCAACAGAATGGGAGAAAATATTTGCAAACTAAGCATCTGATAAAGGTCGGATATCCTGAATCTATAAGAAACTTAAATTAATAAGCAAACAAAAAATGTTAAAATGGGCATAGGGCATGAACAGATACTTCTCAAAGAAGATATGCATGTGGCCAACAAATATATGTAAAATTGCTCAACATCACTAATCATTTGAGAAATGCAAATGAAAACCACAATTAGATACCATCTCACACCAGTCAGAATGCCTGTTATTACAAAGTCAAAAAATAACAGATGCTGGTCAGGTTTTGGAGAAAAGGGAACACTTACACACTGCTGGTGGGAATGCAGATTAATTCAGCCACTGTAGAAAGCAGTCTGGAGATTTCTCAAAGAACTTATAAGAGAACTACCATTTGACCAAGCAATCTCATTACTGATTACATACCCAGAGGAATATAAATCATTCTACTATAAAGACACATGCATGTATATGTTCATTGCAGCACTATTCATACTAGCAAAGACATGGATTCAACCTAAATTCCCATCAATGGTGAACTAGATAAAGATATTGTGGTACATATATACCATGGAATATTACACAGCCGCAAAAAACAAGATCATGTCCCTTACAGCAACATGGATGGAGTTAGAGGCATTATCTTAAGTGAATTCATGCAGGAACAGAAAACCAAATACTGCATGATCTCACTTATAAGTGGGTGCTAAACATTGAGTACACATGGACACAAAGAAGAGAATAATAGACACTGGGGCCTACTTGAGGGTTGAGGGGTGAGGATGAAAAAACTACCTATTCGGTACTATGCTTATTATCTGGGTGACAAAATAATCTGTACACCAAACCCCCATGAAATGCAATTTACCCATGTAACAAACCTGCACATGTACCCCCTGAAGCTAAAATAAAGTTGGAAAGGAAAAAAAAGAATGACAGAATTTTCCAAACCGAGAGAAAGATATGAACATCCAGGCACAAGAAGTTCAAGGAACACCAAGAAGATTCAACCCAAATAAGACTACCTCAAGGCATATAATAATGAAATCTTAGAGGTCAAAAAAAGTATCTAAAGGCAGTAAGGGAAAAGAAGCAAATAACATGTAAAGGAACTCCAATATGTCTAGCAACAGACATAATAACAGAAACCATATAGGCCAAGGGTAAATGGGACAGCTTATTCAAAATGCTGAAGGGAAAAGACTTTCAAACTTGAATATTATATCCAGAAAAGTAATTGTTCAAACATTAAGGAGAAATAAAGACTTTTCCAGACAAATAAAAGCTAAGGAATTTCATCAACACTGGACCTATCTTATAAAAAAGGGTAAAGAGAGTTCTTCAATCTGAAAGAAAAGGATGGTAAAGAGCAAGAAGAAATGATCTGAAGGCACAAAACTCACTGGCAATAGTAAGTACACAGACAAATACAGAATACACTAGCACTGTAATTGCAGTGTGTAAACTCCTCGTATCTTTAGTATGAAGACTAAAAGAGAAGCCTAACAAAAATAAGAGTAACTATAATACAAAATTTTGTTAAGAGATAGACAATGTAAAAAGACATAAATTGAGACAACAAAAAGTCAAAAAGAGGCAGGGGATGGACTTAAAAAGATAGCTTTTAGTTTTCTCTTTGCTTTTTTTTTTTTTTTGCACTTTAAACAGATAAAAGTGATTATTTGAATGCACATTGTAAAGTATTGCTTTTTTTTTCTTGAATTGCGATCAGAGTTAGGTTGTCATCAGTTTAAAATAGTTGGTTATAAAATGTTACAAGCCTCATGATAACTACAAAGCAGAAACCTATAATAGATACACACACACAAAATAAGAGACTAAAACATGCTACTAAAGAAAGTCACTTTTATACAAAGACAGATAGGAAAGGAAGAAGATAAGACTAATAAAATAACCACAAATCAAATAACCAAGTGGCACTAGTAACTGCTTACCTAACAATAGTAACATTGAGTGTAAATGAACTAAATTATCAAATGAAAAGACATAGAGTGGCTGAATGGATGAAAACAAAATTCAACCATATGCTGCCTGCAAGAAACTCACTTTACCCCTTATAAAGAAACACAAACTGAAAATGAAGGCATGGAAAAAGATATTCCATGGAAATAGAAACAAAAAAGCAGGAGTAGCTATATCAGATAAAATAGACTTCAATTCAAAAACAGTGAAAAGAGACAAAGAAGGTCATTACTTAATGATAAAGGGGTCAATTCAGCAAGATGATATAATAAGTCTAAATGTATATGCACCCAACACTGGAGCACTGAGATACATAAAGCAAATATTATTAGAGCTAAAAAGAGAGATAGACCCCATTACAATAATTGGGTATTTCAATACCCACTTTCAGCCCTAGATAGATTACTAGATAGAAAATTAACAAAGAAACATCACACTTAATATGCACTATAGACCAAATGGACCTAATAGACACTTACAGAATATTTCATCCAACAGCCACAGAATACACATTTTTTTTCTCCTCAGCATATGGAACATTCTCAGACAGATCACATATTAGGCCACAAAACAATTAAAAATATTCCTTCCAAATGGAATGATATCCAGTATCTTTACTGATCTTAATGGAATAAAACTAGAAATCAATAACGAGAGGAACTTTGGAAACTATACGAATACATGGAAATTAAACAACATGCTTCTGAATGACCATTGGGTCAATGAAGAAATTAGAAAGAAAATTTAAAAATTTTTTAAACAAATGAAAATGGAAATACAACATATCAAAACCTATGAGATACAGCAAAAGCAGGACTAAAGGAAAATTTATAACAATAAATGCCTACATCGAAAAAGTAAAAGGACCTCAAATAAACAGCACAATGATGCATTTTAAACAACTAGAAAAGCAAGAGCAAACCAAACCCACAATTAATAGAAGGAAATAAATAATAAAAATGAGAGCAGAAATAAATGAAGTTTAAACTAAACAGTAAAAAAGATCAGTGAATGAAAAGTTGGTTTTTAGAAAAGATAAACAAAATTGAGAAACCTCTAGTCAGACTAAGAAAAGAAAAAGATAAGACAGAAATAATTAAAATCATAGACAAAAAAGTAGACATTACAACTGATACCATGGAAATTCAAAGGATCATTTAGAAGATACTACGAGGTAATATATGCCAATAAATTGGAAAACATAGAAGAAATGGAAAAATTACTATACATTTACAACTTACCAAGATTGAACATAAGAAATACAAAACTTGGGCCAGGCACAATGGCTCATGCCTGTAATCCCAGCACTTTGGGAGGCCAAGGCGGGTGGATCACTTGAGGCCAGGAGTTCGAGACCAGCCTGGCCATCGTGGCAAAACCCCGTCTCTACTAAAAATACAAAAATTAGCCAGGTGTGGTGGTGCACACCTGTAATCCCAGCTACTTGGGAAGCTGAGGCACAAGAATAACTTGAACCTGGGAGGCAGAGGTTGCAGTGAGCTGAGATTGACTGCACCCCAGCCTGGGTGAAGAACAAGACTCTGAAAAAAAAAAAAAAGAAAGAGAGAAAGAGATGGAAGGAAGGAAGGAAGGAAGGAAGGAAGGAAGGAAGGAAGGAAGGAAGGAAGGAAGGAAGGAAGGAAGGAACTTGAATAGATTAATAACAAGGGATGAGATAGAAATAGTAATAAAAAGTCTCCCAACAAAGAAAAGCTCAGGACCTGATGGCTTCATTGCTGAATTCTACCAAACATTTTTTTTTAAAATAACTAATACCAACTCTCCACAATCTATCCCAAAAATCAAGGGGGAAAAATATTTCCCAACTGATTCCACAAGGCCAGTATTACCCTGAAACCAAACCAGACAAAGACACACACATACACAAAAAGAAACTACAGGCCAATATCTCTGATGAACATTGATGCAAAAATCTTCAATGAAATACTAGCAAACCAAATTCAACAACACAGTAAAAGATCATTCATCATGATCAAGGGGGATTCATCCCAGGGATGCAAGGATGGTTCAACATATGGAAATGAATCAGTGTGATACATCATATCAACAGAATGAAGGACAAAAACATATGGTCATTTCAATTGATGCCAAAAAGATTAAATTCAACATCCCTTCATGATAAAACTCTCAACAAACTGGGTATAGAAAGCATACCTCAAAACAATAAATTCCATATATGACAAACTATGGCTAATATCATACCAAATGTGGAAAACCAAAAGCCTTTACTCTAAGATCTGAAACAAGATAAGGATGCCCACTTTCACCAATTCTATAAAATGTAGTCCTGAAAGTCCAAGACAGAACAAGTAAGCAAGAGAAAGAAATAAAGGGTATCCAAACTGGAAAGGAAGAAGTCAAATTCTCCTTGTTTATAGATGACATAATCTTATACTTCACAAAAAACTAAAGACTCCATCAAAAAACTATTAGAACTGATAAACAAATTCAGTAAAGTTGCAGGATACAAAACCAACATGCAAAAATCAGTAGCATTTCTATATACCAAGAGCTAACAACCTAAAAAGAAATTTTTAAAAAATCATTTACAATAGCTATAATACAAATAAATATCTTGGAATAAATTAAACCAAAGAACTGAGATATCTCTATAATGAAAACTAAAATACTGATAAAGGGAATTGAAGAACACACAAAAAAATGAAAAGGTATCTATCCCATTTTAATGGGCTGGAAAAACTAATATTGTTAAAATATCAATGCTACCAGATTTAATGTAATACCTATCCAAATACCAATGAAGTTTTTCACAGAAATAGAAAAAAGAATCTTAAAATTTGTATGGAACCACAAAAGACTCCAAACAGCCAAATAATCCTGAGCAAAATGAACAAAGCTGGAGGCATGACACTACTTGACTTGAAACTATACTACAAAGCTGTAGTAACCAAAACAGCATGGTACTGGCATAAAACCAGAAATATATGCCAGTGGAATACGACAGAGAACCCAGAAATAAATCCACACATTTATAGCCAACTCACTTTTGACAAAGTGCCAAGAACACGCACTGGTGAAAGAATAGTCTCTTCAATAAATGGTGTGGGAAAACTGGATATCCATATGCAGAAGAATGAAACTAGACCCCTATCTCTCACTATATACAAAAATCAAATCAAAATGGATTAGAGACTAAAATATACAACCTGAAAGTATGAAACTACTGGAAGAAAACATTGGGGGAATGTGCCAGGACATTGGTCTGGGAAAGATTTTGCAGGTAAGACCTCAAAAGCACAGGGGACTAAAGCAAAAGTAGACAAATGGGATTATATCAAGCCATAAAGCTTCTGCACAGCAAAGGAAACAATTAACAAAGTGAAGAGACAATTTATAGGATGGGATGAAATATTTGCAAACTATACAACTGAGAGGGCATTAATAACCAGAATATATAAGAAACTCTAGTCAATAGCAAAAAAACAAAGAACCCTATTAAGAATGGACAAAGATCTGAATAGACATTTCTCAAAAGAAGACATTCAGGCTGGGCACGGTGGCTCATGCCTGTAATCCCAGCACTTTGGGAGGCCGAGGCAGGTGGATCACGAGGTCAGGAAATCGAGACCATCCTGGCTAACACGGTGAAACCCTGTCTCTACTAAAAATACAAAAAATTAGCTGGGCGTGGTGGCGGGCACCTATAGTCCCAGCTACTCGGGAGGCTGAGGCAGGAGAATGGCGTGAACCCGGGAGGCGGAGCTTGCAGTGAGCCGAGATTGTGCCACTGCACTCCAGCCTGGGCTACAGAGCGAGACTCCGTCTCAAAAAAAAAAAAAAAAAAAGAAGACATACAAATGGCCAACAAGTATATGAAAAACTGCTCAACATCACTAATTACCAGAGAAATGCAAACCAAAAGCACAATGAGATATTTCACTCCAGTTAAATGGCTTTTATCAAAAAGACAAAAAAAATTAAAAAATGCTGGTGAGGATGTGGCAAAAGGGGAATGCTCATACACTGTTGGTGGGAGTGTAAATAAGTACAAATACTGTGGAAAAGAGTAAGGAGGTTCCTCAAAAAAATAAAAATAGAACTACTATATGATCCTTCAAACTGTTTATTAGTTGCAAGGGTGAAAATAATAACTACACAGAGGAGAAACCAGATCCCTGTACCTCAAGGAAGAAAATGCTATCAATGACAGCATGTGAGCTAGTGGGCAAAAGAGCATATGAACGGCTAGTGAAGCATTCACAGCTGTTGGTACAAGAAAAATATAATAACTAACCTGGGTTTTCCATCGACATGAAGACAGTTTCTCCTGAGAATGGGAATAGGGTGAGTGTGTCTTCATAGACCATTTTGTGTTTGAAGGTATATCCAGAGAAGAAGACAGAAAGGAAGTCAGTCTGTGCTCCAATGCTTAGAATGTACCAGTATGCCACCTCATGCAAACAAACTGACAACTGCAAACTATCAAAAACATAGCCATTGATGCCTGCAAAAACAATGGGGAAAAGAGACTTAGACACATCACAGATTTAGTATTTTGGATTGTGATTGTCATGATACAATTAGGAATTATTATATGTTATGCCCATTATCTTATTCCCAGGAAGAGATATTATATCTTCCAAAAAAGTAGATTGTTAATAATCAGTTGGGCCCCAATCCCAATGTGAGGAGACAGTCATAAACCATCATGATAAAGATTAATTTGGAAGTTATATGGGGGGCATTTTGATGAGTAGCAGGATGTTTGCATGGTCTTAAACTACACAGAGGAGAAACCAGAAAAAAACCTTTGAGTGCTTAAAGTTACCATCTGATGAAGGTCCAGATTCAAGGAAATGAAAGAAGCAGGACAAGTAGTTACTTGTACTAGATCCCTGTACCTCAAAGAAGAAAATGCTATAAATGACAGCATTGGTTGATACAACTGGAATACCAGTTGTAAATTATGGAAGTGTGTTTTATCAATTTGAAGTGTCTGTTATGTAAAAGAATATCTTTATTCACAGGAAATGTGTACTAAAGTATTGAGAGGTAAAGGGATGTGATGTCTGCAACTAATTTTCAAATAGAAAATAAGTAACAGAAGTGTGTATATAAAGAAAAGAAAATGAAAAACAAAATTGCAAAATGCTAAACATTTGTGAATCTGGGTAAAGGGTGTATGCAAGTTCCATGTATTATTCTTGTAACTTTTCTGTACATTTTAAATTATTTCAAACTAAAGAGCTAAGCAAAAGTAACATTGGCTTTAGTCTATGAAGGGAATTGTTTCTGAAAGCCTCTTCCACAAATCCATTCATCCATCCATTCAATAAACACTTGTCTACTCTGTTACTAGGTACTGTGTAAGATGGTTGCCCACAAACCACTAAGCAATACTTAGACATTGGCTTAGTATAACTAATTAATAATTGAAGTTTTTTTTCCTATACAGCATTAAGAGATATTATAAAGCTATTATAATTAAAAATGCAGTCTTAATGCAGAATAGATAAATATATCAAACAAAATATGGAGTCCAGAAACTGACAAGATGTTAAGTGGAAACTTAATATATAATAAGTTGAAACTTAATATATAATAAAGGCAGCATATCCAACCAGTACAGGAAAAAAATCAGCTATTTGGTAAATGATAATAGAAAATATGACTATCCACTTGGAAAAAATAGGTTCCACTTCATTTCACATAACTAATAAAAGTAAAGTTCTTCTAAATTAATCTGAATTTTGCCTAAGGGTACCTTTGCACTTGAGTCCTTGCACAACAAAGTTGCAGCCTGGCTTAGTTGATGAACTAACTGAAAGCCTAATTTAGGAACATGCTTTTATAACAAACAGCTCAGTCTCAGCCGATTATAGCAGCTGAACTTCCATCAATTGCAGGTGACTAACAGCTTCAAATAAGGCAAAAATGCCCAACTGTAATCAATTAAGCTGTCTCTAAACCTCACTTCCAATTTCTATCCATACTATGTTGCTGGCTGCTGTTCTGTATTTGGTTCTGAGGGCTATCTGATTCTAGAATCATGTATAAAAGCCAATTATAATCTTTAAAATACATTTGTTGTAGTTTTGCCTTTTGACACTCCACATGGATTAAATAGTTACATGTCTTTTGTGAAATATGTACACACTACTTTTGGGTGCTGTACTAGTGGCTAGGGTTGCCATAACAATATACCACAGACTGGGAGGTTTAAATAACAGGAATGTGTTTTCTCACAGTTTTGAACACTAAAATTCCAAGATCAAGGTATTAGCAGGATTCATTTTTACTGACACCTCTCCTTGGCTTGGTCTTTCCTCTGTGAGTATGCATCCCTGGTGTCTCTGTGTGTACACATTTCCTCTTCTTTTTTTTTTTTCAGATGGAGTCTCAGTCTGTCTGCCAGTCTGGAGTGCAGTGGTGTGATCTCCGCTCACTGCAACCTACACCTCCTGGGTTCAAGTGATCTCCTGCCTCAGTCTCCCGAGTAGCTGGGACTACGGGAGCTCGCCACCATGTCCAGCTAATTTTTGTATTTTCAGTAGAGACGGGGTTTCACCATGTTGGCCAGGATGGTCTCCATCTCTTGACCTCGTGATCCGCCCGCCTTGGCCTCCCAAAGTGCTGGGATTACAGGCGTGAGCCACCACGCCTGGCCCACATTTCCTCTTCTTATAAGGACACTAGTCATATTGGATTAGGGCCCATTGTAACAACCTCGTTTTAACTTAATAAACACCTTAAAGACCCTATCTCCAAATACAGTCACATTCTGAAATACTAGTGTTAGGGCTTCAGCATATGAATTCTAGGGGACATGATTCAGGACATAACAGGTATATACTAGGAGTGGATTTCCTGAGTCAATAGGGTATGCCGATGTTTGGCTTTCGATGTTTGGATTTCCTGACCAGAAATTTATGAGAGTTCTCATTACTCTACATCTTTTCCAATACTTGGTATGGACAGTCTTTTTAATTTTAGCCATTCTGGTGTATCTCATTGGTGGTTTTGTTTTTTTAATATCATCCTATCCAGTTTATTCCTTAACTTGCATAATGGTTATCTGAAATCACTGGAATGTAAGCTTCTTCAGGCTTAATTACTAGAATGGCTGATTCTTCTCTATCCAATCTTTTTAAATTTATTTTTTAATTGACAGGGAAAAATAGAATATATTATGATGTACATCACAATGTTTATATATGTATATATTGGAATGGGTAATTTATGAACTGTAGTCACCACAGTGTACAATAGATGTCTTTAATTTATTTCTCTTGTCTAACTGGAATTGTGTGGCAAAGTCTTTATCTCTCTGCATTTCTGAAGGACACATTTTCTAGGTAAAGTTTTCTCAGTACTTGGAATATATCATCCCACCCTCTTCTGACCTGTAAAGTTTCTGCCTTATTGGAATTTCCTTGTATGTGGTTTGCTTCTTTTTTGTTGTTGCTTTCAGGATTCTCTCTTTGTCTTTGATATTTGACAGTTTGATTGTAATGTGTCTTCATATAGTCTTGTTTGAATCTAATCTGACTAGAGATCTTTGAGCTTCTTGTACGTGGATATTTACATCTTTCTCCAGATTTGGAAAGTTTTTGCTATAATTTCCTTAAATACACTTTCTTCCATTTTGTCTGTCTCTTCTCCTAGTTACCCATATCAGAAATTTGGTAATCATCCTTGAATCCTCTTAGTCCTTTACCAAACATAGCTAATTATTTACCAAATCATGTGCATTCTATCTTCTAAACAAATCCTGTACATGTTCCTTTCTCTTCATTCCTACTGCAATTTCCCTATCATTTGTAGGATCCATCTACGAAATAAATCATAAATCCTACAATTTTTTAAAACACAAAATTATAAAACAAACATCTAGGTCATGAAATACAATATTGCTGCTATCCCCACAAAACACATGTGTTTATTCTCAAATGAACTCTTTCTAAGAGGTAGCCACTATCTCGTCTTTTATTATAATCATGTCCTTACTAACCTTTATACTTTTCTTCCTCTGTATCCCTAAACTATATAAGTTAATTTTGCCTATTTTTGAACTTTATGTAAATAATATAATACTGTATATATTCTTTTGACACTTACCATTTTACTAAAAATTGTCTTTGTGATACTTATTCATATTGTTGTGTATAGCTTTATTTTTGTGAATCTTAATTGTCACATGGTATTTCATTGTATGAAAATAGATTATCAATTTTACTGCTAATGGAAATAGGAGTGATTTATGGTTTGGGTCTCTCTCCTCCTGGTCCTTTTTCTTCTTCTTTTCTTATCCCTCTGTCTTAGCATCTTTCTCTGAAGATCCTTCCCTCGTGTCTCTTGGTCTCTGCCTTTGTGTCTCTCCCTGTGCTTTCTCAGACTCTTTTTCTCAACTCCAATCTCTTCTTTCTCAATTCCAGACTCTTACCTCCACCAAAAGCTATATTAGAAATCCCAGAGGAAAAAAATATATATATCATCTTCAGTGAAATTGTTTTCTGGCTCTGCTTATGTCACTATATCTCTCTAGTTTTAATCACCGTCTCCATGAAAATGAGATGGTTTAACTGTCCAGATACTGCGGCAAGTGCACATCCTACTTGGAAAAAGATGTGATGGGAAAGGGAGAAATTATGAATAGAAAAAAATAAAAGAACAAATATCTAGTAAATAGCACAATAAGGAAATTATAAAATGCAATATTCTATCAGGCTGAAGGAATTCTAAACCAAAGCCATGAGGCTGGAGAGAAGAGGGAGAAAAGAAAACGCTCTGTGCCACTAGAATTAAATACTAAGCATTAGACTCTTGCACAAATGTGAAATCTGAATCCTTCGGAAGGAAAGCAATACCCTGAACTAAGTAAAAAATAAAAATGCAACTCAAAGGACTAAACAACCTTAAAATTTTTAGAATAATGGATAGTAAAGGACTTTAACTCTCGAGAATAATATATCACTATTACTAGAAATTCAAGCTAAATATGAGGCTCAACCCAAAGTTAAAGGGCTAAAGCTTTGAGATGAGGGACATAGAATTGTAACATATGCCACATTCTGGTAGGTGAGTATAACCCACATTATAACTTTTCAAGGTTCCCATGTATTTTGTTCAGGATTTTTTTTTTTTTTTTTGAGACAGAGTCTCCCTCTGTTGTCTAGGCTGGAGTGCAGTGGCACGATCTTGGCTCACTGCAGTCTCCGCCTCCTGGGTTCACGCCATTCTCCTGCCTCAGCCTCCCAAGTAGCTGGGACTACAGGCGCCCACCACCATGGCCGGCTAATTTTTTGTATTTTTAGTAGAGACGGGGTTTCACCGTGTTAGCCAGGATGGTCTCAATCTCCTGACCTCGTGATCCGCCTGCCTCGGCCTCCCAAAGTGCTGGGATGACAGGCGTGAGCCACTGTGCCTGGCCTGTTCAGGATTTTTAGTTGCATCCAGTGGGACACACAGGGAAATGTGTGCTCACTCCATCTTAAACATCTTAATAATCAGAATTTCAAAAGGCACATATTGGTTTTGAAAAGACTATACTACTTATCCACTAATATAGCATGAGAACACTCTTTTATCCACAAGCCCACTAGTAATTATAATTTTGGCA
This sequence comes from Pongo pygmaeus, assembly GCF_028885625.2. Taxonomy (NCBI): domain Eukaryota; kingdom Metazoa; phylum Chordata; class Mammalia; order Primates; family Hominidae; genus Pongo; species Pongo pygmaeus. The sequence continues at coordinate 159,861,867 of NC_072396.2, forward strand.
GTTTGATGGGTATAAAGTGCTATCCTATTGTTATTCTATTTCACATTTCCCTGTAGGATAGGGCAATTGGAATTTTTTACCACATTTTTGACAATTCAGATTTGTGGGTATATATAAATATATACACATGTGTATGTATGCAATGGGCTGAATTGTGTTCCCCCATCCCAAATTTATACCTTGCAGTCCTAAATCCCAGTACCTCAGTATGTGACTATACTTGGAGATAGTGTTTTTAAATAGGTAGTTAGTTAAAATAAGGTCATTACGATGGGCCCTAGCCCAGCATTACTGGTATCTTTATTAGAAGAGGAGATTAGGACAAAGATATATAAAGGAGAAACCATGTGAAGACAAGGGAGAAAGCCATCTACAAGACAAGGAGAGAAGCCTCAGAAGAAACCAACGTTGCCCACATCCTGATCTCAAGCCTCCAGAGTTGTAAGACAATAGATATCTGCTGGTTAAGCCACCCAGTCTGCAGTACTTTGTTATGGCAGCACTAGAAGACTAATACAATGTATGTATGTGTTTATATATGATTACATAATTATAGAGAAAATATGTCTTAAAATATGTTACCTGGGCATGGAATGGTTGGTGAAAAGATGTAATATAGAAGGAGTAGGGAATTAAAAGGGAGAGGGAAATCAAGTAAATATTGAAAGGAAAAAAAGGTGACTGGATTTTTAAAATATGGGTTATACGATCACATGTATTTGAGTAAAAATTATACATTTATAGGTACCATAATTGTTAAATTTATATGCACATACAATTCATTCATTATCTGGACATCACTTTGATTACATCAATTTTTCTTTATTCACCACCCACTGAACTTAAGTGCTGCTTTACTCACTGTGCATGATGTTGGAGGCTTGGAACTCTGGATCCTCAAGCTGCACTCCAGCTGGATTGGGGAGAAAGCGTTGTATATTCTCTGTGAGGTACCAGCTTCGGTTCTCATCAAATACAGAAAACAGGATGACATTCCTCTTGTCTGACATTATCTGTTAATTACATACATTGAAAGGGGTAAAGAAATGCTACTGATGTTGTCAGGTAGGAGCCAGCAGTCTATGATGAAAGCAATGGCATGCATGTGATATATCTAATCCATTGGTTTAACTCCATTTCCTTTTAGGCATGTACCAGGGCTTGGGAGTTGAGGGTGGGTGCTGTGAGCAGTGAGTATATGCTTACAACAAATGTGTCCCCAGGACAAGAGGGTGACTGATCCCACTGAACTTAGTTTTTTCTGCACCCAAGGCCATATGCTAGCTGATATTTTTGGTACAGTCTGCAGCCTTATTCTCTTCATGTTCAGATTAGAAGATTTAACTCCTTAAAGAACCAAGTGGCTATTCAGTGCCTTTCTTAAGTTAGTTAAGTCAAATGAGATACTGACTTTCCTAAACTTCCATCTAGCAACTGACCTTCCACAAGGCTATAAAAAATTAAAAATAGAAAAACAGAAATCAAATAAGAAAGATAAGGTGAACCACAAAAATGTCAAGCAACACTAATACCTTAAATTTTCTGTTTAAAACATTCAAATTTTTTTCAGAAGAGCATTTTGTATATGAACCAGATTTATGAATTAGTCACTTGCTAATTGGATCTGCTAAGATTTCATGTGTAAACCTCACTAATATGTATAAACTTCATTTTTTATAACCTATAGCTATATAAACCAAAATACTGAAGAGAGGAGATTGGAGAATATAGAATAATATTTCAGTTCTCTTCCCAAAAGTGACGAAAAAACTATAGTTAGGAAAAATCGGTCAGGACAAGTACTTGGCAAAATTTATACTTCTCTGAGTTTATGTGCCATGTGTTTTATTGGCACCAAAGTTCATATACTTTACTCTCTAAACATACGAAATGTTTTCAGACTAGTAGATATCTTATGTATCATAAATATAATCAAATGGACATGTAGTCAAGCCTCAGCAATATGGCACTGAGTTATTCTGGGGCCGAGCAATGAGTTTTTGTGAAGAACTAAGCTTTTCTTGTTCAGAGAATTTAGCTTTACTTTTTAAAGCAGTAGAAATCGTCCAAATTCTAGCCATATTTTGAAATATTTTATATCTTTCCCTATGTTTTGCCCAAAAGTATTTATTAAGCTTTTTTTTTTTTTTTTTTTTTTTTTTTTTTGAGACAGGGTGTTGCTTTGTCACCCAGGCTCACTGCAGCCTCGACCTCCTGGGCTCAAGCTATCTTCCCACCTCAGCCTCCTGAGTAGGTGGAACTACAGGCACACACCACCATGCCCGGCTAATTTTTTTTTTTTTTTTTTTGTAGAGACAAGGTCTTACTATTTTGCCCAGGATGGTCTTGAAATCCTGAGTTCAAGCAATCCTTCTGCCTCAGCCTCCCAAAGTGCTGAGATTACAGGCGTGAGCCACCGCACATAGCCTATTGAGCTCTTACTAAGTGCCATGCACTGTGCTATATTGTGGGAACCAGCCCCAATATTTCAATGTAGGTTCTTTTCTATTTTCCCTAAGTGTCAGCCAGTCTGGGAAATAAAGAGAAAGAGTACCAAAGAGAGAAATTTTACAGCTGGGTCTCCAGGGGTGACATCACATGTCGGCAGGTTCTGTGATGCCCCCGAGCTGCAAAACCAGCAAGTTTTTATTAGCGATTTTCAAAGGGGAGGGAGTGTACGAATAGGGTGTGGGTCACAGAGATCACGTGCTTCAAAGGCAATAAAATATCACAAGGCAAATGGGGACAGAGCAAGATCACAAGGCCAGGGTGAAATTAGAATTACTAATGAGGTTCCATGTCCCGCTGTGCACGCATTGTCATTGATAAACATCTTAACAGGAAACAGGGTTCAAGAGCAGAGAACCGCTCTGACTAGAATTCGCCAGGCTGGAATTTCCTAATCCTAGCAAGCCTGGGGGCGCTGCAGGAGACCAGGGCATATTTTATCCCTTATCTTCAACTGCATAAGACAAACACTCCCAGAGCAGCCATTTTAGAGGCCTCCCCCTGGGAATGCATTCTTTTCCCAGGGCTGTTCCTTGCTGAGAAAAAGAATTCAGTGATATTTCTCCTATTCACTTTTGCAAGAAGAGAAATATGAGTCTGTTCTGCCCAGCCTCGCAGGCAGTCAGACTTTATGGTTATCTCCCTTGTTCCCTGAAAATCACTGTTATCCTGTTCTTTTCAAGGTGCCCAGATTTCATATTGTTCAAACACACATGCTTTACAAACAATTTGTGCAGATAACGAAATCATCACAGGGTCTTGAGGCAACATACATCCTCAGCTTATGAAGATGACGGGATTAAGAGATTAAAGTAAAGACAGGCATAGGAAATTATAAGAGTATTGATTGGGGAAGTGATAAATGTCCATGAAATCTTCACAATTTATGTTCAGAGACTGCAGTAAAGGCAGGCATAAGAAATTATAAAAGTATTAATTTGGGGAACTAATAAATGTCCATGAAATCTTCACAATTTATGTTCTTCTGCCGTGGCTTCAGCTGGTCCCTCCATTCGGGGTCCCTGACTTCCTGCAACAGTGCTACATGCTGCAGACATGTTAATTTTGAGGTACTTTTGAGTCACCCATAATGAGATGCCCATGGAAGAAATCTAGGCTGTAGATATAAATTTGTGGGTCATCTGAAAATAGGTGGTAATTGGACATATAAAAATGGGGAGGATCAGCTAGAGAAAGCTAAAGCCCAGAATGGGAATGTGTACTATAGGAAAAATCTAGGGCCTACATTCTATGGCCTATCCATCCAGCAGGCACGTTTACTACACGAAACTCAAATTCAGTGAAAGCTAAGCTCATTTCTTTTACTGACCTATATTGCAAACCATTATATTTTCTTCAGATTATAAGGGGACATACACTGAGAATGAAACCCAGCACTTGGAAAGGCAAGAACTCACCTGGTTTCCTCTTTGATCTACAGATTCTTTGTAGCAGATGAGGAGAGGGCCAATGAGTCCTGAAGCTAGATCTCTCTCCATATTAATGAAACTAGAGTAATAGCGGGTCAGGCACCGAGGATCTGATTTAGTTGGCCCATCTTCTACAGTCACTGTCCATTTATATTTGAATATTTCTCCTGGAAGAACTGGAAAATCCTTCAAATGTTTTACACCTACCCACAAGCAAAACCAGAAATAGCTCAATTAGAGTACAACAAGCCACATATTGGTAATCATGTTGTTGCTGCAAGGGTTCTACAAATCTGTATGTACATATGAAGTTTCTGAGCAAGTGGAAGCTAAAGTCACACCTGTTATAATTTTAAGATTCAAACAATTTTTTTAAAAAAGTAAAAAGCTGTAATTGATTATCCAGTTGACTGTGAAAGTGTCAGGCCTGAATATATGCCAAAGAGCTTGGCATTGGAGTTTTAAGATGTAGTCTCTGACTTCTGTGAGGAAAGGGAGCAAGAACTGAGATCTGCCCTCAGGGTAATGGGACATCAGGACAAGAACCGATTTTAGTAATTAAGTCTCATTTTAGGTATGTTTAATACCTGAAGATCCAATCTAAATCAAAATTTTAATTTTATATTCATTCTAAGCTCTTCCTCACCTCAGTAAGTTATGCCTGACCTATGGTTATAGGACCCATAGAAAGGGAATGGTGTTGAGGTCAGGAGTTCGAGAGCAGCCTGGTCAACATGGTGAAACGCCATCTCTACTAAAAATACAAAAATTAGCCAGGTGTGGTGGCAGGCACTTGTAATCCCAGCTACTTGGGAGGCTGAGGCATGAGAATCGCTTGAACCTGGGAGGCAGAGGTTGCAGTGAGCCGATATCATGCCAATGCACTCCAGCCTGGGGGATAGAGTGAAACTCTGTCTCCAAAAAAAAAAAAAAAAAAGAAGAAGAAAGAAAGGGAATGGTGTAGTATGTTCTTTCAATATTTCTGAGCCTTCTCTTCCCTTTTCCAGGAGCTGGGGGTGAGGGAGGGTAGGTAATAGAAGAAAGGGCAAACAGACTCTTGTTTAACAGGTCCTGCTGCTCTATCTTTGACAACACTATTTGGTCATCAATGTTCTCTGTGTGGGAGGTGCCCAAATGCTGGTCTTTTCATAGGACACATGTATGGTTTCTTTAGAGTTACCATGGGGACCTCAGCATTACATAGTTCCATGACATGAGAGATGTTTCTTTCAGCTATCCTTCTGCAACTCTCCTCTCCCCATCAGCTCTTCTTACTTTCAGTGATATATCCAAGACTCTACTGGTTCTGCTATCCCCTCAGCCTGCCTAACTGCCTTCTTGGGCAGAATATCTTCAAAAGGGATAAAGCCCAGCTACTTTCAACAGTATTCACTTGTTACAGAATAAACTCATGTCAAACAGCAGAAAAGTAAACTGCTCTACTCTTGCCCTCTCTTCTTGCCCACTATTATGGGCATTACAGCCTTCAAAATTCTCCATGGAAAAATCAGGTTACCAGTAACTATCCACGTATGCCTCCAAATTTCAGGATACACATTCAAAATCTCCCCAGAACTCTGTCACTATGCCCTTCTTCCATAAAGAAATGCAAATAAAGAATTCTTATCGGCAATAATGAATATTAGAAAACAGGGGAAGGAATTTTTTTTTGAGATGCAGTCTTGCTCTGTTGCCCAGGCTGGAGTGCAGTGGTGTGATCTCGGCTCACTGCAACTTCACCTCCCAGTTTCAAGCAATTCTCCTGCTTCAGCCTCCTGAGTAGCTGGGATTACAGGAACACGCCACAATGCCCGGCTATTTTTTTTTGTATTTTTAGTAGAGATGGGTTTTCACCATGTTGGCCAGGCTGGTCTTGAACTCCTGACCTCAAGTGATCTGCCCGCCTCAGCCTCCCAAAGTGCTGGGATTACAGGCGTGAGCCACCACACCCAGCGGGAAAATTTTTATAACCAGTCTGTCTGCCCATCGTGTGATACTGAAGGATTCAGAAAGTTCACCCTCTATGTACCACATATTTAGAAATTACTTGAGACTATACTTCCAGAAAAACAAAAGAAGAAATCAAAAAATAGAAATGTACAAGAGAAAAGAAGTTAATGCTATTCACTACAAGAATGTCTTTAAGAAGAAAAAGATTTGGTTCCAGCACTTTGGGAGGCTGAGGCAGGCAGATCGCTTGAGCTCAGGAGTTTGAGACCAGCCTGGGCAACAAGTTAACACTCCATTTCTACAAAAAATAAAAAAAATAAAAAAAAATTAGCTGGGCATGGTAGTGTGCGCCTGTGGTCCCAACTACTCAGGAGGCTGAGGTGGGAGGATAGCCTGAGCCTGGGAGGCAGAGGTTGCAGTGAGCCAAGATCGTGCCACTGTACTCCAGCCTGAGTGACAGAGCGAGACGCTGTCTCAAAAAAAAAAAATAAAAGATTTGGATAGTAAGCAATAAATAGAATGATTAAGAAGCTGAAAGGCCTAAGAAATAGGGTTGAAGAAGCCTACATTTCTTTTCCTAATAAAAGAAAACAAAGTCTTACTTCAGGATACACCTTTGTGTTGGGAACATTCCAAATCCTCTCATCTAGCTATTTGAAAATATATGTCATTGTTGACTACAGTCACCCCACAGTGCTATAGAACATTAGGACTTATGCCTCCTATCTAGCTGGAATTTTGCATCCATTAACCAATGTCTCCCTATTTCCCCCCCCTCCCCTCTTTAGCCTCTAGTAACCACTATTTTATCTCTACTTCTATGAGATCAACTTTTTTCCTTCCACATATTATTTTTTTATCTTAATAGTAAAATTCACTTGAGCTGTAGAAAAGAGAGCAATCATAGCATATTACCTAGTTCTGCAGTTAACATTTATAAAAAGAAACTTGCATACTAAAATAATACAAATGCTGTTTTTTAATTTTTTAAGCTTTAGAGAAAATATATAGACAAAGCAAGGAAGAGTTATTTCAAATTACAGTGCAAAATGTAAATGTTATCAAGTTTAGTTTTGTAAAAGTAAAGGAATGGCTAGCAGCAGTAGAGAAAAGAAAGGTTTGGGGAAAGGAAAAGTGAGGGGTACAGTTTTTAATATCCTTAATTTATGAAGTATGGAGTCAAAAGTAGTTTCAATCCATGATTGGAAAATATCTTACTAAAAGTTGATGTTTAGTATATTTTTAAAGTTCTAATGATAGCCAATCCAACTGAAAACACTGATAAAACTGAAACAACTTGAATGGAAAAAAACACAAAACAAAGTAAGTATATAATGTCTAAAGTTGAAAAACAAAGAGTTAGCAGTATAAGTAACTTTTTAGAGATGTAGAGATAACCACCAAAAATCAAAAACAGAAATTCTTAAAAATGGATGCCTCTAGGGAGGCAGCCCTTTTGTAGTTTTAAGCATACACATCTATTATTTTGATAAATATTCATCCAAAATTAAATAATAGAAAGAATATACATAACATCCAATCTACTAAAAGAAAAAATAAATCTTTAAACAGCAAACAATATAGTAAATAAAAACTGGAGTTGTGAACTATTTAGAAATGAATATGCGAAGAACCTTGAAAATATCAAACTAGATACCAAAAGTGAGAGTGAAACCCTGTCGAGAGAGAGAGAGAGAGAGAGAGAGAGAGAGCAAGGAAGAGCAATAACATGGAAGCTGCAGCAAAGAATCCGGAAAATATCAAACTAGATACCAAAAGTGTGGAATGTAGCTGAAAACTGTACTCAGAAAAAAAAATTATCTTAAGTGCCAGAAGAAACAGCTTCAAGGTTTTAGGGCATTTACAGTAGTTGCAGTGGAAAGGTGCCAATCTAATTGGCTGTGCAATATTTGAGCATCACCACTAGGTAATAGGAAAAACATGTCAGGCGACTCTTCACGAATTTACATGAAACATCACCTGAGGATTCCTATAATTGATTTTTATAACTTTAGACTGGAGCTTGAGGTCCGGTCAACAGCTGGAGAAAGGACCAACATAATTTTAGTTGTTACTGATGATATTTATCTCATCTGTATCTACAGGTAAAAAAGAGCTATAAATCGAGGGAATATTTACCTTTTGGTAATCTCCTTGAATACAAAGGACGGACATCAGTGATTCCGTGAGGGTAGATGTTATATGGTCTGCTTGCTTGATTCTTAAATATAATCTGAAAGTATAAGTGAGATCTAAGATCAAATCCTAAAACAACTAGGATCAACAAGAAAACTGTGGTCTAACTCCAGATAAATAAAAGCGGCCTCTATCTACATTACAGTAATTTGAGGCTAGATAAAACTCAAAATATTTGGTCTTTTCATGAAATTGTCCCTTGGCATGCATGGAGGATTGGTTCCAGGACCCCCGCAGATACCACAATCTGTGATGCTCAAGTCTCTTACTCAAAATGATGTAGTATTTGCATATAACCTATGCACATCCTCTCATGTACTTTAACTCATCTCTAGATTTCTTACAGTACATAATATAACATAAATGCTATGTAAATAGTTGTTTTACCATATTGTTTCTTTGTATTATTATTTATTGTTGTATTATTATCTTTTATTGTTTTGGGGTTGTTTTTTGAATACTTTCAATCAGTGGTTGTTTGAATATGAGACTAGAAACCCAGTGATACTGAAAAATAAAAATAAAATCTTAAGCATCCCCAAACGACTGAAGAGACCCCTTCCTCGGCCAAGGAGACCCCAGAGATGGCTTAAAAACTGAGTTTCTGACCATGATGGGATGGGAGATCAGGCATGCCTTGTTACATTCCCTCCCTCCCTAATCTGCCGTTAGACTTTCTTTCTTAAGGGTTAAACATAAACCAGTCCTTTCTAAAGACGTGGTGGGTTCCCCTCCCTTTGTGCAGTTTTGACATAACAACTGACCAGCATTCCTTCCTGATGAGAGACCACTGACCATGGACTGGCTCTGGCCAGTTTACAGAGGCTGCCTCTGTGTCCTCTGTTTCATCTTTTGACTTATACAGCCTAATTTTCATGCATCTAAATGTTAAGTCTCCACCCCAAAGTGAATATGGAATGTATGTAACATGTATGGTTGCAGGTGCCCCATCATAAATATTCACAGCTCCTCCTGGAACCTGTTAAATATGTATACTTAGCCAACTCATTCAGCATAAATTCCTATCTCATCCTTCCTTCTTCAAAGTGCTTGCTTCCAGTTGCTGCCAGAGGCTACACTTCCCAGCCTGCAACCCTTTCCATTCCAAATTTGCAAACTTAGGATTCTTCAGTTGACAATGTGGAGGGCTGACAGTACTTAGGTTTCTCTCTAAAGGCCCCTTTCCACTTCTTTAAAAATTGTTTCAATTGCTTCAGGAAGTATTCTCTGCACCTTCTCACACTAATTGAAATTTGGATGTCTGGTGAGGACACTGCTTCCTCTCAGCCTTTATCACTATTTGGGCATAAAATTCACTGATAATAGAGAAAGAGACATTTTTCAGGAGATTAAATCTTCAGTGAATGAGCAGGCATGACCAAGAGGACAGTTGATTACAGTATTAAGCAAGGGTAGCAGATGGTATTGCCTGATTGCACCAGCTTTAAAAGAAAACAAAGGCCTAGGTGTAGTGGCTCATGCCAGCACTTTGGGAGGCTGAGGCAGTAGGATCGTTTGAGCCCAGGATTTCAAGACCAGCCTGTGTAACACAGTGAGACCTCATCTCTACAAAAAATAAAAAAATTAGCTAGGCATGGTGGTGCATGCCTGTAGTCCCAGCTACTTGGGTGGCTGAGGTGGGAGGATCACTTGAGCCCAGGAAGTTGAGGCTGCAGTAGTCAGCTGTGATCACACCACAGCACTCCAGCCTGGGGGACAGAATGAGACCTATCGAGAGAGAGAGAGAGAGAGAGAGAGAGAGAGAGAATGGAAGAGCAATAACATGGAAGCTGCAGCGAAGAACCCTGAAAATATCAATCCCACCTCCAGATCTGAGGTGTGTGATATGAGGATAAAAATGCAACTTCCACTTCTGCTCTTGTCTTAAAACCCAGTCATTCTTCCTATCCATGAGCATGGAATGTTCTTCCATTTGTTTGTGTCCTCTTTTATTTCGTTGAGCAGTGGTTTGTAGTTCTCCTTGAAGAGGTCCTTCACATCCCTTGTAAGTTGGATTCCTAGGTATTTTATTCTCTTTGAAGCAATTGTGAATGGGAGTTCACTCATGATTTGGCTCTCTGTTTGTCTGTTATTGGTGTATAAGAATGCTTGTGATTTTTGTACATTGATTTTGTATCCTGAGACTTTGCTGAAGTTGCTTATCAGCTTAAGGAGATTTTGGGCTGAGACAATGGGGTTTTCTAGATATACAATCATGTCATCTGCAAACAGGGACATTTTTTATGGCTGCATAGTATTCCATGGTGTATATGTGCCACATTTTCTTAATCAGTCTATCATTGTTGGATATTTGGGTTGGTTCCAAGTCTTTGCTATTGTGAGTAGTGCCGCAATAAACATACGTGTGCATGTGTCTTTATAGCAGCATGATTTATATTCCTTTGGGTATATACCCAGTAATGGGATGGCTGGGTCAAATGGTTTTTCTTTTGTTGCTTGTTGGTTTTGGTGTCCTATCCAATAAACTATTGTCTAATTCAAGATCACAAAGATTTATCCTGTTGTTTTCTTATAATTTTGTAGTTTTAGCTCTTACATTTTATCTTTGATCCATTTTGAGGTAATGTTTAAGTGTAGGATTCAGCATGGTATCCAGAGCATAACCTGAATAAATCAAAGAATGAGGTAGATCTATACATGTTGACATGAAATGATATCCAAAATATATTGTTACTTTTTTTTTTTTGAGACAGAGTCTCACTCTGTTGCCCAGGGCGGAGTGCAGTGGTGCAATCTCAGCTCACTGCAACCTCCACCTCCCAGATTCAAGTGATTCTCCTGCCTCAGCCTCCAGAGTAGCTGGGACTACAGGCATGCACCACCATGCCTGGCTAATTCAAAATATATTGTTACTTTTTAAAAATCAAGGTACAGACCAATTTACACTGCTCTTGTTTTTGTGTGAAATGCACACACACACACATACATACACACACACATTCATACATGTATGCACTACTTCTGGAGGGGAGTATACAAACCCACAGCAATGACTGTCTGTCAGACTATGGGGTTGGAAGTCCAAGAGGGAGGAAAATTTACATTTTATTGTATGCTCTTGTTTATCTATTTTTAAATTAGCCGGTAAAAGTAACTCAAAATACACAAAAGTACCCTATAAATATGTACAATTATTGTGTCATTATGCATTTTAAAAATTAATGAATAAAAAATAAAATTATACAATCTTCAAAAAATGAAAAAAGAAAAATACATAAACAAAATTTATGAAGAAAAATTGTACAATAATAGCTAATAAAAATTTTGAAGAAGTACAATGAAAGAAGATGTCACACAGATATCAAACATATCACAAAGTTGAAGTCATTAAAACAGTGTGGTAACAGATTAGTTAAGGAGAATTAAAAATCCCAGATTTTAGCAATTTAGTATATGATAAAGAAGATATTTTCAAATTAATGAAAAAAGGATTGGTTGTGTCAGCTGCCATTTGGGAAAATTTCTATTTGAATTATGCACTACATCCAAAAGTAACTTCCAGGGCACTTAGATTGCTCACTGTAAAAATAAAGCTATACAAGTAAGAGAATAGAATATAGACTATTTTTGTAGTGTCTTGGGGGTGGCAAAGACATTCTCAGGCAGAAAACATAAGTGAAAAAGATCCAGAGAAATATAAATGAAAAGATTGATAAAAGATAGGAGGTTTTGACTATATAAAGATGAAAAATCTTTGAAGGACAAAAAATATCATAAAGGAGTTAAAGTACAAGTGACAATGTGAAGAAAACATTTGAAAGATAAATAACAATGTGTCAATATCCATAATCTATAAAGGCCTTTTACAAATACATAAGCAAAAGATGACTGACCAAATAGAAAACTGGACAAAATTTACAAGCAGGCAATTCACAGAGGGAGTTATACAAATAGCCAACAAACATGAAACAATATACAATTTGACTACTAACCAGGGAAATGCAAATGAAGACAACATATAAACATTTTGCTCATCAAATTGGAAAATTTTCTGAAGGTTTATAATATATGTTGTTGGCAATGGTGTGGGGAAAAGGGCAGTCATATACTTATGGTAGGGGATATAAATTGGTACAAAATTGCTGAAAGTCAGTTTGGCAGTATCTAACAAAACTCTACATCTAAAAACCAGTGTTCTTCATGACATTCTTCAGGAGCTGAATTTATGGAACCCACGACCTATCTTCAAATTTCTTGTGAAGAAAATAAACCCTTATTTATTTAAACCACTGTCCATTGAGTATTCTGTTACTTACACCATACTCATTCTTAATATCCTAGATCGGGGCAAGCAAGCATTTTTTGGAAAAGGCTGGATAGTAAGTACTCTAAAATTTGTGAGCCCTATCTAGCCTCTGTCACATATTCTCTTCCTCCTCTGCCTTCTTCTCCCCTTCCTCCCATCCTCCTTTCTTTTCTTTGCAATATTTTAAAAATGTAAAATCTCATCTAAGCTCATGGACTGTTCAAAAGCAGGCCACAAGCCAAATTTGGTTCATAGGCCATAGTCTGCTGACTCCTATATGACATAATTAATGGAGAAAGATCTGGAAGGATATGTATCAAAGTCTAAGCAGTATTTCAAAGGAGTGTCGAGTTTAATGGGTGACATTAAATTTTTTTTTTTTTGACAAGACAGTGAATTTCTTTTTTTATTATTATTATTATGATTAATATTATTATTATTATACTTTAGGCTCTATGGTACATGTGCGCAACGTGCAGGTAAGTTACATATGTATACACGTGCCATGCTGGTGCGCTGCACCCACCAACTCGTCATCTAGCATTAGGTATATCTCCCAATGCTATCCCTCCCCCCTCCCCCCACCCCACAACAGTGCCCGAAGTGTGATGTTCCCCTTCCTGTGTCCATGTGTTCTCATTGTTCAATTCCCACCTATGAGTGAGAATATGCAGTGTTTGGTTTTTTGTTCTTGCGATAGTTTACTGAGAATGATGATTTCCAATTTCATCCATGTCCCTACAAAGGACATGAACTCATCATTTTTTATGGCTGCATAGTATTCCATGATGTATATGTGCCACATTTTCTTAATCCAGTCTATCATTGTTGGACATTTGGGTTGGTTCCAAGTCTTTGCTATATACTCAAACTTTAAATACATACAATCAGCTATTATTTGTGTAACATTTATAGCTTTTAAAAGATCATGTCCATTGGAGACAAGGCTGAATTATGAAGTATTTTAGAAACTCAAAACTCTCCAGACTTTTTCTTCTTACCTGACCTTAAATCTTTTCCTCAACTTACCAACAGTGTGTCTCCAACTTCCCCATAAAGTAAAGGTCCCAAGATTCCTGATTCATGCTGAACAGCTTCACGAGTCTTAAAGGTTTCATCTGTGTATGCCATAAATCGGACTTTTTTGTACTTCCTACCAATCCGCTGAGGGCCATTGTTCAAATATTGACTTTTATAACTTCTGTATAAGAGAAAAAAAGATGAGAGGTTGGGAAGAAAAATTCTAGGTAGGCTCAAATCCAACTCTAAAACAGCTTATATGATTCAATCAAGGCAAGGAGTGAGAAAAATACAAGCTTCTCTGATGCTCAGCTATGTTAGTTTCCAAATGTTAATACCCTTGCCATTTGATTCCATACCTGTACCTAACCTTAAACATGGCTTCAGGATTTGTTGGTTTGAATAACTGGTAAGAACTTTTTGAGTATGGGGAAGAGAGAGTACCAATAGTCAAAAAGTGCTTACCTGTCATTGGGGTCAAGGACTAAGGGAGCATAGTCCCAGTCCTCCTCTTCAGCAGCAATGTAATGTACCCAAGTTTTAGGATGCTTCTTGGCAACTGAGCGAATTTGGATAAAGGAAGGAGAGTTGTCATCATCAAACCTGACCACATCCATTTCAGAATCAGTAAGATCATCATCATAGTCTTCCGCTTCTTCATTATTTTTCATTCGTAGTTGGGGTTCCTCTGGGCAGCTGTCTACTTTGACATAAGCTTCCATGCCATCTGGAGTCAGACAAACCAAACAATGTCAGAGTGTCTTGCTATATTAGGCTGTTCTATACCAGAGACTAGGTAATTTATAAAGAAAAGAGATTGAATTGGCTCATGTTTCTGCAGGCTATATGGGAAGCATGGTGCTGGCATCTGCTTGGCTTCAGGGAGGTCTCAGGAAGCTTACAATCATGGGGGTAGGTGAAGGGGGAGGAGACATGTCACATGGTGAAAGCAGGAGCAAGACAGAGAGTGCAAGTTGCCACACACTTCTGAATGACCAAATATCATGAGAACTCACTATCATGAAGACAGCACAAGCCATGAGGGATTCACCCCCATGATCCAAACATCTGCCACCAGACCCCACCCCCAGCATTGGAAATTACAATTCAACATGAGATTTCAGTGAAGATAAATATCCAAACCATATCACTTGCCTTAACTTTTATGACTTCTTTCTCTCTTATTAGGCCTTCCAGGCTCTCCCCTAAGTACCTCCCTTTCCACATCACTATCCCTTCTTGCCACAAATCATTGATTTAATAACAGCTTATTGGGAAAAATGTTAGTGTAGATATAAACTTTAAGACATGTTCCAAGTTCATAAAACCATGACAAGATACAACTTAAAATCAAGGAGATATATATTTTAAGAGCATGTCTGCCTGTGACTAGTTGTAAACCCTATGGCAAATGTATTCAACATTCTCAGTCTCATCTTTATGCTTTGTAAAATGGATAATAATAATTCCTGCCCTATTTATACCACAGGGCAATTTTGAATATCAAATACTTCTAAGAAGGGAGACCTGTTTACTTGATTATGAGGAACAGGGCAGGTTTTAGGAGCAGCAAACAACTAGTCTGGGGTTCATGTAGCCTTAAACATAATTCAGTCTGCATTGAAAAACAAAGTGTTTTGTCTGAGGTTCAATAAGAAAAAGCATTTTTTTTCTGAAAAATAAAGATTAAAATTAGTGGATAGAATCTGTGAAAAGGAAAAAAACAAAACAAAAAATAAACTGAATCAGGGTCCAACTGGACAATGATTGATTGACAATGATCATATACAAGTAAATGACCTATTCCTCTGTGCCTGCAAGAATGTTGTTTGTGCATCAACTTCCTGTTACTCATTCAGTATGACACTTTTTGTCCACTAAGGTCTTGTCAAAATTCCATAAATATTATGTGACACATGGGGAAAAGAGATTTCTATTCTTAATCACTACAGAAGACTATAAACAAGGTCACTAATAGAACATAAGGAGGAAAATGGTGGATACATGGCAAGATCAAATCTCTTTTCTAAGTCAACCAAGGAACTTGAGGAGAAGGTTAATATGAGAGTAATAGGAAGAAAGAAATGCTATTAAATATAAAAGATTAGGCCACTCCGACATTTTTCTCCAATAACTCTTGCTATGGTTTGAATGTCTGTCCCCTCCAAAACTCATATTGAAATTTAATTATCATCGTGATGGTATTGAGAGGTGAACATATAAAAGGTGTTTAGGTCATAAGCGTTCCACCCTTATGAATGGACTAATGCAGTTATCTGGGGAAAGGGTTCATGGGAGTGGATTTGTTATCACAGAAGTGAGCTCACCCTCCTTTTGCTCTCTCTCTCTCTCACGCTTTCTTTTCCCTTTTGTCATATAATGCCTTCCACCATGTTAAGACGCAGCAGAAAGGCCTTTGCTAGTTGCTGGCAACTTGATATTGGACCTCCCAGCCCCCAGAAATGTGAGCCAATAAATTTCTGCCCATTATAAATTACCCATTCTGTGGTATACTGTTATTGCAGCACAAACTGACTAAGAGCCTTCAATGGCCACAAGAGGGGTAGAGAAAGAGGGTTATTAGGTTGATCCAAGATTAAGAGTTAGCAGAATAAATACAAAAGTAAGGAAAATTGGGGTGAAATGATGATGCAATCTGACTTTGCACAACTAGCAGTTACAAATAAAGTTACATTAACAATAATTTAAAACTGTAGTTACCATCGTCCTAATTTGCTTACATAGAACCTTTGACCCTTTGCAAAGTTCCCACCAAATAGTCCTTTCAATCCCATGTTACTTCTCCTAAAATTCACTAGCTTCTGACCTGCCCTCAGTTTCACAGGCGTCTCTCATCCACTGCCAGGTATCTACAGAGTGCCTCTAGCTGTCTGGTGTCTGAAGTCAAGCTCTACAGTAGCCTGTCATATTTGCTATTTACTGCTCTGGGCATTAGTAATGATATAGTGGAGCCCTTACAGTTGCAACCTGGGCAATGCCTTTTTTTTCCATTTCCCTAGATTTCTTCAAAAAAAAAATCTCTTCAGCTACAACCTGCAGTTCCTCTCTCCATAATATTGGAGCGTAGTTAATGGGATAAGGCTGAGAAACCAAGGGCATACTATTCTCCTCATTTTCCCACCTCAGTCATCCATAAGCCATCTTTTCTCCATCACAGACATTTAACTAAAAATCCATGAGTCCTACTAATACTCAAGCCCTTTTATAGTCAAGGTAAAAACTTTACACTGGAAGCTAGAAACTAGGAGATCTTGGTTGAGGTCTAATACAGTAACTCTATAATGTCCCCTTCAGCAACACACTATATTCCTGTACATTGTCCAGTAAATTTTATTAAAAGTAGGACTGGATATTTATAATATTCATTTTAAAGATCCAAGATATTACCACGTTGGTGGGAAGAGATATGACAAAACAGTAGAAACTGTCCAAGGTCCATCAAGAGTGTTTGAGCAGTAAGGAAAGTTATTGGCGAGATTTCCAAGGACGCCTGGCGATGGTTCCTCACAAGAAATGTGTGACCTTCGAGGAATATTGAGTGCACTTCAGGAGTGGTGCCCATTCCAATCACATGCCAATAGACTGATTTCCTGTGGCATCCAATCAGACCTGTAAAGTAGGAATAAGACACCTACGGCTATGAAGTAGAGAATTTGAAATGGAAAACACTTGCTAGGACAGAATGGACAAATTGACCTTAGACACTTTATTGCTACCTTGACTTGTAAACAAATTTATGAAGAATATTGGGCTACTATCAAACCAACAGCTCTTGCCAAGGTCACCAATCACCAACAGCTGCTAAATCCAATGGACATTTTTCAGTCTTTATTTGCACCTGTTGACCATTCATTTCTTTTCAAAACTCTCTCTTCCCTTGGCCTCTGTGCCAACATCTCTCTGGGTTTTTTTCTCCTACTTCTCAGACTGCTCCTTCTTCTGTCTCCCCTCCTGACCTCTTCTGGAACTCCAAGCTCATACAGCCAATCACTTTCTCAACATCTCCACCTAGATATCTCAAAAAACCCACATGTTCAAAACCAAATTTACAATTTTCATCACTTCATTTTCTTCCAGAGTTTTTTATAACAGTGAATGGCAGCATCCTGCATTTGAATATGCAAGTGAGAGTTATCCGTGTTACCATTCTCATCTCCCATATGCAGTTTGACACTGACCAGGGCAATATAATCAATAATAGCTAATATGTATTGAGCACTTGTTTTATGTCAAGCACTGTCCAAAGTATTTTACAAGTTTTAATTCATTCATTCCTCATAACAACCCTATGAATGTAGAAACCATTATCATCCATGTCTTGCAGGAGAGGAAACGGATGCCCAGAGAGGTTAATTAATTTGCTCAGTATTTGAACCCAAGTAGTCATGTGTTCAGATCCCACACTGGTAACTACAAGGGCACAGCTGCCTCCTATTTTGGCTCTAAAAGCTTTCAAATGTATCTATTTTTTCACTGTTACTACTACCACTATCCTAATCCAAGTTACCATTATCTCGTCTGAGCTACTGATAAACTTTTTTACAGGTCTCCCTATAGCTGGTCATATTCTCCCCTCTAAGACTTTTACCCACAAAGAAACTGGTGTACTATTTCTGCATTCCAGATCTGATTGTAGTATCCACCAGCCTAAAACCCACTGGAGGCTGTCATTCCACATAGAATAAAGTCCAGACTCTCTACTAAGGACTAGAAGGCCCCAATAGGTTTGATTCCTAATACCTCTAACAGCTTCATCTCACATTGCCTCATTTTCCCAGTTTCAAAGCTAAGTTCAAGGGGTACTTGCTTAGGGAAGCCTTCTCTGATTCCCCAGTCTAGGTCAGATTCCTGTATTATAGGCTTACATAGAATTATGTAATTTTCCTTCAGAGTAATGGTCAGTTTGTAATTTTGCATGTATTATTATGCTTATTTGACTACAATCTGTCTCTCCACTATAAAGTATGTGAGAACAGGAACTTGCATGTTGTCAAAATTAATTTCTTTTTTAATTATAAAATTATGCATGTTTATTATCAAATTATTGAAAAATACAGAAAAGAACTAAGGAGAAAACATCCCCCTCATACTTCATTATTCTCTTGGGTTGCTGAATCTCCCAAATTACTCTTTTATGTAGTTTCTGGCTTTACTATAGTACACATTCAGTGACTATTAAGGCCCTCTATATATGAAAATATCTTTTTTCTTCCCCCAAAATTGATTCATAGTTTGACTAAAAATTCTAGGTTCAAAATAATTTTTCCTTTAGATCTTTTACAATATTGCTTAATTATATTGTCAGTCTAATTCCCATTCTTTTGTATGCGTCCTGTTTCTCTCAGAAGAAGCTTTAAGTATCTTCTCTCTGTGCTCTGAAATGCCACAATGATAATTTTGTGTGGGGGTCTTTTTATTTATCCTAATGGGCAATTTTATTTTTTTAACTGTATTACTTTTTATTGACACATAAATAATTGTACAAATTTATGGGTACAATGTGATGTTTCAATACATGTATACATTGTGTAATTATTCAAATCAGGGTAATTATCATATCCATCACCTTAAATGTTTGTCATTTCTTTGTTGTGAGACCATTCAAAATCCTCTCTTCTATTTGAAATATACAATATATTATTGTTGGCTATTGTCACCCTACTGTGCAATAGAGTACCAGAACTTACTCCTTCTATCTACCTGTAACATTGTACCCATTGACCAACCTCTTCCCATCTCCCACTTCCCCCTTATCTTCCTAGAATCACTAATCTCAACTACTATGAGATCAAATTTTAAAGATTGTACATAGGAGTGAGATCATGGAGTATTTGTCTTTCTCTGCCTGGCTTATTTCACTTAACATAATGTCCTCCAGGCTCATCCACGTTGTTGCAAATGACAGGATTTCATCTTTTTTAAATGGATGAATAGTATTCCATTGTGTATCTATACCATAGTTTCTTTATCCATTCATCCATTGATTGGCATTTAAGTTGATTTTATATCTTGACTATTGTGAATAATGCTGTCATAAACATGGGGATGCAGATGTTTCTTCAACATACTGATTTCATTTCTTTTTGGTATATACCCAGTAGTGGGATTGCTAGAAAATATGATAGATCTATTTTTAATTTTTGAGGCATCTCTATACCATTATCTCTAATGGCTTAACTAATTTATATTCCCACCAACAGTGTATAGGAGTTTCTTTGTCTCCACATCCTTGCTAGCATTTGTTATTTTATTGTCTTTTTTATAATAGTCATTCTAACAGGGGTAAGTGATATCTTATTGTAGTTTTGATTTTAATTTTCCTGATGGTTAGTGATGTTGAGCATTTTTCATATACCTGTTGGCTATTTGTATGTCTCTTTTGGAGAAATGTCTATTCAGGTCTTTTGTTCATTTTTAATAGGATTATTTGGATTTTTGCTATTGAGTTGTTTGAGTTCCTTATATATTCTAGATATCAATCCCTTGTCAGATGTATAATCTGAAAATATTTTCTCCCATTCTATAGGTTGTCTCTTCACTCTGTTGATTGTTTCCTTTGCAGTGCAGAAGCTTTCTAGTTTGATGTAATCCAATTTCTTTATTTTTGCTTTTGTTACTCATGATTTTGAGGTATTTTCTAACAAATTCTTGCCCAAATTGATGTCATGAAATGCTTACACTATGTTTTCTTCTAATAATTTCACAGTTTCAGGTCTTAAATTTAATTCCTTAATCTATTTTTCTTTTCTTTTCTTTCTTTCTTTTTTTTTTTTTTTTTTGAGACTCTGTTGCCCAGGCTGGAGTGCAATAGCACGATCTAGGCTCACTGCAGCCTCCACCTCTGGGGTTCAAGTGATTCTCCTGCCTCAGCCTCCCAAGTTGCTGGGACTATAGGTGTGCCACCACACCTGGCTAATTTTGTATTTTTAGTAAAGACGGGGTTTCACCATGTTGGCCAGGCCAGTCTCAAACTCCTGACCTCAAGTGATCTGCCTGCCTTGGCCTCCCAAAGTGCAGGGATTACAGGCATGAGCCACTGTGCCTGGCCTATTTGACTTTCATACATGGTGAGAGATAGGGGGTCTAGGTTCATTCTTTTGCATATGGATATCCAGTTTTCCCAGCACCATTTATTGAAAAGACTGTTCTTTACCCATCATGTGTTCTTGCCAACTTTGTAGAAAATCAGTTGGCTTTAAATGTTTGGGTGTATTTCTGGGCTCTCTATTTTGTTCTATTGGTCTATATGTCTGTTTTTATGTCAACACGATGCTGTTTTGGTTACTATAACTTTGTAGCATAATTTGAAATCAGGTAGTGTGATGCCTCCAGGTTTATTCTTTTTGCTCAAAACTTCTTTGGCTATTTGGGATTTTTTGTGGTTCCACACAAATCTTAGGATTGTTTTTCTATTTCTGTGAAGAATGACATTGGAATTTTGATAGGAATTGCATTGAATCTATAGATTGCTTTGGCTTTAATAATATTAATTCTTCAATCCATGAACATGAAATATCTTTCCATTTATTTGTGTCTTATTCAATTTCTTTCATCAATATTTTATAGTTTTCATTAGAGAGATCTTTCACTTCCTTGGTTAATTTATTTCCGGATATTTTTTGTAGCTATTGTAAACGTGATTGCTTTCTTGATTGCTTTTTCAGATTGTTCACTGTTGGCACATAGACATGCTATCAATTATTGTATGCTGATTTTGTAGACTACAAGTTTACTACATTCATTTATTAGCTCTAACAGTTTTTTGGTGTAGTTTTGGTGGTTTTCTATATATAAGATCATGTCATCTGCAAACAGGGACAATTTGTTTTGCTTTTTTTGTTTGTTTGTTTTTGTTTCGAGACAGTGTTTCACTCTGTTGCCCAGGATGCAGTGCAGTGGTGCGATCTTGGCTCACCACAACCTCTGCCTCTGGAGTTCTAGTGATTCTCCTGCTTCAGCCTCCCGAGTAGCTGGGACTACAGGAGCGCACCACCATGTCTGGCTAGCGTGTGTGTGTGTGTGTATGTGTGTGTGTATTTTTAGTAGAGATGGGGTTTCACCATATTGCCAGGCTGGTCTCGAACTCTGGACATCAAGTAATCTGCCCTCCTTGGCCTCCCAGAGTTCTGGGATTACAGGCATAAGCCATTGAGCCTGGCCAAACAGGGACAATTTGACTTCCTTCTTTCCAATTTGGATGTCTTGCCTAATTGTTCTGGCTAGGACTTCCAGTACTGTGTTGAATAGAAGTGGTGAGAGTGGATATCCTTGTCTTATTCCAGTTCTTAAAGGAAAAGCTTTCAACTTTTCCCCACTCAGTTTCATCTTGTTTGCAGGTTTATCATATAGGTATGCTCCTTCTATACTTTGTTGAGAGTTTTTATCATGAAGGGATATTGAATTTTGTCAAATGCTTTTACTGTGTCTATTAAAATGATAATATAATTTTTGTCCTTCATTCTTAATTTGCATATGTCAAACCATCCTTACATCACTGGGATAAATCCCACCTGATCATGGTAAATGATCTTTTAATGTGCTGTTGAATTCCATTTCTAGTATTTTGTCGAGGATATTGGCCTGTAGTTGTTGGTTGTTATTGTGCTCTTGTCTGGTTTTGGGATCAGGATAATGATGGCCTCCTAAAATAATTTTGGAAGAGTTTCTTCCTTTTCAATTTTTTGAATAGTTTGTGAAGAATTGGTATTAGTTCTTTAGAGGTTTGGTAGAATTCAGCAGTGAAGCCATCAGGTACTGAACTTTTCTTTGATGGGAGACTTTTTATTTTTGCTTCAATCTTGTTGCTCATTGTTGATTTCTTCAAATTTTCCATTTTTTCTTGATTCAACCTTGGTAGGTTGTATGTGTCCAGGAATTTATCCATTTCTTCTAGGAATGACATTTCTTCTAGGCTTTTCAATTTGTTGGCATATAGTTGTTCATAGTAGTTTCTTATAATTCTTTGTATTTCTGTGTTATCAGTTGTAATGTCTCCTTTTTCATGTCTGATTTATTTCTGTTTTTCTTCTTTATTATCACAGTCTGGCAAAAAGTTTATTGACTTTGTTTATCCTTTTTATTATGATTATAATTATTATACTTTAAGTTTTAGGGTACATGTGTACAATGTGCAGGGTAGTTACATATGTATACATGTGCCATGCTGGTGTGCTGCACCCATTAACTCATCATTTAGCATTAGGTATATCTCCTAATGCTATCCCTCACCCCTCCTCCCACTCCACAACAGTCCCCAGAGTGTGATGTTCCCCTTCCTGTGTCCATGTGTTCTCATTGTTCAATTCCCACCTATGAGTGAGAATATGCGGTGTTTGGTTTTTTGTTCTTGCGATAGTTTACTGAGAATGATGATTTCCAATTTCATCCGTGTTCCTACAAAGGACATGAACTCATCGTTTTTTATGGCTGCATAGTATTTCATGGTGTATATGTGCCACATTTTCTTAATCCAGTCTTTCATTGTTGGACATTTGGGTTGGTTCCAAGTCTTTGCTATTGTGAATAGTGCCGCAATAAACATACGTGTGCATGTGTCTTTATAGCAGCATGATTTATAGTCCTTTTTGTACATTGATTTTGTATCCTGAGACTTTGCTGAAGTTGCTTATCTGCTTAAGGAGATTTTGGGCTAAGACAATGGGGTTTTCTACTTATACAATCATGTCATCTACAAACAGGGGCAATTTGACTTCCTCTTTTCCTAATTGAATACCTTTTATTTCCTTCTCCTGCCTAATTGCCCTGGCCAGAACTTCCAACACTATGTTGAATAGGAGTGGTGAGAGAGGGCATCCCTGTCTTGTGCCAGTTTTCAAAGGGAATGCTTCCAGTTTTTGCCCATTCAGTATGATATTGGCTGTGGGTTTGTCATAGATAGCTCTTATTATTTTGAGATACGTCCCATCAATACCTAACTTATTGAGAGTTTTTAGCATGAAGCGTTCTTGAATTTTGTCAAAGGCCTTTTCTGCATCTATTGAGATAATCATGTGGTTTTTGTCTTTGGTTCTGTTTATATGCTGGATTATATTTATTGATTTGCATATATTGAAC
This sequence comes from Pongo pygmaeus, assembly GCF_028885625.2. Taxonomy (NCBI): domain Eukaryota; kingdom Metazoa; phylum Chordata; class Mammalia; order Primates; family Hominidae; genus Pongo; species Pongo pygmaeus. Next base: position 159,885,333 of record NC_072396.2, read on the forward strand.
CAGCCTTGCATCCCAGGGATGAAGCCCACTTGATCATGGTGGATAAGCTTTTTGATGTGCTGCTGGATTCAATTTGCCAGTATTTTATTGAGGATTTTTGCATCAATGTTCATCAAGGATATTGGTCTAAAATTCTCTTTTTTGGTTGTGTCTCTGCCAGGCTTTGGTATCAGGATGATGCTGGCTTCATAAAATGAGTTAGGGAGGATTCCCTCTTTTTCTATTGATTAGAATAGTTTCAGAAGGAACGGTACCAGTTCCTCCTTGTACCTCTGGTAGAATTCGGCTGTGAATCCATCTGGTCCTGGACTCTTTTTGGTTGGTAAGCTATTGATTATTGCCACAATTTCAGATCCTGTTATTGGTCTATTCAGAGATTCAACTTCTTCCTGGTTTAGTCTTGGGAGAGTGTATGTGTTGAGGAATTTATCCATTTTTTCTAGATTTTCTAGTTTATTTGTGTAGAGGTGTTTGTAGTATTCTCTGATGGTAGTTTGTATTTCTGTGGGATCAGTGGTGATATCCCCTTTGTCATTTTTTATTGTGTCTGTTTGATTCTTCTCTCTTTTCTTCTTTATTAGTCTTGCTAGCAGTCTATCAATTTTGTTGATCCTTTCAGAAAACTAGCTCCTGGATTCATTAATTTTTTGAAGGGGTTTTTGTGTCTCTATTTCCTTCAGTTCTGCTCTGATTTTAGTTATTTCTTGCCTTCTGCTAGCTTTTGAATGTGTTTGCTCTTGCTTTTCTAGTTCTTTTAATTGTGATGTTAGGGTGTCAATTTTGGATCTTTCCTGCTTTCTCCTGTGGGCATTTAGTGCTATAAATTTCCCTGTACACACTGCTTTGAATGTGTCCCAGAGATTCTGGTATGTTGTGCCTTTGTTCTCGTTGGTTTCAAAGAACATCTTTATTTCTGCCTTCATTTCGTTATGTACCCAGTAGTCATTCAGGAGCAGGTTGTTCAGTTTCCATGTAGTTGAGCGGTTTTGAGTGAGTTTCTTAATCCTGAGTTCTAGTTTGATTGCACTGTGGTCTAAGAGACAGTTTGTTATAATTTCTGTTCTTTTACATTTGCTGAGGACAGCTTTACTTCCAACTATGTGGTCAATTTTGGAATAGGTGTAGTGTGGTGCTGAAAAAAATGTATATTCTGTTGATTTGGGGTGGAGAGTTCTGTAGATGTCTATTAGGTCTGCTTGGTGCAGAGCTGAGTTCAATTCGTGGGTATCCTTGTTAACTTTCTGTCTCGTTGATCTGTCTAATGTTGACAGTGGGATGTTAAAGTCTCCCATTATTATTGTGTGGGAGTCTAAGTCTCTTTGTAGGTCACTCAGGACTTGCTTTATGAATCTGGGTGCTCCTGTATTGGGTGCATATATATTTAGGATAGTTAGCTCTTCTTGTTGAATTGATCCCTTTACCATTATGTAATGGCCTTCTTTATCTCTTTTGATTTTTGTTGGTTTAAAGTCTGTTTTATCGGAGACTAGGATTGCAATCCCTGCCTTTTTTTGTTTTCCATTTGCTTGGTAGATCTTCCTCCATCCTTTTATTTTGAGCCAATCTGTGTCTCTGCACATGAGATGGGTTTCCTGAATACAGCACACTGATGGGTCTTGACTCTTTATCCAATTTGCCAGTCTGTGTCTTTTAATTGGAGCATTTAGTCCATTTACATTTAAAGTTAATATTGTTATGTGTGAATTCGATCCTGTCATTATGATGTTAGCTGGTTATTTTGCTCGTTAGTTGATGCAGTCTCTTCCTAGTCTTGATGGTCTTCACATTTTGGCATGATTTTGCAGCGGCTGGTACTGGTTGTGCCTTTCCATGTTTAGTGCTTCCTTCAGGAGCTCTTTTAGGGCAGGCCTGGTGGTGACAAAATCTCTCAGCATTTGCTTGTCTGTAAAGTATTTTATTTCTCCTTCACTTATGAAGCTTAGTTTGGCTGGATATGAAATTCTGGGTTGAAAATTCTTTTCTTTAAGAATGTTGAATATTGGCCCCCACTCTCTTCTGGCTTGTAGAGTTTCTGCCGAGAGAGCCGCTGTTAGTCTGATGGGCTTCCCTTTGTGGGTAACCCGACCTTTCTGTCTGGCTGTCCTTAACATTTTTTCCTTCATTTCAACTTTGGTGAATCTGACAATTACGTGTCTTGGAGTTGCTCTTCTCAAGGAGTATCTTTGTGGCATTCTCTGTATTTCCTGAATCTGAATGTTGGCCTGCCTTGTTAGATTGGGGAAGTTCTCCTGGATAATATCCTGCAGAGTGTTTTCCAACTTGGTTCCATTCTCCCAGTCACTCTCAGGTACACCAATCAGACGCAGATTTGGTCTTTTCACATAGTCCCATATTTCTTGGAGGCTTTGTTCGTTTCTTTTTATTCTTTTTCTCTAAACTTCCCTTCTCACTTCATTTCATTCATTTCATCTTCCATCATTGATACCCTTTCTTCCAGTTGATTGCATCGGCTCCTGAGGCTTCTGCATTCTTCATGTAGTTCTCGAGCCTTGGCTTTCAGCTCCATCAGCTCCTTTAAGCACTTCTCTGTATTGGTTATTCTAGTTATACATTCGTCTAAATTTTTTTCAAAGTTTTCAACTTCTTTGCCTTTGGTTTAAATTTCCTCCTGTAGCTCGGAGTAGTTTGATCATCTGAAGCCTTCTTCTCTCAACTCATCAAAGTCATTCTCCGCCCAGCTTTGTTCCGTTGCTGGTGAGGAACTGCATTCCTTTGGAGGAGGAGAGGCGCTCTGCTTTTTAGAGCTTCCAGTTTTTCTGCTCTGTTTTTTCCCCATCTTTGTGGTTTTATCTACTTTTGGTCTTTGATGATGGTGATGTACAGATGGGTTTTTGGTGTGGATGTCCTGTTTGTTAGTTTTCCTTCTAACAGACAGGACCCTTAGCTGCAGGTCTGTTGGATTTTGCTAGAGGTCCACTCCAGACCCTGTTTGCCTGGGTATCAGCAGCGGTGTCTGCAGAACCGTGGATTTTCGTGATCCGCGAATGCTGCTGTCTGATTGTTCCTCTGGAAGTTTTGTCTCAGAGGAGTACCCGGCCGTGTGTGGTGTCAGTCTGCCCCTACTGCATGGTGCCTCCAAGTTAGGCTGCTCGGGGGTCAGGGGTCAGGCACCCACTTGAGGAGGCAGTCTGCCGGTTCTCAGATCTCCAGCTGCGTGCTGGGAGAACCACTGCTCTCCTCAAAGCTGTCAGACAGGAACATTTAAGTCTGCAGAGGTTACTGCTGTCTTTTTGTTTGTCTGTGCCCTGCCCCCAGAGGTGGAGCCTACAGAGGCAGGCAGGCCTCCTTGAGCTGTGGTGGGCTCCACCCAGTTCGAGCTTCCTGGCTGCTTTGTTTACCTACTCAAGCCTGGGCAATGGCAGGCGCCCCTCCCCCAGCCTCACTGCCGCCTTGCAGTTTAATCTCAGACTGCCGTGCTGGCAATCAGCGAGACTCCGTGGGCGTAGGACCCTCTGAGCCAGGTGCGGGATATAATCTCCTGGTGTGCCGTTTCCTAAGCCCCTCGGAAAAGTGCAGTATTCAGGTGGGAGTGGCCCGATTTTCCAGGTGCCATCTGTCACCCCTTTCCTTGACCAGGAAAGGGAACTCCCTGACCCCTTGTGCTTCCTGAGTGAGGCAATGCCTCGCCCTGCTTTGGCTGGCGCACGGTGCGCTGCACCCACTGTCCTGCGCCCACTGTCTGGCACTCCCTAGTGAGATGAACCCGGTACCTCAGATGGAAATGCAGAAATCACCCGTCTTCTGCATCGCTCACGCTGGGAGCTGTAGACCAGAGCTGTTCCTATTCGGCCATCTTGGCTCCTCCCCCGTTTATCCTTTCAAAGAACTAACTAACTCATTATACTGATCTTTTGTATTTTTTAGTTTCTATTTTGATTATTTGTGCTCTCATCTGTATTCATTCATTTCTTCTAATAATTTGGGGTTTTGTTTGTTCTTGTTTTTCTAGTTCCATGAGATGCATCATTAGGTTGTTTATTTGAGATTTTTTTTTGATGTAGGCATTTATTGCTATAAACTTTTCTTTAAGGACTGCTTTTGCTGTATCCCATAAATTTTGGCATGTTATGTTTCCATTTTCATTTGTTTCAAGAAATTTTTAAATTTCTCCTTTAATGTCTTCATTGACCCATTGTTTGTTTAGGGGCATGTTCTTTAATTTCCATGTATTTGTACAGTTGTTCCTCCTGTTGTTGATTTATAGTTTTATTCCATTATTGGCAGGAAAAAAATACTTCATTTTAAAAAAGTTAGTTAAGACTTGCTTTGTGGCCTAATGTATAATCTCCTGGAGAATGTTCCATGTGCAGTTGAGAAGAATGTGAACTGTGTAGCTGTTGGATGGAATGTTCTGTAAATGTCTGTCTGCTCCATTTGGTCTACAGTGCAGTTTAAGTCCAGTGTTTCTTTGTTGATCTTTTGTGTGGATGATCTGTCCATTGGTGAAAGTGGGGTGTTAACGTTTTCTACTATTATTTCATTGCTGTCTTCATTTCCACCTTGGTCTATTAATGTTTGCTTTATATTAGGTTGGTGCAAAAGTAATTGCAGTTTTTGCCCTTACTTTTAATGAGACTAGAAAATACAAAGATCAAACATTAATATATTTAGGTGCTCCAATGTTGGGTGGAGCATATATTTATGCTTGTTACATTCTCCTGTTGTATTAACTTCTTTACTATTATATAATGGCCTTGTTTGTCAATTTTTTTTTTGACAGAGTCTCGCTATGTGCCCAGGCTGGAGTGCAGTGGTGCAATCTCGGCTCACTGCATGCTCCGCCTCCCGGGTTCACGCCATTCTCCTGCCTCAGCCTCCCGAGTAGCTGGGACTACAGGCACCCGCCACCATGCTTGGTTAATTTTTGTATTTTTAGTAGAGATGGAGTTTTGCCATTTGGCCAGGCTGGTCTCGAACTCCTGACTTCAGGTGATCCACCCGCCTCAGCCTCCCAAAGTGCTGAAATTACAGGCATGAGCCACCACGTCTGGCTGTTTGTCTCTTTTTATAGTTTTTGACTTGAAGTCTATTTTATCAGATATAAGTATAGGTATTCCTGCTTTCTTTTTGTTTACATTTGCATGGAATATCTGTTTCTATCCCTTCACTTTCAGTCTATGTGTGTCCTTACAGGTAAAGTCTTTCTCTTAGGCAGTATGTATTTAGATCTTTTTTTAAAAAAAAATTCATTCAGCCACTGTATGTCTTTTAGTTGGAGAATTTAACCCATTTGTATTCAAGGTAATTTTTGATAGGTAAGAACTTGGTAGTGCCATATTTTTACTTGTTTTCTAGTTGTTGTGTAGATCCTTTGTTCCTTTCTTCCTCTCTTAATCTCTTCCCTTGTGGTTAAGTGATTTTTCAATCAGTATGTTTTAATCCCATGCTTTTTATTTTTAGTGTATCTATTATAAAAAGTTTTGCTTTGTAATTACCATGAGGCTTACACAGAATACCTTACAGTTATAACAAGTTAGTTTGAACTGATAACAACTTAATTTTGATTGCAAGAAAATTTTTTAAAAAATCTACTCCCAAATTTTGTGTTTTTGATGTCATCATTTACATCTTTTTATATTGCTTATTCTTTAACAGGTTATGGTAATTATTTTTATGTGTTTTGCTTTTTAATCTTCCTACTAAGGATATAAGTGATTTATGTTCTACAATTACCATGTTAGAGAATTCTGAATTTGTCGGGATACTTACTTTTACCTGTGTGTTTTATACCTTCAGATGTTTTCATGTTACACATTAGGACCTTTTTCTTTCAGTTTGAAAAACTCCCTTTAGCATTTCCTGTAAAGCAGATCAGGTTGCAATGAATTTCCTCAGTTTTTTTTTTTTTGTCTGAAAATATTTTTATCTCTCTTTCATTTATGAAGGATAATTTTGCTGTGTACAGTATCCTTGGCTGGCAGGTGTTTTTTTGTTTTTTTGTTTTTTCTCTCTCATTCTCTCCTGGCTTGTAAAGTTTCTGCTGAGAAATTCACAGTTAGTCTGATAGCGGCTCCTTTACAGGTGACTATAGGCTTTTCTCTTGCTGTTTTTAAATTTTTCTGTTTGACTTTTGATAGTTTGACTATAATGTGCCCTGGAGAAGACCTTTTTGCATTGTATTTATTTGGGTATTTTTGAGCCTTCTTTATCTGGATGTCTAAATCTCTTGGTAGACTTGGAAATTTTTCATCTAATATTTCATTAAATAGGCTTTCTAACCTCTTCATTTTCTCTTTGCCTTCTGGGACACTGAAGATTCAAATATTCGGTCACTTTATAGTGCCTAATATGTCATGAAATCTTTGCTCATTTTTTTAAATTCTTTTTTCTTTATTTTTGTCTGATTGGGTTATTTCAAAAGACCTGTATTTTAGTTCTGATACTCTTCTGCTTGGTTCGGTCTATTGTTGAACCTTTCAAACATATTTTGTATTTCATTCAATGAATTCTTTGGTTCCAGAATTTTTGTTTGGTTCTTTTTCGATATCTATCGGGTAAATTTCTCTTTCATATCCTCGATTGTTTTTCTGTGTTCTTTGTATTTTTTTCAGAATTCTCTTGTATCTCACTGAGTTTATTTAGTATCAAAATTTGGAATTATTTTTCCAGGATTTCATAAATTTTTAAAGAGATGTTGGCCAGTTTACTTAAAAACCAAAGGTCACATATACTGCTTTGCTTGTAAACTATGATTTTTTTATTTTGTGGATACATAGTAGGTGTATATATGTATGGAACACATGAGATGTTTTGATACAGGCATGTGATGTGAAACAAACACATCATGGAGAATGAGGTATCTATACCCTCAAGCACTTATCCTTTGAGTTATTAACAATCCAATTACACTCTTTATTTTAAAATGTACAATTAAGTTATTATTAACTATAGTCACCATGTTGTGCTATAAAATAGCAGGTCTTATTAATTCTTTCTATTTTTTTGTACCCATCTTAAATTTTTTTTATTTGGATCTCTTGCTACAGAATTATTGTGCTCCTTTGGAGTGTCATAGTTCCTTGATTTTTCATGTTTCCTGTGTCCTTACATTGATATCTGCACATCTGGTGTAATAATCACTTTTTCCAATTTTTAAAATTTGCTTTTGTAGGAAAGAACTTTTTCCTGAAGATGTATCTGTGGTGTTGCTTGGGTAGAGCACTTTGGTTTTGATTCTGGGTGAATGTAGTAGCCTCTGTATAAGACTCTAAACAGCATCAGTGATATTTGTGATTTTCTCAATGGCTTAGGGTGTGGTTATTAGTGGAGGCTGTGGTGAAGTTTTTCTGAGAACTGGAATGCCAGGTAGGCCTGTCTTCAGGCCCCAATGGTGGCAGCAGTGGGCTGAGTATGCTTGTCTTTGGTGTACCATGGTGGCATATGGTTGCACTGGTTTTAGGTCCAGGCAGGTTGATTTGTGGGCCTCCAAGTGGTTTACTTGGGTGCCAGGAGTGGTATTGATGGATCACGTGGGTGGGTGGGTTCTCAAGTTCCTGGGCAGCAAAGTGGCATGGTTGATGGCAATCATAGTAATGAAACAACCTGAATCTCAAGTGGTCTGTGCTGGCGTTGGTGGTGGCTGCTATGGATTGCATGGCCAGTCCCCAGACCCTCAAGTGGTGCATGCAGTGAGTGCTAACTGTGGCAGTAGTGGCGGGTTGAGGGGGCCTGACCTCAGACCCCAGGAGGTGCTCACGTGCCATCAGTGGTGGACAGGGCTAAGTGATCCCTAGGCCCCTGGATGATATGCTTGGGTACTGGGGGCAGGTACAGCTGGGCTAGGTGAACCTGCCCTCAGGCTCCTTGGTGGTGTGTGAGGTGCTGGTTGTGCTATGCAGGGGTGGGGTGATACCCAGATCACTAGCAAAATGCTCAGGTTGGGGTGCATCAGTAGCTGTGCTATATAGCCCTGCTCTTGGTGAAGGTGGGGTTGCTTTCTCAGGGAGCAGCTGTAGGCAGGCAGCTTGGGAGCACAAGGTTCACTAGTGTTTTGGCCCCACAGCAGCGTGCAGCAGCAGTGGTTGTAGGTAGTGGAATTTGTTCTTGGAATATGTGAAAATGTATGGGCACTCCTCTGCTGGGTGGGGCAGGATCACTGCTCAGGGCTCCAAGTCACGGCCATCATAGCAGGGCAGGATGTGTGGGCTGTGCTCTCAAAATGGTGCTGTGCTGCAGCTGCTTGGGAGAATTGCAGAACCCAGCATGAGAGCTCTGTTGCAATGCCTTCACATGCTCTTTAGGCAACTCCCTATGCCAGTCTCTGCACTGTCAAGGAATAAGGGGCTCTCCTGTGGCTAGGATTGCAAGAGTCCTTGGTGAAAATGAGGAACGCTAAGGGTCTCTTACCTTTTTCCCACATTAGGAAGCTGTTCCAGACTCCCAGCCAATCCCAGGCAAACAGGCCTTCTTTCTCTCTCCTCCCTTGCTTTCAATGCTTCCTGTCACTTATCTGTTGAATTCCAGTGTTCTCTCTTAGATGACCTATTCAAAGTATAATTATCTACTTGCTACTTTGGTTCCTCTCCATGGAAGGGATGAGCACTATATGCATCTAGTCAACCATCCTGAAGCCCCTCCTGATTGTATTTTTGGATAGCCTTTGAGCTTGCTGATCCTTTCTTCTGCCTGATCAATTCTGTTGCTGATGTCCTGTATTGCATGTGTCATTTTTTATTATACTTTTCAGTTCCAGGATTTCTCTCTGACTTTTTTTATTCCTTCAATTTCTCTGTTAAATTTCTTTGATAAATTTCTGAATTGTTTCTCTGTGTTTTATAAAAGTTTGTTGAGTTTTCTTAAAATAGCTATTTTGAATTCTTTGTCTACCGGATCATCCACCTGCATGTCTTTAGGATTAGTCACTGGCATGATTTTTTGTTCATTTGGTGAGGCCATCTTTCTTAGGCTGTTCTTATTCTTTGCAGACGTGCATCCCTGTCTACACATTGAAGAATTAGGTATTTATTCTCATGTTCACAGTCTGGGTTTGTTTGTGACTGCTCTATTTCAGTGAGCTCATTTAGAAATCGAGTGGGGCTGAGTGTGGTGGCTCATACTTGTAATCTAGCACTTTAGGAGGCTAAGACTGGAGGATTGCTTTAGGTCAGGAGTTTGAGACCCAGCCTGAGCAACACAGCAATACCCCAATCTCCCCATACACACACACACACAAAACCCCAAAATTTAGCCAGGTATAGTGGCATACACCTGTAGTCCCACTCTGGAGGCTGAGGTGGGAAGACCGCGTGAGCCCAGGAGTTCGAGACTGCAGTAAGCTATGATCGCACCACTGCACTCCAACCTAGGTAACAGAGACCATATCAAAAAGAAAGTGAATGGACTGGCTGTTGTATTTCCTTTTATCACTAGAGGGCGCCCTAAGCCCAGGTTACACGCAAGTCTCATGCTGGCTCTGCTACTAATGCAGTGTCCAGCCTGGATGGGCCCATGGGAGATCCACAGAGGGCACCCAGGCCATACGGGAGAGCCGGTCATGCTCACAGGATCTGTGAACCATGCTTCCCACGGCCTGGTGTGGCATCTCCTCTTCAGGGATGGAGAGCCACTGCCAAGTTCTGCTTGCTTGCTGCCACTAGCCTCGCCCCCTTGCTTCGTCCATAGCTGGCCTCGGGTGGTTCAACCCAGTTGATACTCGCAGTGCTCCCCATGAGCTGATGCAGGAGTGAGTCTCCTATAGAAGGACCTAGGATGGTGGAGAAGCCAAATGTCTGCCTCCGGCTCACTTTTTTTTTTTCCGGTGTAAAAACCGTGGGTCCATGGTGACTTTCTGCCTGTGGTACTGCAGTGGCTTGCGGGTGTGGTCTCAGTCATAAAGAACCAATCCCCTTTATGTCCAACTATGGTTTTACTCGTCTTTGCAGTCCAAAAGGGCTTCACAGTCTTGCTCATGGGTTCGGGTTTTCTTAACTCTTCTGAAGGTAATTTCACGCATCGAGTTGTTACCTTGATGTTTCTGTGAGGAGATTATTGCTGAAGAGTCCTATTCCACCACTTTGCTCCACTCAGCATGCACTACTTAATTTAGACATCTGGAGATGAAAGCCTGGAAAGAAGACAATAGAAGCCCAAACCCCTCTCCTCAACCTTTATCTAGTAGACCACAGTGTCCTTATAATTCAGCAGTCAGCACCTTTTCTGATAAACGCCAGATGGAAGAGATGCATATATAAGGAATGGTATGTGGGAAGGGGCATGGGGCCAGCCACTCTCCAGGAACCTCCATGCGTTCAGCTACTCAGAAGCTCCTGATGGGCAATTTTAATATGAATATTTATCTCTTAATTCTCATCATTTTTCTATCATTTCTTGATGTTAAAATCTGCTTTAAAACATACAGTTGACTCTTGAACAACACAGGTTTGAACTGCATGAGTCCACTTATATGCAGTTTTTTTTCAATAAATATACTGAGATATTTTTGGAAATTTATGACAATTTGAAAAAACTTTCAGATGAACCACATAGGGTAAAAATATCAAAAAAATTAAGAAAAAGGTATGTTATGAATACAAAAAATATATGTAGATGGCCGGATGCAGTGGCTCACACTTATAATCCCAGCACTTTGGGAGGCCAAGGTGGGCAGATCACGAGGTCAGGAGTTCAAGACCAGCCTGGCAAACATGGTGAAACCCCGTCTCTACTAAAACTACAAAAATTAGGTGGGTGTGGTGGCACATGCCTGTAATCCCAGCTACTTGGGAGGCTGGGGCAGGAGAATCGCTTGAACCCAAGAGGCGGAAGTTGCAGTGAGCTGAGATTGTGCCACTGCACTCCAGCCTGGGTGACAGAACAAGACTCCGTCTCAAAAAAAAAAAAAAATATTTTGGGAGGTCGAGGTGGGCGGATCACGAGGTCAGGAGATCAAGACCATCCTGGCTAATACAGTGAAACCCCGTCTCTACTAAAAATACAAAAGATTAGCCAGGCGAGGTGGCGGGCGCCTGTAGTCCCAGCTACTCGGGAGCCTAAGGCAGGAGAATCACTTGAACCTGGGAGGTGGAGGTTGCAGTGAGCCAAGATAGTGCCACTGTACCCCAGCCTGATGACAGAGCGAGACTCCGTCTCAAAAAAAAATATATATATATATATATGTATACACACTTATATATACATATATATGTTGATACTATTTTATCATTTATTACCATAAAATATACAAAAATCTATTATAAAAAGTTGAAATTTATAAAAACTTACATACTTACAACATACATGGCACCATTTCCAGTTGGGACAAATGTAAACAAATGTAAAGATCCAGTATTAAATCGTAACTGCATAAAATTAACAGTAGTAGCCATCTCCTATTGTTATTGTGGTGAGCTCAAGTGTTGCAGGCATCCACTTAAAACTCTGAATGATGCTAATAATCTCTGCATAAGCATTTCATCTCTCCATAAACTTTGAATGATACTTGGGACCCATATAAAGTGCCACTAGTGATGCTAGAAGTACTCCCAAGAAGCAAAGTCATGACTGTACAAGAAAACATTGAATTGCTTGATATGTACCATAGATTGAGGTCTGCAGCTGTGGTTGCCCACCATTTCAGACTGATGATTCATCTTATAAATAGATGATAAACTTATGTTGTCTACAAATACAGTACAGTATTGTAAATGTATTTTCCCCATGCTTTTTTAAATAACATTTTCTTTTCTCTAGCTTACTTTATTGAAAATATACAGCATATAATACATATACAAAATATTTGTTGTTTATGTTATTGATAAGGCTTCTGATCAACAATAGGTCATTAGTACTTGAATTTGGGGGGAGTCAAAAGTTATACATGGATTTTTGACTGTGCAGGGGGTTAGTACCCCAACCCCCACATTGTTCAAGGGTCAACTATATTCTCAACCACATTTTGTTTGACCTTATGAAAGATTTTATCTGTTCTTAGTACTTTCTATTGAGTTTCTATTTTGACCATTGTGTTTCTAATTTTTATGAGCATGTTTTGTTATGATTATTTTTCATAGAATCGTATTGTTACTTTATTTTTAAATTTCTTTTTATTGATGTAAAATATACATATATAATTTGCCATCATTACCATTTTTAAGTGTACAGTTCAGTGGTATATATACACAATGGAATACTATTTGGCCATAAAAAAGAATATTTTCATTTGCATCAACATAGGTGGCGCTGGAGGGCAATACCACATGTTCTCACTCATATGTGGGAGCTAAAAGAGTGGATCTTGTGAAAATAGAGAGTAGAATTGTGGTTACCATAGTCTGGGGTGGGGAGGGTGGGGGTGATGAAGGTGCCAGTTGGGACAAATGTAAACAAATGTAAAGATCCAGTATTAAATCGTAACTGCATAAAATCAACAGTAGTAGTCATCTCCTATTGTTATTGTGGTGAGCTCAAGTGCTGGGATTACAGGTGTGAGCCATCGCACCCGGCCACCTCAGCTCTAGTAAGTGGTCAGAGCCCTGCCTGTCCCAAGTGGGTGAGGTCCCAAAGGGATTATCTTAGCAGTATTGGAAGGCCGGCTAGTGATTCATGCCAAGGTGACCTGTAGGATAAACCTGCTACAGCATGGTGCTGCTGCACGGCCATTCTGAATTTGCATGTCCTTTGGCCAAGTTATAGAGCAGAGTTTCCAGGGCTGGGGATGCTAGTCCTTCCTCCCTCATTTGTCTCTGCCTGTACTCTGGGATATTTCTGCCTTCAGACAGTCATGATGTTTTCTGTGGGTTAAGGCAAGGACAAATCTCCCCCCAGGGAACCCAAGAAGGTGGAGAAGCTGGTTGAACACCTCAATGTCACTTTTTCCATTGTAGAAACCATGAGTTGAGGGGAGATTTTCCATACACTTAGTGCCGGGCAGAATAGGAGGAAGGAGAGTCTGATTCTCAAAGTTTTTTCACTTCTCTGTGGCTCCGGGAACTGTCTCATCCTCACATGTGAGCTCTGGGTTGTTGTTGGTGTAGATATTGGTGCTGTATGTTTGGTTTTGGTTTTCTGTGGGAGGGAGTAAAGCCAGCCTGCCTCTATGCCCCTATTTTAAAACTGGAAGTCATCTTATTGTTACTTTATTGATGCAGTATCTTCTTGAATCTTTATGAAAATAGTAGTAAGAGCTTCGGATGAGTTCTGTTCTGAGCCATAGCTTTTTTTATTCTGGGATTATTATTTTCTTTGTTCATCTTTGCATATCCCTTCCATATTTTAGGTTCTTTTTAAATGTCTGTTCATCCTTGGTTGCCCACTCACATTTAAGAAAAGGAAAGAAAAATCTGACTGTGGGCTGTATGTACATGGGTAAGTCTTCATTTTCAGGTGACCAAAAGAGGAATTGCCTACTATACATTAAGATCCCCAGAGGCCAGAGATCTTAAAGTATTCAGTGGGCTATATCCTCTGGGATGCAGAGCTGTTTGTGAACTGAAGTACAGAACTCTGGTGCTGAATTTGGAAGACCCTGAGGATTGTTGAGCAGGTGTGTACATACCTGGCAGAGACCTGTTTACATAACCATTGACTGTGTGCATTTTAGGCCAGGCCCGAGCAGATGCAGCATCCCTATCCTGCATCAAGGAGTTCTTTGTTTCTGAGTGCCAACTTTTCCCTGATGAGAGAGAAGGCAAAGATAGAGTCAGCTAAGCATGTGTCTCATGAATGACCGCCTCCCCTTTCTCCTTCCTTGCTCCCGGTGTGCTCACACCTTAAGCATTTTTGTCAGCAAAGTAGGCACACAGCACTTATCTTCTCAAAGTCACTGTGAGGGAGGGAGAAGATAATTATGTAAAGGCAGATATCTCTTGCTCGAACTGATTTTCTCTCCCTCCATTTGTCCATGACAATAAGTGGGAATGGATAATAATAGAAGACAGAATATTGGTTAGCTTGAGGCATCAGGATTCAATTATTTTTATTAGCTGAATTATTTAAAAGAAAGCTTATGAAAATCAGCCTAGGGGCCGGGCGCGGTGGCTCACACCTGTAATCCTAGCACTTTAGGAGGCTGAGGCAGGTGGATCACTTCAGGTCAGGTGTTTGAGAGTAGCCTGGCCAACATGGTGAAACCCTATCCCTACTAAAAATACACAAATTAGGCGGGCATGGTGGCATGTGCCTGTAATCTCAGCTACTCAGGAGGCTGAGGCAGGAGAATCACTTGAACCTGGGAGGTGGACGTTGCAGTGAGCCAAGATTGTGCCACTGCACTCCAACCTGGGCAACAGAGTGAGACTCGATCTCAAAAAAAAAAAAAAAGAAAAAAGAAAATTGTCCTAGGAAAAAGGCTGTCTGTCAGTCCCTGTCTCCGTTATAGTTGCTTCATCCCAGCTTATATTTATGAAACCCCAGGAACCTGAAAGCTCCCTAACACTGTCTCTGAAATTGATAAGGGCTGAAGCACTGGAAATACTATTGAACAGTGACTCCCTGGAGTTACCCCTTTGTATGAAGGACTGGTAGCTAGTGCTAAAACTTTATGAGGCAGCCATTCATTTGTTCATTCATTCAAACACATATTTATTGAGCACTACTGATTGTAGGCACTGATGATAGAGAGGAAGATACAGCCTCTGCTTTCAAGGTGCTTACACTCTAGCTGGAATAGTCAGAGAAGCTGATAATTATAATACACAGTAAAGAGTGATATAATAAAGATGAGAGTAGGGTGTTACAGGGAGCAGAGAGGAGAAGAAATTTCACTTTGCTTGAAGGGAAAAAGATATGAGATCAAAGAAGATAAATATTAAATAAGTAAAGTAGAAAATACTGATATAGTATGATAAGGAGTAAGCTCAAGATGCTGTGGAAATATAAGCAGGCATCTAATCCAGACTAGAGGTCACCCTGGGAGAAGGAATTAAGGAAGGGGATAACTGAAGTAAGTCAGACTTAAAGAAAAAGGAGAAGCTTACTTAGTGTAAAGAGGGAGACAGGTTTTTCTAGGCAGAGGGAACTGCATAAGAAGAGGTCTCATGCAACAAAAAGCATTACATATTTGGGTGACATGGAAGATAAGGCAGGAAATGGAGCACAACAAGGCTGGAAACGTCACCAGGGAATAGATAATGCATTTTGCACTTTACCTTGAAATTGAATTATTTTATTTGTTTTGTTGTTTGAGATAGGGTCTGGCTTTATCACCCAGGCTGGAGTGCAGTGGTGCAATCACAGCTCACTGCAACCTTCACCTCCTGGGCTCAAGTGATCCTCCCACCTCAGCCTCCCAAGTAGCTGGAGTACAGGTACCCGCCACCATGACCGGCTGATTTTTTAATTCTTTTGTAGAGATGTGGTTTCGCCCTGTTGCCCAGGCTGGTCTCAAACTCCTGGGCTCAAGCAATCTGCCCACCTCAGCCTCCTAAAGTGCTGGGATTACAGACATGAGCCACTGAAACTGGCAAACTGAAGTATTTTAGAGGCTAGAGTGACAAGATCAGATACTCACTTCAGTAAGCTTCCTTTGAGAGTTATGAGACAGATCATGAGGGCCTCAATCAAGAAGATTGCAATGTAAATTGATAAGGGGGCAAGAAGAATATTATGTTATTGTTATTGATTACATAGTGATTACATTAGGAGGAGGAGGAGGAGGCGGAGGTACTAACACTATTGTGGCATAGCACTATGCCACACAGTGCTCTAGGTTACTTAAGTGAAATCACTCAGCACTCACAACAATCTTTTGAAAAATGTACTATTATTTCCATTAAGGAAACCGAGACACAGAGAGGTTAAATAACTTGCCAAAGGTTGTGCACTTAATAATAGATGAAGATAAGAGAAAGTATTTAGAAAGTAGAGCCCAAAGTATTTGTTGACAGTCCTAATGAGGGGGATGAGGCCAGTCCGTTATCCAGCTCCTCTATCTTCTTACCTCATAGCTGCCAGTGGAACTGAGGTTACGTTTTGTTTTCTTGGAATTCATTTTTAACCCCATCTCCTTCATTCCTGAACAGTAATGTAATTTATGATCTTTCTATAATCACCTCCTCTTAATAGTAGCAGAGGATTTCTTTCAGGAATCCAAAATTCAGATTAAGACTCACTAACCTTCATCAAATACAGCAAAAAGTAGTACAAATTTGTGCAAGGTCTGTATCTTTTCCTTGGCCAGACTCCCTGAAAAAGAAGTGAGAACATTTATCTTCTATTTAAAAAATCTCATTGTAGGAAATTGTCACTAGGAGGAGACAGTTCTTCATCAGTTACTTGACAGTAAGAACAAATGTAGTCTTCTGTCTCTTGTTAACTTTGCTTTGATGTCAGGTCTCCTATATCAGTGTTTCTAAAACTATCTGGAGCAAAGAATTTTTTTATTTCAACTTTGATGAAGACTACTACTTGTGTAAAATATGATAAAAATGAATTACTAAAGAAAAAAATTAAAAACATTTACAAAATACAAGCCCTCACACACTGTGTGATAATAGTGAAATTATAGATAATTTCTGTCACTCTTGTAACTTTTTATACTTCTGCAATTGTAAATTAAAAGTTTTGAGTAAAATAACAATTGTCCATATTAAACATCTATACTCATGATTTTTTTTCAATAGCCCACAGTGCTTCTAATTATACTCACATTTTAAATGAATACTGTGTATATCAATAGCTAAAGTTTTTAATGGAACAAACTAGCTTGTTTCATGCTTTAACTGTTGAGCTTGTTGACTATCTTTCTTAGAATTATATATTTTTTAATTTGACTGGAAACTTTTGTTTGCAGGCTTATTTTGAGTAGAAAGATTTTTGTTTATGACATTTTGCCATTCTTTCTCTCTCTCGCACCCTTAATGCTTAGAAATAAAAATTAGCTTGGACTAAGAAAGCAACAATATGTGTGCTGCTACTCATCAGGCTGGGATAAGAGACATAGATAAAGCTAACTGCAGAGTTAACAACACCATTTCTCCCAAGGACACATTGCCACTGTATAAACTCACTGAATGCCAACTATTTGCTTTGATTATCTCTTGCTTTCTTACTCAATTAAGTTGTTTGTTCTCTGAATTCACAGCCTGCCAGAAATGTTTGAACTAATAGCAACAAGAATGAAACATCTCATTCTTTCCTAGGTCATCTAAATTACTTTGACACAAAGAAGTAGCTCAATTTAAAGCTCAAGCTTCAGGTAAGGGGTGCCTTGACTTAACATTTCATGTCTATGTTAACTTTTTAGTTAACCAGGACACTTCACAGTCTAGATCTCATGGTTATTTCTTTACACACAACTCTACTTTGCTTCATTTAAATATCATCTAACCTCCACCCTTCCCCAAAATTCTTTACTAACTCTATACAGTATTTCCCTTTGTTTAGGGAGGTGTCCACAGTCTCTTGTTGCCATGAGCCAATAAATCTGACTTTGTCGAACTATAGTGATCTTTGCTGTCCCTTGTGATCATTGGTTGATTAAGCAAAGGATATGTTCACTATTCTCTATCTAGCAAATCATACCCTAGAATGGAATTTTGGAGATACTGGCCAATGGAAACCTTGGGGATATTGCAGATTCCCCCACTGAACCGAGAAAACTTAGTTCAGCTCCTATTCTAGGACTGGGTTTGCTTTCCCCTCTTCTAGGACCCTGAGTTTCCACAAAGCCATGGTCCTAAACAAAGAGTGAGCAGCAGCTGTGTTCAGCTCTCTTTCAAGCAGCAGCTGTGTTCAGCTCTCTTTCAAGTGAAGAAGAGCCCAACTCTATGATATGGGCTCTCAGTCCACCTGGTTCCAGGTCCTTCTGGTGGGGAGCACTATTTATCCTTGTCATCCTGACTCCTTGGCTACCGCAGCTGGCTTCCTGACCCAGATCTCAGTTGGCCTGTAATTTCTACCCCTTTTACTACTCATAGTTCCTGTTCTGCTTCTGGTCCACAAATATTTATCTTCTTTTTCAGCTTGACCATGCCTACTCGATTTTCTCTATTTATGGTTTACCTATCTTTGCTGTTGGTTTTCAGCGAGGTTGGGGTTGAGGTGGAGGATGGAAAAATGGCTAAGTATGAAGACCCTGTGCCATCTTTACCAGAAGTACTGGATTAAAAACTTTAGAGACACGTTTAAAATACGTATAAAGCTGTCTTAAAACATTCTAATTACTTTTATATAAATTTTCAATTATAGTGAAATTGACTTTTCTTTTTCTTTTGGTGTATAGGTCTATAACTTTTAACAAAGATATAAGCTCATGAAACCCCATCATCGTCAAGATACAGATCCATTTCAATATCCAAAAAGAACTCCCTCCTGCTATCCCTCTATAGTGTACATCTAATTTTATAAGAAACTGCCAGAGACTGTTTCTCTACCAAGCAGCAAAACTGCCATTCTGTTTTCCAGAATGGCTATACCATTGTGCACTGTGAGACTTTCTGTTGCTCTGAATTCTTGACAGTATTCTTGGCAATTTTATATTATTATTTTAGCTATTCTAATAGATACATCACTGTTGATTGAATTTGCATTTCCCTAATGGTTAATGATGTTGAACATCTTTTCATATATTTGTCCATATAACTCTTGCTTTATAAAAGACACCATTAAAAGAATGAAAAAACAAACTATAGAGTGGGAGAAAATATTTGCCAATCACATAACTGGCAAGGGATTTATATCCAAAATGAATTTCATATTCAGACTTAAGTTCCATCCCCAAGCTATCTCATTATATATGTGCAAATATTCTAATATCTGAAATCTGAAACATTCTTGGTTCCAAGCATTTCAGGTAAGGGATACTCAATCAGTATTTTGCATGCAGATATTCACCTGTTTCAGCACTGTTTATTGAAGACACTATTCTTTCCCCTATTGAATGGTTTTGGCACTCCTGGCAAAAATCAGTGTTTTGATTACAGATTTGTACTACTTCAACTTTCTTCATATTCATGTTTGAATCATATATCCTTTTCCATCTTTATGTTGGTAACCTACCTATATCATTTTTTTGAAATGAGTTTCTTGTAAACAACATATAATTGGTTCAAGCTTTTCTATCCAGTGTGTTAATCTCTGTTTTTAATTGGTGTGTTTTAGCCATTTGCACTTAATATAAGTATTGATATGTTTAGATTTAAGCCTATCATTTTATTATTATTTTACTTCTTCTTCTCTCTGATTTTCATCTCTCCTTACTTGCCTTCTTTTGAGTTATTTGAACATTTTTGATATACCATTGTAATTAGTTTATTGTGACTTTTTACTATGTCTCTTTGTATAATTTTTTATTGGTTGCTCTAGGGATTACAAAATACATACTTAACCTTTCACTATCATCTACTTAGAGTCAACATTTTACCATTTGAATTGGAATGAAGTTGAATGGACCATAAAGTTTTCCTTACCTTCCTCTTGTTATGCTATGATTCTTTTATGTATTGTATCTACCATACATTAAAAAACCTATCTCACAATGTTCTATCTTTGCTTTCAGCCATCAGACATGTTTTAAGGAATTCTGTGGGCTGTAGTTTCAGATGAAAGTATGATTTCTCATATACTGAGTTCAGTTTCATAGTCATAATTAATGAGAAAGTGCCAAAACCACAGTGTGTTATTTATGGGATGTAAAGGCTAATGGAACGTGCTGAAGACTGTGAAACTGAGATTTCCCCTCAAGCACCAGACTGGCCACTGGGTTGGACTCAATGGCACTGCTAAGGGTTTAAAACAGATCTGACACTGAAACTACATACCTGGATGTGTAGGTTGGGGGTGAATCCAGGAGTTAATGCACAACTTTATGGGTTTACTTTCCTGGGATCTTTTCTCTCTGTCATCTATAAACTTTCCAGTTCTGTGAGCTCCCTTTTTTGGTTTTCTAACCAGAAGCTTCCAATTTCCACAACTACATCATAGCTAAGGTCAAGCAATGGAAGGGGAAAGACAGAGAGAAAAGTAATGTGCTTTTCCCCCAATGTCTTAGATCTGTAGCTGTACTGAATGAAGAATAATGTTCCCCTCCCTAAGTTTTTACTCTTGCAGGTTTCTGTTGCCAGCCACTGTCATTGCCACAGGAAACCTGGGACTGAAGCTTGAGAGAATGGTGGAAAAGAGGACAAAAACCCTAGGGGATTTCCCCTCCCATGCTCTCTGAGCATTTAGAGTTACCTTTCTCACTCCTTGAAACCCTAGAGGGTTTGTCCTGGAGCTCTCTTTGCAACATAGTACTCACTTCCAAGTCTCCAGTTATGTTTTAATTCAGGTTAAGGCATACTAGAGTGGGGAAAAAGGTATACTCCCCCACAAGTTTGGTAATACTTTGAATTCTAGTGTCTTTTCTCTATATACTTGTTCTATTTGCTTTTTAGAAATTTTTAAATATCTGCGCTTTGCATTTTGTCAAGGTTTTATAGTTAAGTTCAATGGGAAATAAAGGGTGGCGTGTGTTTTTCCATTTTACCTGGAACTAGAACCTCTGTAGACTCTTTAGTTCAACTCTGTGTCAAAGAATTATTTGGGTTTTTAACTTATTTCTTTATATGTCATATGTAAACACTACTGTTTTGATGATCTCATTGTTCCATTAGCCTTTACATCCCATAAATAACACACTGTGGTTTTGGCACTTTCTCATTAATTATGACTATGAAACTGAACTCAGTATATGAGAAATCATACTTTTATCTGAAACTATTATAAACTACAAACCTTTCTCATCTTCTCCACTCCCCGCTCCCATCTTTTTTTTGAATCACATTCATCATCACCATTCAGAAAGAGTATGGTGACTCCTGTTAATAAATTCTTTGCCTATTCCCCATCAAAAGGTGGAGTCTCCCTTTATAGACTTGTCTTAGTGATGCATTCTAACTAATAGAATGTATGTTATGTGAGTGATTTCCAAGGTTACATTAGAAATCGTGAAACAGCTTCTAATGGGCTATCTCAGGACCATATAAGAAGTCTGGCTACCCTGTAAAACCCATGTGAGAGAGACCATGTGGAGAGTACCATCAAGCCAAGGTTAAAGACATGTGAATAAAGTCACCTTTGGGATGATTTCAGCTCTAGCCACTGTTTGACTACAGCCTCATGAGACACACTTAGATAGACCACCAAGTCAAAACACTTCCAAATTCCATGAGACTCACAGAAACTATGAGAGATAATAAGTGATTATTGTTGTTTTAAGCCACTAAATTGTGGAGTTATACAGTAAAAGATAACTGGAACAAGAAAAAGGTACAGTGAAGCTGATTTCACCATAAAAAATAGGATAAAAACAAATTATGCAAAATTTACTTCCCTAATTAAATTTATGCTAAGGTATAAATTAAAAACAAGTTTGATTAGAATTATTTTAGAATATATTAATTCAATCCAAATTAATTAATTTTCAGTAACATATAAATAAATTCTGACTTTTCTTAGATTTTTATATACTTTTGGTTTACAGATGACAAACTAACCACCTGAACCAGTCTATATGCCACTGATCACACACTTGGATGTGTTTACCTCTATGAAGTTTTCAAGGAACCTAGCTCAAAGTTTGCAAAAGGCAGAGGATAGTACAAATCACTACTGATAAAGTCCACAGATTTGAAGAGTAAAATAGCAATGCTTTGAGGAGAGAGATTTAATTCTGGAACTCAGCTCCTCCTGATCCCAGCTTAGAGTTTATTGTGGTTATATAGAATGCATATCTGCTTCTCTCAGAAACTGGGTTATTCTCCTTTCCATGAGCATGATGCTAGAGTAAAAAAGCCTCTTTCAGGTGAAGGAACACAAATGCTAACTGTTATAGATAGATTCAGTTGTTTGTACTTCTCTGCTTATTTCATCTCAATCCTACGCTTTCATACACTTACCTTCTCTACATACTAGTAGGGCTCCAATGAGGCCTGAATTCAAGTCTTTTACCAGGTCCACATGAGAAAGATATGAGTAGGTAAGGCACAGTGGGTCAGAGGCCATTGGACCATTCTCTTTCAGGACCTGCCAGACATATGTATGGCTTCCACCAGGAAAGACTTTATCATCTTCTTTCTCCCTTTGACTGGTCTGATCATCATATTCAGCTCCTATAGCAGGAAGAAATAAAATTGTCCTTTCTATATCCATTGTGCACTCAAAGAAACATGTCAAGTTTATTGTCACCAATAGGTTCTACATAAGAAACAGACTTTCTGCATCTTTGTTGTTGTTGTTGTTGTTCTGAGATGGAGTCTCACTCTGTTGCCCAGGCTGGAGTGCAGTGGCACGATCTCGGCTCACAGCAACCTCCGCCTCCCAGGTTCAAGTGATTTTCCTGCCTCAGACTCCCCAGTAGCTGGGATTACAGGCACATGCCACTATGCTCGGCTGATTTTGTATTTTTAGTAGAGACGGGGTTTCATCATGTTGGTCAGGATGGTCTTAACTCCTGACCTCGTGATCCACCCGCCTCAGCCTCCCAAAGTGCTGGGATTACAGGTGCGAACCACCACGCCCGGCCTACTTTCTGCATCTTAATTTGAAAAACTAACAAGCAGCAGCCACAAATGGGGAGAAGCTTCATATATTCCAGAGGATCTTGAGATTACTAACCCTACTATGAGCAGTAAAAACTAGGTTCTGGTTGATATCTCCACATTCTGTTAAATAATAAATTGCTTCCATTATTGCATCTTTTTGCCTAATTCAATTCAACAACAAATACACTTTGTCACAGACTCTTTGGTAGGCACTAGTGAGGGTCAGGGAAGGGTAAGAAAGAGAGATTGAAGAAAATTTCTTAAACTTTGTTCTTTCCTAGTGGTACAACACTATGTTTGGTGGGGGACATAGACATATAAAGATATAATTATAATACCATGTGGAAATATTCACCTATTTATTCACAAATATTTATTGAGTTCTTATTCTTTACCAGACTCAGCTACAAGCTGAAAATATAAAGATCAAGATAGAAGTCTCTATGCTCTTGGAGCGAGCAACCCAGTGGATAAAAAAAGTAAACAAGCTTCCTACTCTTCAGTAATGCTTGATGAAGGAGGTGGAATTTGAGATGAATCTTGAAAGACAGATATATTTGCGTTCTTTTTCATGTGTTTAATATAAAGAATTTAATATTTTTGTGAGTGGATGTTAGAAAATCATTCTTAGAATTGCATTGCTACTTTCACTTTTTTCTTTCAACACAGTTTTTATGACGATGCATTTTAATGTACATTACAAATTTCATGATAGTCCACTCCTATATACTTCAGAAGTCATCTTTTAAAAAAAATTGCCCACATAAACAAAATGACACTAGCACACCTGATCCAGTTAATATCACCTAATATCAATGCAATATTCAAATTTTCTTAATTGCCTCAAAGGCATCCTTTGTAGCTAGTTGGTCCAAATCAGAATCCAACCTAAGACTGCACATTGCATCTGTTTGTTTAGGCCCATAGTCTCTTTTAGTATGGAGTAGTCCCTTTTTTTCTGATACTCATTTGGTGAAAGAAATTTGGCTTGTAGTCCTGTAGAATATCCCATGCTATTGAATATGCCTAAGTTCTGATTAGATTCAAGTTAAATAAGTTTTTTGGCTAAAATATATCAAAGATGATGCTGAGTCCCTCATATTGTGCCATATCGGGGCAGATAATATCTGGCCGTCCCATCCTTAGTGACACTAAAATTGACCGGTGAATTAGCCTGATACCTCCATTCTAAAGTTAACATTTCCACTTACAATCAGAAAAAAATCTCTGGGATATTATTTTGGCACAATACAAATGTCAAATTCCACATCAGGAATTCACCTAATGATTGTAACATCAGCTTGGATGTGTTTGAAGCCAATCCTAGACAGGATATCATTTCATTTATGAGTATTTCAATATGTATCTCTATTATATAAGTGTTGTTTTTAATGTGATCATTATTACATACAGACTGTATGTAAAATGCTTAATTTTGTAAAATAAATTAAGCAAAGATGACAAAATGTTAAGATTTGGCAAAGTGAGGTGATGGGAACATGTTTGTTTGTTATATTATTTTCTGTATCTATCTTTGTTTGAAATATTTCATGAGGAAAAAAATACCCTTTTTCCTAAGGCTCAGGTTGTGGTGGGGGCAGGGGCGGGAGCACATGTAGGAGGTTCGATGAGAGGTTAAGAATGTGTGAAACATTATAGCTGTCTTGGGGAAAGGGAGAGTAAATGGATTAGGGGAAATGTAGCAGTAGAATGGCTAGGCAATGCTGAAGGCCCACCTGAGGTGAGATACCATTCAGTGTGATTGCGTGATTTTTATTTCAGCTATGTCCATCCCTTTGGTTGTTGGTAGAATAGGTGGAGAACAGATTTAACCAAGGTAAGTGACCCAGCCCAGAAAGATTTGAGTCTCTTCCTCTCCAGGAATGGGTTGAACCTAGTTTTCCTTGGACAGAAGAACTTGGCCAAATCTGAGATAAGCCACTGCATCAGGAGTAGCAACTTCAACATATGCTAAACATTTCACTGGAAGTGTACAGATGAGTGCTGTTCAATAGAAATATAATGCAAACCACATATGTAATTTTAAATTTTCTGGTAGTCACATTAAGAAAAGTAAAAAGAAACAGGTGAAATTATTTTAATAATGTATTTCGTTTAACCTAGTATATCCAAATATAAGCATTTCAACTTGTACTTATAAACAATGAATGAGATATTTTTAGTCTTTTTGTACTTAACCTTTGAAATCTGGTGTGTATTTTACAGTATGTCTCAAGTAGGACTCACCACATTTCAAGTGCCTGGTAGCTACCATGTGAACAGTGCAGTATAGACTCTACGGTTGGTGTCCCCTCATTGGATAAGATGTGGCCATTTGGGGGTCCCAAAAGGTGTTACCTTTTCTGATGGGTTTAACTTGAGCTGGATTTTAAAATATTATCTCCCCATAATGGTGATTTTAAAGCTCTTATCTCTCCCTGATGTCAGCAGAAAAGAAAAAGATAAAATTGCATTGGCCACTCTTTTCTCCACCAATTTTTGGAAAATTTCCCCAATGTTGAACTAGGATTACATGTAACTCTTTAAGATATAGCCAAGTCCAGACCCTCCAGATTTGCCATGGCTTCCTGTCTCTGATTATACAGCTACATGTTTAGGGTAGGATCAGTGGTATAGAAGGAGGACATAAAGGTAGGTTGTCCTACCTTTGCACCATGCCTGCAAAGAGCTAGGCAACTAAGAAAAGGACAAGACCAACACCCCCTTAAGACTCCTATAAGATCCATGGCCCACATGATATACATGAAGTAGTAGAATCTTGATTTTATCATATATTTGGGCTCCATCCCCTAAGTATAGGATTACCTGGTAATAGTAGGTCCTTTTTCTCATAAATTTCAAAATGCTAGCGCAAGTACTCTCATTGGCCTAGCTTGGGTAAGGTGCCCATCTCTGGACCAATCAACTGTGGCCAAGGAGGTGGGATACCCATGTCAACTGCTCACTCCTAGATCAACTGCTATGGCTAGGGAGGCATGGGCTTTAAGAAAATGGCAGGTTCTGTTTGAAGTATATTCAGGAAAGCAATTCCTAGGGGGTACACAGGTGAGAAATGTTTAATTTTAGGAAGAAAAAATGACTGGTGTCCACTACACCCTCATTCTTCTATTGAGTATCTACTATAGGGTAGGCAATATGTTGTATGCTAAGGACACAGCAATAAATAAGATGGATTTCCCTATCTTGAGATATTTATAATCTAGTAAATGTTAAGAAACACACATAATGTTCAGTTAGGACCTTAAAAGAGTTGAAAGAATTTTCGATTTCTAAAAATGAGCAGAGATGTAGGCAGAACACGGTTGTAATTACTGGCCAATCTAGCTTTGCTTGCTTCGGTTTATGCTTTCTACCCTTTATTGACTTCCCTGGGTTTTGGATTACCTGGAAACGGGGTCTACTATAGGAATCGATTTTGCACTCTAGCTTGCCCACATCAATCTCCAGACCATGTTCATTTGTATCAAAGAGGTCTGTGTGACCCAGGTAAAGCAGAAATTTTGGAGATTTGGAAATTCAGGGAGATATTTTCATACAGGTGGAAAAATATAGTTGTCTGTCTCAAATCAAGATGCCCTACAAGCAAATTAACTTTAACTACCTCTCAAATAACTAACACTGCAACTCTATTGGGCTTCATAAAACAATATGTCCTTGGTGTGGAGACCACTAGGTCTCTCAGTTTGCTCCTTCTACCAGAACCCTTTCTCAAAAGAGTGCTGAAGAACTCCATCATCCTGGCCATTGTCATTGGATTGGGTGAGACTGATGCTGCCTCCTGCTTTCTAACTCTCCCATACCACTCAACATCAAGGAATACTGGGATAGAGGCTTCCTTCCCACTCCTGGATCACAATCTGTAAGAATGAGATAAGCCTTGAGCTGCCAGTGGCTATCTTTGCCATCATATTAGAAAAGCCTGCCTTAGAATGAAACCAAAAAGGACAGCCCAGTTGAGATGGTGGGAGAAAAATGGCCACAATGCTGACAGCATCACTTGAATCCTTGGATCCAGCCATACTTGACTGACTCCACGGAACTTTTCAGTTACATGAACCAAATTCAACATTATTTATATGAATGCTTGCACTGTAGCACAGTGGTTCCAAGTATAAGTTCTGGAGTTAGATGGGGCTAGGTTTGAATCCTGATTCCACCACTTACTAGCTATACAACCTTCAACTCAATACATATTAGTCATTATTGTTGTTATTATTATTTTTCAGTAAGTTTGTATTTAAGAGAATGGATCCAACTCCAGGTGTGCCACCATTACAAAGCACACACATCTCACTGTTCTATTCATAGAATGACAGGACAATAGGAGGGTATTTGACTCACCTTCAGAAGCTTTCCAGTAGGATACACCAACAGCATGAAGACTGACAGGATGGGAAGCCATGTTCTTAAGTGTAATGACCACTGTGTCATAAACCTCAGCCTGGATGGTAGGACCCAGCAGACCTGTAAGAATGAGATGTCCGCCAAAGGTCACTTGGGGATAGTACTCCAGAAAACCTGTTATTACAAAACTTAGAGTCAAGGTCACAGTGGAGAAGCATGCCCCTGTAATTATTGATAAAAAGTAGTATTTGCTTGCTGCCAACATCAGCCTAACCTTATGGTTGCTCTGAGGAAAGATTTCTGGCAATCATTCAATTCATTCATTCATTCATTCATTCATTCATTCAACTAGAGTTCCTACTATATTCTAGGAACTGTCTTATGCACTGGAGGTGCAGTAGCAAACAAGACAGATAATGGAGATCATATCCTCAAGACATTAAGCACATAAATAAATAAATAAATAAATTTCAAGTTGTTATAAATATTATAAAAGATAGTGGTCTGCTAGAAAGTGATGAGGCAGGAGGTAGAGGATACTTTCAGTGTAGTAGTCAGGAAGGGCCTCTCTGAGGAGATGACATTTGAGTAGAGGTCTGACTAATGAAAAAGAAGCAAGATTTTCAAAGATCTAGTGGAAGAGCATTGAAAACAGATAAAACAAATGCAAACGTCCAGAGGCAGAAATAAGCTTGGTATAGTCAAGTAAAATGTGGCTGAAGCACAGTGAATCAGCAGAAGAGTAACAGAAAATATGGTCAAAAAGGAAACATAACATGTAGGATCTTGTAGGCCACAGGAATTTGGATGCATTTGGATTTTACAAGAAGTAAAATAAGAAGACTTGGAACTTGTTTTGGAGGAACAGTCAACAGGACTTGCCCATAAATATGATGTGGAGATAGATAAAAAGAGAGGAGTCAAAGAAAACTCCTATGATTTTGGCTTGTACAACTGGGTTGTTAGTCAGGCCATGACAGAAAATCAAGAGGAAAATTAAGAGCTCTGTTTTATGAATACACTGAGTATAAAATGCCTAAAAACAGTGTGTTGAATGAACTGGATTTAGTGGGATAAAAACATAAAATAGCCTTATTTTTCTTAGACCACTGTTTTTAATTACATTATGTGAGATCTCCCTTTTCTTGCACTTGGTTGATCCCAAATCTTTTCCAGTAACCTTCAGGTATTAACCAACAGTATCACTCTTAGGTTCTAACAAGTCCAGTCCAGTCTAATACCAAATTTTTGATGTCTTCTGCAATTGCAAGTTCCCTTCCTTCTCCAGCTACATTCTGACAGCCCCAGAAATCTGCAATATGTAAAGGTAATTTTTTTTGGCAGCTTAGCTGCTTTCCCACCTTCCTCTCCTAATCTTCCTCCCCAACTCACCTTTCTGTCTCTGGACCCTCCAATGTAGGAGCAAGTGGAAAGGAGGGGGGAGGGTAAAAAAAATAGGCACAATGACAAAGTCTTTCTTGGAAGGAGCAGTGATAATGTGGCATTAGAACTCCCTACTTGTGACACATACCAAAATTCTGCCTTTCTTTCTTAGGGAACTTATGAGTTCTTGGAGACCTCTCCCTGCCAACATGGAGACACCCCACTGCTCCTGATCTTGGCATGGGATATACCTTCTCCAGCTGGTCACTTGTATCTCTCCTCTCAGATTCTGCTTCTGGCAGTACAACCCATACAGGCTTTTTCTGTTGGGGTTATCTAATCCTGGCAGGAAGACCTCTCAGGCAGAGTCCTTGTAAGACAAGTCCCATCCAGTGACCCTCCTGGCCTTACACCTAACAATGGTACTGCACTACCCATGGGAGCTCCCACTATTGCCCACTCCCCCTGCTATTCCATCAGGAGAAGTCCTTTTGGCCTCTGACCTTGAAAACTTCTCCAGATAAAAACCAGGCAGTGGTCAGTGTCTCCCAAGTTCCATAGGTACCTTGTCCAGTCTTCTAAGTGGTTCTCCTGAAGTCTCCTTCATTATACCTTGACATGAGGGACAGGACTCCCACCCCCCATGGGGTAAGCAACACATAAAACACCAAAGAGGCTCTCCAAATAAATATTCAAATCTAAAGTCTTTCATAAGTTCCTAGCCTTTTTCTATACAAGGTTGGAGGTGAGTCAGGGCCTAAGGGTTGCAGAACCAATTTTGGACTACTATCTGAACAAGTTCTAAATCGATAGGCTGATATCTCTCTTTAGAATAAGGGGATACTTCCCACCTATAATTCTCAGCAACAATTCTAAGACAGAAAATGTCCTGTCATAACATGTTGTTACATACTTTATTTGACATCTAAGTGGAGGTAAGCAGTTGGCATAGACCAAGCAGAGGCAGACGGCCCAGCAAAAAGACAGAAAATGCAGTCAGTGTATTTCCCTATAGGTAGCAGTTAGGGAAGCAATCTCTTTGGCAGCTGCGCTTTTTAACTGCAACCTCAAGATTGGGGAATCTGTGATAGAAAATAAGATACCCAATTTCATAATTAGCATTCAACATTGTTTTTATTACCCATCCAGGGTGGCCTTGGCTTAGCGATGTTGAAAAGGTGATCCGTGAATTCTACAAACACAGTCTTTTTGTACACGACTGAGGTGTTGAATGGAAAAGATCTTGGCACTCTAGGAGGAAATCTGTGTGAAGAGAGGAAAAAGTCGTTCATTTTGGTGGACGCTTCAAAAAGCAGCTAGAAGTAATGCTTCCATACTACTCTTTTCTATTAACAAGGAGGCAAATTTGAAGTTGCATATAAATCCCTAACATCCATTAAACTGAAACACTGTTTTCACAAGTCAACTGATACATTAGGTGCCATATGATAAGAATCATAAAATCAATAACCATACACTGCATCAGCCAAAAATCCTTTGCCAAAGCAATAGCTACTGCATCCTTCAATTTCATCTCTAAAACAGACTGTAACTTTCATCTAAGTACCTTGTGTTCAAATTTTGTCAGTATGTACCTAAAATTATACTTCCCTCCTTAGGGATATACCAGGAATATCACAGAGAAAGTTACCTTTCAGCAGACTATGTATATTGAAACCTACTAGTGCCAGGAGCTGTAATTCAGAATCAGTCCTACATTAATGCTCATTCTTGTCTCCACTCAGATAATCCCAATTACTCATTTATTCATGAGCCAGCTACTGAATCAGAAATTATATAATTACTTATATAAATGTTCCCAAAATGTTATTATTTGCCTCCATTGTCAAAGCCCTTTTAAGCAAAGGCTGGTTCCCAACTTTTCCTCTCTCCCTGCATGACAGTTTAGCATGTATGGGGGCCTCCTCACGCCAAATAATCAAAAGGACCAATGTGAATCTTGGTGAATAAGGGACACTGGCCCCAAGTGAATTGGTAGAAATTACAAAGTGGTTGAAGGTGACTATCTCCACTCACTAGTTTCATGTGCTGATGAGTTTTGCACACCATGGAGCAGTTCTGCAGCTTTCTCTATGCCATAAAGAGCTTCTCTTCCTGACTTTTATGCTTCTGGACATCTAACTTTTATCTCCAATCAGATTTTACCAGTTGGTATCATTTCAACAAGCCAAAGGCACAACACATGGGCATTTGGGTAATTAAGGCTTAGTTGGAGAAAGCAAGGCTCCTGCCCTGGAAAAAAGCTTTCATGTGTAGATCTAAAATTGAGCATTCGCCCTCCACAGATGTACATTGATTCACTTATGAACCATATACTACATGCCACTGTGCCATAACAAAACACATCAGACATAAATATGGAAAAGGAGAGATTTTTAAAGACATACACTTAGATGTGAAGCAGTTGTTTAAGTCTCATGTCTTATTGACTCTCAGGTACTTTTGAAAAGTGGTAGATGTGAAAGATGGAGAACAGCACAAATAAATGCTCGGTATGGCGGACCACTGAAGAAAGAACCCCAAATATCATCCAGTGAGACACTCCCTCCATTGTCATAAATGATGGCAATAATGATAAAGTGAGGGAAAGGAGAGGCAGCTTCTGATGGTAAGTATTCATATGCTTGGAGTAAAAGCCACACCATGTCTCAGATTACCCAGGATGTGGAATGAATAAGAAGGGGTCTGGGCATTTATCACTTATTTCTTTCTCAATCTTGTGGTGAAATAACAAAAGTCTCATTGTTCCTTTCAGGAGCAGCCACACTGGAGAATCATTCATTCTTGTAAGAAATTTTGCTTTTCCTTTAGTCAGAATGCTGAGATAGAGAAGGAAAATGCAATCTAAAAATGGTGAAAATGGCTAAATTGGTAAACCAGTGACCCATGGGGATTTTTTTTCAATTTTAATAATCGTGGTAAAATACACATAAAATTTACTATCTTAAATCTTTTTTTTTTTTTTTTTTTGACAGGGTCTCACTCTGTTGCTCAGGCTGGAGTGCAGAGGCGAGATCCACCTCCTGGGTTCGAGCGATCCTCCCGCCTCAGCCGCCAGAGTAGCTGGGACTACGAATGTGTGCCACCATGCCTGGTTAATGTTTTTGTAGAGACAGGGTTTCACCATGTTGCTCAGGCTGGTGTCGAACTCCTGGGATCAAGCAATCCACCCTCCTTGGCTTCCCAAAGTGCTGGGATTATAGGCATGAGGCACCACGCCCAGCCTAACCATGTTTAAATGTACAGTTCAGTGGCATTAAATATTCTGGCCAGGTGTGGTGGCACACACCTGTAATCCCAGTACTTTGGGAGGCCAGGGCAGGATGATCACTTGAGCCCAGGGGTTCAACACCAGCCTGGGCAACATAGCAATACCTGGCCTCTACAAATAATAATAATTAGCCAGGCGTGGTGGTGTGCATCTGTGGTCTTAGCTGCTTTGGTGCCTGGGGTGGGAGGATCACTTGAGCCCAGATAGTTAAGGCTGCAGTGAGCTATGATCACAAAACTGCACTCAAGCCTGGGCAACAGAGTGAGATCCCATCTCCAAAAAGAAAACGTGTAATATGCTCCCATCTACCTCCAGAATTAATTTTATGTTGTAAACTGAAACTGTATAAACATTAAACAATAATTCTCACCTCCTCCAGTCTCTGGCATCCACCATTCTACTTTCTGTATCATTTTGACTACTCTAAGTACCCAATATAAGTGGAATCATACAGCATTTGTCTTTTCGTGACTGGCTTATTTCACTTAGCATAATATACTCAAGGTTCATCTATGTTGTAGCATGTGTCAGAATTTCCTTCTTTCATAATGCTTTGTGTGTATATACCACATTTAGATTATCCATTCATCTGTCAATAGACACTTGCAGTACTTCCACATTTTAGCTATTGTGAATAATGCTGCTTATAAACATGGATATGATGGTTAATTTTATATGTCAACTTGACTGGGCTAAGAGATGCCCAAATACATGGTAAAACAGTATTTCTAGGTATGTCTGTGATGATGTTTCCAGAAGAGAATAGCATTTGAATTGGTAAAGAAGATCACTCTCACCAATGTGGGTGGGCATTATCCATTCCACCGAGGGCCTGAATAGAACAAAAAGACAGAGGAAGGG
This sequence comes from Pongo pygmaeus, assembly GCF_028885625.2. NCBI lineage: Eukaryota > Metazoa > Chordata > Mammalia > Primates > Hominidae > Pongo > Pongo pygmaeus. The sequence goes on from NC_072396.2 coordinate 159,917,712, forward strand.
CAAATTCACTCTCCCTGTTTGAACTGGGACATCTATCTTCTCCTGCCCTTGGACATAAGCATTCTTGGTTCTGCCTTCTGACTCAGACCCTGTACTTTTACCATTGGCATATATTTACACACACACACACACACACACACACACGGATCTGTTTCATTGGAGAACCCTGACTAATACAATTGATGTATAAATATCTCTTTAAGACCCCATTTCAGTTCTTTTGCATATATAGCCAGAAGTCGAGTTGCTGGATCATATGGTAATTCTGTTTAATTTTTTGAGAAACTGCCCTATTGTACATTCGCAATAGTGCACAAGGGTTCCAATTTCTCCACATCCTCACCAACATTCATTATTTTCTGTTTTAGTTTTGATAGTAGCCATCCTAATGGGTGTGAGGCGGTATCTCTTTGTAGTTTTGATTTATATTTCTCTAATGATTAGTGATGTTGAGCATCTTTTCTTTCTTTTTTTTTTTTCCAGGTTAGGAATTTATTTATTTATTTATTTATTTATTTATTTTTAAAGAATGGCAATATAGAGTTTTTATTAGTTGTTTTGCTTGTTTCTTTTTTTATTATTATACTTTAAGTTTTAGGGTACATGTGCACAACGTGCAGGTTTGTTACATATGTATACATGTGCCATGTGGGTGTGCTGCACCCATTAACTCGTCATTTAACATTAGGTATATCTCCTAATGCTATCCCTCCCCCCTCCTCCCACCCCACAACAGTCCCCGGAAACTGGAAACCATCATTCTCAGCAAACTATCGCAAGGCCAAAAAACCAAACACTGCATGTTCTCACTTATAGGTGGGAATTGAACAATGAGAACACATGGACACAGGAAGGGGAACATCACACACCTGAGCATCTTTTCATGTACTTATTGGCCATTTGTATATCTTCTTTGGAGGAATGCCTACTCAAGTCCTTTGCCCATTTTTAAATCAGGTTATCTGCTTTCTTGTTGTTGAGTTTTAGGAGTTCTCCATATATTCTGGATAGTAATCCCTTATCTGATATATGATTTGCAAAGATTTTCTCCCATTCTATGGGTTGTCTTTTAACTCTGCTGATGGTGTCTTTTGATAAACAAATTTTTTTAATTTTCATGAAGTCCAATTTGTCTTTTTCTTTCATTGTCTATGCCTTTGGTGTCATATCCAAACAATAATTGCCAAATCCAACACCACAAAGTTTTGGCCTATGTTTCTGAGAGTTTTATAATTTTAGGTCTTATATTTAGGAAATGGATCCATTTTGAGTTAATTTTTATATGGTGTTAGATAAGGGTTCAACTTCATCTTTTTCATGTAGATAACCAGTTTTCCCAGCACTGTTTGTTGAAGACTATTGTTTTCCTATTGAATGGTCTTGGCACCCTTGTAGAAAATCATTTGGCCATATACAAAAGGACTTATTTCTGGACTCCTTATTCTATTCCATTGGTCTTCATGTCTGTCTTTATGCCAGTACCACACTGTTTTGATTACTGTGGCTTTGTAGTAAGTTTTGAAATCCAGAAATATGAGTCCTTTAACTTTGTTCTTTTTAGAGTTATTTTGGCTATTCAGTGTCCCTTGAGATTCTTTTTTTTTTTTTTTTTTTGAGATAGAGTCTTGCTCTGTCGCCCAGGTTGGAGTACAGTGGTGCGATCTCAGCTCACTGCAAGCTCCGCCTCCCGGGTTCATGCCATTCTCCTGACTCAGCCTCCCAAATAGCTGGGACTACAGGTGCCCGCCACCACGCCCGGCTAATTTTTTGTGTTTTTAGTAGAGACAGGGTTTCACCGTATTAGCCAGGATGGTTTTGATCTCCCGACCTCGTGATCCACCCGCCTCAGCCTCCCAAAGTGCTGGGATTACAGGCGTGAGCCACCGTGCCCGGCCTCTTGAGATTCTATATGAATTTTTGGATGAGTTTTTCTATTTCTGCAAGAAATGTCATAGGAATTTTGATAGAGATTGCATTAAATCTATAAATTGACATCTTAACAATATTGACACCTTAACAATATTGTCCTCCAATCCATTAACATAGGATGTCTTTCAATTCATTTATGTTTCCTTTAATTTCCTTCAGGAATATTTTGTTGCTTTCATTGCACACAAGTGTTTCACCTCCTTGGTTAGGTTAATTCCTAAGTATTTTATCCTTTTCTATGCTATTGTAGATGGAATTTTTCCTTAATTTCCTTTTGAAGTGTTCATTTTTGGTGCATATAAATGCAACTGATTTTTTAAATTTTTATTTACTTTTTTTTAAGACACAGGATCATGGTCTGCCACTGGAGTGCAGTGGCACAATCATAGCTTACTGCCTGTCACTGGAGTGCGGTAACACAATCATAGCTTCACTGCAGCCTTGAACTCTTGAGCTCAAATGATCCTCCCACCTTAGTCTCCCAAGTAACTGGGACTACAGGCTTGCACCACCACATCTGGCTAAATTTTTAAAATTTTTTGAGACAGGGTCTTGCTATGTTGCCCAGGCTGATCTCCAACTCTTGGCCTCAAACAAACTTCCTGCCTTGGCCTCCCAAAGTGCAGGATTACAGGTGTGAGCCACCATGCCCAGCCACAATTTATTTTTTTGTGTTGACTTTGTATCCTGCTACTCTGTTGAATTGGTTGACTAGTTCTAACAGGTGTGTGTGTGTGTGTGTGTGTGGCGTGTTTGTCTGTCTGTGTATGTGATTTTTAGGGTTTTCTACAAAAAAGATTACATCATCTGTGAACAGTGATAATTTTACTTCTTCCTTCCCAATTTGGATGTATTTTATTTCTTTTTCTTACCTAATTGCACTAGCTAGGACTTCCAGCACTATGTTGAGTAGAAGTGGTGAAAGTGGGCATCCTTGTCTTGTTCCTGATCTTAGAGGAAAAGCTTTCGGTTTTTCACCATTGAGTATGATGTTCACTGTGGGTTTTTCATATATGGCTTGTACTATGTTGATATAGTTTCCTTTTATTCCTAGTTTGTTGCATGTTATCATCATGAAAGGGTATTGAATTTTATCAAAAGATTTTTCTGCATCAATTGGGATAATCACATTTTGTCTTTCATTCTTTACTTCTTCCTTTCCAATTTGGATGTATTTTGTTTCTTTTTCTTACCTAATTGCACTGGCTAGGACTTCCAGCACTATGTTGAGTAGAAGTGGTGAAAGTGGGCATTCCAGGAGTAAATCCCACATAGTCATGTTGTATAATCCTTTTAATATGCTCCTGGACTTGGTTTGCTAGTATTTTGTTGAGGATTTTTGCATCATAAGAGATATTGGCCTGTAGTTTTTGTTTGTTTTGTTTTGTTTTTGTTTTCTCATAATGTCTCTGTCTGGCTTTGGGATCAGGGTAGTGCTGACCTCATAGAATGAGTTGAGAGATGTTCCCTCTTACATTTTTTGGAAAAGTTTGAGAAGGATTGGTGTGAGTAATTTTTAATTTTGAGAAGGCAACATAACTTAAAAAGTAGACAATCAGACTTCTGGTTTCCAGTCTGGCAGGTAAGGAGCTTAGAAGTTGCTGCTCCATCCTAACAAGTAAAAATCTGAGTAAACTGAAAAATCAACAACTCTTCTTTAAATAAGTCAGAGAAGTAAGGTCACAGGTCAATCTGCTGCCCCCCCAAATTGGAAAGACAGACAGGTGAATACAGAGAATCACAACTTACTGAAGCCAAAACCTAAGCGCAGAAACTTCCGTGGGAACCAGTGTCAGGGTAGGAAAATCTGAACTGTAATTGACAAATTGCTGCAAGCTCAGTGTGGACAAGTCTGAGAGTTTAAAACTCCATTGGGGAGGGGGGCAGGTGCGGTGGCTCACACCTGTAATCCCAGCACTTTGGGAGGCAGCCAGATCACTTGGCCAACATGGTGATACTCCGTCTCCACCAAAAATGCAAAAATTAGTCGGGAGTGGTGGCATGTGTCTGTAATCCCAGCTATTTGGGAGGCTGAGGCAGGAGAATCGCTTGAGCCTGGGAGGCAGAAGTTGTAGTGAGCCGAGATCACACCACTGCACTCCAGCCTGGGTGACAAAGCAAGACTCCATTTCAAAAAAAAAAACAACAACCTCAGGGGACCCAGCAATAGATGGGTTCCCATGCTGTTGTGAGTTTTACCTCTAGGAGCTCTACCAGATCCTCATAATAAATATTGAAGAAAAATGCCCTGTGTTTCTGTCAGGAGCAAGGGAGAAGTAACCATTTGAAATATGCCAAAACATTCTGCTCTTTTATCAGCGCCTAACCTACTTAGGGAAAAGGAAATATCCTCTACCTATCTTGTACAACCTACGGGGGGTTGGGGAATCAGAGAAGCACCGATGAAGGGCACAGTCCAGGGGCACAGGCTCACCCAAAGACTGAAACCTAATCATAGGACTATAGAACGCTTTCCCTCTCACCACATCACTACAGGCCTATTTACTGCAGTTCCTCTTAGCCAGTACATCATGTCCACCTTTTAACAAGAAATTACAAGGCATACTAAAGGGCAAAACCCACAAAATTTGAAGAGACTGAACAAGCAAGCATCAGAATCAGAGTCAAATATGGCAGGAATGTCATAATTATCAGACCAGGAATTTTTTAAACTATGATTAATATGCTAAGGGCTTTAATGTAAAAAGTAGACAACATGCAATGACAGATGTATATTGTAAGGAAAAATATGGAAATTCTAAGACAGAATAAAAAAGAAATGCTAGAGATCAAAACACTGTAACAGAGATGAAGAATGTCTTTGATGGGCTCATTGGTTGACGAGACATGGCTGAGGAAAGAATCTCTGAGCTTGAGGACATGACAATAGAAACTTCCAAAACTGAAAAGCAAAGAGAAAAAAAGACTGAAAAAAAAAAAAAAAGCAACAACCATAGCAGAGGCTATGCATGGGCCCAGAATGTCTAAAAACTGTGGAACAACAACTACAAAAGTTGTAACACACACATAATGGAAATGCCAGAAGAAGAATGCAGAAATGAATAGGAGCAAATTTTTAAAGCAATAATGACTGAGAATTTCCCCCAAATTAATGTCAGACACCAGACACCATACCACAGATTCAGGAAGCTCAAAGAATACCAAAGAAGATGGATGCAGCCGGGCGTGGTGGCTCACGCCTGTAATCCCAGCACTTTGGGAGGCCGAGGCGGGCAGATCACGGGGTCAGGAGATCGAGACCATCCTGGCTAACATGGTGAAACCCCATCTTTACTAAAAAATACAAAAAAATTAGCTGGCTGTGGTGGCGGGCGCCTGTAGTCCCAGCTATTCAGGAGGCTGAGGCAGGAGAATGGCGTGAACCCAAGAGGTGGAGCTTGCAGTGAGCCGAGTTCATGCCACTGCACTCCAGCCTGGGTGACAGAGTGAGATTCTGTCTCAAAAAAAAAAAAAAAAAAAAAAAAAAAAAAAAAAAAGATAGATGCAAACGAACAAACAAATAAAAAAACCCTACACCTAGGCATATTATATTCAAACTCCAGAAAATCAAAGACAAAAAATGTTGTAAGAAACCAGATGGGGAAAAACACTTTATCTATAGAGGAGCAAAGATAAAAATTACATCCAACTTCGCCTCAGAAACCATGCAAACAAGAAGAGAGTGCACTGACATATTTAAAGTGTTGAGAGAAAGAAAAAACAATCAACCTAAAATTCTGAACTCTGTGAAAGTATCCCTCAAAAATGAAGGAGAAATAAAAACTTTCTCAGACAACAAAAATTGAGGAATGTATTGCCAGTAGACCTGCCTTTCAATAAATATCCAAATAAGTTGTTCAGAGAGAAGGAAATTGAATCTGCAAAGGACACGCATTACAGAATGAATAAATGAAAAGAACATCAGCCACAGAAACAGCACTAAACAACCAAGTAGACTGAATGACTTAGCCACTTGATGCTTACCAGCCTCTGCTGTTGGTGCCCCAATTCTTACAAAATGGATGTATGAAAGGAGGAGCCATGGCAGAGGCTATGCATGGGCCCAACATCATGGACTCATCAATACAGATCTAGCTACTGATGTTGTTAATGTTCAACTTGCCAGTAACAGAGACCAAAGCTAAGGCTCTGATATGTCACCATTTCTCAAGAAAATCATTCAGTCGCTTGGTGAGCCTCAGTAAACACCACCATTCAAGGCCTCACAGAATATTTGATCCTACATAACATTGCATCAGACCAAGAGACCTACTTTAAAGCAAGAAGATACATGACCATGGAATCCACTACGCAGAAGCTACCCACTTGATAGAGTGGTAGGACAGCTTGTTGAAGGCACAGCTGAGGCACTAGCTTAGACATAATACCGTAAGAATGAGGCACCATCCTGGAGGATGCAGTATATACTCTAGATCAATGGCCATCGTTTAGTGGGGTGTGTCCCGAAGTAAAATATATGGTTTTGGGAAACAAGGAGTGGAAGTAGGAGCAGCCTCACACTACCATTACTCCCAGTGACCCAATTAGGGAAACTATGCCTCTTATCCCAACTCTGGGCTCTGAGAGTTTAGAAGTACTGGTTCTTAAAAGGGGAATATGTCTGCCAGTGGACACATCAAGAGTCTCATTGAACTTGAAACTATGGTTGCCATCATATTACTTCAGATCACTATTAAGAGACCAAGAGGTAAGGAAAAGAGTCACTATCCTGGCAAGTGTAACCGATCCTGATCATTAGGAGGAAGGGCTGACATTACACAATGGAGACAGAGGAGAATATAGTTGGCAGCCAGGTCATCTGCTTGGGTATCTCTTAGTATTATTCCCTTGTTCAATGTTGATGATAAATGGACAAGTACAGTCATGGCTTACAAAGGGCATGATGACCAGGTACCTTATCTGGTAACCCACTTGGACCAGCAGAAGTATGAATTGAGAGGGTGGTGGGGGGAGGGATCTAGAATGGGTAGTAGAAGGGGAAGATGATGAGTACCAGTTGCAGACTCAAGAAAAGCTAAAGCAGCAGGAGTTGTGCTCTGTTCCAAACCTTTCTCTTTTGTTTCCCCAGGAAAGGGAGCCCATCAGAATCCTGAAGGAACCATTCCAGAACTTATGAAGCAAATGAATCTGAGCAGCAGAAAGGGTGGACCACAGTGGAGGCTGGTGTCCAGATTCACCACTTCAGGACTAAAGCACTTATTTCCTAAGCTGCTGGGTGTGCTGACAGCTGACAACTCTAATCTGAATTCTTCTCTGGGAACCAATTTTGGCTGAAGTCAGTCACCACACCCAAACTCATGCCTTATTCCTGGTAAATGTGGGACTATATAGGTCCAGACAACTTGCCTCAATAGAGAACATCTCTGTAGAGCCATCCTAGCTTGAGCTCCCTGTGGGATTGACCTTTGTTCAGACTGTATCACCTCAACTTCTTTTACCCAATCCTGCTTCCTTCACTCCCCCATGGGTGTTGATCCAGAGGATCCCCCTCCTATAAACTTTCTGCATGCAAGAAAAAAAAGAAAGAGAGAAAAAAGGAGAAAAAAGCAGACAATAATTTTTATTCATGTGCTTAAAAAGTTGTAAAATCACCCAAGGAAGCACATAAGTTGTAAGCATTTGAACAATGTTGGAAACATTTTATTGTGCCTGATTTCCTTTGGGACAATTCATTGCCAGCTATAAATCTGTGGAAATGCTGCCACACAATCTTAGCAGACAAGATCGGCAGAAAATCGCTTAGGAACACTGAAAACATGTGACAAGGTGCTTTCCGTGAAAAGGGTGGATGCGAAGCAGTAAGGACCCCCTTCATGAAGCACGCGGTCACCCTCCAGCCACCAGAACCACAGGAACGCTATGGTAACTGAGGGAAAATGCATCTAGGCACACGTCACGGTGGCACCTTCCAGCAGGTCCCCCGGGTCGTGACCCTGGAGCTCTGACAAAGAGTGTGGCCCGGAAATGTGATGTTTGGACTGCGAGTTTTGGTGAGAAATAACAATGCATCAGGTTGCAGACAAAGCAGACCCTGCTATGTGCGTTTATGGGAGCCACGCCCAACAGGAACCACAGGGAATGATCGAAAGGAGAGGGACGGACACAAACAGACACACCAGAGAGAGGTTCTCAGGAGGAGGCTCTGTGGCCTCCAGACCACGTCAAAGCCAAGGCAGAAAGGATGAACTGAGGAAAGGAGGAAAATTTCCCCTTAAGGAAGGTAGTAAAATCCAGAAGGGATCCCTAAAATGGTGAGCAGTTTAAACCTAGCAGTTTTGCATTAATTCACATAAAGTATAATGAAAACTGTTGGACACACAAGGAGAGACTGACCAATCTACAGTCACAGAGGAAGACCTTCACACCCCTTCACAGGATCTCGCAGCAGATTGGCTGAAAAGTCTCCTTGAAACTGCAGACCTCTCTCAAGGAGACCCACTGAGTTGCGTAAAGGTGGGGCTGACTTAATTCTCGCCTCCCTGCTGTCCCACGTAGCCCTGCATTTCACTCCATTCCAGGGTTTCTGGGACACCCGAGAAAGCACGTAGTCCAGGGAGCACGTCTGCCAACTGAAGGCCTTGACAAATGACTTTCTGTACTGGCTGAGGGCCAGGGCCCAACGTACTGATAAGGAAGCTCTTCCAGTAAAAAGTTGAGACAAAGGCATATTAGTGAGTGGACACAAACTAGAAAAATCTCCAAGTAATAAGTTAATGCCAACAGAAAGCATCCACCTTGAAGGAAGCACAAACCAACAACACAGATAAAAATGACTCTGGCAATTAACATCAGCTAGCTTCTGCATAGGCCATCGCAGTACTGGCAAGACATGAGCTAAGTGGCTATAGCAGCAGGGAGAGAATTTATGCATGGACCCAAAAGTGTGGCTTCCCACTGACTAAGGCTGATCTAGCTACTGTTGCCACCAAAGTCCAACCTGCCAGCAACAAAAATCAATGCTGAGCTCCCAATATGCCATATTGGGCCCAACCCCTGGGCCCCTGACCAGTACTGGTCTGTGGCCTGTTAGGAATGGGGTCACATAGCAGGTGAGCAGCAGGCAGGGAGCAAAGCTTCATCTGTATTTACAGCGGCTCCCCATCACTTGCATTACTGCCTGGGCTCTGCCTCCTGTCAGATCAGCTGCTGCATTAGATTCTCATAGGAGTGCGAATGCTACTGTGAACTGCATATGCAAGGGATCTAGGTTTTGTGCTCCTTATGAGAACCTAAATGATGCCTCATGATCTGAGGTGGACAGTTTCATGCCATAACCATTCCCAACAACCCCACAGTCTCTGGAAAAATTATCTTCCACGAAACAGTCCCTGCTGCAATATGGTATTGTCCATCACAGAGACAAACCAGCTTCTCGGTGGCCAGACACACTGGACTCCTTCCATCCTAGAAAGGACAGGACTTCATTATGATACCTAATCTTGGCATAACTTAGCCTTTCCTCCCTTCAGGGCCTTAGCCAGCACCACTATCTGAAATCTTACAGAGGATTTGATTCACTGATGTGGAATTCCATATAGCACCGTGTAGACCTGGGGAATCACTGTATAGCAAAAGAGATGAGGGAGTGGGTCCACAACCAGGCACAGGTAAAACTCCAGCTTGGAGGCAGGTCTCTGTGAGGATGGAGGGCCAGCCTCCAAGGTGCTGTATATGTATGAATTCAAAGATGATTCTGTGTCCCCAGTAAGAAGATTACATGGGGTTTGGGAATCAAAGAGTGGCAGCAAAAGAACTCTGATTAGCACCCCCGCCAATGAGCCACGTGGGGAGTCTGTGCCGCCTCTCCCTGCAGCTCTGGGACCCGCGGTTTAGAAGGCCCCTGCAGCAGAAAGGCAAGAGTATACGGCGGGTGCCACCTGGCCCCGCCGGGCTAACCCAGGGCAATGCAGAGCAGTGGCAGGGAGAGGGGGTGAGGGGGAAGAATGGCAGGGGCTGGGGTGCCATCATGCCCAGGGCGCGGGCAGGAGCGTGCAGCTGAGCCCTGAACCCACAACGACCTGGAGCTGAGCAGCACGAGGGTGAGGGGCGCCCGGATGGCAGTCTAGGAAAGAACTCCCCAGTCCCAGCCACCGGGTGTGGGAAGTCAGCCTTCACCTCCACTGAGGTGTGTGCCGGGACTGCCCCAGAGGAATGTTGCCTGTGGGGGCCACACACCTTCCTTCCCAAGACAGACCACGCCCCTCTACCAGGGCATGCCCCGCCCATTTCCAGGGCAGGCCCCACCCCCTCTCTGGGCAGACCACGCCTCTTCCCAGGGCCGAATCTGCCCTGTCCCAGGATGGACAGCACTTCATGAGTGCTCAGTGCAGGGACACAGAGGCCTGGACATGTTGGTCCAACCTGGAAGGTTCATTCCAGCTCCAGAGCTCCCTGTAAGGTCCAGCAAGGCTGTCCTGGAGCCCACCCGGCAGCGCACTTCTCCCTCTGCCTATCCCTGATTCCTCAGGTGTTGATCCCAAGAACACTCCAAATAAAATTCCTGCATGTTAATCTTCATCTCAGAGTCTACATCTAGGGAACACAACCGGTAACATTAATTTATATTTAAACATACTCTAATGTCATCTACCTCTAAAAATTTCTATGGCACTAGTCTTAACATAAGCCTATGTAGTTTTTAGTCATTTAACATTATTATGCCCTTCCACATTCACCAACTCATCCCTAGTTTGCTACCTTTCTCCTTTTTCCATATCATATCCTTGGTTCCACTACGTCTATCCTACCCCCTCTCTGTAGAGTTTCCATTGATTTCTAAGGTATTTCAACATAAGTTACCACAGTACTTTCACTTTAAATGTTTCTGATTAAAGGCCAGACGCAATGGCTCACCTCTGTAATCCCAGCACTTTGGAAGGCCGAGGCGGGAGAATCACCTGAGGTCAGGAGTTCAACACCAGCCTGGCCAACATGATGAAACCCTGTCTACTAAAAATACAAAAATTAGCTGGGCATGGTGGGGCACGCCTGTAATCCCAGCTACTCAGGAGGCTGAGGCAGGAGAATCGTTTGAACACGGGAGGCAGAGGTTGCAGTGAGCCGAGATCACGCTACTGCACTCTAGCCTGGGGGATAGAGTTAGACTCTGTCTCAAGAAAAATAAATAAATAAATAAATAAAATGTTTCTGACTAAAATGAAGATATAAGACACATATAAAATATGTTATAGAGCAAGAGATTGGAAGATTAGAGAGGGAACAGGATCAAGAGCACACAGAAACACTTTTTCCCTCTCTGAGGGAAGAGTGAAAACACATAATTGATGGAGAAACAAGATTGTGAGACAGAAAAACAAAAAGGCTTAGGCCCTAGGTCAAGTATATGTGATTCAGGACAGGACTCTATTCAAAGGGAATAACTAGATGTTCCTAAGAGCATTAACACTCTCCAAGTGTGTGGTTCAGTTCTGAGATGAACCTACTACCTCCAGCTCCCCAGCCTGAGACCTTTGCCATTTGAGTGAATATTTTCCACGCTGGCAGAAACATGTGATTTATTTGCCTGTCTCACTTTCAGGCAAATCTGCATAGTAAGTGACAAAATGTTCCAGGGTTCCTGGGTTTTACTCTTTCCTAACTTTTGTGGGGTTTTGTTTGTGTATTTCCTTTGGGATTCAATATAGAAATACTGCCAAATATATTTGGCAACCATTGTCCTTGACATGAACTGTTCTTTCACATTTTATCTAAAACTAATCGGAAAACCTATTATATTCCCTGACCCGTGGTTAGAAGAAACTGAGCAGCTGCGGGAACAGATAATATAAAACTGAATTTTCCCAGCTGTTTATTTCAAACCTTGGCAGAGGCTGTCAGGATGTGTCCAGAGTCAGCTTATCCTGTTAATCAGCATCAAAATAATCTAAAGTGTAAAAGAGTTTCATCAAAATAAAAATTCTATCAACTTTTTTCTGGTAAATACATGTGACTGCCTATACAATAACAGAAAGCTAGATAATAAATTAATGATGTATTCTATTCAATTCAATTTTATTCTCTGTGCCTCAGGCTGCATGCTAGATGGACACTAAAATATACACAGTGTATTAAGTAAAATTATCTCAATATTAATTGTTAACAAGGCTAACTTTAATGGATAAATGGTTGTTTAGTTAGATGCCAGGCTACTGACAATCTGGGCCTCTACTTTCAAGGTCACTAACATTGCTCATCTGCAGGCTATATAGGCTGTAGAACGAACTTGGATCCCCTCCTCACACCATATACCAAAATTAACTCCAAGTGGATCAATGACCTCAATGTAAGAACTAAAACTATAAAAGTCTCAAAAGAAAATATAGGTTTAAATCTTTGTGATCTTTGATTTGACATTGATTTCTTAGCTATGACAACAAAAATACAAGCAACCAAAGGGGTAAAATAAATAAATATTGGACTTCATCAAAATGAAAAACTTTGTGCATCACAGGGTACTATTAGGAAAGTGAAAATACTACCCACAGAATGGGAAAAAATATTTTCATGTCATAGCTCTGATAAGGGTATAATATTAAGAATATATAAAGAACTTATACAACTCAGTACTAAAAAACAAATAATCCAATTAAAAATATGCAAAGGATTTAAATAGACATTTCTCCAAAGGAGATACACAAATGGTCAATAAACACATGAAAAGACTCTCAACAACGTTAGTCATCAGGGAAATGCAAATCCAAACTACAATGAGATATCACTTTCTCCACACTAGGATGAGTATAATTAAAAAGACAGACAGTAACAAGTGTTGATAAGAATATGGAAAAATTGGAACACTCATACTTTGCTAGTGAAAATGTAAAATGGTGCAGCTGCTTTGAAAAAGTTTGGCAGTTCCTCTAAAAGTTAAACATAGAATTACCATGTGACCTAGCAATTATATTCCTGAGTATATTCCGAAGAGAAATAAAAGCATATGTACACAAAGACTTGTACATGAATGTTCTATAGCAGCATTATTCATAATAGCCAAAAGGGGAAACAATCCAAAAGTCCATCAACAGATGAATGGATAAACAAAATGTGGTCTATCCATACAATGGAGTATTATTCAGCCATAAAAAGGAGTTAAATTCTGATACATACTACAACATGGAAGATTTTTTTTAAATTAAAAAATGAAAATAGTTTCATTCTTACTATACCTTTATTTTCTTATTTTAACTCCTCTATCATTCTGCAAAAATGGAAGAATCTTGAAAACATGCTAAGCAAAAGATGCTAGACACAAAAGGCCACATATTTTATCCCTTCATTTACATGAAATATCCAGAATAGGCAAAACCACAGTGATGGAAAGTAGGTTAATGGTTGCCAGGGGCTGGGGAAAGGAAGAAAATTAGAAGTGACTGTTTAATGATTACAGGGTTTCTTTTTGAGGTGATGAAAATATTCTGGAATTAAATAAAGATGATAGTTGCACACTTTACGGATTCATTAAAAACCACTGAATTGTACACTTTCAAATGGTGAATTTTATGATATGTCAATTATATGTGAATAAAAATGTGGAGATTTAGGAAAGGAAAAAAATCTCCACACTGAAAATAAGTGATTTTTACAGTATGTAAATCATACCTCCAAGGAGCGAAAAAATGGTAAGGAAATATTCTGAACTTTATACTATTAAATTCAACAGCTCAGATGGAATTTCTTTTCTTTTTTTGAGACACAGCCTTGCTTTGATGCTCAGGCTGGAGTGCAGCAGCATGATCCATAGTTAATTGCAGCCTTGAACTCTTGGGCTCAAGTGATCCTCCTGCCTCAGCCTTCGAAGTAGCTGGGACTACAGGCATATGCTACCAGACTTGGCTAATTAAAAAAAATTTTGTAGAAGTCAAGTCTTGTTATGTTGCCAGGCTGATCTCAAACTCCTGGCCTAAAGCAATCCTGCTGCCTCCTCCCAAAGTGTTGGGGTTACAGGTGTGAGCCACCATGCCCAGTCTCAAATGGAATTTCTTAAAAGAAATTATTAAAATTTATCCTATAAGAAATAGAAAATTCAAATAGCCCTTTACCTATTAAAAATAGAATTCATAATTAAGACCCTTAAAAAAAACAAACCAAACCAAAACAAAAAACACTGGGATAAGATGATTTCCCTGGTGAATATAGTTAAACATTTAAAAAAGAAATGATACCAATTCTACACAAACTCTTTCATTAAATAGAAGAGTGAACACGTCTCAACTAATTTTATAAGAATAGTCGGCCGGGCGCGGTGGTTCACGCTTGTAATCCCAGCACTTTGGGAGGCCGAGGCGGGCGGATCACGAGGTCAGGAGATCGAGACTATCCTGGCTAACACGGTAAAACCCCGTCTCTACTATCAGTACAAAAAATCAGCCGGGTGTGGTGGCGGGCGCCTGTAGTCCCAGCTACTCGGGAGGCTGAGGCAGGGGAATGGCGTGAACTCGGGAGGCGGAGCTTGCAGTGAGCCGAGATTGCACCAGTGCACTCCAGCCTGGGTGACAGAGCGAGACTCCGTCTCAGAAAAAAAAAAAAAAAAGAATAGTCTTACTCTTTGATATGGTTTGGCTGTGTCCCCACCTAAATCTCATCTTGAATTGTAGCTCCCACAATCCCCATGTGCTGTGAGAGGGACCAGGTGGGAGGTAATTGAATCATGGCAGTGGGTTTTTCCCATGCTGTTCACATGACAGTGAATAAGTCTCATGAGAGCTGATGGTTTTATAAAGGGCAGTCCTCTGGTACAATCCTCTCTTGTCTGCCACCATGCCATGTAAGATGTGTCTTTGCTCCTTCTTTGCCTTCCACCATGATTGTGAGGCCTCCCCAGCCATGTGGAACTGTGAGTCCATTAAATCTCTTTCCTTTATAAATACCCAGTCTCGGGTATGTCCTCATAGCAGCATTAGAATGGACTAATACTACTCTTATATCAAAACCAGACAATGACATTATAAGAAAATCACAGCCAAATATCCATCATGAACACAGACGCAAAAACTAAAAAACCACCATCACCACCAAAACCCTTAACAAAACAGTTTTAGTTGGCCAGGGCTGCCATAACAAAATACCAGAGATTGGGTGACTTAAACAACAGAAACTTATTTTCTCACAGTTCCGGAGGCTGGAAATCCAACATCAGGGTGCCAGCATGGTCAGTTTCTAGTGAGAGCCCTCTTCCTGGCTGGTAGATGGCTGCCTTCTCGCCATATGTTCACATGGCTTTTCCTCAGTGCATGAGTGTAGAGAGAGAACTTTCTCTCTTCTTATGAGGCCACCAATCCTATCAGATTAGGACTCCATCCTTATGGCCTCATTTAACCTTGTTTACCTCCTAAAAGCCCTGTCTCCAAATATAATCATCTTGAGAGTTAGGACTTCAACATATGAATTTGGGGTGGGGGGAGGTGGAGACAATTCAGTCTATAGCGAAAATATTACCAATATAATATGTCACAACCAGGTGGATTTTTTCCCTGGGAATACATAGCTAGTTCCTCATTAAAAAATCAATCAAGGTAATTCACCATAACAGAATAAACAAGATAAACCGTATGACCATTTGAATAGATGCAGAAAACGCATTTGACAAAATCCAACATCAAATCTTGATAAAAACTCTCACACCAAGAATAGAAAGAAACTTCCTCAATTTGACAAAGGGCATCTATGAAAAAATTTACAAGTAATTGTACTTAATGGTAAAATAATGAATATTTTCCCTCTGAAATCAGGAACAAGACAAGGATTCTGCTATCATCAGTTCTATCTAACATTGTATTGGAGGCCCTTGCCAGTGCAGTAAGGCATGAAAAAAAATAAAAATAAAAAGCATCCAGTTTGGAAAGGAAGAAGCAAACTGTCTTTATTTGCAGACAACATTATTGTACATGTAGAAATTCTACAAGTGCAAAACGCTACTAGAGCTAAAATGCAAATTAACAAGATTAGAGTGAACAAGGTCAATATACAGAAATCAATTGAATTTCTATATTTTAGTAACAAATGATTGGAAAACGAAAACAAATAAAAATGATACAATTAACAATAGCATGGAATCCCTCAAAATACTTAGGGATACAATTAATATAATTCTTGCAAGAACTACTCTGTAGGCTACAAAATATCCTAGAGGGAAATTAAAGAAAATTTAAAGAAACAAAGCCATACCATGTTGTTGTATTGAAAGATTCAATATTGTTTAAATGTCAATTCTCCCCAAATTGATCTGCAGATTCAATTCAATTCCAGTCAAAATCCCAGTTGGCTATTTGGTGGAGTTGGCTAGTTGACTATAAAATTAATACAGAAATATAAAAGCCTAAATATATCAAAAGCAATTTCAATAAAAAAGTAAGTTGGAGGTTTTAGACTGTCTGATATTAAGACTTACTATAAAGTTACAACAATCAAAACAATTTGGTACTGGCATAAGCACAGATATACACATCTATGGAACTAGAGAATCCATAAACAGATTTGCCTTTTTACAGTCATTTAATTTTCTACAAAGGTGCCAAGGGAATTCAATAGAGAAAGAAAAGTCACACCATACAGAAAATTTAACTCAAAATGTATTATAAACCTAAATACTAATGCTAAAATGATAAAAGTTCTAGAAGAAAACAGAAGAAAGGCTTTGTGAACTTGAGGTGGGCAAAGATTTCCTAGGACAGGCGAAAAAAAAGCATGAATCATAGAAGAAGAAAAGCTAAATTGGACTTAACTACAACTATAAATTTCCACTATTTGAAAGACACCATTTGGAAAATGAAAATGCAAGCCATAGATTGGAAAAAAATATTCAAAACAGGTACCTCTGAAAAGTCTTGTACCCAGAATATATAAAAAATTATCAAAACTCAACAATAACAAGACAAACAACCCAATTAAAAACTGGCAAACCATTATCCTAAGTGAATTAACACAGGAACTGAAAACCAAATACCATATGTTCTCACTTATAAGTGGGAGCTAAATGATGAGAACACATGGACATAGAATAATAGACACTGGGGACTACTAGAGGAAGGAGGGAGGAGGAAGGGTAGCAAGGAGTGAAAAACCACCTATTGGGTACTATGTTCACTACTTCAGTGACAGGATCATTCATTCATAACCCAAACTTCAGCATCATGCAACATACTCATGTAACAAACCTGCACATGTACCTCCTCAGTCTAAAATAAAAGTTGAAACTACGTTTAAAAACAAAGGATCAATGATTTGAATAGACACTTCCAAGAAGATATAGGAATGGTTAATTAGCACATGCAAAG
The DNA here is from genome assembly GCF_028885625.2 of Pongo pygmaeus. Taxonomy (NCBI): domain Eukaryota; kingdom Metazoa; phylum Chordata; class Mammalia; order Primates; family Hominidae; genus Pongo; species Pongo pygmaeus. Next base: position 159,934,934 of record NC_072396.2, read on the forward strand.
ATGCTCAACATCTTTAGTCATCAGAGATATGCAAATTAAAAGTATAACCAGGCGCAGTGGCTCAAGCCTGTAATCCCAACACTTTGGGAGGCCGAGGCGGGTGGATCACTTAGGCCGGGAGTTTGAGACCAGCCTGGCCAACATGGCAAAACCCTGTCTCTACTAAAAATACAAAAATTAGCTGGGCATGGTGGCGTGTGACCATAGTCCTAGCTACTCAGGAGGCTGAGGCACGAGAATTGCTTGAGCCTAGGAGGCAGATGTTGAGCTGAGATTGCGCCACTGCATTCCAGCCTGTGTGATGGGATGAGACTCCATCTCAAAAAAAAAAAAAAAAAAAAAGTATAGTGAGATACCACTGTGCAGTCATTAAGTACTGGCAACATCAAATGTTGTCCACGATATATTGCAACTGGAACTCTCATGCATTGCTGGTGGGAGTATAAAATGGTACGTTCAAGAAATCTGTCTGGCAGTTTCTCTTAAAGTTAAACATGCACTTACCATATGATCCAGCAATTCCACTCCTAGATATTTAACTAAGATAAATGAAAATAGATGTTCACACAAAACATGTGGAGCACTGTTCATAGCAGGTTTATCTGTATTTGCTTCTAACTGGAAATAATCCAAAATTATGATATAATCCCATAATGGAGCAGTAATCAGCAATAAAAAGGATAGAAATACTTTATACAACAACCTGCATGAATTTCCAAATCATGATGCTGAAGAAAAAAAGCCATACAAGAATGCATACCGTATGATTCCACTGATGTAAAATTCTAGAACATGTGAAAACAAATCTGTAACTTCCAGATAGCAGTTTATTGCCTGAGGCCAGGTCAGTGGGAGAGACTCATTAAAAAGTGCAGGAGGGTTGATGTAAATGCATGTTGATTAGGGTGGTGGTTATGCAAGTGTATGCATTTATCAAAACTCATCAAACTGCACATTTAAAATTGATGTGCTTCATTGTATGTAAACTATACCTGTGGCAGGTAAAAATTTGGCCCATATCACCTTTGCTCCTTGGTGTCATGTCCAAAAATATATTATGTGGCAAATTAAACTTTGCAGATGGAATTAAGGGTGCTGATCAGCTGACCTTGAGATGGGGAGAGTATTCTGAATTACCCAGGTCGGCCCAATGTAATCACATGAGTCCTTAAAAGTAAAAGAGAGAGGCAAAAAAGGCCAGAGATATGCATGGAAAATTGAAGTCAGAGCAATTCCAAGCATGAGAGAGTGTTGATGCACCATTGCTGGTAGAGGGCACTACATGGAAAGTGAGAGAAGGAACTGAATTTGCTAACATTCCAAATGAGCCTGTAAGCAGATTCTCTCCAAGAGCTTTCACTAAGGAGTGCAGCCCTATTAACACCTTGGTTTTGGCCTTGTATGACCCTGCACAGAGTATCCAGCTGAGTCCACCTGGACTTCTAACCCACAGAAACTGTGAGACAGTAAATGGGTGCTGTCATAAGCTGATACATTTGATGTAATTTGTTACACAGCAATAGGAAATTAACAGGATATTCAATGTTGACCCAAATACTACAAACTAACTTGATAAATAAATTAAAAAAATTAAAATCATATGTCTAGATTATCAAAGATGAAATCAAAGAAGATATTACAAACTATTCTGAAAAAAATGAAAAGAAAACCCTTCATGCTATACCATTTTACAATGTACACTTATATCAAAACATTATGTTGTACACCTTAAATATATACAACTTTTATTTGTCAATTATACCACAATAAAGCTGGGGTGGGGTGGGATAGAATCACGTGGGGACTAGTTTGCTGAGGATGGGGCCTAGGAATGTAAATTTTAATAAGCTTCCTAAGTGATTCTTATGCACATTGAAGTTTGAGAACTAGTGCCTTCATGGACTTCAGCTTTGGGGTGAGCTTTAAGAAAGTCAGGGTCCAGTTAATGAATATGAGAGATACTGCTTTTTTTTTTTTGAAATGGAGTCTCACTCTGTCACCTAGGCTGGAGTGCAGTGGCACAATCTTAGCTCACTGCCACCTCCGCCTCCTAGGTTCAAGCAATTCTCCTGCCTCAGCCTCCTGAGTAGCTGGGATTACAGGTGAGCATCACCATGCCCAGCTAATTTTTTTTTTTTTTTTTTTGGTAGAGACGGGGTTTCGCCATGTTGGCTAGGCTGGTGTCAAACTCCTGACCTCAGGTGATCTGCCTGCCTCGGCCTCCCAAAGTGCTGGGATTACAGGCATGAACCACCATACCTGGCCGATTGCTTATTTATATCTCCAAGCTTCACTGATCAGAAAATACTTTTCCTGAAAAGTTATCCTACAGAAGTCAGATCATGTTGAGAGGATAAGTCTCTGGAATGTTAATAAAGGTATATGGAGCTAGCATAGTTGAACTGTTCACTTTTTGCATAAGAAATCTCACTGTTCATGTTTTCCCATTGGACAAAATAAAACAGACTGACGAGTTTTATATATTAATGTGTGAACAGTGCATAGCTACATGCCAATAAAGCAGCACAGTTAATGAATCAATAGCTTTTTTTCTGCTCAGTGAAAATAAAAATGCTTTATACCAACTAGAAAAAAAATAAATCCAAAAGCTCATTCTTTGAAAAGAGCACCACCAGCAACAAAATAGACAAGTCATTGGCAAGCTTATTCAAGGAAAAAAGATAAATAGCAAAGATAGAGGAATTTAGGAATAAGAAAGGGCACATAACTACAGATAATGTGGAGTAAAAGAATCATGAGTGAGTGCTACATGCAACACTGTGGCAACAAAATTGAAAAAATAAATAAAGTTACTTCCTAGAAAGGTATATAATTATTAGAAGTTGAAACTTGAATTGACTGATTATCATAGAAGAGCCTGGAGGGGTGATTAAAGATATTGCAAATGCCACTAGGACCAAATGGATTCAGAAGTGAGTCTCACCTAACTTTTAGACAATGGATAATTCAAATGTTACTTAAGCTATTCTAAGCAATAGAAAAAGATGGAGTACTCATCAATTCATTTGATAAAGCCAACAAAACTTTGTTTATTATTATTAGTAGGTTAAGTAGTGAAAATCTACTAAGAATAGTAAAAAAAAAAAAGAAAAAAAGCTATAGATCAATCCCACATTTAAAGACACACAGTGTCTAAAGAAATAGTAGTACATAGAACCCACTAATAATCAAATTACATGAATAGTAGATTTTACTCCAAGAATGTAAGGGTATTTAGTGTCAGGACATCTATTAACATAATTTGTTTATCAACATATGAAAGAAGACAATTCAGATGATACCAGCTGCTGAAAAGTTATTTATGATAAACATTTTGTGGCAAATGAGAATAGAAGTAACCAACACCATTTACAAAAACCAAAACAGCAAATGTTACTCTAAATAGCAAAATACAAAAATTATTTCAAGTAAAATCATAGAATAGAAGGAATGTTCACTTTCATTGTTTTTATTTAACATTTTCTCTTGTTTTCTAATAAATTCAATAAGATAAGAAAATGAAATAACTGGCTATAAACATTGGAAATGAGCTAAAATCTGTCTCATTTAACTGATGATATGATTCAATACTCATAGAGACTTTAGGGTAAAATTACTAGAATTAATAGGCAAATTTGGTAAGGTAGCTAGATTTAAGATGAATATACAATGGCTGGGTGCGGTGGCTCAAACCTGTAATCCTAGCTCTTTGGGAGGCTGACGTGGGGGGAATGCTTGAGCTCAGGAGTTGAAAACAGCCTGGGTAACATGGCAAAAACCCATCTCTAAAAAATATACAAAAATTTTCCGGGCATGGTGGCCTGCTCCTGTAGTCCCAGCTACTTGGGGGGCTGAGACAGGAGAATTGCTTGAATCCAGGAGGTTGAGGCTGCAGTGAGGTGAGATCACCCCACTGCACTCCAGCCTGGGTGACAAAATGAGACCCAGCCTCAAAAGAAAAAGCTGAAAATACACAAACCAATAGCTTATCTCTATTTGGTACTAAGCACTCATAAATGGAAATAGGAGAAAACTATCTTATTAACAATAGCATCACACTTATAAAATAGAGATAAATGTAATAAGAAAAATATTTAAATTTATTACATTAATAAAATTAAGGTATGAGTTTAATGAAATTTCAGTTAGAATCACAACAGGGCTTGGATCTTTTTAATTTGAAAAATATCTTAACAGTTTTATGTGGAAGAATAAAGTGTCTAAGAATAGCTAAGAAAGGTACAAAAAGAATAGTGAGGATTGCTTTCACCCACCAGATATCAGAAGATATCGTAGGCTCACTGTAATCAAATCACTATGGTACTGGCATAGCAAGATAACAGTAGATTAGTGAAACAGCCTAATGAATCCAGAAATATATGCTAATATATATGAGAACTTTATATGATGAATGTGTTGATTCAAATCAGTGGCAAAAGGTGCCATCACAATACGCTATTGATCTGGATGGAAATAAAACTAGACAAATCCCTCTCTCATGCCATATGACAAAAGTAATTAGCAGATAATTGAAGCAATGCATATAAAAAGCGAAACAGTAAACATCTCGCAAGAAAATCTGGGAGACTACACGTACAATCTTGAGGTGTGGGAAACATTTTTAACCAACCTTGCCAACTCTGAAGATATCAAACAAAAGATATCTCTGATTATAAAAATTAAAAATTGTTTTGGTAAAAGTTTTAAGAAAGTCAACAGACAAACAATAGATTTTGGGGGAAACTGCAATATACATGACAAAGAGTTAATATTTGTAATAATAAAAGGGTTCTCATAATTTTTTTTAAATGAAAGAGTCCAAAGAATAATGGGCAAAGTATATGACTAATTAAATCCCCCAAATAAATCCAATAGCCAACAAGCATTTAAAAAGATGCTCAACTTATTAGAAATAAAAATAACACAATGAAAGTAATGATGCAATATCACTCTACACCTGTAAAATTGGCAAATTTTAAGAACAGGATAAAACTTATCGCTATGTGAATGCAGACAGAAGGCCATTTTCATACTTCGATGGTAGAAATGTTTGAAAAGTTCTGGCCTCTTTGGAAATTAAAACTTAGAAGGAAACATTCCCTTCGTTCCATTAATATTCCTCTTGCAAATTTGTTCAACAGAAGTAAAAGCACCAGTATGTAATGATATAAGATATAGTAGCCAAAAACTGGAATAAAGTGAACATATTGACTAAATTATGATACAGCCATACCATAGAATACATAGAATCTTGTATAGCCAACACAATAATGAATTAAAGCTATACCAATTGACTTAGAGTTCTAGTACGTGTTAATGAGTGAGAAATGTGTGTATAATGTCCCAATTTTATAAAACAAACAATGTCCAAGAAAACCTTTGTGTATGTTTATGTGTATGTGAATATATATTATCGTACTGGGGTTACCTAGTTGAGGTGGGGGAGAAGGGGACTGATGTGGAAAGAGGGTGGGGAGCCAAACAGAAAGAACCAAAAAGACTATAAAGTATGTACAACATGACCACATTTAATGTTTACATAGCCACAATCTATGTATTATATTTAAATCTTTATAATACACATTTAAAGAAGACAAAACAAAATATAAAATAAATGATTTCAGCATTCAACTCAATAAGCAAAAATCTAACAACAAAATGAACCAAAGGAAATTAGAAGGAAGGAATGAATCAATGAAAGTAGAAGCAGAAACTGATGCAACAGAAAGAAAAAAGAGATTGACAAATCAAACCAAAAGAAAATTCTTGACAAGAGCAATAAAATCAAGAAAACTCCTGGAAATATTATTTTTAAAAGACAGGAAGAGAACATATACAACATAAGGAATGAAAAAGGAAATATATCTACAGACACAGAACAGTTTAACAAAATCACAGGAGACTCTTACATAACTTGATACCAATACATTATCAAATCTAGGGATAGCAGATTGCTTTCTATGAAAATATGGACCAAAATATAGACCAAAATATACCAATATTTACTGAAGAAGAGGTAGAAAAATCTGAATCATCTGATGACCATACACAATATTGATAAAGCTATTTAATACTCTGCCTAAGTGCACCAGAACCCCCAAAACATGAAAAGCTTCTGAACTCAAGGCTCATATTATCCTTACACCCAAAGTAGGAAAAGATATTATAAAAACACACATCACATGTACACACAAGAGAACCAGACATGAAACTTGTGTGTGATATTGATTGGATTTCATTGCCTTGATTCTCTCTATGGAAGCTTGGGCAGGCGGAGGGAAGTTTTGTCTTTGTCCCTTCACCCTCCCTCTACTCCAGTCTCTAGATTCTGGAGGAGCAGCATGTGACAAAGAGAAGCAATGGACAAAACAGAACAAAATATCAACAAATAGGTCAGACCTATGAAAAGAATTGGCAGTTAGCATTTCTGCTAATAACACAGATGTGTGCACACCTTACCCAGAAATGTTTCTTTGGGGCCCAGGTAGCATCACAACCATCCTAACTCGATGTCTGCACCTTCCTCCAAGCAGACTTACATCCCCACAATCCTGGCCCCGATCAGACCCTACAGGACATGCCTTTACCTTGTGTCCACAGGCAGCTCACCGAGATCACTTTGCATATAGTCCCATGACAGTTCCACTGCACCCAGGTAGTATCTTCTGGTGGCACTAAAGCAGAATTGCAAAAGGCACAGAAAGAAGCAGCTGGAGAGCTCTATTTGCATGACTTACTGCTATAAACGTTCAACTGGAGAAGCAAAAGGTTAATTCTTCTCTAAAATATCTTTAGCTCCCAGGAGGGGAAAAAAGTAAAATTTTTGATTTAATGATAAGTCCCAATTTCTTTGCAGAGCATTTTAAGGAACTTTACCCACTGGATGTGCTTAGCACTAAGCAGTAACCGATAGGATTGCTTCCTTTTTATCAGTGGGAAGTAGCCACAGGAAGAACTGAAGTAGCAAAAGGGAGGCTGCTAAACTTAACCCATTCACTTCTGAGAGCAGTAGGGGCATAAGAAGTCTGTTTTAATCAGAACCTTTAAGGAAAGGAGGAGAAGGATGGAGAAGTCAAAGTGAACAGGAGCTTTAATTTGTGCTCCTATTCCTAGCCTACTCCAGCCCTCTTCCTGAGTGGCACCAGCAAGAGAAGTTCTGGATGTTGTCGAAGATTCTAGAATTCACTTGCACTAGCAAGAGTAACCAGCAACCTGTTAGTCTCTCTGCTTTTGCCCTTGCCCCTCATACTGCTGCCAGTGTGAGGAATTTATAGTTTTTAAAACTGTAGTTTTACATATAACATGAGGTTAGGCAACTATTGTTTTAAAAACTATAATTTATAGTTATAATTTAAAACTATAAAGCAAGTCCTGTCACTCCTCTTCTCAGAATCCTCCAATGGCTTCTGACCTCCATCAGGGTAAAACCCTACATCTTTACCATGGCCTAGGTCCTAGAGCATCCCACATGGTCTGCCCTTTCTCCTGACCTCTGTAGTCTCATCTCACTCTGGTTATACTGGTCTCCTTACTCTTCCCTAAAATATCAAGCACACTCTCTGGACCTCAACACTTGCTATTTCTTTTACCCAAAACACCTTTCCCCCAGATTTCCACATAGTTCCACTTCCACAGCTCCTTCACATTTCAGCTCAAATCTTCCCTGTTGAATGAGGTTTAAATATGGAACACCACATTTATGTTGTAAGCTCTTTACCCCCACCTGCATCACTGATATCCCTCTTGGCTTCATTTTTCTCAATAGCACTCATAACCACCTGGCATTTATTCATTTATTTATTTTGTTTTGTTTTTAACCTAACACTTTTCCAGGTTGTTTACATTTGGCCCAGGTATAGGATATATCTCTTTACATCAGAATGTAGCCATGGTGAGCTCAAACACCCTACTCAGGTTAATGTGTATTAGGGAGAGTGAGGGCCCCTGCAGGGGCCTCAAAGTGTAAGAGATTATGAGAAGAAACTTGATCAGGGTTGCTATAAAAATGTTATCATTGAGCTCAGTTCTGCACAAACAAGAATGTGTTAGGGAGCAATTGGTATATTGTTGACTGGTTTGGAAACAGGCAGCAAGAATCCCCTTTGATAAACACTCCTCTCTGACAGGTACGAGGATGCAGAGATGACAGCTGACACTATATGCCAGGAACTGTTCTAGGTGCTTTTAAATACAGGTACTATTCTCACCTTCATTTTACGGGTGATGAAACTGAAGCACGGAGAGGTTAGGCAACTTCTCTATGGCCACACAGCTTGTGAGTGGTAGCATTCAAACCTATGTACTCTGGCTCCAGAAGTCATGCTCCTAACCACTATGCTACACTTCTATGCCTCAGAAATGAAGAAATCCCAGTTCCCAACCCCCTGGGAATGACAGTCCAATGGAGGAGACAGAACAGTAGAGACAGTTACAGTACAGGGTGACAAATTCACTGCCAGGTGCTCCACATAGGCTATCTGATTTAATCCTCATGACAACACTGCAAAGTGGATACAGATAAAGTAACTGAGGTACAGAGCGGTTAATTGGCTTGCCTACAGCCACATAACTACCCATTTGTCCTAGACAGACATTGTCCTAGGCACTGGGTACACATTGATGAAAAATATAAGCAACTGAAAGAGGGATGATAGGCCATAATTACAATACATGAGTACATTATACAGTATGTTAGAAGGTAAAATAAGTGCTGTGCAAAAAAGAGAAGTGGGGTAAGGGGGAGTAAGGGTGGACCAGGTTGCAATTTTAAAGGAGGTTAGTCATGGAAAGTTTCACTAAGGTTGCATTTCAGCAAAGGGACATTGACTTCTACACTGAGGGCAATGGGGAGACATGGCCGGGTTGTGAGTAGAGGAGGGTGGTGATCAGAATTATCTTTTAGGCTGATCTTTCTGATCACTGTAGATAAAACAAACTCTAGCAGGATAAGGGTAGAAGGAGGGTGGCCTGTTAACCGGGGGTGAGAAATGGTGGTGGCTTGGGCTATGATGGTACCACTGGAGAGGGTGAAAAATGGCTGGATTCATTGTGAGGGTAACGTTTGTGGGAACTGCTGATGAATTTTGGATCTGTGGGCTTTGAGAAGGAAAAATTTGGAACACCAAGTTTTTTGGAATAAAGTTGACTAACTGGGATGGGGATGAGGCAGGAGAATCCCTTGAACCCAGGAGGTGGAGCTTGCAGTGAGCCGAGATCGCGCCATTGCACTCCAGCCTAGGCAACAAGAGCGAGACTCTGTCTCAAAAATAAAATAAATAAATAAATAAATAATCAAAATAGACCCCATTACCAAATTTTCATGTTTTCAAGGATTCTCTAAAACCTATAATATTATCAATTACATATTCACAAATAATTACAGCATACAATATGGTATGTGGTAAAGTACAAAAGAGTACTGTGGCCATTTGTGATAAATAGAAATCAAATTGGAAATCTTCATAGATAACGTATTTATTTATTTTTTTTTTGGAGACGGAGTCTCACTCTGTCGCCCAGGCTGGAGTGCAGTGTCATGATCTCGGCTCACTGCAAGCTCCACCTCCTGGGTTCACGCCATTCTCCTGCCTCAGCCTCCCCAGTAGCTGGGACTACAGGCGGCCGCCACCACGCCCGGCTAATTTTTTGTATTTTTAGTAGAGACGGGGTTTCACCATGTTAGCCAGGATGGCCTCGATCTCCTGACCTCGTGATCCGCCCGCCTCAGCCTCCCAAAGTGCTGAAATTACAGGCGTCAGCCACTGCGCCCGGCCAGATAAGGTATATTTTTATTCCTTTTATTTTTACTCAACTCCTATGGTGCCACAAAATCCTATATTAAGCAGTATAATTGAAAAGAAAAAGAAAACAATAGCACAATTATTATAAAGAAAATAGCTTGAGTTACTTCATTTGTGTCACTCCTAAAGCAGTGGATCAGATGTCAATGTTTATTATAATTCACTAATTACATTTATGAATAATTTTTAAAAGTAAAGGAAAAGACTGGCTGTTTTAACTAACATAATAGAAACTGTTGCTGGATTTTCTGTTGAAGGTATATTTTGAAGTGAGTTGTATTAAATATAACTCGCATGTAAAATTAAATACATAAATAAAATGTGTCTTCCTCCACTAAAAGAGTAGGACACATCGCAGAAGCCGATAAATATTTGTTCAGTGTTTACATGAACAAACACGGTCACTCAGCCGTCTTTATTTTCAGTGAGTCATAGGTAAAATATTCTTCACCAGGCGACGATTGAGTCGCAGTCGCGTCAGGAGCTCGCCTCCAGGTACTTAGCGAGCGAGCCCGGACGGCCGCAGTGGGTGGAGGGGGGAAAGTGAGGAAGAGTTGGGGGGGGAGTAGAGGGAGAGTGAGGGAGGGAGCCTCACCCCCGGGACGCTTTCTGCGCACGCGCATCTCGGTGCATCTGTTGGGCGGGGCTGCGGAGGCCTGTGACACCGCACGCTGAGCTCTGTGATGTAGCCGCTTGCGGAGACTGCAAGCAGCCGCGGCGGGCGCGGCCCGCCCTCTTCCGCTGCCGCCGTGGGAATGGAAACATCTGCCCCACGTGCCGGAAGCCAAGTGGTGGCGACAACTGCGCGCCACTCCGCGGCCTACCGCGCAGATCCGCTACGTGTGTCCTCGCGAGACAAGCTCACCGAAATGGCCGCGTCCAGTCAAGGTAAGGGCGGGCGCGCGCGCGGCCGGCGCCGCGGGGAGCCGCCTTCCTGGGCTCCGGAAGGGGAAGGGCTCAGCGCCCGCCAGTCGCGACCGAGCTCCCCGGGGAGTCCAAGCGGCGCGGGGACAGGGAGGGCGCTCGGGGCTCGTCCCTGGCTCAGCCGCTCCCAGGGTCCGGTCAAGGTCACGCGCGTGTCTGGGGCCTAACCACCCCGGGGCGTCGTCTCCAGTGGAGCTCACCCAGCCTTCCGGCGCCGCCCCCGGCAGCAGAAGCCCAAAGACATTCTGTCCCTGTTCTCGGAAGCGGTCTGGCTTCTTTGTCCCTTTGGACGTTCATCTCAAATGCCTCGTGGCGTCATTCTGTGTACAAGGCACCTCCCCAACTGCTTTATTGTTGGTTTTGAAAAACTAGCACATATGGGATGGTACTTAGGAATAGCCTGTTTAGTCGGCATAGTCAGATATTCCGTGTAATTCGCAGTGGAGCGCGTCTTTAAGTTATGCTTCTTACCCTATTTTGAATGTTTAGGTTGTATTTAATTTAGTACTGACTCACAGGATCCCATTGCTAAACAGCCATCATTGAAAACTCAATCATATAAACGTAAAATTACGTAAATTATGTTAAAAACAAAGGCAGTGAAAATACTAAAAACTCATCACTTTTATTATTTACCATGTTTTACTTTTGAGGTTATTTATACATCTATTGTATCTTTGTGGAGGAGATACTATACTATGGTGCTCTACTGTGCATCTCTTCCCAACTCTGGGTTCAGTAGTGTCACAATTCAATAATGTCACGCTCACGATGAATGAATACACAATGGAAATTGGCTACACTGCAAATCAGCCCTTGCCTAAAGCCGACTGTTAAGCATTTTACCAGCACACCACTAAATTTTAGATGACTCTGGGAAGGTGGAATGTGCAATGTGATAATTATGTATTTTCCTGCAGAGCAGACTGCTCTTATTGACTTTTATAAGAGCAGACTGCTCTTATAGGTTGATCAGGTATTTGCACCTAGGAAATTGTTGTGAGAAATTTTGAGGTTAAGATGAATTTCAATTGTTATCACAGTGATGATCACATAATAACTGTGATCATTGATTTTGTGAGCTCATAAACGTAGCTATTGGCTGACTTTTGTCTATCATAGTGCTTAGCAGTGTTTGACCAATGACTGACCAAATGTCTCGCATTTAATCTACCTTCCCCCCTACTCCCTTTTTTAGGGACTAGATCTGTCATTCAGGCTACAGCACAGTGGCACAATCATAGCTCACTGCATCCCCAATGGAGCCACCTGTTGATCTAAGGGGCTTGGTCAAATTACGTTAAAACAAAACTGTAATGTTTTGTTGTTACATTAGAAAAATAAATTATTTAACTACTTGAGAGGCCATGGAGTACCCAGGTACTCAGACATCCATATTTTGTTCTGCTAAATGGGCATCTGTGATGTATCCTGAATGAATTCTTGAATTATATTTTGTGTATGGTTTAAGGTAGAGGTTGAGAGTAGTTTTTTTTGAAACACAAATATATAGTAGTTCTAACATCATTTGTTGTTTCCTTCATTGAATTACCTTGGTGCTGTGTTATTAAAAATCAAATGACTATATGTGTGGATCTATTTCTGGATTCTGGATTCTCTTCTATTGCTATATTTGGGTATCCTTGGGTCAGTTTGACAGTGTTGAATGTCATTGCTTTATAAGTCTTGAAATTAAGATAGTTGTATATTATACTGTAGCTTTATAATAAGCCTTGAAATTCCTTGAACCCTCCTCTTTCTCTTGCCCGCCCCCGCCCCCAGGATTATTGTGGCAGTTTGTATTTTCCTGATTGCAGCAATATTTACCGTTCCTTATGGTCTTTTTCCTAGTGACTTTGACACTCCTCCCACCCAGGGGTGGGATCTGTATTCCCTCTTCATGAATCTGGATGGGAGTTTGTGACTGACTGCCTGTTCCTACAGAATGCAGTGGAAGTAACACTGCATTTGCTCTTTCCTTTTCTTGGGACTTTCACCTCCTGAACTCAGCTCCTATGCTGTAAGGAAGCCTAGACTGACTCACATAGAGTAGCAGCCTATCTATCTGTGTGAGTGTAGAGTCTTCAGACCCAGCCTGTAAGTCTTCTGGCTAAAGCCTCAGACATGAAACAAAGACAAACCACAGTGCTGTGGCTGAATTCCTGATCCACAAAATCTGAGAGCATAATATATGATTGTTTTGCTTCATGAAGTTTTGGAGTAATTTGTAGTACAGCCAAAGTAACTGGAACACTGCTGGTTTTTTTTGTATCTTCATATGAATTTTAGAACCAGTTTGTCAATTACATAAAAACCTACTTTTTGGCCAGGCGTGGTGGCTCACGCCTGTAATCCCAGCACTTTGGGAGGCTGAGGCAGGCGGATCACCTGAGGTCGGGATTTTGAGACCAGCCTGACCAACATGGAGAAACCCCGTCTCTACTAAAAATACAAAAAATTAGCCAGGCGTGGTGGTGCATGCCTGTAATCCCAGCTACTTGGGAGGCTGAGGCAGGAGAATCACTTGAACCTGGGAGGAGGAGGTTGCGGTGAGCCGAGATTGCGCCATTGCACTCCAGCCTGGGCAAAAAGAGCAAAACTCCATCTCAAAAACAAAAAAAAAAAAAAAGAAAAAGAAAAAACCTACTTTTTAATTGAGATTGTATTGAATATATAGGTCAATATATGGAGAGAATGAACATCTTAAAAATATCGAGTCTTGCAAAACATAAACAGTATATCACTGTTATTTTAGGTCATCTTCAGTTTCTTTGCAGTGTTTTGTAGTTTGCAGTGTTTTCTAGTTTACAGTGAACAGGTCTTGTGCATCTTTCATTGAATTTACTACAATATAATTTTTGCAATTAAAATTATTTTGTTTTCCAGTTCATCATTTCTATTACATAAAAATTCAAATGACTATTTAATATTGGTCTTATAATGTGTGACCTTGCTTCTGGTACCTTTTTGTAGATTTTTCTGGGTTTTCTATATACACCGTTATATTATCTGCCAATGAAGACAGAATTATTATTGTACCTCCTTTCCAATCTCTTTGACTTTTATTTCTTTTCTTTTTTTGCACTGGCTAGGAACTCCAGTACAGTGCTGGGCGAGGTGGCTCACACCTGTAATGCCAGCACTTTGGGAAGCTAAGGAGGGAGGATCACTTGGGGCCAGGAGTTCCAGACCAGCCTAGGCAACAAAGTGAGACCTCCTGTCTACAAAAAAAAAAAAAAAAAAAAAAAAAATCAGTTGGTCACAGTGGTGCACAGCTATAGTCCAGCTACTGGGGAGGCTGAGGTGGGAGGATTGCTTGAGCCCAGAAGTTTGAAGTTGCAGTAATCTGTGATAGTGCCACTGCACTCCGATGTGGGTGATAGAGTGAGACCCTGTCTCAAAACAAAACAAAAAACAGTTGAATAGATTTTAGGGAAAGAAAAGTGTTCCATATTTCACCATTAAGTATGATGTTAGTTGTATATTTTTCATAGATGTCCTATATCAGATTGAAGAAATTCCCTTCTATTCCTATTTTCTACTTTTTTTTTTTTTTGAGATGGAGTTTTGCTCTTGTTGCCCAGGAAAATGGGCAATGGCCTGATCTCAGCTCACTGCAACCTCCGCCTCCCGGGTTCAAGCAATTCTCCCATCTCAGCCTCCTGAGTAGCTGGGATTACAGGCGCCCGCCACTATGCCCGGCTAATTTTTGGTATTTTTAGTAGAGATGGGGTTTTACCATGTTGGCCAGGGTGGTCTCGAACTCCTGACCTCACATGATCCACCCGCCTCGGCCTCCCAAAGTGCTGGGATTACAGGCATGAGCCACCATGCCCAGCCCCTATTTTCTACTTTTTATTCTGTTTTTTTTCTTTGATTTTGAAGTATAAAATTTCTGTAATTATTATTTTGTACAGTAAGTATTCATTTAGATTTATCCACCTATTTGCCCATTCCAGTGTCTCATTCGTTTCTGCATTTCCATACTTCCATGTGGCATCATTTCTTGTCGGCCTGAATAACTTTTGTGTACCTCTTTGAATATTACTTCTATCCCATTCTTTCTAATCTTCTGGAACTCCAATTACATATATGTTTAATCTTTTGAGCAGTTTTTGATCATTGTTATTTGCTTACTTCAGCATCTTGATCATCACTGGTTCTGTTTCTGTTTCTTTTTCTTTTTTCTTTTTGAGACTGAGTCTCGCTGTGTCACCCAGGCTGGAGTGCAGTGGTGCGATCTTGGCTCACTGCAACCTTTGCTACCCGTGTTCAAGTGATTTTCCTGTCCCAGCCTCCCGAGTAGCTGGGACTACAGGCGCATGCCACCACGCCCAGCTAATTTTTGTATTTTTAGTAGGAACAGGGTTTCACCATGTTGGCCAGGCTGGTCTTGAACTCCAGACTTCAAGTGATCCGTCCCCCGGGCTTTCCAAAGTGCTGGGATACAGGCGTGAGCCACCGTGCCTGGCCTGCTTCTATTTCTTTTATTTAAACAAATTTTGTTTCCTTTATATGGCTTTGCCTTTGCATGGGTAGTAGTAATTTTCTATTGTTTATTACATTATGTGTGAAAAGATTCTACACACTCCATGCCAGATGAAGTTGATCATTTGAGGTCAATTTTACAGTAAACAGCTTTGAATGGTACATTGCTGACATTTCATATCAGACATTTCTTAGTGCGGTGTGTTTCCAGGGAAACAGGGCTAGGTGTAGTAGGGGAGCCTGACATTATCTTCCCACAGAGAAAGGGATTGACATTTTGTTAATTCTTTCTCCATGCTTGGGCAAATCACTTAACTTTGGAACCTTCATTTCATTTTTTTTTTCTGAGACGGAGTTTCACTCTTGTTGCCCAGGCTGGGGTGAGATGGCGCAATCTCGGCTCACTGCCACCTCCACTTCCCCGGTTCCAGTGATTCTCCTGCCTCAGCCTCCCAAGTAGCTGTGATTACAGGCGCATGCCACCATGCCCAGCTAATTTTTGTAGTTTTAGTAGAGACGAGGTTTCACCATGTTGGCCAGGCTGGCCTCAAACTCCTGACCTCAGGTGATCTGCCTGCCTTGGCCTCCCAAGGTGTTGGGATTATAGGCGTGAGCCACCATGCCCGGTGCCTTCCTTTTTTTTTTTTTGGAATGGAGTCTCCTCATTCTTGTTGCCCAGGCTAGAGTGCAATGGTGCGATCTTAGCTCACTGCAACCTCCGCCCCTCAGGTTCAAGTGATTCTCCTGCCTCAGCCTCCCAAGTAGCTAGGATTACAGGCATGTGCCACCACCCCCGGCTAATTTTGTATTTTTAGTAGAGATGGGGTTTTTCCATGCTGGTCAGGCTGGTCTTGAACTCCTGACCTCAGGTGATCCGCCTGCCTCCGGCCTCCCAGAATGCTGGGATTACAGGCGTGAGCCACCGTGCCTGGCCTTCATTTCTTAATTATAAAATTGAGTTAATAAGTAGTACCTACCTTATTCTGTGGATTTAATTAGATGTACATGATTAATGTTTAGCACATTGCCTGGTAAATAGTAAGAGCTCAATTAAACATTACCTCTCATCTTCATTATCACAGGAGATCCACATAGTACTTAGAAAATTTGTGGATTACTGAATAGCATTGAGTTACTTCTGAAGAGAAGGGGCAAATTTGTTTCATTTGGGATGCATTACTGGCAGTTTTTTGTAGGTCTTTTTGGATTTATTTATTTATTTGAGATGGAGTCTTGCTCTGTTGCCCAGGCTGGAGTGCAGCAGCACTATCTCGGCTCACTGCAACCTTTGCTTCCTGGGTTCAAGCAATTCTTGTGCCTTAGCCTCCTGAGTAGCTGGGATTACAGGTGCCTGCCACCACGCCTGGCTAATTTTTGTATTTGTAGTAGAGATGGGGTTTTGCCATTTTGGCCAGACTGGTTTCGATCTCCTGACCTCAGGTGATTCGCCTACCTCGGCCTCCCAAAGCACTGGGATTACAGGCATGAGCCACCGCGCCCAGCCTTTTTTGTTATTTTTAAATTTGAGAGGACAAACTAGAGGACTAATTCTAGATTTTCTAGGTTTTTCCCTCTAATGTAGACATTAGTGTTTGCTGATTTTAGTCTGATTTTCCAAAATTGCAACTTAGAATAAATTTACTATTTAAAATAGAATATTTGGAGGTTTCTTATTACATCTATGTCTGTTTCTTTAAATATCTCTTAATCTAGTTAGGTATGGTAGCGATTTATTATAAAAGTAAATATTTTCTTATTTAACGTATTACTTCTTGTAGGAAACTTTGAGGGAAATTTTGAGTCACTGGACCTTGCGGAATTTGCTAAGAAGCAGCCATGGTGGCGTAAGCTGTTCGGGCAGGAATCTGGACCTTCAGCAGAAAAGTATAGCGTGGCAACCCAGCTGTTCATTGGAGGTGTCACTGGATGGTAAGTGATGTGAAAGATGTCCACTGTCTTTTGTGCATGATTTAGTATTGCAGTTATAGGTACCATCATCTCCTTTAACCAATGAAAACACATTGGCTTCTGTGAAATTGGTCACTTAATGTGTAGCATGTATCTAAACATCATCTTAAAGTACCATTTAATGGTTACACATAATGATTGTTTCCTATATGCCAGGTTCTGTTTGAAGTATTTACATAGATATCTCATTTCCTTCTCACAACTCTGGAATTAGTACTGTTATTTTCTAACCTCATTTTATAGAAACTGAGGCTCAGAAAGGTTAGTTTGCCCAAGGCCACATAGCTGGTAACTGGTAGAATAAGGAGCTAACTACTTATTAGCTATGTCGGATGATAACTTAATGTGACACAGCTTATGGTTTCATTTGTAATAAATTCAAAAAATAATAGCAGATTTCATAGGTGAATATTGAATCCATTAATCTCATAGTCTTTTTACATTTGAAAAATTTTATAGCACCATATAGCAAATATAGAACAGCACATTTAACAGGTGTACATTTTAGCAAATACTTAGAGTGAACACCTATGTAACAACTGCTAAGGTTAAAAAAAACATGGCTAGCACCCTAGAAACTCGGGAGGTTATTAAGCAGTTATTTCATTGCTTCTCTTTGTAGTTTTAACACCAGTTATGTCACTAAATAACATACTGTGGTTTACCTGGTTTCCAACTTAAAGTAAATGCAATCAGTATGTATTCTTTTGAGTCTTGCTTTTTTCGCTCAACCTGATGTTTCATATATTCAACTACATTGTGTATAGTTGTAGTTTCTTCACTTTCACTGTATTTTGAGTTCCATTATGTGAATATACCATGGTATATCCAGTTGATGACTGATATTGGAGTTGTTTCCATTTTTGGCTAATACTATGCTGATATGAGTATTAGATTTCCCAGTGTATATGTGCATACATTTCTGTAGGGTCTGTACCTAGAAATTGCTAGGTAATAGGTATAGGTATCTTCACCTTCACTAAATAATGTCAAACCACCTTCCAAAACTGTTTTTAACAGTTTACAGTCCCAGCAACGACCGAATGAACCTGTTGTTCTACATGGTGGCACTTGATTTTGCCAGGCTATTAAATTTTTAAAAAATTAGTTAATTTTTCCTTAGCGAGGTAATCAAGTTAAATCCAGACTGTTAAAATTTTGCCAGTCTGGTAGTTAGGTAGTCGCGTTTCATGGTGGCTTCATTTACATTTCCCTGAGTAGGAGTGACATTGATCAACTTTTACGTATGTTTGTTGACCATTTGGATCTCCTCTTTCAGTTCCACTCTAGTGTTTTTCCTCTGAAGTTGTCATTCTTTCCCTTGTTAAGCTGTAAGAGTTCTTTATATATTCTGAATATTCTCAGTCCTTTGTTAGTTGTGTGTATTATAGATATTTTCACTCATTCTGTGGTTATCTTTTTGTTTTATGGTATCTTTTGATGAACTGAAGATCTTATTTTTAATATAGTCAATTTTATCAATCTTAACCTTAATGGTTAGTGATTTTTGTGACTTATTTAAGTAATCTTTGCCTACCCCATGTTTCAGAACTTTTATTATTTGACCTTTAACATTTAGATTTATTATCCACCTGGAATTGTTTTTGTGCTCAGTATGTGGTAGATTCCTTCTTTTCTTCCTCATGTGGAATATCCATTTGTCCCAACTTAATTTATTGTGAAAGCTATCCCTTTCCCCGCTGCTTTATGTGAGTGTGTGTGTGCATGCATATGTGAGTGTCTGCTATCTTGTTCTTTAGGAACATCTTGGCTATTTTCTTTATCTCTTAGTTTTTAAATTTAATAAATAGGTATATTATAAGTTGCACATATTGAAAGTATACAATTTGATAATTTTTACGTATGTACATGCCCATAAAACCATCACCACAGTCAAGATAGTGAACATACCTATCACTTCAAAAGCTGCTTTGTACTTCTTTGTAATTCCACGCTCTTTCCTTCATGCCATCCTCCCACCGCTGATCTGCTTTCTATTACTATAGGTTATGTTTTCTAGATTCTTTTTAGAAGTGGAATTACATAGTATATATTCTTTTTTGTCTGGCTTCTCTTATTCACCATAATAATATATTTTTTTGTTTTGAGACAGTCTTGCTCTGTTGCCCAGACTGGAGTGCAGTGGCACGATCTTGGCTCACTGCCTCCTGGGTTCAAGCAATTCTCCTGCGTCAGCCTTCACCATAATAATTTTGAGATAATCTGTGCTTTTCTGTTTATCAACAGTTCATTCCTTTTTATTGCTAAGTAGTACTCCATTGTATGGATGTACCACAATCTGTTTCTCCATCCACCTTTGATGGACATTTGAGTTTTTTTTTCACTTTTTAGCTATTACAGATAAAACTTCAAGTTTGTGTACAAGTGTACAAGTCTTTGTATGAACATATGCTTTCATTTCTTTTGGGTAAATATCTAGGAATAGTATGGCTGAGTCACGTAGTAAGTGAATGTTCTAAATTTACAAGTACCTGCCAGTTTTTAAAGTGCCTGTACCATCTTACATCTCCAACAGCAATGTGTGAGGGTTCCAGTTCCTCTGCATCCTCACTAACACTTGGTATTATCTTTTTGATTACAACCATCTTAGTGGGTATGAAGTTGTATCTCATTGTGGTTTGAATTTGCATTTCTCTAATGACTAATGATGTTGAGCATTTTCATGGGCTTATTTTTTGCCATTCATATATCTTTGATGACTTATTTGTTCAAATCTTTTCCACATATTTTTATTGGGTTGTTGGTTTTCTTTCATTGCTGAATCGTGAGAGTTCTTTAAGTATTCTGGATAGAACTCTTAGATATGTGATTTGCAAATATATTACTTCTCTGTAGCTTTTCGTTATCTGAACTGTACCTTTCAAAGAGCAGAAGTTCTTAATCTTGAAGTGCAACTCTTTTGTAGCTCCAGCTTTTGGTGTCATGTCTGAGAATATTTGCCTAATCCAGGGTCACCAAGATTTTCTCTCGCTTTTTCTAGATGGTATATAGGTTCGGATTTTATATTTAGTTCTGTGATCCGTTTTGATTTACTTTTTGTATATAGTATAAGGTAGGAATCCAAGTTTTTTTGCGTATGGGTATCTAGTTGTCCCCACATTTGTAAAAAAGACTGTCTTTTTTTCCACTGAATTGTCTTTACACCTATGTTGAAAATCAGTTGACTATATGTTTTTGAGCTCTTTGTACTGCCAAATTGATCTAGGTGCCATTATCATGCTGTTTTGATTACGGTAACTTAGGTAATGTAAGTCTTGAAATTTTGTTTTTCATCAAAGCTATTTTGAGTATTCTAGGTATTTAGCATTTCCATCTGAATTTTATCTTGTTTTTATACACTCCTCTATATGAATTTTAGAATTAGGTTGGTGCCAGTTTCTGCCAGACACCTGATGAGATTTTGACTGGGATTGCGTTGATCCATAAACATTGGTGTATCTCTCCAATTTGTTTAGGTTTTCTTTAATTTCTCTCAGCAATGCTTTGTAGATCTTACACATCTTATATCAGATTTATTCCTAAGTATTTTATATTTTTGATACCATTATAAATGGTATTACTTTTAAAATTTCAAGTTGCCATTGTTCATTGCTTGTATAGTATATAGAAATGCAATAGTGTTTTTTTGTATATTGATCTTGTATATTGTAGTCTTGCTAAAGCCACCTACTAGTTGCAGAGTTCAGGGGTCCCCAAGACCACCATCATGTTTGATAATTCTCTAGGAGAGTTCACAGAACTCAGAGCTGTTCCACTCAGGGTTATTTTTTTATTTTTTATTTTTTTAACAGAAAATGATACAGATTAACTCAGCCAAGGGAAGAGGCACATGGAATAGAGTACTGTGGAGTCTTTATATTTATATTTATTTATTTTTTTTGAGACATAGTCTCACTCTCTCACCCAGGCTAGAGTGCAGTAGTGTGATCTCGGCTTACTGCAACCTCTGCCTCCCGGGTTCAAGCAATTCTCCCACCTCAGCCTCCCAAGTAGCTAGGACTACAGGCGTGAACCATCACACCGGGCTAATTTTTGTATTTTTAGTAGAGTCAGGGTTTCACCATATTGTCCAGGCTGGTCTCGAACTCCTGACCTCAAATGATCTGCCTGCCTCAGCCTTCCAAAGTGTTGGGATTATAGGTGTGAGCCACCACACCCAGCTGAGTCTTTACATGTAAAGTAGGTTTCTTGTAGGTTCCATATAGGTGGTTGTTAATTTTTTAGAATCCAATTTGACAGTCTCTTCCTTTAAATTAGGGTGCTTAGACTATTTACATTTAAGTTTATTTTAAAAATTCTTTTAATTGACTAGTAAAAATTGTAGGTTGGGTGCAGTGGCTCACACCTTTAATACCAGCACTTTGGGAGGCTGAGGTGGGTGGATCATTTGAGCTCAGGAGTTTGAGACCAGCCTGGGCAACACGGCGAAACCCCATCTCTACAAAAAATAGAAAAATTAACCGGGCATGGTGGTGTGCACCTGTAGTCCCAGCTACTTGGGAGGCTGAGGTGGGAGGATGGCTTGAACCTGGGAGGGGGAGGTTGTAATGAGCCAAGATCATGCCACTGTACTCCATCCAGCCGGGGTGACAGAATGAGACCCAGTCTCAAAAAGGAAACAAAACAGCAACACCAAAATTGTATTTATTTGTGGCGTACATGATGTTTTGATATATGTATACGTTGTGGAATGGCTAAATCAAGCTATTTAACATGTATTACCTCACATACTAACCATGTTTTTGTGGTGAGAACACTTAAAACCTACTCTTATAGCAATTTTCAAATATATAATATGTTGTTATTAACTGTAGTCACCATGATATACAGTAGATATCCTAAACTTCTTCCTCCTAACTGGAATTTTTGTGTCCTTGACCAACATTTCCCCAACCACCCCACAACCTTTGGTCACCACCATTCTCTGTTTCTATGAATTTGACTTTTTTAGATTCCACATATAAGTGAGACCATTTGGTATTTTTCTTTCTGTGCCTGACTTATTTTACGTAGCATAATGTCCTACAGGTTAATCCATGTTGTCACAAATATCAAGATTTCCTTTTTAAGGGTTGAACAGTATTCCATTATGTAATATACTACATTTTCATTATCCATCTTTTGATGGACACTTAAGTTGTCTATATCTTGCATATTGTGAATAGTTGCAGTGAACATCGGAATGCAGATACCTCTTTAATGTACTGACTTCATATCCTTTGGCTGTATACCCAGTAGTGTGATTGCTGAATCATATGTTATTAGTTCTACTATTTTTAATTTATTGAGGAGTCTCCATACAGTTTTCCATAATGGCTCTACTAATTTACATTCCTACCAACAGTGTACAAAGATTTCCTTTTCTCTACATCCTCACCAACACTTGTTATCTCTTGTCTTTTTGATGATAGCCATCCTAACAGGTGTGAGGTGATATCTCATTGTGGTTTGCATTTTCCTCATGATTAGTGATGTTGAGCATTTTTTTTATATACCTTATTTATTGGCCATTTGTATGTTTGTATGTCTTCTTCTGAGAAATGTCTATTCAGGTCCTTTGCCCATTTTTAAATCAGGTTGTATTTTTACAATTGAGTTGTTTAATCCCTTGTATATCTTTTATATTAATCTCTTATCAGATATATGCTTTGCAAATATTTTCTCCCATTCTTTAGGTTGTCTCTTCACTCTGTTGATTCCTTTGCAGTACAGAAGCTTTTTAGTTTTATGTAATCCCATTTGTCTATTTTTGCCTTTTGTTGCCTTTGCTTTTCGGGTCATATCCAAAAAATATTTGTGCAGACCAGTGTCATGGAGCTTTCTCCCTGTTTTCTTCTAGCAGTTTTAGAGTTTCAGGTCTTATATTTAAGTATTTAATCTGTTTCCAGTTGATTTTTGCAATGGTTTGAGATGAGGGTCTCTTTTGCATGTGGATAAACAGTTTACTTAGGACCATTTTTTGAAGAGACTATCCTTTCCCTGTTGTGTGTTCTTGGCATCTTTGTCAAAAATCAGTTGACTGTAAATACATGGATTTATTTCTGGGCTCTCTATTCTGATCCGTTGGTCTATGTGTTTGTTTTTAATACCAGGACCATGTTGTTTTGGTTACTATAGCTTTGTAGTATATTTTGAGATCAGGTAGTATGATGATGCCTCCAACTTTGTTCTTTTTGCTCAAGATTGCTTTGGCTATTAGGGGTCTTTTGTACTTCCATGTGAATTTTAGGATTTTTTTTCCTCTTTCTGTGAAAAATGTCATTGGAATTTTGATGTGGATTGCATTGAATCTATGGATTGCTTTGGGAGGTATGGAGATTTTAGCAATTTTAATTCTTCCAATTCATGAACATGGAATATCTTTCTGTTTGTTTGTGTTGTCTTCAATTTCTTTCATCAGCCTTCTATAGTTTTCAGTGTATGGACCTTTTGCCTTCTTGGCTAGATTTATTCATAAGTGTATATATTTTGTAAGTGGGACGTTTGTTTTTGTTATTACTGGGTTCAAAATTACCATCTTGGTATTTAATCTGTTCTTTGTTTTCATTTTTTGCTTTCTTTTGGATCAAGTATTTGTGTGTGTGTGTATAATATAAATATATATGTTATATATGTGTGTACATATATACTGAGGTGAAATTCACATAACATAAAACTAACCATTTTAAAGTGAATAGTACAACTTAGTACATTCATAATATTGTACAACCACTGTCTCTATATGGTTTTAAAATACTTTTATCACCTCCAAGTAAAACTGAGTACCCATTGAGCAGTTACTCCTAATTCTTCCTTCCTACAACTCCTGGCAACCACAGTCTGCTTTCTGTCCTTATGGATTGACCTATTCTGAATATTTCATATAGATTGAATCATGCAATGGGTGAACTTTCGTGCTTGGCTTCTTTCACTTAGCATAATGCTTTTGAGGTTCATGCATGTTATAGTGTACATATATTGCTACTTCATTCCATTTTATAGCTCAATAGGATTCACTGTATGTATATGCCACAGTTTGTTCATCCATACATCTGTTGGTGGACATCTGGAGTGTTTCCACCTTTTGACTGTTGTGAATAATGCTGCTATGAACATTGGGTATAAGTATTTTTTCAATACCTATTTTTAGATCTTCTATTTTTTTGTATATACCCAGGAGTGGAATTGTTGGATCATATGATAATGCTATGTTTACTTTTTTGAGGACCCACCTAACTTTTGAGCATCTTTTCATGTACTTCCTGGCCATTTGTATATCTTCTCCAGATAAATGTCAACTCAAGTCCTTTGCCCATTTTTTAATTGGGTTTATCTTTTTGTTATTGAGTTGTAAGAGTTCTTTATATGTTCTGGATTCTAGACCCTTACCAGACACGATTTGCAAATATTTTGTCCTGTTCTCTAACTTGTCTTTTCACTGTTTTGATAATGTTCTTTGATACAAGAAAGTTTTTAATTTTGATGAAGTCCAATTTATTTTTAATTTTGATGAGGTCCAATTTATTTTTTTTGTTGCTTAGATCAAATATTTTCAATTCCGTTTTCATAATTCTATTTTCATGGATATTTTCATAATTACGTTTATGTCCTTTGTTGGCTTATTAGCTATAACTATTTGTTGTGTAATTTTAGTGGTTGCTTTAGGGTTTATAGGAGACATCTTCTACTTGTAGTCTGCCTTCAAGAAATCTAACGCTTCATATATGATATAACAGTATGCTTCCATTTTCCCCTTCCCCCTTTGTTTTCATTGCTATAAATTTTACTTTTACATAAATTCATAATACATTCTTATTATTTTTGCATTAAATGTTGAATTTTTATAGTTTTTAATAACAAGAAGGAAGCCTTTCACATTTCACTCCATAGTTTCCATTTCTTGTGCTCTTCATGCCTTTGTGTGGATCCTGATTTCTATATGATATCATTTTCCCCTGCCTGAAAGACTTCCTTTAACATTTCTTATATTGCTGGTCTGCTGGGGATTTTTTTTTTTTCAGGTTTTGTATCTGTGAAAAAGGTCTTTATTTCATTTCTGTTTTTGCAAGATCACTTAGTGTAGAATTCTAGATTTACAGGGTTGTTGCTTTTTTTTCAGTACATTAAAAATGTTATTTCATTGTCTTTTGGCTTTGTATTATTTTCTGTGAGAAATGTGTTCACTTCAGACTTTATTCCTCTGTACCTAATACCTCTTTTTTCCCCCCTTCAGGCTCCTTTTAAGATTTCCTCTAGGCCGGGCGCGGTGGCTCACGCCTGTAATCCCAGCACTTTGGGAGGCTGAGGCGGGTGGAACATGAGGTCAGGAGATTGAGACCATCCTCACTAACACGGTGAAACCCCGTCTCTACTAAAAAATACAAAAAATTAGCCGGTCGTGGTGGCAGGCGCCTGTAGTCCCAGCTACTCGGGAGGCTGAGGCAGGAGCATGGCGTGAACCCGGGAGGTGGAGCTTGCAGTGAGCCGAGATTGTGCCACTGCACTCCACCCTGGGCGACAGAGTGAGACTCCATCTCAAAAAAAAAAAAAAAAGAAAGGAAAAAAAGATTTCCTCTTTACCATTTGTTTTAAGAAGTTTGTTTATGTTGTACCTTGCTACAGTTTTCTTTTTCTATCTTTTTTTTTTTTTTTTTTTTTGAGATGGACTCTTTCTCTGTCACCCAGGCTGGAATGCAGTGGCATGATCTCAGCTCACTGCAACCTCCACCTCCCAGGTTCAGGTGATTCTTGTGCCTCAGCCTCCGGAGTAGCTGGGATTACAGGTGTGCACCACCGCGCCTGGCTAATTTTTGTATTTTTAGTAGAGATGGGGTTTCACCATGTTGGCCAGGCTGGTCTCGAACTCCTGACCTCAGGTGATCCTCCTGCCTCAGCCTCCCAAAGTGCTGCGATTACAGGTGTGAGCCACCATGCCTGGCCTTCTTTGTTTCTTTTGCTTAGATTTAATTGAGCTTTTTGGATCTGTGGATTTATAGTTTTCACGAAGCTTGGAATATTTTCTGTCGTCCTTCAAATATTTTTTTCTGTCCTCCTTCAGTGATTCCAATTACACATTTATTAGGGTGTGTGAAGTTTTTCCACAGTTCATTAATACTGCTTACTTTTTAAAAACTTTATTTTGAGATAATTGTAGATTCACATGCAGTTAGAAATAATCCATAGAGGTCTTATACCCATTCCCCAGTTCCCCCCATGGTAACATCTTGTCTAACTATAGTTCAGTATCAACCATTTTCATTTTTTTTTGTCTCTTTTCTGTTTCATTTTTGATAGTTTTTATTGCTATTTCATGAAGTTTATTAATCTTCTACAGTGTCTAAACTGCTATATTTTTCGTCTCAGACATTGTAGTTTTTATTTCTATAAGTTTGATTTGCATCTTTTTTTTGAGACTTTCTTGCTCTGTTGCTTAGGCTGGAGTGCAGTGGCACAATCACAGCTCACTGCAACCTCTACCTCCTGGGCTCAAGAGATCCTCCCATCTCAGCCTCTTGACTAGTGGAACTGCAGGTGCATGCCACTGTGCCTGGCTAATTTAAAAAAGTTATTTTTAGAGAGATGAGGACTCACTATGTTGCCCAGGCTGGCCTTAAACACCTGGGCTCAAGCAATCCTCTTGCCTTGGCCTCCTAAAGTACTGGGATTACAGGCATGAGCCACTGTACCCAGCCAAGATTTGCATGTTTTTAAAAGAGCTTCCTTGCCTCTACTTATTATGTGCAATCTTTTCTCTAGCTTCTTGAACATATGGAATATAATTGTAATAACTTTTAATGCTTTTGTCTACTCATTTTTTCATCAGTATCATTTCTGGGTTTCTTTTAGTTTATTTTTTTTTTATCGTGGTATTTTTCTGCCTTGCAAGCCTGGTAGTTTTTAATTAGATGGCAGATATTATGAATTTTACTTCATTGGGTGCTAGATATTTTTTATTCTTATAAATGTGCTTGATTCTTGTTCTTGGATGCAGTTACTTAGAAATCACTTGATCTTTTTGGGTCTTGCTTTATTATTAGGCTTTATTTAAAATGTGTGTTTTGTTTTAAAAAGAGAAAAAGCCAGGTGTTATAAACAGTGCAACAATTTTTGTAACAGCAAAAATCTGTAATCATTCTAAATATGTATCAGTTACTCTGATTATACTTTAGTAAGTCTGAACAGTGGAATGCTCTTAAAATGGACCCTTATCATTTATTTACTGGTCCTACCACCCTTCCAATTTCAGAGTCACTTCAGAAATATACTGCCTGACATCTAACTTTTGTTTAAAAAAGATTAAAAGTCTTATGAGGTTCTCCATGCATTGTTGTATTTGTAGTTCTTTCTCTTACTGAGCTGAAATGTAATAAGGGGAGAACAGTAGACAATGAGGGTAGCGAGGTAATGGGAGACAAGATGTTAAGTGTAAGGTTTAACTTTCTCTCAGTGAGGAGGGAAGCTACTGGAAGGTTATGAGCAGAAGTGTACCTTGATCTTACATTTTAGAGCAGGGGTCAGCAAAGTTTTTCTGTAAAGAGCCCATATGGTATATATTGTAGGCTTTATGGATCACACAATCTCTGTTGCAACTTGATTTACAAAGAGACATCTGGCAGGATTTGGCTCCCAGGCTGCGGTTTGTTGACCCCTGTTTTAGGACTGTATGAGCTGCTATATTGAGAATAGATTCTAGGGGGCAAAAGTGGAGGTAAGGAGTCCAGATGAGGAGCTGTAACAGTAACCTACATCAGAGGTATAGGTTACTGTACTCAGAGGTAGGTTACTGTAACAGTAACCTACATCATGGTATAGACCCAGCAGATAGAAAGAGAATACACAGAGCAAAGAGGTTCTAGGACTGAGCCTCGCAACAACCTAACATTCAGAAGTCAGAAAGAGGAGGACTCAGCAAAATTGTCTGATAAGGAATGCCCAGTGATATATGAGGAAAACCAAGAGAGAATGGTATTTCAGAGCAAAAAGATGTCAAGGAGGAGAGAGTACAATAGCAGAACAACAAATTTAAATTCCCTGATTTAAAAAATGGGGAAAAGACCTGAACAGACGTTTCCCCAAAGAAGGCATAGAAATGGCCACCAGAGGTATATGAAAAGATGCTTAGCATCACCAATTATCAGGGTAATGTAAATTAAAACCACAATGAGATATCAACTGACACTTGTTAGAATGGCTGTTATCAAAAAGACAAGAGATAATTGTTGATGAGGGTGTGGAGAAAAAGGAACCCTAGTACACTGTTGGTGGGAATGTAGATTGGTACAACCATTATGGAAAACAGTATGGAGGTTCCTAAAGAAATTAAAATTAGAACTACCATGCGACCCAGCAATTCCTCTTATGAGTATATACCCCAAGGAAATGAAATCACCACCTCATAAAGATATCTGCCCTCTCATGTTCAGTGCAGCATTAATTTATAATAGCCAAGATATGGAAACATCCTAAGTGTCCATCAGTGGATGAATGGATAGAGAAAATGTGTATACAATGGGATACTATTTAGCCTTAAAAAAGGAGATTGTGCTGTTTGCCATAGCATAGATTTTGGAGGACATTATGCTAAGTGAAATAAGCCAGACATAGAAAGACAAAATACTGCATGATCTCATATGCGCGGGGAAAAAGTCATATATACAGTTGTATCATATAATAAATATAAAGAAATAAAACTGGTTACCAGGGATAGGATGGGAGGAAATGGGAAGATGTAGGTCAAAGGATACAAAGTAGCAAATATGTAAGAGGAGCAAGTCTAGAGATCCAATGTACAGCATGAGGACTGCAGCTAATGCAATTGTATTGCCTTAGGGATTTCTGTGAATTAAGTGGATTTTAGCTGCTCTTATCACAAAAAAGTAACTATGTGAGATGATAGATATATTAATCTGATTCATTATAGTGACCACTTTACTTGTCTATATGTATCCCATAACATCATGTTGTAAACCTCAAATATACACAATAAAATTCCTTTTTTAAAAAAAGGAGAGAGTAATCAACTGTGTCAAAAGCTGCTGTAAGTCAGATGAGATTAAAGCTGAGAAATGAACACTAGTATTTGGTAAGGTCAAGATCAGTGGTAACCTTGATAGGAATGGTTTCATTGAAGTCATGGGACAAGAGCCTGAATGGTGTAGATGTGAGAGAATATGGACACAGGACGAAAGAGACGGCCTCAAAGTAGTTTTGCTGTAAAGGAGAGCAGAGAAAAGGGAAGGTGGCTGGAGAATTGGAGTCTAGGGAGGATTTTTTCAACAATGGTTAATGATTACAGCTGATATGTGTTCAGCAATGAACACAACAAAATCTCTGCCTTCATGAAGCTTACATTTTAGTATCGGGTGGGGGCAGGAAGATAGACAATAATAAAGAAATGCATAATTGTATTAAACTGGCTACGAGATGTTGCCACTCAGATATCATATGGACATTTTGCATTCAACATATTCAAAATGACATTATCTCCTCCCCTCCCTTCCCCCACCTTTTCCTCTATTTCTCTTCCTTGTTTTTATATTGTAAAAAATGCCACATTCAGGACAGAATCTTGTGCCTTATCCCTTGCATCCATCCTGTCCCAAACTCAGGAGTGTTTTATTTTTTTCTTCACAAACAGTTCCTCAGGTCTGCTCCCTCCTTGCCATCTCTACCTCGGCCCATTGGCATTCACTTCTCTTCTGGAAGTAGCTACTTCACCCTCTTAACTAGAGTCTCTGCCTTCGTCCTCCCCCTTTAATCTCTTCTCCACAATGTAGCGAGAGTCATCTTTTAAAAATATAACCTGAGAGTTTTAAGGGACTTACTCAAGACCACAAGATTCGTAAAGCCAAGATTTGATTTCCTTTGATGCTCCTCTTGGGGCTGGCTTTATGTAGGGGGTAGGAAGGAGCTAGATCATCTTAAGCTAAGTAAGATATGAACATTGCCAGAAATGCATGTTTGTATGTAACTGACAGCTCATCAATTTGTCTGATGTTGGTTTGTTTTTGTAGGTGCACGGGTTTCATATTCCAGAAGGTTGGAAAGTTGGCTGCAACAGCTGTGGGAGGTGGATTTTTTCTCCTTCAGGTCTGTATGTGAAATGTTCTCAGATGTTTGGAAATTCCACCTGCCCATTAAGGAATGTGGTGTGGGGAGTTGTAATACAGTCCTGGCTATGTCACACTAGACTAGCCTTTGCACTTGTTTTCATGTACTATTTTAAATGCTAGTGACCCTTTGAGTCAAATTTTATTCATTATACTAGTAAATGTTATTTGCCAGTCACATTTTATTTCCTCATTTGGGGACAGAAGTGCAAATTCCTTATCATAGCTCCCTTAAAAGAGTTTTTAAGACCAGCTGAATTATTAAGCAGATGTGATTTCAAAAATACAAGTGTGCTGTGATGATTTAGTCTCATATGCTAATATAGCTAGCTTTTACAGAGGGGACGTTGAGCATGTGATGAGAAATGGGAGCTAAGTGACAGTACAGTCAGATGTCGTCTGCTGTCTCCTTGACCCATAGTTTCAGAACCAGTGGTTGCCAGTTCTCTGAGACTGTTTAGGAGAGACTAACAAGCAAGACTTGGAAAAGGGAGCAGTTTCTCCAAAAACAAAAGAAAACTGACATTTGATTGTATTAGGTATACATTTCTTAGCTCTGCGGCATTGGTATTCAAATTTGGCTCCACATTGGAATCACCTAGGAGTTTTTAAAAGAGCCAATGTGTGCCACTCCTGACCCACAGTCTGATTTCATTGGAAAACTTAAAACTCCTGAGGTGATTCTGCTGTGCAGCGGTGCATAGAGCTGCTGTGCTGTGGGAGCCATAACTTGCTGAATCATGCCAGAGTCTCTGAATTCACAGCCGTTTGTCTCTTCCCACAGTTGGCAGCCCTCACTTTTGCAAGGTAAGTTCTGCATTAGCACCATAATTGGAGTGAGTTTTGCAGATAGGTCAGGTGAAAATCAAATGTATTGAAGAGGGAAGCTGGTAACTGGCTGTAGCTGGGTTGAGTGTGGTATTGCTACATGACAAATTCCCCCAAACCTAATGGCTTCAAATCATGATCACTTTATTCTCTGTCGTGGTTACAGGAGTTTGGGGAGGGTTAAGGTAGGTCCTTGTGGATCAGAGTCTCATGTGCTTACAGGACAGATGATCAGAGGGTTGGGGTAGGTCTGGACTTGTGGGGCCTCTTTGTATCTCTGTCTGTGTTTGTCTTCCCTCCTCCTCTCCTTATTTCCCCCCTGTCCATAGTCTCAGTGCTCTTCCATGTGGTCCCTGTGTCAGTATAGGCTTCTTCACACTGCCGTGACCTCAGTTCTCCAGAAACTCTCCTTTGTTGCCCAAGCCTCTCACTTTTGTTGGCTGCTTCCCTGTGGGCTTGTTAGGTGCTGGCTCTGTTGCTGTACAGGTCAGACTCCCTGCAAGGTGGGGCCCCTCCTCACACCTCTCTCTCCTTCCCCTTGACCCTTCAGGTGGAAGTGCAGTAACAGCTCTATCCCTGTGGTTTCCTTTATATGCTGCCCCAAACTTCATAAACATTTTAATATTGCTTTGAAATGTCTTAATTTGAGTGTGTCCTCTGTTTCTTTTTGGGGCCCTGACAGAAATAATTGGTATTGAAAATGTCGCCAGAAAGGCACCTCAAAATGACATTTTGGTGTTGGATAATTCCAGTATTCAAGGCGTACAGGGACACTGCTTTGCTGCAAAGGTGAGGCATGGAGAATCTGTGGCAGGCACTCACGTTATCTGTCACCAGAGGAGTGAGAGCAAGAGGCAAGCATAATGTTGGGAGATCGGTTATATCACAAGTTATAGTTTGACATAGGGATCCAGTTTCCTTTTTTCCATACTGATAATTGAGCAGAATTTAGTGAGAAATTCTTCCCATTCCCAACATTTGCAGCATTGTCTCTTTCATATATCAGAACCCATGTATGTGTGGCTGTGACTCTGGTTTCTGTGTTCTGTTCCACTGGTCAACTTTCTATCTTTATGACAGTACTAAAGCTTAATATTTGGTAATGCAAATTCCTCCACCTTATTCTTCAGGAGTGTTGCAGCTACTTTTGTTTCTGCTCATTCATCTAAATTTTAGATCAGACTTGTCAGTTATTTTCAAAAATCCTGTTGAAATTTTTATCGGAATTGCATTGGAACGATGTAGATATCGCTTATGATATTGAGTATTCTATCTGTGAACATGGGTTTTCTCTCCAATTATTTAGGTCTTCTTTAATGCCTTTGAATAGACTTTTTATTATTTTTCCGTATAGATCTTGTACATCTGTGATTCAGTTTTATTACTGGATACCTTATAACTTTAGTTGCTCTTGTGGATGATACGATTTTTAAAACTATACATTCTGATTCATGCTAGTGTGTTGAAATACAGTTGATATTTTATGTTGCTCTTTCAGCCAGCCACCTTGTTAAAAAAGTCTCTTATTTCTGACTTGTCTGGGATTCTTTTGGGTTTTGTCTATAAAATCTTTTTATGCCATCTGTGAACAGTGAAATTTTTCCTTCACGTCTTTATGAATGTAGTTGCTTTTTCTTACCAAGCTGTAGATCATTTCCAGCACTTTTTGCAGCTTTCAGAGCCCAGCAGCAACGCTTGCCAGTTTTCAGTTTATTCGGCTCCCTCTACTTGTTGTGCTGCAATGGAAGTAGGATGTTGAGCTTTGTCAGTAGAGGGCGCTGGAGGGACCTTGCAGCGGGAGAGGCCGCTTTTCCCAGTTCTGGTGTTGCTTTGCCCCTGCAGTACAGTCCCCCAGTAATGCCAAGGAGAGCAGGAAGTCACCTCGCAATCCTGGCCTGGGCCACCCAGGGGACTTCACCACCACCATTACTACTTTTGCACCCTTGTAAAAAATCAGTTTGTTCTAGTTGTCCACGTCTGTTTCTGTACTTTTTATTCTGTTCTGTTGGTCTGTGTGTGTGTCTCTTCTTCAGTATCACACACTGTCTTGACTACTGTAGCATTATAGTAAATCTTAAATCAGGTAGTGTGATTCCCCCAACTCTGTTCTTTTTCAGATTCATTTTGGTGATTCCAGATCCTTTGCCTTTCCATATAAATTTTAGAACCGGCTTATTTATTATCTATAAGAAATCCTACTGGGATTTGTGATTTTGGATTGCAGTAAATCTATAGATAATTTGGAGAGAACTGGGCATCATTTCTGTGTTGAGTATTCCATTCCATGTACATGATGTGTCTCTC
Organism: Pongo pygmaeus; assembly: GCF_028885625.2. Classification (NCBI taxonomy): domain Eukaryota; kingdom Metazoa; phylum Chordata; class Mammalia; order Primates; family Hominidae; genus Pongo; species Pongo pygmaeus. The sequence goes on from NC_072396.2 coordinate 159,968,355, forward strand.
CATTTATTTCGGTTGTCTTTGAGTTCTTTCTTCATCATTTTGTAGTTCTCAGTATACAGATCCTGTATGTTTTATTTGATTTGTACCTAATATTTAATTATTTTTTGCTCCCATTGTTGTAAATCATTTAAACATTTTTCATTTCCAGTTCAAATTGCTAGCATATAGAAATTCAGTTGGTTTTGTGTGAATTTGTATCCTGTGACCCTGCTAAACTCACTTTTTTAGTCTAGGAGTTTTTGTTTTTTGTTGAAGTCTATGAAACTTTCTATGTAGACAAAGATGTCTATGATTGGAGACAGTTTGACCTCTTCCTTGTGAATCAGGATGCCTCCTAATTCTTTTTCTTGCCTTGCTGTGCTGACTCTGAATTCACTTCTCATACGATATTTAATAGGAGTGGAGAGGGCGGACAGCTTTGCCTTGTTCCCTGCATTCATTCTTTCACCATTATGTACAGTGTTAGCTGCAGGGATTTTTATGTAGATGTTCTTTATCAAGTTGAGGAAGTTCCCCTCTATTCCTCTTTCTCTGAGACTTTTATCATGAATTTGTGTTGAATTTTGTCAGATGTTTCTTGAGTCCTGCCTTGAGGTTAGGCTAGGCGATACTGCAGGAAAAGCAGGAAACACGCCACCAGTTTGGTGGTGCTTTGAATTCTGGTCTTCTCCAATCTGAATGTCGCTGTTTTTATGTAAGAGCCTTCAAATAGCTAGTCCAGTTTTCAAAGGGAATGCTTCCAGTTTTTGCCCATTTAGTATGATATTGGCTGTGGATTTGTCATAGATAGCTCTTATTATTTTGAGATACGTCCCATCAATACCTAATTTATTGAGAGTTTTTAGCATGAAGGGTTGTTGAATTTTGTCAAAGGCCTTTTCTGCATCTATTGAGATAATCATGTGGTTTTTGTCTTTGGTTCTGTTTATATGCTGGATTATATTTATTGATTTGCGTCTATTGAACCAGCCTTGCATCCCCGGGATGAAGCCCACTTGATCATGGTGGATAAGCTTTTTGATGTGCTGCTGGATTTGGTTTGCCAGTATTTTATTGAGGATTTTTGCAGCAATGATCATCAAGGATATTGGTCTAAAATTCTCTTTTTTGGTTGTGTCTCTGCCCTGCTTTGGTATCAGGATGATGCTGGCCTCATAAAATGAGTTAGGGAGGATTCCCTCTTTTTCTTTTGTTTGGAATAGTTTCAGAAGGAATGCTACCAGTTCCTCCTTGTACCTCTGGTAGAATTTGGCTGTGAATCCATCTGGTCCTGGACTCTTTTTGGTTGGTAAGCTATTGATTATTGCCACAATTTCAGATCCTGTTATTGTTCTCTTCAGAGATTCAACTTCTTCCTGGTTTAGTCTTGGGAGAGTGTATGTGTCAAGGAATTTATCCATTTCTTCTAGATTTTCTAGTTTATTTGCGTAGAGGTGTTTGTAGTATTCTCTGATGGTAGTTTGTATTTCTGTGGGATCGGTGGTGATATCCCCTTTATCATTTTTTATTGTGTCTGTTTGATTCTTCTCTCTTTTCTTCTTTATTAGTCTTGCTAGCGGTCTATCAATTTTGTTGATCCTTTCAAAAAACCAGCCCCTGGATTCATTAATTTTTTGAAGGGTTTTTGTGTCTCTATTTCCTTCAGTTCTGCTCTGATTTTAGTTATTTCTTGCCTTCTGCTAGCTTTTGAATGTGTTTGCTCTTGCTTTTCTAGTTCTTTTAATTGTGAAAACAGGCACAAGACAGGGATGCCCTCTCTCACCACTCCTATTCAACATAGTGTTGGAAGTTCTGGCCAGGGCAATTAGGCAGGAGAAGGAAATAAAGGGTATTCAGTTAGGAAAAGAGGAAGTCAAATTGTTCCTGTTTGCAGATGACATCGTTGTATATCTAGAAAACCCCATCGTCTCAGCCCAAAATCTCCTTAAGCTGATAAGCAACTTCAGCAAAGTCTCAGGATACAAAATCAATGTACAAAAATCACAAGCATTCTTATACACCAATAACAGACAAACAGAGAGCCAAATCATGAGTGAACTCCCATGCACAATTGCTTCAAAGAGAATAAAATATTTAGGAATCCAACTTACAAGGGACGTGAAGGACCTCTTCAAGGAGAACTACAAACCACTGCTCAATGAAATAAAAGAGGATACAAACAAATGGAAGAACATTCCATGTTCATGGGTAGGAAGAATCAGTATCATGAAAATGGCCATATTGCCCAAGGTAATTTATAGATTCAATGCCATCCCCATCAAGCTACCAATGACTTTCTTCACAGAATTGGAAAAAACTACTTTAAAGTTCATATGGAACCAAAAAAGAGCCCGCATCACCAAGTCAATCCTAAGCCAAAAGAACAAAGCTGGAGGCATCATGCTACCTGACTTCAAACTATACTACAAGGCTACAGTAACCAAAACAGCATGGTACTGGTACCAAAACAGAGATATAGATCAATGGAACAGAACAGAGCCCTCAGAAATAACGCCGTGTATCTACAACTATCTGATCTTTGACAAACCTGAGAAAAACAAGCAATGGGGAAAGGATCCCCTATTTAATAAATGGTGCTGGGAAAACTGGTTAGCCATATGTAGAAAGCTGAATCTGGATCCCTTGCTTACAGCTTATAAAAAATTAATTCAAGATGGATTAAAGACTTAAACGTTAGACCTAAAACCATAAAAACCCTAGAAGAAAACCTAGGCATTACCATTCAGGACATAGGCGTGGGCAAGGACTTCATGTCTAAAACACTAAAAGCAATGGCAACAAAAGCCAAAATTGACAAATGGGATCTAATTAAACTAAAGAGCTTCTGCACAGCAAAAGAAACTACCATCAGAGTGAACAGGCAACCTACAAAATGGGAGAAAATTTTCACAACCTATTCATCTGACAAAGGGCTAATATCCAGAATCTACAATGAACTCAAACAAATTTACAAGAAAAAACCAAACAACCCCATCAAAAAGTGGGGAAAGGGTATGAACAGACATTTCTCAAAAGAAGACATTTATGCAGCCAAAAGACACATGAAAAAATGCTCATCATCACTGGCCATCAGAGAAATGCAAATCAAAACCACAATGAGATACCATCTCACACCAGTTAGAATGGCGATCATTAAAAAGTCAGGAAACAACAGGTGCTGGAGAGGATGTGGAGAAATAGGAACACTTTTACACTGTTGGTGGGACTGTAAACTAGTTCAACCATTGTGGAAGTCAGTGTGGCGATTCGTCAGGGATCTAGAACTAGAAATACCATTTGACCCAGCCATCCCATTACTGGGTATATACCGAAAGGACTATAAATCATGCTGCTATAAAGACACATGCACACGTATGTTTATAGCGGCACTATTCACAATAGCAAAGACTTGGAACCAACCCAAATGTCCAACAATGATAGACTGGATTAAGACAATGTGGCACATATACACCATGGAATACTATGCAGCCATAAAAAATGATGAGTTCATGTCCTTTGTAGGGACATGGATGAAATTGGAAATCATCATTCTCAGTAAACTATCGCAAGGACAAAAAACCAAACACCGCATGTTCTCACTCATAGACGGGAATTGAACAATGAGAACACATGGACACAGGAAGGGGAACATCACACTCTGGGGACTGTTGTGGGGTGGGGGGAGGGGTGAGGGATAGCATTAGGAGATATACCTAATGCTAAATGACGAGTTAATGGGTGCAGCACACCAGCATGGCACATGTATACATATGTAACTAACCTGCACATTGTGCACATGTACCCTAAAACTTAAAGTATAATAATAATAATAAAACAGAAAAAATACAAAAAAACAAATAGCTAGTCCATGTATTCTCTCAGTTTAATAGCAGGATTTTGTGGGATAAACAGGGTGGAGTAAATGAACCAGAGCCTCCTTTTAGATACAAATGTTGATACTCAACTATGTGGTTGCTGTAAGTAATTTGTTCTTTTTTAGTACTAAGTAATATTCTATTGTGTAAATATGATACAATTTGTTTATCCATTCATGTGTTGATAGACTTTTGTGTATTTCCAGTTATAGACTCATAAGTAAAGGTACTATGGCTTGATTACTTGTGAGGTTGAACTTTTTCCTTTTCGTGGACACTTTCCTCTGAATTGCCCTTACCCATTTTTAGTGAATTTTCTTTCTTACTGATCTCTATAAGAAGTTCACTTTTTTGAGTATCAATGTTTTGTTTATGATACACATCACAAGTATTTTCTCTAGCCTGTTTGGGTGACTGGTGGTGCCATTAGCTAAAATAGGGCCTAGAGGAAGAGCAACAATGCAGGAGGAGACTCTAGCAAGGTGAAGACTTTTAGTTTCAGATATTTTGAGATATCCAGGTAGATATGACTTGCCAAAAATTTGGTAGAGAGAAGTGATATTGATAGGGCATTGATTGGTTGGCTATAGTCATTCTCGTCATTCCTAGGATGATATTAATCCATCATCAAAAAACTACATGCTTGAATCAGATTTACACTGAGTTTTAGTGTTTGTGCCTGTTGTTTTTATCAAGGGAAATAGGTATATGCTGTAGGTGTCTTTGGATGTGGTTCTCTTAATACCCCTTTATAAGAAGTTGCTCATGAGAAATCTCTGTGGGGCCAGATGCTAGATTTCTTCCTGTTAAGCAACAATAATAACTGCCTGAATGCTTTGCTCTGTTCACGTTGTCAGGAAACTGACACTCATGGGCACATTGTCAGAGTCATTCTCTGGAAACATTTGTATTGGCTCTAAGGTCCATTTCTTCACCCTACATCTTGATCCCCCACCTTGATTTTCATCTTATGTAACTCTTTGTAAAAGGGTTGTAAGAGTATAAATAATTTAAAAGAATTGCCAGTAGTTATTTCTAGTGCCAGGCATATGGCTTTGCATATAGGGGGGATGCTGAGTGGATGTCATCATGATACAAAGAATCAAATGGCAGATGTCTCCAAAAATGGAAAGTCAGAGGGTTTCAAGAGTCTACTTCAGGATTTATCCTGACTAAAAGAAATAACAAATCTGTTTCTCATTTCTTGTTGTCATTATTGTTGATACTGTAGCTTGCAAATCATACTGGGTACATCAAAGTTGACTGGCAACGAGTGGAGAAGGACATGAAGAAAGCCAAAGAGCAGCTGAAGATCCGTAAGAGCAATCAGATACCTACTGAGGTCAGGAGCAAAGCTGAGGAGGTGAGACTTGCATTGTTCATGTGTAGTGTGTGAACAGTGCAGACAAAAACAGGGCTTAACCCTATTGCACCATATCTCAGTGATGGACAGGGCTTAAGCATTACAAAGAACTTAGAGTAATGAGAGAAAACTAACTTGGAATATCATCACTTCAGAACATTTTTAAAAGCTGGATAATTAAGTGTTTGGTGACCTTTGTCTGTGCACATTTGTGGAGTGATTATCCCTTTAACCAGTTCTTGTAGGAATGTGGGGCATCATAGTAGGTGGGAAGGATATATGGCCAGTATAATTATTTTGAGTCCCATTTTGTTGCTATACACGCGTATCTCTGAAACATTCATACTCTACTTGTTCTGCATATAACTAGTGGAAATGTCACAAGTATTCAACTCCACTGTATATCATCAAAATAGCCATAGATGATATGTTAAATAAGTGGATGTGGCTGTGTTGCAATAAAACTTTATTTAAAAACAGGTTCAGATTGGATTTGGCCCATGGGCTGTAGTTTGCTAACCCCTGATCTTGTTCATTAAAGCCAAGTTAGATTATAACCTGGCACTGCAGGGACAGGAGAAGTCCTTCCTTTTTAAAAGGATATTTTTTGCTGCTGCTTTATTACCTTTAGAAATATGTCAGATGTTGCAAATAAATAAGTACACTGAACTGGGGAGAAATAAACAAGGATCAGGGTGTCAAGAAGATAGCTGGTACTTTCTGTAGCCTGGAGTGATGAGAGATTCTCCCATTAGCTCACTCTAGCCTCACAGGGAAAACAGACAGATTGAGTGCAGGGGAGGAGAAATACCCTGTGTGCACCTCAGGCTTCTCATGTTGTGAGTGGCTCTTCGTGCTGGTGATTGGCAAGTGGCTGGTCAAAGCTGGTGCCTTTACCCGGAGTGGGAAGCTGGCAGAGGTGGGTATCTACAGGAGCCCAGAGCCCAGATGGTTTCTCTTTCTTTTCTTCCGTCTCTCCTCAAAGTTAGGAAAGTTACATTTTTTATTTCATGAAAACTTTATTATTCAAATGTTTATAAAAAATAATGCATGGCTGGGCACAGTGACTCACCACAGTGAGTAAAAAAAAATTTTGTAAGAGAGGTCTCACTCTGTCGCCCAGGCTGGAGTGCAGTGGCACAGTCATGGCTCACTGTTGCCTCAACCAAGCGATCCTCTGACCTCAGCCTTCTGAGTAGCTGGGTCTATAGGTGTGTACCACCATACCTGGTGAAGTTTTAAATTTTTTGGAGAGACAGGGTCTCCCTGTGTCGTCCTGGCTGGTCTCAAACTTCTGGGCTCAAGCAGTATTCCCACCTCGGCCTCCCAAAGTGCTGGCATTACAGGTGTGAGCCACGGCACCTTGCTGAAAACTTTTAAAATAATACTGGAAGTGTATATAATAAAAAGCATAAAGTTAATATTTGATTAGAAGCAACTGTTGACTCACACAGGGAGTTTGTTATAAAGTAACCAGATAATTTGGAATTGAGTTCATTGTCACAGGCCCTGGGGATGTAGTGGCTAGTTTTCCTACTCATAGAGCCGGTGGATTTGAGAAACAGGATGAAGATTTAGTTCAGTATTTAGCAACAAGATGACTTCAGTGAGAACAGTTTAGTGGAGTTGAAAGCCAAATTAGCAAGTTGAAGAAAGAGTAGTAAAAATAATAAACGAAACCAATTTTCTCAGGAAGTTGTATGATTTTTTTTCTTTACCCCAATGGCAGATGACAAAAGTGCTTCATTTAAGGAAATGTAGAGGTCCAGGAGAGTTGGAGGAGGAGTGGAAATGAGGCAGGAAGACATAGGCATAGTTGGAGTAAGGGCTTACTGGACGGTTAGAAGACAGTGGTCCTAGGAGGATGGGGTGGTAGTGTGAAAAATGTTAGGGGAATGTCAGGGTGTGAGTAGCTTAGGTGGTTTGGGGATGGAAGTCACTGTACTTGAGTTCAAGAAATGATCAGGCCAGGATGTTGGATGTCTTGTTCATATGAACACTTTCTAAGGTGGTGATCACACTTAGGAGAAAGAGGAAGTCTGAGCCACTTACCAAAATTGTCTCTGAAATTGGAAGGGTGGGGAGTGGTCAGGAGATTGGTAGAGCACAGACTAAGGAGCCATAAAGAGTGTCTGAATGTATGCACTGAGTCTCAGATGACCGGGAGCTATTCCAGGAGGGTAGAGGGGAGGTGGGAAGCTCTGGGAACTTAAGGAAATAAGAACATCACCTGTTAATCATCTTAGATGTGGTGAAGTGTGAGAATGAGAATTTATAGCATCTACCTGGGAGCAGGTTTCAGAGGGGAATGCATGGATGGAGAGATTTAGGGGAGAGACTTCAGGAAATGAGAAGCCTCTATTGGAGGGTAGATGCCAAAGAGGTTGGAAGGAGCAAAATTGGAAACAGAATTGCCTCTGTAACCAGTTTATTTAGTGCAGCTTTACTCTTTCCCCATAACTGTCCCCATGAACTCTCCTTCTTTGTCCTTGATTCAAAGAGCCATTGTCTCTACCTCCTGATGTGCATCCTCCTTCCCATCAGGCTCCCTCTAGTCTTATTCTCCCCACACCAGCCAGTAGTCATTTTCATATGTAAGTCTATTTAATTATTATTAAATAGACTATTAAGGTAAGTCCATTGCCCTTTGGGTAAAGTGCAAATTACGTAACCGATGAGGGGATTGACATTGTTAAGACTGGCATAGGTATAATAGAGATGATTCTTAATATTATTAACATCCTTAGCAAAACAACCCATTGTACTATCTTCTGTTTTCAGGTGGTGTCATTTGTGAAGAAGAATGTTCTAGTGACTGGGGGATTTTTCGGAGGCTTTCTGCTTGGCATGGCATCCTAAGGAAGATGACCTCATGTTCATTGTTCCTGGTTTTTTCCAGCCAGCAGCCTCTACACTCCATCATAGGACATCGAGTCCCTCCTCCTCTTCTCCCATGCCTTCCTCCCTGCCATGGCAAATCCAAGTGGCTTCTATAAGCATCTGCTGGTACAAGTTAATGTGGCACCATGAGCTTGATGGTGGCAGAAGAGACAATAGTCCTTAGCTCTCCTCCCAGTACACCCCCTACTTGGCCAGTCTGTAGGCCAACAAGAAGGTTCCTTTACCCCCATGCAAGACACTTACGAGAACACATTGCAAGATGGCTGACCGTGGAGGATGAGTGGATCCTGAAAGGTTGTCCCAAACTGTTGATTTGGAAAAGAAATAAGCACATAGATAACCTTATTGTGTGCTGCATGGAAAGGAACTGAATACATTTGCCTTTAAGCATGAAAGATTTTGGTATCTTGGTGTCTACTTTCTTTTTTAGTTGGTTTTACATTACAGAAAGAGCTATTTAAATGTGTTATAATTATGCCGACAAAATTGGCAGCATAATTACTATAATTGAAAAATCTGATACTGTCCAGGAATGTTTTCTGCCGTACAGGATAATGTATCTCATGGCTGTTTCCAAAGGGTTTATTTATTGTAAAACAAGTGATTTAGGTGGGAAAGGGAAGATTTTGGATTTTTATTTTGTAGAAAAGGTTTTAAGCTTTGAAATGTGAATGAAGTATTCTTATCAAAACATTAGGGGTGGCCATAACTCCTCTGTGCCACTTCTACTATTTTTTTTAATCTAGGTAGTATGAAATACAACATTTAAACCGGAATTTTAAAGAAGTAGCTTTCCAGGGATTCAGAATTAAGAAAGATAGTGATAGGACATGAGAAATAAATTTCCATCAAGTGTAATCTACCGTCTCATGATGACCACAACCCCGAGAATTATTCTTTAAAAGCTTACACACACACACACACACACACACACACGCACACACAGAATCTTAGCACATTTTGCTGTAGTGGCATGTTACCATGTCTACAGTCCGTACTAGAGTATCAGTCAGCTTTCAGAGGGCAAGACTTCTGTCTTCACCATTATACTCACAGGGCCTAGCACTTAATAGGTGCTGAGTATTTGTTGAATATATGAATAATGACTTTATAGAAAGAAAACTCACTATTAAAGGTTAGTTTTACTCAGAATTGTTAATCTTGGAGATGATCTCGTGAAATATGAGTGTGTTTCTAAGGCCATACATTTAAAAATGTTTGCATTTTAACCCGTCTTGAGAATGATGTATTGAATTTGAAAATCAAAACTACCAGTGGATGTGTGGAACTTTACAGAAAACACCTATTTGTGTTTTTCTCCTTACATTTAAGGAAACATAAGCCATTTTGCTTGCAATATGTATGAATCATCTCAAAACCATAATGGTATGAGCCTCTTTGCTGCATATTTTTCTATAAGAACTTATTTTTTTTTTCACTTTTTATTATGGACGCTTTCAGGAATATATACAAGTAGAGAATATAGTACAATAATCCCCCCATGTATCTATCACTCACTTATAACAATCATCAAATTATAGCTCTGCTGGTTTTTACCAATTATTGTGAAACAAATATCAAAATGTCATTTTATCATATTTCAGTATGTATCTCTAAAAGGTAAGAATTATTTCTAAATATCATAAATATAATACCTCATCATATCAAACATTAACAGTAATTACATAATATCCAAAATCTGATCAGTGTTCAAAATTTCGTCTCAAGTGTTTTACATTTAGTTTGTTTGAATCAAAATTCATGCAAGGTTCACATCGTATTTGCATGATTTGGATAAGTCTCTTAACCTTATAGATCCTCCTCTTTTTTTTTTGCTTGCTATATATTTATATCTATATATATATTGATATAGATATATGTAGTGACATTGAACCATCTGTTTCCTTGTTTCCTGCTTCCCCACACTCTGCCTCTCCTGACATCTGGGTCTCTGGGTTATGCCATATATGGTGATAGTGGCTGCAGCCACTTTACCTGTGTGACTTACCCACAGCAATGGGATGGTAACAGCAAAGCTAACCAAAGTGCTCTGTGCCCCTTTGGGTTACATGTGGGGAGACTGGCCACCCAATGCCTCTCCAGTGGGGTAGGGGTTGTCTTTTGGTGCATCTGTTTTTCCTGTGATTATTGGTGAGGGCAGCAAAGATTAGCAGGTGGTTCTAAACTACCTTGAGTAGGTTGTAATAAATAGTCTGGCCTCAAACTGTATTCTGATTGTCTGAATTAAGATCTGTAGGTAGGTCCCTCCTGAAGTTTTTTCCCAGCTGGCTGCCTCTAGGACTGTGAGGGTCATGGTTGAGGTCAGTATTGCAGGTTGGCCTCATCCTGCTAGTATGAGAACGGCTGTGAGTTCTGCCCACTGTGTGAGGCCACTGTGACCACTTGGGATTGTGCAGAACTGGCATGGAGGTTGAACACGCACAGCTGCACACCTTGTTTTCAGTTTAGCTGAATCATCAGTGAAGTAGGCTCAGGCATTTAGGGGTACCTGTGAATCAAGGCCCTATTGTGCCAGCAGTTTTGTTTCAGGTGGTGAAGTGGGAGTTAAGGTTTCCCCCAAAAGAACAGCTGCCACTCCTGCATGCAAAACCGAGATGATTCAAGGACCAGGCAGCTCCACCTTTCAGTGCACTACTTACGTTTGACTGGAGAGGCCTGCTTAGCTAGGCACGTATTTTCTCCAGTAGCAGAGTCCAATGACGCTCTGGACTTCCTAATTAGTGGTGGTGGGGCGGAAGTTTTTCCTTGGGAAGAGCGTTGTCGCTGTATATGGTCAGCAGAAACGACTTGGAATGTGTTCGGGGTTTCATCGCCCCCTTGTGGCAGCGACGTGGTAACACCGCACTCAAGGCTTCCAAGTTGTCAACCAATAGGATGGCATCTACGTAGTGAAGGCTTCCCTTCCCTTGCCCTGCAGCGTGCTGGACAGTGTTCCGGCTCAGGGACCCCTTCTGTCCCCTTCCTGGCTACTATGGGTCCGCCCTGCGTCCTCACCACTTTGAGCCACCCTTTGACCCAGCGTCTCTCCCGCAATGGGACCTGGTGGGATGGGGACTTGGAGCATGCTACAGGAGAGGTAGAACTTTTGAGTCTCTTCTTCCCAAGGTTCTCCCCAGAGTCCGAGAGCAGAGATGGATCCAGGGGCACTTTCTGGCCGCTGACTGCTCGGGCTAAACAGATGGAGTCCAATGTTTCAGTCTTCCCCAAGGATGTGTATCCTCATTGCTGACAGGGGAGCTGGGTGCGGGGAGAGATGTGGTGGTGGGGACCCTTGCCTGAGCAGCCCATTGTCATGAGTGTTATTGCCATTGTGATAATATGTTAGCATGACTCTCCTCCCAAATGGCCGCTTGTTTGCTGCAATCTCCCGCCACTCAGCCTCCAGACATTGATTAACAGGACAGTGGGGTTCTTGACTCCCCTACCACTGGGGTGACAGTCCTTGCTACTGGATCTGGGCAGTTACTGTCTCATGGATGCTGGCAGAAGACGATTCAAGTTGGCGGACTAGATTCTACAAGGAATGATCTCTTGCATAATTCTAGCCAACATGCTCTTGGGGTGGGTGCTTCTGGTTTTGGAAAGCAGAGTTACTGTGTAGTTAACTATTGTAAGAATAGTCTCTCCATCATTCTTTTGTTTCACAGTTGTCAGAAAGATGGACATAACTAATGGTTGGGCTCTTATTTGGAACCTCTACTTTTGTACAGTTTGGGAATCTCTGCTTGAAAAGATGGTATACTGATGGATTTGAAATTTCTGAGTATCATCAATGTTTCATGATCTCAATTTCTTCTCAGAGGGAAGCTCACAGCCAGTTTTGGACCCCAGAGAAAAATGTGGTGCCCTCTGCTCCCTCTACCAAGTTATCAGCTTCATTTCTTTGTCATGAAATCCAGTATGATTTCTCGGAAATCAGGCCCAGAACTAAAATACATTTTCTGCCCAATTCTCTAAGAGGTCACACTAACATCTGAGTAATTGGGCAGAAAACCTATTTTAGTTCTGAGCTTGATTTTTCTAGAAGTCATATGGTATAGCTTATATTTCTGATGCTTGCATTCTTTTTAAGGGATCATGAATCTTAATACTTTTTTTTAAAAAGAAAACAGTGTCGCACTTTTTCACATTTTTATAAAGCTTTAAAGTCAGTTTACTGACTTGTCAAAACTGTCTACCTTTTTAAATTTTAAAATGGTAAGAAATGACATTCCTGAGAGCAGTGGTTTTCATCCTTGCTTGCACTTGGGAATCACCTGTGAAATTTTAAAAACTACTAATGCCTGGCTCTCATCCTAGAGATTCTGATTTCACTGGTCTGGAGTGCTGTTCAGGCATCCTGAGGTTTTAAAGTGTCTTAGCTTTTTCTAATGAGCAGCAGAGACTGAGAACCACTGAAGTACACAGTTGGAAGCTGGTGCTGAAAAAATTAAGTTTTGCTGTTAACTCCTTAAGAGGGCTTTAAAGCCTTTTATATTAAGTGCCATACAACTTCAGATGCCTTCTGAATACTGAACACAAGTGTAATATTATAGTTCATTAAATGTCTTAGGAATCGTGTGGAGTGAATGCAAGGAAAGGAGTGACAAGGTATCACCCACAAATGACTTACCCATTACGAAGGGAAAACTACCTTTCTAGCTAAAAGGTCTGTCAGTCACTAACCAAGTGATTAAACTTAGCATCACTAACAGCCAACTTAACAGGGTTTTTTTTTTTGGTTTCTAAAATGGGAGATCATAGTTTTCACCTTCCTAGAGTTCTTTCCTTAAGACTGAGATTCAGTGTTCATGTAAATGTTAAGCCTTCTATGATGTCATAATAATACCTAAGAATAAGAAGAGTTAAATTAATGTCTTCAAATAGATTTGTTGACTTAAACTGACACAATCCTTTAAAAGGAGGAACTGATTTGAACCTTTCAAAACTGAAAGTAGTATACTGATACAGTTTGGATCCACTGAATGTCATGTTGAACTGTATTCTCTAATGGAGGTGGATCCTGGTGAGAGGTGATTGGATCATGGGGGCGGGTTTCTCATGGATGGTTTAGCACCATCCCCTCTTGGTACTTTACTCATGATAGTGAGTTCTCATGAGATCTGGTAATTTAAAAGTGTGTGGCACTTCACCCCTCACTCTCTCTTGCTCCTGCTTTGGCCATGTGGAGTGCTCACTCCCCTTTTGCCTTCTGCCATGGCTGTAAGTTTCCTGAAGCGTCCCCAGAAGCCCATCAGATACTAGTGCCATGCTTCCTGTACAGCCCATGGAACTGTGAGCCAACTAAACCTCTTTTATTTATAAATTACCCAGTCTCAGGCACTTTTTATAGCAATGCAACAATGGACTAATACATATACTTTAGCATAAAAACATTTAAAAGAGTCTGAAACTGGAGTAGTTAACTCAGTAAAAATAACTTGGCAATAAAACACAGAAAAACAATCTATTTGATCATGTAGTGATTCCTAATGTAAATCCTAGTACAACTGTCAACTGATAATTTTAAATGTAATTTAGATTTGTAGATGGTATAACATTAAAGTTGTATAATGTTTTATTGTTTTATTATTAACACAAGACTTCATTTAAATTTCATGGGGATTTAGCTCTGTCACTCTGGTTTGTGGACCAAACGTCTCTAAGGCAGCATTTCTTTAAGTCTCTCTGGAGAGCATTCACACACAGAGATGCTGTCGGCAAAACAGGTTCACTTAGGTTTTTTGAAAGCTCTGAAGTCTGACAGGAAATTAACTTGTGTACTTGTATGCAACCTAGCATTCCCCAAACTTACCTGACCAGAGAGGCCTTTTTTTTTTTTTTCCTTCCGGTTACAGCAATTCCTAGAAACACTTTGAGTAATGCTGCTTTAAAGAAAACAGTTGGTCTCAAATAATCATGGTATTTTAACATCAGGGACCTAGCAGAAATTGTTCCTGCTTTTAGTCATCTTTTTTTTTTTTTTAGAGGACGGGCTTTGGTGGTTCAAGCAACCATTTGAGGAAAGCAAATGGCCTGTTGCATGCTGCCTCCTCCTACTTCCTAAAGTGACTGACAACTGTCAACAGGCTTCATTCAGCAGCTTTGTATTAATGTTGTCTGGATCCTCTGTAACAGATTTTTATTATCAGGATATAAAGAATAGATAAACCAACTAAGTTTGAATTATCTTGCTGCCTACCTGACTTCCAATGAAAATTTTTTCTTCAGTTCCTTCATGATAAATTAAGGATCATTAAGCATTACAAGAATCATTTCTATGCCTTTCCTACCTGGTTAGTCGCTGCGGTGGGGATGCAAAAGCAGAAAGAAATGCTCTTACTGGCATCTGGAAAGACACTTTTTGCTCTGCATTTTTGGAAGTACAAAAGGTAATGAGTTAGTTTAAAGGAAACTTTGAATTAGTTTAGCATGTAATCTATAAAAGGTATCAAAATTGGCTCACGCCTGTAATCCCAGCACTTTGGGAGGCCGAGGTGGGCAGATCACGAGGTCAGGAGTTCAAGACCAGCCTGACCAACATGGTGAAACCCTGTCTACTAAAAACACAAAAATTAGCCAGGCGTGGTGGTGCATGCCTATAATCCCAGCTACTCGGGAGGCTGAGGCAGGAGAATTGTGTGAACCCGGCAGGCAGAGATTGCGGTGGGCCGAGATCGCACCATTGCACTGTAGCCTGGGTGACAGAGTGAGACTCCATTTCAAAAAAAAAAAAAAAAAGCCGTCAAAATTGTGATGCTGGAAGTGAGTCCTTTCACCTAACATACCTCATATGACTTAAATTTGATGAATGGCACTAGTGGCTTGAACTTCAAGAGAATTCATTAATACTCTATATCTAATAGTCTTAAAATACATTTAGTACAAAACCCAAATTTTTCTCTTAAACAGGTTTATTTTAGCAGCTCAGTATATTACATTCTACATATTTGTCTTTTAATGTGTTTATATTTCTGCCTGTTCTGCATAGATGGCATATTCATTAACTTTTCTAGCTGACTTTTTCATTTGCTATTTGCTGCTACCTGGCCTGAAGAAAGTCAGGAGGATAAAAAAAATTCATTTGGTGGAAACATGGAGCAGCACTTCAGCAGAACTTAACTATGATGCAGACTTCAGTGTTAGGTTTTCTTCCTCTTCTTTTTCAAATCCTGAACAGACGACAGATCTTCCCTTGGGATACTGAGCACAACACTTACGCAGTTCTTGGATGACAGCCTGACACTTTGATTCCATGTAGCTGTTGGCTGAAAAACATACAGGCAGATTCTAGTCATGATCTCATAGGACTAAGGTACAGGGAGGTTTAGATCAGTGCTTCCCACCCCTTTTCACTTTCAGTACCTATGGAACTGGAAGAAAGAAGATATACCAAAGTCCACTGAATTCTTTCTAATTTAGAGACCTGTCGACAGGTTCGTTAGGAAGAAAAGTACGATTTACAAAGTGGTCGAAAGCTATTTTAATATATAATTTCCTTTAAGGTTAATAGCATGTATGCACCTTTTTCTAGGACATTGGTTTTTAACATCATTTTTATTACTGGTCACTAATTTGATGATTTAGGAAAATGCACATACACCACACATTATTTTGCATACAGTTTAAGCTGATTGTTGGACCTCCCCTACTAAGGCTGTGCATCAGGAATTGGCAAACTGCAGCCTTAGGGTCAAATTCAGCCGGTTTTTACAGCTGGGAGCTAAGAATGGATTTTAGATTTTTAAAGGGTTGTAAACACACAACACATATACAATATATACAACAAAGCCTTTGGCCTCCAAAGCCTAAAATATTACTTGTTTGGCCTTTTTCATAAAACATTTGCAGATCCCTACTATACATAAACACTAAGTTAAGGAGGACCTGACCTAAAGGCTCTAGGTCAGCTGCTGTTAATGAGTCCCCCAGTACTAAAATGGGGTACATGGTAGTTAGCTCAGGATAGGAAAGACAATTCTGATTAGAAAGGCAGTATAGCAAGGTGGGTAACAGTCCAGATTTTGGAGCTAGACCAAGGGCGGGGTTCGGTGGGGTGTTCAAATTCCCACCATACCTCTTACTAGCTATGTGACCCTAGTCAAATTACATAACTTCTGTGTCTGTTTTCCCCTTTATGAAATGGGGGTCATAGTAGCATCTACCTCATGGATGAAAGGCTTAATATGTATAAAGTCCTTATAATGGTGCTTGTCATCTTTTAGTCTTTCCAGTTCTCAATCCTTCCACACTGTGCCAAGGGGGTGTCACCAGCTCTTTTTAACTTATTTTTTCCCTTAGCCATGGGTTATTTCAAACAAGGTAAGGATTTATTTGGGAGAAGGAATTAAATGCAAAAAACTTTTTCCTTTTCCTTAAAGTTGGAGGGAAGAAGTTTGACTAAAATGGCATTATTATACATCCAGATTTTAATCTAAAAGATTTTATAAAATATTGCTAACATCAAAAAATGAAAAGTCCAAGAATGAAAGCTAAAAGTCCAAGGAAATACACAAACAAAGGATTTCTTTGGTGGTGAATCTTTGGGGGAATTCTGAACATTTTTCCTTCATACCTTTCTATATTTTCATGACCATGCATCTCCATCTATTACTTTACTAGTGGGGAAAACTTATTAAAATTTTTTCAAATTCAGATAGCCTTATAGTTTTTTCTATTTGCTCTTCTGGCAACAGTCATTCACTGATTAGAAAACTAAAATCCTCTAACATTTGGTCAAACTTAGCAGCTGGACAAATGGACAAATCACCTCAAATATGCTTTAGTCGAGATTCACTTCTGCCTTTAAGAGTTAGTTGATGACTTTGGCAGCCTGCATTCCAATTGTTATTCCAACCCCACCTCTTCCAGATTGCTTTTAAAAAGTGAATTGTCAGCTGCAGTGAAGTATAACCAACCAATTTAAAACTAGCCTTTTAGTAAAAAACAACAACAACAACAAAAAAATCCCTTTTCCTTAGCTAATTTTCAACTCTGGCTGTGCATTAAAATCACCTGGTTAGTTTTCTAGACTGATTCCCAGCCAGACCCTAGCCCTAGGAAGTCTGAATTGTTCTAGGTAAGTTTTTAAAGATCTCCAGGTGATGCTAATCACCTGGAGTGACAACCCCTAGCTTTGATCACATTACTTTTTATTTTCTGCATCTTTGATGATACAATGAAGAGAATCTTCAGGATAATTACATATATGTTACATTCTTAAAAAACAGTTAATACAGATAAAAGAATAATTGGTCTCTTATAGTTAGTTCACAGTGGAAAAATATTTTTAAAGCATTTTACAATATACTACCTTGTAAACATTTCTGTATCTCACAGGCTTGCTTCTGGCACGGATCCTTCTGCGGCATATCCAGAAAACTAAAACAAGAAAAATGATTTTTATTTTCCTTTTTTCCATAAAGACTTTAAAGCCCCTCTACGTGGAATTTTCTTCTGAGACAAGCAGTATGCCCTTACAATTGCTGGAAAATAATTAGACTAAAAATACTCTTCCCAAACATAGGATGAATCAACTGTATTTTTATAATATCCATTTCATTAGGCTTGGAAGATATAAATAGCTTTACATGGAAAAAAAACCTTGAATTCAATAAACTCTTTTTGAATACTGTAAACCAACGTTAGGCTAGAGGAGCCGACGGCGCAGCCTGGCTCTATCATTCGCAGAAGAAACCCTTGATAAATGATTAAACTCCTTGAGCTTTTTTTATTACTCATATATAAAATGGGAATCATACCTACCTCAAAGCATTGACAGGAGGATTAAATGTGATAAAGTATATAAAGTACATACAATAGTGCCTGGAAAGGACTCAATACATGGTAGCTATTATTCCCAAGACTTTCTTTTTTAAAGTAAAACCTCACTTTTAATGTATATAAACTGTTATAACTACTTTAACTCAGGAAATTCTTTACAAGTAGTAAATGTTTTCCTAGGAATCAGCAATATTTGGTGTTATTACTTCCTGAGAAAGGTGCCAGTTAAGCAGCTAAAATGGTTTTTCTTGAAGTTCTTATAGAAACCAGCTTATTTAAAATATCTGTAATCAGAGAATGAATTCAAGAGCCCACAATTTTGATCAGCAACTTCCAGTAATTTGAAGACACGATTTCAGATAGAAAAAAGGCCCACAAGCCTTTGTAGCTAATTTCATCAATGCATATCTCTTTTCAGAGCCCTCTAAATACTCAGTAGATCCAAATTAGGTCAGTACTGGGATGGGAAACACTGGAGCAAAACCTAGGATATTTACAGGATGGGAGAAGGAAAGGCAGGTGAATTGCTGCAGGGCAAATAAGCGACAAATAGATGTTGATGCTGCTAGGAGCTGCTCTCTTCTCTCTAAATCAGTACCAAGTCCTTGGTGATCAGGGCATCTGTTCTGTAGAAGGTGCTGACTTTTGTGGGATTCATCAGATCCCAGGTCCAGCCGATGATGTCCATTAAGGGTTCTATGGCAATTTCCAAAGGAGTCAATTTCAAGTTACGGATCCTGACTAAGTGCTTTTGTTGACTTGCTTTCTGCCTATGTAACCTCTCTCTGCAGTTTCACTTGCAGTATTCTTCATGACCCTTGCTAAACTTCTGTTTCTTGAGCAGTTTTTCAACCCACTCCCTCCCCCCAGGCCCAAGGGTGGGTGCACTGCAGTAGTGGATGAAGTGATTGCCAAATACTGAACAGAACAAAGGAGCATATCTTCGTAGAATCCCAGCACCTGGAAAAAAAAATCATTAAAATCACCACAACTGAATAGAGCCAAAACAAAGAGGGGGAGGACAGAGGAGAAATAGAAATACATACCAGGTTAGTCATCAGGCAAAAGCTTAAGCAACAGCTCCTGTACTCCCCTGACCTGTCAGAAAAAGAAAAGTTTATGGAGTACTCTGTTACGAGAGTCCCAATACAATGGAAAATAATTAAGCAACATGTGTACCATTAAATGATGCTGTATCTGCCACAAGCGAGAGTTGTTATCCATGTAGCGCTCCTCCGGGTAGAGTTGCCACATGAGAGGTAGCTGGGAGGTAAGAAGGTGACTTGGCCTAGCTGCGTCACCTAAGGGAACCTGAATTTGCTGGACTCGTGCCCTTAGGAAACTCGTCTCCTAATGGAAAGGAATGATCAAAAATAAAACCAAAGACTTCAGAATATTGAGACTGGAATAGAAACCAAGTTACTTGAAAGCAAAATCAAAGAAATAAGCAAAATGTAAACAGTTACCTCTTCCACGACGGCCACCCACGTGCGCTGGTATTCGTCGCGGTAGATACCCTCTTGGTGAACCCAGAGGTGATCGGGTGGAGCCCCCACATCCTCTCCTGCCATTCTGGGCTTTGGGTTCCAATTCTAGCCCTGCTTTTCTCCACCTAAGCCTGCAGCACCCGCGCACAGGACACAGGTGTGACTTTTTGGGTTTGAATGAACTCACCAGTAAGCAAGGTGATCTGGTACTAGCAACCACTAACCAGAACCAAACCTCATATGTCTATTTGCACAACCTAAATAGAACCAAGGACATCTGAAGCTTTCTGCAAGACAACTAAAGTGACACTCAGGCAGAGCCTCAGGTAGTGCTGCTGACTGCAAAGCGCTCAAGAATTTGGCTAGGTGAGGAGTTCTGTGGAAATGTAGGACTAGCACTACAGGAAGCTGGGCAGTGGTCTCACACATACTGCATTCACAGGCAGTGTCTGGCAAAATGTAGTTAGCAATAGAATATGCAAAGAGCGTGCCTAAGGACACACTTATTTTGGCAGGAAGGCAGTATAACAGACACATGCATGTCATATTCCCCAGGTAAAAGCCACTTCCAAGCAGTTTCCATTTTAAAAGGTAAGATTCTGAAGGACATATATGCATGTCTTTCAGAGTTGAAATTGAAAGTTTGTTTTAAGGGCAAATGTTCTATTTATCAGTTTACTAAGAAAGTTCACAAATAGCGGATGGGCATTTCCAGAAGGGGATTTTCTTGTTAGGAAAAGTAAGCTAGCTTCATGGAATTTCTGAGCTGCAAGAGACTTTGGGGATCATGCTGATTTGGAGCTGAGTGAGTGCAAATGAAAGTTATCCATCTAGGTCCTTGTTTTATTTTAATAATTCTGCAGGATGTTACAGGAGCCCATTTTTCCATAGAGGACTAGGTTTAAATTTTGACTTCCTAAGCCAGAAGACCAGAAGCACATTTGAGAGGTGAAAGGAAGCATACCTCCCAAAGCATTTGAGTGGTAGGGCAAACTCTATAACGATCCTCTGCCCAAGCCCCAGATCTCATTTCAGGACCTCACAATAACTTGATGTGCATTTTGCATGAGTGAATCTTCTAGACCTTACTCAGAGCATCATAGCGCAGTTGTACTGTATTTCTACCTTTGGCCAGAGTATAGATACAGCACTGGGGGAGCTGCCCCGCAAAACAAAGACCTCCTATTCTCATTAGGTGGGAAAAGAAATGCAGCGTGGGAGGGTGGTTGTTAAGAGTCCTCAAAGTGAGACTGTCGAGAGCAACCAGATGCTTCACCCATTATACCCTGAGTGCATCTGACTCTGAGCCTGGTGTAAGCTCCTGTCTTAGTTTTCATACATATGTGCTCTCTCATTTCAAACTCGTCTAAACTTTCTCCTTAACCAAATCCTGATATCTCTCAATGGCAACACCACCATTCCTGATCCTGCAGACTCAAAAATTATGAGTTATCTTGGATTTCTTCCTCTTATTCAGCTGCTACATTCTATATGTCACCAATTCCAGCAGGCACTACAACTACCACTGCAGTTGAGACCAACTTTCCCCAAATACCAGGCTCATTTCTAGCTCCATACCCTTGCTCTTGCTTTCCACTTGCCTAAAATGCCTCCCTGGGCCTCTCTGCCTATCTTAGTGCTATTATAGCAGAGTCCAGGTGCCTGTCTCCTCTATGAAAACTTTAGAAAATTCTTGTCTCTTTTGACTACTGTAGCATTTATATTTAAACAAAATCACCTTACACATTTGCTTTGCTTATTTCACAAGTCCTGTCTTCCCTAAAGCACAGTATTGTATTCTGCTCAATAGCAGGAATGATACAGTTCTGGGCACCCCAAGTCTCAGGTACTGGTCAAGCAATGTTTCTGTGAACAGGTGTATATGTATGGTGGGTAGGGAAGGGAAACAAAGGAACGCCACAGTGGTTGTCATGATTGGCTATGTATACGTGGGTAGAGATTGATTCTCTAGGCATAAGCCTCTGGCTATATATAATTTTTTTTCCAAAGCCCCCCTTTTTTTCCCATTTGCAGATACAGTTGTTTTGCCTCTCCTCCTTCCCAGAGCTTTGGAAAAGAGAAATACAAATAAAAACCTGGTAAATACTAATGTCAAAATAAAATATATTAAATTCGGATTTCAAGCACAAAAGACTTAAGTGTGGCCAATAACTGTTTTAAAAAAGTGGAAACCATGTGTTAAGGGTTTCAGGACCATCTCAACTTCATAGATAAGTCCTAGCAACAACCAACATGTTGACATTTAAATTTGTTTTGAATGGAAAACAAAATTGCATTGGTTATACTGACGTTAAAAGGAAATAATGCCAGTGGAATAGAGGGCAAAGAGTTTGGAGATGATGGTCTGAGTTACTGAGTCACTACAAAGAGGGCTATGAGTCACTACAAAATATTCTCAGAAGAAAGGCAGTGTGATGTGCTGCTGTGACCCAAAGGTCAACATGCTGGGCATCAGCGGGATGAGCCTGGGAACCACCTCTCAGCACAGTATCCTGGAATTGTGTGTGCTAGCATTCAGAGGGCATGCAGGCCCAGAGAAAGACAACTGCAGTGATCAAGGGACAGAGAAGTCACCATATGAGCATGAACAAAGTCCTCAGCAGAGAAATGCAAAGGCTGAGGGAGAGGGATTCAGATCAAAGCCTATAATATCACAGGTTTTATGAGTGGAAAAATGTGATTCTTAGAAAACTTGCTCCCAACATTTTCCTTGGTCAAATAAGTTTGGGAATCTTGGAGAGTCATAAAGCACATTAGTGTAGTAACTGTTCTGGCAAGTTATGCAGTAAAGAAACTTTATGTTAACATTTCCCAAATTTATTTGACTAGAGAACATTTTATTTGCACATGATACTTGTTTACAAAATTCAGGACTTCTCGAACTAAGACGAATCTTTTAAAACCTCAACATAGACTTAGGTACAAGGTGCAATACAATACATGGAATATAAACTTGTGCAACTCAACTCAAGGAATACTGCCAGCTGCAAATACAAATGAATTCCAAAAATGTTTAGATAACTGCATAACTTTATCATCCACTAGAAGAGATTGTCCCCATGAGGGTCACCTTGATTTCGGGGCCAGAGAGCACACTGGCCAAGACAGACAATTTCTTAGTAAGGCATTTTGTAAATTAGGTTTTAAATGGATGACATATAAGATAGAAGGGCTTCCTTAGGTAGTAATCTAAGTAAAACTATCATTTTTCCTTTACAGAATAAATTCTTTTGTGTCTTTTTAAAAAAAAGTATAGTTTGCTTTAATTGCCAGGTTGATGAACAGTTTTTAAACATTGATCAGTTGAATACACTTATTTTATTAGAAGTCAATTAATAAACTCGTCCAATTACAATGAGTGAAATTACCAAGAACACAGGCCCAGGCCTGTGTATGAGTCCTGAGTCTGTCACTTACTAGCTTTGTAACCTTGGACAAGTTAACGTCTCTCCACCTCAGTTTCCTGAGGTGTAAAATGAGAATTAAAGAACATATTAATCATGATAGTCTTTATTTAGCATTTCCTATATGTTTACATATATTGACTCATTTAATTTTCACAATCTTCACAGGGCGCTATGAGGTGGGCAGAATTATTATCATCCCCACTTAAACGTGAGGAAAAGTAAGGCACAGAGAAGTTAGGTAACTTGCTCAAGGTCACACAGTGGGGAAGTTGTTGAGCTTGACTCCAAATGGGGCAGTTTACATGTACCAGGCATATAAATGCTTAGTATCTAGCATATAATAAGCTTGCCATAAATGTTAATAATTTTGTTCTACTCCAATTAAATGCCTGGAGCTGTAAAAGGCAGCCATGAACATTAGAAAAGTTAGTGAACCTCATTCTGGAATATGAGATTGACTACCGCCGATAACAAAAGGTATTTTTCTTCTTGAAAGTGCCTAAAGGCACTATATCCCATCACCAAATGTTAATATCATAATAATAAGAACAACCGTTCCTGCTCCATCAGGACGGGGCATACTAGCCACAAACAGTAACTGAAAATAACATATGATATAAAATTGAAACAAGAGAAAATTTAGACAGGTCCAATGTAACTGCACACGAAAATTTTCCAACCTTCATCATGATCAAATTAATTATAGAAAGATGTGCCATGTGATCCTTACAGATCGTTAGGTAAAAACGGAGGCTGCTGGCGTGCACATTACAGATCGTTGCACTGGATGGGGACCCTATGTGTGGGGACACTTGGGTTGGAACTGACTTGGGAGA
The DNA here is from genome assembly GCF_028885625.2 of Pongo pygmaeus. Taxonomy (NCBI): domain Eukaryota; kingdom Metazoa; phylum Chordata; class Mammalia; order Primates; family Hominidae; genus Pongo; species Pongo pygmaeus. Next base: position 159,992,007 of record NC_072396.2, read on the forward strand.
AAAGAGCAAAGCATCAACACTTCAAGTAGCACCTTGGGAATGTTCCCTTTCCAGTACTGCCATACCTGCCTGGCTTAAAAACTACACAAAGTAGAAAACCAAATCAAAGACACGAACACGGACGGGCTGTGGAGGCGGCACGGCATATATTGTGCTTTGATTTAGAATCGCTTTCAAAATCCACGTGTGATTCCTAGACTTGTGAGTTGGAAGATCTGTACTTTTATCCTTGGCACGTTTGACATACCTCGAAATAAAAATTACTTTTACATATATTTTTACTGTCTGATATCGAGACAAGGAGACCCGAGGAAACTTGCATTCTGGATACCTAATGTGATACATCCGAACTTGAATAAAAACTGAAGTTCTCCATTTCCCCTTCCCTGTATCCAACAAATAGCTACCTAAAAGCCTTTGTAGAAAGTAGCAGCAGCCAAGCTTAAGAGTGATACTTTTTCAGATACAGTATAACACTGTTTCTGCAAAAGGTTACTCACATGAATATAATGTTTCTTGGGCTAATTAATCCGCCTTGAGAACAGCTAGGCTAAAACTTCCAGGTCTCCCACCCTGGGCCACTCAAGCCAGGATCGCGACGTGAGCCCGGGGTGAGCCGAGGGGCATCCCGGGCCGAGGTCACTCGAACCGAAGTTATGAGGCGCGGGCCGGCAACCGGAAGTGGTCCAGGGAGAGTTGTACGAGATTCGGGGGCTGTGACTTGGAAATAAAACAAAATAAAATAAAACCTTAACTGTTTTGGGACTGACTTTCAAAAGAGCGTCCCCCTGGCTCAAGAGGCCGGCGTTCGCGGAGATGTCGTCTTAAAGGGCTGTCCCCCAAGCGTGTAGGCCGCGCACCGGTCTCCTTAGCGGGCGGGCAAAATGGGCGCCGGTACTCGGGAGGCGCCTGCCCAGGCGCCCGGGCGCCGCTCACAGAGTACGTCCGCCTGCGGCCCCAGAGCGCCGCCTCCCTGCCGCCCCCGCCGCCCGGCCTGACGCCCGGACCGCGGCCGGCCACCGCCCTCCGCCCCGACGGCCACGCCTGCCCCAAACCGCGCGGGCGTTTCCCAGGTGCTGCTGGGCGGGCCCCGCCCCCGCGCCCCAAGGCCCGCCCCCGCGCGCCAGCCTCGCGCCCGGTGCCCCCTCCTCGCCCACACAGCCCCGCCCCCACAGCCCCGCCCGCTCTCTAAGCCCCGCCCCCGAGGAACCCGCGCGCCGAAGGCCAGGCCTGGGCGGAGCGCACAGCGCTGGGCGCTGGGGAGGCTGCGCCGCAGCACCCGGTTGGTCAGGACCAAGTGGGCCCGAGGCGGACGTGAGAAGGGTCGGGCCAAGATGGCGGTGCAGGTGGTGCAGGCGGTGCAGGCGGTTCATCTCGAGTCTGACGCTTTCCTCGTTTGTCTCAACCACGCTCTGAGCACAGAGAAGGAGGAAGTAATGGGGCTGTGCATAGGGGAGGTGAGTAGGTCTGTTAGCCTGGATGGAACCCTGCTGAGCAGTCCCAGTGTGTCCCCGGGGTGGGTGCTGGCAGCTCCCAGGGCTGCGGAGGCCACAGGCATCCTCGATTTAGGTCCTTGGACACCCTTTACATAGCTCTGTCGCGGGGATCCCCGTTTTTTCTGGCCGCCTGACGCTTGTTTAGTCTCCTGCGAGCCCCCGGCGGTCTGTACAGGCCCCGGGAACCTTGCCCTTTCTCCTGTACCCTGGGGCTTCTCTTTAGATCTGCGCTTTTCGCCCCGTTGACCAAAACTGCAAGGCAGGTCAGAAAGACACTGGAGTATAATGAGGATGTCCGGGTATTACGACGCAGCAGCTGACCACAGTTAGAGCCCCTTGCCTCGCCTCGAGTCTTCTGTCTAGGGAGCAGAGATATCAACCAAAGCATTTGAAGGGTATGGAAGAGCCTAACAGGAGGTGCAGGGCTTGAAGGAAGCAAAAGTTTCCGCTGCATTGTGTTGAGGAGGGGCCAAAGAGGATGAGGAAATACTGTTTAGCTGTTTACAGTCTAAAGTAATTCTCCAGTCTTTCATACCATGTGCGTGAACACATGACCTAATTGTCATATAATCTGCATCCATATATGTCAAACAAACGTAATGTGATCAATAATGTTTTTTGCTTTTTCCCACTCTAGTTGAACGATGATACAAGGTAAGACTGTATTTATTTACTCATATTTTATAATCTCTAAGTCATTGTTAACCTAAAATTGTGGCGACTTTGGCAGTATTGTGTCCGGATCGTGTCTTAAATTAATTACCATTATCACTCCGGGGCTCCCTCAATGATACAACCTTGAACTTTGGTTTCTGCCTTACCTCCTATTCAGTTGAGATATGGGATAAACATCTTAATAAGCATTATCATAATTGTTGCGTTTTAGGGGTGAGACAGAGTCTCACTCTGTCGCCCAGGCTGGAGTGCAGTGACGCGATCTCTGCTCACTGCAACCTCCGCCTCCCAGGTTCAAGCGATTCTCATGCCTCAGCCTCCCGAATAGCTGAGATTACAGGTGCCCGCCACCACACCCGGCTATTTTTTTTTTTTTTTTTTTTTTTTGTACAGATGGGGTTTCACCATGTTGGCCAGGCTGGTCTCGAAATCCTGGGCTCAAGCAATCTGCCCACCGCGACCTCCCAAAGTGGTGGGATTTCAGGCGTGAGCCACCACACCTGGCCTTGCTCAGTGTATTTCATGTTCTGTCTCCCCTTAAATGCCAGTGAGATATCAGTAATTTTCTTTGTGACAGAGAGCATATACGTTTAGAGGCATTTCCCCATTGATCCATTCCTTCACGTAAATTGACAGTGACATTGCCTTTCCTCCTGATGGACCTCAGTGATCTCAGAGATCCCCAGTAGCTTCAATACTTGACGTGGTGAAACCTTTCGGTAACATTTTAATTTAAACTTCAAATCATACCATAGTGTACTTCTCAAGCCCACCTCCTTAATTCCCAGGATTCCAGGAATTTAGCTTTGTCCATTATAACTTTATACACTCAGCCACTTGTGCATGTGTCCCAGATTGCTTCTAACGGATATAGAGAGTGCAGCTCTAGCCTCAATTCAGTTTCCCTCCTCTTGTTTGGTCTCTGCTAAGATTTCATTGCAAAAACAGTTAATCCTGTTATTTTGCTTTAATTCCTTTTTATATTCCAAACCCCATTTCCTTTTTTTTTTTCTAATTTATTCCCAGTAGGAGTGACTCCAAATTTGCATATACTGGAACTGAAATGCGCACAGTTGCTGAAAAGGTATGTGTGCTAAAATTTTGCATGATGGAAACTTGCAGTTGGGGAAAGATTTTTGTAATCCAGTGATCTCAGCCAGAGTATGCGGTTTCTGGCTGGATGAGATATTCTTTCTAGTAAAATCAGATGAAGAATCTACTCACTAGGAATGGGACCTAATTTTCTGTTCTTTGTAGCAAATTGTTTCTACTTGATCAAGATTAATAATCACTGTCAGTACCACCCTCTTGCTGCTCTCCTTGCTGTCACTGCCTGTTTTCTGGCCCTTCTCCCACTTTTCTTGATACTTTGGCATCCTTGATACTTTCACATCACTATTATCTCTTTATCTCAAATTCCAACATCTACTCATGCAACCCTCTCTTCTTAAACAGGCAAACTAACCATAGCATCATAGTTCTTAGTCTGCCTTGACTTTTTTCCTGTCTGCACTCCTACACCATCTTTTCTGGCATACTCTAGCCTTGATGGTCTAGCATAATGCTTCTCACCTAATCGTGGTATAGGACCAGTTAATGTTTCCCCCAGTCTGTCACAGACCAATGCTTTTGTAAAATACAATAAAAATGAATTACTTCCCCTCCTCCCACCAAGTTATCAGGCCACAGCTTCATCTACTTATTACTACTAGTTACAAACTTCTCCACCTTAATCACTTTGCATCTCTTCCCATATCAAAGAAATAAGTCCTCTTCCTATCCAGAGCTGCAGCTTCTTCAGAGACCTTGTTTATCAAATGTTCTGTCTCTTTTCTGGGTCTTCTCCCTGTCACCTGGTTCTTTTAGGATAAAAATATGCTTAAATTACTCTCATTTTCAGAAAGGAAAGCTACTTCTTAATCCTGTATCTTTCTGTAGTCACTACTCTTATATCCTTCCTTTAATAGCCAGACTTCTTAAAAGAATGGGCTACAGTTACTACTCCTTCACCTTCCCCAGTCAAACCCACTGAGGTCTGGTTTCTAATTGTGCCTTCGGTGGATTATTTCCTGGTGCTTATCTTAATCTTTCTCCTTGAATCTCTGAACTCTCATGAGTTTTTGTTGGTTTTGTTGTATTGCCTTTATTCCTGTTTCCCCCTTCCCACAATCCTTTGTGGACTCCTCTTCCTTCTCTGTCTATGCATTCAATATTACTCATTCCTCTTAGGCACTGAAATCTCTGACTAAAGCAAGAAAGAGAGAAAGAAACAATTCACCCTGGGCATCAGTTACTAAGATACATTCCAAATCTTAACAATACAATTTTATTATTCAAGATTTCATGCCCTCATCTTGAGTTTTATGTCAGTTTGTACTGTCTAAATTAGATATTAAACTTTATTAGTTAAGCTGCCTTTTTAGTGTTGCATAGTGTATTTTTTATCCTTTTATTTTTAGCCTTTCTGTGTACTAATATTTAAAATGTGTCTCTTGTGTCTCTTGTTAGCAGTAAATACTTTTTAAAAAATCCAGTGTGATAATCTTTTTAAGTGAGGTGTTTAGTTGAAAAACAAAACAAAAATAAACCACAAAAAAAGAAATATAATGTGAGCCACGAATGTGATCCATATACATAATTTTAAATTTTTTAGTAATCACAGTAAAAAGGAATAAATGAAATTAATTTGAAGGGTGTATTTTGTTTAACCTAAGTATCTGAAGGATTATTATTTTAATATGTAGTGAATATTAAGAAATGTTGAGATATTTTACATTCCTTTTTTCTCTTTTGTGTTGTCTTTGAATTCCATGTGTATTTCATACTTGCTGCACATCTGAAATCAGACCTGTTGCACAGTGAAAATCTATAGCTTATTTCAAAAGCCTTCTCTCAGATTTCACCCTTGTCCCTTCAACATCTGATAATGCTAAGCCCACTCTTTCCTCTGAAACTCTTGTACCATTTCATTGTTCTGGTTTTGCCTTCTTTGTCTTCCTCCCTGGCCCTTCTTGTTCTTCCCCACACTAAATGTGGCCACTCCCCTTGATTCAGGCCAAGACCTCTGCTCCCTTTCTCCACACCTTTTTTGTCCACTCATAAATGCTTTATTGATTCCTGCATTGATTCTGTTTGAGTCTAAGCTATAATCCCACTTGCCTGCTAAAAATTGCCATATTGTATATCTCTCATCCCAGATTATCTCATTTGAAAACAAGCTCATCTTCTTTCCTTCCTGACCCTCACACGTTCTACCTAGTTTCAACCCTGAAACTTAGAGTCCTCTTTGACCGTTTCCTGTCCACCATCACCCATGGTCCATAAGCTACCAAATCTTGTAGATTCATTCTTTTTAATGGGTCTCAAATCTGTTTCTTCCATCTCTGTCATCTGCTTAGCCCAGTACTTCATTGTTACTTCAGGTACAGTTTATCTGAAATAATTTTTTTTCTTTCGAGCTCATCCTGCAAATTATGGCCTGGCATTTGAGGTCTTGTACATTCTCATTCCAACTTTCTTAGCTTTGCCATCTGCCATTTCACCTCAAGCTCTGTATCTAAATCAGTTGGGTAAGTTGTCTCCTAGGCACCTCATTCACACTTTACTACTTCCATTCGGCACCTGTAGAAAATCTGTTCCCCCCACTTCCCACAGTAATCAAGGAATGGATACACTTGTCTGCCTTTTCTATGAAGATTTTTTTCTTTTTTAGATTCATATTTTGCTTATGTAAAAGATTACTTTTCTAATATAAGTGAGTTCTTTCCTCTGAGCTCCTGTATTAGTCTGTTATCACACTGTAAAGAACTCTCTGAGGCCGGGTGCAGTGGGTTATGCCTGTAATCCCAGCACTTTGGGAGGTCGAGGCAGGCCTGAAGTCAGGAGTTTGAGACCAGCCTAGCCAATATGGCTACCAAAAAATACAAAAACCCGGGCATGGTGGTGTGTGCCTGTAATCCCAGCTGCTGGGGAGGCTGAGGTGGGAGAATCGCTTGAACCCAGGAGGTAGATGTTGCAGTGAGCTGAGATTGCACTACTGCACTCCAGGCTGGGCGACAGAGTGAGACTGTGTCAAAAAAAAAAAAAAAAACTCCCTGAGACTGGGTAATTTATAAAGAAAAGAGGTTTAATTGACTCACAGTTCCACATGGCTGGGGAGGCTTCAGGAAACTTATAATCATGGTGGAAGGTGAAGGGGAAGCAAGGCATATCTTACATGGTGGTAGGACAGAGAGAGAGTGAGGGGGGAAGTGCCACACTTTTAAACCATCAGATCTCCTGAGAACTCACCCTCACACTATTATGAGAACAGTGTAGGGGAAATCCACCCCTACAATCCAATCACGTTTCACCAGGTGTCTCTCCTGATACGTGGGGTTTACAATTTGAGATGAAATTTGGGTGGGGACACAGAGCCCAGCCATATCAGCTCCTATGGCATTGACTTACTACATTATCTTAGTGGAGTTTCATGAATGACAACTTGCCACTCAACCATATCGTTAGCACATTGAACCCTTTGTCAGCACTCTGATTTATATTCCTTTGTGCGATACAGTGTTTTGTACATAGTTGTAAGTCAAATAATTACTAGTTGATCATCCTAAAAGTCCTTCCTTGATCTAAATATTAGCATATATATTTTATATTTTTGTGTCTGAAATGTATATATTGAGGTTGGGTGTCTTTTATTTGAAACATTTCATTATTCATGAGAAAAGTGTCAGTTTTCTAAAATGGAATATTTTGTCTGATATTATAATAAAATGCAATTCTATAGTTGAAAGAGGATGTGTTATTGGAGAGAGCCATAAGTAACCATTTCTGTGGATTTTCCTTTAGGTTGATGCCGTCAGAATTGTTCACATTCATTCTGTCATCATCTTACGACGTTCTGATAAGAGGAAGGACCGAGTAGAAATTTCTCCAGAGCAGCTTTCTGCAGCTTCAACAGAGGCAGAGATATCCTTACTGGTCAATAGAAGCTTTTATGTGCTCTGGGGTTCCTGGGCCGCATTGCTGCTTGCTGCAGTCATCCTGCTTTAGGTGGTTTCACAAATTTTCTTCCCTTAGATCCAATTGTTTGGTTATTAGAATTTCTCTCTATTTTTCCTTTTGAATGGCTTTTATTGGAAGAATGAGAAATTTTCTGACATTCCTGCTCCTAAATGCCAAAAGATCTCAGGGTCAAACACTGTGACAATGAACTCTGTGTGAAGTCCCCTCCATCTTCCTCCCTAGTCTTCTTTCCATTCCTCCCTGCCCCTCCTTCCAGTTTTCCATTTATTAAATTAATTAATTAATAAGTTCCATTTAATTTCTAGGCCATTTACTATGTTGGTCTCTATCCTCTTGAGAGATCCTCTCAAACAATGCAATGCTGGGAACTGAATGCAACGTTTCATGTTAAATATAGCCCCAAAATGATCAAATGGGGCATTTGTTTCCTGTGATTTATTTCAGTATGATTCTGAGTGTCCTGGCCAGCGCCTCGTAAGTGAATATGAAGCTGATCCCCATCCCACTTTTGTTTTCGACAGGGATCATTTCCCTGGCCTCCGGTAGTTTCCTCACATACTTCCGCTCATCAGTGATCTGCTGAATGCTCAAGTGGGACCCTCAAGTGCAGATATGCAGGCTGTCTCTCTGCAGCTCTCCTCTCTGGTCCTCTGCCTGCAAACTTCAGCTGCAACTACTGTTTGTTAAGCGCTTACTAGGTGTTTGCCAGGCACTATGCTAAACACCGTGTGTGGATTATTGTACTTACTCTTCACTGCTCTGAAACATTATTCCCCTGCCTCAGTCTGCAGCTGAAGAAACGGGCTAAGAGAAGTTAAGTAGTTTCTCTTGGCATTTGAAAACTTGAAAATATATCTTAGAAATATTGTTTCTCAGACTTAGTTGTATAACAAGGATTATTATATTTTAATATAAATAATTTGCAGGAAAACTAATCAGCATTTTACAGGATAACAGCAGCAGTCTTCAAAGTGACAACTTCTGAAGATTTAGAAAAGCTTTTCAGATAGCACAGTGGTAAGGATTCGAGTGATGAAACATCAGCTAAATTAAACTTGAGGATGTAAGTGTATACGGCATTGGAAACCATGTGGATTCTAGTTTTAGAAATTTTGGCTTTAAATGGGCATTATGGGAAACTCAGCATTAATCTTATTTCATTCTTTTGTTGCCATTAAATTGTAATAAGCTTATTTTAAACTTCAGGGTGCTTTCTGAGCCCTTATTAGCATCATAAATTTTGTTCCTACATTTTGAAAGTACCTTGACAGACACACAGGTTGGCTGAACTGACAGGCCGCCCCATGAGAGTTGTGGGCTGGTATCATTCCCATCCTCATATAACTGTTTGGCCTTCACATGTTGGTAAGTATCATGGGGTGGCAATGTTTATTATTCTCAGAAATTAATATCATGTTTCCTTTTCCATTACATAGGGTATGGTTATTTTAAACCAAAATTCGACTGTCCTTTAGCAGATGTCATTATTTTGATTTATTTTATTATGTATTAAAAGTAATGATTTATGTCATATTGATTGTTTTTAATAAGTCTGTCAGTTGATATAAAAAAATTAAACTGTTAACTGGAAATTGCTGATTGCTGAATATCATTACTGTCCAGGACACTCCCATTCTGCAGACTTAAAGATATTAAAGGGTAAAATTTGCAAAATTGATTTTTACAGTTGCTGTTTACGTGTAGTCCATTGGGGCTCTCAATATACATCTTTACCCTTCTAATCAGTGTAATGTAACTAAATTGCTTTCTTTCTACCTTTACCCCTTTTTGAGAATCATGGTGGTTTTTTTGTCCGTATCTGCCTCTCCAGAAAGAAGGAGAATAACTTGGGGAGAGTGAACTAATATTCACGAGCACTTAACTATGTGCTAATGGTTTACAAGTGTTTTCTTCTCTAATCCTTGTGGCAACCTGTGAGTTAGAGATCTTACCCGCATTGTACAGAAGGGTAAACAAAGACTCACATGAATTAAGTAAGTTGCAGAGCTGAGGTTAGAACCCAGGTCTGACTCCCAAGTCTGCTCTTCCCACTGTGCTACTGCTAGTCATATGGATTTGAGTTGATAGCAAGTTCTATATTCGTCTACACTGTGATACGAATGGCAAAAAGCCATCAGTGGTACAGTCCCAGACTTTAATGATACACGAGTGGTCCTAAGAAGTACAGTATTAGTTCTCAGTCTTGGGGATGAGGATGTTTCTCAGAATCACCTGAGAAAGCTTTCATAAAATGTGCCTGCCCCAAATTAATCTTTCCTAGACCCTAACTCAGACCTACTGTAATAACCTCTGGGAGTAGGTGTTAGGTGGGGATATTGTTGAACGCCCCCAGTTAAATACTGATTTAGAATAAGGGAGATGACAGATCTACCTTCTCCCAGATTTGCCAAATTTTAACATTTGGCAACATTTGCTGTATCATTCTCTTTTACATATATGTATATACGTGTGTGTGTCTGAAGATAATTTTTTCCTGAAGTATTAGATTAAGTTGCAGACATGGTACCTTTTAACCCTACTCTTCACTATGAATTTCCTAAACACAAAGAAATTCTCTTACATAACCATGGTACATTTATAAAAATTGGGAAATTAACATTCATATAATACTATTATTTAAATTACAGACCTTATTCAGATTCTTTAATTGGCTCACTGATGTCCCAATAAAGTTGTTTTTATAACTATTAATATATTCCTGTAAAGCCTTAATGTCACTGAAAAAATTCAGTGTCTGATTTATTTTCCTGTCACTGTCAACACTGAAATCAGATTGGCCTAAAATTTTTCCCATGGTAGTGCCATCAGCCACTAATGAAGAAAAGTTTGACACATATGTTACTGAACAATTATTTTCACTATAGTAATAAGTTACAATGGGAAATAAATACATAAAATTTGGTGGTAAAAAGAAATTCCCTACGAATTTAAGGAAAAATACCTTATAAGTATCTGAAGCAGAGCACCCAGAAAGTTTCAGATTTCAGAGAATAATTGAATTCTCTCAGGGGAGAAGATCTGAGCCATTAAACAAGAACCCAGGTAGGAGTTTGTAATGCAGCAGTAACAGTAGTGGGCACATTTCAATCTTTATAGCAGTTAGAAAAAAAAAAAGGGATATTGCAGAAAGTAACTGAAAAAAATCAACTCTAAATTATGAAATGATTAAGGAGCCATGTGCAAATAATTCAAGATATATAGAGATCCTTCCTGAACAATTATTAGAGTATGCAATAAGGGCTATGTGTAAAGAAAGTTTACAGAGTTACCATAGCATGAGGGTTGGGAATACCAGCTTTGATTTAGTTGGAGACTAGGTCTGTGTTAGCATCTTGTTTCAGTCACTTACTAGTTGAGAAAATATTTTAACTTGTCTGTGCCTCTCTAGTTTCCTCTCTGTCAGAAAAGAATAGTCTCAGAGTTGTTAAGAGTAGTGTATGAAAATCATGTATACGACACCTTGTCCCACACTTAACCATGGTAGCTGTTCACCTATAAAATGAACAACAAAAGAAAGACACCAAAGCATTTATTTGTAAAACTCTCAAGGACATGGAGAGAGTATATGAAATATCTATATTGAAGGGCAGACAATATTCAAAGGATTAACAATGAGGACACATCAGGTCTCTCACCTGAGATCTCAAAAATATTTACAGGCCAGGCATAGTGGCTCACGCCTGTAATCCCAGCACTTTGGCAGGATGAGGTAGGCAGATCAGTTGAGGTCAGGAGTTGGAGACCCGCCTGGCCAACAAGGTGAAACCCTGTTTCTATTAAAAATGTAAAAATTAGACAGGCATGGTGGCGGGTGCCTGTAATCCAAGTTACTGGGGAGGCTAAGGCAGGAGAATTCACTTGAACCTGGGAGATGGAGGTTGCAGTGAGCTGAGATTGTACCACTGCACTCCAGCCAGGGTGACAGAGCGAGATTCTGTCTCAAAAAAAAAAAAAAAAAAAAAAGTACAGTAATGAAACTATGGGTACAACTAAAGAAAAATAATTGCCCAACTGAGCTGGCATTCACAGTCATCTCCAAATAGCGTTTTAAGAAGTAGTACCTTATAAATGTATGCAATTATGATTTGTCAATTAAAACTAGTATTTAAGAAAGTAAATAAATGGGAAAAAAAAGAATTGAGTCTAACAGAGGCACTGTATTGCATTGCAAACCTTAGAAAAAGTGAGCAATGAATAAAAACTAACTACCTTTAACAGGAAAAGAATTCCAAGCTGTGGTAAAGAATGACAAGTGAGAAAGTGAAATCTTTTTTTCTGTTAAAGGAAAGGTATAATTTTAGTTGGTGAGGGAGAGTGATGTGACCATTTCAGTGCTTTTTATGATAAGGTAATTAGTACAATTAGGTTAAGTTCCAGTGGGCTAGGTAACACTGTTTTGAACATAATTTAAAGGGATCATTCCATAAAACGATTCTTCAGGAAATTTACTGGATAACTGTATGGAATAATAAGGTCATGGCTCCTGCTGTCCTAGACCTTAATGATTTTGTTGGGGGGAAAACAGAGTACTAAAGGGAAAACAATGAGTAACATGATAAAGAAGAAATGAGATGTAGTCCATACAGAACATTTGTACTTGTAAATATAAACAGGGGAAGCATCTATACAAATAAAAGCCTTGGGATTAGGAAAAAGGAAGAATAAGATGTTATTAAAGACAAGCTGCAAACCTAAAGACCTGAACAAAAACTAACAAGCTAGGTTAAGCTGTATGGGGAACATAAAGAGCAGCCATCATCAGCTAAACGGTAAGTGAGAGAAGATAGGTCATTCGTTCTATAACAAAAGGTACACAGGATAAAGTTTTACATGTAAGGAATGGAAACTAGTTGAGATAGAAGAACTTGATAACCCACTTTCAAAATTTATTCATTCCTTCAAAAGAACATAAAGTGAGTTGGCCTTCGGTTGAGGTTGGCAGTGGAGGGTGGAGGGGACAGTGAACAAAAGCAAGGGTGAGGTAGGACAAGCACACACACAAAGACTTTAAAATTTCATCTTAAAAGAATTTTATTCTTACAGAAAAATTTCAAGAATAGTATGAAGAACCAGATGCAACAATTGTTAACCTTTGGTCGCATTTGCTTTATCATATTCTCCCTCCCTCTCCAATATACACACATGCACATGTGCACACATGCTATTTGAGAGTGAGTTGCAGACATGATGCTCCTTTACCTTTAAATACTTCATTGTGTATTTCTCAAGATCAAGGGTATTTATTTACATAACCACAGTGCAATTGTCAAAATAAGCACATTTAATAAATACGATCATATTGTGCAAACTACACAGAACTTATTCACATTTTGCCAGTTAACTCAATATTGTCCTTTATGGCAATTTTTTCTTTCCAATACAGGATCCAATCTCAGATCATGCATGGCATTTAGCCTTCATGTCAGTTTAGTCTCCTTTCCTCTGGACCAGCTCCTTAGACTTTTTTTCCCTCTTTCATGACATAGACATTTTAGGAGATGGAATGTTGCTCCATTTGACTTTGTCTGCTGTTTGCTTATGACTAGATTCAGGTTATGCACTTTTGGCATGTGGTGCTAGGCCTTTCTCAGTGTCTCCCATCAGGACGTGCGTGATTTCTCTGCCTCACACTAACATTTTCATGCCACTAATGAGGCAGAATTAACAAATGTGAGTCAAATGGGAAGACGTGATAACAAGCCTCTTCTCAGCCTGTCCATTTGTTGAACAGATACCGAGGACTTGCCCATGCCAATTTGTAATAATATCTGCAAAGCCAATTCCAAAATTGGGAAGCTGTGCATGTTCCATGATACCTCTGATCAGTATGCTCCTACTTTTTGCAAAGGCAAACCCTTTCATTTTCAAACCTCTGAATTCCCCGTTTCTGCCTTCATGTTCAGCAATGTTATCTAACATTGCTTCCCACTTTAATAGAGAAAACAGGAACCATTAGAAAGGAATTTCATCTGTTTCTCTTGATTCACCTACTTGTCACTGTGCCTCTCTTCCCCTTTTCCCTCCTATTTTATCTTTGCCTCCTACATTCTCAAGAACCTTATTCTGTTTCTTATTGCCCCTCTTTTTTACACATCTACATACTTTGCCACTATACTGGATTCTTCCCATCATTATTTCTTTCAACAAATTTGAGTGTCTACCATGTGTCAAAGTGCTGAAGATAATGAATGAGAGAAACACGGTCCCTGCCTTCATAGAGCTTTCAAATATGTTCATACTTCACATTGAGGAAAACAATAAAAACACTCTAGTTTGGCTTCTGTTAAACTGGATATTGCTAGAGCCATCAATGGTATCCATGTTGAAAATCTAGTGACCATTTTTAAACATCTTATAAAACATTGACACTGTCAGGTACTCTCTACCTATTGAAATACTTCCCAGCTAATCAAGAGGAGTGTGTGGCTTTTGGGGGAAGAAACTAAGCTGAGGGTCAAAGCTGAAATACCCAGTCCAAAACCAGATGGCTAGTAACTAGCAGACCCAGTATCTGAATTGAGTTTATATTAGTCTAGAGCCTAGGATTTCTACAGCATCTCACTTTGATTGAACAAGTGGGAATCCTATTCATGGAAGTAGGAAGTGGAGAAGGAAACATAGGTTTGGTGATGGGGAAAGGGATATAGTTGTTACATCATAAACACACTTAACGTACCTGAATTTTACCTATACGGTACACGTTTGCAAAAGAAAAATAAGTGATTTAAATAGTGCAGACTATTTCATAAATCTCCCAAGACTTGGTACTGTTTGTAGAAGTTATTCTTATATTCATTTTATTTTACTTGTAAATGCTTATGCAAGGAGACATGTACCTGTAGTTATGCTCCTCATTTTAAGATCTGCTCAATTTTATTTTTTTCTAGCACTAAGGTGAGTTCTAATATCTGTTTAAAAAGTTTTTTTTTTTTTTGAGACAGAATCTGGCTCTGTCACCCAGGCTGGAGTGCAGTGGCACGATCTCCGCTCACTGCAAGCTCCGCCTCCCAGGTTCATGCCATTCTCCTGCCTCAGCCTCCCGAGTAGCTGGGACTACAGGCATCCGCCACCACACCCGGCTAATTTTTTGCATTTTTAGTAGAGACGGGGTTTCACTGTGTTAGCCAGGATGCTCTTGATCTCCTGACCTTGTGATCCACCTACCTTAGCCTCCCAAAGTGCTGGGATTACAGGCCTGAGCCACTGCGCCCAGCCCCAAAAAGTTTTTTTAAAGTAGGATAGGCCAGATGTAGTGGCTCCTGCCTGTAATTGCAGCACTTTGGGAGGCTGAGGTGGGAGGATTGCTTCAGCCTGGGAGTTCAAGTCCATCCTGGGCAAGATGGCGAGCCTCTGTCTCTCAAATTTTTTTTAAAATTAGCCAGGTGTGGTGATGCATGCATGTATTTCCAGCTACTCAGGAGGCTAAGGTGGGAGGAACCCTTGAGCTCAGGAGTTGGAGGTGGCAGTGGGCCGTGACTGCACCACTGTGCGCCAGCCTGAGCGACAAAGCAAGACCTCATCTCTTAAAATTTTTTTAAAAAGTAGGATATGAGAAATAGTCAATTATTTTCAAATATATAAGAACATTTCCAATGGCCTCCACATGTAATTTTGGAAAGATAGGCTGGATTCAGAGCAGGTCTGCCACTTCACAGGAACATTTTCACCACGTAGCTCCTAAAATGAAATGAGAAGTCCTATTTCTGAAATGTTTCCATGTCCCCTTGGGGGGAAAACAGTTTCACTTCATTCCTCCACTGACATTAAAAGAGAATGTCTATTTCAGGCAAGAATAATAAAATGGGTTTTTAATACTACATATGGTTATTTCATCATATTTCTTAGGAATGGTGCTGTGTAATATCACTGTGCACAAAATCACAGATTCTTCAAGAAAACTGTTTCTTAAATACCTGTGTGTGTAACTGCCCACAAAGGGGCCCAGTGCATGTGACCTTTAGTCTAACAGCTTAGCCAGCCCTCTGCCGTACTTGCCATACAGAAAAGCTGGAACCGCTGGTTTCCAGGTCAGTTTATGTGATCCAATCCCTAACCTGCTTTCTTCCTGAAAGACCCAACCAGAGGAAACTGACCAAAAGAGCATCTCTCGTGTACCAGGCCTGAGTTCAACAGAAAACAGATAAGCAACCTCCAACTTTTTATCCCTGGGTCTGAAGTCACATCCTGAAGAGTTTGGTTACACCAGTAATGAAACATACATGGTTTCGTATTGCTTTCCTTTCTTAATTTCTGGTGAGGATAATGTCACCAGAAAGTTCCATTTCCCTCTCTCAGTAACAGGGAGAAGTGAAACAGGCAATCGGATCTCAAGCAGGGTCTTGGCTTGAGCCTTGGGGCGGTTTACAGAGTTTCTGTCTTGACCACGGAGATCTTTACCAATTTGCTGGGTAGGTCCATGGCTACCTGGTTTCCCCAGGACTGCTTTGCCATGACAGCTACCTGAATGACTCCGAGGAACTGCTCTTTGCTGATTTCAAGAGGTTCTTTCCCTTTAAGGGTTCTTCAGACAAAATGTCTGAAGTGCTCTCGATATGAGTTTTGGTAGTGGCCAGCCTGGGTCTGGGAGCAGAGTGATAGGACGTACCCTGCCTGGTCATGCCCAAGGGATTCTGATTATTCATCTGCAACACACCTTGGGACTCATGAACGTCCTGTCTGTGGTCACAGCTGTCTGTCCAGTGCTGGCTGACGTCCAAGCTAACAGCCGCCCCATTGGGAAACTTCATGCTGATCACAGTGGCATCTGCATCCTTTAAGGAGGCCATATCTGGTCAGAAGGCATGTCCGAGAGAAAGCACAGTGTCCAGAGTGGCTTTTCGCAGCAACATGCACGCGATGTCCACATTGTGCACCCAGTCTTGTAGAGAACCCCACCTGCCCGCCTGCCCTCGCTTCCTCCCTCCGTCCGTCCCTCCCTTCCTTGCCCAGGCTGGAGTGCGATGGCGCCCTCTCAGGTCACTGCAACCGCCGTCTCCTGGGCTCAAGCGATTCTCCTGTCTCAGCTTCCCGAGTAGCTGGGATTACAGGCACGCGCCACCACTCCAGGCTAATTTTTTTTTGCATTTTGAGTAGAGAGGGGTTTCACCACATTGTCCAGGCTGGTCTCAAACTTATGACCTCAGGTGATCTGCCCGCCTTGGCCTCCCAAAGTGCTGGGATTGCAGGCGTGAGCCACCGCGCCTGGCCGGCCCTTTCTTTAGGAAACCAGGAGAAGCCCCTGCTCACAGCGCCATCTGGTGGATCCTTGTGTAAGAATCCAGAGTAAAGGCGTTCCCAATCTCTCGGCTTCCTCAAAGCAGGACTGGGCAGACGCCTATTCAAACCGGGCAGTCTCTTGCAAAGCACCCCCATCCCTGTTCTCGAATTACCCTAGTGTTGGCCAAATAATCGGCTCTGAAGATTCACTCCACTTTATATAGCTGATCGTCAAAAACATACAGCAAGCAGCAGCTGTTCTTATCCGTTATATCCCAAAGATGGCCAGGCTAATGCTCCGATGTCATTAAAACATCTCATACCTCTGTTGGAGGCTTCTGAAATAAGTCTTTGGCTGTTCTGAGGGCACCAATGGGCTTTTCACTCACAGAGAAGGAAAGGCTGAGAGGTGGCCGGCAGAGGTAGATAGCGTTGTGTTTGGACGGGAAGCAGAATGCCTGAGAGAATTTCTGAGTGGATGCTGAGGGGCAAGGGCGAGTGGTGCAGGGTCCGAGGCTGCTGAGGTGAGAATGAGTGTCCATAGGATGACAGCTCCTCGCGGGCAGCGGTGGCTGGAGTGGGTCCCTCGGAGCTCAGGTGGTCTCCCAAAGGGTAGACAATGCTCAGAGGGGGTAGGTACATCCATTAGGACGGGGTGCCAGAACGATCCCACTCGGAGAAGCTTCACCGGCGAGAACAATACGCCTTCCCACGGGGGAAGATGGGGGTACGAGGGTCTCCCCCGGAGGGGTGACCGAGGCCAGTCTGAGCCTCTGGGGGCCAAACGTCGGGGACTCTTGGTAGCCAGTGGACGGGCAGGGTCGGCTCGCTTTGGCAGGCACCAGGGTGGAGGTACTGAGCTTACGTGAGGCATACTCTCAGTAGCATTGTTTTAAGACAACCAAGTTGAACTGTCAGACGACAACTTAGATCTATGGTTCTGGAGTTCTGGGACTAGAGTTTGTTGAGCAGGATTTGGGAGTGGCTGGTGTAGATTTGAAGCCACGAAACTAGATGAAATCCCCCAAAGAGTAAGGGTAGAGAGATAACAGGACTGAACACTGAGCCTGGGCCACACCAATATTTGGAGAGTGGGAAGATGAGAAGGATCCAGCAATGGAGACAGGAAGTTATAGACAAGTAGGAAGAGTGGGAACGTGAGGCGAAGTGAAGACAGTGTTTCAAGAAGGGAGTGATCAGCTGAGATCAGGTAAATTGAAGACCAAGAATAAATCACTGGTGACCTTGACAAAAAGCAGTTTGGGTAACATGATGGGGACAGTAGTTGTTACCAGTGGTTGTACATAAAATTGAATGGAAGTAATGCTTATGAAGTACCTTTGATGTGTGTTAAAAATTTTGCAATTTAAAAATTACAAAAATCCTATGAGAGAAGGGATGATGTTTATTCTCATTTAACTGATAAGGAAATAGGCTTAACAGTACCAAGAATTTTACCAAGGTCATATAGCAGTACAGAGACCATTTTTACAATGCTATGTACTTTTAGCAATATTTTCAGCCAATTTCCTTTGTACTCATTGCTGGGTACTGTTTGGTCTCAGTCTTTACTTAGGAGGACATTGGGGAGAAGTCAGAATCCAGATCAAAAAGGTATACACACAAAGAATGTTGAAGAACAGATTGCCAAACTAAGTGAATGTAAGCCATTGGGCAAAACTGTAATCTGCAGTGTTTCATTGTGACAGCTGATCTTTTGTATCCTTTATAAACAATGGTCTGAAGACTAAATTTAGCCTCTGTTTAGTTTTTGGCTTTTTTTTTTTTTTTTGAGACGGAGTTTCGCTCTCGTTGCCCAGGCTGGAGTGCAATGGCACGATCTCGGCTCACTGCAACCTCCGCCTCCAAGGTTCAAGCGATTCTCCAGCCTCAGCTTCCCAAGTAGCTGGGATTACAGGCATCCGCCACCACACCCAGCTAATTTTGAATTTTTAGTAGAGAAGGGGTTTCTCCTTGTTGGTCAGGCTGGTCTCAAACTCCCGACCTGAGGTGATCCGCCTGCCTCAGCCTCCCAAAGTGCTAGGATTACAGGCATGAGCCACCACGCCCGGCCGTTTTTGGCATTTAATATTTTAATCCTTTTTAATGTTGTTATTTGGTGCCTGTTTATTATCTCTTTTCAAAAGTTCAGTAACCATATCAAGCAGAATTAAGAAAAAAATCAAGTAACCATATAGGAGGGGTTTCTACTCTCTGGAATGTTGAATTTATATCACAACCACTTCCATACAATGGCTTCCTGTAAGATTTTCCTCTGTAATTGTTCCACACTTCTATTCTTTAGTAGCAAGCCTAATAAATCTGTTCACTTCCCTAGAAGCTGTCCATCAAAAGGCTTTTTCTAGGAAATACTTTCTCTCCTTCCAAAGCCTTTCTTTGACTCTCCATGGAGGAAATTATCAAGTTTTGGGGTAACTGAAATTTTTAATTTCTCTTTCTATACCACATTCCATAGCAGAGCTACTCTTGGGCTAGGCAGGCTAGAGTTATTAATAAGTTTTATTATTTAATGGCAGACTTTCGATAGTATTACCCTAACCTAGCAAAACATTTTTACTTTGACATTGTCCTTAGGATATATTCCTATTTTGCCTGTACAATCTGAATCCTAGGAAGATTATATGTTGCTGTTATCTTTAAATCTTTAAGTCTGTGAGACACAGCTTATTGACAGAAGATTTTTAAATTTTCATTTATTTTCAGATGTTCGCACACAAGCCATGTACCAGATGATGGATCAAGGCTTTGTAGGACTTATTTTTTCCTGTTTCATAGAAGATAAGAACACAAAGGTATTGTGTGTGTGTGTGTGTGTGTGTGTGTGAGATCTGTGTGTGTGTGTGTACACACAGAGTAGAGAAAAATCTCTTTGCAATTTTAATAGGATGGCCAGGAAAGGTTTCAATGAAAAGGGTCATTGAGTCAGGACCTGAAGAAGGTGAGGGAACAAGTCTTGTGGATTTCTTGGGGAAAGAACGTTCCAGGCAGAGGAAATAGCCAGTGCAAAGACCCTAAGGTGAGTGTGGCATGTTCAGGAAACATCAAGGAAGTTGGTGTGGCTGCAGCAGAGTGAGGAAGACCATGACCATACATCCCAGTTTGCCTCTGTCAGTCCCAGTTTTACCCTATTATCCTAGTGTTCTTCCCTCTTGGAAGTGTCCCAGTTTGAATGATAATTCATTTAGTTGTCCTAAACAAGGTCCGGATCTTGTAAGGCCTTGGATTTGACTCTGACTTGGGAAGTCACTGGAGGATGACTTTATGTTTTAATGGGATCTCTCTGGCTTCTGTGTAGACTGAACAGTGGGCAGAGGGTGGGGGTGGAATCCGTGGCATCAGTGAAATCTGTTAGGAAGATATTGCTGTAATCTAGACAAGATGATGGAGGTTTGGTCTTGGAGGTAAGAGTGAAGATAATGAGAAGTGGTTGGATGCTGAACATAGTTTGATGGCTACTAATAGTAACAACTACCATTTATCACCTATTGTACTTATTAGGTGCTTTACGTAAATATGCTGTAACCCTGACAAAAACCCAGAAGGAGTATTATTCCCATTTTATGAATGAACAAACTGAAGCTCAGAGAGGTTAAACAGTTTGATCAGTGGCCAGTCTTGCCATTCTTTATTTGAATTCTGTTTGAATTTTATGTTCATGTCAAGAGGTTATAATATGTGTCAGTTCAAACAAAAAGAAAATTACTACTTAACATTGTAGGTATGAATTCTGCTAAGAATACCAATAGTGTCTTATTTAGTGCATTAGTTATATTCTCAGAATCTGTGTTAATAATGAATATTTTCCATAAAATCAGTTTTCCAGAAACACTAAAGTTCAGTACCTTGAACTTTATACATCATTTGAAATGCTTTCAACCTTGTCATCATGCATTTATTTATTTATTGTTGTCATAAGTAGTTGTTGAATAAGTTTGTCAGCTTTCAGGATGGCAGTTTGAATGTTCAGGTTCTTAGGTTCCTGATTCTTGTGTTTGTTAACAGTTCCCTGCTGTTACATGAACAGATGTTTGGTTGTCACCATCTTATGTTGACTGAGCATATGATCCTTTTTATAGAAATTAATTTATGGCATATTCCATCTTTGGAATCTCTTTTAACCTTCTGCTTCTAGAGGGACCTTTGGGGTCTTTCTCAATATTAATCTTTCTTTGTGTGATATTTCTTTCTTTCTTTTTTCCTTTGATAGACTGGCCGGGTACTCTACACTTGCTTCCAATCCATACAGGCCCAAAAGAGTTCAGAGTAAGTATGAGAGAGACTTATGTGTGTATTGGAGGGCTAATCTCCAATTCAGAGAATTTATTGTTTTGTTTCATTTTATTCCTTTCACTGGTAAGACACTAAGAACTCGGCATTTTTATTTATACTCATTTACAGCTCTACGATGAGTTAGAATCTCTTTAGCAGCTTGGATATTGGGGACCTAGGAAGCTAGGGTCATATGAGCAGTCTCTTTACTGTAATTACATCACCACAGTTCTGCCTGACATTTCCTTTTGTACACTTATCCTAACTGAGCTGCTATTTTTCCTTTCTCTGGTAAATCATAAATCAAAGACTGAACATGCAGAGTACTAGATTTGTATAGATTCTTGTCTTTGCTGTGTCATAAACTTGATTTAAATGTTTGCATAGATCCATTTCCTTATTGAAATCCAATTCAATCTAAATTAGCAAATCTTTTTTTTTTTTTTTTTTTGAGACAGAGTCTCACTCTGTCACCCAGGCTGGAGTGCAGTGGTACGATCTCGGCTCAGTGTAACCTCCACCTCCCGGGTTCATGCATTTCTCCTGCCTCAGCCTCCTGAATAGCTGGGACTACAGGCATGTACCACCACGTGCGGCTAATTTTTGTATTTTTAATAGAGACGGGGTTTCACCATGTTGGCCAGGATGGTCTCGAACTCCTGACCTCAGGTGATCTGCCTGCCTCGGCCTCCTAAAATACTGGGATTACAGGTGTCAGCCACTGCACCTGGCCACTAGCAAATCTTAATTGAGTACCTACTATATGCCATGTTCATTCATTGTCTAATTGGGAGATAGAAGCAAATACTGTATTGCCTTTTTTCTTGTAATATTTATCAATTTATTATTATAGCATTGTTTGAAATGTCAAAGAATTGGGAAAAAACAGATGCTCATCAGTACAGAACTGATTAAATAAATTATAATACATTCATATAATGGAATAAAATGCAGCCGTTAAAAAAGCGAGGAAGCTTAGTAGTAATACACAAATATCTCCAAGATATTTTGTTAAATGGAAAATGCAGAGTAGAAGAACAGTATGCTACGATTTGTGTAAAGATGTGGAAGAGAAATAAATACCTAGTCAAGAAATATTAATTTTTAAAATTTTCACCATACTAATACATGCATATGCATAACAATATTGAATGGTACAGAAGGGCTTACAATAATAGTTTCACTCCTCAAATGGAACCACTTCTTTCTCCTTATTTTCCTTTTAGTTCTTCTGTTACTTTGATATCTCTAAATAATATACTTATGATGTTCTTTCTTGATTTACCAATTTTGGATATTTTCTATTCTTATTTATTATTGTGTTACATTGCTCTCACAAATGAGGATTTAGCTCACTTATACTACCCCATCTCCATTCTCCTCAATGTAGTTATGTTACTATTTTTTGTTCTTCTGTTGGTTACTTTTCTAATCTTAAAGTTTGCTTATTTATTCTATTAACAATTGACAGTAGACAATATTTTTTGGCTCCCTGCTGTTACTTGTAGTTTTACCGTAAGCATTTATATTTTCACAGTTGTAAGCATCTATGTTCTGTGTTGTAACCATCATTGCATTTTCTGTGCTTTGTCTATGGTTGATTCTGAGTAGAAAATAAAGTGTTTATATTGTTATTATTATGTAAAGATTATTCTCTGTACAACCAAGCAGTGTAGTGTACTATGATTCCACTTCCTTTCTTACATAGCTTTTTGTTTTATACATGGGGTTTTGAGTGGCTTTTTCCCCTTATTTTTCTGCCTTTATCATCTCCCAGAGCTCTACATCCTCAGAAGTAATATTAAAATATTTGGAATCCTTGCTTTTCCTAGGATTGCTCCCTTGAAACCCACTATCCTCTTACCCTGATCTGGTATCTTCTCTAGGCCTACTGCACAGCTGACATCCTGGGACTTTCCTTCATTATTCTCCTGGGTTGGATCCATTGTGATCTGGATTTTATGTTATCTTTCTTGGTTCACTGTGTCATTTTGCTGGAAAAGACTCTCTAGTAACTTCCTAAGAACGGTGTGTATTTGAGCTAAACTTTCTGAGTTCTGCTTGTCTGAAATGTTTTTATTCTTAATAACCTTACTAGATAAAGAATTCGAAGTGGAAATTTTCCCCCTCATAACTTTGAAGGCATTGTTTCATTGTTTTTAAACATCCAGTGTTACTGATGATAAGCCTTTGTAGGGTGTGTTTTCCCCCCTCTCTCTGACAGCTTTTAGGTATCTCTCTTTATTCTTGATGTGAAATTTTCTATGATTTTCTAACTATGATATAGTTAGAATGTGGATATTTTATTCAAACTGCTGTACACTTCAATCAGAAAGTGCTTGTCTTTGAGCTCTGGGCAATTCTCTGTTGTTTTTTGTTTGTTTGTTTGTTTTGTATCCCCAGATAAAACAATCCACAACCTACCTAGTTCCTGGAGAGAGGAAATCTTATTTGTAACTCAGTCCAATTCCATAATTTAAACAGTTTCTTCTAGTTTATATTGGTCTTTGGGGAATGACTTCTCATTCCTTCAATTACTTCCATTACTCCCCATGTTCACTCTAAGATGGCATCAGAAGTATTGGGAAGATGACTTAAATAAATCTACACTGTAAGGAAAGGAGGCTTTCTAGTCTCATGCTGGTTATGGTAGTCAGTGTAGGAGTCCTTGTTCTCATGGTCAGTGTTCTCCTTAATTTATCCAATATAATCCTTTCTCATGGACTTAAGTCCTAGCATCACCAGCTTCCTCTCTCACAGCTCTCTCCTTCCTTTTCCCCCTAAGTTAATAGGACAGAAATATCATATCCTTTTCTCTATTCTTTGATAATTCCTCCCTGTTTTTTTTCCCTTTCTCTTTCTAGAACTCCTATCAGTCACAAGTTAAAGGTCCTAAATTGACCTAATGACTCTTTCTTTTTACTCATATTTTCTGTGTCTTTTATTTTGTTCTAGTTTCAGGTTTTTAAAATTTTATCTTCCAACTCTTTTATTTTGGCAATTTTATATTTTTAATTTTCAAGAGTTTTTTCTACATTTGCTGGTTACTCCCATTTCACAGCATCCTTTTTTATTTTATTGATATGATATTGAAATGTTAGATTGCCTTCTGTTTTTTACAGTTACCTGTTTCCTCTGATAATTTTTTTTTGTTTAATTTTTAAAATCTTTCTTGTCTATCCCTCTTTAAGAATAAAGCAACAAAAAGTGAAGTGGTAGCTCATTATTTGTGGCCTTGGCTTGTCAACATGAGGCTTCACTTTACGATGAATAGGCTGGGAGCCAGCTCTTTTGTTCAGGTATCACTCTGTTCTAGACCTGAGATATCTTGCTCTAGGACACCAGTCTTAGCAATTGCTGTCATACTTCCTCCCAGACAGTTTATCATTATTATTGTTATCATTATTAACTATTAATTAGAAGAATTCTTGATGCTGCTGTTACTGCAAATGATAATGATGATGATTATTATTATTTTGATAAAAGAATGGAAGCTTGGTTATTAAACATTTGGTGTATACGCAGGCCAAATCATGGAGGAACACAAGAGTAGCTGGAGTCTCGTTTCTGGTAGGAGGAACAAAAGGGGTCCAAGAAATTACATAAAGGGAGGAACATGATAAAGCAACTTCATAAAGTTGCTTATAAATTTCTGGGCTAATACTTGAGCAATGTATGCATGGATCTGATCCTAATTAGCATAATTTAGAACAGAATTAACCAATAGACCACCGCATAGATCTTATACTGCCCACTAGGTGGTGCACATGCAGGTATGATCCGAAGAACACTACAAAGGCTCTGAAAAATTAGAACCGCTGCCTACAGAAGGCTGTGGAAAATTGAACCTGAACCTAACTAGATGGATTGTGTGCCAAAACAAAAGTAACAACATTCTCCATAGAATATAAACAAGACCCAGTGTGTCAACATAATATTCCAAATACTGGGAATCCAATTCAGAATTACTTGGTATGTGAAGAACTGAGAAAATTTCAACTTGCATAGAAAAGGACATTAACAGATGCCAACACTGAGCTGACACCCATGTAGGAATGGTGTGATAAAGACTTTAAAGCAAATACAGATTGAGTATCCTTTATATGAAATACTTTCAGATTTTAGATTTTTTAAGATTTTAGAATATTTGCATTATACTTACTGGTTGAGCATCCCTAATCTGAAAATATGAATTCCACAGTGCTCCAATGGTCATTTTCTTTGAGTGTAATGTTGATTCTTATAGTATAAGAATATAAAGAATGAGAATATTTTTGTATAGCTGTACAGTGTGTTTTAAGCTAAGTGTTATCAGATTCAAAATGTTAAAAAGTTTATAAAGTAAAAGAGTTACAGTAAGCTAAGGTTAATTATTGAAGAAAGAAAAAATTTTTTCTTTATTTTTATTTAGTTATTTTTTGAGATGGAGTTTTGCTCTTGTCACCCAGACTGGAGTGCGACGGCAGGATCTAGGCTCACTGCAACCTCTGCCTCCCGGGTTCAAGTGATTCTCCTGCCTTAGCCTCCTGAGTAGCTGGGATTACAGGTGTGCACCACCACGCCTGGCTAATTTTTGTATTTTTAGTAGAGATGAAATTTCACCATGTTGGCCAGGTTGGTCTTGAACTCCTGACCTAAGGTGATTCACCCACCTCCACCTCCCAAAGCGCTGGGATTATAGGCATGAGCCACCATGCCCAGCCAAGAAAGAAACAATTTTAAATATAGTGTAGCCTAAGTGTTCAGTGTTATAAAGTTTCCAGTAGTGTACAGTAATATCTTAGGCCTTAACATTCCCTCACCACTCACTCAGTTACTCACCCAGAGCAGCTTCCGGTCCTGCAAACTCCATTCATGGTAAGTGCCCTATACAGGTGTACTTTATTTTGGTCTTTTATTCTGTATTTCTACTGTATCTTTTCTGTGTTTAGATACACAAATAGTTGTCATTGTGTTACAGCTGCCTATGGTATTCCATATGGTAACATGCTGTACAGGTTTATAGCATAGGAGCAATAGGCTATACCATATAGCCTGAACATGTAGTAGGCTGTACCATCTCGTTTGGTGTAAGTACACTGTATGATGTTTTAATGACAATGAAGTTGCCTAACAATGCATTTCTCAGGACGCATCTCCATCAGTATGTAATGCATGACTGTATATCCATTCAATCAAATATTATTCATAAAAAAGAAACAAAGTATAGAAACATGCTACGATCTGAAAGAATTTGAAAACATAAGTGAAAAAAGCCACACAAAAAGTCACATATTGTATGATTTCACTTATAGGAAGTATCCAGAATAGCTAAATCCGTAGAGACAGAAAGCAGATTGGTGTTATCCTGGGCTGGTGGGAAGGAAGAATGTCGAGTAACTGTTTAATAGGTACAGGATTTTATTTTGGAGTGATGAAAATGTTTTTGAACCAGATAGAGGTGGTGGTTGTACAATATTGTGAAGGTACTAAATGCCGCTGAATTGTTCACTTTAAAATGGTTAATTTTATGTTATGTGAATTTCACTTAAATTTTAAAAAATGTGTAAAAGGATTTGAATGGACGTTTTTCCAAGGAAGATATACAAGTGGTCAATAAACACATGAAAAATTGCCCCAAATCATTAGTCTTTAGGGAAATGCAAATAAAAACCACAATGAGACATTACTTCCCACACACTACTACCCAATGTCATCTACAGATCCAATGCAATCCCTATCAAAATTCCAATAACATTTTTCACAGAAATAGAAATAAAATCATAAAATTCATATGAAACTACAAAAGTTCCTGGATGGCCAAAGCAATCTTGAGAAAGAAGAACAAAGCTGGAGAAATCACACTATGTGATTTCACAGTATATTATAAAGCTATAATAATCAATGCAATATGGTACTGGCATAAAAATAGACACATAGACTAATAGGACAATAGAGAGCCCAGAAATAAACCCATGCTTATGCAGTCAACTAACCGTCAACAAAGATGTCAGGAATATTCAATGGGAAAAGGATAGTCTCTTCAATAAATGATGTTGGGGAAATAAGATACCCACATGCGAAAGAATGAAAGTGGATCCTTATCACACGTATATATAAAAATCAACTTAAAATGAATTAAAGACTTAAACTAAGACCTGAAAGTGTAAAACTACTAGTGGAAAGCAGAGGAAACACTCGACATTGGTCTTGGCAAAGATTTTATGAATACGACTCCAAAAGCACAGGCAACAAAGGAAAAAATAAACGGGTTGGACTACATCAAACTAAAACGTCTGCACAGCAAAAGAAACTGAACAAAATGAGAAGGCAACCTACAGAAGGGGAGAAAAATATTTGCAACCCATATATCTGATAAAGGGGCTGATATCCAAAATATATAAAGAACTCATATAGCTCAATAGCAAAAAACCCAAATAATATAATTTATAAATGGGCAAAGATCCTGAATAGACATTTTTCCAAAGAAGACATATAAATGGCCAATAAGTACATGTAAAGGTACTCAACATCACTAATCCGAGAAATGCAAATCAAAACCATAATGAGTTAGGATGGCTATTATCAAAAAGTCAAAGATAGAAAACAGTATAGAGATTCCTCAAAAAACAAAAAATAGAACTGTCATATGATTCAGCAATCCTATTTCCAGGAGTATATCCAATAAAATTGAAATCAGTATCTCAAAAAGGTGTTTTAAAAAACCAGAAAATAACAAGTGTTGGCAAAGACATGGAGAAATTGGAACCCTTGTACACTGTTGGTAGAAATGTAAAATGGTACAGCCACTGTGGAAAATGGTATGGTAGTTTCTCAAATCAAGAATATTATTACCATATGATTCAGCAGTTCCACTTTTTGGTATATACCCAAATGAATTGAAAGCAGGGTCTCTCCATCCTGGTTAACACGGTGAAACCCCATCTCTACCAAAACTACAAAAAATTAGCTGGGCGTGGTGGCAGACGCCTGTGGTCCCAGCTACTGGAGAGGCTGAGGCAGGAGAAAGGCATGAACCCGGGAGGCGGAGCTTGCAGTGAGCCGAGATGGTGCCAGAGTGAGACTCCGTCTCAAAAACAAAAAAAAAGGAAGCAGTCTCTAAGACATAGTTGTGCACCCATGTTCATAGCAGCATTATTTACAACTCAGTTTCTTAGCCTTTTAAAAAAATTCTGCATTTCTCTTTATTAATTTATTCTATTTTCTTTGCATTTTTTTGTTGTATTGTTCTAAATTCTTGAGGTGAAAACCAGGTTTATTTTCCATCTTCCTGGTTTTCTAATAAATACATTTGAGGTCATAAATTTTCCTCTTCACTCTGGGCCCACAGGTTTTGATGTATGTATAGTAAGGCAGTTCCGATGTTTTTTGTTTGTTTACTTGTAAATAACTTGTACTTTCCATTTTTATTTTCTCTTCAACCCAAGGGTTATTTAGAAGTGCATTTAAAAATTTAAAATTTTGAAATTTCTAGTTGTTTAGATTTGAGGGAGGGACTAGTATGTTAATTTTTAACACTACATTATGGTAACTGATTGTGGCCTGTGTGGTATCAGCCTTACGGATTTTTAAAATATTTCCTCTGTTACCTAGAACAGGGGTCCACAAACTATAGCTTGTAGGCCAGGTTGGCCTGGAGCCTATATTTGTAAATCAAGTTTTATTGGAATATAGCCACATCCATTTATTTACATATTGTCTATGACCCCTTTCCAGCTATGATTGTAGAGCTGAGTGTTGTAATAGAGACCCTGTGGCCCACACAGCTTAAAATATGTCTTTACTTCAAGAGTTTGCTGATCCCTGACTTAAAACATAGTCAATTTTCACAGCTTTTTCATTTGGGTTGAAAGTATGTATATTTTCTCTTGGGTACAAGTTCCTTATATCCCTGTCAGAATAAGCTTAAGTTGTGTTATACCAGTCCTTATATCCTTCATTGTGGTTTTGATTATTGATATCTGAGAGAGATGTGTATGTATAAACTTCCCATCTCAACTAAATTATTTGTCCACTTTCATATTTTAGTCAGAGTTAGCTTTATATCCTTTGAAGCTGTTTTTTGTTTGTTTGTTTGTTTTAGTGCAGAATATTTACAGGTCATAACTATTAAACTTCTCTGTGTTTTTCCTTCATACAATATGAAATAGTCCTCTTTGTCCTATTTATTTTTTATTTAAGCCTTGAATTCTTTCTCTCTAAATAATATTATTGTTCCCGTCAGGATTAGGTTCAGCAGCATATATTAGAAAAAAAAATTTAAATAAGAAATAAAATTAGAAATATTATTTTTTCTCTGGTAAAAGAAGTCTGGAGATGGATATCAGGTCTCAGGGCTCTGCAGTGTCATCAGGGACCCAGGCTCCTCTATTTTGCTTCACCATCTTGGTGTGTGGTTTCCATCCTAAGGTGCCTTCATGGTCCACGAGACTTCTGGAGCTCCAGCCAGCACATCTCCATTGAGGGCCAGAAGGAAGAGGAAAGGTAGGAGGGCAAAAAGGGGCCTGTCCCCCAGCTCAACTGATTTCCAGTAAGCGACCTTCCCAGAAGTCCCAGAAAACAATTCTACTTCCATCTCACTGGCAGAACTCAGTCTGGGAAATCTAGTCTTTTACTTCAAGTAGCTGTCTTTGCTAAAAATGGACATTCTGTTATCAAGGAGGAAAGTGAGAATGCACATTTGGAATAGGCAGCCAGCAATCTCTGCCACTGCCCGTTATGTATTATAGTTCTTGTTAGCATTCGTTTGCCTGTTATACCTTTTTCCACTCTTTTATTTTTGACCTTCCTCAGTTATTTTGTTTTAGGTATGCCTCTTATAAAATATAGCAAGATCTTGAGTTTTTTGGTTTTAAGCAATCAGAACATTCGTCTCTTAATAGGTCAATGTCATACATTCATTTTATTACCATTGCTGACATATGTGGCAGTATTTCTGCCATTATCTGTTTTGCCTTCTGTTTGCTATGCTTTTAATTTTTTCCCCTTCCTGTCACTTGCACTGATTGAGTTTTCTGGTGTCTGATTTTTCTGTTTTAGGAATTGTCCTTACTAAATCAATTTTTAAAGTTATTACTCGATGTTTTTTAATATTCTGTTTTGAAATAACATTAGATTTACAGTAAAGTTGTAAGAATAGTATTAAGGATTCCTGTATACCCCTCACCCAGATTCCCCAAATGTTGGTATTTTGTCACATTTCTATTGTCATTTTTTTTCTTTATTGTATGGATATTTTTCCTGTACCATTTGAGAGTAAGTTGCACACATGATGCCTCTTCAGTAGGCATTTCTTAAAGAACGAGGATATTCTCTTACATAACCAGAATATCATTGTCCGTATCAGGAAATTAAAGTCCATACAGCATTATTATCTAATCCATAGATAGTATTCAAATGTCATCACCAATTTTTCTAATTACATCCATATAACAGAAGAAAAAACCTTTATTCTGGTCCTGGATGCAGTCGAAGTTCACACATTGCATGTAATTGTCTTGGCTGTTTAGTTTCCTTTGACTTGAAACAGTTCCTATGTCTTTTGTGACCTAAACATTTTTGAAGACTATTAAAGGGCAGTTATTTTGGAAAATGTCCTTCATTTTGGATTTGTTCATGTTTTATCATGATTAGATGTAGATTATGCACTTTTGGCAATAACGCCACTGAAGTTACGTTGGTTCTTTTGGTGATTTGTATCAGGAGGCACATGTCAATTTGTTCCATTACTGGTGATTTTAACTTTGACCATGTGCTTAAGGTAGTGCCTGATAGGTTTTTCCACTGTAAAGTTAATTATTCCCTTTGATATTAATAAAACAGTTGGCCCTCCACATTCATGGATTCTGTTTCCATTGATTCAACCAACCCTGGATCAAAAATATTTGGAAAAAAACTGCATACAGGGTGAACATGTACAGACTTTTTTCTAGTCATTATTCCCTACACAATACAGTATAATAATTTTTTTTTTTTTGAGACGGGGTCTTGCCTTGTCACCCAGGCTGGAATGCAGTGGTGTGATCACGGCTCACGGCAGCCTTGACCTCCAAGGCTCAAGGGATCCTCCCTCGTCACCCTCCCAAGTAGCTGGGACTACAGGCATGTGCCACCAGGCTTGGCTATTTTTTTTCATATTTTTTATAGAGGTGGGGTTTCGCCATGTTGCCCAGGCTGGTCTCAAACTCCCAGGCTCAAGCGATCTGCCCATCTCAGCCTCCCAAAGTACTGGGACTACAGGCATGCACCAGTGCACCCAGCCTGTATGAGGTATTATAAATAATCTAGAGATGATAAGTCATCTAGAGAGAATTTAAAGTGTACAGGAGGATGAGGTTATATGCAAATACTGCACCCTTTTATATCAGGGACTTGAACATCTATGGATTTCAGTGTCTGTGGGAAGTCCTGGAACCAATCCCCAACAGATACGAAGGGATGACTGTATCTTGTGGGGAGTTTTAGCATTCATCAATTAGTATTTCCTAAATTACTTATTACTAAGATGTTTGTCACATGGCAATGTTCTAATTCCATCATTCCTTCAACATTTACTAGTTGGTATTCTTCTCTAAGAAAGAGTTTTCTCTTCTGCCAATTTGATTATTTGTTCATTTATTTATTTATATTAATGTGAACACCTGGATCCTTATTTTATTCAATGAGTTTTAATCCATTACTATCATTAGTTATTTTGAGGCACCCAATGTTTCAGAATTGGCTAGTGGAAGCTTTTCCTGTGTTATTTTGACCTACTCCCATCTTTCTTTGATTTTCTAGCACAAGTAGATGTTCCAGGTTTGTCTCATTCTTTCCTCTACCCAGCCTGGATTCATTATTTCGCCAAGGAGCCTTGGTTCTTTGTAATTCTTTTCTTCCATCATGCCCTATCACTTCTCTAACCACAGAAAACCCTGATCTACTATTAGTACAGATTGGTCTTCATTTTCTAGATTTTTTTGTATATGGAATCATAGAGTATGTACTTTTTTGTCTGTCTCTTTTCATACATCATAATTATTCTGAGATTCAGCCATGTCGCAGCATGTATCAATAGTTTGTCCCTTTTATTACAGAATAATATTAAATTGTATAAATATTACCACAATATGTTTATCCATTCACCTGTTGATGGATATTTGAGTTATTTATAGTTTTTGTCTATTACAAATAAAGCTGCTTAGAACATTTGTATATAGGTCTTGGTGTCGATATATGCCTTTCCTTTCCTTGGGGAAATACCTAGGATCACACTGGCTGAACATACGGTAGATGTGTGTTTGATTTTTTTAAGACACTGATAGACTGTTTCCCAAAACTGCCTGCTAGGATTTTAATTGGGATTTTGTTGAATCTATAGATTCATTTTGGGGAGAACTAAAATCTTAATAATATTGAGTCTTCCAAAGTATGGACATGGTATATCTCTCCATTTATTTAGGTCTTTAACTATCTCAGTAATGGTTTGTGGTTTTCAATATACAAGTCTTCCATATCTTTTGTCATATTTATCCCTATACATTTCATGTATTTATATTATTGTAAATGTGATTGTATTAATTTCATTTTCCTATTCATTGCTACTATATAAAAATACAATTCATTTTTGTATATTGAGTTTATATCCTACAACCTTGCTAAATTCAATTAGTTTTAATAGCTTTTTTGAAGGGTCCATTGGATTATCTACAGGTGATTATGTCATCTGTGATTAAAGGTAGTTTCACTTCTTTCTTTCCAATGTGGATGCCTTCTGTTTATTATTATTATTTTTTGCCTTATTGCATTGTTAGAACCTCTAATAAGCTGTTGAATACAGCTGGTAAGAACGGTCATAGTAACTTTGTTCCTAATCTTTGGAGAAATCATTTACTCTTTCACCATTAAGTATGATGTTACCTGAAGATTTTTCATAGATTCCTTTAATCAGTTTGAGGAAGTTTCTTCAATTCCTGGATTGATAAGAAAATGTTTTCAACAAAAACAGATGTTATATTTTGTCAAATGGTTATCTCCTTTATAGACTAATTAGCTGTAGTCTTTTGTTATTTCGGTGATTGCTTTAGGGTTTTTCACAGGGTCTGTCAACATTGGCACTATTGACATTTTGGGTCACATAGTTTTTGTGTGTGTGTGTGTGTGTGTGTGTGTGTGTGTGGTGGGGGGGGGGTGACATTTTGTGCATTGTCGAGTGTTTAACAGCATCCCTGACCTCCACCTACTAAATGCCAATAGCACTTCTTCAGTTGTCATAATCAGAAACATCTCCAGACACAGCCAAATGTTTTCTGCAGGGAAAAATTACCCCTGGTTGAAAACCACTAGTTTATAGTATACATCTTTTACGTATCACAGTCTGTCTTCGAGTGATATTTTACTAGTTCATACGTAGTATAAGAATCTTGCAACATCATACTTTCATTTCTCCCCTCCTGGCCTTTTACTTGTATGTATAAGTTTTACTTTAAACAGTTTATTATCTTTTCAAGAAATTTAAATAAGAAAAGTCTTTGTATTTAACCATATGGTTAACCATTTCTAGTGCTCTTAGTTTCTTTGTTTACATCTGATATCACTTTCTCTCTTCTTGAAGGACATCCTTTAATGTGTCTTGTAGTGTAGCTCTGCCGGTGCTATATTCTTTTGACTTTGATATACCTGAAAAAAGTCTTTGCCTTCACTTTTTGAAAGATATTTTCAATGGGTATTACGAACTCTAGGTTGCCTTTTTTACATTCAGAACTATAAAGATATTTCTCCACTGTTCAACAAGAAAGTGGCTGACATTTTTACCTTTGTCTACTCTACTTAATGTGTCCTTTTTTAAGGCTTCTTTTAAGATTTTGTTTTTATCACTGGCTTTAAACCATTTGAGTATAAGTGTATCATGGTGTAATTGTTTCCATGTGCCCTGTGCTTGGGTTTCATTGAGCTGCTTGGATCTGTGGATTTATGTATTTTTTTTCATCAAATTTAGAAAAACTTCAGACATTATTTCCACTAGTTTTTTATGTCCCACTTTCTCCTCTCCTTTAGGTATTTCAACTAACCATATATTTGGCCACTTAACGTTACCTCACAGTTCACTGATGCTCTGTTCATTGTTTTTCAGTCTTTTTTTTTTTCTATCCGTTATTTGTTCTGTATAGTTTCTATTGCTGTCTTCTAGTTTACTCATCTTTCTTTCTGCAATGTTAAATTTACCATTAATCCTGTCCACTGTACGTTTTAATTTTTATTTATTTTTTTTTTTTAGAGACAGGGTCACGCTCTGTCACCTAGGCTGGAGTGCATTGGCATGATCTCAGCTCACTGCAGCCATCAACTTCTGGGCTCAAGTGGTCCTCCTGCCTCAGCCTCCCGAGTAGCTGGGACTATAGGCATGTGCCAATACTCTACTGTACTTTTTATCTCAGGCATTGTAATATTCATGTCTAAAAGTCTCATTTGGATCTTTTAAATTTTTTCTTTTCTATACTTAACATGTTTAATCTTCTAGCTTCTTGAACATACAAAATAGTTATAATATTCATTTTAATGTTTTTGTCCTCCAATTTTGTCACTAAATCAGCATCATTCTGGGCCAATTCCAATTCATTTCCTCTCCTTATAGGTTGGACTCTTCTGCTGCTTTTCATGCCTGATAATTTTTGATTGGATGCAGACATTGTGAATTTTACCTTATTGGGTACTAGATATATTTGTATTCCTAAAAATATTCTTGAGTTTTGTTTCAAGATACTGTTAAAGTTATTAGGAAACAGTCCTATCCCTTTGGATCTTGCTTTTAAGCTTTGTTAGGCAGAAACAAAGCAGTGTTTAATATAAGGTTCATTTTTTCCCCACTACTGAGGCAAGACCCTTTTTAATACTCTGATGCTTCCAATATTATGAGATTTTCCATTCGGACTGTTGAAAATAGATGCTATTCCTGCCCCTGTGCATACTTTGGAGTTTGCTCCCTTTAATCCCTTTAGGTTATTGTTTCTCTGACTGGGTAGTTTGCTCACACACATGTCCAGACCAGTCATCAACTGAACACTTGAAGAGGACCCTCCAAGTGTTCTCTTCCTATGCAGCTCTTTCCTCTACGGTACTTTACCTTGCAAACACAAGCTATCTTGGCCTTCCCAGAGTCTCAGCTCCATTTTCTCAACTCGGCATCTGCCAAGCACTACCTGGGGGTTCTCCTTGTGCTTCAGCTTGGAAACTTTCTCCAGTTTACCTCTGAGTTCAACCTGATAACTCCAATTCTATTTCCATACTTTAAGGTTCATCCTAGCATTCTCCTTTTCCATATTTGCAACTTTTTCCTTCAAAAGAGAGATGCCTTGCTTCTGCTAGCCACAATATGTTTACTTGTTACTCAGCCCTAGAATATACAGAAAGTAGTTTCAGAATTGCTAATCTATATCACCGTGAAAGACAAACCTACTAACTAGAGATCAAAATTTGTTCACAGTTCTTCTTATTAAGCTTTATTGAGGTATAATTAACATGCAGAACTGCACATATTTAATGTACACATTTTGATGAGTTTGGACATATGCCTAAGAGTGTATACTCAAAATAGTTAGTTGGGTTCAGTCTATTTTCCCCCTGACCACTTCAGTGTGGTTATATGATTTATTTGAAAGACAGGTTTTTCTTGTTTGCTTGTTTTCCATTTTAGGATTTTTTTTTAACCCATACTTTTTTCCCTTTTAGAGTATATGAAACATCAGCATGGTTCAAAAAGTCAAAAGTCAGAACTATATAGAGTTAATTTTGTATAGACTAAGATATGAATCTAATTTTATCTCTTTCTAAATGGTAATCTACCTGTTACAAAACCATTGTTTAAAAAGTTTGTGTTAGGTGGGCACAGTGGCTCATGTCTGTAATCCCAGCACTTTGGGAGGCCGAGGTGTGTGGATCACTTGAGGTCAGGAGTTCGAGAACAGCCTGCCCAACATGGTGAAACTCCATCTCTACTAAAACTACAAAAATTATCCAAGTGTGGTGGCGCATGCCTGTAATCCCAGCTACTCGGGAGGCTGAGGCAGGAGAATTGCTTGAACCCGGGAGGCGGAGGTTGCAGTGAGCCGAGATTGTGCCACTGCCCTCCAGCCTGGGTGACAGAGTGAGGGAAAATAATAAAAAAAAAAAAAAGCTTATCTTCATGTCAGCAATTTTACATGCCACCTTTTACCATATATGAAAGCTCCGTATTCACTTGGATCTATTTCTTTCTGTTCTCTGTCCATTTAGTTACCATCACATTAATTATAGTGGCTTTATTGTATATTTTATTATCCGTAGGGCTAGTCTACATTGTAGCTTTTCTTTTCTCAGTGTTTCAGTGTTTCCCTGACTATTCTTTTTTTTTTTTTTCTTTTTTTTTGAGACGGAGTCTTGCCCAGTTGTCCAGGCTGGAGTGCAGTGGTGCGATCTTGGCTCACAGCAGCCTCTGCCTCCTGGGATCAAGCTGTTCTCCTGTCTCAGACTCCTGAGTAGCTGGGATTACAGGCACGTGCCATCACACCTGGCTAATTTTTGTATTTTTAGTGGAGACAGGGTTTCACCATGTTGCCCAAGCTGGTCTCGAACTCCCAACCTCCCAAAGTGCTGGGATTACAGGTGTGAGCCCAGGCTTGAGCCACCGCGCCCATCCAAGACCCTGACTATTCTTACATGTTTGGTTTTTCATGTGAACCTTACTATCAGCTTGTCTAGCTCCAGATAAAAACTTTTTGATATTTCTATTGAGATTGTGTTAAATTTATAAATTAATCTGTGATGTTGCATCATCCTATCCAAGAGCACTGGCTGTCTTTCCATTTGCTGTAGTCTACTTTTGTGTCTTTCGGGAGTGTTGTTTTTCTCATATAGGTTTTGTATATGTTGTACTGAAATTTATTCTTAAGCATTTAACTTCTTTTTTGCTTTGTTAATGTTTTTTTTTCTATTACAGCCTCTGTTTTTTGCTTGTATATTTGAAGGCTACTATTTCTGTATGTAAATTTTTATCTTCCTGAATTCTTTTGTTCTTTAATTATACTTTTATTTCTCTAGAGCTTTCCAGATAAGTATCACACTCCATCTGCAAATAGTTTTACTTATTTCCCAATTCCTAAACCTCTAATTGATTCCTTAAATATAACTGCATTGCCTAATATCTTCTTTAGAACATTAAATAGTAGTGGAAATAGTAGATAATCTTGTTTTGTTTCTGATCCTTATGGAAATTCCTGTAGCATTTCTTCACTAAGAAAGATTCTGTATTCAGGAAAAATCATAAGTGCTATCAGAAATATTCTTTTTTTGTACTGTCTTTATCAGGTTTAGGTATATATATTACACTTGCTTCAGAAGAATTGTTTGGAGTTTTCTTTCACTGTCTAGGCTGTGACAGAAATGTATGTAGCAGTGAGACAATCAGTTCTTTGACAATTCCTCTATGAAACCAACTAGGCCTTTTTGTGTTTCTCCTCTGGGAATTTATCTGTTTATGCTTTCTTTCTGGTAATGGGGTCAATTTTGGTAAAGTACAGTTTCCTAAGAAATTATTCATTTTGTATGGTTTGCAAATTTATTTACACAGAGATCTCTCTGCCAGATAGTCTGTCGTATTTTAAATCTCTTGTATTTCAATAGTTATCTCCCCCTTGTCATTTCATATTTTGTATATTTGTGCTATTTCTTTTTTCTCTTGGTTATGTTAGCCAGTGGTGTGTCAATTTTGTTATTTTTCCCTGAAACACTGATTTTTATTTAGTTATTTTTTTTCTATTCCCAACCTTACTACTTTTTCTTTCATGTTCATTATTTCCTTCCTTATGTTTCATTTTGGTCATTTTGTTGTGCTTATCTTAGCATTTGGAGTTTGGAATTTAATGAGTATATTTTTTGTCTTTCATTATTATTGATATAAATGCTTAAGGCTATGAATTTTCCACTGATCTTTGCTTTAAATATATCCCATAGATGCTAAGTAGTATTTTTATTTTTGTTATTTTTTTAAAAGTTCTTTAATTTTAGCACTCACCCATTTTGCTTCCTGTCAATTTGGTATCGTGGTGTAGCTATTCTAAAATGATCCTGCTCCCTAATGCCCTCAGAATAAAGCCCCAATCCTGCAGCCCTTCGTGGTTTGCTTATTTCTCCAGCCATGTTCTCTCTCTGTCATATGCTCACTCTGCCTACAGTTTCCTTTTTCCTTATACCAAAGGATTCCTAGTTCTCAACCCCCGATACCATCCCAGTTAAGCATTCCTCCTGGAAACTTAATAAAATCATATACTTCCTTTTTGTAATACTTATAACATTATATTTTAATATTTTGTTTTTCCACTAACATTGTAAGATCCTTGAAAGAAGATATGCTTTTTTATTACTGTTCCCATGGTGTTCAGTAAATATTTGTTTAGTGTCCCTTCAGCTGTAGATTTCAAAACTACTATTTTAATGCATACATTCTGACCTGTGAGCTCTAGCATACTCTAGAGCTTGTCATAAACTTCGTTTGGTTGGTTGGTGTTAGCTTTTCAATTGAAGTGTAACACAGAAAAGTACACAAATTACAAGTGTCCAGCTCAATCAATTTTCACAAAATGAAAACACCTATGCAACCACAACCCAGATCAGCTCCATGAATTTTTACAAAGTGAACGCCTGTGAAACTGTACTACATATCAAGAAATAGAACCTTACCAGCCCTCCAGAAGCCTCCTTTGTGACTCCTCTCAATTGTTATGCCCTCGTTTTTTTCCCAAAGGTAACCATTATCCTAATCTCTAACAACAAAGATTAATTTTGTCTGTTTTTGAATTTTATATAAATGGGAAAATACGGTAAGTAGAGCTTTGTGTATGGCTTCTTTCACTCTGTTATGGTAGTTCTTTTTTATTGCTGTGTAATATTTCATTGTTGGAATTTACCACAATTTACTTATATGTTCTATTGTTAGGCATTTGGGTTGTTTCCAATTTGGGGCTCTTATGAATAAAGCTGCTATGAAAATAATCCTTACATAAGCCTCCTGTTGCCCATGTGAATGCGTATCTTTTCAGTATTTACATAGAAGTGGAATTGCTGGGTTATTACTTTAGTAGAATAGTTTCCAAGCTATCATACAAATTCACATCCTTGCCAACAGTGTATGAAGGTTTTCACAGCTTAACAGCTTCACTGACAATTAGTATTTTCTGACTTTTTCTTTTTTTGCAGTTCTGGTGAGTGTGCAGTAGTATCTTACTGTGGTTTTAATTTGGATTTCCCCAGCGACTAATTAGGTTGAACACCTTTTCAAATGTTTATTGGCTTTTTGGATATCCCCTCATGTATAAGTCACATTCATTTTTCTTTAACTTTCTTAGTACTTCAAAAGAATTCCAGTATGTTCTGGATACAAGCTGTCAGCTATACCTATTCCAAGTATCTACTCTCTCACCCTGACCTGGTTTTCACTCTCTTAATGGTATCATTTGATGAGCCTAAGTTGTTTATTTAGTATAATAGTCCAAATTATCTTTTTATCTTTTCGATCTAGTGCTTTTTAGTGTCCTACACTATTTAAGACATCTTTCCCTATCTGAAAGAGATGCTTCATTATTTCACCATTCATGCTTAAATCTACAATCTACTTAGTGTTAACTTTAGGATGTGATGTGGGATGTGAGTTGATGTTCCCTTTTTCCCACGTGTGTATCCAATTGACCTGGCACCATTTATTGCTGCCCTGCCACTTTGCCTTAAATCAGTTGTCCCTATATATATGATTATGTTTCTGGACTCTAGGCGAATTCTGTTTTGTCTATGTGTCTATCCTTGTGTCAGTAACACACTTAGTTGCTGTAGCTTTATAATAAGTCTTGATGATATGTGGTAACATTAGTTCTCCCCTTTGTTGTTATTCTTCAAGACTGTCTTGGCTATTCTTCGCCCTTTGTAACCCCATATAAATTTTAAAATCGGTTTGTTGATTTCCACAAGAAAACTTGCTGAAACATGTCAGCTGAGATTTGATTGGGATAGAATTGAATCCATTCATCAATTTGATGTATTCCTCCATTTATTTAGATTTTAATTTCTCTATCTTTTGTATTTTTCTGTGAAACATCTGAAAAGATTGTACACATCTTTCATTTAAATTATTCTTGGGAATTTGGTGTTTTATGTTATTGTAATTGGTATCTTTTCATAATTTTCCAACTGATACTGGTTATTTAGATAGCAAATTGATATGTATATTGGCTTTATATCCAGCAGCCTTATGGATATAAATGTACTTATTAATCCTAATGATTTATCTGCAGATTTTATTTCCTTGGGATTTTCTATGTAAACAGTCATGTCTTCCATAAACAAGGGCAATTTAATTTCACCTTTTCCAATCTTTACACCTTTTAATTTCTCTTTAATGCCTTATTATACTGTCTCAGTCTTCCAGTAAAATTTATGAATAAGATGTAAAAGAGAATGCTTTAAAATTTTCCAGTTATCTCTGGTGTTTAATTTAGCTTTTCTGTAGTTAGCCTCTATCATATTAAGGAAGTTCCCTTGTATTCCTAGTATTCTAAGCCTCTTTTTTATGACTGAATGTTGAATTTTATCAAATGCTCCTTCTGCATTTATTGAGATAATCATATGATTATTTGCCTTAATGTGGTAAGTCGCATGAACTGATTTCTGAATCTTAACCCAGCTTTGCATTCCTTAGTCACTGTATATTATCTCTTTAGTGTATTCACTAGGCTAATCTTTTTAGGAATTATATCTCTTTTTCATAAATAAGATTGATCCATAATTTTCTTTTCTTTAAACACCTTTGCTAGATTTTGATATCATGGTTTTGCTGGCTGCATAGTACAAAGTAGAAAATGTTCCCATATCTCGATTTTCTGAAATGGTTTGTGTAAGTTTGGGTTTTTTCTTTAAATGTTTGGTAGAATGTAACAGATTAGCAATGTCAGTGTGGAGTTTTCTTTGTGTAAAGTTTTAAATTATAGGTTCAGTTTCTTTAAAATATGTAGGACTATTCTGATTTTCTGTATCGTTTTAGTTTTGGCAAGTTGTGCTTTTCTAGGAATTTATCCTAGAACTTTAGTTTACATTGTTCACAATATCTTCTTACTATCCTTTTAAAGTTTGTAGGATCCGAAGTGATTTCTCTTTTTTCATTCCTTACATTAGTAATTTTTGTGTTCTCTGTTTTTACTTTGATCAGTCTTGGTGGGGGTTTATTAATGATATCAGTCTTTTCAAAAGAGCCATAAATGTCCCTTTAAGCACTGCTTTGAGTACATCCATAATTTTTATTTTTTAAAACTATCCTTCAGTTCAAAGTATTTCCCTTGTGATATTATTACCCTTGTGATTTACTTTGATGTAGGTGTTACTTAGAAATATTTTATTAAATTTCAAAGCATTGGATGATTTCACACATAAGATGAAATCAACACATGCTGCCCCTATATCTCACTGAACTCAACTATATACTCTGGAAAGAATGCCAAGCCTAGCTATTTGTGAACTCTGGAATGTAAATAACAGGCAGATTGGAGAAGGGCCCCAAAACTCAAAATACCACAGAAGTGGGGATATAAACAAGATCCAAAGTCTCATAACTTAATATCCAAAATAACCAGGACATAAACCAAAGTTATTTAACATATTAAGAACCACAGAAATCTCATCTTGTATGGGAGTAGATAATCAACAGATACAAAAGGCAAGATGACACTTATGTTGGAAATATTTGACAAGACTTTAAAAGCTGCCATTATGAAAATGCTCAAGCTATCAGTCACAAAAATGTTGCAACAAATATTTAAAAAGAAAGTATCATATAAGAAATAGAAGATAGAAAGAAGCAAATGTAAATTTTACAACTGAAAAATATAATAACCAAAAATTTTAAACTCTAGATTAAAAGTGAGAATGCAGTGGAAATGCCAGAGGAAAGAGTCAGTAAACTTGAAGATAGATCAATAGAATTATCCAAGCTGGATAACAGACAGAAAAGACTAGGAAAAAAGGGACAGACTTTCACAGAATTGTAGAAAAACCACAAAAGGTAGCAAAGGATAGATATATAAATCAGTGGAATAGAATTGTGAGTCCATAAGTCAACCTGTACATTTCTGGTCAATTGATCTTCAACAACTGTGCCATGATAATTCAACAGGGAAAGAAGAGGCAATTCAACAAATGGTGCTGGGACAGCTGGATATCCACATGTAAAAAGAATAATGCTAGACCACTATCTTCACCCAATATACAAAAATTAAAATGGATCAAAGATCTAAATAGAAGAGCTAAAACAATACAACTTTAGAAGAAAACATAGGGGTACATCTTCATGACCTTCAATTTGGCACTAGTTTCTTAAATATGACATCAAATGCACAAGGGAGAAAGGAAAAAAAACAGATAAATTGGATTTGATAAAAATTAAAAACTTTTGTGCATCACAGCACATTATCAAGAAGGTGAAAATAACCTACAGAATCAGAAAAAAATAGTGGCAAATTACAAAAAGCAGTCTCCCCTTATCTTTGGGGAATATGTTCCAAGAACCCCAGTGGAGGCCTGAAACCACAGATAGTACTGACCCCTATTACACCATGTTTTCTTATACATACACACCTGTGATAAAGTTTAGTTTATAAATTAGGCACAGTGTGAGATTAACAACAACAATAATAAAATAGAACAATTATAACAATATATTGTTCACAATTTCAAAGATAGAAGATTTGTTCTTACTATAGGCCTTAGCAGCATTAGCATATGATATGTTCTCTTTTTTTTAAATTAAATTGGATACTTTCATCATTTCACTTAAAGGAAGCACTTTAGGGCTTCTCTTTGGCATAGCAGAACTGCCAACATTGCTACTCCTACGTTCTGGGGCCATTATTAAGTAAAATAAGGGTTATTTGAACATAAGAACTGCAATACCATGACAGTCAATCTGATGGTTACCAAGTGACTAATGGGCAGGTAGCATATACAGTATGGATCAGATGGACAAAGGGTTGATTCATATCCTGGGCAGGTTAGAGCAGGATGACGTAAGATTTCATCATGCTACTCAGAAAGGTCTGCAACTTAAAGCTTATGAATTGTTTATTTCTAGAATTTTTCATCTAATATTTTTGGACCGTGGTTGACCACAGGTTAACTGAAACCATGGAAAGTAAAACCAAGGATAAGGGAGGACTACATATATGATAATGGTATAGCATCCAGAATAGGTAAAGAATTCTTACAACTCAAAAATAAAAGGACATACACTTCAATTTAAAAATAAGCATTCAACACAGGACTGGAATTCCTAGCCAAAACAATTAGGCAAGAACAAGAAATAAAAGGCATCCACATTGGAAAGGAAGATGTAAGTTTATCTCTCTGTTCACACATGAAATATATGTGGAAAACTCACAAAACTATTAGAACTAATAAGCAAAAAGAAAGTTGCAGGATACAAAAATCAACAAACCAAAATCTATTTTATTTCTGTATACTAACAATGAATAATCAGAAAAGGAAATTTAGAAAATCTCATTTACAATAATATCAAAAAGAATAAAATAATTAGGCATAAACTTAACCAAGGAGGTGAAAGACATATATTCAAAACTACAAAATGTTGCTGGAAGAAGTTACAGACACAAATAAATGGAAAGACATCTCACGTTCATGGATTGGATAAATTAATACTGTTAAGATATCATACTACTCAAAGTGATCTGTAGATTTAATGCAATCACTGTAAACATCCCAATGGATCGCTTGCTTTTTTTTTTTTTTTGGACGGAGTCT
Source organism: Pongo pygmaeus (assembly GCF_028885625.2). NCBI lineage: Eukaryota > Metazoa > Chordata > Mammalia > Primates > Hominidae > Pongo > Pongo pygmaeus. The sequence continues at coordinate 160,035,530 of NC_072396.2, forward strand.
CGCTCTGTCACCCAGGCTGGCCATTTTAAAAATAGAAGAATCTATCCTAAAGTTGATATGGAATCTCAGGGGACCTTGAATAGCCAAAACAAGTTCGAAAAAGAACAAATTTGGACAATTCACACTGCCTGGTTTCAAAAGTAACTACAAAGCTACAGTAATCAAAACAGTGTGGTATCAATGAAACAGAATGGTGAGCCCAGATTTAAACCCTTGCATATGGTCAAGCAAACTTCAACAAGGATACCAACACCACTAAATGGGAAAAAGACAGTCTCTTTAATAAATGATATTGGGAAAACTGAATATTCACATGCAAAAGAAAGAAGCTGGACCCTTATCTTACACCGTATATAAAACTTAAATGAATTAAAGACCAAAACATAAGACCCCAAACTACAAAACTAGCAGAAAACATAGGGAAAAAGCTTAATGACATTGGATTTGACAATAATTTCTTGAATATGACACCAAAAGCACAGCTAACAAAAGCAAAATAGACAAATGAGACTACATCAAGCTTTAAGACTTCTGTGCATGAAAGGAAACAATGAACTGAGTGAAAAGGCAACCTATGGAATGGGAGAAAGTATTTGCAAATCATATATTTAATAAGGGGTTAATATCCAGAATATATAAAGAACTCCTACACTCAACAACAAAAAAGTCTGATTTTAAAATGGGCAAAGGACTTAAAGTGATATTTCTCTTGGTCAACAAGCATATGAAAGAGTGTTCAATATCACTAATTGTCAGAGAAATGCAAATCAAAACCACAGTGAGATATCACCTCACACCCATTATGACAGCTACTATCTAACAAAATCAGAAAATAACAGGTGTTGGTGGGAATATGGAGGAGTTGGAACCCTTGTACATTATTGTTGACATTGTAAAGTGGTGCAATAAGCCTGTAGTTTCTTTAAAAACCTAAAAATAGGTCTACTATATGATCTACCAGTCTCACTTCTTGGGTGTATATCCAAAAGAATTAAAAGCAAGATCTCAAATAGGTATTTACATACCTATGTTCACAGCATTATTCACAATAGCCTAGAGGTAAAAGCAACCCACATGTCCATTGATGGATGAATGGACCAACAAAATGCAATGTAACATATAATGGAATACTATACAACCTTAAAAATAAAGGAAAACCTGTTACAACCTACAGCATGAAAGAACCCTGAGAATATTATGCTAAGTGAAATAAGCTATTCACAAAAGGACAGATGCAGCATTTTTCTATTTATATAAGGTATCTAATGATCATAGATATACAAAGTAGAATGGTGGTCACCAGGGGCTGGGAGAAGGGAGAAAGGGGAGTTGTTTAATGGGTATAGAGTTTCAGTTCTGCAAGATGAGAATGTTTTGAAGATGTGTTTCATAACAATGTTAATATACTTACATTACTGAACTGTACACTTAAAATGGTTGATAGTAAATTTTATTTTTTTAACCACAATTTAAAAAAAAACCCAAATGGACATTGTAAAAGTGGAAAATACCTAAAATTAAGAAATCACCGGAGGGACTAGCAGCAGACTCAGGTATAGCAGAAGGGATCAGTGACAAAGACAGGTCGATAAAATATACTCTAAATGAAGCAAAGAGTTAAAAAAAAAAAAGAGAGAATGAAATAGCAGAATGGCATGTGACAGAACTGTGAGGCAGTGTGACCCATTTTAATTTACATGTAATTGGAGCACCAGAAGTAGACAAGGAATGCCTAAAGAGATAATGGCTAAGAATTCTCTAAAAACTGATTCATACCCATAGATTCATGAATCTCAGCCAATCACAAGCAATATGAATGCAAGCAAACTAAAATAGGCACAGTATAGCAGCTAAAGGAATAAAAGATATATTACAAATAGTGGAGAAATACAATGATAAGAATGATGGCTGACTTCTCATCAGAACCCTAGGAGGCTGGAAAATGATGGGGTGACATCTTTAATATGCATGAAGAAAAAAGCTATCAACCCCAGAATTTTATATTAAGACAAACCAGACATTTTTATGGAAAAAAGCAGGCAGAATTAATCTGGAGAATTTACTACAAGAAATATTAAAAGTTCTTCAGACTGAAAATATGATTTTAGATGGAAGCACACCCTGACTACTTGGGTGTGGGGAGGGGAGGGCTTGTAATGCCCCACCATTTGTGTTCCATCTAGGTTGTGGTATGGGGACTAGACATGTTCTGCTGGGATGGGGAAGCTAGATCTTAAGCTGCCTTACCACCATGTGCCAGTGGGGCCTCACAGTGCCAGGGGCCTTCAACCTGAATTCTCCACTGAACCTGCTGGTAGGTAGAGTTTAGGTGTATTTGGGGTGAGAAGTGGGTAGAGGTAGATTGGTTGGGCCTTAGTAACAAACATTTCTGTTTCTCCCACTCTAGCATGAACATGTGAATATTTGTGAATTTCTTACCTATTTCCCCCCAGGGGAGAAAATGGGAAGTGAGGGCCACTGGTAAACACTGAGTTAGAACAAGTGAGTAATCCCACCTACATAATGAATGTGATGGAGTCATTGAAGAGTCTGTAGTTCCTCTTCTCCAGACTTTTGTGATTAATTTGTTCAACCTCACTGGCAACTTCTTGACTGAAAACAGTATTAATTAGCTATTTCCCCTAACTGGGGAGCAGACGTAAGGACCTTCAGCTCTCAAGGCTTCTTTTAAATTTACAGAAGTGGCCTTAGATTCTCTATGGAACTAGGGAATACTGGCTCTGCAGACGGGCTTTTAGTTTGCTCTCCAGACGAACCCAGTTTGAACTCTAAACACTTTGAAGTTGCATCACTAAATGAATTACAGCAATGCTTAATCTTTAAAGTATGCCATATCCCAAACTTTCAATTAAAACTGTAGAGAACTTCTGATTATAACAACTCAGGGTTTAAAAACTGACCTGAACTGATTGCCTCACAGGTATGAGAGAATCGAAATCCCAATCCATATTGTACCTCATGTCACTATCGGGAAAGTGTGCCTTGAATCAGCAGTAGAGCTGCCCAAGATCCTGTGCCAGGAGGAGCAGGATGCATATAGGAGGATCCACAGGTAGAGACCCTCTTCACTCCTCTTCTCTACTTCTCAGGACCTAGTATCTCTTTTCTTCTTCTGTCCTTTTATCTTTAGCAGCTCAACTCTTGAGGCCCCTTTCTTTTTGCCTCTCTGGGAAGCTTTCTAGCAGTCTCCAATCATAATGTTTCTCATGTTGTATGATAATTTCTTCAACATTTGTTTTTCTCCTGCTACTTTGGATCTTTCAAGGGCAAGGACACTTTCTTTTTTGGTTGAGAAAAGAGGATAATCCACAACATCTTAATCCTGTTGCCAAGCACTAGGTCTTGCCCAATAAATTTGTACTAAGAGCTTTGGTGAGAGACAGCAATTTCAAAATTATCACTTTGAATCATCTTTGAATAAAATCACATCCCCCAAATCATCAAGAAGTTGATATTGGGGATTTAAATACTACATATTCATCTAATACAGTTGGCAACGGTGTGATGCAGTTTATGGTTGGTATAGTCCATGACCATTTTGCTTTCCCTTCAGTGCTGCTTTGCCACTAACCTAAACTATTTTATTCTTTAGCCTTACACATCTGGACTCAGTAACCAAGATCCATAATGGCTCAGGTAAGAATTTTTTCTTGAGTACTCAGCATTTTTTCTGAGTATTTCCCTGAAATACTCAGCTGACAGATGCGAATTTAGTTTAAGTGAGTGAAGTGATGGGTACAAGTTGTCCTCAGGCTTCCTTTCCCAAGGGTTTTCCTGATCCTGAGCCCAACATTTCTTTTGAACTCTGGGGATCCATGAATACTATAAATACAGTGGAACTGAACAGAGTCCAGAGATAGGCCTGTGTATATATAAGAATTTATATTTAGCAAAGATATTACTTTAAATAAATGAAAAAAGCATTAATTATTTACTAAATAGGATTGGGACAGTTCATTTCTTTCTTTGTTCATTCAGGAAACATTTGAGTGCTATTCTAGGCTGAACAAAAGAGACAGTCTTAACCTTCATGGAGTTAAGATTCTTTTATTTCCATTTGGGGGAAAATAGATTCCTACCTAATACCCTACACAAAAAATAAATTCCAGATATATTTAAACTTTACTATTGTGGTACAACCACTTTAGAAAAGAGGTTGGCAATTATACTTGCCAAATGTCATACCAGTTCCTTTCCTAGATATATACCTCAAAGAATTGAAAACAGCTGCTCAAACAAAAACCTGTACACAAATGTTTACAGCAGCATTATTCACAATAGCCAAAAGGTGGAAACAACACAAATGTGTATCAGTGGGTGAACGGATAAACTCTGATATATCCATATAATGGAGTACAACTCAACAATAAAAAGAACAAACTACTGAAACATGAACAAAAAGGATGCGTCTCAAGAACATTATGCCAGGTGAAGGGAGCATCACACAAAAGGCTACATACTCCATGGTTCCAAGTTCAAGAATAAGCAAAACTAATCTATGGTGTGGTAGCTGGCTGGGCCCAGGGGTGAAGGGGCATTTGATGCAAAGGCAACTGCGGAGGAGACTGTTTGAGGGTGGTGGAAATGGTATGTATCTTGACTAGCACTGGTTACATGGGATGTCTTAGTTCATTTTGTGTTGTTATGAAGGAATACCTGAGGCTGGGTAATTTATAAAGAAAAGAGGTTTATTTGGCTTTACAGTTTTGCAGACTGAACAAGAAGCATGGTGCTGACACCTGCATTTGGTGAGGGCTTCATGCTGCTTCCACTTGTGACAGAAGGCAAAGGGGAGCTTGTGTATGCAGACATCATGTGGCAACAGAGGAAACGAGAATGGGGGAGGGACCAGGCTCTTTTTAACAGCCAGTTCTTGTGGGAACTAACAGAGAAAGAACTCACCCCTGAGGGAGGGCATTAATCTATTAATGAAGGACCCACCCCCCATGACCCAAACACCTCACATGAGGCCCCACCTCCAACATTGGGGGTCAAATTTTAACATGAGGTTTGGAGGGCCAAATATCCAAATTATAACATGGGGTATACATTTGTCAAAACTCATAGAACTGTATACTTTAAATTGGTTCATTTTACTGTCTGTAAATTACACCCCCAAAAGCTCATTTTATAAGTTAAAAGAGGAAAATATAAGAATTTTTTTCAGATTCTAGGAAGGTGATAGCCTAAGTATAATGTGAAGCCCTGAACTCACAAAAGGAAAGATTGACTAAATAAAAATTAAAGACTTTTATGGGCCCCTACAAAAATAAAAATGTTAACTATTATCTTTAAAAGAAGTATAGATTAAGATAAGATTATCAGTTTTTCACCTTTTCAAAGATTAAATTGAGAGACAATTAGGTGAGGATGTGAGGGAAGTGAACAGTCTCACTGTTCCTGGAGATATAATTTGGTACAATCTGGAAAATACTGGATAATTAGTTTTAAAGTATACATGTACTTAGATCTAGCAATCTCACTTAACTGCAATCTTTAAAATAGCAAAAAACTGGACGGTAGTCATTTAAGTAACAGTCACATATTATGAGAGAGAAAAAGATACTTACATTAGATGGAATTTGTTTTAAAAGAGTACCTTAGAATCTTTGTCTCACCATGAAGCTGAACATTCACAGTAAAGCATAAAAGATGGTAACTCCCTTACTCTTCATCCCTCTGTTCTGTATTCAATTAATGTATATTTCTGCAATGTACATCACAGTTTATATACCTACAGGGCGCTCTGGAAACGTAAGTTGCAGAAGGCAGATTTCTGGCCCATTAGGAGGTTATGCTGGTCCATTAGGAGGTTATGGTGGTTTACAGCAAGGGAAGGTCTGAAAGGCTGGGGAAAGGAACCCTTTCGTGGCTCTTAGCCTTTTTGCCTAAGGGAGTAAAGACCTGGCCCCCTTTCTGCCAGGCTTCCCTCTGGCTTATGGATTCAAGATGGCCTCAGAATGGGTATTTTCTATGCTCAGCTCTTCTGTTTTTCCCCTGGCTAGGCACAGAAAATAGTTTACCAGTCCTACTTATTACACTTTTTCTACTTCCTTCTCCAACCCCTTCTTTCTGTGCTCATAGTTGGGGGTCTGTTGGTGATAGAGTGGAAACATGCTAGTGGATGGTGCTTTTCCACAATTATTCTCATCTTTATTTTTCCTATTGAAGTGTTTACCAAGAATCTGTGCAGTCAGATGTCGGCAGTCAGCGGGCCTCTCCTACAGTGGTTGGAGGACAGACTGGAGCAAAACCAACAGCATTTGCAGGAATTGCAACAAGAAAAGGAAGAGCTTATGCAAGAACTTTCTTCTCTAGAATAAAGCAGGAGACAAAATGGGGTAAAAAACTTCTTTTTCAATTTGTGTACTAAACACAGTCTGAAAATGCACACAGCTCACATGCAGGCAGACAATAGAGTAGTTATTTTTCACATGCAATCAGCATAGGATGTCTTCCTGACAGTTTAATTAGAATTCACTCAACCCTCCTACCTATAACTGACCAATAAGGAGCTTATGCAAGATGATTTAAGTAGAATATGAAAGTTATTTTTAAAAAGGCTATGGGTGGTACAATGGCAAGGAATATCTTAGAATAAAATGTCTGGAGAGTATATTTTAAACATTTATATTTCCCTTTCTTTTAACTTGGAAGTCTTTATTTTCATTTTCAAATACATTCACTCACTAGAATATTTTATGTTTCAGTTTTGTAGGTATGATGCTTATGTTGGACAAGCAAATAATAAATCTAGTGTGAGTGGAAGGAAGCACCCCACCTCTATGCCCTCATTGAGAGGGCAGTGTCTTCCTTCTTGACTTCTAAAATATATATTCTGAGATACCTATCAAACGTTGAATCTCTGAGGGTGCCCTTTTTAGCCAAACATGAGTTCTAGAATATTTGACTCTGAAGTAAATTCCTATTGAGCAGATCCTATCTGCCTAGGAGTTTCCATTATAGTAAAATGTGTTTCTCCAGAAACATTTAGGATTTAGGATGTAATAAAAATCATGCTTTAAAAAGTTTGGTTGCATTACTCTTATCATGTAAAAGCACAAATGATAAATGTGTCTGCAGAAAAGACATACTTTTCTGTGTGCTTGTTGCATACTGGAAACAAAGTATGCTTGTTGGATACTAGAAGTTAAGTGATAAAGGCTGTTTTTGGTTTTTGTTTCTCCTTCTCATTTTTCACATTTCAAAGTGTTGTCCAGAACCACCTGCATCAGAATCACTTGAAGGTCATACTCTATCTCTGGGGATAAAACCCAGAAATCTGCATGAACTACTCAGCTGATTCTGGGGCATACTAACATTTGAAAACCACTAGCCTTGAGCATATGGAATGTATATACTATATTGTCCCTAATTTCCCACAGCCACTGTTCTTCTCTATTCTTTTTCTTTCCCTATAGGAAATATGAAAATATCCAGTGTAAAGTTACTTAAGCTAAATCAATTTTGAAGAAGAAAAACTTGGAGGACTCACATTACCTGACTTCAAGACTTACTATAAAGCTATAGTAATCAAGATAGATGGTATTGGCAGAGGAATAGAAACATAGATTAATGGAACAGGTGAGAGAACCCAGAAATAAACCCATATAAATATGCTCAACTGATTTTGAAAAAGTGCAAAAGCAATTCAATGGAGGAAGAATAGCCTTTCTGACAAATTATGCTGGAGCAATTAGACACCCATAGCGAGGAGAAAAAAGAACCTCTACTTAAACCTCACATCTTATATAAAATTTAACTCAAAATGTGTAACGGACTTAAATGTGATACATAAAACTATATAACTTTGAAAAAAGCCACAGGAGAAAAATCTTCAGGATCTTGGGCTAGGTGACAAGTTCTTGGACTTTGCCCCAAAAGCACATCCATAAAAGACAAAAACTGATATACTGGACTTCTTCAAAATTTAAAAACTTGTAATTTAAGAAGAGGAAAAGATAAGCTACAGATTGAGATGAATTTGCAAACCATATATCTAATCAATTTGGAATATATAAAGTGTGCTAAAAACTCAACTGAAGTCAGGCATGGTAGCTCATGCTTGTAATCTCACCACTTTGGGAGGCCAAGATGGGAGGAGTGCTTGAGGTTAGGGGTTCCAGACCAGCCTGAGCAACATAGTGAGACTCTTGTCTCTACAAAAAATTTTTTTTAAAAATTAGCTGGGCACCATGACACACACCAGAAGTCCCAGCTACTAGGGAGGCAGGAGGATCACTTGAGCCCAGGAGTTTGAGGCTGCAGTGAGCTCTGATCACACCACCACACTCCAACCTGTGTAACAGAGTGAGGCCTCGTCTCAAAAAAAAGGCCACAAAAACTCAACAATAAAAACAGTCCAATTAGAAAATGGGCAAAAGACATGAATAGATGTTTCGCTGAAGAGGATCTATAGATGGCAAGTAAGCATATGAAAAGCTGTTAAACTCCATAAGTCATCAGGGAATGCAAATTGAAACCATAGCGAGGCTATGACTTACTTATCTCAATGGCTAAAGAAAAAATAGTGAAAATACCAAATATTGATGAGGATACAAACTGGATATTTTATACATTGCTGACAGGAATGTAAAATGGTACAGCCACTCTGGAAAAGAATTTATGAATTTCTTATCAAGTTAAACATAATTTTTTAATCAACTTAAACATAAGACCCAGCAGTTGTGCTCCTGGACATTCATTCCAGAGAAATGAAAACCTATATTGTACTTGTACTCAAATATTCATAGGAGCTTTATTTGTAATAGCCCCAAACTGGAAACAACCCAGATGTCCTACAACAGGTACATGGTTAAACAAACCATCCATAACTTGGAATACTACTCTGGAATGAAAAGGAACTAACTGTTGATACAAGAACTTGGTTGTACCTCAGGTGTATTATGGTGAACAAAAAAAGCCAGTCTCAAATGGTCACATACTGTATGATCGCATTTATATAACATTCTTGAGGTGACAAAATTATTGAAATGAAGAACAGATTAATGGTTGCCAGGGATAGGGACTGGAGGGGGTGTGGGGTATGTATGACTATAAAGGGATGACGCAAGGAGTTCCTTTGTGCTGATGGAACAGTTTTATATGATTATGATGATTATGATGTTGATTATAACATTTGATTATGAGGTTAAGCACATGAATCTTTACCTGTGCTGAAGTTGTATGGACCTACATACACACAAATGAATGCATGTAAAATATGGTGATACTGAATAAAGTCTGTAGTCTAGATAGCAGTATAATATCATTGTCAATGTCTTGGATATGAAGTTGTGCTATAGTTACAAAACCGTACCACTGGAGGAAACTGGGTAATGGATACATGGGACTCTGTACTATTTTTGCAACTTCCTATAAGTATATAATTATTGCAAAATGAAAAGTTGTAAGTTTTAAGTAAGGAACTGGGACGTATGGTACCTATTTTATGAAATAAGAAAAGGGTGCTAGAAAATTTGAGGGGAATAAAACGATTGGAATATTTTTACAGGCCAACCTTTAGCACAAGTCCTTTTCCCTTTCTGGGTTTCATTTTCTTTAGGTATAGAATGAGATTAGAGTAGTTGACCACCAAGGTTTCTTTTAGCTCAGTGTCCAGTCTTTAAAAGTGTTGAGCATCACAAGAAACAGTGGTGTGAACAGGATGTATCGTTATTTTCCCAGCTGCACCAATCTGGCTTACCTTTACACAACCCTGTATCCCTTTATGAACACTAGATTCTCTATTTTCAATCACATCCAAGACTCTCATGGTAACTGTATATACTTGTTCTTTCTGTTTTCTTATCTCCTATAATTTCAACTCATTGCCTTGTGACCTCTGCCCACAGCGCTTCATTGAAACTACTCCTGCCAAAGTCACCAATGATCTCCACACAGTGAAAGTCAATAGTTGCTTTTCCCGTCCTTAATGAACCTCTCAGTATTGACACAGTTGGTCACTCCTCCTTGAAATCTACTTCCTTGGCTTCTCTTATTTTCTTCTCTGGCTATCCTTCCTGCTATTCTTTTCTTTAGCTGTTCCTTCTCAAATTCATTCATAGACTTCTCTATCTTTGCTTACCTATATGCAGTTGACACACAGATCTGTATCTGTCCACGCCTCTATCTGAACTCCAGACCTACATTTCTACCTCTCTACTGGACATTTCACTTGGCTGTGTTTTTAAATTTTTAAATATTTTTTTTGAGACAGGGTCTCACTCTGTTGCCCAGGCTAGAGTGGAGTGGCATGATCATGGCTCAATGAAGCCTTGACCTCCTGACCTCAGCCTCCCAAGTAGCTGGGACTACAGGCACGCACCACCATGCCTGGCTCATTTTTTTGTTAAAATTTGAAATTCTTTTTCTAACCTAGTAATCTGAGTAATTTGTAGGATAAGCATGTTGGGGGAGGGGCAGGTACATGGAGGTGTCAAAGTGCCTGATGGTTGAGGAAGCAGGCTGGGATTACTGCGTGGAAGTGTCAGAGTTTCCAGCTTTGTGGCTCCATGGTCGGGTGGGAGAGATCCAGTGGAAGCCATGTTGTGCCAGTGCCCTCAGGGTGAGGAGGCAGCCAGCAATGTGTTACATTAAGCAAATAACTAAGTTGATTGAGCGAAGAAGTAAATCTGTTGAGGAAAATGGGAGCTAGGTTTCTCAATGTCAGAAATTATTTGAAAACATGGAAAGGCCAGGCGCAGTGGCTCACGCCTATAATCCCAGCACTTTGGGAGGCCGAGATGGGTGGATCACGAGGTCAGGAGATTGAGACCATCCTGGCCAACACGCTGAAACCCCGTCTCTACTAAAAATACAAAAAAAAAAAAAAAAAGTTAGCTGGGCATGGTGGCAGGCACCTGTAGTCCCAGCTACTTGAGAGGCTGAGGCAGGAGAATGGCATGAACCTGGGAGGCAGAGCTTGCAGTGAGCGAAGATCGTGCCACTGCACTCCAGCCTGGGCCACAGAGCAAGACTCTGTCTAAAAAAAAAAAAAAAAAAAAAGCATGGAAAGGAGGAAGGGTAAAATGAATCTCATGGTATTGGATTAAAATTGGAAGAGTTCATTAATATGAACTCTTGTTCAAAGGAAATATATATATATATATACACACACACATATATATACACACACACAGAAACCCTATATATATATATATATATATATCAGAGCTGAGAAAGGTATATGTATATGTACATATCTTTCTCAGCTCCGTCCACCAAGAGGGACTAGAAGTGACACCCAGTGGCTATGAGCACATCTAGCACCAAGATGCTGATTTTCAAATCCTCCACTAAAAATGGAATTGAATTGAGAGTCCGGAAATAAGCCCACACATCTACAGTCAACTGATTTTCAACAAGGATGCCAAGACTATGGGAGAGAATAGTCTTCAACAACTGGTGAATGGACAACTGGATATCCACGTGCAAAACAATGAAGTTGGACTGAGACCCCACACGATAAATGAATATTAACTCAAAACGTATTGAAGACTTAAATTCAAGAGCTTAAACAATAAAAACTTTATAAGAAAACAGTAGTAAATCTTTACGATCTTGGTTTTTGCAATGGATTCTTAGATATGACACCAAAGTACAAGCAACAAATAAAAAATAGATAAATTGGAATTTATGAAAGTTAGAAAATTTTGTGCATCCAAAGACATGATCAAAAAGTGAAAACTCACAACAATGGCAGAAAATATTTGCAAATCCTATGTATAAGAGTCTAGTATGCAAAATATATAAAGAACTCTGAAAACAACAAAAACCAAACAGCACAATTCAAAAATGGGCAAAGGACCTAAATAGAAATTTTCCAAAGAAGACCTACAAATTGCGAAGAAGCGCATGAAAAGATGCTTGACATTACTAGTCACCAGAGAAATAAAAATCATGAGATATGACTTTATACTAACCAGAATAAAAATGTAAGAGAATAACAAGTGTTGGTGAGGGTGTGGAGAAATTGGAACTCTTGTACACTACAGGTAGGAATATAAAATGGTGTAGTCAATTTGGAAAACTGGCTGATGGCTCCTCCAAAAGTTAAACACAGAATTACCATAAGACCTAGCAATTGCATTTCTAGGTGTATATCCCACAGAACTGAAGACAGAAATTTAAACAAAAACTAGACAACCCAAATGTCTATCAACCAGTGAATGGGTAAACAAAATGCAGTCTGTTCTTTAATGGAATATTATTTGGCCATAAAAAGGAATAAGGGGTAGGAGGGAGCAGAGATAGAGGGTTGATGGCTAAGAGGGATGAGGTTTCTTTTTGAGGTGATGAAAATATTCTAAGTTGACTGCAGTGATGGTTGTACAGCTCTATGACTATACTAAAAGTCATTAAATTGTTCACTTTAAATGGGTGAATTGTGTTGTATATAAATTATGTCTCCATAAAACTGTTTATTTTTTTAAAAGACACACAAAAGAAGAAACTTTCCTGCAGCTCCAGCTGACCTTGCAGGCTGGCCTCTTCTGCTCTGACCTGTGCTCCCTAAGCTCCCTGCGAAGGAGATAAAATGGGCTCCTGGTCTGCAACAGCTATTGGTTATTGTAATGTCTGCTTTTGTTTAAAAAAGAAAAAAGACCCAACTCCTTATACAGTTTGAATTGTATATATTTGGGGATCTCTGAGTTTCCTGTATCTGGATGTCTAAATCTCTTACTAGACTTAGGAAGTTTTCAGCAAGATGACTGGATGATCATGTTTCAGCCTCTGTGAGACAAACATTACAGCAGCAGATGGCACAAGACCCAGGAGCCTGAGGATGAACATCACTGGAATCCACACACTCATCAGATCTGTGCTTCCCAGGCAGCAGGCACCAGTTCCCCCTTTGCCTTCCACCATGATTGTAAGCTTCCTGAGGGCTTCATCAGATGCAGATGCTGATGCCATGTTTCCTGTGTAGCCTGCAGAACTGTGAGCCATTTAAACCTCTTTATAAATTACGCACCCTCAGTTATTCCTTTATAGCAGTGCAAAAATGGGCTAATACACAATTTAGGAGCAAGGTGTAGGTAAGACAAGGAAAGGACTGGAGACGGGTGAAGTGACTGCTGTAAGGATTGGTAACATCAATCACATGGCTGTGAAAAGAGGGCAACAGTCCTGACTGGTGGAGAGAGCACACTTTAAACTCTGTGAAGGCAGAGGAGGGGCCGCTAACATCTCAGCTACTTGTCTGCAGAGCCTCTGGACAATTTAGCCCAGACTGCCACCACCACTTTCAACTTAATGGCTGGCCAACAAATCTTAATCTAAGTACTCTCAGAAACTTCCCAGGAACTGCTGACTCAAGTAGTTAACAGCCTCCATTCAAAACGATAGAATGAGAGTAACTTTCTGGAAACTAACAAAACTCTTTTGTACAAGAGCTTAATAGAATTGGACCCTGATCCCAACTCAACACAATGGCACTGCTGAGGTCACTACAACTTACGTGAATAAGAAGCTACCTATACTAGCTTGCCACACACAAACTGGTCTATTATCTCTAATGTACATGATAATGGGACAATAACACATTACCCAGGACTTCCTGCTGGTCAGTCAAGGCAGGATATGTGCAACTGTTAGCATCCCTTACTGCACCTGGGTTAATGAAATATTTAACTGGCCTGGCTCCAGTTGGGTAGCCTAGCTGCAGTGTATCCTCCAAGTGGGCCTAATTAGAGACTCATTCTTGTATATGTTGCCCAAAACAATCAGAATGTATTTGGTTAAGGCCCCTATAAGCACAATTAATTAGAGTACATTTGATGGGGTGGCCTATGCTCCTGAGAATTCTTAGCTAGCTATTTGAAAAGTGAGGGATGGAGCTGTAGAGAGTGGATCTGCCATGGTGCCCTTGTGACCTGGCATGCATATATCTATGCAAGCTAGGCTTGAATTGCAACTTATCTGAGTCTTGGCAGGATGTATCATGATCCTCCCAGAACACAAGAGGATGGGAGGGTGGTGAGGTGCTGTTTCAAGGCTATCTCTAACCTCCTAATCTCTCCTGGGAGGCTGTCACTGAGACAAACAGTTTCTCATCCGAGTACTGTTGAGGTCTGAGGCTATCTGCTCTGCCCCACTCAGGGTATAGCTACAGAATATAAAACTGCTAGCTGCAGTCTAAAAGGGGCTCCTCAGCAAGGGAGTGTCCCATAACTGGTGCAGCAAACATGCAGGCATGGGGAGCTGGCACTTTTGCCCCATCTTCCTCTTGCTGTCTATGTAGGTAATAAACTGAATCTTAAAAGGACATGTCATTACTTTAGAAGCCAAATCAATCACTCTTGGGCTTGGCCTTTTTTTGACAATGTGGTAGTTATGTACAAGAGTGTCTTTGTTTTTGAGAATTGTACACTGGAGTGTTTAGGAGTGATGGAACATGTCTGCAACTTGGTCTCAAATGGTTAAGAAAAAGCCATATAATGGTGGTACACACATGCACGCATGCACGCTGCAGAAATATGAAGTGTTATCAATTGAACAATCTGGATGAAGTGAACATGGGAGTTCTTTGTACTATTCCTCCAACTTTTTGGTAAGTTTATAACAAGTTACTTTTTAAAATCTACATATAATGTACAATATCTGAAAGGCTACATGAGAAAATGGTAATTAGCTCATTACCTCTGATGACTGAGCTTAAGGCCGGGAGGAGTCTTATTTTTCACTTTGAACTCTTCTGTAAATTGTTTTTTGAATTTCTACAATGAGTATGTATTACTTTCTTAATACAAAATTAAAATGTCCAATTTTTAAAATCACAAAAGTAATATAATAAAGGAAACTTGAAAAATGTGAAGAGAAACCTATAATTTCCTCAAAATAACTATCATTTTTGGTAGTCCTTTTGGTTTTCTCTTTCTTATTTCTGTTATTCATTTCTAGTATTAATGCATCTTATAGTTTTGCATGTGGATTTCTTCATTTAACATAATTCTAAAAATTTAATATGTTGTATAGGTTTCATAATTTATAATTTTAGATAGTAGCTTACTCTCCTATCTGGTGGCAGTAGCATGATTTAATGATTCACTAAACAACAACTACAGCAAACCCTGGGGAGAGGGACATCTGATTTCCATAGCCACCACATTATAACATCAAAATGTCCAGTTTTAAACAAAAAATTATGAGGCATGCAAGGAAACAAAGTACGGCCCACTGACAGGAAAAAAAAAGTTTATAAAAACTGTCCCAGACAAAGCCCAGGTCTTGGACTTACTAGACAATTTAAATCAACAGTTGTAAATATGCTCAAAGAACAAAAGGAAACCCTGAATAAAGAATTAAATCAGGAAAATGATATCTCGCCAAAAAGAGATAACAAAGATAAAATTTTTAAAAGGAACAAAATAGAAATTCAGTAGCTAAAAACTATAATAACCGAAGTGAATAATTCATGAGAGAGACTTAACAGCAGATTTGAGCAGGCAAAAGAAAGAATCAGTAAACTTGAAGATAGGTCAATTATCAGAGACCCAAATATCAAAAAGAAAAAAGAATGAAGAAAAACAAACATCCTCAGAGACCTGTGGGTCACCATCAAGCATAACAATGCACCCACAATGGGAGTTCCAGCTAAAGAAAGAAGGAGCATAAAGAAGTAATGGCCAAAAACTCCCCAGATTTGATGAAAGCTATGAATCTACATATTCAAGAAACTCTAAGTATTTTGAGTGGGATAAACAAACCCACACCTAGACACTTCATAGTCAAAATGTCTAAAACCAATGACAGAATCTTGGAAGCAGCAAGAGAAATGACTTCTCACATACAATTGAACGTCAATAATATTGACAGCCAAATTGTTGTCAGAAATCATAGAAGCCAGAAGGCAATGGGATGACATATTCAAAGTGCTGAAAGAAAAAGTGTCAATGAAGAACTATATGTCCAGCAAAATTATCCTACAAAAATGAAGTAAAATAATGACATCCCCTTACCAGTGGATCTGTTGGATTGAATTAAAAAAAAAGAAAAAATAATGACATTCCCAGAAAGAAAAACAAGAGACTGCCATTGCAGACCTATCTTAGAAGAAATACTAGAGAGAGTTATTCAGGCTGAAATGAAAGGACAGTAGACTGTAACTCAGATTCACATAAAGAAATAAATATCATTGGTAAAGGTAACTACATAGATAAATATAAGAGATGGTAGGTTGTATTTTTGTGACGCTTTTTTCTTCTACTTAATTTAGAAGACAGCTGCATAAAGCAATAATTCTAGGATGTGTTGATGGGCATATAATGTAAAAAATATATAATATGTATGACAATAATAGCCCAAAAGACAGGAGAAGAGAATAGAGCCATGTTGGAGCAAATTTTTTTAATGTGGTTGAAATTAAATTGGCATTCATTAAAACCAGATGATTTTAAGTTAAGATGTTAATTGTAATCACCAGGGCAACCACTAAGGAAATAATTCAAAAATATAGTAAAGAAATGAGAATTAAGATGGTATACTAGAAAATATGTAACACAAAAGAAGGCAGTAATGGAGAAATAGAAGATCAAAAGACACAGGCATATAGAAAACAAAGAGCAAAATGACAGGCATAAATCATCGCTTATCAGTAATTAGATATAAATGAATGAGTGAGATTATTAGAATACACAAAAAAATCCTATTATATGCTGTTCGCAGGATACAGACTTTAAATTCACAGATACAAATAAAGTTAAGATGATGGGAAAAGATATATCATGCAAACAGCAACCATAACAGCTGGAACAGCTAAACTAATATCAGACAAAATAGATTTTTAAAAATGTTAGAGACAAATAGGGGCATTTTATAAAGTAACAATGGTCATTCCACCAGGAAGATGATATAAGCATATAGGCACATAACAACAGAGCCCAAGATACATGAAGCAAAACCTGACAGCATCAAAGCAGAAATAGAAAATTCAACAATGACTGTTGGAGACTTCAATACACCACTTTCAGTAGTGGATAGAACAACTAGGTAGATGATAAACAAGGACATGGAAGAACTGAATAACATTATCAACCAAGAAGACCTAACAGACAACTTATAAGACACTTAATCCAACAATAGCAGCAGAATACACATACTCCTCAACTAAACATGAAGAATTATCTAAGTTAGATCATATGTTAGGCCACAAAACAAGTTTCAATAAATTTAAAGGACTGAAATGATACAATGTATGTTCTCTCTCCACAATGGAATAAAATTAGAAATCAATAACAGAAGGAAATTTGGGGAATTCACCAAGTTATGGAAATTAAACAATAAATTCCTAAATACCCATTGGGTCAAAGAAGAAATCATAAGGGAAAATAGAAAATACTTTGAGATAAACGAAAATAAAAACGTAACAAACCAAAACTTATGAAAGCAGTGCTCAGGGGGAAATTTATATCTATAAATGCCTACAGTAAAAAAGAGATAGGATTTCAAATTAATAACCCAACTTCTCAGCTTAAGGAACTGAAAAAAAGCAAATTAAACCCAAAGCTAGCAGAGGGAAGGATATAATAAAGGTTAGGGTGGTGACAAATGACAGGGAACAGGAAAACAATAGAGAAAAATCAATAAAACCAAAAGTTGATTTGCTGAAAAGATCAACAAAACTGACAATTCTATAGCTAGACTGACTGTGAATAAAAGATTCAAATTTCTAAAATTGGGAATGAAATAGGAGACAATACTACAAACCTTACAAAAAGAAAACGGGAATTATATCCAAAGGGGCAAAGCAAGATGGCAGAATAGAAGCCCATGCCGTTCATCCTCCCTCCCCCCACAGAAACACGAAATTTTAACAATTATCTGCACACACAAAAGCATCGTCACAAGAACCAAAAATCAGGTAAGCAATCACAGTACCTGGTTTTAACTTAATATTTCTGAGAGTCATTGAAGAGGATAGGAGAGACAGTCTTGACTCACAGACAGCACCCCTCCTCCATCCCCTGGTAGCCACCATTCCTTTGCAGGTAGGGAGCATATGGACCAGACCTAACCAGAGGGGAATTGCCCTTCCCAGTGGTCAGACCTTAAGTTTTTGCAGGCCTCGCCACCATGGGCCAAAGTGCTCTGGGGTTCTAGGTAAATTTGGAAGGCAGTCTAGGACACAAGGACTGCAATTCCCAGGTGAGTCCTAGTGCTGAGCTGTGGACTAGGGTGGCACATGACCTAGTGAGACACATACCTAACGGAGTGCTTGCAGTACCCCTCCCTCAACACCAAGCAGTGCAGCTAGCATCAAGGAAATGTTTAAGGAGAGAAGAGTAAAGAGGACTTTATCTTGCATCTTGGATACCAGCTCAGCCACAGTAGGATAGAGCACTGGGTAGTCATGAGGCCCCCATTCCAGGCCCTAGCTCATGGACAACATTTCTAGACACACCCTGGGCTAAGAAGGAACCCACTGTCTTGAAGGGAAGGATCCAGTTTTGGCAGGATTCATCACCTGCTGACTAAAGAGCCCTTGAGCCCAGCAGCAGTACCTAGGGAATATACTGTGGGCCTTGGGCTCTGAGATGTGCTGTCTTCAAGTAAGACTCAGCACATTCCCAGCTGTGGTGGCTACAATGAGAGACTCCTGTTTGAGAAAAGCAGAGGAAAAAGTAAAGGGGACTTTGTCTTGCTCCTTAGGTACCAGCTCAGCTACAATGTGGTAGAACAATGAGGAGGCTCTTGGACAGCATTTCTGGACCTGCTCTGGGCCAGAGGGGAGCCCCCTGCCCTGAAGGGTGAGTCCCAGACCTGGCAGTATTCACCACAAGCTGAATGAAGAGCCCTGGGGCTTTAAGGTGAATGTTGGAAGTGGCCTGGAAGAGCCCCCCAAGGGACAGTGTTGATCGTGGCCACAGGGAGAGGCACCTCTGCCTGTGGAAGGGGGAGGGAAGAGTGGGAAGTACTTCGTCTTGTGGTTTGAGTGCCAGCTAAACCACAGTAGAACAGAGCATCAGGTAAAGTTCTAAGATTTTTTATTCTAATCCCTGGGTTATTACCCTGATACCAAAACCAGACAAAGATACATTAAGAAAACTATAGGCCAGTATCTCTGATGAATATTGATGCAAAAATCCTCAATAAAATACTAACAAACTGAATTCAACAATTCAGTTTATATTACAATAAATTAGATAACATAGATGAAGTAGACAAATTTTTAGAAAAAAACCACCAAAACTGACCTACCAATAAACAAAAAATCTGAATAAACTTATGAGAAGTAAAGAGATTGAGTTACTGGTTTTAAAACTTTCCACCAGTAAAAGCCCAGGACCAGATGGCTTCACTGGTGAATTCTACCAAACATTTGAATTCATATACCAGTTCAGAATTAACACCAGTTCTTTACAAGCTCTTCAAAAACAGAAGAGGAAATACTTCTCAACTCATTCTATGAGAACAATACTACCCTGATACCAAAACCAGACAAAGACATCATATGGAAAGAAAACTAGACACCAATATTCTTTATGAATATAGATGTAAAATTCCTCAACAAAATCCTAGGAAACCTAATCCAGCAACATATAAAAAGAATGAGGCCCCATTACCATGTGAAAATTTTCCTAAGAGTGCAAGGACAGTTCAACATACAAGAATCAATTGATATAATACACCAGATTAAATGAATAAAGGACTAAAACTACATGATCATCTCAACAGGTGCAGGATAAGCATTTGACATAAGCCAACACATTTTCATGAGAAAAAGACTCAACAAACTACAAAGAGGAAGGAACTTCCCCAACCTGATAAAGGCCATATATGAATAACCCACAGCTAATATCATACTTAATGGTGAAAGACTTAATTATTTCTGCATAAGATCAGAATCAAGACAAGGATGTTCTTTCCTGCCACTTTAATATTGTACTAGAGATTCTAGCCAGGGCAGTAAAACTATCTATTTGCAAATGGCTTGATATTATATAGGGAGAACCCTAAAGAATGCATGCACACACACAAAAAAACCTATTAGAGCTAATAAATGAGCTCTTCAAAGCTGCAGAGTTTGGGCAGGGTTGCTAGCTGCTCTGGTACTGGAACCCCAATTTAGCTGGGGGTTGTCAAAACAAATGGGTACGGGGTTTCTTTTGAAAGTGGTGGAAAGGTTATAAATTGATCTTGGTGATAGTTGCACAACTCTATGAATATACTAAAAACTACTGAATTTTACACGAAATGAGGGAAAAGTTGTAGTGTGGTGGGTCCCCCACCATGTTACTTAAGAGTGTATGTCCACGGCTTGAAACTTCAAGGCTTGGCAGTGAGCCAAGGCCATGGTGCCCAGCCAAGGAGCAGGTGTCCTTGAGAACCCAAACATCCTGGAATGTATCTGGGAACCTACTACAGCAAACAGTCTCATTGCACACAGTAGGCAAAGAGCCAGGAAATTAGCTTAAAAGTAGCTTAGAGATGGGAGGCAGGGCAGATCTCTGGAGTTGTCCTGCTGCTGCCCAGGAGTGCCCTGTATGTAAGTCCTAATAAACTGCTAAGATGGACTTCTTTGGTACCTTGGCTCATTCCCAGTTTGGGGGGCCCAGTTTGAGGGAATGTTACAGTGCCAGGCTTTTCTCATAACGAAGATATATGTGAATTAAATATCAATAAAGCCATTTAAGAAAATATGCCTTAGAAAGATGTGATTTAAAAGTAATGTGTGTGCCTATCTAAACAAACTTCAACATTCCTTAAAGGAATACATGAACATACAACACTCAACAAAGCAAAATTAACAGTATCTGGCATCCAATCAGCAATTACTAGGTATAGGAAGAAGCAGAAAAATGTGACTCATACACAAGACAAAAATAAGTCAATAGGAACAGGCCAAGAAATGCCCAAGATGATGGAATTAGCAAACATTTAAAAATAACCAGTATAACTATTATAATATCCACAAGGGTTTAAAGGAGAATGTTCATTCTTTTAAAATCTTTCATTACTCCCATTATGTTGAATAATATAAAAAGAACCAAATGGAACTTCTAGAGATGAAAAATGCAATATTAGAAACGCAACAGGTTCTAGATGGGATTAACAGCAAATCAGACTCTGCAGAAGAAAAGATCAGTGAATTTGAAGGGATAACAAAAGAAAATCTCCAAACTGAAGCATAGGGTAGGAGGAAGGCTCTTAAAAAATGGAAATGAACAGAGCTTTGGTGAACTGTGATACGATCATCAAGAAGTGGCCAGACGTGGTGGCTCACGCCTGTAGTGCCAGCACTTTGGGAGGCCCAGGCAGGCAGAGCACTTGAGCTTAGGAGTTTGAGACCAGCCTGGGCAACATGGCAAAACCCCCCATCTCTACAAAACATACAAAAATTAGCTGGGTGTGGTGGCACATGGCTGTAGTCCCAGCTACTCAGGAGGCTGAGGTGGGAGGATGGCTTGAGCCCAGGAGGCAGAGGTTGCAGTGAACCGAGATTGCACCATTGCACTCCAGCCTGGCTGGGCAACAGAGCAGAACCCTCTCTCACTAACAAAACAACAACAACAAAATCACTGAGTGTAATATACATTTAATTGGAACACTCCACTCAATAACAGAAGAATATACATCTTTTCAAGTTTACAAAGAACATTTACGGCTGGGCGTGGTGGCTCACGCCTGTAATGCCAGCACTTTGGGAGGCCGAGGCAGGCGGATCACGAGGTCAGGAGATCGAGACCATCCTGGCTAACACAGTGTAACCCTATCTCTACTAAAAATACAGAAAATTAGCGAGGCGTGATGGCGGGCGCCTGTAGTCCCAGCTACTCGGGAAGCTGAGGCAGGAGAATGGCGTTAACCCGGGAGGCAGAGCTTGCAGTGAGCTGAGATCCCGCCCCTGCACTCCAGCCTGGGCGAAAGAGCGAGACTCCGTCTCAAAAAACAAAAAAAGAACATTTACCTTGATAGACCATATTCTGTGCCATAAGATAAATCTCAAATTTTAAAAGACCAAAGTCAGAAAAAGGTGTTTTGACAACAAAAGCAGTATTTAGCACTAAATGGCTATATTATAAAAGAAGCAATATATCAAGTCGGAAACCTAGGTTTCTACCTTAAGAAACCAGAAAATAAAGAGCAAAATAAACCCAAAGCAAGTAGAAGAAAGGAAATAATAAAAAGCACAAGTTAATGAAATAGAAACAGAAAATAGAGAAATCCCATGAAACCAAAAGTTGGTTCTTTGAGATCAACACAATTAACTCTTTAGGCAGACCAATCAAGAGAAAAAAAGAACATACATTACCAATATGAAGAGTGACAGAAGTAACATCGGTAAAGAGTCTACAGATATTAGAAGGATAATAAAGAAATACTATGAACAACTCTATGGACTTGTGGATCTGATGCTGCCTGAAGAGTGGGAAGACATGACCTCAAGCAGGCTACAGCCCTGATAATGTGTGACTGAAGCTTCCCTAACAATGCCATGTCAAGAATTTTCAAGGTACTGTCATAGGATCACCTAACTTCCCAAGACCTGAAGATCTCGAGAGCTTTCATATGGAGTCCCCAACATGTCCCCGTTCCTCATAATATTCGTTAATGGTTGTTGTTTATTTTGTTACTGTGCCATGTACTATGCAAAGTGCTCTAGCTCCTCTAGAGGTGCCCTGCCCCAAACCTGGACTTGCCCTCAGAAACCAAACAAGTGCGTGGCACCTGCCTTCTTGGGCCGGGCAGCCATCTTTCCCAGCATTCTTGCAGAGCCCGAGCTCCTCGCAAGTTCAAATCTCACCTCATAATGCTGGATGTCTGCGTCAGGCTGCATGAAGTAAGGTCGCCCGGTGAGGGCTCCCTGCAGGGTCAGGCATTTCTTCCGTCACCTGGGGCTCCTTGTCCAACACCAGGGGTGCCGGTACCCTGCTCAGGGATGCCGGTCCTCTGTGGTCTGGAAGAGGTGGGGCTGGACTCTGTCGCCATCACCCTCGACTCGTGCATGGGGTTATCTGCGTCCAAGGCTGCCCTCGGGGCGACCACCGATGAGCCCACGGAGCCTGAGCCGAAACAACTGGCTGGTGAGTAGGAGGCCGGGTATGGGCAGCCCACGCAGCTAGTGCAGAGTCTGAGTGGGGAAGAACCTCCTAATGGCGGCACCTTTTCTCCTTCCCCTCCCCCAACTCCCCCTCTCCCTCACCTCAGTGCCCTCCCCTTTTCCACGTCCCTGCAGGAGGGGGAGTTGGAGCTGTCATTTCTAGTAATCTTTGAGCACAGAAGGGAACCTCTGGTGGGTTGTTTGTTTTTTGTTTTTTGAGACAGAGTCTCGCTGTGTTGCAGGCTGGAGTGCAGTGGTGTGATCTCTGCTCACTGCAACCTCTGCCTCCCTGGTTCAAGCGATTCTCCTGCCTCAGCCTCCCGAGTAGCTGGCACAACAGTAGCCCGCCACCACGCTCAACTAATTTGGTATTTTTAGTAGAGACGGGGTTTCTCCATGTTGGTCAGGCTGGTCTCCGAACTCCTGACTTCAGGTGATCCGCCTGCCTCAGCCTCCCACAGCGACCTCTGGTGTTTTTAACTACAAATTCCAAAATATTTAGAAATTATTCAACTAAGATAGGAGACAAAGAGGGTGGAATAATAACCCAGGCTTCTTAGAAAGGTCTCATTTCCCAAGTTCACCCCAGTGCCCTTATAAATTATAACATTCAGCGAGTCTTCTGAAGGAAAGTCTATTGAATAGATTCTCCCTTAGGTATTCCTAACCTAACGTCCATGAATAGGCTTTAGAGTGTCCATGGCACAATTTTTGTGCCCTGTGTATGTTTCTAGTAGGAATATTTTTGATTCCTAGAGTGACCCGTTGCTCAAAGGATAGACTCCCATTCTACCCAGTCTAGCCCCATTCCCTGTTGTTTGAGCTTGTAGTGAGCAGTGACTTGATAAACAATGTGTGCTATTGGCAGTATACCTAAATTTTACAGCTATTGAAAGCTTCATAGCTAGCTCACTGTTTTGATCACCGCTTCATTTTGGTATTTTGCTTAAACTATTCATTGACTTAATCTGTATTTGCCTTCTGAAGTTTTATCTTCTTATCATCATGATAACGTGCATGTGTTACAGCAAGTTACTAAGTTAAACAGAGATTAATTTCATATATATATATATATATGTTTGCAAAGCAATATTCTCAGCAGGCCACATACTAGATTCTCTGTATATATTATACAGTCCTGGATACTTATGTAATATATGCCAGAATTGGCTTCTGAAGACCTAAAGAAATGCTCATTAATGAATAAGTGCCATGGATGAAGTTGTTGCATAATGATAGTTTGTAGACAGTTTTGAAAGCAAAGAGGATTTTGAACTGGTAAAAAGTAGGGAATCATTGCCATGTTCTTGAATGTGAAAATCAAATTATGAAACTTAACTTTTGAGGGGCTGTGTGAAATGAATTCATGAATGGTTATAGGCATGAGGCCAGAAATTTAAAAGCTGTCACAATAAACTAGGTACAAAGCTGTGAGGTAGTGGACTCAAGAAAAAGAAGCAATAAATAAAAGGATACAGGATGCAGATAAAAGGATCAGAGATGGGGTGACAGTACAAAGAAAGTTCCTAACTGAACCTTCATGGAATGACAGTTTTCTTGAGAGAAGTAGTGACAGTGGTTAATAGCTTGGTCTCTAGGGTCAAACAAATCTAGTTTCAAATTCCAGCCCTGCCATTTAACTACCTGTATGATCTTGGGTATGTTACCTTCTTCAGTACTGTTCATTCATTTAATAAGTATTGACCAAACCTGTTATGTGCCATCTGCTTTGCTGGGCCTTGAGGACCAAAATGGATTCATTCCCTCCCCTCATCAAGTATGCAAGATAACTAAAGGCATTAAATATCATGTACCATATAACAGTGCAAATTGTAATACATGTAATGAAGAAAATGTTTTTGAGGATTCCCTATGTCATTTCTCCGACATTTGATTGCATCGGTACTTAAGTTAAAATTACCAATTTTGGTTTTGAAAATTATTTCTCAGTCTGTATTCTAATGCTTCTCATTGTCTCTAATTTAGATCTAATACAGTACATCAATGAAACTAACATGAGCGATGAACGTCTGGCTAATGTTCTTTCTGAAAAAACTAGGAGCAGTAGCTGGGTGGTGGTGTTCAAAGCCCTGGTTACTGTACATCACCTCATGGTGCACGGAAATGAGGTGAGCGTAAGCATGCAATTGCAAAATGCTCTTGGTTTGTCAAGGGCTTACTACCTTTTACTTTAATTAGTGGCAACTGAGGGAAGTGAATAGCAGTATGTATTTAAAATATTTTTGTCTGTTTTTATTAATGAATATATCTTTGTGATCGGTATTCTTTGAGGTGTATCATTTTAGTCACTGATAAAATAGCCACTGGATAACAATGTCTGTAATAGAGTGGATATTTCTGTCAATTCTTTAGAGGATTTAGACCCCAAAAAGCCCCTTAGAAATGTGTTACCTCATACCTGCTTTACTTTGCCAGGAGAGACTGTACCGCTAAGCATATTACCTCATCACCTACCCATCTCTCTATATTTTACAGAACAACTGGAATGCTCCATAACATTAAATTACTTATTATTTTCTATTTTAAATTCACAGACATTTTCCCTCAGTAAGTTTTGTATTAAAAAATCAGGGTTTAGAAATTGACTGTATTTTGAAACTCATTATAAAGCAACAGTAATTACACAGTATAGTATTGGTAAAAAATAGAACATGTATATAAATGGAACATAATAGAGAGCTTGGTTATAGAACTACACTTATATATATAGAACTTGGTGGCACTAAAAAATGGGAAAAGCATGGGGGAAAGAATTTAAAATAAAGCCTATTGGCACAAGCAGCATCCCTATGGAAAAAATAGAATGAGATGCTTATGTTACTCCATATACAAAAATAAATTCCACATGGATGAAATATCTAAATTCAAAAAATAGATAAAATTGAAGAAAATGTAGGAGAATATGCTTATGACATTTGGGTAGGGAAGGTGCCATAGTTAAAAGAAGATATTTGCAACATGTATACTATAGACTAAAGGTTAATATTCAGAATACATAATTAGTAAGAAAAAGGCACTACAATAGACTAATGAGCAAAAGAAATGAACAGAGGGTTTATAGAAAAGGAAAACAGAATGTCTAATAATCATCTGAGAACAGCTCATATTAGCAAAAATTAAAATTTCTGACAGTATGAATAGTTGGGAGGACATTGAGGTAATGGGAATTCACATACTCTGTGGATACATGTAGCTGCTGCAGTTTATCACTGTGGAGAGGAGAACATTGAGACACATTTATCAAGTTGAAAATGCCCATCCCTGTGACTCAGCAAATCCACTTCTCACATCATGTTTATAATAATGAAAAACTAGAAATCACCTAAATTTCCATCACTAGAGAACAGATAAAATTTAGTGTAGTTATACAATGAAATGCTGTATTACATTAAATGGGATTGTATACCAACAAGGCTAGATCTTAAAAACAATGCTAATAGAGGAAGCAAATTGTAGAATGACACTTAGAGTGCAAAACTACTTATGTAAAAAAAATTAAAATACACACAGTACTTGTCCATGGAACAAATACATGTGAAACTATGAGGAAAATAGACTGTAAAGATAACACATTAAAATTATGATACCAGTTACTTCTAGGTAGAAGCAGGAAATGGATCTCGGGGATGGGGCTTTATCTGTGATCATTTATTTTCTCTTATTTTAATAATAGACTTGAAGCAGATATGTCAGAAAGTTAGCAGTTATCATTTCTAGGTAGTGGGATCCACAGATGTATCATATTATTATTTGTATACTTTCGTAACTTAAAATTACTCAAAATCAAGAGTGGGGCATGGCTAGATAGAAAGTCTTAGAGGGAAACAGTGTGTATTCACATGAACTTTAATGTTTAACTCCTTGTTTATTTGGGGGCTATATAAATAGAGGAGAGTTGACAGCACTGCAAATCCTTATGTTGGCCAGCACAGGATATGATTGTGCACAACTTAATCAATGCTCCTGAAATAGATACAAGGTGTGTGATAGAATTAAGTATACATTCATAATGACAATCATTAAGGAACTTTTTGTGTGTACAGAAACTAATTTTAGAATTTGACACATTTGTTTGACAGCGTTTCATTAAACGTTTCATGTCGGAGCTTTTTGTTCACTTTACACAATTTCCTGGATAAAAGTATCATAGAAGGTAAGATGATTCTTTGATGGAAATATGTCCATATGCCAAGGAGGGAAAAGTTCTGAAAATTGTGCCTAGTTAAAAAAGTTTCTAAGTTATGAAGGCTGCGATGTGCTATACATTTTAAGAATGTAAATAATCCCCAAATTCATTGATACAACGTATATTTTGAAGCTTACTAAGAATAACAGAATATGCCATATGCTAGAGACAGAAAAGTTAATGAGACCTACAGGTCTTTGCTCAGTGAAGCCTTGTCCAGCCTACCAAAAATTGCAGCACCTTTACACCAGTTCTCTGCCTGGGTTTATTCTTTCCCCTTCTCCCTGACTGTCTCTGTGTTCCTTTTTTTTTTTTTTTAACATAATTGTCTGTCATTTCCCATTGAAATGTAAGCCCTATGAGGGCAGGAATATTTGTCCGTTTTTTTCACTGCTGAACTTCCAGCACTTAGTACATCGCCTGGCTTATAGTAGGCACTCAGTGATTGTTTAATGAATGAATAAATTGAAGGGGAATCAGCATACATTTGAAGGTCGAGTAGAGAGTAGTTGAGTTTGTACCATGGCCTTTCTTCTCCTTTTTCTCTATGAAGTAGGTGGCAGGTCATTTGCTGAGTGGAGGGAGAGGGGAGGAGAGATGGTGGCAGTGGGATGAGGAGAGTAAGGAAAATGCTAACAATTTATAATAGTTTCTGTGAAAATGTCAAAGGAGCTGATACAGTTTAATTATTTCATCTGTTCAGGAATGTCACCATCAATATCCCATTAAGGGATGATATCAAGGCTCTAAGGAAATAAAAATTAATCTTTAACAGAAAGCTGGAAGAATGTTGGAATAGGTGATTAATAAAGGCCATTCTAGCTTTTGTGCTTCAAAGATATTGTTGAAGTATACAGGTGAATGTGGAATAAGTCTTTGCATTTATTGACGTATTGTAAAAAGGAACTGTTGGTTGAATTGGAAATAATCGAAATATCTCATTTTTAGGCTATACTGTGTCAACCTTAATCAGACGATACAGCAAGTACTTGAATGAAAAGTCACTTGCATATAGAATGATCTCATCTGACATCACAAAAACCAAGAGAGGGTCAGTAAATATCATTAGTTTGTAAGCAAGAAGTACTGAAACTTACATGTGGTCTGCTTTGTAATTTGTCAAAAACAGCCCTATTTCAAGATGCTGATGTCACAGAGCTTCTCAAACTCTTAATTATTGAGGTTCATGAATTTCTTTTATCTTTTATAGGACAGATAGTGTGATAAGAACTATGAATACTGAAGAGCTGCTAAACACACTTCCAGTTATTCAAACCCAGTTTAATGCTCTTCTTAGTTTTAACATAAGAGCTTTATAAATTTTGTTAAAAAATATAGTAAATAGCATCCTGTAACTATAGGTAGGAGAAATAATTTTCTAACTGTGGTGTTAATTGGTTACTTTTTTATTTAATTTTCAGGCAAATCCTGATGAACTAACTAATGGTATAATACATGGCTGCTTTTATGCTCCTTTTTAAAGATTCTCTTTGTCTCTTTGCAGCTTATAATGAAGGGATCCTTAATCTGCTACGTAGGATAAAGAATAAAGTTTTTAAATGATTACTTTTTAAAGCATAAAATGGTAAAATAATTTATTTGTAAAAATCCCCTGTCTCTACATTTAGACTCACATTTGCTTTAGATACAAAATAGAAAATCTTTGCAGGGTCATGTATACTTTTCAATACAAATATTATATTGCTTCATTGGTTAAACATTATTTGGCTAATTAGCCACAAAACTTTTCCACTTTTATGTAAGTGCTAACTGATATTTCTGGGAAATTTGTCAGGGAATCAACCTAGGTTGCCATGTTTATTCATTATATGTTAATAAGGCCCATTTCCACCAAGTTCAAATAACACAGTTTTGACTTTCCTAAAAAGGTAAAGCCTATAACATAAGTAATTGTTATTGATGATATACAAGCATGTATTTTTAGACTTTTAAGGAAATTACTGTCATCATTTAGCCCTAATGAATGATTCATTTAGCTGCAATTGTTCTCTAAACTTTATTGACGGGAATTTGATAACTTTCCTTATACTGAAGAAATACATAGTATTATACATTTGTAGGGTTATAAGAGAGTAGGAAACCCAGCCCTTTCCCTCAAAGGGTTGCAGAGCTTTGTATTAATCAAAAAGACTATAGACTAGAAGTCGTTGAAATTAAAATCTAAACTATCTGTGCATGCTATTAAATTCCATATACCCAGCACCAGTATTTGGTATACAGTAGTTACTCCATGAAAAATTGTTGATTATGGGGATTGAGCAGTGCTATTTCTTGTTATTAAAACAGAAAATAACTTGATTAAAATTATAATTGTTTTGAACAGGTTAAATTCATATCCAGAATTAGCTTAAAATAGAATAATCAGAATGGAGTAAAACTTGAAAATTGCTAAGATATTGGCTCCTTTATGGTAATTTTTTTCTATTTTTAGACAAATATTTTGACATGAGGAAGAACCAATGCAGGGAAAGTTTGGATATTTACATCAAGTTCCTTAGAGGAACAACCAAATTGACACAGATTCTGAAAGTTGCAGAGGTACATAAATCCATTTCTACTTAAGGTGTTTCTTTTTTTGCAATAATTTAGTATCATTGAAACTATACCTCTTTCCTCCACCACCATAACCACACAAACGCACAGAAATTGGTAGTTGTTTTAACTACTTTGTAAACAGTAAAACTAAAACTAAAACTAAAGTTAGGTACTTCAAATGTACTATCCAATGCACTTGCACTCAAAAGCAATCTTACAAGGACTTCTGTTTGCAGCCATAAAGATAACCAGTACCAAGCTTACCCTCCCACCAGAAACAACTCTAAAAGTAGACCAAAATATATATGACATAAGTCTTTTTAGGTAGTGAACAATAGGTAGGTTTGTGGTCAGTGACAGAAACATTTGAGGTGAGCCCCATGTTCTCCCTGACACTCAGAGGAACCCAAGCAGGATAAATACACACGGAGGCGAGTGATAGTCAAGCTTCTGGAAACCAAAGAGAACAAAGACATATTACCCATGGGAGAATGACAATACGAATAATGGCTGACTTCTGACTACTTGAAAAATTAGAACACATTTGTATGATATCCAAAATGCAGCTTAGCTCTTCTTAAATCAGCAAAGTCTCAATAAGCTGGAAACCATCATTCTTAGCAAACTAATACAAGAAGAGAAAACCAAACACCGCATGTTCTCGCTCATAAGTGGGAGTTGAACAATGAGAACACATGGACACAGGGAGGGGAACATCACACACCAGGGCCTGTCAAGGTGTGAGGGGTTACAGGAGGGACAGCATTAGGAGAAATACCTAATGTAGATGATGGGTTGATGGGTGCAGCAAACCACCATGGCACGTGTATACCTATGTAACAAACCTGCATGTTCTGCACATGTACCCCAGAACTTAAAGTATAATGAAAAAAATAAAAATAATTTAAAAAGTCTATCCTTAGGATAAATATAAGGGAGTCCTTAAGTGTGCGAGGCATACTTTAGCCTGATAAGGTACCAGCCCAGGAAGACATCATACTCTTGGGGTATTTTCTCTTTCATGCACACAATGATCTCTCAGTTACATTTTTGTTGTTGCCACTCCCTGCTGTAATGTGTACTTTCCCCCCCTTTTTTGTTTCAGCAAGTTGGAATTGACCAGAGCAACATTCCGTATATTACTCAGGTCAGTGTATCTCTCCTATGTATTTAAGTGACGTTTTTGTCTTTGTTTATGTGTTCATTATATTAATCATCATCTGAGACTCTCTGTCCTTTGCTATATACTTATGTGTGTGCATTTTCATTTCTCCATAAGTAACATATATATGTGTGCTTATTATGTGTGTATGTGTGTGTGTGTGTATAAAAACTAGACCATGCTTTTAATATTATCAGTAGAAACACCAGGGTATTTGGAATAATGAACTTAGATTTGAGGACTGCCCTGTCCACCTTTCAGGTATATGGTCTCAAGCAACTCATTTCCATTCTCTGTTCCTCATTTCTGCAACTGCAAAATGGGTATGATGCACCACCTGGCTCATAGTAGTGTTATAAGAATCAAATGAGCTCAGGCTTTTTTTCTTCCTCAGCAACTAGTTCTCAGGGATCCCCTCGTGATCTGGGGTAGAGGTGGCAGTGCTGGAGGTGTGGACAAGATGGGCCCCAGGCAACCTGCTTGTGGATCCTACTTAGCCCTCTGGACTTGCCTGTGCTCCAACCCAGATGTATCATGGGGGCCTGAGCAGCAGGGCTTCTGGCCCAGCCTGTACCTACTACAGAGCCCTTTCCTGCTCTGGGCCCCCAAATTTAGGTGGCAGGCCTGAATTTTAGGCCACCTGGGATATGGGTGAGAGCAGTTTTCCCTCATGTGGGAATATGCTGTCTCCAGAGCCCAAAGAAGCCTACCAGGTATCATGTATCCTTTTTTGTTGTGGGAGGTACAAGATGCAATACTTTATCTTTTATTTTGGATGTGATGTCCTGGTATGCCTCTGACCACTGGAACCCCCCAAATTTTATCAGTGTGAAAAGAATGTAGACTGCATGTATCTTTCACTATACTGCCCACTGCCTGCTCATCTGATCCTGTGAGCATGACATCATGGATACAGTGGATCAATTTCATGGTCTGAGGAGTGACCAGATGTTCTAGACTTCTAACTTTATTATGACAGAAGATAAGAGAGTTAACACAGCCATGGGTATAAAACTGAAAATGTAAAGTGCTGTTCATTCCATGTGCCTGTGAACTCTTTCTGAGTCACACTTCTGATGGTGATAGAAAGCAACACAGTCACCAAACCAGCAGCCACATACTATGTACCTAAAGCTGCATTAACTCCACCTCTACCAAAGAAGCTATCGTGGCTGGCATAGTGGCTACAATTGGGGTACTACTTGTTTGATTTTGCTGTGGTTGTTAATCTCCAGAACCCAACTGGTTTTGATGGGGAATGGGGACTATCACCACTAATATAATCTTTTCTATTATTTAGATTTGTGCTAATTTCTGCCATCCTCTTGGGAGGTAGTCCTGTTTTTTTGTTTGTTTGTTTTTTTCTTGTTGTTATTTAATCTACTGTTTTGCTTGGAAGGTGATTGGGGGCTATATCAGAGGCATGCCCCTAGCTGAGTTTCGCTGTGGCTTAACTATAGTTATAGGCCTAGAAGACAGGAATGGAGGTGGGAGCAGATCCTGACGGGGCATGTAACTTGTGGAGTAGAGGCCTTTGTATCATCTCCAACAAAGGAGGCTCAGAGGTTTCTGGAAAATCTGGAGACTCAAGACTTTCACAGCCATCCCCCAGCTGTCCTCATCCTATATATCAGGGACTGGTGTGGCAGACCTGCCTTGGTTGGGACTGGAAGAATGAAGGATTATCTGAGATAACACGTGTGGAATGCTCAGACAGTGCCTGGTTCATGTGGCAGTCATGTGTATGCGAAGAAGCCTGTGAAGAGAGAGAAAATGAAGATGTAGGGGAGAGAGGATGGTTGCAGATGCAAATAAAATGTTAGGTTTAGTGGCAGAGAAGGAGGGATTTTTTTGGCTGATGGCTTATAAATCTTTGAAGGAAAGGAATGTTCTCTCAAGTATACACAGCACAAATATTCCTTCATGTGCAGACAAGTACAAAGGCAGCTTGTACGTAGCCCTGAAATCCCACAAAGTGGTCCACAATGGGAACCACTGTTGGGTAAAATAATGCATGGCTTCCTGAATGAGAAGTCAGATGATGACCAGTGGTGGAAAGAGAGAGAGACAATGAGAATGTCTGGGTTAGTAGGGGAGAAGATAGAGTTTCATTGCCTCATGGTGACATAACCAGTTGATTTCAATCAACATTCATTCATAAACATGCTTGACTCCTTTTCAGTTATAATGAATGAGACACAATCCCGGCCCCTGAGTTCCCGAAAAAGACTGAACAAAAATTACACATGAAGAATCACTAGATATCTATTATAATGTAGTCCTCTGATTTTTTTCTACATTGACCTTTCTTCCCTAAGGGAGGTGGTGGGGGCAGCAAGGGGACCTTTGCTAGGAACCACAGTCTCAGCCATTGTCAGGATACAGATGAGCATTAACTGACCAGCACCTGTGCTTAGAGTTCTAAGGGACATTTGCCAGGAGGAGTACCTGAGTGGAGGGCCACATTTCCCACCAGTCCACCCTCCTCCTTACCTCAGCTCTGGTCTTCCTGAGATCAAAAATGAAGTAGATGGTTGCAGGAGAGCCTTCAAAAGGCAGGCAAGGATCTTGTTGGTAAACTTTCATGCAGATTCATTCCTCTGTAAATCAACCCTTTCTCTGGAAGAGCTTCCTTATCAGTACGCTGGGCCCTGGCCCTCAGCCAGTACAGAAAGTCATTTGTCAAGGCCTTCAGTTGGCAGACGTGCTCCCTGGACTATGTGCTTTCTCGGGTGTCCCAGAAACCCTGGAATGGAGTGAAATGCAGGGCTACGTGGGAGAGCAGGGAGGCGAGAATTAAGTCAGCCCCACCTTTACGCAACTCAGTGGGTCTCCTTGAGAGAGGTCTGCAGTTTCAAGGAGACTTTTCAGCCAATCTGCTGCGAGATCCTGTGAAGGGGTGTGAAGGTCTTCCTCTGTGACTGTAGATTGGTCAGTCTCTCCTTGTGTGTCCAACAGTTTTCATTATACTTTATGTGAATTAATGCAAAACTGCTAGGTTTAAACTGCTCACCATTTTAGGGATCCCTTCTGGATTTTACTACCTTCCTTAAGGGGAAATTTTCCTCCTTTCCTCAGTTCATCCTTTCTGCCTTGGCTTTGACGTGGTCTGGAGGCCACAGAGCCTCCTCCTGAGAACCTCTCTCTGGTGTGTCTGTTTGTGTCCGTCCCTCTCCTTTCGATCATTCCCTGTGGTTCCTGTTGGGCGTGGCGCCCATAAACGCACATAGCAGGGTCTGCTTTGTCTGCAACCTGATGCATTGTTATTTCTCACCAAAACTTGCAGTCCAAACATCACATTTCCGGGCCACACTCTTTGTCAGAGCTCCAGGGTCACGACCCGGGGGACCTGCTGGAAGGTGCCACCGTGATGTGTGCCTAGATGTGTTTTCCCTCAGTTACCACAGCGTTCCTGTGGTTCTGGTGGCTGGAGGGTGACCGCGTGCTTCATGAAGGGGGTCCTTGCTGCTTCGCATCCACCCTTTTCATGGAAAGCACCTTGTCACATGTTTTCAGTGTTTCTAAGCGATTTTCTGCCGATCTTGTCTGCTAAGATTGTGTGGCAGCGTTTCCACAGATTTATAGCTGGCAATGAATTGTCCCAAAGGAAATCAGGCACAATAAAATGTTTCCAACATTGTTCAAATATTGACAACTTTTGTTATTTATTCTCTCAGAATTGTTCCTTAGCTGTGTCCACACCTCTGTAAGTAGTACATTAAACCTGCTAGTTCAGCAGCTTATATCACCCATCTTCCGCCCAGATCTGCTTCTCTTTCTGTGTACCCTTCTCATCCTTGATACTCTCTCCTTCAACTCGCCTTTACAATCCAACACTGAATCCTAACGACTTTGTCTGCAATGCCTCCTCTTTTCCTGCTTTTTAGCTTCAACTTCCATCCTCTCTCACCTTCCAACCAGTCTGTCTCCATATACTCTGCCCCCTGCTGTTTGTTTTACACAGTGCATCCAGAATGCAGATCTGATAACATCCAAAATAGAGATCTGATCATTTCACCTCTCACTT
This sequence comes from Pongo pygmaeus, assembly GCF_028885625.2. Classification (NCBI taxonomy): domain Eukaryota; kingdom Metazoa; phylum Chordata; class Mammalia; order Primates; family Hominidae; genus Pongo; species Pongo pygmaeus. The sequence continues at coordinate 160,070,547 of NC_072396.2, forward strand.
AAAAGCCCTCGAAGGTCTCCCAGGATTCTTAGGACAAAGTGCAAGCTCCTCAACATTGCTTTTAATTTAAGGTCCTGCATTGTTGAATCCTTTCCTACTCTCCAGCTTCATCTCCCTTATGCTCCCCTCTGCTGTTTCTGCTCTAGCAACAGGGTTCATCTGTGCCATATGCCTTCCCCAGGGCCTTTGCACATGTTATTCCTCTGTCTACAATGCTCTTTCTTCCCGTACTGACCTACTACTTATTCCTCAGCTATCTTTCATAAGGATAGGCGTACACAGCACAAACTATTACTTTCTTCAGGAGGGCTTTCTTCCCTGACTTCCCTGACTTCCCTGACTTGGTTAGATTCCCCTGCTTCAACAGTGAGTATTGTGTACCTCTCTTTCATGCTACTGTTTACAACTTAAAATGACTTTACATTTATTTGTGTGATTGTTTGATATATCTTCTCCTTATCTGTAGACTGTAATCTTATGAAGCTTGGGATCAAGTTGTTTGTGCTTATGGTTATATCCCCATTTCTTATTGGTAAATTATCATAAATATTTCTTGAACAAAGAATCAGTAAATGGTTCAGGGGAGTTGGTGGAATATAGAATCCTGGTGAGGAATTGGCCTTATATAAGAGGGAGTCTATTGTTTCTATTTTTTAAAATTTTTTTCCCATAGGTTTTTGGGGAAGAGGTGGTATTTTTGACATGAGTAAGTTCTTTAGTGGTGATTTCTGAGATTTTGGTGCACCCATCACCCGAGCAGTGTACACTGAACCCAGTTTGTAGTCTTTTATCCCTTATCTCCTTCCCACCCTTTCTCTCAAGTCCCCAAAGTCCATTGTATCATTCTGATGTCTTTGCATCCTCATAGCTTAGCTCCCACTTGTGAGTGAGAACATATGGTGTTTGGTTTTCCATTCCTGAGTTGCTTCACTTAGAATAATAGTCTCCAATCCCATCCAGGTCACTGCGAATGCTGTTAATTCGTTCCTTTTTATGGCTGAGTAGTATTCCGTTGTATATCTATACCACAGTTTCTTTATCCACTTGTTGATTGATGGGCATTTGGGTTGGATCCACATTTTTGCAGTTGCGAATTGTGCTGCTATAAACATGCATGAGCAAGTATCTTTTTCGTATAATGACTTCTTTTCCTCTGAGTAGATGCCCAGTAGTGGGATTGCTGGATCAGATGGCAGTTCTACTTTTAGTTCATTAAGGAATCTCCACACTGTTTTCCATAGTGGTTGTACTAGTTTACATTCCTACCAGCAGTGTAGAAGTGTTCTGTTTTCACTGCATCCGTGCCAACATCTATTTTTTTTTATTATGGCCATTCTTGCAGGAGTAAGGTGGTATTGCATTATGGTTTTGATGGACATTTCCCTGATAATTAGTGATGTTGAGCATTTTTCCATATGTTTGTTGTCCATTTGTATATCTTCTTTTGAGAATTGTCTATTCATGTCCCTAGACCACTTTTTGATGGGATTTTTTTTCTTGATAATTCGTTTGAGTTCATTGTAGATTCTGGATGTTAGTCCTTTGTCATATGTATAGATTGTGAAGATTTTCTCCCACTCTGTGGGTTGTCTGTTTACTCTGCTGACTGTTCCTTTTGCCGTTGGAAAGCTCTTTCATTTGATTAAGTCCCAGCTATTTATCTTTGTTTTTATTGCATTTGCTTTTGGGCTCTTGGTCATGAAATCCTTGCTTAAGCTGATGTCTAGAAGGGTTTTTCTGACATTATCTTCTAGAGTTTTTATAGACTCAGGTCCTAGGTGTAAGTCTTTGATCCATCTTGCGCTGATTTTTATATAAGATGAGAGAGGAGGATCCAGTTTCATTCTCCTACATGTGGCTAGCCAGTTATCCCAGCACCATTTGTTGAAAAGGTTGTCCTTTCCCCACTTGATGTTTTTATTTGCTTTGTCAAAGATCAGTTGGCTGTAAGCATTTGGCTTTATTTCTGGGTTCTCTATTCTGTTCCATTGGTCTATGCATGTATTTTTATACCAGTACCATGCTGTTTTGGTGACTATGGCCTTATAGTATAGTTTGAAGTCAGGTAATGTGATGCCTCCAGATTTGTTCTTTTTGCTTGGTCTTGTTTTGGCTATGCAGGCTCTTTTTTGGTTCCATATGAATTTTAGGATTGTCTTTTCTAGTTCTGTGAAGAATGATGGTAGCATTTTGATGGGAATTGCATTGAACTTGCAGATTGCTTTTGGCAGTATGTTCATTTTCACAATATTGATTCTACCCATCCATGAGCATGGGATGTGTTTCCATTTGTTTGTGTCATCTATGATTTCTTTCAGGAGTGTTTTGTAGTTTTCCTTGTAGAGGTCTTTCACCTGCTTGGTTAGGTATATTCCTAAGTATTTTATATTTTTGCAGCTATTGTAAAAGGAGTTGAGTTCTTGATTTGATTCTCAGCTTGGTCACTGTTGGTGTATAGGAGAGCTACTGATTTGCATACATTAATTTTGTATCCTGAAATTTGCTGAATTCTTTTATCAGTTCTAGGAGTTTTTGGAGGGATCTTTAGGGTTTTCTAGGTATACAATCATATTATCAGCAGATAGCGACAGTTCGACTTCCTCTTTACCAATTTGGATGCTCTTTATTTTTTTCTCTTGTCTGATTGCTCTGGCTAGGACTTCCAGTACTATGTTGAATAGAAGTGGTGAGAGTGGGCGTCTTTGTCTTGTTCCAGTTCTCAGAGGGAGTGCTTTCAACTTTTCCCCATTCAGTACTACGTTGGCTGTGGGTTTGTCATAGATGGCTTTTATTACATTGAGGTATGTCCCTTGTTTGCTGATTTTGCTGAGGGTTTTTATCATAAAGTGATGCTGGATTTTGTCAAATGCTTTTTCTGCATCTATTGAGATGATCATGTGATTTTTGTTTTTAATTCTGTTTATGTGATGTATCACATTTATTGACTTGTGTATGTTAAACCATCCCTGCATCTCTGGTATGAAACCCACTTGATTATGGTAGATTATCTTTTTGATATGTTGTTGGATTCAGTTGGCTAGTATTTTGCTAATGATTTTTGCATCTATGTTCATTAGTGATATTGGTCTGTAGTTTTCTTTTTTGGTTATGTCCTTTCCTGGTTTTGGTATTAAGGTGATACTGGCTTCATAGAATGATTTAGGGAGGATTCCCTCTTTCTCTATCTTGTGGAATAGTGTCAGTAGGATTGGTACCAATTCTTCTTTGAATGTCTGGTAGAATTCAGCTGTGAATTCATCTGGTCCTGGACTTTTTTTGTTGGTAATTTTTAAAAATTACCATTTCAATCTTGTTGCTTGTTAGTGGTCTGTTCAGGGTGTCTAATTCTTCCTGATTTAAGCAAGGAGAGTTGTGTCTTTCCAGGAATTTATCCATCTTCTCTATGTTTTCTAGTTTATATGTGTAAAGGTATTCATAGCAGGCTTGAATTATCTTTTGTATTTCTGTGATGTCAGTGGTAATATCTCCCATTTTGTTTCTAATTGAGCTTACTTGGATTTTCTCTCTTGTTTTCTTGGTTAATCTTGCTAATGGTCTATCAATTTTATTTATCTTTTCCAAGAACCAGCTTTTTGTTTCATTTATCTTTTGCGTTTTTTTTTTGTTGTTGTTGTTTCAATTTCATTTAGTTCTGCTCTGATCTTGGTTATTTCCTTTCTTCTGCTGGGTTTGGGTTTGGATTGTTCTTGTTTCTCTAGTTCCTTGAGGTGTGACCTTAGAATGTCTATTTGTGCTCTTTTGGGCTTTCTGATGCAGGCATTTAGGGCTATGAACTTTCCTCTTAGCACTGCATTTGCTGTATCCCAGAGGTTTTGATAGGTTGTGTCACTATTGTCTTTCAGGTCAAAGAATTTTAAAATTTCAATCTTGATTTCATTGTTGACTCAATGATCATTCAGGAGCAGATTATTTAATTTTCATATATTTGCATGATTTTGAAGGTTCATTTTGGAGTTTATTTCCAGCTTTATTCCACTGTGGCCTGAGAGAGTACTTGACCTAATTTCAATTTTATTAAATTTACTGAGACTTGTTTTGTGGCCTATCATATGGTCTATCTTGGAGAAGATTCCATGAGCTGATGAATAGAATGTATATTCTGCAGTTGTTGGATAGAATGTTCTGTAAATATCTGTTAAGTCCATTTGTTCCAGGGTATAGTTTAAACTCCTTGTTTCTTTGTTGACTTTCTGTCTTGATGACCTGTCTAGTGCTGTTAGTGCAATATTGAAGTCCCCCACTATTATTGTGTTGCTACCTATCTCATTTCTTAGGTTTAGTGGTAATTGTTTTATAAATTTGGGAGCTCCAGTGTTAGGTGCATATATATTTAGGATTGTGATATTTTCCTGTTGGACTAGTCCTTTTATCATTATATAATGTCCCTCTTTGTCTTTTTTAACTGCTCTTGCTTTAAAGTTTGTTTTGTCTTTTATAAGAATAGCTACTCCTGCTTGCTTTTGGTGTCCATTTGCATGGAATGTCTTTTCCCTCCCCTTTTACCTTAAGTTGATGTGAGTCCTTATGTGTTAGGTGGGTCTCTTGAAGGCAGCAGATAGGTGGTTGGTGAATTCTTATTCATTCTGCAATTCTGTATCTTTTAAGTGGAACATTTAGGCTATTTACATTTAACGCTAGTATTGAGATGTGAGGTACTATTCCACTCATCGTGCTATTTGTTGCGTGTATATCTTTTTTTTAAAAATTGCATTTTTGTTTTATAGGTCCTGTGGGATTCATGCTTTAAAGAAGTTCTGTTTTGATGTGTTCCCAGGATTTGTTTCAAGATTTAGAGCTCCTTTTAGCAGTTCTTGTAGTGCTGGCTTAGTAGTGGCAAATTCTCTCAGCATTTGTTAGTTTGAAAAAAACTGTATTTTCCCCTCATTTATGAAGCTTAGTTTCACTGGATACAAAATTCTTGGTCAATAATTGTTTTGTTTAAGGAGGCTGAACATAGGGCCCCAATCCCTTTTAGCTTGTAGGGTTTCTGCCAAGAAATCTGCTGCTGATCTGATAAGTTTTCCTTTCTATGTTGCCTGGTGCTTTTGCCTCACAGCTCTTAAGATTCTTTCCTTCATCTTAACTTTAGATAACCTGATGATAATGTGCCTGGGTGATGATCTTTTTGCGATAAATTTCCCAGGTGTTCTTTGAGCTTTTTGTATTTGAATGTCTAGGTCTCTAGCAAGGTCAGCAAGTTTTCTTCAATTATTCCCCCAAATACGTTTTCCAAACTTTTAGATTTCTCTTCTTCCTCATGAATGCCAACTATTCTTAGATTTGGTTATTTAACATTATCCCAGACTTCTTGGAGGCTTTGTTCATATTTTCTTATTCTTTTTTCTTTGTCTTTGTTGGATTGGGTTAATTTGAAAACCTTGTGTTTGAGCTCTGAGGTTTTTTCTTCTGCTTGTTCAATTCTATTGCTGAGACTTCCCAGAGCATTTTGCATTTCTCTAAGTGCATTCATTATTTCCTGAAGTTTTGATTATTTTTTATTTATGCTATTTCACTGAAGATTTCTCCCCTCATTTCCTGTAGCATTTTTTGATTTCCTTAAATTGGACTTCACCTTTCTCTGGTGCCTCCCTGATTAGCTTAATAACTGACCTTCTGAATTCTTTTTCAGGTAAATCAGGGATTTCTTCTTGGTTTGGATCCATTGCTGGTGAGTTTAGTGTGATGTTTTTAGGGGGGTGTTAAAGGACCTTGTTTTGTCATATTATCAGAATTGTTTTTCTGCTTCCTTCTCATTTGGGTAGGCTATGTCAGAGGGGCTGAAGGCTGCTGTTCAGATTCTTTTGTCCCACAGGGTGTTCCCTTGATGTAGTACTCTCCCCCTTTTCTTAGGGATCTGGCTTCCTGAGAGCCGGGCTGTAGTGACTGTTCTCTCTTCTGGATCTAGCCACCTAGCATGTCTACCAGGCTCTGGGCTGGTACTAGGGGTTGTCTGCACAGAGTCCTGTGATATGAACTGTCTGCAGGTCTCTGAGCTGTGGACACCAGCACCTGCTCCAGTGGAGGTGGCAGCGGGGAGAAATAGACTCTGTGGGGGTCCTTAGTTTTGGTTGTTTCATGCACTATTTTTGTGCTGGTTGGCCTTCTGCCAGGAGGTGGGGCTTTTAAGAACGCATCAGCTGTGGTAGTATAGGAAGGAATAGGCGGTGGGCGAGGACCTAGGACTCCCAAGAGAATATGACCTTTGTTTTCAGCTACCAGGGTGGGTAGGGAAAGACTATCAGTTGGGGGCAGGATTAGGAGTGTCTAAGCTCAGACTCTTCTTGGGCGAGTCTTGCTGTGGCTGTGTGGGGGATGGGGGTGTGGTTGCCAGGTCAATGCAGTTATCTTCCCAGGAGGATTATGGCTGCCTCTGCTGCGTCATGCAGGTTGTCAGGGAAGTGGGGGAAAGCTGGCAGTCACAGGCCTTACCCAGCTCCCAAACAACCCCAAATGCCCATCTAACTCCCACTGTGCCCCCGCCAATGGCACCAAGTCTGTTTCCAGGGAGTGGGCGAGCAGGGCTGAGAACTTGTATTCAGAGTGTCTCCTGGATCCTGCAGGAGCAATCCACTTCCTTCAGAGGGTCTGTGGGTTCTCTTGGCTTTCCTAGTTTATTCCTGCAGTAGTTCTGGAGCAAAATTTCACAATGCAGAGTCTCACACTGCTCTGTCTGTCCACCTGGGAGCTGCAATCTAGTCCTCTAGTCTATTTTTAATGGAAACAGAATAAAAAGATACATCCACATGCATTCAGCAAATATTAATTAAGCACTTACTATGTGCTAGGCACTTAAGATTCATCAGTGGACAAAACAGACAAAATCCCTGTCTTCATGGGGCTTATAGTCTATTGCAGGGAAACAGACAATAAACATATACAGAAAGAAATCTGTAATGTTAATAAAAATTAGTGCCTTGGTGAAAAATAAAGCTTATCATTAATGAGACTGTTGGAAGCCCAGTGCCTTCTGAGGAGATAGATATTTTAGCAGTTTTTTGATCTTTTAAGAAGCTTTTTTTTTTTGTTTTTAAAAACGTATTTTATTTTATTTTTTTGAGACAGGGGCCTCACTCTGTGGCCCAGGCTGTAGTGCAGTGGAGCAATCACAGCTCACTGCAGCCTTGACTTCCCTGGGCTTAGGTGATTCTCCCACCTCAGCCATCCAAGTAGCTGGGACTACAGGTGTGCGTCATCATGATGTAGGCGTCATCATGCCCGGATAATTTTTCTATTTTTTGTAGAGATGAGGTCTCACTGTTGCCCAGGCTAGTCTCGAACTCCTGGGCTCCAACAATCCTCCTGACTTGGCCTACCAAAGTGTTGGGATTACAAGTGTGAACCACTGCACCTAGCCTAACAATGTGTTTTAAATCATAGTTTGAAAATCTGATTTGATACCAAGATGCTACTTTTAATAATGAATTTACAGGTAGCAATTTTAGCTTTAATGAGGCACCTTAATTTTTGTTCAAAATATTTTTATACAGTTGTCCCTCAGTGTCCACGTGGGATTGTGCATGTCTCTGATATAAAATGGTGTAGCATTTGCATATAATGTACGCACATCCTCTGTATACTTTAAATCGTCTCTAGATTACTTATAATGCCTAGTACAATGTAAGTACTATGTAAATAGTTGTTAAACTGTATTGTTTAGGAAATAATGACTAGAAAAAAACTTTACGTGTGCAATAGAGACACAACCATCTATTTTGTTCAGAATACTTTCCAACCCATGGTTGACTGAATTCATGGATGTGGAACCCATCGATGTGGAATCCATGGATATGGAAGGCTGACTGTAATATAGAAGAGTATGAATTTGCTAAAACTATCAGAAAATAAGTGTTTCATAATAACTTTTTTAGGCACCCCACAGTTTACTTGAAGCACTAAAACAGCATTTAGCTTCTTTGGAAGACAAAAATGACACTTTACCTCCTTACTGGTAAGTTAATAAATGTCTTAATGTAGGTTAATTTTGTTTCCCTCTAGATAATTTCCTGCATCCTAAATGTTTAATGATATGCGATCGACTAAATAAATTATGGGCTATGAATATGATGGAATACTATTCAGCTATTTTAAATGATGATATGGGACCGAGGTTTTCAGTCTTTTGTGGGATTCCATACTCTTTGCAGGATGATATGCTTACCAAAGGAACATCTTTTATTAAACTGAATGATTTGCAAAGTCAGAGATTGGGATGGGAATATTTAAGAATTTGATTCCTTCACCTAGGGGCTCCTTTAGTGAGAATAACTATTATTGTAGAAGATTATTTAATGACGTGTCCAAGTGCTCATTCACGGAATAGAACACATAGTAACGTTCAAGACGTGTGTATAGATACACACATCCATCTACACATACACATACATGTACTCTGCTATATATGCATATACATATAAACTGAATAATGCAAAATTTGAGGTATGTCACCCCAAACTGTTCACATTAGCTATTTCTTTTTTCTTTTTTTTTTTTTTTGAGACAGAGTCTCACTCTGTCACCCAGGTTGTAGTGCAGTGGCATGATCTCGGCTCACTGCAACCTCCGCCACCTGGGTTCAAGTGATTCTCCTGCCTCAGCCTCCTCAGTAGCTGGAATTACAGGCACACGCCACCACACCCTGCTGATTTTTGTATTTTTAGTAGAGACGGGGTTTCACCATGTTGGCCAGGCTGGTCTCTAACTCCTGATCTCAGGTGATCCACCCGCCTCAGCCTCCCAAAGTGCTGGGATTGCAGGCGTGAGCCACTGCAACCAGCCTTAGCTATCTCTAAGGGTAACAATTATGGTTGATTTCAGTTTTCTTTTTTGTATTTTTCTTTTTTTTTTATTATACTCTAAGTTTTAGGGTACGTATGCACAACCTGCAGGTTTGTTACATATATATATATACATGTGCCATATCGGTGTGCTGCACCCATTAACTTGTCATTTAACATTAGGTATATCTCCTAATGCTATCGCTCCCCCCTCCCCCCACCGAACAACAGGCCCCAGTGTGTGATGTTCTCCTTCCTGTGTCCATGTGTTCTCATTGTTCAGTTCCCACCTATGAGTGAGAACATGCGGTGTTTGGTTTTCTGTTCTTGCAATAGTTTGCTGAGAATGATGGTTTCCAGCTTCATCCATGTCCCTACAAAGGACATGAACTCATCATTTTTTATGGCTGCATAGTATTCCATGGTGTACATGTACCACATTTTCTTAATCCAGTCTCTCATTGTTGGACATTTGGGTTGGTTCCAAGTCTTTGCTATTGTGAATAGTGCCGCAGTAAACATACATATGCATGTGTCTTTAAAGCAGCATGATTTATAATCCTTTGGGTATATACCCAGTAATGGGATGGCTGGGTCAAATGGTATTTCTGGTTCTAGATACCTGAGGAATCGCCACACTGTCTTCCACAATGATTGAACTAGTTTATAGTCCCACCAACAGTGTAAAAGTGTTCCTATTTCTCCACATCCTCTCCAGCACTTGTTGTTTCCTGACTTTTTAATGATTGCCATTCTAACTGGTGTGAGATAGTATCTCATTGTGGTTTTGATTTGCATTTCTCTGATGGCCAGTAATGATGAGCATTTTCTCATGTGTCTTTTGGCTGCATAAATGTCTTCTTTTGAGAAGTGTCTGTTCATATCCTTTGCCCACTTTTTGATGGGGTTTTTTGTTTTTTTCTTGTAAATTTGTTTGAGTTCATTGTAGATTCTGGATATTAGCCCTTTGTCAGATGAGTAGGTTGCAAAAATTTTCTCCCATTCTGTAGGTTGCCTGTTCACTCTGATGGTAGTTTCTTTTGCTGTGCAGAAGCTCTTTAGTTTAATTAGATCCCATTTGTCAATTTTGGCTTTTGTTGCCATTGCTTTTGGTGTTTTAGACATGAAGTCCTTGCCCATGCCTATGTCCTGAATGGTATTGCCTAGGTTTTCTTCTAGGGTTTTTATGGTTTTAGGTCTAACATTTAAGTCTTTAATCCATCTTGAATTAATTTTAGTATAAGGTGTAAGGAAGGGATCCAGATTCAGCTCTCTACATATGGCTAGCCAGTTTTCTCAGCACCATTTATTAAATAGGGAATCCTTTCTCCATTTCTTGTTTTTGTCAGGTTTGTCAAAGATCAGATAGTTGCAGATGTGTGGCATTATTTCTGAGGGCTCTGTTCTGTTCCATTGATCTATATCTCTGTTTTGGTACCAGTACCATGCTGTTTTGGTTACTGTAGCCTTGTAGTATAGTTTGAAGTCAGGTAGCATGATGCCTCCAGCTTTGTTCTTTTGGCTTAGGATTGACTTGGCAATGTGGGCTCTTTTTTGGCTCCATATGAACTTTAAAGTAGTTTTTTCAAATTCTGTGGAGAAAGTCATTGGTAGCTTGATGGGGATGGCATTGAATCTAGAAATTACCTTGGGCAGTATGGCCATTTTCACGATATTGATTCTTCCTATTCATGAGTATGGAATGTTCTTCCATTTGTTTGTATACCCTTTTATTTCATTGAGCAGTGGTTTGTAGTTCTCCTTGAAGAGGTCCTTCACATCCCTTGTAAGTTGGATTCCTAGGTATTTTATTCTCTTTGAAGCAATTGTGAATGGGAGTTCACTCATGATTTGGCTCTCTGTCTTAAGTTATTGGTGTATAAGAATGCTTGTGATTTTTGTACATTGATTTTGTATCCTGAGACTTTGCTGGAGTTGCTTATCAGCTTAAGATTTTGGGCTGAGACGATGGGGTTTTCTAGATATACAATCATGTCACCTGCAAACAGGGACAATTTGACTTCCTCTTTTCCTAATTGAATACCCTTTGTTTCTTTCTCCTGCCTGATTGCCCGGGCTGGAACTTCCAACACTATGTTGAATGGGAGTGGTGAGAGAGGGCATCTCTGTCTTGTGCCAGTTTTCAAAGGGAATGCTTCCAGTTTTTGCCCATTCCGTATGATATTGGCTGTGGGTTTGTCATAAACAGCTCTTATTATTTTGAGATACGTCCCATCAATACCTAATTTATTGAGAGTTTTTAGCATGAAGGGCTGTTGAATTTTGTCAAAGGCCTTTTCTGCATCTATTGAGATAAACATGTGGTTTTTGTCATTGGTTCTGTTTATATGCTGGATTACATTTATTGATTTGCATATGTTGAACCAGCCTTGCATCCCAGGGATGAAGCCCACTTGATCATGGTGGATAAGCTTTTTGATGTGCTGCTGGATTCGTTTTGCCAGTATTTTATTGAGGATTTTTGCATAAATGTTCATCAGCGATATTGGTCTAAAATTCTCTTTTTTTGTTGTGTCTCTGCCCGGCTTTGGTATCAGGATGATGCTGGCCTCATAAAATGAGTTAGGGAGGATTCTCTCTTTTTCTATTGATTGGAATAGTTTCAGAAGGAATGGTACCAGCTCCTCCTTGTACCTCTGGTAGAATTCAGCTGTGAATCCGTCTGGTCCTGGACTTTTTTTGGTTGGTAGGCTATTAATTATTGCCTCAATTTCAGAGCCCATTATTGGTCTATTCAGAGATTCAATTTATTCTTGGTTTAGTCTTGGGAGAGTGTATGTGTCGAGGAATTCATCCATTTCTTCTAGATTTTCTAGCTTATTTGTGTAGAGGTGTTTACAGTATTCTCTGATGGTAGTTTGTATTTCTGCGGGATCGTGGTGATATCCCCTTTATCATTTTTTATTGCGTCTATTTGATTCTTCTCTCTTTTCTTCTTTATTAGTCTTGCTAGCAGTCTATCAATTTTGTTGATCTTTTCAAAAAACCAGCTCCTGGATTCATTGATTTTTTGAAGGGTTTTTTTTGTTTCTCTGTCTCCTTCAGTTCTGCTCTGATCTTAGTCATTTCTTGCCTTCTGCTAGCTTTTGAATGTGTTTGCTCTTGCTTCTCTAGTTCTTTTAATTGCGATGTTAGGGTGTCAATTTTAGATCTTTCCTGCTTTCTCTTGTGGGCATTTAGTGCTATAAATTTCCCTCTACACACTGCTTTGAATGTGTCCCAGAGATTCTGGTATGTTGTGTCTTTGTTCTCATTGGTTTCAAAGAACATCTTTATTTCTGCCTTCATTTCGTTATGTACCCAGTAGTCATTCAGGAGCAGGTTGTTCAGTTTCCATGTAGTTGAGCGGTTTTGAGTGAGTTTCTTAATCCTGAGTTCTAGTTTGATTGCACTGTGGTCTGAGAGACAGTTTGTTATAATTTCTGTTCTTTTACATTTGCTGAGGAGTGCTTTACTTCCAACTATGTGGTCAATTTTGAAATAGGTGTGGTGTTGTGCTCAGAAGAATGTATATTCTATTGATTTGGGGTGGAGAGTTCTGTAGATGTCCATTAGGTCCGCTTGGTGCAGAGCTGAGTTCAATTCCTGGATATCGTTGTTAACTTTCTGTCTCGTTGATCTACCTAATGTTGACAGTGGGGTGTTAAAGTCTCCCATTATTAATGTGTGGGAGTCTAAGTCTCTTTGTAAATCTCTAAGGACTTGCTTTATGAATCTGGGTGCTCCTGTATTGGGTGCATATATATTTAGGATAGTTAGCTCTTCTTGTTGAATTGATCCCTTTACCATTATGTAATGGCCTTCTTTGTCTCTTTTGATCTTTGTTGGTTTAAAGTTTGTTTTATCAGAGACCAGGATTGCAACCCCTGCTTTTCTTTTTTTGTTTTCCATTTGCTTGGTAGATCTTCCTCCATCCCTTTATTTTGAGCCTATGTGTGTCTCTGTACATGAGATGGGTTTCCTGAATACAGCACACTGATGGGTCTTGACTCTTTATCCAATTTGCTAGTCTGTGTCTTTTAATTGGAGCATTTAGCCCATTTACATTTAAGGTTAATATTGTTATGTGTGAATTTGATCCTGTCATTATGATGTTAGCTGGTTATTTTGCTCATTAGTTGATGCAGTTTCTTCCTAGCATCGATGGTCTTTACAATTTGGCATGTTTTTGCAGTGGCTGGTGCCGGTTATTCCTTTCCATGTTTAGTGCTTCCTTCAGGAGCTCTTGTAGGGCAGGCCTGGTGGTGACAAAATCTCTCAGCATTTGCTTGTCTGTAAAGGATTTTATTTCTCCTTCACCTATGAAGCTTAGTTTGGCTGGATATGAAATTCTGGGTTGAAAATTCTTTTCTTTAAGAATTTTGGATATTGGCCCCCACTCTCTTCTGGCTTGTAGAGTTACTGCCGAGAGATCCGCTGTTAGTCTGATGGGCTTCCCTTTGTGGGTAACCCGACCTTTCTGTCTGGCTGCCCTTAACATTTTTTCCTTCATTTCAACTTTGGTGAATCTGACAATTATGTGTCTTGGAGTTGCTCTTCTCGAGGAGTATCTTTGTGGCGTTCTCTGTATTTCCTGAATTTGAATGTTGGCCTGCCTTGTTAGATTGGGGAAGTTCTCCTGGATAATATCCTGCAGAGTGTTTTCCAACTTGGTTGCATTCTCCCTGTCACTTTCAGGTACACCAATCAGACACAGATTTGGTCTTTTCACATAGTCCCGTATTTCTTGGAGGCTTTGTTCGTTTCTTTTTGTTCTTTTTTCTCTAAACTCTTCTCACTTCATTTCATTCATTTGATCTTCCATCACTGATACCCTTTCTTCCAGTTGATCGAATTGGCTACTGAGGCTTGTGCATTCGTCATGTAGTTCTCGTGCCTTGGTTTTCAGCTCCATCAGGTAATTTAAGGACTTCTCTGCTTTGGTTATTCTAGTTGTCCATTTGTCTAATGTTTTTTCAAGGTTTTTAGCTTCTTTGCCATGGGTTCGAACTTCCTCCTTTAGCTCGGAGTAGTTTGATTGTCCGAAGTGTTCTTTTCTCAACTCGTCAAAGTCATTCTCCGTCCAGCTTTGTTCTGTTGCTGGTGAGGAGCTGCATTCCTTTTGAGGAGGAGAGGCACTCTGATTTTTAGATTTTTCAGTTTTTCTGCTCTGTTTTTTCCCCGTGTTTGTGGTTTTATCTACCTTTGGTCTTTGATGATGGTGACGTACAGATGGATTTTGGTGTGGATGTCCTTTCTGTTTGTTAGTTTTCCTTCTAACATTCAGGACCCTCAGCTGCAGGTCTGTTGGAGTTTGCTAGAGGTCCACTCCAGACCCTGTTTGCCTGGGTATCAGCAGCGGAGGCTGCAGAACAGCGGATATTGGTGAACAGCAAAGGTTGCTGCCTGATCGTTCCTCTGAAAGTTTTGTCTCAGAGGAGTACCTGGCCGTGTGAGGTATCAGTCTGCCCCTACTGGGGAGTGCCTCCCAGTTAGGCTACTCGGGGGTCAGGACCCACTTGAGGAGGCAGTCTGTCTGTTCTCAGATCTCAAACTGCATGCTGGGAGAACCACTACTCTCTTCAAAGCTGTCAGACAGGGACATTTAAGTCTGCAGAGGTTTCTGCTGCCTTTTGTTTGGCTATGCCCTGCCCCCAGAGGTGGAGTCTACAGAGGCAGGCAGTCCTCCTTGAGCTGCGGTGGGCTCCACCCAGTTCAAGCTTCCTGGCAGCTTTGTTTACCTACTCAAGCCTCAGCAATGGCAGGCGCCCCTCCCCCAGCCTCGCTGCCGCCTTGCAGTTCAATCTCAGACTGCTGTGCTAGCAATGAGCGTGGCTCTGTGGGCGTAGTACCCTCTGAGCCAGGCGTGGGATATAATCTCCTGGTGTGCCGTTTGCTAAGACTGTCAGAAAAGCACAGTATTAGGGTGGGAGTGACCCGATTTTTCAGGTGCCGTCTATCACCCCTTTCCTTGGCTAGGAAAGGGAATTCCCTGACCCCTTGCGCTTCCCGGGTAAGGCGATGCCTCACCCTGCTTCCACTCAGGCTCGGTGCACTGCACCCACTGTCCCGCACCCACTGTCCGACAATCCCCAGTGAGATGCACCCGGTACCTCAGTTGGAAATGCAGAAATCATTCATTTTCTGCATTGCTCACACTGGGAGCTGTAGACTGGAGCTGTTCCTATTCGGCCATCTTGGCTCCACCCCTCTTTTTTGTATTTTTCTATATTGTCCACAATCACTACAAAGGTCACATAATATTAATTCATTAAACTTTTTAAGGTTGTAGTGATTGTAATCTATTTATATTATCACCTTCTCTTAGACCACAAGCCTATTGACTATTTTTTAATTATCTTTATCACAGATAGACATATAGTTAGTATATAGTTGGAGAGATGGATGGATAGATGGATAAATCAAAGAAATGTAAGTTCAGCCAGGCAGAATATATGTAATTCTATTTATTATCCAGTGTGCCTCATATTTACGTCATCTTTTAAGTCTTCAACGTGCATTGACTACATCCTTCCCAAATAGTCCAGTTGTGACAGCTTCAGCAAGCAGAGCTTGGTTTGCAGGTAATGTGGCATTATTACATTATTATGTAAGTAATAACTGAAGATAGGATTAGAATCTTTTTTTTTTATTTTATTATACTTTATTTTATTTTATTATTATTATACTTTAAGTTTTAGGGTACATGTGCACAATGTGCAAGTTTGTTACATATGTATACATGTGCCATGTTGGTGTGCTGCACCCATTAACTCGTCATTTAGCATTAGCTATATCTCCAAATGCTATCCCTCCCCCCTCCCCCCACCACACAACAGTCCCCGGAGTGTGATGTTCCCCTTCCTGTGTCCATGTGTTCTCATTGTTCAATTCCCACCTATGAGTGAGAACATGCGTTGTTTGGTTTTTTGTCCTTGTGATAGTTTGCTGAAAATGATGGTTTCCAGTTTCATCCATGTTCCTACAAACGACATGAGCTCATCATTTTTCATGGCTGCATAATATTCCATGGTGTATATGTGCCACATTTTCTTAATCCAGTCTCTCATTGTTGGACATTTGGGTTGGTTCCAAGTCTTTCCTATTGTGAATAGTGCCGCAATAAACATACGTGTGCATGTGTCTTTATAGCAGCATGATTTGTAATTCTTTGGGTATATACCCAGTAATGGGATGGCTGGGTCAAATGGTATTTCTAGTTCTAGATCCCTGAGGAATCGCCACACTCACTTCCACAAGGGTTGAACTAGTTTACAGTCCCACCAACAGTGTAAAAGTGTTCCTATTTCTCCACATCCTCTCCAGCACCTGTTGTTTCCTGACTTTTTAATGATTGCCATTCTAACTGGTGTGAGATGGTATCTCATTGTGGTTTTGATTTGCATTTCTCTGATGGCCAGTGATGATGAGCATTTTTTCATGTGTTTTCTGGCTGCATACATGTCTTCTTTTGAGAAGTGTCTGTTCGTATCCTTTGCCCACTTTTTGATGAGGTTGTTTGTCTTTTTCTTGTAAATTTGTTTGAGTTCATTGTAGATAGAATCTTTAATTTTTTTCACTGCTAAACTACCAACTCTGTCTACTGCCTCTTCCTGAAGCAGTATTTGACCCAGCACTTGCATTCCTAGGAATTTTTTCAACATATATAGTCACAATTGTGAAATGATATATGATCAAGAATATTCATTGCAACATTATAATAGCAATGGCACAATTAATAAGAGGCTTGTTTTTGTATACTGAAATTTAACAATCTCCAAGTTATATTGTTAAGTGACAAATGAGCAAGATGTGAAACAAAGTATAGTATACTATCATTTTTGTTTTTTAAGATAGTAAAAAGAAGGAATATGTATGTAATGTCTTAAATAATACTTCTGGAAGGATATATAAGAAATGAGTTAAAATGGGCTGCTTCCAAAAAGAGTGTGGTGATTCATGGAAAGAGATGGGTGGGTGAGTCTCCACCGTATACCATTTTCTAACTTTTGAAATTAATACCATGAAAATAATTACCTATTATTAATATATAAAGTTTACAAAGAAACAAAAATATACATACATACAGTGTGATACTTTGTAATGCTTAAGATGGAAATCCTTTGTAATTTCTTACATTTAGTTTGCCTTATACTTAAGTGGTGTTCTGGAGCCAACTCCTACTAGCTTAGAGGAGCCATAAATTTCCAGGAATTTTTCTAGCTGGTTGATGTCACATTGGCAACTTGAAATTGGTCACGATGGGAGTATTTATCCTACAGAAATGGGCAAACACTACAAATTAAGCTTTTTTTTTTTTTTTTTTTTTATGGAGTCTTGCTCTGTCGCCAGGCTGGAATGCAGTGCAACCTCCGCCTCCTGGGGTTCAAGCAATTCTCTTGCCTCAGCCCCTCGAGTAGCTGGGACTACAGGCACATACCACCATACCCAGCTAATTTTTGTATTTTTAGTAGAGATGGGGTTTCACTGTGTTGGCCAGGATGGTCTCAATCTCTTGACCTTGTGATCTGCCTGCCTTGGCCTCCCAAAGTGCTGGGATAACAGGTGTGAGCCACTGCACCTTTTTCTTGAGAGCTGTTTGTTATACATTTATTGGCACACAACTGCTCATAGGCAGCCATATTTTGGTTATCTCTACTCTAGACACAAATCCACATAATAATGAGCAATATTATCATAGGGCTTATATAGCAGTGTTATCATAGGATTTATATGTATTTGAATTAAATTTTGTTCTTATTTTAACTTAAATATTTAGACTGTATCTATGTTAAGTGTTTTTATTTTTCTTTTATATATATATTTTTTCAATGGACAAATCTTCTGCATTTTTAATGGCGAGTTCAACCAAAGCTATGATAAACATAAGTTCTTTGAGTAAAACAATATGTATAGAAAAACTGTACACTTGGTACATACATTTCCAAAAGAATAACAACTGTCACTTTTCTGAGTCCTTGTGCTTTTGGAATTATTAGTGCTTACAACAGATGTTACAAGACAGTTTAACATAGTGATTAAGAGAATAAGCTTTGGATTCAGTTTGATGTGCATGTATTCTAAAGGCCTGTGGGCGTGATTACCAACAGACCAATACTGACTACTGGTGATCTCCACGGTAGTGTCACCCTCATTGCTTCAACCAATTCTATTGACAATCCTGTGACCAGTTGAAACCACTTTTTTTTTTCTTTTCTTATTTCTCTTTATTTCTCCATTGCCAAATAAAATACCTGACATACATACACACATACATACATATCAAATATATATCATATACTATTCAGCAAGTTTATTAATAGGAACAGTAATTGATTGGTTTAAGAGAATGAAATATAAGGTTTTCCATCTGAATAACCTCTCTGCAAACTTATATCTCAATGTAGACATTATCTCCTTTGGTATTTGGTGCTCTCCCAATTACTACATTTCTCTCTGTTCTGCTCTTGTATATTTGTCTCTTTCTCCAGCTACCTAAAGAAACAAAGCAAAACCACTTTTTATCTTAAATTACTGTAATTTATTGTTCAATTCCCACCTATGAGTGAGAATATGCGGTGTTTGGTTTTTTGTTCTTGCGATAGTTTACTGAGAATGATGATTTCCAATTTCATCCATGTCCCTACAAAGGACATGAACTCATCATTTTTTATGGCTGCATAGTATTCCATGGTGTATATGTGCCACATTTTCTTAATCCAGTCTGTCATTGTTGGACATTTGGGTTGGTTCCAAGTCTTTGCTATTGTGAATAATGCTGCAATAAACATACGTGTGCATGTGTCTTTATAGCAGCATGATTTACAGTCCTTTGGGTATATACCCAGTAATGGGATGGCTGGGACACAGGAAGAGGAACATCACACTTCAGGGACTGTTGTGGGGTGGGGGGAGGGGGGAGGGATAGCATTGGGAGATATACCTAATGCTAGAGGACGAGTTGGTGGGTGCAGCGCACCAGCATGGCACATGTATACATATGTAACTTACCTGCACGTTGTGCACATGTACCATACAGCCTAAAGTATAATAATAATAATAATATTAATAATAATAATAAAGAAAAAAGAAAAAAGAAAATAAAATTAAATTAAATTTAAAAAAAATTACTGTAATTTAAAAATGCTGGCCGTGGAGCCAGAGTGCTTGGATTCAAATTTCACTCTGCCATTCATAGACTGTGTTTTTGGGCAGATCATTTAGCCTCTCTGTACCTCAGCTTCCTTATCCTTTTAAGATTGCTGGCAAAATTAAATGAGTTGATATACATAGAGTGATTAGAACAGTGCCTAGCCCATAGTAAGTGCTGTTGTTGTTGTTTTTGTACTTCTATCCTTCTATCACTCTTACCAACTTATTCCATGGTAAACCAAAAGCTCTATCCTTGGCAGTTTCACTGAATGATTTTTCTCTATCTCTGGCCTTGGTTGGAGATACTTCCCTTAGGGTTTTAATTACTATGTATATTCTGGGGAGAGAGAAAGAGAGAGAGAGAGAGAGAGAGAGAATTATATTTCTGTTTCCATTTATATCTACAGCTCCAAACTTATATATCCAGCTGTCTACTGGACTTTTCCACTTGCATGTTCTACAATTATCTCAAACTCAATTTGTCCAAAATGAAATGGCTCACTTACCATCTCCCAAACCTTGCTCCTTTGCCTTTGGCATGTGCTTAGTAAATGGCACTGTTATCCATTTACTCAGGTGCTCAGTTGATACCAGGGAATTATTTTTGACACTGCCTTCTCCCTCACTTCCATATCCAACACATTACCAAATCCTATTCATTCTACTGCTCAATGATCTCTCAATTCTCTCCATTTCTATCTACCCAAACTGCCTCAACCTTAGCTAAAACCACTGTCATTTCTCTCTTGGATTACTATAATAGCTACATAACTGGCCCCCCCACATCCATTTGCCCTCCTATAATCCATTCTGAATATGGCAATCAGAGTTATATTTTAGAAAGTCAAATATAATCATGTTATTCCCTTGATCAAAACCTTTAAGACAATTTCAGTTATCCAAGGATAAAGCCTACAAGCTTCATTTTGTGTTGTTCTTGCTCAACTTTCTGGGATACTGGAGTTGTTTCACTTATTTACACATCCCCCAGGGTCTTTCTAACTCTCAGGCTGGAATCCTTTTCTCTCCTTCCCCTGGCCCTAATCCTCATGGCCTATATAACTTATATTTTATCCTTTAAGTCTCAGATTAACACAGAAGACTAATTCTTGACTCCCTAGATGAAGTTAAATTTCCTTGATACATTCATGTAGTATTCTGTACTTCTTCTTTTATAATATTCAACAAATTGTAATTTTACTCAAATCCTGCAGGATCACCATGGTTCACTTTCTCACATCCTTTAGGTCATTACTTAAAAGTACCCTTCTCAGTGAGCCATTCCTATTTAAAATTTAAATTACTGCATGCGCCAAGCTAAATACATAAAGCAAAAGTTATTAGAGATACATGGAGAACTTGAGAAAAATACTATTATAATGGGCAATTTCAAACCATCTCTTTTATTATTGAACGTATCTCTCCCACTGACATATCATGTCTCTTTCCCTGATGTTTTTTCCTTAGCACTTATCAGTATCTGACATAGCATATACTTCATCTTGGTTGTTTTCTGTCTCCATTAGAATGTAAATCACATGAAGGCAGGGATTTTTATCTTTTTTCCTCACTGCTGTATCTTTAGCACCTAGTACAGTGTCTGGCACATAACGAGGGCTCAATTAAAATTTATTCAGTAAATAACTTTAAATCACTCCTCTTTTACCTAATAATTTGGGGTCCTGTTAGTTTGTAGTGGGAGGGTACACATATGTCATTACTGTATTGATATAAACTTGGTTTATGTTTTCATCTCATTTTGTCTCTTATTTTTAAATTATTTTGACTGCATGATACATTGCAACCATCATTACCTTCACAAGTCCACGAACCTATTGGAGCCAGACAGCAAGGTGGAACGATTACAGCAAACAACCTAAATGGCTCACCTGCTAGCCTTGTAGGAAGTAAACATCTATTTTTAAATTAATATTTTAAATATATTTTAAAATGCATTTTAAGAAAAAGTATTTACACAAAAATAAGGTAAAACTTCTGTTTGTTTTATGAAACAGATTTTTACTTTGAATAAATCCCAGTCAATAGGTAAGTTTTTATTATTTAAAAAAAGACAGAGAGGGAGGGCCGGGCAGGAAAGAAAAAAAAAGGCAACCAATAAATACATGCCAGAGGAAAGGGCTTGTAAGAGTAAGAACTAGAAAATAATTTTCAAATTAGATATCATAATTGCTTGTTATGAAACTCTATAACATGTGGACTTTTTAAACTTAAATAATTGAAGTGGAAAATTTATTTATTATGCACTATCCTAACTTTTGTAGGTAAAGTTCTTGGTTAAAGTATTACATGGTTCTCCACCTACCCATCTGATAATCCTTCTTGGCTCATCTGAAGGATCTTCTTTTTTAGGCATGTCTTAAATATTGGCATTCCTCGTAGTTCTTTGTATTCTTGGTTCTTTACTTTATGGTATAGACTCTATTAAATAAATAATGCGATTTTTATTTTATCAAGCAAAAATAATGAATCAACTAGTTGGAGCTCCTGAGTATCATAGGTTAGCCAATGTGAACTTCAGTGAGTTAACTCCTAAAATTTCAGCCAAAAAAAATAACAGGGAAATGGAAACCAAAGGAAGGCAGAAGTGATAATATTAACAACAAATAATATAGAATGTAAGGTTAAAAGCCAGGTAAAGAGGATAAGGATAAGGAATTTTAGGCCTTATCTGACAAAAAGGGCATGATCTGATGTTAATCAGCTAGGGGAAACAGCAAGGCCTGTTTCTTCAAATTCTTCTCTGTGATCCTTTGCCTACAGACATAAGGATGTTTCTTACCTGGATTTTTAGGTCTACCTAAAAATCCCTCCTTTAAGGATAAGGAGGAATATCATATAACGGTAAAAGGCACTATTTATGAAGACATAACAATATTAATGCTGTAGCACTAAGCTAAATATAGAAAGCAAAACTTATTAGAAATACATGGAGAACTTGAGAAAAGTATAATTATAATGGCAATTTCAGATCACTTCTTTCATTATTAGACAGGTCTAGTAGATAAAACATAACTAAAGACGAAGGAATTCAAATAAAACATAATAAATAAATAACAATAATAAACCAGAACACACACACACACACACACACACACACACACACACACACACACAGAACGTTCATTTTCTTTAAAGCAATAATATACTTGGCCACAAACAAAACCGTAACAAAATTTTGAAGAATTTTACAGTCTATATTTTCTCATAATTCAATAAAATTAGAACTAATTAATAAAAATTCGACCATGAAAATTTTAACCATTTAGAAATTTAAAAATATAATTCTTTCGCCCAAGAGGAAATCAAAAGGAAAATTATTAACTATCTAAAGGTAATGAAGAAGAAAACTTCATACCAATGCTAATAGGGCACTGCGAGAGCTAAAACTCAGATAAAAATTTGTGGTTTTAAATATCATTATGGTTTAAAAAAGATAAATTTTAAGCAAGAATTTCATTTTTATCTTAAGAAAGTAGAAAATAATTAGGAAGATAAAGTTTTTAAAGCTAAAAGCTTAAATAACACTACCAACAAAAACAGATACAAAATTCCTTGTAAAGTCTAATAAAATAAGCTCCTCTGATTAAATAGAAAAGAGAATGCAAAAGTTTACAACATTGGGAATAAAAGAGCTGACAGATGGAGGGGAGATTAAAATAATTATGATTGTGCAACCGTTTGGCAACAGCCTATTTGAAAATCTAGAGGAAATGGATGATTTCCAAGTAAAATATAAATTACTATATACCGTCCAAGAAGAAGCAGAAAGATGCATAGACCAATTACCACATAAGTCTTTGAAAAGGTAGCTGAAGATTTACCAGTGCATCATGAATTCACAGTTGAGCTATCTAACCCTTAAAGAATAGGTAATTTCAATTCTATGCCTTAGAAAAAGGGAAGATCTCCAATTCAGTGTAGAAAGTGACATAACTTTAATATCAAAGCTGAATGAAGATGAACAAAGAAAGGAAGCTGCTGACTGGTCTCACGTATTCATTATATTTGGCAGAATCCTACATAAAATATTAACAAATAAAATCCAATAATATATTTTAAAAATTCACTACTTGTACAGACTGCTTCTTTGATATTGGAGCATACTCTATGAAACCCTGCCTGGGATGATACATTTATAGTTTTATAATCTTAAGTATCTAGTAAAGATAATATAAGCTTGATTGACTAGTAAACCTAGGTATAAAAAATTGTATGCCTGTATTATATTTAATGTTGAGAACTATGAAGATATTCCAGTTTTTATTTTACTGACAATCTTTCTTTTAAAAATGTGTCTTGAACATTTATTTATTTTTAATTGACAAAATTTATGTATTTATGATTTATGTTGTACAACAGGTGTTTTAATATACATTGTGGAATGATTAAACAAATTAACATATCAGTTTCCTCATATTTTTAATTTTTTGTTTTTTGAGACGAAGTTTCGCTTTTGTTGCCCAGGCTGGAGTGCAATGGCATGATCTTGACTCACTGTAACCTCCACCTCCCAGGTTCAAGCGATTCTCCTGCCTCAGCCTCTCAAGTAGCTGGGATTACAGACATGCACCACCCCACCTGGCTAATTTTTTTTTTTAATTTAGTAGAGATGGCATTTCACCATGTTGGCCAGGCTGGTCTCAAACTCCTTACCTCAGGTGATCCACCCACCTCAGCCTCCCAAATTGCTGGGATTACAGGTGTGAGCCACCATGCCTGGCCATTTTAAACCATTTTTTTGTGGTGCGAACATGTAAAATCTACTTTCAGCAATTTTGAATATTCAATACACTCTTATTAACTACAATCAATGTGTTGTACAATAGGCCTCCTGAACTTACTCTTCTATCTAGCTGAAGTTTTGTATCCTTTGATCAACATCTCCCCAATCCCTTTTCTCCCTAGGCCTCACAGCCCCTGGTAACTACAATTCTACTCTCTGCTTCTATGAGTTCAACATTTTTTAGATTCCACATATAAGTGATATCATACAGTATTTATCTTTCTGTGTCTGGCTTATTTCACTTAGCATAATGTCCTCCAGTTTCATCTATGTTATTGCAAATGTCCACTATCACTATTCTAGACCAGGCCACTTGAGACCTCTTGCTTGGATGACTTGAAAAGACTTTCTAACTGACTTCTTCACTCTATCTTACTCGCCCACTATTCATGTTCCATACTCTTCCCAGACTAATCTTTCAAAAATGTAAACATGATCATGTTATAGCTTCAGTTCCCCACTGAAAGGGAAGGATTTCCTTCTTTTTATAATGAAGTAGTATTTCATTATGTGTATACCATACTTTCTTTATCAGTTCATCCATTGATGGACACTTAGGTTGATTCTGTATCTTGACTATTGTGAATAGTGATGCAATGAACATGGGAGTGCAGAGATCTCCTCAATATACTGATTTCGAGTCTTTTGGATATATACCCAGAAGTAGGATTGCTGGATCATATGGCAGTTCTATTCTTAGCTTTTTGAGGAAAACCACAGTTTTCCATAATGGCTGTACTAATTTATATTCCCACCAACAGTGTACAAAGGTTCTCTTGTCTCCACATCATTGCCAACACTTACCTTTCATCTTTTTGATAATAGCCATTCTGATAGATATGAGCTGATATCTTGTGGTTTTAATTTGCACTTACCTAATGATAAGTGATGTTGAGCATTTTTTCATATATCTGTTGGTCATTTGTATGTCTTCGTTTGAAAAATGTCTATTCAGGTCCTTTGGCCATAATTGGGTTATCTCTTTTCTTGTTATTGAGTTGTCTGAGTTCCTTATGTATTTTGAATATCAACCCCTTTTCAGATGTATGGCTTTCAGATATTTTCTCCCAATCCATAGGTTTTCTCTTTACTCTGTTAATTGTTTCCTTTGCTGTGCAGAAGCTTTTTAGTCTGATTTAATTCTATTTGTTTATTTTAGCTTTTGTTGCCTGAGCTTTTGGGGTCAAATCCAAAAAATTATTGCCCCAACTAATGTCATATAGTTTTTCCTCTGTGTTTTATTCCAGTAGTTTTACAATTTCAGGTTTTATGTTTAAGTCTTTAATGCATTTTGAGTTGATTTTTGTATGTGGTGTGAGATAAGGGTTCGATTTCATTCTTCTGCATGTGAATATTACGTTTTCCCAGCACCGTTTATTGAAGAGACTGTTCTTTTCCCATTAGATCTGACATGAAGTGGTGTCAGCCTTCAGAGATGGAAATTAATGATGGAATAAACTGGCAGTTGAATACCTTCACCTGCACATCAACCATACGGAATTCCATTGCTACTCCTCTTCCCTACGTGGTAAAATTTGTGCTGTATAATTACTCTAGTTTTTTGACATATACATATAACATAGAAAATTGTATTAAGGGTGTAAGTAGAGCAAGAAGTGTTTTCTTTTTAATCATTTTTAAGGTATTACACTAATACTTGTAAGTATATTAAACTATTTCATAAATTGAAATGTGAAAATTCACATTAGGATCTCTATAAGGCCTACAGTTCTCTTCTCATCATAGAATCTACACTTCCACTATTTTTCTCTACTTTTATTGTGCACCTATTAGGTACCATGCACTGTGCTAAGTGGTAAAGACACAGAATCAAATAGGAACTAGGTTGTACTCTCAAGGAGCTACTGTAAGGGTAGATGAAATAAAGACATTGAATATTGTAAGTGCTAAGGTGGAACACTTCAGAGGGTATATTGATTAATTTTACAAGGAAACTGAACATGAGGTAAAGGGAGATGAGGTGAATCTATTGTATATTTCAAAATAGCTAGAAAATAATAATTTGAGTGGTTCTAAGATAAAGAAAAGACAAATATTTAAGGTGATGGGTATCCCAATTACCCTGATTTGATCTTTACAAATTATATGAATGTGTTATCACATGTACCCCCGAAATATGTACATTTATTATGTATCAATAAAAAATTTTTTCAGAAAGGAAATGAGGTAAATTGATAGTCACCATGTAGTGGGATTGATAAGGAATTAGAGAGACCAATGGAGTTAGGAGGATATTTATTATTTAGGTGCACCAGCCCAGTTCGGATTAACATCTAAAGGACTGAGCCCTGAACAAAGAGTTAAGTTACCTTTTAAGCATTTTGTGGGGTGGGGAGAGATCTGTGCAGGGGGAAGCATATTACAGAAGCAAGAAACAATGACAGTTATTCAATTAATTGAGACATGCTTTACATCATTTCTTACTTTTTAAGGAAAAACATGTTTTACAACTTGAGTTTATCTTTTTAGTGACCTTGCAGCTGCACAGCTAGAGAAACAGGGTCTTCAAAATGCCTGGGAAAGGAGGAGAGATAACGCTCACTAGCCACAGAAAAACAGGCAGTTAATTTTAAAGGACTCCAGCTCTTTCTCTTTCTCAGGGGGAATTGGGTTTTCTTACATACAACTGAGTTTCTGCTTACACATTGTTTAATTTCTTTCTTTTTTTCTTTTTTTTTTTTTTTGAGATGGAGTCTCGCTCTGTCGCCCAGGCTGGAATGCAGTGGCGTGATCTTGGCTCACTGCAACCTCCACCCCTCCAGGTTTAAGCAGTTCTCTGCCTCAGCCTCCGGAGTAGCTGGGATTTACAGGTGTGTGCCACTATGCCTGGCTAATTTTTTGTATTTTTAGTAGAGACGGAGTTTCACCATCTTGGCCAGGCTGATCTTGAACTCCTGACCTCGTGATCCACCCACCTCGGCCTCCCAAAGTGTTGATTACGGGCGTGAGCCACCACGCCCGGCCAATTTCTTTTAATTCCTGTTCCAACCAGTTGACAAATAGGGCAAGGGCATCACAAGCAGAGGGAGCAGAAAACTACATGGGCTATTCAGAAAAATGTAAATAGCTTAACATGGCTGTAGCATAATATATGACAAATGCAATAAGAGATAAAGCTAGAGAGGTTAATAGAGGCCAGAACTCATAGGAACTTGTATAAGAGTTTATCTTATTGGCAGTGGGGAGCCAAAGCTATAACATGATCATGTTTACATTTTTGAAAGATTAGTCTGGGAAGATTATGGAAGATGGATAGTAGGCAAGTAAGACAGAGCGAAGAAGTCAATTAGAAAGTCTTTTCAAGTTATCCAAGCAGGAGGTCTCAAGTGGCCCAGTCTAGAGTAGTGACAGTGGACATTGAAAGAAAGAGATTTCAGAGACACACAGATAGAATTAATAGGACTTGCTAATAGATTGAAAGTTGAAAGATAAGATCCCCTATAAATTATATGCAATTTTAAAATTCAAAAAGTTCTGGACAACAAGTTTACTTACTTAGTTAAGGTTTGTGACAAACTCTTTTGGCTGCAAAATGTTATCTGAACTATAATGAGTCTATAGTCATTATTTATGATCTTGTTTGCATTTTGCTGCATAAATATTAATGCGTTTGATTATAGGGTACTATCCCATCCCCCCTGAGGTGTTACATCATATGTTTTGTATGCATTTTCTAAATTGTCTTTCTAATATACAAAACATTGTGAATTTCAAAACACTTTTGATCCCAAGGATTTAAAATATAGGATTGTGGACCTGTGCTATTTTTTGTATGATTTTGCTTTAAAATTTCCTTATTCCATAGATATAACAAACTGTACATTAACTGTTGAGTAGATAGTGACTTTTCTTTTTCTAATATCCAGCTGAGATATATCTAGGAATGAAAATTTTGCTAGGGTTTGGGAAAAAGGAAGGAGTAACTTTGAAACATACTGAGGAAAGTTGTGGCTGTGCTACTGCAATAGATTTGAAAACAA
The DNA here is from genome assembly GCF_028885625.2 of Pongo pygmaeus. Lineage (NCBI taxonomy): Eukaryota > Metazoa > Chordata > Mammalia > Primates > Hominidae > Pongo > Pongo pygmaeus. The sequence goes on from NC_072396.2 coordinate 160,098,299, forward strand.
GGTAAGGCAATTTGAGGGAAATGGATGCTTAGAAAATAAAGGACACAGATGACTAAGAAATACTAGAAAAGGTATTGCAAAGAAATGGGTTTGCAGTAAAGAACATGAAATGTAGAAATAACATAAAAATTTAGTTTAAATTTATATGCGTAGAACTGTTCATAGTATTCCCTTATTTTCCTTTTAATCAATGTCTATGTGATCTGTAGTGATCCCTACTCTTTCATTTCTTGATATTGGTGATTTATGTCTTCTCTCTCTCTTTTTTTTTTTTTTTTTTTGCCTTGCTTAGAGGATTGATATGGTTTGGCTGTGTCTCCACGTAAATCTCATCTTGAATTGTAGCTCCCATAATTCCCATGTATTGTGAGAGGGACCTGGTGGGAGATAATTGAATCATGAGGGTGGCTCCCCCCATACTGTTCTCACAGTAGTGAATAAGTCTCATGAGATCTGATGATTTTATAAGAGGAAACTCTTTTCGCTTGGTTGACATTCTCTCTTATCTGCCTCTATGTAAGACGTGCCATTTGCCTTCCACCATGATTGTGAGGCCTCCCCAGCCACGTGGAACTGTGAGTCCATGAAACCTCTTTTTTCTTTGTAAATTACCCAGTCTTGGGTATGTCTTTATCAGCAGCATGAGAACAGACTAATACAAGGATTATAAATTTTAGTTTCAGTGAATTTTCTCTATTGATTTTTTGTTTTCAATTTTATCGATTTCTACTCTTTGTTGTTTCCTTTCTTCTGCTTGGTCTGGGTTTGCTTTGCTCTTCTTTTTCTAGTTTCTTGGGGTGGAAATTTAGATTATCAAGTTGATATTTTTCTAATACAAGTGTTTAATTCTATAAAATTCCCTCTAAGCCCTGCTTTGATATAAACCAAACATTTTATTATGTTATATTTTCATTTTCACTCAGTTTAAAATATTTCCTAATTTCTCTTTGACCCATTATTTAGACATGTGTTATGTAATTTCTTTATTTTCTCTTTTTTTTTTTTTTTTTTGAGACGGAGTTTTGCTCTTGTCACCCAGGCTGGAGTGCAATGACGTGATCTCAGCTCACTGCAACCTCTGCCTCCCAGGCTCAAGCAATTCTCCTGCCTCAGCCTCCTGAGTAGCTGGGATTATAGGTGCCCGGCACCATGCCTGGCTAGTTTTTGTATTTTTAGTGAAGATGGGGTTTCACCATGTTGGCCAGGCTGGTCTTGAACTACTGACCTCAGGTGATCCACCTTCCTTGGCCTCCCAAAGTGCTGGGATTACAGGTGTGAGCCACCACGCCTGGCCGTGTTGTGTAATTTCTAAGTGTTGGAAAATTTTCTTGTTATCTTTCTGTTATTGATTTCTAGTTTAATTCATTTGTGGTCAGAGAGAATATTTTGTATGCTTTAAATTATTTTAAATTGCTAAGTTTTGATTTATGACACAGGGGATGATCTGTTTTTGTGAACATTCCATGGGCACTTGAAAACAATTATATTCTGCTATTGTTGGGTGAAATATTACGTAAATGTCAATTAGATCCTGTAGGTTGATTGCATTGTTCTGTATCTTTGCTGATTTCTGCAAAGTCCTTCTGTCTAGACATCAGAGTAGAGTATTAAGTTCCCAGTTATTGTGGATTTGTTCATTTCTCCTTTCAGTGTGGTCAGTTTTTGCTTCATATAATTTGAAGCTCTGTTATTTGGTGTATACACATTTAGGATTATTATGTATTCTTGGTGGATTGATCCTTTTACCAATAAGTAATGTTCCCCTTTTTTCCTGGCAATTTTCTTTGCTCTGAAGTCTACTTTGATACTAACGTAACAGCTTTCTTTTGAATAGTGTTGGTGTATTATATCTTCTCTCCATTCTTTTAGTTTTAAGCTGCCTGCATCATTGTATTTGAAGTGAGTCTCTTGTCTATAGTGCAGAGTTGGATTATTTTAAAAATCCATTCTAACAACCTCTGTCTTTTATTTGGTGTATTTAGAGCAATTGCACTTAATTTCATTATTGATGTTTGTATTTAGGTCTACCATTTTATTATTTTCTGTTTATCCCCTCTATTTTTGTTGTTGTTCCTCTGTTTCCTCTTTCCTGCCTTCTGGGTTCTTTGAACATTTGTTTTGTCCCACAGGACCTGTGGCTGGAGTCACCTCAAAAGCAGGAGCAGAGGAGTCCCCACAATGGAGTGCCCCAAACTGTCCTGAGATGGGACTGTTTGGGATTCCAAAGAAAGAAGCACTAAGTGCCAGGGTGATCAGTCCAAAGCATGGACTGGTATGTCTGCAGATACAGGGGCAGGGGATGGAGTTTTTATTAGGGTTTAAGAAATTTGGCTCAATCGTGGGGCCAGTTTTTTTTTTTTTTTCAGTGTTTTGGGTAACAACCTAGATGCCTTTATTAGCACCTGGGAATGTTCAAGGCCCCAGTTTTTGTTCAGGCCTCCTGGCAAAAACCTGGAGTGGGCTGGGTCACAAAGTGATCAAGTCACTCTGTGATTTTCTGTCAAGACTCGGAAAGAAAGTCGGGGGAACTGGGGAAGCCCACAACATTTTTTAGTATCCCATTTTAATTTATATATTGTGATTTGAATTATATCTTCGTGTAGTTTCCTTTAGTGCTTAATTTGGCAATTACCAAACACATTTCACAGTGAGTTTAGAATCAATATTTGACCACTTCAGTTGCAATGTAGAAACATTAGCACCATATGGGTCCAGCTTACCTTCTTCCCTTTATGTTATAGTTGTCTATCGATTACATCTACATACATCGAAAAACCATGCAGACAATCTTACACTTTTTGTTATCAACCATCAAACATGTTTTATAGAATTCACGAGTGGCCAGGAGCGATGGCTCACACCTGTAATCCCAGCACTTTGGAAGGCCAAGGTGGGCGGCGGATCACTTGAGGTCATGAGTTCAGACCAGCCTGGCCAACGAGGTGAAACCCAGTCTCTAACAAAAATACAAAAATTAACTGGGCATGGTGGTGGGTGCCTGTAATCCCAGCTACTTGAGAGGCTGAGGCAGGAGAATCGCTTGAACCCGGGAGGCGCAGGTTGCAGTGAGCTGAGATTGTGCCACTGCACTCCAGCCTGGGCAATAGAGCAAGACTTCATCTCAGAAAAAAAAAAAAAAGAGTGGACAAATAGTCTAGTATAATTACCCAGATAATTGACATTTCTGTTGCTCTTCCTTTTTCTTGATATTTCAAGTTTCCTTCTGGTATAATTTCCCTTGCTACCTGAAGAGCTTCCATTAGCAATGGAAGTTCTGGTGTTAGCAATTTTAGCTATGACTTCTCTTATTTTTCGATTTATTTATTTATTTATTATTATTATTATACTTTAGGTTTTATGGTACATGTGCGCAATGTACAGGTAAGTTACATATGTATACATGTGCCATGCTGGTGCGCTGCACCCACTAACTCGTCATCTAGCATTAGGTGTATCTCCCAATGCTATCCCTCCCCACTCCCCCCACCCCACGACAGTCCCCGAAGTGTGATGTTCCCCTTCCTGTGTCCATGTGTTCTCATTGTTCAATTCCCACCTATGAGTGAGAATATGCAGTGTTTGGTTTTTTGTTCTTGCGATAGTTTACTGAGAATGATGATTTCCAATTTCATCCGTGTCCCTACAAAGGACATGAACTCATCATTTTTTATGGCTGCATAGTATTCCATGGTGTATATGTACCACATTTTCTGAATCCAGTCTATCATTGTTGGACATTTGGGTTGGTTCCAAGCCTTTGCTATTGTGAATAATGCCGCAATAAAAGCCAAAATTGACAAATAGGATCTAATTAAACTAAAGAGCTTCTGCACAGCAAAAGAAACTACCATCAGAGTGAACAGGCAACCTACAGAATGGGAGAAAATTTTCGCAACCTACTCATCTGACAAAGGGCTAATATCCAGAATCTACAATGAACTCCAACAAATTTACAAGAAAAAAACAAACAACCCCATCAAAAAGTGGGCGAAGGACATGAACAGACACTTCTCAAAAGAAGACATTTATGCAACCAAAAAACACATGAAAAAATGCTCACCATCACTGGCCATCAGAGAAATGCAAATCAAAACCACAGTGAGATACCATCTCACACCAGTTAGAATGGCAATCATTAAAAAGTCAGGAAACAACAGGTGCTGGAGAGGATGTGGAGAAATAGGAACACTTTTACACTGTTGGTGGGACTGTAAACTAGTTCAACCCTTGTGGAAGTCGGTGTGGCGATTCCTCAGGGATCTAGAACTAGAAATTCCATTTGACCCAGCCATCCCATTACTGGGTATATACCCAAAGGACTATAAATCATGCTGCTATAAAGACATATACACCATGGAATACTATGCAGCCATAAAAAATGATGAGTTCATGTCCTTTGTAGGGACATGGATGAAATTGGAAATCATCATTCTCAGTAAACTATCGCAAGGACAAAAAGCCAAACACCACATGTTCTCACTCATAGACGGGAATCGAACAATGAGAACACATGGACACAGGAGGGGGAACATCACACTCTGGGGACTGTTGTGGGGTGGGGGGAGGGGGGAGGGATAGCATTGGGAGATATACCTAATGCTAGATGATGAGTTGGTGGGTGCAGCGCACCAGCATGGCACATGTATACATATGTAACTTACCTGCACATTGTGCACATGTACCATAAAACCTAAAGTATAATAATAATAATAATTTAAAAAAAAATTAAAAAAAAAAAGACTTCTCTTATTTTTCTTTCACTTGAGGATGGCTTTACTCCACCTTTATTCCTAAAGCAAATTTTCACTGGATATAGAATTCTGGATTGATAATTCTTTTCTTTCAGCACTTGAAAAATGTGCCACTTTATTCTGGCCTCTGTGGTTTCTGATGAAAAATTTACAATCATTTAAATCATTGTTCTCTTATAGCCTATATCATTTTTTTCTGGGGCTGATTTCAAGATGTTTTCCTTTGTCTCTCATTTTCAGAAGTTTGGTGATGATGTCTGGACATTGGTTTTGGGGGAGCATATGCTGTTTGGAGTCTATTCAGCTTGATCCTTCATTTCTATGTCTTTTGCCACACTTGGGAATAACTGGAAAATTTTCTGCTCTTATGTCTTCAAATACTTTTTCAGCACTGCACTTAGTCACTCCTTATTCTCAGACTCCAATAACACAAATACTAGATGTTTAGATGTTGTAACACTGGTGCCTGAAGCTCTGTTTGGTTCTTTCAAATCTTTTTTTCTGTCCTTCAGCATGAATGATTTCTACTGGTCTGTCTTTAAGTTCACTGAATCTTTGCTCTGTCATCTCCATTCTGTTATTGAGTCCTTCCATGGAATATTTTAACTGTGTTATTGTATTTTTCAGTTCTAAACTTTCCATTTGGTTTTTCTCTGTATCTTCCATTTATTTGATAATGCTTTCTATTTTAACTTTTGTTGCAAGAGTGTTCATGATTGCTCATTCAATTATTTTTATAACAACCACTTTAATGTCTTTGTCAGATAATTCCAATATCTGTGTCATCTCATCATTGGCATCTGTTGATTGTTTTTTCTGTGCAAATTGAGATTTTTCTGGTTCTTCATGTGCCAAGTAATTTTGGATTGCATCTTGTACATATTGACTGTTATTTTGTAAGACTCTATCTTTTATTAAATTTTATGGAAAATGTTGATATTTGTGTTTTAACAGGTGTTTCACCTGATTAGGTCTAAGCAGTAAGTTTTAGCTGCTTCTCTGGTCCCTGGTTCTAATGTCAGCTCAGTTTCCACAGCCTCTGTGCTGTTCTTCAGGTCTGTCCTGCATGTGCACTACTCAGTGGTCAGCTGTGGACCTGCACATTGGTTTCTTCACTGGTTTAGTAATCAGAGTCTTTGCTATGCTCAAGATTAAATCCACCCATGCATGGGGGCAGTGGTAGTGAGCCAAGAGTCATAAAGTTTCCCTTTGGTATTTTTCAGTTTCCTGGTCAGAAACCACCCACTTCTTTGACAAAGACAAGTCAAGGTTTTGAGTGGTGGTAGGACAGAGACAGATTTATTAAAAAGCATTTTTTTCCCTGCCCTTATGGAGCCATAGCTCCACCTAATGGGAATGAATGTTTCCCTCCCTCAGATAGTTGGCTCTTGCAGAACAGTATTTGTCCTATTGTTTCTTTTACTCAGCATTATATCTTCAAGGTTTATCCATGTTGTAGCATGTATTAGAATTTCATTTTCAAAATTATTTAATTAAATTGACTATAATTGTATATATTTATGGAGTACGATGTGATGTTTTGATGTATGTACACATTGTAGAAAGAGTCAATCAAGCTAATTAGCATATTCATCACTTCACCTTTTTAACCTTTTTTTCTGCAGTGAGAACATTTAAAATATATCCTTTTAGCAATTTTGGAGTATATAATATATTATTAACTATGTTCACCGTGCAGTGCAGTAGAGCACTAAAATTTATTCCTCTTGTCTAACTCAAACTTGGTACCCTTTGACCAACATATCTCCTTTCCCCATCCCTCCCTACCCTTCATCTCTGGAAACTAACATTCTACTCTCTGTTTCTGTGAGATTGACAAATTTTTAGATTCCACATGGAAGTGAGATCATGAAGTGTTTGTCTTTCTGTGCCTGGCTTATTTAGTTTAACATGTCTTCCAGGTTCACCCAGGTTGTTGCAAATGACTAAATTTTGAGATAATGGTCCAATTTTATTCTTCCACATGTGGATATCTAGTTTTCCCAGCACCATTTATTGAAAGCACTGTCCTTTCCCCATTGTATGTTTGTATTAGTCCATTCCCACAGTTCTGTAAAGAAATACCTGACACTGGGTAATTTATAAAGATAAGAGGTTTAACTGGCTCATGGTTCTGCAGGCTGTACAGGTAGCATGGCTGGGGAGGCCTCAGGAAACTTATAATCATGGTGGAAGGCGAAGGGGAAGCAGGTACATCTTACATGGCCGGAGCCAGAGTAAGAAAGTGAGGGGGAGGTGCTACACACTTTTAAACAACCAGATCCCATGAGAATTCACTCACTATCATGAGAACAGCAAGGGGGAAATCCATCTCCATGATCCAGTCACCTCCCACCAGGCCCTTCCTCCAACACTGGAGATTATAATTTGACATGAGATTTGAGTGGTGACACAAATCCAAACCACGTCAACGTTCTTGGCACCTTTGTTGAAAATCAATTGACTGTAAATGCATAGTTTTATTTGTAGGCTTTTTATCCTGTTCCATTTGTCAATGTGTCTACTTCTATGCCGGTACCATATAATTATAATTATAATACAGTTTGAAATCAGACAGGGTGATGATTACAGCTTTGTTCTTTTTGCACAAGATTGCTTTGGACATTTGAGTTTTAAACAATGGTTCCATAATATATAACATTTGTTTATCCATTCATCTGTTGAAGAACATCTGGGTTGTTTCAACCTTTTGGCAATTGTGAATAATGCTGCTATGAATATTAGTGCACAAATACCTGTTTGAATCTTTCAATTCTTTTGATTCTATATCCTGAGGTGGAATTGCTGGATCATCTGGTAATTTCGTATTTAATATTTTGAGGAGCCACCATACCATTTATTACAGCAACTGTACCATTTTACATTTTCACTAGCAACATATGAAAGTTCAAATTTCTCCACATCCTCAATACTTGTTATATTCTGTGTTTTTTGGGAGTGGATGTTTGTTTGATGACAGCTATCTTAGTTTGAGCTGGTATAATAAATTGCCATAGACTAGGTGGCTTAAACAAGAAAAGTTTATTTCTCACAGTTCTAGAGGCTAGAAAATCCAATATTAAGGCATTAGTAGATTTATTGTCTGGTGAAGGTCCTCTTCTTGGTTTCCAGACTTCTTGCTGTACCCATCACGTGGCAGAAAGAGAGCAAGAGTGCTCTCTGGGGTCCTTTTTATTCCACTCATGAGGGTCCCACTCTCATAACCTAATTACCTCCCAAAGGCCCCATCACCTATTACCATCACATTAGGCATTAGGATTTCAACATATGAATTTGGGGGAGTAGACAGGAATATTCAGTCCATAACAATAGCCATACTAATGGGTGTGAAGTGGTATCTCATTGTGGTTTTGATTTGTATTGCCCTAATAATTGATGATGAGCATCTTTTCATGTGATTACTTGCCATTTGTATGTCTTCTTTGAAGAAACTTTTGTTCAAATCCTTTGGTCATTTTTTAATGTGGTTGCTTTGGTGTTGTTGACTTGTAGAAGTTCTTTATATATTTTGGATATTAACCCTATATCAGATATATAATTAGCAAATATTTTCTTTTATTTTATGAGTTACCTTTTTACTCTCTTAAGAGTGTCCTTTGATATACAAAGGTTTTTAATTTTGATAAACTCCAATTTATCTATTTTTCCTTTTGTTGCCTATACTTTTGTTCTGAAATCCAACAATTCATTGCCAAATCCAGTGTCATCAAAGTTTTCCCCTTTGTTTTCTTAGAAGATTTTTATAGTTTTAGTTCTTAAGGTTAGGTCTTTGATTAATTTTTAGTTAACTTTTGTCCCTGGTATGAAGTAAGGGCAAAACTTATTATTTTTTTTTTGTACTTTAAGTTTTAGAGTACGTGTGCACAACATGCAGGTTTGTTACATATGTATGCATGTGCCATATTGGTGTGCTGCACCCCTTAACTCGTCATTTACATTAGATATATCTCCCAATGTTATCCCTCCCCGCTCCCCCCACCCCACAACAGGCCCCGGTGTGTGATGGTCCCCTTCCTGTGTCCAAGTGTTCTCATTGTTCAATTCCCACCTAAGAGCGAGAACATGTGGTGTTGGGTTTTCTGTCCTTGCAATAGTTTGCTGAGAATGATGGTTTCCAGCTTCATCTGTGTCCCTACAAAGGACATGAACTCATCTTTTTTATGGCTGCATAGTATTCCATGGTGTATATGTACCACATTTTCTTAATCTAGTCTATGATCGATGGGCATTTGGGTTGGTTCCAAGTCTTTGCTATTGTGAATAATGCCGCAGTAAACATACATGTGCATGTGTCTTTATAGCAGAATGATTTATAACCCTTTGGGTATATACCCAGTAATGGGATGGCTGGGTCAAATGGTATTTCTAGTTCTAGATCCTTGAGGAATAGCCACACTGTCTTCCGCAATGGTGGAACTAGTTTACAGTCCCACCAACAGTGTAAAAGTGTTCCTATTTCTCCACATCCTCTCCAGCACCTGTTGTTTCCTGACTTTTTAATGATCGCCATTCTAACTGGTGTGAGATGGTATCTCATTGTGGTTTTGATTTGCATTTCTCTGATGGCCAGTGATGATAAGCATTTTTTCATGTGTCTGTTGGCTGCATAAATGTCTTCTTTTGAGAAGTGTCTTTTCATATCCTTTGCCCACTTTTTGATGGGGTTGTTTGATTTTTTCTTGTAAACTTGTTTAAGTTCTTTGTAGATTCTGGATATTAGCCCTTTGTCAGATGGGTAGATGACAAAAATTTTCTCCCATTCTGTAGGTTGCCTGTTCACTCTGATGGTAGTTTCTTTTGCTGTGCAGAAGCTCTTTAGTTTAATTAGATCCCATTTGTCAATTTTGGCTTTTGTTGCCATTGCTTTTGGTATTTTAGACATGAAGTCCTTGTCCATACTTATGTCCTTAATAGTATTGCCTAGGTTTTCTTCTAGGGTTTTTATGGTTTTAGGTCTAACATTTAAATCTTTAATCCATCTTGAATTAATTTTAGTATAAGTTGTAAGGAAGGGATCCAGTTTCAGCTTTCTACATATGGCTAGACAGTTTTCCCAGCACCATTTATTAAATAGGGAATCATTTCACCATTTCTTGTTTTTGTCAGGTTTGTCAAAGATCAGATGGTTGTAGATGTGTGGTGTTGTTTCTGAGGGCTCTGTTCTGTTCCATTGATATATATCTCTGTTTTGGTACCAGTACCATGCTGTTTTGATTACTGTAGCTTTGTAGTATAGTTTGACATCAGGTAGTGTGATGCCTCCAGCTTTGTTCTTTTGGCTTAGGATTGACTTGGCAATGTGGGCTCTTTTTTGGCTCCATATGAACTTTAAAGTAGTTTTTTCAAATTCTGTGGAGAAAGTCATTGGTAGCTTGATGGGGATGGCATTGAATCTAGAAATTACCTTGGGCAGTATGGCCATTTTCATGATGTTGATCCTTCCTATCCATGAGCATGGAATGTTCTTCCATTTGTGTCCTCTTTTATTTCCTTGAGTAGTGGTTTGTAGTTCTCCTTGAAGAGGTCCTTCACATCCCTTGTAAGTTGGATTCCTAGGTATTTTATTCTCTTTGAAGCAATTGTGAATGGGAGTTCATTCATGATTTGGCTCTCTGTTTGTCTGTTGTTGGTGTATAAGAATGCTTGTGATTTTTGGACATTGATTTTGTATCCTGAGACTTTGCTGAAGTTGCTTATCAGCTTAAGGAGATTTTGGGCTGAGACGATGGGGTTTTCTAGATATAGAATCATGTCATCTGCAAACAGGGACAATTTGATTTCCTCTTTTCCTAATTGATTACCCTTTGTTTCTTTCTCCTGCCTGATTGCCCTGGCCGGAACTTCCAACACTATGTTGAATAGGAGTGGTGAGAGAGGGCATCCCTGTCTTGTGCCAGTTTTCAAAGGGAATGCTTCCAGTTTTTGCCCATTCAGTATGATATTGGCTGTGGGTTTGTCATAAATAGCTTTTATTATTTTGAGATCCATCCCATCAATACCTAATTTATTGAGAGTTTTTAGCATGAAGGGCTGTTGAATTTTGTCAAAGGCCTTTTCTGCATCTATTGAGATAATCATGTGATTTTTTGTCTTTGGTTCTGTTTATATGATGGATTACGTTTATTGATTTGCATATGTTGAACCAGCCTTGCATCCCAGGGATGAAGCCCACTTGATCATGGTGGATAAGCTTTTTGATGTGCTGCTGGATTCGTTTTTCCAGTATTTTATTAAGGATTTTTGCATCGATGTTCATCAGCGATATTGGTCTAAAATTCTCTTTTTTTGTTGTTTCTCTGTCAGGCTTTGGTATCAGGATGATGCTGGCCTCATAAAATGAGTTAGGGAGGATTCCTTCTTTTTCTATCAATTGGAATAGTTTTAGAAGGAATGGTATCAGCTCCTCCTTGTACCTCTGGTAGAATTCGGTTGTGAATCCGTCTGGTCCTGGACTTTTTTTGGTTGGTAGGCTATTAATTATTGCCTCAATTTCAGAGCCTGTTATTGGTCTATTCAGGGATTCAACTTCTTCCTGGTTTAGTCTTGGGAGGGTGTATGTGTCCAGAAATTTATCCATTTCTTCTAGATTTTCTAGTTTATTTGTGTAGAGGTGTTTATAGTATTCTCTGATGGTAGTTTGTATTTCTGTGGGATCGGTAGTGATATCCCCTTTATCATTTTTTATTGCGTCTATTTGATTCTTCTCTCTTTTCTTCTTTATTAGTCTTGCTAGCAGTCTCTCAGTTTTGTTCATCTTTTTGAAAAACCAGCTCCTGGATTCATTGATTTTTTGAAGGGTTTTTTTGTTTCTCTGTCTCCTTCAGTTCTGCTCTGATCTTAGTTATTTCTTGCCTTCTGCCAGCTTTGAATGTGTTTGCTCCTGCTTCTCTAGTTCTTTTAATTGTGATGTTAGGGTGTCAATTTTAGATCTTTCCTGCTTTCTCTTGTGGGCATTTAGTGCTATAAATTTCCCTCTACACACTGCTTTGAATGTGTCCCAGAGATTCTGGTATGTTGTGTTTTTGTTCTTGTTGGTTTCAAAGAACATCTTTATTTCTGCCTTCATTTCGTTATGTACCCAGTAGTCATTCAGGAGCAGGTTGTTCAGTTTCCATGTAGTTGAGCGGTTTTGAGTGAGTTTCTTAATCCTGAGTTCTAGTTTGATTGCACTGTGGTCTGAGAGACAGTTTGTTATAATTTCTGTTCTTTTACATTTACTGAGGAGTGCTTTACTTCCAACTATGTGGTCAGTTTTGAAATAGGTGTGATGTAGTGCTCAGAAGAATGTATATTCTGTTGATTTGGGGTGGAGTGTTCTGTAGATGTCTATTAGGTCCGCTTGGTGCAGAGCTGAGTTCAATTCCTGGATATCCTTGTTAACTTTCTGTCTCGTTGATCTGCCTAATGTTGACAGTTGGGTGTTAAAGTCTCCCATTATTATTGTGTGGGAGTCTAAGTCTCTTTGTAGGTCTCTAAGGACTTGCTTTATGAATCTGGGTGCTCCTGTATTGGGTGCATATATATTTACGATAGTTAGCTCTTCTTGTTGAATTGATCCCTTTACCATTATGTAATGGACTTCTTTGTCTGTTTTAATTGATATTATCAAATGTTTTTCCCCTCATTGAATTAATGTGGTGTATTGCATTGATCAAGTTTTGTATGTTGAGTCATCATTGCATTCCAGGAATAAATCCCACTTGGTCATGGTGTATAATCCTTTTAATAAGCTGCTGGATTCGGTTTGCTGGTGTTTTGTTGAGGATTTTTGCATTAATGTTCATAAAGAATATTGCTCTACAGTTTTCTTCTATTGTCTTTGGCTTTGGTATCAGAATATAGCAGCTTCATAGAGTAAGTTAGGACATGTTTTCTATGCTTCAATTTTTTGGATGATTTTGAGAAGATTTGGTATTAATTTTTCTTTGGATGTTTGTTAGAATTCGACAAACATCAATTTCAAAAATCATCTGGTCCCAGGCTTTTCTCTTTGGGAAGTTTTTGATTACTGATTCAACCTCTTTGCTAATTATAGATCTATTCAGATTTTCTATTTCTTCATGAGTCAGTATGTTGTTCATTTTTTTAATCACCACAAATTAGGCGTAAGTATCATTGTTTTATATAGTCAGTGTTTGTTTAGATTTAAACACATTATTTACCATTTTCTTTGTCATAATTCCTTCTTCTATCTTAGACCTTCTGTATGGGATCACCTGAAGTACATCCTTAAAATTTCCACTGGTAAGAGTGTATTGTCGGTCAACTCAATTTTCATTTGTCAAATTTCAATTTTCATTTGGTATACTCTTCTAGTTTGACAGTTATTTTCTCTTAGTACTCTGAAGATATCATTCTACTAGATTCTGGCTTGTACCACCACCATTGATAAAACAGCTTTCAGTCTAATTATATTAGCTGTGTAAGCAGAATAATGCCCCCCACCCAGAAGTCAACGTCCTAATCCATGGAATCTGTGAATATGCTTGGTTACATGGCAAAGGGACCTTGAGGTTGCAGGTGGAATTAAGTTTGCTAATGAAATGACTTTAAAATCGGGAGATTATCCTGGTGGGCCCAATATAATCACAAAAGTCCTTAAAAGTCAAAGAGGGTGGCAAGAGGGACATAAAAAGAGATGTGATAATGGAAGCAAGATTAATGCTACAGTTGCTGACTTTGAAGATAGAGCAAGGGGGACACAAACCCCAAGGGATGTTGGTGACCTCCAGAAGCTGGAAGGAGCAAATAAAATTATTCTCCCCTGGAGTTTCTAAAAGGAAGGAAGCCCTGCCAATACGTTGGTTTTAGCCCAATGAGATCCATGTCAGACTTCTGAACTCCAGAACTGTAAGATAATACATTTGTATCATTTAAGCCCATAAGTTTCAGGTAATTTATTATGGCAGCAGTAGAAAACTAATATAGTGATTCTGAATTTTTTTGCTGCTTTTAAGGTTTTGCCTTTTTAATAAGTAGTTTTACCTTGATATTTCTACAGGTAGATTGGTTCATTGATAGATTGATTGACTGATTTAACTTGCTTAAAATTTATTGGGGCTTCTGGAATCTGAGAATTATGGTTTTTCTCAGTTCTAAAAATTCTTAGCTGTTATACCTGTAAATATTGGCTTTCTTCCTTCCCTCTAGTGCCTTCACTGGCAAGCCAATTAGACTTCTTTTATATCTTTTCACTCTCCTTTTTATCTCTTAAGACCTCTCTCATGTATTCTCTCTTTATCTCTATGTGCTTCATTTTGGATATTATCTCCAAATTTATATTCTACTTTATGAATTCTGTCTCCATCTATGTCTAATTTGCAATTTAGCCCATCCATTGAAGGTTTGTGTTCTTGTAATTCAATCCTTCTGTTAAAGTTTTAATTTCATTAGTTATGCTTTTAATTTCCAAGAATATATTCTTATGATCTGTTCTTTTTCATAACATCCTGTTCAGTTTCATAATAACCTTATTTGTCTCTTTTTACAGTTTTTTACTTAAAGTCTCTTTTCTCTGATATAAGTATAGCTACTCTTGCTCACTTTTGTTTTCTATTTGTGTGAAATATCTTTTTCCATCCCTTCACTTTCAGTCCATATGTGTCTTTACAGTTGAAGTCAGTTTCATCAAGATTATTATTGATAAGTGAGGACTTACTCCTGTCATTTTGTTGTTCTCTGGTTGTTTTGTATATCCTTTGTTTCTTTCTTCCCTTCTTACTGCTTGTCATTGTGGTTTGCTGGTTTTCTATAGTAATAAGGTTGATTCTTTTTTGTTTCTTTTTATATCTGCTCTACTAATGAGTTGTAATACTTTCGTGTGTTTTCATAATGCTGATTATCTTTTCACTTCCAGATTCAGGACTCCCTTGAGCATTTCTTGTAAGGCCAGTCTGTTGGTGACAAATTCCCTCAGTTTTTGCTCATCTCAGAAAAACAAAACATCTGTTCAAGCATCTTTTCATATATTTATTAACCACTAAGTTCCCTTTTTAATGAAATACCTACTTAAGTTTTCACCTGATTTTTATTGGGTTATTTGTCATTCTCTTATTGCTTTATGAGTTCTGTACTAATTCTGGATACTATTCCTTTGTCAACTATTTCTGTGTCCCATCTTTTTTTCTGTTTGTGACATTTCTTTTTCAAGAAAGTATTAATTAGTGTTTTAGGAGCATTTTTGATTAATCATGTTTCCTGCTATGAGTTCTGAGAAATTTAAGAAATACACAAAGGAGCCAGGTGGGAATTAAAATTCAGATCTAGCTTTATGACCTAAAATATAGAACTTTGCAGTAAAGCTAGATTAGAAAAGATAGCAAGGGCTTCTACCTACCACTTCAAATTGAACTTACTCCCCCAGTCACTCTTGTGAAAACTGTAGAACTGGATGGTGGAGACTTCAAAGGGACAGGAAGTTCTGCAAAGATGAGCCAACCTCTTAAGAAGGAGGTAGTAACAGTGCATGCCACTTGCTAGCAGGCTTTAGACCAGGAGGACTTTATGTAATACTGTAGCATAGTGGTTAAGAGTACAGGCTTTGGCAGCAGACTGCCTGACTTGGAAACCAGGTAGAGCCTACTTAATATCTGTGTGACCTTGGACAAAGTACAGAACCTCTCCATGCCTCAGTTTTCTTACCTGTAAGATGGGGATTAATATGGCACCTGTCTTATAAGTTGTTATGAGGATTAAATGAGGTAACACATGTAAAATGCTCAGAATAGTGCCTAGGTCACAGCGCTCAAAAGATATTAGTAATATGATGATGGTGATGATGATGATGATGATGGAGATTATATGGCACAGTCCTCCCACCCACTAATATATGAGACATAGACCACTAAATTAAATCCCCTCAGTCCTCAGGGAGGGATATGGAGATAAGAGGGCAAGGAGAATAACCATTTCCCCTAACAACAATTAAGATGCTCTGTGGGCATTGAGAACACACTGGGCATAGTTCCCCCTTGACAGAATTTTCTAGAACCTTGCTATACTTTCTTATTCTCAAGCTTTAATATTCATATGGTTCACCTAGAATTCTTAAATTGAAGCAGGTTTGGGATGGAGACTGAGATTCTACATTTCTTTTTTGAAAAAACTTTTAAATTTATTTTTAAATTTTTATTTTATTTTATTTTAAGTTCTGGGATACATGTGCAGGATGTGCAGGCTCGTTACATAGGTAAACGTGTTCGATGGTGGTTTTCTGCACCTATCAACCCATCACCTAGGTATTAAGCCCCGCATGCACTAGCCATTTATCCTGATGTTCTCCCTCCCCTAACCCCTCTTGCAGGTCCCAGTGTGTGTTGTTCCCCGCTCTGTGTCCATGTGTCCTCATTCTTCAGCTCCCACTTGTAAGTGAGAACATGTGGTGTTTAGTTTTCTGTTCCTGTATTAGTTTGCTGAGGATAATGGCTTCCAGCTCCATCCATGTCCCTGCAAAGGACATGATCTCATTCCTTTTTGTGGCCACATAATATTTCATGGTGTATATGCACCACATTTTCTTTATCCAGTCTATTATTGATGGGCATTTGGGTTGATTCCATGTCTTTTCTGTTGTGAATAGTGCTGCAGTGAACATACATGTGCATGTATCTTTATAACAGAATGATTTATATTCCTTTGAGTATATACCCAATAATGGGATTGCTGGGTCAAATTGTATTTCTGGTTCTTGGTTTTTGAGGAATCGCCACACTGTCTTCCACAATGGTTGAACTAATTTGTATTCTCACAAACAGAGTAAAAGCATTCCTATCTCTCCACAGCCTTGCCAGCATCTGTTGTTTCTTGACTTTTTAATAATCTCCATTCTGACTGGGGTGAGATGGTATCTCATTGTGGTTTTGATTTGCATTTCTCTAACGATCAGTGATGGTGACCTTTTTTTTTTAATATGTTGTCCACAACATATAAAATTACTTTTGACATTCTTTTGAGAAGTGTCTGTTCATGTCCTTTGCCCAATTTTTTATGGAGTTGTTTCTTTTTTCTTGTAAATTTAAGTTCCTTGTAGATTCTGGATATTAGACCTTTGTCAGATGGATAGCTTGCAAACATTTTCTCCCATTTTGTAAGTGGTCTGTTCATTCTGTTGATAGTTTCTTTTGCTGTGCAGAAGCTCTTTAGTTTAATTAGACCCCATTTATCAATGTTTGCTTTGGTTGCAATTGCTTTTGACATTTTCGTCATGAAATCTTTGCCCATGCCTATGTCCTGAATGGTATTGCCTAGATTTTCTTCTAGGGTTTTTATAGTTTTGGGTTTTATATTTAAGTTTTTTATCCATTTTGAGTTAATTTTTGTATAAAGTGTGAGGAAGGGTCCAGTTTCAATTTTCTGCATATGGCTAGCCAGTTTTCCCAGCACCATTTATTAAGTGGGGGACCCTTTCCCCATTGCTTGTTTTTGTCAGGTTTGTCAAAGATCAGATGGTTGTAGATGTGCAGTTTTATTTCTGAGATCTCTATTCTGTTCCATTGGTCTATGTATCTGTTTTGGTACCAGTACCATGCTGTTTTGGTTACTGTAACCTTGTACTGTAGTTTGAAGTCGGGTAGTATGATGCCTCCAGCTTTGTTTTTTTTGCTTAGGATTGTCTTGGCTATATGGGCTCTTTTTTGATTCCATATGAATTTTAAAATAGTTTTTTCTAATTTTGTGAAGAATGTCAATGGTAGCATAATGGGAATAGCATCAAATCTATAAATTACTTTGGGCAGTATGGCCATTTTCACGATATTGATTCCTCCTATCCATGAGCATGGAATGTTTTTCCATCTGCTTGTGTCCTCTTTAACTTCCTTGAGCAGTGGTTTGTAGTTCTCCTTGAAGAGGTCCTTCACTTCCCTTGTTAGCTGTATTCCTGGTTATTTTATTCTCTTTGTAGCAATTGCAAATGGGAATTCACTCATGATTTGGCTCTCTGCTTGTCTGTTGTTGGTGTATAGGAATACTTGTGATTTTGGCATATTGATTTTGTATCCTGAGACTTTGCTGAAGTTGCATATCAGCTTAAGAAGTTTTTAGGCTGAGATGACAGGGTTTTCTAGATATAGGATCATGTCATCTGCAAAGAGAAACAGTTTGACTTCCTCTATTCCTACTTGAATAGGCTTTATTTCTTTCTCTTGCCTGATTGACCTGGCCATAACTTCCAATATTGTGTTGAATAGGAGTGCTGAGAGAGGGTGTCCTTGTCTTGTGCTGGTTTTCAAGGGGAATGCTTCCAGCTTTTTGCCCATAAAGTATGATATTGGCTGTGAGTTTCTCATAAATGACTCTTATTATTTTGAGGTATGTTCCATCAATACCTAATTTATTCAGTTTTTAACATGAAGGTATGTTGAATTTTATCAAAGGCCTTTTCTGTGTCTATTGAGATAATCATGTGTTTTTTGTCTTTAGTTCTGTTTATGTGGTGAATTACATTTATTGATTTGTATATATTGAACCCGGCTTGCATCCTGGGGATGAAGTGAACTTGATTGTGGTGCATAAGCTTTTTGATGTGCTGCTGGGTTCTGTTTGCCAGTATTTTATTGAGGATTTTTGCACTGATGTTCATCAGGGATGTTAGCCTGATGTTTTCTTTTTTTTAGTTGTATCTCTGCCAGGTTTTGGTATCAGGATGATGCTGGCCTCATAAAATGAGTTAGAGAGAAGTCCCTCCTTTTCAATTGTTTGGAATAGTTTCAGAAGAAATGGTACCAGCTCCTCTTTGTACCTCTGGTAGAATTCAGCTGGTAGGCTATTTAATACTGCCTCAATTTCAGAACTTGTTATTGATCTATTCAGGAATTCAACTTCTTGCTGGTTCAGTCTTGGGAGGGTGTATGTGTCTAGGAATTTATCCATTTCTTCTAGATTTTCTCGTTTATTTGCATAGAGGTGTCTATAAATAAATAATGTGTCTATAAATAATACTGTAAAGTATTCTCTGATGGTTGTTGGTATTTCTGTGAGGTCAGTGGTGATATCCCTTTATAATTTTTATTGTGTCTGTTTGATTCTTCTCCCTTTTATCCTTTATTAGTCTAGCTAGTAGTGTATTTTATTAACTGTTTCAAAAAAAACAGCTCCTGGATTTGTTGATTTTTTAAGGTTTGTGTGTGTGTGTGTGTGTGTGTGTGTGTGTGTGTATCTATCTCCTTCAGTTCCACTCTGATCTTGGTTATTTCTTGTCTTCTGCTAGCTTTGGGGTTTGTTTGCTCTTGGTTCTCTAGTTCTTTTAGTTGTGATATTAGGGTGTCGATTTGAGATCTTTCTAGCTTTTTGATGTGGGCATTTAGTGCTATAAATTTCCCTCTTAATGCTGCTTTAGCTGCATCCCAGATATTCTGGTACATTATCTCTTTGTTCTCATTGGTTTCAAATAACTTCTTGATTTTTACCTTAAGTTCATAATTTGCCCAGGAGTCATTCAGGAGCACATTGTTCAATTTCCATGTAGTTGCTGTGGTTTTGAGTGAGTTTCTTAATCTTGAGTTCTTATTTGATTATGCTGTGGTCTGAGAGACTGTTGGTTATGATTTCAGTTCTTTTGCCTTTGCTGAGGACTGTTTTACTTCCTGTTATGTGATTGATTTTAGAGTAAGTGCCATGTGGCACTGAGATGAATGTATATTCTGTTGTTTATGGGTGGAGACTTCTGTAGATATCTATCAGATTCACTTGATCCAGAGCTGAGTTCAAGTCCTGAATATCCTTGTTAATTTTCTGTCTTGATGGTCTATCTAATATTGACAGTGGGTGATAAAGTCTCCCACTATTATTATCTGGGAATCTAAATCTCTTTGTAGGTCTCTAAGAACTTGTTTTATGAATCTGGGTGCTCTGGTACTGGGTGCATATATATTTAGGATAGTTAGCTCTTCTTGTTGAATTGATCCTTTTACCATTGTATCATGCCCTTCTTTGTATTTTTTTTATCTTTGTTGGTTTAAAGTCTGTTTTGTTAAAAACTAGAATTGCGGCCAGGCACAGTGGCTCACACCTGTAATCCCAGCACTTTGGGAGGCCGAGGTGGGCGGATCATAACTTCAGGAGATCGAGACCATCCTGGCTAACATGGTGAAACCCCGTCTTTACTAAAAATACAAAAAATTGGCTGGGCATGGTGGCAGTCACCTGTAGTCCCAGCTACTCGGGAGGCTGAGGCAGCAGAATGGCATGAACCTGGGAAGTGGAGCTTGCAGTGAGCTGAGATCATGCCACTGCACTCCAGCTTGGGCGACAGAGCAAGACTCCGTCTCAAAAACAAAAAAAAAACAAAAAAGAAACAACTAGAATTGCCACCCCTGCTTTTTACTGCTTTCCATTGCTTGGTAAATTTTCTTCCGTTCCTTTATTTTGAGCCTATATGTGCCTTTGCACATGAGATGGTTCTCTTGAATACAGCACACCACTGGGTCTTGACTGTTTATCCAGCTTGCTGTTCTGTGTCTTTTAATTGGGGCATTTAGCCCATTTACATTTAAGGTTAATATTTTCAGGTGTAAATTTGATTCTGTCATCATGATGCTAGCTGGTTATTTCACAGACTTGTTTATGTGGTTGCTTCACAGTGTCATTGGTCTTTGTACTTCAGTATGTTTTTGTAGTGGCTGATAACAGTTTTTTCTTTCCATATTTAGTGCTTCCCACAGGAGCTCTTGCAAGGCAGGCCTGGTAGTGACAAATTTCCTCAGTATTTGCTTGTCTGAAAAGGACCTTATTTCTCCTTCACTTATGAAGTTTAGTTTGGCCAGTTAGGAAATTCTGGGTTGGAAATGCTTTTCTTTAAGAATGTTGAATATTGGCCCCCAATCTCTTCTGGCTTGTAGGGTTTCTGCAAAGAGGTCCACTGTTAGTCTGATGGGCTTCCCTTTGTAGGTGACCTGGCCTTTCTCTCTGGCTGTCCTTAACATTTTTTCCTTCATTTTGACCTTGGAGAACCTGATGATTATGTGTCTTGGGGTTGATCTTCTCATGGAGTATTTTACTGGGGTTCTCTGGATTTCCTGAGTTTGAATGTTGGACCTGTCTTGTTAGGTTGGGGTAGTTCTGCTGGATGATATCCTGAAGTATGTCTTCCAACTTTGTTCCATTGTTCCCCTCTCTTTCAGGTACCCCAATTATTCGTTGGTTTGGTCTTTTTACATAATCCCATAGTTCTCGGAGCTTTTGTTTGTTCGTTTCATTCTTTTTGCTCTAATCTGGTCTGTCTGTCTTATTTCAGCAAGATAGTCTTCAAGTTCTGAAATTCTTTCCTCTGCTTGGTCTATTTGGTTATTGGTACTTGTGGTTGCATTGTGAAGTTCTCATGTTATGTTTTTCAGCTCCTTCAGTATTGGGGGAACCCGCCCCCAATATTTCAACATAGGTTCTTTCTATTTTCCATAAGTGTTGGCTGGCTGAGAAATAAAGAGAGACCGTACAAAGAGAGGAATTTTACAGCTGGGCCGCTGGGGGTGACATCACATATCAGTAGGACCGTGATGCCCACCTGAGCCTCAAACCAGCAAGTTTTTATTAAGGGTCTCAAAAGAGGAGGGAGTGTAAGAACAGGCAGTAGGTACAAAGATCACATGCTTCAAAGGGCAAAAAGCAGAACTACTAATAAGGGTCTAACAAAGATCACAAGGCAAAGGGCAAAAGCAGAACCACTGATTCGGGTCTATTTTCAGCGGTGCACGTATTGTCTTGATAAACATCTTAAACAACAGAAAACAGGGTTTGAGAGCGGTGAACTAGTCTGACCACAAATTTACCAGGGCGGAGTTTCCCAACCCTAGTAAACCCGAGGGTACTGCAGGAATCCAGGGCATATCTCAGTCCTTATCTCAACCGCGTAAGACAGACATTCCCAGAGTGGCCGTTTATAGACCTTCCCCCAGGAATGCATTCCTTTCCCAGGGTATTAATATTAATATTCCTTGCTAGGAAAATAATTTAGCCATATCTCTCCTACTTGCACGTCCATTTATAGGCTCTCTGCAAGAAGAAAAATATGGCTCTTTTTGCCCGACCCCGCAGGCAGTCAGACCTTATGGTTGTCTTCCCTTGTTCCCTAAAAATCACTGTTATTCTGTTCTTTTTCAAGGTGCACTGCTTTCATATTGTTCAAACACACATGTTTTACAATCAATTTGTACAGTTAACACAATTGTCACAGTGGTCCTGAGGTGACGTACATCCTCAGCTTACGAAGATAACAGGATTAACAGATTAAAGTAAAGACAGGCATAAGAAATTATAAAAGTATTATTTGGGAACTGATACATGTCCATATTAAAATGAAATCTTCGCAATTTGTGTTCCTCCAGCTGCAGCTCCAGCTGGTCCCTCTGTTCAGAGTCCCTGACTTCCCACATCTCTCCCTTTCTTTTTATATAAATGTGCCATGGAAATGAAGGCTTGTTCATTCTCTCGGTTTTGATGCAGGATTCCTTGACTGGTCTGGCACACTAAAAACAAGCCAATTAGACAGAGAAACATGATTCCAAAATTTACTACAGTGGAGCCCCCAATAGACTTAATCCAAGTCGTGGGGTTTAGTCCAGAAAGACTTTCTGCCACCTGATCTAACGCCTCAGCTCCAGGCACAATGGATAAATGAGCTTAAGAGGCTTCAAAAATTGGTTTCTTTAATTTAGTTATGTCCAAGGATAAATTATCTTCCCTACCCAGAAGTTGTCCTTTGACCATTTCCCATGAATGATCAGTCTCGTTGTAGGAATATGGTGTGATACAGAAATAATAAGTATTCTAATTGCACTGCATTTGCATGCGATGTTTGAGACTCATTAGCCTATCTCCAAGCCAAATAACAGACTGTCTTAAATCATTAATTTGATTAGCTAATTTTTGATCAATGCCCTGTTGAGAATTCCACATTTGGGTGGAATTGGCTTGCCAATCATTAACAAAATGAGCCGTTTGAATGGATTGATGTAATGCCACTCCGGCAGTGGTGGCCAGTGCAATGACTATAATTAGGCCTATGATCACAGCGATTAAGTGAAAACAAATCTATTAGATCTTTTGATAATTCATTGTAACACTTCATTAATTAAATGTACTGAGGGGAAAGATTCCCAAGGTCTGGGTAAAGTTACCAGTGTCCAGATTCCTTCTCGAGCTTAAACCAACATTACACTTTTCCTGAAGTCAAAACGGGAGTTAACACAAGTGTATAAATGACAATTAATGCATTGGATAGTTTGATTGTTTGTCCAAATTTTGATATTTCCCACTAACAGCATGTAAGGAGGCTTAACACAACTCTATATAGGAATAGTCAGGCTGGAGGTAAACAAAGCAGAATGTTTGAATCTACATTGATACTGAGGGAGAAGGGCGGCAGTGGCAACGCCTGATGTTCTCCGCCATAAAGAAGCAATCCGAGGTGCCCGGGGATGCTGAAGAGGTAGAGGGGCATACCTGGGTCGAGAAAATTATCATAATGCCAATCGGAGTCCCATAAAGGAGGATCGGCATCAGAAAGAGGAAGAGGGTTCAAAGGGGATTTATCATGGGGTTCAGAATCATGGATGTGAAGGGCAGTAGTGGGGACAACAGACAGAAAAATTTCCCTTTCCCATACTCACAGTCTGGACATGGCAATAGGCAATTTCCAAAGTTCTGGGTGTTCTGGGCTCAGAATGGGGAATATCATATGAGGCCTTGTGGGGGAGGGGGGGTAATGCCCTTATCTTCCCATTTTAAGGGAAAGAACGAGCTGAACCTCTTATGCAAAGTAGGATGATGATCCTCATCCTCCCGATAAGAAATAAATAAACAATAAATAAATAAATAAAATAAGTAGCCTCCAGGCATTCCCTTCCACCAGAGGAGCAACTGTTTTTTAAATAGCCGTTTGGTGCCCACTCTATTACTAAACCATATGAGTCATTTTTTAATACTACTGCATGTGAGTTAACACAATCTTCCCAAATTAAAGTTTTAGATGGGCCCTCAAAATTTTTAGGGCATGGTTTTCCCACAGGTTTATATTGAAAGTATGGGGTATCTCCTATTATTCCTGCTTTCATTTGTCTTAAAGGAGAAAGGGAGAGGCCAGAGACTAAATGTCCCTGTTCCCCTGTGGCTGATCTCTCCGGAAGATAAGCAGCCCAGACTTGAGTTTCTAGATGGATACAACCAGGTGCATATCCGAGGCACAGAGGGGGGTATTTATAACCCATAGTAACATTAAATGCACTGCCTCCTTCTCCTAGTTGAGCAGGGCAATGGCCATCTGTAGCTCCTGGCATCCACATGCTATTGTTAGTATAGATTTCCACAGGAGCATCCATCCAGGTGAGAGGTCGAATAAGTGGAGGAAGAGGCACATAAGCCCAATAAAAATAATTTTGTGTAGCAGGTAAATCAGTTTGAGGAGAAACTGGTGAGACAGAAAGTATAAGGAGGAGAATTATTAAATAAAACCTATTGTAAGTGAGATCTAGTGCTGAAGGAGGAAGAGAAGAACAGGAGGATGTTATTTTCAGGCTAATAGAAATGGTGAGATTTTTAGGTTCGTAAGGAGAAAAAGAAAGGGAATTAGGAGAAGTGGGATTAGTTAAAGGGGTCTCCGTTGCCATTAGGGAGGATTGAACCAGACCCATTTTGATTTGGCGTGCCAGTTCCTGAGGAGTCGGCACAGACCTCACCAGGTATGAGGGCAGTCTCTGACGCGGACGTCTTTTCCCTGCGGTTTTCATTGTCAGTATTCACACGAAGTTTAAGTCTCCTAGTGGGCACCCAGACAAGGGATTGATGATCTCCTGGTGAAACACAAGCATACCCTCTTCCCCACATTATAATTGTTCCAGATTCCCAGGTATTGGTTTGGGAGTTTTTCCATAACACTGGCTTGCCTTCCTTTAGGGAGAATTTTTTGTCTCTATAATGGTGTTCATCTGTAGTCAGAGTATTGTCTTTAGGAACATTTAGAAAGTTTAAAGTAAGCAATACTAAATGTAATTGGGAGTGGGGAGTGGTTAAATTATGCTTTTGTTGCTCAGACTGTTTGGACAATTGAGTTTTTGAGGTACAATTGGCTGGTTCCACCACAGTCTGTCCCTGAGGATTATCAAGGATTCTGGTAATATGGGAAATTCCCCATTGTTGCATAAATAAATCAAAAGCCTTACTAACATATCCAGGGGTGTTGTCTGTCTTTATTTGATATGGAAGCCCCATAACTACAAAGCAAGAACACAGATGTTTTTTAACATGGGCCGTGCCTTCCCCTATTTGGCAAGTAGCCCAGATAAAACCTGAGACGGTATCTACAGAAACATGTACATATGAAAGTCTGCCAAAGGAGCTAACATGAGTCACCTCAATTTGCCATAAATCATGAGGAGTTAGGCCTCTGGGATTAATGCCTGTTTGGAAGTGCAAAGTTTCCTGATTTGGAAGTACAAAAACTTGGCACTGAGGGCAGCGGTGGACAATAAGCTTAGCCTCCTTCCAGGTGAGAGCAAATTTATCTTTTAATCCAGCAGCATTGACATGAGTGAGATTATGGAACTCCTGAGCCTCTTGGATTGCAAAAGAGACTAAACAGTCGACCTTATGGTTACCAGCAGACATGGGTCCCAGTAGAGTGGTATGAGATCTAATATGTGTAATATAGAAAGGGTGTCTACGTTGGCGACCCGCCTGTTGTAACCTTGAAAAATAAAGAAGCCAATTCAGAATTATCAATATGTTTGATAGTAGCGGTTTCTATATTTTTAGTGGCATGTACAACATAAGCAGAATCAGAGACAATATTTAAAGGTTTGGGGAAATCCTGTAAGGCAGTAATTACAGCAATTAACTCTGCCTTTTGAGTAGCTGTATAAGGGGTAGAAATAAGCTTGTTTGTAGGACCCACATAACCAGCATTTCCATTACTGGAGCCATCAGTGAACACTGTAACGGCCTCAGGAATGGGCTGATCTTTGGTCAATTAAGGGACCACCCAAGAAGTCATTTTTATAAAATCAAACAATTTGTTTTTTGGATAATGATTGTCAATAACACCAATACACTCAGCCAAGTGAATTTGCCACAGTATGGAATGTTGAAAAGTGGCCTGGACTTCAAGCCAATTTAAAGGAACCACAATTAAATTCAGAGCAAATCTGGAAATTTTAAGTATTCTACACCAAGCTTGTCCAATTAGGGTGGCCATTTGGTCCAGATAAACAGACAAAGTCTTTGACACAGAATGAGGAAGAAAACACCACTCAACTAAATCATTATGTTGAACTCTTAGCCCAGTAGGGTAGTGCAATGAAGTGAAAACCAGAAGCTGAAAAGGCTGAGACGGCTGTACTCTAGATAACTGGGTGGTCTGGATTCTTTCCTCTATGAATTCTAGTTCTAGTGAAGCCTCAGGGATCAAAGTCCTGGGACCGTGGAGATTGGAATCTCCCCACAGCATAGAAAACAAGTTAGGCAGCGCATAGGTCGGAATACCTAAAGTAGGTCTTAAATAATTAATGTTATATAAAAGTTTTTGGAAATCACTTAAGGTTTTTAAAGAATCTCTCCTAATCTGAACCTTTTGAGGTTGAATACATTCTTTATCGACCACCATTCCTAAATATTGAACAGGAGTGGTCTGTTGAATTTTATCCTGAGCGATGTGTAATCCAGCCTCTGTAACACGGTGGCTTAAAAATTGATAACAGTCAATTAATTCTTTATCAGTGGGGGCAGCAATTAATATATCATCAATATAATGAAGAATATAGGCCTGGGGAAATTGAGCTCAAACTAGTGAAAGCACCTGTCCAACATAAAGCTGGCAGATGGTAGGGCTATTCAGCATTCCCTGAGGAAGTACTTTCCATTGATAACGAGCTGCAAGCTCCTGATTATTGATAGATGGTAGAGTAAAAGCAAATTTTTTACAATCCGATTTATGTAAAGCAATATGAAAGAAACAGTCTTTAAGATCAATAACTATGAAAGGCCAATTCTTAGGTATTAAAGCAGGGGCAGGCATGCCGGGTTGGACAGCTCCCATAGGTTTAAGTACAGCATTAATGGCCCTTAAATCAGTTACCATCCTTCACTTGCCTGATTTCTTTTTTACTAGAAACACAGGAGAATTCCAGGGGGAAAGAGAAGGTTCCACATTTCCAAGTTGTAACTGTTCAGAAACCAATTGGGTTAAAGCCTCCAGTTTTTCTTTAGAGAGCGGCCGCTGCTCAATCAAAACAGGTGTTTCAGATTTCCATTGCAGAGGAACAGGATTAGGAGGTGTAGCAGTGGCTACCATTAAAAAGGATAACCTAAACTAGCCCTGTCTTCTTTTACAGTAACTTGAAGAGGTTTAGTAATTTCTTTATGTCTTGGACCGAGACTGAGTCTGGGAACAAACCCCATGTTTTCCATTATGTGTTGACTGGGAGCACTGTAAGAGTTACGTGGAATATTAATTTCAGCCCCCCATTGTGCCAGCAAATCTCTACCCTAAGATTAATGGGGATTGGGGTGTGATATAAGGCTGAATTGTACCCTTTTGACCATCAGGGCCAGTGCAAGACCAGATAAATGTGCTCTGGTGAACTTCATCAGCTTTTCCAACCCCTACTAGTCCCATGTTAGCAGGATGTTTAGGCCAGGAGGAAGGCCGTAAATTAGAGCAAATAATAGAAACATCAGCCCCAGTATCTACTAGGCCCTCAAACTGTTTTCCTTGAATGTGTATGGTGCAGGTGGGCTGTTGTTTAGAAATTACATTAATCCAATAAGCGGCTTTTCCACCGCCAGAGCCCATCCCAGGGCCCCGTGTCTTATCTCCTTTGTTTAAAACAATATTAGGTAGTAGAAGTCATTGAGCAATTGACTCACTGGCCGGAATGGAAACAGGAACCTTGGAAGACACCATAAACTTAATCTCATCGGAGGAATCAGAATTAATGAGACCAGTATGAACTGTGATCTTAAAAGCTAACATACGAAGGAGAATACCTTGAGTGGGCTCATCAGAGACAGATTTTTCTTTTTTTTTTATTATTATTATACTTTAGGTTTTATGGTACATGTGCACAATGTGCAGGTTAGTTACATATGTATACATGTGCCATGCTGGTGCGCTGCACCCACTAACTCGTCATCTAGCATTAGGTTTATCTCCCAATGCTATCCCTCCCCCCTCTCCCCACTCCACAACAGTCCCCGAAGTGTGATGTTCCCCTTCCTGTGTCCATGTGTTCTCATTGTTCAATTCCCACCTATGAGTGAGAATATGCGGTGTTTGGTTTTTTGTTCTTGCGATAGTTTACTGAGAATGATGATTTCCAATTTCATCCATGTCCCTACAAAGGATATGAACTCATCATTTTTTATGGCTGCATAGTATTCCATGGTGTATATGTGCCACATTTTCTTAATCCAGTCTATCATTGTTGGACATTTGGGTTGGTTCTAAGTCTTTGCTATTGTGAATAATGCCGCAATAAACATACGTGTGCATGTGTCTTTATAGCAGCATGATTTATAGTCCTTTGGGTATATACCCAGTAATGGGATGGCTGGGTCAAATGGAATTTCTAGTTCTAGATCCCTGAGGAATCGCCACACTGACTTCCACAAGGGTTGAACTAGTTTACAGTCCCACCAACAGTGTAAAAGTGTTCCTATTTCTCCACATCCTCTCCAGCACCTGTTGTTTCCTGACTTTCTAATGATTGCCATTCTAACTGGTGTGAGATGGTATCTCATTGTGGTTTTGATTGGCATTTCTCTGATGGCCAGTGATGGTGAGCATTTTTTCATGTGTTTTTTGGCTGCATAAATGTCTTCTTTTGAGAAGTGTCTGTTCATGTCCTTCGCCCACTTTTTGATGAGGTTGTTTGTTTTTTTCTTGTAAATTTGTTTGAGTTCATTGTAGATTCTGGATATTATCCAACTTACAAGGGATGTGAAGGACCTCTTCAAGGAGAACTACGAACCACTGCTTAAGGAAATAAAAGAGGATACAAACAAATGGAAGAACATTCCATGATCATGGGTAGGAAGAATCAATATCGTGAAAATGGCCATACTGCCCAAGGTAATTTACAGATTCAATGCCATCCCCATCAAGCTACCAATGACTTTCTTCACAGAATTGGAAAAAACTACTTTAAAGTTCATATGGAACCAAAAAAGAGCCCGCATTGCCAAGTCAATCCTAACCCAAAAGAACAAAGCTGGAGGCATCACACTACCTGACTTCAAACTATACTACAAGGCTATAGTAACCAAAACAGCATGGTACTGGTACCAAAACAGAGATATAGATCAATGGAACAGAACAGAGCCCTCAGAAATAACGCCACATATCTACAACTATCTGATCTTTGACAAACCTGAGAAAAACAAGAAATGGGGAAAGGATTCCCTATTTAATAAATGGTGCTGGGAAAAATGGCTAGCCATATGTAGAAAGCTGAAACTGGATCCCTTCCTTACACCTTATACAAAAATCAATTCAAGATGGATTAAAGACTTAAACGTTAGACCTAAAACCATAAAAACCCTAGAAGAAAACCTAGGCATTACCATTCAGGACACAGGCATGGGCAAGGACTTCATGTCTAAAACACCAAAAGCAATGGCAACAAAAGCCAAAATTGACAAATGGGATCTAATTAAACTAAAGAGCTTCTGCACAGCAAAGGAAACTACCATCAGAGTGAACAGGCAACCTACAAAATGGGAGAAAATTTTCGCAACCTACTCATCTGACAAAGAGACAGATTTTTCAACAGCATCTTGTAATTTAGCCAAAAAATCAGGATATAATTCATTGTGACTCTGTTTAACAGTAGTAAAAGAAACAGGAGCTTGGTCCGGGGTGCGTAATTCATCCCAAGCTCTCATACACACCTTTGTTACTTGTTCTGTGGTGATAGAATCAAAGCCTAATAGGGCAGTAGTGTCAGAGTAATTATCGGAGCCTGTGAGCTGAGCCTGAGTAATTGAAATGCCATCAGCCCGATTTAGTTGAGCCTGCAGATGGGCCTCCTCTGACCACCAAGTACGGAATTGTAAATGCTGAGATGAAGTTAGAACAGCTTTTGTCAAAAGGTCCCAGTCTAAAGGAAGCAAAATGACCTCGGTACAAAGAGTCTGTAATACCATTTTAACATATGGAAAAGTAGGACCATACTGAGTACAAGCATCCTTGAATTCTTTTAAAAAGGTAAGATTGAGTGGCACATATTGACACACTTGTACCTCTTGAGCATTGGGAGTTTCCAGCGTGACCGGATAAGCCCACACCTCTAATCCACTTGTTTCTTTGTTCTGGCATAATAAGTGTTGCATGGAAGTTCCAAGAACAGGCACATGAGACGGAGTTGGCATAGAAGTGACAGGAAATATATGTGTAGATAAGGGAAACTGAGGTTGAGGAGGTTGGACCAGTATAAGAGTGTGAGAAAGGGGCATTGGGGGAGCAGAAGAGGCAGAAGCATACTGGTGATTATTGTCCCAATCCTGTGCAACCAGAGTGGCAGGGACGTCCATGCATGAAGAAGGGTACAGAGAAGCAGGTTCAGTGGATGGCAAAGTGACCGGTTGAGGGACTGAAATGACAGGAGGGTTGAGGGGCTGCAGTGGACAGGGGAGGGCTCCAGAGGCAAAGGCTGCAAAGGTTTGAAGAGGGAAGAGTTAGCATAGATATGGTCCTGGGCTGTCCGAGGTGGGGCCGCGGGAGTTACAAGTACTGGCTCCTAGTGAAAAGAAATAAGATTATCAGAGGGTGACGTTAAACCAAAGTCATCAGAGTTAGATATTGAATCTTCAACATCCTCAGGTGGGGGAGGAGTAAGCGAAGGGAGAGGCTGAGCAGATAATGAAGGCCAAGTGGGAGAAGAAAGCTGAGGAAGAGGTAGAGGGTGACCAGATTCAGAAAACTGTAGTAACTGCAGGGGGCCACAGGATTCGTATGTCATTAAGACGGCACGTACCAAGGCCCAATCAACCCAAACAGTGACAGGAACATAATTTCCTGTCGGGACCAGTTCCCGGAATTTTGCACCAACGCGATCCCATAGTTCCACATCTAACGTTCCCTTTTCAGGAAACCAAGGACAGTGTTCTTCCACCATCCTGCATAGGTTGACCATATTTTCCATGGGTACCCGACCTCCCCGCTTTTTTAACAGGAGTTTAATATAGCAAAGATAAGTATAATGTTTAGACTCCACATGACCCATAGTTACCCCGGACAATACACAGACAACTAACCAATTGGCAGGGAGCTGAACAAGCGTTTCTATGAACTGGACCGATGAACATTTCTACGCACCTACCAAAGGGAATCAGGTTCCCACATACACTTAGAAAAAAGAAAGCCACGTTGGCATGCCAGATATTGGGGGAACCCACCCCCAGTATTTCAACATAGGTTCTTTCTATTTTCCATAAGTGTTGGCTGGCTGAGAAATAAAGAGAGACCATACAAAGAGAGGAATTTTACAGCTGGGCCGCTGGGGGTGACATCACATATCAGTAGGACCATGATGTCCACCTGAGCCTCAAACCAGCAAGTTTTTATTAAGGGTTTCAAAAGGGGAGGAGGTGTAAGAACAGGGAGTAGGTACAAAGATCACATGCTTCAAAGGGCAAAAAGCAGAACTACTAATAAGGGTCTAACAAAGATCATAAGGCAAAGGGCAAAAGCAGAACTATTGATAAAGATCCAACAAAGATCACAAGGCAAAGGGCAAAAGCAAGAACCACTGATAAGGGTCTATTTTCAGCAGTGCACGTATTATCTTGATAAAAATCTTAAATAACAGAAAACAGGGTTTGAGAGCAGAGAACCAGTCTGACCACAAATCTACCAGGGTGGAGTTTCCCAACCCTAGTAAGCCTGAGGGTACTGCAGGAATCCAGGGCATATCTCAGTCCTTATCTCAACGGCACAAGACAGACATTCCCAGAGCGGCCGTTTATAGACCTGTCCCCAGGAGCGCATTCCTTTCCCAGGGTATTAATATTAATATTCCTTGCTAGGAAAATAATTTAGCCATATCTCTCCTACTTGCGCATCCATTTATAGGCTCTCTGCAAGAAGAAAAATATGGCTCTTTTTGCCCGACCCCGCAGGCAGTCAGACCTTATGGTTGTCTTCCCTTGTTCCCTAAAAGTCACTGTTATTCTGTTCTTTTTCAAGGTGCACTGCTTTCATATTGTTCAAACACACATGTTTTACAATCAATTTGTACAGTTAACACAATTATCACAGTGGTCCCGAGGTGACATACATCCTCAGCTTACAAAGATAACAGGATTAAGAGATTAAAGACAGGCATAAGAAATTATAAAAGTATTATTTGGAAACTGATAAATGTCCATATTAAAATGAAATCTTCACAATTTATGTTCCTCTGCCACAGCTCCAGCTGGTCCCTCTGTTCAGGGTCCCTGACTTCCCGCAACACATCGGGTCATTTATGTTCCTCTCTAAAGTAGTTATTCTGGTAAACAGCTCCTGTGATGATTTATCATGGTTCTTAGCTTCTCTGCACTGGGTTAGAACATGGTTGTTTAGCTCAGTGAAGTTCATCATTACCTGCGTTCTGAAGCCTACTTCTGTCAATTCATCCATCTTGGCCTCTGCCCAGTTCTGTGCCCTTGCTGGAGAGGTGTCGTGATCACTTGGAGGAGAAGAGGCACTCTGGCTTTTTGAGCTTTCAGCATTTTTTTTTGTTGATTCTTTCTCATCTTAATGAGTTTACCTAGCTTTGATCTTTGAGGCTGCCGAACTTTAGATGGGGTTTTTATGGGGACTTTTTTGTTGATGCTGTTGTTGCTGTTGCTTCCTGTTTGTTTTTCTTTTAACAGTCAGGCTACTCTTCCATAGGGCTGCTGCAGTTTGCTTGGGGTCCACTCCAGATTCTAGTCACCTGGGTCTGTCCTGCACCTGGAGGTATCACCAGTGGAGGCTGCAGAACAGCAAAGATGGCTTCCTGCCCCTTCCTCTGGGAGCTCTGTCCCAGAGGGGCACCAACCTGATGCCAGTGGGAATGCTGTTGTATAAAGTGTCTGGCGACCCCTGTTAGGGGGCTCTCACCCAGTCAGGAGGCATAGGATCAAGGACCCACTTAAGGAAGCACTCTGGCTGCCCCTTGGTGGAAGGGGTGCACTGTGCTGGGGAGAAATCACACTTGTCCACACTGCCTGGATTCCTCAGAGCCAGCAGGGAGAAAGACTAAGTCAGCTGATCCATGGAGACTGTGGCTGCCCCTCCCCCCAGCTCTGTTCCAGGGAGATCAGAGTTCTGTCCATAAACCCCCGGCTGGAGTTGCTGAAATTCCTGCAGCAAGGCCCCACCTAATGAGGAGGGTTGGGTTAGGGTCCGGCCTAAAGAGGCAGTCTGGGCTGGGCGTGGTGGCTCACACCTGTAATTCCAGCACTTTGGGAGGCCGAGGTGGGTAGATCACCTGAGGTCAGGTGTTCGAGACCAGCCTGGCCAACATGGTGAAACCCTGTCTCTACCAAAAATACAAAAATTAGCTGAGCATGGTGGCACACCTGTAGTCTCAGCTACTCGGGAGGCTGAGGCAGAATTGCTTGAACCCAGGAGGCAGAGGTTGCACTGAGCTGAGATTGCACCATTGCACTCCAACCTGGGCAATAGAGCAAGACTCCATCTCAAACAAACAAACAAAACAAAAAAACAAAAAACAAAATAAAAACTAAAGAGGCAGTCTGGCCAAAATCTCCTGGGTCCAAACCATCTAGTCTCCCTGTCACTGGCAGGGGAAAAACAGCAGACGGGAGCCACAGTGATGGCTTTGGGGAGCTCAGTAGTCTTAGGCAGCCAGCTGCTGCCATGATAGTGGCCACTCCTTCCTCTGGAAACTCAGAAGTCTTAGGGAGTCTCCAGCTGTGTGGCTGCTGAGAATTTGCCAAGCTCTGATCCCCGGGTTGCATTGATTCATGGAAATAGCATGGTTTTCTAGGCAGGGTAGCACAATCACTCACTGCCTCCCTTGGCTTGGGGTGGGGGCTCCCCTTGCCCTGTGTGGCTCCCAGGTGGGCCATCGCTCCACCCTGCTTTTCCTTGCTCTCCGTGGGTCGCGCCATCTGCCTTGTCATTCCCAATAAAAGAACCTGGATACCTCAATTGCCAGTGCAGGATTCACTCTCCGTTTTCGTTCTTCTTGGTGGGGACCTCTGACAGCAGCTTTTTCTAGTCAGTTATCTTGGCCCCTCCCTTCAAGATTCTTCATTTCTAGCAACCTTCCAGGTGATGTTGATGCTTCTGGTCAATGGATCAGACTTTCAATAGCAATGTCTAATGGCAAGTGCCTGGTATGCACAGGACACTAACACCAAGAACAGAAATTATTCAGCTGGGTGCAGTGGCTCACGCCTGCAATCCCAGCACTTTGGGAGGCCGAAGCGAGCGGATCACCTGAGGTCAGGAGTTTGAGACCAGCCTGGCCAACAGGGTGAAACCCTGTCTCTACTAAAAATACAAAATTAGCCGGGTGTGATGGTGCACATTCAATTTTAGCTCACATGATATATATAAAGAATGAAGGATTTCTTATAGCAGAATTGGAAGCAAGGGTGTAAGAATACTTTGGGAAGGATCAGAAAGACTGATATTAAAAACGTATTTCTGCCTCCTTATTCAAGTCCCTGTAGCTGATCACTAGCTCTCTGGAGTATTTCTAAAGTCAGAAGTCACTGTGTCTCATGTTATATCACCTAGTAATGGACAAAGAAACCAAGACAGTGATTAAAGTTATGACTGGTATTACTCCACTTTTCATCTGCTGTGTTGAAAGCCAACTTATCATTTTTCACATTATTGTGTACATCTAAAAGACATCATAAACGAAGACTGGAAGTGAAAACTGAAAAACTGAGAAAATTTTATTTGTTGGAGGTAATGTGATTATGGTTGAAATTTTTATTTAATTTGTCTGTTGTTATTGTTTTGTTTATGCAGTACAGAAAAGAGTCACAACTCTTTCTTTCTTAGCTAAGTTCACATTATTCTCTGATGTGCAATGTTTTCCAAGCAAATTCCTGTTCCTCAGGAAATTTGAGCTATTGTGAACTCTGCTCTGCCTTCTAAAACAACACAGCAATAATTAGATGTCTTTAAACCTCTTAAGGAAAGATAATTGCTTAAGGAAAGATCACTATCTTGGCTATAAAAAGTTCACTGTGAATTTGTTCTCAATGTTAAACATATAGCGGAATATGTGCTGTATCTTTTAATATTGCTTATTAAATACTAGTAGAAAATTTACTTTTTGTCAAGGTTCTACCTCCAGTGACTCCCCAGCAAATGCCTATGTATAGAATGGTAAGAAAAAATGCTCTTTTTTAATCATTCATTTGAGTTTATTAGAAAATTTTGAATCAATTACACCCAATTGCTATTAAATTTCTCCAATTTATCATGCTATACCTTGCATGAGTAGTCAAAGAGGACATAGTATATACAAAGTATATAACACAAGGATAGTTTGAGTAATACGGTGGAAAGACTATATCACAAGATTGGAAAAACCCTGGGATCAAGATCAAATTCTAATGATTTGCACAGCTATGGGACCTTGTGGTGTAACACATGGATTATGCATTATGTGTTAGAAATGGTTTGTGAAGGAATTCATCAATTTTGTAGCTTGTTTTATTTAGGCTCTGCACAGAGCAGCTATACTGTATGATTGTTCACTTTATCTTGTGCAGCTGTTTGCTAGAGAACCATAAAGAAGGGTTTTGAAAACATTTTATTTTTGAGATGGAGTTTCACTCTGTCGCCCAGGCTGGAGTGAAGTGGCACGATCTCGGTTCACTGCAACCTCCGCCCCCTGGGTTCAAGCGATTCTCTTGCCTCAGCCTCCCAGGTAGCTGGGGTTATAGGTGTTTGCCACCACGCCAGGCTAATTTTTGTATTTTTAGTAGAGATGGGGTTTCGCCATGTTGGCCAGGCTGGTCTTGAACTCCTGACCTCAGGTGATCCGCCTGCCTTGGCCTCCCAAAGTGCTAGAATTACAGGTATGAGGCACCGCGCCCGGCCTGAAAAGCCTCTTTTAAGATATCAAGAGTTGGATATATGGTTACAACTATTAACAGAAAAAAAATTATACAGATATTTTTAAATGGAAGGTAATCCATCCACATTCTTTTCTTGCATTGGAAAAAATGGCAGCTCTCTGAAAAATAATATAGCACATGCATTGTGAGATGGCTAACAGGAATAAAGAAAGGAACCCTGGAAATGGGGATGAAAAGAGATGTACAGAAGTGGAATAGTCAAGAGAAAGCTGCTTCAGAATTAATAGATAATCCAAAATAGGAATTATCAACATGCACATAATAGAGATTCAAGTATTAATATGATTTAGTTTAGGTTACATTCTTGGTTTATTCCAAGAGTTATGAACTACTGTTTGCTGCTGGTTTTTCTCCCCTTCTCAAGGATTTTATTGTTGTCTCATTTTGTTTTGTTTTATTTGCTATTTTGCTGTTTGGGATCACTTCTAGTCTATATTAATCAGGTTTAAAAAGTTGAACTGATTTTGCTGTTATCGTATAAAGCTTCTAATGGGAGACATTGTTAATACAGATAGAATATCTGGAATTTTTCTGATTCCAACTTTCTTTTAACTCATTTTTAGTTTATTATTTATATTCTGCTTATTTGGCAATATTTTCATGATTTAAAATTTTTCTTAGTTAAAAATTGTTTGTAATCACTAGTTCTGTTTGTAGCTTCAGTGCACTGCATAAATTTTATGCAATGCAATACAGGTAATGGAAACTCTGAAGTCATTTAGTTGCTCCAGCCACACACCAATTTGCTCATGTTGTTTTTGCTGTTGGTTCATTCCAGAAAATGGTAAATATACAGGAACATACAGAGGATAACAAATATCCATGTTTCTGATACATCTCAAATTGCACGTGTCCAAAACTGTACCCTTGATCTCCCCAAAGCTGTTCTACTTGCAGCCTTCCCAATCACAGCTGATGACATCTCCATCCTTCCAGTTGCTCAGGCCAAAAGCCTTGCAGTCCTCCTTAATACATCTTTCTTTCACTCCACATACAATTCATGAGCAAATGCAGCAGCCTTTATTTTCAGAATGCATCCTAACTTTTTCCTAATCCATTTTCTCTCACCTGGGTCACTGCAGTAGCCTCCTACCTGGGCTGCCTGCTTCTGCCCTTGCTCCCTACAGTGTTCTTCACACTGCAGCCACAGTGATTGGCTTACAGTTTAAGTCAAATCAAGCAACTTCGTTGCAATTGCCCCCATTTCTCCCAGAGCAAAAGCCAAGATCCTCCATGCTGCCTCTCTGCTTCCATCTCCTGACACTCTTGCCTTGCTTAGTTCTTTCTAGGCACAGGGTTACTCAGTATATATTCTTGAAGTAAGGCAGGAACAACCCATGTTTGTATTAAAGGACATTGAGGTTGTCTCCCCGGTTCACTTTTCAACTCACTTTAATGTGACTTCTATCCCCACTATTCCACTAAACTGCTAACATAAAGGTCTCTCATGACTTTCATGTAACTGAATCTAATAGCTACTTCTCTGTCCTTGTCTTACTTAGTCCTTCTCTCTTATCACTCAACTAGCACATATTCTGATTCTAGGAATATGGCAATAATTAAAAGAAACAAAAACCTATGTCCCTGTGGGATGTACATTCTAGTGGAGGGAAGAAATAAATAAATAAGGTGACAAGTGCTATGGAGAAAATTGCAGCAGGGAAGAAGAATTAAGAGTATTGGAGTAGGTTTCCGTTTTAAATAGGCTGGTCAGTGGGAACTCTATTGAAAAGGTGACTCAGTCTTGAGTAGAATTTTTTTTTTTTTTTTTTTTTTGAGACAGAGTCTTGCTCTGTCGCCCAGGCTGGAGTGCAGTGGCGCAATCTCGACTCACTGCAAGCTCCGCCTCTTGGGTTCACGCCATTCTCCTGCCTCAGCCTCCCGAGTAGCTGGGACTACAGGCACCTGCCACCATGCCTGGCTAATTTTTTTATGTTTTTAGTAGAGACGGGGTTTCACTGTGTTAGCCAGGATGGTCTCAATCTCCTGACCTCGTGATCCGCTTGCCTCAGCCTCCCAAAGTGCTGGGATTACAGGCGTAAGCCACCGTGCCTGGCCTTGAGTAGAAATTTTAAAGAGTAGAAGGAGCAAGTCAAGTGGAAGAACATTCCAGGAGAGGGAATAATCAGTGCAAACAGCTTGAAGTAAGAATGTGCTGAGAGAAAGAATGGATGAAATCAACTAGGGGTGAGTGGAGAATGAGCCCAAGGGTCGTCTGTCACTGGGGCAAGGAAATGAGAAGGAACCTGCAAAAGAGGTGGAAAAGGAGTGGCCAATGAGAGAGGAGGAAACACTCTCCCTTCCTAGAGTTAGAAACACCATTTTCTCTTAGTTTTCCTCCTCCCTCATATCTCTTTTGAGTCCTGTTTGTGGACTTCTCTATACATCCTCTATAATAATATACTGTATGTGCCAGTTAATTTCCATAAGAGGATTAGAGTACAATATGATACTAGGTGTGCATATATGTTAGAACTATGAGTGAACCCAAGCCCAGAAAAAATAGACTTAGTAAGAATTTAAGGTAGAAGGAGTAGAACTGAGACACTCCACAGGTCAGGGTACAAGTACCAAAGGAGTGTGGTAGATTCCAGGTTAGGCATCGGTAACCAAAGTCCATTTATTAGTATAACAGAGCTTGAGGCAAAAAGTATGGGTTGCAGAAAAAACTATGAAGGGCTACATAAAAAGCCAGGCTATTTCAGATTCTTTCCAAATAATGGTGAACAGAACAGGGCCCATTTCCCAGGGAGAGAAGCTGACAGGAATCAGGTACAAAGTAGACCCTAGCATTGACTTGACTACAGAATGAGAATCCCACTCCTCAGGCATGAATAACTATGGACCCAGGTGGATTGAAGGAGGCATATTCACCTAGGTTTCCTAAAAGGACTAGGTGCTCAGTCCAGTCACCACATGGGGCTATTCCAGGGTGTACTATCTGATAGCATCACAGAAGTAGACCAAGATCTTCATCCTCAGGCAAGAGCAATTTCAAGGATTTCTAAGCAGCACTGGTTTGTAAGGCAAGAGGTCTTGGTACCTTGCTCACTTAGGCCCTTTGTTTGATACTGCAGAAGTGGCATCCCTGCACACTGAAGATAGCTAGGAACTGCTTCCAAATTGCTGGCATGGGGCTAAGACAGGAGGAAGGACTGGAAAACTTAAATGTTACTATCAACCAAAATTCTTTTAACTTCATTTTCACTTCTCATCCATTCTATATATATGTGGGTATTTTTTTAAGATCCAAGTGCTAGACTCTGTTAACCTTCCTCTTATTCAATTGGGACCCTATCTCTAGTCTGTCAAGAAAATTAATGTTTCTGATTATATTTAATATATTCATTATCCTTTCCAATGTGTATGTTATTCATATGCTCAGTGAACATGTCCTCTACAACATTTTCATTGATAGATAAAGATGAACAAGAAGATCAAGAACATAACCCTGCAGTGTATCACCAGAAACCTCCCAGCAGGTCAACACATTAATCCTTAGCCTTTGGTTATGAGTCATTTGAACAGTTTCTAATTTACCCAGTTGTTCTTAAGTAAGCCCATATTTCCTTAATCAGTGAGGGAGAAGTGAGGGAAAAGATCAAGATGAGGAAGCAGTAGGCTTGGTAAGCCATGCCAAGGAGTTTACACACTATCTACAGTCAATGAGGGTCCATTTAATGGTTTTAAACAGTGGAGGGAGATGGTCACAGTCTTATATTAATGGGCCTGTGCAACCTCCTTAGTTTGTTCTTCATTAATTGCTATTCTTTCATCTTTTGAATATAATTTAAAATCTGAGCTTATAAAGTAACTAGAAAAGTAAAACAAACTAAAGAGATGTCAAATGCCTTTCTAGTTCCACCTACCTCCTTGACCTGATGTGCTTCCTTCACTACTTTCATCTGGCAAATTTCTATACATCCTTCACATTTAACCTGTAGATCACCGTATCAAATCATATGTTCATACTAAAGTATTTCATGAAAGATACATACATACCAGTATATATTTAACATGTTCCATGTCCACCCGAACTTCCTTTCTTTTTCCTATGAGTATTATTGGCCTTGAGATGTTGGAGATCTGACTTGAAAAGAGTCAAGGCCTTACTTTGTGGCTAATTCATCCCTGCTTTTCAATAACTATTCTTTAGCTTTTCCACACTCTTTGGTCTCTCACACTTTATCACTAGCAGCCCCTTCACAGATACATTTTTGTCTTTTTCTTTTTTTTTTTTTTTAACATTTTCGTCTTTTTCTTTGCATCTGGCATTTAGAATTCCTTTCAATTGATGCTTATTAAATATTAATATAATATTTACTCTAGGGGGCTACTTGTTCTCATGGTACTATTGTATTAGGAGAGCAATTAAATACTAACTAATTTTTAACTGTTTGTTTTCTTTCAAAATTCATAGGTTCCAACTCCATTGGGAGCTCTTTCTCTAATGGCACCTCAACCCATGATTCATACCCAGCAAGGCCTAAGGACCAGTAGTCCTTCCACTCCATCCCCAGAACATCAGGTACGTTTGGGCTGTTGTTGCTAAGGGCCTTGGCAGAGATAGGCAGTCACTGGAGGCAGGATCAGTGTTATAATGGAGTTTTGCAACATATCCATCTTTTGTGTACTGTTGGTCTCTCATAGAAGAAAGCCTAATTCAACATTTTCGTCATCATAGAAAGACACAGAACTGTGCAGACCTGGTGCAGACCTCTATAAACTTGTGTTGTTAAGCCTCAACTGGCTTCTTATATTTATTCAGCCATCCTTTTATTCATTCATTTGTTTATTCATTCAACAAACCCAACTGTGATTAGTATTGGAGAAGTGGCTAACTCAGTCTGGAGATTTCAAGGATGACTTACCAGAGAACTGATACTTAAGTTTAATGATAAGATTTAAAAATAGACAGAGAGTTAACAGAGTGAGAAAGCACGCTCCAGATAAACATATACACAGAGAGGGAAGCACAAAGCACCATGGGAACTCAAAGAAGGGAATAATTAATTTAGCAAAGGAAGCTTTCAAGTACTGAATGATAAAGAAGATTTCAAATAGTAGATGTATAGCGGATAGAAGAAGTTTGGGATTACAGGCAGAAAGAATAGGTTGAACAAAGTGGAAGTAGGCAGTGGTAATGTGAGTGAGTATAGCTGAAGTGTATGGGAGAGTGTCATGATCCGGGTGTCCATTGTCTCAGAGTATTGTTTTCTAGAAGACTTTACAAGGTTTCTTCTTTCAGTCCTCAGCTGATGTGCTGAGCCCCCTGATACCTGAACGTTTGTTTTACGAGGAGTGACAAAGCTTCAGGTGTTAGATAATGAGAAAAATGACGAGAGTTTTGTATTAAAATATTTGTAATTTATTTCATAACTACAAGTAAAAATATGTATAAATGATTAAATATTTACAGATCTGTCTCTCATTCAGACGCAGTCCAAGTAGAGGTCCCAAAGCAAAAAGATTCAGATTCAGAAGTGAATAAAAAGATCTTTCAACAGGCTGAACTGAATCCTCCACATCTTCCAAGTAAAATAAGTGTTTACTTGGAAGACATTCAATACTCTTGAAATTCTTTAATTCGATGTTTGGAGGTTATGTACTCTATTTTTCTTATTTTAATGGTTAATAATTCACCTAACCCACTCTAGTCTTCCAACCACACCCCTTCCCTAACAAGTTCCTAAAAGCACATGTGTCAGCCTGGTGCAGTGGCCCAAGCTTGTAATCTCAGCACTTTGGGAGGTTGAGGTGGCAGGAGGATGACTTGAAGTCAGGAGTTTGGACCAGCCTGGGCAACATTGCGAGGCCCCATCTCTACAAAATTACAAAATAAAAAATTAGCTGGATATAGTGGCATGCACCCATACTCCTAGCCACTCGGGAGGCTGAGGCAAGAGGACTGCTTGAGCCCAGGAGTTTGAGGCTGCGGTGAGCTATGATTGCACCATTGCACTCCAGCCTGGGTGACAGAGAGAGACCCTGTCTCTAAACTGTGTCATACAGGCGCAGTTCTGGGCCCTCTGAGTGCCCTCAGTAGCCACATTACAAGCCTTACTTCGTACCAGGTGTTCTTCAGTTGTTTGGCCCCTTTAGGGACTGCTACAGATCTAGTCATGACTCTCATCTAATCCAGAGCCAGGTCCCTAGATAAAAGCTCAGGACCTCATCCCCTGAAGACTGCCATGGAGTGACAATTCGCTTCCTTCCTGTCCTTATAGCAAGGCTGGTGGCATCATTTTGCTGAAACTGATTTCCTGAGCGGACTCTCCAGACTCCCAGCATGTAATTGCTGTAGCTGCTCTCTAAGTAACAGCAAGAGCAATGGTTGCCTGTGATTCCTTGTCTTGGGCAGGGAGTGTGATCCCTGAGTAACATAAGCTCACCTTGCCATGGGAAATTTC
The DNA here is from genome assembly GCF_028885625.2 of Pongo pygmaeus. Lineage (NCBI taxonomy): Eukaryota > Metazoa > Chordata > Mammalia > Primates > Hominidae > Pongo > Pongo pygmaeus. The sequence continues at coordinate 160,140,561 of NC_072396.2, forward strand.
ATCAAGTATTCTGGTCTCTGCTGGCTTGGCTTTCTCGAAACTCTAATGTGCCCACACACCGTTATTTTTGAGCCATCATCTGTATCACAAATAAACAGAGACTACAATATGTGAAAGGTGATGAATTTTTTAGAGATTAGCAATTCCAAAATCCTCTTTAGGAAGAGGAAATGGAGGTCCTAAGAGAGATGACTTCCAAGGTTTCTTGGCTCCAAATCCAGAATTTTTTCCAATGTGTAGGCAAAAGCAGGTCTTCCATGCAAGATGGAGTCCCACTACACTTAGTGTCTCTGGCACTTAGCATTGACTGTCTTGCCCAGCTAGGTGGTTTTTCATGTGAGTGTCTTAGTTTCTTAACTAGATTTATTATCTCCAGTTATACACTGCATCGGATTCTTCTAGTGTAACTTATCTTCACTACCTCAATGTTGAGCACATTGTACATGCTCCACAAACATTTGTTGCTTGATTGATTCACACAGTCAATAAATAATGATCAAGCAATAAATATTGATCAACTTGATCAATAAATACTGATCAAGTATCAAGCTCAGTGTGAGGCCCAGAGAAGCAAAGGCAAGAGAAACAAGTCCCTACCCTTAAGTATTTATAGGCTGATAGAGGCACTCATCTCAGCTTCTCCTTTTCTTTGGTACTGACATCAGACATTTTAGAGTCAAGTTGAAAAGAGTTGGTTGTATTTTTGGCCTTTCATATTTCAAGGCATTTCAACATATCCACAAATAGCGGGCCCAGTGAGCTGTGCAATATCATGGGGCTCCAGTGTTTTAGGAGTTGGTCCTGAGCCGGACTGAATGCTCTCTCTTATCTGTATATGTGAAGAATAGCCCTTCTTCCTCCCCAGGAGGCTGTGAGGGATTTAAAACAGATGTCTATCTGAGGGACCCTGCAGATCTCCCATGCTATGAGCAGGCTGTGTGATTTCTCCCCATAATGAGGCCATTATCATGACATGTTATGGCTCATGTCTCAAACCCCTGAGTTTCTTATTCTGTGCCATATCCATGGCTTTCAATGATCATGACAGTAGCTGAAATTTATTGAGGGCTTCCTAGGTACTGGGCACAGTATCAAGTATGTTATTATGTGTAATTCCATTCAATCTACTTAATAATATGTGCCCAAAGCCCTATTATTATGGTTATTTTATAATGGAGAAAACTGAGACAGTGTTAAAGTAACTAACCTAATATCCCATAGCCAATAAATAATCAAACTTGACTGCAAAGTGCATGCTCTTAGCCTTAACCATTGTGCTGGAATGCACCATCTCTCCCAATTATTATACAGGAAAACTTGTGACTGGGAATTTACCATGGCTTATACTGAAGGTCTTCATGTATCCTGAGGAGTCTGGCCCAAAGGAGATTCAGGAACATGAAAGCAGAGTTTGAACGTTTTTACATCCATGCTTTTTATTGGGTTTGGTAGGAAAGGAATAGCTTGGGTGGACATAGGGGCAGAGGGATTTGGAGGGTGTAATTACTCACCTTGGGGCCCAAGATCAGGTTTTCTAAATTGAGAATTGCATAGTTACAGAAGGAACCCGGAGGATCCAGTGGGATCTAGTGACAACCATGGGATGCAGAATAAGCACTAGTGCCCTGATGACTCATCAGAGGTCATAGTCAAAATGTATTAGCACTAGAAGTGAGTCTGGAGATCTTCTAGTCCAAAGCTCACATTTCACATGTGAGGACACTGAGCTAGATAGGTGAAGACACTTGTCTAATGAGGCACAGCCTGTTAAATGACAGGGTTAAATTAGAACCCAAATTCTAGGGCCTATTACACAGTGGCAAGCCTAGAAATGGATTCTGGAAATAAAGCAGGGTAATGTCTGGGAGTCCCCAGGGCCATCATTCTGGCAGATGAGATGGTGGGGTGGGGGTTGCAGAAGGATTAGTTCCCTGAACAAAGGACCTCTCCACATCACCTTGGATAAATAACATCAGTCCCAGGAAAAAGGAAATCACATTGCCACATTTCACCTTGTCTAGGCAAATCCTACCTTGTCCTCTCCTGTATAAACACTGAAGATACAATAACAATACCCAGTGAGAACACTCCCAGCACACTCAACAACCCAGGGTAGTGAGTATGGAGGCCCATTGGCATGTCTGGAAATAGAAGACACATGTATTCTGACTTACTAGGAAATAGCCCCAAGAGGCTGGGGTGGCTTAGCATGCAGGAGCACTATCACAATTGAGTGCCCTCCAGGGGAGTTCCAAAGCCCCTAGGGGAAACTGCACTTTCTGCTCTCAGAAGTAAGGATTAGAAACTGAATCAGAAGGTCGAGCAGAGGCTGTCTTAGAACATCCTGAAATGCTTGGCATCTCTCTGAAGGCCTTAGGCTCTTTCCCAGTGGGCTTCCTGGGAGGAAATGACCCCAGTGACCAGGCTCAGGAAAAAGGAGACACATTCCCCCAGCCTCAGGATTTGCAGCTCTTCAGAGTAATTTCAGAGGCTTGTGGAGATTGGGACAGAACCTGTTACCTGCACAGAGCTTCCAGGCAAAGATGGAGTGAGAGTTATTGTGGGTTCCCGGCTGTACAAATTTAAGTCAGCTCTTGATTATCTGAGTTCTGGAAGTTGCTAAGGATATCACCCTCTTCTTCCAGGGGACTCCAATTGTATGTCACATCATTTTCTTCCTTCTCTGCAGAGCACATTAGTGTGACATTTGCAGGTACTATTCACTGAAGTCATTAAACTCAGGCTTCCCAAACTATGAGCCAGTGGTGCACTAGAGCTGGCTTGTACCAGCTTGTGAGAACCAATTGTTAAATTTCTAGAAATTCTGCAAGATGGTTGTTAAACACAGCCATCATTTAAAATTAAATTATAAAAATTTACAATTAAATTCTTTTAAAGGCAAAGGTAATAAATATTCAAAATTTATCACCTTCTAATTATTTTTTGACATTTGAATGTTACCTATGCTCTTGAGGTTATTTACATCGATTGTATCTGTGTGCTACTGGGCATGTCTTCCCAACTCGACATGGATTGAAATCAGCCATTGTGGGAGTATTTAGGCTACAGAAATTGGTAGATGCTACAAACTACGGCTTGATCTATGTTTGTCACTCTAGACTTGAAAGCAATGGAGAAAATGTTACTAATGCAGATTCAGCTTAAAAGTGAGTTGTGTCTGTAGCCATTATTGTGAATAGCACCAAAAAATGAGGCAATATTTTTCTGGTATTTGAAAACCATTATCCAATTCAGCAAATAAATCACTCACATTGTTGATGAATGATCCAAGTACCAATATAAAAATAATTGTTGAATTACTTTTTTCTTATTACTTAACATAAATGAAAATATCAAGCAACATTCATGTCAGAACTACACTAGTTCATCAATTGCAACTGTAGGTTGTCTAGGGAGATATGTATTTGGCAAAAATCAAAAGCATCCTGTCAGAACTGGTTATACAGAATTAACGATAAAGAGTATTGTATATTTTATTATCACTTATGAAATTGTGTGCTATACACCTTTTACGTCAATACAATTTGTAATAAATATGTACCCCTTTCTAAAGAGAATTAGTTGAATGTTTATCAGCACAACACTACGTGAAATGATTTTTTAAGTTGTTCTGTTTCCTGTTGTATGCGTATTTTCTTTACATTTTGTTTTGTTTTGTTTCAAAAGTGTCCATGGTGAAAAACTACAACCTTTTAAAGTCTGTTTTAAAAAATGCTTTTATTAAAGCAATCTAAAGATAAGCTATAAAAGGTGTGGGCTACTGAAGAGTTACTAAAGACCAATCATATTTAGTCAGGTAATAGCTAGATTTGGATCTGGCAAGAGGAAGGTTTTTTTTTTTTTTTTTTTTTGCTAAGAGATAAGAAAATGACCACCTATAGAGTTGATAAGCTTAGTGTACTCTTGGAAAAGCTGCTGCAGCCATGGCAGGAAGGAAATAGAGGAGTCAGAAAGAATTGGTATACAACTTTCTAATTAAGAGAAGACTAGAAAGGAAATATATTCAGCAGTATAAATAAGGGAATCTTCTGTTTGTACCTGTAAGGGAGTAAAACATGAGCGATAAGCTGATAAGGCTTTTGGCTCCAAAAGAAAAACCTGGCCCGAAGTGTCAAATAATATATCTCTTAGAGGGGTTTATTCCAAATTAAAATTAGTGATAATTTGGAGAAATATTTCCTAAAGTTTGAAGTAAGTCCTTGATTGGTTCTAACAATTATTAATATAGATAGGGATCAGTGAAGTTGAACAAAATTTGCGTGTGTGTCTGATATCTCAATGTTTTTCTGTAGAAACGTTACCTACTTTTCAAAAAAAAAAATTTTTTTTGGAAGGCATTGAGGTGGGGGAGAGTGGTGAAGAATAGAGTTCCCATATACTTTTCTCTCCAGGAACAGAGACATTATCTTACAAAGCTGCTGACCAGAAAAGGTCAGAGTCATGGTTAGCTAACATGTCTTCATCCTCCCAAGCCAAATCGCATAGAAGCCACTGGAGAACTAGTTTGGAATTCCGGCTTCACTACTATGTAGTTGTAGGATTTTGGAGGAGCTGTACAGGTTCACTGAGCTTTAGTTTCCTCACTCACAATATGACGATACCAATTTCTTCCTCATATTATATATAAAGACATATCTATGTCTATATGCTTGATCGTACATTGTCTGTGGAGATAAACCGGTAACAGTGATTGCCTCTGAGAAGAGAGACTTACTTTCCATTGCATAATTCTTAGGCTCATGGTAGAATTTGTGCAAGTGGATGAAGCACTGCCTCACTGGGAAACACTCCAGTGAAATAAAGGACACAAAAGAGCCCGAAGAATAATTACTTGGTTCTGTATGACACATGTGCTTTTAAAGGGTTATAGTGTAGGATGACATTGGGTAAGTCCATGGGCCTAGAAGCCTAGGTGGAGTTCTTAGGATTTTGTATGTAGACTATGAAGTTTTGGAAACGTTTGAGCTGGAGAGAAGACATTCTGATCAAAGGTGGCTTTCAGGAAAGGCTGGTGCGACAGGCAGGGTATTTATTAGAATGAGGCCAGTGACCACTCTGAAACAGACACAAAATTCCCTTCAAGGGGCAGGAAGCTCCCTGGGATGGTGAAACCAGAAAGGCACAGAGGCTGAACCCTCGTGATGGCGCTAGGTCCCAGGTTCGCAAGCATACGAGAGGGGGATTGGGTCGCTCCAGAGGCCATTGTGAAGGCTGCTGCCAGTTCTAGGGTCGGGGTGGGGTCAGGCTAGGTCCCTATTCCTAGGGCTTTAGCACCGCTCACTCACAAGACCCCTTTTCCCAGGAGGACGTAGGGGTTTTTCCTGTCGCTCCAGCTTCTCTTCCGCGGCCCTTCCACGCTTGTCACTTACCTGAGCGCAGCCAATCAGCACCTACAGGTTGGGCTACTTTCGGCCAAAGGAGAACGGGGGCTTGTGGCGGACCCTCCCTGCGTACCAATGAATGTGCATGGAGAGGCGGGCCTGCAAGTGCGAACAAGCCAATCACGGAATCCCGGCGGCCGGCGGCCCGGGAGGCAGTCGCGCGCTCGCATCCCCAAGATGGCGGCTGTTAAGGACAGTTGTGGCAAAGGAGAAATGGCCACAGGGAATGGGCGGCGGCTCCACCTGGGGATTCCTGAGGCCGTGTTTGTGGTAAGAGGCACGCTGTTCCCTGGCATCTTGGCTTGAGGCCTTGGACTGCCCCTTTCTTCCCGGCTCCCACCCAGGCCTCGACTGTTGGAAGGAGCTGAGCTAAGTGTTCAGGGAGGGGGCGCTCGGTCTGTTCTCACCCCTCGCACCTGGACAGATTGAGCTCTGCTGGGGTCCCGCCCGGAAGAAACGTAGCTCGAGAAGGCCGTAGAAGAGAACAGGGTGCAGGGCCGGGGCGAGGGGCGAGGGGCGAGGGGCGAGGGGCGGCGGGTGGCAGGGCAGGGCGGCCTGAGGGACCTCTGGGCTGCCGCCGGTTTTCGTCCCCCTGCTGGTTGGAAAAGGGGAGGTGGTGAGGAGCTCTCGACTCAGCATGGATGCTGGAGAGACAGTACAATGAATAGGCAGAACAGCCAGTGCTAAGATGTGAAAACGGGGAATATCATTGTCTGTCTCGGGAATGTTGCCTCGGGAGAAATGGAAGAAGAGACCGATGGGAAAGTAGGATGATAGGTTGGGAGTGTAAAGTCCTTCTGTGTCTTGCTAAGGAATTGAGGTTTTTCCAGTAGGCAACGGGCTGTCATCAGAAGGCCTTTCGTTTTAACTACATCATTCTAATAACTTAGTGGAGAATGAATTGTTGAGAGAGGAGGCTGAACCCTCGTGATGGCACTAGGTCCCAGGTTCGCTAGTGTCCTAGAGGGGATCGGGTCGCTCCACAGGCCGTTCTGGAGGGCGCTGCCTGTTCTGGGTGGCTTTTTAAAAATTTTATTTTATTTATTTAATTTAGAAATAGTAGTTGAAAACTGTTTGACTTATGAGAGAACACATCTGACTGGCCCTCCAGTCCAGGTCATCTGTCTGTCCCCACTTAGCTACTATAAAATCTTCATGGAAGTTTCTCAATCTTTTGGTTTGTACCTTACCTTACCTCTGCCTTTTTTACTAACCACGTCTTATATCCTTCTAAAGACTCATTTATTTATACCACACTTGATATTGTATATTTGCATTTGCTGATTGAATTTCGTAATTGGTTATTATTTTGTGTTTTTATGAGCTGTGTCATTTATTTCTCTACATTGATCTATTATCTAATCATAACAAGGAATAAAATTTGTTGAGTGCCAGGCACTTTCTTAATGATTTTACAAAACTCGAGGTGGTAGCTACTGTTATGCCCGTTTTTTAGATGATAAAACTGAGGTACGGGGCCCTTGAGTAACTTGCCCCAGGCCACACAGGATGTAAGTGAGGTATCCAGGATTTGAACTTGGGCAATCCGTGGAGGTCCAGACCGGCAGCTTACCCCTCATGCTCTGCTACTGGGAGGAGGTGAGGTAGTTCTCATGAATCGCCCCACTTCTCCTGGTCATAGCATAGTGCCTGACACATACTATGAGCTCAAACTAAGTGTCTAATTGAATTTCCATAGTGCCTTAAATGTTACATTCATAGTGCTCAGCTAGAGATGGCGTCAGAAATCTAACTCGGGAGGAGACACTTTATCTGAGGACTTTATAATGTCTTGAAATGCTTTTTCCCTACAATGTCGTGGTTATTTTTTTCTAGACGTTAAAATTTCTACCAACATAATGTAATAAGCAACCCAAATTTTATATAACTGTTTCTGTTTCCAAACAATTAATAAATGAAGTGACATGGTATTGTAGAAAGATTATTGGCTTCTAAATAGACCAGGGTTTGAATCCTGGCTCTGCTTCCCAGTTGCTGCTTAACCTTAAGCATATTATTTTACCACTTTGAGCCTGAGTTTGTTTAACTGAAATAGGGATGACAATACTTAGAGAGTTGTTATAGGAAACAGAGAACATGCTTGCAATATTGCATTGTAGTAGGTGTCGAATAGGTATTAATGTTCATGATGATAGGAAGCAATATACCATAGTGGTTAGAAGTCAGACCCAGTCCATTCCCCAACCCCACTGAGGCAGTAATTTGTTTTCTTTCTCTGCTTGAATTGTGGTTTACCCTTGTCCATTTCATGACCTCTTCATCTTTCCACATCTAGTTCAGATATCATCTCCCTGTAGTTTTCTCTGACCTCTACCCCAAAACAAAATCCCTGGCACTTTGTGTCCTTATGGCACATTATGCTATAGATAGGTGTCACGTACTCTTACAAGCGTTTCACATAAGCTAACTCATTTAATCCCTGGTGACGAAAAGGTACTTGTACAGATGATGAGGAAATTGAGGCAAAGAGAGGTTAAATAACTTCCCTAAGGTCAACTCATCTAATGAGTGGCGAAGCCGGGATTCAAACCAGGCATCTCCTGTCTCTTAACCACAGCCTATGCTGGTGTAGTTAATTCTTGCTAAACTCCAGCACCTAATAACATGTATCATGTGCCAGAAACTTACACTTCTTTCTCTTCCCTGCAGTGACCCTTCTAGGAAGATGGCATCTCTCTTTAACATACAGAACTCAGCCATTATCTCTCAGCCTCACCTTTTCAATTTCCTTTACTGTCTAGTTTGATGGCTTCATAGTTCACTCCCTTGCTGTGTTTCTCTTCCTTTTTCTTCCTTGTTTCAGCTAAGATATTCTCTGGTAGCTAGTAAATACGGATAAGAATAATGATGTGAAAAAAAAAAAAAAAAAAAAATGATGTGAAGATCTTAGAAGCTATAAGATAATTGAAGTTACTTATAATAAAGAACTAGAGTTCTGTAAATTACTAGACGGCTCTTGTAGCATCTCTTTTAAGTTTCATATATTTTCGTCTTGTTTCTGATCCTTATCTAATTAACTAGCTTTTCTTCAAGGATCAGCATGTGGTATAAAAAATATTTTAACATCAGTTTTACTGCTTTTCTTTTGATCAGTTATTACTGTTACAAAAGATTATTCTGTTTGCTTTTTAGGTTTACTTTGTTTCAGTTATTTGATACTGAAGGAAGCATTTGTGGATTGCCTTGGGAACCCAGTAACCATATTTAGTATGATTTCTGTGGTAAAACTTGTTGAATTAAAAATAAGTAATAAAATTGATAATCTTGACATACAACCTGTAAAATCATTTTGTGAATAGGATGCATGAATAGGCAATGTATTTGATTGTTAGTATTTTCATATTTACTACTAGGGATACATGGGAAATGCATAAAGTGGTGGGCAAGGTCATTCTTCCTTTCCTATTTTTGAATAAAAAATGAAGAGGAAAGTGAAAGAATAAATTAGCTATATAATATATATGTACTGTCTGAAATCGTCTCTAACTTTTTATAACTACAGGTTGAGCATCCTAAATCTGAAAATCTGAAATCCAGAATACTCTAAAATCCAAAACTTTTTCAACACCAATATAATGCTCAAAGGAAATGCTCATTGGAGCATTTTGGACTTTGGATTTTTGGATTGGGGATGTTCAACTGGTATAATGTAAATATTCCAAAATCCAAAAAAAAAAAAAAAAATCTAACATCCAAAACAATTCTGGTCCCAAGCATTTTAGATAAGGGTGCTTAACCTGTACTTTTAGTTAAAAACAAACCTTTGGAGAAAAACAAAGCTTTTTTTCTTTTATGTTTTAAAAACAAAGCAGTCAAAAAATCTGAGTGGCATGAATTCTAAAATTTGTAAAGTATTATTTTTGATATTAAAGGAAGATGTAGATTCCTTCATGAAACAGCCTGGGAATGAGACTGCAGATACAGTATTAAAGAAGCTGGATGAACAGTACCAGAAGTATAAGTTTATGGAACTCAACCTTGCTCAAAAGAAAAGAAGGTAAGTGTAAAAATTTCTAAGTTTTGAAAATCTTATATGGCTTGAACTTTTAAAAAATTGAGATATAATTTACATATAATAAAATATTCAGATTTCAAGTTTTCAGTCCTCCAAGGTGGCTGAACCATATGAAATTCCCACCAGCAATGTACAAGAGTTCCAGTTGTTCCATATCCTTGCCAACACTTGGTATTGCTAGTCTAAATGTGGTTTTGAAAACATAATAGAATGGTTGTTAAAGACTGTATTCCAAAGCTTTCAAAATCATAATGTCTTATATGTCTAGTTCATCCTTCTAATTTTGCCAGTGAGATTAGAGACCCACAGAGTCTGGGCATAAGACTTAATTAGTTATGAAATCCCAAGATTTCGTAACTAATAGGCATAGGAAAAACGGTATCCTTACTCTCAACTCTTTATTTCCCTACATTATTTTATATAGCTTATAAAGTCAATTCACTGTAATAAATATTTATAGATCTCTGTTTTGTGTATGTGCCAGCATTCTTCTGTAAGATAAGTATTTATGGAATGCCAGCTAGATACCACATACTGTTTTGGGTGAAATAACATCCAGTATCTGCTTTCAGCAAGGACACAGGACTGGGCATGGTGGCTCAAACCTGTAATTCCAGCACTTTGGGAGGCTGAGGTGGGAGGATCACTTCAGTCCAGGAGTTCAAGACTAGCCTGGGCAACATAGGGAGACCCCGTCTCTACAAATAATTAAAAAATAATTAGGCCGGGCCCGGTGGCTCGCATCTGTAATCCCAGCACTTTGGGAGGCTGAGGTGGGCGGATTGCCTGAGCTCAGGAGTTTGAAACCACCCCGGGCAACATGGTGAAACCCCGTCTCTACTAAAATACAAATAAATTAGCCAGACGTGGCGACACGCGCTTGTAATCCCAGCTACTCGGGAGGCTGAGTCGGGAGAATTGCTTGAGCCCGGGAGGTGGAGGTTGTAGTGAGCCGAGATTGTGCCACTGCACTCCAGCCTGGGCGACAGAGTGAGACTCCATCTCAAAAATAATAATAGTAATAATTAGCTGAGTATGGTGGCATGGACCTGTGGTTACAGCTACTCTAGAGGCTGAGGTGGGAGGATCGCCTGAACCCAGGACGTTGAGGCTGCAGTGAGATGTGATCATGCCCCTGCACTCCAGCCTCGGCAAAAGTGCGAGACCCAGTCTAAAAAGCAAACAAACCACACAAAAAACCAGGGACACAGTTTGGGGGAAATTATAGGTATATAAATAAAATTAGCACACAAAGTAGAACAGTAGAGGTACAGGGGGATGGTAACTCATTACTTTGTACCAAAGCACCTCATTAACCTGGAGGGGCCAAGGAGGTTCAGAGGAAGCTTCTAAGAGGAACAGATAGCTGTGTAGAATTTCAAAGATTAGTTGTGAGTTTGGAGGCAGACTAAAGTGAGGAAGGGGTAGTCTGGGCATAAGGCACCATTTATGCAAAGGTACAGAAGTTTGTAGATATATTTTCTCATTTGATTTTGGTGACAGTTGTACAGAGTTGAATTATGTACTGAGTATTAGATGAGATGAAAAGTCATTGACATGGAAAGATGGAGAGTGTTAATGGACAGAAGCAAGATAGAAAACATTAAGAACAGTGTGCTCTCATTTTGGAAAAAAATGTATATATGCACAGGAATATCTGGAGAAATCCACACTAAAGGCATATTAACAGTGGTAATCTCTGGGTAGTTAGAATATGGCATTTTTCTTGTTTTTGCTTATCTGTTTTCTTAATTTTTTACAATGTACATGTACTGCTTTTGTGATAGTAAAAGTTTATTTGAAAAAGAAAAATAAAGCCATTGGATTTGAGATCACCTACAGGGAGGTTACAGATAGAGAAGAAAATGTGCCTTGGGGCGGGGTGCAGTGGTTCATGCCTGTAATCCCAGCACTTTGGGAGGCCGAGGTGGGCGGATCGCTTGAGCCCAGGAGTTCAAGACCAGTGTGGGCAACGTGGCAAAACCCTATATCTACAAAAATCAGCTAGGTATGGTGGTTCATGCCTGTAGTTCCAGCTACTAGGGAAGCTGAGGTGAGAGTATTGCTTAAGCCAGAGAGGTTGAGGCTGCGGTCAGCTGTGAGTGTGCTACTGCACTCCAGCCTGGGCAACAGAGTGATGATACCCTGTCTCAAGAAAGAAAAAAAAAAAAGGAAGAGAAAATGGGCCTCAGGACCAAGTCCTGGGAGAGGGGAAATTTGTGTATCAAACTTACATTGCTCTTCTAACTAGTAAATTAATGATAGACAAAAACAAAAAAAAAGAAAAAAGTTATATTGCTAACTCTACAACTGTGGTATATAGCAGGATACTCACTCTAGCTTAACATATGGTCCAGGCCTAAATGTGGGGAGAAGGGGTAAAAATTCGAAGCACTTAGGAAACATCAGTGAACGTTGGTGTTCTGGATGAGAACAGTGTTTGTGTAGTGTTTTAAAAGAGAATGGTAGAGTTGGAGATAGTGAGTTAGGAAAATTTTCTTAAGTTTTACCTATTTTAATAGTGGGTTGGTCATTTTTTTGAGACAGGCTTTCTCTCTGTTGCCCAGGCCAGAGTGCAGTGGTGTGATCACAGCTCACTGCAGCCTTGACCTCCTGAGTTCAAGCAGTTCTTCTACCTCAGCCTCCCAAGTAGTTGGAGGGCTACTTTTCTCTTTTTATTTTTCTGGAATTTCTCTCACCCCTATGATGTCAGCTATGCAACAGAACTATTTTTGTGTCATGATCTAGTTGTTTTGCAGCAGATGGCTCTATGTAGTTTAGATGCTAGCCTTTTTCTTTATATATGTTGTAAATCTTGCAGCCTGTCATTTAACTTTACCTTCAAGCTGTGTAAAAGTTCCTTAGTATTTCATGTGTTAATCTCTTTTTCGACACTTGAATCTGAGATCTTTTATCTTTCTTTAATTGGAAATTTTGTGATTATCACTTTTTCTTTTTTTATCATCTGTTAATTTTTTTTCCTCTTTCTTTCTGGGATTCCTGTTTACAGATGTTGACACTTCTAATTCTGCCTTCCATTTCTTTATATTATTTCCCTTTTTTCTGTCTTTGTCATTTATCTTTTGGCAATTAGATGGATAGCCATGAGTTCTTTGTTTCAGCTGTTACGATTTTTATACCTGGTAGTTCTGGTTGGTTCTTCTTCATATTACCAATATCCTTTCTTTTCTCTTTGTGGTATCTTTAAGTATTTAATGTATAGTTTTATCTTTTGGTATTTGTTAATTTTGTTTCATATGGTAGAGGTTGTTGAATTTATTGTCTTTATTTATTATAATGATCAAATTATAATGTCTTTTCCCTGTCAGCTTAGATTCCCTCAGGGATATCAGCTACTTTGGCCAGTAATGTATGTGGAGGTGGGGGTAATTTAAGTCACTCCTGGTGGATAGGGGTGGGAGGAATGCTGCTGGTATCCCAGTCTAAGGGCATAGCCATCAGACACATACTTCTCCCCAACCAGGTAATTCCACCTCTGGGGGATTCTTTCCATTTCTGCTGTCTTCATTATCATCACAGGAGGGAAAGGGCGGGAGAGGTGGGCTGCTGGAGACTAGTACTTGTAATTCTCAGATTCCCAACTTGGCCCTCCCCCTGCCAGTAGCCGATTCTTTCATTTTTCTGCCCTGTAGCAGTGATGAGGTAGGTAATGTGACTCCCTGGGGGCAGTTCAGAGGGAGAAAAGGAACACAGCTAGAACATTTTCTTTTAGTTTTATCCCTCTTTTGAAGGCTTGATTCACTTTCCTTCTAAGCTGCTGTCTCCCCTTTCACAACTTTAGCCCCTCCTAGGACCTGGAGGTTTCCATTGTTGTTACAATAACAATGACCTGGAGCTGGCAGAAGTGCCCTTTGACAGAAGAGTAGATAAAGAAGTTGTGTTTGTTATATTTGTAATGGAGTAGTACACAGCAGTGAAAATGAATGAACAAATCTTAGGATCTTGATTGAGTTTAAAACACAAACCCCAGCTGGGCGCGGTGGCTCAGGCCTGTAATCCCAGCACTTTGGGAGGCAGAGGCGGGCAGATCACCTGAGGTCGGGAGTTCGAGACCAGCCTGATCAACATGGAGAAACCCCATCTCTACTAAAAATACAAAATCAGCCAGGCGTGGTGGCACGTGCTTGTAATCCCAGCTACTCGGGAAGCTGAGGCAGGAGAATCACTTGAACCCAGAAGGCGGAGGTTGTGGTGAGCCGAGATCACGCCATTGCACTCCAGCCTGGGCAACAAGAGCGAAACTCCATCTCAAAAAAATAAAATAATAATAATAAAAAAACAAACCCCAGAAAAATGCATACAGCATGAGACCATTTGAATTAAGGTCAAAAACCACCAATGTTAAAGAATATTTTGTTTAGGGATACACACAAATAGGGTGAAACTAACTGAAAAAGAAAAAACAGGACTGTAAACACACAGTTTAGGCAAGCTACTTTCTCTTTTGTTTTTATTTATTTTTTTGTTTTTGAGATGGAGTCTCGTTCTGGCACCCAAGCTGGAGTGCAGTGGCGCTACCTCGGCTCACTGCAACCTCCACCTCCTGGATTCAAGGGATCCTCCCGCCTCAGCTTCCCAAGTACCTGGGATTACAAGCATGCACCACCATGCCCAGCTAATTTTTTTGTATTTTTTTTAGTGGAGACTGAGTTTCACCATGCTGGCCAGGCTGGTCTCGAACTCCTGGCTTCAGGTGATGCACCTGCTTCGGCCTCCCAAAGTGCTGGGATTACAGGCGTGATTCACTGTGCCCAGCCAAGCTACTTTCTCTTCAGGTGAAGCAGGATAGGGAGGAGTGTATTGCTTGAGCATGTGCAATGTCATTGGTGGTCTGGTTCCTAAGTTAGCTAGGGCTGCATCTGATTGATTCATTAATATGCTTTATAGCATATTACATATAATATTTATATATACAGAATGCATCTTAAAAGTCATTTACATGACTAAAAAATCTTGATCTGAACGTACTCCTTATGTTGTATGTGTATCACATATTTTACAAATGTATAACATCTTTCTGGTGTTTACCTATATGAACATATCATACAAAAATAAGCAAACTTGAGCAATCTATGGCATCCAGATTGAATTGTAGTGAAAAAATGAATGCTAGGTGTTTCTAGATTATTCACCGGACTATATTATCAAATGATGACACTATTTTTTTTTCTTAAGCAGCAGGCTCATTTAACACATTTCTTGCCAGGTCAGTAGCACAGGGTGTAGTAAATTTGCCCTGCCAACCTCCTGCACACATGGAGTGACTTCTTTTATGTGATGCAATAAGTTCATTTTCATTGTTGTATTTAAATTTTGTTTACATTTTGGTCTCTAATAATATTTAGTAAATTTACCTCTTAAGAACCAGAGCTTTGTTTTTATATCCTTAGTCTGTTTTGCTAGAAATTACATTTGACAGAGACCCTAGAACTGTTTTGCATGTATCTCCATGCAAAACACATGCATCTAATTACCATAAAGAGCTAAACCCCAGTGACAAAAAAGGTGTCATTGTTTTCTCTCTTTAATTGATTGAATGTTTTTAGCATACTATGTTTTTCTCTTATGTTCTTGTCAGTGAGGTTGATTGCATTTGGGAGTCACTTACTAGCATTTTGCTAGTAGCTATCATATAACTTATCCATTAAGTCGGATCAGTTGTATCATGTCCATCATTGTTTTTTTAAATTTCTTGTGTTTAAATCAGTGATCCATTTATAATTTTAAGAACGATTGTTACCTCATTTGAAAAGAAGAGCATTTATCAACATAAAAGTTAAGGAAGAAATACCCAAAGCTTAAAAGAATCACTAAATTATACTGTATCATAATGTGGTGTGTTTGGCATTCAGATGATTCTGTACATTTTTCACAGTGTGACAAGTGCACATACTGAGAAGGTGTCACTGTGCTTTGCCTGGCATTTAGCTGACTGTGATGTACATGTGTGTATACCGAATACACACACCAGGAGTAGCTATGTGTATCACTGGATAGGGGATTGGTGTCTTCTATTTTAGAATGTAACTTTTGAATCCATGTTATTTTTAAAATTAATCTATTTAAAATTTCATTCTAATCAAATGCAGAACCTATGAATCACCTCTGTGGAATATAGTCTGCTCTAGAAATGTTAAATAACAATGGGTATTTGACATAATAGAACAGAGCTTTGTCTTCATGGAATAGGCATTCCATAAACATTCGCTAGTATATCTTAAATATTTTTATTAAGTATTTATACTTTAAATATTTTATGAATATTTTACTAAATATATTTTCTTTAGGTAAATATTTCATTAAATATTTTATTTTTATAAATATTTATATCTTAAATATTTTATCTCATATCTAAAAATATCTTAAGTATTTTATATCTATAAATAGTCCTCAAGAACACATTAGTAGAAAATGCAAAGTTGGTAAGACCATGTCCTGTTGTTTATTTTTGCCTGCAAAATACTAAGTTAGTCTTTTTCTTGTTCACAGGCTAAAAGGTCAGATTCCTGAAATTAAACAGACTTTGGAAATTCTAAAATACATGCAGAAGAAAAAAGTAAGTGCATTTTTGTTTGTAAATATGAGCAAACTAGGATATGTCAGTAGAAACTCGTCTTCTTTGACTCTTTGGTCACTGATATTTGATCTGTGCTGTGCAATCCAGTCTGCCTTCTTAAGCACATACACTAATGTTATGATGTGCTTCTGTAGCAAATGTGGCTTTGTGGCCTTCCCCCAAAAGTCAAGTTTAATCTAGGGCCCACACTTGGATTACTTTGCTTATCTTTAGTGCTTGTGAAACTTAAATGCAATTTGAAATTGTTTTAGGTGTACAAAGAAAATGTCTTATTCTGTGCTAGCAGCATCTAGGGTTTTTTCTTTGTTGTTGTCTTTCTCCCTACGAATAAGGAGTTAGTCCAAGATTTATAGAGCTGGAAAGAATCTTAGAGATCATCTGTTTCAGGTTCTCATTTCATAGTTGAGGAAATGGTTATGGAGAGGTTATACTTGACCATTGTCTATGTAGTTAGTTACTGGCAGAACTAAATTTGAGAGTCTTCTAAGTCTTAATCCAGTATTCATTAAATAAAAGCAGGTTGTAAAGATTAAATCTCATAAGCATATTGTATTTAAAAGATTGTGTGTATGCTTATGATTTTGCTTGACTGGTAGAATATTTCTAGTACATTTTAATATGTGGTGAACTTTGTAAGACTTCAGCAACTGATTGATTGGGCATGAAGCACCAATGAAATAATAGGAGAATGGCTAATTCTTATAATAATGCTTTCTCTGTATGTCAGGCATTCGGAGGTGTGTGTGTGTGTGTGTGTATGTGTATACTCAGTGCTTACTACTGACTTCATAGGTGTAGGGACTGTTATAATCCTCATTTTACAGATGAAGAACTTGAGATACAGAAGTTAAGTGAGATGCCAGATCTGTACAGCTAGTGAGTAGCTGAGCCAGAGTCCATACCCAGCCACCTGGGTCTAGCATTCATTTCTTTTTACCACTACACTTAGCCTGCATGATGGTACTGTTTTAAATGTCCTAGGTTCAACTGTGCAATCTCTCCTTTATAACCTTGGTATCAAACTGGCCTGTTTATGGTACTGTCATTTTTTTTTGTTTTGAAGGAGTCCACAAACTCAATGGAGACCAGATTCTTGCTGGCAGATAACCTGTATTGCAAAGCTTCAGTTCCTCCTACCGATAAAGTGTGTCTGTGGTTGGGGGTGAGTAAATTTTAGAGCCACAGCTGATATATTTGTAAACCAGTGTGTTTTCTGTAGCAAACACACTGGTTTCTGTAGCAAACACACTGGTTTTGCTAGTATTTGCTAGTATTTTAGTAGTATTGCTTGAGATGTGTAAAGTGTTCATCTCCTTTTGATTGTGGAAGGGACAAAGGGACAGAGTTCAAGTGGTTCATATTAGAAACTGACTAGAATCAGAAGTGTGATGAAGATTGCAGTAAAAACATACTGAAGTCTCTCCCAATCAAGATAAAACTGATCAAACAAACCCTGCTTCTCTTCCAGTTAATGCTTTATCTCTCTTAAATATAATGGAGGAAGAGCAATAGAAGTAAAATAGAAGGTACTGCTGAACTTTAGATAAATGCTTCTTCCCAGAAGAGTTTAATAATTCTAGAAAGATCCCTCTAAATTTAAGGGGAAAAAGAGCATTGCAAAAAGTTTGAGGTTAGAGTTTAGTTTTTAAAACCATGTATTTCAGTTTTAGATGATTTCATTGAGCTTGTCTGTGATTTACCTATCTTGCTCTTCTCAGTCCTCTGACTATCCAGCTACCTGTCCATGGATCTTGTTACCTCAGGCGAATTCTCATACAAAGTAGCAAGCCGAGTGTACTTCTACCAGCTGTCCTACTGGGAGGATTTCCCCTAGCTGCTGTCCTGTAGGATCACTCTGGAGAGGCACTCTAGATTAGCCCAAGGAGGTTTGCTCAAAGTTTGTACAACATTTATATTTCACTCTACAATCATAATTCCTACACTTAGTTCTGTATTTAAAAGGAAGGATTCAGTATTTATCACTAAGGCTTTTTAAAAAATAACTTTGAAGCATAGCAACTACACCTGAGTGTCTAAGGATTGACTGATTTTCTGTATTCAGTTTTTTTTTGTAGAAATTGCATGACCTTTTGATTCACAAATTCAAGTGTTACTTTATTTCAGGAAAGATAATTTCTGTTGTGTACTTGAATGTGACTTTTGCCCCATTTCTTTTATTATCTTTTGGGAATAATAAATATGCATATGTTCGATCTCCTTTATCTGTTTTCAGTACCTATCATGTTCTCTGTTTTCAGTTATTTGATGTGTTTCATTCTGTGTGATTTCCTCTGGCTGCTTCCCCATGACTTTGTGTTTTCCCTTGTAGTTATTCTGTTTTGTTGCTTTTACTCTGTCTTTCATAACTGTTCTTCTGTTTCTCTTTCTCTTCATTTTCTTTGCCGAGCTCTTCTTCCTCTTTTCATGTTTTTCTTCTTTCATTCCTCTTGAATGTTTAAATCCTCATTTCACCACTCATAGACTGGCACTTCCCACAGTCTTCTCCATCTCAGTAAATGGCAGAATCTTTTGCCTGGTTGCTCAGAACAAAAATCTTTGAGTCTTCTTTGACTCTTCTTTATTTTATATCTCTCAACCAGTCCTTCAGCAAACCCCACTGATTCCTTCTTCTGAATAGATCGAGAAGCCAACTATCTCTCACTTCCTTACTGCTATTACCATGGTCCAGGCCACCTTTGTCTCTTGCCAGGACTGTGGGAATAATGTCTGTATTAGTTTTTAGGGATGCCATAATAAAATTACCACAAACTGGGTGGCTTTAACAACTGAAATGGACTGTCTCACAGTTCTGGAGGCCAGAAGTCTGTGATGAGCCCCAGAATCAGGGTCGATTCCTTCTGAGAGCTGTGAGGGAAAATCTGTTCTAGCCTTCTCTCTTAGCTTTGGTGTTCACGGACAGTCTTTGGCATGTTGATGTGTAGAAGCATCACTGTGATCTCCGCCTTCATCTTCACATGTGTGCATGCATGTGTCCAAATTTCTCTTTTTGAAAGACCCTATCTCCAAATAAAGTCACATTCTGAGCTACTGGGGGTTAGGAGTCCAACTTATTTTTTGTTGGGGAGACAGAATTCAATCCATAATACCTTACTTCCACGTAAGGTCACATTCACTAGTATAAGGGGTTAAAACTTAAATGTATCTTTTTGGGGGACACTCTTTAACCCATAATAATACCCTAATTCACTGTCTTGCTTCTGCCCTTGCTGGAATTCCTAAAGCCTTTCCAGCACAGTGGTCAGATTAATCCTTTGAAATCTCCATCAGGTCATTCCATTATTCTGCCCAAAATCTTTGAATGGTTTCTTATCACATTCCGAGGAAAAGTCCAAGTTCTTTGAGTGGCTGACAAGTTCCTATACATCCTGGTACTCTCTGTTACTTCTCTCTCTCTCTTTTTTTTTTTTTTTTGAGACAGAGTCTCACTCTGTTGCCCAGGCTGGAGTACAGTGTTGTGATCTCAGCTCACTGCAACCTCTGTCTCCTGGGCTCAAGCGATTCTTGTGCCTCAGCTTCCTGAGTAGCTGGGATCACAGGCATGTGCCACCATGCCCAGCTAAATTTTTTGGTAGAGACGGGGTTTTGCATTTTGGCCAGGTTGATCTCGAACTCCTGGCCTCAGGTGATCTGCCCACCTTGGCCTCCCAAAGTGCTGGGATTACAGGTATGAGCCACCGTGTCCAGTCTCTCTGTTCTTCTCTTACTTCCTTGCTTGGCCACACTTGGACTTCTTGCCAGACTTAGAGCATGCTGGGAATGGCCCTGCCTCAGAACCTTTATTCTAGCTCTTTCTTCTGCTTAAGCTGCCAGAGTAATGCTTTTAAAACATGTCAGATCATTCCACTTTTCTGCTCAAGACCCCAGTGGTTTCCCCGTCACCAAGGGTGGAATACAGAGGTGTCCTTTCCACAAGATAGCCCTACTCCCTCTCAGCACTCATTTGTGCTGATTCTTTTGCTCACTCTGCTGTAGCCATGGTGGCCCCCTAACTGTTCCTGGAACCTGCCAGTGTGGCCCCACATTTCTACTTCTGTGTTCTTCACACTCAATCCTTTGAGTTCTCAGTTCCAATTGTTAGCTCCCCCAGGGACCTGCTATGACTTGTCTGTCAGCATTTCTTGGTTTCACTTGTACTGTTTATCTTGTATTGTTTTCCTTCAAAGTACTTAGCACTCCCTGATATGTTATTGATTGGTGTATTTACCAGTTCCCTGACACATAATAAGTGCTCAGTAAAAATTTTTCTTGGGTGAATGACATTTTTTTGGTTTTTCATCAGAGTTCATACATGCTAATGGTTCAAAGAGCAGATAGAAAGCAGCAGGCTACTGCTCCATCCCCAGATGCACCCACTTTTAATCATGTCTGTACATCTGTATGTACCTAAATATTGGGAATTTTGTTAATTGTTTTTACAAAAATGGGATATATATTGTATATTGTTCAGCACAGATGTCTTGGGTATTTGTGAGTAGACACAGAGTTTGCCTCCTTGGTTTTATTGGCTTACTATTCTGTGGTAGGGCTATGTGATAATATTCCCAAGTCAAGGGGTGTTTAGCTTGTTTTAAAATTTCTTGTACAGTGACCGGTGCTGTAGTAAATATTTTTGCACATATAGACTTGTATACAAAGGCATATTTTTATATGCTGCTTTGAAATGGAATTGTGTCCAAGAGTATGCACATTTAGCATGCTGATGGATACTATCAAATTGCTCTCCAGAAAAGACTACCAATTTTCATTTTCTCCAACGGTATATAAAAATACCCTTTTATTAACAGTCTCACCCACATTTTTAGATTTTTGCTAGTTTTATAGGTGAAAATAGTATCATCTTATAGGTTTTTGTATGACAAAATGCTCATTTGTATTTCCTCTTCTGTTTGCCTTCCTGATTATGTTGTTGCTCCATTTTTCTGTTGGATTCTTTTTTTTTTTTTTTGATAGACATTTAGGTCTTCTTTACATATTATGTATTTCGGATGAAGAGTCTTCTCTTAATATTGCAGATACTTTTTCTCATCTGTCACTTGTCTTTTGTGGTACCTCTTAGAAGTTTTAAATTTTAATGTAATCGACTTTATCAGATATTTATAATTGTATCTTAACAATATACTCCTTTCACCAAATCTGCAAACATTTTCTTTTTCCTAATATTTATATACTTAAATTTTTTAGAAAACTTTTTTGTTAAGGATAACATGGAAAGATAAGCAACTCCTCAGGATAATGGGTAAGTGACTTCCAAAAAGAGGGCCTCCCAATGGCCAGTAAACATATGAAAAGTTGTCCCACTTCATTAATAAACAGGGAAATGCAAATTAAAAGCACAATATGATCTCACTGTGTACCCACCGGAATGGTAGGGTGATACTAAGTGATGGTAGGACATGGAATAGTGAGAACACTGATTTACTGTTGGTGAAGGTGTAAATGGACATAGCCACTGGGGAAACTGGCAGTATCTGTTAAAGCAGAACATATGCATTGCCTACGCCATAGCAGTTCCATGCCTGTCTCTATCTCTTTCTGCCTCTTGCTGTATATAAGAAATGTATAAATATTAACTAAAAGAAAGGTATAAGAATGTTCATATAACTCTGTAGTAACCAAAACCTGGAAACAACCCAAATGTTCATCACAGTCGAATGGATGAGTAAATCATGATGTGTTCAGACTGTGGAATACTATACAGTACAGAGGAGGAATGAACTGCTGCTACATGCCAGCACTGCAAGGGTGATTTTCACAAACAAGGTTGAGTGAAAGAAACTGCATGGCAAATTACCACAAACTCAGAGGCTTAAAACAATATCCATTATCTCCTAGCTGTATAGGTCAGAAATCCAGATGGGCTTGGCTGGGTCCTCTGTTCAGGGTCCCACAAAGCCAGAATTAAATTGTCAACACGGCTGTACTCCTTACTAGAAGCTCTGGGGGAGAATTAGATTTCAGCCTTATTCATGTTGTTGGCAAAATCCGGTTCTCTGTGGTTGAGGTCCCTGTTTCCTTGCTGCCTGTCGTCCAGGAGTCAGTCTCAGCTTCTAGAGGCCACCTGCAATCCTTGGCTCATGGTCCTTTCTGTTTTCAAAGCAGTGATATGACTAGTCTTTCTTACACTTTAGATCTTTCAAACTTCTCATTCTGCTGCCAGCCAGAAAAAGTTCTCTGCTCTTAAAGGCTCGTATAACTAGATTAGGCCTACCTAGGCAGTCTGTATATTAAGGTCAGCTCTGACAAATGATGTAAATATCTCATCAGAGTCACAGATTCCAGAGATTAGAATGAGACAGCTGTTATGGGAGCCATAATTCTTGCCTACTATAGAAGTCAGTCACAGAAGAGCACATATACTGTGTCATTCTGTTTATGTAAAGTTGTAATACAGGCAAAACTATGCTCTAAGTCAGGTTAATGGTTACCTTTGGGATGGGGGTGCTGGTGGTAACTGAAAGTGTTCACAAGGAAGCTTTGGGGTGTTGGTGATAACCTGTCCTTGATCTGGATGCTGGTTCCATGAGTGTGTTAAGTTTGTGAAAATACATCAAGCTATATATTTATGATATGGATACTTTTCTATATGTATATAATATTAAATATAAACAGAAAAATCAGAAAACTGCATAAAGCAAAGTGTAAGTGAACGAATCTGTTGTCAGGGTTCAACCAGAGAAATAGAACCAGTAGGATATAGCTAACCTGCATAAACTTGTGTACAAAGGTGCAGGTTAGTATCTGTGTACCTCATGATTTCATACTGTTATCTCCAATTCAAATTCAGGACAACAGAGTTTTCACTTTAGTTGTTCCTCTGTTTTTTTTTTTGTTTGAGATGGAGTCTTGCTCTGTCACCCAGGCTGGAGCGCAGTGACATGATCTTGGGTCACTGCAACTTCCGCCTCCTGGGTTGAAGCGATTCTCCTCCCTCAGCCTCCTGAGTAGCTGGGATTACAGGCATGCGCCACCACGCCCAGCTAATTTTTGTATTTTTAGTAGAGACGGGGTTTCGCCATGTTGGCCAGGCTGGCCTTGAATTCCTGACCTCAAGTGATCCACTCATCTCAGCCTGCCAAGTGCTGGGATTACAGGTGTGAGCCACCACGCCTGGCCCCCCTGTTTCTTCTATATCAAGAATCCTGGTTTTCAGAAATACCAAGGGTGATAGAATTAAGCTAGACAACATTACTATTCACACGCAAAGCATTCTTAGAATAACACCACCCAACACTGTTACCACTGACATTTTTGCATATGTTTTTCCTGTCCTTACCCATTCTTTATAAGATTGTTCCCACATTGTTGGAGCACAGAGCCATTATATACTGTTTGCTCTCTCTCTTTCTCTCTCTCTCGTCTTTCATTTATCCTTGTTCTTCATGTAAATATTGAATGCACATCATAGTCTTTATGTTGATGTCCCCCCAGTCATTTTGATTGTATATTACTCATTCGTCTGATAAGTAGATTGATTGCCTTAAGATTTATGGGAATGATATTCCCTGAGTTATCTCATGTTGCTGACAACTTGTCTGTGGCCTTTGTACTTGAAATTCAGTTTTGCTGGATATAATATCTTAAACTCACATTTTATTTCCTTGAGCATCTTATACAGTGCCCCATTTTCTTTTGTTGTAAAGCATCACTGTCAAAAAGTGTGATGGCAAACTGATTTCTTTCTTTTATGAGTGATGTGTTCTTTTTGCCTGGATGCTCAAAGGACTTTTAGGTCAATTTCCCCCAGGTATACAACGTACCCTTTCGTTTCATTTTGCGTGTCATTTCACCCAGTGTGTGTGCGTGTGTGTGTGTGTGTGTGTGTGTGTGTGTGTGTGTGTAGTATGTGCATGCGTCACATTTCAGAAACATTTTGTTGAAATGAAGGATTTAGAAATTTTTGTGGTCCCCTGCTTTGGTTTTTTTTCTTTGTGGATTCTTGTTATACTTATGTTCAGTCTTTGCTTATGTTGAATATTTTTGTCCTATCTGAATTTTAATACAGTTTTCTAATTATGGATTGGATTATTCAGTCAATAATTATTTATTTGGCATTTACTTTGTGCCAAATACTTTCATGTTGTCTTGTTTAATCCTTACAACAATCCTTTGAGTAATTTTAAAATTGCATTTGTGAGATGAGGAAAGTGGTTTAGGAAATGCCAGTGGTAAGTCAGGTGATAGGGGGAGTTCAAAGCTGTAAAATGTATGACTTCCCAATTCCAGGGTACATGCATCCCTGAATATTGACAGTAACAGTATATCTTCAGAATGACAGACACATTACCTTGTCTTAATCCCTAACATCTGTCAGAAGTAGTAGGAAGGGACAAGTAAAAGCTAGCTGTCTTTTTTACCTGGTCAAATATAGATGATAATAAATGTCTTTGAAAAATTTTAAATTAGTATCATATCTCAAGCTCAGAATTTATTTAAATTGATACAAACAACACTATTTAGTTTCACGATGGAGGTAGTAGAAAGATAGGATTTTGTATCTAAACATACTGGTTTCTTATCCTGATTCTCCCATTTACCCACTAGCTATGCCAGCCAAGGAAACCTGAGCGTTCATTTCTTTAACTGTGAAGAAGATAACTTTGGCCTCAGCAGGGTTGAAGATTAGATGATACAATGTATGTAAATATATTCTTTAACCAAAGGGTCAGCAAACTTTCTGTAAAAGGTCAAATAGTAAATATTTTTGGTTTTGTAGATCACATGGTCTCTGTCTCAACCACTCAGTTTTGTGGTATGAAAGCCTGAGTAGAGAATAGCTGGGCTCCAGTGAAACCTAACTTAAAACAAAAGGCAGCAAGCTGGATTTGACCTGAGGGCTGTAGTTTGCCCACACTTACTCTAACCTATAAAGCTCTGTGTAAATATTGAGTAATTGTCATGACTTTCTCTCTTCAGGCTAATGTAATGCTTGAATATGATATTGATGAAGCTCAGGCATTGTTGGAAAAGAATTTATCGACTGCCACAAAGAATCTTGATTCCCTTGAGGAAGACCTTGACTTTCTTCGAGATCAATTTACTACCACAGAAGTCAGTATCCTTTCTTAAAACAAAAAGCAAGGGAAAAAAGGAGAAAGATTTTTTTAAAAAAACATTCTTTCATGGGCAGAGGGAGAGCATTAGGAAAAATAGCTGATGCATGCTGGGCTTAATACCTAGGTGATGGGTTGATAGGTGCAGCAAACCGCCACAGCACACATTTACCTTTGTAACAAACCTGCACATCCTGCACATGTACCCTAGAACTAAAAAAAAATTAGAATGCAAAAAACCTCCCACATTCTTTCTTACATTGCTTTAGTGGGAAGAATTTCCTTATTAGGCTAACATAAAGGTTATAGATTTTATAAGATAATAAATAAGATATTTGGAACTAGTACTTAAATAAGTTTGTAGATAGATTAGTGATTTTGAAGTGTGATGTGGAAACAGCAGATTCACATAGGTGAATAAGTATTTTTCTTCCAAATATTTTCCGAAGACAACTTTATAACTGGTTAAATAGTTTAATTTCACAAGCATTTGTTAAGGGTCTCCTATGTTCCTGCAACTGTGCTAAGCCATATGGGGCATGAAAATCAATTTTAGAAAAGAGTGGCAGTGCCTTTCTCTGTTAGAACTGTACATGTAAAACAGCTGAATGATAATTCATAGCAAACTATAAGTAAGTTAACATATGCAACACCAAGGCAATTTAAACTTTGGGAAAGATAGATGTAGGCTGGAGTTAGGTCAAAGAAGGCTTTGTTTTTTTTTGTTTTTTTTTTGTTTTTTTTAGGTTTACAGTTTAATGATTTTTTTTTCTTTTATTATTATTATTATTATTATTATTATTATTATTATACTTTAGGTTTTATGGTACATGTGCCCAATGTGCAGGTAAGTTACATATGTATACATGTGCCATGCTGGTGCGCTGCACCCACCAACTCATCATCTAGCATTAGGTATATCTCCCAATGCTATCCCTCCCCCCTCCCCCCAACCCACAACAGTCCCCGAAGTGTGATGTTCCCCTTCCTGTGTCCATGTGTTCTCATTGTTCAATTCCCACCTATGAGTGAGAATATGCGGTGTTTGGTTTTTTGTTCTTGCGATAGTTTACTGAGAATGATGATTTCCAATTTCATCCATGTCCCTACAAAGGATATGAACTCATCATTTTTTATGGCTGCATAGTATTCCATGGTGTATATGTGCCACATTTTCTTAATCCAGTCTATCATTGTTGGACATTTGGGTTGGTTCCAAGTCTTTGCTATTGTGAATAATGCGGCAATAAACATACGTGTGCATGTGTCTTTATAGCAGCATGATTTATAGTCCTTTGGGTATATACCCAGTAATGGGATGGCTGGGTCGAATGGAATTTCTAGTTCTAGATCCCTGAGGAATCGCCACACTGACTTCCACAAGGGTTGAACTAGTTTACAGTCCCACCAACAGTGTAAAAGTGTTCCTATTTCTCCACATCCTCTCCAGCACCTGTTGTTTCCTGACTTTTTAATGATTGCCATTCTAACTGGTGTGAGATGGTATCTCATTGTGGTTTTGATTTGCATTTCTCTGATGGCCAGTGATGATGAGCATTTTTTCATGTGTTTTCTGGCTGCATAAATGTCTTCTTTTGAGAAGTGTCTGTTCATGTCCTTTGCCCACTTTTTGATGGGGTTGTTTGTTTTTTTCTTGTAAATTTGTTGGAGTTCATTGTAGATTCTGGATATTAGCCCTTTGTCAGATGAGTAGGTTGCGAAAATTTTCTCCCATTTTGTAGGTTGCCTGTTCACTCTGATGGTAGTTTCCTTTGCTGTGCAGAAGCTCTTTAGTTTAATTAGATCCCATTTGTCAATTTTGGCTTTTGTTGCCATTGCTTTTGGTGTTTTAGACATGAAGTCCTTGCCCATGCCTATGTCCTGAATGGTATTGCCTAGGTTTTCTTCTAGGGTTTTTAAGGTTTTAGGTCTAACATTTAAGTCTTTAATCCATCTTGAATTGATTTTTGTATAAGGTGTAAGGAAGGGATCCAGTTTCAGCTTTCTACATACGGCTAGCCAGTTTTCCCAGCACCATTTATTAAATAGGGAATCCTTTCCCCATTTCTTGTTTTTCTCAGGTTTGTCAAAGATCAGATGGTTGTAGATATGTGGCATTATTTCTGATGGCTCTGTTCTGTTCCATTGATCTATATCTCTGTTTTGGTACCAGTACCATGCTGTTTTGGTTACTGTAGCCTTGTAGTATAGTTTGAAGTCAGGTAGCGTGATGCCTCCAGCTTTGTTCTTTTGGCTTAGGATTGACTTGGCGATGCGGGCTCTTTTTTGGTTCCATATGAACTTTAAAGTAGTTTTTTCCAATTCTGTGAAGAAAGTCATTGGTAGCTTGATGGGGATGGCATTGAGTCTGTAAATTACCTTGGGAAGGATGGCCATTTTCATGATATTGATTCTTCCTACCCATGAGCATGGAATGTTCTTCCATTTGTTTGTATCCTCTTTTATTTCCTTGAGCAGTGGTTTGTAGTTCTCCTTGAAGAGGTCTTTCACATCCCTTGTAAGTTGGATTCCTAGGTATTTTATTCTCTTTGAAGCAATTGTGAATGGGAGTTCACTCATGATTTGGCTCTCTGTTTGTCTGTTATTGATGTATAAGAATGCTTGTGATTTTTGCACATTGATTTTGTATCCTGAGACTTTGCTGAAGTTGCTTATCAGCTTAAGGAGATTTTGGGCTGAGACAATGGGGTTTTCTAGATATACTATCATGTCATCTTTGTTGAGAAGATAAAAGTTAGGCTGCTTTTTTAAAGGCGGCGTAGGATTTAAAGATCAGCAGAGAGAAGAGGTGGGAGTGGGGTATTCTGGTCAAGGGGGAAGGCAAGCTCTTTGCCTTTCTTCTCTGGCCTGTCTTTTCCTCCTACTTCCTGTCACAGTCACTCAAGACAAAATCACGGGAGTCACCTTTCACACTTCTCTCTTCCTCACTACCAATAATAAATCAATCACCAGATTCACATCAAATTTCCCTCATAAATCTCTGCCCATTACTGTTCTCGTTCTGGGACTCCAAAACCTGCACTCAGTATCTTTTTAGGTTCCTCTCATTCCATCCGTCCTTCCCACTATCTCTAGTATGAATTTACTAGGTCACTCATTTTTATTCCTCTGGTTACAATATTTCAAAGGTTCCTTGTTACTTATAAGATATACATATAGGCACTCTTGTGAAGTGCCCCCAGCTTGTCTCACCTCATGCCACTGACCTCTTCTTGTCTTTCTCCAGTGCATTCCAGGTTCCAGATAACCCCAATCAGTTATTGTACACACTCCCCAATTGTGCCACACCCTTTGCATTTCTACACTTTGTTCCTCCTAACTGGAATGACTTTCCCATATTTACAGGATATGCTCTTTTTTTACCCTTTTACCCTAAATATCTCAGTTCAGACATCAGAGCATTCCTGAACATTTTCTGATCCTCAGAGTGTTTCTTGTGTGCTTGCTTAACACATACTGCTTAGTTTTACCTTGCCATACCGTGAGCTCTTCAAATGTAGGAGCTGCACTTTCTCTTCTTTTCCAGTGTGCAGCATGTGGCAGTTGTTTATGGTTGGCTGAGGGAAGGCAGGCCTGTTGGGGCCTAGTGCAGTGATCATCATCATCTGACGGGTAGTGTGGAAACTTCATCCAGCTGCGAGATGACGAAGGCCTAGGATGGGTGGTGCTTGTGGAAAGGAAAAGATATTAAACGTGTGAGAAAAAAACAGGATCCAGTGACTTAGATGGGTACAGGAGCCAAAAGTGAGGAAATCCTCTAAGATGAGTCCTACAAGCTTAATTAAATGCCATTTGTTATTGCTAGTACTGCAAAAGGTAGGAAAGGAAGGTGTGCAGACAAGTGAGGGAGCTAGGGTGGACAGTCTCTGTTACATTGACTATTCTACTGGAGTCTAAGCTCCACGAGGAAAAGGACTTCACCTGTCTTATTCAGGGCTTTGTACAGTGCCTAGTCAGAAACACAGTAGATGCTTAATAAACTCGTTAAGCCAAAGGGAGGGTAAGAGATAAAATTATTGATAACTGTAATAATATAAATATTACCTGGCAGGATATGGGTTGAGTGATCTTTCAGATTTCTTGGATGAGGGACTCTCTTTAAAACTATCGAGAATGTCTAGTACATATTTGTTAAATATATCATAGTTGACTAGTTGACAGTTGACTAATACCATAGTAAACAATGGGTTAACAATTGATTTGAGTCCTTAGTTTTGATAGAGTTTAATTATAGTATTTTCCTAGCAATTGACATTATAGCAGGATGTCTTACAATACTATTTGTTACCAGTATTTGTATATGTTTCATTTCTGTGTCTTTGATTCATTGTGTGAGTGGAGTGAATACTTAGTCATTGCATGCATTATCTTTAGAATTGCATTTGCATTTTCTTTGACAATTCTTGCAGATATGGCCAGGGTTTATAATTGGGATGTAAAAAGAAGAAACAAGGATGACTCTACCAAGAACAAAGCATAATGCTGGCAATTAAAAATGTGGTTCAGTTTTCCAAACATGTTATCTTAAATACCCTTTTATCCTTACAGGTTGACATAACTTTGAATGTTTTAACAGCAAGAATTTTAAGAAAAGACAAACACCATTTTATTTATTTATGAAAACAAAATTAGTTTCAAATATTTTTGACATTGTGATTTTTTTTTTCACATTTCTCAGCAAAGCTAATGGTATTTTAATCATTATTTTCGCCTGTCATAAGAAAACTCTTAGCTGAAATGGCCGAAAACTGTGAGACATGCTATGGAAACTGAATGCCGGACGCTAGCACAGTTTACTTTTTCCCTTTCTAATTGGCTGATGTTACTCTCACTTGATGTGGTTAAACCATTTTAGAGGTAGAGAAGACAGATGGTTTGAATATTTGTAAACTTGTTTTTCTTTGGTATATTTAGGACTTAGTGGTCCTCTGTTGCTATTGTCTTCTACAAGTGGGGTTTCATGACTTACTGCTTAACAAATAACTAACTACTATGATATTCTGGACATTTTAGGAAATGGTAATTTGCCTTGCTACACATTAAGAGGGCTATTAAGACAACATTTTTTCTAACCTCAGATAAGTGCAGTGTCTTTGCAATGCCAACATAAGGGAGATCTTGGCCAACGTGAAATAAAATTACTCATTCAAAACTCTGCCTAAGGTGATTTTGTAGTTCTTAACAGTTCTCCAGAGCATTTTGAACAGGAGTATTAAGATAAATGTAAATCTGCAATGACTGAAAAGAGTTGTGAGCTTTTTTATTCATGATAAAACCTTATAGGAATAGTAAAAAAAATCCCTGTGGAAAGCTACTAGTACATTGACCAGTGCTGGGTGATACAGATTCCGATAAAAACATAAATGTATTAGTTCATCTCCGTGTAGTAAAAAGTATACTTATACAATGTTTTGTACTTGTATTTCATGAAATTAAAACAGTGATGCTAAAACTATGGCAGAGTACTTTTTTCATGTTACTCTTTGTCTTACTATGTTTGGGTTGCTATAACAGAATACCACAGAGCGGGGGGCTTATAAGCAGCAGAAATTTATCTCTCCCAGTTCTAGAGGCTGGGAAGTCCAAGATCAAGGTGCTGGCAGATTTGGTGTCTGGTAAGGGCTGTGTCCTGGTTCGTAAACGGCACCTTTTCACTGTGCCCTCACATGGCAGAAGGGGCAAGGAGCTCCTTTGGGCCTCTTTAATATGGCACTATTCTCATCATGAGAGCTCTGCCCTTATGACTTACTTACCTCCCAAAGGCCCCACCTCCTAATACCATCACCTTGGGGGTTAAGATTTTAACATAACAATTTTGGGGTGACACAAAGATTCAGACAATAACACCTTTTTAAAGTTAACATGGGTCTTTTTACATATTTGTAAAGTTTACTTGTACATATACTAGCATGTTCCAAGAACAACTTATATTTCTAGAAACACCATAAAATCCCTGTGGAAGGAATACAGATCTGCAAACAATTGAGAAGTTCATTGAAAAGCTAACAAAATTTCCTTGATTGAATTTTTCTTTCGTAATTTTAAATTCTCATATTTTAGAATTTGAGGTTTGTAAACATCTTGAGATATTGTATGTGCTCATTTTCCCCAAACTTTGTTATGGTAAGTATATATTGGTATGAAATGTTCCTGTTAATGTTAGAACAGGAATGGTTTGCTCTGAAGATCTTCATTTTGTCTTTGAAAGTATAAATATGGATTTTTACGTAATTACAAAGACTATGAAGAAAAAAAACTCTTTCGAGATATGAATTACAGGCCAAAAATTAAGGTAATTATTTAACAGATATTTAAAAGCACCCATTATGTGTCAGGAACTGTGTTAGGCTCTGTTAATTAAATGAAACATATTTAAGTCTTACCTCTGCCAGATAATTTCTGTTAGAGTGGTTTACATTTTCAGAATAACATAACCATCCTGATTTGACATATTTTGAAGTTTAATATTAGTATAGCGTACTAGGAGAGGATATGGGCAAAAGATTGACTACAGAACTTGATGCTGAGAAATGTGTTAGAAATGCAACTTAAATTGAACTGCTTTTCATTATAAAATGGATGTTCAGTTAAGAAAATTTAGACAACAGGAAAACAAGATGTTCTATTTGCAGTCCCCTTTGATATTTCTGTGTATTCTGTTTCTTTTTCTGTGCATAGGTTTTTTGAAAACATAGCTGAAATGATTTTGTCTTAATCCTGCTTTCTTCACTTAGCATGAAATTTGTGGGTTGTTTTTAAAACTTTTTCTCTATTGTAAGTAAAGAACAGTTTATGTTTACATAAGACTTTTTCTTATATTTAGGGTTTTTTCTGAGACTAGATTACCAATGGAATTACGAAGTCAATGATCATACCATTTCATTACCTGGGGTTGACTGAAAGTATTGTTTAGTTAGAACTTGTTTGACACAGAGGCTGTGAGGCTGATGAGTTTTCGAACAGGTATGTTGAGAATTGAATGAAGAATCAACAGGCAAAAACTTAAGAAATTGTTTTTGTTCTCACCTTAAAAGCCCAGAATCATAGGTGTTTCTTTGCAGGTTTTACAATTTAAAACACACAAGCCAAATTGGTGTTTTCTTTTTTCCAGCTGTTATTAATGTAACGTTTTTCTAAATTCATGTTTTTCCTGTACTTCAATTGTGCTTTCCATCATCCCCTGCTCCCCCTACCCATCCTCTTCAATATAAAGACACTGACATCTGTAGGGAGAAGCACCTTATTCAAGGCCATACAGCGGCTAGTTGCACAGCCAGAATGACAGCCACATTTCCTTGCTTCTGGGAAAATTTACCCCTCTATACCATGATGCCTTGCTCCTTTACTTAGTAACAGCTAAGTTTGGGAAAAATGTTAAGGTCCATTTTTTAATGAATGAACGCTCTGCCTTTATATATTTGCTATTCACAGCCTTAAACTTCAGTGATGTCTTTAAAGATCTTAAACCATTTTTTGAAGGTTTGCCTTCATTGGTTCTAATCCCATACTCTTGTGATAGTCATGGCTATGACAATTTGGTGCCAATGTGGGATGGGGTTGCCTCTGAAGACACTCCTGAGTGCAAGGGCAGCACCCATCACAGCTGGTGTTGGGTTCAACTACACAAACTCCCATGACATGGAAAGGCCTCCTGTTACCAGTTTGCTCTGAAGGACATTGGAGAGGCAAGACAGCATGCCAGAGGGTGGCTTTAGGCAGAGTTCTATGGGAATTATCTTGGCAGTCCCCACAGACTGCACAAAAGGACATAGGAGTCACCTTGGCTTTAGAAGCCATGAGGGACCACCCTCTTAACAGTTCCCTGTGCATGTAGCATCCTTGGTTTCTGGCTAGGGACAAAGCCCAGGAACAAGTTGTACACTGTGCTCTTGGAGCCCAAGCTGTGACTCTTAGGAGGTGTTTACATTCATTTGCAGCCCTCCTAGCTTGGACACAGGATACTTCGCTGAGCGTTTTACCAGAAGCAGTCTCTTGTCACACAGCTGGTGGTCTACCTTCATCAGGTTTCCAGGGGAACCAAGCTAGAAAGCTATCCAACGTCAGTGCCAAATCTTAAAAGAGAAAGGGATTTGAAACACCTCACTCATAACCTGTTGAATCTTGCATAATCATGGCCCAGTTTTTGTCATTGGCCTGCTTCCCTTTTCAGTTCCTTTTGTAAGGCCTCTTAGCTAATAACTGCGGAAAATGTAGTAATATTGTCTTCAGTAAATTTTAAGGGTCAGATGGAAACATTTCTGTCTGGGTTAGGTGAAAGAATCAGCCAGGAGGTCCAAGTAGTTAATCTCCAAAGTTCCTTAATAAGTGGATCTGAAAACATTTTTCTCAACTCAAAACCAAGTGATGTTATAAATTTAGTGAACCTATGAAGTCATTGCAGAGTGCAAGCTTTTAAGGCTTGTAGCCCAAACTAGGCAATAACTAAAATTTTCATTTTCACACTTTTTATTTTGAAATTTTGTAACTATGACCAGTGTGATCGTCAGGCCTGCTAATTAACCATATTTCCTATATATTCATACTCTTTTCTGTACTCAGGGAGAACTGCTTGTATGACCAGTTGTGAGAAGGTACCAGTTTGAGATTGGAAGTGTCCAAGGCTGGAGAAATTGATTCACGTATTATGTGCACACAGTTGCTTTTCTTGTTTGGTTAGGAGAAGATGGCCCAGGATCTCATCTGCACATGAAAATTCATATGGATTATGCCCTAAAGTTTAACTAGAGAATATACTTGTGTTTGTGTTCCTCTCTTGTCTGATGTCAGATTTAGCTGTAGTCACGTCAGAAAGGATAGACCTGGTGTGCACGGTATTTTTGAGCAGTTTCTTTATAAAGGATCATGCCTCTTGATTATGGTTTTCAAATAATTTTATGTGTTAGTTGATTGTGTGACAACTCTATTTGCCTTCTGTGGATATTTGATATACAGGTAGGCAATGACCAAATAGGATTTTTTTCCAGATTTTCCAAGTACACCCATCTTAGACTGAATCAGTTTATTTTCCCTAGATCAAAGCTGTGGATTCTAGAGTAAAAGTAAAAAATTTAAAGGTAAAAGGTCAGTGGATAACAATCTCTTGCATTTGTCTATTTTTGCTTGTATTACCTGTGCTTTTAGAGTCATATCCCAGAAAATCATTGCCCAGATGAATGTTATCAACCTTTTTCCCTATGTTTTCTTCCAGTAGTTTTTACAGGTTCAGGCCTTATGATTAAGTCTAATCCATTTTGAGTTGATTATCATATATGGAATGAGATAGGGGTCCAATATCATTCTTCTGTATGTGAATATCCAGTTCCCCAAGCATCATTAATTGAAGAGCGTTTCCTTTCCCCATTTTGTGTTCTTGGCATCTTTATTGAAAATGAGTTAGCTGTAGTGTGTAGATTTACTTCTGGGCTCTCTATTCTGTTCTATTGCTCTATGTGTCTGTTTTACACCAGTACCATGATGTTTTGATTACTGTAGCTTTGTAGTTGATTTTGAAATCAGAAAGTGTGATTTTATGAGTTTTAGGATTGTTTTCTATTTCTGTGCAAAATGTCATTGGAATTTTGATAGGGATTGTATTGATTCTGTGGATTGCTTTGGGAAGTATGAACAGTTTGACAGTTTTTATTATTATTATTATTATTATACTTTAAGTTTTAGGGTACATGTGCACAATGTGCAGGTTAGTTACATATGTATACATGTGCCATGCTGGTGTGCTGCACCCATTAACTCGCCATTTAGCATTGGGTATATCTCCTAATGTTATCCCTCCCCCCTCCCCCCACCCCACAACAGTCCCCAGAGTGTGATGTTGCCCTTCCTGTGTCCATGTGTTCTCATTGTTCAATTCCCATCTATGAGTGAGAACATGCGGTGTTTGGTTTTTTGTCCTTGCGATAGTTTACTGAGAATGATGATTTCCAATTTCATCCATGTCCCTACAAAGGACATGAACTCATCTTTTTTTATGGCTGCATAGTATTCCATGGTGTATATGTGCCACATTTTCTGAATCCAGTCTATCATTGTTGGACATTTGGGTTGGTTCCAAGTCTTTGCTATTGTGAATAGTGCCGCAATAAACATACGTGTGCATGTGTCTTTATAGCAGCATGATTTATAGTCCTTTGGGTATACAATTATTCAGTCCATGCACATGGGGTATCTATCCATTTATTTGTGTCTTCTTCAATTTCTTTCATTGGTATTTTACAGTTTTCAGTGTATAGACTTTTACTTTCTTGGTTCAATTTATTTCCAAGTACTTTTTGGCTATTGTAAATGTGATTGTTTTCTTGATATCTTTTTCAGATAGTTCATTGTTAGCATATAGAAATAGTACTGATTTTTGTATGTTGACTTTGTATCCTGCAACTTTCCTGAACTTATTTATTGGTTCTAACAGTTTTTGGTGGGATCTTTACAGTTTCAATATGTAAGATCATGTCATCTGTAAACAGAGACAGTTTAACTTCTTCCTTTCTGATTTGGATGCCTTTTATTTCTTTTACTTTACTAATTGCTTTATCTAGCACGTCTGCCACATTGTTTGTGTCTTCTCTGATTTCTTTCATCAGTGTTTTGTAGTTCTCCTTGTAGAGATCTTTCACTCCCTTGGTTAAATGTATTCCTAGGTATTTAAATTTTCATTGGTGTTAGATTTTTAACTAATTTTCAACTTTACTATAGCAACTGGTTGCAATACCAGAGTAAAATGGCAATGCTGGCTTTTTGTGTGTGTGTGTGTGTCACACTGAGACACTGATACCAGTGATGCATTAAAAAGTGTGGTGCACAGACGTCACCACTGTGCGATGTATTTATGTAACAAACCTGCACATGTACCCTCTGAACCTTTAAAAAGAGAAAAAAAAATGGACTGTAGTTGCCTTTTTCTTCTCCACTTGGTCCTCAGCCACCAGATCCCAAACTGATTCTGCAAGAAATCCAGGTAATTAGCAACTATAGGGAAATCTGATTACTCATACTAATGACCAAGGAAAGGATCATTACCCTGGTTATCTGAGAGATGACCATGGTCTAGGACTTTCTCTTTTAACTTTTCTGGCTAGAGTTTGTGCAGGTCAGATGATAGGGGAAGAAGGTCCAGAGAAAATAAATTTTATCCTAGGGAAGGAGTGGACAAGTCCCAAAACAAAGATGACTCTGGAAGACAAAAGGCAAGCAGAATGGGAATCTGGCCCTGAAAATAGAGGCAGGAAAGCTGGAAACTAAGGACTGATCCCCTTCCCTTCTTCTCTGGTCCCTACCACACCCTCCTCCTTATGTATCCAATGGCCCATCTCTCTACCCCAGCCCCTAACCTCCACCTGTCCCATTTCTCCTTGGTGAAAAGTTAGTTACATCAGGAACTTCTGAAAGTTGATGGGGCCCAAATTGGTTCTGGGAGAAATCTAGTAACCGTAGGGAAAACGGATTACTGATACTAATGACCAAGGAAAGGATCATTTAAAAAGCTGATAATAAGAATACACCTTCAAAGAGTTTTCTTTTAAAGGGGGAGGAATATGATCAGAGTACTGGGCAGCTCAAACTTTTCATGCGTGACTACATATGTGATGAGACAAAATTATTTAGATTATTACTGAATAATGGCAAATAGATATCAGTATTTTAGTACTTAAAAGCGGCAGGGTATACTGAAATACTGAACACTGCTTATGGCAATTATCAACCATATTAAATATTATAAACATGATTTAATATGACTTTTATTAACCTGCCCCCTTCAGGGAAGTCTCCTTCCAACCCCAGAAAATATTTCTACAGAATTATAATTAGTATATGTAAAGTATTTCAGAGCAACATACATTTTAGGAAATGTTTTCAAAACTTCAAATGAGATGGCAATTGGATATTTTGGAAAATCAAGCAATCTTTGGGTCTTCTATTAAAGTGTAAATATTTGTTGCGAGCTTTCATTCTGCTGTGGGTTCCAAAGTGCCAGGGCACCTGAGAATTTGTGGTAGAAATTCAAGTTGCTGTTTTCTTAAGGTAATTTTTCTTTTTCCTTTCATATATTTATTTGCATTGGTAAAGACTACCATTTATGACAAAGATGAAACCTTCGTGAACATGTATCTGATGAATAACATTACGTGAAAATGTATAAAGTGTTAGAAATGCAAGGAAAATGGACAGAAACATTAATAGGAGTCCTAATATACTAATTGCAGTCATTTACAGGTTAATTAGGCAAGACTGCTAGTAATGCTAATTTAATAAATGTTGGCACCTACAAACCCAATTCTCAAAAATCATTTACAAAAAGTGAGCACATATTAAGCTAATGAAGAAAATGTTAAATTTCCAAAAGTGCAAATCATCTGGGCCACATTTTCTGACCGTAATGCAGATAAAATTGGAATGAATAATGGTTTAAATGAGAAAAATATGAAACATTTCAAAATTAAGCACTATGTTTAAGAACTTTTAGGTCAAAATTATAATTACAAAATTATTTAGAATTTGATGCAACGAGAACACTAATAAGCTTGAGAACAGGGGATTCAGATTAAAATACAAGCCTTTGTTGCTAAACTCAAAAGAATAAAAAACAAATCAAGTGACCAACAGTAACTTTTGCTTCCTTCATCATTAAAAGTAAAGATAATCTGTCTCTTAGGATAATACTATGTGTCTCCTGTCTTAACTCTGTCAGTATTTATGTGAATCCTTCCAATAGCTTGGCATTCTTTCCTTTGGTGATCTTGTCTCCCCACTCCTTAGTCACTTATTCCCATGGTCACACCTGAGACCTTGTCATTACCAACCACTGCCGCTCCTTCCTAATTTCAGCCTCAAGCCATTCTGCTCCCTGACCACCACCTCCTACCTTTTCAGGTTTTCACTGCCCTGCACATCCTTACTTCTCTTCTTTTGTGTTTCATTCTTTGTACATGTTGTCAATGTTCTTGTCATCCAGCTTTGCTATACTGACTTAGCTGAGTCACTGTCTTGGTTCAGACCAACTCTGCCAATTCCCAGGCAGCTTAATGTAACTAAAAAAAGGTCACCACTGCAAGTCTCAAGAGGGCAGTGATGCTGTGCAGTGATCCATTCATTCCCCTTGCAAGACAGTTTCATACCCTCTCTCCTGGTCTCAAACCCTGACACTCCCTGTCTGGTTGTTGCTCACAGCTGATGTTCCTGCTTTCTAGTTGGCCAAGAAGACTGAAGTAACGACAGGACTCTCCATGCACTCCACCCCACATCTACCCACCATCTGCCCATATTCATAAGCCTTTGCTTCATCCTCCTCATCTCAGCCCCCAGTCTTGCCCTAACCAAAGCATTGTAAACATTTCCAGGGCAATGTATGGTATATTTGTAACATTGCCTGGCTCAGCCTCCAGTTAGAGGAGTTCTGGCCTAGGCAGTGCACATGCTATTTCCTAAGTACCAATGACCTTTTCTGTTGAGTGCTCTGGCCACAAAATTG
Source organism: Pongo pygmaeus (assembly GCF_028885625.2). NCBI lineage: Eukaryota > Metazoa > Chordata > Mammalia > Primates > Hominidae > Pongo > Pongo pygmaeus. The sequence continues at coordinate 160,179,169 of NC_072396.2, forward strand.
TATTGATTTTAAGTGATACACCCCAAACCTATTTTTCCCTTAGGCCTTGTTACTGTTAGTATATTAATTTGCTAGAGCTGCTGTTACAAAGTATGATAAACATCTCATAGTTCTGGAGAATTGAAGTCCAAGGTCAAGTGTTGGCAGAGCCATGCTCCCTCTGAAGGCTCTGTGGAAAGATTTGTTCCAAGCCTCTCTCCTAGCTTCTAGTAGTTCTTGGCTTGTGGTAGCAGAACTCCAATTTTCACCTGGCGTTTTTCCTGTGCGCACATTTCCCCTTTTTATAAAGACACCAGTCATTGGATTGGGGCCCACCTTACTCCAGTATGACCTCATCTTAACTAATTACATCTACAATTTGACCGCTACCCCCACCCCCAATAGGATCACATTTACAGGTACTGAGGGCAAGGACTTTGACATCTTTGGAGGACACAATTCAACTTACAACAGCTGCTGTGCAATTTTGCAGAATTTTAAAGTTTTAGGAGCACATGCATTGCATTATAGTACACAGCAGAACACTCTGTACTTTACTTTTTGTTTCCATTGATAAAGTGTCCCTGCAATCTTAAAGAGAAGAAAGGTTCTCCCCTGCAACTTGTCTCTCTCCTGAATCCTCCATCTTTCTCCACTGAATCTTTCTTATCTTAAAAAAAAACAACAAAAAACAAAAAAAACTCTCTTGGCCCCTCAAGCTGTCATCCTTACTTGTCTTCACAGAAAATTGCTTGGAAGTATTCTGTACTCACTTTCCTTTTTTTCTCTCCTGTTCTCTTCTAACCAGGTTTTTCTATGCTATATTCCACAGAAACTGCTCTTGTCAGGGTCTCCAGACATGCACATTGCAAGATCCAATGGTCAGTCTTCATCTTCATCTTATTAGATCTATCAGCAGCATTTGACACAGTTGATTGCTCTCTCCTTTTAACTCTGCCTCTTTGGTTTCTAGTATATTTGCCTGGTTTTCCTCCCACCTCCCCGCCTGCCCCTTCTCAGTTTCTATCTTCTATGACCTCTAAATTCTAGTGTTCCCTAAGGCTTACTCCTCAGACCTCTTTTCTGTGTATTTGAGGAACTCATCCAATCTCATGTCAATGATTGTCCTCCCTGCACTGATAATGCCCAGATTTTTATCTCCAGCTTGGACCTGTAAACCTCAGAATTTTAGACTCACATATCCTACTGCCTACTTGACATCTCCATATGTGAAACTTAATAGGCATCTCAAACTGAATGTGTTGAAAACTAAACTGATTCTTCCTCCTTCCTCTCCTCACCTCAAATCCCACCCATGCTCTTATACATCATATTCAGTTCATCAGCAATTCCTGACTAAATTCATGGTTTATCCAAAATTTGACCACCTCTCATCGCCTCTTCAGCTACCATCCTGGTCCAAGTCACCAACATCTCTCATGTGGATCATTGCAACAGCCTCCTGATTTGGCTCCCTGGTTCCACAGTCGCTCCTCTTCAGACCATTCTCTACAAGAAGCCAGAGGAATTCTGGTACAAGTAAGTCAGATCAAGTGTCTCTTGTGCTTAAAACTTTTCAGTGACTTCTATCTGATTCAGAGCAAAGCCAGAGTCCTTACAATGATGTACAAGCCCTACCTGATCTCGGTCCCACACCCCCTCTCTAAATTAATCTATGTGAGTCAGCCCCTACCCCCCACCCCCAACCCCGCTCTCTCTCTCTCTTTCTTCATTTACCCCCTTTTCATTCTTCCCTGGCTCATTCTGCTCTAGCACACCAGTTCCTTTGCTGTTCTCGAAACATACTCGTTTTGCTCCTGCCACAGGACTTTTCTACTTGTTACTCTCTTTTCCTGGAAGGTACAGATATCTACATGGTTTACTCCTTAACACTTTCAGATCTTCACTCAAATATAACTTCAAATATAAGCTTCATTACTACCCCACTCCCTCACACAAATGCGTATCATTATCCTTCTTCCTCGCTTTGTTTTCCCTTTAGTGCTTAACTCTAGGGTAATTATATGCCATGGTTTGCCAGGGACAGTCTGGTTTTTTTTTGTTGCTCACAACTATTAATTATTTTTAGCTCCTCTTTCTACTTTCAGTAGAAGCCCAGCTTGGATGATAAACTATGTGGTTAGTCTCCTCATCACTATTTTACATGCTATATATTTATATTACTCGTTGTCTGTGTCCCTACCCTAGAACTTAAGTTGTATAAGGGCAAAAATTTTTGTTCTAATCTTCACCTGTCCCTAGTACCTACAACAGTGCTTTGCATACAGTGAGGATTCATATATTGCATGCATGAATGAAACATTGTTTAAAAATCTGTTCTTTTGCCAGGCACAGTGGCTCACGCCTGTAATCCCAGCACTTTGGGAGGCCGAGGCGGGCGGATCACGAGGTCAGGAGTTCGAGACCAGCCTGGCCAACATGGTGAAACTCTGTCTCTACTAAAAATACAAAATTAGCTGGGTGTGGTGGCGTGTGCCTGTAATCCCAGCTACTCAGGAGGCTGAGGCAGGAGAACTGCTTGAACCGGGACCCGGGAGGCAGAGATTGCGGTGAGCCGAGATCACACCATTGCACTCCGGCCTGGGCAACAAGAGTGAAACTCTGTCTCAAAAAAAAAGAAAAAGAAAAAGAAAAAAAATCTGTTCTTTTTTTTTTTTCTTTGGAGACAGAGTCTTCCTCTGTCACCTAGGCTGGAGTGCAGTGGTGCAGTTTTGGCTCACTGCAACCTCCATCTCCCGGGCTTAAGTGATCCTCCTGCCTCAGCCTCCCAAGTAGCTGGGACCATAGGCATGTGCCACCACGGCCAGGTAATTTTTGTATATTTTGTAGAGATATGGGTTTCATCATGTTGCTCAGGCTGGTCTTGAACTCCTGAGCTCAGGCAATCTGTCCACCTCAGCCTCGTAAAGTGCTGGGATTATAGGTGTGAACCACCACGCCTGGCAAAATCTGTTCTTTTATGATAAAATATGCTCAAATGTTTAAAAATAAGTCTGGCCCCTTTAAGAAGAGTTTATGAGGACAGATGTCTTCGAAATTGCTATTGGTGTTAAAAAACATATTTGTGAAATTGCTGTTGGAAACTTGTGGAGATTTAAAGTGCAGAAGTTCAATAATTGGTCTGAGATGTGATGCTTCATTGATACTACATTATGTCCCAAGGAAAAGGTGAGACTTCTTAAAAATCAAAATTAATTATTTCCATTGTGGTTTGTCAGTGCCTCTTTGAAATCAGATTTATTTTCAGGTTTCAGCTCTATTACCTCCCTAATTAAGAATAAGATTCTACCTTCAAGGAACTTGTGTTTTTATAAGAAAATCAAATGTATAGTAGATGCAATTATAAAAAAATGTGATATCTGCTTTAATAGAGAAATATGTATTTGTATTCCATGTACAATCTCCACAAAGCAGAGACCTTTTGATATTACTTAAATCAGGTGGATAAATTTTCTAAGAAGGTGATGCTTGAATATTATAGTTTGAATACCAATTTGCTTAAAAGGTTAGAAAGGGAAAAGCATTTGATGGCATAGGGAGTGCTATATATATATAAATATAGCTGTGAAAGAAAATTGCATTTTTAGTGAATAGCAAGAAGTATACGTGTCTCTTCTGTGGCCTGTGTACTGTGATTTGTTTTTGGACAAATCTAGATTTGTTTGTCTTTGTATTATTGAGTTTTGAGAGTTCTTCAGATAATCTAGACATATAAATCTTTTATCAGATATTGCAGGTTCTTTCTCCAGGTCAGTGGCCTGACTTTTCATTTTCTTAACTGTCATTTGAAAAGCAAAAAGTTTCCAATTTTGATGAAATCACATTATCAGTTTTAAAAACTTTTTAAGTTTTCATCCTATCTAAATTTGTAGAAGTTTACTTTTAGCACTGCATGTTCTCACTCATAAGTAGGAGTTGAACAGTGAGAACACATGGATACAGGGAGGGGAACAACACACACCAGGGCCTGTGGGGTGGGGGCAGGGGAGGGAGAGCATCAGGGCAAATAGCTAATGCATGCAGGGCTTAAAACCCAGGTGATAGGTGCAGCAAACTACCATGGCACAAGTATACCTGTGTAAAAAACCTGCACATTCTGCACATATATTTTGGAACTTAAAATAAAAATTAAAAAAAGTTTTAGCCTTCATATTTAGGTGTGTGATCTACTTTTAGTTTATTTTTGTGTATGGTGTGAAGTAAGGGTTCAGGTTCATTTATTTGCATATGTATGTCCAATTCTTTCAACACTATTTGTTAAAAATATTACCCTTTCCCCATTAAATTATTAAATACCTTGGCACCTTTGTAAAAATACATTGAGTAAAATTTGATTTGTGGATAGGATGGAGGAAGCACACTTCATCTGTCTCCCCTGCTGAGTACAGCTATAAAACCTAGGCAGAATGCATGGAACAGCTAGTTAAAGACACAGAAAATAAAATACCAGTAGGCTATCAGGAAAGAACAACTGAATTCAGAGTACCAATGAACCCACAGTGAGTTTACCATTTTTTCCTCTAGTTTTCCTGCCGCATGGCCCCTGACACTGCACGGCAGAGCAGGATAGCTAAAGCCCAAGATTTCTGCCTAGAGCACCCAAAAGGGAATTTCCAGGGAAGCGGAAAGTGCTGGAGATGGAGGATAAGGAGAGGGAGGAGCTCTGAAAAGCAACCGCATAGCTGCACGAGCTTGGATGTGTTCCTAATTAGTATATCAAAGACTAAGAAGTGAACAAAAGGATAGACCACTGCAGGTTGGAACATGTGACTTGAATTTACTCAGGTTGATTGCCTGCTAAAGCAAAAAATCAAAATCCTCCATAGGATTTAAACAAGACCCAGAATCTCATAATATTCAAAATATTCAGAGTACAATAAAAAATTAGTTGGCATATGAAGAACCAGGAAAATATTCATTCACACAAAAAAGGACAAAGTATGACTTTATGTAGATAACATTAAAAATCAATAAATTAGAATGCAGAGGAAGTAAAATTGATAAAACCAAGTGCTGGTTATTTGAAAATACCGATAAAAATAAGTAATAAAAAGAGAAAACACACAAGACTACAAATGAGAGAGAGGTTTCTATCCACCATTACAGAAATTTTTAAATTATGCTAAGTACAACTGTATGCCAATGCATTTGAAAATCTACATGAAATAGATAATTTTCAAGGAAAACACAAATTACCAAAATTTACTCATGAGGATGTATGCAGTGTTTTTGTTTGTGTTTTTGTTTGTAGAGACAGGGTCTCACTGTGTTGCCCAGGCTGGTCTCGCACTCCCAGCCTCAAGCTATCCTCCTGCCTTGGCTTCCCAAAGTGCTGAGATTACAGGTTTGAGCCACCACGCCCAGCCAGATGTATGTGTTAATCTAGATTGGCTATGACATGCTGTGGTAGTCATTCCCAGTCCTGGTGGCTACATGTCCATTATAGGTCAAGGATTGCTCTGCTCCGTGTTTACTTTACTCCTGAATCCAAGCTAATAGAAAAGCCGCTAGCTGGGACATTGCCAGTCACATGGCCAAACCTACATCATGAGAGGGAAATATAATCCTGTTTCAGGGAAGGGCAATGAACATATATGAAAACGGTCAATATTATGAAAACGGTCAATATTATGGTTGAAAACTGAATCTAACCATAACCATGAAATAAATGGAAAGGATTGTCAAAGATCTATACCCCTTTCCACACACACACACAAAAGGAATGCTGGACCAAAAAGCTCTTATGAGTGAATTCTATCAAATCTTCAAGAAACAGACCACCCCACGTTATTTAAAATATTCTAGTGTATAGAAGAAGATAGATTTCTAATAATTTCATCATTCCTGAGGCCAGCATAACCATGATATCAAAACCTGACAGAAAGCACAAAAGATCACCATTTTCCAATGTGTTATTCACTGAAATGTCTGTTAAGATGCTTCAGAAAGTGAGTTATTTTGTCATATAAGTTGAGGAGATGCTGTATAAAATTACCTCCCAATGGAGAGTCCCAATATACCATAATATTCAGTAGTCCTACAGAATACTATTTTGCTTTATTTAATCCACAATTTTCTGAATTTGTTTGACTGTAGGTGGCCCCCAACACACACCTAGATTCTTTGTAATCCCCATGGAATACATTTCTGGAAATGGTATTATGAACCAATCTGAAACATGAATTTAAATGTAAAGATCCTAAATAAAATGTTAGTAAATTAAATTAAGCAGTATTTAAAAAATACACTATGAACAAGTAGAGTTTATTCCAAGAATGTAAATAAATATGGTTTAACATAAACAGATTTACTAATATAATTAATTACATTCACAGGTTAAGGGAAGAAAACCATTTGATTTCCTCAACGGGTACCAGAAAGACATTTGAAAAAGTCAAAATGCATTCTTTCTAAAAGCACTTGGTAAAATAATAATGCAGTGAAAAGTTCCATAGCCTATTAAAGGTAATTTAAGGTCAAAATGCTAGAAGCATGTAACAGCAGGAAAAAGACAAAGGTGCCCACCAGCACTGCAGTTATTTACCATTTTACTCTAAGATCTAGCCAGTGTAAAAAGACAATAAAAAGAAATGAAGTATAAATATTAAAAGGAAGAGAGAACATTATCATTACTTGTAGATTATAATGTCTGCCTGGAAAGCAGAAGAGATCAACTGAAAAACTATTTGAGGTAATAAGAGAGTTTAGTAAGGTGTCTGGCTACAAGATATAAACCAATCCACAGATTTCCTACATGCTAGCAACAATCAACTAGAACATATAATGAGAAAAAGAGTCATTCCAATGATAGCAGAAGTTATAAATTAGGAATAAGCAGACAATGGCTAAACTTATAAGAGAACTATAAGAAGTTACTGATGGACATAAACTTAAGGATTAAAATAATTGACATATTCTTGAGCAAATATTCTAAAGACACTTGTTCCTGCCATATATCAGTGTCAGTAAATTAATGCAACTTCAATCAAAATCCCAATATTACCTTAGGGGAAACTTGACACATCTTCAGGTTCTAATATACTGCATGAGAATAACAAAGACAATTTTGAAGTGACAAAAGATAATAAAAACATATTACAGAGTTACTATAACTAAAACAATGTAGGCAAGAATAGAAAACTAGATTAATGAACTAAAAAAGCTAAGTCCAAAACCAGACCCATGTATATATGACAATTTCATATTTGAAAAGGGTAGAATTTCCAGTTGTTAAAGGAACAATGGAATATTCTCCAGATGGTGGAGGGACAAATAGCTAGTCATTTGGGAAAAATAGTTCTTATCCCTATCTCCACTTCCTATACCTAAGTCAATTCCTAAGGGAACCCCAAATCCATTATAAGAAATCATAGGAAAACCGTTTTCTAGTTTTTGAGTGGGGAAGGCCTATCTCAACCTAACATCATTGCCAAAAAACATTAAGACAACATACTGTACAAGAAAGATAACATAAGTTACATGGCACAAAAATAAAAAGATACAAAATGTTATCCAATGGAAATTAAGTCTTCCTCACAGCTTGTCTTCCAGGCATCAGTTCCCCGATTCTGAGACAAAGACTGTTTCCAGTTTATTGTAGACAACAGATTTAATCACCTATATATGAGAGACTTCTGTATTAACCACCAGAAAGCTTAAGAAATCAGAAAAACCTAAAAAAACTTGCAACATATGTGATGAATAAAAAACTAATTTACATATATAAGGAGATCATGCTAATAAATAGGACTGCTTCAACTGCAAGCCACAGAAAACCAGTAACCAAGATCTGCACATTAAAAAATATTGATCTAATCAATTATATCAAAATTTTAAATGTATATTTTCTTTGATTCATAAATTCTACTTCTAGGATTTTGACTTGAGGACATAATTAGTCAAATATACAAAGATATATATGCATCATAGAATTGCTTTATAACAGCAAAATTTGCACATAACCTGAGGATTGATTGAATAACTTGTATATCCATACAGTGGAATACTGTTGTATCAGGAGACTTTCAGCTATAGGTGGAAAAAAACTGCACAAACTAAAATGGGATTTATTACTCATGTAACAAGGAATCTTAATATAGGGTGACTCCAGGGTAATTAAATCTGTAGTTCAATGACATTATCAAGGACCCAGTTTTCTTCTGTCTTTGCTCTGTCATCTTTAGTATGTCAACTAACTCTTGATCTCTTGATCACATTTAGCAAATATGTACGGGTACTGATAAACTGTAAAGATATAATGATTAGCAAAAACAGACATAGTTTCTATCCTTGTGTATTTGCAGGGAATATACAACGTGAAAAAGGTAATGGCATAGTATGTGTTACATGATACCCTTTATGAAAAAGATTCATTTCGGGGCAAACATATTATGGTATGTAACCTTTTCTGAGTAAGATTGTTATGTGATGTTCACCAAATGCCAGAGCCTGTGCTAAGTACTTTATATGGATTATCTCATTTCATCCTCACAACTCTATGAATTAATACTATTATTATCCAATTTTATATATGTGTAAACTGGGACTCAGAGAGATTGAATCACACATAACTGGGAGTCAGAATTTCAACTCATGTCTGTTTTATTCCAAAGTCCATACTCTTAACCACTATGTTAAACAACCTTTTGAAAATGGAAATAAAAATATGTAGAAAGAAATAGACCAAGCTTTTAACAGTCATTTTCTTCAGGAACTTATGGTTCTCATAGGAGAGGGTGAGCAACCAGAACTTATAATCAGAACTCTAGAGGCTGTATAAAATTTGGTAATGCTTCAAGATAGGGACATGTGTGTATTTTACTGATGTGAAGTAAGAATCAAGGTCATTGGATTAAAGTAGAGCAAGAAAACAATCATTCATTCAAGTATGTGTAGATTATTCAAGTACCTAACTTGCTACAAGTTAGAGAAATACTGGTGAACAAGATGAGTAAGATTCCTGCTTTTGTAGACCTCACAGTTGGAGAGGTAGACCCAGGCCAGATCGTGCAGGGCCTTGTAGCTATGTTAAGAAATGTAGCGTTTATTTGGATTTTCTTCTAAATGTGACAATAAACCATCAGTGGGTTTTAATCAGAGGAATTACTTGATCTGACTTATGTTGTAAAAAGATCACTCTTGCTGTTATGTTGAGAATGTATCATGGGAATGGGAACAAGGAGTAGGGAGGCTAGTTAGGAAGATAATGAAGTAGTTCAGGTAAGAGTTGATAGTGGCCTGGACAAACGTGGTATCAATGGAGATGGAGAAAAATGGCAGACATACACACACACACACACACACACACACACACACACATATGTTTATTTATATATTTATTTATTTATCTGAGACAGGGTCTTGCTCTGTCACCCAGGCTGGAGTGCAGCGGTGTGATTACAGCTCACTGAAGTGGTCCTCCCACCTCACCCTCCCTTGTAGCTCGGACTACAGGCATGTGCTACCATGCTGGGCTATTTTTTTTTTTTAGTAGAGATGGGGTCTCACTGTGTTGCCCAGGGTCAGACACATATTTTGAAGTTAGAGTTGACAGTGCTAGATGATGGATTTGATATGAGAAGTGAGGGGAGGTGAGGAATTAAGAATATCTCCCAATTTCTGTGAATGGTGGTGCCATTTATAGAGCTGAGGAAGACCGGGGTTGTTGGAGCACATTTTGATAGACATTGATTTTAGTATCGGACATGTTGAGTTTGAGAAATTTATGGCTTTGTTTAGTAGGCAAGTTGGCTGTATTGGTATAACGTTCAGAAAAGTGAGCTAGAGTTACTGATTTTGGAATCAGCAATGGAAAGATGGTAACTGAAGTCACGAGAGTAGGTAAGATTGCCTAGGGAGAGGACAGGATAGAGAGAAGAAAGAGAGAAGAGAATTGGTCCTCTGACAGAACTGAGAACACCAAGTTCCTGAGAGGCTTAATATAGGCAGCAATCATTCCACCAACACTATGCCGGAAAAGGCCACTCATGACTTCCTGTTCTCTCAAATCCTGCAGATTCATTTTAGTATTTATCTGTCTGAATCGACTGCTGCATTTTGATACTACTGTTCACGCCATCCTATAAAACTGTACTCTCCAGGATTTCATTGTCTCCTTGTAAGTTTCCTTTCCCTTTTCTGTGTGCCCTACACTTTATTGTTACCCAGGGAAGACTAAAGAGTAAGACTCTAGGTTGAGCTGTCAGCAATGACTTTTGGAGCCACGTCTTCCCTAGGATGAGGAAACTGCTTCCAACTCTTGGAAGCTGCTGGCTCCAGAACTTGATGAAGGTGAGCGAGCAATCCATGCAGATATCTCAGGAAAAAGAATTCCAGACAGAGGGAAAAGCAAATACAAAGTCCCTGAGGTGGGAATGTGCTTAGTGTGTTTGAAGAACCGGAAAGGAACCCATGTAACTGGAGTAAAATAAAGAGGGTTAGCAGTAGGAAATGAGGTTACAGAGGTGATCAGATGGAGATGGAATTTATTTCCAAGGGTTCTTCTGCAGGCCATTGGAAGGACTTTGGGTTTTAAGCTGAGTAAAATGTATAACCACTGGAGAATTATGAGTAGACGATTGCTTATAACTAATGTTTTATCAGGCTCCTAGCTGCTCTGTGGAGAATAAACTGCAAGCATGGCAGTGGTGGGGAAGGGGAGACAACAAGAGTGGCAGCAGGGAGACCAGCTGTCACAATAACTCAGAAAAATGATAGTGGACAGCACCAGTGTGTTAGCATTGAGAATGGTGAAAAGCTGTCATATTCTGGTTATACTTTTAAGGTAGAGCCAGCATAATTTCCTGATAGATCAGATGTGGACTATGAAAGAAAGGAGTCAAGGATGATACCAAGATTTTTGGCAAAGGTAGATGAAAGGACAAAGTTGCCATTTACGGAGGAGGGGAAGACTATGAGAGGGACATATTTGGGGAGGAAGATTAGGAGCCTGATTTGGGACATATTAAATTTGTGATGCCTGATAGACATTCAAGTGGGGATGTCAGGTAAACAGTTGGTTATAAGGGTCTGGAGTCCATGGGAAATAAGTTGAAGATAAAAATTCAGGACTCATTGACTTATAGATTTAATTTATAGCCATGGGACTGAATGAAGCCACCAAGAGAATTAACATAAATGAAGAAAAAATGATCAAGCCCTGGGGAGCATTTTAAGGAGAAGGAGATGTTACATTGTTGCTTTTTTCCTTTCTTCTTTCCTTCTTCTCCCCTTCCCTCCCTTCCATTCCCTCTTAACTATAAAAGTGATAAAGAACTTAGGCTACCTGTCTACTTATGCCCAGACTCAGAATCCATTATCTTTCCTTTTTTTTTTTACCATCCCCCACCCACATGTGTACTATCAATCCTGGGAAATGTGCTGAACTATTGTGTTCTTATGTTGGTGCCACACTGTAAGTGATCCTGGCATAAAAAGCATGCCGTAGTAGGATTTGAAAAAGCTAAGGCAACTTAGCCTGGAAAAAAGAAGACTTTCCAGGGAACATAATAGTTGTAATCAACTACTTGGCAACAGAATTAAGACTCTTGATTAAAAATCACCATGATTGAAGATTTAGGCTTGACAGAACCAACTTTTCTCAAAGTGGCATAGGCTCACCAGGAAGTATTGAGGTCCCAGTGACTTTTGATATGATGGTCAGATAACTTTCAAAAATTATATTCTCTTTCTGGCTTTAAGATAATGGTGAATACGATTGTGTATGGTATATGTCACATCTTATTGATATCCTTGGTAGTAGTTGCTACACTGTAGTAACAGATTCTGGAAATAGCTATAACACACACTTGGAATCTCACAGTCACATAATCAATCATTTTACTAAATACAAGCATATTTTCATTCACATACAGCTAAATAAAGCAGTTTTCACATTTCATTACAGTGCACAACAAAGTGAGGAAAAGTATACAGTACATTTTATTCTGAAATATGAGACAATCTAATCCAACATGCAGTTGTGGTCTTTGTTACAAGTTAGTTTATCTTTTCTTTACCTATGTAGTAAAATAGCTTCTAAAGCTTTATCCTTAGTATTATATTAACACCTGATTTTTTTCACACTTATTTTCTAAAACCCACTTATTGCAGTGACAACGGTACTGAATTCTACTAAAATGATTTTTAAATTTTCTAGAACTTATTTAAGCAATTAAGCTCAGCCACCTCTGCTGGATTTATGCTGAATATTTTTAAACCTGCCAGAAAATGCCAGGAGTGGGAATAGTGTACATATAATAAATTTTAGTGAAGAAAATTGTAGGGAAGTTTTGTTTCTTTCCTTTTTTGAACTGACAGAATCCACTCAACTCTCATTTACCCACTGGATAATCTTGCTTTCAGAATCTTCTAAACATAATTAAGTATAGCAGTTGATGAAATTTTGTGTTAATCAAATTTGCCATGTTTTATTTGTCTTTTACAACCATGAAGGTGGCAATTTAATTACCCCACCTAAGCCAGCTCTTGTGAAATGAATATAGAGAAGATGATCAGTTCACTTGTAGTTAATGCTGTGAATTGATCCAAAGTGGTTTGCTCATCCAACTTGGGGCACAGGTGGCAGAATAGTCTTCCATAATTTTCATGATTTGGCTTCTTTATTCTGGCTGAAACAAATTCCCAAACTTTCAGATTCAGTCACATTCATACTGAAGTTCAATATTATATCTCAAAGCGATTTGCCATTCTTAGGCCTTCCTATCACAATGGATATGAGAAACCTGACTCTAGTCAGAATAGTTTTTTTTTTTAATTGTGAAAAGTATGGCTTTTGCCTAGCTGAACTGGCTACAATCCAAAAAGTAATTTAAAGCATCACCGCTCTTCAAGAAAATAATGGAAACTTCAAGCCAGCCATTCCAATTTGCTGATGCAGTTAGCTGTTTGTTCACCTGAGAATTAAGGGCTGACTGTCTTGGGTAGACAGGAACTCAGTGTACGTATATGGCAGACAGGTGGCCAAGGTCATTTTGGGGTGGATATTTTATCCCTATCCCACTCCCCATTGCTGTATGTGGTTCCTTTCAATAAAAATCCACTGTGTCTCAGTGATAAGAACACTTATAGCCCACACAGTTCTAATGTCTTTTTAGTTGTGCAATTATTCACTTGTTTAAAGCCCTCTTGTCAATAATACCTGAATGGGCTTTACCTTTGATTCCTTCCCATGTTCCCTCAGGATTATAGCTGAGTTGTAATCAATAAGGAAAACATATCCTAACATGTAGAGAACATTTATTTACAGTCATATCTCTTCCCAAGTAAGCAAATTCATAATCATTTATTCATCTGACAGCAGTATGATGCAGTGAAAAGAGCTAGGAGTCACGAGTCCTTGATCTTGGCCAATTGATTCTCATGGCTCTTAGTAAACTAAGTAAAATGGGGCAAAAACCTCGTAGGCCTGTTATGATGATCAAATAAGTAGCTCAAGTAACTGTAAGCTGTTGTAAGGGTTACAGTGCCTCCTGTTCAGCAGGAGAGAGTGTTTGCCTCAGGGCTCTTTTCAGAGGCAGTCCCTGTGTTGTCACTGTCAGGTGCCTGAAGAAACAAGTAGACTGTTTACTTCCAAATTGCAGGTGCCAAGGCAGTGAAACCCCACGCGTGGTCAAAGGAAAAAGGGGGTATGGCATTTGGGTTATAGTGTCTCTTTCCTAGTTATAGGGTAATTTGCATGGGACAATTTGTTTCATACAGCTGGTAATTCTATCACAAGGGTGTTCATTTTCTGAAATGTGCTAATAACTGTGTAGATCGCCTTCCTTTTCATATTCACATCATTTTTACTTGAACACCAGACCTTTTGGTCTGTGTTCCTCATTTTACAGAAAGCTGTTAAAAGCTAATTGGTACCTTTTAACCAAACCCAGCAAACACCTTTGGTGCAGGGTATTCTCACGGAATAAGTAGAGCTCATAATCTTTGTTTAGTTATGCTAATTGTCCCCAATGTGATACTTTTTTCCCCTTTATGTATCTCTTTATGTTCATGGCCTATAAGTGAGCTCAAATACCAAGGAATAGTTGTCCTGTCTGTAGGTATGTTTTCCTGGGACTTAGCTTCCTAAACCCCAGGCCCTTAACATGTGGTCCACAAAGGGCTTATGGAGCAGCCACTGCCTAGCATGGGCCACAAAACAGTGCCTGGCCTGGCCCACATCAGCAATTCAGTCCCTTGGTCACAGCACTCAGGCACCCCCATCCACCCGCACACGAGTCTGTCAGAGTCCCCCTGAGAGGGAGGCTCACTTGGTATCCAAATGGAGGTTGAGTTCTCATCAGTTACACAAAGATTCTATTTATTTCTCTTACTTTTCAGTTCAAGTAGGAGAGCATGTTTTGGAAATAAAAGAACTGATTAGCACAAACATCTCCTCTCTGATTTGACAACCTCTTCTGAAGAGTGAACCACATTTGGTACAAATCCACTCTTCACCCCTTCCCAGCCCTCCTGGATTGTAATCTCCCCCCTTTTAACCAGCTCATATATGTCTCTTGTCAGGTCTGTGAAGGCTTTCTCCACATTAATGGCATCTCGGGCTGACGTTTCAATGTACTTCATGCCGTATGCAGCAGCCAGTTTCTCGGCCTCGTGGCGAGTCACTTGCCTCTGTGTATCCAGGTCACACTTGTGACCCACCAGAACAAATACAATTTGGTAGGGCTGAACGTGTACTTTGGTCTCTTCTAACCACTCATGGACATTCTGGAAGGACCTGCGGTTGGTAATGTCAAATAAGAGAAGACCACCTACTGAGTTCCTGTAGTAGGCGCGAGTGATGGATCTAAAACACAAGAAAGAAGTAAAGAATAAAGGCCGTGCCCAAACTTCTGCATGTCAATGAACTCAGTATATTCAAGTGTTCCTGGTTATTGACACAGTCCTTTAATAAAAATGATTTTCTTTTTTTAAAAAAAAAAACAAAGGAATACAAATGGCATTCCATAATACTACTAATATGTGAGTTTCCAATTGGGCAAAACTTTGAGATGGGCATCTTCTAGAAATGAATGTTCATGAACTTTTAGGCATTTTCCATGGATTCAGCACTGGAGAGTGACCCTGGGACATAACTTAGTTCTATTTCTTGCCTTCAGGTAAAATTACAACTAACTCTCCCACCCCCCAAATCTGAATAACTGACAGAGACTTCCTTTTCTGCAAAATAGGATACCTAAGTCACAGTGTTACCATGAGGCAAAATGAAACAATGGATATTAAAAGTGTTCTGTGACGTGGAGAGTTCATTACAAATGCTAGCAGTTGAAACAGGATTTTTAAAACATAGAAATGAATTTATGATAGTTAACAAAATATTTAAAGTAGGTATCTTGCTACTCCATTTTTTCCATTTATCATTACCATGTTTTTCTCTTTCCATTATTATTATTATTGTTTATTATTATTATTATTAGCTAACAGGGATCCTCAATCTCTTCTGTGAGGAGAAACACAATTTTATTTTTTATTTTCAAGGCCTGTGGGAATGGGAAAAAGAGAGATAGCGAAGGGTTCAGGCAAAGTGCCTCTCAGCCCTATTTCCTGACACATTTCAGAAAGGCCAACTCAGGAGCCATCAGAAGAAACTTCACATGTTTTAACTTCTTGACTTGAGGAGCCTCATTATAAATATACATTATGGCACTTTGCTTACAGTGTATTAAAGTTTATTACAGGGTATAGACCTATTTGTCTCTGCAATCACTTGCTTTAGACTACTGTGATTTTTTTATCTATGTCTATTTTTAGGTTTTCTGTCTCCTCAGATAAAGAAGATAGACAATGAAGGACTCAATAGCTTAGAGAAAATGGCCCAATGTTAACAGAACAAGCATTGTCCAGGGACCTACAGTCCAAGCTAGATGATGGTAAAAGTAAAACTTACAAATGACTTTAAGTCTCCAAAATCAGGCAAATCCGCCCTGGGGACTGAAAGCATTTCTTGTCTCTTAGGTTTGAAGATTCATGGAGAATGGTAGATTTACCAGAAAATTTAGACATGAACAAACAAAGGTTTTGATTTGTGAGAAGCTTGATTCAAGAAATCAACAAGCAAGCTGTAGATCACTGTCAAAACTCTGGAATATATTATTACATTAATTGTTTGTGAGTACTTAGCAAAGAAAGTGACAAAGGCCTTCTAAGCATGGACATAAGGCTACATAAACCTTAAATTCTTCCATACATTAAAAAATCTTAAATAATGTGAAAAGACAAATGATAAACTAGGAATATATCTTACAACATACATGACAGGAAAGGGTTAATATTCTTAATCTATAAAGTACTCTTACAAGTCCATATTGCCCAATAAATAATAAGCAGTGGATATGAACAGGCTGTTCATATAGAAAGAAATTCCAACAAACACATAAAAGATACTTTTCTTTGCTTAGGAGAAATGCAATCGCAAGTTCAAAGTGAACCTGTACAAGGATATTTTCCACAGTGTTGTTTGTGGAAGTGGGGAGCTGGAGGCAACTTAAGTTTGTAATTATTTCTTCTCCTTACCCCTCTTCAATTACCCAACCAGTATCTTCTATGCTTAGTTAGTTTTCAATAGATAAATGAGTAAATGATCATAAAGTTGGGCTATTGAGTTTTCTTGATCTGGTTCCTGCTGCTCTACTTTAGTTCAAATTGTTCTCTGCAAAGTTTTCTGTGTACACTCTGCTCCCTCTCACTTCTGTCTTTATTCATACTGTTTCCTATCCCTGGGCGTTTCCTGTCTTTGCTTGAGCAGTCATACTCATCCGGTCTCATATTCTCCAGTTAACCTTCCTCCTCTGTGTTCATACATATAATTACAAATAATACATGCTACAATAGAAAAGCAAAGGGTTCTGAGTGAAAGTAAACATATTCATTGATTATTCAATGAATTCATTGATTGAAATTTAGCATGTTCATTTTGTGCCAAGTGTTACAGTAGGGAGTGGGCATACAAATATGAGCAAGACACACTTTTGTAATTGCTGATTATCTATTTCCCTCAACTATGTTAGCACAGAAGTTCCAAGAGTGAAGGGGCTTTGTCTGTTTAGATTACATGGCATCCCCGTGTGTGAGTTTCCTCACACTGTTCTCCCAGAAAGAAGCCCAGAGTCTGGCACATCGTAGATGATCACTGAATGTGTGCTGGTTGCAAGAAGGAATCAATCGTATCTATTTCCTTTATGTTAGAACATATGTTAGCATATATATGTGCACACACACAGATATGGAAATAAAACATGATACACATGTATTTATGTATCTAAATCTCTGTCAGTTATGTTAGGATGACCTGGGAACGTTTTTGAAAGTAACGTAGGGACTGAGATTGATGAATTACAGATACAGAGATCAATTCCAGCTAGTTTATTAGCCACCAAGGGGCAGGTTGGTGGAGTTGCGGTGCAAGCAATATGTGTTATTTACCGGCCTTCCCTGCCAGGGCGCTTCTTTCCTTGCACTGAACTCCGGGTTAGCCGAATAGCCGAAGGTGGGCTTCGGCAGAATCCCCAAGACCCTTGGTGTTGCCCTCCTGGACCGCACCTAGGACCAGGAAGTCCTCTCTCCCCAGAGGCGGTGCAAACCCCGAAGACCCTCCCACTGCTTGCGGGCCCGGACTGCGCTCCCACCTGAACCTCTCTTGACCCGCGGTATCCCAGATCTGGAGCTTGATGCGTTTTCCTGGCTCGATCTCCACCAAGCGGGAGAAAAAATCCACCCCCACGGTGGGGTCAGAAACCTGGGCAAATCGACCCTCGGTGAAGCGGCGGATGAGGCAGGACTTGCCCACTGTGGAATCCCCGATGACAATGAGCCGGAACTGGTACAGCCAGATGGCCTCCATGGCCGCGGCTCTGCAGGTCTCCTTGGCCCGGACCGGGGACGGCGGGAGGGGGCGCCCCGCCGACGCCTCAGAGAGCGCGGCTCGGCAGGATCTAGCTCAGCCGCGAGCGCATCGCTGGCCTGGGAGCCCGAAACTGGGTAGGCCCAGGCGCCGGGAGAGCGGAGGGATGGATGCTGCGCTCGCAAAGGTGATGAAATGGCAGCAGCATCAGCACCACGCACTCTGACTCATCACTGACAACCGGGTTACTGTAATCCCCCGCGTAGACGCGACGCCTGGGCCGCCGCACTGTCTGTAAGAGGAGCGCACACAAAATGGCTGCAAAATTAGCGCGTTCCCTCCCTTTCTAACTACCCCACTCACCCTCTGTTAATTAAAACTGTTCTCTGTCGTTCAAACTGCAAATGTCATACCTTTTCATTGAAACTAGCAAAGCAATACAAAACTGCGCAAAAAAGGGAAGGTACATAATTATATATTATTCTACAAGTGTTTCCATGCTCACATAAACACACAAATATTATATGTTTGTATTCCTATATGCATTTATTGCTGTTTGTTTTTACAAAAATTAAACTGGGGCCTTACTTTCAATTAATAATTGCTTTTTGCAATTAATAAAGCATCATAAATATCTTTCCATTTCCACCTAATTTCCCTTTTGTCATAACAATGCTGCAATAAAGATTCTTTAAAGTGTAGCCACACGTATTTTGTTTCTATGAGCTAGAGTCTTAAAAAAGGGGCCATGAATTCAAAGAGTATAAGTATTTTAAATTTAATGGACATGGGCATTCTACTTTCCAAAACTATTTAGCAGTTTAAATTCTACCCAGCAATGTGTGAAAAGACCATCGCTCTGCATTATTTCAAGCATCATATGTATGTTTTATTCTTTCTTAATTCTTCTCAATAGAATGTAGTTAAATAAAAATATGTCTCATTGCTTTATTTTACATTTCTCTGACTACTGATGAGGTCAATACCAAGTCTTGTGTATTGACCGTTTCATTTCCTCTTCTGGGAATTGTCTCTTCATATCCTTTGTATTTTTTATGTGTAATTTAATTTTTTTTTTTTTTTTGAGACAGAGTCTCGCTCTGTCGCCCAGGCTGGAGTGCAGTGGCGCGATCTCGGCTCACTGCAACCTCCACCTCCCGGGTTCATGCCATTCTCCTCCCTCAGCCTCCCGGGTAGGTGGGACTACAGGTGCCCGCCACCACGCCCAGCTAATTTTTTGTATTTTTAGTAGAGATAGGGTTACACTGTATTAGCCAGGATGGTCTCGATCTCCTGACCTCGTGATCCGCCCGCCTCGAGCTTCCAAAGTGCTGGGATTACAGGCGTGAGCCACCCCGCCCGGCCTTTTATGTGTAATCTTTTATCATTGCCTTACTCTTTAAAAAAAAAATCAACCTTATTAACATGAAAATTCACATACTGTACAATTCACCCATTAAAGTGAACAATTCTTAGCATAGGTTTTTAATATACTCACGGATATGTACAACTATCACCACAGTTAATTTTATAGCATTTTTATCACTTCAAAAAGTAACCCAGAGGGGTGGGGGGAGGGGGGAGGGATAGCATTAGGAGGGATTACATTTACCTAATGTAAATGTAAATGACGAGTTAATGGGTGCAGCACACCAACATGGCAAGTGTATACATATGTAACAAACCTGCACGTTCTGCACATGTACCCTAGAACTTAAAGTATGATAAAAAAAAATATATATATATATATATTTAAAAAAAAGGAACTCAGAACCTTTTAGCTATCATCTCTCTATCCCATGTTCCTCCAGCCTTTGGCAACCATTAATGTACTTTCTGTCTCTATAAATTTCCCTATTCTGAACATTTCATATACATGAAATCATATAATATGTGCATTTTTGTGATTGGCTGCTTTCACTTAGCATAATGTTTTCAAGGTTCATTCACACTATAGCAAGTATCAGTACTTCATTCCTTTTTGTGGCTGAATACTATTCCATTGTATGGATAGACCACATCTTGTTTATCCATTCATTCATTGAGGGACATTTGGGTTGTTCCCACCTTTTGGCTATTCTAAATAATCCTACCATCAAACATTCACGTACAAGGTTTCTTTTTTTAATATCTGTTTTCAGTTTTTTGGGATTTATACCTAAGAGTGGAATTCCTCAGTCCTGTGGCAACTCTATGTTTAACCCTTTGATGAAATGCCTCACTTTTTCACAGTGGCTGTACCATATTACATCCCACTGGCAGCCTATGGGGTTCCAATTTCTCCACATTCTCTCTAACATGGATGTGAAGTGGTACCTTATTCTAGTTTGATTTGCATTTCCCTAATGACTGATGACTTCAAGCACATTTTTACATTCTTATTGGCCATTTGTGTATCTTCCTTGGAAAAATATTGACTTAGATCTTTTGCCCATTTTTAAACTGCATTACTAGTCTTTGTATTATTGAGTTATAAGAGTTCTTTATATATGCTAGGCAGAAGTCCTTTATCACATATATGATTTGCAAATATTTTCTCCAATTCAGTGTGTTCTTTTTTTTCACTTTCTTGAGGGTGTCCTTTGAAAAACAAAGTTAGATTTTTAAGAAGTACAATTTATCGAGTTTCTATTTTGTTGCTCATGCTTCTGGTGTCATGTCTAAGAATACTTTGCCCAATCCAAGGTCACAAAGATTTACTCATGCTTTCTTCTAAGAGTTTTATAGTTTTAGTTCATTCATTTAGGTCTATGATCCATTTTGTGTTCGTTTTTATGCATGGTGTGAGGAAGGGGTTCAAATTCATTCCTTTGCATGTGGATATCCAGCTATCCCAGCACTCTATTGAGGATACTATTCTTTCTCTATGGAATGATTTTGACACTCTGGAAAATCAATTGACCATGGATGTATAGATGTATTTTTGGACTTTCTATTTCTATGCTAATAAAGCTGATTTTTTTAAAACAGTAAAGCAATGATAAAAGATTACACATAAAAAATACAAAGTATATAAAGAGACAATTCCCAGAAGAGGAAATGAAGTGGTCAATACACATTGGTCTATATGTCTGCCCTTATGCTGGTATGACACTGTCTTGACTGTTGTAGCTTTGTAGAAAGTTCTGAAATCAGAAAGTGTGAGTCCTCCTACTGTGGAGGAGCCAATCTTTTCAAAGATTGTTTTGGTTATTTGGAGCCCTTTGCAATTTCATATGAATTTTAAGAACAGCTTATCAGTTTCTGCAAATAAGGCAGTTGGAATGCTGATAGGTATTGATTTGACTCTGTAGATCAATTTGGAGAGTGTTGCTGTCTTAACAAAATTAAGTCTTTTAATTCATGAGCACAAGATGGATATCATTCCATTTATTTAGGTTTTTAAAACTTGTTTTAACAATGTTTCATAGTGCTCAGTGTATAAGTTTTGTACCTCAAGTATTTTGTTATTTATGATGCTATTGTGAATGGAATTGTTTTCTTAATTTCATTTTTAGATTGCTCCTTGCAAGTTTATAAAATGGAATTAATTTTTGCATATTGATTTTATATCCTCCAACGTTGCTGAACTTGCTTATTAGTCCTAATAGTTTTTATTTATTTATTTATTTATTTTAAATAGTAAGTTCTGGGATACATGTGCAGAACGTGCAGGTTTGTTGCATAGGTATACATGCGCCACGGTGATTTGCTGCACCCATCAACCTGTCACCTACATTAGGTATTTTTTCTAATGCTATCCCTCCCCTACCCCTCCACCCCCCACCAGACCCCGGTGTGTGGTGGTTCCCTCCCTGTGTCCATGTGTTCTCATTGTTCAACTCCCACTTATGAGTCAGAACATGCGGTGTTTGGTTTTCTGTTCTTCTGTTAGTTTGCTGAGAATGATGGTTTCCACCTTCATTCGTGTCCCTGCAAAGGACATGCACTCATCCTTCTTTATGGCTGCATAGTATTCCATGGTGTATATGAGCCACGTTTTCTTTATCCAGTCTATCACTGATGGGCATTTGGGTTGGTTCCAAGTCTTTGCTATTGTGAACAGTGCTGCAATAAACATACGTGTGCATGTACCTTTATAGTATAATGATTTATGATCCTTTGGGTATACACCCAGTAATAGGATTGCTGGGTCAAATGGTATTTCTGGTTCAAGATCCTTGAGGAATCACCACACTGTCTTCCACAATGGTTGAACTAATTTACACTCCCACCGACAGTGTAAAAATGTTCCTATTTCTCTAGCATCTGTTGTTTCCTTTTTTTTTTTTTTTTTTTGAGACAGAGTCTCGCTCTGTGGGCCAGGCTGGAGTGCAGTGGCATGATCTTGGCTCACTGCAACCTCCATCTCCTGGGCTCAAGCAGTTATCCTGCCTCAGCCTCCCAAGTAGCTGGGATTACAGGCGCGTGCCACTGTTTCCTGACTTTTTAATGATTGCCATTCTAACTGGCGTGAGATGTTATCTCATTGTGGTTTTGATTTGCATTTCTCTAATGACCAGTCAAGCTACCATTGACTTTCTTCACAGAATTGGAAAAAACTACTTTAAATTCCATATGGAACAAAAAAAGAGGTTTGACAATTTTGTTTTTCTTTTCAAAGAACCAACTTTTGGTTTCATTGATTCTATTGTTAGTCTATTCCCTTTGTTTCATTTATCTCTGCCCTAATCTTTATTATTTTCTTCCTTTTGCTTGATTTTCTTTTAGTTAGCTCATCTTTTTCCAGTTTCTTAAGTTGTAAGGTTGAGTTATTGATTTGAGATTTTTTTCTTAATACAGGCACTTATAGCTATACATTTCCCTCTGAGCACTGCTTTATCTGAACCCCATAAGTTTTGGTATCTTTCTAGTGTCTTCATTTTCATTTATCTGAAAGTATTTTCTGATTTTCCTTTTGATCTCTTCTTTGACCCATTTGTTATTTATTAGTGTTTTGTTTAATTCTCACATATTTGTGAGTTTCTTATATCTTTTTCCTACTATTGATTTCTAATTTCATTCCATGTGTTCTTATATCTTTTTCCTACTATTGATTTCTAATTTCATTCCATGTGGTCAGAACACATACTTTGTATTATTTCTATCCTTTTAAATTTCTTCAGGTTTGTTTTTTTGGCATAGTATATAGTCTATTCTGGACAATGCTCCACGTACACTTGAAAAGAATATATCCTCTGCTGTTTTATATATATATATATATCTATAACTGTTATGTCTAGTTGGTTTATAAAGACTTAGAACATAAGTCTACTGTTTCCTTGTTGATCTTCAGTATGGTTGTTCTACATATTATTGGAAGTGGAGAATGAAGCCTCCAACTATTCTTGTAGAATGATTTTTCAATTTGTCAGTTATTGCTTCATATATTTTGGAGCTCTGTTGTTAGATGCATATATGTTTGTAATTGTATCTTTCTGATAGATTGACCCTTTTATCACTATGAATTGTCCATCTTTAGTAGCTGTTTTTGTTTTGAGGTCTATTTTTTTCTGATATTAGTATAGTCACTTCAGCTTTCTTGTGGTTGGTGTTTGCATGATATGTATTTTTCATCATTTTATTTTCAATCACTTTGTATCTTTGAATATGAAGTGTCTGCTGTAGACAGCATATAGTTGTATCATTCGAAACATCTAGCCATATAATCTTTGCTTTTCTTTAAACAGATTGTTTAATCTGTTCACATTTAATGTTATTTATTGATATAGTGGGATTTATGTCAGCCATTTATTTGTTTTTCTGTATGTCTTAATATTTTTGTTCCTCTAGTCTTCTCTTATTGCTTTCTTTTGCACTAAGTGAATATTTTTTCATGTACCATTTGAGTTTCTTAATTCTTGATTAAAATTTTTTTCACTATATTTTGAAGTATTTTTAGTGGTTCTTTAGAGCTTACCATATATATCCTGACTTATCAGAATCACCTTCAGATTTATACTAGCTTTATTCTAGTGACATATAGAAACATCATTCTTATATAGTTCTTTTTTTTTTTTTTTGAGATAGAGTCTAGCTTTGTCACCCAGGCTAGAGTGCAGTGGCGTGATCTTAGCTCACTGAAACCTCCATCTCCCAGGTTCAAGCAATTCTCCTGCCTCAACCTCCCAAGTAGCTGGGACTACAGGCCTGCACCACCACACCTGGCCAATTTTTGTAGTTTTAGTAGAGATGGGGCTTCACCATGTTGGCCAGGCTGGTCTTGAACTCCTGACCTCAAGTGATCCACTTGCCTGGGTCTCCCAAAGTGCTGGGATTACAGGCATGAGCCACCACGCCCAGACTCCTGTATAGTTCTATTGTCTTTTCTGTCTTTTTATGGTACTATTGTTATGCATATTATGTCTATTAATGTTACAACCTATCAATGCATTGTTATAATTATTGCTTTATCATCTATATTTCCTTATCCCAATATAGCTTTGCTCTCAGCCACCTCTTTTGTGTTGCTTTTGGCAAATATACTGCATTCTATGTTATAGACTGAAAAATACGTTTTATACATATGTTATGGAATTGCTTTGTTAATCAATTAATAGAAAGAAAGGAAAAATATACATTTATGCAGTCTTTTATAATTACATAATTACTAGTGTTCTGGTTTTTTGTTTGTGTCTGTGGGTTTGAATTATCATCTGAGATCACTTGCTTTCAGTCTGAATAACTTCCTTCAGTATTTCTTGTAAGGTGGACATGCTAGCAACAAATTCTTCAGTTTTTGTTTGTTTATCTGGGAATGTTGTTATTTGCTGTCTTTTTTTGAATGATAGCTTTGCTGGATATAAAATTCTTGCGTGACTTTTTTCTTTGATAGCTCTGAATATGTTACCTCATTGCTTTTGTCCTCCATTGTTTCTGCTGACAAGTCATTTGTTAATCTTATTAGGGTTCCCTTGTAAGTGATAAATCATTTTTTCCCACTTTTCATTTTTTATTTTTTAAGTATTATGGGTGCATAATAGTTGTATATATTTATGGGTTACATGTGGTGTTTTGATACAGGCATCCAATGTGTAATGATTGAATCAGGGTAATTGGGGTATCCATCACCTCAAGCCCTTATCGTTTCTTTGGGATAGGAACATTAGAATTCTACTATTTTAGTTATTTTGAAGAACATAATAAATTAGTGTTAACTGTAGTCACCCTATTGTGCTCCTGAAGATTAGATGTTATTCATTCTATCTAACCATCCCCACTTTATTCCCCTTCCACTACTCTTCCTACCCTCTGGAAAACATCCTTCCACTCTCTATCTCCATTAGTTCAATTTTGTTTTAGTGCTCACATATGAGTGAGAACATGTGATTTTTGTCTTTCTGTGCCTGGCTTATTTCACTTAATATAATATCCTCCAGTTCTATTCATGTTGTTGCAAATGACAAGATTTCATTCTTTCTTATAACCAAACACTATTTCATTGTGTACCTGTCAGACATTTTAAAAATTCATTCATCTGTTGAAATTCATTCATCTGTTGAAATTCATTCATCAATGAACACTTGAAATTCATTCAAGTGTTCATCTGTTGATGAAC
The DNA here is from genome assembly GCF_028885625.2 of Pongo pygmaeus. Classification (NCBI taxonomy): domain Eukaryota; kingdom Metazoa; phylum Chordata; class Mammalia; order Primates; family Hominidae; genus Pongo; species Pongo pygmaeus. Next base: position 160,204,566 of record NC_072396.2, read on the forward strand.
ACTTAGGTTGCTTCTGTATCTTGGCTATCGTGAATAGTGTTGCAATAAACCTGGGAGTGCAGATATTTCCTCAATACATTGATTGTCTTTCTTTTGGATATATACCCAGCAGTGAGACTGCTGGATCATATGGTAGTTCTATTTTTTTTTTTTTAGGAACCACCATACTGTTCTCCATAGTGGTTGTGTTAATTTATATTCTTATCAACAGTGTATGAGGGTTCCCCCTTTTGCACCATCTTCACCAGCATTTGTTATTGCCCATCCTTTGCATAAAAGCCATTTTAACTGGGATTAGATGGTATCTCATTGTAGTTTTGATTTGCATTTCTCTGATGATTAGTGATGTTGAGCATTTTTTTCATATACCTGTTTGCCATTTATATGTCTTCTTTTGAGAAACGTTTATTCAGATCTTTTACCCATTTTTAAATTGGACTATTTGTTTTTTTCCTATTGAATTGTTTGAGCTCCTTATATATTCTGGTTATTGATCTCTTGTCAAATGAGTATTCTCAAATATTTTCTCCCATTCTATGGGTCGTCTTGTCACTTTGCTGATTGTTTCCTTTGCTGCGCAGAAGCTCGTTAGTTTGCTGTGATCTCATTTGTCCATTTTTGCTTTGCTTGCCTGTGCTTTTGAGGTCTTACTCAAGAAATCTTCGCCCAGACCAATGCCCTGGTATGTTTCCCCAATGTCTTCTTGTAGTAGTTTCATAGTTTCAGGTCTTAGATTTAATTATTTAATCTATTTTAATTTGATTCTTGTATATGGGGTAGTTTCATTTTTCTGCAAATAGATATCCAGTTTTCCCAACACCATTTATTGAAGAGACTGTCCTTTTCCCAATGCATGTTCTTGGCACTTTTGTCAAAAATGAGTTGTCTGTAAATGCATGGATTTATTTCTGGATTTTCTTTTCTGTTCTATTGGTCAATGTGTCTGTTTTTATGACAGTACCTTGTTATTTTGGTTACTATAGCTCTGCAGTATAATTTGAAGTCAGGTGCTGTGATTCCTCCAGTTCTGTTCTTTTTCTCAGGATGGCTTTTGCTATTCTGGGTCTTTTATGGTTTAATATAAATTTTAGGATTTTTTTTTCTATTTCTGTGAAGATGTTATTGGAATTTTGATAGGGATTGCATTGAAACTGTAGATTGCTTTGGGTAGTATGGATATCTTAACAACATTTATTCTTCCAAACCATGAATATGCAATATCCTTTCATTTTTTTCTTTCTTTCATCAATGTTTCATCAATGTTTTACAGTTTTCATAGTAGAGATTTTTCACTTCTTTGGTTAAGTTTATATATATCTCTCTATATATCTCTATATATATCTCTCTATATATCATCTCTCTATATGTCTCTCTATATATCTATATATATATCTATATCTCACCATGGAATACTACTCAGCCACAAAAAATGAAATAATATGTTTTGCAACAACTTGGATGAAACTGGAGGCCATTATCCTAAGTGAAGTAACTCAGGAATGGAAAATCGAATACCACATGTTCTCACTTATAAGTAGGGGCTAAGTGACGGGCATGTAAAGGTTTGCAGAATGGTATAATGGACATTGGAGTCTCAGAAGTGAGGGAGGGCTGGAGGGAGGTGAAGGATAAAAAATACCACCTGTTGGGTACAATCAATGCACACTATTCAGGTGACAGATACACTTAAAGCCCAGACTTCACTACTATACAATTCACCTATGTAACCAAAAACCACTTGTACCCCTAAAGCTATTGAAATATAAATAAATTAATAAGAGATTAAACAGACAACCTACAAAATTGAAGAAAATATTTTCAAACTATCTCATAATGGTCTCATACTTGTAATCTATAAGGAACTTAAACGATTCAACAAGCTAAAACCAAATAACCCCATTAAAAAGTGGGCAAACGATATGAACAGACACTTCTCAAAAGAAGACATATGGTTGGGCCTGTAATCCCAGCACTTTGGGAGGCCGAGGCAGGTGGATCACGAGGTCAGGAGTTCGAGACCAGCCTGGCCAATATGGTGAAACCCCACCTCTCCTAAAAATACAAAAGTTAGCCAGGCATGGTGGCATGCACTTGTAGTCCCAGCTACTTGGGAGGCTGAGGCAGAAGAATCACTTGAACCCAGGAGGCGGAGGCTGCAGTGAGCTGAGATCATACCATTGCACTCCAGCCTGGGCAACACAGCAAGACTCCATCTCAAAAAAAAAAAAAGATACATATGGCCAACAATCATATGAAAAAAGCTCAACAAAGGAATGTTTAAACATTGCTGATGGGAGTGAAAATGAGTTAAGCCACAGTGGAAAGCAGCTTAGAGATTTATCAAAGAACTAAAACAAGCTACCATTTGACCCAGCAATCCCATTACTGGGTATCTACCCAAAGGGAAATTAATCATTTTACCAAACAGATACTGCACTTGTATATTCATCATAGTACTATCTACAATAGCAAAGACATGAAATCAACCTAAGTATCCATTAACAGAGGACTGGATAAATAAATTCCTCTGTAATGGGAGATTTGCCTTTTTTCCTCCATTAATTAATTAATTAATTAAAGTCATTTGTGTCCATATGGACTCATCTATTTTATACTTTGTGTTATAATCTAATACTGCAATACAGACAAACCTCAACTTATGATCATTTGACTTACTTACAAATTTTCAAGTTTATGGTGGGTTTATTGGGATGTAATTGCATGGTAAGCTGAGGAGCATCTAGACTTATGGTTTGACTTATGATTTTTTGACTTTATGATGGGTTTGTCGGGGTATTAAATGCCTTTTCAACTTACAATATTTCTAACTTACGATGGGTTTATTAAGTCATAGCCCCATCAGAAGGTGAGGACTATCTATATTTTATTGCTGCAATTTTTCCAAATTTGGCAATCTTTCAGGATGACTCCTCTATCCCTTTGCCATGCCTTCATCTTTTTTTTTTTTTTTTTTTTTTCAATTCCTTACTTTCTGGTGCTATGAGAGTCTCCAGGCGCATCTTGTATTTCCCATGCCCTGGTCCTAGAATCAGTTATTTCTCCAAGTAGCTCTAGTTCCTTTTATTGGAGAATGATATTAGAATCCAAGGTCTTAGCATTGGGTGTGCTTGTTGCTACTAGGGTACTATTGCTTCTAGGCCCTCTCAGGACACAGGGCTAGGAACTATACATATGTTTACTGACTCATGTACATATGCACGTGTAATTATTTTTGTATCTATTCACCTCTATCAATATTGTTAAACATGAGTACATACTGATGTCTCTGAATTGAATCCAGTACCACATAGTTTATCCTAGCCTTCTTTTCTTGATTATTTGTACTTCCCACCTACAGTTCATTTACTTATTTTTTCAATCTTAGTATACATGTATGGCTGTTTCAGAATTGTCTTCACATATCCCCTTGAGAAACAACTTTGCCAATTAGAGTACAATGTTTATGTGTAGTTTCTTTATATTTTGTTTTATATTTTCCGGAAGAAACACTGTTTCACAAAGTTACTTTGAGACTATATGGTCTTTTAAAGTTTGGTAGAATTTCCCTGTGAAACTATCCGGGGATTGATACTTTTTGGTAAGTAGTTCCTTATAATTTTCTCTATTTCTTCTTTTTAAAAAATGTTCTCCCTTTCTTCTATGAAGATTGAGCTCTTTAATTTTTATATCTCTAATAAAGTTGTTTTTGGTAATCTTTACTTTCCTAGGAAATTATCATCTAGATTTTAAAATTTATTTGCATAGAGGTCTGCAAAGTAGTCTCTTATAATGTCTTAAATTTCTTCTAATAGTTATTTCCCCATTCTTTATTTTGCATACTTTTGCTTTCTCTGTTTTATTTTGATTAATGTAGCTAGTGGTTTGTCTGTATTAGCAATCTTTTCAAAAATAAGGATTTTGATTCATTAACTAGGTCTATGCTATTTCTATTCTCTTGTTAATTCTTACTTTTTTTTGTTAATTTCTTGTGTTCTTTTACTTAATTTGTTGTACTTATTCTAAGTTTCTTTTTGTTTTTTGCTGGTGCTCTACCAAGATCTATTTGGACATTTTTTTAAAGTTGTGTTAAAAACACATAGCTTAAAACTCATCATCTTAACTATTTTGAAGCAGAGAGTTGAGAAGTGTCAAGTATATTCACATTGTTGTGCACATTTAAAAAATTTTTGTTAGTTCAATATTTAATCAATTTATTTTCAATCTTTTATTTTTACTAATAGCAGTGTTTAGTGTTATAAAATTTCCTCTGATTACTGCTTTATATTTATCCCATGGATTCTGATATGAAGTGTTTACATCATCATTATTTGTTTTAGAGATCGTGTAGTTTTGGTTTATATTTTTTCCTTTAAACCAAGAGTTAACTGAAGGTTTTTAAAATTTATTTTTTAAATGTATAATGGGCACATAATTGTACATATATATGGGATACAGTATAATGATCAAATAAGCGTAATTACCATATCCATCACTATAAACATTTGCTATTTCTTTGTGGTGACATTTAAAATCTGCTTTTCTAGCTATCTTGAAATACATGCAAACATTATTATTTGCTATAGTCACCCTACTGTGGTGAATACCAAAATTTATTCTTCCTAGGTGTAACTTTATACCCATTGACCAACATCTTTCAGTGCCTCTGCCTTCTTTCTCTCCCCAGCCCCTGGTAACCACGATTCTACCCTCTACTTATGAGTGAGATCATGTGGTGTTTGTCTTTCTGTGCCTGGCTTATTTCATTTTACATTTCAAATGTATTCTATCAATCAGTTGTAACTTGCTAGTGCATTGCATGTACTCTGAAATATACTGATGAGAGAATCTACCTCAAAGATTATCAACATGATTGCATTTCTCTGCCACCTAACCGTACACTATACATTTATCTTGACTCTATGGTTTTCAAGGACAGTACTTTGAGTTTGCTCGTTGCCTTACTTTTCTTTGAACCTATTAAAACGCTACTTCATTTAAATTTTATCTAAACTCCACCCTTCCACCAAAGCCTAAGATATTTTCCTTTTTTGAAACTGCACTTATGCTTGTGTTTCTCCTTTGAGGGAGCAAGAGTTAAGTTCAGCTTTTGTTTACAGATTTGAATGATTTAAGAGTACTTTAACAAGTGAATCTGAATACGTACAGTAATGTAACATTTTAACTTTTGTAGAAAGTTTTGTAATTATCTAACGACTGTTTACCTCATCCTTTTATGGATAAGGACAAGACCTTTTGGTCAGCCACATTTTTTATTTTCCTTTTCATTTCTATGAATAAAAGATTCAGTTGACTTTGTTTCTTATCTTTTTTTTTAATTATATTTTATTTAATGAGTGCTTCTTCATTTAAAAATAATATAATCTGGTCACAAAGGCTACATTCTCATCTCTGACCATGAGGTGGTCATAGTTCTAGGCGTCAAATGCTGTTCTATGACCAATTGATCTTGATCTCTTTCTAGAGCTGATTTTAAAAATCATTCTTTAAGAATTTGCCTCTCTGATATGCTCACTCTGAATTTATTATTTATATCAGAAATAAACTCATGTATATATTAAACTAACAAAAATGTGAAATTATTTTAGCGATTTATATGGAAATGTTTCTAAGGAGCAGGGTGAGATTGTACCTCTACTTATGACATTTATAACTGCAGACATCTGTTTAGCTTATATGTATGCATTGCAGGAATTCAAGCAAAGGACAAAAGATCGTGATGCTTTCCATGTCGTTCAGGATTGCAGTGGTTTGCCATACAAATAAAGAAAATTAAGTAAAAGTATGAAGACCTGTAAAATACAGTGGACAGATTGTTTATGGCTAACAGAAAATACAGAGGTCCTTTTCACAAGAGTGTTGGATAGAAGAAACAGTATTTTTCATATTCTTATTTGCAAAAACCTTTCCAATATGTCAATAAGTAAAATCTGATCACAAATATAGCCTTTTCTCCTGTAAGAGCTCTCCTAACTCTTCTGTTTAGCCACATTCGCGTAAGTATTTTCAATTTCTTTGTCTTCAGGACACGTGTGGGTAAATTCTTCACGGGCATAGGCATTGTGGAGATAACGCCAGACTCCTGAGAATTCTGCTGGAATGTCAAAGTCACGATATTTCTTGGCAGCAACCTAGAATTTTGCAAAAAAAGAGGAAAAAGAAAGGCATCAGTAATATGTCTACTATGTAGAAATGTATCTTAGAAGTCAAGATTATCAAAGGCATCTTATCGACACAAAAAGCACTATAAAATAAACTATGAAGTAGACTCAAATCTTGGACTATTTTGATGTTTTGTCTACAAATGTTGACAAAACTACATGCTTACAATCATGTTTATATTGATTCCGTATTTAATTATGACTATATTTAGAGGAAGGAAGCACAGAAAATGAGCACATATCCACCACCACTAGATTAAGAGTTTATTTAGAGTCCTATGTCTTATTTCTTTATGTATTTTCTGTGTTTGGCATAGGACTCAAAGGGTAAATTCTGCATAAGTCTATGCAATAAATATTTATTAAATTTATGATTAATTCATCATAATACTAATATCCCAAATTGGTTATTCCCTATTATGATCTAGGCACTGTTCTAAGCATTTTAAATGCTTTAATTTATTTAATTCTCTTAATTCTGTAAAATAGGTAATATTATTATCCTTTACAAAATAAGACAGTGGAAAATACCTTCTGATTTAGAAAGGAAGAAACAAGTTTTGGCTGGGCACGGTGGCTCATGCCTGTAATCCCAACACTTTGGGAGTCCAAGGCAGGCGGATCACTTGAGCCCAGGAGTTCAAGACCAGCCTGTGCAACATGGTGAAACCCTGTCTCTACAAAAAGTACAAAAAATTAGCCAGGCGTGGTGGCACGCGCCTGTAGTCCCAGCTACTCAAGAGTGGGGTGGGAGGACTGCTTGAGCCTTGGAGGTGGGGGTTGCAATAAGCCTTGATCATGCCACTGCACTCCAACCTGGGTGACAGAGCAAGACCCTATCTCAAAAAAGAAAAAAAGAAAGAAACAAGTTTTAATACTTCCCAGAAGAGAACATTATGGATCTTCCCTCTAAAGAGAAAAGAGATGTATATAGTACACATGATGATGATGATGATAATGACAAAGCTATAATATAATAATACCACACTGGAAGGTCACTATGCTTTGTGCTGGCAACTGGCAAACCCCTCCCACCCATTCAGCCTGCCCTGTAAAGACTTACTTTAATAATGTTCAGCTTGGGTAACAAGCTACAATCAGCCAGTGTTAGCTGGTCCCCATCCAAGAATAGTCTTCTGGAAACTGTGGGTTCCTCAGCACTGTCTGGATCAATTTCATCCAGAAGTGGGGTGTTTAAATAGTCATCCAGACGCTTGAATTCTTTGAGCAGAGATTTTTCAAAATCTGGGGCAATGAAGTAATAGAATTACTTGTAAACGTATTGTCTTTTGACTAAATACATTCTAAATATGCTTTCCACACATTTAGACACCTCTATCTATACATATTACTTACACTGGCTCTTCAATATCTAGTTAACTATTTAGAATGCTCAGCTACTCACTGATAAGACAAAGTAAGATCAAATAGTGAGTGTAAATCTTTTGGGCTTTTCTTAGGGAGGTGCATTGGCAGGAGAGTAAAAGAAAGAAAGAAAAGTGATACATGTTATCCAACTCAGAAGAGCTAGAAAGTGAAAGAAAAAACACAGTTCTTGTGACTCAGAGGATAATAAACCTATTTAAGAATGTTCGTGGGAAATGGTAGGTGCCACAGTTTAAGAAACCTTAAAGGTACATAGTCCTGCAGTTAGTTCACACCTGGTATGTCAATATTCTAATTGAGCTATGTTGGTAATTGCTATATTGAATCTTGAGTTCTAAATCTAATAAAACTTCATGCAAGGGAATTTCAGAGGAGAGTATAGAGAATGAGGGGAAGACTAGGCCAGTCCCCAAAATATACTATATATTCAGGAAAATTCTATTTTTGCTGAGTTAGAATATGAAGAGTGAGAGAAAAATAGAGATTTAAAGAAAGGTATCTTACTCTTATTTGCCTCCTTTTGTGTATTCTTAATGTATGCAGAAAACTTGGCAAAGAGGTTACAGCCCACATCAAAAGACTCCTTGTACTTGGGACTCAGGTGAGGGTACCTTAAAAAGAAACATGAGTCAACTATCATTTGCACATAACATGACAGAGACCAGGTGCCCTAGCTTGCACTATACTGAAAATGGAAGTTCTGGAACATTGTGCTGGAAACTAAACACCCTTAGAAGTCTCTCAGTAGAAGTTTATATTTTTTCCAATCTCAGAATACTTTAGCTTCTAAAGTTCACCGGGAAATCAGTTGTCTGGAATCCAAAGCTCATTTATCTGTAGAAACAATGTTTCAAATGGTGGTTTCCATACTTGTTCCTAAAAGCCTATTTGTCAGAAGATATAATGTCAGGACAATACATTTTCAGACATGAGTAGTAGAAAAATATGGTTTTGGCCAGGCGCAGTGGCTCACGCCCGTAATCCCAGCACTTTGGGAGGCTGAGGTGGGTGGATCACCAGAAGGTCAGGAGTTTGAGACCAGCCTGGCCAACATGGTGAAACCTTGTCTCTACTAAAAATACAAACATTAGCTGGGCGTGGTAGCGGGTGCCAGTAGTTCCAGCTACTCGGGAGGCTGAGGCAGGAGAATTGATTGAAGCTGGGAGATGGAGGTTGCAGTGAGCTGAGATTGTGCCATTGCACTCCAGCCTGGGGGACAAAAGTGAAACTCAGTCTCAAAAAGAAAAAAAAAGAAAAGAAAAAGAAAAATATGGTTTCAAATATTACAACTTATAAAACAAATGATGGAATAAATAGGATGGAGAAAATGGGAAAAAAATAGCCAAGATATCCTCTCTTAGTAATACAAAGCTCAGTTAGCATAATTAAATAAAATAATGTAATAATATAATTCACGGAGGAGGAGCCAAGAAGGCCGAATAGGAACAGCTCCGGTCTACAGCTCCCAGCGTGAGTGACGCAGAAGACGGGTGATTTCTGCATTTCCATCTGAGGTACCAGATTCATCTCACTAGGGAGTGCCAGACAGTGGGCGCAGGTCAGTGGGTGAGTGCACCGTGCGCCAGCCCAAGCAGGGGCGAGGCATTGCCTCACTCGGGAAGCGCAAGGGGTCAGGGAGTTCCCTTTCCTAGTCAAAGAAAGGGGTGACACACAGCACCTGGAAAATCGGGTCACTCCCACCCCAATACTGCGCTTTTCCGACGGGCTTAAAAAACGGTGCCCCAGGAGAGTATATCCCGCACCTGGCTCAGAGGGTCCTACGCCCACGGAGTCTCGCTGATTGCTAGCACAGCAGTCTGAGACCAAACAGCAAGTCGGCAGCGAGGCTGGGGGAGGGGCGCCCGCCATTGCCCAGGCTTGAGTAGGTAAACAAAGCAGCCGGGAAGCTCAAACTGGGTGGAGCCCACCACAGCTCAAGGAGGCCTGCCTGCCTCTGTAGGCTCCACCTCTGGGGGCAGGGCACAGACAAACAAAAAGACAGCAGTAACCTCTGCAGACTTAAATGTCCCTGTCTGACAGCTTTGAGGAGAGCAGTGGTTCTCCCAGCACGCAGCTGGAGATCTGAGAACGGGCAGACTGCCTCCTCAAGTGGGTCCCTGACCCCGGACCCCCGAGCAGCCTAACTGGGAGGCACCCCCCAGCAGGGGCAGACTGACACCTCACAAGGCCCGCCGGGTTCTCCAACAGACCTGCAGCTGAGGGTCCTGTCTGTTAGAAGGAAAACTAACAAACAGAAAGGACATCCACACCAAAAACCCATCTGTACATCACCATCATCAAAGACCAAAAGTAGATAAAACCACAAACATGGGGAAAAAACAGAGCAGAAAAACTGGAAACGCTAAAAAGCAGAGTACCTCTCCTCCTCCAAAGGAACGCAGTTCCTCACCAGCAACGGATCAAAGCTGGACGGAGAATGACCTTGACGAGCTGAGAGAAGAAGGCTTCAGACAATCAAATTACTCTGAGCTACGGGAGGATATTCAAACCAAAGGCAAAGAAGTTGAAAACTTTGAAAAAAATTTAGAAGAATGTATAACTAGAATAACCAATACAGAGAAGTGCTTAAAGGAGCTGATGGAGCTGAAAACCAAGGCTCGAGAACTACATGAAGAATGCAGAAGCCTCAGGAGCCGATGTGATCAAATGGAAGAAAGGGTATCAGCCATGGAAGATGAAATGAATGAAATGAAGCGAGAAGGGAAGTTTAGAGAAAAAAGAAAAAAAAGAAACGAGCAAAGCCTCCAAGAAATATGGGACTATGTGAAAAGACCAAATCTGCGTCTGATTGGTGTACCTGAAAGTGACGGGGAGAATGGAACCAAGCTGGAAAACACTCTGCAGGATATTATCCAGGAGAACTTCCCCAATCTAGCAAGGCAGGCCAACATTCAGATTCAGGAAATACAGAGAACGCCACAAAGATACTCCTCGAGAAGAGCAACTCCAAGACACATAATTGTCAGATTCACCAAAGTTGAAATGAAGGAAAAAATGTTAAGGGCAGCCAGAGAGAAAGGTTGGGTTACCCTCAAAGGGAAGCCCATCAGACTAAAGCTGATCTCTCGGCAGAAACTCTACAAGCCAGAAGAGAGTGGGGGCCAATATTCAACATTCTTAAAGAAAAGAATTTTCAACCCAGAATTTCATATCCAGCCAAGCTAAGCTTCATAAGTGAAGGAGAAATAAAATACTTCACAGACAAGCAAATGCTGAGAGATTTTGTCACCACCAGGCCTGCCCTAAAAGAGCTCCTGAAGGAAGCGCTAAACATGGAAAGGCACAACCAGTACCAGCCGCTGCAAAATCATGCCAAAATGTAAAGACCATCGAGACTAGGAAGAGACTGCATCAACTAACGAGCAAAATAACCAGCTAACATCATAATGACAGGATAAAATTCACATATAACAATATTAACTTTAAATGTAAATGGACTAAATGCTCCAATTAAAAGACACAGACTGGCAAATTGGATAAAGACTCAAGACCCATCAATGTGCTGTATTCAGGAAACCCATCTCACGTGCAGAGACACACATAGGCTCAAAATAAAAGGATGGAGGAAGATCTACCAAGCAAATGGAAAACAAAAAAAGGCAGGGGTTGCAATCCTAGTCTCCGATAAAACAGACTTTAAACCAACAAAGATCAAAAGAGACAAAGAAGGCCATTACATAATGGTAAAGGGATCAATTCAACAAGAAGAGCTAACTATCCTAAATATATATGCACCCAATACAGGAGCACCCAGATTCATAAAGCAAGTCCTGAGTGACCTACAAAGAGACTTAGACTCCCACACATTAATAATGGGAGACTTTAACACCCCACTGTCAACATTAGACAGATCAACGAGACAGAAAGTCAACAAGGATACCCAGGAATTGAACTCAGCTCTTCACCAAGCGGACCTAATAGACATCTACAGAACTCTCCACCCCAAATCAACAGAATATACATTCTTCTGAGCACTACATCACACCTATTTCAAAACTGACCACATAGTTGGAAGTAAAGCACTCCTCAGCAAATGTAAAAGAACAGAAATTATAACAAACTATCTCTCAGATCACAGTGCAATCAAGCTAGAACTCAGGATTAAGAATCTCACTCAAAACCACTCAACTACATGGAAATTGAACAACCTGCTCCTGAATGACTACTGGGTACATAACGAAATGAAGGCAGAAATAAAGATGTTCTTTGAAACCAACGAGAACCAAGACAACATAGCAGAATCCCTGGGATGCATTCAAAGCAGTGTGTAGAGGGAAATTTATAGCACTAAATGCCCACAAGAGAAAGCAGGAAAGATCCAGAACTGACACCCTAACATCACAATGAAAAGAACTGGAAAAGCAAGAGCAAACACATTCAAAAGCTAGCAGAAGGCAAGAAATAACTAAAATCGGAGCAGAACTGAAGGAAATGGAGACACAAAAAACCCTTCAAAAACTTAATGAATCCAGGAGCTGGTTTCTTGAAAGGATCAACAAAGTTGACAGACTGCCAGCAAGACTAATAAAGAAAAAAAGAGACAAGAATCAAATAGATGCAATAAAAAATGATAAAGGGGATATCACCGCCGATCCCACAGAAATACAAACTACCATCAGAGAATACTACAAACACCTCTATGCAAATAAACTAGAAAATCTAGAAGAAATGGATAAATTCCTCGAGACATACACTCTCCCAAGACTAAACCAGGAAGAAGTTGAATCTCTGAATAGACCAATAACAGGATCTGAAATTGTGGCAATAATCAATAGCTTACCAACCAAAAAGAGTCCAGGACCAGATGGATTCACAGCCGAATTCTACCTGAGGTACAAGGAGGAACTAGTACCATTCCTTCTGAAACTATTCCAATCAATAGAAAAAGAGGGAATCCTCCCTAACTCATTTTATGAGGCCAGCATCATCCTGATACCAAAGCCGGGCAGAGACACAACCAAAAAAGAGAATTTTAGACCAATATCACTGATGAACATTGATGCAAAAATCCTCAATAAAATACTGGCAAAACGAATCCAGCAGCACATCAAAAAGCTTATCCACCATGATCAAGTGGGCTTCATCCCTGGGATGCAAGGCTGGTTCAATAGACGCAAATCAATAAATGTAATCCAGCATATAAACAGAACCAAAGACAAAAACCACATGATTATCTCAATAGATGCAGAAAAGGCCTTTGACAAAATTCAACAAGGCTTCATGCTAAAAACTCTCAATAAATTAGGTATTGATGGGACGTATCTCAAAATAATAAGAGCTATCTATGACAAACCCACAGCCAATATCATACTGAATGGGCAAAAACTGGAAGCATTCCCTTTCAAAACTGGCACAAGACAGGGATGCCCTCTCTCACCACTCCTATTCAACATAGTGTTGGAAGTTCTGGCCAGGGCAATTAGGCAGGAGAAGGAAATAAAGGGTATTCAATTAGGAAAAGAGGAAGTCAAATTGTCCCTGTTTGCAGATGACATGACTGTATATCTAGAAAACCCCGTTGTCTCAGCCCAAAATCTTAAGCTGATAAGCAACTTCAGCAAAGTCTCAGGATACAAAATCAATGTACAAAAATCACAAGCATTCTTATACACCAACAACAGACAAACAGAGAGCCAAATCATGAGTGAACTCCCATTCACAATTGCTTCAAAGAGAATAAAATACCTAGGAATCCAACTTACAAGGGATGTGAAGGACCTCTTCAAGGAGAACTACAAACCACTACTCAAGGAAATAAAAGAGGACACAAATGGAAGAACATTCCATGCTCATGGGTAGGAAGAATCAATATCATGAAAATGGCCATACTGCCCAAGGTAATTTACAGATTCAATGCCATCCCCATCAAGCTACCAATGATTTTCTTCACAGAATTGGAAAAAACTACTTCAAAGTTCATATGGAACAAAAAAAGAGCCCGCATTGCCAAGTCAATCCTAAGCCAAAAGAACAAAGCTGGAGGCATCATACTACCTGACTTCAAACTATACTACAAGGCTACAGTAACCAAAACAGCATGGTACTGGTACCAAAACAGAGATATAGATCAATGGAACAGAACAGAGCCCTCAGAAATAATGCCACATATCTACAACTATCTGATCTTTGACAAACCTGAGAAAAAGAAGCAATGGGGAAAGGATTCCCTATTTAATAAATGGTGCTGGGAAAACTGGCTAGCCATACGGAGAAAGCTGAAACTGGATCCCTTCCTTACACCTTATACAAAAATCAATTCAAGATGGATTAAAGACTTAAACGTTAGACCTAAAACCATAAAAACCCTAGAAGAAAACCTAGGCATTACCATTCAGGACATAGGCATGGGCAAGGACTTCATGTCTAAAACACCAAAAGCAATGGCAACAAAAGCCAAAATTGACAAATGGGATCTAATTAAACTCAAGAGCTTCTGCACAGCAAAAGAAACTACCATCAGAGTGAACAGGCAACCTACAAAATGGGAGAAAATTTTCACAACCTACTCATCTGACAAAGGGCTAATATCCAGAATCTACAATGAACTCCAACAAATTTACAAGAAAAAAACAAACAACCCCATCAAAAAGTGGGCAAAGGACATGAACAGACACTTCTCAAAAGAAGACATTTATGCAGCCAAAAAACACATGAAAAAATGCTCACCATCACCGGCCATCAGAGAAATGCAAATCAAAACCACAATGAGATACCATCTCACACCAGTTAGAATGGCAATCATTAAAAAGTCAGGAAACAACAGGTGCTGGAGAGGATGTGGAGAAATAGGAACACTTTTACACTGTTGGTGGGACTGTAAACTACGTCAACCCTTGTGGAAGTCAGTGTGGCGATTCCTCCGGGATCTAGAACTAGAAATACCATTTGACCCAGCCATCCCATTACTGGGTATATACCCAAAGGACTATAAATCATGCTGCTATAAAGACACATGCACACGTATGTTTATTGCGGCATTATTCACAATAGCAAAGACTTGGAACCAACCCAAATGTCCAACAATGATAGACTGGATTCAGAAAATGTGGCACATATACACCATGGAATACTATGCAGCCATAAAAAAAGATGAGTTCATGTCCTTTGTAGGGACATGGATGAAATTGGAAATCATCATTCTCAGTAAACTATCACAAGGACAAAAAACCAAACACCGCATATTCTCACTCATAGGTGGGAATTGAACAATGAGAACACATGGACACGGGAAGGGGATCATCACACTCTGGGGACTGTTGTGGGGTGGGGGGAGGGGGGAGGGATAGCATTGGGAGATATACCTAATGCTAGATGACGAGTTAGTGGGTGCAGTGCACCAGCATGGCACATGTATACATATGTAACTAATCTGCACATTGCACACATGTACCCTAAAACCTAAAGTATAATAATAATAAATAAATAAAAGAAAAAAAAAAGAGGGGTGGGGCCAAAAAAAATTAATAATATAATTCACCACATTAACAAATCAAATAAGAAAACCCATTTGATAATGACTAGATACAGAAAAGTATTCAATAAAAAATCAGCACCTCATGGAGATATCTGTGCTCCCATGTTCACTGCAGCATTATTCACAAAAGCCAACATATAGAAACAACCTAAGTTCCCATCAACAGATGAATGGATATAGAAATTGTGAGATATATATATATGTATATATGTAATAGAATATTAATCAGCCTTAAAAAGAATGAAATCCTGTCATTTGCAACAACGTGGATGAGCCTGGAGGACGTTATGTTAAGTGAAATAAGCCAGGCACAGAAAGACAAATACTCCATGATGTCACTTATGTGTGGCATCTTTAAAAGGTCAAATATATAGAAAAAAGAATAGAGCAGTGATTACCAGGGGCAGTGGGGGGAGGAAATAGGGAGATGTAAGTTGAAGGGTACAAAGTTGCAGTTACGTAGAATGAGTAAGTCTAGAGATATAATGTATAATATGAGGACTAATACTATTGTATACTGAAAATTTGCAAAGGGTAGATTTTAGGTGCTCTAACCATACAAAAAAGTAACTATATGAAGCGATGGATATGTTAATTTGCTTGACTGTAGTAATCATTTCACTATATATGTATATCAAGACATCATGTGATATACCTTAAATATATATAATACAAACAAAGGCTAAAACACTCAATTCCTTTTCATTAAAAAAAAAAAACTCACTGGAAGCTAGAAATGGTCAGGTCAAAAACTTAGGTATCTTCCTTGATTCCTCTTCTTCCCTCTAACTCTACATTTGATCTATCAGCAACTCTGGTCAGCTTACCTTTCAAAATGTATCCAGAATCTGTCCACTCCCCCGCCCCCACCCAGTCCAAAGCCTATATTACTGTAACAGCCTCCTGACTATTCTCCCTACTCCCATACTTGTCCCTCATACACCTGGAATATTCTCCACCCATAGACAGAGCAATCATGTTAAAATGTAAGTCATGTCATGTCTTTTCCGTACTCATTACCCTGCAATGTCCTTATCTCAGAGTTAGAGCCCAAGTGCTCATAGTGGTCTACAAGGACCCACATGATATGAACCACCTTCTTTCCCACCCAGTCTATTAACCACCCAGAAGCCAGAGTGATGGCTTTCCCCTACTCAGTAGTCTGCAGTCGTCTCATCTTACTGAGTCACAGCCTAACTCATTACAGTAGCCTACAAGGATCCACATGATGTGATCCCACCTTACCTCTCTTCTCTCATATCCCTCACTCGCTCAATTATGACACAGACCTTCTTGCTATCATTCAAATAGGCCTGGAAAGCTCCTACCCCAGAGCCTTTTAACTTGGTCTGCCCGTAGATGAGGGGGACACATGGCCATGCCTTGCTCCCACTTTTCTTTCAGGTCTTTTTCATGGGTATCTCTTTCTAAGTGAAGCCTTTCTCTTGGACGCTCAATTGTAACATTGCAACATCACTCCTTTCCCTAACCTCACTACTTCTCTTTTTTGTTTTATTTTTCGCTTTAGCAGGACAGTTTTAAATTACACAGTATAATCCAACCCACAGTATGGAGAGAGATGCCCTTTGCTTGGGAGAAGAAGAGGTAAGTGAACACCAGACTTTGCCTCAGACCCAAACATTGGGCCCAACACAGTAAAGTCTAGCCCTGGACAGGCCATGATTACCCCAGACTTTAGGCTGGTCCCCACAGACTTGGGCAGTAGGCCAGCCCTTGTAGCCCCAATGTCCAGGCCATTCCTGCAGATGCAGTCTCCCAGCCCTGGGCCAGTAGCCCCGGACTCCAGACTTCCTTCAGCACCATATCATTCCTTCAGCACCATATCATACCTCCAGGCTTGCACCCCTCCAACACAGCCCCTTTGCTTCAGGACAGCCACTGTACCCCCAGACTCAGCTTTCAGGCCCTCTCCATCACAAGACTAGCACCTTTGGACCCCAGTTTAAGGCCAATACCCACAGACCCAGTATCCAGACCAACTCAGCTCCAGGCTGGCCTTCACACTCCCAGGCTTTGGGTCTGTCCCAGTGCCACATGGACACCCACGGACCTCAGCTCCAGGCTGGCCCCCATGGCCTCAGGTACCAGGTCAGCATCCAAACATTCAGCCTCCAATACAGCCCTCATGGGTACAGACTCCAGGCCATCCCTGGTGGCCCCAGATTTCAGGCCGGCCCATTCAAGCTCAGGCTTCAGGCCCAGACCAGGTTCCAACTGAGCCCAAAAAACTGACCCACAGAGCCCCAGGCTTCAGGCCCAACCCAGTACTAAGCTGGCTTCTTCAACCCCAGATTTTGGGCAACAGTAGCAGAATACACATTATTTTCAAGTGCATACAGAATATTCACCAGGATAGATCATACGTTAGGCCACAAAACAATTCTAAACCACTTAAGAAGATTGAAATTATATCAAGTATTTTTTCCAACCATAATGAACATCCTTGTCTTGTTTCTGATCTTAAGGGGAAAAACTTCAGTCCTTCACTATTGAGTACAATGTCAGCTGTGGGTTTTTCTTTTTTTTTGTTGTTGTTTTATTGAGTATTTTATTGTGTCAGGAATTGTGCTAAATGCTATAAATGTATGATCGTATTTCATCTATGCAATGTATTGTTTTCATTTCTTTTTTTTTATTATACTTTAAGTTCTAGGGTACATGCGCACAACATGCAGGTTTTTTACATATGTATACATGTGCCATGTTGGTGTGCTGCACCCATTAGGTATATCTCCTAATGCTATACCTCCCCGCCCCCTGACAGGCCCTGGTGTGTGATGCTCCATCCTGTGTCCAAGTGTTCTCATTGTTCAAGTCCCACCTATGAGTGAGAACATGCGGTGTTTGGTTTTTTGTCCTTGCCATACTTTCTTGTTTCCTCACATGCCTCAGTTTTTTTTTCTTGAAAACCAGATGTTTTGAATGTTATAATGTAGAAACTCTGGAAATCTGATTGATTC
Organism: Pongo pygmaeus; assembly: GCF_028885625.2. NCBI lineage: Eukaryota > Metazoa > Chordata > Mammalia > Primates > Hominidae > Pongo > Pongo pygmaeus. The sequence goes on from NC_072396.2 coordinate 160,222,607, forward strand.
TCCCAGTCCCCTGGTCTTGTTGTTGCTGCTTATTGTGGTTGTTGTTGGTTTAGTTAATTTTCTTAACTAATTTTGTAAAGCCTATTTTTTTGGTATGTGTGGCCTCTGAAATATTTGTTCCATTAGCTTTAGTCAGTTATTGATTTTACAGAGATTTTATTAAACTCCTGGAAGCAAAACAAAGAAACAAACTATGAAAACAAAAAGCTTTCTTAGTTTTTGAGGGCTGGTTCTGTGTTGGGGCTCTCCTTCATTGCTTAGCTACACAGTTTAAAGTTCTGCATTAGCCTTCATTTTCTGCTTGTGCAGTGCCTGAAATTTAGCCAGAATTGAGAGCCTAGTCTTCTCAGTTCTTTTGTGAGCACACATCTAGAAATGGGTCCATGCCTAGTCTTCTATAGTCCTCAGAATACATAAAATGTTTTGAAGCCATTATTTCCCTAAGCACCCCCCAAGTATCTCAGCCTCTTTCTTCCCGGGATTTTTTTTTTTTTTTTTTTTTTTTTTTTTTTTTGAGATGGAGTTTTGCTCTTGTTGTCCATGCCCAGGCTAGAGTGCAATGGCACAATCTCGGCTCACCACAACCTCTGCCTCCCGGGTTCAAGCGATTCTCCTGCCTCAGCCTCCCGAGTAGCTAGGATTACAGGCATGCGCCACCATGCCCAGCTAATTTTGTGTTTTTAGTAGAGATGGGGTTTCTCTGTGTTGGCCAGGCTGGTCATGAACTCCTGACTTCAGGTGACCTGCCCGCCTCGACCTCCCAAAGTGCTGGGATTACAGGTGTGAGCCACCGCGCCTGGCCCTTCCTGGGATTTTTCAATTTGTCTATTGCTTTTCCCAAATGTTATTCCTTGTTCTGTGTAGCTGTGACTAATACATTTGCTTTAAAATTCTTTCCACAACCACCACCAGGGAAGGTGCCTCAGCCCTGGGGAAGCTCTAGTGCAGGTGACAAAAAGGTAAACCATTGAGGTAATCCTTCAGGGAACCACCAGATAGGTCAAACCACACAATCACAGTTCATTGAAAATAAGGTCAATATCACTTCCTCTGGTACCAGTAACCTGCACCTGCAATATAAGCTGCCATTTTTAAGGCTTTTGATGGGCTGAGGGTTGGAGGATGGTATCAAGGTAACCAAAAATGCCACAGAACTCTCACTGAAATTTAGATTTTTTTATTCATTAAGTGTTCTCCTGGCTGCTGTAATTTTTGCTTAGATTCTAGAGTTCTGAAAAAGTTGCTTCTGACAGTTTTGCCAGCCTATTCATTGCTTTTATGAAAGAATGGAGCTCTGGAATTCCTTACTCCACCATTTCCATTAATGTGGGTGTTTACAAGGCTTTTAAAAAGTAGATAAAACAAAGTTCATATGGAAGGGTTCCCATATCCAGCAATATAGAAGACTAACCATTGTGGAGGGCCTTGTAAAAAGACAATTCCTTTTAGCAGTGTTTGTAACAATAAAACTTAGAAACAATATTTCAGTCTTTTTTCAAGTCATGGTAACTATTATGAACTAGTATGAACCAGTGGTGGTTGTGTGTTATCGAATCTTCACTTTTAAAAATGGGTGTGTCAAAGAGTGGGTGGAGATAATTTTTAATATGTTTGACTGCTTGACCATTAGTATCTAATGGAGATATTGCACATCATCCGAAGGTCCTGGACTTTGAGCTGACTGTAGTAACTGTGTGTTCCGTATATGAGAAGAGGGATACATACATTTATCTGGGTGGTCAGAGGGGCAAACTATGGCAGATAACACACTTATATACCACTACTTAGATATAACCACATGAATTACCTCTGGACAATGAGCTGTAAATGGAAATGTTTGGGTGTGGCTTCCGTGAAAACTCCTTAGAGCTGGCTTGTATATTAGATCTGTTGCCTGGAGTTCCAGCAGACATATTGTCACCATGAGTTAACTTTGAGACTGGAAGCCTCACTTGAAGGATGGCAGAGAAGAAAGATTAGGAGTTGAAATCCCTAATGAAATTACGGAGCTATCATCCCAGGTTCATTCTGAGTTTCTTATGTGAGAAAAATAAAAACCATATTTCTTTCTTTCTTTCTTTTTTCTTTTGGTTTTAAGGAGCAGAGAGTTTAATAGGCAAGAAGGAAGGGAGAAGACAGAAGGAAGAAACTCCCCCGTACTGAGACAGAGGGAGGGGGGCTCCAAAGCCGAAACAAGAGGCCCCCCAAAAACCATATTTGTTTCATTAAAAAAATTTATTTTAGATTTTGGATACATGTGAAGGTTTGTTACATAGGTGAACTCATGTCATGGGAATTTGTTGTATAGATTATTTCATCACCAAGGTATTAAGCTCAGTACCCAGTTGTTATCTTTTCTGCTCCTTTCCCTCCTCCAACCCTCCACCCTCAAGAACACCCCAGTGTGTATTGTTCCCTTCTTTGTGTTCATGAGTTCTCATCATTTAGCTCCCGCTTATATGTGCGAACATGTAGTATTTGGATTTCTGTTCCTGTGTTAGTTTGCTAAGAATAATAGCCTGTAGCTCCATCCACGTTCCTGCAAAAGACACGATCTCACTCTTTTTTATGGCTGCATACTATTCCATGGTATATATGTACCACCTTTTCTTTATTCAGTCTGTCATTGATGGGCATTTGGGTTGATTCCATGTCTTTGTTATTGTGAATAGTGCTGCAATGAACTGTTATTGTGAATAGTGCTGCAATAGTGCACATGTCTTTATAGTAGAATGATTTATATTCCTCTGGGTATATATCCAGTAATGGGATTGCTGGGTCAAATGGTAGTTCTGCTGTTAGCTCTTTGAAGAATCACTACACTGTCTTCCACAATGGCTGAACTAGTTTACACTCTCATGAACAGTGTATAGTGTTTGCTTTTCTCCACAACTTTCCCGGCATCTGCTATTTCTTGACTTTTTATTTTTATTTTTAGCCATTCTGACTTGTGTGAGATGGTATCTCATTGTGGTTTTGATTTGCATTTCTCCAGTGATCAGTAATGAGCTTTTTTTCATATGCTTATTTGCCCCATGTATGTCTGTTCATCTGTTCATGTCCTTTGCCCACATTTGAATGTGATTTTTTTCTTGTAAATTTATTTAAGCTCCTTATAGACACTGGATATTAGACCTTTGTTAGATGCACAGTTTGTAAAAATTTTCTTCCATTCTGTAGGTTGTCTGTTTACTCTGTTGATTGTTTCTTTTGCTGTGTAGAAGCTCTTTCATTTAATTAAATCCCATTTGTCAGTTTTTGCTTTTGTTGCAATTGCTTTTGACATCTTTGTCATGAAATCTTTGCCTGTTCCTATGTCCAGGATGGCATTGCCTAGGTTGTCTTCTGGGTTTTTGTAGTTTTGGGTTTTACACTTAAGTCTTTAATCCATCTTGATTTTTGTATATGGTGTAAGGAACGGGTCCAGCTTCAATCATCTGCATAGGGCTAGCCAGCCCAGCACCATTTATTGAATAAGGAGTGCTTTCCCCATTGCTTGTTTTTGTCAGCTTTGTCAAAAATCACATGGTTGTAGGTGTGCAGCCTTATTACTGGGCTATTATGTCCCATTGGTCTATGTGCCTATTTTTTTCTTTCTTTCTTTCTTTCTTTTTTTCTTTTGAGACGGAGTTTCACTCTGTTGCCCAGGCTGGAGTGCAATGACGTGATCTTGGCTCACTGCAACCTCCATCTCTGAGGTTCAAGCAATTCTCCTGCCTTGGTCTCCTGAGTAGGTGGGATTACAGGCGTGTGCCATCAAGCCTGGCTAACTTTTGTATTTTTAGTAGAGACGGGGTTTCACCATGTTGGCCAGGCTGATCTGGAACAGCTGACCTCAGGTGATCCACCTGCCTCGGCCTCCAAAAGTGCAGGGATTACAGGTGTTGTATCAGTACCATGCTGTGTTTTGCTTACTGTAGCCTTGCAGTATAGTTCGAAGTTGGCTAATGTGATACACCCAGCTTTGTTATTTTTGCTTAGAATTGCCTTGGCTATTCGGGCTCTTTTTTGGTTTCATAAGAATTTTAAAATAGTTTTTTCTAGTTCTGTGAAGAATGTCATTGTTAGTTTGTTAGAAATAACACTGAATCTTTAGATTGCTTTGGGCAGTATGGTCATTTTGTTGATATTGATTCTTCCTATCCATGAGCATGGGATATTTTTCCATTTGTTTGTGTCTTCTCTTATTTCTTTGAGCAGTGTTTTGTAATTCTCATTGTAGATATCCTTCACCTCCTGAGTTAGCTGTATTCCCAGGTATTTTATTTTTTTGTGTGTGGCAATTGTGAATGGGATTGCCTTCCCAATTGGGCTCTCAGCTTGGCTGTTGTTGATGTATAGAAATGCAAGTGATTTTTGTACATTGATTTTGCAGCCTGAAACTTTGCCAAAGTTGTTTATCAGCTGAAGGACCTGTTGGGTTGAGAGTATGGGGTTTTCTTTGAGAAAAAAATTTTATTGTGATATAAAATGCACTTATAAAATGTCCACCAGAAGGCATGTAATTCTTCACTGCTATATACATTTATTGGGAATATGTTATTCATTGTCTAGGTATGATAATGCCACCTAAAACATACTGTAAATGATGAGTTATACTCTATAACAAATGCATCACTGATTTTCAGCAATCATAGGTTTAATAATAATTAGTTTAAGACTATAATCACACCTATATTTTGGAATGTCCATTTACTTTAATGTAGTGTAGTGGAATTTAGAGTATAATTGCACATAGATGGTACAGAAAAACATTCACTTCTAAATTATTTTATACCTTCATGACAGGTAGTCTTCCTGACTGAAAATAACTGCTTCAGCTATGGTCTGCAACACAGCTCCAGGATTCTTAATGCAATAATTTGGGTGTATGTATGTCTGTCTATGCGTGCTCCCATGGAACAACTTATATCTTTAATAAACAAGTGCAACATTATTGTCAATTATTTTGCATGTTTAAATACTATAGTCTGATTATTTGTAAACAAACAAAACCCCACACAAATACTCTAAATTCTATATAAAAAAATCTGTCAACCCATAATTATTCTAATATGCTTTACTTACTTGAACACAAATTTCTGAAAGGTACATATATTACCTTAGATAATAAGGTTCAGAAATGAGTGCTTTGGACAGGCGCAGTGGCTCACACCTGTAATCCCAGCACTTTGGGAGGGCAAGGCAGGCGGGTCACCTGAGGTCGGGAGTTCACAACCAGCCTCACCAACATGGAGAAACCCCGTCTCGACTAAAAATACAAAATTAGCCAGGCATGGTGGCACATGCCTGTAATACCAGCTACTTGGGAGGCTGAGGCATGAGAATCACTTGAACCCGGGAGGCAGAGGTTGCAGTGAGCGGAGATCGTGCCATTGCTCTGCAGCCTGGGCAACAAGAGCGAAACTCAGTCTCAAAAAAAAAAAAAAAAAAAAAAGAAGTGCTTCACCCTATGAAATGTGCATTTCTGATAACTGATTTACACAGCATAAAGTTTAGATCAATAAATTACAAATCCTGGATCCCCACAGCTAATTTAGAAAATGCCTCAAAGTTATGGTTTTTGTAGCAGGTTTAACAGACTAAACATGAAGTGTTCTAGTTTCCTCTATTTCAAGTATCAAAGAAATATGAGGCTCAAAATCTCTCTAGGCTGTAACTGAAAATGCAAAGCATTAGAAGACAGTTAAATGTGGTTTGAAATACAATATTAATTGAAAGGAGATTATTAAGGTGTTTATCTGTGTTAGCCTGTTAAGTACTAGGACTTTAAAGTAATTTTAAATCTGAATATTTGTTCAGAAGTGACAAAGAACACAATTTGCCTATAAATGTATGGTTTTTGGAGAAAAAAGTCAATCCTGATTTTTAAAACTCTTTCAACATTTTTTATTTCCTTTTGAATGATATTAATTTAAATTTCAATCTGAACATAAATGTTTGGCTTCACAGAGCCTTAGATAATTTACTAAGGCTGTTTAAAGTCTTTCAATGTCATCAGAAATCCTGCAGTATAGAAAATATCTGGTACCCTTAAAGTTTCAGAGTGAGCTGATCTGCAATTTTAATGCTATTTAAAAAAAAGTCAAATATAAAAGACTGCTGCAATATAAAGCACTATTTCTAAAAGTTGCAGACATGATCCTATAGTCTGACAGAGTTAGCACAGCTACTCAGAATAAGCAACTTCTGGCCTTTTCCGAGGCACACTAAGTTTCCAGCTTAGAAAATACTCTAGCCTGGTCTTTAACATATTCATTAAGTAATAAGAATATTTTAAGGTCTTTCTGTCCTACAAGAAAGTAGTAAGTTTATCCTTCGAGACATCAGACTTTCTAGAACTGGCCAAACTGTATAAAATTTTAAGAAGTATGTGAAAGTGTAGAATCAGCACTATGAAAACAGTGTTACAAAATTAAACATTATGTTGAACCCTTTTCTAGCTTTAAGTCAAAAATAGAAGTCATGACTCTTCTGTAACATTAATTTAAAAAATACATAGAAGTGACAAGTGCTATTTTCCAAAAAGTACAATTTTTTCCCTACTTTATATCAACATGGAATGATTTCAGTTCTCCTGTATTAAAAGCTGGACTTTTAAAAAACTGGTATTGCTATGTTTAATGTGATGACTTTAATCAGTAGTAGCTTCATTTTCCACTGGGCCCCTAATTAGTCTTTGAATTCTTCTTTTTCCTGCATGCTGCTTGGGATGTACTTCTTCATAAAGGAAGTCTGAAGTCAACTAATCCCCACTGTCTATCTCGATCTTTCTAAACATCCATTACAACATCCATAGTTGTCTTTCTACAATTTCTAGCAGAGGGCTCTTGCAGCTAGAAGACAGCATCCGTTCTCTTATACTGCATGTGTATCCGGGCATTGAATAGATAAAAACTATGGACTCTAAATAGTCTCCTTTATGGGAATATTTATACAGAAAGAAATGGCAACAAGCTGAATCCTTGGGAATCCTCTTTGGCAAATCTTTTAGTTCTGTATTTGTTGTGTTGGCCAAAATTATAATTTCATTTTTTTATATTTATTTCCAACTGCACATAGTTCAGCTGTTATTCATTTTTTCCAAAGCCTGAAAGGCTTCTCGAGAAATAGGAAATGCTACTTCTTGTAGTGTTTGATGCTTAGTGTCCACACTCACGTCAGTCTGTACCTCATTGATTTTAATGTCATATGAATTATAATGTCATAATTCTTCCTCAGCTGCAGTCAGTGGGGCAGGGGAAGATTGTGAGAGCAAACATTTTTTATATCCATGTAATGATACATCTTCCTTTACTGTTCCAAATACTTCATCTTTATCGTGGCCACCTCCAGATTCCTTTTCCAGAGTTGCTCTTGTTGCTGCATACAACCTTTTTTGACGGACATGAGAATGATCTGGAAACCATGCAATGAATATCCATTCATATCCCTGGGCATTCTGAGAATCTAACCTGAATAATATATAGCACAGTTGTTTGTCCTCCAACAGGGGTAAAACAAAGGAATCATAATCCTTATCCCAGGAATCTGTAGGCTGACTATATGATCCAATCATAAGTTGATCATTTTCAATAGATATTTTCAGAAGTCTGTACTTTCCATTTCTGGCTCTGGCAAGATCTCTTTAACATCTTCACTTGCTTGGATGCGGGTCTGGTGGGACATGGCGGCGGCCACTAGCTCCTGGCTCTGATGCTGAGTGCAGCCGAGTATGGGGTTTTCTAGATATAGAGTCATGTCGTCTGCAAAACAGGGATAGTTTGACTTCCTATGTTCCTATTTGGATGCCCTTTATTTCTTTCTCTTGCCTCACTGCTCTGGCTAGAGCTTCCAATACTATTTTAAGTAAGAGTGGTAAGAAGGGCATCCTTGTCTTGTGCCTCTTTTAAAGGGGAATGCTTCCAGCTTTTGCCTATTCAGTATGAAGCTAATAGAAAATCAGACGGATTTGACAAGATGATTCACAGGAGAACATAACCAAATGATCAAACAACATAGGTAAAGATGCTTAAATGTATCTATTATTCAAGGAAATACAAATTAAGTATCAATAAGATGTCACTATACCTGTTATATCGGCACAGATGTAAAAAGAGTGCTAATGCCTAGTATTGCAGATATGTGGGAAAAGGGTATGCTGAATAAAACAGATATTTAAAAAAATATGGGGTCGGGCGGATGGCGGATGTCAGGAGCGCTGCTGCCGCCGCGGGACCTTCTCCATTCCCGCCGACAGCCCAGCCCCCTCCCAGCCTCTGGCGCCGTCCCAGGCGGAGGGGGCGGGCGGAGGGCGCTGGGCCGGGGCGGCGTGGGGCCCGCGCAGCGGCGGGACTAGGCGAGGCGACAGCCGCGGCGTCCGCGCAGGGCGCTCCGGCTGATGGAGGCGGCGGCGGCCTGGCCGGGGCTGCGCTGTCCCCGCGGCCATGCGACAGCGACCCAGCCACCCCCGGAGCGCAGTCCTCCAAGGATGAAATTGAAGATAATTCAAATGACAGGACCCAGGCATCCAAAAAGAGGCGAATGGGCTCAGGAGATAGTTCCAGGAGTTGTGAAACTTCAAGTCAAGATCTTGGCTTTAGTTACTATCCAGCAGAAAATTTGATAGAGTACAAATGGCCACCTGATGAAACAGGAGAATACTATATGCTTCAAAAACAAGTCAGTTAATATTTGAGTGTGACCTCCTTTAAAAGGAAATATCCAGATTTGGAGGGACGAGATTTGTCTCACAAGGAGAAACTCTACCTGAGAGAGCCAAATGTCATTACTGAAACTCAGTGCACTCTAGGTTTAACTGAGCAGTGATGAAGTGATTGTTTTAATGATAAAGGAATATCCAGCCAAACATGCTGAGTATTCTGTTATTCTACAAGAAAAAGAACGTCAACGAATTACAGACCATTACAAAGAGTATTCCCAAATGTAACAACAGAATACTCACACAGTTGAAGCCAGTAAAGTGCCTGAGTACATTAAGAAAGCTGCCTGTAATCCCAGCACTTTGGGAGGCCGAGGCGGGCGGATCACGAGGTCAGGAGATCGAGACCATCCTGGCTAACATGGTGAAACCCCGTCTCTACTAAAAATACAAAAAAATTAGCCGGGCGTGGTGGTGGCGCCTGTAATCCCAGCTACTCGGGAGACTGAGGCAGGAGAATGGCGTGAACTCGGGAGGCGGAGCTTGCAGTGAGCCGAGATCGCACCACTGCACTCCAGCCTGGGCGACAGAGCGAGATTCTGTCTCAAAATAGATAAATAAATAAATAAATAAATAAATAAGCTGCCAAAAAAAGCAGCAACTTAAACCGGGAACGTATGGAAGAAAGAAGAGCTTGTTTTGACTTGCAGACACATTATCCAGGTGCCTCAAGGGAAGTAGGAAGTTTTGCCAACAGGGCGAACAAAGGTCAGTTCTTACCCAGTGGCTCTCATCCCTGGACAGTTCCAGGAATATTATAAGAAGTACTCACCAGATGAGCTGTGGTATCTGCCATTAAACACAGCCCTCCTGTACGAAGCCACTCTGGATCCTGAGCTCCCTGCTCTAGACAGTGACGGTGATTCAGATGACGGCGAAGATGGTTGAGGTGATGAGAAGTGGAAAAATAAAGGCACTTCGGACAGCTCCTCTGGCAAGGTATCTGAAGGGGAAAGCTCTCCTGACAGCCAGGAGGACTCTTTCCAGGGAAGACAGAAATCAAAAGACAAAGCTGCCACTCCAAGAAAAGATGGTCCCAAACGTTCTGTACTGTCCAACTCAGTTCCTGGGTACAAGCAAAAGGTCATTCCAAATGCTATATGTGGAATTTGTCTGAAGGGTAAGGAGTCCAACAAGAAAGGAAAGGCTGAATCACTTATACACTGCTCCCAATGTGAGAATAGTGGCCATCCTTCTTGCCTGGATATAAAGAAAATAAAGGACTCAAATGTTACCACTACACAAAACCACCAAACTGTAATGATAAATGACAAGAGAGAAAGAAGAAAAACAAAGAGTATACAAAACAACCAGAAAAAAATAACAAAATGACAGAAATAAGTCTTCACATGTAAACATAAACAGATTAAATATTCCACTTAAAAGACATACACTGGATGAATCGACTTAAAAAACATAATCCAACTGCATAGTACTTACAAGAGATTCACCTCACTAGTAAAGACACGTATTAGACTGAAAGGGGTTGATAAAGATATTTCACACAAACGGAAACCAAAAGTGAGCAGGATTAGCTACAATCATATAAGATAAAACAGACATTAAATCAAAAAAAAGTGAAAAACGGACTAAAACTATCATTATATAATGACAGATCAACCCAGCAAAAAAGATATAACAATCCTAAATATATATGTACCCAATACTGGAGCATCCAGATTCATAAAGCAAACATTACTAGATCTAAAGGTAGAGACAGACTGCAGTGTAATAATAGGAAGGAACTTTAACATCCCACTGTCAACATTAGATAGATAATCTAGACAGAAAATCAACAAATAAACATTAGACTTAAACTGGACTTTAGACCAAATGAACCAAACAGACATTTACAGAACATTCTATCCAACAAGTACAGAATATACATTCATCAGCACATGGAATATTCTCCAGGATGGACCATATGTTACGCCACAAAATGTCTCAATAAATTTAACAAAATGAAAATCATACCAAGAATATTCTCAGGCCACAATGAAATCAAATCAACTATAAATAAACACCAAGAGGAACTTTAGAAACTGCATAAATACATAAAAATTAACCAACATGCTCCTGAACAACAATGGTCAATAAAGAATTTAAGAAGAAAAAAAATTCTTGAAACAAATGAAAATTGAAACATACGTAAACCTGTGGGATACAGCAAAAGCAGCACTAAGAGGCAAGTTTATAGCAATAAATGCCTACATCAAAAAAGTAGGAAAATGACAAATTAACAATCTAATAATGTATGTGAAGCTGCTAGAAAAGCAAGAACAAACCAAACACCAAATTAGCAGAAAAAGGAAGTAATAAAGAACAGAACTAAATGAAATACAGACTAAAAAATACAAAGTATCATGAATGAAAAAGTTGGTTTTTTGTTAAATTGATAAACTGCCAGCTAGACTAACCAAAAAAGTAGAAGACCCAAACAAACAAATTAGAAATGAAAAAGGACACATTAAGTCATATATGTAAGAAATACAAAAGATCACCAGAGACCATTATGAACAACTGTATGCTGACAAACTGATAAACCTAGAGGAAATGGATAAGTTCCAGGAAACATACAATGTGCTGAGACTGAATTGGGAAGAAATAGAAAACATGAACAGACCAATAATGAGTAGCAAGATTGAGTCAGTAATAAAAAGTCTCCCAATGAAGAAAAGCACAGGACTGGACAAATTCACTGACAAATTCTACCAGAAGAACTAATACCAATTCTCCTGAAACTATTCTAAAAAATGGAAGAGGAGAGAACTCTCCTTAACTCATTCTATGAGGCCAGCACCACCCTGATTCAAAAACCAGACAAGAACACACACATAGAAGAAAAGTACAGGCCAATATTTCTGATGAACATAGATACAAAAACTCTCGACAAAATACTAGCAAACTGAATCCAATAGCATATCAGAAAGATAATACACCATGATCAAGTGGGATTTATACCAGTGATACAAGAATGGTTCAACATGTGCAAATCAATAACCTCAATATATGACATCCATAGAATAAAGGACAAAAAACATATCATCATCTCAATAGATACAGAAAAAGCATTTGATAAAATTCAACACCCTTTCATAATAAAACCTCTCAACAAATGGGGCATAGAAGGAAAATATGTCAAAATAATAAAGGCTATATATGATAAACCCACAGCTGATATCATGCTGAATAGGGAAAAACTGAAAGCCTTTCCTCCAAGAAATGGAAGAAAAACAAGGATGCCCACTTTCACCACTCCTATTCAACATAGTATTGGAAGTCCTAGGTATGGCAATCAGGCAAGAGAAAGAAATAAAAGGCATCCAAATTGGAAAAAAGGAAGTAAAATTGTCCCTTTTTACTGGTGCCATGATCTTGTATCTAGTAAAACCTAAAAACTCCACCAAAAAATTCTTAGATTTGATAAGTAAATTCAGTAAAGTTCCAGGTTGAAAACATCAACACTAAAAAATATGCAGCATTTCTATACACCAATAATGATCTACCCACAAAAGAAATGAAGATGGCAATTCCATTTACAATAGCTAAAAATTAAAATATCTAGGAATAATTTTAATCAAGGAGGTGGAAGATCTTTACAATGAAAACCACAAAATGCTAATGAAAGAAATTGAAAATGATAAAAATATATGGGAAAACGTCTCATGCTCACGGATCAGAAGAATGAATATTATTAAAATTGTGATTTTCCCAAAGTAACCTACAGATTCAATGCAATCCCTGTCAAAATACCAATGTCATCTTTCACAGAATTAGAAAAAAAGAACACTAAAATTCACATGTAACCAAAAAAGATTCCATATAGCCAAAGCAATTCTGAGCAAAAAGAACAAAGCTGGAGGCATCACATTACCTGACTTTGAAATATATTACAAGGCTATAGTAACCAAAACAGCATGTTATTGGTATAAAAATAGACACATAGACCAATGGTCAGAATAGAGAACCTATAAATAAATTCACATATTTACTGCCAGCTGATCTTTGACAAAGTTCACAAGAACATTGGGGAAAGGACACCTTTTTCAATTAATGGTACTGGGAAAATTGCATAGCCATATGCAGAAGAATGAAACTTGATCCTTATCTCTCACTGTATACAAAAATCAACTCAAAATGGACTGAAGACTTAAACATAATACTCAAAACTATAAAAATAATAAGAGAAAACCTAGGGAAAACTCTTCTGGACATTGGTCTAGACAAATAATTTATGATTGAGATGTCAAAAGCACAGGCAATAGAAACAAAAATAGACAAATAGGACTCAATTAAACTAAAAAGCTTCTGCACAGCAAAAGAAATGAGTGAAGAGACAACCTTTCGAATGAGAGGAAATATTTGCAAACTATTCAACAGGGGACTAATATCCAGAATATACAAGGAAATCAAACAACTCAACAATAAAAAAAGATCTCATAAAATACGGGCAAACGGCACGGCCAAAATGTACATAAAGAAATGCTCAAGTTTACTAATCAACAGAGAAATGCAAACCAAAACCAAAATGAGATATCATCTCACCTCAGTCAGAATTGCTATTATTAAAAAGACAAAAAAAAATTAACAGACATTGGCAAGGATGTGGAGAAAAAGGAACTCTTATACACTGTTTTTGGGAATATAAATATAGCCACTATGGAAAACAGCATGGAGATTTCTGAAAAAAACAAAAGTAGCATTACCATAAGATCCAAAAATCTCACTAATTGGCGTTCATCCAAAGCACGAGAAATCAGTATGTCAAAGGGATACCTGCACTCTCATGTTTATTATTGCATTATTCACAATAGACAAGGTATGGAATCGACTTAAGTGTCTGTCAACAGATAAATGGATAAAGAAAGTGTGGTATACATACACAATGAAATAGTATTCAGCCATAAAAGAGAATGAAATCCTGTCATTTGGAACAACATGGATGGAACTGGAGTTGTTATGTCAAGTGAAATAAGCCAGGCACAAAAAGATAAAAATAGCATGTTCTCACTTATATGTGGGAATTAAAAAAGTTGATCACATGAAGATAGAGAATGGAAAGATAGATAACAGAGACTGGGGAGGGTGATTGGGAGGAGAAGGGAAGATGAAGAGAAGTGTGTTAAAAAGTACACACATAAATAAGATAGAAGGAATAAATTCAATGTTTGATAGAAGAGTAGGGTGACTATAGTTACAAAAATGTATTGTAGTTGGGTTATGGACACCGTAGATACCCTGACTTTATCACTATGCATTACATATACATAATAGAGTTTCCTATGTATCCCATAATTTGTACTGATAAAAAAATTTAAAAGAAAGTGAACCATCAGGCTGGGCGCAGTGGCTCACACCTGTAATCCCAGCACTTTGGGAGGCCGAGGCCGGTGGATCACAAGGTCAGGAGATTGAGACCATCCTGGCTAACATGGTGAAACCTCGTCTCTACTAAAATTACAAAAAAAAAAAAAAAAAATTAGCTAAGCCTGGTGGCGGGCATCTGTAGTCCCAGCTACTCGGGAGGCTGAGGCAGGAGAATGGTGTGAACCCGAGAGGCGGAGCTTGCAGCGAGCAGAGATCGCGCCACTGCACTCCAGCCTGGGTGACAGAGCGAGACTATGTCTCGAAAAAAAAAAAAAGAAGGTGAACCATCAGAGAGACATTCTCCTGCAGGTTTTAGAGGAAGAGAACAATCAGCTATGTTGTGAAATGCCTATACAGAGGGGCAGCCAACCCAACCCCAACAAACAGCTACCCAATAACCTAAGACCTCAGCCATATAGCTGCAAGGAACTGAATTCTGTCAAAAACTTGAATGAAGACGGAAGAGTCACCTGGGCCCCATATGATAACTGCGTTCCCAATCAACACCTTGAATGCCACTTTTTGATACCCTGAGCAGAGGACCTTAGCAGGCTTTGCCCAGACAACTGACCAATGGAAGCTGTGAGATAATAAATAGGTGTTGTTTTAAGATACTAAGTTGGTGGTAATTTGTTACACAGCAATAGAAAATTAATACAGCATGCTTCTTGTTTCTAGACCTAGATGTAGACAGAGATCTGATGGGTAGACAGAGATGTGTGGTTGTCATTCAAGTGTAGGCAGTACAGTTCTGGCCTCTGGTTAACTGCTGGAAGTCTCTATTTCCTGGCCACTAGTCCTTGTGTTGGGTATGTTCTGTCATTTCGTCAGTGGTGTTAAGGACCAGTCATGACCGATACTTATGCATTACATAGTGTTAGTATCCCACTCCCATCTCACTATATGTTCCTACTCTATTTCTAGAGCACAGAGAACTTACCTTCTTGTGTTATGTATGTTATGCAGCTTTTAAAAATTATTTGAAATATTACACATATCATCTTTTTGTATTTGAAGTTGGAGGGGGATGTTTATGCATGTGTGTCATTTGACATGTAGGCCCAGAAATCCAAAAGTACTTAAATTGGTAAGAATACTAAATCTGCAATAAAAAGCCAGTAAAATAGATTATCTTCAGCAAAATAGTATCCTGTAAATGGTGTACCTTGGAGGAGCCAGGGTTTGTTCTAGAAACTCCTCAATTTTAATGAAGTCTGTTTTCAACTCCTTGTTATACACCAGGAACGGAGGATTGGTACCTGGGGCTAAGTCCTTCAGTTCTTCAGGCTTTCTATGATTATTAAAAATAAGCAGAGTTAGGTCTCCAGATAAAGTATACATTAAATAAACACCAATATTTTATTGGTATCTACCAATCTCAATTCCTAGAATTTAACATGTCCTGATTTCTCTTACCTGGTCATGTCAACAGTTGTCACATTAAATTTAACTCCTTTAAGCCAGAGGATCATGAAAAGGCGTTGGCAAAAGGGACAGTTTCCAATACTCTCTCCGTCACTTCCAGCCTATTAAGATAAAGAGAGACCTCAGTTTATTTGTTTGTTCAATAAGTATGTATTGAGTTCCTACTAGGAAATGAGCCAGTTGCTAGAGACAAACAAGGACATTCTTAATCTCATGTACTCCATCATCTATGGACAGAGAGATATAGGGAAGCAAATAATTTCATTAAATGTAAAGTCCCAACTGTGATGGGTACATAATAATGATAATACATTTTATATATTATCAGAATTTATATAATTTTCCTATTGATAGACATTTAAGATATTCCAAAATTTTTACTACTCTAAGTACTTCAGAAACAAACATTTCTGGGCATATAGCTTCTTCCACTTCTGAGATTATATCTTTAAGGTTAATCTTTAAAATGAAAATGGTCAGTAAAAAGTATGCACATGTCCCATTTTGATAGATCTTACCAAATTGCGTTTCTGAAAGGTACCTTTCCATATGGCCATTGACCATTTCCGTATTTTGCAAATTGTTTGTTCATGACAGTTTTTAATTTATTTTATTTTATTATTATTATACTTTAAGTTTTAGGGTACATGTGCACAATGTGCAGGTTAGTTACATATGTATACATGTGCCATGCTGGTGTGCTGCACCCATTAACTCGTCATTTAGCATTAGGTATATCTCCTAAAGCTATCCCTCCCCCCTCCCCCCACCCCACAACAGTCCCCAGAGTGTGATGTTCCCCTTCCTGTGTCCATGTGTTCTCATTGTTCAATTCCCACCTATGAGTGAGAATATGCGGTGTTTGGTTTTTTGTCCTTGCGATAGTTTACTGAGAATGATGATTTCCAATTTCATCCATGTCCCTACAAAGGACATAAACTCATCATTTTTTATAGCTGCATAGTATTCCATGGTGTATATGTGCCACATTTTCTGAATCCAGTCTATCATTGCCAGACATTTGGGTTGGTTCCAAGTCTTTGCTATTGTGAATAGTGCCACAATAAACATACATGTGCATGTGTCTTTATAGCAGCATGATTTATAGTCCTTTGGGTATATGCCCAGTAATGGGATGGCTGGGTCAAATGGTATTTCTAGTTCTAGATCCCTGAGGAATCGCCACACTGACTTCCACAAGGGTTGAACTAGTTTACAGTCCCACCAACAGTGTAAAAGTGTTCCTATTTCTCCACATCCTCTCCAGCACCTGTTGTTTCCTGACTTTTTAATGATTGCCATTCTAACTGGTGTGAGATGGTATCTCATTGTGGTTTTGATTTGCATTTCTCTGGCCAGTGATGGTGAGCATTTTTTCATGTGTTATTTGGCTGCATAAATGTCTTCTTTTGAGAAGTGTCTGTTCATGTCCTTCGCCCACTTTTTGATGGGGTTGTTTTTTTCTTGTAAATTTGTTGGAGTTCATTGTAGATTCTGGATATTAGCCCTCTGTCAGATGAGTAGGTTGCGAAAATTTTCTCCCATTTTGTAGGTTGCCTGTTCACTCTGATGGTAGTTTCTTTTGCTGTGCAGAAGCTCTTGAGTTTAATTAGATCCCATTTGTCAATTTTGGCTTTTGTTGCCATTGCTTTTGGTGTTTTAGACATGAAGTCCTTGCCCATGCCTATGTCCTGAATGGTAATGCCTAGGTTTTCTTCTAGGGTTTTTATGGTTTTAGGTCTAACGTTTAAGTCTTTAATCCATCTTGAATTGATTTTTGTATAAGGTGTAAGGAAGGGATCCAGTTTCAGGTTTCTACATATGGCTAGCCAGTTTTCCCAGCACCATTTATTAAATAGGGAATCCTTTCCCCATTGCTTCTTTTTCTCAGGTTTGTCAAAGATCAGATAGTTGTAGATATGTGGCATTATTTCTGAGGGCTCTGTTCTGTTCCATTGATCTATATTTCTGTTTTGCTACAAGTACCATGCTGTTTTGGTTACTGTAGACTTGCAGTATAGTTTGAAGTCAGGTAGCGTGATGCCTCCAGCTTTGTTCTTTTGGCTTAGGATTGACTTGGCGATGTGGGCTCTTTTTTGGTTCTATATGAACTTTAAAGTAGTTTTTTCCAATTCTGTGAAGAAAGTCATTGGTAGCTTGATGGGGATGGCATTGAATCTATAAATTACCTTGGGCAGTATGGCCATTTTCACGATATTGATTCTTCCTACCCATGAGCATGGAATGTTCTTCCATTTGTTTGTATCCTCTTTTATTTCCTTGAGCAGTGGTTTATAGTTCTCCTTGAAGAGGTCCTTCACATCCCTTGTAAGTTGGATTCCTAGGTATTTTATTCTCTTTGAAGCAATTGTGAATGAGAGTTCACTCATGATTTGGCTCTCTGTTTGTCTGCTATTGGTGTATAAGAATGCTTGTGATTTTTGTACATTGATTTTGTATCCTGAGACTTTACTGAAGTTGCTTATCAGCTTAAGGAGATTTTGGGCTGAGACAATGGGGTTTTCTAGATATACAATCATGTCATCTGCAAACAGGGACAATTTGACTTCCTCTTTTCCTAATTGAATACCCTTTATTTCCTTCTCCTGCCTAATTGCCCTGGCCAGAACTTCCAACACTATGTTGAATAGGAGTGGTGAGAGAGGGCATCCCTGTCTTGTGCCAGTTTTGAAAGGGAATGCTTCCAGTTTTTGCCCATTCAGTATGATATTGGCTGTGGGTTTGTCATAGATAGCTCTTATTATTTTGAGATACATCCCATCAATACCTAATTTATTGAGAGTTTTTAGCATGAAGCCTTGTTGAATTTTGTCAAAGGCCTTTTCTACATCTATTGAGATAATCGTGTGGTTTTTGTCTTTGGTTCTGTTTATATGATGGATTACATTTATTGATTTGTGTGTATTGAACCAGCCTTGCATCCCAGGGATGAAGCCCACTTGATCATGGTGGATAAGCTTTTTGATGTGCTGCTAGATTCAGTTTGCCAGTATTTTATTGAGGATTTTTGCATCAATGTTCATCAAGGATATTGGTCTAAAATTCTCTTTTTTGGTTGTGTCTCTGCCCGGCTTTGGTATCAGGATGATGCTGGCCTCATAAAATGAGTTAGGGGGGATTCCCTCTTTTTCTATTGATTGGAATAGTTTCAGAAGGAATGGTACCAGTTCCTCCTTGTACCTCTGGTAGAATTCGGCTGTGAATCCATCTGGTCCTGGACTTTTTTTGGTTGGTAAGCTATTGATATTGCCACAATTTCAGATGCTGTTATTGGTCTATTCAGAGATTCAACTTCTTCCTGGTTTAGTCTTGGGAGGGTGTATGTGTCAAGGAATTTATCCATTTCTTCTAGATTTTCTAGTTTATTTGCATAGAGGTGTTTGTAGTATTCTCTGATGGTAGTTTGTATTTCTGTGGGATCGGTGGTGATATCCCCTTTATCATTTTTTATTGAGTGTACTTGATTCTTCTCTCTTTTCTTCTTTATTAGTCTTGCTAGCAGTCTATCAATTTTGTTGATCCTTTGAAAAAACCAGCTCCTGGATTCATTAATTTTTTGAAGAGTTTTTTGTGTCTCTATTTCCTTCAGTTCTGCTCTGATTTTAGTTATTTCTTTCCTTCTGCTAGCTTTTGAATGTGTTTGCTCTTGCTTTCCTAGTTCTTTTAATTGTGATGTTAGGGTTTCCATTTTGGATCTTTCCTGCTTTCTCTTGTGGGCATTTAGTGCTATAAATTTCCCTCTACACACTGCTTTGACTGTGTCCCAGAGATTCTGCTATGTTGTGTCTTTGTTCTCGTTGGTTTCAAAGAATATCTTTATTTCTGCCTTCATTTCGTTATGTACCCAGTAGTCATTCAGGAGCAGGTTGTTCAGTTTCCATGTAGTTGAGCGGTTTTGAGTGAGTTTCTTAATCCTGAGTTCTAGTTTGATTGCACTGTGGTCTGAGAGACAGTTTGTTATAATTTCTGTTCTTTTACATTTGCTGAGGAGAGCTTTACGGATGGGTTTTTGGTGTGGATGTCCTTTCTGTTTGTTAGTTTTCCTTCTAACAGACAGGACCCTCAGCTGCAGGTGTGTTGGAGTTTGCTAGAGGTCCACTCTAGACCCTGTTTGCCTGGGTAACAGGAGCGGTGGCTGCAGAACAGTGGATTTTCGTGACCCACGAATGCTGCTGTCTGATTGTTCCTCTGGAAGTTTTGTCTCAGAGGAGTACCTGGCCGTGTGAGGTGTCAGTCGGCCCCTACTGGGGGGGTGCCTCCCAGTTAGGCTGCTCGGGGGTCAGGGGTCAGGGACCCACTTGAGGAGGCAGTCTGCCCATTCTCAGATCTCCAGCTGCATGCTGGGAGAACCACTGCTCTCTTCAAAGCTGTCAGACAGGGACATTTAAGTCTGCAGAGATTACTGCTGTCTTTTTGTTTGTCTGTGCCCTGCCCCCAGAGGTGGAGCCTACAGAGGCAGGCAGGCCTCCTTGAGCTGTGGTGGGCTCCACCCAGTTCGAGCTTCCAGGCTGCTTTGTTTACCTACTCAAGCCTGGGCAATGGCAGGCGCCCCTCCCCCAGACTGGCTGCTGCCTTGCAGTTTGATCTCAGACTGCTGTGCTAGCAATCAGTGAGACTCCGTGGGCGTAGGACCCTCCGAGCCAGCTGCGGCATATAATCTCCTGGTGCGCCGTTTTTTAAGCCCATCGGAAAAGTGCAGTATTGGGGTGGGAGTGACCCGATTTTCCAGGTGCCGTCTGTCACCCCTTTCTTTGACTAGGAAAGGGAACTCCCTGACCCCTTGCGCTTCCCAAGTGAGGCAATGCCTCGCCCTGCTTCAGCTCGCGCACGGTGCACTGCACCCACTGTCCTGCGCCCACTGTCTGGCACTCCCTAGTGAGATGAATCCAGTACCTCAGATGGAAATGCAGAAATCAGCCGTCTTCTGCGTCACTCACGCTGGGAGCTATAGACTGGAGCTGTTCCTATTCGGCCATCTTGGCTGCCCTCCAGTTTTTAATTTTTTTATGAAGGTAATGACCTTTTCTTATTGTTTGGAAAAATTATTTGTATATTAAAGACATTAACTCTTTGTGATATATGTTACATGTAATTTTAAAAACATGGATTATGTAAAATTTAAATTTACATGAGATCTACCATGCTTTTTCTCTATGTGGTCTGGCTTTTCTGATCTGCTTATATACATCGAGATTACAAAAAACATATTTCCTTACTTTATTTTTATATTTTGATTTACCATAAGGATTTTCTATCATGTTTTCTTCTAGTACCATCATGGTTTAATTTTTGCATTTGTTTCATTTATTTGGATTCTGTTTTGGTGTAAGAAGTGTATGAGGACTTCTTTAGTATTTTTAAATTTTTACAAATAGTTAATAGTCTTATGCCTTTCATTAAATAAATCCATCTGATATGGTTTGGATATTTGTCCCCTCCAAATCTCATGCTGAAATGTAATCTCCAATGTTGGAGGTGGGGCCTGGTAGGAGGTGATTGGATCCTGGGGGTGGGCACCATCACCTTGGTAACAAGTTTGTTCCTGCTCAGTTAGTTCACTCAAGATCTGGTTGTTGAAAGTATGTGGCACCTCCCCCTTGCTCTCTTGTTCCCACTTTCAGCATGTGAGACACCTGCTCCCTCTTCACTTTCCACCATGATTGTAAGCTTCCTAAGGCCCTCACCAGAATCAGATGCCAGCACCATGCTTCTTGTAATATCTGCAGAACTCTAAGTCAATTAAACTTCTTTTCTTTATAATTTACCCAAGCTCAGATTTTTTTTATAGTATTGCAAACACAGCCTGATACATCATTGTATTAGGTCACTCTTGCATTACTCTAAAGAAATACTTGAGACTGGAAATTTATAAGAAAAGAGGTTTAATTGGCTCACAGTTCTGCAGGCTGTACAAACATGGCACCAGCATCTGCTCAGCTTCTGGGGAGGCCTCAGGGAAATTTTGCTCATAGCAGAAGTTGAACTGGGAGCAGACACTTCACATGGCGAAAGCGGGAGCAAGAGAGAGAAAGAGTGGGGGATGAGATGCCACACTTTACAACAACCAGATCTCATGAGAACTTACTCACTATCATGAGGGCAGCACTAAGCCATGAGAGGTTTGCCCTCATGACCCAAACACTTCCCACCATGCCCCAACTCCAGAATTGGGGATTAAAATTTAACATGAGATTTGGGCAAGGAGAACTATCCAAACACTATCAACCATCATTTTTTCTACTGATTGAAAACACTTTTCTGCTTTGAAATTTTATATGCACTTGAGTTTACTGGTGGACCCTCTATTCTTCACTTATTCATTTACTTGCCCAATGAATATTCACTGAACAAATTATGTGTGTAACACACACCAGACATATACATATATATATATATACACACCAGACATTAAAATAAAAATATTCCCCCAAATTAACTCTCAGTTTTAAACAGAGATAAATTATTTGAAGAAAAGAAGTGCATTTTATGAGTGTATAACAGAGAAACTCAGAGAAATCTATGTGGGGTCTGTCAGGGAGGGCCTTCTCTGAGGAAGTAGCATTTAAACTGAGTTCAAAGGATAAGTAACAGCTAATTAGATGAATGGGCATGAAGAGGGCATTCTAAACAGGGAATAACATGTGCAAAGGTCTTGCAATAGGCTTGAGCATGGCATGTATAAAGAACTGAAAGAAGATCAATGTGACTGGAATTCAGAGGAGGGAGAGAAGAGAAAAATTCAATAAGCTGGGATACAGCAAAACTAAAATCTCCTGCTTTTCAAAAGAATTATTAAGAAAAAAAAAGTCTTGTATCCATAACATATAAAAAAAAAATAAAGAACACAACTCAACAACTAACTACCCAACTTTAAAAATGGGCAAGAGATGCCGAATGTGGTGGCTGTTGCCTGTAATCTCAGCACTTTGGGAGGCTGAGGCAGGCAGATCACTTGAGGTCAGGGGTTCGAGACCAGCCTGGGCAACATGATGAAACCCCATCTCTACTAAAAATTAGCTGGGCATAGTGGTGGGCTCCTGTATTCCCAGCTACTTCGGAGGCTGAGGCAGGAGAATTGCTTGAACCCTGGAGGCAGAGGTTGCAGTGAGCCAAGATCATGCCACTGTACTCCAGCATGGGCAACAGAGTGAGACTCTGTCTTAAAATAAATTGGGCAAAAGAGAAGAGAGGTGGAGCAGGAAAGCCAAATTAAAGACTTCCCAAGAAGGATGGGTACAAACAGGCCTAGACTGTGAAGATTACAATAAATACCTAACTCTTTAATGCCCAGATGTAGATAAACATACATAAGAATCAAGACCATCCAGGAAAATATGACCTCACCAAATGAACTAAATAAGGCACTAGGGACCAATCCTGGAGCAATAGAGATATGTGACATTTCAGACAAAGATTCAAAATAACTGTTTTGAGGAAACTAAAAAAAAATCAAGATAACACAGAGAATTCTATCAGATAAACTTAACAAAGAGATTGAAATAACTTAAAAGAATCAACCCCATCAAAAAGTGGGCGAAGGACATGAACAGACACTTCTCAAAAGAAGACATTTATGCAGCCAAAAAACACATGAAAAATTGCTCACCATCACTGGCCATCAGAGAAATGCAAATCAAATCCACAATGAGACACCATCTCACACCAGTTAGAATGGCAATCATTAAAAAGTCAGGAAACAACAGGTGCTGGAGAGGATGTGGAGAAATAGGAACACTTTTACACTGTTGGTGGGACTGTAAACTAGTTCAACCCTTGTGGAAGTCAGTGTGGCGATTCCTCAGGGATCTAGAACTAGAAATACCATTTGACCCAGCCATCCCATTACTGGGTATATACCCAAAGGACTATAAATCATGCTGTTATAAAGACACATGCACATGTATGTTTATTGTGGCACTATTCACAATGGCAAAGACTTGGAACCAACCCAAATGTCCAACAATGATAGACTGGATTCAGAAAATGTGGCACGTATACACCATGGAATACTATGCAGCCATAAAAAATGATGAGTTTATGTCCTTTGTAGGGACATGGATGAAATTGGAAATCATCATTCTCAGTAAACTATCGCAAGGACAAAAAACCAAACACCGCATATTCTCACTCATAGGTGGGAATTGAACAATGAGAACACATGGACACAGGAAGGGGAACATCACACTCTGGGGACTGTTGTGGGGTGGGGGGAGGGGGGAAGGATAGCATTAGGAGATATACCTAATGCTAAATGACGAGTTAATGGGTGCAGCACACCAACATGGCACATGTATACATATGTAACTAACGTGCACATTGTGCACATGTACCCTAAAACTTAAAGTATAATAATAAAAGAAAAAAAACAAAGAATCGAGCGGAAATTCTGGAGTTGAAAAATGTAATTGACATACCGAAAAATGCATCAAAGTCTTTTAATAGTAGAATTGATCAAGCAGAAGAAAGAATTAATGAGCTTGAAGGCAGGCTATTTTAAAACACACAGACGAGAAAAAAGAAAAAAAATCATAAGAAAGAATAAAGCATGCCTATGAAATCTACAAAATAGCTTCAAAAGGGCAAATCTAAGAGTTATTGGCCTTAAAGAGGAGGTAGAGAAAGAGATAGGATAGAAAGTTTATTCAAGGGATATTAACAGAGAACTTCCAAAACCTAGAGAAAGACATTGATATGCAAGTACGAGAATGTCACAGAACACCAAGTAGATTTAACCCAAAAAAGACTATCTCAGGGCATTTAATAGTCCAACTCTCAAAGGTCAAGGATAAAGAAAGGATCCTAAAAGCAGCAAGAGAAAAGAAACTAATAACATACAATGGCACTTCAATGTGTCTGGAAGCAGACTTTTCAGTGGCAACCTTACAGGCCAGGAGAGAGTGGCATGACACAGAGAAGGTGCTGAAAGAAAAACACTTTTACCCTAGAATAGTATATCCAGCAAAAACATCCTTCAAACATGGAGAAATAAAAATCTTCCCAGACAAATGAAAGCTGAGAGCTTTTTATCAACACCAGATATACCCTACAAGAAATGCTAAAGGGAGTACTTCAATCAGAAAAAAAAATAAGGTTAATGACCAATAAGTAATCACCAGAAGGTATAAAACTCACAGAAAAACACAGAATATTATAATACTGTAACTGTGGTTTGTAAACTACTCTCAAGTAGAAAGACTAAATGATGAACCAATCAAAAATAATAACTACAACAACGTTTTGAGACATAGACAGTACAATAAGATATAAGTAAAAAAAACCCTCTGTCTCTACTAAAAATATAAACAATTATCTAGGCATGGTGGCACGTGCCTGTAGTCCCAGCTATTCAGGAGACTGAGGTAGGAGGATCACCTGAGCTTGGGAAGTCAAGGTAGCAGAGAGCTAAGATTGAGCCACTGCACTCCAGCCTGGGCAACACGAGTGAGCCTCTGTCTCAAAAATAAACAAATAAAAATAAAGAACTCACACCAATTCTACTCAAACTGTTCTGAAAATTAGAGGTGGAGAAAATACTTCTAATATCGCTCTACAAGGCCAGTATTACCATGATACCAAAACCAAAGACACATCAAAAAAGAAAACTATAGGCCAATATCACTGATAAATATTTGTATTATTCTGTTTCCATGCTGCTGATAAAGACATACATGAGACTGAGCAATTTACAAAAAAAAAAAAAAAAAAAAAAGAGGTTTAATGGACTCACAGGTCCACGTGGCTGGGAAGGCCTCATAATCATGGAAGAAGGGGAAAGGCACATCTCACATGGCAGCAGATAGGAGAAGAGAATGAGAGCCAAGTGAAAGGGGCCCTTATAAAGCCATCAGATCTCATGAGACTTACTACCATGAGAACAGTATGGGGGAAACTGTCCCCATGATGCAATTATCTCCCACTGGGTCCCTCCCACAACATGAGGGAATTATGGGTGTTAAAATTCAAGATGAAATTTGGGTGGGGGCACAGCCAAACCATATCATTCTGCCCCTGGCCCCTCCTAAATCTCATGTCTTCACATTTCAAAACCAATTATGCCTTCCCAACAGTCCCCCAAAGTCTTAACTCATTTTAGCATTTACTCAAAAGTCCACAATCCAAAGTCTCATCTGAGACAATGTAAGTCCCTTCCATCTATGAACCAGTAAAATCAAAAGCAAGTTAGTTATTTCCTAGATACAATGGGGGTACAGACATTGGGTAAATAAAGTCATTCCAAATGGGAGAAATTGGCCAAAACAAAGGGGATAAAGGCTCTATGCAAGTCTGGAATCCAGCAGGGCAGTCAGATCTTAAAACTCCAAAATGATCTCCTTAGACTTCACATCTTGCATCTGGGTCATGCTGATGCAAGAGGTGGATTCCCATTGTCTTGGGTTTACAAGGTTTAGCTTAGGTGTCTTCTTGTTTATTTTGGGAATGGAAATCAACATTTATAGTGACTGTATATAGTGCCAGGTCAGGAAGCCTGGAAAAATAACCTATAGGAATCCACAAGGTGGCTTGTTTATGTATGTTTCTAAAGCCTATTTCCCCAGTGAGATCACTGAATGGATTGGCTATGCCCTGGCCACTTGGTCCATCCTGACACTTGCATTTGCATTTTTCTCACTTTGTTTCCTTGGGCAGCTCTGCCCCTGTGGCTTTGCAGGGTACAGCCTCTCTCCTGGTTGCTTTCGCAGGCTGGCATTGAGTGTCTGTGGCTTTTCCAGGCACATGGTGCAAACTGTCAGTGGATCTACCATTCTGGGGTCTGGAGGATGGTGGCCCTCTTCTCACAGCTACACTAGGCAGTACCCCAGTGGGGACTCTGTGTGGGGGCTCCAACCCCACATTTCCCTTCCATACTGCCCCAGCAGAGGTTCTCCATGAGGGCCCCACCCCTGCAGCAAACTTCTGCCTGGACATCCAGGCATTTCCATACATTCTCTGAAATCTAGGCACAGGTTCCCAAACCTCAATTCTTGACTTCTGTGCACTGCAGGCTCAACACCACATGGAAGCTGCCAAGGCTTGGGGCTTGGCACAGCCTGAGCTATACTTTGGCCCCTTCTAGTCATGCCTGGAGTGGCTGGGATGCAGGGCACCAAGTCTCTAGACTGCAAACAGCAGAGGGACCTTGGGCCCAGCCCACAGAATCATTTTTCATTCTTAGGTCTCAGGGCCTGTGGTGGAAGGGGCTGCCACAAAAGTCTCTGACATGCCTTGAAGACATTTTCCCCATTGTCTTGGTGATTAACATTCTGCTTCTTGTTACTTATGCAAATTTCTGTAGCTGGCTTGAATTTCTCCTCAGAAAATGGGATTTTCTTTTCACACTGTCAGGCTGCAAATTTTCTGAAATTTTATGCTGTGTTTCCTTTTTAAAAGTGAATGCTTTTAACAGTACCCAAGTCATCTCTTGAATCCTTTGCTGCTTAGAAATTTCTTCTGCCAGATACCCTAAATCATCTCTCTCAAGTTCAAACTTCCACAAATCTCTAGGGCAGGGACAAAATGCTGCCAGTCTCTTTGCTAAAACATAACAAGTGTCACCTTTGCTCCAGTTCCCAGCAAGTTCCTCATCTCCATCTGAGACCACCTCAGCCTGGATTTTATTGTCCATATCATTATCAGCATTTTGGTCAAAGCCATTCAACAAGTCTCTAGGAAGTTCCTAGCTTTCCCACATTTTTCTGTCTTCTTCTGAGCCCTCCCATGTGTTCCAACCTCTGTCTATTACCCAGTTCCAAAGTCGCTTCCACATTTTTGGGTATCTTTTCAGTAGCATCCTACTCTTGGTACCAATTTACTGTATTAGTCCATTTTCATGCTGCTGATAAAGACATACCCGACACTGGGCAATTTACAAAAGAAAGACGTTTAATGGACTCATAGTTCCTTGTGGCTGGGGAGGCCTCAAAATCATGGCAAAAGGTGAAAGGCACATCTCACATGGCAGCAGACAAGAGAAGAGAATGAGAGCCAAGTGAAAGGGATTTCCCCTTATAAAACTATCAGATCTTGTGAGACTTATTCACTACCATGAGAACAGTATGGGGGAAACTGCACCCATGATTCAATTATCTCCCACTGGGTCCCTCCCACAACATGAGGGAATTATGGGAGCTATAATTCAAGATGAAATTTGGGTGGGGACACAGCCAAACCATATGATTATTGTTGCAAAAATTGTCAATAAATACTAGCAGACTGAATTCAACAACACATTAAAATGATCATTCATTCTGTAGGTTGTCTGTTTACTGTGTTGATAGTTTCTTTTGCTGTGTAGGAGCTCTTAAGTTTAATTAGACCCCATTTGTCAATTTCTCCTTTTGTTGCAATTGCTTTTGGTGTCTTCATCATGAAATCTTTGCCTGTTTCTATGTCCAGAATGGTATTGCCTAGGTTTTCTTCCACGGTTTTTGCAATTTTGCATTTTGCATTTCAGTACTTTACCCATCTTGAGTTTATTTTTGTATATGGTGTAGGAAAGGGGTCCATTTTAAATCTCCTGCATAGGGCTAGCCAATTATCCCAGCACCATTTATTGAATAAGGAGTCTTTTCCCCAGTGCTTGTTTTTGTCAGGCTTGTCAAAGATCAGATTGTTGTAGGTGTGTGGCCTTATTTTTGGGCTCTCTATTCTGTTCCATTGTTCTATGTGTCTGTTTCTGTGCCAGTACCATGCTGTTTTGGTAACCATAGCTCTGTAGTATAGTTTTGAGTGAGGCAAGGTGATTCCTCCAGCTTTGTTCTTTTTGCTTAGGATTACTTTGACTATTTGGGCTCTTTTTGTGATTCCATATGAATTTTAAAATAGTTTTTTCTAGTTCTGTGAAGAATGTCATTGGTAGTTTGATAGGAATAGCATTGAATCTATAGATTGCTTTGGGCAGTATGGCCATTTTAATGATATTTATCTTTCCTATCCATGAACATGGAATGTTTTTCCATATGCATCTGATGAAGGCCTAATATCCAGCATCTATAAGAAACTTAAACAAATTTACAAGAAAAAGCCTATTAAAAAGTGGGCAAATAACATGAATAGACACTTTTCAAAAGAAGACATGCATGTGGCCAATAAGCATATGAAAAAAAAGTTCAACACCCCTGATAATTAGAGAAATTCAAATCAAAACCAGAATGGGACACCATCTCACACCAGTCAGAATGGCTATGATTAAAAAGTCAAAAATAGGCTGGGCACCATGGCTCATGCCTGCAATCCTAGCACTTTGGGATGCCACGGAGGGAGGATGGATCACTTGAGCCCAAGAGTTCTAGACCAGCCCAGGATACATGGCAAAATGCCACCTCTCTATATAAATAAGGTAAAAAAAAAAATACTGTCAAAGTTGCAGGGAAAAAGGAACACATACACTGTTAAGTGGGAGTCTAAATTAGTTCAACTATTGTGGAAAGCAGTGTGACATTTTCTTAAAGACCTAAAAATAGAACTACCATTTTACCCAGCAATCCTATTACTGGGTATCTACCGAAAGAGATATAAATTATTTTATCATAAAGATGCATGCACACATGCTCACTGCAGCACTATTCACAATAACAAAAACATGGAATCAACCTAAATGCCCATCAATGGTAGACTGGATAAAGACAATGTGGTACATATACACAATTGAATATGATGCAGCCATAAAAAAGAATAAGATCATTAAGATGGCAGAAAGGAGGCAGCACTAGCCTGCAGCTCCCACTTGGACAGACAGAGAGGTGTGGAGGCTCACATCATGATCTTTTGCTCCAAGAACTACCACAGCAACATTCCAGGGAAGCTGAGAGAATCCACAGACCCTTTGAAGGAACTGGAGCACTGCTGCATGCTCCCTGAGATGCTGAAAAACTGTGAGTCTCCTTGCTTTTTAGCTGGGAGGCTGGTGGTCTGGGGCAAGTTCTCAGCCTTGATCACCAGATGCCCAGAAATAGACTCGGTGCTGTTGAGGGGGCACAGTGGGAGTAAGACTGGCCTTTAGGGCTGCAGGCTGCACGGGTGCAGGGTGAGCCTGTGACTGCCAGCTTTCCCCTGTTTCCTTGGTGACCTGTATGACTCAGCGGAGGCAGCTATTATCCCCATGGGAACATAACTCCATTGGCCTGGGAACCACATCCCCATCCCCTACAGCAGCCACAGCAAGCTACACTCAAGAAGGGTCTGAGCTCAGACATGCCTAACCCTGCCCCCACTAGGTGGTCTTTCTCTACCCACCCTGGTTGCCAAGGACAAGGGACATAATCTCTTGGGAGCTCTATGGCTCTGCCCACCACCTGAGAAATGTGAATACTTAACCAGGTGACCCTAGGGAAAGTTTGCTTCCTCCCTAGAGTACTACAACTGATGTGCTCTTGAAAGCACCACCTCCTGGCTGGAGGCCAACCAATACAAATCCAGCACATTAAATAAAAATACAACCAAAGACTCTCACAGAATCCACTTAACTCCCCTGCTATCTCTACCACAGCAGGTGCTGGTATCCATGGCCAAAAGACATGAAGATGGGTCATATCACAGGACTCTTTGCAGATACTCTCCAGTACCAGCCTGAAGCCAGTAGCTCCACTAGATGGCTAGACCTAGAAGAGCAAAAACAATCATCGCAGTTCGGCTCTCAGGAAGCCCGATTTCTAGAGGAAGTGAGAGAACAACACATCAAGGGACCACCCCATGGGACAAAAGAATTTGAACAGCCTCTCCCAGATCTTCCCTCTGACATAGTCTAAGCAAGTGAGAAATAACCAGAAAATCAGTTCTGGTAATACAACAAAACAAGGTAATTTAACACTCCCAAAAGATCACACCAGCTCACCAGCAATGGATCCAAACCAAGACAAAATACCTGAATTGCCAGAAAAAGAATTCAGAAGGTAGATTATTAAGCTAATCAAGGAGACATCAGAGAAAGGTGAACTCCAACTTAAAGAAAAATCATAAACATGATACAGGATATGAAAGGAAAAATCTTCAATGATATGAAAGCAGAAATCTTCAATGAAATAGGTAGCATAAATAAAAAACAACCACAACGTCTGGAAATTAAGGACACACTTATAGAAATGCAAAACGCACTGGAAAGTCTCAGCAGTAGAATCAAACAAGCAGGAGAAAGAACTTCAGAGCTTGAAGATAAGGCTTTCAAATTAACCGAATCCCTCAAAGACGAAGAAAAAATAATTAAAAAACAAAAAAAGTGAACAAAGCCTCCAAAAAGCTTGGAACTATGTTAAGCACCCAAACCTAAGAATAATTGATGTTCCCAAGGAAGAGGAGAAATCTAAAAGTCTGAAAAACATATTTGAGGGAATAATCGAGGAAAACTTCTCCAGCCTTTAGATATCTAGGCATCCAAATAAAATAAGCTCAAAGAACACCTGGAAAATTTATCACAAAAAGATAATTGCCTAGGCACATAGTCATCAGTTTATCTAAAATCAAGACAAACAAAAGAATCTTAAGAGCTATGAGGAAAAAGCATCAGGTACCCTATAAAGGAAAACCTATCAGAGTAACAGCAGGTTTCTCAGCAGAAACCCTACAAGCTAAAAGGAATTGGGGTCCTATTTTTAGCCTCCTTAAACAAAACAGTTATCACCCAAGAATTTTGTATCCAGTGAAACTAAGCTTCATAAATGAAGAAAAGATACAGTCTTTTACAGACAAACAAATGCTGGGAGAATTCACCACTACCAAGCTGGCAATACAAGAACTGCTAAAAGGAGCTCTAAATTTTGAAACAAATCCTTGAAATACACCAAAATGGAACCTCCTTAAAGTACAAATCTCACAGGATCTATATAACAATAACACAATGAAAAAAAAAACCAAGGTATTGAGGCAACAAATAGCATGATGAATAGAATAGTACCTCACATCTCAGTACTAACATTGAATGTAAATGGCCTAAATGCCTCACTTAAAAGATATAGAATGGTAGAATGGATAAGAATTCACCAACCAAGTTTCTGCTGTCTTCAGGAGACTCACCTAACACATAAGGACTCAGGTAAACTTAAGGTAAAGGGGTGGAAAAAGATATTCCATGCAAATGGACACCAAAAGTGAGCAGGAGTAGCTATTCTTATATCAGACAAAACAAACTTTAAAGCAATAGCAGTTAAAAAAGACAAACAGAGACATTAAAGAATGATAAAAAGGACTAGTCCAACAGGAAAATATCACAATCCTAAATATATATGCACCTAACACCAGAGCTCCTGAATTTATAGAACAATTACTACTAGACCTAAGAAATGAGATAGATGGCAACACAATAATAGTGGAGGACTTTAAGACTCTACTGACAGCACTAGACAGGTCATCAAAAAAGAAAGTCAACAAATAAACTATCAACTTAAACTATACCCTAAAACAAATGGACTTAACAGATATTTACAGAACATTCTTCCCAACAACTGCAGAATATGCATTCTATTTATCAGCACATGGAACATTCTCCAAGATAGACCACATGATAGGGCACAAAACAAGTCTCAGTAAATTTAAGAAAATCAAAATTATATCAAGTATTCTCTCAGAACACAGTGGAATAAAATTAGAAATAAACTCCAAAAGGAATCCTCAAAACCACACAAATACCTGAAAATTAAATAACCTCCTGAATGATTGTTGGGTCAACAATGAAATCAAGATGTAAATAAAAAATTGTTTGAACTGAACGATAACAGTGACACAACTTATCAAAACCTCTGGGATACAGCAAAAGTGGCTGTATTAGTCAGGGTTCTCTAGAGGGACAGAACTAACAGGATATATATATATCCTATTAGTTTATTAAGTATTAACTAACATGATCACAAGGTCCCACAACAGGCTGTCTGTAAGCTGAGGAGCAAGGAGAACCAGCCCAAGTCCCAAAACTGAAGAACATGGTGTCCAAT
The DNA here is from genome assembly GCF_028885625.2 of Pongo pygmaeus. Taxonomy (NCBI): domain Eukaryota; kingdom Metazoa; phylum Chordata; class Mammalia; order Primates; family Hominidae; genus Pongo; species Pongo pygmaeus. The sequence continues at coordinate 160,255,040 of NC_072396.2, forward strand.
GTTTGCGGGCAGGAAGTATCCAGCACAAGAGAAAGATGTAGGCTGGGAGGCTAAGTCAGTCTCACCTTTTTATATTTTTCTGCCTACTTTATATTCTAGCCATGCTGGCAGCTAATAAGATGCTGCCCAATCAGATTAAGGGTGGGTGTGCCTTTCCCAGCCCACTGACTCAAATGTTAATCTCCTTTGGGAACACCCTCACAGACACACCCAGGATCAATACTTTGTATCCTTCAATCCAATCAAGTTGACACTCAGTATTAACTAGCAGAGTGGTGCTAAAAGGAAAGTTCATAGTATTAAATGCCTACATCAAAAACTCTGAAAGAGTACAAATACACAATCTGAGGTCACACCTCACAGAACTGAAGAAACAAAAGCAATCCAAACCCAAACCCAGCAGAAGAAAAGAAATAAAGATCAGAGCAGAAGTAAATGAAATTGAAACAAACAAACAAAACACAAAAGATAAGTGAAACAAAAGCTTGTTATTGGAAAAGATAAATAAAATTGATAGACAATTAGTGAGATTAACCAAGAAGAGAGAAGATCCAAATAAACTCAATTAGAAATGAAATGAGAGATATTACTACTGATACGACAGAAATACAAAAAATTATTTAAGGCTTCTATGAACGTCTTTACATGCATAAACTGGAAAACCTAGAGAAGAGGATAAATTCCTGGAAATATAAAGATCTTCTAGATTAAACCAGGAAGTTATAGTAACTCTGAACACACCAATAACAAGCAGCAACATTAAAATGATAATTTAAAAATTGCCAACAACAACAACAAAAGTCCAGGACCAGACAGATTTACAGCTGAATTCTATCTGGCATTCAAAGAAGAATTGGTACCAATCCTATTGACACTATTCCATTGGATAAAAAGGAAATTATCCCTAAATCATTCCATGAGGCCAGTATCCCCTTAATACCAAAACCAGGGAAGGACATAACAAAAAAAGAAAACTACAGACCAATATTCATGATGAACATATATGCAAAAATCCTTAACAAAATGCTAGCTAATTAAATCCAACAGCATATCAAAAAGATAATCCACCATGATCAAGTGAGTTTCATACCAGGGATGCAGAAATGATTTAACATCTGCAAGTTAATAAATGTCATACACCACATAGAAATAATTAAAAACAAAAATCACATGATCATCTCAATAGATACATATAAAGCATTCGACAAAATCCAGCATCCCTTTATGATTAAAACCTTCAGCAAAATTGGCAGAGAAGGAACATACCTTAAGGTAATAAAGGCCATCTATGATGAACCCATAGCCAACATTATACTGAACAGGGAAAAGATGAAAGCATTCCCCCTGAGAACTGGAACAAGACAATGATGCTCACTTTTACCACTTACATTCAAGATAGTACTGGAAGTCCCAGCCAGAGCAATCAGAAAAGAGAAAAAAATCAAGGGCATCCAAATTGGTAAAGAGGAAGTCAAACTGTTGCTGTTTGCTGATGATATGTTTGTATACCTAGAAAACTCTAAAGACTCATCCAAAAAGCTCCTAGAACTGGTAAATAAATTCATCAAAGTTTTAGGATACAAAATTAATGTACACAAAACAGTAGCTCTCCTATATACCAATAGTGATCAAGCTGAGAATAAAATAAGAACTCAATCCCTTTTACCATAGTTGCAAAAAAAAAAATAAAATAAACAACTCAGGAATATACCTAACCATGGAGGTGAAAGACCTCTACAAAGAAAACTACAGAACACTGCTGAAAGAAATCATAGATGACACAAACAAATGGAAATACATCCCATGCTCATGGATGGGTAGAATCAATATTGTGAAAATGACCATACTGCCAAAAGCAATCTACAAATTCAATGCAATTCCCATCAAAATACCACTGTCATTCTTCACAGAACTAGAAAAAACAATTCTAAAATTCATATGAAACCAAAAATGCCCACATAGCCAAAGAAAGACTAAGCAGAAAGAACAAATCTGGAGGCATCTCATTACCTGATTTCAAACTAGACTATAAGGCTATAGTCACCAAAACAGCATGGTACTGGTATAAAAATGGACACATAGACCAATGGAACTGAATACAGAACCCAGAAATATAGCCAAATACTTGTAGCCAACTGATCTTCAACAAAGCAAACAAAAACATAAAGTGGGGAAAGGACACCCTATTCAACAAATAATGTCGGGATAATTGGCAAGCCACATGTAGAAGAATGAAACTGGATCCTCATCTCTCGCCTTATACAAAAATAATTCAAGATGAATCAAAGACTTAAATCTAAGACCTGAAACCATAAAAGTTCTAGAAGAAAACATTGGAAAATCTCTTCTAGACATTGGTTTAGGCAAAGACTTCATGACCAAGAACCCAAAAGCAAATGCAACACAAACAAAACTAAATAGATGGGAATTAATTAAATGAAAAAGCTTCTGTATAGCAAAAGAAATAATTGGGGGCTGGCAAGATGGCCAAATAAGAACAGCTTTGGTCTGCAGCTCCCAGTGAGATCAACACAGAAGACAGGTGATTTCTGCATTTCCAACTGAGGTACCCAGCTCATCTCGTTGGGACTGGTTAGACAGTGGGTGTAGCTCAAGGAGGGTTAGCCAAAGCAGGGTGGGGCGTCACCTCACTCAGGAAGCACAAGGGGTCGGGGAACTCCCTCCCCTAACCAAGGGAAGCCTTGAGGGACTGTGCCGTGAGGAATGGTGCACTCTGGCCCAGATACTATGCTTTTCCCACAGTCTTTGCAACCAGCAGACCAGGAGATTCCCTCCGGTGCCTATGCCAACAGGGCCCTGGGTTTCAAGCACAAAACTGGGCGGCCATTTGGGCAGACACCAAGCTAGCTGCAGGAGTTTTTTTTCATACCCCAGTGGTGCCTAGAACACCAGTGAGACAGAACCATTCACTCCCCTGGAAAGGGGGCTGAAGCTAGGGAGCCAAGTGGTCTAGCTCAGTGGATCCCATCCCCATGGAGCCCAGCAAGCTAAGATCCACTGGCTTGAAATTCTTGCTGCCAGCACAGCAGTCTGAAGTCGACCTGGGATGCTTGAGATTGGTAGGGGAAGGGGCGTCCACCATTACTGAGGCTTGAGTAAGCTCTTTTCCCCTCACAGTGCAAACAAAGCCACCAGAAAGTTGGAAATAGGCAGAGCCCACTGCAGCTCGGCAAAGCCGTTGTAGCCAGACTGCCTCTCTAGATTCCTCTCTCTGGGCAGGGCATCTCTGAAAGAAAGGCAGCAGCCCCAGTTAGGGCTTATAGATAAAACTCCCATCTCCCTGCGACAGAACACCAGGGGGAAGGGGTGGCTGTGGGTGCAGCTTCAGCAGACTTAGACGTTCCTGCCTACTGGTGCTAAAGAGAGCAGTGGATCTCCCAGCATGGTGATCAAGCTCTGCTAAGGGACAGACTGCCTCCTCAAGTGGGTCCCTGACCCCCGTGCCTCCTGACTGGGAGACCCCTCCCTGCAGGTGTCAACAGACACCTCATACAGGAGAGCTCCGGCTGGCATCTGGCAGGTGCCCCTCTGGGACAAAGCTTCCAGAGGAAGGAACAGAAGCCAATCTTTGCTGTTCTGCAGCCTCCGCTGGTGATACCCAGGCAAGTAGGGTCTGGAGTGGACCTCCAACAAACTCCAGCAGACCTGCAGCAGAGGGTCCTGACTGTTAGAAGCAAAACTAAGAAACAGAAAGGAATAGCATCAACATCAACAAAAAGGATGTCCACACAGAAGGTCACCATCTGAAGGTCACCAACATAAAAGACCAAAAGTAGATAAATCCACAAATATGAGGAAAAACCAGTGCAAAAAGGCTGAAAATTCCAAAAACCAGAATGCCTCTTCTCCTCCAAAGGATCATAACTCCTTGCTAGCAAGGGAACAAAACTGGATGGAGAATGAGTTTGATGAACTGACAGAAGTAGGCTTCAGAAGGTGGGTAGTAACAAACTCCTCCAAGCTAAAGGAGCATGCTCTAACCCAATGCAAGGAAGCTAAGAACCTTGAAAAAAGGTTAGGCAAATTGCTAACTAGAAAAACCAGTATAGAGAAGAACATAAGTGACCTAATGGAGCTGAAAAACACAGCACAAGAACTTTGTGAAGCATACACAAGTATCAATAGCCAAATCAATCAAGTGGAAGAAAGGATATCAGAGATTGAAGATCAACTTAATGAAATAAACCATGAAGACAAGATTAGAGAAAAGAGAATGAAAAGAAACAAAGCCTCCAAGAAATATGGGACTATGTGAAAAGACCAAACCTACGTTTGACTGGTGTACCTGAAAGTGACTGGGAGAATGGAACCCAGTTGGAAAACACTCTTCAGGATATTATCCAGGAGAACTTCCCCAACCTAGCAAGGCAGGCCAACATTCAAATTCCGGAAATACAGAGAACACCACAAAGATACTCCTCGAGAAGAGCAACCGCAAGACACATAATCGTCAGATTCACCAAGATTGAAATGAAGGAAAAAATGTTAAGGGCAGCCAGAGAGAAAGGTCGGGTTACCCACAAAGGGAAGCCCATCAGACTAACAGCAGATATCTCTGCAGAAACCCTACAAGCCAGAAGAGAGTGGGGGCCAATATTCAACATTCTTTAAAAAAAGAATTTTCAACCAAGAATTTTATATCCAGACAAGCTAAGCTTCATAAGTGAAGGAAAAATAAAATACTTTACAGACAAGCAAATGCTGAGAGATTTTGTCACCACCAGGCCTGCCTTTCAAGAGCTCCAGAAGGAAGCACTAAACATGGAAAGAAAAAACTGGTACCAGCAACTGCAAAAACATACCAAATCGTAAAGACCACCAACACTGTGAAGAAACTGCATCAACTAATGGGCAAAATAACTAGCATCATAATGACAGGATCAAATTCACACATAACAATATTAACCTTGAATATAAATGGGCTAAATGCTCCAATTAAAAGACACAGACCGGCAAATTGGATAAAGAGTCAAGACCCATCAGTGTGCTGTATTCTGGAGACCCATCTCATGTGCAAAGTCACACATAGGCTCAAAATAAAGGGATGGAGGAATATTTACCAAGCAAATGGAAAGAAAAAAAAAAGCAGGGGTTGCAAACCTAGTCCCCGATAAAACAGACTTTAAACCAACAAAGATCAAAAAAGACAAAGAAGGGTATTACATAATGGTCAAGGAATCAATGCAACAAGAAGAGCTAACTATCCTAAATATATATGCACCCAATACAGGAGCATCCAGATTCATAAAGCAAGTTCTTAGAGACCTACAAAGAGACTTAGACTCCCACACAATAATAGTGGGAGACTTTAACACCCCACTGTCAACATTAGATCAACGAGACAGAAAACTAACAAGGATATTCAGGACTTGAACTCAGCTCCAGACCAAGCAGACCTAATAGACATCTACAGAACTCTCCACCCCAAATAAACAGAATATACATTCTTCTCAGCGCCATATCACACTTATTCTAAAATTGACCACATAATTGGAAGTAAAACACTCCTCAGCAAATGCAAAAGAATGGAAATCATGACAAACAGTCTCTCAGACCACAGTGCAATCAAATTAGAACTCAGGATTAAGAAACTCACTCAAAACCGCACAACTACATGGAAACTGAACAACCTGCTCCTGAATGATTACTGGGTAAACAACGAAATTAAGACAGAAATAAAGAAGTTCTTTGAAACTAATGAGAACAAAGACACAATATACCGGAATCTCTGGGACATAACTAAAGCAGTGTTTAGAGGGAAATTTATAGCACTAAATTCCCACATCAGAAAGTGGGAAAGATTTAAAATCAACAGCCTAACATCACAATTAAAAGAACTAGAGAAGCAAGAGCAAACAAATTCAAAAGCTAGCAGAAGACAAGAAGCAACTAAGATCAGAGCACAAGTGAAGGAGATAGAGACATGAAAAATCCTTCAAAAAAATCAATAAATCCAGGAGCTGGTTCTTTGAAAAGATGAACAAAATAGATTGACTGCTAGCCAGACTAATAAAGAAGAAAACTGAGAGGAATCAAATAGACACAATAAAAAACGATAAAGAGGATATCACCACTCATCCCACAGAAATACAAACTACCATCAGATAATACTGCAAACACCTCTACACAAATAAACTAGAAAATCTAAAAGAAATGCATAAATTCCTGGACACAGGAAGAAATCAATCCCTGAATAGAACAATAACAAGTTCTGAAATTGAGGCAGTAATTAACAGTTTACCAACCAAAAAAGCACAGGATCAGATGGATTCACAGCCAAATTCTACCAGAGGTACAAAGAGGAGCTGGTACCATTCCTTCTGAAACTATTCCAAACAATAGAAAAAGAGGGACCCCTCCCTAACTCATTTTATGATGCCAGTTTCATCCTGACACCAGAACCTGGCAGAGACACACACACAGAAAGAAAATTTCATGCCAATATCCCTGATAAACATGGTGAAAATCCTCAATAAAATACTGGCAAACTGAATCCAGCAGCACATCAAAAAGCTTGTTCACCATGATCAAGTTGGCTTCATCCCTGGGATACAAGGCTGGTTCAACATATGCAAATCAATAAACATAATACACCACGTAAACAGAACCAATGACAAAAACCACATTATTGTCTCAACAGATGCATAAAAAGCCTTCGATAAAATTCAATATCCCTTCATGCTAAAAACTCTCATCAACTAGTTATTGATGGAATATATCTCAAAATAATAAGAGCTATCCATGAAAAACCCATAGCCAATATCATACTGAATGGGCAAAAGCTGGAAATATTCCCTTTGAAAACTGGCACAAGACAAGGATGCCCTCTCTCACCACTCCTATTCAACATAGCATTGGAAGTTCTGGCCAGGGCAATCAGGCAAGAGAAAGAAATAAAGCATATACAAATAGGAAGAGAGGAAGTCAAATTGTATCTGTTTGTAGATGACATGATTGCATATTTAGAAAACGCCATTGTCTCAGCCCAAAAACGCCTTAAGCTGATAAGCAACTTCAGCAAAGTCTCAGGACACAAAATCAATGTGCAAAAATCACAAGCATTCCTATACACCCATAATAGATAGCCAAATCATGAGTGAACTCCCATTCACAATTGCTACAAAGAGAATAAAATACCTAGGAATACAACTTACAAGGGATGTGAAGGACCTCTTCGAGGAGAACTACAAACCACTGCTCAAGGAAATAAGAGAGGACACAACAAATGGAAAAACATTCCATGCTCATGGATAGGAAGAATCAATATTGTGAAAATGGCCATACTGCCCAAAGGAATTTGTAGATTCAATGCTATTCCCATCAAGCTACAATTGCCTTTCTTCACAGAATTGGAATATGTAACAAATCTGCACGTTGTGCACATGTACCCTAAAACTTAAAGTATAATAATAATAAAAAAACTACTTTAAATTTCATACGGAACCAATAAAGAGCCTGTATAGCCAAGACAATCCGAAGCAAAAACAAAAAACAAAAACAAACAAACAAAAAACCAAAGCTGGAGACACCATGCTACCTGACTTCAAACTATACTACGAGGCTACAGTAACCAAAACAGCATGGTACTAGTACCAAAACACATATATAGACCAATGGAACGCAACAGAGACCTCAGATATAACACCACACATCTACAACCATCTGATCTTTGACAAACCTGACAAAAACAAGAAATGGGGAAAGATTCCCTATGTAATAAATGGTGCTGGGAAAACTGGCTAGCCATATGCAGAAAACGGAATCTGGACACCTTCCTTATACCTTATACAAAAATTAACTCAAGATGGATTAAAAACTTAAACATAAGACCTAAAACCATAAAAACCCTAGAAGAAAACCTAGGCAATACCATTCAGGACATAGGCATGGGCAAAGACTTCATGACTAAAACAACAAAAGCAATGGCAACAAAAGCCAAAATTGACAAATGGGATCTAATTAAACTAAAGAGCTTCTGCACAGCAAAAGAAACTGTCATCAGAGTGATCAGGCAACCTACAGAATGGAGAAAATTTTTGCAATCTATCCATCTGACAAAGGGCTAATATCCAGAATCTACAAGGAACTTAAATAAATTTACAAGAAAAAACCAAACAACCCCATCAAAAAGTGGGCGAAGGATATGAACGTCTCAAAAGAAGACATTTATGTGGCCAACAATCATATGAATAAAAGATAATCATCACTGATCATTAGAGAAATGCAAATCAAAACCACAATGAGATACCATCTCACACCAGTTAAAATGGCAATCATTAAAAAGTCAGGAAACAACAGATGCTGGAGAGGATGTGGAGAAATAGGAACACTTTTACACTGTTAGTGGGAATGTAAATTAGTTCAATCATTGTGGAAGACAGTGTGACAATTCCTCAAGGATCTAGAATCAGAAATACCATTCGACCCCGCAATCCCGTTACTGGGTATATACCCAAAGGATTATAAATCATTCTACCATAAAGGCACATGCACACATATGTTTACTGCAGCACTGTTTACAAGAGCAAAGACTTGGAACCAACCCAAAGGGCCATCAATGATAGAGTGGACAAAGAAAATATGGCACAGATACACCATGGAATATTATGCAGCCATAAAAGAGAATGAGTTCACGTCCTTTGCAGAGACATGGATGAAGATAGAAACCATCATTCTCAGCAAACTAACACAGGAACAGAAAAGCAAACACCACATGTTCTCACTCGTAAGTGGGAGTTGAACAATGAGAACACATGGAACACTGGAGCCTGTTGTGGAGTGGGGGGAAATGAGAGGGAGAGCATTACCTAATGCATATGGAGCCCAAAACCTAGATGATGGGTTGATGGGTGCAGCAAACCACCATGGCACATGTATACCTATGTAACAAACCTGCACGTTCTGCACATGCATCCAAGAACTGAAAGTATAATAAAAAAAGAAAATGTGATATATATATATATACACACACACACCATGGAATACTACTCAGCCATAAAAAGGCACTAAATAATGGCATTTGCAGCAACCTGGAAGGAATTGGAGACTATTATTCTAAGTGAAGTAACTCAGGAATGGAAAGCCAAACATGGTATGTTCTCACTTATAATTGGGAGCTAAGCTATGAGGACACAAAGGCATAAGAATGATACAATGGACTTTGAAGACTCAGAGAAAGGGGTGGGGGAGTGAGGATAAAAGACTACACATTGGGTACAGCGTATACTGCTTGGGTGATGGGTGCACCAATATATCTGAAATCACTACTATATATCTTATTCATGTAACCAAACTTCACCTGTTCCCCAAAAACCCATTGAAAAATAAATAATTTTTTTTAAAAAGAAACAAAATCATTGTGTTGTATACATTGAATATATACAATCTTTATTTGCCAATTAAATACTCTAAAATAAAAAAGGAAAAAAGAAAATGAGCAAAGGACATGGACAGACATTGCACTGAAGAGGACATGCAGATGACAAGCACATAAAATGTTCAATTTTATTAGCCTTTTGGGAAATGCGAATTTAAACAATAAATTGTCACTACACACCTTTCAAAATAGTTAAGATAATAATAGTGACAACACAAAATGCTGGTAAGAATGCACAGAAATATTGCTGGTTTTAATGTAAAATAGTATGACCACACTGGAAAGCACTTTGGCAATTTCTTACAAATCTAAACATGCAGCTGCTATGCAACCAAACAACTAGACCCTTTGGCATTTATCTCAGAGAAATGAAAACTTATGTCCATAAAGAAACCTGTAAAAGAGGATTTATACAGCCTTGTTTGTAATAACCCAAAACTAGTGACAACTAAAATGTCCTTCAACAGCTGAATAATTAAACAAACTGTGGCATATCAGTATCATGGAGTAGTACTCAGCAATAAAAAGGATCGAACTGTTGATACACACAACAACTTGGATGAAGTTCCAGGGAATTATGCTGAGTGGGGGAAAAAAAGACAATCGCAAAAGGTGATATACTGTATTATTCCATTTATGTAACATTCTTGACATTATAAAATTATCAAAGCAGAAAAGAGATTAATGGTTGAGGGACTGGATGAGACACAAGTGGATGTGGCTTTAAAAGGGCAACACGGATCTGTGTAGTGATGAAAATCTTCTGTATCTGACTGCTTCAATGTCAATAATGTCCTGTTTTCTTATCATACTATAGTTTTACAAGATGTTATCATTAAGGGAAACTTGGTAAAGGGCACACAGCATCTCTCTGTATTATTTCTTAAAACTGCATGTGTATCTTCAAGTATCTCAACATAACACCTTAATTTTAAAATTTTTAGTCATAAGAAACAAAGACACACATACACACAGAGAATATATTTAATGTTATAGAAATAAATTCATAATATATTGTTAAATAAAAATAGTTTGCAAAACAATGTATTAAAAGTAATGGCAAAAAGTGCAATTAATTTTGCACCAACTTAATATATGAAATAACCTCTTTTTGATGAATGTATTTATATATGTGAAGAAATAAAGCATAAAAGGCTATACACATAAATGTTAAAGTGGGTGGTATCATGGATGATTTTTATTGATTTTATTTTCACTTAGTGATATTTTGTAATTTATGTAACTAAAATAAATTCACTTTAAAAAAAAAGAATGAGATCATATCCATTATAGGAACATGAATGGAGCTAGAAGCCATTATCCCTAGCAAATTAATGCAGCAACAGAAAACCAAATAACACACATTCTCACTTACAAGTGGCAGCTAAAAGATAAGAATACATGGACTCATAAAAGGAAACAACAGACACTAGGGCCTATCAGAGTGTGGAGGGTGGGAGGAAGGAACAGATCAGAAAAAAAAAAAATAGCTAATGGGTACTAGGCTTAATACCTGCGTGATGAAATAATTTGTACAACAAACACCCATGACACAAGTTTACCTATATAACAAATCTGCACATGTACCCCTGTACTTAAAAGTGAAAACAAAAACAAAATGAAAGATCATTTATCATGACCAAGTGCAATTTATTCCAGTGATGCAAGAATGGTTCAACATACACACATCAATTAATGAAATACATCATATCAACAGAATGAAGAACAAAAACCTTATGATCATTTTAATTGTTGCTGAAAAAGCATTTGATAATATTAAACATCCCTTTATGACAAAAAACCCTCAAAAACATGGGTATAGAGGGAACACACCTCAATAGAATAAAAGCCATATATGACAAACCCATAGCTAGTATTATACTGAATGGAGAAAAACTGAAAGCCTGTCCTCTAAGATTGGGAACATAACAAGGATGCCCACTTTCACCACTGTTATTCAACATAGTACTGGAAGTCCTAGCCAGAGCAATCAGACAAGATAAATAAATAAAAAGGCTTCCAAATTGGAAAGGAGGAAGTCAAATTACTTTGTTTGCAGATGATATGATCTTATATTTGGAAAAACCTAAACACTCCAATGAAAACTCTTAAAGTTGATAAATTCAGTAAAGTTGCAGGTTACAAAATCAACGTACAAAAATCGGTGACATTTCTATATGCCAACAGTGAACAATCTGAAAAAAAATCAAGAAAGTAATTCCATTTGCAATAGCTACAAATGAAATAAAGTACATAGTAATTAACAAAAATACTAAAAGATTTCTACATGAAAACTATAAAACATTGATACAAGAAATTGAAAAAGACACACAAAAATGGAAAGATATTCTATATTTATGAATTGGAAGAATAAATATAGTTAAAATGTCCATAGTACCCAAAGCAATCTATAGATTTAATGCAATCCCTATCAAAATGACAAAGACATTATTCACAGAAATTTTAAAAAATCCTAATATTTATATGGAACCAGGAAAGACCCAGAATAGCCAAAGCTATCTCCTAAGCAATACCTGACTTCAAATTATACTACAGAGCTATAGTAACCAAAATGGCATGGTCCTGGCATAAAAAAAGACACATACATCAGTGGAAAAGAATAGAGAACCTAGAGATAAGTCCATACATTTACAATGAATTCATTTTCAGGAAAGGTGCCAAGATCATACACTGGAGAAAGTGCTGGGGAAACTGGATATCCATATGCAAAAGAATGAAACTAGACCCCTATCTCTCACCATATACAAAAAAACAAATACAAATGGATTAAAGACTTAAATCTAAGACCTGAAACTATGAAACTACTAAAAGGAAACATTAGGGAAACTCTCCAAGACATTGGAGTGGGCAGAGATTTCTTGAATAATATGCCATAAATACAGGCAAGCAAAGCAAAAATGGACAAATGGGATCACATCAAGTTAACAAGCTTCTGCACAGCAAAGGAATCAACAATGTGCAAAGACAACCCACAGAATGGGAGAAAGTATTTGCAAACCACCTATCTGACAAGGGATTAATAACCAGAATATATAAGGAGCTCAAATAACTCTATAGGAAAAAATCTAATACTGTGTTTGACAAATGGGCAAAAGATGTGAATAGACATTCCTCAAAAGAAGATATACAAATGGTGAAGAGCCATATGAAAAAGTGTTCAATGTCAGTGATCATCAGAGAAATTCAAATCAAAACTACAATGAGATATCTCAGCTCAGTTATTAGGTTGGTGCAAAAGTAATTGCAGTTTTGTCATTACTTTCAATTGCAAAAACCGCAATTACTTTTGCACCAACCTAATAAAATGGCTTTTATCCAAAAGACAGGAAATAACAAACGCTGGCGAGGATATGGAGAAAAGGGAATCCTCATACACTGTTGATGGGAATGTAAATTAGTACAACCACTATGGAGAACAGTTTGGAGGTTCCTCAAAAAAATAAAAATAGAGCTACCTTATGATCCAGCAATCCCACTGCTAGGTATCTACCCCAAATAAAGGAAATCAGCATATCACGGAGATCTCTGCACTCCCACGTTCATTGCAGTACTATTCACAATAGCTAAGATTTGGAAGCAACCTAAATATCCCATCAACAGATGAATGGATAAAGAAAATGTGGGCATATACACAACAGAGTACTATTCAACCATAAAAAAGAATGAGATTCAGTCAGTTGCAACAACATGGATAGAACTGGACGTCATATATTACATAAAATAAGCTGGGCACAGAAAGACAAACTTCACGTGTTCTTACTTATTTGTGAGAGCTAAGAACAAAAACATTTGAACTCATAGAGAGAGAGAGTAAAGGATGGCTACTAGAGGTTGGGAAGGGTAGTGAGGCTGTGTGTGTGGGGAGGTGAAGAGTGTTAATGGGTACAAAAAATAGCTAGGAAGGATGAATAACACCTAGTATTTGCTAGCACAATAAGGTGACTGCAGTGAAAAATAATTTAATTGTACATTTAAAAATAACTAAAACAGTATAATCGAATTGTTTGTAACCCAAAAGATAAATGCTTGAGGGGATGAATATCCCATTTACCTGATGTGATTATTACATGTTGCATGCCTGTATCAAAATATTCCATGCAACCCATAAATATATATACCTACTATGTACTCACAAAAATTAAAAATTAAAGTTAAAAAAACAAAATGGGGAAGAGATTTGAACACTTTACAAAGGAAGATATACAGATGATAAATAAGGACATGAAAAGATGCCCAATATCATTAGACACGTGGGAAAGGCAAATTAAAACCACAATGAGATACCATGATAAACACATTCGAATAACTGAAACGAAAAAGAATGACCATACCAAGTGTTGACAGGAAAGTGGAGCAAGTGGAACTCTCACATAATGAAGTGAAGTGTAAAATGGTACAACTACTTTTTAAAATATTTTGTCAAAGTTAAACATGTACCTATTACATGATCCAGCAATTCCAATCTTAGGTATTTACCCAAGAGAAATGAAAGCATACTGCCATAGAAATATGTACACAAATACTTATAGCAATATTCACAATAGCCCCAAAATGGAAACAATCCAAATGTCTTTCAATGGATGAATGAATAAACACATTATGGTATATCCATACAATGGAATGCTTCAGTAATAAAAAGGAATGAGATATTGAAACACACAACAACATGGGTGCATCTTAAAATAATTATGCTGAGTGAAAGACAGCAGGCACAAAAGCGTACATACTGTATAATTTCATCTACAGAAAATTATAGAAAATGTAAGGCTAACAGAAAGCAGATCAATGGTTGGCTGTGGTGGAGAGAGGTAAAGGGTAGGGTAGGGAAGACTGACTGCAAAGAGACAAAAGGGAACTTTCTGAGGTGATGGACATATTCTACATTTTGATTGGAATGGTGGTTATAAGTGTATATACATTTGTCAAGTTATTGAACTGTATACTTAAATGCACTCATTTTATTTTATGTAAATTTTACTTTGATAAAATATAAGAAAATAGAGAAGTTCAAAAAGAAGAACAAAAAACACCCCCAAATAAATGATATTATGCAGAGGTTGCAGACATTGCAATGACAAAGGTAAGGGTATGACTATGGGAAGAAGCACCTGAGAGATGATGAGGACTAAGATCCCTGGAGGAGGGAAAGTCAGGGATCTGAGGGGCTAGAGTGTTGGAAGAATCATCTGTGTAGATATTAAAATCACCAAGAATTATGATAGGAAAGACTAGAGAGAGTAGCCTACAGAAGGAAATAAAAGGTACTTCATCTTACGGCTGCTCTGATCTATTATGCGTAGAATTATTAAGGTCCAGAAACACTGGACAAAATTTCAATTTTTTGACAAAATTTTCTTTCCCTGATAGTGGATGTGACAAAGAAAATGATATTGTTGATCTTTGTGATGGCAGGGTGTGAAGAGGAATGGGAAGAGGCAACCAACCTTACCAGCTGCATTTGTTTTGTAATAGAAGTCAGACTAAGGATCCAATCAAAACTAGGTTTAGTGAGTGGAAACATGATTAAGGGTGGGAGGCAGGAAGAAGAATGGAGTCTGATAATAGATACAGCAGGAAGGGTGGATCGCCTTTGGCAAAAGGAAAATCAAAACACTGAGGTGTGGGGGAAATGCAGTAAAGTTTTACAGGAAAACTGAAGGGTTTTTTTTTTTTCTGTTATGTTATGCTGATTTAAAGTGCCATCACACACAATTTTAGGATATAAATTCGCTAGCCTGATTGATGAATTACTGATCTCTTAATTATCTTCAGCTGGCAAAGACAGGCTGCGGCCATTCACCAAAACAATTTTTTCTCTTTGTGTTTGTGATCTAAGTTTTTAAACATGAAAAATAATAATGGCAACCATAGTTAACATTTATATAGTGTTTACTATATTGCCAACTACTGTGCTTTATATACTTGTTTTATTTAATCCTTACAAATAGGATGATGCTATGAGGTAGGCTCTGTTATTACACTTGTTTTACAGGTGAGGAAACTGAGGCTCAGAGAGGCTGACTTGCTCAAGTACAGTCGGCTAATCAAGAGTTGATGACATACATCCTCTTCTCACTTAGCAAATTCAGGACCAGGACTATATCCTCCAGACACCATACTCTTAAACACTGCCTTCTCTCATTTAATAGTTTTGTCGAATTTTTATATTAATCAGTCTTTATGAGTATTTATAATAGCTATAAGATACTTTGAAATGGTCTGAACACTCAGAGTAGAGTATCATCTCTTCCTTCTTTCCCCCACACATTAAAAAAAGTTTTTGACAAAAGTATTACATCCAGAATTTTGGCCCAAATGTTAGATTCCATAATTTTATGTACAAATATACTAAAACTTAATTTTAGAGTCTTTGGTACAGAATGCAAACATTCCATTTAACAATAAACAACAAATCATTAAGATTATTTCATCCCTGCACTTAGAGAAAATAAAATGTGTGTTATGAAATCCTTTGTTCTTAGTTATTGGATAGAAACCTTGCTCAAATCATTCAGAGCTAAAAGACAATGTTTTTATTGACTACACAGAACACATAGATATTGTGGTATACATTCTTAATTGTGACAGGAGAATGCTTAATCTCTTGTAGTAATGCCTTTTAAAAATTACTCATTAGCACTTTTAGTCCTTCTCAACCCCCATTTCCCCTCCCAGTATCTTCCACGAAACTTCTAGAGATCTGTGGAACACAGCTTAAAATAAAACAAAAACCTGGACCAGATGATATTTGAGGTTCTTCCAGAAAATCTGTAATTTGTATCAATGTCATTAGATAAGCTTACATCTAAAGCACTCCACCTGATAAAATTCTGGACTAGTTTACTAAAAAGTTCATACAACTGAAAACAATCGAATAATATTAGACATAGCTATTTTAAAGGATTAGAATTCTAACTCTGCCACTAACTAGCTATGTGACCTTGGACAAAGTTACTTAGCTGCTCTTTGCTTTAATTTCTGTATTCATAAAAGAGGGTTAATAATAAACCACTTAGCACAGTGCCTACCATATAGTAAGTACTCAGTAAATTATTGGTTACTTTGAAAGTTATTATTTAATTCAACATTTTCTCATCCATGTGTGACTTGCTAAAGTTTCCTGTCTAGATTACCACCCAAATATGAAAAGCCTATGAAGATAAACACATAGGTCAAAGCCAACAATTGATTTCAGGAGAATAATTGAGTTGAATGAACAGTTCAGACAAAGGGAACACTTTAGTTACCCAGTGAAGAGACATTACTTCTGATTTGGAATTGGTAAATGTAAAAAGCCAGTTAGGAAATTACAGCTCATTTATATCCTATCTGAGCAGTTATATGTTTTGCTACAACCCAGAGATAGAAGAAGTCGCTCTTATGCCCGATAGTTTAGCAAACACTTAATTGCATTACCTAGCACTGCAGGAATTCAAGGGTCGTTCTCTTACAATTTTGAAAAGACAGGTTGATGATGTCCTTGGTGTATATATGTGACAAGCTGTTAAATAATCGAACTGGCTGTAAAAGCATTACTTTTGCCAATAGGTATTTAACTTAACATTTGGTAAGTATATCTTATTTTATGTCCTTGTAAGCCATCAGGAAGCTGTATAGTTTTAGAGGCAAGCTACTTAAACTTTAATGCCTTAGTTTACCTGTCTAGAAATGATGAGAACAACATTATAATATTGTAATGACTAAAAGTTGTAATGAAGTAGTAATAACTACTACTATCATTACTACTACTGATGATGCTAGTACTATACAAGCACCATTAATAACAACCTATCTCCTAAGTTGTTAGGACTAAATTAGGTAACATATGTAAAGTGTTTAGAAAAGAGCCAGGCACAATATGAGTTTGTTATTGTTCTTATTATCCTGAATACTTCCAATAGTCAGTGAAAATAAAGGGAAAAGCTACACAGTTAATGTAAGCGAGGATTTAGTAAGCTATTTAATTTCTTCTGGGAATAACCCATATAAATTTTTCTTTCTTGATGAGCTAATTTGGAAACACATGTTCCTTTCTCTTGATTTAGGGGTTTTCCAAAGTGCTTTTCTGAAAAGTTAAGACATGTTAAAAAAAAAAAACAAAAAAACTCCATGGCAGACCAAAAAGAAGAAGCAGAGCATTCTAAAATGTCCCCCTCCTCACATAGCAAGCACACAGACTCCTGGTTTTTTTCTCCCACAGTGTCCATGTGACCCTGCTGTGATGTTTGTCCATTGTAGAAGTTTAGAAAGTTCTGTCTAGGCTATGTGTGGGAATGGAGTTCTCAGGTCATTCTCGGCCTTCTCCTCCACCCAGTCAGGCCTTCCAAAACCTATCTCATAAAACACAGATTTTGAGACTTGGAAAGCCCTTAACGATCATCTTGTCATGCTTCTTCATTGTATAGATGGATAAAAAAAAGTCTGGAGAGAGGGAGGGATTTTTCTAAGGTTATATAGGAAGTCATTGAGAATATAATTTCATCGCTCACTACAAATCAGTCTAGTGCTTTTCCACCGTATCACCTTGCCTTTTTCAGAAGAGATCTGTTTTCCTGTTGTCATCTAAGGACAGTCACACACCCAGGCATTCTTCTAGAACTCAGAGTAGGAAAATAATCACAACATTCTTTCCTATCTCTAGCCCAAATGTGGAGAATTTTTAAAGACATTGGACTTCAGTGTCAAAAACTAATATATTCTACATGCAGTTATTATAGCTGGAAAACTTACCTTTACAAAAAGCTCAATCTCAGGGTCCACTTGAGTGCTGGGCCTCAGGCCTGACATCTTTGTCTTTACTGCCAGTTGTCAGCCTCCTGCCTCCTGTAGAGTTCACAATACTTGTAGACTCTTTTCTCAGTTTTATCCAAAGACTCAAGTAATGTTGGTGCTTTAAGAAGAGAGTCTAGCTTGTAGTGGACTGAGTCAGACCTGGAGCCAGTCTCTTCTCAAGAGGTGTGACGCAGAAAATTCTAGATGCTTAAGTGCAGCTCTTGAAATCGTTTTCCTTTTTCCTCGTGACCTAACATTTAAATCAAGGAGGAGCCAAAGGGGTGTGTATAAACTGCCTGGCTAGAAGTGTGGGGGTGTTTCCAGAGAGGCTTCAATGCCATGAGTCAGCACAGGAGAAACACATGCACACAAACACACACATGCAGTGCTAGCTTCTATATATCAAGCAGACCAGATGTTTTCTAGAGCCTCCCTTTGAGACCTGGGCTCCATGCCCAGAAAAGGGCCTCTTATTGGTGTTCCTGTAACTTGAAAGCACTTCCAGGAAAAGGGCCAGAAATGACTTGGATTTTTATTATTGAAAAGGATGTTTATCCAATGATACTGTCTAAAAGAGGGTTAAAAAATTGTACTTTATTAAATGTTTCCACCCCCAATCCTACTGCTCACACAGCCAGATTTCTGTTCTGGGTTGCAAATTTCACTTCTCTGTACAACCAGGGAATGTTCACTGGAGTGGTTGAGTCTGGGGGCTTGTTTAGTGTGCCCCACCTAGTTCTTTATTTCTTGGAAGCTTGGACTGGAACAGATCACTTCCTTGTTTTGGCGTCTGTATCAGGAACCATGATTAGTTCTGTATTTCTGCTTGTCAACCCTGGGAACAGCAGCAAAACCAGTCAAACAGATCACTCTGTGTCTGCAATGTTTCTGACAGCTGTATCTGATGCCTCCAGGGGCTGGGAGGGGGACCCCGGGATTAACAAACCTCTTTGGTGGGAAGAGTCTCTTCCTGCTTGAAGCCAAACTGAACATAGATCCATCAGTTGGGCACCACTGTGATCCCCTTTCTATAACACCAAGCATTCCCCATGCTCATATGGGCTGTACATGCACCTGCCATTGCCCTGTGTAAAGATTTACAGGATAAGAGGCTCTTGAAAAAACCCAGCCTGCTCCATACCTGTAGGTTCTAGGGAAGGAGTGGCTGATATGTAGGTGAGTATTCTTCTGGATGAGGGAAAGACCTCATGATTTCCCAAATGGTTTGAAAAGTGAGAAGAAAATTGTGCTGGACATCTGCTGAGCCAAACTTAAGGGTGAGTTTTGTACTGGCTATTTGGCAGGACCTGGTGTCTGCCTTGTTTAGCTATATTTTTACTCTATTCATCATACTCTGTTCATTCACTCCAAAGGCAATCAGTGAATGTCAACTCTGTGCCAGGATGCTGATCCATTCACTGAGATTGGCAGCACAGGAGGACAGCCAGTTCGGGAGGACAACAGGAATTCAACTTTAAGCATACTCAGTCTGAGGCCTCCTCACCTTTCCCCACTCCCTATATCTAACTGCTACAAAATCTTGTCTCTTCTACATCATGAATATTTTAAAAAATCCATCCACTTCTCTTTGCCCCTATAACTACTCCAAATTTCAAGCCATCAATATTCTTTTTTAATTGATTTAAAACTTTTTATTTTAAAAGACCAAATGGTTGCTTGATCCTCGACTCTCATGGGAAAACCACAACCCTTACTATCACCACCACCACGACAGCAACAACAACAGACAGCCTAATGACCTCTGTATGATCCCTAATAAATTGTCAAAGTAAGGAGATGAAAGTTCTCTTTTTCTTGATGCTCAGAGTGTTTAAATATTGTATTTAGGATAATTTACATGCCATAAAATTCACATATTTAAAGCCATTTTATAAATTTATTGGGTGGTGCAGCCACCATTATAATCTAAATTTAGAACATCTGCATCACATCAGTGGCATCTTTCTTACCCATTTGTAATCAATCTTCATTACCACTCCCAGTATTAGGCAACCATTAATCTACTTTCTATACCTATGGATTTGCCTGTTCTAGATATTTCATATAAATGTTGTGTTAGTCCATTTTTGCTTTGCTATAAAGAAATACTTGAGGCTGAGTAATTTATAAAGAGGTTTAATTGGTTCATGATTCTGCAGGCTGTACAGAAAGCATGGTGCCAGCATCTGCTTCTGGTGAGAGCCTCAGGAAGCTTCCAATCATGGCAGAAGGTAGAGTGGGAGCATGCATCTCACATGATGAAAGTGGGAGGAAGAGAGAAAGTGGTGGGAGGACATGCCACACTCTTTTAAACAACCAACTCTTGCATGAATTCAGAGGGAGAACTCACTCATTACTATGAGAGTGGTACCAAGCCACCCATGAAGGACCTGCCCCCATGATGAAAACACCTCCCACCAGGCCCTACCAAAACTAGTTTGCTCTTTGCTTTGTTTGCTTATAATAGTCATTCCAGTGGCTGTGAAGCGGTATCTTACGGTGATTTTTTTCAATTTTAAAAATGGATTTAGAGGGTACAAGTGCAGATTTCTTACATGCATATATCGCATCGTGGTGGAGCCTGGGCTCTTAGTGCATCCATCACCTGAATAGTGAACATTGTACCCAAGAGGTAATTTTTCAACCCTTGTCAACTTCCCACCCTTTTGTAGTCTCCAATATCTATTATTCTACTGTATATGTCCATGTGTACCCATTGTTAAGCTCTCACTTACAAGTGAGAATATGTGATATTTGACTTTCTGTTTCTGAATTATTTTACCTAAGATAACGTACTCCAGTTCCACTCATGTTACTGCAAAACACACGACTTCGTTATTTCTTATGGCTGCGTAGTATTCCATGTATATGTAAAATGCAGATGGGTAGATACCCAGTAGTGAGATTGCTGGATCAAATGGTAGTTCTATTTTTAGTTCTTTGAGAAATCTCCATACTGTTTTCCATAAATGTGATAATTTACATTCCCACTAACAGTGCATAAGCATTACTTTTTTCTCCACATCCTCACCAACATCTGTTGTTTTTTGATTTTTAAATAATAGCTATTCTGACTGGTGTAAGATAGCATTGTGTGGTTTTAATTTGCATTTCTCTGATAATTAGTGATATTGAGCATCTTTCATATGTTTGTTGGCCACTTGTATGTCTTTCAAAAAACACCCATTCATGCCCTTTGCCTGCTTTTTAATGGCGTTACTTGTTTGTTTGTTTGTTTTTTCTTGTTGAGTTGTTGGAGTTTCTTGTAGATTCTGGATATTAGCCTTTGTTGGATACATAATTTGCAAATATTTTTTCTCATTAGGTAGGTTTACTCTGTTGATTGTTTCTTTTGCTGTGTGGAAGGTTTTTAGCTTAACTGAGTCCCGTCTGTTTATTTTTGTTTGTGTTGCATTTGCTTTTGAGGACCTGGTCAAAAATTCTTTCCCTAAGCCAGGCCAGTGTCCGGAAGAATTTTTCCTACATTTTCTTACAGGATTTTTACAGTTTAATGTCTAAAATATAAATCTTTAATCCATCTTGAGTTAATTCATGTATCTGGTGAGAGACAGGGGTCCAGTTTCATTCTTCTGCATATGGCTAGCCAGTTTTCCTAGCACCATATATTGAAGAGGGTGTTCTTTCCCTATTGTTTAATTTTGTCAATATTGCAGAAGATCAGTTGTTAATAGGTACTTTATTTCTGGGTTCACTATTCTGTTCTGTTGGTCTATATGTCTATTTTTATACCAATATCATGATGTTTTGGTTACTATAGCCTTGTAGTATAATTCAAAGTCAGAATGTAATACTTCAAGCTTTGTTCTTTTTGCTTAGGATTGGTTTGGCTATTCAGACTCTTCTTTTGGTTTCATATGAATTTTAAGTTTTTTTTAAATTATGTTAAAAATTGTGTTGGTAATTTGATAGAGACTGCATTGAATCTGTAAATTGCTTTGAGCAGTGTGGTCATTTTAATAATATTGATTCTTTTGATCCATGAGCATGGGATGTGTTTTCATTTATTTGTGTCATACACAATTTTTTCATCAGTGTTTTGTAGTTCCTCTTGTAGAGATCTTTCACCTCCTTGATTAAATGTATTCCTAGGTGTTTTATTTTTTGTGGCTATTGTAAATGGGTTCTTCATTTGGTTCTTAGCTTGAATGATATTGGTGTAGAGAAATGCTACTGTGTTTTGTACATTGATTTTGTATCCTGAAACTTTACTGAAGTTCTTTATCAAGTCTAGGAGTCTTCTGAAAGAGTCTTTTGGAGTTTTATTGTACATTATTTGGGGTTTTCAACATAATGGGGTATTTTTTCCTCCTTTATAATATGTATGCCTTTCATTTCTCTCTCTCTCTCTCTCTCTCTCTCTCTCCCCCCTCTCTCTGTGTGTGTGCGTGTGCACGTGCGTGTGTGCGTGTGCGTGTGTGTGTGTGCATGTGTTATTGCACTAGCTGGGACTTCCAGGACTAACAGTGAATAGTAGTGGTGAGAAAGGACATCCTTGACTTATTTCTGATTTTAGGGGAAAATTACTCAGTGGTTCACTGTAGGTTTTCCACGGATAGCCTTTATTAGAATAAGGAAATTTCCTTCTATTCCTAACTTGTTGGGAATTTTATCATTAATTAATATTGAATTTTGTTGAATGCCTTTTCTGCATTTATTTATATGATCATTTGATGTTGCTTATTTAGTATGACAATATGATAAAATACATTGATTGATTTTTGAATGTTGACCCAACTTTGAATACCTGGGATAAACTCCACTTGATCTTGATGCATTATCTTTTTTATACATTGCTAGAGTTGATTGGCTAATATCTTCGTAAGAATATTTGTACCTATGTTTATGTGAGATATTGCTATTTTGTTTTTTCCTTGTAATATCTTTGTCTGAGTTTGGTATTAGGATGATGCTATCCTCATAATATGAGTGGGGTCATTTTCTCTCCTTAATTTTCTGACAGAGACTGTAAAATTTGTATTACATCTTACTTAAATGTTTCATAGAATTCATGAGCGAAATTGTCTGGCCTGGAGTTCTCTTTCTTGAAAAGTTTGAAATTACAGATTCAGTTTCTTTAATAGATGTCAGGCTATTCAGATTATCTACTTTTCTTTGAATTAGTTTGTTTTTTTTTTACCATGTGGGTTTAAGAAATTGGTTCATATAAGTTATCAAATATATAGGCATAGATTGATTGTAGTATTCCCCCTCTTATTCTTTTAGTGAGAACATTCAAAATCATCTCTTCCAGCTATTTTGAACTATACAACATATTATTGTTGACTATTGTCACCCTATTGTGCAATAGAACACCAGAACTTAATCCTCCTATCTAACCATAACTGTAACTTTGTACCCAGTGACCAACCTCTTCTCATCTCCTTCCCTCCTCGCCTCCCCTGCCTCTGGTAACCACTGTTCTACTCTCTACCTCTATAACATCAACTTTTAAATTTATATTTATTTTTATTTTTTATTTTTGTGGTTACATAGTAGGTGTGTATATATTTATGGGTTAGATGAGATGTTCTAATATAGGTATGCAGTACGTAATCACATCAGGGTAAAAATGGAGTATCCATCTCCTCAAGCATTTATCTTTGTATTACAAACAACCAAATTACACTCTTTTGGTTATTTTTTTTTATTTTATTATTATTATACTTTAAGTTTTAGGGTATATGTGCACAACGTGCAGGTTTGTTACATATGTATACATGTGCCATGTTGGTGTGCTGCACGCATTAACTCGTCATTTAGCATTAGCTATATCTCCTAATGCTATCCCTCCCCCCTCCCCCCACCCCACAACAGTCCCCGGTGTGTGATGTTCCCCTTCCTGCGTCCATGTGTCCTCATTGTTCAATTCCCACCTATGAGTGAGAACATGCGGTGTTTGGTTTTTTGTCCTTGCGATAGTTTGCTGAGAATGATGGTTTCCAGTTTCATCCATGTCCCTACAAAGGACAGGAACTCATCTTTTTTTATGGCTGCATAGTATTCCATGGTGTATATGTGCCACATTTTCTGAATCCAGTCTATCGTTGTTGGACATCTGGGTTGGTTCCAAGTCTTTGCTATTGTGAATAGGGCCTCTATAAACCTATGTGTGCATGTGTCTTTATAGCAGCATGATTTATAATCCTTTGGGTATATACCCAGTAATGGGATGGCAGGGTCAAATGGTATTTCTAGTTCTAGATCCCTGAGGAATCGCCACACTGACTTCCACAAGGGTTGAACTAGTTTACAGTCCCACCAACAGTGTAAAAGTGTTCCTATTTCTCCACATCCTCTCCAGCACCTGTTGTTTCCTGACTTTTTAATGATCGCCATTCTAACTGGTGTGAGATGATATCTCATTGTGGTTTTGATTTGCATTTCTCTGGCCAGTGATGGTGAGCATTTTTTCATGTGTTTTTTGGCTGCATAAATGTCTTCTTTTGAGAAGTGTCTGTTCATGTCCTTCGCCCACTTTTTGATGGGGTTGTTTGTTTTTTTCTTGTAAATTTGTTTGAGTTCATTGTAGATTCTGTATATTAGCCCTTTGTCAGATGAGTAGGTTGCGAAAATTTTCTCCCATTCTGTAGGTTGCCTGTTCACTCTGATGGTAGTTTCTTTTGCTGTGCAGAAGCTCTTGAGTTTAATTAGATCCCATTTGTCAATTTTGGCTTTTGTTGCCATTGCTTTTGGTGTTTTAGACATGAAGTCCTTGCCCATGCCTATGTCCTGAATGGTAATGCCTAGGTTTTCTTCTAGGGTTTTTATGGTTTTAGGTCTAACGTTTAAGTCTTTAATCCATCTTGAATTAATTTTTGTATAAGGTGTAAGGAAGGGATCCAGTTTCAGCTTTCTACATATGGCTAGCCAGTTTTCCCAGCACCATTTATTAAATAGGGAATCCTTTCCCCATTGCTTCTTTTTCTCAGGTTTGTCAAAGATCAGATAGTTGTAGATATGCAGCGTTATTTCTGAGGGCTCTGTTCTGTTCCATTGATCTATATTTCTGTTTTGGTACAAGTACCATGCTGTTTTGGTTACTGTAGACTTGCAGTATAGTTTGAAGTCAGGTAGCGTGATGCCTCCAGCTTTGTTCTTTTGGCTTAGGATTGACTTGGCGATGCGGGCTCTTTTTTGGTTCCATGTGAACTTTAAAGTAGTTTTTTCCAATTCTGTGAAGAAAGTCATTGGTAGCTTGATGGGGATGGCATTGAATCTATAAATTACCTTGGGCAGTATGGCCATTTTCATGATATTGATTCTTCCTACCCATGAGCATGGAATGTTCTTCCATTTGTTTGTATCCTCGTTTATTTCATTGAGCAGTGGTTTGTAGTTCTCCTTGAAGAGGTCCTTCGCATCCCTTGTAAGTTGGATTCCTAGGTATTTTATTCTCTTTGAAGCAATTGTGAATGGGAGTTCACTCATGATTTGGCTCTTTTGGTTATTTTAAAAGTACGATTAAATTATTTTTTACTATAGTCTCCCTGTTCTGCTAGCAAATACTAGGCCTTATTCATTCTTTCTAACTATTTTTCGTACCCATTAACCTTCCCCACTTCCTCCTCACCCTCCCACTAACCTTCCCAGCCTCCCTTCTACTCTCTATCTTCATTTCAATTATTCAATTTTTAGCTCACACAAATAAGTGAGAACATGCAAAGTTTGTCTTTCTGTGCCTGGCTTATTTCACCTAATGTAATGTCCTACAGGCTTATCCATGTTGTCACACATGACAGGATCTCATTATTGTTTATGGCTGAATAGTACTCCTTTGTGAATATGCACCACATTTTCTTTATCCATTCATCTGTTGATGGACACTTAGGTTGATTCCATATCTTGGCTATTGTGAATAGTGCTGCAATAAACATGGGTTTGTTAGTCAAGGTTCTCCAGAGAGACACAACCAATAGGATATATGAGAGAAGATTTATGAGGTGTGGTTGGTTCAGATGATTATAGAGATGGAGAAGTCCCACAATAGGCCATCTGCAAGCTGGAGAACTGAAGAAGCTGGTAGCATGATTCACTCCAAGTCTGGAAGCCTCAGAACTAGGGAAGCTGAGAGTACAGACCCCAGTCTGAGGCCAAAGGCCTAAGAGCCCACAGGAGGCTGTGGATGCAAGTCCCAGAGTCCAAAAGTGGAAGAAACTGGAGTCTGATGTCCAAGGACAGGAGGAGGAAAGGCATCTAGCTCCAGAAGGGAGATAGAATGAGCAGAGAGAGAGAATTCCTCCTCTTCTGTCTATTTGTCCCAACCAGGCTCCCAGCTAATAGGACAGTGCACGCCCACATTGCAAGTGGATCTTACCTGTTGCAGTCCACTGTCTCACACACCAAGCTCCCCTGGAAACACCCTCACAGACACATCCAGGGAACAATGTTTCAACAGCCATCTTGGCATCCCTCAATCCAGTCAAGCTGACCCGTAAATTGAACCATCACAATGAGAGTGCAGGTATCTCTCCAACATACTGATTTCATTTCCTTTTAATATATCCAGTAGTGAGTTCTTTGGATCATATGCTAGTTCTATTTTTAATTTTTTGAGGAACCTCAGTACTGTTGTCCATATTGCCTGTACTAGTTTACATTCCCATCAACAATGTTTAGGATTTCCCCTTTCTACACATCTTCACTGGCATTTGTTGTTTCTTTAACATAAAGAGTGTAAAATCACTTTATTAGAAAGTTTGACTAATCAGTCACAAATGAACAGCATTTTTGAGCACTAAACAGAGGATTAAAATAATTTCCAAACACTAGAGAAAATTATTGAAAATTCTAATATTTTAGGCTTAAAGTATCATTACCCTCATGAAGGCAAAAATCCTATAGATGATATTTTCTAATATATATATATATTCTAAGTACTATGAAATTATAATAGAAATCATCAATTAATGTGTAACAAATAAGTAATATCTAACCACGGGCAAATTTCTTTTAAGATCACTTTATTATATTTTATGTTATTAAATTAAATTTTAATTTTTTAAATTATTATGGGTAAATAATAGTTGTATATATTTATGGAGTGCATGTGATGTTTTGATACAGGCATACAATATGTAATGATCAAATCAGGATAATTGAGGTATCTATCATTTCAAGCCTTTATTATTTCTTTGTGTTAGGAACACTCCAGTTCTACTCTCTTAGTTATTTTTAAATATACAATAAGTTATTGTTAACTATAGTTGCCCTATTGTGCTGCCAAATACTAGATCTTATTCATTCTCTCTGTGTTTGTACATACTAACCATCCTTACTTTCAGCCTATTTTTTTGTCTTTTTAATGATAGCCATTGTAACTGGGGTGAGGTGATATTGTGGTTTTGATTTGCATTTCCCTAATGATTAGTGATGTGGAGCATTTAAAAATATATCCATTTGCCATTTGTCTGCCTTCTTTGGAGAAATGTCTATTCAGAACTTTTGTCCATTTTTAAGGGAATATGTCTTTTTTGGTTATTGAGTTTGAGTTCCTTATATACTCCGGGTATTAATCTCTTGTAGATGCACAGTTTGCAAACATTTTCTCACATTCTGTGAGTTATCTCTTCACTCCGTCGATTGATTATTTCTTAGAAATTTTCAAATTACATTACATTGTTATTAACTACAGTCACCATGTGGAAAAATAGATCACTTGAACTTATTCCTCTGATCTAAAATTATGTATCCTTTGAGCAACATATCCCCAACCACCCAACCACTACTCCACAACCCACCAGCCTCTAGTACCCACCATTCTGCTCTCTATTTCTATGATGTCAACTTTTTTTAATATTACACATATGAGTGAGATCATGCAGTATTGATATTTCTGTGCCTGGCTTATTTTCACTTAATGTTTTCCAGGTTCATCCATGTTGTCACAAATGACAGGACTTTCTTCTTTTTCAAGGATGAATAGTATTCCACTTTTTATACATACCACATTTTCTCTATATACACTCCCATGTATTCTGCCTAGATTGATTTTATATCTTGGCTATTGTGAATATTTCTGCAAAGAACATGGAGGATATCTCTCGGACATACTGATTTCATTTCCTTTGGGTATATACCCAGTGGTGAGATTGCTGGATGATGTAGTAGTTCTACTTTTAGCTTTTCTTAGAAACCTCCATATTGTTTTCCATAATGGCTGTACTAATTCACATTCCCACCAACAGTGTGCAAGGGTTCACTTATCTCCACATCCTCATCAACATTGTTATCTTTTGTCTTTTTAATAACAGCCATCCTAAGGAGTATGAGATGATATCCTGTGGTGGTTTTAATTTGAATTTATCTGATTATTAGTGATGTTGAGCACTTTTTCATATACCTCTTGGCCATTTGTATGTCTTCTTTTGAGAAATGTCTATCCAGATCCTTTGCCCATTTTTAAATCAGGTTATTTGTTTTCTTACTATTGAGTTGTTTGAGTTCCTCAAATATTTTAGATATTAACCCCTTATCAGATGTATAGTTTGCAAATACTTTCTCCCATTCTACAGGTTGTCTCTTCATTCTTTTGTTTCCTTTGCTGTGCAGAAGCTTTTCAGTTTGATGTAATTTCATTTACCTAGTTTTTCTTCTGTTGCTTATACTTTTGGATCATATCCAAAAAGTAATTGTATAGACCAATATCATAGAGTTATACCATATGTTTTCGTCTAGTAGATTTATGGTGTCAGGTCTTACATGTAAGTGTTTAATCCATTTTTAGTTGATTTTTGTATATGTTGTAAGAAAAGGGTCTAATTTCATTCTTCTGCATGTGGACATCCAGTTTTCCCAGCACCGTTTATTGAATGTATAAGAGTTCTTTTCTCTCCACATACTTGCCAACATCTGTTATTTTTGGTCTTTGTAATAACAGCCATTCTACAATGGCCATATTCCCACACTGTGGGTTGTTTCTTCACTCTGTTGATGGTTTCCCTTGCCTCACAGAAATTCTTTAGTTTAATCCAGTCTCGTTTGTCTGTTTCTGGGTTTTGTTTCCTGTGCTTTTGGGGAATAAAATCTTTTCCCAGAGCAATAAAATCTTTTCCCAGAGCATTATCCTGGAGAGTCATCCCGAGGTTTTCTTCTAGCATTTTTATAATTTCTATAGCTCCTCCAAGGTCACACACCTGAACTGAGATTGTAATGGTGATCTATCTGAAAGCCTATTTATCTACCTGTCTGAAAGCCCATCAGCTTTCACTTACACCACAATACACAAATCCATCAAATGCATCGTCCGCTCAATTATGGAGCTCTCTTGGGAAATACTTGTCTGTCAACTAAGAAGAAGGATAACTTTGTTAAATCTTCCTAGCTTTTCTTGTCAGATAAATGCCTGCTTTATTTGCTTTCCCCTACTCCCAGGTCCCAGGTCTCTCTTGCTTCATATCAAAGCAGGAAAAAAAGGAAAAACTGCACAATAATACGATGGCATCACTTTGTGCCAAAGTCCAGAAATAGTCTTTTTCTAATCCAAAGTATTGCGCAACCATTTTGCTTATGTGTAATAGACTTTTCCTGCTACTTTCTCTGTTGGCTTTAGAAAACACCACCATCTAATATAAACAGTGAATACCAAATTCCATATAAGCTTGGACAAATCACAAGGTCTTATCATTATTTTTCCTTATCTATAAAGTAAGATAATAACAGCTGTACTACTTACCTCACGTGGTTATCATACAGAGGGTCAATGAGATAGTGTATATGGAAACATTTCTAAACTGCAAATCTCAGTTTGAAGTCAAAAGATTACAAGTGTGATCTGTAAAAATGTTGCTCTCATGAACAAGCGTACACAGGAATTACGATCATTTTTCTGTTCTCTGGTGTAAACAATGAGTTAAAGAATTAAGGACACCTGATTTCAAAACCTCTCTGCTACGTATGAACTCTGTGGCAGGTCTCTAAGTTTCAGTTGCCTTAAATGTAAAAGGAGGTTAATAACACCTTTCCTTCTGGGATGATGAAATAAGTAAATTAAATAATATTTTCGCAAATGCCTAACCCAGCACTAGAAGTTTCTGGAAATGACAATGGGTGTCAATAGCCTGGTGAAGACTGTGCTTCCTCACTCCACTCTCCCTCCAGGCATGGCTCCTTGAAGCCTGGGAGGATGGACTATTATATTCTTTTTCTTTCTTTCTTTTTTTTTTTTTTTTTTTTCCTTTGAGACAGAGTCTCACTCTGTCGCCCAGGCTGGAGTGCAGTGGCGCGATCTTGGCTCACTGCAGCCTCCGCCACCCAGGTTCAAGTGATTCTCCTGCCTCAGTCTCCCAAGTAGCTGGGACTACAGGCGTGTGCCACCGCGCCTGGCTACTTTTTTTGTTGTTTTGTTTTGTTTGTATTTTTAGTAGAGATGGGGTTTCGCCATGTTGGCCAGGCTGGTCTCGAACTCCTGACCTCAGGTGATCTGCCCGCTTTGGCCTCCCAAAGTGCTGGGATTACAGGCGTGAGCCATCGCGCCCGGCCTATTTTTTCATTTGATTCTTGCAGTAGCCCTGTGAGATCAGCTAAGCAGATGTTATTATGCTCATTTTATATGCAACAAAACTAAGAATGTTGGCTCTGATTGTGCCATGTACTATCTAACACTAAGGAATATTGCCTGAGGTGTCCAAAAATGGCACCATTGGATGTTAATTTATCTTTGGAAAGAATATCTTTGGCAGTATCTAGTAAATCTGAGCATACACATACCTTATGATCCATAAGTTCCATTCTTAAGTTTATTTCAAACAGGAGTGAATATATTTGTTCACCAAAAGACATGTAATAGAATGTTCATAACAGCACTGTTTGTAGTAGTCCCAACCGGCAATTACTCATATGTCCATCAACAGTAGAATGGATAAACTGTGGTGTGATCAAGCAATCAACTTCCATATAGCACCAATAAACTATTGCTAAGCAATGATGAAACTCCTAAACATAATAGTAAATGAAAGAAGCCAGACACAAATGAATACATATTGTGACTGCAATTATATAAAGTTTTATATAAACAGGCAAAACTAATCTTTGGTGATAGAAGTCAGGATGGTAGTTACCCGTGGGTTGGGGGATGGGCGTTACTGGAAAGGGGCATAAGGGAGGGTTCTGGGGTTCTGGTAATGATCTGTTTATTGACCTGGGTGCTAGTGATATGGATGCGATTACATCATGAAAATTCATCAAGCTTACGATTTGTGTACTTTTTCCGTAATGTATACTATACTTCAGTAAAAAGTTAATTTGCTTTAGGCAAAACAGAAACCCATTATCTTAGGCAAAGGTTTTTCAGTGGCTTCCCATGGTACTCAGAATACAATCCAAAGTCCTTACCATGGCCTGCATGGCAATATATACATGATCTAGCCCCTGGCTACCTCCTCCGCGTAATTTCTCCCACCATTATTCCCCTTGCTTACTCAGCTCCAGCCACATGACCTTCTTACTGGTCTGCAAACAGAATAAAACTCCATTCCACCCCAAGGCTGTGTTTTTGCTTTTCCCTTTGCCTGGAATGCTCTCCCCTCAGCTTGTTACATTGTTGGTCTCGTATCATACAGGTAACAGCTCAAATGTCGCTTCTTCAAAAAGTCCTTCACTTAACACTCCATGTGAAATAGATTCCCCAGTCACTCTTTATTATATAACACTATTATTTTTTCATAGCATTTATAACTAGCTGAAATTACTTTGTTTATGTATTTATTACTTGTTTATCATCTATCTTCCTCAATAGAAGGTAAACTCTCCAAAGACTGAGGTCGTGTCTGCTGTATTCGTCCCTGTATCTTTAATGCCTGACGCACTGCCTAGCATGTAGCCGGTGCGCATATAAATGTTAGGGTTGAATGAATGATTGAAGATCCCTGGGTGAATGGTCCACTAGGCTATAGCTGGGATTCCTCCCACAAAGGGAGACACTTGAGAAGTTGTAAGTCATCCTGTTAAAAGGAAAGCTTTGTTAGTACAACCTCTCTTGTCCACCCCACCTCAGCTTGGTGAGGAGAAAGCTCAGCGCTTTCCCCAGTGCTTCCATGAACTTTGGCCAGTAAAGACTTAAAATATCATATCATAAGATGAGGGAAACCAGCTGGAACTTAACTTCTATCCCGTATCCTTAGATTATTCAAAGAAAAACAAAACACGGTCAGCAGGCAGTGGAACTCCTCACTCCAATGTGATATTCCTGAGAGAATACTGACTTATCGTCACTTCATCTCTGGGACAAGTATTGAACATAAGGGAAGCCTTATATAAAATTGTTCAATAAACAAAAGATGTCTTTAACATGTGTTTGAGATCTTTCTTCTCATGATTCCATGTTAGGTACAACAACTATGACCGGGCTGTCATCAATACCGTTCCTTATGATGTCGTCCATCGCTGGTATACAGCACACCGGACGCTAACGATAGAGTTGAGAAGACCTGAGAATGAGTTTTGGGTCAAACTAAAGCCTGGCAGGGTGGGTCCTAATCTCTAAAGATGTCAAGCAAGCTTGTAATACTGAAGCAGTGAAGAACGGGTACTTACTTAATATGTGAGTCACAATGTTGCAAAGGAAAAAGAGAAAAGAGTCCTTGGTTTTGGTTATGGTCCTGCCGCCCACTCACTGAATGCCCTGGAAGCAAGCCTCATCCCATCTCTAAGGCATCAGTGACTCTATTTGTATGATGAAGGGGTTTAACTAGATGACCCCCAAGGGTCCTTCCAGCTTCATGATTCCATAGTTTTTATTTTTGGTATTTCCTCTGGATGAAAAATACCTTCAGCTTAGCATAAAATGTCATGAGATAATTTAACCCTTTGAGAAAGGGCAGAATAAGAATTAAAGAAAAAGAAAAAGAAAGAAACCAATTATCTGATTTGCTTTGATAAGAGAACAATTACTTGAGAAACAGAAGCTCCTCCAGTGCAGGGCCCATTACCTACTGTTGCCTCTGTAACTTCCACTTAGCCTACTACAGGGCTATACACATCTTAGTTTCCAAAAGTTTGTTTAATTTCAAAAGAAAAATACCTCATTTAATGTAGCCAGAGAACAACCTAAAGGTTATCTTTTAAATGATCTCTTCTGACTTAGGGTTCCTTTGGTCTGTCCTTCTTCTGACAGTGTTTTCTCTCTCTCTCTTTTTTTTTTTTTTGGCCCACTCACAGGTCCTATTTATAGACAACTGGCGTGTCCTACATGGCAGGGAATGCTTCACTGGCTACCGCCAACTCTGTGGCTGCTATTTAACAAGAGATGATGTATTAAACACTGCTCGCCTCTTGGGGCTTCAGGCTTAAAATTGACAGCATCGGGATTATGAATACACCTGGCACCCTGGCTACCAGAATTTCATATGGGCAGAATAATATTGTGTCAAACTCTACTTCAGATTGTCTCCTTAATCCATCCCACAAAACAGAATCTGTCCGTTTCTCTAGTAAGGGAGACTTGTTAGAGAGGGGGGACTCTGAGTTATCTAACGTCAGACATCTAGTGGGGCAGCTCTCTTCCTCATGTTACAACATGGATCCACTTGTTTTATTTAAACCTTTTAATATAATTTTGGTCAGTCTCCTTCAGAAATATAATCTCCATATTGATAGGAAAGCAATAATTGCCATGAGGTAATGATTTTTTTCCCACGTAGATCAGTTAGAAAGAAATGCATTCTAGAAATAACAAAAATCCTGACAAAGCAACAATTTGCAAAATTTTTGGTCTTAGGACACCTTAACACTCTTAAAAGTTATTGAAGGCCCCAAAGAGTTCTTGGGTGTGGGTTCTGTCTATTGATACTAATTATTTTAGGTATTAAGATTGAGAAATATTTAAAACTCAAGAAGAACACAGAAGCACACATCCCTCAGCTATCAGAGAGATGACATAACCATATGTCATGTGGCCTCTGGAAAAGTCCTCTGTATCCTCATGAGATAACGAGAGGGGGAAAAAAAGCTACTGTTGCCTTTGTAACTTCCACTTAGCCTACTACAGGGCTATCCACATCTTACTTTCCAAAAGTCTGCTTAATTTCAAAAGAAAAATGCCTAATTGAATGTAACTCATCTTGGTGTTATTATACAAAATAATTTTTAATCTGCAGACCCAGTAAAAGGGTCTCAGGGACTCCTCCAGGGGTCTTCAGACCATACTTTGAGAACCCATGGGCTAGCGACTACCTTGAGACAGTCCTTTACCTAGGCCTGTGGATTAAAGGGTTTAGCTGAAACCCTAGATTTTTCTCTATAGTCTAATAGAACTCCAAAGATTGTAAGAATTGCTTGGTAGCATAAGCTCAGGGATAAGGTGGGAATTGAGTTCAAATATAGTGTTTTATCTTCCACACAAATCATCTCTATAGGAGTTAAATTAGGAAGTCACAACAGCGCCTGTTGAACAAACTCATCAGTGTGGTAATCCTATGAGGGATAATTGCAGAAAGGTTTTAGAGACTTGTGAGGTTCCATATGACAATTCTTTACAACTCCCCCCCCCCACACACACCAAGAGAAAGTACACAGGGCTATTCTGTAATATTGTTCAGGGAAATCAGCATGATAGATGCTGTGCCTCCAGAGAGTTCTCTGGAGATGACTACCCAAATGTGTATTTTGGCAATTTGGTGGTATTTAGGATGTAATATGTTTTCCTCCATTTCTGCTAATTTTCTCTCTCTCTCTCTCTCATAACATACTATACATGTTAATTGCCAAGATTTGAATGAGTCAAATTTAGTAGCTTGCTGCTTTTATTTTTTTAAATGGCTTCTTTTATGTATTGGGCGGGGCACAGGGTATAAGGCTTCTTTTCCCTCAGCTTTCATTGAAAGTGAAGCTGTACAATAACCACATTGACCACTGTAGAATGATGAAAGGGAATATAGGCTAGAATGCACACCAGATGGGGGAAAAGGCATTATTAGTGAAGATAGATAGGAGTTACAAAGCAAAGCAAAGTCAGTATTCAGATAGAGAATAGAGCCTAATCTGATGTTTGCAGGGAGTTCCTTGATCACATTTGGCAATTTACACATTATTTTATTGACCTATCCAGTGCTGCAAAATGTGTTCCAAAATATTTTGGCATTTTATTTGTACTATATAGGAATCTTTAGGGGAGTCCATGAAATTTGTTTTCCTCTTAGGTCAAAGGACTGATAATTAACTTTGGTTCTTAAGGAGTATGACCTTTAGCAATAAGAACAGAAATAACATTTTACCCTGCAGTTTTTTTCTCTATACCTACTATTATGCACTCCTAAAATATGTCATCATTAGTCTTCATGAGGATGTTTACCATTTTTGAAGTTTTGCGTAAATTAGCCTTGAAGATTACACTATAACTGAGGTCATCAGCATTGATTTATGGCCAGCAAAGGACATGCTCATGGCCCTGGAAAGATGAGGACACAAAACAAATCAATTTCCCCACTTACTGAAGGACTTCCCTTACCTTCTGTCTCTCCTGAGACCTTGACTCATTAATTATTTTACTCTCCTTTTTGGAAATTTGCAACCGGTCCTTCTCAACAATGTACTCCCTTTAAGTACATTGAAGAAAAAGAGAAGGGAATTATTTGAGTCTTGATCACGATGCATTGAAAACTTCCTATGTGAGATGTTTCTGTTTTTACATCTCTTCCAGGTGTCCCTGAGTATATAAGCATGGGTCTATGTCTACCGAGCTCACTGTAGAGTCACTTTTACCTTTTGCTATGGTGGAATGGGATCTGTAGGGTCAGGAACACAGCACCTAACACAGTGCTTTATGGATAGTAGTTTTATAATACAGATGTGTTGGAAGAATAAATGAATGAGTCCTTTTCAAACAAATTCACCAGAAGTTACCACATTCTCTGTATGTATGTCCTTTTTCGTTTGGCATTTAGCTGACACTGACTTTTGTTTGCTTTCATCTACAGTGACCAACCATCCTCTTGTGCCCAGAACTACAGGACTTTCCATTTTAAAACGAGGAGAGTCACACACAAACCAGGACTGTTGGTCAGTCACTGTGCCTTCTTGCTGCTAGATATGTAATTTTCTTTGGTTTTCATCACTGGGTCCCATCTCTTTGAAAGTGTTTGTAGGTCACAGACTGTGTAGTCCATGATGAAAAGAACAAAAGATGTATGAATTATGCTGTGTTGTGGTGGTTCCCAAAGTAGGGTCCCCAGACCACCAGCAGTGGCATCATTTGAGAACTCCTTAGAAATGCAAATTTTCAAGGCCCACCCCACGCCTACTAAGTAAGAAACTCTAGGCTTGGGTACCAGCAGTTTGTTTTAGCAAGTCCTCCACAGGATTCTAACACATGACAAAGTTTGAGAACTACTGACAGGAAGAGTCCTGCTGCTGAGTTCTAGGCCCAGTTCTGTCACTGGCTGACTAAATGACTTGAGGCATGTCCCGCTCCTATTTTGAATTTCAATTTTTTCTTCTGTGAAATGAAAGCCTTGGACTAGGCAGCGTCTAAAGGCTCTGTCACTCTGTAATTGTGTGACTTTGGTAACTTTGTTTGACTTCTCCTTGCTTAAGTTTTCTCATGTGGGTATGGTAAGGAAAATACCTACCTCACAGGATTTTCTAACAATTTTGTGATTATTAAGTATAATGACTGATGACTAATATATGACAGCCAACTCTTACACAGTGCTTTCTATATCCTGGACTGTTCTAAGTGCTTTTAATCCCCGCAACAATCCCATCTCCATTTTACAAATGAAAAATAGAGGTCACACGGCTAATACGTGTCAGAGTTTGGATTAAAACCCAGAAAAATCTGTCCCCAGAGACAGTGATTTTAACTAGCATGCCCTTTTGCTCAATAAATGTTAATTCCCTCACCCTTTCCACACACACACAGTCTAGCTGACCATTCATAGACAATAATCCCACTTTCACAGTCCATCCAACAAGATCTTAAAAGAACCATGAGAATCTCTAGGTTTCTTTTGCAAATAGTTTTCAAGCATTTAAAAAAAAAAGGTGGGGGGCAGGGAGGGAGTGGCCAAGATGGCTGACTAGAAGCAGCTAGGGTGAGTGGTTCTCATGGAGAGGAAAGAAAGGGGCGAGTAAATACAGCGCCTTCAACTGAAACATCCAGGTACCCGCATTGGGTCTAATCAAGGAAACAACTCGATCCACAGAGAATGAAGAAAAGCAAGGCAGGATGACAGCCCACCCAGGAGCAACATGGAGACAGAGGAACCTCCCCCACTCAGGCAAGTAGTAAGTGAATGTGCGATCCTGGGAAACCGCGCTTCTCCCATGGATCCTTGCAACCTTTGGGTCAGGAGATCCTCTGGTGAACCCACTCCACCAGGGCCTTCAGTCTGACACACAGAGATACATGGAGTCTCAGCAGAGCAGCCGCTTGAGCACGTGCAGAGACCCAGCAGCTTTACATACTCCAGCCCTGGGTTTCCCAGCAAAAGTAACTGCAACTCCTGCAAAGCAGGAGATTAGACCCCTGCACATACCCCTAGGAAAGAGGCTGAATCCAGGGGGCCAAGCAGCAATGATCTGCGGGCCCCACTTCCACTGCACCTCACAGGATAAGACCCGCTGGTTTGGAATTCCAGCCAGCCACCAGCAGCAGTGTTGCACCTACCTGCGACGGAGGTCCCAGGGGGAGGGGCAGGCTGCTCTCTGGGACAGAGCTCCCAGAAGTGGCACCCCAGAACAGCACAGCACAGCTGCTCTTCAGAAGCATGGCCAGACTGCTTCTTTAAGCAGGTGCCCAATCTGTTCCTCCTCACTGGATGGGACTTTTCAACCAAGGCCTCCAGCAACCACTGGTGTTCTCTGGCTGACAGAGATTTGAATTCTCCCTGGGACAGAGCTCCAGGAGGGAGGGAGGGACCACCATCTTTGCTGTTTGGGCGACTTAGCTGTTCCGGCCTCCAGGCTTTGGAGAGCCCACACCAACCAGGGGTGGAAGCAGTGCCCCAGCACAGCACAGCTGATCTGTGAAAGCATGGACAGACTGCTTCTTTAAGCAGTTCCCTGATCCCATTCCTCCTGATTGGGTGAGACCTCCCAACCAGGGTCTCCAGCCTTGTCCTGCAGGCGCGTTTGGGCTGGCAACAGGTCTGTACCTCGCCGGGCCAGAGCTCCCAGAGGAAGAGGCAGGCTGACATCTTTGCTGTTTCACAGCCTTCACTGGTGATAGCTCCAGATACTGGAAAATCCAAGGCGACTAGGAACTGGAGAAGAAGCCCAGCAAAGTACTGCAGCCCTACAGAAACATGGCCAGACTGTTAAAAGAAAAAAAAAAAATCCAAAGGTCAGCAACCTCAAAGACTGAAGGTAGATAAGCCCACAAAGATGAGAAAGAATCAGTGCAAGAACGCTGAAAACTCAAGAAGCCAGAGTGCCCTCTTTCCTTCAAATGACTGCATCACCTCTCTAGCAAGGGTTCGGAATTGGGCTGAGGCTGAGACGGCTGAAATAACATAAGTAGAATTCAGAATATGGATAGGAATGAACTTCACTGAGTTAAAAGAGTACATTGTAACCCAATGCAAGCAAGCTAAAAATCATGATAAAACATTGCAGGAGCTGACAGACAAAATAGCCCATATAGAGAAGAATGTAACCAACCTGACCGAACTGAAAAAACACACTACAAGAATTTCATAATGCAATCACAAGTACTAATAGCAGAATAGACAAAGCGGAGGAAAGAATTTCAGAGCTTGAAGACTGGCTTTCTGAAATAAGACTGGAAGACAAGAATAGAGAAAAAAGAATGAAAAGCAATGAAGAAAACCTCCGAGAAATACGGGATCATGTAAAGAGAGTGAATCTAAGACTGATTGGTGTCCCTGAAAGAGATGGGGAAAACGGAACCAATTTGGAAAACATATTTCAGGATATAATCTATGAGAAATTCCCTAACCTAGCTAGAGAGGCCAACATTCAAATTCAGGAAATCCAGAGAACTCCAGGAAGATACTCCACGAAAGGAACATCCCCAACACACATAATCATCAGATTCTCCAAGGTTGAAACGAAAGAAAAAATGTTAAAGGCAGCTAGAGAGAAAGGCCAGGTCACCTACAAAGGGAAGCCCTTCAGACTAACAGTGGATGTCTCAGGGGAAAACCTACAAGCCAGAAGAGATTGGGGGTCAATACTCAACATTCTTAAAGAAACTCCAACCCAGAATTTCATATCTGGCCAAAGTAAGCTTCATAAGTGAAGAAGAAATAAGATCATTTTCAGACAAGCAAATGTTGAGGGAATTTGTTACCACCAGGCCTGCCCTACAAGAGCTCCTGAAGGAAGCACTAAATGTAGAAAGGAAAGACGGTTACCAGCCACTCCAAAAACACACTGAAGTACTCAGACCAGTGACACTACAGAGCAAACATGTAAGCAAGTCTGCAAAATAACCAGCTAGCATCATGATGAAAGGATCAAATCCAAACATACCAATACTAACCTTAAATGTAAATGGGCTAAATGCCCCAATTAAAAGACACAGAGTAGCAAGCTGGATAAGGAACTAAGATCCAATGGTATGCTGTCTTCAAGAGAACCATCTCACATGCAATGACACACATAGGCTCAAAATAAAAAGATGGATGAAAATCTACCAAGCAAACGGAAAACATAAAAAAGCAGCAGTTGCAATCCTAGTTTCTGACAAAACAGACTTTAAATCAACAAAGGTCAAAAAACACAAAGAAGGGCATTACATAATGGTAAATGGTTCAATTCAACAAGAAAATCTAACTATCCTAAATACATATGGACCCAACACAGGAGCACCCAGATTTATAAAGCAAGTTCTTAGAGGCCTTCACAGAGACTTAGACTGCCACACAATGATAGTGGGAGACTTTTTAACACCCCACTGACAATATTAGACAGATCATTGAGACAGACAATTAACAAAGATATTCAGGACCTGAACTCAGCACTGGATCAAATGGACCTGGTGGATATCTACAGAACTCTCCACCCCAAAACAACAGAATATACATTCTTCTGATCACCGCGTGGCACTTACTCTAAAATCGACCACATAATCAGAAGTAAAACACTCCTCAACAAATGCAAAAGAACTGAAATCATGACAAACAGTCTCTTGGGCCACAGAAGAATCAAATTTGAAATCAAGATTAAGAAATTCACTCAAAACCATGCAATTACATGGAAATTGAATAACCTGCTCCTGAATGACTTTTGGGTAAACAATGAAATTTAGGCGGAAATCAAGAAGTTCTATGAAACTAATGAGAACAAAGACACAAAGTACCAGAATCTCTGGGATACAGCAAAGGCAGTGTTAAGAAGGAAATTTATAGCACTAAATGCCCACATCAAAAAGTTAGAAAGATCTCAAGTTAATAACCTAACATCACTACTAAAAGAACTAGAGAAACGAGAGCAAACAAATCCCAAAACTAGCAGAAGACAAGAAATAACAAAAATCAGAGCTGAACTGAAGGAGACAGAGACATGAAAAACCCTTCAAAAAATGAAAGAATCCAGAAGCTGTTTTTTGTTCTTTGAAAAAAAGTAATAAAATAGACAGACCACTAGCTAGACAAATAAAGAAGGAAAGAGAGAAGATCTGAATAAACACAATCAGAAATGATAAGGGGAATATTTACCACTGACCCCACAGAAATACAAACAACCATCAGAGAATATTGTGAACACCTCTGTGCACATAAACTAGGAAGTCTAGAAGAAATGGACAAATTCCTGGACACACACACCTCCCCAAGGCTGAACCAGGAAGAAACTGAATCCCTGAACAGACCAGTAATGAGTTCGGAAATTGAGGCAGTAATAAATAGCCTACCAACCAAAAAAATCCCAGGACCAGATGGATTCACAGCTGAATTCTACCAGATGTACAAAGAGGAACTGGTAGCATTCCTACTGAAACTATTTCAAGAAATTGAGAAGGAGGGACTCCTCCCTAACTCATTCTATGAGGCCAGCATCATCTTGAAACCAAAACCTGGCAGAGATACAACAACAAAAGAAAACTTCAGGCCAGTATCCTTCATGAACATCAATGCAAAATCCTCAACAAAATGCTGGCAAACTGAATCCAGCAGCACATCAAAAAGCTTATCCACCACGATCAAGTTGGCTTCATCCCCGGGATGCAAGGTTGGTTCAACATAGGCAGATCAATAAATGTGACTCATCACATAAACAGAACTAAAGACAAAAACCACATGATTATCTCAATAGACGCAGAAAAGGCTTTTGATAAAATTCAACATCCCTTCATGTTAAAAACTCTCAATAAACTACGTATTGAA
This sequence comes from Pongo pygmaeus, assembly GCF_028885625.2. NCBI lineage: Eukaryota > Metazoa > Chordata > Mammalia > Primates > Hominidae > Pongo > Pongo pygmaeus. The sequence continues at coordinate 160,296,530 of NC_072396.2, forward strand.
GGACCATGCCTCAAAATAATAAGAGCCATCTGTGACAAACGCACAGCCAACATCATACTGAATGGACAACAGCTGGAAGCATTCCCCTTGAAAACCGGCACAAGACAAGGATGCCCTCTCTCACCACTCCTATCCAACATAGTATTGGAAGTTCTGGCCAGGGCAATCAGGCAAGAGAAAGAAATAAAGGGCATCCAAGTTGGAAGAGAGGAAGTCAACCTATCCCTGCTTGCAGATGACATGATCCTATATCTAGAAAACCCCGTTGTCTCAGCCCAAAGGCTTCTTAAGCTGATAAACAACTTCAGCAAAGTCTCAGAGTACAGAATCAATGTGCAAAAATCACTAGCATTCCTATACACCAGCAACAGTAAAGCCAAGAGCCAAATCAGCAATGAACTCCCATTCACAATTGCTACAAAAAGAATAAAATACCTAGGAATACAGCTAACTAGGGAGGTGAAAGATCTCTACAAGGAGAACTACAAACCACTGCTCAAAGAAATCGGAGATGACACACAAAAAAATGGAAAAACATTCCATGCTCACGGATAGGAAGAATCAGTATTAAAATGGGCATACTGCCCAAAGCAATTTATAGATTCAATGCTATTCCCATGAAACTACCATTGACAGTCTTCACAGAACAAGAAAAAAAAAAAACTATTTTAAAATTCATATGGAACCAAAAAAAAAAAAAAAAAAAGCCTCAATAGCAAAGGCAATCCTAAGCAAAAAGGACAAAGCTGGAGGCATCATGCTACCTGACTTCAAACTATACTACAAGGCTACAGTAACCCAAACAGCACGGTACTGGTACAAGAACAGACACATAGACAAATGGAACAGAATAGAGAACCCAGAAATGAGACCACACACCTACAACTATCTGATCTTCAACAAACCTGACAAAAACAAGCGATGGGGAAAGGATTCCCGGTTCAATAAATGGTGCTGGGATAACTGGCTAGCCATATGCAGAAGATTAAAACCGGCTCCCTTGCTTACACTATATACAAAGATTAACTCAAGATGGATTAAAGACTGAAATGTAAAACCCCCAACTATGAAAACTCTGAAGGACCACTTAGGCAATACCATTCAGGGCATAGGCATGAGCAAAGATTTCATGATGAAGATGCCAAAAGCAATTGTGACAAAAGCAAAAAATTGACAAATGGGGTCTAATAAACCTAAAGAGCTGTGCACAGTGAAAGAAACTATCAACAGAATAAACAGACAACCTACAGAATGGGAGAAAATATTTGCAAACTATGCATCTGACAAAGGTCTAATATCCAGCATCTATAAGGAACTTAAACAAATTTACAGGAAAACAAACAACCCCATAAAAAAGTGGGAAAAGGACATGAACAGACACTTTTCAAAAGGAGACATACATGTGGCCAACAATCATATGAAAAAAAAAAGGTCAACATCACTGATCATTAGAGAAATGCAAATCAAAACCACAATGAGATACCAACTAATATTAGCCAAAATGGCCATTATTAAAAAGTCAAAAAATAACAGATGCTGGCGAGGCTGTGGAGAAAAAGGAATGCTTATACACTGTTTGTGGGATTGTAAACAAGTTCAGCCACTGTGGAAGACAGTGTGGTGATTCCTCAAAGACCTAAAGACAGAAATACCATTCAACCCAGCAATCCCATTACTGGGTCTACACCCAAAGGACTAAAAATCATTCTGTTACAAAGACACATGCATGTGTATGTTCACTGCAGCACTACTCACAATAGCAAAGACATGGAATCAGCCTAAATCCCCAACAGTGACAGACTGGAGAAAGATAATGTGGTACATATACACCATGGAATACTATGCAGCCATAAAAAGAATGAGATAATGTCCTTCGCAGGGACATGGATGGAGCTCGAGGCCCTTATCCTTAGCAGACCAACACAGGAACAGAAAACCAAATACTGCATGTTCTCACTTATAAGTGAGAGTTAAATGATGAGAACATATGGACACATAGAGGGGAACAACACACACTGGGGCTTTTTGGAGGATAGAGGGTGTGAGGAGGGAGAGGATCAAGAAAAACAACTAATGGGTACTAAGCTTAATACCTGGGTGATGAAATAATCTATGCAACAAATCCCCTACGACACAAGTTTACCTATGTAACAAACCTGCACTTGTACCCCTGAACTTAAAAGTTTAAAAAAAAAAAAAAGGATTTAGTGGCTAATAAACTCTAAATAAAGCATTTCAAACTTAAAAACAAAATCCGGCCAGGTGCCGTGGCTCACGCCTGTAATCCCAGCACTTTCGGAGGCCAAGGCAGGAGGATCGCTTGAGGTCAGGAGTTTGAAACCAGCCTGAGCAGCAAAGCGAGACCCCGTTTCTACAAAAAAAAATGGAATTAAAAGAAAAATTAGTTGGGTGGAGTCATGAGTGCCTGCAGTCCCAGCTACTCGGGAAGCTGAGGTGGGAGGATCTCTTGAGCCCAGCAGTTCAAGGCTACTGTGAGCTATGATCACGCCACTGCAATCCAGCCTGGGTAACAGAGCAAGACCATGTCTCAAAAAAAAAAAAAAAAAATCATCATTTCTAATTTTGCCTCTTCCAAGAATGGAAGGGAATTAACCTATTCAGTACTTTTTTTTCTCTTGCAAAATACCAGTCAGTTGTTAGGCTCAAAACCCTTTGATAGAACATATCCATATCACTGGCCCCAGGGTGCTCTTGGGCATATTGGAAATCCACTCACTTAGCTCAGCTGTGGATTAGCTCAACTCTTAGTTACGAGGCCAGAACATGTCTGCATCTTCGCCTCCCTAAGCCTGCAGCTCATCAGAAACAAAGACCCTGGCAGAGTTTGGCGGTAGTTCTTTTTTGTCAGACTTACAGTCAGGGGTTGGTGGGTTTGTGGGTAGCTCCATTCTAGTCCTTGGCTTTAATCTGTGAGTATGGCTTTTGTCTTCCATCTTGCTCAGGGTACTTTGGAACCGCTATACATTGCAGGAGCTTAGCTTCTGGCTACCATGGTTTGCTTCCAGAGCAACAAGCATAGTACTTCAACATGGAGACAACTGTCTTTTGTTTTTGTTTTGTTTTGTTTGTTTTGTCTTGGCCATGCCTTTTTGAGTTTACCTTTTTATATTTTGCCCATCATTGCCATGTGTTTGGAGCAGTGGGCGTTCCATAACATGAACTCACTGTACCATCATGAATGGGAAGTCAGGGGAAACCTTTTCCATGTGGATTTTACTCTTCCCTGATTCCCTAAATTGGGTTTGCAAAATACTACTGTGCACTTTCTTGATGATTCGGGCTTATCTTTATGACTCTGTTTTTGTGTCAGACTGTAAAGAAGTATAAAAGTCTTTAGCTTGATTAATGCAATCCATGCTTCCTTTCTGGAAAAAAGGGGGGGGGGCATTTTTTACAGTTGCAATAAATCATCTTAAGCCATGTTGGCGTATATCATATAGATTAGCGGTGGTGTTCTAGCTTGCTTTCTGTGTGGGCAGACAGGCACGGTAATTTATCCCCTGCACAACTAAAGATCACAAGGGCTAATGCTGTGTAAACCTGTGAAGTCAGTGAAGGTTTTTCTCTGTTAGCCCCATCTTTCTCCATGGTCTACCCACTGATGGTGGCCACTCCCTCCAATTCAGGTACTCCCTCCAATTCAGGTACTCCCTCTCACCATCTGCTTTCTAACTTCCTCTCTGATGCCCTGACTGAGGCAGTGTCATGTCACAGGAAGAGCACAAACTTGGAATGATCTGGGCTTGAATTCCGTCTCTGACTTTTACTAGCCTGGGAAATTTTGGGAAGTTGCTTTCCTTCCTTGAGCCTGTGTTCCCACATATGCAAAGTGGGGCTAATAAATGCCAGCCACCTGGAAAATCTATGATGAAGAATGAATCTATACATGTGTATAAAGTGTGAGCAGCACATAAAAAACACTCAGTACATAGTAGTTTATCATTGTTGACAATATCACTATTTGAGAGAAGAGGAGGAATCAGGGCTAGGCTGTGTGTTTGACAGGAATCAACATTCTACTTAGGGGGAAGCAGCAAATTTATGACAGGCAGAATTGGAAAAGTATGTGAAAATGTTAGGGGTCAGAGAGAGTAGGCAAGTTGTGAAGCACAGATATATTGGCAAGACATCTGAACTTCTAGGCCTGAGGCTTCCTGGATAGGAAGTTGGTTTGGGGTTTTGGCAGTCTGAAGGCTGAGAGCTGAAAGAACAGAATGGTCAGGGAACAGGTCAGAGAGCCAGATGAGAAAAGCTGAGTCTGGAGAGTTTTAAGGAGAGTGGCGTGGTAACGAAGGTGTGTAGAATCCATGAGACAGGCAGGCAGACACCCATGCTCGTGATGATGCATAGTTAAGGTGGAGCACATACTTCCACATCTAACTTTACCATCTCCCAAAACCCCACTGGAACTGCTACAAATGTGATTTTTGAAAGGATTAGAAGGATAGGAGTGAAGATGAAATAAAAAGGGTTGAAGAACAGGAAAGGAGGCAACAACTAAATTTTGGATGCTGAAGAACAGACGGATGAGTAGCAACTGACTTAGCAGAGCCAAGAAGGCCACAAACTAGGAATTCTGAGACCTTAGTGGGAAAAGCAAAAAGCTAACTTGATTTACTCCCCACCCCCAGGAATCTTCAAAGGCTGGACCAGGGTAACTCTGGAAGTGGAGTTACCTCTGGAAGTGAAGGGGGGTGGGTATCAAAATAATGAAGGCTGTTTGAAAACTCTTTTAAGAAGTAGATTCATTGCCAAATCCCCTCCTGTTGTCAATGCCAGTGAGGGGCTGACCCTTCCCTGCTCTGACAGAAGCCTGGAGTGTTATTCCCTGGAGAGGGTAAAGCAGAGGGTCTCTGGATGGGGATTTCCCAGACTTAGTTGAGGGCTGGGGTCCTGTACTGAAAACAGGGGTGTTGAGTGGAAGCATGTGTCCTGAAAGCTGTGAACTCCCAGTCTTCTTCCCTGCCCCTGCCCCTGCCCCTAAACTTCTGGCAGCTGGAAGAGTCTTCTGTGAGCCATCTGACCAACCTAAGAGAAAAAGATCTAAGGAGACTGACACTGAAGGCTCCCCAGTAAAGGGCTCACTCAGCTGGGTTACTCCCCAATGAGGTACATAGCTTGATACTGTGAGGAAGAAGACACCCATTCAATTGAGGGTACTTATTTTTGGAATAGGAGGAGAGACCTGAGCATTTTAGTTACTGCAAGGAAAGGAGCCAGGCAGAGAAGATGGAGAGATTAGAGATTCTTGAGAGAAGGGGTAATTGATGGAGTGAGGCACCTGGGGAGGCAGGATGGGATGGAACCCAGAGCAGGAGTGGAAGTGACAGCCTGAGTCAGAAGAAAGAACCTTCATCTTTCACTGAGATAGGATGAAAAGAAATGAGATCTGGTTATAGACTCAATTCGATCCATTATTATTTTGCAGCTACTATATCCAAGGCGTTGTGTGGGGTAGTGTTCATTCATCCATCCACTCATTCATCCAACATTTTTTGGAGCAACTACTGTGTTCCAGGCACTGTGCGGGGTGCTGGAGATACCGAGATGAATCAGACAAGGTTCCAGTCCTCAAGGAGCTCACAGTCACAGGGCGAAAGCAGGCTCACAACACAGGGCAATATGTGCTGTGAAAACTGAGCACAGGGGGCTGTGAGAACACGGAGCAAGGGACACTGTAGAGAAGGGAATGAAGCAGGTATGGAAATGGATATAGAACAAGACATGGACTGCTCTGTGCATTCAAGGGCAGAGAGATCTCATCCAGCAGGGCCCATCTGCAGAGGTTTCATGAAGTTAGGTGGTCTTTGAGTTGAAACCGAGAGGATGCCTAGGGTTTCTTTCAACCTGCAGTGACGTGGGGGTGGGGAAGGGGTGCCCACCAAGAGGTGAAAACAGATGCAAAGATCCAGAGGCAAGAAATTGCAGGAGGACATGTTCAGGGTAGAGGGAGAGGCCCTGGTTGAGCACCTGAGAAGCCCCGGTTGAGAGTATGCTGAGGCAAGTAGTAGGAGGTGCAGTTGCGAAGCAGGAATAGGATGAGATGCAAAAAATATCATCACAAAATGCAACCGGGTTGAACAAATGGATTGTGTAAAAAACACCAGACTGTGAAATGAGAAACCCGATTCTGTTTTAGGCCCAGCTCTGAAACAAACTTGCTTTTGATGTGGTATGTAGTGACTCAGTTAACGTCTCTGAACATTGGTTTCTTCATCCATCAAGTGGTAGCAGGAACACCTGTCCTGCCTATCTCATTGGGGTTCTCGTGAGGAGCATATGAGTCAGTGTACAAGAAAACACCTTTTTTTTAAAAACAGAAACAAAAACAAAAAAAAAACTCTTTAAAGTGCCGGTGCACACACGTAAAGGCTTATTATTGAGGAGACGCTTGTGCTGGGAACACAACCCTAACCCTAACCCCTAACCCTAACCAGGGGAGCAAATGTACCGAAATATTCTCCTAAAAGGATCCAACAACATTCCGAAACTAGTTGTTAGGTAACATGGGGAGCGAATCAACTCCTGTTAATTTGGAATGTCTATATGTCAAATTTACATACAATAAAAATAGATTTGTACTATCCTGGTAGCCTACCGATGATAGTAAAACAGGAATTATACACACAAAAACATGCAAATGTCCAATTGTTCTTCATCCACTCAACCAACATTCATTGACCATTCTGCTGTGCACTGAGGGCAGGTACAGTGGAGGCCAGACAAATAGAATTTCTGCCCTCAAGATCTCCTTGTACCACGGGAGACAGATGTATTAACAGCCAATGTTAACACCAGGTAAGCACAAGGAGTCTGTGGGAGCTCAGAACAAGGGTACCTAAACCAGTCTTTTGCAGCTGAGGTTGTATTAATATGAAGTAGTACCATTGCCCCGATTTGACAGATGAGGAAACTGAGAGTTAGAGAGCAAGTGACAGAGCCAGTACTCTAACCCAGCTGTTCTAATTCTGAATCCAGGGCTTTTTCTGTCTCGCCACAGCTGCCTCTTTTGCTTTGTAAATACTTTAGGTCTAATGCATATGGCAAAAGATAAGTTGTCTTGTGTGTCCCTGCCCATCCTAGACTGCCTGCTCCTTTCCAGAGACAAACAGGAATTTGGGGGTTAGAGCACTTCCATGTGTCCAAAATGTTATATTTAAGATATAAGTAATAATAATAATAATTAATAAATAATAATAAAAGTCCTCACCCTATCTATAAGTTCCTTTTGAAAGTTTCTCAAGAGTCCAGGAGTGCGTGTGCACACACACGTGTACATGTGGGTGTATATGTATGCACGTGTACGTGCACGCATGCAAGTGGGTGCGTGTGCATAGGCGTTTGGAGTAGGGAAGGTTGGGAAGCACTGGCTCCTGCATTTTCAACAAACCTAGATACAGAGAAAATGGAAAATGAGCCCAAACAAAAAGGAACTTGCACAAGAAGGCAGGTGAAAATAACCAATGAGAGAAAAGAGTTCTCAGGAGACACCAGGAAAGCGGTGTCTTCTGGCCACATCTACTGCTTCACTGGCAGTTCCATTAAAATAAAATATATTCCACTAAAATATATATAGGGAAAGTGGTTTCCTCCATCATGTTCTTCTGGGAATTTTGTGGAAATTTCCTGACGTTGTGTCAGTCATAAAAGGAAAAAGAAATAATTTCCATTTCTGGAAATATTGCAGATTACATAACCCGAAATCCCTCCTTGCTACACAACACCTAAAAAAGCTGGGTAACTAGTGGTCTGTGGTTGCCAAAAATGACATCCTGTGAACATCCGGGAGCCTCAAGCAATCCCAACACTACGGCAAGTGAAAAAAAAAAAAAAAATGAAGGGATTGCACTAAGTAGCTCGTAAGATCCCTTTCATCCATTTCTTTGCACCATGTCATTCTTTAGTTCTTGTATTCACTCATTCACTGGAACATTTACTGAGCACTGATTCTATATCAGGTATTGGCTGCGTTGTGTTTTGATGAATACAAAGTTGAAAGGCATGGTCCCTGTATTCAAATAGCTCACCACGTTGTGCAGTGGCTCTTGACCGGAGCTGCACATCAGAATCACTTGAGAAGGTTTGCAACAATGCATAGGCCTGCCTTCCTCGCTGCCCTCAAGATTCTAACTTCATCCTGGAGGGAAATGAATAGCCCGGCATTCTTTCTGTGTTGGATTTCTGAAACCCAGAGCCTGAAGGGAATTCAAAGTGTTAGACAGCATTCTATAGAAATATGAAACGGAAAGGATTTCTTCTGGACAGGATAGTTCCTCAAGCTCGGGGGAAGGTGCAGAAGAGGCGAGACCTCTGTCATTTCCAAGAGGAATGGGAACCTGGGCCCTGCTGCCCGACAGCAATGCCACGGAGAGACGTGGATTGATTTGAGAGGCATTTTGAAGGTAGAGTCCACTGAACTTGGTGTCCAATTAATTGCGAGAGAGGGGTTGAGGGAGAGGAAGGTGTCAAGATGATTCCCAGGTTACTGGTTTGGTCAACTGGGCACACCTTATTCACACAGGGAATATTAGAAGAGGAGAGAGCTTGGAGAGAAGATGTTTTCAGTCTTGGATATATTTGAGTTTGGGGTGCACGTGGAACAGAACATCCAGGCAGGGAAGTCCAAGAGGCAATTGGATACTCTTATCTGAAGTTTAGCAGAGTGTTCAATCTTGTATATCATTTTAAAGTGATTGCATCACTCCCAACCCTCTTAAAAACTTTCTGAGTAAAGCATAATACCAACTTTATACATTTCCTTTCAAAGAGTACACAAAAATCAGTTCTTTGTGCCTCAGGGAAGAGCCACACCCAGTTATCTACATAACCATATTTTGAGTACCACCTCGTGACTTTTCTGCAGCCTTCAGTACCTGCTTTTAAATGGTCACATATAATAAATGCACTAAAAGCAGCCATGTCTCACCACCATTTGCTTAGGGCAGGATTCCCATCAGCAATGGATCTTCATATTTTTCCACTTCTGAGCCTAGGGAAGAAAAATCCATGAAGGTAACCAGTTCATAAAGTGGCTCTTCTTCCCAAAATTTCTTGTGACATGTGGCTTTGAGCAATTAGGGCTCTTTCAACCCCTAGGCCCTTCCTCACTTATCTTAAGCTGTCATTGAGTGTCTGGCACCCCAAAGCACCAATCTTTCTTTGAGGCTACATATTCATGAAAAGTCTTTTCCCCCATCACATTCCTCTTCCAGAAAATTTGTGGGAGCTTCTTAGTGCTCTGGGAGTTTTAAAGTGGAAAGCAATTTCCATTTCTGGAAACAGTGCACGCTAGATAACCTGAAAACCCTCCTGTTACAAAGCACCTTTTAAAAGGCAGGATAAAATTTAATAAATATTCCTTTTAATGCACATGTGATGAACTTCTGGTGGAAGTTGACCCTCAGGTGTCAAAGAACAAAGAGGAACCTAAAGAGCAGATCAATGGGCATTTGAATTTATGTTAGGGTGGTAGGGGAATGGATTCAATAACCACCAGGGAGAGGAGAAAAGCCTTGGTGCCTCACAAGGGCTACAGAGTCAATGAAAGGATAGACTAGGAAAAAAAAGTCTTCCCACCACCATGGTGAGATGACAAGAGAGTTTGTTTCTTCATGGGTTCTGGTGGGAGAAAATAAAATGCTTCCCCTGGTCATTTGTAACTCTAAGGCTATTGTCATGTAGGTCTAGGGTTGGAATTAATACCTCTTATTTAGGTCTTGAAAACTCCAAGCTTACACATTAACATCAAAAAGATAACAGCCAGAGATACACCCCCAGTCAAGCCTCATTGAAGTCACACAGATGAAGCCGTTTGAACAAATCCCTAAACTCACAAACAAAATTATAAAACACCTGAGGAAAAAAAAAACTGCCTGTGATTGAGTATCAGCAAACACAATGATGAGCAGGATTAGACTACCAAAAACTTTAGATAATAGAGCCAACCGAGAGTATAAAATAAGTTTGTGTAAGATACTTAGAAATAATAAGGAATCCAAACATATGAGAAAGATCAAGATTCTATGGAAAAAGAAGAGGCCGGTTTCTTTCTTTAAGGAACCAAATAGAAGTTCCGAAAATGAAAGACATTATTTCCAGTGAGAGCAAAAGATCAGAGGATGGGTTTAAAAGCAGATTCATCTGCTTTAGTGAACTGGAAGATAGAAGTAAGGAAATTATTCAGAAGGCAGCAAGGAGAGATAGCAAATGTATAAATGGTTAAGAGATACAGAAAAATGATGCAAAGGTCCAAAAAACCTCTAATAGGAATGACAGAATCAGAGAATAAAGAGAACAGGGGTAAACCAATAATCAAAAGGATACTGGCTGGAAATTTTCAGATTTGAAAACAGACATAGTTCCTCATATTCTAAAAGCATGAGCCACAGCAAGAATCAATAAAACTGAATCACAGGGGAACCGGCGCAGGTCAACAAAGAAAAGGGGAAAGATCTTAAAATCAACTAGAAAGAAAAGACACAGTGCTATCAAAGGGATAATAAACTGACAGCAGACTTCTCACCAACTGCAATAAAAACGGAATCATATCACTAATGCATTCGGGGAATGGGGGGAAATGTCATACCCAACTAAACTACAATTCAAGAATGAGTGAAATATATTCTTTTTGATATATTTTAAAATGTTTATTTATTTATTTGTTGAGACAAGGTCTCACTCTGTCGCCCAGGTTGGGGTACAGTGGTGCAATCATGGCTCACTGCAGCCTCGATCTCCTGGGCTCAAGGGATCCTCCTGCCTCAGCCTCCCTAGTAGCTAGGACTACAGGTGTGCACCTCCATGCCTGGCTAATTTTTTTTTTCCTGAGTAGCTGGGACTACAGGTGAGCACCACCACTCCCGGCTATTTATTTATTTATTATTTTGTAGAGACAAAGTCTCATTATGTTGCCCAGGCTGTTCTCGAACTCCTGAGCTCAAATGATCCTCCCACCTCGGCCTCCCAAAATACTGGGATTACAGGTGTGAGCCACTGCACCCAGCCAGTAAAGATATTCTTCAACAAAGGTTGAGAGGGCTGACAACTCACAAACCCTCACTGAAAGAACGACTTAAAGATGTTCTTCCATTAAAAGGAAATTGAACGAAAAGAACAAAGCAAGATGCAACAGAGGAATGGTGAACAAAGAAACTAGTAACCATGGCCATGAGTCCAAAAAAAAAAAAAAAAAAAAGACTGCATAAAAACAATATGACTGACCAAATTATAAATAAATACTGGACAGCATTGACTTGTAAGACAAGGTCCTTGCATCGTTTGCGGTGAAATTGGAGACGATTAAGATTTGATAAAATGAAGTGTTTGCGATTAAAAATAAAAAGACCTTGATAATTTCATATCCGTTAGTGTGGATTCAGATCCATTAGAAAGCTTACATTTATCTAAAACTAACTCCAAGTCAGCCAGAATATATCCCAGGAATAAAAAAATAACCCTTCAAACCCAGAGATTTTGTAACTGAACTCCGGTCCAGGCCATTCATCACCTGAAGGCCAAAAACTCTAAGAGAGGAGCTTTGCTGAAAGGAAAGGTAGCTTTAATTGAGAAGCCAGCAACCTGGAGGAGTCAGTGAACTAGAATTCAGTGATCACCTCTCTGAGTTGTGCCTCTGGATTAGGGGTTTTTAAGGGAAAGCAGAGGAAATAATGATCAAAACATTCTTCTAAAACGTGTTCAGTCTCAGGCGGGCAGTTAATCACTGCTTTCTTGGTCAATGTTTTGTGACCTTCTACAGGCACCATCAGCCTATTCTTACCAGGCTGGTCAGCCCCTTCCCAGAGTTGCTGGTTGGCGTGTTTTCTTTTATCTCTGTTGAAGGTCCTGTTTTCCTGAGGCTATTTTTAGTGAACAATCTACAAACTCAAGCAAAGCAATAATCATATTCAAGCTACAAACTCAAGCAAAGCAATAATCATATTCAAGCAAGCAAGTTTTTATCTAATTTGGAGTCAGTAACATTACAATTTATTTGTAAAAGATGGTAGAGTGAAGAAAGATTAAAGAATCTCCCTTCTCCTCTCGTACTAAATAAATTAAAAAATAATAAATAAATAATGGGAAAAAGCAGAATGAGAAGAAGAGAAGAATAAGGAGGAGAAGCAGGAGAAGGAGGGAGAGAGGGAGGAAAGTGGCTTCCCAGGACTATATATATATATATATATACACACACACACACACACACACACACACACACACACACACACACACACGTATATGTATACATTTATATACATATACGTATATGTATAATATATATTTATATATATACATGTATATTATGTATATGTATTTATATATACATGTATATGATATATGTATTTATATATACATACATATATTTATAAATATACATACATATGTATATATTTATATAGATACATATGTATATATAAATATACATATACATATTTATATACATGTATGTATATATATTCATATATATTTTAAAATATATTCATATTTTCATATATATGTATTTATATATGTATATATACACATATGTATACATATATATGTATATATACATACACATACATATATACATATACATATACATATATACATAAACATGTATATATAAATATATGTATTTATATATATACATGTATATGTATATATGTATTCATATATGCATTTATATATGTATTTATATATAGGTATAATATATATATTATACATATATACATGTATGTATAAATTCTAGTGGGGAGGATGGCTGGTTTAGCACACTTCTGATTCTGTCCCCACTCCCTGGAAGCAATACTGAGGAAAAACAATGTGAGCCAGTTAGATCCTGAGAATGGGATGTAAGGCTCTCTAACTTGAGGAGAAATGGACTGAGAGAAGAAGCAGAAAAAAATTCAGTAAATACCTTTGTGAACAGAAGCCCTCAATTGCCACTCCTAGATTTTACCAGCGGTAGGAAGGCTCCCAATTCTTTCCATTTCCCAAGACACTGTGCTGAGTTGTGCGAACAAAACAAAACCCTCAGAGTAAGACACACCCTTGCATGGATGGACTGGGGCATGATACATGATATTTAGCAAGATCTTAGAAGAAAAGGTAGATTGAAATCAACATCCCGCCTGCCCTCAAATTATCACCCTCAGAATGTTAGAGCAAATAGAAAGTCTGACAATGTTTTCCATAACTGAAATAAAAATAAATGGTTTAGCAATGATGCTAACAATCTACAGGGATAGAGAGGGAGAGGGAAAAGGAGAGAAGAGAGGAGAGAGAGAGGGAGGGAGGAAGGAAGGAAGAAAGAAGGAAGAAAGGAGGGAAAAAGAGAAGAGGGGAGGAGGGAAGGAAGAAAAAGAAGAAAAGAAATAAAGATGGAAATAGAAAGAGGAAGAAAGAAAGAAAAAAGAAATAAGAAAGGAAGAAAGAAAGAGAAAGAAAGAAACCATCATAGTATACCAAAGACAGATAACCATCACAGACTGGAAGAATGCATAAAACAAGGAACAGATGCAACTAACCCTAGAGTTCTCTAAGCCATAGTAAAATTTAAAATATGATTTCAACTTAACAAAGTTTCAAAGACCAGATGATTGGCAACCGAATATGATTTTTTTTTTTTAAAAAAAGGAGATTACTGAGCTCAGAAAAGAAACCGAGAACTCAAAGAACCACATGGTGGATCAAAGCAGTAAATTAGGAAGCGCAAGATGCAAAAGAGACATGCACACAAATCGAAACAAGGGCATGGAGGAAGGACTTTAGATGGTCATGCTAATGCTGATCCAACATTAAGATAATTTACATGCCTTAAGTAAAGAGCCTAATAAATGGGATAGAAAAATATCCACAGATGCCATATGTGAAAAGTTTCCAGAAATAAAGGAAGAATTGAACCTGCTCCTCAAAAGGACAAAGTCTCTACCAGGAAAAATTGATGCAGAACAATCAATATTGAGATATATTCTAGTTGTGTTATGGTATTTCAAAAAAAATTAAAGAATTTCTTAAATTCTTTAAATGAAAGACACCTAAGCATGCGTGCGTGCGCGCGCACACACACACACACACACACACACACACACACACGCACACACACACACAATCAATTACTTACAAGGGAACAAATTTGTTCCACTTAAATATAAAAGTAAAATGTAACATCTCCAGAATGTTTCCGCTCCTGAATGAGATGAAGCATGCACACTCTACTGAATGCAGCTATAAAATGCGGTCACAGTGCATGGGCCAGCTATTTGAGGATTCTGAAAAGTAAACGGAAGGAGGCAGACCGGGGAAAGACTACAATTTGAAGCACCACTGAAACAGCAGTGAATTTGACATTAGCCCCCCTTTAGTATCCTTGGCTCAATGTAGCCTGCAAGTTAGAAGTAGACAGTGGTGTGAACAGAGAGAGCTCTGGTTCTGACTTGAGAAGAGGGAAAAGGGAATACTAACCCTCAGCGATAGTTAAGGGAATCCTCAGTTTTTCTTTCTTCTTTTCTTTGTACTTACATGTTCTAGCCCACAGGCAATCCTGTGGCAGCAGTGGTGGTGACAGAGTCAGTGACAGTGACAGTGGCAGCCGCCAGGGCCTTCAGGTGATTAAAACTCTGAAGGAAAGTAACCTTCCTCTCTGATTGTAGGTCCCAAGAGGGTGCCCATGACTTCTTTTTCCCCTCTTTGGTCTTCCTGCCGAATGACACCAGAGGAAGGCAAAGGCACAGGAAGCGTGTGGCAGAGAAGAGTCACTAAAGCGACAGCAACAGCTTCCTGGCTAGAAGGTTGAAAAGGGGAAGCTGAGGGAACCAGAAAGTGCTGGGGAGATTGCAGGGAGGGAGGAAGTGCTTGGGAAAGTAAACCCATGAAGCTGTGTATGAGCTTCTGGGCTTACCCCCAAGCTGTGTATGTACAGATGTGATCCTGTACGACACACAAAGGACTTTGAGAACTGCACTGAGTAAGGGATATAGACCTCGCCAGCTCCAAGACTGCTGACCATGCTTAACAGAACCAAATACCATTGCAAAGGCTTTGAAATGGAACTAACAATAAAACCCCCGGTCAGAACACGTGGCCTGAGCCTAAGTGACTGGGGGAAAAATGAGTGGAGACTTGCGGATCTGTGGGAATATGACAAAAGAGCTACCTTTTGTGTCATCATAGTGACAGAAGGAAAGGAGGAAGGGGATGGGACTGAAAAAGTATTCAAATAAATAATGGCTGGAAGATTCTAAATATGGCAAAAGACACATGCCTGTACATTTAAGAAGCTGAGTGAACCCCAAACAGGATAATCTTAAAGAAACTTACACCAAGAAGCATCACAGTCAAACTTCTGAAAACTAAGGACCTAGGAAAAAAGTCTCAAAAGCAGAGAGAGAGAGAAAGGAAACCTTACCTATACGGGAAAAGGAATTAGAATGGCAATATATTTCTCATTAGAAACCATGGAGGCCAGAGGAAGTGGCATAACACTTCTCAAGTGGCGAAACAAAAGAACCAGAACCCTGTCTACAAAGGGCAATTACCTTCAGGAATGCAGGGGACATCAAGACATTCGCAGAAGAAGGAAAAGTAAGAGGGATTGTTGCCATCAGACCTACCCTTACCTCTACGCTTAGAGAAGCTTCCTACATGAGATTCCACTAGGCATGTAAAATGCCTTGGCTGAGCATGACCTGCTCACCAATTCTCTCTAATGCGGACATTTATCATGCTGCCCAGTATTGGGAAGATATGTCTTAGAATTTCTCACGAGCTCCTAGTACAAGTCTGGTCTAGTTTCTGCCTCCAACCCCTCCACTGAAATTGCTCTTGCCAAGGCCCCCGGCAACACTTGCATTGCTTAACTCAGTGAACAGGTTTTAATGCTTATCATTCTGGAACTCAGCAAGTGTTTCTGAGTTTGTCACTTCTTGTTCAGTTCCTCTGGCTTCCTTCTGAACCTCTGCTCTCATCTCTTTCTGGCTTGATTATCTTTCAGCGTGCCCCCCAACCCCGCACCAACTTTATCTGTGGAGACACTCCTCTAGTCTTCTTCCAATGATGTTCCTCTTTTGCTTGCCCCTTAAAAGAAGTTGTCCTTGGTCCCCTTATATATTCTCTCTATGTGCTCTCCCTGAATGGTCTCAACTACATTCATGGCTTCAAGAACTACCCTGATGAGTCGCAAATCTATATTTTCAGTATTGACTTCACTCCTGAACTCCTAAGCCAAATCTCCTTCATCTCCATCTGGATGTCCCACAGGCATTTCAAATTTCACATGCTCAAGACTGAACTCATCTTCCTACCCATACGCAGACCTCCTCCTTCATCCCATTTGTCCAGGAATGACTCCAAAGTCTGTGGTCACTTCACTCTATCCCTGTGGAGCCATGCTAGAGCTTTTTCACTTCCCCATCGCCACTCCCCTCCCCTGCCAACCAATGCCCCACTTTTCCAATTGGCTAACTTGTACTCATTCTTCAAGCTTCGTATTGGACACCATTTCTCCAGGAACATTTCCCCAACCCCAAAAGTCTGTGTAAAGTACTCCTCTTATGTGTTCCTACAGCACTTTCTTAGTCCATCTGTGTTGCTATAAAGGAATACCTGAGGCTGGGTAATTTATAAAGAAAAGAGGTTTATTTGGCTCATGATTCTGCAGGCCGTATAGGAAACATGGTGCTGGCATCTGCTTGGTTTCTGGTGAGGGTCTCAGGCTGCTACCACTCGTGGCATAAGGTGAAGGGGAGCCGACAAGTGCAGAGATCACATGGTGAGAGAGGAATCAAGGTGGCGGCGGGGAGGGGGAGGTGCTACACTCTTTTTTAACAACCAGCTCTTGTGGGAATGAATCAAGTAAGAACTTACTCATTACTGCGAGGCTGGCACCAAGCCATTCATGAAGGATCCACCCCATGACCCAAACACCTTCCATTAGACCCCACCTTCCAACACTGGGTATCAAATTTCCACATGAGATTTGGAGGGGTCAAACAAACCAAACTATAACCAGCACCTTGAACTTCCCCTCTCATAGCACTTATCACAGTATAGTGTTGTAATTGTCTGGTTCCTTGTCTGTATGTTCCACCAGACTGCATTCAGGGATCTGATCTATATTTCTCGTTGGTGTTGTCTCAATGCTTAACACAGTATACCTGGCACTACCCTTCAATATTTTTTGAAGAATGAGCACATGAATTATCATGTCTCCAGCTAGGTTCGCCAGTATGAGTAATATGTAGTGAGTGTCTACTGTGTGCCATTTTACTACCTAAACTTTTTATGGACTCTGTCCCCTAGTCTTATCTAGCAATGCCATTGTCTTAGTTGAGATATCTGTCATTTCTTGACTGGTATAATACAGCAGCTTTCTAACTCTAATCTCAGTCCTCTCTGTTCTATTCTCCACACAGCTTCCAGGGTGATCTTTCTAGAGGCAAATCACACCATGTCACTCCCAAGCTGAAAGACCACAGTGGGTTCAGTGTAGCCTACAGGGTATTCTAAAACCTGAGCATGGCATAATAGAACCTCCATGTCTTGCTCCTGCCTACCTCTTTCCCAGCCACATCAACCACTACTGTTCCACTGGCATCGTACTCTCCAGCCTTAATGAATTGGTTGCAACTCCCCTCCTCCCACAAGTGCCTTGGCTTCTCATCATGCTACAGATTCTTTAACACACACATTGTCCTCCAAGAAGCTTGCCAGATCCACTCCTATTCTTTCAATGAAATGTTTATTGACCACTCTTCATATACTATGACCAAATAGGATTTATCTCACAAATGTAAGGTTGGTTCAACATGTGAAAATCAGTTTATATAATACACCATATTAATGGTTGGTTCAACATGTGAAAATCAATTTATATAATACACCATATTAACAGAATGCATGGCGGAGCGGGGGGAAGGGGGCTCACGGTCATCTTAATCATGTACAAAAAGGATCATTTGACAAAACGCAGTACCCTTTCATGAAAATAAATTCAACAAACCAGGAACAGAAAGAAACTTCTTCAACCTGATAGAGGGCATCCATGAAAAACCCAGAGATAATATCATACTTAATGGTGAAAGACTGGCTGATTTCCCCCTAAGATCAGGAATGCCACTTGTAATTCAACATCGTACTCAAAGTTCTAGGCAGGACAATTAGTCAAGAAAAAGAAATAAAAGGCATCCAGATTGGAAAGGAACAAGTAAAACCATCTCTATTCATAGATGCATAGATGGCATGTTCTTATATAGAGGACACTAAAGAGTCCAACAAAAGAAAAAAAAAAAAAAAACTGAGACAGTTTGGCTCTGTGACCCCACCCAAATCTCATGTCGCATTGTAATCCCCACCTGTTGAGGGAAGGGCCTAGTGGGAGGTGATTGAATCATGGGGGCGGACTTCCCCCTTGCTATTCTTGTGATAGAGTGCTCACAAGATCTGATGATTGTTTGAAAATGTGCAGCGCTTCCCCCTTTGCGCGCGTTCTCTCTCTCTTCCTCCTGCTCCAACACGTGAAGAAGGTGCTTGCTTCCCCTTCGCCTTCCGCCATGATTGCACATTTCCTGAGGCCTGCCCAGAAGCAGAAGCCTGTACAGCCTGCAGAACCATGAGGCAATTAAACCTCTTTTCTCTATGAATTACCCATTCTCAGGCAGTTCTTTATAGCAGTGTAGGAACGGACTAATACGCCAACCCTGTCTGAGTATGCTCAGCAAAGCATATTCGGCTCAGCAAAGTTGCAGTATCCAAGATCAATCTGCAACAATCAGTTGTATTTCCATACCCTAGCAATGAATAACGTGAAAATAAGATTAAGGAAATGATTCATTTTACAGTAGCATCGAAACGATAAAATGTCGAGGAATAAATTTAACAAAAGGTGTGCAAGACGTATGCTCTGAAAATTACAAGACGTTGCTAAAATAAATTAAAGAAGACCTAAATAAATCGAACGGCATTTTGTGTTAATGGACTGGAACACTTAATATTGTTAAGATGCCCATAATCTCCAAGGCAATATACAGATTCATTGTGATGCCTGTCAGAATCCAACCTGCCTTCTTTGTAAACACTGACAAGCTGATCCTAAAATTCATAAGAAAATGTAAGGGGCTCAGATAGTCAAAACAATCTCAGAAAAGAAAAAAGTTGAAGGACTCACACTTCCCAATTTCAAAACGTACTACAAAACCGCAGTAATCCGAAAAGGGTGGTACTCCCATCGTGATAGATATATTAGGTCAATGTTACAGAACTCAGAGTCAGGAATAAACCCATATATTTATGTAAAGTTTATTTTCAGTAAGAGTTCCAGCACCCTCAATGGGTGGAGGGGAAGAATAATCCCCTCAACAAACTGCGCTGGGACAACTGGATAGCCACATGCAAAAGAATGCCCCTGGACCTCTACCTCACTTCATGTAAAGAATTAATTCAAAATGGATCACAGATCTAAATATAAGGGCTGAAACTATAAAACTCTAAGAAGAAAACAGAGATGTAACTTTGCACGACCTTGGATTAGGCAACAGCTCCTTCAGTATGACACCAAAGGCAAAGCCACAGACATCTTTTCATTTGGCAAGTTGGACATCCAACTTTAAATTTAAATCTTTTGGGCAACAAAGGGCTCTATCCAGAAAGTGAATGGGAGAAACATTTGCAAATCACATATCTGATAAGAGTCTATTTTCCAGAATATATGAATAAGTTTTAGAAGCCCACAGCCAAAATACAATCAACTGAATTAAAAAACGGGCAAAGGGCTTGAATAGACATTCCTCCAAAGCAGAGGTACAAAGGGCCAAGAAGCACATGAAAAGATGTCTTAGTCTGTTTTCTGTTGCCATAATTGAATACCCGACACTGAACAATTTATAAAGAAAAGAAATTTATTTCTTACCGTTCTGGGGACTGGGAAGTGCCCCGGCATCTGGCGATGGCAGAGGGTATCACATGGCGAGAGGGCAAGAGCGTGTATGTCGTTTCAGGCCTCTCTTCCTATTCTTATAAAGCCACCAGTCACATCATGGGAGTCTCACCCCAATGACCTTATCTAATTCCAATTACCGTCTCAAAGGCTGCGCCTCCCATCAACATGTGAATTTGGGGATTAAGTTTCCAAGACACACAATTTGGGGGACACACTCAAACCACAGCAACATCATTAGCCATTTGGGAAATACAAATGAAAACCACCATGAGCTAGCACTTCACACCCACTAGGATGGCTATTGTAAACAAAACAAAATGAGGCAAAGAGAAAGCAAGTTTTGATGAGGCCGTGAAGAAATTGGGACTCTCATGCACTACTGTTGGGAATGCGAAAGATTACAGCTGCTGTGGAAATCAGTTTGGTGGTTCCTCAATAAGTTAAACAGAACTACCACATGAGCCAGCAGTTTGACTCCTAGAAATAGACCCAAAAGAACTGAAAACAGATATTCAGAGAAAAACTTGTACACAGATGGTCATGGCAGTGCTATTCACAATAGCCAGAAGGGGGAAATAACCTGTCCATCAACTGACCAGTGGGTAAACAAAATGTGGCCTCCTAGTTATACAACAGAATCGTACTCAGTCATTCAAAGGAAGGAAGTACTGATTCATGCCTCTACATGGATGAACCCTGATGAAACCATTACGCTAAGTGAAAGCAGCCAGACACACAAGGCCTCACATTTGGTCGTATAATTCCATGTATAGGAAATCTCCAGAACAGGCTAACCTCTATGGACAGAAAGCAGATTGACTAGTGGTTGCCAGGGACTATCTGGAACGTGTGTATGGGCGGGGGGAGGGGGTGTGTGTGGGAGGGTGTGGGGGTTGGTAGTGGTGGTGTGGAAGGAGGCGTGTGGCAAGTGACTGCTTATAGGTACAGGGGTTTCGGTTTCTTTTTGGGGTGTTGAAAACGTTTTGGAACCAGGTGGTTGTGATGGATGTGCAACATTGTGAAGGCGTGGTACCCATCCTCCCCTCGCCCACCCCTTTGTCTTTCCCACAATGTTCCCATCCAGTAGAAAGGGAGAGTTCCCACTGGCAAAGAGAGGGTCACGAGCGCGATTTCCCCTGCCCCGCCCCACCCCACCCCCACGGCCCTCCAGCCACTTCTAGGCCCAGGCCTGCTCCCTCGACGCCAATGGGAAAGCGACGAGGTCGCCTGATGGACGTGTGTCCCTTCTGAGGGGCCGTCACCACATGCGTGCCCGTCACCGGATGTGCGTGCCCATTGGTCTCGGCTCCCTAGCCAATGAGGGGCTGGGCCCTGGTCGCTAGGATACACAGTACTGGACGCGGTAACTGTCATCTTGAGAGTTGGCCAAGCTCTCTAGGCCGAGCCGAGATAGCACACTCAACGCCCAGCATGCCGAGGAGGAGGAGCCATCGAGGGTCCTCCGGTGCTGGTGGCCGGGGGCGGACCTGCTCTCGCACCGTCCGAGCGGAGCTTTCGTTTTCGGTGAGCCAGGTGGAGCGCAGTCTACGGGAGGGCCACTACGCTCAGCGCCTGAGTCGCACGGCGCCGGTCTACCTCGCTGCGGTTATTGAGTACCTGACGGCCAAGGTCCTGGAGCTGGCGGGCAACGAGGCCCAGAACAACGGAGAGAGGAACATCACTCCCCTGCTGCTGGACATGGTGGTTCACAACAACAGGCTGCTGAGCACCCTTTTCGACACAACCACCATCTCTCAAGTGGCCCCCGGCGGGGACTAGCTTCTGACACCCGGCCCCTGGGACCTGGCAGGTCCACTCGTCCACCCACCTCGCCCCCAAACTCCCCGACCCCAAATCCCCCGGCCTGAACCCCCGGCCTTAAACACCCTCCCCCCACAACCCGGGCCCCAAAATCTTGGGCCTTCATTAATTCTGTCAATAAAGTGTTTAAAGGAACCCACCTGCCTGCTTCAGTCACTTTGCCTTGGGGTGGGGGTGGGGGTGGGGGGGGCGGTGAGATGGGTCGGGGGGGTTGTGAGACCTCCACAGCTGGAGGGATGGAGAGGTGGTGGGGGTCTGGGGTTGGGTGGGAGTCAGGGATGGCACAGAGGAGCAGTCTCTCCCGGTGACAGTGCAGGGGAGTGGCCCTGGGTGGGAAGGGGTCACCCCCGCTGGTTCTGAGCAAGTCAGGGCCTGCCCGGGAAAGTCCTCAGCATGATGGTGTTCCTTGGGGCCGGTGGGCCTCAAGACCATGACTGCAGTGTTGCGACAGGACGGACTTCTAAGGCAACCGGGGTGGGGACGGAGAGGTGGACCCGGCGCTTGGCAAGGGGCCCTGGACGGGAAGATGGAGGAGTGAGTAGTGGGGGGAAAACAGTCCAGAAATGCACAGACATGGAATTAGGGTCACGAGTTTAGTTTGGGTCATGTTGAGATGGAGAGGCTGTGGGATGCCTGTAGCAACCTAGACCACTTGCATTGCAGCCGAGCTAGCAGCAGCTGGTGCCCCGCCAGGCCCCGCGTACCTTCCCAGGGTCTTGGATCCGCATCCCCGAGACCCTCGATTTGCATACGCCGCTCACAGCCCGGCCAGGCCCCGCCTCCGATCCCGGCCAGGCCCCGCCTCCGATCCCGCTCTTTGCATATCACCAGGGCAAGGGGTAGGCTCGGGCTGGGGAGCGGGCGCGGGCACGGGCACGCCGGCAGCCCGCCGAGGGGGACGCAGGGCACGTCGCCCCGCCCTGCCCGCCCGCCCGCTGCGGCAGCGCGTCCGGAAGCGCTTGGGGCGGCGAGCATGGCGGCAGCGGCGGCAGGCCTGGGCGGCGGCGCCGGCCCGGGACCCGAGGCCGGGGACTTCCTGGCCCGCTACCGGCTGGTATCGAACAAGCTGAAGAAGCGGTTCCTGCGGAAGCCGAACGTGGCGGAGGCCGGCGAGCAGTTCGGACAGCTGGGCCGGGAGCTGCGCGCCCAGGAGTGTCTGCCCTACGCGGCCTGGTGCCAGCTGGCGGTGGCGCGCTGCCAGCAGGCGCTCTTCCACGGGCCCGGGGAGGCGCTGGCCCTCACCGAGGCCGCCCGCCTCTTCCTGCGGCAGGAGCGCGACGCGCGCCAGCGCCTGGTCTGCCCCGCCGCCTACGGGGAGCCGCTGCAGGCCGCCGCCAGCGCCCTGGGCGCCGCGGTGCGTCTGCACCTGGAGCTGGGCCAGCCGGCCGCCGCCGCCGCCCTCTGCCTCGAGCTGGCCGCCGCCCTGCGCGACCTGGGCCAGCCGGCCGCCGCCGCCGGTCACTTCCAGCGCGCCGCCCAGCTCCAGCTGCCCCAGCTGCCCCTGGCCGCGCTGCAGGCGCTTGGCGAGGCCGCCTCCTGCCAGCTGCTGGCGCGCGACTACACTGGCGCCCTGGCGGTCTTCACGCGCATGCAGCGCCTGGCGCGGGAGCACGGCAGCCACCCGGTGCAGTCACTGCCGCCGCCCCCGCCGCCGGGACCCCAGCCCGGGCCCGGGCCCGGGGCGACGCCCGCCCTACCGGCCGCGCTGCTTCCTCCGAACTCCGGCTCGGCGGCGCCCTCTCCCGCCGCCCTGGGCGCCTTCTCGGACGTGCTGGTCCGCTGCGAAGTGTCCCGCGTGCTGCTGCTGCTGCTCCTGCAACCACCGCCCGCCAAGCTGCTGCCGGAGCACGCCCAGACCCTGGAGAAGTACTCCTGGGAGGCTTTTGACAGCCACGGGCAGGAGAGCAGCGGCCAGCTTCCCGAGGAGCTCTTTCTGCTGCTCCAGTCTTTGGTCATGGCTACCCACGAAAAGGACACGGAAGCCATCAAGTCGCTGCAGGTGGAGATGTGGCCACTGTTGCCTGCTGAGCAGAACCACCTCCTTCACCTCGTTCTGCAAGAAACCATCTCCCCCTCAGGACAGGGAGTCTGATCCATCCCGTTCACCCAATGACTTTTTGCCCAGGCCGGGACTTTTTGCGTCAGTCACGTTAACCAGATGACTTTGCCTGTTACCAAACCTCGCGCATCCACGTTTGCGTCTGGGGAGGAATAAAAAGACATCGTTACCGCTTCTGCGTTTTGTTATTCCTACTGCCGCCGTAGGAATTATTTCGTTGGCTGAACGTTACCAGCATCCCAAGAACACATTTTGATAGAATCAGAGTAGAGGACACGGTTGTCTTCTAAAAAGCCACGACATGAAAATGACAGTCCCTTTCGTCTCCTTCCTCCGCTGCTTCCACCCAACGCAGCCTCCTGCCTCCGCCTTTGTTTCATAGTGAGGATTTTATTTTGCACGGCGCCCTCCCTCTAAATACCTACCCTAGGTGATTTCATCCTGCCCCTCATTTCTTAACATATTCCTGTGTCTTTGTAATGGCCAAACTTCTCCTTCCACTCGTCCGCACGGTACGTCTTCATGGGAGTCATTTTATTCCTTACAGCTTCCTTGTAACCACAGCCCTAAATCCATGATAAAGCTACTCTTGTACTCCTCATGTGTGGTTTTGGTGTCCGTCGTTTATAAAATGTGACTCTCTTACCTACTTGTCAGGAGGCCAGAAGCAGAACCCTTTTGATGGTGACAACAAGAACTCTTCAGAATATAGCCTCTTTCTCAAACTTTCAACCCTGGGGAAATGCATCCTTTGGGCCGAAGTTGCACACAATACTGATCTTCGGGGCTGAGATGTAAGGACACAGTTTGGAGTAGGTGTTTTTGTTTTGCGTCTTTTTGCAGGGGAGAGGTGTGGAGGGTTGTCACTGTGAGTTGAGTGCCTCCAAATGGGTGGGACTTGTAGGGTGTTCTTTTCTGCTTCTATTTCTATTTCGACAGTGTGGAAGTAATGGGAAGCCCAGGAGAGGCCCATTCCACCATCATTCCTCTTTCTCTCACTTGGCTGCCAGGAAGGGTCCTACGGAGCCCTGAACGCCTAGCCCAAATTATTGTAAAAGTGGTTGAAGGGCTCATGCTCCTTTGCTCTTTGGCTCTTTCCTGGTATGCTCCTCTTAACCCGGGCTGCAGACCTGGCCGGCTGGCTTCTTGTCAGGTTTAGGAGTTACGGAGCATGACTGGTGACCAGTTTGGGATTTGGGCTTCAGGAGAAGCCTCCTCAGGCCGCTGGTCCAAACTCCTTGCATCAGGGAGGTGAGGGGAAAGGATAACCAGACAGTCAGGTAGTGGGTATCTGAGCATAATTCTAGGAAACACTAAAACTCCTCGTTTTCCATTTGCCGTGGGCTCATTCATGTATCTCCCTCAGAAACTTAAGAGCAGTGATAACTGGGCCGAGGCCAGATTTCAGCATTTTTGAGAATTCCCTCGTAATGTATCACATCAATATCAAAAGTCAACACTGATTTCTAGCATGCCAAAAGCAAATACTTTCAGAGGACATGATTAGTTTGCTTTTTAACTTGAAAACAATTCCAAATTCACACTTAAAACAGTGTAAACCGTCAGAAATGGTGGCAGCGAAGCAGTGAACCCTTAAAGGCTGTTGGGGTTCCCCTTCTCCCCATTATGAGGTACTCCCAAAAGGAGAAATGTTGCTTATGAAAGAACATTTTATACGTGAATAGTACAAAGACAAAGACGTTTGAGAACCGCTACGCCGGAGGAAGGTGGTCAAGACTGAAATTAGTGTGTTAGGCAAGATCTGGTTCTTAGGTGCTGAGGATTCTGGTGCCGAGGATTCTGGTGCCAAGGATTAATGTTAACCGCGTAGGCGTCTCTACCACCGTTAGAGGAGACCAGCAGCCCACAGACTCTTTCTGTCAAGGGCTGGATAGAAATGTATTAGTCTTTACAGACCACAGATGGTCTCTGTTGCACAGTCTTCTTTGTTTCTTTGTATGTTTGTCTTTGCAATCCTTTAAACGTGCAAAAACTATTCTTAACTCACAGTCCGTACAAAAGCAGGCTATGGGCCAAATTCTGGGGCTATAGTTTGCCCACCCCTGAATTAGAACCCAGAACATAGTAGTTGCTCAGTAACTGTTTAATTTTTTTATTTCAATAACTTTTGGCTTACAAGTGGTTTTTGGTTAAATAGATGAATTATATAGTGGTAAATTCTGAGATTTTAGTGCACCCATCACCCGAGTAGTGTACATTGTACCCAATATGTAGTTTTTTTATCCCACACCCTCACACTCTTCCCCCTTCTGTGTCTCCAAAGTCCGTTATATCACTCTGTATGTCTTTGCATTCTCATAGCTTAGCTCCCACTTACAGGTGAGAACATAGGGTAATTTGGTCTTCCATTCCTGAGTTACTTCACTTAGAATAATGGCCTCCAGCTCCATCCAAGTTGCTGCAAATGACATTATTCTGTTCCTCTTTATGGCTGAGTAGTTCTCCACGGTGTGTACATAGCACATTTTCTATATCTACTCATCGGTTGATTGGTGCTTAGGTTCGTTCTATATCTTTGCATTTGTGAATTGTGCTGAAATAAACATATGTGTGCACTTGTGTTTTTCATATAATGACTTCTTCTCCTTTGGGCAGATACCCAGTAGTGGGATTGCTGGATCGCGTGGTAGATCTACTTTTAGTTCTTTAAGGCATCTCCATACTGTTTCCCAGAGAGGTTATACATTCCCACCTAGCAGTGTATGCACCGTCCCTTTTCACCACATCCATGCCAATGTCTGTTGCTTTTTATGTGTTTGATAGAATTCACCAGTAATAGTATATGGGTCTGAAATTTTCTTCACAAAAAAAGGTTTTTTGTTCTGATTTTAATTTCTTTAGTATCTATAGGACAATTCCCATTTTAAATTTCTTCTTCAGTCACTTTTAGTAACTTGTATTTGTCTATTTATTTTTTTGCATTTTTTGACTGAAGTTGATCTTAATATTTCCTTGTTATACTACCAGCATCTCTAGAATCTGTCGATATATCCTCTCATTCATTCCTGGGCATATTGAGAATTTGTGTTTCCTCACTCCTTTTTGTTTTTTTGATTCATTTTGTTGCTGACTTGTCACAGTATTCATTTCAATGACGCTATTGACTTTTAAAATTTCTTGTATTTTTAATCTGTTTTGTATTTCATTGATTTCTGCTCTGGTTGTTTTTCTTTCCTTCTACTTCCTTTGGGTTTATTTTTCTCTCATTTTTCTAGTTGCTTAAAGAAGTTACAAATGTGTTTGAGTTTGAACCTTTCTACTTTACTAATGTAAGCATTTAAAGCTGTAAATTTCCCTTTAGGAACTGTTTTAGTTGCAGTCTATAAATTTTGATGTGTTGCTTTTTTATAATAATTCATTTGACAATATTGTATGATGTATAATGTGATTTCTTAGATCCACTTAGTTCTTAAAAGTGTATTATTTAATTTCCAATTTAACTTCATGTGGTCAGGGAATATATAAGTTTTCAGTCCTTAGAAATGTATTGAGATTTATGATTTATTTTATGGCTCAACACTTGGTTTCATTCAGCCATTTTATGTCTTTTGAACTGGAAAGTTAAATTGATATATATTTAAAATAATTATTGATAAGTGAAGACATATGTATTTGTCCATTTTCATACTGATATGAAGAAATACCTAAGACTGGGTTATTTATAAAGAAAAAGAGGTTTAACAGACTCACAGTTTCACATGGCTAGGGAGGAGCAAAGGCACATCTTTCATGGCAGCAGGCAAGAGAGCATTGCAGGGAAACTGCCCTTTATAAAACCATTGGATTTCATGAGACTTATTCACTATTATGAGAACAGCATGGGAAAAACCCACCCTTGTGATTCAATTACCTCCCACTGGGGTCCCTCCCGTGAAACTTGGGGATTATGGGAGCTACAATTCATGATGAGATTTAGGTAGGAACACAGCCAAACCATGTCATTCCACCCCTGGCCCCTCACAAATCTCATGTCTTCACATTTCAAAACCAATCCTGCCTCCCCAACAGTCCCTCAAAGTCTTAATTCATTCCAGCATTAACTAAAAAGTCCACAGTCCAAAGTCTCACCTGAGGCAAGGCAAGTCCCTTTTGCCTATGAGCCTGTAAAATCAAAAGCAAGTTAGTTACTTCCTAGATACAATGGGGGTACAGTCATTGGGTAGATATACCTGTTCCAAATGGGAGACATTGACCAAAACAAAAGGGCTACAGGGCCCATGCAAGTCTGAAATCCAGTGGGGCAGTCAAATCTTAAAGCTCCAAAATGATCTTCTTTGACTCCATGTCTCACATCCAGTTCACACTGATGCAAGAGGTGAGTTCCCATGGTCTTGGGCAGCTCCGCCCCTGTGGCTTTGCAGGGTACAGCCCCCACCACCTCCTGGATGCTTTTATGGGCTGGAGTTGAGTGTGTGAGGCTTTTCCAGGTGCACAGTGCAAGCTGTTGGTGGATCTGCCATTCTGGGGGCTGGATGATGGTGGCCCTCTTGTCACAGCTCCACTAGGCAGTGTCCCAGTGGGGACTCTGTGTGACAGCTCCCACTCCACATTTCCCTTTTGCACTGCCCTAGCAGAGGTTCTCTATGAGGGCTCTGCCCCTACAGCAGGCTTCTACCTGGATATCCAGGTGTTTCCATGCATCTGAAATCTAGGCAGAGGTTCCCAAACCTCAGTTCTTGACTTCTGAGCACCAGCAGGCCCAACACCATGTGGAAGCTGCCAAGGCTTGCGGCTTGCACTCCCTGAAGCAATGGCCTGAGCTGTATGTTGGTCCTTTTTAGCCATGGCTGGGACGCAGGACACCAAGTCCTGAAACTGGACAAAGCAGCAAGGCCCATAAAACCAGTTTTTTTCTCCTAGGTCTCCCGGCTTGTGATGGGAGGGGCTGCTGTGAAGACTGCTGGCATGCTCTGGAGACATTTTCCCCATTGTCTTGGCGATTAACATTTGGCTCTTCATTACTTATGCAAATTTCTGCAGCTGGCTTGAATTTCTCCTCAGAAAATGGGTTTTTCTGTTCTTTCCCATTGTGAGGCTGCAAATTTTCTGAATTTTTCTGCTCTGCTTCCCTTTTAAACATAAGTTTTAATCCCAAATCATATCTTTGTGAATCAGTAAAACTGAATGTTTTTACGAGCACCCAAGTCACATCTTGAACACTTTGCTGCTTAGAAATTTCTTCCACCAGATAACCTAAATCATCTCTCTCAAGTTCAAAGTTCCACAGATCTCTAGGGCAGGGGTAAAATGCCACCAGTCTCTTTGCTAAAGCATAGCAAGAATCACCTTTGCTCTTGTTCTCAATAAGTTCCTCATCTCCATCTGAGACCACCTCAGCCTGGACTTTTTGGTCAAAACTATTCAACAAATCTCTAGGGAGCTCCAAACTTTCCCACATCTTCCTGTCTTTTTCTGAGCCATCCAAAGTGTTCCAATCTCTGCCTGTTACCCAGTTCCAAAGTTGCTTCCACATTTTTTGGTATCTTAATAGCAGTACCCCACTCTACTAGTACCAATTTACTATATTAGTCCATTCTTACACTGCTATAACGGCATACCTGAGACTAGGTAATTTATACAGAAAAATAGGTTTAATGGACTCACAGTTTCACATGCCTGTGGAGGCCTCACAATCATGGCAAAGGTGAAGGAGTAGCAAAGGCACATCTTACATGGTAAGAGAGCATGTGCAGGGGAACTGCCCTTTATAAAACCATCCTTGAGACTTATTCACTGTCATGAGAACAGCATGAAAAAAACTTGCCTCCATGGTTCAATTACTTCTCACTGGGTCTCTCCGATAACACGTGGGGATTATAGAAGCTACATTTCAAGATGTGATTTGGGTAGGGACACAGCCAAACCATATCAATATATTATTGCCATGTTGCTCATTGTTTTCTCTCCATTTTGCTGTTGTTTTGTTCCTCTAGTCCTCTCTTGTGTTCTTTATTTGATGGTTTTTTATAGTCATTTGCTTTGATTCTTTTCTCTTCATCTTTTGTGTGTCTATTATAGGTTTTTTATTTGTGGTTACTACAAGGCTTGCATAAAATATCTTGTAGTTATAACTGTCTACTTTAAGTTGATAACAACTTTACTTTGATCCCATACAAAAACTTTATACTTTTATGTCCTTCCCTCACATTGTGTTCTTGTAGTCATAGTATACTTCCTTTTATATAGAGCAGTCATTAACAAATTTTTGTGGTTATAGTTATTCTTAATATTTTTGTTTTTTAACTTTTATATTAGGGTAATAGTAATTACTCACCATCATTACAATGTTCCATTATTCTGTATTTGTCTATATATTTACACTTACTAGTAAGATTTATGCTTTCATGTTGCTGTTTAGCATGTTTTTATTTTATTTTATTATTACTTTTTGAGATAGGGTCTCACTCTGTCATCCAGGCTGGAGTGCAGTGGTGTGATCACAGCTCATTTCAGCCTTGACCTCCTTGAGCTCAGGTGATCCTCCTACCTCAGCCTCCCAAGTAGCTGGTACTACAGGCACATGTCACGATGCCTGGCTAATTTTTTATTTTTTTGTTGAGACAGAGTTTTGCCATGTTGCCTTGGCTGGTCTTGAAGTCCTGAGCTTAAACAATATGCCTGCCTTGGCCTCCCAAAGTGCTGGGATTGTAGGCATGAGCCCATGCCCAGCATGTTTTCATTTCAATTTGTAGAACTCCCTTAAGTGTTTCTTATAAGGCATATGTAATGGTGATTATCTCCCTCAGTTTTTGTCTGGGAAAGACTTTATCTCTCTTTCATTTTTAAAGGATAGTTTTTCCAGGTATAGTTATCTTGTTGGCAGGTTTTTTTTTAATTTCAATACTTTGAATGTATCATCCCGCTCTCTCCTGGCCTACAAGACTTCTGCTGAGAAATCCACTAAAAGTCTTATTGAAGTTCCTTTATATGTGATGAGTCATTTTTCTCTTGCTAATTCAAAATTATCTCTTTGGCTTTGACTTTTGACAAATTAATTATAATGCCTTAGTGTAGACCTGTTTATGTTCCACTTATGTGACGTTATTTGGGCTTCTTGAATCTAGGTATCTATTTTCTTACCCAGATTTGAAAAGTTTTGAGTCATTATTTCTTTAAATATGCTTTTCTCTCCTCTCCCTCTCACTTCTTTTCTGGGGAATATCATAATGTGTATGTCATGATAGTGTTCCATAAATCCTGTAGGCTTTTCTCATTTTCATCTTTTTCTCTTCTTACTGTATAATTTCAAAAGATGTGTTTTTGAGTTGGCTAATTATTTCTCTCCAATTGAATATGCTGTTGAAGTGGTCTATTGCATTTTTTAGTTTTGCCACTGTATTCTTCAGATCCAGAACTTCTGTTTGGATCTTTTTAAAATAATTTCTAATTTTTTGGAACTTTTTTGTTCATGTATTGTTTTCCTGATGTTGTTGAGTAGTCTATCTGTGTTCTCTCGTAGCTTGCTGAGCTTCTTTAGATTTATTATTTTAAATTCGTCATCAGGCATTTCGTAGGTCTTCATTTATTTTGGGTGGGTTACTGGAAATTTGTTGTGTTGCTTTGATGGTGTCATGTTTCCCTGATTTTTCACATTTCATGTAGCTTAGCACTGGAATCTGTACTTTTATTTTTATTTTTATTTAAATTTTTGATACATTGTATTTGTACATATTTATGGGATATATGTGAAATTTATTACATGTGTAGAATATGTAATGATAAAGTCAGGGTGTGATGGTTAATACTGTCAACTTGATTGGATTGAAGAATGCAAAGTATTGTTCCTGGGTGTGTCTATAAGGGTGTTGTCAAAGGAGATTAACATTTGAATCATTGGACTCGGAAAGGCAGACTCACCCTCAATCTGGATGGGCACAATCTAATGAGCTGCCAGTGTGGCCAGAATACAAGCAGGCAGAAGAACGTGAAAAGACTAGACTGGCTTGGTCTCCCCGCCTACATTTTTCTCCCATGCTAAATGCTTCCTGCCCTCAAACATTAGACTCCAAGTTCTTCAGCTTTGGGACTCTTGGACCTTCAACAACAGACTGAAGGCTGCACTGTTGGCTTCCTTACTTTTGAGGCTTTGGGATTCAGACTGGCTTCTTCTCTCCTCAGCCTGCAGATGGCCTATTGTGGGACCTCACCTTGTGATTGTGTGAGTCAATACTCCTTAATAAAATCCCCTTTATATATACATCTATTCTATTAGTTCTTTCCCTCTAGAGAACCCTAATACACAGGGTATATAGAATATCCATCACCCAAATATGTATCATTTATATATGGGTACATTTCAAGTCTTCTAGCTATTTTTAAAAATACAATGCATTGTTGTTAATCACCCTACTCTGCTATCAAACATTAGAACATATTCTATCTAGTTGTATTATTGTATCCATTAACCAACTTTTCTTTCACCAACCCATACATAATTCCCAGTCTCTGGTATCCATCATTTCACTTTCTACCTCTGTGATCTACTTGTTTAGATCCCATGTATGAGTGAGAACCTGTGAAATTTGTCATTCTGTGCCTGGCTTATTTTGCTTAACATAATGTACTTCAGTTCCATCCGTGTTGCTGCAAATAACATGGTTTAATTCTTTTTTATGGTAAAGACCACATCCTCTTAATCCATTTGCGCATTAATGGACATGTAGGTTGATTCCATGTCTTTGCTGTTGTGAATAGTGTGGCAATAAACTTTGGAGTGCATGCTTCTTTTTGATATATTGATTTATTTTCTTTTAGATAAATACCCACTAGTGGGATTGTTGGATTGTATGGTAGTTCTATTTTTAGTTTTTTGATAAATCATTATACTGTTTTCCATAGGGGATTACTAACTTACATTCCCCTCAACACTGTAAAAGAGTTCCCATTTCACTACATCCTTGCCAACAATTGTTATTTTTGTCTTTTTAATAATAGCCATTCTAACTGTGGTAAGATAATATCTCATTGTGGTTTTGATTTGCATTTCCCTGAGGATTAGTGATGTTGATCATTTGTTCATATAGCTCTTGACCATTTGTATGTCTCCTCTTGAGGAATATGTATTCATGTCCTTTGCCCACATCTCGATGGGATTATTGTCTTTTTTACTGTTGAGTTGATTGAGTTCCTTGTATATTCTGGATATTAATCCCCTGTCAGATGAGTAGTTTGCAAATATTTCCTCTTATTCCATAGGTTGTTTCTTCACCCTATTAATTTCTTTCTTTTCTGTGCAGAAGCTTTTTAGTTGAATATAGTCCCATTTGTCTCCTTTTGATTGTGTTGCCTGTGCTTTTGAGGACTTAGTCATGAAATCTTTGCCTAAACGAAGGTGCTGAGTTTTCCCTAGGTTTTCTTGTAGTCGTTTTATAGTTTCAGGTCTTACATTTGTCTTTAATCTATCTTGAATTAGTTTTTGTACATAGTGAGAGATAGGGCTCTAGTTTCACAATAATAAAAAATTATTGTTATCCAGTTTTCCAACACCATTTGTTGAAGAGGGTATCCTCTTTCCCCAATGAAAATTCTTGAAGACTTTGTAATGATTGATTGGCTGTAAATCTGTGGATTTATTTCTGGGTTCTCTATTCTGTTCCTTTGAGGTATGTGTCTATTTTTATACTAGTACCATGCTGTTTTAGTTAATATAGCCTTGTATTTTGAAACTGGGTAGTGTGATTTTTCCAGCTTTGTTTTTTTAAGCTCAGGATTGCTTTGGCTAGTCAGACACTTTGTTCAATATAAATTTTAGGATTTTTTTTCTAATTCTGTGAAAAATGACATTGGTATTTTGATAGGAAATGCATTTAATTTGTAGGTTGCTTTGAGCAGTATGGTCATTTTCATGATATTAATTCCTCTGATCCACGAACATGTGATGATTTTCCATTTGTTTGTGTCCTCTTCAATTTTTTTCACGAATGCTTTGTAGTTTTCATTGTAGAGATCTTTTGCCTCTTTGGTTATATTTGTTCTGAGGTTTTTTTGTTTGTTTGTTTGTTTTTGTGACCATTATAAATAGGAATGCCCTCTTGATGTCTTTTATGGATATTTCATTATTGGTGTATAGAAAAGCTCTTGATTTTTCTATGTTTTCATACCCTGCAACTTTACTAAAGTTTTTCATCAGTTCTAAGAGCTTCTTGGTATAGTATTTTCATTTTTCTAAACGTAAGTTTATGTTGTCTACAAAGACAAATAATTTGACTTTATCTTTTCTGATTTGGATTCTTTTTTTTTTTTTTTTTTCAAAGAAAAGAGGTTTAATTGGCACACGGTTTCACAGGTTGTACAGGAAGCAATGCAGCATCTGCTTTTGGGGGAGGCCTGAGGGAGCTCTTACTCATGGCAGAAGGCAAAGCGGGAGCAGGTGTCTACATGGCAGGAACAGGAGCAAGTGGGTACTGGGACAGCAATGCCACACATTTTTAAACAACTAGATCTCACTCACTAGAATAGCACCAAGGGAGATTGTGCTAAACCATTTATGAGAACCTGCCCCCATGATCCATCCAATCACCTCCCACTAGGCCCCACCTCCAACACTAGGGATTAGTTTGACATGAGATTTGGGTGGGGACATAGATCCAAATCATATCACCCACTTTTCTGCCACTTGCACACATCCACCCTAGCCTTTCCCTTTTTTTTTGGCTTGCAAGTTGATTCAGGCCTGTGGACTGAATGAGGGGGAGTGAGGGCCTAAAAAGAAGTGTTGAATCAAATGAGAATATAATGTTTTGCTATAAGATGGTACCAGGCTTCTTTTTTTATCATTTATTATTTTTTTCTTTTTTTAAAAAATTATTATTTTTTTAAATTAGAGATGAGTTTTTGCCATGTTGCCCAGGCTGGTCTCGAACTCCTGAGCTCAGGCAATCCACCTGCCTTGGCCTTCCAAAGTGCTGGGATTACAGGTGTGAGCCATCACACCCAGTGGATTCTTTTTATTACTTTCTCTTGCCTGATTGTTATGCCTGATTCTCATGCCTAGGACTTCCAGTACTATGTTGAATAAAAGTGGTAAACATAGGCATCCTTGTCTTCTTCCAATTCTTTGAGGGAAGGCTTTCAAATTTTCCCCATTTAGTATGATTCTAGCTGTGGGTTTGTCATATATGGCCTTTATTATTTTGAAATAATGGAGGTTCCTTCTATGCCTAGTTTGTCGAGTTTTTAATCATGAAATGATATTGAATTTTATCAAATGCTTTTTCTGCATCTATTGAGATGACCGTAGGCTTTTTGTTTCTTATTCTTTTGGTGTGATTCATGACATTAAATGATTTGCATATGTTGAAACATCCTTGCATCCCTGGTATAAATTATACTTAATCATGGTGTATTCATTTTTTGATGTGCTGTTGGATTTGATTTCCTAGTATCTTGTGGAGAATTTCTGTGTCTATGTTCATCAGGAATATTGACCTGTACTTTTCTAAATTTATTGTGTCATTTTCTGATTTTGTTATTAGAGTAATGCTGGTCTCATAGGATGAGTCAGGAAATATTCTTATACCTTGAACTTTTTGGAATAGTTTGAGAAGTGTTGACATTAGTTCTTTATATGTTTGGTAGAATTTGGCAGTGAATCCAGTCCTGGACTTTTCTTTGTTGGGAGACATTTAATTATTAATTCAATCTCACTACTCATTATTTTTCCATCTAGGTTTTCTATTTCTTCCTGATTCAATCTCGTTAGGTTGTATGCTTCCAGAAATTTATCCAGTTCCTCTAGGTTTTCTTCTTGTTAGTATATAGTTTTCGTAATAATCCCTGATGATCCCTTGCATTTTTGTAGTATCACTTGTAATGTCTTCTTTTCCATTTCTAATTTTGTTAATGTTTGTGTTCTCCCTTCTTTTCTTGGTTAGTCTAGCTTGAAATTTATCAATTTTGTTTATCTTTTTAAAAAACTTACTGTTTGTTCCATTGATGCACTGTATTTTTTTCCTCTATATTGTGTAGTTCTGCTCTGATCTTTATTATTTCTTTCCTTCTGCTAATTTTGGATTTGGTTTGTTGCTGCTTTTCTAGTTCCTTAAGGTACATTGTTAGATTTCTTTAACTTTAAAAGTTTATTTAAAATGTTAAAGATTTAATATTTTAAATCTTTCTACTTTTTTGATATAGGCATTTATTGCTGTAAACTTCCCTCTTATCACTGCTTTTGCTGTATCCCATAGGTTTTGGTATGTTGTATTTTTATTTTCATTTGTTTCAATGATTTTTAATTCCCATCTTAATTTCTTCATTGACCCAATGGTCTTTCTGAAGCATGTTGTTTAATTTCCATGTATTCGTATAGTTTCCAAAGTTGTTTTGTATTGATTTTTAATTTTTTTCCACTGTGGTCTGACAAGATGCTTGATATGACTTAGGTATTTTAAAGTTTAAGACTTGTTTTGTGTCCTAACATATTGCCTATTCTATAGAATGTTCCATGTGCTTTTGAGAAGAATGTGTATTCTACAACTATTGGATGACATATTTTGTAAATGTCTGTTAGATCCATTTGGTTTAAAGCCTGATTTAAATTCAATGTTTCAGCTAGGCATGGTGGCTCACACCTGTAGTCCCAGCACTTTGGGGGGCCAAGGCAGGTGGATCATTTGAGCCCAGAAGCTCAGTGCCAGCCTGGGCAACATGGTAAAACCCTGTCTCTACCAAAAATACAAAAATTTGCCAGTCTTATAACCCAGCCTCAAAATAAATAAATAAATAAATAAATCCAGTGTTTTAGATGATCTGTCTAAGAGTAGGGTGTCGAAATCCCTCACTATTATTATATAGTAATATAATATTAGATCTAGTAATATTTGCTTCATGAATCTGAGTTCTCCAATATCAGGTGCATGTATATTTATAATTGTTACATCCTCTCCATGGATTGATCTCTTTATCATGATATAATAATATTGTTTGTTTTTTTTTACTATTTTGACTTAAAGCCTGTTTTTTCTAAGTATAACTACTCCTGCTTATTTTTACTTTCTGTTTGTGTGAAATACATTTTTCTGTCCCTATACTTTCAGTCTATATATGTCTTTACAGGCAAAGTGCATTTCTTATAGGCAGCATATACTTGGGCCATGTTTTTATTCGTTCAACCATTCTATACATTTTAAGTGGAGAATTTAATCCATTCACATTTAAGGTTATTATGGATATGTGAGGTTTTGTTCTTGTCATATTGTTCATTGTTTTCTGGTTGTTTTTAATATTCTTCATTCCTTTCTTCCTCTCTTATTGTTTATCATTGTGGTTTGGTGGTTTTCTATAGTGATAATATTTTATTCCTTTCTCTTCCTTATTTGTAGGTTTGCTCTATTAATGGGTTTTATACTTTTATATGTTTTCATGATAGTAGATATTATGCTTTTGCTTCCATGTGTAGGACTCCCTTAAGTATTTTTTGTAGAGCCATTCTAGTGGTGATAAATTTTCTCAGCTATTGTTTTTCTGGAAAATAGTTTATTTCTGCTTCATTTATAAAGGATAACTTTGTTAGGTTTAATGTCCTTAGCTGACAATTTTTTTCTTTCTGCACTTTGAATATATCATCCAATTCTCTCCTGTTTATAAGGTTTCTGCTGAGAAATCTGCTGTTAGTCTAATGGGGATTCCTTTATAAGTGACTAGATGCTTTTCTCTTGCTAATTTTAGAATTCTCTCTTTGTCTTTGACTTTTGACAGTTTAACTACAGTGTGCTGTGGAGAAGAGCTTTTTGCATTGTATCTGTTTGGCAGTCTCTGGGCTTCCTGCATCTGGATGTTTACATCTCTTTACTTGGGAAATTTGTATCTATTATTTTGTTTAATAGGCTTTCTTACCCTTTCATTCTCTCTTTGCCTATTGGAACTGTGATAATTCAAAGATTTGTCACCTATGGTGTCCTTTATGTCATGAAGGATTTGCTTATTCTTTTTTATTATTTTTTCTATACTCTTGTCTGACTGGGTTATTTCAAAAAACTTGTCATCAAGTTCTGAGACTTTCGTCTGCTTGATATAGTCTATTGTTGTAACTTTTGAATCCAGTGTGTATTTCATACAATGAATTCTTTACTCCAGGATTTCTGTTTGGTTTGTTTTTATTATATCTATCTATTTGGTAAATTTCTCATTTGTATCCTGAATTGTTTTTCTTATTTCTTTCTATTGTTTTCTGGAATTCTCTTATATATCACTAAGCTTTTTTAGTGTCAAAATTTTGAATTTTGGGGGGTTTCATGCTTTTTTCTTTTTTGCTTTTTTTCTTTTTTTTGAGATTGAGTCTCACCCTGTCACCCAGGCTGGAGTGCAGTGATGCAAACTCAGCTCACTGCAACCTTTGCCTCCCAGGTTCAAGTGATTCTCCTGCCTCAGCCTCCTGACTACCTGGGATTATATGCATGTATCACCACACACAGCTATTTTTTTTTTTTATTTTTAGTAGAGATGTGGTTTCGCCATGTTGGCCAGGCTGGTCATGAACTCCTGACCTCAAGTGATCCACCTGCCTTGGCATCCCAAAGTGCTTGTATTGCAGGCATGAGCCACTGTGCCTGGCCTTATGTTTTTTTTAATTGGGATCTGTTGCTGGAGAATTATTGTGTCCCTTTGTAGGTGTCATATTTCTTTTTAATGTTTCTCTTGTCCTTACACTGATATCCATACATCTGATGCAACAGTCACTTTTTCCAGTTAAAAACATTGCTGTCATAGGAGAGTGGTTTAACTTTGGAGTGTGGGGAGTAGTGTAGTCTTTGCATGACTTATTTGGCTGTAAACAGCATCAGTGATAACTGATTTCCTCAGTGGCTTAGGTTGTGGCTACTACTGGAGGCTGGGGTGAAATTTTGCTGGTGACTGGGATGCCAGGTAGGCCAGTTTTTGGGT
Organism: Pongo pygmaeus; assembly: GCF_028885625.2. Taxonomy (NCBI): domain Eukaryota; kingdom Metazoa; phylum Chordata; class Mammalia; order Primates; family Hominidae; genus Pongo; species Pongo pygmaeus. Next base: position 160,335,241 of record NC_072396.2, read on the forward strand.
CCCAATGTCATCAATGGTGGGATGGGTGAATCTGTCCCTGGGTTTTAGCTTGGCGCACATTTGTGCCAGTGTTAATGGGTCCTCTAAGGCTGACTCTTAAGCCTCCAGGTGGCTTGTTCAGGTGCCAGGAATGACATTGATGGGCTGAGCATGTGGGTCGGTCCTTAAGGCCCTGGACAGCCTGCATGATGTGGGTGATGGCAGTAGCTATGGTAGGGCTATCCAGTAGCTATGTTAGGCTCATGCTGGTGTTGGCAGTGGCTGTGATGGGTTGGGGAGGCCAGTGCCCAGACTGGAAGGTGATGCATGGGGGTGGGCACCAGCTTTGTTGGTAACAGCAGGTTGAGTGGGCCTGATGTCAGACCCTGGGAGGAGTGCTCAGGTGCTACTGGTGGTGAACTGGGCTGGTCAATCCCTGGGCCTCTGACTGATGTGCTTGGATCTTGGGCATGAGGTGGAGCCTGGCTGAGCTGTAGTTTCACACCACCCCCATCATGCTTCATGAAGATGCTGACTGTGTTATGTAGGGGTGAGGTGAGCCTTAGGTCATCAACAGAATGCTCAGGTGAAGGTGGCAATGGCTGTGCTGTTACTAAGTTACTTAAGAAGGTGGAACTGCTTTCCTTGGGAGCAGCCATAGGTAGTTGGCTTTGCCTACACATCATCTGATATGGTTTGTCTGTGTCCCTACCCAAATCTCATCATGATTTGTATTTCTCACAAACCCCATGCATTATGGGAGGGACCAGGTGGAGATAATTGAATCATGGGGCCTGTTTCCTGCATCCTGTTCTCATGATAGTGAGTAAGTTCTCATGAGATCTGATGGTTTTACAATGGGCTTCCCCCTTCACTTGGCTGTCATTCTTCTTCTCCTTCCTGCTGCCATGTGAAGAAAGACATGTTTGCTTCTCCTTCCACCATGATTGTAATTTTCCTGAGGCCTTCCTAACACAGCATAACAGTAAGTCAGTTAAGCCTCTTTTCTTTATAAATTACCCAGTCTCAGGTATTTCTTCATAGCAGTGTGAGAATGGACTAATACAGTAAATTGGTACTGGTAGAGTGGGATGCTGAGAATTTCTCTGCAGAAAATGGGATTTTCTTTTCTATCAAATCACTAGGCTGCACATTTTTCAAATATTTATGCTCTGCTTCCTCTTCAATGCTTTGCCACTTGAAAATTTCTTTCACCAGATACCCTAAATCATGTCTCCCATCACAGGCCCAGTGGCCTAGGAGGAAAAAATGGTTTCCTGGACCAGGTCTAGGGCCTTCCTGCTCTGTGCAGCCTCAAGTCGTGGTGTTCAGGTAGAAGTCTGCTGCAGGGGCAGAGCCCTTATGGAGAACCTCTGCTAGAGCAGTGCAGAAGGGAAATGTGGGGTGTGAGCCCCCACACAGAGTCCCCACTGGGGCACTGCCTAATGGAGCTGTGAGAAGAAGGCCACCATCATCCAGACCCCAGAATGGTAGATCCACTGAAAGCTTGCACCATGTGCCTGAAGAAGCTGCAAATACTCAACGCCAGCCATGAAAGCAGCCAGGAAGGGGGCTGTACCCTGCAAAACCACAGGGGTGGAGCTGCTCAAAGTTGTGGGAGCTCACCTCTTGCATCGGCGTGACCTGGATGTGACACATGGAGTCAAAGGAGATCATTTTGAAGCTTCAAGATGGACTGCCCCATTGGATTTCATGCTTTCATGGGGACTGTAGCCTCTTCATTTTGGCCAATTTAACCCATTTGGATTGGATATATTTACCCAATGCCTGTATCCCCGTTGTATCTAGGAAGTAACTAACTTGCTTTTGATTTTACAGGCTCAGGTAGAAGGGACGTTCTTGTCTTAGATGAGACTTTGGACTTGGACTTTTGGGTTAATGCTGGAATAAGTTAAGACTTTGGGGGACTGTTGGGAAAGCATGATTACATTTTGAAATGTGAAGACTTGAATTTTGGGAGGGGCCAGGGGTACAGTGATATGGTTTGGCTGTGTAGCCACCCAAATCTCATCTTGAATTGTAGTTCCCATAATCCCCATGTGTCATGGGAGGGACCAGGTGGAGATAATGGAATCATGAGTGTGATTTCCCCCATCCTGTTCTCTTTATAGTGAGTAAGTTCTCTTGATATCTGATGGTTTTATAAAGGGCTTCCCTGCCTCACTCAGCTCTCATTTTTCTCCCTCCTGCCACCCTGTGAAGAAGGATGTGTTTGCCTCCCCTTCTACCCTAGTTGTAAGTTTCCTGAGGCCTCCCCAAGCCTGTGGAACTGTGAGTCGATTAGTTCTCATTTCTTTATAAATTACCCAGTCTGAGGTATTTCTTCATAGCAGCGTGAGTACACACTAATACATCAGCCCGCAGCAGTCTGCAGCCACTGCAATAGCAGGCAGTGGAATTTGTCCTTGGGGCATGTTAAAATACATGGCCACCCCTTTGCGGGAGGTGAGGGGAAAGGATTGCTGCCTGCTGCCTATGGCTACTACCTTGGTGCTGGATGCAGGGCACCACATAGTCCAGTGTGGACTGTGCTCTAAAGATGGTACTGTGTCACTGTTACCAAGGACTTGGGAGCTTGTGGTATCCAGAGTGAGTTCTCTCTCTGGTGCAGTTCCTTCTTGTGATTTCCAGAGAGCTTACCATGTTAGTCTCAGGGCCAAGGAGGGTTAAGGGGCTCTCTCAAACTAGGATTTCAGGAGTTCATAATGGGAATGTGGACTGCTGATGGTCTCTCACGTTTTCCATGCATTGGAGAGTCTGTCTCAGCTCCCAGCCAATCCTGGCCAAGCAGGCTGCCTCACTTCCCTCCCTTTCCTTGCTTTGTTTCCTGTCATTTCGCTATTGAATTCCAGTGTCCTCTCGTGGATGGTCTATTTGAGGTGTAGTTATCTATCTGCTATTTTGGTTCTTCTTAGTGGACAAGGTGAGTAAGAGATACCTCTAATCAGCCGTCTTGAAGACCCTGCCCAACCCAGTGTCTGTGCATTAAAAAATGTCACTTCTTCCAGACTTTATGGACTGGTTACTATAGGGAAAAGCCTTCACCTGTGAATGAGTATGAGGGCACCATCTGGGTCAAGTGGGCAGTAGCACTAAGTCTGGGGCACATGCACTTTTTGGCAACTGGCTAGGGGAGCACAGTGGCACTGGCTTTGAGGGGCCCACAGTGGAATCGTCCAGGTGAGGGGGATTTGGTTGCTCTGGCTTTGGGAGCCACAGTAACTTGAGATCCAGGAGGCTTCATCAACTGAGTTTTACATTTGCAAAGACTGCAGGGGTCCTCTCTAGCAGAAGGCTGTTTAGGGGTCTATGGTGGTCACAAGGACTTCTGGGGTCCTCAATGGCAAAGATTGCTGGGGTCCTCCTGCTCTTCTGATTCTCTGCAGTGGGAACTCATAGCCAAGGAGATTCCTCTTGGAACTGAGCTTTTCCAGCCAGGGGTAAAATATTTCCTACCTTTTTCTATGCAGCCATCCTTGATTTTTGTGCTTCACTTGGCTACTGTTCCTTTTTAATTGTACCCCAGAACTGTCCCAGAGCTATTTTCATCCATGAATAGTTGTTAAATTGTTGTTTTTGTGAGAGGATGAAGGTTAGCACCACCTAGCTTGCTGTCTTCCTGATATCATCGCTCCTTTTTTAGTTATTTAAACTATTTATACTAACTACTTTATCATTGTTTTCTTTTAAATTTAACATCTGGAGCATAGAAATTTAACATCTGGAGCATTTTTTTGTTGATTCCTAGTGATTGCTTTTTTTGTGTCACATTTTCTTTTATGAACATGGTGTATATTGTAGAGAATCTGCATTCTATTATCTTCCTCTATTAATGTTGACTTTTGTTCTAGTAATCTGTTCACTTACTGTTTAATCACCTGTAACTTGTTTAGGCTGTGTTTTATATCTTGTTAGTATGGCCCGGTTGAAAGCCCATTGTGTTTTTTAGCTCTTCCATCTTATTATTACTTGTCTTAGTCCATTAGTGTTACTATAAAGGAATACCTGAGGCTTGGTAATTTACAAAGAAAGATGTTTCTTTGGCTCATGGTTCTGCAGGCTGTACAAGAAGCAAGTTGGCAACATCTGCTTCTGCTGGGGGCCTGAGGCTGCTTCCATTTATGGTGGAAGGGGAAGGAGAGCCAATTCGTGCAAGAGATCACATGACAAGAGAGGAAGCATGGGTGAGAGGGGAGACGCCAGACTGCTATGATTTCAGTTCGTTTGCCTTTGCTGAGGAGTGTTTTACTTTATGTGGTCGATTTTAGAGTAAGTGACATGTGGCGATGAGAAGAATGTATTTTCTGTTGTTTTTGGGTGGAGAGTTCTATAAATATCTATCAAGTCCAGTTGATCCAGAGCTGAGTTAAGGTCCTGAATACTTTGTTAATTTTCTGTTTCAATGATCTGTCTAGTATTGTCAGTGGGATGTTACAGTCTCCTACTATTATTGTATGGGAGTCTAAGTCTCTTTGAATGTCTCTAAGAACTTGCTTTATGAATCTCAGTGCTCCTATATTGGGTGCATATATATTTAGGATAGTTAGCTCTTCTTGTTGAATTGAACCTTTTACCATTATGTAATGCCCTTCTTTTTCTTTTTTGATTTTTGTTGGTTTAAAGTCTGTTTTGTCAGAAAGTAGAATTGCAACCACTGCCTTTTTCTATTTTCCATTTGCTTGGTAAATTTTCCTCCATCCCTTTATTTTGAGTATATGTGTGTTATTGCATGTGAGATGGTTCTCTTGAAGACCGCATACCAATGGGTCTTGGTTCTTTAACCAGCTTGCCATTCTGTATCATTTAATTGGGACATTTAGCCCATTTACATTTAAGGTTAGTATTGTTATGTGTGGATTTTATCCTGTCATTATGATGTTAGCTAGTTATTTTGCAGACTTGTTTACATGGTTGCTTTTAGTGTCACTGGTCTGTGTACTTCAATGTGGTTTTGGAGTGACTGGTAATGGTCTTTCCTTTCCATATTTAGTACTTCCTTCTGGAGGTCTTGTAAGGCAGATCTGGTGGTAACAAATTCCCTCAGCATTTGCTTGTCCGAAAAAGATCTTATTTCTTTGCTTATGAAGCTTAGTTTGGCTGGATAGGAAATTCTGGGATGGAAATTCTTTTCTTTAAGAATGTTGAATATTGTCCCCTAATGTCTCCTGGCTTATGGGGTTTCCACTGAGAGGTCTGCTGTTAGTCTGAAGGGCTTCCCTTTGTAGGTGACCTGGATTTTCTCTCTAGCTGCCCTTAACATTTTTTCTTGCATTGCAACCTTGAAGAATCTGATGATTATGTGTCATGGGGATGATCTTATCATGAAATATCTTACTGGGGTTCTGTGCATTTTCTGAATTTGAATGTTGGCCTGTCTTGCTAGGTTGGGGAATTTTTCCTGGATGATATCCTGAAGTATGTTTTCCAACTTGGTTCTATTCTCCTCATCTCTTTCAGGTACCCCAATCAGTCAAAGGTTTGGTCTCTTTACATAATCCCATTTCTCAAAGGTTTTGTTTATTCCTTTTCATTCTTTTTTCTCTATTCTTGTCTCCCTGCCTTATTTCAGAAAAAAAATAGTCTTCAAGATCTGAGAATAATCTGCTTGGTCTATTCTGCTATTAATACTTGTGATTGCATTGTGAAGTTCTTGTAGTGTGTTTTTCAGTTCTAACAGGTCAGTTATGTTCCTCTCTATGCTGACTAATTTGGCTATCAGCTCCTGTATTGTTTTATCTTAATTCTTAGCTCTTTGCATTGGGTTACAACATGCTCCTTTAGCTCAGCAAAGTTCATTATTACGCACCTTCTGAAGCTTACTTCTGTCATTTCAGCCATCCCAGCCTCAGTCCAGTTCTGAGTCCTTGCTGGAGAGGCACTGCAGTCATTTGGAGGAAAAGGGGCACTCTGACTTTTTGAGTTTTCTGCATTTTTGTATTGATTCTTTCTCATCTTTGGGGGCTTACTACCTTCAATCTTTGAGGTTGCTGACCTTTGGATGGGGACTTTGTGGGGGACTTTTGTTGTTGTTGTTGTTGTTTTCTGTTTGTTTTTCTTTTAATGGTCTAGCCAGTCTTCTGTAGGGCTGCTGCTATTTGCTGGGGGTTCACTCCAGACCCTACTTGCCTCAGTTATTCCAATACCTGGAGGTGTCACCAGTGAAGACTGTAAAACAGCAAAGATGGCAGTCTGCCCCTTTCTCTGGAAGCTCCATCCCAGAGGGCTACTGATTTATTGCTGGCTGCAACAGGTCTGTAGGAGGTGGCTAGAGACCCCATTTGGTTCTCACCCAGTCAGGGGGAACAGGATCAGGGACCCAGTTAAAGAAGCAGTCTGGCTGCTTTGTGGTAGAGCAGCTGTGCTGTGTTGGGGATCCTTTCAGCCCCCGTCTGGTTTGGCCTTTCCATGGCCCAGAGCTGGACTGGCTAAGAAGCCCGAATATCTCAGGTGGCGACCTGCCTTGCCCCTCAGGCACTCTGTCTCAGGGAGAAATTAGAGCTCTGTTGGCCCCATAGAACATGGGTGGGGGTGGCCAGAGGCCCTGGCTTGGAGGATCCTGCTGGGAGGATCTGCCCCATGAGGAGGAGTGGATTGGGGTCCCACTTAAAGAAGCAGTCTGGCCACACCTCAACAAAACAGCTGTGTCACGGTGGGGAACCACCTCTGTCCCCATTGGCTTGGACTCTCCAAAGCTTGCAGGCTGAAACGGCTGAGTTGTCCAACCAACCCAGGTGGCGGCCCTCCTCTCCTCAGGGCACTCCATCCTAGAGATAGTTTAGAGCTCTGTCCATAATATGTGCAAGCAGGCATGGCCAGAAGTCCCAGCTGGGAGGTTCTGCCCAGTGAGGAGGAATGGATTGGGACCACTTAAAGAAGCAGTTTGGCCACAATATGGCAATGGAGGGACCCTTCCTGTCTGGACCATTTGGATTCTCCAAAGCCTGCAGGCTGCAACAGCTGAGTTGACCAAAGAGCAGAGATGGTACCCACCCCTCCCCCTGCCCACAGGGGGCTCTGTCCAGCCTCAGGCAGGCTCCACCTTGTTGCTGGTAGCTGGCTGGAATTCCAAGCCAGTGGGTCTTATCTTGTGAGGTGCCATGAAAGTGTGGCCCACAGAACAATGCTGCTCGGCTCCCTGGGTTCCACCCCCTTCCTAGGGGTATGTGCAGCTCTCTTGCCCTGCATGAGTTGCAGACATCTATGTTGGGGATCCCGGGGCTGTAGTATGTAATGCTACTGGGTCTCTTTGTGTGCCTGAGCATCTGCTCTGCCAAGACTCCAGACAACTCTGTGTGTCAGCCCCAAGGCCCTGGTGGGCTCACAAGGGGATCTCCTGATCAGCAAATTGCAAAGATACATGGGAAGAACGTGGTTTCCAGGGGTTGCACAATCACTCACTGCTTCCCTTGGCTGGGTTTGGGGGTTCTCTTGGCTGAGTGTCGCTCCTGAGTGAGCCATTTCCCCACCCTGCTTATCTTTGTGCTCCGTGGGTCGAGTTGTCCTAATCAGTCCAGTGCAAGAACCTGGATATTTCAGTTGAAAGTGCTGTATTCACTTGCCTCTTTCATTCCTCTGAGTGCGGCGGGCCACAGCTGCTTCTAATTAGCCATCTTGGCCCCTCTGACAAAAGACTGTTAGTAAGAGGACCTCAGGGCAGGGGTTAAAAACATGTTGAACTATGTTTAAATACTAGCTTTACTACTTACTCTCTAGTATCTTCAGCTTTCTGATCCTCATTGCTTTTCTTTTGAAAAATGTGGATAATAATTTTACTGAGCTCATAGGGTATTTTTGAGGATTAAATGAGATAAGCCTTGCAATAAGCTTAGAATAGTAGGCTGCCTATATACTTCCTCTGTCAGAATTGGATGAGAAATTTGGGTAGGATGGATTTTGCTAGTAGAAGTTCAGGAAGACAGATGAATATTAGTAGATTCACTTGGAGGGAAGAGGAGAGGCAGAAGCAAAAGATAAGGATTTATAGTAACCTTTGCGATATCATGGCATGCAAAAGGTAGATATATGTGTCACATGGCTGCTCTAGCTTAAAAAGAGCCTGAAAAAGCAAGTGTCTCAACTGGGGTTGAGTACATTATTACCACAAACAAAATTAAGGCTCCTATTAGTAAAGAAAGATAGAAATAAATACTGGGTACTCAATAAAGTATCTGACACAGTCTCATAAGATAGGCAATAATAGTATAGTATGCTCGTTTTCAAACTAGAAGTAAAAGGTGACTTCTAGAAATCACATTATTCTCTATTTCATTCAGACTCTATCTGGTGTTGTTTCTAATACTTTAAGAAATTTATTGTCAAGCTAGACATGGTTCATATGAGATTTTAAAGTATAGTGAGAAGTTTGGAAATTAGGAAGTTTCTCAAATTAGGTTGAGAAAATTTGTTTTCTAGTGCAAGAAAGTCACTGTCCTTAAATACCTAATAGAGTATTATGAAAAAGAGGATTCAGACCTGGTTTTTTTAAATAACTTCTAGTGATGGAAGTAGAATTAATAGGCAGAAGTTGCAACATGGAGACCAGGAATTCATTCAACATGAGGAAACACATTTAACCAATATAACTATTCAACAGCCACATAACAAATATACCCTATTATTAAAAGTGTTTAGGAAGATTCTAGATGACTGATTACTGGGAATCTATAAAAGATACTTAGGCACTGTATGGGGATTTAGCAGGGTTAAACAAAAGCAATGGCAACAAAAGCCAAAATTGACAAATGGGATCTAATTAAACTAAAGAGCTTCTGCACAGCAAAAGAAACTACTATCAGAGTGAACAGGCAACCTACAAAATGGGAGAAAATTTTCACAACCTACTCATCTGACAAAGGGCTAATATCCAGAATCTACAATGAACTCAAACAAATTTACAAGAAAAAAACAAACAACCCCATCAAAAAGTGGGCAAAGAACATGAACAGACACTTCTCAAAAGAAGACATTTATGCAGCCAAAAAACACATGAAAAAATGCTCACCATCACTGCCCATCAGAGAAATGCAAATCAAAACCACAATAAGATACCATCTCACACCAGTTAGAATGGCGATCATTAAAAAGTCAGGAAACAACAGGAGCTGGAGAGGATGTGGAGAAATAGGAACACTTTTACACTGTTGGTGGGACTGTAAACTAGTTCAACCCTTGTGGAAGACAGTGTGGTGATTCCTCAGGGATCTAGAACTAGAAATACCATTCGACCCAGCCATCCCATTACTGGGCATATACCCAAAGGACTATAAATCATGCTGCTATAAAGACACATGTACATGTATGTTTATTGTGGCACTATTCACAATAGCAAAGACTTGGAACCAACCCAAATGTCCAACAATGATAGACTGGATTCAGAAAATGTGGCACATATACACCATGGAATACTATGCAGCCATAAAAAAGGATGAGTTCATGTCCTTTGTAGGGACATGGATGAAATTGGAAATCATCATTCTCAGTAAACTATCACAAGAACAAAAAACCAAACACCGCATATTCTCACTCATAGGTGGGAATTGAACAATGAGAACACATGGACACAGGAAGGGGAACATCACACTCTGGGGACTGTTGTGGGGTGGGGGGAGGGGGGAGGGATAGCATTAGGAGATATACCTAATGCTAAATGGTGAGTTAATGGGTGCAGCACACCAGCATGGCACATGTATACATATGTAACTAACCTGCACATTGTACACATGTACCCTAAAACTTAAAGTATAATAATAATTTTAAAAAAAGAATATCCTGAAGTCTCCAGATATAAAACTGCTCAACTATCACAGTGGAAAAAAAAAAAAGAGTCTAGAAGTACTTTGGGAGTTATACAGTATTCTTCTCCATTATCTACCTCCAACATTCCCCCAGCCTAACTAAAGAAGGTCCTGAAGAAACATATAGCTCATGAATGCTATGGAGAGCAACTGGGAATCATCTACCCACAAAAGGCATCTATCATTATCCCTTCCACTTTTTTTATGATTATTATACTTTAAGTTCTAGGGTACATGTGCACAATGTGCAGGTTTGCTACATATGTATACATGTGCCATGTTGGTGTGCTGCACCCATTAACTCGTCATTTAGCATTAGCTATATCTCCTAATGCTATCCCTCCCCCCTCCCCCCACCCCACAACAGTCCCCGGTGTGTGATGTTCCCCTTCCTGTGTCCATGTGTTCTCATTGTTCAATTCCCACCTATGAGTGAGAACATGCGGTGTTTGGTTTTTTGTCCTTGCGATAGTTTGCTGAGAATGATGGTTTTCAGTTTCATCCATGTCCCTACAAAGGACAGGAACTCATCTTTTTTATGGCTGCATAGTATTCCATGGTGTATATGTGCCACATTTTCTGAATCCAGTCTATCGTTGTTGGACATCTGGGTTGGTTCCAAGTCTTTGCTGTTGTGAATAGTGCCTCTATAAACATATGTGTGCATGTGTCTTTATAGCAGCATGATTTATAATCCTTTGGGTATATACCCAGTAATGGGATGGCTGGGTCAAATGGTATTTCTAGTTCTAGATCCCTGAGGAATCACCACACTGACTTCCACAATGGTTGAACTAGTTTACAGTCCCACCAATAGTGTAAAAGTGTTCCTATTTCTCCACATTCTCTCCAGCACCTGTTGTTTCCTGACTTTTTAATGATCGCCATTCTAACTGGTGTGAGATGATATCTCATTGTGGTTTTGATTTGCATTTCTCTGATGACTAGTGACGATGAGCATTTTTTCATGTGTCTTTTGGCTGCATAAATATCTTCTTTTGAGAAGTGTCTGTTCATATCCTTCACCCACTTTTTGATGGGGTTGTTTTTTTTCTTGTAAATTTGTTTGAGTTCTTTGTAGATTCTGGATATTAGCCCTTTGTCAGATGAATAGATTGCAAAAATTTTCTCTCATTTTGTAGGTTGCCTGTTCACTCTGATGGTAGTTTCTTTTGCTGTGCAGAAGCTCTTCAGTTTAATTAGATCCCATTTGTCAATTTTGGCTTTCGTTGCCATTGCTTTTGGTGTTTTAGTCAAGAAGTCCTTCGCCATGCCTATGTCCTGAATGGTATTGCCTAGGTTTTCTTCTAGGGTTTTTATGGTTTTAGGTCTAACATTTAAGTCTTTAATCCATCTTGAATTAATTTTTGTATAAGGTGTAAGGAAGGGATCCAGTTTCAGCTTTCTACATATGGCTAGCCAGTTTTCCCAGCACCATTTATTAAATAGGGAATCCTTTCCTCATTTCTTGTTTCTGTCAGGTTTGTCAAAGATCAGATGGTTATAGATGTGTGGTATTATTTCTGAGGGCTCTGTTCTGTTCCATTGATCTATATCTCTGTTTTGGTACCAGTACCATGCTGTTTTGGTTACTGTAGCCTTGTAGTATAGTTTGAAGTCAGGTAGTGTGATGCCTCTAGCTTTGTTCTTTTGGCTTAGGATTGACTTGGCAATGTGGGCTCTTTTTTGGTTCCATATGAACTTTAAAATAATTTTTTCCAATTCTGTGAAGAAAGTCATTGGTAGCTTGATGGGGATGGCACTGAATCTATAAATTACCTTGGGCAGTATGGCCATTTTCACGATATTGATTCTTCCTATCCATGAGCGTGGAGTGTTCTTCCATTTGTTTGTGTCCTCTTTTATTTCATTGAGCAGTGGTTTGTAGTTCTCCTTGAAGAGGTCCTTCACATTCCTTGTAAGTTGGATTCCTAGGTATTTTATTCTCTTTGAAGCAATTGTGAATGGGAATTCACTCATGATTTGGTTCTCTGTCTGTTATTGGTGTATAAGAATGCTTGTGATTTTTGCACATTGATTTTGTATCCTAAGACTTTGCTGAAGTTGCTTATCAGCTTAAGGAGATTTTGGGCTCAGATGATGGGGTTTTCTAAATATACAATCATGTCATCTGCAAACAGGGCAATTTGACTTCCTCTTTTCCTAATTGAATACCCTTTATTTCTTTCTCCTGCCTGATTGCCCTGGCCAGAACTTCCAACACTATGTTGAATAGGAGTGGTGAGAGAGGGCATCCCTGTCTTGTGCTGGTTTTCAAAGGGAATGCTTCCAGTTTTTGCTCATTCAGTGTGATATTGGCTGTGGGTTTGTCATAAATAGCTCTTATTATTTTGAGATCCGTCCCATCAATACCTAATTTATTGAGAGTTTTTAGCATGAAGGCTGTTGAATTTTGTCAAAGGCCTTTTCTGCATCTATTGAGATAATCATGTGGTTTTTGTCTTTGGTTCTGTTTATATGCTGGATTACGTTTATTGATTTGTGTGTGTTGAACCAACCTTGCATCCCAGGGATAAAGCCCACTTGATCATGGCGGATAACCTTTTTGATGTGCTGCTGGATTCGGTTTGCCAGTATTTTACTGAGGATTTTTGCATCCATGTTCATCAGGGATATTGGTCTAAAATTCTCTTTTTTTGTTGTGTCTCTGCCAGGCTTTGGTATCGGTATGATGCTGGCTTCATAAGGTGAGTTAGGGAGGATTCCCTCTTTCTCTATTGATTGGAATAGTTTCAGAAGGAATGGTTCCAGCTCCTCCTTGTACCTCTGGTAGAATTCGGCTGTGAATCCATCTGGTCCTGGACTTTTCTTGGTTGTAGGCTATTAATTATTACCTCAATTTCAGAGCCTGTTATTGGTCTATTCAGGGATTCAACTTCTTCCTGGTTTAGTCTTGGGAGGGTGTATGTGTTAAGGAATTTATCCATTTCTTCTAGATTTTCTAGTTTATTCGCGTACAGGTGTTTATAGTATTCTCTGATGGTAGTTTGTATTTCTGTGGGATCGGTGGTGATATCCCCTTTATCATTTTTTATTGCATCTATTTGATTCTTCTCTCTTTTCTTCTTTATTATTCTTGCTAGCAGTCTCTCAGTTTTGTTGATCTTTTTGAAAAACCAGCTCCTGGATTCATTGATTTTTTGAAGGGTTTTTTGTGTCTCTATCTCCTTCAGTTCTGCTCTGATCTTAGTTATTTCTTGCCTTCTACTAGCTTTTGAATGTGTTTGCTCTTGCTTCTCTAGTTCTTTTAATTGTGATGTTAGAGTGTCAATTTTCAATCTTTCCTGCTTTTTCTTGTTGGTGTTTACTGCTATAAATTTCCTTCTACACACTGCCTTAAATGTGTCCCAGAGATTCTGGTATGTTGTGTCTTTGTTCTCATTGGTTTCAAAGAAAAATGAAAAAAGGCAGGGGTTGCAATCCTAGTCTCTGATAAAACAGACTTTAAATCAGCAAAGATCAAAAGAGACAAAGAAGGCCATTACATAATGGTAAAGGGATCAATTCAACAGGAAGAGCTAACTATCCTAAATATATATGCACCCAATACAGGAGTACCCAGATTCATAAAACAAGTCCTTAGAAACCTACAAAGAGACTTAGATTCCCACACAATAATAATGGGAGACTTTAACACCCAACTGTCAACATTAGACAGATCAATGGGACAGAATGTTAACAAGTATATCCAGGAATTGAACTCAGCTCTGCACCAAGCGGACCTAATAGACATCTACAGAACTCTCCACCCCAAATCAACAGAATATACGTTCTTCTCAGCACCACATCGCATTTATTCCAAAATTGACCACATAGTTGGAAGTAAAGCACTCCTAAGCAAATGTAAAAGAACAGAAATTATAACAAACTGTCTCTCAGACCACAGTGCAATCAAACTAGAACTCAGGATTAAGAAACTCACTCAAAACCACTCAACTACATGGAAACTGAACAACCTGCTCCTGAATGACTACTGGGTACATAAAGAAATGAAGGCAGAAATCCCTTCTGCTTTTTATGGTGATAAAGTCTCCAAGGAAAACTTTTGCCCAACTCCAATTGGTAGGACCAGTGAAAATGCCAACTGTGTGTCAGTCACAACTAGACAGGTAAGATGCAGCTTCTCAGAGAGTAAGGGTATCGATAACTCTACATTCAAAAGTAAAATACACTGATTTTATTTGAGAAAGGAACAGATTGGATATGTAACTACCAGGACAAGGTAAATAAAATAAAAAATAAAGAAATTAATCCTAGATGGTTTTCCTACACCATTTGGATTAGGAGAATTTTGATCTTAGTTACATGATCTTAATTTGGCCAATTTCTTTCCTCTCTTATAATAATAGCTGACGTTTATTAAATAGCTACTATGTGCCAGGTACGTTGCTTGGCACAGCATAAGCATTCTAGCCATAATCTACATAATAACTCTATGAAGTAGTTGCTATTTTTTAAACCATTTTAAGGATGAGGAAACAGAATCAGGTGGGTGAACTGATTCTTCTATAGCTCCATGGCTAGTAAGTGACAGAGGCCATTAACGACCTAGATGGGAGCTGGACTAAGGGATCTACCAGTTGGAAAGCTGGTAGATCAGTCTCTAATAGAAACTAAATATATAGCTTTCTGACTGGCCTATTATTTTGTCTTATTCTGTTTAAAAAAACACACTCTCCATATTTACTTTCTCAATAGAAATTCACTCAGTCTTATTTCTGACACCACCAGCTTCACTGAGGTCATTAATGATGTCCATGTTGTTAAATCTGATGTACACTTTGATGTCTTTATCTGATCTAACTCCTTAGGATTATTTGACACAGCCTACCAGTCTACCTTTTTTTAAACTCTCAATTCCCTTGGCTTCCATGTTTCCATGTCTCTTGATTTTCTTCTTGCCATTCAGTGTGCCCTCTCCTATTTTAATGAGCCATAAATATTATTGGCCTATGTGTTATTCCTAATCATTTCCAGAGCCAGAGTACTCAGCTTGTCCATATAGTAAAAGCTTTGATTTCTGTAGTAATTGAATTTGAACATAGTTTTTTGCTTAACTTGTGCTGGGAATTACTATCTCCATGAAACATAAAGAAATAAAATTTTGTGGATATAATTTTTTAATAGTCATAGAGCAAGTAAATGACAGGGCTATAATTCACGGTTTTAATTTTTCATGTCTAATCTATCTATCTAGCTATCATCAATCTGTCTATATCTTTTCAGTGTTCATTGAATGGAACTTCTAGATGTCAGAGTAAAAAGAAACATTTTATTGAAAAGTTGTAAAATTCATTGGTGGAAATGATAACACATTAATGTGCACATCACATTTTTATTTTGTAATCTCCTCTCCTCTTCTCTTCTCCTCTCTTCTCTTCTCCTCTCCTCTCCTCTCCTCTCCTCTCCTCTCCTCTCCTCTCCTCTCCTCTTCTCAAGGAACTCATGGATGAGTGCCAGGACCAACACTGGTATCCGATATCTGTGAATAGTTGAGTATTTGGACCAGACCCATGTCCTGAGACATATAAGTAGCTTCTTGTGTCTTATAAGTGTAGACCAGGCAAGTTTCACAGAGGTATTTACAATTAAGAGGGGATTTATCAAAAAGGATTGTAGTCCTGCATAGTTTGTGGACTCATTTCTAAGTGCTATGTCTGTGTTTTCATGTTTAGTAATTTTTAAATCAATGCATAATACCTTAAGCTGTATAACCCACAGACACAAAATACCTCTTGGTTACAGAGGTATTTTGTATTTTATAATTAGGGAAAGATCTGAAATCTACCCAAAAGTAAGAGCCACTTTCACTGTAATATCTCATTTTGTGATTTTTGGATTGTAATCCTGAAAATTGATTTCTGCAAGTTCAACTGACTCTGTGATATATTTATCCTCATTTTAAGGAAATTTAAACTGTCAATGCTTCCAGACAGCTTAAAAATATACATGTTGGAATATAGTGTTGAATTTTAAAGGGAAGCTAAAGTATCAGCCTTGTTTCCTAGAGAACTACCAAATAAAGACAATGTGTGAGAATGGCATGATAAGGCTTCAGCACAGAAATAGATCTGTCCTGGCAATTTTCTCTGCAAGTTATGGCAAATTCTTAGGGGAAAACAGAAATATGATGTAATGAATAAAAATGGACCAGTCACAAGTATGTTGGAAATGGGAGACATGCAAGACCTGCAATAAAGTTTTTTAAATTATTTGTTTAATGTTAGTGGTTTACTGAGCTTTAAATAATGGACTAATATTGTCCAGATCACCATGATATTCAATATATGGGCAATGTAATGAGACTAGCTTTGTCTTGGTGTATAATGATATACACATTCTTAACTAGTTAAAATTATATTATGAGTAAGAATATAATCTTGCTCAGCTAGTTCATGGCCAAAGAAATGTTGTTTTTGAGAGCTACACCTGATATGTATTTCTGGGCTATTTCCCAAGACAGTGTGGGTAGAAAATACTGCTTGGTTCTTAAGTGTGCAAACTCAGTAGCTTCTTCCCAGTCCAGCTCATCCTAAAGTGTGTTCCACAGAAAAAATTAACATTCTAGAAGAAAACCTAGGCAATACCATTCAGGACATAGGCATGGGCAAGGACTTCATGTCTAAAACACCAAAAGCAATGGCAACAAAAGCCAAAATTGACAAATGGGATCTAATTAAACTCAAGAGCTTCTGCACAGCAAAGGAAACTACCATCAGCGTGAACAGGCAACCTACAAAATTGGAGAAAATTTTCGCAACCTACTCATCTGACAAAGGGCTAATATCCAGAATCTACAATGAACTCCAACAAATTTACAAGAAAAAAACAAACAACCCCATCAAAAAGTGGGCGAAGGACATGAACAGACACTTCTCAAAAGAAGACATTTATGCAGCCAAAAAACACATGAAAAAATGCTCACCATCACTGGCCATCAGAGAAATGCAAATCAAAACCACAATGAGATACCATCTGACACCAGTTAGAATGGCAATCATTAAAAAGTCAGGAAACAACAGGTGCTGGAGAGGATGTGGAGAAATAGGAACACTTTTACACTGTTGGTGGGACTGTAAACTAGTTCAACCCTTGTGGAAGTCAGTGTGGCGATTCCTCAGGGATCTAGAACTAGAAATTCCATTTGACCCAGCCATCCCATTACTGGGTATATACCCAAAGGATTATAAATCATGCTGCTATAAAGACACATGTACACGTATGTTTATTGCGGCATTATTCACAATAGCAAAGACTTGGAACCAACCCAAATGTCCAACAATGATAGACTGGATTAAGAAAATGTGGCACATATACACCATGGAATACTATGCAGCCATAAAAAATGATGAGTTCACGTCCTTTGTAGGGACATGGATGAAATTGGAAATGATCATTCTCAGTAAACTATTGCAAGAACAAAAAACCAAACACCGCATATTCTCACTCATAGGTGGGAATTGAACAATGAGAACACATGGACACAGGAAGGGGAACATCACACTTCGGGGACTGTTGTGTGGTGGGGGGAGGGGGGAGGGATAGTATTGGGAGATATACCTAATGCTAGATGACGAGTTGGTGGGTGCAGTGCACCAGCATGGCACATGTATACATATGTAACTTACCTGCACGTTGCGCACATGTACCATAGAGCCTAAAGTATAATAATAATAATAATAAAAAGAAAAAAAAAAAAAGAAAGGGAGCAATTTTAAGATTAAGATGGAACCATTCAGTTTTTTCACCATCTCCCACCTAAAGGAATCTTACTCCTATCTTGCTGAAGTTTGAGTGCCCTTTTGGCACCTTCCTGGAGTATTCTTTCACATCAGATAGACGTGGGTTCAAATTCTAACTTTGCCTCTGATTTTTCTGTAATAGGCTTTATTTAAAAAAATTAGATTTACAGATAAAATTGTGCAAATTGTGCAGAAAGTACAGAGAATTCCCATACATTCCTTTTTCACCCCTACATTTCTATTATTATTAACATTTTGCATTAATATGGTCCATTTGTACATAGTTGATATTAGGGTTCCCTCTTCATGCTGTACAGTTCAATGAGTTTCAACAAATGTGTAATGCCATGTATTGGACCATTACAGTATCATTAGTAGTTTTACTGTCCTAAGCTTATCCTGGGATCTATCTATTCATCCAGCCCTTTCTCCCCCCGAACTCTGGCAACCATTGATCTTTTTACTGTCTCTATAGTTTTGCCTTTTGCAGAATGTCATATAGTTGGAATCAGTATGTGGCTCTTTCAGACTGGCTTCTTTCATATGGTAATGGATGTTTAAGTTTCTTTCATGTTTTTCCATGGCTTGATAGCTCATTTATTTTTGTTGCTGAATAATATTCCCTTGCCTGGGTATACCAAAGTTCATTCCTTTACCTATTATAGAATATTTTGGTTGCTTCTAAGTTTTGGGAATTATAAATAAAGCTTTTATAAACATCAAAAAAAAAAAAAGAATTCCATTGGAAAACCCAGTTATACTCACTTATTTTCAGTTAATAATGCAACACTATATCACAGCATTATTGCTGGAGTGTGCTTCAGCATTAGCTATAATATACAGGGTCTGTATGGAATTCTCAGTGATGTAATTTCTGTCTGTGGCCTAAATCCTTCTCATTTTTGGCAATGCTGCCCTGTAATTGTTATTGCATTGTATTAGTTCCTGCTTCTGGTATATTCATGATCTGTAGGATACAAATCTCTTGAATGCTTAGGCCACAAAGTTTTGAATAACCCTTATTGATTTGCCTCAACCTCAGTATAAAGAGGAAATCTTCATAAATATTTTTCTCAATGCACAGGATTTTGTAGCTTTACCTCTAGTCCAGTAGTTCTCAACCAGCAGTGATTTTATATACCCTCCCCAAGTCGTTGGCTGTGTCTGGAGATATATGTGACTGTCACAACTGAGGGGTAGGGAATGCTATAGGCATCTAGTAGGTAGAGTCCAGAAATGACTCTAAACATCCTACAATGCACAGAACAACACCCTGTAACTAAGAGTTATTTGGCCCCAAATGGCCCCTGATGTTGAGAAATTCTGTCCTAGTGATAGAGCATAGCAGATACCTCCAATCTAGCTCCTTCAACTACATTTCAATTACTTCTTCTATAACCAACAGAAGGAATTAAGCGCTAAAACTCAAAATATTTCTTTTTTATTTTAGTAATCAGTATTTTTCAAAGTCACTTGGTAACACTAATATATTTAATTGCTAAATGTGTATGGTTACCAAAAATCTAAAACAACACATTTTAAACTCTATATTTAGAGCAGTAAAAAAATTGAGCTATTAGGAACTTGGAGAAAATTGGCAATTTTTAAAACATTCATAAATAAAAATTGTACTGTACTTTTTCAAGTACAAAAAACTATGAGAACTTGTTTTACTCATTTCAGAAGACAAAAACCCAACACTCATCATTATTTGATATTTGCCAGTAACCTTGGAGGTACTGTGGCATTGCTTTCTAAGGAAGATATATTATGATGCCAGTCTCTCTGCACCAAAAAACAATTCTCAACCTGGCATGGTACTAAAGCCTGGCAGTATGACATGGTAGAAAAAAACAAGATTACTTTTTCCATTTCACAATCATGTGCATTTGTTGTTGCTGTCAGCATTTATTTTTCTGTCATCCCTATACCCTCAATTTCTTTGTAGAGAATTATCTCCTTTGGATATGGTCTAAAGGAACCAGGCCCCCTCCTAGGCAAAGAGCGGGTGTGCTAGCCAAGTCAGGCCAATCCAGTACGTATTTCTTCCATGATATTTGCATCTCAAGCAAAGTGACAAAAACGTTAACAATATCCTGATTCATTTGCTTCAGTGATGGCAGCCTGAATAGACTGTTTTTACTGCAAGATCCTCTTTTTAGTTCTATTTCCTTGAGACCTCAAAGTATTTTGCATCAGTTTCTTTTTTGTCTCTCTCAAGCCTGCATTACAGAAATATCAATTCTTGTTCTGCTATCTATTTTGCCTCCCTTTCAAGTTCCCAACCCTCAAATTATTTTTGTTTCTTCAAATCATTACCAACAGAGTGCTTCGCTCCTGGTGCTCTACAAGGACTATTGAGGCAACGTCAAAAGAAATAAAACTCTACATTGTTTGCAGATACAGCTACTTTGGGGAAACTTTGTTTCCCAGGAGTAAAGAAACAGTTACAAGCCTCCCACACATGTGGTAAGAAAAACAAGGTACCACTACCATTTAATAAATTACTGTAGAATAAACTATAATAGTATAAATTATATTTTACAATACTGTATTGCATTATTCAGTTTACAGTTTTTGACACTTAAGTTTCTCACTTGACCATTACAATATTCCTGTGAGGTAGGTATTAATATAATTCTCATTTTATACAAGAGCAAAGGTTCAGAAAGAAGTAACGTGCTCAAGGTTACACGGCTAGTAAGTGGTTTGGCTCCATAACTGTGAGATATCAGGTATAGAGCCAAACCACTGTGAGATATCCTGTATGGAACCTGTGAGATATGTGAGATATGATCTTGCTTATATCTCAGAGTGAGGGCAGGGCTGGAGGTAAATACTAGGAGCTGTATCAATTGGGGTTGTTAGGGGCAAGCAGTAGAGGCCAATCCTGGCTGACTGAACAGAAAGGGAGTTTATTAAAAGGACAGTAGAGATCTCATAGAAGTTGTTTAAGGGAATGTAGAACCTGGCTCAGCTACACCTAAGAAAAATGCCTCAAATCACACCTTAGAATTCTCTGATTAGATACAAAAATTAGCTGGGCGTGGCAATGCATGCCTGTAATACCAGCTACTCAGGAGGCTGAGGCAGGAGAATCGCTTGAACTAGGGAGTCAGAGGTTGCAGTGAGCCAAGATCGCGCCACTGCACTCCAGCGTGGCGACAGAGTGAGACTCTGTCTCAAAAAAAAAAAAAAAAAAAAAAAAATCTGATTAGAAAAATGATTATACCACTGCCACCAGAAAGAGAAATCTTCTTATTATATCTTTAGTTTCCAAGTCAGTCTGGCACAGACACATCTGATTGAGGGAGCTTAGGTTATGTGTGCACTCCCTAGCTGTAATGGAGATTAGGCAAGTTAGCACCTAGAATTTTCATCCCTTGTAGTAGGAGGTATATTTTGCTTCCCACCAAAACCCATGAGGTGGGGTAATTTTGCATTCATAGAAAGGGATTAATATTTTGGGCAGCCAAAACAGTTGGCAATATCCAAAATAATCTAAGCTGTGACGTCTCAATTTCCAAATACACTCTTCTTCACTGACTTAAAATGTTGAAGTCCCACCTAACCCAACATAGCTATCCCTTACATTTTTTCCAGCATTACTGAGGTATAATTGACAAACAAAATCATATATATCCAAGGTGTACAGATTTGATATATGTATACTTTGTAAAATAATTACCACAATCAAATTTATTAACATGTCTGTCATCATCATAGTTACCATGTTGTGTGTGCATGTGTTAAGTGCATTTAAGTGTGTAAGGACACTTATAATCTGCTCTCTTACCAAATTTCAAATATTAACTGCAGCTACCATGCTGTACATTAGATCATCAGAACTTATTCATCCTGTAACTGAAAGAGAAAGACCATATGATTTCATATGTGGCATCTCACCATTTCCCCCACTCTCCAGTCCCCAGCAAACACTATTCTATTCTCTGCTTCTATAAGTTAATCCTTTCTAGATTCCACATATGAGATCATATGGTATTTCTCTTTCTGTGCCTGGATTACTCATTTAGCCTAGTACCCTCTAGGTTCATCCATGTTGTCACAAAGACCCATAAACTTGTGTCAACTTTAAGGTGGTTTCCTTATTTTGGCTATTGTGAAAAATGGTGCAAGGAACATGGGAATGCAGATATCTTTTTGAGATTCTGGTTTTATTTTCTTTGGATGTATACCCAGCAGTGGGATTGCTGGATCATATGGTAGTTCTGTTTTTAATATTTTGAGGAAACTCCTTACTGTTTTCCACAGAGACTGTATCAATTTATATTCCCATCAGCAATGTACAAGGACTCCCTTTTCTCTGCATCCTCACCAACACTTGTCTCTTGATAATAGCCATTGTAATGAGTGTGAAGTGATCTCACTGTGGTTTTAATTTGAGTTTCTCTGATGATTACTGATTTTGTGCATTTTTCATATACCTCTTGGCTATTTTACATCTTATTTGGAAAAATGTCTATCGAAGTCCTTTGCCCATTGTTTAATTGGGTTGTTAGTTTTTTGTGGGGTTTCTGTTATTGAGTTATGTGAGTTCCTTACATATTTTGGATATTAGCCCCTTATCAGATACACAGTTCACAAATATTTTCTCCCATTCTGTAGGTTGCCTCTTAATTTTGTTGATTTTTTTCCTTTGCTGTGCAGAAGCATTTTAGATATAGTCTCATTTATTTATTTTTGCTTTCGTTACCTGTGCTTTTGATGTCAAATCTACCCTTAATATATCTTAAAATATGCTAACATTTGCCCTAAAAAGTAGATTATATTTATCCCACTAATATTCATAGAATGGGGGAAATCCCCAAATAATAGGTGGATATAAGATGGTGATAACTGTTGGAAAAGAAGAGGGAATAGGACAAAATCCTAAGGAATATTATCACTTAAGGGACTTGCAGAGAAAAAGAAACTTTCAAAGGGGACAAAGGAGAGACAAGTAAAGTAGGAAGAAAATGAGAAGAATGTGGTGTGATAGCATAGAGAAAGACAATTAGGTATTTAAATTATGGAGTTAATATTATAATAGCAGAGAGTCTAGGGTAATTCGTTTAACCTTCATTAATCTTCTTTACTCAATCTCAAATAGCAAACTTTCTCCAACAATTTTTATTGTATTTCATTTTTGTATATTTTTGTACCATAAAACACCAATTTTAAAATAAAAATTCAATAATTTTCAGTATATGCACAGAGTTGTGCAGTCATCTGTGATCAACTGTACCTAGTAGTGTTAAGGGGCAAAGTAACATGAAACTGTGGCCTGTGACTTTAGTCAGTGGTATGGTAGAATTTAGAGTCAGATTGCAATGGATTCAGGAGAAAGTAGAAGGTGAGCAAGCAAAGAAAACAAATGTGGACTATTCTTTATTACAAAGAGGAAGAGAGACATAGCTCTGGGGAATGTGAGATCACAGAAAAGTTTTGATTGATTTTTATGATTTAAAATATGTCAATACTTTATTTTATTTTATTTTATTATTATTATACTTTAAGTTTTAGGGTACATATGCACAATGTGCAGGTTAGTTACATATGTATACATGTGCCATGCTGGTGTGCTGCACCATTAACTCGTCATTTAGCATTAGGTATATCTCCTAATGCTATCCCTCCCTCCTCCCCCCACCCCACAACAGTCCCCAGAGTGTGATGTTCCCCTTCCTGTGTCCATGTGTTCTCATTGTTCAATTCCCGTCTATGAGTGAGAACATGCGGTGTTTGGTTTTTTGTCTTGTGATAGTTTACTGAGAATGATGATTTCCAATTTCATCCATGTCCCTACAAAGGACATGAACTCATCATTTTTTATGGCTGCGTAGTATTCCATGGTGTATATGTGCCACATTTTCTGAATCCAGTCTATCATTGTTGGACATTTGGGTTGGTTCCAAGTCTTTGCTATTGTGAATAATGCCGCAATAAACGTACATGTGCATGTGTCTTTATAGCAGCATGATTTATAGTCCTTTGGGTATATGCCCAGTAATGGGATGGCTGGGTCAAATGGTATTTCTAGTTCTAGATCCCTGAGGAATCGCCACACTGACTTCCACAAGGGTTGAACTAGTTTACAGTCCCACCAACAGTGTAAAAGTGTTCCTATTTCTCCACATCCTCTCCAGCACCTGTTGTTTCCTGACTTTTTAATGATTGCCATTCTAACTGGTGTGAGATGGTATCTCATTGTGGTTTTGATTTGCATTTCTCTGATGGCCAGTGATGGTGAGCAATTTTTCATGTGTTTTTTGGCTGCATAAATGTCTTCTTTTGAGAAATGTCTGTTCATGTCCTTCGCCCACTTTTTGATGGGGTTGTTTGTTTTTTTCTTGTAAATTTGTTGGAGTTCATTGTAGGTTCTGGATACTAGTCCTTTGTCAGATGAGTAGGTTGCGAAAATTTTCTCCCATTTTGTAGGTTGCCTGTTCACTCTGATAGTAGTTTCTTTTGCTGTGCAGAAGCTCTTGAGTTTAATTAGATCCCATTTGTCAATTTTGGCTTTTGTTGCCATTGCTTTTGGTGTTTTAGACATGAAGTCCTTGCCCATGCCTATGTCCTGAATGGTAATGCCTAGGTTTTCTTCTAGGGTTTTTAGGGTTTTAGGTCTAATGTTTAAGTCTTTAATCCATCTTGAATTAATTTTTGTATAAGGTGTAAGGAAGGGATCCAGTTTCAGCTTTCTCCATATGGCTAGCCAGTTTTCCCAGCACCATTTATTAAATAGGGAATCCTTTCCCCATTTCTTGTTTTTCTCAGGTTGTCAAAGATCAGATAGTTGTAGATATGCGGTGTTATTTCTGAGGGCTCTGTTCTGTTCCATTGATCTATATCTCTGTTTTGGTACCAGTACCATGCTGTTTTGGTTACTGTAGCCTTGTAGTATAGTTTGAAGTCAGGTAGCGTGATGCCTCCAGCTTTGTTCTTTTGGCTTAGGATTGACTTGGTGATGTGGGCTCTTTTTTGGTTCCATATGAACTTTAAAGTAGTCTTTTCCAATTCTGTGAAGAAAGTCATTGGTAGCTTGATGGGGATGGCATTGAATCTATAAATTACCTTGGGCAGTATGGCCATTTTCATGATATTGATTCTTCCTACCCATGAGCATGGAATGTTCTTCCATTTGTTTGTATCCTTTTATATTTCATTGAGCAGTGGTTTGTAGTTCTCCTTGAAGAGATCCTTCACGTCCCTTGTAAGTTGGATTCCTAGGTATTTTATTCTCTTTGAAGCAATTGTGAATGGGAGTTCACTCATGATTTGGCTCTCTGTCTGTTATTGGTATATAAGAATGCTTGTGATTTTTGTACATTGATTTTGTATCCTGAGACTTTGCTGAAGTTGCTTATCAGCTTAAGGAGATTTTGGGCTGAGACAATGGGGTTTTCTAGATATACAATCATGTCATCTGCAAACAGGGACAATTTCACTTCCTCTTTTCCTAATTGAATACCCTTTATTTCCTTCTCCTGCCTAATTGTCATACTTTTCTAAACTGAGAGGAAGGAACCATTTCATCCAATTGAAACAATGGCCAGACCCATTTTGGTATTTGTCAAATCCTTAGTTTGAAATTTTTGAAATTGCTTCAATCCCAAATCTTTTCATGATTTTCCATTTTGAGTCCTTAGCACTTAGTGTACACTCCTAACTTCTGAGCCTTGCAATTTAATTAGTTTATTTATTTCTTCCACTTCTCTGGAATAATGCCTAGACAATTACCCTACCCAATACTCAGAATGTAATAAATAGGTGTGATAATGCTGTAATTTTTAAATTTGGTTTTAACACTATTTTAATTCAGGCTCTCACAATATATTGATCTTTAAATAAATATCTGCCAAATATCAGCTTTCTCACCATCTCAGACATGTGAAGGGTAACTGCAGTTCCCATGACAATTTTTCTACTCTTGACTGTTTTCATTTCAGTGCCTATAATGCTGCTGCAACAAACAGACCATGGCTCAGTGGAGTGTTTTACACAATCTGATTATATACATGGTAAGCATCAGAAGACCTTCAGCATAATAGGATTGCTTAAAGGTGAATAATTGGAAATTGAATAGCTAAATAGCCCTATTTAATTTAAATAATACATTCTTTTCTCTCTATTCCTTGCCTTCTTTAAAAACTTGGGCCCAAACTGACCTCCTGCAGAACACTTTCGTATAAAATATTTATTCAATTCTGACACAATTATGTGAATTTAATCTCTAGTTTTATATGCAAGGACAATGCCTCCAGATAAACTATCGACTACATAGGTAATTCAATGGAATTTAGAATTCAAAATGGTATATACATTATCGTCTAAGTCTACTGGAAAGGTTGCCTAGACCTTCTGGCAGTGAAGAACTTTCAGATGAGTACTCATCCAGCAATGGAACACAATCTCTGGATGTCAGTTGTTTCATTATATTTAGATATTTAAATTATAGAGTTAAATTATAGTGTTAATATTATAGTAGCAGAGAATCTAGGGGAATTCATTTAACATTCTTCATTAATATTCTTTACTCAATCTCAAATAGCAAATTTTCTCCAACAAATTTTTCTTGTATTTCATTTTTTGCATATTTTGGAGGTATAATTTATGTACCATAAAATTCACCAATTTTGAAATAAAAATTCAATAATTTGTGTAGTCATTACCATAATCACATTTTATAACATCTTTATCACCTCCCCACAAAATCCTGTACATATTAGCAGTCACTTGACATTCTCCCCTACATACAGCCCCTGGCAACCACTGATCTACTTTGTATCTCTATGGATTTACCTAGTTTATATATTTCATATAAATGGAATTAAACAGTATCTGGTCTTTTGTGAACAACTTCTTTCATTTAGCACGTTTTCAAGGTTTATCTCTGTCATAACGTGTCAATACTTAATCCCTTTACATTGCTGAATAATATTCCATTGTATGGATATGCAAACATTTTATTTATCCATTCATCAGATGATGGATATTGTTTCAGCTTTTTGGTTAGTATGAATGGTGTTACTATGGACAATTTCTGTAAAAGTTGTGTAGTTTTTCTT
Source organism: Pongo pygmaeus (assembly GCF_028885625.2). Classification (NCBI taxonomy): domain Eukaryota; kingdom Metazoa; phylum Chordata; class Mammalia; order Primates; family Hominidae; genus Pongo; species Pongo pygmaeus. Next base: position 160,361,866 of record NC_072396.2, read on the forward strand.
TTAACACTTGCTTTCAATTCTTTTGAGTATATATTAGGAGTACAATTGATAGGTCATATAGTAATTCTATGTTTAACTTTAACTTTTTGAAGAATGATCAAACTATTTTCCACAATGGCCATACTATTTACATTCACACCAGCAATATATGAGGATTGTAATTTCTCCACATCTTTACCAACACTTGTTATTTCCATTTTCTTTTTCTTATAGCCATCCTTGTGGGTGTGAAGTAGTATCTGATTATGGTTTGATTTGAATCTCTCTGATGACTAATGATGTTGAGAATCTTTTCATGTGCTTATTGGTCATTCGTGTCTATTTGGAGAAATGTGTATTCAAATACTTTGCCCATTTTTTCAATTGGGTTGTCTTTTTATTATTGAGTTCTAAGAGCTCTTTATAAATTATGGAAAAGACCCTTATTAGATATGTGATTTGAAAATATTTTATCTCATTCTGTGGGTTGTCTTTTTATTTTCTTGATGATATCTTTTGATGCACAAAAGTTTTAAATTTTGATGAAATTCAATTAATCTAATTTTTTGTTATTGCTTATACTTTGGTGTTATATCTAAGAAACTATTGCCTAATCCAAGGTCACAAAAATTTACTGTAATTTTTAGAGGATTATAATTGTAGCTGTTACAATTAGTTCTATGGCCTATTTTGAGTTAATTTTTGTGTATGTTGTGAAGTAGGGGTTCAACTTTATTTTTTGCATGAATATCTAAATGTTTCTGCATGATTTGTTGAAAATATTATTCCTTCTCTATTGAATGATTTCAACACCCTTGTCAAAAATTAATTGACCATAAACGTAAGGTGTTTTGTGGCCATGTTAATATGCAGGATGGATCCCCACTCAAAATTTGGTTTGTATGTTGAGACTAATGATGCCACACATACACCAAGAGGGTATGAAAAGTTTATTACACACGATAAAGTCTTCTTGGGAAGATCAAAGTGGCTTCAAAGCAGGTTTGAAGATGGCTTGAAAGAGCAGAGTAAGGAGAATAACTTCCATTTTTTCTGGCAGTTAGGATGTGTGGCCTAGGTGAGGGTTCTGGTACATGATTTGGACTTCCTGCCAGCATTAAAGGAGGGAGTACCCCAGCTTTCCTATCAGCCTCCCCAGATGTGAGGCAGAAAGGGAAGAGGGAAAGTAAGGCTTAAGAGCTGTCAGTAGTCAAACAAAAATGGTGTCAGACTATTTATTACCTGTGGGCTTATTTCCTGAATCTTAATTCTATTCCATTGATCTATACATTTATCTTTATGCCAGTACTGCAATGCCTTGATTACTGTTGCTTTGTGGCATTTTTTGAAATCAGAAACTATGAATCCTCCAACTTAGTTCTTCTTTTTCAAGATTGTTTTGGTTAAATGTGGTCCCTTGCATTTACACATGAATTTTAGGATCAGCTTTTTAATTTATGCAAAAAAAGCAAACTACGATTTTGAAAATATTGTATGAAATCTGTAGATCAGTTTGAGGATTATTGCCATCTAAAAAATACTAAGTGTTACAATCCATGACTGTGGAATGTCTCTCTATTTGTTTAAGTCTTTAATTTATTTCAAAAATATCTTTTGTAGTTTTCAGAGTATACTATTCTTCTTTTTGGAGTTCTTGTACCTCTTTTGATAAATTAATTTCTAAGTATTATATTATTATTCTATTGTAATTGAATTTTTTCTTAATTTTATTTTTATGGTGTCACTGCTAGGGTATAGAAATACAATCAATTTTTTTACATTGACCTTGTATTCAGCAATCTTGTTGAGCTCATTTAGTAACTTTAATAGTTTGTGTGTGTGTGTGTGTGTATTAATTAGAATTTTCCATATAGAAAATAATGTCATCTGTGCATAGAGTTTTACATCTTCCTTTCCAATCCGGATGCTTTTCATTTCTTTTTCTTTCCTAATTACCACAGCAGAACTTTCAATACAATGTTGAATAGAAGTGGCTGGAGCAGACTCTTTGTCTTGTTCCTGATCTTAGGGGGATGTCTTTCAGTAATACATTGAGCTTTTTGGATGCATATATTAATGGTTTTAAAAATCCAATTTGGGGATATTTCATCCATTATTTATATGAATACATTTTTCTGCCTCAATTTTTCTCTTCTATCTTCTGTTATGCCCATTATATGTCCATTGGTGCTATTATTGGTGTGCCACATTTTTCAGAAGCTCTGTTAATTTATCTTCATTCTTTCCTCTCTTTATTCTTCAGATCACATAGTATTTTTCAAATCTGCTTCAAGTTCAGTGACTCTTTCTTCTGGAAGCTCAAACCTGTTGAGTCCTTCTATTAATCTTTCAGTTGTTATTCTACTATTTAACTCCTAATTTTCCACTTGGTGATTTAAAAAAATTGTATCTCTTTATTGGAATTCACTGTTTGATGAGGCATTGTTATCATAAATACTTTTCCTTTTTTACAGCTTAGTGAGGTATAATTGACAGATAAATATTGTATATATTTAAGGTATACAACATAATGTTTTGATCTATGTGTACATTGTGAAATGATTACCACAATCAAACTAATGAACATTCATCGTTACTTTTACATGAATGATGAAAATATTTAAGGTCTATTTTCTTAGCAAATTTCAAGTATACAATATTAACTATAGTCACCATGTCTCACTTTAGATCTCCAAATTATTCATCTTATGAATTGTACCCCTTAACCAACGTCTCCCTATTTCCACCACACCCACCACCTGGTAATGGACCCTTCTCTCTGTTTCTATGAGTTTGATATTTTAGATTCCACATATAAGTGAGATCATGTAGTATTTGTCTTTTTGTATCTGGCTTATTTCACTTCACATAATTTCATCCAGGTTCAACCATGTTGTTGCCAATGGTAGGACTTCCTTCTTTTTATGACTGAATAATACTTCATTTTTTATCCATTTATCAGTTGATGGACACTTACGTTGTTTCCATATCTAGGCTATTGTGAGTAATACTGAAATGAACATGGCAGTGCAGATATCTCTTTGAAATATTGATTTTTATTTCCTTTGGATATACACTCAGGAGTGGGATTGCTGGATCATATATGGTAGTTCTATTTTTGAGTTTTTGAGGCATCTTCATACTGTTTTCCATAGTGGCTGTACCAACTTACATTCCCCCCAAAGTGTACAAGTGTTTCCTTTTCTCCAGATCCTCACCAACATTGGTTATCTTTTGACTTTTTGATAATAGCCATTCCAACAGGTATGAGGTGATATGTCATTCTAGTTTTGATTTGCATTTTCCTGATAATTAGTGATATTGAGCATCTTTTCATATACCTATTGGCAATTTGCAGGTCTTCTATGGAATCACATCTATTCAGGCCCTTTGCCCATTGTTTAATCAGGTTATTTTTTATTATTATTTATTTAATTATTTGCTATTGAGTTGTATGAGTTCCTTATATATTTGGATATTACCCCCTTATTGGACATGTGGCTTACAAATATTTTCTCCCATTCCATATGTGGCCTTTTCATTTGATTGAGTGTTTGTTTGCAGAAACTTTTTAGTTTAATATAGTACCACTCATTTATTTTTGCCTTTGTTGTCTATGTTTTTGGCACCAAATCCAAAAAATAATTGCTGAGACCAATGTTATAGAGCTTTCCTCCGTGTTTTCTTCTAGGAGTTTTACAGTTTCAGATCTTTGAATTGATTTTTTGTGTATGGTAATACAACAGGGATCCAACTTCACATTTTGCAAGTGGATATCTAGTGTTTCCAATACCATTTATTGAAAAGACTATCTTTTCTCCAATATGTGTTCTTAGAGATTTTTGTCAAAGATTAGTTGACCATATATGCATGGGTTTATTTTTGGGCTTTCTATTTTTTTCATTGGTCCATCTGTCTATTTTCATGCTTTTACCATACTTTAAAAAAAAATTGGAAACAGACAAATGACACTGTACAAGTAGTAAACATAAGAGAACTTATATCTAGAAGTGGGATTGCTACTGTTAGGTCATATGGTAGTTCTATTTGTAAATTTTTGAGGAAACTCCATGCAATTGCCCATAATGGCTGTATTGGTTACATTGTCACCACAAATGTACAAGGGTTCACTTTTCTCTATATTCTTGCCAACGCTTGTTATCTTTGATTTTTTTAGTAGTAGAAACTAGAAAAGCAATAGAAAAGGTCAACAAAACTAAGAGATATGAGCTTTCTCAAAGGTAGTTTCCATCATCTACTTTTTTTAGATGGAGTCTGGCTCTGTCGCCCAGGCTGGAGTGCAGTGGCGCAATCTTGGCTCACTGCAAGCTCCACCTCCCAGGTTCATGCCATTCTCCTGCCTCAGCCTCCCGAGTAGCTGGGACTGCAGGCGCCCACCACCACGCCTGGCTAATTTTTTTTTTTTTTGTATTTTTAGTAGAGATGGGGTTTCACTGTGTTAGCCAGGATGGTCTCAATCTCCTGACCTCGTGATCTGCCTGCCTCGGCCTCCCAAAGTGCTGGGGTTACAGGCATGAGCCACCGCGCCTGGCCCAAAATCAGTAATATTTCTGTGCACCAATAACACCCAAGCTCAGAACCAAATTAAGAATGCAATCCCATTTACAATAGTCACACCAAAAATAAAATATGGAGGAATGCATCTGTATTAGTCCGTTTTTACACTGCTGATAAAGACATACCCAAGACTGGGTAATTTATAAAGGAAAAGAGGTTTAATGGACTCACAGTTCCATGTGGCTGGGAAGGCCTCATAATCATGGTGGAAGGTGAAAGGCACATCTTACATGGCAGTAGGCAAAAAGAGAATGAGCACCAAGTGAAAGGGGTTTTCCTTTATAAAGCCATCAGATCTCATGAGACTTAATCACTATCATGAGAACAATATGGAGGAAACTGCCCCCATGATTCAATTATCTCCCACCAGGTCCCTCCCACAACACATGGGAATTATGGGAGCCCGCAATTCAAGATGAGATTTGGGTGGGACACAGCCAAACCATATCATTCTGCCCCGTCCCCTCCCAAATCTCATGTCCTCACATTTCAAAACCAATCATGCCTTCCCAACAGTCCCCGAAAGTCTTAACTCATTTCAGCATTGACTCAAAAGTCCACAGTCCAAAGTCTCATCTGAGCAAGGCAAGTCACTTCCACCTATGAGCTTGTAAAATCAAAGCAATTTAGGTACTTTTTAGATACAATGGGTGTACAGGAATTCTGTAAATACATCTATTCCCAATGGGAGAAATTGGCCAAAATGAAGAGGCTACAGGCCCCTTGCAAATCCAAAATCCAGTGGGACAGTCAAATCTTAAAGCTCCAAAATGATCTCCTTTGACTCCATGTCTCACATCCAGGTCACACTGATGCAAGAGGTGGGTTCCCATGGACTTGGATAGTTCTGCCCCTGTGGCTTTGCAGTGTATAGCTCCCCTCCTGGCTGTTTTAACAGGCTGGTGTTGACTGTCTGTGGCTTTTCCAGGTGCATGGTACAAGCTGTTGGTAGATCTACCATTCTGGGTGCTGGAGGATGGTGGCCATATTCTCACAGCTCTACTGGACAGTGCCCCAATGGGGACTCTGTGTGGGAGCTCCCACCCGACATTTTCCTTCCACACTGCCCTAGCAGAGATTCTCCATGAATGTCCCACCCCTGCAGCAAACTTGTGCCTGCATATCCAGGCATTTACACACATTCTCTAAAATATAGGTGGAGGTTCCCAAACCTCAATTATTGACTTCTGTGCACTCACAGGCTCAACACCACATGGAAGCTGCCAAGGCTTGGGGCTTGCACCCTCTAAAGCCACAGCCTAAGCTGTATCTTGGCCCCTTTTAGCCGCAGCTAGAGGAGCTGGGATGCAGGACACCAAGTCCAAAGACTGCACACAGCAGAGGGGCCCTGGGCCCAGCCCATGAAAACATTTTTTCCTCCTAGGCTTCTGAGCCCGTGATGAGAAGGGCTGCCAGGAAGACCTCAAATGTGCCCTGGAGACATTTTCCCAACTGTCTGGGTGATTAACATTTGGCTTTTCATTACTGGTGCAAATTTCTGCAGCTGGCTTGAATTTGTCCCCAGAAAGTGTGTTTTTATTTTTCCATCACATTGTCAGGCTGCAAATTTTCTGAACTTTTATGCTCTGCTTCCCTTATAAAACTGAATGTTTTTAACAGCACCCAAGTTGCCCCTTGAATACTTTGCTGCTTAGAAATTTCTTCCACCAGATATCCTAAATCATCTACCTCAAGTTCAAAGTTCCGCAGATCTCTAGGGCAGGGGCAAAATTTCAGCTACCAGTCTCTTTGCTAAAATATAGCAAGAGTCACCTTTACTCCAGTTCCCAAAAATTTCCTCATCTCCATCTGAGACCACCTCAGCCTGGATTTCATTATTCATGTAATTATCAGCATTTTGGTCAAAGCCACTCAACAAGTCTCTAGGAAGTTCCAAACTTTCCCACATTTTCCTGTCTTCTTCTGAGCCCTCCAAACTTTTCCAACCTCTGCCTGTTACCCAGTTCCAGAGTTGCTTTTACATTTTCAGGTATCTTTACAGCAGCACCCCACTCTACCATTACCAAATTACTGTAGTAGTCCATTTCACTCTGCTGATAAAGACATATCCAAGACTGGGTAACTTATAAAGGAAAAGAGGTTTCATGGACTCACAGTTACGTGTGGCTGAGGAGGCCTCACAATCATGGTGGAGGGTGAAAGTCACATCTTACATGGCAGCAGGTAAAGAGAGAATGAGAACCATGTGAAAGGAGTTTTCCTTTATAAAGCCATCAGATCTCATGAGACTTATTCACTACCAGCATAACAGTATGGGAGAAACTGCCCCCATGATTCAGTTATCTCCCACTGGGTCCCTCTCATAACACACAGGAATTTTGGGAGCTACAATTTAAGATGAGATTTGGGTGCAGACACAGTCAAACCATATCAACATCTAAACAATGAGGTGAAATATCTCTACAAGGAGAACTATAAAACACTGCGGAGATAAATCAGAGATGACACAAACATAATGGTAAAACCCCCCATGCTTATGGATTGAAATAATTAATGTTGTTAAAATGACCATACTGACCAAAGAAATTTATAGATCCAATGCTATTCCTAGCAAATGGCCAACATCATTTTTCACAGAATTAGAAAAAAAGCTATCCTAAAATTCATATGCAACCAAAAAAGAGCATGAATCACCAAAGTAACCCTAAGCAAAAAGAACAAAGCTGGAGGCATCACACTACCTGACCTGAAACTATACTACAAGGCTACAGTAACCAAAACAGCATGGTACTGGCACAAAAACAGACACATAGACCAATGAAACAGGATAGAGAACTTAGAAATAAGGTCACACACCTACAACAACTTGATCTTTGACAAACTCGACAATGAAAATGGGAAAAGGAGTCCTTATTTAATAAATGGTGCAGGATAACAGGCTATCCATATACAGAAGATTGAAACTGGACCCCTTCCTGTCACCATATACAAAATTCAACTCAAGATGGATTAAAGACTTAAATGTAAGACCCAAAACAACAAAAACCCTAGAAGAAAACCTAGGAAACATCATTCTGAACATTGGCCTTGGCAAAGAATTTATGACTAAGTCCCCAAAAGTATTTGCAACAAAAACAAAAATTGACAAGTGGGACCTAATTAAACTAAAGAGCTTGTGTACAGCAAAAGAAACTATCAACAGAATACACAGACAAACTACAAAATGGGAGAAAATATTCTCAAACTGTACATCTGACAAAGGTCTTATATCCAGAATCCATAATGAACTTAAACAAATCATCAAGTAAAAAACAAATAACCTCATTAAAAATGGGCAAAGAACACAGACATTTCTCAAAAGAAGACATATGGCTGACATGTGGCTGACAAGCATATGAAAAAAAATGCTCATTATCACTAATGATTAGAAAAATACAAATCAAAACTACAATGAGATTCCATCTTACACCAGTCAGAATGGCTACGATATAAAGTCAAAATACCTCAGCTTTTGTTTGGCAGAAAAGTTTTTATTTCTTCATCATGTTTGTAGGATAATTTTGCTAGATATAATATTCCAGGTTAGAAGTTTTTTTTTTCCTTCAGCACTTTGAATATGTTATCCTATTTCCTCCTGGCTTGTATGGTTTTTGCTGAGAAGTCTGCCAGATATGTATTGAAGCTCTCTTATATGTTATTTCCTTCTTTTTTTCTTGCTACCTTTGGGATCCTTACTTTTTCCTTGACCTTTGAGATTTTGATTATTATATAACTTGAGGTAGTCTTATTTGGGCTGAGTCTACTTGGTGTTCTTTGACTTTCTTATACCTGGATATTTATATCTTTCTCTAGGTTTCAAAAGTTCTGTTACTATATCTTTGAATAAACTTTACACCCCATCTGTTTCTCTATATTCTGTTTAAGGTCAATAATTCTTAGACTTGCTATTTTGAGGCTATTTTCTAGATCTTGTAGGCAGGCTTCATTGTTTTTATTCTTTTTTTGCCCCTGACTGTGTGTTTTCATATAGCCTGTCTTTGAGCTCACTATTTTTTTCTTCTGCTTGTTTGACTCTGCTGCAAAGAGACCCTGGTGCATTTTTAAAAATTTGTCAGTTGAAGTTTTCAGCTCTAGAATTTCTGCTTGATTTGTTAAAATTATTTCAATCTCTTTGTTAAATTTCTCCAATAGAATTTTGAATTCCTTCTCTGCATTATCTTGAAGTTCATTGAGCTTTCTCAAGACAGCTATTTTGAAGTCCTTGTCTGGGAGGTGGGTGTAGTATTCTGTTTGTCACCATTAGATCAAAAGTACTAATTGTATTAAACCAATATTCATACATTTATTGAATTTATGATTGCTTCTTCTATCAATTACTGAAGAAGGTAATAATGTTCAGTTTTTGCATTTCTCTTTTATTCCTGTAAATTTTTGATTCATAAATGTCGAGGCTACGTTTTTACTTGACTAAGGTTTATAAATGTTATATCATCCTGCTGTGTTGACCCTTTTATTCTTATGCAGTGACCTTTTTAATATTTAGTACATTCCCTTACCCTAATGTTTATTGTATTCAATGTAATATAGTTACATCAAATTTTCATAGTTTGCATTTGCCTGTTATATCTTTATCCATTCTATTGCTTTCCACATTCAGAATTGGTATCTTCTCCTTTTCTTCTATTTTTTTTTTTTTTTTTTGAGATAGAGTCTTGCTCTGTCATCCAGGCTGGAGTGCAGTGGTGCAATCTTGGCTCACTGCAGCCTCTGCCTCCTGGGTTCAAGTGATTCTCCTGCCTCAGTCTCCCAAGTAGCTGGGACTACAGGTGCACACCATCACACCCAACTACTTTTTGTGTTTTTAGTAGAGACAGGGTTTCGCCATGTTGGCTGGGCTGGTCTCAAACTCCTGGCCTCAAGTGATTTGCTTGCCTTGGCCTCCCAAAGTTGAGAAAACTAGGTTCCCATAATGCTTTTAAACTTCATATTTTGAAATAATTTCAAACATACAGAAAACTTTCAAGAATAGTACAAAGAATTCACCCACATTTCCCATTAAAAACTTTGTTTTACTACATTTGCTTTATTATTATATCATATAACCATCTATCTCTCTTTATATTGCTAATATATATAATAGCATTTTTCTGAATGCATTGATAATGTGTCATAGATATGATGTTCAATATCCTTAAGTAGCTCAGTGTGTGTCTAAAAATACAAGCAATCTTCCATTCATTATTATAGTACAACCCTTGAAATTTGGGAGTTAATACTGATATAAAACTATCCCTTAATGCACAGATCTTTTTCAAATTTTTTCCAATTGTTTCAATAAGACTCCTTATAATTTTTCTTATCCAGGATTTAATACATGATTGTATGTTGCATTTAGTTTTCATGATTTTTTTAGTCTCTTTCAATCTGGAATGGTTCCCCAATCTTTCCTTTTCCTTATGACCTCGACAACTTTGAAGAACAGACCAGTCATTTTGTAGAATGTCCCACAGTTCAGGTTTTTCTGGTGTTTCCTTATGATTAGGTGCATGTTATGCACTACTGGAAGAAAATAACACAGAAGTAACATTGTGTACTCAGTGTATTGTAGTAGGTGAGCCTGATATTTATCTGTCCCATTACTGATGATGTTACCTTTGATAACTTGATTAAGGTGGTGTGTTCCAGCTTTTCCCACTGTAAAGCAACAAATTTTTATTTTGTAAGTAACATGTGTCTTGTAGGAAGACACTCTAAGACTACAGTTGACCCTTGAACAATGAGGGTTTGAACTGCATGGGTCCACTTATACATAGATTTTTTTCAATCAAAGCCAGATCAAAAATACAGTATTTGGGGGATGCAAAACTCACATTTATGGAGGGCCAACGTTTCATATACGTGCAGACTGTGATACTTGAGTATGCATGGATTTGGGTATACATGGAGATCCTGGAACCAATCACCCATGTATACCAAGAGACAATTGTATACGAATGTCTTATTCCTCAATAAACTTTAACTCACCATTAATGATTCTTGCCTCAATCAATTATTCCTATTTTGGTTGCAAAATAGTGATTTTCCAATTTCATCATTCCTTCTACATTTATCAGTTGGAATTCCTTTTTAAGGAAGATCTTTCCTTTCTCTCCATTTATTAAGCTACTTTGATTGTCTTTGATTTTTTTTTATTTAAATTTTTATTCCCATAGGTTTTGGGGGAACAAGTGATGTTTGGTTACATGAATAAGTTCTTTAGTGGTAATTTGTGAGATTTGGGTGCACCCATTACCCAAGCAGTGTACATTTTACCCAATTTGTAGTCTTTTATCCCTCACCCCTCTCCCACCCTTTCCCCCAAGTCCCCAAAGTCCATTGTATCATTCTTATGCCTTTGCATCCTCATAGCTTAGCTTCCACTTATGAGTGATAACATACGATGTTTGGTTTTCCATTCCTGAGTTACTTCACTTAGAATAGTGGTCTCCAATTCCATCCAGGTTTCTGTGAATGCCATTATTTCATTTCTTTTTATGGCTGAATAGTATTCCGTGGTATATACACCACAATTTCTTTATCCACTGGTTGATTGATGGGCATTTGGGCTGGTTCCATACTCTTGCAATTGTGAATTGTGCTGCTATAAACATGCATGTGCAAGTATCTTTTTTGTATAATTACTTCTTTTCCTCTGGGTAGGAATCCCAGTAGTGGGATTGCTGGATCAAATGGTAGTTCTACTTTTAGTTCTTTAAGGAGATTCCTTAAAGAATCTCCTCAGTTTTCCATGATGGTTGTACTAGTTTACATTCCCACCAGCAATGTAAAATATTCCCTTGATTTCTAAATGCTGTGTCTAAGTGTAAATTTCTTTTTATTCATCCTGATTGAGATTCATTGAAATTTCTGAATCTGTGGACTGGTCTTCTATCAGTTCTGGGAAATATCTGCCTTTATAACCATATATTCCCTCTGCTCTGTTTTTTCTCTTTCCTCCTTCTACACCTCTGATTATATAGTAAACCATTATGCTCTATCCTTCATGTTCTCCATCTCTTGTATTTATTTTTTGTCTCTGTGCTGAGTTTCAAGTAATGTCTTTTGGTCTATCTTAGTTTTCTAATTTCAACTGTATCTGATCTGCCATCAAACTGATCAGATGAGTTTTAATTAAAAAAAGTTATATTTTTATTTCTAGAATTCTCTTTGGTTTTTCAAATTTACATGGTCATTTTCATTATATCTTGTCCTATACTCATATTTTAATCTATTTATGTAAATATACAAAACAATGCCATTTTATATACTGTTTCTGATAATTTCTATCCTCCAAATCATTATACTGCTTCTAGATCCTTTGAGAATTGGGGATAGATTGGAGTAGAAGAGAAAAGTAAGGAGGCAAAATGGTTTTAATTGAATAGTGCCACTGTAATCTGGAGAAGGCACTGGATGCCCTCTAGATGGCAAAATGTTGGCTGTTTTCGTTTTGGAGTGCATTTGTGCATTCTTTTGAGACCTTCAATACTGCACTGCTCTTTGATGTACTCTTTTTCCTACCCTTTATGAACTTATAGTAGAACCCACATAGCCTCTTTTTTCTGGGGTTCACCTCACTTCAACAGAAAGATCTCTAGGAAAGGATCCTCTCAAGATGTACCCAGCTACCTTCTTTGATGTCTGATCTCACCCAAGGGAAGTAATATGCCATATTTTTCCACCAAACTTGGACAGTGAAAGCTTCTTCTTACCAGCTTCATCTCTGTACTTTGTTATTCCAAACAGCACCAGCTGGCTTCTTATGTTTGGAATTTCCTAGGAAAAGTCAGTTACCAATATCGGTGCCCTTCAAACTTCAGGAGATACAGATAAATTTCACCCAAGAACTTTCTTACATGTTTTACTTCAGTAATAGCACAGGAAAGGCCTATACATTTTTTCTTCTCAGCAAAGATCCTGTAAGAGTGGTGTAGGACTGGGAGTGAGAAGTAAATCTTTCCTCTTGGCAAACACATCCATGCTTTATGAGGTTAAAATTTTCCTCATTTGAAAAGGGAGAGAGTTGTGGAGATAACTTAACCAGAGAGGGGAAACAGCATTCCACACCCCATCACTTGATAGAAGACCCTTAAAAAAATTGTGCTACTAGCCTCTTTCCTCAAGCACTTTCACATGCTTTTGTACAGCCTAGAGGCGGATGATGGTAGGCTAGAAGTCACAAAACTGTTTTGGAATCAGCTCTTAGTAAGTCCTTCTCAGATGGATGGTCAAATACCTTTTTTTTTGTTTGTTTGTTTGAGACGGAGTCTCGCTCTGTCGCCCATGCTGGAGTGCAGTGGCACGATCTCGGCTCACTGCAAGCTCTGCCTCCCGGGTCCACGCCATTCTCCTGCCTCAGCCTCCCGAGTAGCTGGGACTACAGGCGCACGCCACCGCACCCGGCTAATTTTTTGTATTTTTTGTAGAGACGCGGTTTCACCGTGTTAGCCAGGATGGTCTCGATCTCGTGACCTCGTGATCCACCCGTCTCAGCCTCCCAAAGTGCTGGGATTACAGGCGTGAGCCACCGCGCCTGGCCTCAAATACCTCTCTTTAATGTAGAGTTACTTGGTCCTATTGTCCTCAATAGCAGTTCTGTGACAGGAAAATTCCCACTTTACACACACATTTGCATTTTGTATTCTAATTTTGACGGTGCAGGAACAAAAACTTAAATATTTTCATCACAATTACCTTCTAAGATAAAGCATAGAGCTACTTGAGACCGCAGCTGTGGTAATGAGTGGAGCTTTAGAATGAGAGACATCTAAATTGACTTAAAAGAAATATTTTTCTGTGTTTTAACACTTGTAAAGCTGATGTGCTTTAGGCTGTGAGCAGTGTCATGTCTAAGAAGCATAGTTCAATACCTAAATATGTTTCTAAAAAGGTAATATTCTTTACTTTCATTTCCTAAAGTTGAAAGGGTATTTGTAGACCAAAGCAGCATTTTTTAAAAAAATTCCTTTTCCCTTCTTCAGTATAATTCCTTCACACTACAACTATTCCTATGCTTCTGTAGGACTTCATTAAAGATTTACTTTTCAAACCTTTATTCAAAACATGTTTGTGTTTCTTATACAAATACTGCTGTGAGTCTTAGTGAGCAGGGCAAGAAGTCTCGGTTTCATACATCTCTCTATTGGGAAGATCATATGCTTTCTCAATGCAAGGAATTTATTTATCTTTATAGTTGTGTCACCAGAAGTAAAGCACCTAGCAATCTTAGGTGCACAGTAAATATCTGTTAAGCATTTCATTCATAGGCAGGTCACATGACCACTCCTGGGTTTAATAAAAAAGAGATGTATAATTCTTCTATGGAAAGTAGCACCTTGTGTTGAAAAGCTGGAATATTTGATAAAGAGTGAAAGCATTTACTGTGAGCTGTCCTCTAGTCACCAAATATTAAACATACACAATACAATTGCCCATGTCAAAGGATCAATAAGTCAAAAATTACTAATCAGTCATTGTTTAGAGCTCAAAAGTCTAAGATTTCTAGGTGATATGTGGTAATGTCATCAAGTCCAGATGGGACTCCTTTTGATACAGAGACATTTGAACTGAAAATGACTGAAGGTGGGAAATATTCCTTAATTAGGCTCTTGTTCTGTTCCTTGAGAGTATCTCTCCCAGCCTATTGTTATTTATGACTCTTGGAACTCTCCTACAGAAAATCTTTCCTTTTCTATTATCCTCTTTGGTACTATATGAAATATTCCAATTTTAGGTGCTGCTGGGCCTGTTTCTCACCCATAAAAGTTTAGAGGCCAAAGGATTATTTTAAGTATACAACCATCATATTTTCTATTAGTCCAGACTTATTTTTATTTTGACAGTATGTCTCCCTCAATTTATTCCAAAGTTTTAGCTATTTTGCTCTGGTCAGATTCATGTATGAACAGCTACACCCACAATTATTGCTAAAACACATTCTCTTTCTCTCCACTTAATTTTAGGTACCTCAAATCTTACAGATATCTGTGGAAGACCCGCAGCCTTAATTTCTTTTCCCTGGGCCATTTTTCATTTTTACACCATGAAAGGATATATTGGGTACCAAATTATTTGATTCAAAGTTTTAAAATTTCTCCTTCATTTAAAAATTTTTATTTAATTTTAATTTTTAATTGAAGTAAATTTATGTAACAAAAATAACTAAAGTGCACAGTTCAGTAGGTAATCTGTTTTTAATTGACAAATAATAATTATATATATTTATGGGGTACAATATATTTTATGCATGTATACAATGTAGAATGATAAATTCATAATAATCAGCATTTTTAGTAGTGAGAACATTTAAAATCCTCCCTTGTAGCTATTTCAAAATATACAATACATTATTATCAACTATAGTTACTGTGCTGTGCAATAGATCACCAGAACTTATTTCTTGTATGTAACTGAAACTTTGTACCTGTTGAACAATGTCTCCCCTTTCCCTGTCCACTCCCCTACTCCAGCCCCTGGCAACTACCATTCTAGTCTTTACTTCTATAAATTTGACTGTTTTAGATTGCACATATAAGTCAGATAATGTAATATTTGTGTCTCTGTGCCTGGTTTATTTCACTTAGCATAATGTCCTCTAAGTTTATCTGTGTTGTTGCAAATGGCAAAATTTTCTGTTAAGGTTGAATAGTATTACATTGTGTGTGTGTGTGTGTGTGTGTGTGTGTGTGTGTATCTATATGTGTGTGTGCATGTGTGTGTGTCTGTGTACACACACCACATTTTAAAAATCCATTACATCTGTTGATGGAAACAGGTTTATTTCATATCTTGGCTATTGTGATAGTGCTGCAATGAACATGGGAGTGCAGACATCCCTTCAGTATTATTTCCTTTGGCTATATATCCACTAGTGGGATTGCTGGATCATATGGTAGTTCTATTTTTAATTTTTGAAGGAATCTCCATATTGTTTTCCAAAATAGGTGTACTAATTTATAATACTACCAACAATGTATAAGTGTTCCCTTTTCTCTACATCCTCACCAACATTTATTATCTTTCGTCTCTTTGAAAATAGCCAAAATAACAGGTGTGAGGTGATATCTCATTGTGGTTTTAACTTGAATTTTTGCTGATGATTATAGATGTTGAGCATGTTTTCATGTATCTATTGGCCATTTGTATGCTTTCTTTTGAGAAATGTCTGTTCAGGTACTTTGCCCATTTTTAATAGGGTTATTTGTTTCCTTGTTACCAAGTAGTTTGAGTTCATTATATATTTTTAATATTCTTCTGTATTTTGATATCTAGATTTCCCAACACCATTTACTGAAGGGACTGTCCTTTCTCCAATGTGTGTTCTTGGCACCTTTGTCAAAAATCAATTGACCATACTTGTGTAAGTTTATTTCTGGGCTCTCTATTCTATTCCATTGGTTGATGTGTCTATATTTGTGCCAGTACCATGCTGCTTTGATTACTATAGATTTGTAATGTATTTTGAAATTTGATAGTGGGATGCCTCTAGCTTTATTCTTTTTGTAAAGATTGCTTTGGCTGTTAGGTGTCATTTTTGGTTCCATAAAAATTTTAGTTTCTTTTTCTATTTCTATGAAGAATGACTTGGAATTTTGATAAGGATTGCATTGAATCTGTAAGTCATTTTGGGTAGTATGGAGATTTTAACAGTAGTAATTATTTCACTCTGTGAACACAGGATATCTTTCCACTTATGTCATCTTTAATTTCTTTCATAAATATTTTATCATTTTTGGTATACAGATATTTAACTCTGTATACTTGGTTAAATTTACTCATGTATTATTTTTTTGCTATTGTAAATGAGATTGTTTTCTTAATTTCTTTTTCAGACAGTTTGTTTTTAGTGTATAGAAATGCTACTGAATTTTGTAAATTGATTTTGTATCAGGAACTTCATTGAACTTCCTTATCAATTTTAATAGTTTTCTGGCACAGTCTGCAGGGTTTTCTATATATAATATTATGTAGGCCGGGCATGGTGGCTTATGCCTGTAATCCCAGCACTCTGGGAGGCCGAGGTGGGCGGATCACGAGGTCAAGAGATACAGACCATCGTGGTCAACATGGTGAAACCCTGTCTCTACTAAAAATACAAAAAAAAATTAGCTGGGCGTGGTGGCACATGCCTGTAGTACCAGCTACTCTGGAGGCTGAGGCAGGAGAATCGCTTGAACCTGGGAGGTGGAGGTTGCAGTGAGGCGAGATTGCACCACTGCACTCCAGCCTGGGTGACAGAGTGAGACTCCGTCTCAAAATAATAATAATAATAATAAGAAGAAGAAGAAGTAATTAACAAACATGGACAGCTTCACTTTATCCTTTTGTATTTTCATGAATTTTATTTCTTTCTCTTGTCTAATTGCTATGGCTAGGACTTCCAGTACTATGTTGAACAGAAGTGGTGAGAATGAGCATTCTTGTCTTGTTCCTGATCTTAGAGAAAGAGCCTTTAAGTTTTTGCCATTTAGTATAATTTTAGCTGTGGGCTTCTTATACATGGCTGGCGTTTATTGTGTTGAGAAACATTCATTTTATTTGTGGAGAGTTTTTAATCATAAAAAATGTTGAATTTTGTGAAATGATTTTGCTGCATTTATTGAGATGATCCTGTGCTTTTTGTCCTTTATTCTATTAATATGGTGAATCACATTTATTGATTTGCATATATTGAACCAACCTTACGTCCCCAGAATAAATCCCACTTGATCATGGTGAAAAATCCTTTTAATGTACTGGTAAATATGGTTTGGTAGTATTTTGTTTAGGATTTTTGCACCTATATTCATCAGTTATATTGCCCTGCAGTCTTCTTTTCTGTTTTTAAATAACTTTTATTTTAGGTTCAGAGATACATGTGCCTGTTATGTAGGCAAACTCATGTCACAGAGGTTTGTTGTACAGATTATTTTGTAACTCAGATACTAAGCCTAGTACCTAGTAGTTATTTTTTTCTGATGCTCTCCCTCCTCCCACCCTCCACTTTCAAGTGGGTCCCAGTGTCTGTTGTTCCCCTCTTTGTGTCCATGCCTTTCCATCATTTTGCTCTCATACATGAGAATAAGCAGTATTTGGTTTTGTGTTTCTGCATTAGTTTACTAAGGATAATGGCCTCCAACTCTATCCATGTTCCTGCAAAGGACATGCTCTCGTTCTTTTTTATGACTGCATAGTATTCCATGGTGGATAAGTACCACATTTTCTTTATCCAATCTGCCATTGATGGGCATTTAGATTGATTTCCTGTCTTTGCTATTGTGAACAGTGCTGCAATGAATATACACATGCCTGTGTCTTTAGGGTAGAGTGATTTATATTCCTTTGGGTATATACCCAGTACTAGGATTGCTGGGTTGAATGGTAGTTCTGTTTTTAGCCCTTTGAAGAATCACCACACTGTTTTCCACAATGGTTGAAGTAATTTACACTCTCACCAATAGTGTATAAGGGTTCCCTTTTCTCTGCAATCTCACCAGCATCTGGTATTTTTTGACTTTTAAATTATAGCCATTCTTACTGGGGTGAGATGGTATTATATCTCATGGTTTTGACTTGCATTTCTGTAATGATCAGTGATATTGAGCTTTTTAAAATATGCTTGTTGGCTGCATGTATGTCTGTAACTCGCACAGAACTAGGGGGACTGAACAAAGGGGGCAAATGCAGGAATAAAAGACAAAAACAAAAGAGTATTTTTGGAAGAAGGGGTCAGGGGGCACCTTGCCTCTAGTGGACAAGGGCCCTGAGCTTTACATAGCCCTCTGTATTTATTAGGCAAAAGAGATAGTGAGAAGGGGGGATGGAAGGAAGGGGTCAGCTGCTCGGTCCAGAGTAGGCTTGCAAGACTGCATTCTCTAGATGTCCCGGTAGATAACCTCAAGGAGCTCACGCCAGGAAGGATTGCCCTCAGCAAACCTTCTGGCAGTGGGAGCAGTCATGAGTTTGCCCACATCCTGCATTCATCATAAACAGTTTGCTGTTTGATCATATAGCCTCCAGTGGAATGCTGAGTTGGTCACGTCCCACAGGGCCTTCGGCTCCCTGCATATATCATCTTTTGAAAAGTGTCCATTCATGTCCTTTGCCCACTTTATTATGGCATTTTTTTTCTTGTAAATCTGCTTAAGTTCCTTATAGATGTTGGATATTAGACCTTTGCCAGATGCATAGTTTGCAAATATTTTCTCCCATTCTTTAAGTTGTCTGTTTACTCTGTTGATAGTTTCTTTTGCTGTGCAGAAGCTCTTTAGTTTAATTAGATCCCATTTGTCAATTTTCTGCTTTTTTTCGCCATTGCTTTGGCTGTCTTCATCATGAAATCTTGCCAGTTCCTATGTCCAGGATGATATTGCCTAGGTTGTATTCCAGGGTTTTCATAGTTTGGGGTTTTACATTTATGTCTTTAATCCATCTTGAGTTATTTTTTGTGTATGGTGTAAGGAAGGGGTTCAGTTTCAATCTTTTGCATATGGTTAGCCAGTTATCTTAACACCATTTATTGAATAGGAAATCATTTCCCTGTTGCTTGTTTTTGTCAGGTTTGTCAAAGATCAGATGATTGTAGGTGTGTGACCTTATTTCTGGGCTCTCTATTCTGTTCCATTTGTCTATGTGTCTGTTTTTGTACCAGTACTATGCTGTTTTGGTTACTGTAGCCGTACAATATAGTTTGAAGTCAGGTAACGTGATGCCTCTAGCTTTGTTATTTTTGCTTAGGATTGCCTTGGCTATTTGGGCTCCTTTTTTATTCCACGTGAATTTTATAACAGTTTTTTTCTAGTTCTGTGGAGAATGTCATTGGTAGTTTGATAAGAATAGCATTGAATTTATAAATTGCTTTGAGCAGTATGGCCATTTTAACGATATTGATTCCTCCTATCTATGAGCATGGAATGTTTTTCAATGTTTTGTTTGTGTCATATCTGATTTCTTTGAGCAGTGTTTTGTAATTCTCATTGTAGAACTCTTTTCACCTCCCTAGTTAGCTGTATCCCTAGGTATTTTATTCTTTTTGTGGCAACTGTGAATGGGTTTGTATTCCTGATTTGGCTCTTGGCTTGGCTGCTGTTAGTATATAGGAATGCTAGGGATTTTTGTACATTGATTTCGAATCCTGATACTTTGCTGAAATTATCACCTGAAGGAGCTTTGGGGCTGAGACTGTGAGGTTTTCTAGATATAGAACCATGTCGTCTACCAACAGGGATAGTTTGACTTCCTCTCTTCCAATTTTATTTCTTTCTTTCTTTCTCCTGCCTGATTGCTCTGGCCAGGACTTCCAATACTATGTGAATAGGAGTGGTGAGAGAGGGCATCCTTGTCTTCTGCCAGTTTCTCAAGGGGAATGTTTTCACCTTTTGCCCATTCAGTATAATGTTGGCTGTGGGTTTGTCATAGATGGATATTATTTTGAGATATTTTCCTTCAATACCTAGTTTATTGATAGTTTCTTTTTAACATAAAGGGTGTTGAATTTTATCAAAAGCCTTTTCTGCATCTATTGAGATAATCATGTGGTTCTTGTCTTTAGTTCTGTTTATGTGATGAATCACATTTGTTGATTTGTATCTGTTGAATTAACCTTGCATCCCAAGGATAAAGCCTACTTGATGGATTAACTTCTTGATGTATTTCTGGGTTTGGTTTGAAGTATTTTGTTGAGGATTTTTGCATCAATGTTCACCAAAGATATTGACCTGAAGTTTTGTTTTTTTTGTGTGTCTCTGATAGGTTTTGGTATCAGGGTGATGCTGGCCTTAGAAAATGGGTTTGAACATATTCCTTCCTCTTTGATTTTTTTGGAAGAGTTTGAGAAAAATTGCTATTAGCTAATCTTTAAATGTTTGGTAGAATTCAGGGTGAAGCTATCTGGTCCTGGTGTTTTCTTTGATGGGAGACTAGTGATTAGTGACTCAATTTCTTTTTTTTATATTTTTTATTATTATTATACTTTAAGTTTTAGGGTACATGTGCACAATGTGCAGGTTAGTTGCATATGTATACATGTGCCATGCTGGTGTGCTGCACCCATTAACTCATTTAACATTAGGTATAACTCCTAATGCTATCCCTCCCCCCTCCTCCCACCCCACAACGGTCCCCAGAGTGTGATGTTCCCCTTCCTGTGTCCATGTGTTCTCATTGTTCAATTCCCACCTATGAGTGAGAACATGCAGTATTTGGTTTTTTGTCCTTGCAATAGTTTACTGAGAATGATGATTTCCAATTTCATCCATGTCCCTACAAAGGACATGAACTCATCATTTTTTATGGCTGCATAGCATTCCATGGTGTATATGTGCCACATTTTCTTAATCCAGTCTATCATTGATGGACATTTGGGTTGGTTCCAAGTCTTTGCTATTGTGAATAGTGCCACAATAAACATATGTGTGCATGTGTCTTTATAGCAGCATGATTTATAGTCCTTTGGGTATATACCCAGTAATGGGATAGCTGGGTCAAATGGTATTTCTGGTTCTAGATCCCTGAGGAATCGCCACACTGACTTCCACAAGGGTTGAACTAGTTTACAGTCCCACCAACAGTGTAAAAGTGTTTCTGTTTCTCCACATCCTCTCCAGCACCTGTTGTTTCCTGACTTTTTAATGATTGCCATTCTAACTGGTGTGAGATGGTATCTCATTGTGGTTTTGATTTGCATTTCTCTGATGGCCGGTGATGGTGAGCATTTTTTCATGTGTTTTTTGGCTGCATAAATGTCTTCTTTTGAGAAGTATCTGTTCATGTCCTTTGCCCACTTTTTGATGGGGTTGTTTGTTTTTTTCTTGTAAATTTGTTGGAGTTCATTGTAGATTCTGGATATTAGCCTTTTGTCAGATGAGTAGGTTGCGAAAATTTTCTCCCATTTTGTAGGTTGCCTGTTCACTCTGATGGTAGTTTCCTTTGCTGTGCAGAAGCTCTTTAGTTTAATTAGATCCCATTTGTCAATTTTGGCTTTTGTTGCCTTTGCTTTTGGTGTTTTAGACATGAAGTCCTTGCCCATGCCTATGTCCTGAATGGTTATGCCTAGGGATAGTGACTCAATTTCTTAATTCATTATTGGTACATTCAGATTTTCAACTTCTTCATGATTCAATCTTGGTTGGTTATATGTTTCTAAGAATTTATCAATTTTTTTCTAGATTATCCAATTTGTTGAAATATAATTGTTTCTTATAGTCTCTTATGATCCTTTGTATTTCTGTGTGATTAGTTGTAATATCTCCTCTTTCATTTCTGATTTCATTTATTTGAGTATTCTCTCATTTTTTAGTTAGCCTATGTGATGGTTAATACTGATTGTCCACTTGACTGGATTGAAGCATGCAAAGTATTGATCCTGGGTGTGTCTGTGTGGGTGTTGCCAAAGGAGATTAACATTTGAGTCAGTGGGCTGGGAAAGGCAGACCCACCCATAATCTGGGTGGGCACCATCTATCAGCTGCCAGCATGGCTAGAATATAAAGCAGGCAGAAAAATGTGGAAAAAAAATGAGAATTGTCTAGCCTCCCAGCCTACAGCTTTCTCCCATGCTGGATGCTTCCTGCCCTCGAACATTGGACGCCAGGTTCTTCAGTTTCAGGACTGAGACTGGCTCTCCTTGCTCCTCCACTTGCAGACAGCCTATTGTAGGACCCTGTGATTGTGTGAATTAATACTTAATAAACTTATTATATATATAATTAGTTCTGTCCCTCTAGAGAACCCTGACAGATTTTGGTAAAAGGAGTGGTTCTAGAGGAAGAGAATATTAAGGATGGAGTTCTTTCTTTGGTTTTGGGGTTTCTAGAGTTGGCTGCTTAATACGATTGACTCAAAAATGCTAAGGAATCTAATTCTAATAGTATGGAGAACACTGATAGTCCTTGTCATAGACTAGAGAGTTATGCAAAATAAATGCATTTAACCCTCCTGATTCACCGCTTGTGAGAGGCAAGGAGTTTAGTGACTCTATACATCATACCTTTGACCTTATAAGGGGGACCAAGGAATATAATGAAGCCGGTTGGTTGCTCCTAAGTTCAGCGGACAACATGATGAAAGAAAATGAACTCATGGATTTTATCTCCTGGCTTCAGAAACAGATACTGAGCCTCAAATCTGCTAAGATTGCCCTGAGTGAGAGTGTTATCTCTTGTAGAGAAAGAGCTGAAATTGTGGAAAAACAGACACAAGCTCTTATCACGTGAGTGGCTGACCTGCAACCAAAGGTGCATGCACAGCCTCACCAGGCATCTACTGTTAAAGTGAGGGCATTGATTGGAAAATAATGGGACCCTGCGACTTGGAATGGGGACATGTGGGAGGACCCTGATAAAGCTGGGGACACTGAGTATGTGAACTCTGATGAAACTTTTTTGCCAGAAGAAACAGCTTCCCCATCCCCAGTAGTGGCAACATCCTCTCCCTAACCCACGCTGCCATCAGCCTTTCCACCTTTGCCTGAAGAGATAAACCCTGTGCTGCCTGAGGCAACACTGATGGCCTCCCCTGAGGCAGTTGCCAGGCAAGATAATGTTGATTCTCCTCAGGAGCCAACCCTAATACCCCTGTTTGCTTCTAGACTAAAGTCGCAGTGGGCCTCTAGAGGTGAGGTTGAGAGTGTGACCCATGAGGAGGAACACTACACTCAAAAAGAACTGCTTGACTTTTCTAATTTATATAAACAGAAATCTGGAGAACAGGCATGGGAATGGATATTAAGGGTGTGGGATAATGGTGGAAGGAACATAGAGTTGGATCAGGCTGGATTTATGGATTTGGGCCCACTAAGTAGGGACTCTGCATTTAATGTTGCAGCTCGGGTAGTTAAAAAAGGTTCTAATAGTTTATTTGCTTGGTTACCTGAAATATGGATTAAAAGATAGCCCACTGTGAGTGAGCTGAAATGCCTGATCTCCCTTGGTTTAATGTAGAGGAAGGGATCCAAAGGCTTAGGGAGATTGGGACAGTGGAGTGAATTAGTTAATTTAGACCTACTCATCCCAGCTTGGAGGGTCCAAAAAATATACCCTTGACCAATGCCTTGAGAAATAGATTTGTGAGTGCAGCACCTGTATCTTTGAAGAGTCCTGTAATTCCTGTATGTCAGATCTAACAGTGGGCCTATTTGGATTTTGGAGGCAACACATTCCTCATTCAAGTGTGTTACTCTGGCCCATTTATCGAGTGACCCAAAAGGCTGCCAGTTTTTAGTGGGGTCCAGAACAGGAGAAGGCTCTGCAACAGGTCCAGGCTGCTGTGCAAGATGCTCTGTCACTTGGGCCATATGACCCAGCAGATCCAATGGTGCTTGAGGTGTCAGTGGCAGATAGGGTTGCTGTCTGAAGGCTTTGGCAGGCCCCCATAGGTGAATCACATTGGAGGCCTCTAGGATTTTGGAGCAAGGCCCTGTCATGTTCTGCAGATAGCTACTCTCCTTTTGAGACAGCTCTTGGCCTGTTACTGGGCTTTGGTGGAAACTGAACGTTTGACTATGGGTCACCAAGTCACCATACCACCTGAACTGCCTGTCATGAACTGGGTGCTTTCTGACCCATCTAGCCATGAAGTGGGTCATGCACAGCAGCATTCCATCAACAAATGGAAGTGGTATATACGCGATCGGGCTCAAGCAAGTCCTGAAGGCACAAGTAAGTTACATAAGGAAATGGCTCAAATGTCCACGGTCTCTACTCCTGCCACCCTGCCTTCTCTCCCCCAACCTTCCACCTATGGCCTCATGGGGAGCTCCCTATGAGCAGTTGATAGAGGAAGAGAAGACTAGGGCTTGGTTCACAGATGGTTCTGCACAATATGCTGGCACCACCCAAAAGTGGACAGCTATAGCACCACAGCCCCTTTCTAGGACATCCCTGAAGGACAGTGGTGAAGGGAAATCTTCCCAGTGGGCATAACTTTGAGCAGTGCACCTGGTTGTGCACTTTTCATGACAGGAGAAGTGGCCTGAAGTGCGATTATATACTGATTCATGGACTATAGCCAATGGTTTGGCTGGATGGTCAGGGTCTTGGAAGAAGCATAATTGGAAAATTGGTGACAAAGAAATTTGGGGAAGCAGTATGTGGATGGACCTCTCTGAGTGGTCAAAAGCTATGAAGATATTTGCATCCAATGTGAGTGCTCACCACTGGGTAACCTCAGCACAGGAGGATTTTAATAATCAAGTGGATAGGATGACCCGTTCTGTGGACACCCCTCAGCCTCTTTCCCCAGCCACCCGTCATCGCCCAGTGGGCCCATGAACAAAGTGGCCATGGTGCCAGGGATAGAGGTTACACATGGTTTCAGCAACATGGACTTCCACTTATCAAGGCTGACCTGGCCATGGCCACTGCTGAATGCCCAATTTTCCAGCAACAGAGACCAACACTGAGCCCTCAATATGGCACCATTCTTTGGGGTGATCAGCGAGCTATCTGGTGGCAGATTGATTATATTGGACCTCTTCCATCATGGAAGGGGCAGGTTTGTCCTCACTGGAATGGACACTCACTCTGGATATGGGTTTGCCTATCCGGCACACAATGCTTCTGCCAAGACTACCATCCGTGGACTCACGGAAGGCCTTATCCACCGTCACGGTATTCCACACAGCATTGTCTCTGACCAAGGCACTCACTTTACAGCTAAAGAAGTGTAGCAGCGGGCTCATGCTCATGGAATTCACTGGTCTTACCATGTCCCCCATCATCCTGAAGCAGGTAGATTGATAGAATGGTGGAATGGCCTTTTGAAGTCACAATTACAACATCAACTAGGTGACAATACTTCGCAGGGCTGGGGCAAAGTTCTCCAGAAGGCCATGTATGCTCTGAATCAGCGTCCAATATATGGTGCTCTTTCTCCCATAGCTAGGATTCATGGGTCCAGGAATCAAGGGGTGGAAGTGGAAGTGGCACCACTCACCATCACCCCTAGTGAAGCAAAATTTTTGCTTCCTGTTCCCGCAACATTACATTCTGCTGGCCTAGAAGTCTTAGCCCCAGAGGGAGGAATGCTGCCATCAGGAGACACAACAACGATTCCATTAAACTGGAAGCTGGATGGGAGCGGTGGCTCATGCCTGTAATCCCAGCACTTTGGGAGGCCGAGGCAGGCAGATCACCTGAGGTCAGGAGTTCAAGACCAGCCTGGCCAACATGGTGAAACCCCATCTCTACTAAAAATACAAAAAAATTAATGAGACATAGTGGCAGGTGCCTGTAATCCCAGCTACTTGGGAGGCTGAGGCAGGAGAATTGATTGAACCTGGGAGGTGGAGGTTGCAGTGAGCTGAGATCGTGCCATTGCACTCCAGCCTAGGCAACAAGAGTGAAACTCTGTCTCAAAATAAGGAATACATAGAAACCCTAAACAGACCAATCACAAGCAGAAAGACTGAATCAGTAATAACAAAAAATATTGCCAACCAAAAATGCTCAGGTCCAGATACATTCACAGCTGAATTTTACCAGACATTCAAAGAACTGGTACCAATCCCACTGAACCTATTGAAAAGATAGAGAAAGGGGATCCTCCCTAAATTATTCCAGGAAGCCAGTATCATTCTAATACCAGAACCAGGAAAGAACATAACAAAAAAAGAAAATTACAGACCAATATCCCTGATGAACATAGATAGAAAAATCCTTAACAAAATACTAGCTAAACAAATCCAATAGCACATCAAAAATACAATACACCATGATCAACTGGGTTTCATCCCAAGGATGCAGGGAAGGTTTAACATACACAAGACAATAAATGTGATACACAACAGAAACAGGATTAAAAACAAAAACCATATGATCATCCCAATAGATGCACAAAAAGCATTTGATGAAATCCAGCATCGTTTATGATAAAACCCCCCAGCAAAATAGGCATAGAAGGGATTTGTCTTTAAAAAAAAGTTATATATGACAAACTCACAGCCAATATCAAACTGAATAGGAAAAGGTGAAAGCATGCCCCCTGAGAACTGGAACAAGATAAGGACGCCCACTTTCACCACTTCTATTCAACATAGTACTGGAAGTCCTACCCAGAGCAATCAAGCAAGAGAAAGAAATAAAGGCCATCCAAATTTAAAAAGAAAAAGTCAAATTATCACTGTTTGTTAATGATATGGTCATATACCTAGAAGACTTCTCCAAAAGACACCTAGATTTGATAAACAAGTTCAGTAAAGTCTCAGGTTACAAAATCAATGTACACAAATTGGTACCACTACTATACACCAACAATTACCAAGCTGAAAATCAAATTAAAAACTCAATCTCTTTTACAACAGCTGCAAAAAATTTAATACCTAGGAATATACTTAACCAAAGAGA
Organism: Pongo pygmaeus; assembly: GCF_028885625.2. Classification (NCBI taxonomy): domain Eukaryota; kingdom Metazoa; phylum Chordata; class Mammalia; order Primates; family Hominidae; genus Pongo; species Pongo pygmaeus. The sequence goes on from NC_072396.2 coordinate 160,388,742, forward strand.
TGAAAAATCTCTACCAGGAGAATTACAAAACACTGGTGAAAGAAATCATAGATGACACAAACAAATGGAAACACATCCTATGCTCATGGATTTCAGGAATCAATATTGTGAAAATGACCATACTGCCCAAAGGAATCTACAGATTCAATGCATTTCCCATCAAAATGCTAACATTGTTTTTCAAAGATTTAGAAAAAACAATCTTAAAATTCATATGGAACCAAAAAAGAGCCCAAATAGCCAGAGCAATCATAATTAAAAAGAAAAATATGGAGGCATGACATTACTGGACTTCAATTTATAATACAAGGCTATAGTTACTAAAACAGTATGGAACTGGTATAAAAGTAGGCACATAGAACAATGGGACAGAATAGAGAACCCAGAAATAAAACCAAATACTTAACAACAAACTAATCCTAAAAAAAGCATACAAAAACATAAATTGGAGAAAGGACACTCTATTTAATACATGGTACTAGGAAAACTGGCTACCCACATGTAGAAGAATGAAACTGGATCCCTACTTTTCACCTTATACAAAAATCAACTCAAGATGGAACAAAGACTTAAATTTAACACCTGAAACCATACAAATTCTAAAAGATAACCTTGAAAAACATCTCTGGATATTGGCCTAGAGAAAGAATTCACGACTAAAAACCCCAAAAGCAAATGAAACAGAAACAAAAATAAATGGGACCTAATTAAACTAAAACACTATACACAGCAAAAGAAATAATCATCAGAGTAAACAGATAACCCACAGAATGGGAGAAAATATTTGCAAATTATGCAGCCAACAAAGGACTAGTATATAGAATCTACAACGAATGCAACAAATCAGCAAGAAAAAATAAAAATAATCCCATCAAATAGTAAGCAAATAACATGAATAAACATTCGTCAAAAGATATACAAATGGCCACAAAATATATGAAAAAATACTCAACATCACTAATCATCAGGGAAACGCACATTAAAACCACAATAAGATACCACCTTACTCCTGCAAGAATGGCCATTATTAAAAAGTCAAAAAGCAACAGACGTTGGCGTGGATGTGGTGAAAAGGGACGGTGCATACACTGCTAGGTGGGAATGTATAACCTCTCTGGGAAACAGTATGGAGATGCCTTAAAGAACTAAAAGTAGATCTACCACGCGATCCAGCAATCCCACTACTGGGTATCTGCCCAAAGGAGAAGAAGTCATTATATGAAAAACACAAGTGCACACATATGTTTATTTCAGCACAATTCACAAATGCAAAGATATAGAACGAACCTAAGCACCAATCAACCGATGAGTAGATATAGAAAATGTGCTATGTACACACCGTGGAGAACTACTCAGCCATAAAGAGGAACAGAATAATGTCATTTGCAGCAACTTGGATGGAGCTGGAGGCCATTATTCTAAGTGAAGTAACTCAGGAATGGAAGACCAAATTACCCTATGTTCTCACCTGTAAGTGGGAGCTAAGCTATGAGAATGCAAAGACATACAGAGTGATATAACGGACTTTGGAGACACAGAAGGGGGAAGAGTGTGAGGGTGTGGGATAAAAAAACTACATATTGGGTACAATGTACACTACTCGGGTGATGGGTGCACTAAAATCTCAGAATTTACCACTATATAATTCATCTATTTAACCAAAAACCACTTGTAAGCCAAAAGTTATTGAAATAAAAAAATTAAACAGTTACTGAGCAACTACTATGTTCTGGGTTCTAATTCAGGGGTGGGCAAACTATAGCCCCAGAATTTGGCCCATAGCCTGCTTTTGTACGGACTGTGAGTTAAGAATAGTTTTTGCACGTTTAAAGGATTGCAAAGACAAACATACAAAGAAACAAAGAAGACTGTGCAACAGAGACCATCTGTGGTCTGTAAAGACTAATACATTTCTATCCAGCCCTTGACAGAAAGAGTCTGTGGGCTGCTGGTCTCCTCTAACGGTGGTAGAGACGCCTACGCGGTTAACATTAATCCTTGGCACCAGAATCCTCGGCACCAGAATCCTCAGCACCTAAGAACCAGATCTTGCCTAACACACTAATTTCAGTCTTGACCACCTTCCTCCGGCGTAGCGGTTCTCAAACGTCTTTGTCTTTGTACTATTCACGTATAAAATGTTCTTTCATAAGCAACATTTCTCCTTTTGGGAGTACCTCATAATGGGGAGAAGGGGAACCCCAACAGCCTTTAAGGGTTCACTGCTTCGCTGCCACCATTTCTGACGGTTTACACTGTTTTAAGTGTGAATTTGGAATTGTTTTCAAGTTAAAAAGCAAACTAATCATGTCCTCTGAAAGTATTTGCTTTTGGCATGCTAGAAATCAGTGTTGACTTTTGATATTGATGTGATACATTACGAGGGAATTCTCAAAAATGCTGAAATCTGGCCTCGGCCCAGTTATCACTGCTCTTAAGTTTCTGAGGGAGATACATGAATGAGCCCACGGCAAATGGAAAACGAGGAGTTTTAGTGTTTCCTAGAATTATGCTCAGATACCCACTACCTGACTGTCTGGTTATCCTTTCCCCTCACCTCCCTGATGCAAGGAGTTTGGACCAGCGGCCTGAGGAGGCTTCTCCTGAAGCCCAAATCCCAAACTGGTCACCAGTCATGCTCCGTAACTCCTAAACCTGACAAGAAGCCAGCCGGCCAGGTCTGCAGCCCGGGTTAAGAGGAGCATACCAGGAAAGAGCCAAAGAGCAAAGGAGCATGAGCCCTTCAACCACTTTTACAATAATTTGGGCTAGGCGTTCAGGGCTCCGTAGGACCCTTCCTGGCAGCCAAGTGAGAGAAAGAGGAATGATGGTGGAATGGGCCTCTCCTGGGCTTCCCATTACTTCCACACTGTCGAAATAGAAATAGAAGCAGAAAAGAACACCCTACAAGTCCCACCCATTTGGAGGCACTCAACTCACAGTGACAACCCTCCACACCTCTCCCCTGCAAAAAGACGCAAAACAAAAACACCTACTCCAAACTGTGTCCTTACATCTCAGCCCCGAAGATCAGTATTGTGTGCAACTTCGGCCCAAAGGATGCATTTCCCCAGGGTTGAAAGTTTGAGAAAGAGGCTATATTCTGAAGAGTTCTTGTTGTCACCATCAAAAGGGTTCTGCTTCTGGCCTCCTGACAAGTAGGTAAGAGAGTCACATTTTATAAACGACGGACACCAAAACCACACATGAGGAGTACAAGAGTAGCTTTATCATGGATTTAGGGCTGTGGTTACAAGGAAGCTGTAAGGAATAAAATGACTCCCATGAAGACGTACCGTGCGGACGAGTGGAAGGAGAAGTTTGGCCATTACAAAGACACAGGAATATGTTAAGAAATGAGGGGCAGGATGAAATCACCTAGGGTAGGTATTTAGAGGGAGGGCGCCGTGCAAAATAAAATCCTCACTATGAAACAAAGGCGGAGGCAGGAGGCTGCGTTGGGTGGAAGCAGCGGAGGAAGGAGACGAAAGGGACTGTCATTTTCATGTCGTGGCTTTTTAGAAGACAACCGTGTCCTCTACTCTGATTCTATCAAAATGTGTTCTTGGGATGCTGGTAACGTTCAGCCAACGAAATAATTCCTACGGCGGCAGTAGGAATAACAAAACGCAGAAGCGGTAACGATGTCTTTTTATTCCTCCCCAGACGCAAACGTGGATGCGCGAGGTTTGGTAACAGGCAAAGTCATCTGGTTAACGTGACTGACGCAAAAAGTCCCGGCCTGGGCAAAAAGTCATTGGGTGAACGGGATGGATCAGACTCCCTGTCCTGAGGGGGAGATGGTTTCTTGCAGAACGAGGTGAAGGAGGTGGTTCTGCTCAGCAGGCAACAGTGGCCACATCTCCACCTGCAGCGACTTGATGGCTTCCGTGTCCTTTTCGTGGGTAGCCATGACCAAAGACTGGAGCAGCAGAAAGAGCTCCTCGGGAAGCTGGCCGCTGCTCTCCTGCCCGTGGCTGTCAAAAGCCTCCCAGGAGTACTTCTCCAGGGTCTGGGCGTGCTCCGGCAGCAGCTTGGCGGGCGGTGGTTGCAGGAGCAGCAGCAGCAGCACGCGGGACACTTCGCAGCGGACCAGCACGTCCGAGAAGGCGCCCAGGGCGGCGGGAGAGGGCGCCGCCGAGCCGGAGTTCGGAGGAAGCAGCGCGGCCGGTAGGGCGGGCGTCGCCCCGGGCCCGGGCCCGGGCTGGGGTCCCGGCGGCGGGGGCGGCGGCAGTGACTGCACCGGGTGGCTGCCGTGCTCCCGCGCCAGGCGCTGCATGCGCGTGAAGACCGCCAGGGCGCCAGTGTAGTCGCGCGCCAGCAGCTGGCAGGAGGCGGCCTCGCCAAGCGCCTGCAGCGCGGCCAGGGGCAGCTGGGGCAGCTGGAGCTGGGCGGCGCGCTGGAAGTGACCGGCGGCGGCGGCCGGCTGGCCCAGGTCGCGCAGGGCGGCGGCCAGCTCGAGGCAGAGGGCGGCGGCGGCGGCCGGCTGGCCCAGCTCCAGGTGCAGACGCACCGCGGCGCCCAGGGCGCTGGCGGCGGCCTGCAGCGGCTCCCCGTAGGCGGCGGGGCAGACCAGGCGCTGGCGCGCGTCGCGCTCCTGCCGCAGGAAGAGGCGGGCGGCCTCGGTGAGGGCCAGCGCCTCCCCGGGCCCGTGGAAGAGCGCCTGCTGGCAGCGCGCCACCGCCAGCTGGCACCAGGCCGCGTAGGGCAGACACTCCTGGGCGCGCAGCTCCCGGCCCAGCTGTCCGAACTGCTCGCCGGCCTCCGCCACGTTCGGCTTCCGCAGGAACCGCTTCTTCAGCTTGTTCGATACCAGCCGGTAGCGGGCCAGGAAGTCCCCGGCCTCGGGTCCCGGGCCGGCGCCGCCGCCCAGGCCTGCCGCCGCTGCCGCCATGCTCGCCGCCCCAAGCGCTTCCGGACGCGCTGCCGCAGCGGGCGGGCGGGCAGGGCGGGGCGACGTGCCCTGCGTCCCCCTCGGCGGGCTGCCGGCGTGCCCGTGCCCGCGCCCGCTCCCCAGCCCGAGCCTACCCCTTGCCCTGGTGATATGCAAAGAGCGGGATCGGAGGCGGGGCCTGGCCGGGATCGGAGGCGGGGCCTGGCCGGGCTGTGAGCGGCGTATGCAAATCGAGGGTCTCGGGGATGCGGATCCAAGACCCTGGGAAGGTACGCGGGGCCTGGCGGGGCACCAGCTGCTGCTAGCTCGGCTGCAATGCAAGTGGTCTAGGTTGCTACAGGCATCCCACAGCCTCTCCATCTCAACATGACCCAAACTAAACTCGTGACCCTAATTCCATGTCTGTGCATTTCTGGACTGTTTTCCCCCCACTACTCACTCCTCCATCTTCCCGTCCAGGGCCCCTTGCCAAGCGCCGGGTCCACCTCTCCGTCCCCACCCCGGTTGCCTTAGAAGTCCGTCCTGTCGCAACACTGCAGTCATGGTCTTGAGGCCCACCGGCCCCAAGGAACACCATCATGCTGAGGACTTTCCCGGGCAGGCCCTGACTTGCTCAGAACCAGCGGGGGTGACCCCTTCCCACCCAGGGCCACTCCCCTGCACTGTCACCGGGAGAGACTGCTCCTCTGTGCCATCCCTGACTCCCACCCAACCCCAGACCCCCACCACCTCTCCATCCCTCCAGCTGTGGAGGTCTCACAACCCCCCCGACCCATCTCACCGCCCCCCCCACCCCCACCCCCACCCCAAGGCAAAGTGACTGAAGCAGGCAGGTGGGTTCCTTTAAACACTTTATTGACAGAATTAATGAAGGCCCAAGATTTTGGGGCCCGGGTTGTGGGGGGAGGGTGTTTAAGGCCGGGGGTTCAGGCCGGGGGATTTGGGGTCGGGGAGTTTGGGGGCGAGGTGGGTGGACGAGTGGACCTGCCAGGTCCCAGGGGCCGGGTGTCAGAAGCTAGTCCCCGCCGGGGGCCACTTGAGAGATGGTGGTTGTGTCGAAAAGGGTGCTCAGCAGCCTGTTGTTGTGAACCACCATGTCCAGCAGCAGGGGAGTGATGTTCCTCTCTCCGTTGTTCTGGGCCTCGTTGCCCGCCAGCTCCAGGACCTTGGCCGTCAGGTACTCAATAACCGCAGCGAGGTAGACCGGCGCCGTGCGACTCAGGCGCTGAGCGTAGTGGCCCTCCCGTAGACTGCGCTCCACCTGGCTCACCGAAAACGAAAGCTCCGCTCGGACGGTGCGAGAGCAGGTCCGCCCCCGGCCACCAGCACCGGAGGACCCTCGATGGCTCCTCCTCCTCGGCATGCTGGGCGTTGAGTGTGCTATCTCGGCTCGGCCTAGAGAGCTTGGCCAACTCTCAAGATGACAGTTACCGCGTCCAGTACTGTGTATCCTAGCGACCAGGGCCCAGCCCCTCATTGGCTAGGGAGCCGAGACCAATGGGCACGCACATCCGGTGACGGGCACGCATGTGGTGACGGCCCCTCAGAAGGGACACACGTCCATCAGGCGACCTCGTCGCTTTCCCATTGGCGTCGAGGGAGCAGGCCTGGGCCTAGAAGTGGCTGGAGGGCCGTGGGGGTGGGGTGGGGCGGGGCAGGGGAAATCGCGCTCGTGACCCTCTCTTTGCCAGTGGGAACTCTCCCTTTCTACTGGATGGGAACATTGTGGGAAAGACAAAGGGGTGGGCGAGGGGAGGATGGGTACCACGCCTTCACAATGTTGCACATCCATCACAACCACCTGGTTCCAAAACGTTTTCAACACCCCAAAAAGAAACCGAAACCCCTGTACCTATAAGCAGTCACTTGCCACACGCCTCCTTCCACACCACCACTACCAACCCCCACACCCTCCCACACACACCCCCTCCCCCCGCCCATACACACGTTCCAGATAGTCCCTGGCAACCACTAGTCAATCTGCTTTCTGTCCATAGAGGTTAGCCTGTTCTGGAGATTTCCTATACATGGAATTATACGACCAAATGTGAGGCCTTGTGTGTCTGGCTGCTTTCACTTAGCGTAATGGTTTCATCAGGGTTCATCCATGTAGAGGCATGAATCAGTACTTCCTTCCTTTGAATGACTGAGTACGATTCTGTTGTATAACTAGGAGGCCACATTTTGTTTACCCACTGGTCAGTTGATGGACAGGTTATTTCCCCCTTCTGGCTATTGTGAATAGCACTGCCATGACCATCTGTGTACAAGTTTTTCTCTGAATATCTGTTTTCAGTTCTTTTGGGTCTATTTCTAGGAGTCAAACTGCTGGCTCATGTGGTAGTTCTGTTTAACTTATTGAGGAACCACCAAACTGATTTCCACAGCAGCTGTAATCTTTCGCATTCCCAACAGTAGTGCATGAGAGTCCCAATTTCTTCACGGCCTCATCAAAACTTGCTTTCTCTTTGCCTCATTTTGTTTTGTTTACAATAGCCATCCTAGTGGGTGTGAAGTGCTAGCTCATGGTGGTTTTCATTTGTATTTCCCAAATGGCTAATGATGTTGCTGTGGTTTGAGTGTGTCCCCCAAATTGTGTGTCTTGGAAACTTAATCCCCAAATTCACATGTTGATGGGAGGCGCAGCCTTTGAGACGGTAATTGGAATTAGATAAGGTCATTGGGGTGAGACTCCCATGATGTGACTGGTGGCTTTATAAGAATAGGAAGAGAGGCCTGAAACGACATACACGCTCTTGCCCTCTCGCCATGTGATACCCTCTGCCATCGCCAGATGCCGGGGCACTTCCCAGTCCCCAGAACGGTAAGAAATAAATTTCTTTTCTTTATAAATTGTTCAGTGTCGGGTATTCAATTATGGCAACAGAAAACAGACTAAGACATCTTTTCATGTGCTTCTTGGCCCTTTGTACCTCTGCTTTGGAGGAATGTCTATTCAAGCCCTTTGCCCGTTTTTTAATTCAGTTGATTGTATTTTGGCTGTGGGCTTCTAAAACTTATTCATATATTCTGGAAAATAGACTCTTATCAGATATGTGATTTGCAAATGTTTCTCCCATTCACTTTCTGGATAGAGCCCTTTGTTGCCCAAAAGATTTAAATTTAAAGTTGGATGTCCAACTTGCCAAATGAAAAGATGTCTGTGGCTTTGCCTTTGGTGTCATACTGAAGGAGCTGTTGCCTAATCCAAGGTCGTGCAAAGTTACATCTCTGTTTTCTTCTTAGAGTTTTATAGTTTCAGCCCTTATATTTAGATCTGTGATCCATTTTGAATTAATTCTTTACATGAAGTGAGGTAGAGGTCCAGGGGCATTCTTTTGCATGTGGCTATCCAGTTGTCCCAGCGCAGTTTGTTGAGGGGATTATTCTTCCCCTCCACCCATTGAGGGTGCTGGAACTCTTACTGAAAATAAACTTTACATAAATATATGGGTTTATTCCTGACTCTGAGTTCTGTAACATTGACCTAATATATCTATCACGATGGGAGTACCACCCTTTTCGGATTACTGCGGTTTTGTAGTACGTTTTGAAATTGGGAAGTGTGAGTCCTTCAACTTTTTTCTTTTCTGAGATTGTTTTGACTATCTGAGCCCCTTACATTTTCTTATGAATTTTAGGATCAGCTTGTCAGTGTTTACAAAGAAGGCAGGTTGGATTCTGACAGGCATCACAATGAATCTGTATATTGCCTTGGAGATTATGGGCATCTTAACAATATTAAGTGTTCCAGTCCATTAACACAAAATGCCGTTCGATTTATTTAGGTCTTCTTTAATTTATTTTAGCAACGTCTTGTAATTTTCAGAGCATACGTCTTGCACACCTTTTGTTAAATTTATTCCTCGACATTTTATCGTTTCGATGCTACTGTAAAATGAATCATTTCCTTAATCTTATTTTCACGTTATTCATTGCTAGGGTATGGAAATACAACTGATTGTTGCAGATTGATCTTGGATACTGCAACTTTGCTGAGCCGAATATGCTTTGCTGAGCATACTCAGACAGGGTTGGCGTATTAGTCCGTTCCTACACTGCTATAAAGAACTGCCTGAGAATGGGTAATTCATAGAGAAAAGAGGTTTAATTGCCTCATGGTTCTGCAGGCTGTACAGGCTTCTGCTTCTGGGCAGGCCTCAGGAAATGTGCAATCATGGCGGAAGGCGAAGGGGAAGCAAGCACCTTCTTCACGTGTTGGAGCAGGAGGAAGAGAGAGAGAACGCGCGCAAAGGGGGAAGCGCTGCACATTTTCAAACAATCATCAGATCTTGTGAGCACTCTATCACAAGAATAGCAAGGGGGAAGTCCGCCCCCATGATTCAATCACCTCCCACTAGGCCCTTCCCTCAACAGGTGGGGATTACAATGCGACATGAGATTTGGGTGGGGTCACAGAGCCAAACTGTCTCAGTTTTTTTTTTTTTTTTCTTTTGTTGGACTCTTTAGTGTCCTCTATATAAGAACATGCCATCTATGCATCTATGAATAGAGATGGTTTTACTTGTTCCTTTCCAATCTGGATGCCTTTTATTTCTTTTTCTTGACTAATTGTCCTGCCTAGAACTTTGAGTACGATGTTGAATTACAAGTGGCATTCCTGATCTTAGGGGGAAATCAGCCAGTCTTTCACCATTAAGTATGATATTATCTCTGGGTTTTTCATGGATGCCCTCTATCAGGTTGAAGAAGTTTCTTTCTGTTCCTGGTTTGTTGAATTTATTTTCATGAAAGGGTACTGCGTTTTGTCAAATGATCCTTTTTGTACATGATTAAGATGACCGTGAGCCCCCTTCCCCCCGCTCCGCCATGCATTCTGTTAATATGGTGTATTATATAAATTGATTTTCACATGTTGAACCAACCATTAATATGGTGTATTATATAAACTGATTTTCACATGTTGAACCAACCTTACATTTGTGAGATAAATCCTATTTGGTCATAGTATATGAAGAGTGGTCAATAAACATTTCATTGAAAGAATAGGAGTGGATCTGGCAAGCTTCTTGGAGGACAATGTGTGTGTTAAAGAATCTGTAGCATGATGAGAAGCCAAGGCACTTGTGGGAGGAGGGGAGTTGCAACCAATTCATTAAGGCTGGAGAGTACGATGCCAGTGGAACAGTAGTGGTTGATGTGGCTGGGAAAGAGGTAGGCAGGAGCAAGACATGGAGGTTCTATTATGCCATGCTCAGGTTTTAGAATACCCTGTAGGCTACACTGAACCCACTGTGGTCTTTCAGCTTGGGAGTGACATGGTGTGATTTGCCTCTAGAAAGATCACCCTGGAAGCTGTGTGGAGAATAGAACAGAGAGGACTGAGATTAGAGTTAGAAAGCTGCTGTATTATACCAGTCAAGAAATGACAGATATCTCAACTAAGACAATGGCATTGCTAGATAAGACTAGGGGACAGAGTCCATAAAAAGTTTAGGTAGTAAAATGGCACACAGTAGACACTCACTACATATTACTCATACTGGCGAACCTAGCTGGAGACATGATAATTCATGTGCTCATTCTTCAAAAAATATTGAAGGGTAGTGCCAGGTATACTGTGTTAAGCATTGAGACAACACCAACGAGAAATATAGATCAGATCCCTGAATGCAGTCTGGTGGAACATACAGACAAGGAACCAGACAATTACAACACTATACTGTGATAAGTGCTATGAGAGGGGAAGTTCAAGGTGCTGGTTATAGTTTGGTTTGTTTGACCCCTCCAAATCTCATGTGGAAATTTGATACCCAGTGTTGGAAGGTGGGGTCTAATGGAAGGTGTTTGGGTCATGGGGTGGATCCTTCATGAATGGCTTGGTGCCAGCCTCGCAGTAATGAGTAAGTTCTTACTTGATTCATTCCCACAAGAGCTGGTTGTTAAAAAAGAGTGTAGCACCTCCCCCTCCCCGCCGCCACCTTGATTCCTCTCTCACCATGTGATCTCTGCACTTGTCGGCTCCCCTTCACCTTATGCCACGAGTGGTAGCAGCCTGAGACCCTCACCAGAAACCAAGCAGATGCCAGCACCATGTTTCCTATACGGCCTGCAGAATCATGAGCCAAATAAACCTCTTTTCTTTATAAATTACCCAGCCTCAGGTATTCCTTTATAGCAACACAGATGGACTAAGAAAGTGCTGTAGGAACACATAAGAGGAGTACTTTACACAGACTTTTGGGGTTGGGGAAATGTTCCTGGAGAAATGGTGTCCAATACGAAGCTTGAAGAATGAGTACAAGTTAGCCAATTGGAAAAGTGGGGCATTGGTTGGCAGGGGAGGGGAGTGGCGATGGGGAAGTGAAAAAGCTCTAGCATGGCTCCACAGGGATAGAGTGAAGTGACCACAGACTTTGGAGTCATTCCTGGACAAATGGGATGAAGGAGGAGGTCTGCGTATGGGTAGGAAGATGAGTTCAGTCTTGAGCATGTGAAATTTGAAATGCCTGTGGGACATCCAGATGGAGATGAAGGAGATTTGGCTTAGGAGTTCAGGAGTGAAGTCAATACTGAAAATATAGATTTGCGACTCATCAGGGTAGTTCTTGAAGCCATGAATGTAGTTGAGACCATTCAGGGAGAGCACATAGAGAGAATATATAAGGGGACCAAGGACAACTTCTTTTAAGGGGCAAGCAAAAGAGGAACATCATTGGAAGAAGACTAGAGGAGTGTCTCCACAGATAAAGTTGGTGCGGGGTTGGGGGGCACGCTGAAAGATAATCAAGCCAGAAAGAGATGAGAGCAGAGGTTCAGAAGGAAGCCAGAGGAACTGAACAAGAAGTGACAAACTCAGAAACACTTGCTGAGTTCCAGAATGATAAGCATTAAAACCTGTTCACTGAGTTAAGCAATGCAAGTGTTGCCGGGGGCCTTGGCAAGAGCAATTTCAGTGGAGGGGTTGGAGGCAGAAACTAGACCAGACTTGTACTAGGAGCTCGTGAGAAATTCTAAGACATATCTTCCCAATACTGGGCAGCATGATAAATGTCCGCATTAGAGAGAATTGGTGAGCAGGTCATGCTCAGCCAAGGCATTTTACATGCCTAGTGGAATCTCATGTAGGAAGCTTCTCTAAGCGTAGAGGTAAGGGTAGGTCTGATGGCAACAATCCCTCTTACTTTTCCTTCTTCTGCGAATGTCTTGATGTCCCCTGCATTCCTGAAGGTAATTGCCCTTTGTAGACAGGGTTCTGGTTCTTTTGTTTCGCCACTTGAGAAGTGTTATGCCACTTCCTCTGGCCTCCATGGTTTCTAATGAGAAATATATTGCCATTCTAATTCCTTTTCCCGTATAGGTAAGGTTTCCTTTCTCTCTCTCTCTGCTTTTGAGACTTTTTTCCTAGGTCCTTAGTTTTCAGAAGTTTGACTGTGATGCTTCTTGGTGTAAGTTTCTTTAAGATTATCCTGTTTGGGGTTCACTCAGCTTCTTAAATGTACAGGCATGTGTCTTTTGCCATATTTAGAATCTTCCAGCCATTATTTATTTGAATACTTTTTCAGTCCCATCCCCTTCCTCCTTTCCTTCTGTCACTATGATGACACAAAAGGTAGCTCTTTTGTCATATTCCCACAGATCCGCAAGTCTCCACTCATTTTTCCCCCAGTCACTTAGGCTCAGGCCACGTGTTCTGACCGGGGGTTTTATTGTTAGTTCCATTTCAAAGCCTTTGCAATGGTATTTGGTTCTGTTAAGCATGGTCAGCAGTCTTGGAGCTGGCGAGGTCTATATCCCTTACTCAGTGCAGTTCTCAAAGTCCTTTGTGTGTCGTACAGGATCACATCTGTACATACACAGCTTGGGGGTAAGCCCAGAAGCTCATACACAGCTTCATGGGTTTACTTTCCCAAGCACTTCCTCCCTCCCTGCAATCTCCCCAGCACTTTCTGGTTCCCTCAGCTTCCCCTTTTCAACCTTCTAGCCAGGAAGCTGTTGCTGTCGCTTTAGTGACTCTTCTCTGCCACACGCTTCCTGTGCCTTTGCCTTCCTCTGGTGTCATTCGGCAGGAAGACCAAAGAGGGGAAAAAGAAGTCATGGGCACCCTCTTGGGACCTACAATCAGAGAGGAAGGTTACTTTCCTTCAGAGTTTTAATCACCTGAAGGCCCTGGCGGCTGCCACTGTCACTGTCACTGACTCTGTCACCACCACTGCTGCCACAGGATTGCCTGTGGGCTAGAACATGTAAGTACAAAGAAAAGAAGAAAGAAAAACTGAGGATTCCCTTAACTATCGCTGAGGGTTAGTATTCCCTTTTCCCTCTTCTCAAGTCAGAACCAGAGCTCTCTCTGTTCACACCACTGTCTACTTCTAACTTGCAGGCTACATTGAGCCAAGGATACTAAAGGGGGGCTAATGTCAAATTCACTGCTGTTTCAGTGGTGCTTCAAATTGTAGTCTTTCCCCGGTCTGCCTCCTTCCGTTTACTTTTCAGAATCCTCAAATAGCTGGCCCATGCACTGTGACCGCATTTTATAGCTGCATTCAGTAGAGTGTGCATGCTTCATCTCATTCAGGAGCGGAAACATTCTGGAGATGTTACATTTTACTTTTATATTTAAGTGGAACAAATTTGTTCCCTTGTAAGTAATTGATTGTGTGTGTGTGTGCGTGTGTGTGTGTGTGTGTGTGTGTGTGTGTGTGTGCGCGCGCACGCACGCATGCTTAGGTGTCTTTCATTTAAAGAATTTAAGAAATTCTTTAATTTTTTTTGAAATACCATAACACAACTAGAATATATCTCAATATTGATTGTTCTGCATCAATTTTTCCTGGTAGAGACTTTGTCCTTTTGAGGAGCAGGTTCAATTCTTCCTTTATTTCTGGAAACTTTTCACATATGGCATCTGTGGATATTTTTCTATCCCATTTATTAGGCTCTTTACTTAAGGCATGTAAATTATCTTAATGTTGGATCAGCATTAGCATGACCATCTAAAGTCCTTCCTCCATGCCCTTGTTTCGATTTGTGTGCATGTCTCTTTTGCATCTTGCGCTTCCTAATTTACTGCTTTGATCCACCATGTGGTTCTTTGAGTTCTCGGTTTCTTTTCTGAGCTCAGTAATCTCCTTTTTTTAAAAAAAAAAAATCATATTCGGTTGCCAATCATCTGGTCTTTGAAACTTTGTTAAGTTGAAATCATATTTTAAATTTTACTATGGCTTAGAGAACTCTAGGGTTAGTTGCATCTGTTCCTTGTTTTATGCATTCTTCCAGTCTGTGATGGTTATCTGTCTTTGGTATACTATGATGGTTTCTTTCTTTCTCTTTCTTTCTTCCTTTCTTATTTCTTTTTTCTTTCTTTCTTCCTCTTTCTATTTCCATCTTTATTTCTTTTCTTCTTTTTCTTCCTTCCCTCCTCCCCTCTTCTCTTTTTCCCTCCTTTCTTCCTTCTTTCTTCCTTCCTTCCTCCCTCCCTCTCTCTCTCCTCTCTTCTCTCCTTTTCCCTCTCCCTCTCTATCCCTGTAGATTGTTAGCATCATTGCTAAACCATTTATTTTTATTTCAGTTATGGAAAACATTGTCAGACTTTCTATTTGCTCTAACATTCTGAGGGTGATAATTTGAGGGCAGGCGGGATGTTGATTTCAATCTACCTTTTCTTCTAAGATCTTGCTAAATATCATGTATCATGCCCCAGTCCATCCATGCAAGGGTGTGTCTTACTCTGAGGGTTTTGTTTTGTTCGCACAACTCAGCACAGTGTCTTGGGAAATGGAAAGAATTGGGAGCCTTCCTACCGCTGGTAAAATCTAGGAGTGGCAATTGAGGGCTTCTGTTCACAAAGGTATTTACTGAATTTTTTTCTGCTTCTTCTCTCAGTCCATTTCTCCTCAAGTTAGAGAGCCTTACATCCCATTCTCAGGATCTAACTGGCTCACATTGTTTTTCCTCAGTATTGCTTCCAGGGAGTGGGGACAGAATCAGAAGTGTGCTAAACCAGCCATCCTCCCCACTAGAATTTATACATACATGTATATATGTATAATATATATATTATACCTATATATAAATACATATATAAATGCATATATGAATACATATATACATATACATGTATATATATAAATACATATATTTATATATACATGTTTATGTATATATGTATATGTATATGTATATATGTATGTGTATGTATATATACATATATATGTATACATATGTGTATATATACATATATAAATACATATATATGAAAATATGAATATATTTTAAAATATATATGAATATATATACATACATGTATATAAATATGTATATGTATATTTATATATACATATGTATCTATATAAATATATACATATGTATGTATATTTATAAATATATGTATGTATATATAAATACATATATCATATACATGTATATATAAATACATATACATAATATACATGTATATATATAAATATATATTATACATATACGTATATGTATATAAATGTATACATATACGTGTGTGTGTGTGTGTGTGTGTGTGTGTGTGTGTGTGTGTGTGTGTGTATATATATATATATATATAGTCCTGGGAAGCCACTTTCCTCCCTCTCTCCCTCCTTCTCCTGCTTCTCCTCCTTATTCTTCTCTTCTTCTCATTCTGCTTTTTCCCATTATTTATTTATTATTTTTTAATTTATTTAGTACGAGAGGAGAAGGGAGATTCTTTAATCTTTCTTCACTCTACCATCTTTTACAAATAAATTGTAATGTTACTGACTCCAAATTAGATAAAAACTTGCTTGCTTGAATATGATTATTGCTTTGCTTGAGTTTGTAGCTTGAATATGATTATTGCTTTGCTTGAGTTTGTAGATTGTTCACTAAAAATAGCCTCAGGAAAACAGGACCTTCAACAGAGATAAAAGAAAACACGCCAACCAGCAACTCTGGGAAGGGGCTGACCAGCCTGGTAAGAATAGGCTGATGGTGCCTGTAGAAGGTCACAAAACATTGACCAAGAAAGCAGTGATTAACTGCCCGCCTGAGACTGAACACGTTTTAGAAGAATGTTTTGATCATTATTTCCTCTGCTTTCCCTTAAAAACCCCTAATCCAGAGGCACAACTCAGAGAGGTGATCACTGAATTCTAGTTCACTGACTCCTCCAGGTTGCTGGCTTCTCAATTAAAGCTACCTTTCCTTTCAGCAAAGCTCCTCTCTTAGAGTTTTTGGCCTTCAGGTGATGAATGGCCTGGACCGGAGTTCAGTTACAAAATCTCTGGGTTTGAAGGGTTATTTTTTTATTCCTGGGATATATTCTGGCTGACTTGGAGTTAGTTTTAGATAAATGTAAGCTTTCTAATGGATCTGAATCCACACTAACGGATATGAAATTATCAAGGTCTTTTTATTTTTAATCGCAAACACTTCATTTTATCAAATCTTAATCGTCTCCAATTTCACCGCAAACGATGCAAGGACCTTGTCTTACAAGTCAATGCTGTCCAGTATTTATTTATAATTTGGTCAGTCATATTGTTTTTATGCAGTCTTTTTTTTTTTTTTTTTTTTGGACTCATGGCCATGGTTACTAGTTTCTTTGTTCACCATTCCTCTGTTGCATCTTGCTTTGTTCTTTTCGTTCAATTTCCTTTTAATGGAAGAACATCTTTAAGTCGTTCTTTCAGTGAGGGTTTGTGAGTTGTCAGCCCTCTCAACCTTTGTTGAAGAATATCTTTACTGGCTGGGTGCAGTGGCTCACACCTGTAATCCCAGTATTTTGGGAGGCCGAGGTGGGAGGATCATTTGAGCTCAGGAGTTCGAGAACAGCCTGGGCAACATAATGAGACTTTGTCTCTACAAAATAATAAATAAATAAATAGCCGGGAGTGGTGGTGCTCACCTGTAGTCCCAGCTACTCAGGAAAAAAAAAATTAGCCAGGCATGGAGGTGCACACCTGTAGTCCTAGCTACTAGGGAGGCTGAGGCAGGAGGATCCCTTGAGCCCAGGAGATCGAGGCTGCAGTGAGCCATGATTGCACCACTGTACCCCAACCTGGGCGACAGAGTGAGACCTTGTCTCAACAAATAAATAAATAAACATTTTAAAATATATCAAAAAGAATATATTTCACTCATTCTTGAATTGTAGTTTAGTTGGGTATGACATTTCCCCCCATTCCCCGAATGCATTAGTGATATGATTCCGTTTTTATTGCAGTTGGTGAGAAGTCTGCTGTCAGTTTATTATCCCTTTGATAGCACTGTGTCTTTTCTTTCTAGTTGATTTTAAGATCTTTCCCCTTTTCTTTGTTGACCTGCGCCGGTTCCCCTGTGATTCAGTTTTATTGATTCTTGCTGTGGCTCATGCTTTTAGAATATGAGGAACTATGTCTGTTTTCAAATCTGAAAATTTCCAGCCAGTATCCTTTTGATTATTGGTTTACCCCTGTTCTCTTTATTCTCTGATTCTGTCATTCCTATTAGAGGTTTTTTGGACCTTTGCATCATTTTTCTGTATCTCTTAACCATTTATACATTTGCTATCTCTCCTTGCTGCCTTCTGAATAATTTCCTTACTTCTATCTTCCAGTTCACTAAAGCAGATGAATCTGCTTTTAAACCCATCCTCTGATCTTTTGCTCTCACTGGAAATAATGTCTTTCATTTTCGGAACTTCTATTTGGTTCCTTAAAGAAAGAAACCGGCCTCTTCTTTTTCCATAGAATCTTGATCTTTCTCATATGTTTGGATTCCTTATTATTTCTAAGTATCTTACACAAACTTATTTTATACTCTCGGTTGGCTCTATTATCTAAAGTTTTTGGTAGTCTAATCCTGCTCATCATTGTGTTTGCTGATACTCAATCACAGGCAGTTTTTTTTTTCCTCAGGTGTTTTATAATTTTGTTTGTGAGTTTAGGGATTTGTTCAAACGGCTTCATCTGTGTGACTTCAATGAGGCTTGACTGGGGGTGTATCTCTGGCTGTTATCTTTTTGATGTTAATGTGTAAGCTTGGAGTTTTCAAGACCTAAATAAGAGGTATTAATTCCAACCCTAGACCTACATGACAATAGCCTTAGAGTTACAAATGACCAGGGGAAGCATTTTATTTTCTCCCACCAGAACCCATGAAGAAACAAACTCTCTTGTCATCTCACCATGGTGGTGGGAAGACTTTTTTTTCCTAGTCTATCCTTTCATTGACTCTGTAGCCCTTGTGAGGCACCAAGGCTTTTCTCCTCTCCCTGGTGGTTATTGAATCCATTCCCCTACCACCCTAACATAAATTCAAATGCCCATTGATCTGCTCTTTAGGTTCCTCTTTGTTCTTTGACACCTGAGGGTCAACTTCCACCAGAAGTTCATCACATGTGCATTAAAAGGAATATTTATTAAATTTTATCCTGCCTTTTAAAAGGTGCTTTGTAACAGGAGGGTTTTCAGGTTATCTAGCGTGCACTGTTTCCAGAAATGGAAATTGCTTTCCACTTTAAAACTCCCAGAGCACTAAGAAGCTCCCACAAATTTTCTGGAAGAGGAATGTGATGGGGGAAAAGACTTTTCATGAATATGTAGCCTCAAAGAAAGATTGGTGCTTTGGGGTGCCAGACACTCAATGACAGCTTAAGATAAGTGAGGAAGGGCCTAGGGGTTGAAAGAGCCCTAATTGCTCAAAGCCACATGTCACAAGAAATTTTGGGAAGAAGAGCCACTTTATGAACTGGTTACCTTCATGGATTTTTCTTCCCTAGGCTCAGAAGTGGAAAAATATGAAGATCCATTGCTGATGGGAATCCTGCCCTAAGCAAATGGTGGTGAGACATGGCTGCTTTTAGTGCATTTATTATATGTGACCATTTAAAAGCAGGTACTGAAGGCTGCAGAAAAGTCACGAGGTGGTACTCAAAATATGGTTATGTAGATAACTGGGTGTGGCTCTTCCCTGAGGCACAAAGAACTGATTTTTGTGTACTCTTTGAAAGGAAATGTATAAAGTTGGTATTATGCTTTACTCAGAAAGTTTTTAAGAGGGTTGGGAGTGATGCAATCACTTTAAAATGATATACAAGATTGAACACTCTGCTAAACTTCAGATAAGAGTATCCAATTGCCTCTTGGACTTCCCTGCCTGGATGTTCTGTTCCACGTGCACCCCAAACTCAAATATATCCAAGACTGAAAACATCTTCTCTCCAAGCTCTCTCCTCTTCTAATATTCCCTGTGTGAATAAGGTGTGCCCAGTTGACCAAACCAGTAACCTGGGAATCATCTTGACACCTTCCTCTCCCTCAACCCCTCTCTCGCAATTAATTGGACACCAAGTTCAGTGGACTCTACCTTCAAAATGCCTCTCAAATCAATCCACGTCTCTCCGTGGCATTGCTGTCGGGCAGCAGGGCCCAGGTTCCCATTCCTCTTGGAAATGACAGAGGTCTCGCCTCTTCTGCACCTTCCCCCGAGCTTGAGGAACTATCCTGTCCAGAAGAAATCCTTTCCGTTTCATATTTCTATAGAATGCTGTCTAACACTTTGAATTCCCTTCAGGCTCTGGGTTTCAGAAATCCAACACAGAAAGAATGCCGGGCTATTCATTTCCCTCCAGGATGAAGTTAGAATCTTGAGGGCAGCGAGGAAGGCAGGCCTATGCATTGTTGCAAACCTTCTCAAGTGATTCTGATGTGCAGCTCCGGTCAAGAGCCACTGCACAACGTGGTGAGCTATTTGAATACAGGGACCATGCCTTTCAACTTTGTATTCATCAAAACACAACGCAGCCAATACCTGATATAGAATCAGTGCTCAGTAAATGTTCCAGTGAATGAGTGAATACAAGAACTAAAGAATGACATGGTGCAAAGAAATGGATGAAAGGGATCTTACGAGCTACTTAGTGCAATCCCTTCATTTTTTTTTTTTTTTTCACTTGCCGTAGTGTTGGGATTGCTTGAGGCTCCCGGATGTTCACAGGATGTCATTTTTGGCAACCACAGACCACTAGTTACCCAGCTTTTTTAGGTGTTGTGTAGCAAGGAGGGATTTCGGGTTATGTAATCTGCAATATTTCCAGAAATGGAAATTATTTCTTTTTCCTTTTATGACTGACACAACGTCAGGAAATTTCCACAAAATTCCCAGAAGAACATGATGGAGGAAACCACTTTCCCTATATATATTTTAGTGGAATATATTTTATTTTAATGGAACTGCCAGTGAAGCAGTAGATGTGGCCAGAAGACACCGCTTTCCTGGTGTCTCCTGAGAACTCTTTTCTCTCATTGGTTATTTTCACCTGCCTTCTTGTGCAAGTTCCTTTTTGTTTGGGCTCATTTTCCATTTTCTCTGTATCTAGGTTTGTTGAAAATGCAGGAGCCAGTGCTTCCCAACCTTCCCTACTCCAAACGCCTATGCACACGCACCCACTTGCATGCGTGCACGTACACGTGCATACATATACACCCACATGTACACGTGTGTGTGCACACGCACTCCTGGACTCTTGAGAAACTTTCAAAAGGAACTTATAGATAGGGTGAGGACTTTTATTATTATTTATTAATTATTATTATTATTACTTATATCTTAAATATAACATTTTGGACACATGGAAGTGCTCTAACCCCCAAATTCCTGTTTGTCTCTGGAAAGGAGCAGGCAGTCTAGGATGGGCAGGGACACACAAGACAACTTATCTTTTGCCATATGCATTAGACCTAAAGTATTTACAAAGCAAAAGAGGCAGCTGTGGCGAGACAGAAAAAGCCCTGGATTCAGAATTAGAACAGCTGGGTTAGAGTACTGGCTCTGTCACTTGCTCTCTAACTCTCAGTTTCCTCATCTGTCAAATCGGGGCAATGGT
Source organism: Pongo pygmaeus (assembly GCF_028885625.2). Taxonomy (NCBI): domain Eukaryota; kingdom Metazoa; phylum Chordata; class Mammalia; order Primates; family Hominidae; genus Pongo; species Pongo pygmaeus. The sequence goes on from NC_072396.2 coordinate 160,409,456, forward strand.
ACTACTTCATATTAATACAACCTCAGCTGCAAAAGACTGGTTTAGGTACCCTTGTTCTGAGCTCCCACAGACTCCTTGTGCTTACCTGGTGTTAACATTGGCTGTTAATACATCTGTCTCCCGTGGTACAAGGAGATCTTGAGGGCAGAAATTCTATTTGTCTGGCCTCCACTGTACCTGCCCTCAGTGCACAGCAGAATGGTCAATGAATGTTGGTTGAGTGGATGAAGAACAATTGGACATTTGCATGTTTTTGTGTGTATAATTCCTGTTTTACTATCATCGGTAGGCTACCAGGATAGTACAAATCTATTTTTATTGTATGTAAATTTGACATATAGACATTCCAAATTAACAGGAGTTGATTCGCTCCCCATGTTACCTAACAACTAGTTTCGGAATGTTGTTGGATCCTTTTAGGAGAATATTTCGGTACATTTGCTCCCCTGGTTAGGGTTAGGGGTTAGGGTTAGGGTTGTGTTCCCAGCACAAGCGTCTCCTCAATAATAAGCCTTTACGTGTGTGCACCGGCACTTTAAAGAGTTTTTTTTTTGTTTTTGTTTCTGTTTTTAAAAAAAAGGTGTTTTCTTGTACACTGACTCATATGCTCCTCACGAGAACCCCAATGAGATAGGCAGGACAGGTGTTCCTGCTACCACTTGATGGATGAAGAAACCAATGTTCAGAGACGTTAACTGAGTCACTACATACCACATCAAAAGCAAGTTTGTTTCAGAGCTGGGCCTAAAACAGAATCGGGTTTCTCATTTCACAGTCTGGTGTTTTTTACACAATCCATTTGTTCAACCCGGTTGCATTTTGTGATGATATTTTTTGCATCTCATCCTATTCCTGCTTCGCAACTGCACCTCCTACTACTTGCCTCAGCATACTCTCAACCGGGGCTTCTCAGGTGCTCAACCAGGGCCTCTCCCTCTACCCTGAACATGTCCTCCTGCAATTTCTTGCCTCTGGATCTTTGCATCTGTTTTCACCTCTTGGTGGGCACCCCTTCCCCACCCCCACGTCACTGCAGGTTGAAAGAAACCCTAGGCATCCTCTCGGTTTCAACTCAAAGACCACCTAACTTCATGAAACCTCTGCAGATGGGCCCTGCTGGATGAGATCTCTCTGCCCTTGAATGCACAGAGCAGTCCATGTCTTGTTCTATATCCATTTCCATACCTGCTTCATTCCCTTCTCTACAGTGTCCCTTGCTCCGTGTTCTCACAGCCCCCTGTGCTCAGTTTTCACAGCACATATTGCCCTGTGTTGTGAGCCTGCTTTCGCCCTGTGACTGTGAGCTCCTTGAGGACTGGAACCTTGTCTGATTCATCTCGGTATCTCCAGCACCCCGCACAGTGCCTGGAACACAGTAGTTGCTCCAAAAAATGTTGGATGAATGAGTGGATGGATGAATGAACACTACCCCACACAACGCCTTGGATATAGTAGCTGCAAAATAATAATGGATCGAATTGAGTCTATAACCAGATCTCATTTCTTTTCATCCTATCTCAGTGAAAGATGAAGGTTCTTTCTTCTGACTCAGGCTGTCACTTCCACTCCTGCTCTGGGTTCCATCCCATCCTGCCTCCCCAGGTGCCTCACTCCATCAATTACCCCTTCTCTCAAGAATCTCTAATCTCTCCATCTTCTCTGCCTGGCTCCTTTCCTTGCAGTAACTAAAATGCTCAGGTCTCTCCTCCTATTCCAAAAATAAGTACCCTCAATTGAATGGGTGTCTTCTTCCTCACAGTATCAAGCTATGTACCTCATTGGGGAGTAACCCAGCTGAGTGAGCCCTTTACTGGGGAGCCTTCAGTGTCAGTCTCCTTAGATCTTTTTCTCTTAGGTTGGTCAGATGGCTCACAGAAGACTCTTCCAGCTGCCAGAAGTTTAGGGGCAGGGGCAGGGGCAGGGAAGAAGACTGGGAGTTCACAGCTTTCAGGACACATGCTTCCACTCAACACCCCTGTTTTCAGTACAGGACCCCAGCCCTCAACTAAGTCTGGGAAATCCCCATCCAGAGACCCTCTGCTTTACCCTCTCCAGGGAATAACACTCCAGGCTTCTGTCAGAGCAGGGAAGGGTCAGCCCCTCACTGGCATTGACAACAGGAGGGGATTTGGCAATGAATCTACTTCTTAAAAGAGTTTTCAAACAGCCTTCATTATTTTGATACCCACCCCCCTTCACTTCCAGAGGTAACTCCACTTCCAGAGTTACCCTGGTCCAGCCTTTGAAGATTCCTGGGGGTGGGGAGTAAATCAAGTTAGCTTTTTGCTTTTCCCACTAAGGTCTCAGAATTCCTAGTTTGTGGCCTTCTTGGCTCTGCTAAGTCAGTTGCTACTCATCCGTCTGTTCTTCAGCATCCAAAATTTAGTTGTTGCCTCCTTTCCTGTTCTTCAACCCTTTTTATTTCATCTTCACTCCTATCCTTCTAATCCTTTCAAAAATCACATTTGTAGCAGTTCCAGTGGGGTTTTGGGAGATGGTAAAGTTAGATGTGGAAGTATGTGCTCCACCTTAACTATGCATCATCACGAGCATGGGTGTCTGCCTGCCTGTCTCATGGATTCTACACACCTTCGTTACCACGCCACTCTCCTTAAAACTCTCCAGACTCAGCTTTTCTCATCTGGCTCTCTGACCTGTTCCCTGACCATTCTGTTCTTTCAGCTCTCAGCCTTCAGACTGCCAAAACCCCAAACCAACTTCCTATCCAGGAAGCCTCAGGCCTAGAAGTTCAGATGTCTTGCCAATATATCTGTGCTTCACAACTTGCCTACTCTCTCTGACCCCTAACATTTTCACATACTTTTCCAATTCTGCCTGTCATAAATTTGCTGCTTCCCCCTAAGTAGAATGTTGATTCCTGTCAAACACACAGCCTAGCCCTGATTCCTCCTCTTCTCTCAAATAGTGATATTGTCAACAATGATAAACTACTATGTACTGAGTGTTTTTTATGTGCTGCTCACACTTTATACACATGTATAGATTCATTCTTCATCATAGATTTTCCAGGTGGCTGGCATTTATTAGCCCCACTTTGCATATGTGGGAACACAGGCTCAAGGAAGGAAAGCAACTTCCCAAAATTTCCCAGGCTAGTAAAAGTCAGAGACGGAATTCAAGCCCAGATCATTCCAAGTTTGTGCTCTTCCTGTGACATGACACTGCCTCAGTCAGGGCATCAGAGAGGAAGTTAGAAAGCAGATGGTGAGAGGGAGTACCTGAATTGGAGGGAGTACCTGAATTGGAGGGAGTGGCCACCATCAGTGGGTAGACCATGGAGAAAGATGGGGCTAACAGAGAAAAACCTTCACTGACTTCACAGGTTTACACAGCATTAGCCCTTGTGATCTTTAGTTGTGCAGGGGATAAATTACCGTGCCTGTCTGCCCACACAGAAAGCAAGCTAGAACACCACCGCTAATCTATATGATATACGCCAACATGGCTTAAGATGATTTATTGCAACTGTAAAAAATGCCCCCCCCCCTTTTTTCCAGAAAGGAAGCATGGATTGCATTAATCAAGCTAAAGACTTTTATACTTCTTTACAGTCTGACACAAAAACAGAGTCATAAAGATAAGCCCGAATCATCAAGAAAGTGCACAGTAGTATTTTGCAAACCCAATTTAGGGAATCAGGGAAGAGTAAAATCCACATGGAAAAGGTTTCCCCTGACTTCCCATTCATGATGGTACAGTGAGTTCATGTTATGGAACGCCCACTGCTCCAAACACATGGCAATGATGGGCAAAATATAAAAAGGTAAACTCAAAAAGGCATGGCCAAGACAAAACAAACAAAACAAAACAAAAACAAAAGACAGTTGTCTCCATGTTGAAGTACTATGCTTGTTGCTCTGGAAGCAAACCATGGTAGCCAGAAGCTAAGCTCCTGCAATGTATAGCGGTTCCAAAGTACCCTGAGCAAGATGGAAGACAAAAGCCATACTCACAGATTAAAGCCAAGGACTAGAATGGAGCTACCCACAAACCCACCAACCCCTGACTGTAAGTCTGACAAAAAAGAACTACCGCCAAACTCTGCCAGGGTCTTTGTTTCTGATGAGCTGCAGGCTTAGGGAGGCGAAGATGCAGACATGTTCTGGCCTCGTAACTAAGAGTTGAGCTAATCCACAGCTGAGCTAAGTGAGTGGATTTCCAATATGCCCAAGAGCACCCTGGGGCCAGTGATATGGATATGTTCTATCAAAGGGTTTTGAGCCTAACAACTGACTGGTATTTTGCAAGAGAAAAAAAAGTACTGAATAGGTTAATTCCCTTCCATTCTTGGAAGAGGCAAAATTAGAAATGATGATTTTTTTTTTTTTTTTTTGAGACATGGTCTTGCTCTGTTACCCAGGCTGGATTGCAGTGGCGTGATCATAGCTCACAGTAGCCTTGAACTGCTGGGCTCAAGAGATCCTCCCACCTCAGCTTCCCGAGTAGCTGGGACTGCAGGCACTCATGACTCCACCCAACTAATTTTTCTTTTAATTCCATTTTTTTTTGTAGAAACGGGGTCTCGCTTTGCTGCTCAGGCTGGTTTCAAACTCCTGACCTCAAGCGATCCTCCTGCCTTGGCCTCCGAAAGTGCTGGGATTACAGGCGTGAGCCACGGCACCTGGCCGGATTTTGTTTTTAAGTTTGAAATGCTTTATTTAGAGTTTATTAGCCACTAAATCCTTTTTTTTTTTTTTAAACTTTTAAGTTCAGGGGTACAAGTGCAGGTTTGTTACATAGGTAAACTTGTGTCGTAGGGGATTTGTTGCATAGATTATTTCATCACCCAGGTATTAAGCTTAGTACCCATTAGTTGTTTTTCTTGATCCTCTCCCTCCTCACACCCTCTATCCTCCAAAAAGCCCCAGTGTGTGTTGTTCCCCTCTATGTGTCCATATGTTCTCATCATTTAACTCTCACTTATAAGTGAGAACATGCAGTATTTGGTTTTCTGTTCCTGTGTTGGTCTGCTAAGGATAAGGGCCTCGAGCTCCATCCATGTCCCTGCGAAGGACATTATCTCATTCTTTTTATGGCTGCATAGTATTCCATGGTGTATATGTACCACATTATCTTTCTCCAGTCTGTCACTGTTGGGGATTTAGGCTGATTCCATGTCTTTGCTATTGTGAGTAGTGCTGCAGTGAACATACACATGCATGTGTCTTTGTAACAGAATGATTTTTAGTCCTTTGGGTGTAGACCCAGTAATGGGATTGCTGGGTTGAATGGTATTTCTGTCTTTAGGTCTTTGAGGAATCACCACACTGTCTTCCACAGTGGCTGAACTTGTTTACAATCCCACAAACAGTGTATAAGCATTCCTTTTTCTCCACAGCCTCGCCAGCATCTGTTATTTTTTGACTTTTTAATAATGGCCATTTTGGCTAATATTAGTTGGTATCTCATTGTGGTTTTGATTTGCATTTCTCTAATGATCAGTGATGTTGACCTTTTTTTTTTCATATGATTGTTGGCCACATGTATGTCTCCTTTTGAAAAGTGTCTGTTCATGTCCTTTTCCCACTTTTTTATGGGGTTGTTTGTTTTCCTGTAAATTTGTTTAAGTTCCTTATAGATGCTGGATATTAGACCTTTGTCAGATGCATAGTTTGCAAATATTTTCTCCCATTCTGTAGGTTGTCTGTTTATTCTGTTGATAGTTTCTTTCACTGTGCACAGCTCTTTAGGTTTATTAGACCCCATTTGTCAATTTTTTGCTTTTGTCACAATTGCTTTTGGCATCTTCATCATGAAATCTTTGCTCATGCCTATGCCCTGAATGGTATTGCCTAAGTGGTCCTTCAGAGTTTTCATAGTTGGGGGTTTTACATTTCAGTCTTTAATCCATCTTGAGTTAATCTTTGTATATAGTGTAAGCAAGGGAGCCGGTTTTAATCTTCTGCATATGGCTAGCCAGTTATCCCAGCACCATTTATTGAACCGGGAATCCTTTCCCCATCGCTTGTTTTTGTCAGGTTTGTTGAAGATCAGATAGTTGTAGGTGTGTGGTCTCATTTCTGGGTTCTCTATTCTGTTCCATTTGTCTATGTGTCTGTTCTTGTACCAGTACCGTGCTGTTTGGGTTACTGTAGCCTTGTAGTATAGTTTGAAGTCAGGTAGCATGATGCCTCCAGCTTTGTCCTTTTTGCTTAGGATTGCCTTTGCTATTGAGGCTTTTTTTTTTTTTTTTTTTGGTTCCATATGAATTTTAAAATAGTTTTTTTTTTTTCTTGTTCTGTGAAGACTGTCAATGGTAGTTTCATGGGAATAGCATTGAATCTATAAATTGCTTTGGGCAGTATGCCCATTTTAATACTGATTCTTCCTATCCGTGAGCATGGAATGTTTTTCCATTTTTTTGTGTGTCATCTCCGATTTCTTTGAGCAGTGGTTTGTAGTTCTCCTTGTAGAGATCTTTCACCTCCCTAGTTAGCTGTATTCCTAGGTATTTTATTCTTTTTGTAGCAATTGTGAATGGGAGTTCATTGCTGATTTGGCTCTTGGCTTTACTGTTGCTGGTGTATAGGAATGCTAGTGATTTTTGCACATTGATTCTGTACTCTGAGACTTTGCTGAAGTTGTTTATCAGCTTAAGAAGCCTTTGGGCTGAGACAACGGGGTTTTCTAGATATAGGATCATGTCATCTGCAAGCAGGGATAGGTTGACTTCCTCTCTTCCAACTTGGATGCCCTTTATTTCTTTCTCTTGCCTGATTGCCCTGGCCAGAACTTCCAATACTATGTTGGATAGGAGTGGTGAGAGAGGGCATCCTTGTCTTGTGCCGGTTTTCAAGGGGAATGCTTCCAGCTGTTGTCCATTCAGTATGATGTTGGCTGTGCGTTTGTCACAGATGGCTCTTATTATTTTGAGGCATGGTCCTTCAATACGTAGTTTATTGAGAGTTTTTAACATGAAGGGATGTTGAATTTTATCAAAAGCCTTTTCTGCGTCTATTGAGATAATCATGTGGTTTTTGTCTTTAGTTCTGTTTATGTGATGAGTCACATTTATTGATCTGCCTATGTTGAACCAACCTTGCATCCCGGGGATGAAGCCAACTTGATCGTGGTGGATAAGCTTTTTGATGTGCTGCTGGATTCAGTTTGCCAGCATTTTGTTGAGGATTTTGCATTGATGTTCATGAAGGATACTGGCCTGAAGTTTTCTTTTGTTGTTGTATCTCTGCCAGGTTTTGGTTTCAAGATGATGCTGGCCTCATAGAATGAGTTAGGGAGGAGTCCCTCCTTCTCAATTTCTTGAAATAGTTTCAGTAGGAATGCTACCAGTTCCTCTTTGTACATCTGGTAGAATTCAGCTGTGAATCCATCTGGTCCTGGGATTTTTTTGGTTGGTAGGCTATTTATTACTGCCTCAATTTCCGAACTCATTACTGGTCTGTTCAGGGATTCAGTTTCTTCCTGGTTCAGCCTTGGGGAGGTGTGTGTGTCCAGGAATTTGTCCATTTCTTCTAGACTTCCTAGTTTATGTGCACAGAGGTGTTCACAATATTCTCTGATGGTTGTTTGTATTTCTGTGGGGTCAGTGGTAAATATTCCCCTTATCATTTCTGATTGTGTTTATTCAGATCTTCTCTCTTTCCTTCTTTATTTGTCTAGCTAGTGGTCTGTCTATTTTATTACTTTTTTTCAAAGAACAAAAAACAGCTTCTGGATTCTTTCATTTTTTGAAGGGTTTTTCATGTCTCTGTCTCCTTCAGTTCAGCTCTGATTTTTGTTATTTCTTGTCTTCTGCTAGTTTTGGGATTTGTTTGCTCTCGTTTCTCTAGTTCTTTTAGTAGTGATGTTAGGTTATTAACTTGAGATCTTTCTAACTTTTTGATGTGGGCATTTAGTGCTATAAATTTCCTTCTTAACACTGCCTTTGCTGTATCCCAGAGATTCTGGTACTTTGTGTCTTTGTTCTCATTAGTTTCATAGAACTTCTTGATTTCCGCCTAAATTTCATTGTTTACCCAAAAGTCATTCAGGAGCAGGTTATTCAATTTCCATGTAATTGCATGGTTTTGAGTGAATTTCTTAATCTTGATTTCAAATTTGATTCTTCTGTGGCCCAAGAGACTGTTTGTCATGATTTCAGTTCTTTTGCATTTGTTGAGGAGTGTTTTACTTCTGATTATGTGGTCGATTTTAGAGTAAGTGCCACGCGGTGATCAGAAGAATGTATATTCTGTTGTTTTGGGGTGGAGAGTTCTGTAGATATCCACCAGGTCCATTTGATCCAGTGCTGAGTTCAGGTCCTGAATATCTTTGTTAATTGTCTGTCTCAATGATCTGTCTAATATTGTCAGTGGGGTGTTAAAAAGTCTCCCACTATCATTGTGTGGCAGTCTAAGTCTCTGTGAAGGCCTCTAAGAACTTGCTTTATAAATCTGGGTGCTCCTGTGTTGGGTCCATATGTATTTAGGATAGTTAGATTTTCTTGTTGAATTGAACCATTTACCATTATGTAATGCCCTTCTTTGTGTTTTTTGACCTTTGTTGATTTAAAGTCTGTTTTGTCAGAAACTAGGATTGCAACTGCTGCTTTTTTATGTTTTCCGTTTGCTTGGTAGATTTTCATCCATCTTTTTATTTTGAGCCTATGTGTGTCATTGCATGTGAGATGGTTCTCTTGAAGACAGCATACCATTGGATCTTAGTTCCTTATCCAGCTTGCTACTCTGTGTCTTTTAATTGGGGCATTTAGCCCATTTACATTTAAGGTTAGTATTGGTATGTTTGGATTTGATCCTTTCATCATGATGCTAGCTGGTTATTTTGCAGACTTGCTTACATGTTTGCTCTGTAGTGTCACTGGTCTGAGTACTTCAGTGTGTTTTTGGAGTGGCTGGTAACCGTCTTTCCTTTCTACATTTAGTGCTTCCTTCAGGAGCTCTTGTAGGGCAGGCCTGGTGGTAACAAATTCCCTCAACATTTGCTTGTCTGAAAATGATCTTATTTCTTCTTCACTTATGAAGCTTACTTTGGCCAGATATGAAATTCTGGGTTGGAGTTTCTTTAAGAATGTTGAGTATTGACCCCCAATCTCTTCTGGCTTGTAGGTTTTCCCCTGAGACATCCACTGTTAGTCTGAAGGGCTTCCCTTTGTAGGTGACCTGGCCTTTCTCTCTAGCTGCCTTTAACATTTTTTCTTTCGTTTCAACCTTGGAGAATCTGATGATTATGTGTGTTGGGGATGTTCCTTTCGTGGAGTATCTTCCTGGAGTTCTCTGGATTTCCTGAATTTGAATGTTGGCCTCTCTAGCTAGGTTAGGGAATTTCTCATAGATTATATCCTGAAATATGTTTTCCAAATTGGTTCCGTTTTCCCCATCTCTTTCAGGGACACCAATCAGTCTTAGATTCACTCTCTTTACATGATCCCGTATTTCTCGGAGGTTTTCTTCATTGCTTTTCATTCTTTTTTCTCTATTCTTGTCTTCCAGTCTTATTTCAGAAAGCCAGTCTTCAAGCTCTGAAATTCTTTCCTCCGCTTTGTCTATTCTGCTATTAGTACTTGTGATTGCATTATGAAATTCTTGTAGTGTGTTTTTTCAGTTCGGTCAGGTTGGTTACATTCTTCTCTATATGGGCTATTTTGTCTGTCAGCTCCTGCAATGTTTTATCATGATTTTTAGCTTGCTTGCATTGGGTTACAATGTACTCTTTTAACTCAGTGAAGTTCATTCCTATCCATATTCTGAATTCTACTTATGTTATTTCAGCCGTCTCAGCCTCAGCCCAATTCCGAACCCTTGCTAGAGAGGTGATGCAGTCATTTGAAGGAAAGAGGGCACTCTGGCTTCTTGAGTTTTCAGCGTTCTTGCACTGATTCTTTCTCATCTTTGTGGGCTTATCTACCTTCAGTCTTTGAGGTTGCTGACCTTTGGATTTTTTTTTTTTCTTTTAACAGTCTGGCCATGTTTCTGTAGGGCTGCAGTACTTTGCTGGGCTTCTTCTCCAGTTCCTAGTCGCCTTGGATTTTCCAGTATCTGGAGCTATCACCAGTGAAGGCTGTGAAACAGCAAAGATGTCAGCCTGCCTCTTCCTCTGGGAGCTCTGGCCCGGCGAGGTACAGACCTGTTGCCAGCCCAAACGCGCCTGCAGGACAAGGCTGGAGACCCTGGTTGGGAGGTCTCACCCAATCAGGAGGAATGGGATCAGGGAACTGCTTAAAGAAGCAGTCTGTCCATGCTTTCACAGATCAGCTGTGCTGTGCTGGGGCACTGCTTCCACCCCTGGTTGGTGTGGGCTCTCCAAAGCCTGGAGGCCGGAACAGCTAAGTCGCCCAAACAGCAAAGATGGTGGTCCCTCCCTCCCTCCTGGAGCTCTGTCCCAGGGAGAATTCAAATCTCTGTCAGCCAGAGAACACCAGTGGTTGCTGGAGGCCTTGGTTGAAAAGTCCCATCCAGTGAGGAGGAACAGATTGGGCACCTGCTTAAAGAAGCAGTCTGGCCATGCTTCTGAAGAGCAGCTGTGCTGTGCTGTTCTGGGGTGCCACTTCTGGGAGCTCTGTCCCAGAGAGCAGCCTGCCCCTCCCCCTGGGACCTCCGTCGCAGGTAGGTGCAACACTGCTGCTGGTGGCTGGCTGGAATTCCAAACCAGCGGGTCTTATCCTGTGAGGTGCAGTGGAAGTGGGGCCCGCAGATCATTGCTGCTTGGCCCCCTGGATTCAGCCTCTTTCCTAGGGGTATGTGCAGGGGTCTAATCTCCTGCTTTGCAGGAGTTGCAGTTACTTTTGCTGGGAAACCCAGGGCTGGAGTATGTAAAGCTGCTGGGTCTCTGCACGTGCTCAAGCGGCTGCTCTGCTGAGACTCCATGTATCTCTGTGTGTCAGACTGAAGGCCCTGGTGGAGTGGGTTCACCAGAGGATCTCCTGACCCAAAGGTTGCAAGGATCCATGGGAGAAGCGCGGTTTCCCAGGATCGCACATTCACTTACTACTTGCCTGAGTGGGGGAGGTTCCTCTGTCTCCATGTTGCTCCTGGGTGGGCTGTCATCCTGCCTTGCTTTTCTTCATTCTCTGTGGATCGAGTTGTTTCCTTGATTAGACCCAATGCGGGTACCTGGATGTTTCAGTTGAAGGCGCTGTATTTACTCGCCCCTTTCTTTCCTCTCCATGAGAACCACTCACCCTAGCTGCTTCTAGTCAGCCATCTTGGCCACTCCCTCCCTGCCCCCCACCTTTTTTTTTTAAATGCTTGAAAACTATTTGCAAAAGAAACCTAGAGATTCTCATGGTTCTTTTAAGATCTTGTTGGATGGACTGTGAAAGTGGGATTATTGTCTATGAATGGTCAGCTAGACTGTGTGTGTGTGGAAAGGGTGAGGGAATTAACATTTATTGAGCAAAAGGGCATGCTAGTTAAAATCACTGTCTCTGGGGACAGATTTTTCTGGGTTTTAATCCAAACTCTGACACGTATTAGCCGTGTGACCTCTATTTTTCATTTGTAAAATGGAGATGGGATTGTTGCGGGGATTAAAAGCACTTAGAACAGTCCAGGATATAGAAAGCACTGTGTAAGAGTTGGCTGTCATATATTAGTCATCAGTCATTATACTTAATAATCACAAAATTGTTAGAAAATCCTGTGAGGTAGGTATTTTCCTTACCATACCCACATGAGAAAACTTAAGCAAGGAGAAGTCAAACAAAGTTACCAAAGTCACACAATTACAGAGTGACAGAGCCTTTAGACGCTGCCTAGTCCAAGGCTTTCATTTCACAGAAGAAAAAATTGAAATTCAAAATAGGAGCGGGACATGCCTCAAGTCATTTAGTCAGCCAGTGACAGAACTGGGCCTAGAACTCAGCAGCAGGACTCTTCCTGTCAGTAGTTCTCAAACTTTGTCATGTGTTAGAATCCTGTGGAGGACTTGCTAAAACAAACTGCTGGTACCCAAGCCTAGAGTTTCTTACTTAGTAGGCGTGGGGTGGGCCTTGAAAATTTGCATTTCTAAGGAGTTCTCAAATGATGCCACTGCTGGTGGTCTGGGGACCCTACTTTGGGAACCACCACAACACAGCATAATTCATACATCTTTTGTTCTTTTCATCATGGACTACACAGTCTGTGACCTACAAACACTTTCAAAGAGATGGGACCCAGTGATGAAAACCAAAGAAAATTACATATCTAGCAGCAAGAAGGCACAGTGACTGACCAACAGTCCTGGTTTGTGTGTGACTCTCCTCGTTTTAAAATGGAAAGTCCTGTAGTTCTGGGCACAAGAGGATGGTTGGTCACTGTAGATGAAAGCAAACAAAAGTCAGTGTCAGCTAAATGCCAAACGAAAAAGGACATACATACAGAGAATGTGGTAACTTCTGGTGAATTTGTTTGAAAAGGACTCATTCATTTATTCTTCCAACACATCTGTATTATAAAACTACTATCCATAAAGCACTGTGTTAGGTGCTGTGTTCCTGACCCTACAGATCCCATTCCACCATAGCAAAAGGTAAAAGTGACTCTACAGTGAGCTCGGTAGACATAGACCCATGCTTATATACTCAGGGACACCTGGAAGAGATGTAAAAACAGAAACATCTCACATAGGAAGTTTTCAATGCATCGTGATCAAGACTCAAATAATTCCCTTCTCTTTTTCTTCAATGTACTTAAAGGGAGTACATTGTTGAGAAGGACCGGTTGCAAATTTCCAAAAAGGAGAGTAAAATAATTAATGAGTCAAGGTCTCAGGAGAGACAGAAGGTAAGGGAAGTCCTTCAGTAAGTGGGGAAATTGATTTGTTTTGTGTCCTCATCTTTCCAGGGCCATGAGCATGTCCTTTGCTGGCCATAAATCAATGCTGATGACCTCAGTTATAGTGTAATCTTCAAGGCTAATTTACGCAAAACTTCAAAAATGGTAAACATCCTCATGAAGACTAATGATGACATATTTTAGGAGTGCATAATAGTAGGTATAGAGAAAAAAACTGCAGGGTAAAATGTTATTTCTGTTCTTATTGCTAAAGGTCATACTCCTTAAGAACCAAAGTTAATTATCAGTCCTTTGACCTAAGAGGAAAACAAATTTCATGGACTCCCCTAAAGATTCCTATATAGTACAAATAAAATGCCAAAATATTTTGGAACACATTTTGCAGCACTGGATAGGTCAATAAAATAATGTGTAAATTGCCAAATGTGATCAAGGAACTCCCTGCAAACATCAGATTAGGCTCTATTCTCTATCTGAATACTGACTTTGCTTTGCTTTGTAACTCCTATCTATCTTCACTAATAATGCCTTTTCCCCCATCTGGTGTGCATTCTAGCCTATATTCCCTTTCATCATTCTACAGTGGTCAATGTGGTTATTGTACAGCTTCACTTTCAATGAAAGCTGAGGGAAAAGAAGCCTTATACCCTGTGCCCCGCCCAATACATAAAAGAAGCCATTTAAAAAAATAAAAGCAGCAAGCTACTAAATTTGACTCATTCAAATCTTGGCAATTAACATGTATAGTATGTTATGAGAGAGAGAGAGAGAGAAAATTAGCAGAAATGGAGGAAAACATATTACATCCTAAATACCACCAAATTGCCAAAATACACATTTGGGTAGTCATCTCCAGAGAACTCTCTGGAGGCACAGCATCTATCATGCTGATTTCCCTGAACAATATTACAGAATAGCCCTGTGTACTTTCTCTTGGTGTGTGTGGGGGGGGGGAGTTGTAAAGAATTGTCATATGGAACCTCACAAGTCTCTAAAACCTTTCTGCAATTATCCCTCATAGGATTACCACACTGATGAGTTTGTTCAACAGGCGCTGTTGTGACTTCCTAATTTAACTCCTATAGAGATGATTTGTGTGGAAGATAAAACACTATATTTGAACTCAATTCCCACCTTATCCCTGAGCTTATGCTACCAAGCAATTCTTACAATCTTTGGAGTTCTATTAGACTATAGAGAAAAATCTAGGGTTTCAGCTAAACCCTTTAATCCACAGGCCTAGGTAAAGGACTGTCTCAAGGTAGTCGCTAGCCCATGGGTTCTCAAAGTATGGTCTGAAGACCCCTGGAGGAGTCCCTGAGACCCTTTTACTGGGTCTGCAGATTAAAAATTATTTTGTATAATAACACCAAGATGAGTTACATTCAATTAGGCATTTTTCTTTTGAAATTAAGCAGACTTTTGGAAAGTAAGATGTGGATAGCCCTGTAGTAGGCTAAGTGGAAGTTACAAAGGCAACAGTAGCTTTTTTTCCCCCTCTCGTTATCTCATGAGGATACAGAGGACTTTTCCAGAGGCCACATGACATATGGTTATGTCATCTCTCTGATAGCTGAGGGATGTGTGCTTCTGTGTTCTTCTTGAGTTTTAAATATTTCTCAATCTTAATACCTAAAATAATTAGTATCAATAGACAGAACCCACACCCAAGAACTCTTTGGGGCCTTCAATAACTTTTAAGAGTGTTAAGGTGTCCTAAGACCAAAAATTTTGCAAATTGTTGCTTTGTCAGGATTTTTGTTATTTCTAGAATGCATTTCTTTCTAACTGATCTACGTGGGAAAAAAATCATTACCTCATGGCAATTATTGCTTTCCTATCAATATGGAGATTATATTTCTGAAGGAGACTGACCAAAATTATATTAAAAGGTTTAAATAAAACAAGTGGATCCATGTTGTAACATGAGGAAGAGAGCTGCCCCACTAGATGTCTGACGTTAGATAACTCAGAGTCCCCCCTCTCTAACAAGTCTCCCTTACTAGAGAAACGGACAGATTCTGTTTTGTGGGATGGATTAAGGAGACAATCTGAAGTAGAGTTTGACACAATATTATTCTGCCCATATGAAATTCTGGTAGCCAGGGTGCCAGGTGTATTCATAATCCCGATGCTGTCAATTTTAAGCCTGAAGCCCCAAGAGGCGAGCAGTGTTTAATACATCATCTCTTGTTAAATAGCAGCCACAGAGTTGGCGGTAGCCAGTGAAGCATTCCCTGCCATGTAGGACACGCCAGTTGTCTATAAATAGGACCTGTGAGTGGGCCAAAAAAAAAAAAAAGAGAGAGAGAGAAAACACTGTCAGAAGAAGGACAGACCAAAGGAACCCTAAGTCAGAAGAGATCATTTAAAAGATAACCTTTAGGTTGTTCTCTGGCTACATTAAATGAGGTATTTTTCTTTTGAAATTAAACAAACTTTTGGAAACTAAGATGTGTATAGCCCTGTAGTAGGCTAAGTGGAAGTTACAGAGGCAACAGTAGGTAATGGGCCCTGCACTGGAGGAGCTTCTGTTTCTCAAGTAATTGTTCTCTTATCAAAGCAAATCAGATAATTGGTTTCTTTCTTTTTCTTTTTCTTTAATTCTTATTCTGCCCTTTCTCAAAGGGTTAAATTATCTCATGACATTTTATGCTAAGCTGAAGGTATTTTTCATCCAGAGGAAATACCAAAAATAAAAACTATGGAATCATGAAGCTGGAAGGACCCTTGGGGGTCATCTAGTTAAACCCCTTCATCATACAAATAGAGTCACTGATGCCTTAGAGATGGGATGAGGCTTGCTTCCAGGGCATTCAGTGAGTGGGCGGCAGGACCATAACCAAAACCAAGGACTCTTTTCTCTTTTTCCTTTGCAACATTGTGACTCACATATTAAGTAAGTACCCGTTCTTCACTGCTTCAGTATTACAAGCTTGCTTGACATCTTTAGAGATTAGGACCCACCCTGCCAGGCTTTAGTTTGACCCAAAACTCATTCTCAGGTCTTCTCAACTCTATCGTTAGCGTCCGGTGTGCTGTATACCAGCGATGGACGACATCATAAGGAACGGTATTGATGACAGCCCGGTCATAGTTGTTGTACCTAACATGGAATCATGAGAAGAAAGATCTCAAACACATGTTAAAGACATCTTTTGTTTATTGAACAATTTTATATAAGGCTTCCCTTATGTTCAATACTTGTCCCAGAGATGAAGTGACGATAAGTCAGTATTCTCTCAGGAATATCACATTGGAGTGAGGAGTTCCACTGCCTGCTGACCGTGTTTTGTTTTTCTTTGAATAATCTAAGGATACGGGATAGAAGTTAAGTTCCAGCTGGTTTCCCTCATCTTATGATATGATATTTTAAGTCTTTACTGGCCAAAGTTCATGGAAGCACTGGGGAAAGCGCTGAGCTTTCTCCTCACCAAGCTGAGGTGGGGTGGACAAGAGAGGTTGTACTAACAAAGCTTTCCTTTTAACAGGATGACTTACAACTTCTCAAGTGTCTCCCTTTGTGGGAGGAATCCCAGCTATAGCCTAGTGGACCATTCACCCAGGGATCTTCAATCATTCATTCAACCCTAACATTTATATGCGCACCGGCTACATGCTAGGCAGTGCGTCAGGCATTAAAGATACAGGGACGAATACAGCAGACACGACCTCAGTCTTTGGAGAGTTTACCTTCTATTGAGGAAGATAGATGATAAACAAGTAATAAATACATAAACAAAGTAATTTCAGCTAGTTATAAATGCTATGAAAAAATAATAGTGTTATATAATAAAGAGTGACTGGGGAATCTATTTCACATGGAGTGTTAAGTGAAGGACTTTTTGAAGAAGCGACATTTGAGCTGTTACCTGTATGATACGAGACCAACAATGTAACAAGCTGAGGGGAGAGCATTCCAGGCAAAGGGAAAAGCAAAAACACAGCCTTGGGGTGGAATGGAGTTTTATTCTGTTTGCAGACCAGTAAGAAGGTCATGTGGCTGGAGCTGAGTAAGCAAGGGGAATAATGGTGGGAGAAATTACGCGGAGGAGGTAGCCAGGGGCTAGATCATGTATATATTGCCATGCAGGCCATGGTAAGGACTTTGGATTGTATTCTGAGTACCATGGGAAGCCACTGAAAAACCTTTGCCTAAGATAATGGGTTTCTGTTTTGCCTAAAGCAAATTAACTTTTTACTGAAGTATAGTATACATTACGGAAAAAGTACACAAATCGTAAGCTTGATGAATTTTCATGATGTAATCGCATCCATATCACTAGCACCCAGGTCAATAAACAGATCATTACCAGAACCCCAGAACCCTCCCTTATGCCCCTTTCCAGTAACGCCCATCCCCCAACCCACGGGTAACTACCATCCTGACTTCTATCACCAAAGATTAGTTTTGCCTGTTTATATAAAACTTTATATAATTGCAGTCACAATATGTATTCATTTGTGTCTGGCTTCTTTCATTTACTATTATGTTTAGGAGTTTCATCATTGCTTAGCAATAGTTTATTGGTGCTATATGGAAGTTGATTGCTTGATCACACCACAGTTTATCCATTCTACTGTTGATGGACATATGAGTAATTGCCGGTTGGGACTACTACAAACAGTGCTGTTATGAACATTCTATTACATGTCTTTTGGTGAACAAATATATTCACTCCTGTTTGAAATAAACTTAAGAATGGAACTTATGGATCATAAGGTATGTGTATGCTCAGATTTACTAGATACTGCCAAAGATATTCTTTCCAAAGATAAATTAACATCCAATGGTGCCATTTTTGGACACCTCAGGCAATATTCCTTAGTGTTAGATAGTACATGGCACAATCAGAGCCAACATTCTTAGTTTTGTTGCATATAAAATGAGCATAATAACATCTGCTTAGCTGATCTCACAGGGCTACTGCAAGAATCAAATGAAAAAATAGGCCGGGCGCGATGGCTCACGCCTGTAATCCCAGCACTTTGGGAGGCCAAAGCGGGCAGATCACCTGAGGTCAGGAGTTCGAGACCAGCCTGGCCAACATGGCGAAACCCCATCTCTACTAAAAATACAAACAAAACAAAACAACAAAAAAAGTAGCCAGGCGCGGTGGCACACGCCTGTAGTCCCAGCTACTTGGGAGACTGAGGCAGGAGAATCACTTGAACCTGGGTGGCGGAGGCTGCAGTGAGCCAAGATCGCGCCACTGCACTCCAGCCTGGGCGACAGAGTGAGACTCTGTCTCAAAGGAAAAAAAAAAAAAAAAAAAAAGAAAGAAAGAAAAAGAATATAATAGTCCATCCTCCCAGGCTTCAAGGAGCCATGCCTGGAGGGAGAGTGGAGTGAGGAAGCACAGTCTTCACCAGGCTATTGACACCCATTGTCATTTCCAGAAACTTCTAGTGCTGGGTTAGGCATTTGCGAAAATATTATTTAATTTACTTATTTCATCATCCCAGAAGGAAAGGTGTTATTAACCTCCTTTTACATTTAAGGCAACTGAAACTTAGAGACCTGCCACAGAGTTCATACGTAGCAGAGAGGTTTTGAAATCAGGTGTCCTTAATTCTTTAACTCATTGTTTACACCAGAGAACAGAAAAATGATCGTAATTCCTGTGTACGCTTGTTCATGAGAGCAACATTTTTACAGATCACACTTGTAATCTTTTGACTTCAAACTGAGATTTGCAGTTTAGAAATGTTTCCATATACACTATCTCATTGACCCTCTGTATGATAACCACGTGAGGTAAGTAGTACAGCTGTTATTATCTTACTTTATAGATAAGGAAAAATAATGATAAGACCTTGTGATTTGTCCAAGCTTATATGGAATTTGGTATTCACTGTTTATATTAGATGGTGGTGTTTTCTAAAGCCAACAGAGAAAGTAGCAGGAAAAGTCTATTACACATAAGCAAAATGGTTGCGCAATACTTTGGATTAGAAAAAGACTATTTCTGGACTTTGGCACAAAGTGATGCCATCGTATTATTGTGCAGTTTTTCCTTTTTTTCCTGCTTTGATATGAAGCAAGAGAGACCTGGGACCTGGGAGTAGGGGAAAGCAAATAAAGCAGGCATTTATCTGACAAGAAAAGCTAGGAAGATTTAACAAAGTTATCCTTCTTCTTAGTTGACAGACAAGTATTTCCCAAGAGAGCTCCATAATTGAGCGGACGATGCATTTGATGGATTTGTGTATTGTGGTGTAAGTGAAAGCTGATGGGCTTTCAGACAGGTAGATAAATAGGCTTTCAGATAGATCACCATTACAATCTCAGTTCAGGTGTGTGACCTTGGAGGAGCTATAGAAATTATAAAAATGCTAGAAGAAAACCTCGGGATGACTCTCCAGGATAATGCTCTGGGAAAAGATTTTATTGCTCTGGGAAAAGATTTTATTCCCCAAAAGCACAGGAAACAAAACCCAGAAACAGACAAACGAGACTGGATTAAACTAAAGAATTTCTGTGAGGCAAGGGAAACCATCAACAGAGTGAAGAAACAACCCACAGTGTGGGAATATGGCCATTGTAGAATGGCTGTTATTACAAAGACCAAAAATAACAGATGTTGGCAAGTATGTGGAGAGAAAAGAACTCTTATACATTCAATAAACGGTGCTGGGAAAACTGGATGTCCACATGCAGAAGAATGAAATTAGACCCTTTTCTTACAACATATACAAAAATCAACTAAAAATGGATTAAACACTTACATGTAAGACCTGACACCATAAATCTACTAGACGAAAACATATGGTATAACTCTATGATATTGGTCTATACAATTACTTTTTGGATATGATCCAAAAGTATAAGCAACAGAAGAAAAACTAGGTAAATGAAATTACATCAAACTGAAAAGCTTCTGCACAGCAAAGGAAACAAAAGAATGAAGAGACAACCTGTAGAATGGGAGAAAGTATTTGCAAACTATACATCTGATAAGGGGTTAATATCTAAAATATTTGAGGAACTCAAACAACTCAATAGTAAGAAAACAAATAACCTGATTTAAAAATGGGCAAAGGATCTGGATAGACATTTCTCAAAAGAAGACATACAAATGGCCAAGAGGTATATGAAAAAGTGCTCAACATCACTAATAATCAGATAAATTCAAATTAAAACCACCACAGGATATCATCTCATACTCCTTAGGATGGCTGTTATTAAAAAGACAAAAGATAACAATGTTGATGAGGATGTGGAGATAAGTGAACCCTTGCACACTGTTGGTGGGAATGTGAATTAGTACAGCCATTATGGAAAACAATATGGAGGTTTCTAAGAAAAGCTAAAAGTAGAACTACTACATCATCCAGCAATCTCACCACTGGGTATATACCCAAAGGAAATGAAATCAGTATGTCCGAGAGATATCCTCCATGTTCTTTGCAGAAATATTCACAATAGCCAAGATATAAAATCAATCTAGGCAGAATACATGGGAGTGTATATAGAGAAAATGTGGTATGTATAAAAAGTGGAATACTATTCATCCTTGAAAAAGAAGAAAGTCCTGTCATTTGTGACAACATGGATGAACCTGGAAAACATTAAGTGAAAATAAGCCAGGCACAGAAATATCAATACTGCATGATCTCACTCATATGTGTAATATTAAAAAAAGTTGACATCATAGAAATAGAGAGCAGAATGGTGGGTACTAGAGGCTGGTGGGTTGTGGAGTAGTGGTTGGGTGGTTGGGGATATGTTGCTCAAAGGATACATAATTTTAGATCAGAGGAATAAGTTCAAGTGATCTATTTTTCCACATGGTGACTGTAGTTAATAACAATGTAATGTAACTTGAAAATTTCTAAGAAATAATCAATCGACGGAGTGAAGAGATAACTCACAGAATGTGAGAAAATGTTTGCAAACTGTGCATCTACAAGAGATTAATACCCGGAGTATATAAGGAACTCAAACTCAATAACCAAAAAAGACATATTCCCTTAAAAATGGACAAAAGTTCTGAATAGACATTTCTCCAAAGAAGGCAGACAAATGGCAAATGGATATATTTTTAAATGCTCCACATCACTAATCATTAGGGAAATGCAAATCAAAACCACAATATCACCTCACCCCAGTTACAATGGCTATCATTAAAAAGACAAAAAAATAGGCTGAAAGTAAGGATGGTTAGTATGTACAAACACAGAGAGAATGAATAAGATCTAGTATTTGGCAGCACAATAGGGCAACTATAGTTAACAATAACTTATTGTATATTTAAAAATAACTAAGAGAGTAGAACTGGAGTGTTCCTAACACAAAGAAATAATAAAGGCTTGAAATGATAGATACCTCAATTATCCTGATTTGATCATTACATATTGTATGCCTGTATCAAAACATCACATGCACTCCATAAATATATACAACTATTATTTACCCATAATAATTTAAAAAATTAAAATTTAATTTAATAACATAAAATATAATAAAGTGATCTTAAAAGAAATTTGCCCGTGGTTAGATATTACTTATTTGTTACACATTAATTGATGATTTCTATTATAATTTCATAGTACTTAGAATATATATATATATTAGAAAATATCATCTATAGGATTTTTGCCTTCATGAGGGTAATGATACTTTAAGCCTAAAATATTAGAATTTTCAATAATTTTCTCTAGTGTTTGGAAATTATTTTAATCCTCTGTTTAGTGCTCAAAAATGCTGTTCATTTGTGACTGATTAGTCAAACTTTCTAATAAAGTGATTTTACACTCTTTATGTTAAAGAAACAACAAATGCCAGTGAAGATGTGTAGAAAGGGGAAATCCTAAACATTGTTGATGGGAATGTAAACTAGTACAGGCAATATGGACAACAGTACTGAGGTTCCTCAAAAAATTAAAAATAGAACTAGCATATGATCCAAAGAACTCACTACTGGATATATTAAAAGGAAATGAAATCAGTATGTTGGAGAGATACCTGCACTCTCATTGTGATGGTTCAATTTACGGGTCAGCTTGACTGGATTGAGGGATGCCAAGATGGCTGTTGAAACATTGTTCCCTGGATGTGTCTGTGAGGGTGTTTCCAGGGGAGCTTGGTGTGTGAGACAGTGGACTGCAACAGGTAAGATCCACTTGCAATGTGGGCGTGCACTGTCCTATTAGCTGGGAGCCTGGTTGGGACAAATAGACAGAAGAGGAGGAATTCTCTCTCTCTGCTCATTCTATCTCCCTTCTGGAGCTAGATGCCTTTCCTCCTCCTGTCCTTGGACATCAGACTCCAGTTTCTTCCACTTTTGGACTCTGGGACTTGCATCCACAGCCTCCTGTGGGCTCTTAGGCCTTTGGCCTCAGACTGGGGTCTGTACTCTCAGCTTCCCTAGTTCTGAGGCTTCCAGACTTGGAGTGAATCATGCTACCAGCTTCTTCAGTTCTCCAGCTTGCAGATGGCCTATTGTGGGACTTCTCCATCTCTATAATCATCTGAACCAACCACACCTCATAAATCTTCTCTCATATATCCTATTGGTTGTGTCTCTCTGGAGAACCTTGACTAACAAACCCATGTTTATTGCAGCACTATTCACAATAGCCAAGATATGGAATCAACCTAAGTGTCCATCAACAGATGAATGGATAAAGAAAATGTGGTGCATATTCACAAAGGAGTACTATTCAGCCATAAACAATAATGAGATCCTGTCATGTGTGACAACATGGATAAGCCTGTAGGACATTACATTAGGTGAAATAAGCCAGGCACAGAAAGACAAACTTTGCATGTTCTCACTTATTTGTGTGAGCTAAAAATTGAATAATTGAAATGAAGATAGAGAGTAGAAGGGAGGCTGGGAAGGTTAGTGGGAGGGTGAGGAGGAAGTGGGGAAGGTTAATGGGTACGAAAAATAGTTAGAAAGAATGAATAAGGCCTAGTATTTGCTAGCAGAACAGGGAGACTATAGTAAAAAATAATTTAATCGTACTTTTAAAATAACCAAAAGAGCCAAATCATGAGTGAACTCCCATTCACAATTGCTTCAAAGAGAATAAAATACCTAGGAATCCAACTTACAAGGGATGCGAAGGACCTCTTCAAGGAGAACTACAAACCACTGCTCAATGAAATAAACGAGGATACAAACAAATGGAAGAACATTCCATGCTCATGGGTAGGAAGAATCAATATCATGAAAATGGCCATACTGCCCAAGGTAATTTATAGATTCAATGCCATCCCCATCAAGCTACCAATGACTTTCTTCACAGAATTGGAAAAAACTACTTTAAAGTTCACATGGAACCAAAAAAGAGCCCGCATCGCCAAGTCAATCCTAAGCCAAAAGAACAAAGCTGGAGGCATCACGCTACCTGACTTCAAACTATACTGCAAGTCTACAGTAACCAAAACAGCATGGTACTTGTACCAAAACAGAAATATAGATCAATGGAACAGAACAGAGCCCTCAGAAATAACGCTGCATATCTACAACTATCTGATCTTTGACAAACCTGAGAAAAAGAAGCAATGGGGAAAGGATTCCCTATTTAATAAATGGTGCTGGGAAAACTGGCTAGCCATATGTAGAAAGCTGAAACTGGATCCCTTCCTTACACCTTATACAAAAATTAATTCAAGATGGATTAAAGACTTAAACGTTAGACCTAAAACCATAAAAACCCTAGAAGAAAACCTAGGCATTACCATTCAGGACATAGGCATGGGCAAGGACTTCATGTCTAAAACACCAAAAGCAATGGCAACAAAAGCCAAAATTGACAAATGGGATCTAATTAAACTCAAGAGCTTCTGCACAGCAAAAGAAACTACCATCAGAGTGAACAGGCAACCTACAGAATGGGAGAAAATTTTCGCAACCTACTCATCTGACAAAGGGCTAATATACAGAATCTACAATGAACTCAAACAAATTTACAAGAAAAAAACAAACAACCCCATCAAAAAGTGGGCGAAGGACATGAACAGACACTTCTCAAAAGAAGACATTTATGCAGCCAAAAAACACATGAAAAAATGCTCACCATCACTGGCCAGAGAAATGCAAATCAAAACCACAATGAGATATCATCTCACACCAGTTAGAATGGCGATCATTAAAAAGTCAGGAAACAACAGGTGCTGGAGAGGATGTGGAGAAATAGGAACACTTTTACACTGTTGGTGGGACTGTAAACTAGTTCAACCCTTGTGGAAGTCAGTGTGGCGATTCCTCAGGGATCTAGAACTAGAAATACCATTTGACCCTGCCATCCCATTACTGGGTATATACCCAAAGGATTATAAATCATGCTGCTATAAAGACACATGCACACATAGGTTTATAGAGGCCCTATTCACAATAGCAAAGACTTGGAACCAACCCAGATGTCCAACAACGATAGACTGGATTCAGAAAATGTGGCACATATACACCATGGAATACTATGCAGCCATAAAAAAAGATGAGTTCCTGTCCTTTGTAGGGACATGGATGAAACTGGAAACCATCATTCTCAGCAAACTATCGCAAGGACAAAAAACCAAACACCGCATGTTCTCACTCATAGGTGGGAATTGAACAATGAGGACACATGGACGCAGGAAGGGGAACATCACACACCGGGGACTGTTGTGGGGTGGGGGGAGGGGGGAGGGATAGCATTAGGAGATATAGCTAATGCTAAATGACGAGTTAATGCGTGCAGCACACCAACATGGCACATGTATACATATGTAACAAACCTGCACGTTGTGCACATATACCCTAAAACTTAAAGTATAATAATAATAAAATAAAAAAAAATAACCAAAAGAGTGTAATTTGGTTGTTTGTAATACAAAGATAAATGCTTGAGGAGATGGATACTCCATTTTTACCCTGATGTGATTACGTACTGCATACCTATATTAGAACATCTCATCTAACCCATAAATATATACACACCTACTATGTAACCACAAAAATAAAAAATAAAAATAAATATAAATTTAAAAGTTGATGTTATAGAGGTAGAGAGTAGAACAGTGGTTACCAGAGGCAGGGGAGGCGAGGAGGGAAGGAGATGAGAAGAGGTTGGTCACTGGGTACAAAGTTACAGTTATGGTTAGATAGGAGGATTAAGTTCTGGTGTTCTATTGCACAATAGGGTGACAATAGTCAACAATAATATGTTGTATAGTTCAAAATAGCTGGAAGAGATGATTTTGAATGTTCTCACTAAAAGAATAAGAGGGGGAATACTACAATCAATCTATGCCTATATATTTGATAACTTATATGAACCAATTTCTTAAACCCACATGGTAAAAAAAAAACAAACTAATTCAAAGAAAAGTAGATAATCTGAATAGCCTGACATCTATTAAAGAAACTGAATCTGTAATTTCAAACTTTTCAAGAAAGAGAACTCCAGGCCAGACAATTTCGCTCATGAATTCTATGAAACATTTAAGTAAGATGTAATACAAATTTTACAGTCTCTGTCAGAAAATTAAGGAGAGAAAATGACCCCACTCATATTATGAGGATAGCATCATCCTAATACCAAACTCAGACAAAGATATTACAAGGAAAAAACAAAATAGCAATATCTCACATAAACATAGGTACAAATATTCTTACGAAGATATTAGCCAATCAACTCTAGCAATGTATAAAAAAGATAATGCATCAAGATCAAGTGGAGTTTATCCCAGGTATTCAAAGTTGGGTCAACATTCAAAAATCAATCAATGTATTTTATCATATTGTCATACTAAATAAGCAACATCAAATGATCATATAAATAAATGCAGAAAAGGCATTCAACAAAATTCAATATTAATTAATGATAAAATTCCCAACAAGTTAGGAATAGAAGGAAATTTCCTTATTCTAATAAAGGCTATCCGTGGAAAACCTACAGTGAACCACTGAGTAATTTTCCCCTAAAATCAGAAATAAGTCAAGGATGTCCTTTCTCACCACTACTATTCACTGTTAGTCCTGGAAGTCCCAGCTAGTGCAATAACACATGCACACACACACACGCACACGCACACACGCACGTGCACACGCACACACACAGAGAGAGGGGGGAGAGAGAGAGAGAGAGAGAGAGAGAGAGAAATGAAAGGCATACATATTATAAAGGAGGAAAAAATACCCCATTATGTTGAAAACCCCAAATAATGTACAATAAAACTCCAAAAGACTCTTTCAGAAGACTCCTAGACTTGATAAAGAACTTCAGTAAAGTTTCAGGATACAAAATCAATGTACAAAACACAGTAGCATTTCTCTACACCAATATCATTCAAGCTAAGAACCAAATGAAGAACCCATTTACAATAGCCACAAAAAATAAAACACCTAGGAATACATTTAATCAAGGAGGTGAAAGATCTCTACAAGAGGAACTACAAAACACTGATGAAAAAATTGTGTATGACACAAATAAATGAAAACACATCCCATGCTCATGGATCAAAAGAATCAATATTATTAAAATGACCACACTGCTCAAAGCAATTTACAGATTCAATGCAGTCTCTATCAAATTACCAACACAATTTTTAACATAATTTAAAAAAAACTTAAAATTCATATGAAACCAAAAGAAGAGTCTGAATAGCCAAACCAATCCTAAGCAAAAAGAACAAAGCTTGAAGTATTACATTCTGACTTTGAATTATACTACAAGGCTATAGTAACCAAAACATCATGATATTGGTATAAAAATAGACATATAGACCAACAGAACAGAATAGTGAACCCAGAAATAAAGTACCTATTAACAACTGATCTTCTGCAATATTGACAAAATTAAACAATAGGGAAAGAACACCCTCTTCAATATATGGTGCTAGGAAAACTGGCTAGCCATATGCAGAAGAATGAAACTGGACCCCTGTCTCTCACCAGATACATGAATTAACTCAAGATGGATTAAAGATTTATATTTTAGACATTAAACTGTAAAAATCCTGTAAGAAAATGTAGGAAAAATTCTTCCGGACACTGGCCTGGCTTAGGGAAAGAATTTTTGACCAGGTCCTCAAAAGCAAATGCAACACAAACAAAAATAAACAGACGGGACTCAGTTAAGCTAAAAACCTTCCACACAGCAAAAGAAACAATCAACAGAGTAAACCTACCTAATGAGAAAAAATATTTGCAAATTATGTATCCAACAAAGGCTAATATCCAGAATCTACAAGAAACTCCAACAACTCAACAAGAAAAAACAAACAAACAAACAAGTAACGCCATTAAAAAGCAGGCAAAGGGCATGAATGGGTGTTTTTTGAAAGACATACAAGTGGCCAACAAACATATGAAAGATGCTCAATATCACTAATTATCAGAGAAATGCAAATTAAAACCACACAATGCTATCTTACACCAGTCAGAATAGCTATTATTTAAAAATCAAAAAACAACAGATGTTGGTGAGGATGTGGAGAAAAAAGTAATGCTTATGCACTGTTAGTGGGAATGTAAATTATCACATTTATGGAAAACAGTATGGAGATTTCTCAAAGAACTAAAAATAGAACTACCATTTGATCCAGCAATCTCACTACTGGGTATCTACCCATCTGCATTTTACATATACATGGAATACTACGCAGCCATAAGAAATAACGAAGTCGTGTGTTTTGCAGTAACATGAGTGGAACTGGAGTACGTTATCTTAGGTAAAATAATTCAGAAACAGAAAGTCAAATATCACATATTCTCACTTGTAAGTGAGAGCTTAACAATGGGTACACATGGACATATACAGTAGAATAATAGATATTGGAGACTACAAAAGGGTGGGAAGTTGACAAGGGTTGAAAAATTACCTCTTGGGTACAATGTTCACTATTCAGGTGATGGATGCACTAAGAGCCCAGGCTCCACCACGATGCGATATATGCATGTAAGAAATCTGCACTTGTACCCTCTAAATCCATTTTTAAAATTGAAAAAAATCACCGTAAGATACCGCTTCACAGCCACTGGAATGACTATTATAAGCAAACAAAGCAAAGAGCAAACTAGTTTTGGTAGGGCCTGGTGGGAGGTGTTTTCATCATGGGGGCAGGTCCTTCATGGGTGGCTTGGTACCACTCTCATAGTAATGAGTGAGTTCTCCCTCTGAATTCATGCAAGAGTTGGTTGTTTAAAAGTGTGTGGCATGTCCTTGGAGCAGCTACAATTCATACATTGTTGATGACAGTGTAAAATGGTACAAGTAATTTGGTAAAACTTGTTGCAGTTGTTTATGAAACTAAGCATTCACCTTCTCTATGACCCAGCAGTTCCACCCTAGGTATGTACCTTAGTGAAATGAAAATGAAAACATATTAAAAAAAATACTTTTACATGAATGTTCACAGCAACTTTATTCATAATAACCTGAAACTGGAAAGAGTCCAGATGTCTATTCATAAAAGAAGAGATAAACAGAACAGGCAAAGATCTAATGTATAGTGGTAAAAGAAAATCAAACTATGGGTTCCTCTGAGATGTATGTGCAGGAGTATGAGAGTACTTCCTGTAGTGATGGTAATATTTTATATCTTGATAAGGGTTTGGGTTAAATAGGTATATGCATTTGTTAAAACTCAGTGTGAGTATATATTTAATATTTTAAACATCATTGCATATACATTGTAACTTTAAAAAAGCTGTAAGCAAATATTTAACTCTACTTAATGATACAAATGTTGAAGTATTTTAGGGAGATATGTACTGATATCTGCAATGTAGTATACTCTAAAATTCACTGAAAATAAGATTAACTGATGAATGGATAGATGGGAAGATAGGTGATAAAGCAAGTATAGAAATATCTTAATGGTAGAATCTAGATATAAGTCTATGGCTTGTCTGTGTTAAATGTTTTCAACTTTTCTATATGTTTAGAAATGTTCCTAATAAAATGTTGGGAAAATATTAGTTACTATTCATTGTTTTAGGCACTTAGATATATGAGAGATAACAGAGGGAGAGTTTCCCAGAGGAACTTATCCAAGGAAGTAAATTAATATTTACACAGTTCCTACTACAAGCCAGGGGTAAAGGTAAGGATAACAATTTATTTTTAACTTCACAACAAGTGGGCACAGAAGGTACTATTATTGTAACTAGAAACTCATGACTAGCAGGTTAAGTAACTTGTCCAAGGCCAAAAATCAATAAATGGCAGTCAGGATTTCACAATGAACTCCTTCTGATTACAAAGCCTATACTCTTTGTAGTATGTTAATTTTGCAGCTATCTTCACCCTGCCTCTTCACCCCATATCTCCTTCCCTGCTTTTTTGTTTTTCCCTAGTACTTCTCACAATTTGATATATTATATATTTGCTTATTTATTTTTAATTACTCTCTCTTGTCACTATAATGAGAATTCCAAGATGGCCAGGAATTTTTGTCTATTGTGCTTACAGTTTCATCTGCAGTGTCAAGAACAGAGCATGACTCTTGGTAGATGCTCATGAAATATTTGCTGAGTAAACTGAATTAGTGCACAGTAACAGTTTGCTTGGAATAAGCAGAAGCAGGAGGGGTAATCCATCTGCAAAAATGCATAGTAAAAAGCTTGGCTGCAAGATGCAAAATAATTGTCTCCAGAAACCCAAAGCAGTTTGGTATAGCTAGGGAAGAATGTGTATGGAAAACATGAATTACATGCTAGAAGAGTAAGAAGGGATCAGATCATACAGAACCTTAAAAGCCATAAGGAAAGACTCTAGTCTTTCTCTGAAAGACACTGGGGAGGTTTAGAAGGATCTTAACATGGGAGCAAAAGATAAGACTTGTATTTCAGAAAGAATGTTCTAGCTACAGCATGAAAAATTAATGGAAGAGGGCTCACAGTGGAAGCAAGGACATCAGTTACAACTTTAGCCATGGGAAAGAAGAGTGTTCTCACTGCAAGAAGAGGCATTGTAGATAGAAAGCAGGGGACAGTTTGAGAAAAATATAGGAGATTGAGTTGCTAAGACTGGTTGTGTAATATAAGGGAGAGGGAAAAATTAAATATGATGTTTGGTTTATGGCTTGGGAAACTTAGTGGATGGTGGTACCATTCAATGAAAATGGGAAAACAAGTGGAGAAGTAGGTTTAAAATGAGTGGAAGTGATGAGTTCACGTTTGAATATGATATGTTTTATATTCTACAAAATATCTAAGTTGTGATATCAGTAGTCAATTGAATACACTGGTCAAGAGCTTTGCATAAATCTGGGCTGGATACATAAATGTTGTTGGGTAACCTAGCTGTTTGGTCACTGAGGATAATTTAATAACTTTTTTATTTAATAATGTTTTCGTTTAAAAAATACTACCTCTAATATTTGACCCCACCCTCAAAATAAACCTAGTATTCTTTGGTTGGTGGCTATTTATTATTTCATGGGAATTATAAGAAGAATACAAACTGTTTGATAATAAAAAGCTATGGAATAGCAAGATTAAAATGTAGCAGATACAAGAATCTTAGGGATTTTTGTTACATTAGAAGGCTAATCTTTGGCAAATATATTACAATTGGGGATAGTTCTTTGATACTCACCTGATCAAATACAGCTCTTTATTCCATGGGTAGATATTTAAAACTGGCCCAACCCCAATCATGTGGTTGTGACATTCTCCAACATCTTCAATATATTCATGCTTCAATGGCACTTTACTGAGGAGTTCAAATTCCTCAGGTGCCTTTTGAAGTACCTGTTCTGCTGCATAGAATCCATCTACTAGCAGTGTCCTGCCACCAGTTCCTTCATGTTTAAGACAATGAAACACTTGAATGCTAAAGAGAGAAAAGAAAATTCTTCTGTTCAGTGGAAGAGAGAACATATCAAAATTCTAGAAATTACATATAAAATGATTACTGAACCTACTTGTCATTTTCTTTTCATTTCCTAATTGGAAGTCTCATTTCCTAATTGTTTTTCCCTCATAGGCAGTTGTACTTTTTTGTGTTTTGAAATATTAATGCCACTAGAGGTTTCTTCTAAACATATCTAACATATATTGAAGCTTATATGTGCTGGGCCCTGGGAATACAGGCATGAATAATATATAACCTATATTTTCAAGAAGCTCATAGTCTAGTAAGAAGAGCTAAAGCAAATAAATACCAAATAAAATATGATAGGTACTATAATAAAGTTGCATACAAGATATAGTGGGGTCATAAACAAAGGAATGATCGTTCTAGTGGGGTGTTGTATAAAGAAATGTTTTGGAGATCAATGAAAATTGTTTTGACTAATCTTAAAGAATGAGCAAGAATTGGAGTAGAAGGAGATTGAGATGAGGAGAAGGCATTCTAGGCGGAGAGAAAGCATGACCAAAGATACCAATGTAAAACAACAAGGAGTAAGAAGTTCCTATTGGCATAGCACAGAGAACCACAAAATGATTTTAAACTGTGAAACTCTACGGCCATATCAATATTTTAAAGAGTCCCTTATGTTGATAGTGTGGAACAGGGACTGGTGAGAAGCAACGTGACAAAAAACTTGGAAACCAACTTGAATAACTGAAATAGTAAAGAAAAATATTGAGAGCTTGAACTCAGAAAGGGGCATTATAGAGAAGAAGACACACCTGAGAGATACCAAGGTAGAAGTAGCAGAATTTGATAACTGAAGGACAGGCAAGAATCTAGAATAACTACAGGTTTCTCACTTGGGCACCTGAAAAATAATGCTGTTTACTAAGACCGAGATTACAGACAGATATGCTATTGAATGATAATGAGGAAGTATGAGAGGTTGAGGAAGGAGTTCAGTTTAGAGGCATGTTAGAACAGCTAATCATATATGTCTGAATATGTTAACAGGGAAAGGTAAGGTGACTATTAATTGACTGGAAAACTAAGGTAGAATTTTCAAATTTATGAGGGAAAATAAAATTAATAGTAATTTAATCAAATACGCAAAACTAAGAAAAAGTAAAAAGCAAATTAAAATAAGAAATAAAAAGATGGAGTAAAATCAAGGACAATCTAGTATAATATAAATACAATTTAAAAGAGAAAGGTAAGCCTGGCCATATTGAAATTTCTGTGAAACTTCTAGGTCAGGGTTATTTAGTTACCAGTTAAAGATGTTTAAGGAAGAGAGGTGGATTTTGTTACAAGTGATAGCTAAAGCCAAGAGCATGGAAGAGGTCATTTGGAGAAATCATTTCAAGTAAGAAAAGAGGGATAAGGAAAAAACCTTGAGGAACAATAATATTTAGGAAATAGACAAAAGAAGCCAGCAAAGGAGGCTGAGGAAAAATGGTCAGATATATAGGAAGAAAACTAGGAAAGAAGGAATATTTAAGAAATTTAGTAGTGGTTAATGGTATGTCTCAGGGATCAAGTAAGATGACAGTACACACTGGATATGACAATTAGTTGCTGGTGACGTTAGAGAGAGTAACTTTAATTGCGGTGAGGGGTGGGTTGGGAAAACTAGATGCCTATGGGTTTGATGAGTAAATGGGAAGTGAGAATGAAAATATATTGAATGTAGCTATTATTCTTTTAATAATCTTAGCCATGAAGTGGAAGAAAAAAACATGGCTGTAGCTAAACGGAGATAGAGTCCAAGGAAGTACAAAAATAGAGAATTAAGATATGGGAGGCTGATAAGAAGGAGTCAATAGGTATGGAAAGGCTGAAGACAGAGGAGAGAGAAATCCCCAAGGAAGCTGGAAAGGATGAGATCCAGAGCAAAGGTAGCTTTAGAGAGAGTAAAGCATATAACAATGAAGATGGTGATTAAAATGAATAAAATGATGAAAATTATAGCTAATATTTATTGAACACTTTGTGTCAGGCAGTATGATCATATAATTCCTTAGCAATGCTAATGGATAGGTTTTATATTACTAGTCCCATTTTACAGATGAGGAAACTGAAGCACAGAGAAATTAAGTTACTTGTCCAAGATCACAAATCTAATACATGTTGAGGCTGGGATGCAAATCTGGGTCTGGTTGATGCCATAGCCTGAACTCTTAAGTGCTATTACCATACTGCTAATCTACTTGGTCCTTGCCATTGATTACAAACAATTAAACTAAAGCCACAAACAGTTGTTTATCTCTGGTGTTGGTCATAAAGGGAAGAGCTAGTCAGTATTTGAACCTCAACCCCTGTACAGCTGCTTCTTATCCCATTTCCTCTTTTTTCCTTCTGTATCCACTAGAATGAGGATGCAGGGTTGTTGATCTCTCCATATATTGATAACATTTATCAGGATATCTAAAAGCTGCTTTGTTCTTCCTTCCCTGAATCAAACATTCTTAAGTTACAAACCTTAAAGGAAATCAGTGTAACCATGAGCAACTGCATATTATCATCCTCTCATATAGTCTCCAGAAATCTATGTGCACTCATTTTACTCATATCTTTGTGTCTCAGGCTCACCATCTATATGCAGAAGCAAGATCAAGAACACGGAATAACCACAGAGGTGCCTCTACTGAAGAGCAAATGGTAGGAAAATTGAGTATAGTATGTATATCTTTGGCTCAAAAGCATCTTATTCCATGTGAAGAAGTTATTCTTCCATCATTCCTCCTCTCCAACTTCTTGTAAATCAGATTCAAATTCTTCTTAATGCCATACTCAAAGCAGCTGTGTTTGCATGACGACCCTTTTGCAATATGTTAATAACTAAATGCAAGAAATCTGTACAAATTCCAAAACTAATGGTTAGGCAATACTTTTTTGGGGGATAATTTATAATTACTTTGAAAAATGTAAAATTACATTTTAATAATTAACAAAATTAGGACTCCATTTATATAGTAAGATGAGTTTTCTTTTTTTGTTGTTTTTTATTTTATTTTATTTTATTATTATTATACTTTAAGTTTTAGGGTACATGTGCACAATGTGCAGGTTTGTTACATATGTATACATGTGCCATGTTGGTGTGCTGCGACCATTAACTTGTCATTTAGCATTAGGTGTATCTCCTAATGCTATCTCTCCCCCCCCCCCCCAACCCACAACAGTCCCCGGTGTGTGATGTTCTCCTTCCTATGTCCATGTGTTCTCATTGTTCAATTCCCACCTATGAGTGAGAACATGCGGTGTTTGTTTTTTTGTCCTTACGATAGTTTGCTGAGAATGATGGTTTCCAGTTTCATCTATGTCCCTACAAAGGACATGAACTCATCCTTTTTTATGGCTGCATAGTATTCCATGGTATATACGTGCCACATTTTCTTAATCCAGTCTATCATTTTTGGACATTTGGGTTGGTTCCAAGTCTTTGCTATTGTGAATAGTACCGCAATAAACATACGTGTGCATGTGTCTTTATAGCAGCATGATTTATAATCCTTTGGGTATATACCCAGTAATGGGATGGCTGGGTCAAATGGTATTTCTAGTTCTAGATCCCTGAGGAATCGCCACACTGACTTCCACAAGGGTTGAACTAGTTTACAGTCCCACCAACACTGTAAAAGTGTTCCTATTTCTCCACATCCTCTCCAGCACCTGTTGTTTCCTGACTTTTTCATGATCACCATTCTAACTGGTGTGAGATGGTATCTCATTGTGGTTTTGATTTGCATTTCTCTGATGGCCAGTGATGATGAGCATTTTTTCATGTGTTTTTTGGCTGCATAAATGTCTTCTTTTGAGAACTTAAAAATATTTTATTCCTAGGAGTCTGATATAGTTTGGATATTTATCCCCACCAAAATCTCATGTTGAATTGTAATCTCCAATGCTGGAGGTAGGGCCTGGTGGAAGTGTTTAGGTCATGGAGGTGGATAACTGATGGCTTGGTGCTGTCTTCAGATAGTGAGTGAGTTCCTGTGAGAGCTAGCTGTTTAAAAGTGTGTGGCACCTCCTCCCTGACTCTCTCTCTCTTGCTCCTGTTTTTGCCATGTGAACTGTTTGCTCCCCACTCACCTTCCACCATGACTGGAAGCTCCCTGAGGCCTCCCCAGAAGAAGATGCTGTTATGCTTTCTGTACAGCCTGCAGAACCATGAGACAATTAAATCTCTCTTTTTTTTTTTATAAATTACCCAGTCTCAGGTATTTATTTATAGCAATGCACGAATGGCCTAATACAGAATCTAAAAACTGAGTTAAGGTATTTCAAAATGATCATGTTTCTAGGGGAAGAGAAAGAAAGTCATACAAATCCGCAGCAGCAGATATGATCTTTGTTCAAACAGAATGGAAAATAATTAAGAAACCACTCAAGACTATCACATATAAAGACCTTACACTGTAAAAGTCTAATCCACCTACCCACAGGGCTCTTGAAAATAGGTAGTGTCAGTGTGCCGATCCAGAGCTAGCTTGGTGTACGCAGTGTCACCTCTGGAGAAGTCTGAAGTGAAATACCACATCCTCCCATAAATGGTTTCTCTGTTAGATGAAATAAAGAAAGACCTGTTAGCTATCTGAAATGTTCATTCTTGTCTTTCAAAACTCTTTCCAATACCTTCTTTAGTTATTCACAAATAACAATAGATTTTTTTGGTTCCAGAATTTCATCCATAAGGTGAAAATGACAGTTGAACATGCTAGTCTTGACAATTCTGTCACTTATTAGCATTCTAGAAAGTTGGGGAGAAAACTGTGGAAGTATAATATTGTATTATGAAAGCTTAGAGAATCATCCCACTCTGATTATGTGCCCAGTTTTCATAGCCTTCATAAATTTAAGGTTCTTTTCTATGCTCACCTTTCTTTCACAGAAAAAGATGATATAGCTGCTTCTAGAAGTGATTTTTTAACTTTATTTACTATTTTTACAGCTGTTGTCTTTTATTAGTACCATTTTTTCAATAATGGTGGTCATTTCCTAATATTTTGGATAATCCAATTTGCAAGGCTGGATTGCAAGCCTTGCAATTTGCAAGGCTGACTGAATAGTTCTCATATTCTCTATAAGACACAGAAGTGATTAATGTAGATCCTCACTCATCTTTTGGACATGGACGAATAAAGAAAAGAGAAAAGGATAGTTTGTGTTAGCAAGTATTTAGTGAGACTTGCTGTAACATTGTTGTGTCTCTCCTTGAAGTATACATCATATATTTTGATTTTGTAATTACTTTCCTGGTGGGCTCAAATCTGACTAAAGGTCACTTTAATTCTTTAGCTTTCAAAGTTCATCTTATTTTCTGAACCCTTGAAGTTCAAATAGGAAATGCTCTTCCTTTTGAACTATCATCCCTAAAGCTGTCTCAATTTGTCACTTACCAGCACAGTTTCTTTCACTTGAAAGTTCTCAAACTGTGATTCAAACTGAATGGCTCACAGATGCTGTTAATTATGCTCTACCAGCACAGGGCAGAAGACCCAGCATACTCTCTACTACAAAATGAGCTATATCTGGATCTTATTAAGTAAAAGGAAAGTACTAATTATAATAAAGTAGGTTGACATCACACTAAATACTATAGAAGATCAATCTATATACCACCCAGAAGTGCGTAATGGTAATGAAAAAAACAATGTATTTAGGATTAGGAAACCTGGGCTATTTGAATTCAAGTTCTATTGTTTACTAGTAGAGCACTCCTGGGCAAGACACTTGGTATATTTGAGTGTCAGTGCCTCAGCAGTAAAACGGGGACAAAACACACACTGATCAGGGTTACTATAATAATTAAAAGAAAATAATGGGTGGGAATGTGCTGGCTGAATGCTATATAGCCTTTTAAGGCAGTGTTATTAACAATCAGTCTCTGAATCAAGCCATAGGAATCACAGAAGGTCAAATTGAACGGATGGGAAAATAGAGGACAGTGGGGGTCGAGGGTGTGTGTGTGTGTGTGTGTGTGTGTAATGGACATGCCTATGGTCACACAACTATTTGATGGTAGAACTCAGACTACTATCCAGTTCTCCTTACAGTCAGTGTTTTTTTCCAGTGTACAATAATACCTGTCACTTGGGATCACTGGGCTAGAAACATATTACCAACGACTCTGCAGTCATCATTATATTTTACACATAAGTGTATTTAGAGATTAGAAATCCAGACCTCAAATAAAGTACTGCAAGTGAGAGTCCCTTATTCATGCTACAAAATATTCTGGATTGAAAACGCGGGTGACCATACCTGTTACATTTATTTATTGGTGTTCATGCTCTGGAAATTAATTATAGTACTGTGGATTTTAGGAAACGAATTACCTGATTAAGCTGATCCTTTCTGCCAACTTCTCTGTGTGCTCTTGAGTGGGAGGGACATTTTCTACAAATGCAATTCCATAGAGCAGAAAGTTTTGCAGAAACTTCTTCAGTCCCTCGTTGGTTTCTAAGAAGCTCTGGCAATCTACAGATGGAACTTGGGCTTGCTGGTAGATTTCAGCATTCCATAGTATTCTAGGCTGGATGACTTTTTGTTTCTGCCCTTCATAGCTGTTTTTCACCAGCCAATTCAAATCATATTTAGTCACATGACCATCTGGCCCTTTTAAGGGGAAAAATAAAATGCACTAAAATAATAATTACAAATAATGTCAATATTTGTAATTGGTTACAACTAGTTAAGAATCTTTTTCCTAGCAATCAGTTATCCAGTACTGTATTGTTTATGAAACCAAATTAAAATGAATGCCTAGAATGTTTCTGAGAAAGAAATATGTGTGATTTGAGTGGTATGCATGAATAAATGAATGAACAAATAAATCTTCCCAGCAGTGAAATAAGTTTACAGAATTATAGTTACATAGTAAAAGACCTTCTGGAAAATTCATCAAGTCATCAAAGAATGATAATCCAAGTAGGCTTTTACAAACCTACTTGGCACTCTCTCCCCTTGCCCCCATCCCTGTCTTCCATCTATATAGGAACTCAGAATGTTTGAGCTAGAAGGGGCTAATCTTTATTTTACAGATGGAGAAAAAGTCAGTGACTCACTCAAGATCACACAACTAAGTACTATAGGTGGAACTAGAACCCTACCTTCTTGCTGCTACAAGTTTAGTACTATTCTATGCTGCCTTCCTCTTCTACATGATATAGGACATTGCTGTCTAATTATATGACATCAACACAATACAATAAAATTACTTTGTAAGTGCCTTCACCTGCTGTGCACACCCCACCCAAAAAAAGTTGAAAACCAACCCCGAAATGCTTTAGAAAATCTTCAGGATAAGCAAAGGAAGCAGCAGAAGGAGTGAAAGACTATGTTGACAACTTGTCTCTCCTTTTTACTTCTCTCTCTCTTTTCCTCCCTCCCATTGATAAAAAAGTATCACACTTCGGATAATTTGGAAAGCATAAAAAAGTATGAGGAAATTTAAAGTCACCATGTTTATCATTCTATCACCCAGATGAAACTATGATTGACAGCCTGGTATCATTCCTTCCAGTTTTTCTGTACATTCTCTTATTTTATGTAATTTATGTATATAAATATAGTTTATGTAATTTATATATATATAAAATTTGGGACTCTGCCATTGTCACTTAACATTTTAACAATTTTTAAAATTAAATTTTATCATTTTAAAAATTTAACCTTCATTAAAATTAATTTTTAAAGCTTACAAAATATACATTACCAAGATTTACCTAACCCATCTGTTCTTCTGGGTATGTACATTTATTTTAAAAAATTTTCCTGTTATTTATTAGTGATCATCTTTAACCATATTTCTATAATTTAGAAATAGAATGTGTATTACATTTCTTAAAAGTTTGTATCTTTGTATTTAGAAATTTCAAAGATATAAACTTCTAAGAGTTCTGATATACATAATCAAATTACTTTTTAGAAAGTCTACTTATCTTCATTCCCTCCAACAGTACATACGTGTCCATCAAAATGGAGTATTCTTATTTTTAAAATATATCTTTTTCTAATTTGGTAACTAAAGTGGAACTTCTATCTTGTAATAATTTTAATTTATTTGCTTACTAATAAGGCTAATAAGAATACTTTCTATATGTGTTAGACATCTATGTTTCTTTAATGCAGGGACTACCAAACTGTGGCTTATGAGTCAAATCTGGTGCTTGGTTTTGTAATGCCTGTTTCAGAACACATGCTGTCCATTTTGTTACATATTGTCTATAGCTCCATTCACTCATATAGCCCACAAAGTTTAAAAATATTTACCATCTGGCTCTTTATAGAAAATGTTTGCTGACTCCTGCTTTAATGATTTGTCTGTTCAGTCCTTTCTCACATTTTTCTATTGGAACAATTGTACTTTTCTTACAATTTAGCAAAAGCACCTTACATATTAAGGATATTTAGTCTTTGGCATACATTTTGCTAATATTTTGCCTTTTTTAAATGAACCTTTCTGTGGCATTTTTTTTCTATCGTAGAGAAATTAGTAGTCAATGTATGCATTGTAAGCATGTTTTTTCCTCCAATGCTTTTTCTTTTAACTTTTTTATTTGGAGATAATAGATTCACAGGATGTTGAAAAGAAATGTGTAGGAAAGTCCCATGAGCTCTTCCCCTTCCTTGATGTTAACTTGTTATATAACCACACTACAATACCCAAACCAAGACAGTGGTATTGGTACAATCCATTGGGCTTATTCAGATTTAACCAGTTAAACATATATTCATTTGTGTGCATAGCTCTATGCAGTGTAATTACATGTGTAACTTTGTGTAGCCACCACCACAATCAAGATACTCAACCATATGACTCCTTCGTGTTACCCTTTTACAGCTACATCCGCCACCTCCTACCCCCGCATCCCTAACTCCTGGCAACCAATAATCTGTTCTCTACCTCTATAATTATGTTATTTCATGACTGTTACATACATGAAATCATGCAGATTGGCTTTTTCACTTCAGCATAATGTAACTGAGGTTCTTCCAAGTTATGTATCATTAGTTTGTTCCAATAAAATTGCTGAGTAGGATTTTATTGTATGGATGGTTTGTTTAACCATTCACCCATTGGGTAGTTTCCAGTTCTTGGCTATTACAAATAAGGCTGATGTGAACATTAATGTACAGGGTTTTATGTGAACATAAGTTTTCATTTCTTTGGGATAAATGCCCAGAAGTGTGATTTCTGGGTTGCATGTTTAGTTTTTTTTTTTTTTTAAGAAATTACCAAACTGTTTTCCAGAGTGTACCATTTTACATTCCCATAAGCAATGTATGAGTGATAGAATTTCTCTGCATCTTCTCTAGTATTTGGTGTAGTCACTGTTTTTTAATGTAGTCATTCTGATAGGTATATAGTGCAATCTCATTGTGATATTAAGTTTCATTTCTGTAACAGCTAATAATGTTGAACATCTTTTCATGTGTTTATTCGCCATCTGTATATCCTGTTCAGGAAAATGTCTGAGCATATCTTTTATCCATTTTTAAATTGTATTGCTTGTTTTTTATGCTGAGTTTTAAGAGTTATTCATTCCTAGCACCAGTCAGGACCTTAAGATGTTCTCATATGTTCTTTTCTTGAAGTTTTATAGTTTTATGTTTTACATTTAAGTCCACAGTCTACTATGAGTTGGTTTTTATATAAGGTGTGAGACTTGAGTTGAGGTTCTTTTATTTTTTCATCATGGATGTCCAATTGCTCCGGCACCAATTATTGAAAAGACTATCCTTCCTCCATTGAATGACTTTTGCACTTTTGCCAAAGGTAAGTTGACTATATTTCTGTGGATCTATTTCTGGGTTCTCTATTCTATTCCATTGATCTATGTATCTGTTCCTCCACCAATACCACATTGTCTTGATTACTGCAGTCTTAACATCAGGAAGTGATTTCTTCCCACTTAATTCTTCATTTTCAAAATTGTGTTGGCTCTCCTAGGGCCTGTCTATTTCCATTTAAATTTTAGAGCAAGCTTGTTTATAATTATAAAAAAAATCTTGCTTATATTTTGACAGGAGTTACATTAAAACTATAGATCAATTTGGAGAAAACTGACATCATTACTATGTTGAGTCTTCCAATTCATGAACATGATTTGTTTCTCCATGTATTTATGTCTTCTTTGATTTCTTTCATCAGCATTTAATAATTTTTATAATACAGATCCTATACATATTTTGTTAGATTATACCTATTTAAATTTATTTGAAGCTATTGAAATGGTCATTTTTCATTTCAGTTTCTGAATGTTTAAGTATATAGAAATATGATTGATTTTTGTGTGTTGATCTTGTGTCCTCTGACCTTACTGAACTCATTTATTAGTTTTCATGGTTTTATTATAGATTACTTGAGGTAGTCTATGTTAGGCTGTCATGTATCTGCAAATAAAGAGTTTTATGTATGAATTTTATTAATTTTTCTTGACTTACTGTAATAGAATTTTCAGTACTATGATAAATAAGAGTGGTGAGAGTGGATGTTAAATAATAGTGGTAAGAGTGGGCATCCTTGCCATGTTCCCTGTCTTAGAGGGAAAGCATTCAGTCTCACTATTAAGTATAATGTTAGCTGTGGATTGTAACAATTTTATTTGAAGAGAAAAATAAAATGTTTCAAAAAATCCTTCCAAAACAAGAAAAAAAGAAAAGTAACTAATAACCTATTTTTGAAAGGAACAAACCATTTTCCACAAAATAACTGTCCTTCAGAAGAGTACCCCCAAAGAAGATCAAGTCTCCTGTCCACTCACAAGTGAAAAAGAGTGTGGTCTCATCCAGACGAATGGTCTTTGGCTTGATACATAAATCCACACTGGCAGTATCCAGGCTGCGCTGGTGAGTCTTAGAGTTGTAGCACGATGCTGAGCGGCAGTGGTCTCGAAGCCAGACATAATCAAAGCGCATCACGGTATTAGCATATTTCAGCTCTAGGGAAAAGATCACATTCATCAGAACTATTTATTGAGATAACTTAAAAAAATCAGCATCCAGAAAACTTCCTTCTAAAAGTCTTCTACCAATAAGCAATAAGGGTTGAGGGGAGGGACTTGCCCCTTACCAGATATTAAAATATACTGTAGAACTTCTATAATTAAAATGGTGTAATGTTGTATTTAAATAGATAAAATGATGGAAGAGTATAAAAAGCCCAGAAATATACCCAAATGCATATGGAAATCTGGTATGTAATAAAGTGACAGCAAAAGTCATTGAGGAAAAGATGAATTTTTTAAATAAATGGTGTTGGGAAAACTAGATAGAACTTGGGAAAAGATAAATTTGTGTCTATATGTCATGTTGTCACAAGGTTATCAAGATAAACTCAAAATATATAGGAGTACTAAATTTAGAAAATGAAACCATTCAAGTATCAAAAGAAGGAAGCATAGGTGTGTAGAGGATATATAGGCGGTGATATGGTTTGGCTCTGTGTCCCCACCCAAATCTCATGTTGAATTGTAATCCCCAGTGTTGGGGGAGGGACCTGGTGGGAGGTGATTGGATCATGGGGGCAAATTTCCCCCTTGCTGTTCTCCTGAAAGTGACTGAGCTCTCACAAGATCTGGTTGTTTAAAAGTGTGTAGCACTTCTGCCTTCACTTTCTCCTGCTTTGCCATGGTAAGATGTGCTTGCTTCCCCTCAGCTTCCACCATGATTGTAAGTTTCCTGAGGCCTCCCAGCCATGCTTACTGTACAGCCTGCAGAACTGTGAGTCAATTAAACCTCTTTTCTTCATAAAGTACCCAGTTTCAGGTAGTTCTTTATAGCCATGTGAGAACAAACAAACACAGAAAATTGTTACCAGAGAAGTGAGGCATTGCTATAAAGATACCTGAAAATGTTGAAGCAACTTTGGAACTGGGTAACAGGCAGGGATTGGAACAGTTTGGAGGGCTCAGAAGAAGATAGAAAGGCGAGGGAAAGTTAGGAACTTCCTAGAGACTTCTTGAATAGTTTTGACCAAAATGCTGATAGCGATGCAAACAGTGAAGTCCATACTGAGGTGGTCTCAAATGGAGATGAGGAACTTATTGGGAACTG
The DNA here is from genome assembly GCF_028885625.2 of Pongo pygmaeus. Classification (NCBI taxonomy): domain Eukaryota; kingdom Metazoa; phylum Chordata; class Mammalia; order Primates; family Hominidae; genus Pongo; species Pongo pygmaeus. The sequence goes on from NC_072396.2 coordinate 160,452,073, forward strand.
GAGTAATGGTCACTCTTGCTATGCTTTATCAGAGACTGGCAGCATTGTGCCCCTGCTCTAGGGATTTATGGAACTTTCAACTTGAGAGAGATGATTTAGGGTATCTGGCAGAAGAAATGTCTAAGCAGCAAAGTGTTCAAGATGTAGCCTGGCTGCTTCTAAGAGTGTATGCTCATATGTATTTGCAAAGAGATGGTATGAAATTGGAACTTATATTTAAAAGGGAAACAGTATGAAAGGTTGTAAAATTTGCAGTGAAACCATGTGGTGGAAAACAAACCATTTTCTGGGAGGAATTCAAGGCTGCAGAAATTTCCATAAGCGAAGAGAAGCCAAATGTTAATATCCAAGACAATGGGGGGGGGGGGAAATGTCTCCAGGGCATGTCGGAGACCTTTGCAGCAGCCCATCCCATTACAGGCCCTGAGGCCAAGAGGGAAAAAAGAGTTTTGTGGGCCAGGCCCAGGGCCCTACTGCTCTGTGCAGCCTTGGGACATGGCCCCCATGTCCTTTGGCTCTGTGTCTCAGCTGCTCCAGCTCTAGCCATGGCTAAAAGGGACCAAGGAATAGCTTGGGCCATTGCTTCAGAGGATGCAGGCCCCAAGTGGTGGCTTCCATGTGTTGTTGGGCCTATGGGTGCCCAGAAGGCAGGAGTTGAGGCTTGGGAACCTCTGCCTAGATTTCACAGGATGGCTGGAAATGCCTGGATATCCAGGTAGAAGTCTATTGTAGGGGCAGAGCCCTCATGAAGAACCTCTACTAGGGCAGTGTGGAGGAGAAATGTGGGGTTGGAAGCCCCACACAGAGGCCCCACTAGGGCACTGCCTAGTGGAACTATGAGAAGAGGGCCACCATCCTCCAGACCCCAGAATGGTAGATCCACCAACAACTTGCACTGTGCACCTGGAAAAGCCACAGCCACTCAATGCCAGCCCGTGAAAGCACCCCCAGGGGCTGTACCTTGCAAAGCCACAGGGGCAGAGCTGCCCAAGGCCGTGGGAACCCACCCCTTGAATCAGCATACCCTGGATGTGAGACATGGAGTCAAAGGAGATTATTTTGGAGCTTTAAGATTTAATGACTGCCCTGTTGGGTTTTGAACTTGCATGGGGCCTGTAGCCCCTTGGCTTTGGCCAATTTCTCCCATTTGGAATGGGAGCATTTACCCCAATGCCTGTACCCCCACTGTATCTTGGAAGTAACAAACTTGTTTTAGATTTTACAAGCTCATAGGTGGAAGAGACTTGCCTTGTCTCAGATGAGACTTTGGACTTCAACTTCTGAGTTAGTGCTGGAGTGAGTTAAGACTTTAGGAGACTGTTGGAAGGTGTGATTGGTTTTGAAATGTGAAAAGACATAAGATTTGGGAGGGGCTAGGAGTGGAATGATGGAATGATACGGTTTGTCTCTGTGTCCCCACCCAAATCTCATGTTGAATTGTAATCCCCAGTGTTGGGGGAGGGACCTGGTGGGAGGTGATTGGATCATGGGGGCAAATTCCCCCCTTGCTGCTCTAATGATAGTGAGTTCTCATGAGATCTGGTTGTTTAAAAGTGTGTAGCACTTCCCCCTTTGCTGTCTCTCTCTCCTTCTCCACCATGGTAAGACATGCTTGCTTGCCCTTTACCTTCTACCAAGATGTAAGTTTCCTGAGGCCTCCTAGCCATGCTTCCTGTACAACCTATGGAACTGTGAGTCAATTAAACTTCTTTTCTTCATAAATTAACCATTCTCTGGGAGTTCTTTATGGCAGTGTGAGAACAGACTAATACAGGAAGTCCTTGTACTATTTTAGCAACTAACCTGTTAATTTGAAGTTATAGCAAAATAAAAAAATTACAAAAAAAACAAAGACTTTCTATACATCAGGTTACTCATTTAGAAAAGGTAAATAAAGTGTGTGACCCAATTTACAAAAGAAAAGGAAAAAATAAGTTATGCCTTCATATAATTCAAAAAAATAAATTTCTGATGGATTAAAGTACAAATTTAAAACTGTAAAACATTAAATGTTGACAACTTTGAGGTAGGAAAGGCTGTTTTAATGTGACACAAAAGGCATAGAGATAAATTAATCTATATTAAAATAAATACCTTCTGTTCTGCAAACAATATAAAAGCAAAGTTAAAAGACAAGTAACAGGAAAAATATTTGTAGCATAAAAGGATTAATATCCAGCATACAGAATAAACCTCTGTGATCATTAAAGATAAAAACCCAACAGAAAAATAGGTGAAGGATATCAATAAGGAAAGTCACCAGAAGTGACCGACAAACATATGAACTGCCCCCAGCCTTGGTAATAATCAAAGAAATGGGTATTTAAACCAAAATGTGATACCATTTTATACCCATCAGAGCTACAAAAATTTTAAAGGCTGATTAAAATGTGTTTTAAAGGATGTGGGGAAAAATGCATACTTGCAAACACTGGTAGTAGGAGTATATAGTGTTAAAGTTATACTAGATGGCAATCAGCAAGTTTCTATGAAAATAATTTAAAATGTGCATATTTGACCTAGAAATTCACCTCTCAGTATTTATCTTTTTTCTCTTGTACTTTATTTATTTATTTTATCTTTTAATATATATTTTTTTATTTCAATAGCTTCTGGGGCTCAAGTGGTTTTTGGTTACATGGATGAATTGTATATTGGTGAAGTCAGAGATTTCAGTGCACCCATCACCTGAGTAGTGTACACTGAAACTGATATGTAGTTTTTTATTCCTTATCCCCCTCCTTCCCTCTCCCCTTCTGAGTCTCCAATGTCCCTTATACCACTCTGTATGCCTTTGCATAACATAGCTTAGCTCCCACTTATAAGTAAGAACATACGGTATTTGGTTTTTCATTCCTGAGTTACTTCACTTAGAATAATGGCCTTCAGCTCCATCCAAGTTGCACAAAATACATTATTTCATTTTTTTTTATGGCTGAGTAGTATTCCATGGTGTATATATACATTTTCTTTATCCACTTATTGGTTGATGGGTACTGAGATTGGTTCCATATCTTTGCCATTGTAAATTGTGCTGTGATGAACATACACATACAGGTGTCTTTTTGATATAATGACTTCTTTTCCTTTGGACAAATAGTAGTGCACCTCTCAGTATTTATCGTATAGAAAGTGTCACACATGTGGAGCTGCATATAAGGTTATTCATAATAGTGATGGTTATAATAATAAAAATAATTAGAAAAAAGACTAAATGTCTATCAGTGGGGAAGTGGAAGAATCACTGAATAAACTGTGGTTTATCTACATTTTAAGATACTAAGCAATGGTTTTTAAAAACTGCTATACCTGTACCTCTCACATTCACTTTCATTGGTATTATCATTCTCATTTTAAGGACAACTAACTAAAGCTCAGAGATGCTAAGTAACTTTGTAAGAATATAATCATTAGGTGGTAGAGCTAGGACATGAACCCAAGTCGTGCAACCCCACAGCCTAGTACACTAATGTGTCTCAAAGTACAGCCTTGGAAGTCTGGAGGTGAGACTTCTTTTAGAAAAACACAGTGAGGAGCTTGGCAAATTTTCTCCCCCAAAAGGGAGAACTGGGGATTGAATTGATAAATTCAGAATTGATAAAACTGGCCAAACTAAAAAAGAACCATTTTAAGACTCTGGAAATTGTCCAAAGGTATACAGCAAATTGAGAAGTATTTATTCTATTTTTAATTTCTTTAGTAACCTTCATACTGTTTTCCATAATTGGTACACCAATCTACATTCCCACCAACAGTGTACAAGAGTTCCTTTTTCTCCACACCCTTGCCAACACTTGTTATCTCTTGTGTTTTTGATAATAGGTATTCTAATGGGTGTCAGGTGGTATATCAGAGTAGTTTTGATTTGTATTTCTCTTATAATTAGTGATGTTGAGCATCTTTTCATATATGTGTTGGTCATTTGTATGTCTTCTTTGGGGAAATGTCTATTCAGATCCATTGACCATTTTTTAATTGGGTTATATGTTTTGTTGCTATTGAGTTGTATGAATTCTTTATAAATTTTGGATATGAACCCCTTACCACAAATACAGTTTGCAAATATTTTTCCTAATCCCCAGGATAGCTTTTCATTTTGTTGACTGTTTCCTTTGCTGTGCATAAGCTGGTTAGTTTGATGTTGTCTCATTTATTTATTTTGGTTTTCATAGCCTAAGCGGTTGGTGTGATATCCAAAAAAATCATTGCCAAGGCCAATGTCAAGGAGATTTACCACCTGTTTTCTTCTAGCTCTTATTTTTGTTTAAGTCTTTTATCCATTTTGAGCTGATTTGTGTGTAGGATGATAAAGGATCAATTTCATTCTTTTGCCTTCTGAGTATATGTCCAAAGGAAATGAAAGTACTACCTCATAAAGATACCTGCACTTCCATGTTCATTGCAGCATTATTCATGAAAGCCAAGATATGGAAACAACCTAAATGTCTGTTGATGGATGAATGTATAAAAAACTGTGGTATATATAGACAATGGAATATTATTCAGCCTTTTAAAAAGGAGATCTTGCCATTTGCCATAATATGGATGAACCTGGAGGACATTATGCTAAGTGAAATAAACCAGATACAGAAAAAAAATTTGCATGATCTCATTTGTATCCGGAATCTTAAAAAAACAGTCAAATAAATATACAGAGAGAATAAAACAGTGGTTACCAGGGCCAAGGGTAGGGGCATGGGGGAGGAAATGGGAGATGTATGGTTAAGGACACAAAGTAGCAGATATGTAGAATGAACAGATCTAGATGTCTGTTATACAACAACATGAAGACTATAGTTTATAATAATGCATTGTATTTTGGATTTTTGCTAAATGAGTCAATTGTAGCTGTTCTTGCCACAAAAAATGGGTAACTATGTAAGATGATTGATATGTTAATTTGCTTCACTATAGTAACCATTTTACTGTCTATATGTATCTCATAATATCATGTCATATACTTTCAACATACACAATGCAATTTCTTTTAAAAAGGAAGCATTTATTTACAAAAAAACTACTGAACCTTGGGTAAAAACAGTGGGAATCTGTGGTGTATTTTAGCATAGGGTGCTCCCATTCCTATTCCTCCACCTCTAGCTCCAATCAGCAGTAGTTCCACGAAGGTGGGCTAAACCAAGAAAACCGGCAGCTTTGCTGTCAGATATGACTAACTTGATTTGGAGCAGAGCATGCATAAAACCCCCATGCATCTGGGTGTTATCAAAAACAATTAGGGAAACCATACTGGTTGGAGCAAACAACAGACCAGAAGAACAGGCAGAAATCTAACCAGGCTATATAGGGAGTGAGAAAGCTATAATGGGCCTTGAAAAGCTCCCACACATCCCTAGTATTTGGAAGGTTGCACACGCATGCAGTGCTGTATGCACACTGAAGAGAGACTGGAAATGGCCGTAGTTATTTACATGTCTCTGGATGAAAATGAGGCTTTTTGTAGGAGACATGAGAATGACAGAAAGTAAAAACTAGGACAAACTTCTTTGGTTAGTCTGTTTGCATCATTATAGAGAAATACCTGGGGCTAGGTAACTTGTAAAGAAAAGAGATTTATTTGGCTCATGGTTCTGCAGGTTCTACAGAAAGCATAGTGCTGGCATCTGCTTCTGGTGAGGGCCTCAGGAAGCTTATAATCATGGCAGAAGGTGAAGGGGAGCTAACACATCACATAGTGAGAGAGAGAGCGAGAGAGAGTGAAGAAGTGCCAGCCTCTTTTAAACAACTGGATCTTGTCTGAACTCATTACTGAGGGGCAGGCACCAAGCCATTCATGAGGGATTTGCCCTCATGACCCAAATACCTCCCATCAGGCCCCATTTCTAACATTGGAGATCACATTTCAACATGAGATTTGGAGGAGACAAACATCCAAACCATATCACTTGTAAATAGCTCAAACTTCAAGTGTATGCCTTAAACAACACACAGATCCTCTGGCAAAGGGTGGAAGCCTTATTACATTAAGTTTTGTAAGCATAACCTCTGATCAATAGTTGGCTGGCCTCTAAACTATATCAGGAATTCCCAACCTGATGCCTCAACTAGGCCTATGGACATCTGGGCCAGATAGTCTTTTTGTCATAGGGTGCTGTCCTGTGGACTGTAGGATGCTTAGCAGCATCTCTGGTCTCTACTGACCAGGTGTCAGCAGCATCTTCCTCTCCAGTTGTGACAACAAAAAATGTCTCCAGACAATGCCAAAGGTCCCCTGGGGGGCAAAATAGACCCCAATTGAGAGCCTCTGGGCTATGGTGACCCCAGTGCAATGCTTAGGAAACCACAGTTAAAAATAAAAACAAGAAGTAAAAATAAAACCTGAGCAGAGACATCAGTGGCTACACACTGCAGGGGACAAAGACTCCACAGAATTACCCCCGACAACAAAAAAATACACAAAACAAACAAATACACAAAATACAAACAAATACACAAAAATATGCAACAATTCCTCTGGGGACATCAGAACTCAGTTTCCATAAAATGTTATCTAAAATGTCCAGATTTTCAACAACAAGAAAAGATGATGAGATATGTATAGAAACAGAAGGGTTACCTACACACAGAAAAAAAGCAGGCATCAGAAACCCTCTGAGAATATTACAGAAAATCCTATTGCCTAAGTCAAACATGCAGATAGAAGGCAACTTATGTCCTGCAGAAAATGTCTTTCCCTTCTAATAGTCTTGAGCTTTACAGGAGAGAAGCAGAATGGACTACTGGGGCATCACCTCCATGTACCTATATTATTTCCTCATTATAAGCCAACACTTGGTCTTTACTGAGTCATTTTGTCTGTGATGGCAGGCATGCCTTATACAAGTGCTTTCAAGGTATACCCCAACTGGATGCTTGAAAATCTATAGATAATGAACTTAATTGAAAGACTGTCTGATACAACTGCTGATACTCTGAAATAGGGCTATTCATTTGGTAGTGCCCTACAGTTGGAGTTCTTGTCCTAGGGTGTGTGGAATAATATGCAAAATGTGTGTGTGTGTGTGTGTGTGTGTGTAGAATTTCTATGGGGTCTATAACCTAAAAATATTGAGAACCCTTTCCTTAGAGTGACAAAAGTGTTTGAGTACCACTAACCCTTATTCAGTTTGGTCACTGCAGTGAGATGATGCACAGTTCAACAAACTATAGCTTATGGGTCAAATATAGTGTGTGACCTATTTTGTTTGGCTTGCAAGATAAAAAATGGTTTTTACACTTTAAAAGTGTAATAAAACAAAAACAAAACAAAGAAAATCACTGTAATGGTTAACTCTATATGCCAATTTGACTGGACCATGGGGTGCCCAGATAAGTGGCTAAACATTAATTCTGTGAGAGTGTTTCTGGAAGAAATTAGCATTTAAATCAATAGACTGAGTAGAGTACATTGCCTTCTGCAATGTGGGGATAATTCTATCTGCCTGCTTGAGCTGGGATATTGGTCTTTTCCTGTTCTTGGACTGAAACTCACATATCAGCCTTCCATTTTAGGCCTTTGAACTTTGACTAGAACTTAGAAAGGTTCTCCTGGTTCTTAGGCCTTCAGACTAAACTGGAATCATATCACCAGGTTTCCTGGGTCTCAAGCTTATGGATGGAAGACTGGTACTTTTTAGTTTCCATAATCGTGTGAGCTAATTCCTTTACACACACACACACACACACACACACACACATATATATTCCCCTATTGGTTCTATTCTGTTTCTCTGGAGAACACTGACTAATACAGATATTGGTACTGAGAAGTAGGGTACTGCTGTAACAAATACCTAAAATTGTGGAAGCAGCTTTGGAAATGGGTAATGGGGTAGAGGCTGAAAGAGTTTTGAGGTACATGCTAGAAAAAAGCCTAGATTACTGTGAAGGGATTGCTAATGGCATTTCTGGTAAGAGGTCAGAAAAAAAAGAGGACAGCTGGAGGGAAAGCCTCCATGTTCCTAGAGAATATAAATAATTGTAAACAGAATGCTGGTAGAAATATGAATGGTAAAGGCCATTCTGATGAGGTCTCAGATGGAAAAGAGGAACATGCTACTGGACAATGGAAAAAAAAGTGACACTTTTTATAAAGTGGCAAAAAACTTAGCTGCAAAGTGATGAGAGAGCAGTTGGTTCCTTCTGACTGCTTATAGTAAAATATGAGAAGAGATAAATGAATTGAAGAAGGAACTGTTAAACAAAAAGGAACCAGGACTTAAAAGATTTAGAAAATTCTCAGCTTATCCATATTGCAAAGAATGAGAAAGTATGTTTGAAAGAGAATACTAAGGGTGTGGCTGATCCACATTTGATAAAGAGATAAGTGTGTGCATGAACCATGGTCCTAGTCAGCCATCTCAACAGAAGCCATAAACAGAGATGGGATTATACCAGCAGAAAACCTGCCAGCTGGGACCAAAAATAACAGAGAAAATGGGACAAAATTGAAAGAGTTGTGCATGTGCTATTTATTCCTCAAAAAAAGGGAAGAGTGAGGCTAAAGGCAATTTAGAGATCATCGGGGCTGCCACTCCCACCACAGGCCCAAGCAGGGCTAGTTCTTCCTCCGTTTCAAAAGGCGCAGTCACCTCAAAGAGCCTCATGGGCAGGGCTGCTGCTAAATGTTGGGCTTAGCTGGGACCCATCACTTCTTCCTTCCTTCTCATTTCTCCCCGTCCCTGCGTTTTTTTTTTTTTTTTTTTTTGAGACACAGGCTCGCTCTCTCGCCTAGGCTAGAGTGCAGTGGTGCGATCTTGGCTTACTGCAGCCTCTGCCTCCTGGGCTATGGTATTTTGTTAAAGCAGCCTGAGCCAACTAAGACAACCATGGGACAGAGATTGTACATGGCCCAAAAAAAGCCTAAAATATTTACTATCTGGCTGTGTTAGTCAGTTCAGGCTGCTATAACAAAATTATAACAGACTGGGTAGCTTCAACAACAGATATTTATTTCTCACTGTCTGGAAGCTAGGAAGTCTAAGATGACGGTTCCAGGCCATTTGATTCCTGGTGAGGACACTCTTCTTGGTGTGCAGATGGCTACCTTGTTGCTATATCCTCAAATGATAGATGACAGGTTGATGGGTGCAGCAAACCACCATGGCACATGTATACCTATGTAACAAACCTGCATGTTCTGCACATGTACCCCAGAACTTAAAGTATAATAAGAAATAAAATAAATAAATGGAATTTTTTCTTAATTTTTCTTCTTAGATTGGTCACCATTAATATATAGAAATGCAATGCATTTTATGTATTGCTTTTGTATCCTGCAAATTTTCTGACATCATTTATTAGTTATAATACTCTTATTGCATATGGAATATTTAGGGTTTTCTACACATAAGATCATGTCATCTGTGAATAGAGACAATTTTACTTCATCTTTTCCAATTTAGATTTCTGTTACTTCTCTTTCTCGTCTAATTTTTTTTTAGAATTATTTATTTATTTATTTATTTTATTATTATTATACTTTAAGTTTTAGGGTACATGTGCACAATGTGCAGGTTTGTTACATATGTACACATGTGCCATGCTGGTGTGCTGCACGCATCAACTCGTCATTTAGCATTAGGTATATCTCCTAAAGCTATCCCTCCCCCCTCCCCCCACCCCACAACAGTCCCCAGAGTGTGATGTTCCCCTTCCTGTGTCCATGTGTTCTCTTTGTTCAATTCCCACCTATGAGTGAGAACATGCGGTGTTTGGTTTTTTGTCCTTGCGATAGTTTGCTGAGAATGATGATTTCCAATTTCATCCATGTCCCTACAAAGGACATGAACTCATCCTTTTTTATGGCTGTATAGTATTCCATGGTGTATATGTGCCACATTTTCTTTATCCAGTCTCGCATTGATGGGCATTTGGGTTGTTTCCAAGTCTTTGCTATTGTGAACAGTGCTGCAATAAACATACGTGTGCATATGTCTTTATAGTAGAATGATTTATAATCCTCTGGGTATATACCCAGTAATGAGATTGCTGAGTCAAATGGTAATTCTAGTTTTAGATCCTTGAGGAATCTCCACACTGTCTTCCACAATAGTTGAACTAATTTACACTCCCACCAACACTGTAAAAGTGTTCCTATTTCTCCACATCCTCTCCAGCATCTGTTGTTTCCTGACTTTTTAATGATTGCCAATCTAACTGATGTGAGATGATATCTCATTATGGTTTTGATTTGCATTTCTCTGATGACCAGTGATGATGAGCTTTTTTCATGTTTGTTGGCTGCATAAATGTCTGCTTTTGAGAAGTGTCTGTTCATATCCTTTGCCCACTTTTTGATGGGTTTTTTTTTTCATGTAAATTTGTTTAAGTTCTTTGTAGATTCTGAATATTAGCCCTTTGTCAGATGGATAGATTGCAGAAACTTTCTCCCATTCTGTAGGTTGCCTGTTCACTCTGATGGTAGTTTCTTTTGCTGTGGAGAAGCTCTTTAGTTTAATCAGATCCCATTTGTCTATTTTGGCTTTTGTTGCCATTGCTTTTGGTGCTTTAGTCATGAAGTCTTTGCCCATGCCTATGTCCTGAATGGTATTGCCTAGGTTTTCTTCTAGGGTTTTTATGGTTTTAGGCCTTATGTTTAAGTCTTTAATCCATCTTGAGTTAATTTTTGTGTAAGGTATAAGGAAGGGATCCAGTTTCAGCCTTCTGCATATGGCATCAAAAAGGATGAAATACTTAGGAATAAACTTAACCAAGTTAGTGAAACACTTGTACAGTGAAAACTACAAAATGTTGCTAAGATAAATCAAAGAAAGGTACAAATAAATGAAAAGGCATCTCATGCTCATGGATTGGAAGGCTTAATGTTGTTAAAATGTCCGTACTACCCAAAGTGATCTACAGATTAAATGCAATGCCTATCAAAACTCCAATGGAATTTGTTGTAGAAACAGAAAAAAACCTTCCTAAAAGTCATAGGGAATCTCAAGGGACCCTGAATAGTCAAAATAATTTTGAAAAATGAGACCAAAATTGGAGGCCTCGCACTTCCCAATTTCAAAACATGCAACAAAGCAACAGTAATCGAAATAGTATTGATGTATGAAAAAAGTCTTTATCTTTCACTTTTGAAGGATCATTTTGCTGGATATATCATTCTACATTGGTAGTTGTCCCCCCTTTAACACTTTAAGGTTGTCATTCCATTGTGTTCTTGCTTGCACAGTTCCTGATGAGAAGTCCACTGCAATTCTTATCTTTGTTTCTCTGTAGGTAAGGTGTTTTTCTCCCCACTAGGCTGCCTTCAAGAATATCTCTTTGTCTTTGGTTTTCTGCAGTTTTAATATAATATGCCTACGTGTGAGGTCCTGCTTGTTTATTTTAAGGTGTGTGTGTGTGTTTATTTAGAATGCATTTGTTAATGTGTCTATTTTTATGCCAGTACCATATTGTTTTGATTACTATTGCTTTGTAATATATTTTGATATCAGGTAGTACGATGCCTCCAGCTTTGTTCTTTTTGCTCAAGATTGCTTTAGCCATTCAGGGTCTTAAGTTGAAAACTTTTCCTTTCAGATCAGGAACAAGACAATGATGCTCACTCTTCCTACTCTTACTCCACATAGTACTGGAAGTCGCAGCCAGAGTAACTAGGCAAGGAAAAGAAATAAAAGACATGCAAATAAATAAGAAAGAAAGAGATGAAATTGTCTCTGTTCACTGATGAAATAATCTTATATATAGAAAACTCTAAAGAGACTACCAAAAAACTGTTAGACTTAATGAATTCAGTAAAATCAACATACAAAAATCATTAATGCTTCTAAACCCTAACAATGAACTAACTGAAAAAGAAATCAAGAAAACAATGCTATTTGTAATAGTTGCAAAAAAATACTTAGGAATAAATTTAACCAAGGAGATTAATAATCTCTACACTCAAAACTATAAAACATTGATTAAATAAATTGGAGAACACACAAATAAATGAAAAAAATTCCATCTTCATGGATTGGAGGAATTAATATTATTAAAATATCTATGCTATTTGACGTGATCTACAGATTCAATGCAGCTCTTGTCAAAATTTCAATTACATTTTTCACAGAAATAGAAAAAATCCTAAAATTCTGACTGATAATTTCAACACCTGTGTCATATGTAAGTCTGGTTCTGATCTTGCTTTGTCTCTTCAAATTGTGTTATTTCTTGCCTTAGCAAGTTTTGTAATTTTGTTTTTGTTAAAAGCCAGACATCTTGTATAGAGCAATAGCTACTGAGGTAAATAGGATTTTACCATGAATATTTATATTAATCTGGCCCAGAGTTAGGTTGTGTTTGATGTTTGTTGTCTCTGTGGGTACCAGAAGCATTAAATTTCTCTAGTGATTTTGCTTTTGTCTTCTCTCTTGGCCTTGGCCCTTCCCTTTGTGCTGTACCTCAGAGACAGGCTGTCTCTTGCAGCTCTTCCAGCTGTAATCCATTGTCATTTTACCTGGAGGCTTATTAACTTGTTGTAGGGTGTGGGGGGATGAGGGCCTTCTACAATCTTCAGATTCTCAGTCTTTGGAGTGCATAGTGGGCCTGTGTCTTGGAAGTATGACTTTCACAATTGTTTTTGTTTCTCTTCCAGGGTGTGGTAGATTGAACTGTAACCCCCAAAAAGATATGTTGAAGTCCTAATCCCTGATACCTGTGAATGTGACCTTATTTAGAAAGCGTCTTTGCAGATGTAATCAAGTTAAAATGAGGTCACACTGGATTAGGGTGTGTTCTAAATCCAATGACTGCATGGCCTTACCAACCCTCCAAGACTATGAGAAAATACACTGTTGTTTTAAATCACCTAGTTTGTGTAGTTCGTTATGGCAGCCTTAGAAGAGACTCATACACATAGGTAAAGTATTCCCTCCTGCCAACTAATACTTTCTGTGGTTGTAACATTCCTAGTCTATGTCTTTGAAACCCTCTCCCTTGTATATTAAGGCTTTCTTTTCTTTATTTTTTTTTCCCTTAGGTAAGACAGGGAGATGGAGTGGGGCTGGAGCAGGCTGAGTTGCCTTCCCCTAGTTGAGAAGGGATTTCACTATTGCCCTCTGTTATTTTTGTCTTTCTCCCAACTTGTAGGTTAATCTTAAAAATAAATGGCTAGAGGTCCTGTCAACTCCACAAAAAGTATTTTCAGACCACACAAAAGGTATTTATCATTGCATAACAATGTGAATTGTACACTTAAAATGGTTAAGATAGTAAATTTTATACTATGTGTTTTCTTACCACAATTTTATCATCCCAATTTTTCATATATGTGCTGCCAAAGCAAATATTTCTTACCACAAGTTTTAAAAAGTATCTGTCTTCACACATCTCTTACCAAAATGATCTTCATGTTGCTGCCAAGCACAAGTCAGAGACTTGGAGGCTGTATGGTGCCAATGGACAGCTAAAGGAAGTAAGCTTTTGAAGTTGGGCTGTGGAAGGGCTGGATATATGACTCCTCCCTTCAGCAAGTCCTGAAGCCTGCCGTGTAGGTGGGACAATCTGTGGTACCACATCCTAGAAGATTGGATAATAACAAGTTAGTAATATACAACAACTTTTATGAGGCTATAGGAATAACACTACAGATATAATTATGTAAAATGATAGATTTAATGATCTCAATACAGAGGATTAAACAAAGGAGAAATTGTGAAAAGTTAAGCATAAGTGATCTATAACCATTACTTACATTTTCTCATTAGCCACTCTTATTTTATATCATACAATCTTCCTTTTGGCCTACTACCTAACTGAAGCAGTGCTTTAAAAAATTCACTAATCTTAACCTACCAAATACATACAGTCATCTGCATAATGACATTTCTGTCAGTAACAGACCACATATATGATGGTGGTCCCATAAGATTATAATGGAGCTGAAAAAATCCTATCACCTAGTGACATGGTAATGTAGCACAATGCATTACCTTTTCTATGTTTAGATGTGTTTACATACACAAATGCTCAGTGTTATGTTACAATTGCCTACAGTATTCAGTACAGTCACATGCTATGCAGGTTTGTAGCCTAGGAGCAACAGGCTATATATATCATATAGCCTAGACGTGTAGTAGGCTATACCATCTGGGTTTGTTAACACTCTAGGATGTTCATACAACCATGAAATTGCTGAATGAGGCATTTCTCAGAATGTTTCCCTGTCGTTATCCTGTCAACTGACCCATAATTGTAAAAGGATTATTTTTCATGTCTCATCCTTCTGGGTCTCTCTGCTTGTGACACTATTGATCACCCCTATTCTGACTATGTGAAACTTTCTTCTCCGCTGGTTATGTGTGCCGTGGGCAAGTTACTTAAACCCTCAGTGACTCCATTTCTTCCTTTGTAAAATGAGGTTGATAATAGTATTTATCTCATGGCTTTACTGTGAGGACTAAAATACTTAGAATTATATGTTCCATACTAAGCCCTACATATGTATCACTGCTATTACTATCGTTATTATGGCTGTTGTTAGGAATAAACTGTATCTGTTGGGAAAATGCCTTGATAAAACTGCTTGGAATTGGTGATGCTGAGTAGCATAGTTTTAGAAAAATTAATAAAACAACACCATTTGTATAAGGTCTTAAAAGGAATTAATTTGTCCTATGGCGGAAGACTGAGAGAGCTATGTGATTGCAGATAGGGTGTGTGGTTCTCAATGTGAACCTTCTCAGTTACACCCTCAAATATGCAGTAGTGTAATTAAACCCACAAAATGCTTATCTTGAGTGGACTGGTGAGTGCCTGTGTGTGTGTGCGCATGCGTATGTGGGGGTATGTGAGTTGTAAGCTGATGAAAGGACTGAACTTCATGCTGATATGGGATGAAACCAATCACATAAATTAAAGCCATAGCTAGAGATATAATAGAATTTACTAATCACTAGGGAGCAGTCTGTAATTACAGGATAGAGAATGGAAGGCTAAAGTCAAATTTATTGAGATTTTATGGCTGAGGGCAAAGAGGAGAGCACAGAAACTCCTTTGCTGATATCTGGGTTACATTTATTTCTTCACTGTCTCTTGTTTCCAACCTCCTACCTATAGATACTGTTTGAAACAGGGGCTGGCAATCTGTGCCACACAAACTAAAAATGGATTTTATATTTTTTAAGGAGTTATAAAGAAAAACAAAGATGAGTATGACACCAAGACTCCAGACCAAGACCACACTAGAATTTCTTCTTTGTAGTCTATGAAGTCTACAACATATGCTATCTGGATCTTCAAAGAAAAAAAATTTCCAACTCCTAGTCAAATATTAAATTCTTAATCAAATACTCTTCTCCCACTACATCGAATAATCTCCCAAAAATCTACTCTTAAGTATATTCACTCACTTCATTATTTCACAAAATAAATATTACTAATAGGTACTTTTTTTTTTTTTTTTTTTTGAGACGGAGTCTTGCTGTGTCGCCCAGGCTGGATTGCAGTGGTGTGATCTCGGCTCACTTCAAGCTCCGCCTCCTGGGTTCACGCCATTCTCCTGCCTCAGCCTCCCGAGTAGCTGGGACTACAGGCGCCCACCACACGCCCGGCTAATTTTTTGTATTTTTAGTAGAGACGGAGTTTCACCGTGTTAGCCAGGATGGTCTCGATCTCCTGACCTCGTGATCCGCCGCCTCTGCCTCCCAAAGTGCTGGGATTACAGGCCTGAGCCACCACGCCCGGCTATAATAGGTACTTTCTTAAGTATTAAGATACAAACATAAATAAATCAGCAGTCCTAGCCACCATTCAAGATGTTCACAATCTAGCAGGGAAGAAAGACAAGTACAGGGTGATAACTACTACTATTTGTAATAGTTTTAAGCATACAACACAGTGAAAGGTGCAAAGGAGTAAGAAGTTAACCATGCCTGAGGAAAGTGGTGGAGCTCCACATGACTAGTGTTCTTTGAAGAAGGTTTCGTTGTTTTATATTTACTTAAAAAATAAAACTGATTGTAAAAAAAAAAAAAAAAGATGGGGGGATTGTTGAAGGTGTTGGAAATAATCCACACAACCCTGAAATATATAAAATAATAAGTAAAAGCCTCTTTCTTTCATTATTTACCACCCCATTCTTTCAAGGAAACTGTTGATGAGGTTTGGCATATACAATGACACATATAATTAAAATCTCCACACCTGCTATAGATACATACAGAAATACATATGTATTTAAATGATAAAGAATGGTAGAAAACAAAGTCTCTCCTCCCCCATTTCCCATAATCTCACTACTCAAATGTTACCAGTTTCAATTTTTAGAAATCAGCCCAAGCAAAACTGGATATCCATATGCAGAAGAATGAGACCCCTATCTCTTGCCATATACAAAAAATACAATCTAAGTGAATTAAAGACTTAAATCTAAGACTGCAAACTATGAAACTACTACAAGAAAACACTGGGGAAACATACCAGGACGTTGGTCTGGGCAAAGATTTCTGGAGTAAGACTTCAAAAGCACAGGCAAGATAAGCAAAAATGGACAAATGGGATCACATCAAGTTAAAAAGCTACTGTACTTCAAAGGATACAACCAACAAAGTGAAGGGACAACCGGGAGAATGGGAGAAAATAATTTGCCAACCACCCATCTGACAAGGGATTAATAATCAAGCAATTTGCAAACTGGCAGCAGGTATCTGAAATTCACACAACTGACAAAGTATTAATATCAAGAATATTTAAAGACATCCTACAGGCTGGGCGCGGTGGCTCACGCCTGAAATCCCAGCACTTTGGGAGGTCAAGGCGGGCGGATCACAAGGTCAGAAGTACGAGACCAGCCTGACTAACATGGTGAAACCCTGTCTCTACTGAAAAATACAAAAATTAGCCAGGTGTGATGGCACACACCTGTAATCCCAGCTACTCAGGAGGCTGAGGCAGGAGAATCGCTTGAACCCAGGAGGCAAAGGTTGCAGTGAGCTGAGATTGCGCCACTGCACTCCAGCCTGGGCGACAGAGTGAGATTCTGTCTCAAAAAAAAAAAAAAAAAAAAAAAAGACATCCTACAAATCAATAGGAAAAGCAAACAATATGTGAGCAAATAGTATTAACAGACATTTCTAAGAGAAAACACATATGGTCAATATGGTCAATCAATTCATGAAGAGATGTTCAACATCATTAATGATTAGGGAATTGTAATCTAGCCACAGTGAGATATGATATAACCATTTGATCGGCAAAAATTAAGATGTCTGACAATAGCAAGTATAGAGGTCTTGCACATCTTTCATTGAATTCATTCCTAAGTGATTTCCTGTGCTATTACAAGCAGCATTTTAAAATTTCAATTTGCAATTGCTAACAGTATACACAATGCAACTAACTTTTATATTCTGACCTGGAATGCTGTAATCTTATTAAAAACAGTTATTACTTCCAGTAAGAGCTTTGGAAATTTCTCAGCATTTTCTATATAAGGAATGTCATATATGAATAGAGTTCTACATCTTCTTTTGCAAACTTTATACCTTTTGTTTGTTTTTTTGCTGCATTGCGCTCACTAGTTAGGAGGAGTAAGCATGGACAACCTTGCCTTGTTCCTGATCTTAGGGGAAAACATTCTAGTTTCATGATTAAGTATGTTGTTAGCCATGTTTTTGGATTTTTTTGTTATTGTTATTAATGGCCTTTTTCTGGTTGGGGAAGTTTCCTTCAATTCCTAGTTTTCTGAGAGTATTTTTCAGGAATATTACTTGAATTTTAGTAAATGTACTTTCTACATCTATTATTTTATGGCTTGTTGCTTTATTCTAGTAAAGTGGTTAATTATTCTGATTGACTTCCTATGTTAAAACAACCTTGCATTTCTGGAATAAACCCCATTTGATTATGATATATTATCCTTTTTATACATTGTTGGATTCAATATGCTGAAATTTTGTTTCAGTATTTTGCATCTAGATACATGAGGAATACATGGTCTGGTGTGTGTATGTGTGTGTGTCATCTTTATCAGGTATTTTATCAGATTTATGCTGGGTTTTTTAAATTGTACTTTAAGTTCTGGGATACATGTGCAGAACGTGCAGGTTTGTTACATAGGTATACATGTGCCATGGTGGTTTGCTGCACCCATAAACCCGTCACCTACACTAGGTATTTCTCCTAATGCTATCCCTCCCCTAGCCCCCACTCCCCGACAGGCCCCAGTGTGTGATGTTCCCCTCCCTGTGCCCATATGTTCTCATTGTTCAGCTCCCACTTATGAGTGAGAACACGTGGTGTTTGGTTTTCTGTTCCTGTGTTAGTTTGCTGAGAATGATGGTTTCCAGCTTCATCCATGTCCCTGCAAAGGACATGAACTCATCCTTTTTATGGCTGCATAGTATTCCATGGTGTATATGTGCCACATTTTCTTTATCCAGTCTCACATTGATGAGCATTTGGGTTGTTTCCAAGTCTTTGCTATTGTGAACAGTGCTGCAGTCAACATACGTGTGCATGTGTCTTTATCGTAGAATGATTTTTTTTTGGTCTTGCAAAATCAGTTTTATTGTAATATGCATATATGAAAATTTACCCATGATGCATAGTCTCAATCCTAATTTAACTTGTCCTAATTAAACTAATCCTAAAGTAACTAATTTTACTTCCATTTTTATTATGTGTAAAAATAAGTTATTTCTATAATGTTTTGTACTATTGGTCTACTTGCTTGCTTGCTTTTCCATCCATTGCAATATTTGGGAATGGATTACAAAAAGATACTTGGATAAGTAGCACTGAAAGCTGTTAAAAACAGAGTATCAATTCCTGGAGTATGTTTCTATCTGGATGCACATGAATGAAATAATTGAACTCTCAAAGTTCTTTTTATGCCCTTAATTCAATGAAGCAATTCCTGAAGCAACACATTCACATTTCATAGCTGATTTACATGTTTCCTTTTGCTAGCCTTCTCTTTTGGACTAAGTTTTCTCCTTACTAATGTCAGTTCAAACTGGTGAGACTTCAGACAAGTGGTTTCTCAATCCTGATGGCACAGTAGATTGATGTGGGGAACTTTAGAAAAGTTCTGATGATCTGGCCCTGCCCCTAGAGACTGTGATTCAATATCTTGAGTGTATATGAACCACTTGGTTATTTGGTTACTATGTCATCAAAACAGGTTAAAAACGAGGGGAAAAGCCATTTTTTCTTCAGCCTGGCTATCTTGACAACTAACAAATTATTTTTTACCCCCAAAAGAAAAGAAAAATGGGACCAAAGATATTTTTACTTTTAGTAAATAAAGCGCATCAACTCTCAAAAGGTGCTTGGCCCTTTAAATGGCATGGCAATGCA
Organism: Pongo pygmaeus; assembly: GCF_028885625.2. Lineage (NCBI taxonomy): Eukaryota > Metazoa > Chordata > Mammalia > Primates > Hominidae > Pongo > Pongo pygmaeus. Next base: position 160,471,366 of record NC_072396.2, read on the forward strand.
CAGACAGTTGGGTGAGGCTGCATGCCCTTCATATCCATTTCAACACCTACCTCGGGTCCTAAAATAAATATTTTTAATATTGTCTCATTCTGGACTGTTCCAACATGCACTATATCAGCTTGCCTGCATATTCTAATGTAACTGCATACAAGTTTCCAGCAGCTCATGTATTTTCTTTTTTTTTTTAATTATACTTAAAGTTTTAGGGTACATGTGCACAACGTGCAGGTTTGTTACATATGTATACATGTGCCATGTTGGTGTGCTGCACCCATTAACCTGTCATTTAACATTAGGTATTCGTCCTAATGCTATCCCTTCCCACTCCCCCCACCCCAAATCCTTTGGGTATATACCCAGTAATGGGATTGCTGGGTCAAATCCTAATTCTAGTTCTAGATCCTTGAGGAATTGCCACACTGTCTTCCACAATGGTTGAATTAATTTACACTCCCACCAACAGTGTAAAAGTGTTCCTATTTCTCCACATCCTCTCCAGCATCTGTTGTTTCCTGACTTTTTAATGATCACAAAATAAGTTAGGAAATGTTACCTCCACTTCACTTTTCAGTTCTAGTATTTCCACTTGGTCCTTATTTAGAAATTCTGTTTATCCTCTGAAGTTTTCCATCTGTTCATTCATTCCACTTATCTGCTCCTGTAAGTTCTCTAACATATTTACAATAACAGTTTTAATGTCCTGGTCAGAAAACACCAATATCTGGGTTATCCGTGAGTCTGCCTTTATTGACTATTGTCCTCCCTGCTTATTATGACTATTTACCCATTTTGTTATATATGTAGTATTTTTTGGAATGTTGGATATTGTGGATGGCATGTTGTAGATGGTTTTGTAAATAACCTTTATCAGAAGTTACTTTTTATTCCTAGTTTGCTAAAAGATTTTTTTCTCTCATAAATGGATGTTGAATTTTAGGGGTTTTTTTGCATTTATTGATTTGACTGTATGATTTTTCTCCTTTGTTTCTGTGGTGAGTTACCGTGATTCACTTTCAAAATGTAAACCAACTTTGCAACGCTGGCATAAACCAAACTACAATAGGGTATATTATCCTTTTAATACATCACTGTTTACAATTTTCTAATAGTTTGTTTGACATTTTGCATCTATATTGATGTGTAAAATTAGCCCCAAATTTTCCTTTCTCATATTTTCCTTATAATACTTTAGTTACAGGATTATTCTAACTTTCTAAAAAGAGTTGTAAAGACATCTATTTTCTTCTGTTCTCTGGAAAATGTCATGTGAGATTGATATTATTTCTTTCTTAAATTTTGATAGAATTACTCAGTGAAGGCATCTGAGTCTTGGCTTTACTTTGTGAGATGGGTTTGAGTTACTTAATAGTTATAGGTCAGTGCAGAAATTTATCTTCTTGTGTTCTTTTTGGTAAGTTATGTTTCCTAGGAATCTATGTATTTTATTTAAATTTTTAGTACACTGACTTAAAATTATTTACAATATCCAATTGTAACTGTTGTGTTTTACGATATATAATGGTAGCTCCTGTCTCATTCCTAATATTGGTTATTTATGCTTTCTCTCCTTTTGTTTCTTTATCCATATTTCTAGTGGTATTATCAATTTTATTAGTCTTTTCATAAAAGAAACTTTCTGTTTCAATAATGCTGTCTGTCAAATATGCCTTTCTTACAAGAAATTCTGTTCTTATCTTTGCTTCCTTCTACATTCTTTAGGATTAATTTTCTATTGTTTTTCCAATTCCCTGAGATGGATCCATATGTCACTGATTTTTTAGCCTTTCCTCTTTTGTGGAATATGCATTTTAAGGCCACAAATTTCCCTTACAGTAATGGTTTAACAGTATCCCTTTGAATTTTGAGATGCTATATTTCCATTTCTCAGTCAGCTCAAAATATTTTCTATTTTCTATTGCAATTTTTAAAAATTTCACCCACAGGTTATTTTAAAGTATACTACTAATTTTAGGGAGATTTTCTAATTTATTTCTTGTTTTCTAACTTAATGTCAGTGTGGCCAAAAAATACTATAATTGTTTAAAGTTTTTGAGATTTGCTTTATGGTTCAACACATCACGTATTTTTCTATGTGCAGAAAAGAACATGTATTCTGCAATTGTTGCATGTGGTTGTCTATATATGTCAATTAGGTCAAGTTTGTTAATATTACTGTCCAACTCTTCTATATAGTTATGGTTTTCTCTTTTTTTGTCTGATATTCTATCAGTTACTGAGGGATATATTTTAAGATCTCTGATTATGATTGTGAATTTATTTGGCATCAGAAAATTTTTGCTTTGCCTATTTTGAGTGTTAAGTGCATACAAATCAGAATAATTGTATCTTCTTGGTGGATTGCCCCTGTTATCATTATAAAATAGCTGTATATTTAGTAAATATTTCTACCTTAAAGTCACCTTTGTCTGGTATTAATATAGCTATATCAGCTTTCTTTTGGGTAGTATCTGCATTCTATACTTCTTCCATCCTTTTACTTTCAACCTTCCAATATCTTTACATTTTATATATGTCTCTTATAAACAAGACGTAGATTTTGTATTTTTTAACCATTCTAATAATCTTTGTCATTTAACTGAGGTATTCAGTCCATTTACATTTACTATAATTACTGATATATTTAACTCTACTATATCACTATTTACTTTGTTTGTCTTGCCTATTCTGTTATCTTTTCTCTCCTTGCTTTGTTTTGTACTAATATGGTAATTTGTATTATTCAATTTACTCCTTGTTTAATTGTTATACATTCTTTTACTGTTTTTAGTGATTATTCTATGAATAATAACATATATATGACATATTAAAGTGTAGCACAAATTAGAGGGTTTACGTTAACTCCATTTATCTTCCTCCCTCAAGTGCTATTATTGTGTATTTTAATTGCATACAAACGCACGCCACATGACATTACTATTTTTATTCATTCATTCATTCATGCATTCATTCATTTATAGATTCAGAGCCTCGCTCTGTCATCCAGGCTGGAGTGCAGTGGCATGATCATGGCAAACTGCAGCCTCAAACTCCTGGGCTCAAGATCCTCACCTCAGCCTCTTGAGTAGCTGGGACTACAGGCATGCACTATCTTGCTTTGCCAAGACATTACTATTTTTTAAAATATGATCAATGAACATTCAGATCTACCCACATATTTAACCTCCCCCCTGCACTTCATTCATTATATATTTCCAAGATTTCATTTAGGATCAGTTTAATTCTGCCTGAAGATCCTTAATATTTCCTTTGGTTTTTGGTGACAGGTTCCCTAAGTTATGGACCATCTAAAAACATCTATTTTACTTCCATTTTAAAAGGCTGGATATAGAATTTACCAGATAAAATTTTAAGTTGACAGTTAACTTTGTCAGCATTTTGAAAATGTAATTCTATCGTCGTCATGTTGTTTTTGTTGAAAAGTCAAAGCCAATCTAATTGCTATTCCTTGAAAGGTAATACTTTTTTTTTTCTCTCCAAATGCTTTTAAGACTTTTTTTTTCTTTATTTTTTTGGCAGTTCTTACTAAAATACACCTAGATGAGGGTTTTTTATTTATTTATTCTGCTTTGGGTTATGGTACTTTTTGAATCCACGAACTGATGCTTGTGACAGGCAGATTTCTAAGATGACCTCCAGTTACCCTTGCTGTTGTAAAATCTTTTCCCCTGGAGTGTGAGAGGGATTATGAATATGATAAGGTTTCACTTGCATTATTAGGTTATGTATATGGGACAGCTGACTTTAAGAAAGGGGAATGGCCCTTGGTTGGGATGACCTAATGCATCAATCCTTTGAAAGAGACTGGTCTCTTCTTCTTTTTTTCTTTTTTAAATTATACTTTAAGTTCTAGGGTACATGTGCACAATGTGCAGGTTTGATACATAGGTATACATGTGCCATGTTGGTTTGCTGCATCCATCAACTCATCATTTACATTAGGTATTTCTCCTAATGCCATCCCTTCCCCAGCTCCCCACCCCCTGACAGGCCTCAGTGTGTGATGTTCCCCACCCTGTGTCCAAGTGATCTCATTGTTCAATTCCCACCTATGAGTGAGAACATGCGGTGTTGGTTTTCTGTCCTTTTGATAGTTTGCTGAGAATGATGGTTTCCAGCTTCATCCATATCCTGCAAAGGACATGAACTCATCCTTTTTTATGGCTGCATAGTATTCCATGGTGTATATGTGCCAAATTTTCTTAATCCAGTCTATCATTGATGGACATTTGAATTGGTTCCAAGTCTTTGCTATTATGAACTGTGCTGCAATAAACATACATGTGCATGTGTCTTTATAGCAGCATGATTTATAATCCTTTGGGTATATACCTAGTAATGGAATCACTGGGTCAAATGGTAATTCTAGTTCTAGATCTTTGAGGAATCGCCACACTGTCTTTCACAATGGTTGAACCCATTTACAGTCACACCAACAGCGTAAAAGTGTTCCTATTTCTCCACATCCTCTCCAGCATCTGTTGTTTCCTGACTTTTTAATGATTGCCATTCTAACTGGCGTGGGATGGTATCTCATTGTGGTTTTGATTTGCATTTCTCTGATGACCAGTGATGATGAGCACTTTTTCATGTGTCTGTTGGCTGCATAGATGTCTTTTGAGAAGTGTCTGTTATATCCTTTGCCCGCTTTTTGATGGAGTTGTTTTTTTCTTCTAAGTTTGTTTGAGTTCTTTGTAGATTCTGGATATTAGCCCTTTGTCAGATGGGTAGATTGCAAAAATTTTCTCCCATTCTGTAGGTTGCCTGTTCACTCTGATGGTAGTTTCTTTTGCTGTGCAGATGCTCTTTAGTTTAATTAGATCCCATTTGTCAATTTTGGCTTTGTTGCCATTGCTTTTGGTGTTTTAGTCATGAAGTCCTTGCCCATGCCTATGTCCTGAATGGTATTGCCTAGGTTTTCTTCTAGCGTTTTTATGGTTTTAGGTCTAACATTTAAGTCTTTAATCCATCTTGAATTGGTCTCTTCTTAGTGAAAGAGACTTGAAGCAAGAAAGGGAATTGATGCCAGGAAGATTTTTCATTGGCTTTGAAGATGGAGATAACTATGTGGCAAGTAAGGCAGGCAGTCTCTAGAAGATGAGAGTGAGTTACAGCTGACATGCAGCAATGAAACAGGGACTTCAGTCCTATGGCTACAAGGAACTGAATTCAGCCAACATGAATGAGGCTACATGTGGATTGTTAGCCATAGCCTCCAGAAAGGAATGTAGCCTGGCCAACATTGTGATTTCAGCCTTTAATACTGTGACCAAAGAACTCAGTCATGCCACACCTGGACTTCTGACCTATAGAACTGTTAGCTACTAAATGGATGTTGTTTTAAACCACTAAGTTTGTGGTAATTTGATATGCAGCTATAGAAAAATAATGCAATGCTATATTACTTTTCAAAAATTCCTCATCATCATGTCTTCAAATATTGCTTCTGTACCATTCTCTCTCCTTTTTTTCTAGGACTCCTATTGCAAATATATCAGATCTTTACACATATTAGGTGCCAGACACTGTTAAAGGTGCTGAAAATATATCAGCAACCAAAAATATTCCTATCCTCATGAAGCACCTTTTAGTGACATCCTGATCCCCCTACACCTAAACTGTCTCCTCTCACAGAGTTCCTCCTCACAGTAAATTCTAGTCTCATTCAACCAGTTGCATAACTCAGAAATCAGTGCTTCAAACTCAATACCTCATTAAAAAAAGTTTCCCCCCCTAGTCAATTATCAAGTCATGATAACTTTTATCCCCTAAATGATTCTCAAACTTCACCCACCATAGTGTATCTCTACTTGCCAACATGCCTGTCCAGGCCCATCATTATTTCTCACTTAAAAACTGCAACAGCCTTCTAATTGACCTATCCACTCTTGCCCTCCCTTCAAACTTTTTGCACATGGTGGGAAGAGTTAACTAAAATATGTCAGTGTGTCACTCCATTTGAATGTCTCCCTAGGCTTTTCAATGTAAAATCCAATGTCCTTAATGTAATGCCTTCTACTACCTGGTTCTGAGCTACCTCTCAGCCTAACTTCCTGCTACTTACCTCCTTGTACTTTATTGCTTACCCCCAGATTTACCATGTTCTTTCATATTTGAAGAAACTCATGTTCATGCTCTTTGTTCAAACTGGAAGCCCTTCCCTTCCTACTCTGCCTTTTATTCATCTTTTAAGAATCAGTCTAGGTATTATCTCATCTAAGAAGTCTTCTCTAAACTCCCAGAATAAACCGGTAGCTTTCTTTTGTTCTCTCATAATACTCTTTATGTCTTTCTTCTTAATACATTATGTTGAAATGATATGTTTATATGTCTTTCCCCCTAATAATGCTGGATGTTTCTCAATAGGAAGGCCTATCTGTCTCATTCATTTTGATACCCTAACATCTAGCATGGTTCCTGGTACTTAGCAGAACTCCATAAATGTTTGTGAAAATTGAATTGAATTATTATTCTTCCAGCATCATAGCCTCTTTAAATCTAAAATGTCTGCTTAATCTTAATGTCTGCTTAAGATATCTTGCTTAAGTAAATAATATTGACTGGCTCAATCCAAAGGTAGGGTATACAGCAGATCATCAAAAAATTCATCCTTTGCCTATGATATGTTAATCAGCACTCTTTGAATATGGTGATTTAATTAATTAATACATAATTATATTACTTTTATAACCCATATTATCTTGTCCAGAAGGTTATCATAAATGACTTATTAGTCTTGCTGAAATTTCATTCATTCATTTAAGATATGTAATTATGTCTGCCATATTTCTATAAACTACCTCTAATAGCCTTGTCAGAAATAAGAACCAGGTTTGTGTTGAATGGCTTTGTTGATAACTGTAATTTTTTAAGTACTCACTTATTTGAAAATTTGTTTTAGAAGCTAACTTAAGAGACATTTAGCTCACTGATTAGAAGACTGAAGACTCCCCCTTTTTCTTTGTTAGACTCAGTAATATATTTATATAAATCCAATATTAAAGCACCTTTCCTATTTTCCTTAATGCCTTCGATTACTGACAGTAGTTTAGTAATATCAACTGAGTTACAATTTACCCATTCCAGGACACATGTACTTTTTCTTTCTGAGAGTATAGTTAAAATATTGTTCTTGTTGTCTTTACAAATATGCATTTCTACAAGCCTGAGGTAATTTTGGACCTTATCCTTCCAAATACTAACCCTTTAGGCATGTGTCACCAGTTATATTTATCCTTGTGTTTGTGCCCTTTTTCCTATTTCTTATACATTATCTTTTAAAAAAAAGAAAGTATGAACTCATTGTAAAACTTCCTATGTGGCTCCATGGTTTTCCTCTTTTCTCCTTTAATAGAATAATTTGCTGTTTCATAGCCAAAATTATGTTTTTGAGAGCTTCCCAACCTTTAGAGTCTAAAGCCATCGTAATGTAAATTAAGGTCCAACAAGTATCAATCATAATAACAGAAACTTTTGGAGAACAGCCATAGCTAGAAATTCTAGTCGGAGTAGACAATTACATAATAGGTCAATCTGAATCTTTTCATGGTTATTACTAAGGAAGAAGCATTACCTCCTGAAAGGCTTAAAGCCAAGAGTGCATTTAGCTCCTGTCAATTTTTCCTTCCAAATGTCTTTCAGATTTGTCCTTCTCTTTCCATTCCTATAGATTCCTTCATCACCTCATACCTGGCCTATTGCCATAGACTAGATGGTTTCCTTGCCTTCAGTCCATCCATATTCCAATCCATTGCCCATACTATTGCCAGATTAATCTTCTTAAAACACTTTCATCATGCCACTCTCCTGCCTGAGACTTAGCTCAAATGTCACCTTCTTCGTAAAATATTCCCAGCTCCCTTAGGAAGAGTTAGCAACTGCCTACTCAGTGTTTTCACAGGTCTCTGTGCACTTAAATTAAACCTTATTAGTGCACTTAAAACATGTATGACAATCATTTCTTTAATTATTTTTCTTACCTGAATTGCTATGAGCTCCTTGAGGAGAGGCAAAGGTTTGAGCAATCTCTTTACAATTGCACTCAGGGTGTTACATAATCTATCTTGCCCCACCCATGTCAGGATCATCACATATATGCCTTCTCTACTTACCATGCTCTCCCCTTCGTTTTTCCTGCTCATTCCTTAGGTCTCAGATTAAATATCAATTCATTGAGAAACCTTCGCTGACACTCTTATTAACTAATTAATTAGTTAATCATTTGAACAAATATTTGTTGGGTGTCTACTTTGTGCTAGACATTGTTTTAGGCACTAGGGATATACCAGTGAACAAAGAAGACAAAAAGTCTTGCTTTCAAGTTTATCTTCTAGTGGGAGAAGGTAGATAATTAAGTATAAACATAATAAGTTATATATAGTAAGCTATAAAAAATAGCAGGATAAAGCAGTGTGCTGGAAGTTGGACTTTGAAACATGGTGGTCAGGGTAGGCCTCATTAAGAAAGATGACATTTGATCAAAGGAGGAGTTAGTCATAAGGATATCTGGGGTAAAGTAGGCTAGGCAGAGGGGATAGCCAGTGCAAAGGCTCTAAGTTGTGATTCTATCTGTTGTGGCCAAAAGAAAAAAAAAAGCAGCAAAAAAAAAAAAAAAAAAAGAAAGAAAGAAAGAAAAAACATTGTAGCGGGAGCTCACTAAGCAAGAAGTAAAATAATAGGAGATGAAGTGAGAAAGGTAGGAATAAATAGGTCAGGTCAGATCATGTAGGGCCTTATAAGCTAATATAAAAAACTTTCGTTTTTACTCTGATAGAAATGATGAACCATTGTAGGGTTTTAACACTAATAGGTAACATGATGACACATTTTAAATGAACTGTTCTGGCTGCTGTATTGAGAATAAACTGTAAACGGGCCAAGGAAAGGAGGGATACCTGTTAGTAGTCTATTACAGTACTGGATTTATTGAAGTAATCCAGGCAAGAAATGATAGTGACTTAGACTAAGGCGGTAGCAGTGAAGGTGGTGAAAAAGGGTCAGAGTCTGTTTTTTTGAAGGCAAAAACAACAGGATTTGCTGATGAATTTAATATGGGGTGTGAGATAAAGAGGAATGTATTAGTCCATTTTCACACTGCTATAAAGGACTACCTGAAACTGGGTAATTTATAAAGAAAAGACATTTAATTGACTCACAGTTCTACATGGTTGGAGAGACCTCAGGAATCTTACAATCATAGCAGAAGGTGAAGGGAAAGCAAGGCACATCTTACATGATGGCAGGAGTGGGAGAAATTGCCACACTTTTAAACCATCAGATCTCATGAGAACTCACTCACAATAATGAGAACAGCAAGGGGGAAATCCACTGATTTCCCCTTGATTCAATCACTTCCCACCAGGCCCCAACACTGGGGATTACAATTAGACATGAGACTTGGGTGGGGACACAGAGCCAAACCATATTATCCCACCCCTGGCCCCTCACAAATCTCATGTCCTTTTCACATTTCAAACCCAATCATGCCTTCCCAACAGCCCCCAAAGTCTTAACTCATTTCAGCACTAACTAAAAAGTCCAAGTCCAAAGTCTTATTGGACACAAGGCAAGTTCCTTCTGCTATGATCCCATAAAATCAAAAACAAGTTAGTCACTTCCGAGATACAACGAGGGTACAAGCATTGGGTAAATGCTCCCATTCCAAATGGGAGAAATTGGTGAAAACAAAGGGGCTACAGGCCCCACACACGTTCAAAACCCAACAGGGCAGCCATTAAATCTTAAAGCTCCAAAATAATCTCCTTTGACTCCATTTCTCATATCCAGGGCATGCTGATGCAAGGGTTGGGCTCCCACAGCCTTGAGCAGTTCTGCCCCTGTGGCTCAGCAGGGTACAGCCACTGAGGCTGCGTTCACGAGCTGGCATTGAGTGCCTGTGGCTTTTCCAGGTGCACAGTGCAAGCTATTGGTGGATCTACCATTCTGGGGTCTGGAGGATGGTGGCCCTCTTCTCATGGCTCCACTAGGCAGTGCCCCAGTGTGGACTCTGTGTGGGGCCTCTAACCCCATATTTCCCCTCTGCATTGCCCTAGTAGAGGTTCTCCATGACGGTTCTGCCCCTGCAACAGACTTCTGCCTGGACATCCAGGTGTTTCCATACATGCTCTGAAATCTAGGCAGAGGTTCCCAAACCTCAATTCTTGCCTTCTGTGCACCCACAGGCCCAACACCACATGGCAATTACCAGGGCTTGGGGCTTGCATCCTCTGAAGCAATGTACCATGGCCCCTTTAAGCCACAGTAGGAGGTGGAGTGGCTGGGATGCCGGGCACCATTTCCCAAGGCTGCACAGAGCAGGGAGGCCCTGGGCCTGGCCCATGAAACCTCTTTTTCTCTCCTAGGCCTCTGGGCCTGTGATGGGAGGGGCTGCCACAAAGGTCTCTGACATGCCCTGGAGACATTTTCTTCATTGTTTTGACTATTAACATTTGGCTTCTCTTTACTTATGGAAATTTCTGCAGCAGGCTTGAATTTCTCCCCAGAAAATGGGGTTTTTGGTTTTTTCCTTTCTATCACATATTCAGGCTGCAAATTTGCCAAACTTCTATGCTCTGCTTCCCTTTTACATATAAGTTCCAATTTCAGACCATTTCTTTGTGAATGCACATGACAGTATGCTGTTAGGAACACCCAGGTGCATATAACACTATGCTGTTAGGAACAGCCAGGTTACTTCTTGAACACTTTGCTGCTTAGAAATTTCTTCCACTAGATACCCTAAATCATCTCCCTCAAGTTCAAAGTTCCACAAATCTCTAGGGCAGGAGCACAATGCTGCCAGTCTCTTTGCTAGAGCATAGCAAGAGTGGCCTTCACTCCAGTTCCTATTAAGTTCCTCAGTTCCATCTGAGATCATCTTAGCCTGGATTTCATTGTCCAAATCACTATCAGCATTTTGGTCAAAACCCTTCAACAAGTCTCTAGGAAGTTCCAAACTTTCCCACATCTTCCTGTCTGTTTCTGAACCCTCCAAACTGTTCCAACCTCTGCGCATTATCCAGTTCCAAAGTCACTTCCACATTTTCAGTTATCTTTATAGCAATGTCCCACTCTCCTGGTACCCATTTTCTGTATTAGTCCATTTTCACACTACTATAAAGAACTACCTGAGACTGGGTGATTTGTAAAACAAAGAGGTTTAATTGACTCACAGTTCTGCATGGCTGCAAGGCCTCATAAAACTTAAAATTATGGCAGAAGGTAAAGGGGAAGCAATGCACACCTTACATGGTAGCAGGAGACAGATAGAGCAAAAGGGGAAGTTCCACACTTTTAGCCCATCAGATCTCCTGAGAATTCACTCACAATCATGAGAACAGCAAGGAGGAAGTCCACCCCCATGATTCAATCACTTTCCATCAGGCCCCTCTTCTGACATGTGGGGATTACAATTCGAGATGAGATAGCAGGAGGGGGGAACAGAGCCAAACCGTATCAAGGAATGAATGATAACCCAAGGTATCTGGACTGAAAAACTGAAAAGAATGGGGAAGACTGCTGGAGGATGTTTGGAAAAACAGATTAGAATTTTAGTTTTGGATCTGTTAAATTTGAAATGTCTATTAGATTTTTAGGTGGAAATATCAGAGAGGCAGTTGGATACATGAGTCTTGAGTTCAGGGGAGAGATATGAGCTGCAGATACAAATTTGGTAGTTGTTCCATAGTTGGTATTTAAAGTCAGGAGACTGGATGAGACTACCAAAGGAATTGGTGTAGACAGAGAAAAGAAGATTAACATTTGTTAGTTTCTCATAGATCCTTTTATTCTTCAATGCACTTATTACAACTTGTAATTATTTGTTTATTTGTTTTTATTTCTGTGATTGTTTGGCTAATGTCCGGTTGCCTTATTACAAGAAAAAGTTCCAATGAGAGCAGGGTCTATGCCATTTTCTCCAACACAATCAGCAAAATAATATGTTGGATTGCATGAATTAAAAGAATGTTCCTTTTTTTCAAGGACTCAAAATTAAATGCTCACAAGGGCTAGGCAAGTAACATAAATAAGTCGAGTATAAGAGACAATGTGTTGTAGAGAGAGGGGTGAACTGAAGTGTCCAAAAATCATAGCCAGTACTTAGTTCCAGCTGATTATGGACAGATAGGCCTAGTGTTGTAATATTCAGAATTTTTGAAATGAGCCAGATATACAGATTATATATGAAATCTCCCAAATTGTAATGCCAACAACTGTATTAGTTCAGGTCTTCTAAAAAAGCAGATGCCATGATAAAAATAGATGTGCAAGTAATTTACTGGGGAAAAGATATGTGAGGGGAAGTGGGAAGTGTCTAGACTTGGAGGGTCATCAGACCAATGGTACAGGTCCTATCCCTGTGGAAGACAGAAGGAAGGAAGCATAGTCTCAGACTGCAATGCAGATCTAAGAAAGTTTCAGGAAGGCTGTTGGGGAATACTCAAGCCAAAGGTGGCCAATCCACAGTCACACACACACACCTCATCCACACATTCATTTGCCAGGTGCCAAGTAAGGTTTTTCTGAATGTCCACCACGCTCTGCTGAGCACAGGTGTTGGTATACTGTTGCTTCTGAATGAAATCTATTGACTCTACTGCTAGGTGGAAGAAGTGCCTTGATACTCTGGAGATACTGACTTGAAAATGGGGACCACCTATTTGCCCTTTGGGGGTAGCCTTTGGCTGCTTTGAGTTTGTAGTAAAAGTATAGGCAGGGCACCCCATCACCCCTGTGGGGGTCTCCTGCATTTCTCTGTTGGAGAAGTCCCTTTCTCAGATGCGTAGATGTTGTGGGATAAGATACGGTATAAATGAAGATCCCCCTAAATGCCTTGGGTTGCTTTGAAAACCTAGGGACCATTATGAATCTGAGACACTATGATGAATAGCTAGAAAAAAAATGTTCCAACAGAAGCAATGCTGTATGGTTAACGCCTTTAAAGTAAAGCCTGAACCAAGGCTATGTGCATCTGTGTGTTTTCCAGGGACAGTAGATGGAGCAAAGTGACTTCAAGGTTAGTGATTATACTCCTGGATTCTGTTATCTGGCCAGTTAGCATTCTTAATTTGAAGAAACACAGTTTCTTATCTCTGGGCCATACTTTCCAGCTATATTGTCTACTGGGGCACCATTATCTCCTCCAAGGGTATACTATGTTGCCACTAGAATCATTGTATCAAAGATATATTTTTCTAAGAGGCAGATGTCACAATCCAAGAAGGATTTCTTCCAGTCTAAGCAGGAAGGTTGTGAGCAATGCTAAAACCAGGAAATAAACCATCAAGGACTGTCCAAGGATGACCTACTAACATGGCAATATAAGATTGTAGTCAGGAGGACAGAAGGTAACAATGAGTGTTCAACATGAAGGATAAGGCAGATATACAACAGAAGAACAGACAGCAAAGTTGGTTCCTGGGAGAGTCAAGTAAGAGATGGGCCAATGTTAGATTGAATGGTTCATTATTTCCCTGTGAATGGCCACTTAAGGTACCAGAACTCCCTTTTTATGGGTTGAGGTACACGCTGAGAGAGTAGGTATATGTGACTAAAAGAGACACACTAACCTAGTCAGGAGACGTCAATAGTCCTGTTCATGGTGTTGCTCATAATACTTCAACCTGGGATGCTCTCTTCACTCTATATAAAATCTCTCTTCATTCTTCAAAGACCATTTCAAAATCTGTTCATTCAAAGAAGTCTTCCTCACTTCATTTGGACTACACAGATTTCTATCTTTCCTGATGGCCAGTGATGCATACTATTTGAACCAAACGTGCTGTTGTTATCTTGATTTTAACTGTCCTCCTAATTGGTTCATCAAGTATGTAAGCTTTGATTCTCTAGCTAAGCTGCAAATCCCATGAGTTTGGAGAGCAAATTTACTTGTAACCTCCACAGTGTCAAACATATACTAAGGACTTAATACATTTTTATGTGAATTAACAAATCAAGATCCAACAATCATTGGTTGCAGAATAATCAGAAATGTCTGGGGAATGGCCGCAGTTGGAAATTCTAGTCAGAGCAGCAACTGCATATGGGCCAATTTCGATATCTTTATGGTTACTACAAAGAAAGAAACAGCATCTCCTGAAAGGCTGCAAGCCAACAGCTAGAGCATTTAACTTCCTGAATGACTGGCAGTTACATCTGAACATAATGACTGCATTAGGAATTGAAATAAAAACAATTTTTCCTATACTTTTTGTGCAGTACAAGAAGCAATCTAAGAACTTCAAATCCCAAATGTCTGTTTATCTCAAGTTACAAAATAAAACAAAACAAGCTATCCAATTAGAAAAAATAAATCACCCATAATAAGTGCCTAAAATAAATACAGGGGACACAGGAATAGCTGAGTGAGGAGTTCAGTAAAGTTATTCAAAATGCAAAAATAAACTGGACAAAGTTGTCAAAAACAACCACATCATGACTCTGGAAACTGACAAAATCATACAACAAATTGAGAAGTATTAATTCAAGAAAAACTATTGAATCTTGAGTACGAATGGTAGAAATCTATGGCATTTTAACCTGGGGTCATTCCCATTCCTTCTACCAGCTCTGTGGCATGGTCATTTTAAATGTGCAGTAGAAGCCCTAAGAACTGAAAGTTCCACTGATGGAGGGTGCTGCCATCATTTGTAGAAGATCACAATAAAACCCATATCCAGTGGCATTGCTGAAAACAATAGCAAAATCAGTGGCAAGCAATCAAGGAAGGCCAATATGACAGCTAGCCTAAAGCCTCCATAATGGTTGTAGAGAGCCACAGGCCAGAAGGCCGGCCAGCAAGAAATTTAACAGGGATATCCAGGTAATTAGACAGCCAAAGTAGGCCTTGAAAAGTTCTCACATATCACTGGGGGTTTGGCAGACTACATATATTTACAAACTGCACACTTGCTTACGAAAGGTCAAAGTGGATCCTAGATATGCACTTGTCCCTGGAAGAACATGAGTCCTTGTCCACACAGAAAGTAAGAGTGAGACAGGCTTGTAAACAGCCTGAACTTTGAATGTGTTTCCCATCCCACATGCAGATCCACTTTTCAAAGGGTAGAAACTTAGCCTTACTGGTTAAACATTTTAATTGCAATCTCTGACCAACCATTAACTGACCACTAAGCTATGTTGATACAGAGGTAATATTGTCTAAAATGTCCAATTTTCCTTAAAAAATATTAGACATAAGTATAAAAAAGAATGTGTAATCCATACATGGGGTGAAAACAGCAGTCAACAAAAACCATTTCTAGGGGCTCACATGTTGCACACAGCAGACAAGGACAAAAAATGTGCTCAAAGAACAAAAGAACAAAATAAACCATGTTTAATGAATTAAAGGAAATTAGGAGAACAATTACTTAGCACACAGAACATCAACAAAGAGACAGAAATTATAAAAAAAGAATCAAATGGAAACTCTGGAATTGAAGGGTATAATAACTGAAATGAAAAATTCACTAGGGAGACTACACAGATTGATCTGACAGAAGAAGGAATCAACAAGCTTAAAGATAGATTAATAGAGATAACTTGATCTGTAGAACAGAAAGAAAAAAATTAAGAAAAATGAACAGAGCTACAGAGACCTGTGGGATAGCACCAAACACAACAACCTGTATTAGTTTACTAAGACTACCATAACAAAGTGCCACGAACTGGGTGGCTTAACCATCAGAAACATTATCTCACAGTTCTGGAGGCCAGAAGTCTGAGACCATGTGTTGGTAACGTTGGTTCCTTCTAAGGGCTATGAGGGAAAGATATGTTCCAGACCATTTTCCTTGGCTTGTGGATAGCCACCTTCTCCCTGTGTCTTCACATCATTTCCCCTCTGCATGTATCTGTCTCCAAATTTTCCCTTTTTATAAGAATATAAGTTAAATAATTTCATTTTAATTTGATTACCTCTGTAAAGACCTTATCTTCAAATAAGGTTGCATTCTCAGATATAGAGGGTTATGACTTTAACATATGAATTTTGGAGGGACAAAATTCAATGCATATCATAACATATGAGTCATTGGAGTCCAAGAAAAAGCAGACAAAAAGGGACAGACAAAATATTTGAAAATATAATTGTCAGAAATTTCCCAAACTTGATGAAAAATATTAATCTACACATCCAAGGATCTCAACACCAAGGATGATAAACACAAAGAAATCTACATACTGAAAAATCACAATAGGCTGTTGAAAGCCAAAGAAAATAAGCAAGTTTCAAAGAAACAAAAGAAAAAATGAGCCAACCAAATCCAGCAGCACAATAAAAAGCTAATCCACCACAATCAAATAGACTTTACCCCTGGGATGCAAGTTTGGTTCAAAAATATGCAAATCAATAAATGTGATTCATCACATAAACAGAACTAAAAACAAAAACTACATGATCATTTCAATAGAAGCAGAAAAGGCTTTTGATAAAATTCAGCATCTGTTCATGTTAAAACAAACTAGGCACTGGAGGAACATGCCTCAAAATAGTTAACAGCCATCTATGACAAACCCACAGCCAACATCATACTGAATGAGCAAAAGCTGGAAGCATCCCCCTTAAGAACCAGAACAAAACAAGGATGTCGAGTTTCACCACTCCTATTCAACATAGTACCGGGAGTCTTGGCCAGAGCAGTCAAGGAAGAGTAAGAGATAAAAGGCATCCAAATAGGAAAAGAGGAAGTCAAACTACCTCTGTTTGCAGATTATATAATTCTATACCTAGAAAACCCCATAGTCTCTGCCAAAGCCTCCTAGATCTGATTTAAAAAAAAATCAGCACTTCAGCAAAGTTTCAGGATACAAAACTCAATGCACAAAAATCAGTAGCATTTCTATACACCAACAACATCTAAGCTGAGAGCCAAATCAAGAGTGCATCGCATTCACAACAGCCACAAGAAGAATAAAATACCTGGGAATACAGCTAACCGGGAAGGTAAAAAATATCTACAATGAGAATTACAAAACACTGCTAAAAGAAATCATAGATGACACCAACAAATGGGAAAACATTCCATGTTCATGGATAACAAGAGTCAATATTGTTAAAATGGCCATACTACCCAAAGCATTTTACAGATTCAATGCTATTACTATCAAACTACCAATGATATTCTTCACATAATTAGAAAAAAAATGTAAAATTCATATGAAACCAAAAAGTAGCCTGACTAGCCAAAACAATCATAAGGAAAAAGATCAAAGCTGGAGGAATCACATTACTTGACTTTAAACTATACTACAAGGCTACTGTAAGCCAAGGAGCATGGTACTGGTACAAAAACAGAGATATAGACCAATGGAACAGAATGGAGAGCCCAGAAATAAAGTTTTGTACCTATAACCATCTGATCTTCAATGAAGTTGACAAAAACAAGCAATGAAGAAAGGATTCCCTATTCAATAAATGGTGCTGGGATAACTGCTAGCCATATGCAGAAGATTAAAACTGGACCCCTTCCTTATACCATATACAAAAATCAACTCAAGATGGTTTCAAGACTTATAAATGTAAAGCCTAAAACTACAAAACCCCTGGAAGATAACCTAAGAAATACCATTCTGGACACAGGCCCAGTGAAAGATTTCATAATGAAGACATCAAAAGCAATTGCAATGACAACAAAAATTGACAAATGGGACCTAATTAAACTAAAGAGCTTTTGCACAGCAAAATAAACTATCAACAGAGTAAATAGACAACACACAGAATGGGGCAAATATTTGCAAGCTATGCATCTGACAAAGGTCTAATATCTGGAAGCTATAAGGCACTTAAATTAAGACGCAAAAACCAAACAACCCCGTTAAAGAGTGGGCAAAAGACATGAACAGATACTTTTCAAAAGAAGACATACACGTGGCCAACAAGCACATAAAAAATGCTAAACATCAGCAAATCATTAGAAAAATGTAAATTAAGGCCTGGTGCAGTGGCTCACACCTGTAATCCTAGCACTTTTGGGAGGCCAAGGCGGGTGGATTGCCTGAGCTCAGGAGTTTGAGACCAGGCTGGGCAATATGGTGAAACCCTGTCTCTACTAAAAATAAAAAAAAAATTAGTTGGCCATGGTGGTGCGCACTTGTAGTCCCAGATACTCAGAGAGGCTGAGGCATGAGAGTTGCTTAAACCAAGGAGGCAGAGACTGCAGTGAGCTGAGATCCCACCACGGTGCTCCAACCTGGGCAACAAAGCGAGACTCCGTCTCAAAAAAAAAAAAAAAGAAAAAAAAGAAAAATGTAAATTAAAACCACAATGAGATACCATCTCATACCAGTCAGGTTCATAGTGGCTGATTAGATGTAGCTAGTATATGCCCCTTCCATGGAGATAATACTAACAGCCCAGCTCTCAAAGAACTATTAGGTTGGTGCAAAAGTAATTGCAGTTTTTGCCTTAACACATCCAGCCCTGGTGCCACTGCCACTGCTGCCACCACTGGCCAAGGAGGGAAGGAAGAGATCAGGCACTTTCACACACTCTGAGGATGAATCCCATCCCTGCTGCTGCAGCAGGCTGCTGTGAAACGAAAGAGCAAGAAAACCATGTAACACACAGGTGCCTGCCTATGTTGTTCCCACTGATAGTGGTCCCACCCTATATGGTGACAGGACTACAGCTTGGTACCATTGAGAGCCCAGTCCCCAAAGAACTGCATACTGCCCTGGGGCTAATGCTGCCACTGCCACCATCAGGCCCAGGAGGGAGATGGGGGAGGCCTGGCACTTTTACATGCCCCAAGGAAAAGTTCTGCTAGTGCTGCTGTAGGCTGTAGGACCAAGGTATGAGCAGGCTGTGTGCCCCACAAGTGCCTGCTTGCACTGCTGACAATGACAATGGCCCCGTCCTCCCAGATGGCAGGCCCACAGTGCAGCAACCACTGCCCCCACCTGAACATCCTGCCGGCAGCCTGGAGACAACCCTGCCCCTGCCTGTCACAGCTATAGCCTGAATACACTAACCAGGGTCCCTGAGGGCAACTACACTAACCCAGTCCTATGCCCCCAGTACTGAAGTATGCTATCCAGAGGCCTGGGGATCTCTCAGCCCAGTCCATACCAGTGGAACCTGAGTACTCTTCCCAGGGTCTGAAGTTGGGCTGACCCAACATACCAATACCACCACTGCTGGCAAACACCAACAGATATCACCTGTGTGCCAGGGGATTGGCCCACCCAACCCATTGCTGCCATGGCAAAGACAAGCTTCAACCACATAGGTTGTAGGAGGATGCCCCATCAATGCTATTGCCATTGCCCACATCATGCCCACTGCACAGGGGCCTGAGAACCCGCCCATAAACCTGGCCAAACATTGTCACTGCTGACATCTGAACAAGCCACCCGGAGGCCCAAGAATTGGCCTGCCTTCACCTGTTAACACCAGAGCCAGAATACATGGCTCTGGGGTTCAAGGACAGGCAAGCTCAGCCCACTGCTGCCACCACTGGGGCCCCAAAACTGGCACACTTCACATCGCAGCCCCAGAAAAACTTCACCCTAGAAAACCCTAAAGACTTTCTCCAAAAAACTTGTAGATTTGATTTCAGTAAACTTTCAGGAAACAAAATCAATATACATAAATTAGTAGCATTTCTATATGCCAATAATTATCCAGCTGAGAAACAAATTAAGAAGGAAATCCCATTTACAATAGCTACAAAAAATAAAATAGTAAGGAATATATTTAACCAAGAATCTCTACAAGGAAAACTACAAATCACTGGTGAAAGAAATTGTAGATGACAAAAATGGAAAAACATCCCATACCCATGGGTCAAAAGAATCAATATTGTTAAAATGACCATACTGCTCAAAGTAACCTACAGATTAATTGCAATCCCTATCAAGATACCCACATCATTTTTCACAGAATTAGAAAAAAATTTTAAAATTCATATGTAAACAAAAAAGAGCCTGAATAGCCAAAGGAATCCTAAGCAAAAAGAACAAAGATGGAGGTATCTTATTACCTGACTTCAAATTATACTACAAAGCTGTAGGAACCAAACAGCATGGTACTGGTATAAAAACAGGCACACAAATCAATGGAACAGAATAGAGAACACAGAAATAAAACCACATATCTACAACCAACTGGTCTTTGACAAAGGTGACAAAAACACACAATGGGGAAAAGACACCCTTTTTTTTTCTTTTTCAACTTTTGTTTTACAATCAGAGGTTACATGTGCAGGTTTGTTACAAAGGTATATTACATAATGCTGAAGTTTGGAGTATGACTAAATCTGTCACTCTGGTAGTGAACATAGTACCCAATAGGTAGTTTCTCAGTCTTTAGCCCCCTCTTTCTCTCCCACCTCTAGCAGTCCCCAGTGTCTGTCTATTGTTCCCATCTTTATAGGACATCATTTTCAATAAATGGTCTTGGGAAAATTGGATTGCCCCATGCAGAAGAATGAAACTGGACTTCTATCTCTCACCACATAAAAAAATCAACTTAAGATAGAGTAAATACTTCAATGTAAAACCAGAAACTATACAAATACTAGCAGAAAACCTAGGGAAACTGCTGGATATTGGTCTAGGCAAAGAATTCATAACTAAGACCTCAAAATCGCAAGCAACAAAAACAAAAATAGAAAAATGGGACTTCATTAAAAAGCTCTTATACAGCAAAATAATTAATCAACCAGGTACACAGACAACCTGGAGAATGGGGGAAAAATATTTGCAAACTATGCATCCAACATGAACCTAGTTCTCAGCAGCCAGCACTCAAATTCACAAGGAACATGAACAACTCAACAACAACAAAGAAAACAAATAACTCCATTAAAAAGTGGGTGAAGAACATAAATAGACATTTTTCAAAAGAAGGCATACAAATGACCAATAGACATATGAAAAAATGCTCAGCATCACTAATCACTGGAGAAATGAAAATTAAAACCACAATGAGATATCATCTTACACCAGTCAGAATGGCTATTACTAAAAAGTAAAAAAAAAAAACAGATGTTGGTGAGGATGCTAAAAGGGAATGCTTATACACTGTTGATGGGAATGTAAATTAATATAACCTCTATGGAAAATAGTATGGCGATTTCTCAAATAAGTAAAAATAGAACTACCGTTTGATCCAGCAATCCCACTAATAGGTATCTACCCAAAAGTAAAAAAGGCATTATATAAAAAGTATACATGTACTTGTAGTTTATTGCAGCACTATATTAGTCCATTTTCACACTGCTGATAAAGACATACCTGAGACTCAACAATTTACAAAAGAAATGGGTTTAATGGACTTACAGTTCCACGTGGCTGGGGAGGCCTCACAACGATAGCAGAAGGTGAAAGGCACATCTCATGTGGCAGCAGACAAGAGAAGAGGGCTTGTGCAGGGAAACTACTCTTTATAAAACCATCAGCTCTCCTGGTACCATTCCTTCTGAAACTATTCCAATCAATAGAAAAAGAAGGAATCCTCCCTAACTCATTTTATGAGGCCAGCATCATCCTGATACCAAAGCCTGGCAGAGACACAACAAAAAAAGAGAATTCTAGACCAATATCGCTAATGAACATCGATGCAAAAATCCTCAATAAAATACTAGCAAACCGAATCTATCAGCACATCAAAAAGCTTATCCACCATGATCAAGTGGGCTTCATCCCTGGGATGCAAGGCTGATTTGACATATGCAAATCAATACATGTAATCCATCATTTAAACAGAACCAAAGACAAAAACCACATGATTATCTCAATAGATGCAGAAAAGGCCTTCAACAAAATTCAACAGCCCTTCATGCTAAAAACTCTCAATAAATTAGGTATTGATGGGATGGATCTCAAAATAATAAGAGCTATTTATGACAAACCCACAGCCAGTATCATACTGAATGGGCAAAAACTGGAAGCATTCCGTTTGAAAACTGGCACAAGACAGGGATGCCCTCTCTCACCACTCCTATTCAACATAGTGTTGGAAGTTCTGGCCAGGGCAATCAGGCAGGAGAAAGAAATAAAAGGTATTTGATTAGGAAAAGAGGACGTCAAATTGTCTCTGTTTACAGATGACATGATTGTATATTTAGAAAACCCCATCGTCTCAGCCCCAAATCTCCTTAAGCTGATAAGCAACTTCAGCAAGGTCTCAGGATATAAAATCAATGTGCAAAAATCACAAGCATTCCTATACACCAACTGCAGACAAAGAGAGCCAAATCATGAGTGAACTCCCATTCACAACTGCTTCAGAGAATAAAATACCTAGGAATCCAACTTACAAGGAATGTGAAGGACCTCTTCAAGGAGAACTACAAACCACTGCTCAATGAAATAAAAGAGGACACAAACAAATGGAAGAACATTCCCTGCTCATGGATAGGAAGAATCAATATCGTGAAAATGGCCATACTGCCCAAGGTAATTTATAGATTCAGTGCCATCCCCATCAAGATACCAATGACTTTCTTCACAGAAATGGAAAAAACTACTTTGAAGTCCATATGCAACCAAAATAGAGCCCGCATTGCCAATACAATCCTAAGCAAAAAGAACAAAGCTGGAGGCATCATGCTACCTGACTTCAAACTATACTACAAGACTACAGTAACCAAAACAGCATGGTACTGGTACCAAAACAGAGATATAGACCAATGGAACAGAAAAGAGCCCTCAGAAATAATACTACACATCTACAACCATCTGATCTTTGACAAACCTGACAAATACAAGAAATGAGGAAAGGATTCCCTATTTAATAAATGGTGCTTGGAAAACCGGCTAGCCATATGGAGAAAGCTGAAACTGGATCCCTTCCTTACACCTTATACAAAAATTAATTCAAGATGGATTGAATGCTTAAATGTTAGACCTGAAACCATAAAAACCCTAGAAGAAAACCTAGGCAATACCATTCAGGACATAGGCATGGGCAAGGACTTCATGACTAAAACACCAAAAGCAATGGCAACAAAAGCCAAAACTGACACATGGATCTAATTAAACTAAAGAGCTTCTGCACAGCAAAAGAAACTACCATCAGAGTGAACAGACAACCTACAGAATGGGAGAAAATTTTTGCAATCTACCCATCTGACAAAGGGCTAATACCCAGAATCTACAAAGAACTTAAACAAATTTACAAGAAAAATCAAACAACCCCATCAAAAATTGGGCAACAGATATGAATAGACACTTCTCAAAAGAAGACATCTATGCAGCCAAAAGACACATGAAAAAATGCTCATCATCACTGGCCATCAGAGAAATGCAAATCAAAACCACAATGAGATACCATCTCACACCAGTTAGAATGGCGATCATTAAAAAGTCAGGAAACAACAGGTGCTGGAGAGGATGTGGAGAAATAGGAACACTTTTACACTGTTGGTGGGACTGTAAACTAGTTCAACTATTGTGGAAGACAGTGTGGTGATTCCTCAAAGATCTAGAACTAGAAATACCATTTGACCCAGCCATCCCATTACTGGGTATATACCCAAAGGATTATAAATCATGCTGCTATAAAGACACATGCACATGTATGTTTATTGTGGCACTATTCACAATAGCAAAGACTTGGAACCAACCCAAATGTCCATCAATGATAGACTGGATTCAGAAAATGTGGCACATATACACCATGGAATACTATGCAGCCATAAGAAAGGATGAATTCATGTCCTTTGTAGGGACCTGGATGAAGCTGGAAACCATCATTCTGAGCAAACTATTGCAAGGACAGGAAAGCAAACACCACATGTTCTCACTCATAGATGGGAACTGAACAGTGAGAACACATGGACACAGGAAGGGGAACATCACACACCGGGGCCTGTCGTGGGGTTGGGGGAGTGGGGAGGGATAGTATTAGGAGATATACCTAATGTAAATGATGAGTTAATGGGTGCAGCACACCAACATGGCACATGTATACATATGTAACAAATCTGCACGTTGTGTACATGTACCCTAGAACTTAAAGTATAATAAAAAAAAAAGAAAAGAAGAAAGACCATCAAAAAATAAAATAAATAAAACCATCAGCTCTCGTGAGACTTATTCACTATCATGAGAACAGCATGGGAAAGACCCACCCCCATGATTCAATTACCTCCCACCAGGTCCCTCCCACCCTCCCACAACATGTAGGAATTCAAGATGAGATTTGGGTGTGGACACAGCCAAACCATATCAAGCACTATTCACAAAGGCAAAGGTATGGAATTAACCTGAATGTCCGTTAATGGATGACTAAAGAAAATGTAGTACATATGCAAAATGGAATACTATTCAGCCATAAAAAATAATAAAATTGTCTTTTGCAGCAACATGGATGTAACTGAATGCCATTATCTTAAGTGAAACAACAGAGAAACAGAAAAGAAAATGCCACATGTTCTCACTTATAAGTGGGAACTAAGTAATGTGCACACATGGACATAGAGTGAGGAATGATAAATATCAGAGACTTGGAAGGGTAGGAGGGGAGTGAGGGATGAGAAATTACTTAATGAGAACAATGCACATTATTCAGGTGATGGTTACCCTAAAATCCCAGACTTCATTACTAGGCAATATATCCATGTAACAAAACTACACTTGTACCCCATACATTTATACAAATAAAAAGAGGAAAAGAAAAAAATTCACAATGACTTTCCAGCAACACATCCCAATAAAAAAGATATTCACAAAATCCCAGATAACAAATTGAAAATACAAATTTTAAAGAAGCTCGGCAAGATAAATGAGAAATCTGAAAAACAAAAATAAATCAGAAAAACAATTCAAGATATGAATTAGAAATTTTCCAAATAGATATTTTTTTAAAAAAAGAACCCAACAAAAATTCTGAAACTGAAGAATTCATTGAATAAAATATAAAATACATTTGAAAGTTACAACAATAGATTAGGTCAAGCAGAAGAAAGAATTTCAGAACTTGAAGGCAGATCTTTTGAAATAATCCAGTCAGAAAAAAGAAAAATAAAAAAGAATTAAAAAGAATGAGCAAAACCTTCATGACATTTGGGACACCATAAAGTGATCAAATCTTTGAATTATCAGTGTTCTCAAGGCTGAAGAGAGAACAAAATGATGGAATCCTATTTAATGAAATAATAGGTGAAAAATTCCCAAGTCTAGCAAGAGACTTCGACATCCATATGTCTATATGGGGCTCAAACATCCCCAGAAATACAATGCATAAAGGTTTTCTCCCCACCACATTATAGTCAGTCTCTCTAAAGTCAAAGATAAAACAGGATTCTAAAAATAGCAAGAGAAAAATGTCTACCCACCAATAAAAGAACTCTCATCAGACTAACAGCAGATTTCTCAGCAGAAGTCTTACAGGACAGGAAAGAATGAGATGACGTATTCAATGTCCTGAAAGAAAAAAAACTGCCAGCCAAGGATAATATCCCCAGCAACGTTTTCACTCATAAATGAAGGGAAATTTATGATTTCCTTCATAAATGAAGTCTTTTTCAGAGAAGCAAATGCTCAGAGAATTTTCACCACTAGATGAGTCCTACAAGAAATGCTCGAGTCTTAAATCTGAAAGCAAAATGACAGTATTTACCACTATGAAAACAAACAAAAGTATAAAACTCACTAGTAAACCCTACACACAAATGAGGAAGAGAATGGACTCAAATGATACCACTACAGAAAATCACCACACCAAAATAACAAACAATAAGAGAAAACAAAAGGAACAAAAAATATACGAAACAACCAGAAAACAATTAACAATATGATAAGAACAAAACCTCACATATCAGTGATAACCTTGAACGCAAATGGACTAAATTCTCCACTTAAACATATAGACTGGTTGAATGGATTTTAAAAACATGGTCCAACTGTATGCTGCCTCCAAGAAGAGCACTTTACCTGCAAGGATACATACAGACAAAGGGTGATAATGAAGACATTACATGCAAATGGAAACTAAAAGTAAACAAGAGTAGCTATACTTAGATAAAACAGACTTTAGGTGAAAAACAGTAAAAAGACAAGGTGATTACATAATGGTAAATTAATCAAGCAAGAGGATATAAATTATACACACACACACACACATATATATATGCTTTATGAATCTGTGTGCTCCATGAAAATAAACAAATTTTTTTGTATGTTTGGAGTACATATATGCACTCAATCCTGGAGCACACAGATTCGTAAAGCAAATATTACTAGATATAAAGGGAGAGAAAGATTCCAACACAATAATAATGGGGAACTTTAACAGCCCACTCTCAGCATTAGACAGATCATCTAGACAGAAAATCAACACAGAAACATTGGATTTAAACTGGTAAACTGGTCCTTAGACCAAATGGACCTAACAGATATTAAAGAAAATTTCATCCAACAATTATAGAATGTACATTCTTCCCACGGGCACATGAGACACTCTTCAGGATAGACCATATGCTGGCTACAAAACAAGTCTCAACAACTTTTTAAAAACTGAAGTCATATCAAGTATCATTTCAGACCAAAATGGAATAAAACTAGAAATCAATAGCAAGAACTTTAGAAACTGTAAAAATCCATCGTTATTGGGCCAGGCACGGTGGCTCATGCCTTTAATCCCAGCACTTTGGGAGGCCGAGGCAGGCGGATCACCTGAGGTTGTGAGTTCAAGACCAGCCTGACCAACATGGAGAAACCCCATCTCTACTAAAAATACAAAAAAATTAGCCAAGCATGGTGGTGCATGCCTGTAATCCCAGCTACTCGGGAGCCTGAGGCAGGAGAATCGCTTGAACCTGGGAGGCAGAGATTGCAGTGAGTGAGATCATGCCATTGCACTCCAGCCTGGGCAACAAGAGCGAAGCTCCATCTCAAAAAAAAAAAAAAAAAATCCATGGTTATTAAACAAAAAGCTCCTAGATGGCATTACGTCAACAAATAGGGAGAGCAAAAAATTTCTTGAAACAAGTGAAAATGAAAACAACACATACGCAAAAGTACAGGATACAGCAAAAGCAGTGCTCAGAGGAAAGTTTATAGCAATAAATGGCTACATGAAGAAAGTAAAAATATTTCAAATAAGCAACATAATAACGCACTTCAAGGAACTAGAAAAATATGAACAAAACCCAAAATTAGCAGAAAGAGAAAAAATAATAAAGATAAGAGCAGAATTAAACAAAATAGAGACTCAAAAAATACAAAGATCAACAAAATGAAAATTTGTTTTTTAAAAAGATAAACAAGTTTTATAAACAACTCACTAAGCAAATCAAAAAAGAGAGAAGACTCAAATAAACAAAATTAGAAATGAAAAAGGAGATATTACAACTGATACCAAACAGAAATACAAAAGATCATCAGAGACTATTATGAACATCTATACACTAACAAACTGGAAAACCTACAGGAAATGGATAAATCCCTTGACATACACAATGTGTCAAAGTTGAAGCAGGAGGAAATAGAAAAGCTGAACAGATCAATAACAAGTAGTGAGATTGAACCAGTAATAAACAGTCTCCCAAAGAAGAAAGCTCAGGACCAGATGGATTCACAGATGAATTCTATCAAGTGTATAAAGAACAACTAATATTAACCCTCCTGAAACTATTCTAAAAAATTGAAGAGGAGAGAACTATCCCTAACTCATTTAATGAGGCCAGAATTACCTTCATACCAGAATCTGGCAAAGACACAACAGAAAAAGAAAAGTAAAGGCTGATATTCCTGATGAACACAGATGCAAAAATCCTCAACAAAATACTGGCAAACAAAATCCAACAGCACATCAAAAAGATAATACACCACAATCAAGTGAGATTTATCCCAGGGATGGAAGGATGGTTCAACATATGTAAACCAATATATGTGCTACAACCCATCAACAGAATGAAGGACAAAAATTATATGATCATCTTAATAGATGCAGAAAAAGAATTTGATAAAATTCAACGTCCTTTCATGATAAAAACTCTCAACAAACTAGTATAGAAGGAATATACCTCAAAAACATAAAGGTCATATATAACAAACCCACAGTTAACATCATACCAAATGGAAAAAAGCTAAAAGCCTTACCTCTAAGAAATGGAAAAAGACAAGGATGCCCACTTTCACCACTCCTGTTCAACATAATACTGGAAGTGCTAGCCAGAGCAACCAAGCAAGAGAAAGAAATAAAACGCATCCAAATTGGAAACAAGGAAGTCAAGCCACTCTCTTTGCTGATGATATGATCTTATATCTAAAAAAATCTAGAGACTCTACTAAAAAACTCCTACATTTGATAAATAAAGTAACATTTTAGGATACAAAGTCAACATACAAAAATCAGTAGTGTTTATATATGCCAACAATGATCTAGCCAAGAAAGAAAGCAGGCAATCCCATTGACAATAGCTACAAAAAATAAAATACTTGGGAATAAATTTAATCGAGGTGAAAAATCTTTACAGAAAAACTAAAAAGAAGTACTGACAAAAGAAATGTAAGAGAACAGAACAACTGGAAAAACATCCCATGCTTAAGTATTGGAATAATTAATATTATTAAAATGACCAAATTACCCAAACCAATCTACAGATTCAATGTGATCCCTATCTAAGAACCAATGTTATTTTACACAGAATTAGTGAAAACAATCTTAAAATTTGTATGGAACTAAAACAGAGCCCAAGTAGCCAAAGCAATACTAAGCAAAAAGAACAAAGATGGAGGCATCACATTACCTGACTTCAAATTATATTACAAGGCTATAGTGTCTAAAACAGCATGGCATTGGTATAAAAACAGATGACACATAGACAAATGGAACAGAATAGAGAGTCTAGAAATAAATCCATGTACTTATATCCAACTGATTTTTGACAAAGGTACCAAGAACATATACTGGTGAAAGGAAACCCTCTTCAATAGATGATTCTGAGAAAATGGGAGACCCGTATGCAGAAGAATAAAACTGGACCTCTTTCTCTCTCCATATAAAAAATTAAGTCAAGAAGGATTAAAGTCTTAGGCATGACCCAAACCATTTAAGTAGTAGAACAAAACATAGAGAAAACATTGGTCTAGGTAAAGATTTCATGGCTAAGACATCAAAGGCACAATTATAATAAAAACATACAAATGAGACTTTATTAAAGAGCTTTTGTACAGCAAAAGAAACAATCAACAGAGTGAAGAGACAACCCATTGAATGGGAGAAAATATATGCAAATTATTCATCCAACAAGGGACTAATATCCAGAATCTAGAAGGAACTCAAAGAACTCAACAATAAAAAAAAATCCCATTAAAAAGTGAACAAAGGATATGAATAGACATTTCTTTTTAAAATACATACAAATTGCCATCAGCTGTAGGAAAAGAATGCTCAACATTCCTAATCATCAGGGAAATGCAAATTAAAACCACAATGAGATATAATCATACCCCAGCTAGGAAGCCTATTATTTAAAAAACAACAAATGAACAAATGTTGATGAGGATGTGGATAAAAGGGAACTCTCATCTGCTGGTGGAATGTAAATTAGCATACTGGAAACAGTATGGAGGATGTTTCAAAAAACTAAAAATAGAATTACCATATGATCTAGCAATCCTATAATAGTACTGGGTATTTATCTAAAGGAAACAAAATCTGTATATCAAAAGAATACCTGCACTTACATGTTTATAACAGCACTATTCATAATAGCAAAGATATAGAATAAACCTAAGTGTCTATTGACAAATAAATAGATAAAGAAAAATTTGGTATATATACACAATGGAATACTATTCACCATAAAAAAGAATGAAATCGGTCGGGTGTGATGGCTCACGCCTGTAATCCCAGCACTTTGGGAGGCCGAGGAGGGCAGATCACCTGAGGTCAGGAGTTTGAGACCTGCCTGGCCAACATGGAGAAAGCCTGTCTCTACTAAAAATACAAAAATTAGCTGGGTATGGTGGTGGACACCTATAATTCCAGCTACTCTCGGGAGGCTAAGGCAGGAGAATTGCTTGAACCTGGGAGGCGGAGGTTGCAGTGAGCCAAGATCACACCACTGCACTCCAGCCTGGGTGACAGAGTGAGACTCTCTCAAAACAAACAAACAAACAAAAAAACGATGAAATCATGTCATTTGCAGCAACATGGATGGAACTGGAGTTAAGTGAAATAAGCCAGGAACAGAAAGACAGATACTGCATGTTCTCACTAATTTATGAAAGCTAAAATCACTGATTTCATGAAGATAGAGACCAGAATGATAGATATTAGAGGTTGAGAAGGATGTGTGGATGGGAGAAGTGATACAGAAAGATTGGTTAGTGGGTACCAACATACAGTTGAATAGAATAAATAAGCTCCAATAATCTATACCAGAGTGACTACAGTTAGCAACAATGTATTATATATTCCAAAGTAGCTAAAAGAGAGGACTTGAAATGTTACCAACACATAGAAATGATAAATATTCAAGGTGATGGATACCCCAAATACGCTGACTTGATCTTTATCCATCCTATGCATGTAACCAATACTCATATGTACCCCACAAATATGTAAAATATTTTGTATCGATAAGAAAAAGAAGAAAATGTCAACCGAAAATTCCATTTGCAGCAAGACTATACTTTGAATGAAGGTAATATAAAGACATTCCCAAATGAATGAAAATTGAGAGAATTTATTACTAGTAGACCTCCTGTACAAAAAATACTAAAGAAAGTTCCTTGGGCTGAAAAGAAATGACACCAGATGGTAATAAAATAATCACAAAGTAATAAAGGTAAAGATTATTACACAGGTAAATATAAAACATGGTACATACATGTACATACACATGTACTTCTGTTTCCTTTGCTTAACTGATCTAAAAGACAATTGTATAAAACAATAATTTATGAAAGTGTATGGTTGGTCTTACAACATATAAAGCTACAAGATACATCATACTTACCAAAGTATGTGTGGATAAAATAGACCTATATTGGAGCAAGAAAATGATGCCATTGATAACATGCATCCTCAGAAAGAATTGAAGACAACCATAAATGATAAATATATAAATTAATCTAAAAGACTTTATAAATGTATTTTCTCCTTTCTTCCATCTCTTCTTTAAAAACATAATTTTACAAATTCATAATTATAACTATTTGGGGGTTTATATCACATATAGACATAATATACATTACTGTAATAACATAAAAGAAGGTAGAAAATGGAGCTCTTCTATGTGTTTCTATGTGCTACTGAAATGAAGTCAGCATTAATCTTCTGTAGACTGTGGTAAAATAAGATGCACATTATAAACCCTAGAGAAACCAGTAGGAAAATAATTAAAAATATACATGTATATGATAAAGACATCAAAAATTAATTATAACAGTACATTAGAATATAGCTATTTAACACAAAAAAACTAGAGCAGGAAGAACAGAGGAACAAAAAGACAGGGTATATATAGATGAAAAATAGTAAACTGGCAGGCACAAATTGAAACAGACTAAATGTAAACAGTTACATTAAGTATAAAATAATTAAACATTCAAATCAAAAGGGAGAAACTATCAGGCTGGATTTTAAACACTAGATGAAAAAATATATATCTAATTATACTATGAGAGACACGCTATACAGTCAAAGAAACAAGCTAAAGGGAAAGGATGGGGAAAGATATACCAGGTAAGCCTTAAAGAGAGCTAGAGTGGCTACACTATTATTATACTAAATAGACTTTTTAAAAGAGAAAACTTTTATAATTCAGTAATTCAATTCCTCAGGGAAATGTGAAAATTAAAATGATACATGCATCTAACAAATAGAGCCCCGTGGTAGATGAACAAGAAAGAAACTGATAGAATTAAAGAAAGAAAGAAATAATGCAACAATAATAGATGAAACCCTCAAAATCCCACTCTTAATAATGGATATAACAAAAAGAAAATCAGTGAAGAAATAAAAGACTTAGACAACACTATATACTTATGGCCTACCTGACATTAATAGAACGCTTCACTCCAAAACGCACATTCTTTTAAGCACACATGTAACTTTATACAGAAAAGACAATATGCAAGGTCATAAAATAATTCCCCATAAATTTAAAAGACTGAAATCATAAAGCATGTTCTCTAATCACAATGGAATTAAATTAGAATCAATAGTAGAAAGAAATTTGGGAAATCCACAAATATTTAAAAATTAAGAAAAACATATAAATAATCCATGAGCTAAAGAAGAAACCAAGTGGAAATTTTTTTTGAACTGAATGAAAATAAAACGAATATACCAAAATTTATGGAACACTTCACACCTATTAGAATGGCTATTATTAAAAAGACTAAAGATAACAAATGTGGTAAGGATGTGGAGAAAAGGGAACCCTTGTTCACTTTTGGTGGGAATGTCAATTAGGATAGCCATTATGGAAAACAGCGTAATGGTTCCTAAAAAAATTAAAAATGGAATTACCATTTGATCCAGCAATCTCACTTACTGGTATAGCCAAAACATATAAAATCAGTCTGTTGAAGAGACATCTGCACCCCCATGCTTACTGCAACACTATTCACTATAATCAAGATATGAAATCAACCTAAGTATCCATCAGTAAGTGAAAGTGTAAAGAAAATGTGATATGTATACACAATGGGATACTATTCAGCCTTAAGAAAGAGGAAAATCTTGTCATTTGCAACAACATGGATGAACCTGGAGGATGTTATGTTAAGGGAACTAAGCCAGGCACAAAATAACAAATACCACCTTATCTGACTTATACGTGTAATCTAAGTAACTTGAACTCATAGAAGCAGAGAATAAACTGGTGCTTCTGAGGGGTTGGGTGCAGGGGAGGGGACTGCGGAGATGTTGGTCAAATGATAAACAATTTCAATTTGACAGGAGAAAGGAGTTCAAGACACATGGTGACTATATTTGATAACAATGTACTGTTATTAGCAAGATGTCAAAATAGGAGATTCCAGGCTTTACTTCTCTCCACAGAAAGTGCAACTAGCAACTATCAACAGACCAAAACATCTTTGTGAAAACCCCAAAACTTGGCAAAAGCCTGAGACACCCATGTGGACCACAGAACTAAATAAAAACCCATTAGAAGGATAAGAGGAATGATCTCACTTTGACTTCAAGGCATCTCCTACTCCCCTAAGTTGGCACAGTGCCATACAGAGACAGTTCTCCTGGGCTTACAGTTTCTACAGTGGGAAAAGAGAACCAGAGGCAGACAACTAGATTTCTAGCATTCCAAGATGCTCCCCGGGAAGCCCACTCTAGTCTCACCACATGGGGAACAGAAAGAATAATGACACAGCTAGATTGCCTTGGGTCAAGTAGAAACAAAGAAAGGAGACAGAGCTCATAACCACCAGTGTGTGAATCTTGGTGATAGCTCTGGGTTCCTGCTAGCAGTGGTGCCCTGTCAGATGTACCAGCCAATGGCATAGCCCACCCACAAAGTAGAGCTGATTGCTCCCAGAAGCACAGTGGTAAGTTCAATCTGGCTTAAGTCTCTAGGATGGCCAGCCTCCATGCCCAGCCTCAGACTCCCCAAGGCCCCTTCCAGGGAGAGAGTTGTCCATCACAGCACATTTTGGCAAAGCACAGGGGCTAGACCTGCCCCCATCTGGGAGACAAACAGCAGCTTGGCTCAGCCACAAACCCCATCTGAAAACCCCACCCAGACAGGGAGGCAAACCTCAACTATGCATTTCTACTGAGCATAGATTCAATGCCATCCCCATCAAGCTACCAATGACTTTCTTCACAGAATTGGAAAAAACTACTTTAAAGTTCATATGGAACCAAAAAATACCCGCATCGCCAAGTCAATCCTAAGCCAAAAAAACAAAGCTGGAGGCATCACGCTACCTGACTTCAAACTATACTACAAGGCTACAGTAACTAAAACAGCATGGTACTGGTACCAAAACAGAGATATAGATCAATGGAACAGAACAGAGCCGTCAGAAATAACGCCACATATCTACAACTATCTGATATTTGACAAACCTGAGAAAAACATGAAATGGGGAAAGGATTCCCTATTTAATAAATGGTGCTGGGAAAACTGGCTAGCCATATGGAGAAAGCTGAAACTGGATCCCTTCCTTACACCCTATACAAAAATCAATTCAAGATGGATTAAAGACTTAAACGTTAGACCTAAAACCATAAAAACCCTAGAAGAAAACCTAGGCATTACCATTCAGGACATAGGCATGGGCAAGGACTTCATGTCTAAAACACCAAAAGCAATGGCAACAAAAGCCAAAATTGACAAATGGGATCTAATTAAACTCAAGAGCTTCTGCACAGCAAAAGAAACTACTATCAGAGTGAACAGGCAACCTACAAAATGGGAGAAAATTTTCGCAACCTACTCATCTGACAAAGGGCTAATATCCAGAATCTACAATGAACTCCAACAAATTTACAAGAAAAAAACAAACAACCCCATCAAAAAGTGGGCGAAGGACATGAACAGACACTTCTCAAAAGAAGACATTTATGCAGCCAAAAAACACATGAAAAAATGCTCACCATCACTGGCCATCAGAGAAATGCAAATCAAAACCACAATGAGATACCATCTCACACCAGTTAGAATGGTGATCATGAAAAAGTCAGGAAACAACAGGTGCTGGAGAGGATGTGGAGAAATAGGAACACTTTTACACTGTTGGTGGGACTGTAAACTAGTTCAACCCTTGTGGAAGTCAGTGTGGCGATTCCTCAGGGATCTAGAATTAGAAATACCATTTGACCCAGCCATCCCATTACTGGGTATATACCCAAAGGACTATAAATCATGCTGCTATAAAGACACATGCACACGTATGTTTATTGCGGCATTATTCACAATAGCAAAGACTTGGAACCAACCCAAATTTCCAACAATGATAGACTAGATTAAGAAAATGTGGCACATATACACCATGGAATACTATGCAGCCATAAAAAATGATGAGTTCATGTCCTTTGTAGGGACATGGATGAAATTGGAAATCATCATTCTCAGTAAACTATCGCAAGAACAAAAAACCAAACACCGCATATTCTCACTCATAGGTGGGAATTGAACAATGAGAACACATGGACACAGGAAGGGGAACATCACACTTCGGGGACTGTTGCAGGGTGGGGGGAGGGGGGAGGGATAGCATTGAGAGATATACCTAATGCTAGATGACGAGTTAATGGGTGCAGCGCACCAGCATGGCACATGTATACATATGTAACTAACCTGCACATTGCGCACATGTACCATAAAACCTAGGGTATAATAATAATAATAATAATAATAAAAATAATAAAAAGAAGATACTCCCAACCATCCCAAGCAGCAACTCTGCCTAATCTTGGAGACCAGGCTGCACCCCTGGCCCAACCACAGAAATCAAATGGTGGTAACGCCCAGCCAAGGAATACACCCTGTGTTCCAGCCTGATCAGAGGTGATTGCAAAGCCCAGCCAACAACTCTGCCTGATTTCAGAGCTCAGCCAGTGATGCCACAAGATATTGAAGCCCAGCCAGCAGCCTCATATGACCTCAGAGCAAAGGCAGCAGCCCACCAAGCTAGAAAATACAACAGCAAGCTCTGACTTCCCAGGCTTGTTACCAGATGGCCCCGTCCAGTATCACAGGCTAGACAATAGTGAAGGTCCATCCCTGCCAAAGAACACCTGTAAAGGTTGGAAGAGGTGGTTGCCTCCTCAAATGTAAAGACACCAACATAAAGAAACAAGAATTAAGAAGAATCAAGGAATCATTATATCTCCAAAAGAAACTAATAAAACTCCAACAATGGGTCCTACAGAAATGGAGATCTATGTAATGACTGACAAAGAATTCAGAATAATCCTCTTTAAAAAGTTCAGTGAACTACAATAATATATGGATAAAAAATTAAATGAAATTTGGAAAACAATACATGAACAAAATAAGAAGCCTGACAAAGAAATAGAAACAATTTTTAAAAAATAAAATCTTAGAGATGAAGAACTCAATGAATGAACTGAAAATTTCAATAGAATATATCAGTAGCAGGCTCTATAAATCCGAAAAAAAAAAAAAAAGAATCAGTGAGCTCAAAGACAGAATGTTTGAAATAATGCAGTCAGAGAGCAAAAAGAAAAAAGAATGCAGAAAGCCTATGAGAATTATGGAACACCATCAAGAGACTTAACATTTGCATAATAATAATACATGAAGAAGAACGGAGAGGAAAAGAGCCAGAAAGGCTATTTAAGGAAATAATGGCTAAAACCTTTCCAAATCTGGGGGAAGATGCCAAAAGTCTGGCAAAGGAAGCATACAGACCTGCAATCAAATTAAACCCAAAGAGGAGCTCACCAAGACACAATAATCAAACTGTCAAAATTCGAAGACAAATAAAAAGTTCTGAAAGCATCAAGATATAAGAAACACATCACATACAAGGGAATATCAATATGGCTATCAGCATATCAGATGTTTTAGCAGAAACTCTGCAGGTCAGGAGAAAATGGGATGATAAATTCAAAGTGCCAAAGTGGGGAGGGGGAAACCCAGCAACCAAGATTACTTTAACTGGCAAAGCTGTCCTTCAAAAATGAGGAAGCAATTTTTTAAAAAACGAAAAAAATGAGGGAAAAGGAAAAGCTTTCTCAGACAAACAAAAGCTAAGAGAGTACATCACCACTAGGCCTGCCCTGCAGGAATTACTACAGGGAGTTATTTAAGCTAAAACAAAAGACCACTAATTAATAACATAAAACATATGAAAATGCAAAACTTAATGGTATAAGTAATACAGTTACATATAGAATAGGAGTATAATGATGGTGTGTAAAGCAATTTTACCTCAAGTACAATGGCTAAAAGTCAAAACTATGAAAAATAACTATAATTAAAATAAATTATCAAGGGATATAAATTACAAAATGCTGTAAATTTTGACACCAAAACCAAAATGTGTGTGTTCAGGGGAATAAAAGTGTAGAGCTGTATGTGATAAAAGTTAAGTTCTTATCAGCTTAAATTAACCTATTATAAGATGTTTTATGTAAGCCTTATGATAACAACAAAGCAAAAAATCTATAGTACAGCTGACTCTTGAGCAACATGGTTTGAACTGCATGGGTCCACTTATACACAGAATTTTTTCAACATATTTGAAAAATTGTTTGAAATTTGCAACAATCTACAAAAACTTACAAACCATGTGGCCTAGAAATATAAAAATTTAAGAAAAGGGTATGTCACGAATGCAGAAATATATTTAGATACTAGTCCATTTTATCATTTACTACCATAAAATATATACAAATATGTTATAAAAAGTTAAAATTTGTCAAAATTTACACACACAGACTGTACATGATGCCATTCATGGTCAAGATAAATGTAAACAAATATAAAGATGCAGTATTAAATCATAACTGCATAAAATTTACTGTAGTTATACTACTATAATAATTTCATAGACACCTCTTGTTGCCATTGTGGGTGGGCTCAGATATTATGAGTATCCACTTAAAAAGCTGTGTGATGGTAATCATCTCCACAAGAGCAGTTCATGTCTTCAGTAAATTGCATATCATAGTAAGAAGTGATCTCTCATGATTCTCACATATTTTTCATTGTATTTAGTGCAATGCCATAAACCTTAAACATCATGGGATCCATACAAAGTGCCACTAGTGATGTTGGAAGTGGTTCCAAGAAGCAGAGAAAAGTCATGACATTACAAGGAAATGTTTAATTACTTGATATGTACTGTAGATTGAGGTCTGCAACTGTGGTTGTCCACCATTTCAAGATAAATAAACCCAGTTAAGGACCATTGTAAATAAAGAAAATTCATGAAGCTGTGGCTGCAGCTATGCCAGCAGGCACAAAAACCTTGTAC
This sequence comes from Pongo pygmaeus, assembly GCF_028885625.2. Lineage (NCBI taxonomy): Eukaryota > Metazoa > Chordata > Mammalia > Primates > Hominidae > Pongo > Pongo pygmaeus. Next base: position 160,509,259 of record NC_072396.2, read on the forward strand.
CTTTTGTGAAATACCTTTTTATCTCATATTGAAAACGCAGTTTTTATATGGGTACAGGATTTCTATAAGAAAGGCATACCTATAGATTCTAATATGATTTGAGGAAAATTGAAGTGATTATATGACAAGATAAGGCAAACGAAAAGGTGAAGGATCTAAAGCTGGAAAATTTAATGCCAGCAAAGGATGGTTTGACAATTTCAGAAAGAGGTTTGGCATTAAAAATGTTAAGAGAAGCAGCTTCTACTGACTAAGAGGCAGCAGATGATTTCTGAGATACCAATAAGAAAATCACCCAAGAGAAAGGCTATCTATATGAACAAGGTTTTAATGTAAATAAATGTGCCCTATACTGGAAAAAAAAAATACCATGAAGGACATTTATTAGTAAGGAAGAGAAGTGAATATCAAGATTTAAGGCAGGAATGGATAGGCTAACTCTACTGCTTTGTGCAAATGCAGTCAGGTTTATGATCAGGATTTTCCTTATCTATAAAGCTGCTAATCTCCGAGCATTGAAGGGAAAAAATAAACACCAGTTGTCAGTATTTTGGTTGTACAACAAAGCCTGGACAACAAGAAACCTTTTTCTGGATTGGTGCCATTGATGCTTTGTCCTTGCAGTCAGAAAGTACCTTATCAGTAAGATACTGACTTTTAAAGTTCTTTTTTAATCTTTTTTTTCTTTTTTTTAAATTTTATTATTATTATACTTTAAGTTTTAGGGTACATGTGCACAATGTGCAGGTTAGTTACATATGTATACATGTGCCATGCTGGTGTGCTGCACCCATTAACTCGTCATTTAGCATTATGTATATCTCCTAATGCTATCCCTCCCCCCTCCCCCCAACCCACAACAGTCCCCGGTGTGTGATGTTCCCCTTCCTGTGTCCATGTGTTCTCATTGTTCAATTCCCATCTATGAGTGAGAACATGTGGTGTTTGGTTTTTTGTCCTTGCGATAGTTTACTGAGAATGATGATTTCCAATTTCATCCATGTCCCTACAAAGGACATGAACTCATCATTTTTTATGGCTGCATAGTGTTCCATGGTGTATATGTGCCACATTTTCTTAATCTAGTCTATCATTGTTGGACATTTGGGTTGGTTCCAAGTCTTTGCTATTGTGAATAATGCCGCAATAAACATACGTGTGTATGTGTCTTTATAGCAGCATGATTTATAATCCTTTGGGTATATGCCCAGTAATGGGATGGCTGGGTCGAATGGTATTTCTAGTTCTAGATCCTTGGGGAATCGCCACACTGACTTCCACAAGGGTTGAACTAGTTTACAGTCCCACCAACAGTGTAAAAGTGTTCCTATTTCTCCACATCCTCTCCAGCACCTGTTGTTTCCTGACTTTTTAATGATTGCCGTTCTAACTGGTGTCAGATGGTATCTCACTGTGGTTTTGATTTGCATTTCTCTGATGGCCAGGGCAATTAGGGAGGAGAAGGAACTAAAGGGTATTCAATTAGGAAAAGAGGAAATCAAATTGTCCCTGTTTGCAGATGACATGATTGTATATCTAGAAAACCCCATTGTCTCAGCCCAAAATCTCCTTAAGCTGATAAGCAACTTCAGCAAAGTCTCAGGATACAAAATCAATGTACAAAAATCACAAGCATTCTTATACACCAATAACAAACAGAGAGCCAAATCATGAGTGAACTGCCATTCACAATTACTTCAAAGAGAATAAAATACCTAGGAATCCAACTTACAAGGAACGTGAAGGACCTCCTCAAGGAGAACTACAAACCACTGCTCAATGAAATAAAAGAGGATACAAATAAATGGGAGAACATTCCATGCTCATGGGTAGGAAGAATCAATATCGTGAAAATGGCCATACTGCCCAAGGTAATTTATAGATTCAATGCCATCCCCATCAAGCTACCAATGACTTTCTTCACAGAATTGGAAAAAACTACTTTAAAGTTCATATGGAACCAAAAAAGAGCCCGCATCACCAAGTCAATCCTAAGCCAAAAGAACAAAGCTGGAGGCATCATGCTACCTGACTTCAAACTATACTACAAGGCTACAGTAACCAAAACAGCATGGTACTGGTACCAAAACAGAGATATAGATCAATGGAACAGAACAGAGCCCTCAGAAATAATGCCACATATCTACAACTATCTGATCTTTGACAAACCTGACAAAAACAAGCAATGGGGAAAGGATTCCCTATTTAATAAATGGTGCTGGGAAAACTGGCTAGCTATATGTAGAAAGCTGAAACTGGATCCCTTCCTTACACCTTATACAAAAATGAATTCAAGATGGATTAAAGACTTAAACGTTAGACCTAAAACCATAAAAACCGTAGAAGAAAACCTAGGCATTACCATTCAGGACATAGGCATGGGCAAGGACTTCATGTCTAAAACACCAAAAGCAATGGCAACGAAAGCCAAAATTGACAAATGGGATCTAATTAAACTAAAGAGCTTCTGCACAGCAAAAGAAACTACCATCAGAGTAAACAGGCAACCTACAAAATGGGAGAAAATTTTCGCAACCTACTCATCTGACAAAGGGCTAATATCCAGAACCTGCAATGAACTCAAACAAATTTACAAGAAAAAAACAAACAACCCCATCAAAAAGTGGGCGAAGGACATGAACAGACACTTCTCAAAAGAAGACATTTATGCAGCCAAAAAACACATGAAAAAATGCTCACCATCACTGGCCATCAGAGAAATGCAAACTAAAGTTCTTTTGATATTGGACAATGTCGCTGGACACCCAGAACCCCCATGAGTTCAACACCAAAGGCATTTAAGGGGTCTACTTGCCTCCAAATACAATGTCTCTAATTCAGTCCCTAGATCAGAGGGTCATAAGGGCCTTTAAGGCTCATTACACCAAGTACTCTATAGAAAGAATTGTCAATGCTATGAAAGAGAACCCCAATAAAGAGAACATCATGAAAGTCTGGAAGGATTACACCATTAAAGAATTCCCCCATTTGTATCAAAAGAAAGAAATGAGGCTATTTTGACATGACTTATTCTTAGGAACCTCAGTCAGTTGCCCAATACACTGTCCCCTAAATGCTAACATTATCTAATACTTTCAAAGGTTGTTGTCCAACTTCTCAGAATTTACTCTTCAAAATATGTTTGTCAATTCCCCAATCTTTTGGCGCCTCTTATATTTTCTGTAGTTTCCATAATTCCTGACAGTGACCATACTCAGGAATCACTTATTTTAAGTATATGAACTCATTGAAATAGGCTCAGTGTTTCTTTTTTTTAATTTTATTATTATTATACTTTAAGTTTTAGGGTACATGTGCATAATGTGCAGGTTTGTTACATATGTATACATGTGCCATGTTGGCGTGCTGCACCCATTAACTCGTCATTTAGCGTTAGGTATATCTCCAAATGCTATCCCTCCCCACTCCCCCCACCCCACAACAGTCCCCAGTGTGTGATGTTCCCCTTCCTGTGTCCATGTGTTCTCATTGTTCAATTCCCACCTATGAGTGAGAACATGTGGTGTTTGGTTTTTTGTCCTTGCGATAGTTTGCTGAGAATGATGGTTTCCAGCTTCATCCATGTCCCTACAAAGAACATGAACTCATCATTTTTTATGGCTGCATAGTACACATGAAAAAATGCTCATCATCACTGGCCATCAGAGAAATGCAAATCAAAACCACAATGAGATACCATCTCACACCAGTTAGAATGGCGATCATGAAAAAGTCACGAAACAACAGGTGCTGGAGAGGATGTGGAGAAATAGGAACACTTTTACATTGTTGGTGGGACTGTAAACTAGTTCAACCATTGTGGAAGTCAATGTGGCGATTCCTCAGGAATCTAGAACTAGAAATACCATTTGACCCAGCCATCCCATTACTGGGTATATACCTAAAGGATTATAAATCATGCTGCTATAAAGACACATGCACACGTATGTTTATTGTGGCACTAGTCACAATAGCAAGGATGTGGAACCAGCCCAAATGTCCAACTATGATAGGCTCAGTGTTTCTTAAGCATTTTTTTACCTAAGCTAATACAAGTTGAGTATTCCAAATTCAAAAATCCAAAATCTGAAACATTTTGAGCACTGACATGAGCTCAAAGGAAATATTCACTGGAGAATTTTAGAATTTGGATTTGGGGATTAAAGATGCTCAACTGGTAAGCATGTAATGCAAATATTCCAAAAAAACAATCTGAAACGCTTCTGGTCCCAAGCATTTCAGATAAGGAATACTCAACCTGTACATTCTTCAAAATAAAATCCTTTTCAAAAAAAAAACAAAGATACCATCATTGTTATAGAAAAAGGCATGAAAGCCATAAAGCACCAAACAATAAATTTCTGTTGGAGATAACTGTGTCCAGATGTTGTACATGACTTCATAAACTTATGACAGAGCCAATTAAGTTAATCATGAAGTAGATTGCACATATGTCAAAAGCAGGTGGAACGGTGAAGGGTTACAAGATAGGAATATTGGAAAAGTCCAAGAGCTAATAGATACCATGCCACAGGAATTTTAACATTGTAAAATGATGACTTGATGGAGATGAGTGCTTCCGTACCAGTGCCAGATTATGAGAAAGAAGATGTAGATGAAGCAGTGCCAGCTATAAAGACACATGCACATGTATGTTTATTGTGGCACTATTCACAATAGCAAAGACTTGGAACCAACCCAAATGTCCAACAATGATAGACTGGATTAAGAAAATGTGGCACACATACACCATGGAATACTATGCAGCCATAAAAAATGATGAGTTCATGTCCTTTGTAGGGACATGGATGAAATTGGAAATCATCATTCTCAGTAAACTATCGCAAGGACAAAAAACCAAACACCGCATGTTCTTACTCATAGGTGGGAATTGAACAATGAGAACACATGGACACAGGAAGGGGAACATCACACACTGGGGACTGTTGTGGGGTGGGGGGAGGGGGGAGGGATAGCATTAGGAGATATACCTAATGCTAAATGACGAGTTAATGGGTGCAGCACACCAACATGGCACATGTATACATATGTAACAAACCTGAACGCTGTGCACATGTACCCTAAAACTTAAAGTATAATAATAATAATAATAAAAAGAAATTGACACTAGACAATATGGAAGAAGGGTTCTGATTATTCAAGACTGCTTTTTTACTTCTTTTACAATATGGACTTTTCTATGATATGGGCACTGAAACTAAAGCAAATGGTGGAATAATTGGTACCATATAGGAACATTTTTAGAGAAATGATAAAGCAAAAAATACAGACAGAAATTATGATGTTCTTCTGTAGTTACAACGAGCGTTCCTGCCTCTCCTGCCTCCCGTTCCACCTCCTCCACCCCTTCCACCTCTGCCACTCCTGAGACAGTGAGGTCAACCCTTCCTAGTCCTCCTCCTTCTCAGCCTACTCATCTTCACATAAGAATACAGTACATAATATGTATAACATAAGAAGTATGTGTTAATTGACTTTACGTTATCAGTGAAGCTTCTGGTCAATAGTAGGCTATTAGTAAAGTTTGGGGGAATAAAAAATTACACATGGATTTTCGACTGTGCAAGAGTCAGAAGCCCTAACCCCCACATTGTTCAAGGGTCAACTGTACTTCCATATTATACAAACTCTTCCTGAGAACAAATAAAGTGAAAACACTCCCGTACTTATGTTTAAGGCAAGTATAATCTTTATATCAAAATCAAACCAAGACAACACACTTAAGACCAATCTCACTCACAAACATGCTTGTCAAGAACACAAACAAAATATATTAGCAGAGCAAATCCAAGAAAAAAAGTAAAGACATGAATCAGGAATAGGAACAGCTCCGGTCTACAGCTCCCAGCGTGAGCGACGCAGAAGACGGGTGATTTCTGCATTTCCATCTGAGGTACCGGGTTCATCTCACTAGGGAGTGCCAGACAGTGGGTGCAGGACAGTGGGTGCAGCGCACCGTGCGCCAGCCGAAGCAGGGCGAGGCATTGCCTCACTCGGGAAGCGCAAGGGGTCAGGGAGTTCCCTTTCCTGGTCAAGGAAAGGGGTGACAGACGGCACCTGGAAAATCGGGCCACTCCCACCCCAATACTGCGCTTTTCCGATGGGCTTACGAACGGCACACCAGGAGAGTATATCCCGCACCTGGCTCAGAGGGTCCTACGCCCACGGAGTCTCGCTGATTGCTAGCACAGCAGTCTGAGATCAAACTGCAAGGCGGCAGTGAGGCTGTGGGAGGGGCGCCCGCCATTGCCCAGGCTTGAGTAGGTAAACAAAGCAGCCAGGAAGCTCGAACTGGGTGGAGCCCACCACAGCTCAAGGAGGCCTGCCTGCCTCTGTAGGCTCCACCTCTGGGGGCAGGGCACAGACAAACAAAAAGACAGCAGTAACCTCTGCAGACTTAAATGTCCCTGTCTGACAGCTTTGAGGAGAACAGTGGTTCTCCCAGCACGCAGCGGGAGATCTGAGAACGGGCTGACTGCCTCCTCAAGTGGGTCCCTGACCCCGGACCCCCGAGCAGCCTAACTGGGAGGCACCCCCCAGTAGGGGTAGACTGACACCTCACACGGCCAGGTACTCCTCTGAGACAAAACTTCCAGAGGAACGACCAGACAGCAACATTCGCAGATCACAAAAACCCGCGGTTCTGCAGATACTGCTGCTGATACCCAGGCAAACAGGGTCTGGAGTGGACCTCTAGCAAACTCCTACAGACCTGTGGCTGAGGTTCTGTCTGTTAGAAGGAAAACTAACAAACAGTAAAGACATCCACACCAAAAACCCATCTGTACAACACCATCATCAAAGACCAAAAGTAGTTAAAACCACAAAGATGGGGAAAAAACAGAGCAGAAAAACTGGAAACTCTAAAAAGCAGAGCACCTCTCCTCCTCCAAAGGAACGCAGTTCCTCACCAGCAACGGAACAAAGCTGGACGGAGGATGACTTTGACGGGTTGAGAGAAGAAGGCTTCAGACGATCAAACCAATCTGAGCTACAGGAGGAAATTCAAACCAAAGGCAAAGAAGTTGAAAACTTTGAAAAAACTTTAGACGAATGTATAACTAGAATAACCAATACAGAGAAGTGCTTAAAGGAACTGATGGAGCTGAAAGCCAAGGCTCGAGAACTACGTGAAGAATGCAGAAGCCTCAGGAGCCGATGCGACCAACTGGAAGAAAGGGTATCACTGATGGAAGATGAAATGAATGAAATGAAGCGAGAAGCGAAGTTTAGAGAAAAAAGAATAAAAAGAAATGAACAAAGCCTCCAAGAAATATGGGACTATGTGAAAAGACCAAATCTGCGTCTGATTGGTGTACCTGAAAATGACGGGGAGAATGGAACCAAGTTGGAAAACACTCTGCAGGATATTATCCAGGAGAACTTTCCCAATCTAGCAAGGCAGGCCAACATTCAGATTCAGGAAATACAGAGAATTTTACATAATGGTAAAATTTTTTTTTTACCCATATTTACATAATGGTAAAGGGATCAATTCAAGAAGAAGAGCTAACTATCCTAAATATATATGCACCCAATACAGGAGCACCCAGATTCATAAAGCAAGTCCTGAGTGACCTACAAAGAGACTTAGACTCCCACACAATAATAATGGTGTTATGGGGAGACTTTAACACCCCTCTGTCAACATTAGACAGATCAACGAGACAGAAAGTTAACAAGGATACCCAGGAATTGAACTCAGCTCTGCACCAAGCGGACCTCATAGACATCTACAGAACTCTCCACCCCAAATCAACAGAATATACATTTTTTTTCAGCAGCACACCACACCTATTCCAAAATTGACCACATAGTTGGAAGTAAAGCTCTCCTCAGCAAATGTAAAGAACAGAAATTATAACAAACTGTCTCTCAGACCACAGTGCAATCAAACTAGAACTCAGGATTAAGAAACTCACTCAAAACCACTCAACTACATGGAAACTGAACAACCTGCTCCTGAATGACTACTGGGTACATAACGAAATGAAGGCAGAAATAAAGATGTTCTTTGAAACCAACGAGAATAAAGACGCAACGTACCAGAATCTCTGGGACACATTCAAAGCAGTGTGTAGAGGGAAATTTATAGCACTAAATGCCCAGAAGAGAAAGCAGGAAAGATCTAAAATTGGCACCCTAACATCAAAATTAAAAGAACTAGAGAAGCAAGAGCAAACACATTCAAAAGCTAGCAGAAGGAAAGAAATAACTAAGATCAGAGCAGAAATGAAGGAAATAGAGACACAAAAAACCCTTCAAAAAAATAAATGAATCCAGGAGCTGGTTTTTTGAAAAGATCAACAAAATTGGTAGAATGCTAGCAAGACTAATAAAGAAGAAAAGAGAGAAGAATCAAATAGACTAGATGCAATAAAAAATGATAAAGGGGATATCACCACCGATCCCACAGAAATACAAACTACCATCAGAGAATACTATAAATACCTCTACGCAAATAAACTAGAAAATCTAGAAGAAACGGATAAATTCCTCGACACATACACCCTCCCAAGACTAAACTAGGAAGAATTTGAATCTCTGAATAGACCAGTAACAGGCTCTGAAATTGAGGCAATAATTAATAGCTTACCAACCAAAAAAAGTCCAGGACCAGATGGATTCACAGCCGAATTCTACCAGAGGTACAAGGAGGAGCTGGTACCATTCCTTCTGAAACTATTCCAATCAACAGAAAAAGAGGGAATCCTCCCTAACTCATTTTATGAGGCCAGCATCATCCTGATACCAAAGCCTGGCAGAGACACAACAAAAAAAGAGAATTTTAGACCAATACCTTTGATGAACATTGATGCAAAAATCCTCAATAAAATACTGGCAAACCGAATCCAGCAGCACATCAAAAAGCTTATCCACCATGATCAAGTGGGCTTCATCCCTGGGATGCAAGGCTGGTTCAATATACGCAAATCAATAAATGTAATCCAGCATATAAACAGACCCAAAGACAAAAACCACATGATTATCTCAATAGATGCAGAAAAGGCCTTTGACAAAATTCAACAACCCTTCATGCTAAAAACTCTCAATAAATTAGGTATTGATGGGATGTATCTCAAAATAATAAGAGCTATCTATGACAAACCCACAGTCAATATCATATTGAATGGGCAAAAACTGGAAGCATTCCCTTTGAAAACTGGCACAAGACAGGGATGCCCTCTCTCACCACTCCTATTCAACATAGTGTTGGAAGTTCTGGCCAGGGCAATTAGGCAGGAGAAGGAAATACAGGGTATTCAATTAGGAAAAGAGGAAATCAAATTGTCCCTGTTTGCAGACGACATGATTGTATATCTAGAAAACCCCATTGTCTCAGCCCAAAATCTCCTTAAGCTGATAAGCAACTTCAGCAAAGTCTCAGGATACAAAATCAACGTACAAAAATCACAAGCATTCTTATATACCAATAACAGACAAACAGAGAGCCAAATCATGAGTGAACTCCCATTCACAATTGCCTGAAAGAGAATAAAATACTTAGGAATCCAACTTACAAGGGACGTGAAGGACCTCTTCAAGGAGAACTATAAACCACTGCTCAGTGAAATAAAAGAGGATACAAACAAATGGAAGAACATTCCATGCTCATGGGTATGAAGAATCAATATTGTGAAAATGGCCATACTGCCCAAGGTAATTTATAGATTCAATGCCATCCCCATCAAGCTACCAATGACTTTCTTCACAGAATTGGAAAAAACTACTTTAAAGTTCATATGGAACCAAAAAAGAGCCCGCATCGCCAAGTCAATCCTAAGCCAAAAGAACAAAGCTGGAGGCATCACGCTACCTGACTTCAAACTATACTACAAGGCTACAGTAACCAAAACAGCATGGTACTGGTACCAAAACAGAGATATAGATCAATGGAACAGGACAGAGCCCTCAGAAATAACACCGCATATCTACAACTATCTGATATTTGACAAACCTGAGAAAAACAAGTAATGGGGAAAGGATTCCCTATTTAATAAATGGTGCTGGGAAAACTGGCTAGCTATATGTAGAAAGCTGAAACTGGATCCCTTCCTTACACCTTATACAAAAATGAATTCAAGATGGATTAAACACTTAAACATTAGACCTAAAACCATAAAAACCGTAGAAGAAAACCTAGGCATTACCATTCAGGACATAGGCATGGGCAAGGACTTCATGTCTAAAACACCAAAAGCAATGGCAACAAAAGCCAAAATTGACAAATGGGATCTAATTAAACTCAAGAGCTTCTGCACAGCAAAAGAAACTACCATCAGAGTGAACAGGCAACCTACAAAATGGGAGAAAACTTTCACAACCTACTCATCTGACAAAGGGCTAATATCCAGAATCTACAATGAACTCAAACAAATTTACAAGAAAAAAACAAACAACCCCATCAAAAAATGGGTGAAGGATATGAACAGATACTTCTCAAAGAAGACATTTATGCAGCCAAAAGACACATGAAAAAATGCTCATCATCACTGGCCATCAGAGAAATGCCAATCAAAACCACAATGAGATACCATCTCACACCAGTTAGCAATCATTAAAAAGTCAGGAAACAACAGGTGCTGGAGAGAATGTGGAGAAATAGGAACACTTTTACACTATTGGTGGGACTGTAAACTAGTTCAACCCTTGTGGAAGTCAGTGTGGCCATTCCTCAGGGATCTAGAACTAGAAATACCATTTGACCCAGCCATCCCATTACTGGGTATATACCTAAAGGACTATAAATCATGCTGCTATAAAGACACATGCACACGTATGTTTATTGTGGCACTATTCACAATAGCAAAGACTTGGAACCAACCCAAATGTCCAACAATGATAGACTGGATTAAGAAAATGTGGCTCATATACACCATGGAACACTATGCAGCCATAAAAAATGATGAGTTCATGTCCTTTGTAGGGACATGGATGAAATTGGAAATCATCATTCTCAGTAAACTATCGCAAGGACAAAAAACCAAACACCACATGTTCTCACTCATAGATGGGAATTGAACAATGAGAACACATGGACACAGGAAGGGGAACATCACACTCTGGGGACCGTTGTGGGGTGGGGGGAGGGGTGAGGGATAGCATTAGGAGATATACCTAATGCTAAATGACGAGTTAATGGGTGCAGCACACCAACATGGCACATGTATACATATGTAACTAACCTGCACATTGTGCACATGTACCCTAAAACTTAAAGTATAGTAATAAAAAAAAAGACATGAATCATCATGTTCAAGGTTGCTTAAATTTTAGAAAGTATATTATAGAATTCAACAAATTAATAGGTGACAGAGGCAAAATACACTCACTTCAACATGTTCAGAAAAAAATAGATAATACATCCGTTCACAATATTTTAAAAGTCTCTCAGTAAATTAGGCCTAAAATGGAACTTCCTTAGCCTGTTAAGGGGTACGAAAACATGACAAACATACTTAACAGTAAGATATAAAAGCATTTCCATTTATTTATTGATAGTGAGATAAAAATTGATACAACCATGTTGAAAATGAGTTTGATGTTTTTTATCTAGTAGTGTTGAGGATATGCATATAGTTTATCCTAAAGTAGTGGTTTTCAACAGGCATCTTGCCACCATCAGCAGGCATCTTGCCATGTCTAGGGAGTGTGTTGGAAATGTGTATGGGGCAGGTTGGTTTTCACAATGATTGGAGGGAAATTATTGACATTTAGTGGCATCAGAGATATTAGGCATCCAGAAATGTTCAGGACAGTCCCAGGCAATGGAGAATCCTGCCTAAACTTTTTAATATTAACCTTGACATGCCTACAAATGAAAAACCTGTTTATAATTACCAGAGGCCAGAACCTACTTCCTTTTGTTACATATAAACATGGTATTTTTGTATGAATTCACTATATACTGAATTTTCTAGGAGTAAATCTACCAAGTAAATTGAGAGAATAGTATATTTTCTTTTGTTTGGAAATTTATCCAAAATTATTGTTTTAGAAAATCATGTCCCCAATGATAATTACACTTTGTGGTATTATATTTGTAGCTGTCACATTCATGGTGATCAATGTATAGGTGTAAATATTTGGCTACTTCAGGTAGTCATGTTTCAGCATTTACATATTTAAATACATTATTATAAATCACTCACATTTAATTTTTCCTTTAAATTCTAGTTAGGACATTGTGCTCATATTTTAAATATGTGTATAGGCAGGTTATGCTATCTATGAATTTCACTTCTGGTTAATAAAGAAATTGGTACAAAATATTTGTTACAAAAAGGGAATTGGTAGAGTCTTTCAAGATGGCTGACTAGAGGTACAAGACACTTGACTCCTCCACAAAGAAGAACCAATCAACTGGGAATGACCAACATCACAGGTGACAAAAGTTGCAATACTAGTTGAAGCAAATGAGACCAGCCTAAAATTTAACAGAGTAATCTACTGCACGAGACAGCTATACTGGGCTTTAAATAAGGTCCTACATATCCCTAGGGGTCTCCAAGTCTGTGCACATGCTCAGCAGAAACTGAACAGTGCCTCACTTATCTACTAGTCTTTGCCTAAATGTGAGGTGTTATACAGTAGCAAGTAATAGCAAAGGTAGATTTCTAAACTGCGTGAATCTGGAATGTATGCCCCAGCCCACACATGGATACTTTCAGCAAATTGTGGAACCCTCACTGGCAGAAGGTGTTTAAGCATAACATATGAACAATCACTGGATGACCACTAAAATATGGCCCAGCAGTGACCCCCTGGAAGCTAGCATAATAACAACCACCAAAAAAACTGAGTAAAAGCATCAGAGGCTGATGCTCGCCCCCTGTGGGCGAGGCCAGAAGGCAGTGGAATAGCAAAATGCTGAAAGAAAAATACCCAAAATTTTCAGGTAAGAATTCTATATCCAGCAAAATTATCCTTCAAAAATCAATGTGAAATAAATTCCACAATACACAAAGACAGAGAATTCGTTGCTAACAGACCTACCCTACAAAAAATACTAAAGTCCTTGAGCTAAAAGGAAATGACACCAGATGGTAACTTGAATCCATAGGAAGAAATAAAGAGGATTAGTAAAGGTAATTATGTAAGTAAACATAAAAGAGAAAATACATACTTTTCTTACTTTCTTTTAAAGGAAAACTACATAAAACAGTATTTTTAAAACTGTGTTGTTGGGCTTATAACATATTAAGATGTAAAATATACTGCATTAATAGCACAAAGGATGGGTGGAGAAAACTTCCCTGTGTTGCTGAAATTAAATTATTATTAATCTAAAGTAGGTTATTTCAAGTTGACATACATATTGCAATCCCCAGAGCATTCAATAAAAAAGCTCTAGAAATTACAGTAAAAACATCAAAAAAGGATTTAAATGGTACGCAAGAAATTAGCTGTATAACATAAAAGAAGGTAATAAAGGAGAAACAGAGGAACAAAGAAGTCAAGAAACATTAATGAAATAAATGAATAAAGCCAGATGTACATCTATAAGTATAAATGGGTTAAACAGTCAATCAAAACATAAACATTGTGAGACTGGATGAAAAACACACTCCAAGGATATGCCATCTACAATAATGGAAAGACACACTTTAAATGTGAAGATATAAACAGGTTAAAAGAATAAAAGAATGAAAAGATTGTATAAAACAAAGAGCAACCATAAAAGAACTGGAGTGGTTAGACTGATATCTAATATCAGACAAAACAGACTTTAAGAAAAAAATGTTATAGAAAAAGAAGGACATTTTATAATGATGAAAGGTTCTATTCATCAGGAAGATATATAACTATAAACATATACACATCTGGCAACAAAACTCTCCCCAACTAATTCTATGAGGCTGGTCTCTGACATCAAACAAAACAAATACATTATAAGAAAAGAAGCCTACAATTCAACTTCCCTTATGAATACAAATGCAAAATTCCTTAACAAGATGTTAGCAAATCAAATCCACCAGTATTTCAAAAAGGATTATATATCATGACAAAGAGAGATTTATTCCAGGAAGGCAAGGTTCATTTAACACCCCCAAATTAAGGCAATACCCTATGTTACATTAGTTAATAATGTATCGTGTAGAATAAAGGACAAAAACCACATGATCATTTCAATAGATGCAGATAAACTATCTGACAAAATCTAACATTCATCATCAAACATAAAAACTTAACCAATTAGTAAAACTTCCTCAACCTGATAAAGAACATCTACGAAAAATGCACAGCTAACATCACATTTAGTGATGAAGGATTGAATATTTCCCCTAAGACCAGAAAAAAAACAAAGATGTTCACTCCTGTCATTCCTATTCAACATTATACTGGAGATGCTAGCCAGGGGAATTAGGCAAGGAAAAGAAGTAAAAGGTATCCAGGCTGGGGAAAAAAAATAAGTCAAACTGTCCTTGACATAATCCTGAATGAGAAAACCCTAAGGAATATACCCACACACTCACATGCACACATACACATGGACATGCACACACACAATATTAAAACTAATAATTCTACTCAACAAAGTCACAGGATACCAAATCAATATGCATAAAGGCAATTTGTATTTCTATACACTTGCAAAAAATCATAAAGTGATATTATAAAAAATAATTCACAACAGTACCAAAAATTAAATACTTGGGAATAAATTTAACAAAAAAAGTAAAAGATTTTTACACTGAAAACTACAAAACACTGTTGAGGAAAATTAAAGAGGATCTGAATAAATGGAGAGGTATTTCAAGTTCATGGATTGAAAAATCCAATACTGTTAGTTGGCAGTTCTCCCCAAACTGATGTATAGATTCAGTGCAATTGCTACCAAAATCAAAGCAGAGGCTGGGCATGATGGTTCATGCCTATAATCCCAGTACTATGGGAGGCCAAGGCAGGAGGATAGCTTAAGCCCAAGAGTTTGAGACCAGCCTGGGCAAAATAGGGAGACCACATCTCTACAAAAATATTGTTAAAATAGCCAGGCATAGTGGTGCACACCTGTAGTCCCAGGTACTCAGGAGACTGAGGTGGGAAGATCGTTTGAGCCTGGGAGGTTGAGGCTGCAATGAGCTGCAACTGTGTCACTGCACTCCAGCCTGAGAAACGGAGCAAGACCCTCTTGAAAGAAAGAAAGAAAAGAAAGAAAGAAAGTGACAAGATGATCCTAATATTTATATGGAAATGGAAAGAACCCAGAATACCCAAAACAATGTTGAAAAAGAACAAAATTTGAGGATTCACGCTTCTCAATTTAAATACATATTACAATGCCACAATAGTCAAGACAGTAGGGACTGGCATAAGAATAGAAATGTAAACTAATGGAACACAACTGAGGGTTCAGATATAAACCCTTATATTTATGGTTGATTGGTTTTCAAAAAAGGTTCCAAGTCAATTCAACAGGAAAAGGTTAGTTTTTCAACAAATGATGATAGTACAATTGGATATCCATATGCAAAAAGATTAATGAAGACCTTCACCTTATACCATACACAAAATAACACAGAATGAATCAGAGACGTAAATGAAAGAGGTAAAACTATAAAACTTTTAGAAACATAGGAAAACCTTCATGATATTGGGTTAGGTAAAGAATTATTAGATACAACATCAAAAAACACAATTGACAAAAGAAAAAAAAAACTTGGACTTTATCAAAAATAAAGAACTGAGAGCCCCTCTGCCACTGCCATTGCAGCAGCTCTGTCCTTGCTGCCCTCAGACTGGGGAAGGAATAAAGAGCCTGAGGAATTTACTTGCACCTCCAACATGCCACAGTTGCCACACAGAATAGAGCCAAGTCTCTCATCTCTGTGAGCCTCCAACCCCCTGGTCTTCACCAAGCAGGGCCCCTGGCTTGGGCCCACAGAACAGCTGCCCTACCTCCTGGCTGAACATTCCCATTGTCAGTGGCTCTGTGTTGCTCTGGGGTGGAGCTCCTAGAGGCAAATAAAATGCCCTCTGAGACTGCCACTGCAGTGGTACTGCCCTTGCTGCCTTTGGATTGGGGAAGGAACAAAGACCCTGAGTGCTGTACTCATACCTCCATCATGCCACAGCCAACCTAAGGAGAAGAGGCTAGTCTGTCTTCCCTGTGAGCTCCCTTCTCCCCCTCCCCATTCATCACCAGGCAGGGCTCCCTGGCTCGGGCCCACAATGCAGCCACTCCACCCCAGGATGAATGCTCCAAATGATAGTAGTTCTGCATTTCTCTGGCGTGGAGACCCAAAAGACAAGTGAAAGGCCCTCTGCAATTGCCACTGCCAAGGTCCCTGCCCCTGCTGCTCCCAAGCTGGGGAGGGAACACAAAGCCTGAGCTCACCTGAAGGCTGCATGTGAAGCCCAAGAGTGTCAAGCCAAGCTCTGCAGCCAGCACTCAAGTGGGAGAGGAGCTCACACCCTCAGAGCACCAAGAGGGAGCATGGCCACAAACACAAGGAAATAGAGGAGTCACATGGCTGAGCAAGAGCCTACCTAATGGCCATTACACTTAAGCACCATCTACTGGATCACAGCCCAAATTTTGACACCAAAAATACTTAGCTAATAATCCCTCTGTGAAACCAAGGACAAGAATTCAGCTACAAATAAAGACCCAGCACAAAGCTCCAGCACTCTGACAATGTCCACAAATGAGGTCAACTGACTATACTCAAATTACACCACAGTTAAAGAAATATTAGCCCACACACAGGAGAAAGAACCAGCACAAGAATGCTGGCAACTCACAAAGCCAGAGTGTCTTTTTTCCTCCAAACAACACTAGTTCCCCAGCAAGGATTCTTAACCAGGCTGAAATGGCTAAAATGGCAGATATAGAATTCAGAATGTGGATAGGAATTAAGATCATTTGAGATCCATGAGAAAGTGGAAACTGAATCCAAGGAATTTAAGGATTATAATTAAACAATACAGGAGCTGAAAGATGAAATGGCCATTTTAAGAAAGAATCAAACTAATATGATAGAGCTGAAAAACATAATACTGTCCATGAAAATTTCCCAAACCTCACTAGAAAGGCCAACATTCAAATTCAGGAAATTCAGAGAACCCCTGCAAGAACTATACAAGAGGACCCTCCCCAAGACACATAGTCATCAGATGCTCCATCAGGCTAACAGCGACCTTTCAGCAGAAATCTTGCAAGTCAAAAGAGATTGGGGGCCTAGATTCAGCATTCTTAAAAAATAGAAACTCCAACCAAGAATTTCATATCCAGCCAAACTAAGCTTCATAAGCAAAGGAGAAATAAGATCTTTTTTTCAGACAAGCAAATGCTAAGGGAATTCATTACCATCAGGCCTGCCTTACAAGAGGTCCTTAAGAGAGTGCTAAATATGGAAACAAAAGACCATTACTGGCCACCACAAAAACACACTTAAATACATAGCCCACTGACACTATAAAGCAACCACATGATCAAGTATACATAACAACTAGCTAACAACATAATGCCAGGATCAAATCTGCACATATCAATATTAATCTTAAGTGTAAATGGGCTAAATGCCAAAATTAAAAGGTGTCCAAGTGGCAAATTGGATAAAGAAGCAAGACTCAGTGGTATGCTGTCTTCAAGTGTCCCATCTCACATACATCACATACAATGACACCCATAGACTCAAAGTAAATGGATGGAGAAAAACCTACAAAGCAAACAAAGAACAAAAAAAAGCAGGGATTACTATTTTAATTTCAGACAAAATAGACATTAAACCAACAATGATGAAAAAAGGCAAAGAAGGACATTACAAATGGTAAAGAGTCAACAAGAAGGCTTAACTATCCTAAATATATATTCACCCAACACAGGAGCACCCCGGATTCATAAAACCAGTTTTCAGAGACCTATGAAGAAACTTAGATAACTATACAATAATAGTGGGAGATTTCAATACCCCATTGACAGTATTAGACAGATCCTCGAGGCAGAAAACTAACAGAGATATTTGGGACCTGAACTCAACATTTGATCAAGTGGAGCTAACAGACATCTACACAACAATCCACCCAAAAACAACAGATTATACATTCTTCTCATCTGCAGATAACACATACTCTATCGACCACACAGTCAGCCATATAAGACAATTCTCAGCAAATTAAAAATTTTAAAAACCAACAAAAACAAAAATCACACCAGCCACATTCTCAGACCACAGCACAATAAAAATAGAAATCTATACTAAGAAGATTGGTCAAAACTATAAAATTACATGGAAATTAAACAACCTGCTCCTGAATGACTTTTGAGTAAACAGTGAAATTAAGTCAGACATCAATAAATTCTTGGAAACTAATGACAACAAAGATACAACATATCAGAATCTCTGAGACATAGCTAAAACAGCATCAAGAGGAAAGATTATAGCATTCAATGATTAAAAAAGTCAATGAAATCAATGAGGCTGGTTCCTTGAAAGAATAAATAAGACAGATGGACTGCTAGCTAGACTAACAAAGAAAAAAAGAGAAGACACAAGTAACCAAAAACAGAAATGATAAAGGGGACATCATCACCAACCCCACAGAAATACAAAAAAAAAAAAACCCATTAGAGACTATTATGAACATCTTTCTGCACACAAACTAGAAAACCTAGAATAAACTGATAAATTCCTGGAGACATACAACCTCCTAAGACTGAAACAGGAAGAAATACAAACCCTGAGCAGACCAATAACGAGTTCCAAAATTGAATCAGTAATGAAAAGCCTACCAACCAGAAAAAAACACAGGTCCAGAAGGATTCATAGCTGAATTCTACCAGACATATAAAGAAGACCTGGTACCATTCCTATTGAAACTATTCCAAAGAATTGAGGAGGGACTCCTCCCTAACTCCTTTGAGGCCAGTATCATGCTGATACCAAAACCTGGCAAGGACACAACAAAAAAGGAAAACTTCAGGCCAATATCCATGAAGAATGTAGCATGTTAAAAAGCTAATTCACCAAGATCAAGCAGGCTTTATCCCTGGGATGCAAGGTTGGTTCAATGTATGCAAATCAATAAATGTTATTAATCACATAAACAAAACTAAAAACAAAAACCACATGTTCATTTCAATAGATGCAGAAAAGGCTTTTGATAAATTTCAGCATCTATTCATGTTAAAAACCCTCAACAAACTAGGCACTGAAGGAACATACCTCAAAATAATAAGAGCTATCTATGACAAACCCACAGCCAACATATACTGAATGAGCAAAACTGGAAGCATTCTCCTTGAGAACTGGAACAAGACAAGGATGCCCACTCTCAACACACTGCTGGAAGTCTTGGCCAGTGCAATCAGGCAAAAGAAAGAAAAAAAAGGCATCCAAATAGGAAGAAAGGAAGTCAAACTATCTATGTTTGCAGACAATATTATTTTATACATAGAAAACCCCATAGTCTCTGACAAAAATCTCCTAGATCATATCAACAACTTCAGCAAAGTTTCAGGCTACCAAATCAATGTACAAAAATCAGTAGCATTTCTATACATCAATAATGTCCAAGCTGAGAACCAAATAAAGAATGCAATCCCATTCACAATAGCCATAAAAAAATAAAATAATACCTGAGAATACAGCTAACCTGGGAGATGAAAGATATCTGCAATGAGAATTACAAGACACTGCTGAAAGAAATCAGAGATGATACAAACAAATGAAAAATCATTCCATGCTCATGGATAGGAAGAATCAATATTGTTAAAATAGCCATACTGCTCAAAGCATTTTATAGATTCAATGCTATTCTTATCAAACTACCAATGGCATTCTTCACATAATTAAAAAAATATTATTCTAAAATTCATATGGAACCAAAAAGGAGCCCAAATAGCCAAAGAAATCTTAAGCAAAAATACAAACTTGGAAGCATCACCTTACTTGATTTCAAACTACACAAGGCTACAGTAACCAAAAGAGCATGGTACTGGTACAAAAGCAGACATATAGACCAATGGAACAAAATGGAGAGCCCAGAAATAAAGTTGTGTGCCTACAGCCATCTGATCTTTGATGCTGACGAAAACAAGTAATGGGATAAATACTCCCTATTCAATAAATGGTGCTAGGATTGCTGGTTGCTGTGTGCAGAAGATAGAAACCAGACCCCTTCTTTACACCATATACAAAAATCAACCCAAAATGGATTAGACTTAAATGTAACAACTAAAACCATAAAAACCCTTGAAGATGACCTAGACAATACCATTCTAGACATGGGCCCTGTCAAATATTTCATGACAAAGACATCAAAAACAATGGCAACAATAATAAAAATTGATAAATAGCACCTAGTTAAACTGAAGAGCTTCTGTACAGCAAAATAAACTATCAATAGAGTAAACAGACAATGCACAGAATGGGAGAAAATATTTGCAAACTAGGCATCTGACAAAGTTCTAATATCTAGAATCTATAAGGCACTTAAACAAATTAACAAGCAAAAACCAAACAACTTCATTAAAAAGTGGGCAAAGGATATGAACTGACACTTTTCAAAAGAAGACACACATGTGGTCAACAAGCATATGAAAAAATGCTCAACATCACTAATCAATGAAAACCACAATGAAATACCATCTTACACCAGTCAGGATGGCTATTACTAAAAAGTCAAAAATAACAGATGTTGGCGATGTTGCAAAGAAAAGTGAACACTTATATACTGCTGGTGGGAATGTCAGTTAGTTCAGCCACTGTGGGAAGCAGTTTGACAATTCCTCAAAGAACTTAAGACAGAACTACCATTTGACCCAGCCATCCATTATTGGGTATATACCCAAAGAAATATAAATTGTTCTACCACAAAGACACATGCATGCGTATGTTCCTCACAGCACTATTCACAACAGCAACGACATGGAGTCAACCTAAATGCCCATCAGTGGTATATGGAATAAAGAAAATTTGGTACATATACACCATGGAATACTATGCAGCCACAAAAAGAATGAGATCATGTCCTTGGCAGCAACATGGATGGAGTTGGAGGCCATTATTCTAAGCAAAGTAACACAGGAACAGAAAACCAAACACCACATGTTCTCATTTATAAATGGGAGCTAATATTGAGTACACATGGACACAAAGAAGGGGACAACAGACATGGGGGCCTACTTGAGGATGGAGGTTAGGAGGAGGGTGAGGATCAAAAAACTACCTATTGGGTACTATGCTTATTGCCTGTGTGATGAAATAATATGTACGCCACACCACTGTGACACACAATTTATCTATAGAACCAACCTGCCCCTGTACCTCTGAAACTAAAATAAAAGTAAAATAAATAAAAACCTTTGCCCTTCAACATACAGTAGTAAGAAAATGAAAAGACAAACCACAGACTTGGAGAAAATATTTTCAAACTACATATCTGATAAAGGACTTGTATATAAGCAACTCTTACACCTCAATAGTAAGGAAGCAAACAACTTAATCAGAAATGGGCAAAATATGTGAGGAGACATTTCTCCAAAGAACATATACAAATATCTAACAAGCAAATAAAAAGATGCTCAATTAGCCATTAAGGAAATGCAAATCTAAATCACAATGAGATACTACTCCACACCCACAAGAATAGCTACACATTTGAGAAAAAAAAAAAACGGGGAAATAACAAATATGGTGATGATATGAAGAAATACATTGCTAGTGGTTCATATAAATCTAATAACTGTAAAATAGTACAGCCCCTTGGGAAAAGTTTGGCAGAAAATTAAACATACAGTTATAATATGACCAAGTAATTCCACTCATAGGTGTTTAACCAAGAGAATTGAAAACGAATGTCCACCCAAAAACTGGTACACAAATGTTCATAGCAGCTTTATTCA
This sequence comes from Pongo pygmaeus, assembly GCF_028885625.2. Taxonomy (NCBI): domain Eukaryota; kingdom Metazoa; phylum Chordata; class Mammalia; order Primates; family Hominidae; genus Pongo; species Pongo pygmaeus. Next base: position 160,531,130 of record NC_072396.2, read on the forward strand.
CAATAGCCAAAAGATAGAAACAATCCAAGTGTCCATCAACTGATGACTAGATAGACAAAATGTAGTATACTGATGCAATGGAATATCACTCAGCTATAAAAAGGAATGAAGTATTTATATATGCCGCAACATTAATAAACTTTGGAGACATTATTTAGATGAAATTTTCAGGATAGGCAAATCCATAGGCACAGAAAGTAGATTAGTCTGATGCTGGGAGTGGTAATGAAGACTGACTGCAGATGGGCAAGGAAGATGTCACTGACGTGATGCAAATGTTCTAAAATTAGATTGTAGTGATGGTTGCACCACCCAATAAGTTTATGAAATCACTTTAAATATGCGAATTTTATGGCATGTAAATTATCCTAAATACAATATTTAAACACTCTGAGCATCAAGAAAAAAAGAGAACTTTCATCTCCTTACTTTGACAATTTATTAGGGATCATACAGAGGTCATTAGGCTGTCTGTTGTTGTTGCTGTGGTGGTGGTGGTGATAGTAAGGGTTGTGGTTTTCCCATGAGAGTCGAGGGTCATGCAACCATTTGGTCTTTTAAAATAAAAATTTTTAAATCAATTAAAAAAGAATTTTGCTGGCTTGAAATCTGGAGTAGTCATAGGGGCAAAGAGAAGTGGATGGATTTTTAAAAATATTCAGGATGTAGAAGTGACAAGATTTTGTAGCAGTTAGATATAGGGAGTGGGGAAAGGTGAGGAGGCCTCAGACTGAGTATGCTTAAAGTTGAATTCCTGTTGTCCTCCCGAACTGGCTGTCCTCCTGTGCTGCCAATCTCAGTGAATGGATCAGCATCCTGGCACAGAGTTGACATTCATTGATTGCCTTTGGAGTGAATGAACAGAGTATGATGAATAGAGTAAAAATATAGCTAAACAAGGCAGACATCAGGTCCTGCCAAATAGCCAGTGCAAAACTCACCCTTCAGGTTGGCTCAGCAGATGTCCAGCATAATTTTTTTCTCACTTTTCAAACCATTTGGGAAATCATGAGGTCTTTTCCTCATCCAGAAGTACACTCACCTACATATCAGCCACTCCTTCCCTAGAACTTACAGGTATGGAGCAGGCTGGGTTTTTTCAAGAGCCTCTTATCCTGTAAATCTTCACACAGGGCAATGGCAGGTGCATGTACAGCCCATATGAGCCCAGGGGATGCTTGGTGATATAGAAAGGGGATCACAGTGGTGCCCAACTGATGGATCCATGTTCAGTTTGCAGGAAGAGACTCTTCCCACCAAAGAGGTTTGTTAATCCCGGGGTCCCCCTCCCAGCCCCTGGAGGCATCAGATACAGCTGTCAGAAACATTGTAAACACCCAGTGATCCACTTGGCTGGTTTTACTGTTGTTCCCAGGGTTGACAAGCAGAAATACAGAACAAATGGTGGTTCCTGAAACAGACGCCAAAACAAGGAAGTGATCTGTTCCAGTCCAAGCTTCCAAGAAATAAAGAACTAGGTGGGGCACACTAAACAAGCCCCCAGACTCAACCACCCCAGTAAACATTCCCTTCATCACACTGGTTATGAGATAAGGTATAAGTTTTTTAAGCCTTATTATAAATAACCTTACTTAACGTCTTCTGGTTGTTGTGAAAATTATAGTATTTTGCATAATATATGTTCACCATTATCATTACCACCAGTCCCTTAATGAGGAGAAACCAGAAGTTGACACCAAAATGTTGATCCATAATGTTTATAGTCCTTCTTTGTCTTTATAGTTAACTTAATGTAAAATAAACTGTATGTAATTTTTACTACAGTGTGTCCTGAAAGGGCAAACCAAACTACAAGCAACTCTAAAAGACTACTGTATGGGAGTGGATTATGAAAGTGTTTCTTAAATATGAGAGCTCAAGTTTTTCTTTCAGCGACTGAGTTAAAGCACCCAACTCATTTATCATGAGACTTTTGCTAGGCAGTGTACTACGTCCACTCAACACACATCATTTTAGGCAATCATCTGGTTAAAACGTTTAATAGTATGGCATTCACAAACCCATTCTTCAGAGTTGACATTCAATTAATGGTTCGAATGTGGTTTCCAGGGCAGTCAGGAGTATTTAAAGGCTTTTCAATTGTTTTTGAAAGAGAAAGAAAACTTCCTAGCCTAACTTACCCAGTGCCTTGCTCCAGAGGGGGCAGACAAAGGGTAAAATCTGGGCAGAGAACATTAGTGGATATGAGAACGCAAGAAAGTGCTGCAAGATTTTGCAGACAGCTGAGTTCCACCTTCCACTCTACTGCCGAACAAAGTGAGGCAGGGAGAGGGTAGGGACTCGCTGAAAGCTAAACACCAAGTCAGTGACAGATCCAGGGCTGTAAAGTCCGACCGAGATTGAAACAATGTACACTGGGCGTCAGTCCCAACGCGAGCTTGCTCCAGCTCTTCCAGCTCTTCCTGAGCTCTAGGCCCATCTGGCCTCACGCTGATCTCCGGGCAGACTCTGTCGCGCAACTGGCACAGATCGTGACGACAGCCCTGCGGCAAGGCAGGAGTGGCCTTCTTCTCCGCCAGGGTTAAGGTGAGTACCACCGCCCTTGGGCCCAGCAGCCCGGGTGAGAGCCTCCGCCGCCCACTGCGACAGGCCTGAAAGCGAGCGCCTGGGCAAACCCACCCTAGCACCCACGGGGACACCCTTTCCCTGACCCACGGGACGGAACCCACCTGTGCTGGAGGTCGTGACTCCTAACTCCGCAGAGTGGGCAGAATTCCAAGCAAGGAGAGCCTCGGGAGGCAGCCTTTCACCCGCCTTTTGCCTTTTCACCCCCAAAACTGTCGGCCCCACGCTCCCCTCCCCCAGCCCGCTCGGGCCCAGCGGAGAGCCTCTAGGCCCCGCCCCACTCCTTCCGGCCGTGCGGGGTGGGTGCCTCTAGCGCCCGGGACTTCGCCCTGTGCTAGGGCGTCAGTCTCCCATTCGGAAGGACTGGGCCGGGGCACACTATTCAATCGCCTTTAGTGAACATACTTGAAGCCATTGGTGCAGGGATGAGAAAAAACAGGCCCATAAAGCTATAAAACCTGGGTCCCCTGCCTGCCATTTCAGTGCTCTCCCGAGTCCCCCCACTACGCTTCTATTTATGGTAGTTTATGGAGGTTTACTAGAACTAAAATTCTACTACCTTTCCAGCACTTTCTTGAGTTTATGGAAGTCATATACCGCTCATTACTGCCATCGATTCAGCTAAGCATCTTGAACCCAAGGTCCAGATACAGTGCTACATACAGTGAGCACTAGAAGGGAAAACCCGTTAGGAATGAACACCTTATGCAGGTAAAAATTTAAGAACGATACATATTACAAAGAAGGACCAAAAAGTATACTGAAATAGCATATGCAATGTAAATCCAAGGCAGATTAAAAAAATGAGAGTAAGAACAACAACAAAAAATCAAATGCATATATACTGAAAATGGGAAATTGTGCAGTATTATATTTATTCGAGATTAAAAGTGTTAATCTAATGTCAAAAAAGCAATAAAGGAATTGGTTTGTAGAAGTCAGGATCAACAAAAGAGGAAAAAGCCTCCACACCTTTGCCCTGGAATTCCTCCTGCCATGAATGCTCTTACCCGGCACTTGTTTATTTGGAAAACGGCTACTCGTTATTTTTGACTCAATTTAGATAGCACCTCCTCTGTGAAGCCTTCCCTGTCTTTCCCAGATAAGTTTGTATATTTTTTTTCCCTAGGTCCAGTATGCCCAATGGATCTCGTACAGGTCTCAAGGGTACCACTTATTCTAGATTGTAATTTCTCTTTCTGCATGTATTTGTCCTCTAATGAATAAGTAGCTTCTTGAGAGCAGAAAACTTGTGTTTTTCATATTTGTTCTCCAAGCACAGAGTCTAAAATGTCTATGCATTTAATAAATATTTGTTAAAAAATTTCTAGAACCAGTGTGTAAACAAAAGGACATATACAGAGTGTGAATGTAACATAAAGAGGAAAAACTAAGTACAATGAGAATCTAGATTTAGTATGGGTGTTATTCATTCATGCAATAAACATTAATGAGTGCCTACTGTATGCCAGGCACTGTACTAAGATCTGGGTGTAAAATGATAAACAAAGCCCAGATATAGTCCATGCCCTTATGCCCTTATGTTTAAAGAACAAATTGGAGTTGGCCAGGCAAATGGGAAAACGAAAAAAGTTTTGGGCAGAAAGAACAGCGTGATCCAATGTCCTGTAATAGGAAGATCATAACTGTAGCAATTAGAGTGAATGAGCTCACTAAAGCTAAGCTGAAATCAACACAAAGTACTCAGAAAAGGCAAGAGGTTGATAGACAACACCTGTTTGTTTGAGTCAGTAAAAGAAGCAAGTTTCCTTAGTAATAGTAACCAACATTTATAAAATGTGCACTATATGCTAAACACTGGGCTAAGTGTTTTATATCAAACACTTAAGGTAGATGATATTATTTCTACTTTAAGGATAAGGCAACTGAGGCACAGATAGGTTAAGCAATTTTCACCAGGATCACATGGCAGTTAAATTTCAGAGCTAAGATTCAAACCTAGGTAATCTGGCTCCAGACTCTAGGGAGCCTGGATATTTTACTTTTAATAAAATATAAATTTTACTTGTGATAAAATAAAAGTCAGATATTTTACTGTTTCCTCACTCTCTCTCTGTATGTGTGTGTGTAGCAGGTCACATGTTGTATGGCACAGAGTGGAACTTCTTAATATTTTTGGAATGAATGAATAGCTGAATAACAGCAATAGGTACAAATGTGCTAGAAAAAAACAATAGTATCTGGGTCTTTTTATGTTCCCGCCACACCAGGTGTTCCTAGAACACACCAAACTTGTTCTTGTTCTGCTTCCAAAATATAATCTGCTCATGCATTTGTCCCTCACTGTACTGCTAACATTCAGGACCAGAGTTTGGATTTTTTCTTTTTTTCTGTGAAGGGTCAGCTGGTAAATATTTTAGGCTTTTTGAGTCACATACAGTCTTTGTCTCCAAGTATTAAATTCTGCTTTCATAGAGTGAAAGAAGTCACAGACAATACATAAATGAATGAGTGTAGGTACGTTCCAATAAAAGTTTATTTACAAAAACAGGTAAGAGACAGGATTTGCCCTGTGGGCAATAATTTTTAGACCCTTGCTCTAGGCCAAATTATCACCATCTCTTGCATGGACTACTGTATTAAATGATGTCTGAGAGCCATCATCTTTGACTAACATCTATACCTTTGTTTTATCAGCATCTCAATGAAGCTTTAATGATCTCTAATCATATTCATAACCTTGAGTTCTTGAAATGTGGTTAAAACTATGTGTTAATTGTGATTTTGAACTTCGATTTATCAAAGATGGTCTTTAAAAGAACTAACTACTAGTGATCTTTGAAAGAGTTAAAAAATTAAAGAAGGAAGATTTATAATAAAAGTAGTGACTTTTAGCCAGAAAATAAATATTCTGGACACAGTGCAATGTTGAATTTGGCTGAAGCTTTGGCCTATGACAGGAATCCTGCTATGTACTCTATAGAGAAACAAATAAATGCTAAAACTTTTCAGAAATCATCTAGACCATACAAAATTTTCCTCACCTACTCATAGACAAAAATTTGGTAAAGCTGAAGGGTATATTAATTTGTGTTTGGGTTTATGAACATTTCTGACTCTGGGGATATGAACATTTCTGACTCTCAACAGAAATGTGATTCAGCATAAACGTAGTAACCTATACAATTAATTTTGCAGTGAAGAAGTATTAGTTAGGACTCATTAGTTAAAAGTTATCAAAACCTACCTGAAACTAACAAGCAAAAGAGAGAAATTTATGGGAAGATAATAAGGTGTTTCACAGAACTCAAGAAGGATTAGAATAATCAAAACTTTTAAAAAGGCAAGGTATAGTTAGGCCTCAAGCATCGTCAAAAACAAGGATTCCAGTGACATTGACTCTATCATTCTTTTACCCCTATTCTTCCCTGCACATTTATCTGGTCTCTCTCTCTCTCTCTCCCTCGCTCCCTCCCTTGCTTTCCTCCCCACTCCTCTCAAGCTCTTTTTGTTTCCCAAGTCCATGTAACAGTAGATATGGTTACGGACACCTTCCTAGATTTTCATATTACAGATTAAACCACTGAAGAGAGACACTAAGCCAGATCGGGTCCTCTGAAAAGCAGATGCCGAGATGGAGTTACAAATCTACAGATCTGTCGTGGGTAATGGCTGGCAAGATAAAGAGGAGATTACAGTACAGCTCTATGGAAGTCTCAACCACCCCAACAGAGATTGCTAATTAGAGGAATCCTGCGTTAGACAGAAACAGCCCTAGTACACCTCTTGTGCTCAGAGATTGGCTGGAGATGCCTGGGAAGGGAATGGCATTGGATCAAATGATGCAAAAATAATCCCAAAATTGCTCCAGCTGGAGACTGTTAGCTGACTCCACTCCTCATAGTAGGTTTTCCCTTGAAAGATCTGAGAGGCACTCCCTGGTTGCCATAGACCTTTATGGTCCTATCTCCATAAATCTATGAGGGATTTATTGGCCAAGTTTGAGTCTGGTGGCCACCTAAGACCAATCAACTGTAGCTAGGTGAGTGATGTCACATATACCAAAGGATAATTTTCTCAGTTTTCCTGGGGCTGAGGAATTCCCTGTAATATGCTAAAACCACAACAGTCCAGGGCAAACTAGGATGGTTAGTTATTTTACTAGTACCCATGTTAATAGGGGTGGGAAAGTTAAAACCGTCCAATAATATCCTACTATATAAACAATTGTACTTTATTGCATTTATGGAGGAAATTCTATGTATAGTGGTTTTATTGGATTAGGATAATTTATAAAGGTCTCAGAAGAATTCCCTTGAAGATGACAAAAGTTTCATACTTTAATTCTTGCATGCTAGTTCCCTTGTGCATTTATACATTCTTCCTCAATCTAGAATGCTCCTCTCACTGCAACCTCCCTCCTCTCAACCTTGTCCTCACTGTTACAAATGCTTCTTGCCCATTTCTCTAGTTTCCACATGGAATTATTTCTCTAAATTAAGATTAAATCACATAATATATGCCAAGCACATATCATAGGACATGGCATAAAATAGGGGCTTGTATCAGTCAAGGTTCTTAGTTGCATGCAACAGAAGCTGAATCTGACTGATTTAAGCAGGAAAAAAAGTTATGTTGGGAATGACACTGGACCAGCACTCTTGCCGTTAGAAACATCATAAAACTGCATAAAATATGCAAGGAAACTGTTTAAAGATATTGAGCAATAGTCAGCCCATGATTATGATCCCCAGGAAAAGAGAAACTCACAAATTAAGCCCCAAGACTGCCTTAGCTGTTTGCCTGGTGACTATTTTCTGATCCCAGCATCAAGAGCTAGATTCCAAGCTGTGCTTGCAGTCTCATTGAACGAAGGAGGAAAAGATCAGAGCTCAGGGTAGCAGAAGCATCTGAAATCTATGGAGCAAGACATTAGAGAAGACAATCTGTGCAGATGTTGGGATGTGTAAACATATGTCTTGGGGTTTCCAGCAAAACTTTAAAAAGAGGAGGAGTTATAGAACTTCTTGGTTTCAAGACTAACTATAAAACTACACTTATCAAAACAGTGTGGTATTAGAGTAAGAAATAACAAATAAGTCAATAAAATAGCTCAGAATCCAGTAATACGCCTACATATATTATGGTCATATATTTCTTTGGTTTTAACCTTCTATTTGGAAATAATTGTCAATTCACAGGAAGTTTCCAAAAAATACAGGGAGACCTCGTGTACCCTTTACACAATTTCCTCTGATGGTAAAATCTTGCCTAACTCTGGTAAAATATCAATCCAGGAAATTTACATTGGTAAAATCCACAGAGCATATTTGAATTTTACCAGTTACACATGCATATGTGTGTGTGTAGTTGTATAAAATATTATATGTGTAACTTTGTGTAATGACCACCACAATTAAAATGTAGAACATTTCCATTGCCACAGGCTTTCTCATGCTGCCCCTTTATAGCCACACTCACTTCCCTTTCTCCTCCTCAACACCTGGCAACCATTAATGTGTTCTCCATCTCTATAACTTTGTCATTTCAAGAATGCTATATTAATGGAGTTAGGCAATATGTAACCTTTTGGGATTGGCTTTTTTTTCTACTCAGTTTAACTCCCTTTAGATCCATCTAAGTTGTGTATGTCAATAGTTGATTCTTTTTTATTGTTGAGTGGTGTTTCATGGTATGTATGTATCAGAGTTTGTTCAACCAATAACCCACTGAAGAACATTTGAGCTGTTTTCAGTATTTTTCTATTGTCAGTGAAGCTTCTATGAGCATTCTTGTACACGTGTGTTTTTTGGGAATACCAGTTTTAATTTTTCTGGCCTAAATGCCCAGAAGTACATTTCCTGGGTTATATGCTATTTGCATATTTAATACTTTAAGAAACTACAACACAGTCTTCCAGAGTGGCTGTACCATTTTATATTCCCACCGTCAATGTATGAAAGATCCAGCTTCCATGCAACCTTTCCAGCATTTTGCATTGTATTTTTTATCCTAGCTATTTTTTATGTCAGGTATTCTGACAGGTCTGTGGTGATATCTAATTGTGATTTTAATTTGCCTTTCTCTGATGATGAATGATATTGAACATATTTTCATGTGCTTATTTTCTATCTGTATATAATCTTTGGTGAAAGGTTTCTTCATGTCTTTTGCCCATTTTCTACTTGGATTGTTCAGCATTTTTTATGGTTGAGTTTTGAGAACTTTATGTATTTAACATACTAATTCTTTGTTAGATATGTGGTTTACAAGTATTTCCTCCCACTCTGTTGCTTGTCTTTTCATCCTCTTAAGACAATATTCTGCAGAGTAAAAGTTTTGAATTTTGATGAATCCAATCTACCAAGTTTTTTTATGGCTTGTGCTTTAGATGTCAAGTCTTGGAGACCTTTACTGAAACCTATATCCAAAGATTTTATCATGTTTTTTAAAAAGTTTTATAGTTTTGTGGCTTACATTTAAGTCCATTATCCATTTTCAGTGACTTTTTTTGGTAAAGTATGAAATTTAGGTTGAAGTTCATACTTTTGCCTATAGATGTTCAGTTGCTCCAGGACTATTGCTTGAAAGGCTATCCTTACTTTTTTATTAACTTGCTTTTGCACATTTGTCAAAAGTCAGTTGGGCAAATTTGTGAGGGCCTGTTTCTGCTTTTTTGTATTTGGTTCCATTGATCTAAGTGTCTATCCCTCAGCCAATACAATGCTGTCTTATTACTTTAATTTTTTATATCATTACCAATGCCTTTGAACAGGGAAATTCTCTTAAACCACTGAAAGTTGAAGAAAATGAACCTTAAACTCTACCTCATACCATAAACAAAACTCAACTTAGAATTAATCATAGACCTAAACATAAATGCTGAAATTGTTAAGCATAAGGAAGAAAACGTGGGAGAATATCTTCATGATCTTGTGTTAGGCAATTATTTCTCAAAATAGAAAAAAATCATTAACCATAAAAGTTTAAAGTGATAAACTTCATTAACATTAAAAACTTCTGCATGTCAAAGACATTGTTATGAAAATGAAAATATAAGCCATGGACTAAATACAAAATATTTATAATACCTATATCTTACAAAAGTAAGGTATCTATAATACATATAGAACTCTTAAAATCAAACATAAAAACACAAACAAACCCAATTAGAAATGGGAAAAAGATTTAAACATATACTTACAAAAGAAGATGTATGAATGGCCAATAAACATATGAAAAGATGTTTAACATCATTTACTCTTGAACTGAAGGAAAAGTTAAATCACAAAGACACAACACTTCACACAAGCTATGACATTTAAAAAAGAATGATACTACCAAGTGTTGATGATGATGTGGAGCATTCTGAGTTCTCATACATTGCTGATGGCAAAATAAAATGGCACAATTGCTTTAGAAAACTGGTTAGCCGATTCTTATAAAGTTAAACACACACTTTCCCTATGACTCAGTAATACCACTCCTAAGTATTTACCCAAGAGAAATGGAAATATATGCTCATACAGTCTTCTGCACAAATTTTTACAGCAGTTTTATTTGTAATAGCTCCAAACTGCAAATAATTCAAAACATGCAAATTGATAATAAACTATACATCCATAAAATGGAATACTACTCACCCATATAAAATAATTACTCGAAAGCAACAAACATAGATGAACCTCAAAAACATTATACTCAGCTAAAGGAGCTAGACACAAAAGAATACATACTGTATGGCAATTTATATAAAATTCTAGAAATTCCAAAATTAAATTATGCTGGTAGAAAGTAGAATAATGGTTTCCTGGAGCAGAGGGGTTGTGTATTTACTGGAAGGAGTAATGACAAAACCCTTTGGAGTGATGATAATGTTCTGTATCTTGATTGTGATGTTGGTTACACAGTGTATACATTTGTCAAAACTCGTTGACCTGTATAGTTAAGATCTGTACATTTAACTGTATATAAACTATACTTCAATAAAAATTAAGTGAGAAAAAACAGATATTTGGTGGCTAACAGAATTATCATGAATCGTGGAGAACCAGGCATGGGCTGGGTGTCTAGGACCACCAACCAAAAATTCACTGCACAACTGGTGTGATGAGGAAACCTCTTTTACTACCACAAAGGACTAGATGCTACCATATATACCAGTGCTATTTCTACAACAGAAAATCAACTTTACTGCAGCCAGTAATGCCAATGGCTGCCACTTCTATGCCGGAAACCCAATTTGCCAACTATTATTGTTCACAGAGTCAGCATGAGTGCAAGAACATGCAAGAACAGCTAAGTTTTGTGATCAAACTCTGTCACTATCATTATCTTCAGTTTATTCTGCTTATGTGATTCTGAATCGTTTTTAACTTTTGTTTTAGCAGACATTCTATGCACGTCTTGTACTATAAATAGCTTAAATCCATTAAGTCAAGAAATGCATACAACAATGAAGTATATTCTAGTCATCAAACCATATTAATTTTTTCTCATATTACCTATTACATTTTTTCCAGTCTTACTGTTGGTGAGGCAAGAACCCTGGGCTCTGGAGTCAGACAAACATAGGTTTTAATCCTGGTCTATTCACATTGTCTACTTCATCCTTCCTGGATTTTCCTTTGTTCTACCACTCTCCCACTTCCATGAGTTTTCTTCTCCCTAAACACTCCTCTTTGTTTCAACTATTTCTCATAAAATGAGTTGGGCTATCATCATATGCCAACAGGAAAAAATGTGTCTTCAAGAGTCTGTAGGCCAAGTTATCAAATGATGTCCTCTCCACTCTGGTAGTCAGGGTGATATCAGCAAAGGTCCCCTCATTTCAGTATGGTCAAAGATTTATTTGAAATTCAGTGTATTACCAGCAATGCTTGGCCCAACTTCTCTAGTATGACTGACTTCCTGAGCAAGAGACTCAATACATCTGGGGGCTCCAGAGCAGCCAAAGGTATTCAAGGGTCTCTTCATTTATACCATATCTTATTACACAACATCTATGCATCTGAGAAAGGAACTTCACCAACAGAGCAGTGCAGAAGACCCCGACACGGGTTCCCTGCCCTGCTTTTACTACAAACTCACAGAAGCCAAAGGCTACCTGCAAAGGGCAGGTGGGTGGTCCTCACTATCAAGTCAGTATCTCTGCAGTATAGGGCCACCTCCTGTAACAGGCATTAAGGTCAACAGGCTTCATGTAGAAGCAATTTCAAACCAACACCTGTGCTTGGCAGAGCATGATGGGCATTCAGAAAAACCCTCACTCTGCACTTTTCACACTCTAAAGTCAGACTGTTGGGGCTATAAAATATATGTGATGCAAAGTATAATAACTTTCTGAGGACTAACAAGAAATTATAATATCACTGCTTTTGGATAATAGGTTCTAGTGGCCCTAGGGCATGTTTCATCCCTGAAGGATTGTGGGTATTGAAAACAAACCACTACTTGCAGTTAAAGTGAGAACTCCATGCTGTAAAATCAATGTTAACCAGACATCCTACACTTATGTGATTTGTCTTAATTAGAGTTTGAGCTCCATAATTCACTGTCTCAGGGGCTTATTCTGGCTGTATCCCTCAAGTTTGCATAGCCAACCCCACCTTCATTCTGTAGTGGAACCCAAATAGGATCCTATGTATTGGAGCCATGTCTGCTAAGTAAAAATAAAAATGGAGATACCTAGGGCATGACTTTGCACTACAGGCTGAAAATGCTGCAGTTTGTGCAGAAAGCAGTACTTATACCAATTTATACAAATCAAGAATTAGAAGAGGAGAAAATAATAATATGGGTCATCACAGTGTCCTGGAAGTGACCTTGATAATTTGAACTTAAACACCCATACACTTCCAGGGTTCCCCCTCCAAGTTACTTCATATTTAAAAGATAGCAGTCTCTCAAAACTTTAAATTATCTGAAGATGATACTTTTATCAGTAACTTCTTGAGTCAAGCAGACCAACAGATGGGTCTGTAAATTTGGAAGCAAAGACCCAAGTGGGACCCTAAAGAAACATTTATAACAGATATCCAGCATTCATTAAGGGGTCTCAATTAAACGACTGCCTTTGCTAGAACTCCATACATATGATATTGCATTTTTCATCATATGTTAGGATTGCTTTCCCCAAGTATATGATATCAAGAGCTAAGAGAAATATCAACCAATTGTTTTGGAATCCCCACCTAGGCCAAACAGAATCCTATATCCTGATTCCCATCACTGAACCTCACAGTGGGGCTGACTTCTGATGTGCAGCTGATTGATTGCTGTCACATCCTTACCTATATGTCTGTGGCCTCACAGACCTCTAGCAACTAAAAGGATACTGGGCCAAATTTCACAAATTAATGGCCCATTTCAGGGACTGAGTATATGAAAGTAAATAATATATTCAGATTACCTAGGATCTTCTTTTCTTTATGGCTATTGCCCTCTATGACTCTATTTATCCATGAACTTCATTGCTTCTTAGAATCATTTTCCTGAATTACAGTGTCCAAAATGAAAGTCCACATTTTTTTCAACAGAGGAATGGGCACTTTTCTGAAAATAAGCCATATCATATTGAAATACAGTTACACAAAATATGTGAAGATACCTTATTTAAATCATTTCTTAGAATTATAGAATTTTAGAGATAAAGGAACTTTATGCACTTTTTATTGAACTTGTTTTGATTTAGTTAAGCTCTCTCATTTTACAGATGTGGAAACTGATACTCCAAAATATTATGAACAATTTTGCCCCTGTATTCACCTGTTACCACTTAGTGCTCTATCTGATGCTGTTTTTGTCTTCAGTAGAACTGACTCGCCCTGAATTTTTCATGTTTTAGTTAGAACTTGTCGTTGCTTACTCGTGGGTCCAGACGCTAGTCGAATATGCATCAGAAGAACTTGCAGGTGGTTTATTTTCTTTCCAATTGCTCTTGAAGGGACAGTTTTGCTGATTTCTGCATTTCGAAACCTATCTAGTACCAGACATTTCATGATATTTTGTGTAAATACATTCTCATTTTTCTAGGGATGGAATTGCTGGATTATATGGTAATTCTATGTTTAACCAATTGAGGAACTGACACACTATTTTCCACAATGGCTACACAATTTTACATTCTTACTGGCAATGTATGAGGTCTCCAATTTATCCACATCCTCTCCAACACTCATTTTAGTTGATTTCCTTATTATTATTATAACTATCCTACAGGAGGTGAAGTGGTATCACATTATGGTTTAGATTTTTATTTCTCTAGGGACTAATGATGTTGAGCATCTTTTTATTTGCTTATTGTCCATTTGAATATGTTATTTGGAGGAATACCTATGCAAATCCTTAGCCCATTTTTAAATTGGCTTATTTTTCATTTTATTGTTGAGTTGTAAGAGCATTTTATATATTCTAGATAAAAGATCTTGTCAGATATATGATTTGCAAAATTTTTTCCCATCTGTGAGTAGTCTTTTCACTGTCCTGATGGTGTCTTTTGAAGCATAATAGTTTTTAATTTTGATGTTGTTGAGTTTATCTATTTTCGCCTTTTGTTGCTTGTGCTTTTGGTGTTATATCTAAGAAACTACTGCCCAAACTATAGTCATAAGGAGTTACATCTATGTTTCTTCTAAGAGTTTTATATTTTAGCTCTTACATTTATATCTTTGATACATTTTTAGTTAATTTTTATATATGATGAGATGTAAGGGTTCAACTTCATTCTTTTATATTGTCGGCATGTTTTCAGTGTCCTTTTTTTTTAGCCAAAAATTACCATGTAAGTAAGTGTTCCCTCAGTTCAATTATCTCAACTCATTATGACCTGAGAAAGCATTAGAATTTGATAGGGAGCAGAGGTTTCAAATCATTCTACCCCAAAGCTCCTTCATCTGAAGCCAGAGCTGGTATCTTTCGTTTGTTAAATTGACAGATAAAATTATATGTATTTATTGTGTATACTATGATGTTTTGAATGATATATACATTGTGGAATGGTAAAATCTACATAATTAACAAAAGTGCATTATCACACATAGTTATCATATTCATAGTGAGAATGCAACATCCACTGTCTTAGCAATTTTTCAAGAATACAACATATTGTTATTAACTATAGTCACCCTACTGTACGATAGAACTTATTCCTTCTATTTAACTGTAATTTTCTATTCTTTAACCAACATCTCTCCACCTGCCCCCTGTAACCAACCACCCTGCCCTCTAGGTAACCACCATTCTATTCTACTTTAATGAGATTAACTTGTGGATTTCACACGCATGAGATCATGCAGTATTTGTCTTTCTGTGCCTGGCTTATTTCACCTAACATAATGTCCTCCAGGTTCATCCATGCTGTGACAAATAACATGATTTCCTTTTTTATGGCTAAATAATATTCCAAAGTGGTACTGGAATAATATTTCAAGTGGTATATATGCCACTTTTTAAATCCTTGCACTCATTGATGGACACTTAGTTTTATTCCATATCTTGGCTATTGTGAATAGTGCTGCGATAAACATGGGTATGCAGATATCTCTTTGACATACTGATTACATTTTCTTTGGATATATACCCAATAGTGGGATTGCTGGATCATATGCTAGTTCTTTTTTAATTTTTTTAATTTAACTTAATTTTAAGTTCTGAGATACACGTGCAGAACGTGCAGGTTTGTTACATAGGTAAACGTGTGCCATGGTGGTTTGCTGCACCTATCAACCCACCATCTAGGTATTAAGCCCCACATGTATTATCTATTTATCCTGATGCTCTCCCTCCCACCCCACAATAGGCCCGTTATGTGTTGTTCCCTTCCCTGTGTCCATGTGTTCTCATTGTTCAGCTCCCACCGTGATTGAGAACATGCAGTGTTTGATTTTCTGTTCCTGTGTTAGTTTGCTGAAGATGATGACTTCCAGCTTCATCCATGTCCCTACAAAGGACATGATCTCATTCCTTTTTATGGCTGCATAATATTCCATGGTGTATATGTACCACATTTTCTTTATACGGTCTATCATTGATGGGCATTTGGGTTGATTCTATGTGTTTGCTATTGTGAATAGTGCTGCACTGAGCATACACGTGCATGTATCTTTATAACAGAATGATTTGTATTCCTTTGAGTATATACCCAGTAATGGGATTACTGGGTCAAATGGTATTTCTGGTTCTAGCTCCTTGAGGAATTGCCACACCATCTCCCACAATGGTTGAGCTAATTTACATTCCCACCAACAGTGTAAAAGTGTTCCTATTTCTCCAAGCAATTGCACAAAGGCAAAAATTAACAAATGGGGTCTAATTAAACTAAAGAGCTTCTGCACAGGAAAAGAAACTATCATCAGAGCGAACAGGCAACCTAAGAATGTGAGAAAACTTTTGCAATCTACCCATCTGACAAAGGTCTAATATCCAGAATTTACAAGGAACTTAAACAAATTTACAAGAAAAAAATCAAAAAGTGGTCAAAGGACATGAACAGACACTTCTCAAAAGAAGATATTTATGTGGCCAACAAACATGAAAAAAATCTCAACATCACTGATCATTAGAGAAATGCAAATCAAAACCACAATGAAATACCATCCCACACCAGTCAGAATGGTGATTATTAAAGGGTCAAGAAACAACAGATGCTGGCAAGGCTTTTTTAAATTTTTTGAGGAACCTGTGTATTATTTTCTATAGTTAGTATATTAATTTACCTTACCACCAACAGTGTGCCGGTGTTTCCTTTTTTCCACATCCTCACCAACACTTGTTATCTTTTGTCTTTTTGGTAATAGCCATCCTAATAGGAATGAGGCAATATCTCATTGTGGTTTTGCTTTGCATTTCCCTGATGGTAATGATGTTGAGTATTTTTTCATATACCTGTTGACCATTTGTATGTCTTTTTTTGAGAAACGTTGATTCAGGTCTTTTGCCCATTTTTTTTCTTTTTTTTGTTTTTGTTTTTTGTTTTTTGTTATTGTTTCTTTTTTATTATTATACTTTAAGTTCTAGGGTACATGTGCAAAACGTGCAAGTTTGTTACATATGTATACATGTGCCATGTTGGTGTGCTGCACCGATTAACTCGTCATTTACATTAGGTATTCCTCCTAATGCTATCCCTCCCCCCTCCCCCCACCCCATGACAGGCGCCAGTGTGTGATGTTCCCCACCCTGTGTCCAAGTGTTCTCATTGTTCAATTCCCACCTATGAGTGAGAACATGTGGTGTTTGGTTTTCTGTCCTTGTGATAGTTTGGTTTTCTGTCCTTGTGATAGTTTGCTGAGAATGATAGTTTACAGCTTCATCCACGTTGCCACAAAGGACATGAACTCATCCTTTTTTATGGCTGCATAGTATTCCATGGTGTATATGTGCCACATTTTCTTAATCCAGTCTCTCATTGATGGACATTTGGGTTGGTTCCAAGTCTTTGCTATTGTGAATAGTGCTGCAATAAACATATGTGTGCATGTATCTTTATAGCAGCATGATTTATAATCCTTTGGGTGTATACCTAGTAATGGGATCACTTGGTCAAATGGTATTTCTAGTTCTAGATCCTTGAGGAATCACCACACTGTCTTCCACAATGGTTGAACTAGTTTACAGTCCCACCAACAGTGTAAAAGTGTTCCTATTTCTCCACATCCTCTCCAGCACCTGTTGTTTCCTGACTTTTTAATGATCACCATTCTAACTGGTGTGAGATGGTATCTCATTGTGGCTTTGATTTGCATTTCTCTGATGTTTTGCCCATTTTTAAATCAGGTTATTTGTTCTCTTGCTATTGTCTTGTGTGAGTTCCTTACTTCCTCATTAGATACATAGTTTGCAAATATTTTCTCTCATTCTCTCCACTCTGTTTATTTCCTTTGCGGTACAGAAACTTTTTAGTTTGATGTAATCCCATTTGTTTATTTTCACTTTTGTTGCCTGCACTTTTAAGGCCACTGTGTAGCTTTTCCCATATGTTTTCTTCTAGTAGTTTCATAGTTTCATTCTGTTAGGCTTACAAAAAACATCATATAGTTATAACAGGTTGTTTTAAGCTGACAGCAACTTAACTTTGATAGCCAAAAAACAAACAAACAAACAAACAAAAACCTACAGTTTTACCCCATTCTACACTCCCAGATTTTCAATTTTTTTATGTCACCATTTACATATTTTAATATTGCATATCCCTTAACAAGTTATCATAGTTATTATATTTGATAATTTTGTCTTTCAATCTTTATACTAAACATATGAGTGATTTACATGCCACCATTACCATATTATTCTGAATTTGACTATGTCCTCACTTTTACTAGAGAATTTTATACTTTCAAATGTTTTCATGTTACTCATTAGAGTTATTTCTTTTGCAGCTTGAATAACTCCCTTTAACATTTCTTCTGTGACAGGTCTGATGGTGTTAAACTCCCTCAGCTTTTGTTTGTCTGAGAAAGTCTTTATATTTCCTTCATTTCTGAAGGATAGTTTTGCTGGTATAGTATTATTGGTTGACAGTGTTTTTTTTCTTTTCAGCACTTTGAATATATCATCCCATTCTATGCTGGCCTACAAGGTTTCTTCTGAGAAGTTCACTGCTCTGCATATTGGAACTCCCTTATATAGAATTTGCTTTATTTTTCTTGCTGCTGATTTCAGGATCCTTTTTTGTCTTTGATTTTTAATAGTTTGGTCATAATATTCTTATTTGGATTGAATCTGATTGGAGACTTTTCACCTTCCTGTACCTGGAGATTTATATCTTTCTCTAGATTTGGAAATTTTTCTATTATTTCTTTGAATAAGCTTCGATCCCTTTCTCTTTCTCTTCCCCTTCATGAACCCCTATAATCTGAACATTTGCTCTTTTGATGCTATCCCATAAATCTCAGAAGCTTTCTTTATTCCTTTTTATTCCTTTTCTTTTTTCTCCTTTGAGTGTATTTTTTTTATTTCAACTTTTGTTTTAGATACGGGGGTACATGTGCAGGCTTGTCACATGGGGATTTGTGTGATGCTGAGGCTTGGGGTACAGATCCTGTCATCCAGGTAGTGAGCATAGTACCCAGTAGGTAGCTTTTCAACCCTCACCCCCCTTCTCTCCCCGCTCCAGTAGCCCACAGAGTCTATTGCTGTCATATTTATGTCCATGTGTGCTCAGTGTTTGGCTCCTACTTTTAAGTGAGAATATGCAGTATTTGGATTTCCGTTTCTGTGTTAATTCACTTAAGATTGTGGCCTCCAACTGTATCCATATTTCTCCAAAGGACATGATTTCATTCTTCAATATGGCTGCATAGTATTCCATGTTGTATATGTACTATATTTTCTTTATCCAATCTGCCACTGATGGGCACCAGGGTTGATTCCATGTCTTGGCTATTGTGAATAGTGTTGTGATGAACATATGAGTGCATGTGTCTTTTTGGTTTATGATTTATTTTCCTCTGGATGTATACCCAGTAATGGAATTGTTGGATCAAATGGTAGCTCTGTTTTTTAAGTTTTTCGAGAAGTCTCCAGACTGCTTTCCACAGGGCTGGACTAATTTACATTCTCATCAATGGTGTATAAGCATTCCCTTTTCTCTGCAGCCTTACTAGCATCTGCTGTTTTTTTGACTTTTTAATAATAGCCATTCTGACTATATATTTTTGAATAATCTTTCTTGAAATTCACATTCTTTCTTCTGTTTGATCAATTCAGCTGTTGATTCTATTGCATTTTTAATTTTATTAATTGCATTTTTAGTTATAGGATTTATTTTTCATTGTTAATTTTAATTTTTGTGGGTACATAGTTGGTGTATATATTTATGGGGTACATGAGATATCTTGATTCAGGCATGAAATGTGTAATAATCACAACAGGGTAAATGGGATATCCATCTTCTCAAGCATTTATCCTTTGTGTTATAAACGATACAACTACACTCTTTTAGTTATTTTTATATGTTCAATTTAATTATTATTGACAAAGTTATTAATATAGGTACACTTATTAGAGATTATGGATTTAGTGCATTAGCTTGTACAGAATGAAGTAACTCTAACAGCTTCTTTGGCTAGTTGACTAAAATTTGGACTGAATGGCAGCCTACATTTAAATCAGTTGAGATGTTAGAACTTTCGTGACATAATGTAGAGGAAGGAATACGAAAGCTTAGGGAGATAGGAATGATGGAGTGAATTCATCATATGTGATTTCCACAGCCACCACACATACACACACACACTGTATCCTCCAAGATGGCTCAGAAAATATTCCTCTCACTAAGGTTTTGAGAAATATATTAGTGAGAAGAGCACCACTGTATTAGTCGCCTAGTGCTACATTAACAAACCATCCTCAAACTTGGAAGATTAAAAAAAAAATTTATTTAGATCACAAGTTTACAGATTGAGCTAGTGCTTCTGCTGTCCTGCGCCAGGCTCAGCTTACCTTGACAAGACTCATTCATGCTTATGACATCAGCCAGCAGGTCATCTGAGGGCTGGCTTGTCTTGAAAGAACTCAGCTTAAATGGCTCATCTCTATTCCTCATTGTTTTCTTATCCTCCAGCAGGCTAGCTTAGGGTTGTTTATATGACTGTGAATAAGGTTAAAAAAGAGAAAGTGAAAATGTGCAAGGCTCTTGAGGCGTGAGCTCAAAACTAGTGCAATGTCACTTCTGTCACATTCTATTGGTCAAAGCATGTTACAAGGCTAGACTAGATTCAAGGCATGGGGAAATATATTCTACCTCTTGATAGGAGGTTATTTGCCACAGAGCAAAGGGGCATGGATACAGGGAGGAGTAAAGAATTGTGGCCGTCTATTCAATCTGCTACAATCAGTGCCCTTGTAAAGTTCTGTGATGGTTGTCTTACGTACGCCAGGTATGACAGTGGAAAGTTACAACACTGAGATGAGTGCCCTGATATCAGTCAGTATGATGGTATCCCTGAGTAGCAGAGGCCAACTGTCAGCCCTTAACTACAAGAGATGAGAGTAAGTACTTTAATTGGAAATAAGGACAAAGTGATTATCACAATGTTTTGGTCCTCAACAATTTTTGATGGCAGCTAATTCATCACAGTGTCCTTAGGAATGAAATAGATGGGTAGATTACTAAAATGATACTTGATCTAAACAACAAGAATCTAGGTTTGATAGAAACTTGACTTGAATCACTAAAATGGAAATTCATGGCTCCTCAAACCGAGTTTTAAAACACCTAAAAGGTTCATAACCTAGAGCTCTGTGATTGAAGAAGAGGATAGGTCCCCTTGATGAAACACCCCAGAGCACTGCCATAAATATATACTGTAAACCTTATCCCAAACCTTCTCCAAAGGGACCTATAGCCATTTACCATGGTGACAGCATAGGGAAAAGGAAATAGCCAGATCTTTTGGGGGATATTAGACACTAGCTCTGAATTGATGTTAATTTCTGAGAACCCACGTTATTACACTGGTTCATGAGCTTAAATGTGGGCTTATGGAGGTAAGATGATAGTGGAGTTTTGACCTATGTTTGTGACAAATAAATCAGATTACCCACCCTGTGGTTATTCCCCCAAGCTCTTGAATATACAATTGGAGTAGACACATTCAGACAGTGGCAGAATCTTCACATTTGCTCTGATCCATGAAATGAGAGTTATTATTGTAGGAGGAGGCAAGTATAAGCCTCAAGAACTTCCCATTAGTAACAGAATAGTAAACCACCATGGTGAAACCCCGTCTCTACTAAAAATACAAAAATTAGCTGGGCATGGGGGCATGCACCCGTAGTTCCAGCTACTTGGGAGGCTGAGGCAGGAGAATTGCTTGAACCCAGGAGGCGGAGGTTGCAGTGAGCCGAGGTCATGCCACTGCAATCCAGCCTGGCGACAGAGCGAGACTACATCAAAAAAAAAAAAAAAAAATCAGAATCTATCGCTTCGGTGAAGTTTTCTTGGGATCCAAAAGTCAGGAGCATTTTGATATATCTTCTCACATGCCTTACCTGGATATTGTTACTGTTGAGTGTCTAGCCTGCCAAGATAGGAGAGGAACACTTGGAGGGAACAAGCCATCCACCTGGTGACAAGTTGACTACATAGGATAGCCTCTATTAAGGAGTAGTAAATGATTTTTCCTCACTGAAATAGACACTCGCTCTGAGTATGGATTTACCATAATATTTCTGCTAGCTTTATCATGTGTGGACTTGTGAAATGTCTTATGCCATCATGATATTCTAATGACATTGATTCTTAATAAGAAACTCAATTCACAGCAAATGAAGCACAGAAATGGGCTTATACCATGGAATTCATTTGACTCACCATACACCAAATCACCCAAAGGCAGCTGGACTGACTGAACAATGGTTAGGCTGCTGAAGATCCAGTTGTGACATGAGTTGGGAGACACCTCCTAAATTTTGTTGGGTTTTGTTTTGTTGTGTTATACTTGGCCAGATTATTTGTATAAAGTGCAGCAAAAATAATGATTTTTTACATAGGTGTTTTAAATTGGCTTTGATGGAACTTTGTTCCACAGAAGGATCCTCAGACAATACTTTTTTAAAGCTGAGCCCAGCCATGGATTTGTATGATCAAATACCTGTGAGTTGGGTAAATTCCTCTCCTCTTGAGGTCCCAAGATAACTTAGGGCTCCTGGGCCTAAGTTATATATATATATACATTTTATATATATATATAAAATGTATATATTATATATATACACTTTATATATATAATATATATAGTATATGTATAAAGTATATAAAGTATATATATATATACTTTAAGTTCTGGGGTACATGTGCAGAACATGCAGGTTTGTTACATAGGTATACATGTGCCATGGTGGTTTGCTGCACCCATCAATCCTTCATCTCCATTTGGTATTTCTCCTAATGCTCTCCCTTCCCCAGCCCCCCACCTCCCAACAGGCCCCAGAGTGTGATGCCCCCTTCCCATGTCCATGTGTTCTCATTGTTCAACTCCCACTTATGAGTGAGAACATGTTGTGTTTGGTTTTCTGTTTTTGTGTTAGTTTGCTGAGAATGATGGTTTCCAGCTTCATCCATGTCCCTGCAAAGGACATGATCCTTTTTTTATGGCTGCATAGTATTCCATGGTGTCCGTGTGCCACATTTTCTTTAGCCAGTCTATCATTGATGGGCATTTGGGCTGCTTCCAAGTCTTTGCTATTGTGAACAGTGCCACAATAGACATACGTGTGCATGTGTCTTTATAGTAGAATGATTTATATTTTGTTGGGTATATACCCAGTAATGGGATTGCTGGGTCAAATGGTATTTCCAATTCTAGATCCTTGAGGACTCTATTCATCTGACAAAGGGCTAAATATCCAGAATCTGCAAAGAGCTTAAACAAATTTACATGAAAAAAACAAACAACCCCATCAAAAAGTGGGCAAAGGATATGAACAGACCCTTCCCCAAAGAAGACATTTATGCAGCCAACAAACGTATGAAAAAAGCTCATCATCACTGGTCATCAGAGAAATGCAAATCAAAACCATAATGAGATATCATCTTACACCAGATAGAATGGTGATCATTAAAAAGTCAGGAAACAACAGATGCTGGAGAGGATGTGGAGAAATAGGAACACTTTTACATTGTTGGTGGGAGTGTAAATTAGTTCAACCGTTGTGGAAGACAGTGTGGCGATTCCTCAAGGATCTAGAACTAGAAATCAAAGTGGAAGTGGCTCCATACCATGGAATTAATTTGACTTACCATATACCACATCACCCAGAAGCAGCTGGACTGACTGAACAATGGATAGGCTGCTGAAGATCCACTGTGACATGAGTTGGGAGACAACACTTAAATTTTGTTTTTAAGAACCAAAAAATCAAAGTGGAAGTGGCTCCTCAATAACTCACTTACAGAATTTTGGTTCTTGTTCTGGTAACTTTGAGCACTGCTGGCTTAGAGGTTTTACTTACCAGGGGAGGAATTCTTTAATCGGGGACACAATGATTCCCTTGAATTGGAAGTTGAGACTGCCACCAGCTAGTAGCTATTTGGAAATTCTTATGCCAGTGAACCAACAATCAGGAAAGGCTACTCTACAGGCTGGAGTGATTGATCCAGATCTCCAAAGAAATTAGGTTGCTGTCCCACAGTGGGGTCAGAGAGGACTATGCTTGCACTTGGGAAATTCTCTGGGGAACCTCTTTGTATTTCTATGCTGAATAGTGAAGGTTAATAGAAAACTACATTAAGCAGGAAATAGGCAAGATTTTTAAGGATTCAGACCGTTTAGGAATAAAGCTGTGGGTCTCCCTACCAGGTAACACAAAATGGGGCAAGGATATATGAATTAGTTGAAGAAGGATGTTTTAGATATTAACTACAACCCAAAACCATATGGTGTATATGTAGCAATGAGACAGTCTCTTCCTTGTTTTTATGTAGGTATGTATGTATGTATGTATGTACGTATTATATATAAACTGTATGCATATATTGACTAATTTATTTTTATTTCTCTTCTTTCCCCTTATTATTTTATATAAAATCATTTTTGGAAGTTAACTTTACAGTTTAGTATTTATGTAAAAATTTTCAGATGGGACTGTAAGTGAATTTGAAGAGAAATCAACATAGTTCAGAGGCAAATACAATAACTATTGTGACTTTGTCACTTCTCATTTTGGGGAGATTGTGAGAGTGTTTTTGTGTGAAGGATAGTGACAACTTATTAATTAAAATTAATCATATTAAAATACAAAGTTATTTTTGTTGGTGTATAGAAGTGAAGTTACATGTAGAAGGATATATATGAATAGTTAGTAGCCAAATTGGTATGCTGTACTGGTTATTAATAGTCTCTGAGACGCAGGCCACACTGTGTGTTATGCTCTGTGATGCTGAGGCTCAGATTTTGTAAACCACATTTATGCTCTGCCTGCTAGCTCCCTGGTAGTCTTTGCCTAAAGAAGGTGCTAGGGCAGTGTAAGTTCCTGCCAGTAGCAGCAGCTTAATCCAGTTTGCAGTTTCTCCAACATTTCCAGAATTAGCCTTATTGCACTTCCTCAGATACTCCACCACCAGTTGGCAGTACCCCCTCCCCAGAAGTTTTCCATTGGAAGACCCTCCTCAAGTGCACTCAGATGAGCATCATCAGGCCTATGCTCCCTCCTGAGAAGTCTGCATTTCACATTTGCAAAGCCTTTCCTCCAAATTTCTGGGATTTAATAATTTCAAACTCTTCCCTTTGTTCCACCCTAGGAGTGGTAGCTGCTTCCTGCTGTTACCATATCCATGGTAACTTATTGTTTTCTTTTTGCATTTTTGTTTTTCCAATGCCTAGTTAACAATTCCTTATGTTAGTTTCCTCTGCTAAAACAATTGGTGTGTTTTCTGTCTCCTGACTGGAACTTGATTGACACAAGCAATTTACAGGCACACCAGCAGTGTAAAAGCATGTCCTTTGTTCCACAATCCTTACAACAGAAGGAATTGTTAGTAATTCTCAGGGGTCTTTTTTTTTAAATTTAGCCATATTCATGGGTGTGTAAGGTAACCCCATTGGGTTTTAATTTAAAATTTCCAGAAGATTTATAAAGTCAAGAATCTTTTTTATTTTTAGTGGAGTGTCTGAGTTTCTTATTGGGTTGCCTTTTTTTCTCAAGTGGGTATCCCAGCCAGCACCACTTATTGAAAGGATCACCCGGCTGGGTGTAGTAGCTCATGCCTGTAATCCTAACGTTGCGAGGCCGAGGTGGGAGGATTGCTTGAGCCCAGAAGTTCAAGACCAGCCTGGGCAACATGGCGAGCCCCTGCCTCCTCTAAAATATATATATATATATATATATATATAAAGTTTTAAAAAAGAAGAAAGAAAATATCACCCTTTCTGTACTGCTCTGCAGTGCCACCTTTGTAATAAATCCAGTATCCATATGTGTATGGGCCTGTTTCTGAACTCTCCATCCTATTCTAATGGATTTTTTTTTGTCTATTCTTGCACTATACATCAAGTCCTAATTAAACTAGCTTCATCATCTTTCCTGCTATTCCATATTACATCTTCTTCTTCAAGGATGATTTGGCCATGTGCATTTCTACATTAAAGGATCAGCTTGTCAAGTCGCAAAATAAATCTGTGGAAATTTTGGTTGTGACTAAACCTGTAGAACAATTTGGGGAGAACATCTTTGTCATATTATGTCTTTAAGCCCATCAATATGATAGTGCTAGATATCTTCTCATCCAG
Organism: Pongo pygmaeus; assembly: GCF_028885625.2. NCBI lineage: Eukaryota > Metazoa > Chordata > Mammalia > Primates > Hominidae > Pongo > Pongo pygmaeus. The sequence goes on from NC_072396.2 coordinate 160,556,908, forward strand.
ACCCATCATCCTTTTTCACCCTACCCTATGTTCCAGGAATATGGACTACATTAATGAAATCCCTTGCCGTATGGCTTCTGGTTAGATTTGGCCAGAACCCCAGAAAGAAATCAGAATGAGAGAGGCGGGTGAGATCAGAGTATTTATTTCTCTGGGTCTCTCCTTGAAAGATTGTCTTGGGTTGGCCTTAACTGAAGCTCACTGCTTATTTCAAAGCATCTATCTCTACAGGACTCACTCCTTTTGGGTTCTGACAACTGCTTCCTTCTTTTGTCCTTACTGGACTAAGCTTGGTAACTGCTACTCCACTGCTATTATCCCTAGGTCCTATATTACCCTTTGCGTTTCCTCTACAATATGTCCATACATTTATAAATTCTTACTTTGAAAACAAACCCTCCAGAATTATTCTAATTTTAACAACAGCTTTATTAAAACATAATTGATATACAAAGAACTGCACATATTTAATATGTATAATGTGATGTTTGAGTATATACAAATATCCATAATGCCATCACCACAATCAATATAATAAACGCATCAAACACTTTCAGTTTCCTTGTGTCCCTTTGGGTTTTTTGGTTTGTTTGTGGTAATAACACTTAACATGGGATCTACCCTCTTAACAAATTTTGAAGTTGTAGTTAACAATACCATATGGTTAACTACAGGCACTGTATTGCACAACAGATTTATAAAACTTATTCATCTAGCATAACTAAAACTTTATGCTCATTGAGCAAGCCCTCATTTCCCCCACCTCCCTAGCCCTTGGCAACCACTTATGTTCTCTGCTTCTGTGAGTTTGATTATTATAGATTTCTCATATAGGAGTATTTGTCCTTATGTGACTGGCTTTCTTCATTTAATATAATATCATCCAGGTTCAACCATGTTGTCACATATGGCAAGATTTTCTTCCTCAAGGCTGAATAATATTCTGCTGTATGTATACACCACATTTTATTTATCCATTCATCTGGACATTTGAATTGTTTCCATATCTTGGCTATTATGAATAGTGCTGCAATGAATGTGTGAGTGCAGATATCTTTTCAAGATCCTTATTTCAATTATTTTGGGTATATACTCAGAAGTGGGATTGCTGGATCACATGATAGTTTTATTTTTAAGTTTTTGAGGAAACTCTTTAGTGTTTTCTATAGCTGCTGCATAATTTCATTTTCCCACTAACAGTATACAAGGGTTCCAGTTACTTCATATCCTCACTAACATTTGTTATCTTTGGGTTTTTGATAATAGCCATCCTAATAAATATGAGGTGATATCTCATTGTAGTTTTGATTTGTATTTCACTGATAATTAATTATGTCGGGCATTTTTCATTATCTGTTGGCCATTTGTATGTCTTGCTTTGGAGAAATGTCTGTTCAAGTCCTTTGCCCACTTTTTAATTGAGTTATTTGTTTTTCACTATCGAGTTGCAGGAGTTTCTTATATACAGTTGACTTTCAAACAACACAGGAGTTGGGGCACCAACTCCCTGCACAGTTGAAAATCTACATATAACTTTCGACTCTCCAAAAACTTAACTACTAATAGCTCCCTGTTGACTGGAAGCATTTTCAATAATAAAGAGTTGATTAACACATATGTTGTATGTTAATGTCTTATATACTGTATTCTTACAATAAAATAAGCTAGAGAAAAAGTGTTATTAAGAAAATCATAAGAAAGAGAAAATAAATTTATAGTACTTTACCATATTTGTCAATACCATAAGTGTACATCATCTATTTGCAAGATTAATTGTCTGTCTGAAATGGTGGGCAACCACAGCTGCAGACCTCAATCTATAGAAAATATCAAGCAACTCAACTTTTTTTGATAGGGGTTGCATTAAATCTGTAGATTGCTTTGGGTAGTATGAACATATTAACAATACTGTTTTTTCCAATCTGTGAATATGGAATATCTTTCTATTTTTTTGTGTCCTCTTAAATTTATTTCATCAGTGTTTTATAGTTTTCATGGTAAAGATCTTTAATTTCTTTGGTTAAGTTAATTCCTAGGTATTTCATTTTATTTGTAGCTATTGTAAATGGGATTACTTTCTTAATTTCTTTTTCAGATTTTTAACTGGCCATATAGAAATGATACTGATTTTTGTATGTTGATATTATATCCTGAAACTTTGCTGAATTTGTTTTCCAGTTATAATAGTTTTTTTAGTAAAGTCTTTAGGTTTTTCCAAGTTTAATATCATATCATCTGCAAACAAGGATAATTTGACTTCTTCCTTTCCATTTTTGATGCCTTTTATTGCTTTCTCTTGTCTGATTGCTCTAGCTAGGACTAGCAGTACTATATTGAATACCAGTAGTTAAAGTAGGCATCCTTGTGTTCCTGATCTTAGAGGAAAGGCTTTCAGTTTTACCCATTCAGTATGATACTAGCTGTGGGTATGTTGTATATGGCTTTTATTATGTTGAGATATATTCCATCTATACCCAATTTTTGAGGATTTTAATTATGAAGAAGTGTTGAATTTTATCAAGTGCTTTTTCAATATCAATTGAAATGATCATATGGTTTGGACTTTCTGTTGATATGATGTACTGCATTAGTTGATTTGCCTATATTAAACCATCTTTGCATCCGTGTGATAAATCCCACTTGGTCATGATAAATTATCTTTTTAATGTTTTATAGAATTTGGTTTTCTAGTATTTGGTTGAAAAATTTTGCATCAATATTCATTAGTGATATTGGCCTATAGTTTTATTTGTGATGTTGTAACGCCAAAGGTTCTTGCCTTAGCCATGCCAAAGATTTGGTGTGGCGGCAGCCCGCGGTGAGAGAGAGACACGGATCAGGCTGAGAGAAAAAAGCTGTAGGCTTTATTGAGCAGAGTGGCAGTACAAAGCTTCCACAGCGTGGAAGGGGTCCTGAGCCGGTAGCCAGTGTTAGATTTTTTGATCACCTTTTAAACCCTTTAAGGCGGGAAATACGTGCGGCGGGAAGATGTTACTAGAGCGAGAAACAAAGACAATTAACACGTATCAGATCTTGAGGAAAACCGGAATTGTAACTTAAGGTTTATCTACTTTATGACCTTGCAGCGGCATGGCAAAGGAGACAGGATCTCACAGGATTTTACAAACTGTGTTTACAAGGAATCGGAATTGGGAGCATAGATAAGGTTTGCTGGTCACAGAAAAAAGGGGTTTTAACATTCCTTTTAGTTTGAGGGGAGGGGGAAGGGAGAGAGGGAGCAAGGACACAGGGAAGCTTACAGCAAAAGTTTTGCTGTTTATAGCTTTCTTGGGGAAGAAAACACATGCACAAATTCTGATGTTAGGAATATTTAAGTATATATCTTCAATATTATTCATCCAGGACCAAAGTAAGTCCTGTTGCAGAAAATGAGTGAGTTTCACAGCTTTCTGAGCCCCTACTAGACCCAGGAAGCCCAGCTGGAACCTCCTCTCAATGTCTTTGTCTGGTTTTGATATCAGGGTAATATGGCCTTAGAGAATAAGTTCCTCCTCTTCCATTATTTGGAATAGTTTGAGTAGGATTAGTATTAGCTCTTCTTTAAATGTTTGGTAGAATTTACCGGTGAAGCCATCAGGTCCTGGCCTTTTCTTTGCTGGGAGACTTTTTGTTATGGCTTTCATCTTATTAGTTGTTATTGGTCTGTTCAGGTTTTGGATATCCTTATCACTCAATCTTAGTAGGTTGTATATGTCTAGAAATTTATCCATTTCTTCAAGATTTTCCAATTTATTGGCATATAGTTGCTCATAGTAGCCACTAACAATCCTTCAAACTTCTATCAGTTGTAATGTCTCCTTTTTACCCCTTATTTTATTTATTTGGGTCTTCTCTCTTTTTTCTTAATTAGTCTGCCTAAAGGTTTGTGAATTTTATCTTTCCAAAAAACCATTTTTTGTTTCTTTTTTTTATATTGTTTTCTTCATTTCAAATTTGTTTCTTTATCCTCAGATTTTTATTATTTCTTTTCTTCTACTAATTTGGGGTATGGTTTACTCTTGCTTTTCTAGTTGTTTAAGATTTATTATTAGATTGTTTATTTGAAATACTTCTTTTTTAATGTAGGTACTTATAGCTATAAACTTCCCATTTAGGACTGCTTTTACTGTATCTTATAGGTTTTAGTATGTTGTGTTTCCATTATCATTTGTTTCAAGAAATTTTTCAATTTCCTTCTTAATTTCTTCATTGACTCACTGGTCATTTAAGAGCATATTTTTAAATTTCCATGTATGTGTATAGTTTCCAAAATTCTTCTTGTTGTTGATATCTAGTTTTATTCCACTGTGGTCAGGGAAGATGCTTGATATTATTTCAATTTTTTGCATCTTTTAAGATTTATTTTGTGACCTAAGATATGGTTTAACTTTGATAATGTCCCATGTGCTGAGGAGAGGAATGTGTATTCTGCAGCTATTGGATGAAATGTTCTGTACAAATCTATTAGGTCCATTTGGTCTATAGTGCAGATTAAGTCTAATGTTTCTTTGTTGATTTTCTGTCTGGAAGATCTGTCCAATGCTGAAAGTTGTGTGTTGAAGTCTCCAGCTATTATTGTATTGGGATCTATCTCTCTTTAGCTCTAAAATATTTTCTTTATATATCTGGGTGCTCCAGTATTGGGTGCATATGTATTTACAATCATAATATCCTCTCACTGAATTTACCCCTTTATCATTATATAATGACCTTCCTTGTCTCTTCATATAGTTTTTGTCTTGAAATCAATTTTGTCTGATGTAAGCGTAACTACTCCTGCTCTTTTTTTGGCATGGAATGTTTTTCTATCCCTTTATTTTTAGTCTATGTGTGTCTGTAAGTGAAGCGTGTTTCTTGTAGGCAGCATATTATTGGGTGTTGTTTTTATTCATTCAGCTACTCTATGTCTTTTGATTGGAGAGTTTAGTCCATCTACATTCACCGTTATTATTGATAAGTAAGGACTTACTACTGCCATATTGTTATTTGTTTTCTAGTTGTTTTGTAGTCTTTTCTCTCGTCTTAACTTCCTTCCTTTCTTTTAGTGAAGGTGATTTTTTTTTTCCTGCTGGTATTATTTAATTTCTCACTTTTTAATGTGTCCATTGTATGGTTTTGTATTTGAGGTTACCATAAGGCTTGAAAATACTGTCTTATAATCCATTTTTAAGCTAATAACAACTTAACATTGTTCACATAAACAAATAAAAAAGTGAAAGGAAAACTAATAAAAGCTCTACACTTTAACTTTATTCCCCTGCTTTTAAATTTTTTGTTGTTTCTATTTCTATCTTCTTCCTTTCTTCCTTATACCTTTAAAAGTTGTTGCAGTTATTATTTTCCATTGGTTCATCTTTTGATCTTTCTACTTAAGATAGGACTTGTTTACATACCACAGTTACAGTGTTGTAATATTTTGTGTTTTTTCTGTGTACTTACTATTACCAATGAATTTTGAACCTTCCAATGATTTCTTATTGCTCACTAACCTCCTTTTCTTTCTGCTTGAAGTACTCCCTTTAACATTTCTTGTCGGGCAAGTCTGGTGTGGATGAAATCCCTGAGCTTTTATTTGTCTGGGAAAGTTGTTATTTCTCTTTCAAGCTTGAAGGATATTTTTGCCAGATATACTATTCTAGGGTGAAAGTATTTTTTCCTTCTCACACAAATGGAGTCTCTCTTTCTGTTCTGAGTCTCTTGGATCTGGGGATGGCATCGCATGAGCACCCCAGTGGTTACCACCACAGGGACTGCACTGGATCAGACCTGAAGCCAGCATAGCAATGGGTCTTGCCCAAGACCTGCTGTAACCACTACCTCCCTGGCTACTGTGTATGTTTCTTCAAGACCCTGGGGCTCCACAATCAGCAGATGGCAAAGCCAGCCAGACCTGTGTTTTTCCTTTCAGGGCAGTGCGTTCCACCAGGCCCCAGGCAGGTCCCGAGGTACCATCCAGGAGCCAGGGATTGGCATCAAAGTCTGTACAGTTCTACCTGGTGTTCTATTGTACTGTGTCTGACCCCACACTCAACCCATAAGTCGTAATGCTTCCTGCTCTTTCCTCTCCTTTCCATAGGCAGAGGAGCCTCACCTTATGGCCACCACCACAGGCCCACAGGGAGTACTGCCAGGCTACTACTGATGTTCCCTTAAGAACCAAGGGCTCTTCAGTCAGCTTGCGGTGAGTGCTGTCTCACCTTAGATTCACCCTTCAGGAATGTGGGCTCCCCTCTGGCCCAGGGCAGGTCCAGAAATACATCCAAGAGCCAAGGCCTAGAATCAGGGACCCCAAGAGTCCACTTGGTGCTCTATCATTCTGTGGCTGAACTGATACCTAAGGTGCAAGACAAAGTCCCCTTTACTTTTCTCTCCACTTTTCTCAAGCAGAGGAATCACTCCCCATAGCCACCACAGCTGAAAATGTGCTGAGTCTTACTTGAAGCCCACAAGTCTCAGAGTCTCACCCAATGCCCATATACTACCTAGGTATCTCTGCTGGTTATTCAGGACCCAAGGGCTCTTCAGTCATCAGGTGATGGATCCTGCCAGGACTGGGTCCTTCTCTTCAATGCAGCAAGTTCCCTTTTGTCTCAGGGTTTGTCTAGAAATGTCATCTGGGAGTTAGGGCCTCACAACTCTGACTGGTGCCCTATCCTACTGTGGCTAAACTGGTATTCAAGATGCAAGACAACATCCTCTTCACTTTCCCTCTCTTCTTTTCAAGTAGATGAAAGGGGTCTCCTCTGGAGGCACAAACTGTACTGCCTCAGGTTACAAACACTCCTTTAGCTGCCCCAGCTGGTATCTCACTAGGTTGTGTGTCACCAAGTACAGTGTCTATGAGCCCATTTCAACACTAGGAGTCACCTAGGAGTTACAGTCCTTGTGGCCTAGGTGACCTTTCAGATTTATTTATGTTCCCCAGAAAATTATGGTGGTGGGGCTTTCCAGTACTCAAGTTCTGACTACTGGGATGGGTGATTCCTTTCTAGCTAGGCCTGGTTTAAGTACTCTCTCCATGGGCGAGCATCAGCTGAATTCAACCTAGTTTTGCTTTCTGCTGTGACAGGGCAGCACTGAGTTCAATGCAATGTCTCACAATTGTTGCACTTTTCTTCTCCCAAATGCACAGATTCTCTCTCTGCACCACATGGCCACTGCCAGAGGGTTGGGGGAAGGGTGGTATCAGTGACTCAAGACTGTCTTTCCTGTTCTCTTTAGTGCCTCTTTCAGTGATTTGAAGTTAAAGGCAAGTACTCTGAGTGCTCACCTGATTTTTGGTTCTTATGAAGGTGCTTTTTTGTGTGTAGGTAATTGTTAAATTGGTGTCCTTGTGGAGGGGATGATTAGTGGGGCTTTCTGTTTAGCCATCTTGTCCCTCCCCTCTCCAGATTCACTCTTCTGTTTAAGTTTTCAATCCATTTTTAATTGACCTTTGTGTTTCATGTAAGATAACGATCCAATTTTATTTTTTCTGTATGTGGATATCCAGCTTTCCCACCACCATTTGTTGAAAAAACTATTCTTCCCTTATTAGGTAATTTTGGCACACTTTTCAAACATCAGTTAATCGACTGTATGTGCATGTGTTTATTTCTGGGCTTCCTATCCTATTGCATTGGGCTATATGTCTGTTCCTATGCCAGTACTCTCTAGTTACTGTAGCTTTGTAACATGTCTTGAAATCAGAAACTTTGATGCCTCTAGATTTGTTCTTTCTGAAGATTTCTTGGGTTATTCCAGATAGTTTTGTGTTCTCATCTAAACTTTAGGATTGTTTGTTCTATTTCTGTAAAAAATGTTATTGTGATTTTTATGGGGATAGCATTGAATCTGTAGATAGCTTTGCATGGTATAGATATTTTAACAATATTAAAATTTCCAATCCATGAAGTGTCTTTCCATTTATTTGTGTCTTCTTTTATTTATTTCAACAATGTTTTCTAGTTTTCAGTGTACAAGACTTTTGCCTCCTTAATTACATTTATCCCTAAGTACTTTATTTTCTTTTTAATACCATCGTAATTGTAACGGGATTATTTTCTTAGTTTCCTTTTTTGGATGGTTTGTTCTTAGTGTGTAGAAATGTAACTTTTTTGTTTATTGATTTTGTATCCTGCAACTTTACTTAATTTATTAGTTCTAACAGTTTTTTTGTGATGCCTTTAGGGTTTTCTACATGTAGAACTATGTAATCTGCTAACAGGAATAGTTTTTCTTCTTTTCCTACTCAGGTTCTTTTTATTTCCTTTAATTCTTTTTCTTGCTTAATTGCTCTGGGTAAGATTTCCAGTACTATTTTGGATACAAGTGGTGGGAGTGATTATCCTTGTCTTGTTTCTGATCATAGAGGAAAAAAAGTCAGTCTTTCACTATTAAGTATGATACCATCTGTGGGCTTGTCATATATAGCCTTTATTATGTGAAGGTACATTTTTTTCTCCACCTACTGTGTTGAGCATTGTTATCATGAAGGAGTGTGGAATTTTGTCAAGTGCTTTTTCTGCCTCTGTTGAGATGACCGTATATTTTTTTAATCCTTCATGCTGTCCACATGGTTGTGTTCAAGTCCAATGTTTACCTTTTGATTTTCTATCTGGATGTTTATCCATTGCTGAATATGGGAATTGAAGTCTCCAACTTTTATTGTATTGTCTCTATTTCTCCCTTCAGTTCTGTTAATATCTTGTTTGTATATTTAATTGCTCCAATTTGGAGTGCATATATGTTTACAATTGTTATATCTTCTTCTTCTTTCTTTTTTTTTTACATTGTATTTGGTTTTTTGTTATTATTGTACTTTAAGTTCTGGAATACATGTGCAGAACGTGCAGGTTTGTTACATAGGTATACATGTGCCATGGTGGTTTACTGTGCCAATCAACACGTCATCTACATTAGGTATTTCTCCAAATGCTGTCCCTCCCCTTGCCCCCCACCCCCTGACAGGCCCCAGTGTGTGATGTTCCCCACCCTGTGCCCATATGGTCTCATTGCTCATCTCCCACTTATGAGTGAGAACATGCAGTGTTTGGTTTTCTGTTCCTGTGTTAGTTTGCTGAGAATGATGGTTTCCAGCTTCATCCATGTCCCTGCAAAGGACATGAACTCATTCTTTTTTATGGCTGCATACTATTCCATGGTGTACGTGTGCCACATTTTCTTAATCCAGTCTATCATTGATGGGTATTTGGGTTGGTTCCAAGTCTTTCCTATTGTGAATAGTGCTGCATTAAACATATGTGTGCATGTGTCTTTATAGTAGAATGATTTGTAATCTTTTTGGTATATACCCAGTAATAGGATGGCTGGTTCAAATGGTGTTTCTGGTTCTAGATCCTTGAGGAATCGCCACACTGTCTTCCACAATGGTTGAACTAATTACCCTCCCACTAACAGTATAAAAGTGTTCCTATTTCTCCACATCCTCTCCAGGATCTGTTGTTTCCTGACTTTTTAATGATCACCATTCTAACTGGCATGAGATGGTATCTCATTGTGGTTTTGATTTGTATTTCTCTAATGAGTAGTGATGATGAGCTTTTTTTATATGATTGTTAGCCTCATAAATGTCTTCTTTTGAAAAGTGTCTGTTCATATCCTTTGCCCAATTTCCATAGGGTTGTTTGTTTTTTTCTTGCAAATTTGTTTAAGTTCCTTGTAGATTCTGGATTTTAGCCCTTTGTCAGATGGATAGATTGCAAAAATTTTCTCTCATTCTGTAGGTTGCCGGTTCACTCTGATGGTAGTTTCTTTTGCTATGCAGAAGCTCTTTAGTTTAATTAGATCCCATTTGTCAATGTTGGCTTTTCTTACCATTGCTTTTGGTGTTTTAGTCATGAAGTCTTGGCCCATGCCTATGTCCTGAATGGTATTGCCTAGGTTTTCTTCTAGAGTTTTTATGGTTTTAGTCTTACATTTAAGTCTTCAATCCCTCTTGAGTTAATTTTTGTATAAGATGTAAGGAAGGGGTCCAGTTTCAGTTTTCTGCATATGGCTAGCCAGTTTTCCCAACACCATTTATTAAATAGGGAATCCTTTCCCCATTTCCTGTTTTTGTCAGGTTTGTCAAAGATCAGATAGTTGTAGAAGTGTGGTGTTATTTCTGAGGCCTCTGTTCTGCTCCATTGGTCTATATATCTGTTTTGGTACCAGTACCATGCTGTTTTGGTTACTGTAGTCTTCTAGTATAGTTTGAAGTCAGGGAGCGTGATGCCTCCAGCTTTAGAAGATAAGAAGTAACTAAGATCAGAGTAGAACTGAAGGAAATAGAGACGTGAAAAAGCCTTCAAAAAAATCAATGAATCCAGGCGCTGGTTTTTTTAAAAGATTAACAAAATAGACCACTAGCCAGACTAATAAAGAAGAAAAGAGAGAAGAATCAAATAGACAAAATGAAAAATGATAAAGGGGAGATCACCACTGATCCAACAGATATACAAACTAACATCAGAGAATACTATAAGCACCTCTATGCAAATAAACTAGAAAATCTAGAAGAAATTGATACATTCCTGAACACATACACCTTCCCAAGACTAAACCAGGAAGAAGTCGAATCCCTGAATAGACCAATAACAAGTTCTGAAATTGAGGCATAATTAAATAGCCTACCAACCAAAAAAAGCTCAGGACTAGGCAGATTCACAGCCAAATTCTACCAGAGGTACAAAGAGGAGCTGGTACCATTCGTTTTGAAACTACTCCAAACAATAGAAAAAGAGGGACTCCTCTCTAACTCATTTTATGAGGCCAGCATCATCCTGATACCAAAACCTGGCAGAGACACAACAAAAAAAGAAAATTTCAGGCCAATATCTTTGATGAACATCAATGTAAAAATCCTCAATAAAATACTGGCAAACCAAATCCAGCAGCATGTCAAAAAGCTTATCCACCCCAATCAAGTAGGCTTCATCCCTTGGGTGCAAGGCTAGTTCAACATACGCAAATCAACAAATGTAATCCGTCACATAAACAGAACCAATTACAAAAACCACATGATTATCTCAATAGATGCAGAAAAGGCCTTCAATAAAATTCAACACCCCTTCATTCTAAAAACCCTCAATAAACTAGGTATTGATGGAACATATCTCAAAATAATAAGAGCTATTTATGACAAACCCACAGCCAATATCATACTAAATGGATGAAAGCTGGAAGCATTCCCTTTGAAAATCGGCACAAGACAAGGATGCCCTCTCTCACCACTCCTATTCAACATAGTATTGGAAGTTCTGGCCAGGGCAATCAGGCAAGAGAAAGAAATAAAGGGTACTCAAATAGGAAGGGAGGAAGTCACATTGTCTCTGTTTGCAGATGACATGGCTTTATATTTAGAAAACCCCATCGTCTCAGCCCAAAAACTCCTTAAGCTGAGAAGCAACTTCAGCAGGCACAGGATACAAAATCAATGTGCAAAAATCACAAGCATTCCTATATACCAATAATAGACAGCCAAATCATGAGTGAACTCCCATTCACAATTGCTAAAAAGAGAATAAAATACTTAGGAATACAACTTACAAGGGATGTGAAGGACCTCTTCAAGGAGAACTACAAATCACTGCTCAAGGAAATAAGAGAGGACACAAACAAATGGAAAAACATTCCATGCTCATGGATAGGAAGAATCAATATCATGAAAATGGCCATACTGCTCATAGTAATTTATAGATTCAATGCTATTCTCATCAAGCTACCATTGACTTTCCTCACAGAATTAGAAAAAACTACTTTAAATTTCATATGGAATCAAAATAGAGCCTGTATAGCCAAGACAATCCTAAGCAAAAAGAACTATGATATATTGTTATAGTCTTTTAGTTCAGTGTGTTGTTAAGTACTCATGGTTATTTCTTCTTTAATTTTTTAATTACTTTGGAAGCTTCTTGCTTAAATTTCAAATGTAGATTTTTAGCGATTTTTAATTTCAAGCTTAATAGAATTATAAATTGATTTATGACCCAGCATATGCTCAACTTTTATAGATGTTTTATATGTATCTGAAAGCTATGTGTGTTCTGCAGTAATTGGATGCAGTGTTCTATATATGTCAATTAGGTCAAGTTTATTAATTGGGTTTTTCAAGTCCTCTACATACTGAATTTTTTGTACATTTGTGCAGCAGCCATGTGGTGTGCCACCTTGCTCTCCCTTCAGGAAAGTACCTCCACAGTAGGTGCATTTAGCTGAAAGCCTTTAGCTGCAGCAATTTGGGGATCTGACATGCGGTTTGATGGAATGCCAAATTCTCGCTGGAAAGTTCCCAGACAAAAACTGAGCACTATGAAGATACTAGACCTTGGCTATTCTACCCAATGCAGCATTCTTCTACAGTCACTTATGTACAGAATTCTTCAATAGCATCATTTTTCATTTCTCTGAGATAAATTCTCAAGAGCACAGTTTCAGGGGCATGTGGTAATTACATTTTTATTTTTATAAGAAAACACAAAGCTGTTTTCCATAGAGAATGTACCATTTTATATTCCCACCAGCAATGTATCAGTGATCCAGTTTCTCTGCATCTTAACCACCATTGATGTTATCACGTTTTTTTTTTTTTTTTTGAAACAGCGTCTTACTCTGTTTTCTAGACTGGAGTGCAGTGGTGCAATCTTGGCTCACGGCAGCCTCCACCTCCTGGGTTCAAGAGATCCTCATGCCTCAGCCTCCTGGGATTACAGGCGTACACTACCACACATGGCTAATTTTTGTATTTTTAGTAGAGATGGGGTTTCACCAGGCTGGTCTTGAACTCTTGGTCTCAAGTGATCTGCCCACCTCAGCCTCCCAAATTGCTGGGATTACAGGCATGAGCCAGCTCACCCAGACCAGATATTTTTAAGTTTAGACATTCTGGTAGGTTTATAGGGATATCTCATTGTGCTTTCAATTTGCAGTTCCGCCGATGGCTAATGATGTATTTTCTCTTTTCATGCCCTTATTTGCAATTTGCATACTCTGAAATGTCTATACCTTTTGTCCGTTTCCTAATTATTGAATTTTGAATTTTAATGTTCAAATACTAGATACTAGTTCTAGATACTAGTTCTAGATACTAGTCCTAGATTTACAAATATCCCAGTCTGTTGCTTGTCATTTTATCCTTATAACAGAGTTTTTGCAGAGCAAAAGGTTTTAAAATTCTGATGAGGTCTAACTTATCAATTTTCATTTTATGTATCATGCTTTTAACATTTTTTATTTTAATTTTATGGGTACATAGTAGATGTATATATTTATGGGGTACATGAGATGTTTCGATATAGGCATGCAATGCATAATAATCATATCATGTAAAATGGGGTATCCATTCCCTCAAGCATTTATCCTTTGTGTTCGTATTAGTCCATTCTCACATTGTTATAAAGAACTACCTGAGACTGGGTAACTTATAAAGAAAAGAGGTTTAAAATTGGCTCACAGTTCCACAGGCTGTACAGGAAGCATGGCTGGGGAAGCCTCAGGAAACTTACAATCATGGCAGAAGGCAGAGGGGAAGCAGGAACGTCCTACATGGCTGGAGCAGAAGGAAGAGAGCAAACAGGGAGGTAGAGGTGCTACACACTTTTAAACAACGAGGTCTCATGAGAACTCACCATCAGGAGAACAGCAAGGAGGAAATCCGCCCCCATGATTCCAATAATCTCCCACTAGGCCCCTCCTCCAACATCGGGGATTACAATTTGACATTAGATTTGGGCGGGGACACAAATCCAAACCATATCAGTGTTATAAACAGTCCAATTACACTCTTTTAGTTATTTTAAAATGTACAATTAAATTATTATTGACTATAGTCACACTGTTGTGCTATCAAATACTAGGTCTGATTCATTCTTTCTAACATTTTTTTTTGTATCCATTAACTATCCCCACCTTCCTTCACCCCAGCCCGTTACAACCTTTCCCAGTCTCTGGTAGCCATCCTTCTACTCTCTATCTCCATGAATTCAGTCGTTTTGACTTTTAGATCCCACAAATAAGTAAGAACACACAATGTTTGTCTTTCTTGCCTGCCTTATTTCATGTTGCAAATGACAGGACCTGTTTTATTTCTTTTTATGGCTGAATAGTATTCCATTGTGTGTATATATACCACATTTCTCTTATACATTTATCTATTAAGGGACACTGGGTTGTTACCACTGTCGGGCTACTGTGAATAGTGTTTCTATGAACATTTGTGTGCATATTTTTGGTTGGATATTTGTTTTTGAGTCTGTTGAGTAAATATCTTGGAGTGGAATTGCTGGATGATATAGTAACTTTATGTATAAGCTTTTGAGTAACTTCCAGAATGTTTTTTGCCATGATTGCACTATTTTAAATTCCCATTGATGGTTCAGTTTATCTACATTCTCACCAACATTTGTTATTTTCTGCCATTATTGTTATTATTAGCATCCTAATGGGTGTGAAGTGATATCTAATTGTTGTTTTGATTTGCATTTCCCCAATGATTAATATTGAGCCTCTTTTCATGTGCTTACTGGCCATTTGCATATCTCCTTTAGAGAAATATCTATTCAAGTCATTTGCTCATTTTTAAATTGGGTTGCTTTTCTTATTATTATTGAGTTGTAGGAGTTACTCATATATTCTGAACACTAGATCCTTATCTAGTTATCAGATATATGGACCCTTATCTAGTTATCAGATATATGATTTGCAAATATGTTCTCTCATTCTGTCTTTTCACCTCTTAATAATGTCTTTTGATGCACTAAGGTTTTGAATTTTGGTGAAGTCCATTTTATGGTTTTTAAAATTTTGTTACTTGTGCTTTTGGTGCCATATCTAAGAAACCATTGCCTGATTCAACATCATGATTTATTCCCAAGTTTTCTTCTAATATTGGTACAGTTTTAGCTCTTATATTTAGGTCTTTGAACTATTTTGAGTTAATTTTTATACATAATGTTAGGTAAAGGTCCAACTTCATTCTTTTGCATGTGGATATCCAGTTTTCCCAGAACCATTTGTTGAAGAGACTGTTCTTTCCCCATTGTATGGTCTTGGCATCCTGGTTGTAAATCAATTATACATAGATGTTTGGGTTTATTTCTGGATTCTCAATTCCATTTCAGTGATTTATAGATGCCATTATCTTTATGCTAGTGCCACATTGTTTGGATTACTGTAGTGTTATAATAAGTTTTAAAATTGGAAAGTGTGAGTCTTCCAACTTTTTATTTTCTTTTCTAAATTGATTTGGCTATTTGGACTCATTGCAATTCTATATGAATTTTAGTATTGCCATTTCCATATCTATAGAAAAGGTTATTGGGACTTTACATATAATAGGAAAACCAACTGTTTTTCCTACTCTCATGCTTAGCACAGACCACTTCTGGTCACCAAATTACATATGGGGATTTCTCCACACCAACAGTCTATTCTCCTGTGGACACCTACTTGGTGTCCTATAATTAAATTAAATTATGACACCATCTGCCTGGAAACAATGTCAGATCCCACAGGTTAAGGGCTCAACTCTGCAATACTGTGTATATTCAGATGCCAGTTATAAGTAGTAGCTTGTCACCTATACTTCTGACAACTAGCTATAAATCAGGATTCCCTTGACCTTTCCCTCAGTTTAGATTAATTTGCTAATATGGCTCATAAAACTGAGTCTATATATTTAAAGTGGGTTTGTTGTAGACAACATGTAGTTGGATTTTATTAAAAACCTACATTGGCAATCTTTTTTGAATTGGTGCATTTAGATCATTTATATTTAAAGTGGTTATTGATTTTTAAAATGTGTGTTTACCATATTTGGTAACTATTTTCTGTTGCTTTTACATTTTTAAAATTTTTATAGATTTAGGAGATAGAAGTGCCATATTTTTGTTATGTGGATATATTACATAATGATAAAGTCTGGATTTTTGGTTTACTCATCACCTGAATAGTGACTATTATATCCTTAGGTAATTTTTCAACCCTCACCCCCTCTTACTATCCCACCTTTTAGAATCTCCAATGTCTACTATTTCACTCTGTATGTCCATGTGTACTCATTTTTACTTCCCACTTACAAGTGAGAACATGCAGTTTTCAACTTTCTGTTTCTGAGTTATTTCACTTAGGATAATGGCCTCCAGTTCCATCCATGCAACTGCAAAAGACATGATTTCATTCTTTCTTATGGCTGCATAGTATTCCATGGTGTGTGTGTGTGTGTGTGTGTGTGTTTATATATATATAATATAAAATCTTCTTTATCTAATCATCTGTTTATGCACACTTAGGTTGATTCCATGACTTTGCTATTGTGAATAGCACTGCAATAAACATATGAGTGCAAGTATCCTTTTAATTAATGATTTCTTTTCCAATGGGTAGATACTCAATAGTGAGATTGCTAGATTGAATGGTAGTTCTATTTTTCGTTCTTTGAGAAATCCCCACACTGTTTTCTGTAGAGGTTGTATTAATTTACATTTCCATCAACAATGTATAAGCATACCCTTTTCTCTAAATCCTTGCCAACATCTGTTGTTTTTTTGACTTTTTAGTAATAGCCATTCTGACTGGTATACAATGATATCTCATTGGGGTTTTAATTTGCATTTCTCTGATGATTAGTGATGTTGAGCATGATTTCATATATTTGTTGCCTGTATGTCTTCTTTTGAAAAATGTCTGTTGTGTCCTTTGGCCATTTTTAATGGGGTTATTTGGGATTTTTTTTTCTTGTTGAGTTGTTTGAGTTTCTTGTAGATTCTGGATATTAGCCTTTTGTTAGATGCATAGTTTGAAAATATTTTCTTCCATTCTATAGGTTTTCTGTTTACTCTGCTGATTCTTTTGCTGTGCAGAAGCTTTTTAGTTTCATTCCCATTTGTCTATTTTTTGTTTTGTTGCATTTGATTTTGGGGACTTAGTCATAAATTCTTTGCCTATGCCAAAGTCCAAAGAGTTTTTCCTAGGTGTTCTTCTAGGATTTTTTATAGTTTAAGGTCTTAAATTTAAGTATTTACTCCATTTTGAGTTAATTTTTGTATATGGTGAGAGATATGGGTCCAGGTTCATTCTTCTGTGTATGATGATTAAATAGTCCCAGCACCATATATTGAATAGACTGACCTTTCCCCAGTGTGTATTTTTGTTGGTTGTGGATATGTGGCTTTATTTCTGGATTCTCAATTCTCTTCCATTGACCTATGTGTCTATTTTTATACCACTACCGTGCTGTTTTTGCAGTGACTGGTACCGGTTTTTCCTTTCCATATTTAGTGCTTCCTTCCGGAGCTCTTTAAGGCAGGCCTGGTGGTGACAGAATCCCTCAGCATTTCCTTGTCTGTAAAGGATTTTATTCCTGCTTCACTTATGAAACTTAGTTTGGCTGGATATGAAATTCTGGGTTGAAAATTATTTTCTTTAAGAATGTTGAATATTGGCCCCCACTCTCTTCTGGCTTGTTGCATTTCTCCAGAGACATCCACTGATGGGCTTCCCTATGTAGGTAACCTGACCTTTCTCTCTGGCTGCCCTTAACATTTTTTCCTGGGTTTCAACCTTGGGGAATCTGACAATTATGTGTCTTGGGGTTGCTCTTCTCGAGGAATATCTTAGTGGTGTTCTCTGTATTTCCTGAATTTGAATATGTTGGCCTATCTTGCTAGGTTGGAGAAGTTCTCCTGGATAATATACTGAAGGGTGTTTTCCAACTTGGTTCCATTCTTCCCGTCACTTTCAGGGACCCCAATCAATCGGAGGTTTGGTCTTTTCACATAGTCCCATATTTCTTGGAGGCTTTGTTTGCTCCTTTTTAATCTTTTTTTCTCTAATCTTGTCTTCATGCCTCATTTAGTAAGTTGATCTTCAATCTCTGATATTCTTTCTTCCGCTTGATTGATTTGGCTGTTGATACTTGTGTATGCTTCAAAAGTTCTTGTGTTGTGTTTTTCAGCTCCATCAGGTCATTTATGTTCTTTAAACTGGTTATTCTAGTTAGCAGTTCCTGTAACCTTTTGTCAACGTTCTTAGCTTCCTTGCATTGGGTTTGAACATGCTCCTTTAGCTCAGAGGAGTTTATTACCCACCTTCTGAAGCCTACTTCTGTCAATTCGTCAGACTCATTCTCTGTCCAGTTTTGTGACCTTGCTGGAGAGGAGTTGCAGTCATTTGGAGGAGAAGAGGCATTCTGGTTTTTGGAATTTTCAGCCTTTTTACGCTAGTTTTTTCTCATCTTCATGGATTTATCTACCTTTGATCTTTGAGGCTGATGACCTTTGGATGGAGTTTCTGTGTGGGCGTTCTTTTTGTTGATGTTGATGTTATTGCTTTCTGTTTGTTAGTTTTTCTTCTAACAGTCAGGCCCCTCTTCTGCAGGTCTGCTGCAGTTTCCTGGAGGTCCACTCCAGA
This sequence comes from Pongo pygmaeus, assembly GCF_028885625.2. NCBI lineage: Eukaryota > Metazoa > Chordata > Mammalia > Primates > Hominidae > Pongo > Pongo pygmaeus. Next base: position 160,575,295 of record NC_072396.2, read on the forward strand.
CCCTATTTTCGTGGATATCACCAGTGGAGGCTGCAGAACAGCAAAGATTGCTGCCTGTTCCTTCCTCTGGAAGCTTTGTCCCAGAGGGTCACTGGCCTGATGCCAGCCAGAGCTCTCCTGTATGAGGTGTCTGTCAACCCCTCTTGGGAGGTCTCTCCCAGTCAGGAGGCACGTGGGTCAGGGACCCACATGAGGAGGCAGTCTGTCCCTTAGCAGAGCTCGAGCACTGTGCTGGGAGAACCCTCCTTGTCAGTATCTGCTGCTCTCTTCAGAGCTGGCAGGCAGGAATGTTTAAGTCTGCTGAAGCTACACCCACAGCCACCCCTTCCCCCAGGTGCTCTGTCTCAGGGAGATGGGAGTTTTATCTATAAGCCCCTGACTGGAGCTGCTGCCTTTCTTTCAGAGATGCCCTGCCCAGTGAAGAGGAATCTAGAGAGGCAGTCTGACCACAGCCGCTTTGCCATGCTGTGTTGAGTTCTGCCTAGTCTGAATTTCTAGGCCTTTTTAGTGTGGTCAGGGGAAAACCGCCTACTCAAGCCTCAGTAATGGCAGATGCCCCCCGCCACCAAGCTCAATCTTTCCAGGTCAATCTCAGACTGCTGTGCTGGCAGTGAGAATTTCAAACCATTAGTTCTTAGCTTGCTGGGCTCCACGGAAGTGGGACCCACTGAGTGAGACCACTTGGCTCCCTGGCTTCAGCCCCCTTTCCAGGGGAGTGAATGGTTCTGTCTCCCTGGGGTTCCAGGTGCCACTGGGCAGGGGAGGAGGGTGGGAAACTCCTGCAGTTAGCTCAGTGTCTGCCCGAACAGCCGCCCAGTTTTGTGCTTGAAACCCAGGGCCCTGGTGGTGTAGGCACATGAGGGAATCGCCTGGTCTGCAGATTGCAAAAACCATGGGAAAAGCGTAGTATCTGGGCTGGATATCATAATCCCTCATGGCTTCCCTTGGCTAGGGGAGGGAGTTCCCCAGCCCCTTGCACTTCCTGGGTGAGGTCATGCCCCACCCTGGTTCTGCTCACCCTCTGTGGGCTGCACCCACTGCCTAACGAGTTCCAATGAGATGAATAATGTACCTCAGTTGGAAATGCAGAAATCACCTGCCTTCTGCATTGGTCTCACTGGGAGCTGCAGACTGGAGCTGTTCCTATTTGGCCTTCTTTCCAGCAGAATCTACTGTGCCGTTTTGGTTCCTATAGCCTTGTAGCATAATTTTCATTTGGGTAATGTGATACCTTCAGCTTGGTTCTTTTTGCTTAGGATTGCTTTGGCTATTTGGGCTCTTTTTTGGTTCCATATGTACTTTATAATTTTTTTTTCTAATTCTGTGGAAAATGACATTGGTAACTTGATAGGAATTACATTGAATCTGTAGATTGGGCAGTATAGTCATTTTAACAATATTGATTCTTTCAATTCATGTGCATGAGTTATCTTCCATTTAATTGTGTCATCTATGATTTCTTTCATCAGTGTTTTGTAGTTCGCTTTGTAAGGATCTTTTACCTCCTTGATTAAATACATTCTTAGGTATTTTAATGTTTGTAGCTATTGCAAATGACATTGAGTTCTTGATTTAGCGCTCTGCTTGATACTGTTTGGTGTATAGAAATGCTACTGATTTTTGTACATTGATTTTGTAGCCTTAAACTTTACTGAAGTCATCTTTAAATCCAGGAGTCTCTTGAAAGAGTCTAGTGTTTTCTAGGTATGAGATCATATCATCAGTAAACAGAGATAATTTGACTTCCTCTCTTCCAATTTTGATGCCTTTTATTCATTTCTCTTGCCTTTTTGCTCTAGCTAAGACTTCCAGTAGTATGCTCAATAGGGAGTGGTAAAAATGGGCATCCTTGACTTCTTCCTGTTCTTAGGGGGAATACTTTCAACTTTTACCTATTCAGTATGATGTTGGCTATGGGTTTATTATATATGGTTTTAATTATTTTGAGGTGTGTTCCTTTGATGCCTAGCTTGTTGAGGGTTTTATCATGAAAGGGTACTAAATTTTATCAAATGCTTTTTTGCATCTATCTAGATGATCATATGGTTATTGTTTTTAATTCTATATATGTGTTGAATCACATTTATTAATTTGCGTGTGTTGAACCACCCTTGTATCCCTGGAATAAGGACCACTTGATTGTGATGTATTATCTTTTTGAAGTGTTGTTGGATTCCTTTTGCTAGGTTTCTTTTTTTCTTTCTTCTTTCTTTCTTTTTTTGGACAGAGTCTTGCTCTGTCGCCGAGGCTGAAGTGCAGTGGCGCAATCTTGGCTCACTCTAAGCTCTGTCTCCTGGGTTCACACCATTCTACTGCCTCAGCCTCCCAAGTAGCTGGGACTACAGGCGTCCGCCACCATGCCTGGCTAATTTTTTGTATTTTTTAGTAGAGACGGGGTTTCACCGTGTTAGCCAGGATGGTCTTGATCTCATGACCTTGTGATCCGCCCACCTCGGCCTCCTAAAGTGCTGGGATTACAGATGTGAGCCACCACACCTGGCCTTTATTTTTTGAGGATTTTTGCACCTATGTTCATCAGGGATATTGGCTTGTAGTTTTCCCTTTTCATTGTGTCCTTACTCTGCTTTGGTGTCAGGGTGATGATGGCTTTATAGAATGAATTAGGAAGGATTCCTTCTTCTTTGATTTTTGGAAACTATTTCAGTAAGATTGGTGCCATTCCTTCTTTGTGCATCTGGTAGAAATTAGCTGTGAATCCAGCCTTTTTTGAGGGAAAGATTTTTATGACTGATTCATCTTCACTACTGGTTGTTGGTCTCTTCACATTTTCTACTTTGTAGTTCAATCTTTGGAGGTTGTATGTTTCTGGAAATATATCCATTTCCTCTAGGTTTTCTAGTTTGTATGCATAGAGATGTTTATAGTAGTCTCTGATGATCTTTTGTATTTAAGTGATATCAATTGTAATGTCACTTTTATCATTTCTGATTGTCCTTATTTGTATCTTCTCTCTTTTTTTCCTGGATAATCTAGCTAGCAGTCTATCAATTTTGCTTATTTTGTTAAAGAACCAACTTTTAATTTTATAGATTCTTTGTATAATTTTTTGGTTTCAATTTCATTTAGTTCTGCTGTGATCTCTGTTATTTCTTTTCTTCTGCTAGCTTTGGATTTGGTTTGTTGTTTTGCTAGTTTCTTGAGGTGTGACATTAAGTTGTTAATTAGAGGCCTTTCTATCTTTTGAATGTAGGCATTTAATACTATAAACTCCCCTCTTAGCACTGTTTTTGCTGTATCCCAGGATCTTGGGTTCATTGTGTCTGTATTTTCATTTGTTTCAAAATTTTCAAATTTCCACCATAATATCATCATCTACCCACAGATTATTCAGGAGCAGATTGTTTAATTTTCATGTACTTGAATGGTTTTGAGACTTCCTCTTGGTGTTGATTTCTAGTTATATTCCATTGCGGTCTGAGAAGATATTTAATAGGATTTTGATTTTTCAAATTTATTGAGACTTGCTTTGTGGCCTAGCATATGGTCTATTTGGGAGAAAGTTCTAGATGTAGATGAGGAGAATGTATATACAGCTGTTGTTAGGTGGAATGTTCTATAAATATCTGTTGGGTCTATTTTATCTTGAGTCCAATTTAATTCCAGAGTTTCTTTGTTGATTTTCTGCCTCATTGATCTGTCTAGTGCTTTCAATGAGGTGTTGAATTGCTGTCTATTGCATTGCTGTCTATCTCTTTTCTTAGGTCTAGTAGTATTCATTTTTATAAATCTGAGTGCTCCAGTGTTGTGTGCATATCAATCTAGGATTGCCATATCTTCTTGTTGATTTGATTCCTTTATCATATATATACTGACCTTCTTTGTCTTTTTTTTTTACTGTTGCTAGTTAAAAGTCTGTTTTATCTGACATAAGTAGAGATGCTCCTGCTCGCTTTTGGTCCTGTTTGCATGGAGTATCTTTTTCCACTTCTTTACTTCAAGTCTATAAATATCTTACCAGTTAGGTGGATTCTTTTGTAAGCAGCATATTTTTGGATCTTGTTTCTTTAAATCCATTCCACTAGTCAATATCTTTTAAGTGGAGCATTTATTCCATTTGCTTTCAAGATTAATATTGATATATGAGGTTTTGTTTCTGTAATAATTTTAATTGTTATATAGGTGTTTTGTAGTCTCGATTGTGTAATTGCTTTATAAGAATTATGTGTTTTATACTTTTTGTGTGTTCTTATGATGGTGGATATCATTCTTTTGTTTCCTTGTTGAAAATTCCTTTCAGCACTTCTTGTAGGACTGGTCTAGCGGTGACAAATTTCTTTAGCCTTTACTTGTCTGGGAAATACTTTATTTCTTCTTCATTTATGAAGCTTAATTTAGTGGGATACAAAATTCTTGACTGGCAGTTTTCTCTTTAAGAAGACTGAAAATAGGACCCCAATCTCTTATGGCTTATAAGGGTTCTGCTGAGAAGTCTGGTGTTAGTCTGATGGGATTTCCTTCATAGGTGATTAGATGCTTCTCCCTTGCTGCTTTTAGTATTTTTTCTTTCACTTTGACTTTGGCTAGTCTGAAGACTATATGGCTTGGTGAAGGTCATCCTGTAATCTATCTTCCAGGAATTCTTTAAGATTATTGTATCTGGATGTATAAATCTCTAACAAGACCAGGCATTTTTTTCTGAATTATTTCCTCAATAGGTTTTCCAAACTTTTTACTTTTTCTTCTTCTCCCTCAGGAATATCTATGACCTTGTATGATTGGTCACTTTACATAATGCCATATATTTCAAAGGCTGTCTTCATTTTTTTAAAACTTTTTTCTTTATTTCTGTCTAAGTTGGTTAATTCAAAAGACCCATCTTCAAGCTCTGAAATTCTTTCATCTGCTTTGTTTAGTCTATTGTTAAAGCTTTCAACTATATTTTGCAACTTCTTCAATGAATTTTTCATTTCCAGAAGTTCTGTATGGTTTTTTAAAAAAATTATCTGTCTCTTTAGTAAATTTCCATTTATATCCTGAATTATTTTTCTGATTTCTTTCTGTTCTTTTCAACTTTCTCTTGGTTTCCACTGAGTTTCCTTAAAATCCATACTTTTAATTCTTTATTTGCCATTGCAGAATTTTCATTTTGGTTAGAATCCATTGCTAGAGAGCTAGTGTGATTCTTTGGGGTTGTTGAAACATTTCATTTTTTATACTACCAGAGTTCTTACACTGGTTCCTTCTTATCTGGATAAGCTGTCACTTCTTATTTTTGAATTTATTTTCATTGGGATGAGACTTTTTGTTTCCCCCCACCCCCTTGAGTGTGTGACTGTAGTGTATGTTCAGTAGAGTCATTTGGCATTTTTTCTGAGTGCTTTCAGGGGACCAGGACTCTGTATGAATGCCAGGGTTATAAATAGGCTTAATGTGGTGGTTTTCTCAAATGCTGATTATCTGATTATAGTAGTGGTGTACTGGGGATGTGAACAGGCTCACTGCCTCCTGTAGAGACAGGGACTTGGAGGTCTCAGGAAGCTTATCTCATTCCCCAGCACAAGCATTTTGTCAACAGGCGTTGTATCGGGTTGTGCAGCTTTACTTCCAGGCCAGTAGGTGGTGCTTGCAGATAAAAGCCAGCTGAGCAATATGCAGTTGTGTTAGCTGAAGTTGTAATGGTCTGTACAAGTTGACTAGAAATAAGGCCTTGGACCTTTGGAAGGCATATAATTGGATTTCTAAAAGACCTGCTTGCCATGTGAAAGTGTAGTTTGGCAAAAAAAAAAAAAAAAAAAAAAAACTACCACCAACAGAATAGGTATGCATTCAAAGGAAATTTTCTGGCTATGGACTATAAATGGGTCTTAACTAGGATGTGGGTTCAAATGCCTGTAAGGGAGATCAAAAGTGGATATAAACGTGGAAAAGTGGAAGAAGTACAGCACCAGGTACACTGGTGACATCACCTAATTCCCCAAGAAATGTTCAGTTCTGAAAAGCTCTGGATAGAAGTAGCCATTTCAGCTGGCCACTACTGCACTTCTTTTGCCAAGGAGCTGCTTACCTATGAGCACCAGATTTCTAAGTATACATAAAAAGGCTATTTGTATGTGTTTGTTTAATGTAGTATTAGAGTTCTTCCAGAAGAAAGGCTTCAGAAAAAAACTGCTTAGAGAAATGTACAAAGATTGTGATGTAGGAAAACTACTTATAAATGAGATGGATAAGCAACAGCATACCAAAGATTTTACATCCAACCAAGTTAAAAGACAAGCTGTAATGAATACGCAAGAACTCAAGAAATATTGTCATTATTCTTTCCTAAGGGATTTAATAGAGAACAAGCTTCAAATAAGCAAGAAACTATAGGAGAAGCTTGGGACATTTCTAATGGTGAGCAGTAGCTATATTTACCTGTAAAGCTAAGAATAAATAATGGGGATGGAATGACAGAATAGAGTTAAATATTATATGGTCTGAAATATAAATATACTACAAATAATAAAAATGGGTATAGAAAGAGGATAGCCTTGTAAATATTAACTGGGAGTAAAATGATATAGGTTTAAATCAGAGGCTAGGTCAGAAAGAGAGGAAAGGCAAAAAGAGGTTACCAGCAAATTTCATTATGACTCATGAGGGGAAACAATAGACAGTTTCTTTAAAATGGGGCTAAAAGCATTATATAAAGATATTAGTATAAAATAATAACTCTTCAAATGTTGTACTAGACCCGTACCATCAGCATCTGTTGGAAAGTTGTTAGAAATACAAATTCTCATACCCTACCCCAGAACCGTTGAATCAGAAATTTTGGAATTGGGGCCCAGCAATGTGTTGTAACAGCTCTCTAGGAGATTCTGAGGTATGTTAAAAGTTTGAAAACCACGAGAATCAAGATATCATTAGAGCAAAAATACAATTTTTCTAAATAGCAAAAGATAGAACAAAATTAAAAACCAATGCAAACATAGTGAAATATTTATGGGTATAAGACACACATACATACAATATGCAAGAATGGATACCCCCTCCTCCCATAGCTACTATTTTTTTAATTTTTAATTTTTGTAGGTACATAGTAGGGGATTCATATTTATGGGGTACATAAGATGTTTAGATACAGGCACGCAATGCATAATAATCACATCATGAAAGATGGAGTATCCATCCCCTCAAGCATTTATAAGGGCAACAAAAATTACAAGGTATATAGAAATAACTCTTATAAAATGCAATAATTTAAAAGTGTTTCTTCTTGAAGAAGAAAATGATAAAACCTTAATTACAATCTATTTTAAAGGCCTAAATGAATGTAGAGTTATACTATGTTCCTGAGGGAAAGATTTGTGAACATAAATGATTATTCTCAAGTTATTCCATATATTAAATGAAAGTTTAATCAAGATATCAATAATAAATATGGATTAAGGATATTATTCTTACAGAACTTGACATACTGATACTAAAATTCATATAAAATTGAAAATAGGTAATAATGATCATGACTATTTTGAGGAATAAGCATGAAGAACTGACATTACTAGATAGTGAAACTTACCATAAAGCCATAATATTTTTAAAAAGTGTAATATTATAGCATGAATAGACAAATAAATGGTGGAGAATCACAATGAACTTACAAATAGACAAGAATAAATGATTAGTATATGACATATAGAGTATATAATAAATCAGTGTATGAAATGATGGACTTTCCAATAAATGGTGTTAGGATATTTGGTTACCCTTATGGAAACAGATAAAATTAGATCAATACTTTACATCATTTATAAAAATTTAATAATTTAATTCCTGGCAGGTTTAAACCCTAAGTAAAAATAATAAGAGTAGAATACATATGTTTGTGGGGTGTGTGTGTGTGTGTGTGTGTGTTTGTGTATTAGTAAGAAGAAAGTAAGAAAAAAGAGAACAGTAGGAAGTCTTTATGATATCTAGATGGGGAGGAGTTCTTTAATAAAACATAAAAACACAAACCATAAAGGGAAAGATAAATTTAAATATATTAAAATTTAAAATATTTCAGTATAAGCAAAGGTAAAGGGAAGTTACAGACTGACAGAAGATATTTACAACTCACAAATAACAAACATTTAAAATTCTGAATATATAAAGAATTTCTATAAACAAAAAAAGACAAATAACCAAATCAAAAATATAGATATAATATGAATCAGCAGTTACTAGAGGAAGGATCTTGAATGACCAGTAAACATGTTAAAAGAAAACCAACCTCACAGAGGTTGCATCACAACGAGATATTATTTAATATTCACCAGACTGGCAAAATTTACTCTGATAACACCAACTTTGGGAGAAATGAGGAGAAATAGGAGCTTTTCATTGTTACTAATTGTAAATTGGTATAACTGCTTTGGAAAGAATTTAGCAATATCTAATAAATATAGAGATATACATACCCACTTCTAGGCCTATAGTCTTAAAAATTGTACATATGCATTAGGAGATATGGTGAAGGATGTTCATTGCAAACAATTTGTATAGAAAAAGATTGGAATGTACTTAACTACCCATCATCAGAGAAATGAAGAAGAAAGCTGGCATGGTTCATTTATTCAATGGAATACTATGAAGTCGTTATGTGGATGAACTAGATCAATGTGTACCAATATAGATAAATCTTAAAATCATAACATTGAGGGGGAAAAAGCAAGATGCAAAAGGTATGTACAGTATGAAACACTTGATCCCGAAATTTTAAGCATGAAATCAATCGAATACATCTTAATGGATACGTACACATTTTTGAAAGTACAAAAACAAGTATGGGATGATACATGCCAACTTCAGGATAGTGGTCATCTATCAGTGAGAAGTGGGGGATGAAGGAATGGAGGTAGGGTTTGTCTCTATCTGTAATGTTTTATTTTTTTAAGTGATATAAAGTAAAATTAACAAAAATTCAGTGTCTGTTTAATCTCAATAGTGGATATATAGGTGCTTTTTAAATTTTCTGTATGTTTGAAATATTTCGTAATTACAATTTTAAAATTTAAAAATCACTGGGATATTACAGATGTGCAAATAGATTATAAGGTGATGTAAATCCTTGGACAATTGAAGAAGGCTTCCCTAATAAAATACATTTAAGCTGAATCCTGAAATATGAGTAAAATCCATCTAAAGGTTGGTGGGGTACACCATTTCCAGCTGAAGGATCAGCAAATGCAAAGGCTCTGAGGTATGAACATGGTTGGGGTGTTCAAGGAGAATCAAGGAGGGAAATGTAACTGGAGGAGACTGATCAATGAGATGAACAATTGGAGATTAGGGCACAGAAGTAGCAGGGAGCCAGGTCATGCAAGTATTTTGTTGTTTTAAAATATTTTATTTATTTTTAATTGATAATAATTGTGTATATTTATGGGATAGATCATGCAAATATTTAAACCAGGGTAAGAACTGAATTAACCTGAATTTGATGGAGCCATTTGAGGGTTTTAAATGAAATAATGACTTGAACTGGGTTGTGTTCTTAAAACACTGCTCTGACTACAACACTGAGAGTGGACTATAGGACTTAAGAGTGAAAGAAAGGAGGCCAGTTAGGAGCTATAGTCCAAGAAAGAGGTAATATGGGCTTAGACCAAGTTGATAACAATGGGGAAGCAGAAGCATAAACAGATTTTGGAATGTTTATAAGATATTATTATTGGCAAGGAGTGAAAGAGAGTGCTAAGAATCAAAGAAGACTCCCAGGTTTCTGACTTGAGAGTTGATCATTGATCAATATTGCTAACAATGGTAACAATGGAGGTAAAATATATTTGTGTTGAATGTGTGGGATGAAAATGATGAGCTTATTTTGGATTTATACATGTTTAAAGCTTAGGAGAGAGGACTGGAATGGAAATATGGACCTGGAAGACTTTGCAATTTGGATGATTAAAGCCCTGGGAGTGGGTGAAATTACTTAGGAGCTAATGGAAGTTAGGAGAGAGGCTGGAATAGAGCTTTGAGGAGGTTCAATATTTAATGGCTTGGTGGAAGTGGAGTAGCCAGCAAAGGATACTGATAAGGAGCTGCAAGATAAGCAGAAGGAAAACCAAAAGACTGTGGTGTACTATACTTAAAGTTAGAGTGTTTTAAGTATAGTACACCACAGTCTTTTGGTTTTCCTTCTGCTTATCTTGCAGCTCCTTATCAGTTAGAATGGCAATCATTAAAAAGTCAGGAAACAACAGGTGCTGGAGAGGATGTGGAGAAATAGGAACACTTTTACACTGTTGGTGGGACTGTAAACTAGTTCAACCCTTGTGGAAGTCAGTGTGGCGATTCCTCAGGGATCTAGAACTAGAAATTCCATTCGACCCAGCCATCCCATTACTGGGTATATACCCAAAGGACTATAAATCATGCTGCTATAAAGACACATGCACACGTATGTTTATTGCGGCATTATTCACAATAGCAAAGACTTGGAACCAACCCAAATGTCCAACAATGATAGACTGGATTAAGAAAATGTGGCACATATACACCATGGAATACTATGCAGCCATAAAAAATGATGAGTTCACGTCCTTTGTAGGGACATGGATGAAATTGGAAATCATCATTCTCAGTAAACTATCGCAAGAACAAAAAACCAAACACCGCATATTCTCACTCATAGGTGGGAATTGAACAATGAGAACACATGGACACAGGAAGGGGAACATCACACTCTGGGGACTGTTGTGGGGTGGGGGGAGGGGGGAGGGATAGCATTGGGAGATATACCTAATGCTAGATGACGAGTTGGTGGGTGCAGCGCACCAGCATGGCATATGTATACATATGTAACTTACCTGCACATTGCGCACATGTACCATAAAACCTAAAGTATAATAATAATAATAATAATAAAAGAAAAAAAAAAAAGAAAAAAAAAAAAGTTAGTGTTTTGTATAGCATGTGGTGGTCAAGTCTGTCAACTACCACTACGAAATCCAACAAAATGAGATTTCATAAGTGTAAAGTACATTTAGTGATATTGAAGTCATTAGTGATCTTTGTAGAGAGATGGGGTGGAAATCAGACTTGAGAGGGTTAAGTAGTGAGTAGAAATAAAGAAAAGAACAGACAAAATGAACAAAACAAAGTAAGGACAATTCTTTTGAAAAAATTGGCTGTGAATGGAGTGGGAAGGGATACAGTAGGAGGATGAGAAGTCAAGGGGGCGTTTTGTTTGTTGTTTTCTTAAAAATGGGAGAAAAATGGAAATGCTTAAATGCTGATGTGAAGGAGCCATTTCAAGGAACCGTCTGAAGATACAGGACAAATAGGGGGAAATTGGTAATGTCTGGGATTCCAAATGGTAAGAGTGAATGGAATTCAAAGCATAGAGGAAGAGATTGGCCTTAACTAGGAGAAAGGACAACTCCACTACTATAATAAGTTGAAAGGAAGATAGAATAGGCACAGAGGCAGAAAGTGTAGGGTTGGTGGCAAGAAAATGAGGAAACTCCTATCTGGTGCCTTTTGTTATACCTATAAAGTAGGAAGTAAGTTTGACTGCTAGGGAGATGGTGGTAGTGATGGTGGTGGGTGTGTGTAGTAGTTCTTTTCATCAAAACATACCATTAATAGAGAGAAAAGGCAAGTCACAGAGTAGAAGATAATTACAATACATATATTTGACAAAGGACTTGTGTTCAGAATATATAAAGATCTCTTACGAATCAATAAGAAAGGACAATAGCCTAATTAAAAGTGGGTCAAACAACTGAGCAGATATTTCACAAATGATGGTATCCAAATGACCAATTAACATATGAAAAGACACAAAACATAATTATTCATCAAGAAATGAACATTAAATCCACAATGTGCCCACTCTACATCCACAATAATGACTAAAATTAAACAATAGACCCCAAGTGTTGCCAAGGTTGTTGAACATTTGGAATCTTATATGTTGCTAGTGGGAGTATTAATTGGAACAACTTTTTAAAAAAATTGACAGTATCTACTACAGCTGAAAGTATGAATACCTACAACCTAGCAAGTTCACTCCTAAATGCATAACCAACAAAAACAAATGTGCATGTTCACCCAAAAACATGGATATTAATGATCCAAAAAGCATCATTTATAATAGCCCCAAACTAGAAACAACCCAAATGTTCATCAGTAGTAGAATGAATAAAACTTTACACACTACTGACATGTACAATAATATGAATCAATCTCAAAAACATTACACTGAGTGAAAAAGTAAGACAAAAGAGTACATACTGTATTATTCTATTTATAGAAATTTATAGAAAAGGCAAATCTAATTTATGATAAGAAAAAGTCTGAATAGGGGTTACCTCTTGGGAAGAGATTAATGGAATATAGAATCAGAAAGGGCCAGAGGGAACTTTCTAGGGTGCTGGATGTGTTCTATATCTTGATCTATATAGGGGTTACACAGGCTTATATCCATATATCCAATTTTATTTAGCTTTACACTTAAGATTACTGCTCTTTATGCACTTTTATATACTTTATATCTTAATTAAAAAATTTAAAGCTCCTGAGGTAATTCTTACATTACATTTCTCCTAACTCCTTTGTTTTGAGCCTGCTTTAAACCATGAAATTCAACACCATCCTCAGATTCCTAGAGGAACTTCCTCTCCTTGGGGCCCATATTGTCCCTGTGTCTTTCCTGTTCTATTGTTGATCCTTTTTCCACTTTCTTTTTCGCTAAGGCCAATCTTATAGGAATATTCCAGTCACTATGTTCCAAGCCATAACTATCAGCTCTTAGGATATTCTATTTCTGCCCTCTTCCCTGTTCCATGATTTAGAATTGTTCATGTTATAAAGGTCCAAGGGCTCAGGGGTACTTACTGAGGATTGTTCTTTAAGTGTCTCTCAAAAAAAAAAAAAAAAAAGGCAAACATAGACAGTGAGCCATTAGTAATCCTAATGCAATACTGGCCCCATTCCAATGATTTGCTTTTGGAGATAAACAACCTAGAGCAGACAAGTAATAAAGAGATTCTGGGGCTCAAAGTATCTACTGAATAATTTCTAATGTGTCTCTAAATAATCATTAATGACTTTTTTAAGGGTTACCTTTAAGCTAATTCTCCTTTGCCCTCTTTTCTCGTCCTTCCTTTGTCTTTATGTACCTATTCCTTTACATCATCCATTTTAAATACGTATACTATTGTATTCCTCAGTCATCTCCCAAAAAGCCTTTTAAAATTTTTCCTTGGACTTCTCATTTCTGACTTTTTAAACATTGACCTATTTATGCTGTACAATATCTTTAAGTTGAATCATTCTATCATATTATTACCTGGATCTCTAAGAAACTGAGCTCAAATAGAAAATCTCACACCTTCCAGAAAGATGATTCATAAGCATATTTATGATTCCTATGCTGATACATCATCTGCTAATCGTAACACAAACCACAGTACAGTTTCAGTTAACGGCTAAACATGTTAAGATAGACATGTTTAGCATTGCAAACATCTTTCTAAGTAAAAATCCACAGACAATGCCTAAATTTACAGTGATGATATCTAGACATTCCTCAATAAGTTCCACTGAAATGTGAATGCAAATATGCAGATTATCATTCTAAATGAATTAGGCACTCTATGCTTATATGCTCATCTTTAAACTTATGGTAACTACACCCAGTTCACCAGAGAGGATATAAAATGCTACAATAATAATGAAATTCATATCTAAGAAGTTTCTTCACCCAAACTGATACTATCATGTAAATAAAGTCCTAAACCATTCAAGGTTACCAATCAAAATTATTATACTATACCACATTCATATTTTCCAAATGTGTAATTACTTCTACCTTAAAAGTGTTACCATTCAGAAGTTATACAGTTCTCCACATTTTCTGTTTTATATTACTTAAGTGTATTTTAATTATATTTATTTTATATATAGCCACCTTACTAATTCTCTTATTAGTTTTACCACTAATTTTGCCAAATAAATCATTCCTTCTTATCCTTCCCCTAACTCGTAGTGTTTATTTCTAGAACACAGAGAAAAAACATTGAGTTTCCCAAATCATTCTGTGAGGATAGTATAATTTTGATAACAAAGTCAGCTAGTATAAAACAAAACAAAACACAGCAATAAAAAACCCTGTAGATTAATCTCACTAACAGATTTTTCAAAATTAATAAAACATTAGACAATTGAATCAAGTGATGTATTATAAAATAAGCTATAATGAGCAAGTTCAAAATTAGGGAATGTAATTTATTGTATTAACCAATTTAAGGTGAAAAATTGTAGGATCATCTCAATAAATGGCAAAAAGCACTTGGTGAAACTAAATATCTGTTCATGATAAACATTTCTTAGTATCTTAGAATTGGAAGGAAACTGTCTGTTTTCATTCCTTTAAGAAGTAATCTTGTGGCTGGTCTGAGGTTGTCCTGTCTGTCTCTGGCATTTTAAATGGCACTGATACTTCTATGGACCATGTGGTGATAGGCATGACCTTTGAAGTTTTAGGGCTGAATAAGAATAACAACAACACCAAAACAAATAATAAGAATAGCTAATTTATTGAGAAGTTAAGTACTAGGCATCATGTTAAAACATGTGATATGGTTTATCTCATTTATTTCTAACAGCTACCTAATGAATAGTTTTTCTTACTATCCCCATTTGATGGCTAGGGGAGCAAAAGTAATAAAGTAACTTGCTCAAAGTCATACAGCTAGTAAATAATATATCCAAGATTTGAACCCAGGTCTATCTCTGGTTCTAGAACTTGTGCTCATAGCCTTTATTCCAGTGTGGCCTCTATTATTTATGAAAAGTGCACTGTAAAATGTGAGATCACATAAATGCTCTGGAATGTGGCTCTTTCTTTCTCTCTAAGCCTATCAGTATCAGTACTTCTTAGTATCCACTCAAGTTGTTTGGCCTTGTCCAATTCTTTCCCTCTGGGGAAGCTTCTTGCAGTGTCTTGCAGTGACAAGTCAATTGAGTTCTCACATATACCAAGTTAGTGAAGAAGACAAATTAGGGCAGTGGAGAAATGACTTAACTAACAGTCAGGAGAATGAGTCCTTTTGGCTCTGCTACTAACTAGCTATGTATTTGTAAACAGTACTGTAACATCTTAGCTTCGAAATTGTCTCCTCTGTAAAATGAAGAAATTAGAGTAGAATGTTTCTTTTATTTGTATTTTTCTTTATTGTTTTAAAAATTTTTATAATAACTTTTGTCTGACCTCTGCTTTATTGTTTTAAAATTATCTTATAATAACTATTTCATCTGACTTCATAACAATCTGTGGGGTAAGCAAAGCAGGAATTGTTTTTCTATTTTACAAATTAGGCCAGAATGGCAAAGGGGACTTGTCCAAGTTCACATAAGGCAGAACGAGGGCTACAAGCCTTTTATTGCAATGTTCTTCCCATACTACGATAGTGGCCTTTAAAAACCCTCTAGGAGCCAAATACACTGATCATCCTAAATGGTATTCCTTGAGGAAATCTGTACCAATTACTACAGTCTATAATCTTTCCACATCCACAGCTGTGAGCTCATGGCAACTTTTTCTTCCATGTAAATACATTTGCCATACAATGTGACATTTATCTCTAACTACCTCCTGCTGGACCACTGTAATCCCACCTTATGAGGCTTTAGAAGGTGCTGAGACAATCTACTGAGGTGTGATACTTTATTTTAGAGATGATGAGGAAGTTGGGGGCTGGATGTAGAACTATGTGAGATGAGAGAATGACTGGTTGTGAAAAGTAAAATAGTTACTTATTCTGAACTGGTTTTCATCTAAGACACTTATGATTTAAACAGTAACCTTTTAGCCTGATAACATTTTTTAAATCTCTCTCTCTTCTTCTGAGTCATTCTGATCTCGGAGGCAAGGAACCAGTTTTCTTCTGCAGGAAGGTTATTGCTTCTCCAAATGTCCAGGGGATGGGGGTATCTTGAGAGTTGGTATTTAGGTTTGGTGAGGAAGCAGGAATGACCTGCCAAGGGCTATGGCAAAATCTTTCTCTGTCTTTTTATGGGTCTCATTCCAAGTCCTAATAATTATCCAACTATTTCATTGAGCAGATAGCCATAGTGTCTCCATTTTGTATGTATGTATATATGTATGTATTTTTATATGTATGTATGTATCTATCAAATGATCCATGCTGTGCTCTGTTAGGCATCAGAATGCAAATATAAAACCTTAAGACAGTTTCTGCCTTTAAAGTCTTCATGTCATGAGAACAACACATGACAATGAGCATGATTTGCTTTTAAGCTATCATTTGTATAGAACACTATTTTCTTCTTTGTCCACTAAATATGAAGTAGATTTGAAAAGTGCTAATATTGCTTCTGTGAAATGCATCTGTTGGTTTTTGTAAATTTTGCCTGATATTCTCAAAAGGGGACATTGCAATGGGAGAGATTTCTGGCTGAAGTTTGTCAGAAATGCTGCCAAAGTGTGGAATCAACCAAGGTTTCTTTGGTGCCCTTCCAGCCTCCCTGACTACTGGTTCTCAAATATTCAATATGCCTTCAGACTGTTCCAAGCTTTACAAGCCCCCCTCTTATAGCATCTCATCCATTTCTGCCTTGCTTGGGCACCTCCTTGTTGGAGTTTTTCTATTTAGTCTTTTGCTAGTCAAAATTTATCTATGCTCTTTTTCAAAAGGCCCTGGAATTGGAAAGGCTAATTCTTTGCATATAGGCACTGATTCAGGATACACTTAAGAAAGGGCAGCCCTCTTTGCCTATGGTCAATTCCACCATCAATGCACAAAGGATAGGATTCCTCCTCCAGGTTCCAAACCTTTAGAACTGCAGCCTCTCTATTTGTCTTCTTTACCATTTTTCTCTAAGTCAAATTCCACAGTGGCTATCTTTATTTTGCTTTAATTCTAGATTCTATAGGTGTTTTACTCTCTATTATGGGTTCCGTAATTTAGAAAGAACCACGGACTAATTCCTAGTGACAACTCTGACATTAACTTGGAAAATTCACTCATCATAACTGAAAGGAACCCAGAGTTAATTTTGTACGGTGGTTCCCAATCTTTTTACATTATGACACAGATAAAAAATGGCATTTCTATATTTCACTGGGACGTATAGCTAAGACTGCTTGCAGCCAAAGGCAACTAGCCTGGAGGTTCCAGCTACCCAAAGCCCTGCCTGATCGCCATGAGTGCTGAAAGGATTAATATCTTATTGTATACCTATAGTCTGCTTGTGGGAACCAGTGTGACAAAGACAATAACCAATTTGGCTGTAAGATTTTCCTTTTATTTTCTCACCATTCTCTCTTATTGAAGATGAATTTCCTGTATAATGTCTTTCCAAGTAGATTTCCATTCCCTACTTAATACTTCCAGTGTTGGGAAACCTACTGCCTCTCTCAAGGAAGTCTGTTCCATTGTTGGCTAAATCTAATGGTTATACAGTTCTACTTATTATCAAACTAAAATTTGCCTCTCAGAACAGACCACATTCTTTCAGGTGAGATTTTGTTAGAGCAAATTTAAATAAGAATTTTATACCTTCCTTCCTTTGCATATTATACTTTAATTAATGAGGACTGAGATTTTACCAACTTTTTCAGTAACTACACATTGTTGACTCAAGCTTGCTGTCAACTAAGTCCTCAAAGTCTTTTTTTTTCATATATGAAGCTCTTAAGCCAAGCCTGCTTTATCTTGTGTATTTGAAAGATTTTTCCATTGATCATTACACATTTTTAACAAATATTGGGTCCATTTCAGCTCTCTTCATCCATGTCCAACTCATCAACAAAAATATTGAACAAGGCAAGGACTACAGATCTTTCTATGTTTGATACCTTTTATCCCTTCACTTATTTTTTAACCATTTTTTATTTGATTATCTTAATACCTGTAGTTCCTGCCCTTATGGAGCTTATAATTAATCCAGTAAGCAGAAATGTTTGGGTATAATTGTTCAATTAATTGTGAACCTATATAATTCTGTTTCTGTCTACTTTTTTATGATGAAAAATATAATATGTTTCAATACAATGTTTGACAATGTTTCAATACAAAACATTGTCAAATGCCTGCCTTATTCAATCCAGATAGATACACTATATATACAGCATTCATCTTATCTACTAACCAACTAACCCTGTGAAGGAATTGCAATACATCTTTAAATAAGCGTGAAAAAATAAGTTGGAAGCTTAACTGTAGCTTGCCAATAAGTACACAAATGTAATTTGTGGGAATGTGTCTGTGGATTATTTGAGGGGAAAGGCTCCAAGGGAAGCCAGAAGTGTGTCTCTGCATGGAAAGATAGGAGGAATGTTTGGGGGGTCATATAGTGAGAGGAAGTGTGATACATGAAAGTAATTGAGAGTGGCCAGCACATAGCTTAAAGGCATGCCAGAAACGTCAAAATTAAGTAAAGCAGTCCGTTGAGCCCCACAAAGGTAGGAGGAACATGATTTTCAGTGTCAGGAGACATGATGCAAAGATGGTGGTTCCCCAGCTGGAATATTTTCCACAATTCTGGTCATTATAAATGAGATAAAGGTCATCCAAATGACTATGAATTAGCCGGTGTAGGAAAGGTATAGCTGGCCAGCTGCCTATGCCAGCTATTGACAATGTTGTTATATATTGTTTTTTGTTAATTGAACTTAGTGTAACATCGTGCCAAGAGTGCATAAAATGCAAAATATTATGCTTAGGAGTAAAGAAAGCTGCTTGTCTCAGTATAACAGATATTTCTAGATGTACCACATACCAAGATTTGTTATTTACAGTAACTTAATTTGGATCCTTTGTTGTATCAAAAATAAGCATGGATCTTTCAGTAGGTAATTAGATCATTTCATCAAAACTAGCTGTTGGTCATACATGTTCATTCCTGGTAATCACCACTTCTTTTTCTGCTCATCAGTAGTTCTTTTTTGGTAATCAGTTCTAAAGCCTTGACTAAATTTTACATCGAAGTCACATTGTTTAAGCTCTGAAAATTTCTCTTATTTTTTTTGAAACGAAGAAATACATTTTCTAGGCTCTATTTTAGAGTGCCTCTCTCATTCTCCATGAGTCTTCAAAGATCACCAAGAAGGATCTAATTCATAATTTTTCTCAATATTTTGTAATGGAAATCAGAAGACCTAAATTTTAATCTCACTTCCCTCCCTGTGCTCATATTTGCTGTTATGATTTTTGGCAAGTCCCTTCCCCTCTCTGGACCTTAATGGCAAATGAAGTGGGTCAAGTGATGCCTAAGCTTTTCTATAGACCTTGTTATTCTAAGCATCTATTAGAATATTAAATTTCTATAATCATAGATGCTCACTATGTTAGGCTGTTTTGTGCTGCTATAACAAAATTGCTGAGACTGGATAATTTATTAAAAAACAGAAATGTATTTCCTCACAATTCTGGAGGTTGGGAAGTTCAAGATCACAACACTGGCATTTTGTGAGGGCCTTCTTGTTGTGTACTCACATGGTAGAAGGTGGTGGGCAAGAGGGAACCAGCTCCCTCTGTGAAGCCCCTTTATAGGGACACCTAATTCCATTTATGAGGGAGGAGCCCTCATGGCCTAATCACTTCTCAAAGGCCTCATAATACTATCACATTGGCAGCACCTGAATTTTTGAGGGGATACATTCAAACCATAGAATTCATGCTTTTATGTTATCCATTTTCCCTACAGACATCTTGGGCCTCTTTTGTGTTATTCCTGTGTTTTTCTTTCATCCTTTCCATTTCTAGATGTATTATTTCAGTCAGTTCAGATCGGCTATTGAAGATATTAATTAAACCATATAATTGTATATTTGTATTTTTCACAGAATGTTCACAGTGAGAAACACCAACAAATCAAAAAGAGTCATTTGCAAATGTACCATAAAGTTATCAGTAACATCAATTTAAAGATATATACTTATCAATAAAAATATACTGATGCAAACTTTGGAATAGTCTTATTACTTGGAGATATAGACATAGAATGTTAGATATTGCATGTGAAAACTGATGTTCTGGGACATGGGAATCAATTTTTCCACTCTCCTCTGGGTTCCACCAGGAAACATTTTCCTTACACTCTCCTGGCATCTGTCTGTTTTCTCACCTACTAATTCTGATGACTTAACCCAGTTGGCGAATTTAGGAGCATGAAATGAGCAAGTGTAATTCGCTCTCCTTCCTCTCCATTTTCTTTGGAGCCAGTTGCTCATCGGAAGTGTGCATTCTTGTCTGCTGCTTTATTCTTTAAGTTTTACAGGGAGAGACTTTCCCATGAGGATACCTATGGTTATATAGCATTACCTGTGGTGCAATATTAGGGAAGCCACATTCTCCAATATCAGCTTTATCAGTAACAAAACTAATGTTTTGAACTCCATGTGTATCACTTTTCTATCTTTCAATTGGTCCCAAACTCAGGCAAAGACAGAGTGAATTATATTGTACCATCCTTAAAACCCTTATAACCAGAAAGTAGAAGTCCTACAAACCTAGAAGGAACATGCAACGTCTGTGGACTTCAGTCATGCTCCATTGTGTATCTAGGGAGTCATTCCAATAAATGTTTATCAGAGCAGAAAGATTATCTATTTTCCTGCCAACACTTTGATGAAATAGTCTTTCACTACCCCCATTGACAGACTGAAATGCCTACTGTGTGACAATTTTGTACTAGACACCCTAGTAATCTTGGAAAACTTCCACAAGGAAGGCAACACACCAGATCTGGTCTTATGGGAAAACCTAATACCTGTGTTTAGCTTTACTGGCCCCTTCCACACAAGCTTGTGTAGGTTTGAAAAAGATATAGCTATTTCCGGGGGTATCTCAGTACTGTCTTATCGAATGAGATGGCCTGCACTGAAATGTAGGGAACCCTACAGACCCTAATGGAGTAGTATTTCTAGACTGAATGGGCTTGTTGTCAAAAGGGATTTCTCCTCATGTAATAGAAATTCTTCTCTCCTTACCTTAATTATCTGTGCTCTGAATTTATGAGAAACCATTCTACCTCCAAAAATAGTTAGGAAGAAATTCCTATAATATTATCAGGATGGAAAAAAGTCTTTAACGATTGCAGTAGAATGACTCCAGTACCCTTCAGAAGGGACAGTAAAAACCATGCTGAGTAAGACACTGGCCTATCTACTTGTGATTCTGTTATGTTAATATATAAAGTATCTAATTCGAATGTCCTTTCTTTTCTGGCTGGAGAAACCCCTTAGCAAATACTTAGCGAATTAACAGTCTGTGTTTCTTCGCCAGAGCTCCCAAATCAGCCCTTTCCCTTGGAGTAAAAAAGAGACCCAAAAAGGAAGAGGGGAGGAATAACCATATTGTTAAAGAACTGAAAAGAGTGGCTTTGTATGTCATTTTAAAATACTTGGTTGAAGTGAGGGAAAGAAACAGAAAACTGTGATGCCTTGCAAACTGTGCAAGTGAAGTCAATCTGGACTAGATTTTATATAAATGTGAATGACAAACCTGTAATCTATCATCTCACTTATGACTGTGAATTTTATTTTCTCAGCAACGTTTGATTTTGAAAACTTGTATGTTTTTTCAATGAAAATTAGAGTATAATGAGTTCTTTTACACTCTGATCAGTCTTGAGAGGACAGATTCATTCAACAAATATTCTTGAGCTCCTACTCTGTACCAGGCACCTTCATGTCTTAAGAATAACACTGCATGTTCTCACTCATAGATGGGAATTGAACAATGAGATCACTTGGACACAGAGCGGGGAACATCACACACCAGGGCCTGTAGGGGTGTGGGCGGCTGAGGGAAGGATAGCATTAGGAGAAATACCTAATGTAAATGATGAGTTGATGGGTGCAGCAAACCACCATGGCATGTGTATGCCTATGTATCAAACCTGCGTGTTCTGCGCATGTACCCTAGAACTTAAAGTGTAATAAATAAGTAAATAAATAAAAATTAAAAATAAAAACCATGAATACAAATTTTAAAAAAAGAATAAGACTGTCTTAATCTATTCATGATGCTATAACAAAATATCTGAGGCTAGGTAACTTATAAGTAACAGAAATGTATTGCTCACAGGATGTTGGGAAGTCCAAGATCAAGACACCAGTAGATTTGGTGTGTGATGAAGGCTGCTCTCTGCTTCAAAGATGGTGCCTCTTGCTGCTTTCTCATATGGCAGAAGGAAGGCCAAAAAGGGTGGGGGTGGGAGTAGCTAGTTCCTTCCAGCCCTTTTGTAATGTCAATAATCCCACTCATGAGGGCTCTGCCCTCATGACTTAATCACCTCCTAAAGGTCTCACCTCTTAATACTATCACATTGGGGTTTAAGTTCCAACATATGAATTTTGGAGGGACACATGCATTCAAACCATAGCAATGAGTAAACAATAGATATGGTTTTTGTCCTCATGGAACTTTCAAATATAGTGAGGAGAGATAGTCATTAAATAATTACATACTAGCAGTCTGTATTAGCCTTTATAAATGAAAAATACAGAGAGCTATGAGAACATATAAACCTGATCTTATCTGAGTTGAATGATCAGCAGAGGTTTTCCTATGAATGAGATGTTTACACTGAAAGCAAAAGTATGAGTAAAAGTAGGGTAAGCAGATGGTAGGAGAAGAGAGGGAGCAGGAAGACATTCAAGGCAATTGAAACAGTATATGAAGAGGACCAGAGTCATGAGTGTCTGCTATTATAGAATGATTAAGAGCTGGAAAGTGTAGCTAGAAAGTAGAAACCAAGAGAGTGTATCAAAAAGTGAAACCACAATGGGAGATATGGGACAGTTCTTGCAGGGTTCAAGATTTTAAACATGGGACTTTATATTAATAGCAATGAGGAGCCACTGAAAGATAAGATTTTAAGCAATGCTGGGGTGTGTGTGTGTGTGTGTGTGTGTGTGTGTGTGTGTTTGAGGGAGACAGAGAAAGAGAGAGAGAAAAGAGAAGAGAAGAGGACAAATTGGTATTTTATAGAGATACTACTACTACTCTGGCCCTAGTATGGAGACTAGTATATAGGAGGCCAAGAAAGGTAACAGGGGAACCAGTCTTAAGGTTACTAAAATCACCATGAGAGAATGGTGACGACTTAAGGTAGAAATGGGAAATTATGGGCATGGGGAATAAGTCATCTAATTTGAGAGACTTTTAGGAGGTAAAATACACATGACTTAGTTCTAGATTGAATGTAGGATATTCCCCCACAGTCATTTTGACTTGGCTGACAGGATGGATGGCAGGATTGTTTGCTGAGATACAAAATACTAGAATAGTGGAATTTACTTATTTATTTTTTGGCAGGAAAGAGATGATCAGTTCAATTTGAACACTGAGGTTCGGATAAATGTGAAATATTCAAATAGAGATACAGGCATACTTAATTTTATTGTGCTTTGCTCTATTGTGCTTCATAGATACTGCATTTTTTACAAATTGAAGGTTTGTGGAAATCCTGTGTCAAGCAAGTCTATTGGCACCGTTTTTTCCAACAGCATGTGCTCACTTCATGTCTGTATGTCACATTTTGGGAATTTGGTAATTGTCACAATATGTCAACCTTTCCATTATTATTATATCTTTTATGGTGATTGTGTTCAGTGATCTTTGATGTTACTATTGTAATTATTTGGGGATGCCACTAACTGTGCCTCTATAAGATAGCAAAGTTGATTGATAAATGTTGTGTGTGTTCTGACTGTTCCACTGAACAGCCATTCCCTTGTCTTTCTCCCTGTCCTTGGGCCTCTCTATTCTGAGACACAACAATATTTAAATTAATAATCATACAGTGGCCTCTAAGTGTTCAAGTGTGATCTGGTTTGGCTGTGTCCCCACCCAAATTTCATCTTGAATTGTACTCCCATAATTTCTACATGTTGTGGGAGGGACCTGAGGGGAGATAATTGAGTCACGGGGGTGGTTTCCCCCATACTGTTCTCATGGGAGTAAATAAGTCTCACGAGATCTGATGGTTTTATCAGGGGTTTCTGCTTTTGCATCTTCCTCATTCTCTCTTTGCCCTGCTGCCATCCACGTAGGACAGGACTTGCTCCTTCTTGCCTTCCACCATGATTGTGAGGCTTCCCCAGCCACATGGAACTGTAAGTCCAATTAAACCTCTTTCTTTTGTAAATTGCCCAGTCTCAGGTATGCCTTTATCAGCAGCATGAAAATGGACTAATACAAGTGATAGAAAGAGTCGCACATCTTTCACTTTAAATCAAAAGCTTGAAGTGATTAAGCTTAGGGAGGAAGGCATTTCAAAAGCTGAGATAGGGAGAAAGCTAGACCTCTTGCACTAAACCATTAGCCAAGTTGTAAATGCAAAGAAAAGCTCTTGAAAAAATTAACAGTGACACTTCCCTGAATACATGAATGATTAGAAAGTGAGGTAACCTTATATTACTCATCTGGAGAAAGTTTGTGTGCTCTGGATAGAAGATCAAACCAACCACAAAATTCCCTTAAGCTGAAGCCTAATCCAGAGCAAGAGCTTAACTCTGTTCAATCCAATGAAGGCTGAGAGAGGCAAGAAAGCTGCAGAAGAAAAGTCTGAAGCTAGCAGAGGCTGTTCATGAGTTACAAGGAAAGAAGCCATCTCCATAACAAAAATGCAAGGTGATGCAGCAAGTGCTGATGGGGAAGCTGCAGTGAGTTATCCAGAAGATCTAGCTCAGAAAACCGATAAAAGTGGTTACACTAAGCAATATATTTTCAATGTTGATGAAACAGTGTTCTATTGGAAGAATATGCCATCTAGAACTTTCATAGCTAGAGAGAAGTCAACACCTGATTTCAAAGCTTCTAAGGACAGGCTGACTCTCTTGTTAGGGGCTAATGCAGCTGGTGATTTTAAGTTGAAGCCAATGGTCATTTATCATTCTGAAAGTCCTTGGGCCCTGAAGAATTATGCTACATCTACTCTACTTTTCCTCTGTGAATGGAACAACAAAGCCTGGAAGGCAGCACACCTGTTTACAGCATAGTTTACTAAATATTTAAAGCCCATTTTGGATACCTACTGCTAAGAAAAAAAAAATTTCTTTCAAAATATTACTGCCCATTGATAATGCACCTGCTAGGTCAAGAGCTGTGATGGAAATGTACAAGAATATTAATGTTGTTTTCATGCCTGCTAGCACAACATCCATTCTGTGGCCCACGGATCAAGGAGTAATTTTGACTTTCAAGTTTTTTGTGTGGATCCTTCTATGGTACAAAGACTTTCAAGCCTTGTTTTTTTTAAAAAAACATTTTTTGACGCAGAGTCTCACTCTGTCACCCAGGCTGGAATGCAATGGCACAATCATGGCTCACTGCAGCCTCAGCCTGCTGGGCTCAGGTGATCATCCTGCCTCAGCCTCCTGAGTATCTGGGACTACAGATGTGTGCCATCGCACCTGGCTAATTTTTAAATTTTTTTGTAAAGATAGGGCCTTACTATGTCACTCAGGCTAAAAAATACATTTTTAATGCTACTGCTGCTATACATAGTGATTCCACTGAAGTATCTGGGAAAAGTACATTGAAAACCTTTTGGAAAGATTCAACATTCTAGATGGCATAAAGAATAGTCACGATTCATGAGTTGAAGTCAAAATATTAACATTAGCAGGAGTTTGGAAGAAGTTGATTCCAATCCTCATGATGACTTTGAGGGGTTCAAGACTTCAGTGGAGGAAGTAACTGCAGATGTGGTAAAAACAGAAAGATTAGAAGTGGAGCCTGAAGATGTGACTAAGCTGCTGCAATATCATGATAAAACTTTAACATGATGAGGAGTTGCTTCTAATGGATGAAAATAGAAAGTGGTTTCTTGAGATGGAATCTACTCCTGGTAAGGATGCTATGAACATTGTTGAAATGACAACAAAGGATTTAGAATATTCCAGTTGATAAAGCAGTGGTATGTTTTGAAAGGATTGACTCCAATTTTGAAAGAAGTTCTGCTGTGGGTAAAATGCTATCAAACAGCATTGCATGCTACAGAGAAATATTTGTGAAAGGAAGAGTCAGTCGAGTGGGCAAATGTCATTGTTGTCTTATTTTAAGGAATTGCCACAGCCACTTCAGCCTTCAGCAACCACCACCCTGATCAGTCAGCAGACACCAACATTGAGGCAAGACCTTCTACCAGCAAAAAGATTAGGACTTACTGTAGGCTCGGATGATTGTTAGCATTTTTTAGCAATAAAGTATCTTTTATTAAGGTATGTACATTACTTTTTAGACATAATTTTACAATGAACATACTGCAGTTTGGGTAAACATAACCTTTACATGTACTGGGAAACCAAGAAATTCATGTGACTACTTTTATTGTGATATTTGCTTTAGTGTGGTGGTATGAACATGAACCCATAATATCTCTGAGATATGCTTGTATTAAAGTGGCAGTTGGATATATAGATATGGCTAAGATGGAAAGATGACTAGGCCAGAGATGTAAATTTAGGAGCCATTGGCATATAGACAGTAATAATAATTTTGATCATACAAATGGATGAGATGATTCAGGAAGAATATACAGAAGGAGATGAGAGGACAGCCTGGGACAGAAGCCTGGGAAAGTCCAGCTTTTAAGGGAAGAGTAGAGGAAAATGATCTAACTAAGGAGAATGAAGAGTGTCTGGAGAGTTCGAGTCAGGAGTGTGCTGTCCTGGAAGCCAGTAAAGAACTGTTTTCATCAGGAGGACATGGGCAGCCCACTGAGAAGTCAAGGAAGATGGGGGCCGACAGGTGACCAGGGGTGGTGACACCATGAAGGTCATTGGTGGCCTTGACAACAAGCTGATTTGGTGGAGTCGTGGAAGCCAGGCCAGACTGGAGTAGACTGAGAGAGAGTGAGAAGTGAGATGATGGAGTGTTTGAGGGGGTTGACAGGGAAGAGGAAGGTTAAGGGAGAGAGGAGGGGATGTAGTTTTGAAGGAGACTGTTTTCCTTTTTGCTTCCTGAATATTGGAGCTGTTGAAAATACAGGAGAAAGAGTGAGCTAGAGAGAATGATCACTATTATAAGAAATCAGAGAAGGCCAAGGAGCTTGGGATGCAGCTTGCAGCAGGTGAAGGGACTGGTCTTAAAAAGAAGTAGGAACCCTTCTCTGTCAGAACAGAAGGAAAGGAGGGACATTGCTTTAGAGTTTTCCAAATGTATGCTTTTCACAATTCATTTAGAATCAATAAATCTATTTAGAATCAATATTTTACTAATTCAATTGGAATGTAGAAACCTTACCACCATATAGATTCCTTTACCTTCCACATCTTTGTGCTATAGTTGTCTTACATTTTATATCTATATACACTGAACATACTATCAGACATTTTTTTGTTTTTGTTTGTTTTTCCTTTCAATCATCAAACATGTTGTAAGGAACTCAAGAGGAGAAAAGTCTATTATTTTTACCCAGATATTTACCATTTCGATTGCTTTTCCTTCATTCTTGATGATCCAGATTTTCTTTTGGCATCATTTCCTCTCTGTCAGAAAACTTTTTTTTTTAGCAATTCTCTGAAAGCAGGTTTGCTGGTTTTGAATTCTCTTTTTCTTAATCTTAAAATGTATTTATTTCACCATAATTGAGGATATTTTCACTGGATTTAGGATTCTAGGTTGACAACCTTTCATTTTGGTACTTGAAAAATGTTGTTTACTTACTTCTGGGCTCCATTCTTTTGAATGAGAAATCCATTTTCCCTATAGAATACATTGTTTTTCTACGGCTGATTTCAAGACTTGTTTCTTTCTCATTATCTTTCAGCAATTTGATTATGATGTATCTGGGCATGGATTTCTTTGGGTTTATCCTGAATGAGATTGGCTCATCATTGTAAATCTATAGATTTGTCCTTTGTCAAACCTGAAAAGTTTTCAACCATTATTTCTTCAAATATTTTTTCAACTCAGCACTCTTTCTTATCTCCTTCTTGGACCCCAATTTTGTGAATTATAGAATTTTTGTTACTGTTCCACAGGTCTCTGAGGTTCATTTTTTCAATCTTTTTTTCTGTGTTCAGATTGGATAATTTCTATTGCTCTATCTTCAAGTTCACTGACTCTTTTCTCTATAATCTCTATTTTTCCAGTAAGTCCATGTAGTAATATTTGTTTGTCTGTGGGACATAGGAAAACTTGTGTCATACGGGTTTGTTGTACAGATTATATCCTCACTCAGGTATTAAGCCTAGTACCCATGAGTTGTTTTTCCTGATCCTCTCCCTCTTCCCACCCTCCACCCTCCAATAGGCCCCAGCGTGTGTTACTCCTCTCCATGTGTCTATGTGTTCTCATCATTTAGTTCCCACTTATCAGTAAGAATATGTGGTATTTGGTTTTCTTTTCCTATGTTAGTTTGCTAAGGTAATGACCTCCAGCTCCATCCATGTCCCTGCAAAGGGCGTGATCTTGTTCTTTTTCATAGCTGCATAGTATTCCTTTTTTTTTTTTTTTTTTTTTTGAGATGGAGTCTTGCTCTGTCGCCAGGCTGGAGTGCAGTGGTGTGATCTCAGCTCACTGCAACCTCCACCTCCTGGGTTCAAGCAATTGTCCTGTGTTAGCCTCCTGAGTAGCTGGGACTACAGGTGCATGCCACCATGCCCAGCTAATTTTTGTATTCTTTAGTAGAGACGGGGGTTTAGTAGAAACCATGTTGGCCAGGATGGTCTTTATCTCATGCCCTCATGATCTGCCTGCCTTGGCCTCCCAAAGTGCTGGGATTATAGGCGTGCACCACTGCGCCCGACCATATTCCATTTTTATTTCACTGATTATTTCAGTTCTAAAATTTCTATTGTGTTCTCCTTTATATTTTTTATTTCTTTGCTGATACCTTCTTCTTAAATATTTGTTTCAAAAGTGTTCACAATTGCCCACTAGATAATTTTCATAATAACTTTCTTTAAAGTTTTTGTCAGATAATTATTGTTGGCATCTATTGTCCTTTCCCATGCAAGCCGAGATTTTCATGCTTCTTCGTATGCCAACTAGTTTTTGGTTTGTATCCTGAACATTTTGAATATTACATTTTAAGGCGTTCAATCTGATTTACATCCTAGGAAAATATTGATATTATTGTTTTAGTCTTCTTTGTAAATTTAGTTTTCAAAGTTTTTGCAGTGCTATTTGGGTCTATGCCACCCAGTGGTCAGTCTGAGGCGTAGGTGATCTACTTGTTAGCTCAGTTTTCAAAGTCTTTAGTATATTAGTTAGTATCAAATCCATGAATAAATGAGTCAGGGTAACATCAGGAGTTCAACAGCTTTATGGAGTCACTTCTCCAAGTTCCTCTCTCTGTTATCTCCCAGTATTTTTCTGTTCCTAAGTAACTTATTTTCAGTCTTCCAGCCCAAAACTGCCCCTTCCACAATTAAACTATGTCCAGCAGAAGGACAAAGAAAGGGTTAAAAGTAATGGGATTTGGCCCTGCCCTCTTGGAGCTATATCTGCATCCAATAGAGAAGAATGTTCCCTTCTCTCAGAGTTTTGGCTCCTGCATACTTTCATTGCCAGGCTACATTGCTGCCACAATATTATCTGGAGGCTGAGAACATGAGAATGAAGAAAAAGGAAAGAAGAAATGGGATATTCTTCCACCCCTGAGTTTTAGATATTACCTTTCCTGCTCCTTGAGCCAGGCTTCCCCTGAATCTCGCTTTGCACTACAGTGTTAACTTCTGAGATTTGGGTTGCATTGAGTTGAGGCCAGGGGCTGCCAGAACAAAAAAACATGATGCTGGTTTGTTGGTACTTTGAATTGTGATGTTTTTTCATAATATATCTGCTATTTACTTTTTAGCATTCTCAAATAGCTGTTCATGCATTCTGTCCACATTTTGAACTTCAGTTCAGTGGGAGAGAAAGAAAGGTATACATTATTATTCCACCTGTGCAAGAACTGAAAGTTTTTCCACATAAGTCCTTTAGAATTTTCAACTTTCACATTACCCAGAACAGGGAGTTTGCAACAAAACATCATTTATAAATTGATCAGGCAATGTGCCAAGCCCAACTTGGCTTAGGCTTTGAGCCTGACTGACATGCTTGCTTTCCTTTCTCAGTATAGACCAGGATACCTCCATTTGACAAAAAACAGTTGTCTATACTCACAAGATTAATATTTCAATTAGAACTCATATTTGCAACTGGTCAGGAACTTAATCCAAATTGGCTTTATCAAAAGGGAAATGTATTGGCTCATGTAACAGAATAGCCCAGGGATAGATCTAGTTTTAGATAACATGACTGAATCCAGGAACTCAAATAGTGTCAAGGCATGAGCTCTATCCATTTCTCAGTTATGCTTTCCTCGGCATTATATCCATTTCTTACAGGTTCTTCCCTCATTGTGGCAGGGTAGTTGCCAATAAGTCCTGGTTTACAATTTCATGACTTTAAGTCCAGCAGAATAGAAAACACCTGTTTATCTATTACTTGAACAAGATTACTGGCATTATCTCTGATCAGATCAGAATAGTTTACTTGAGTAACATGCTCATATCTTAACCACATATTGTGGCTTACAAGAGTGATCGGCCAGACCTGTGTGGCATGTAAATTCTTGAAACTAGAAATAGAGAGCTTTATCCAAAGCACTGAAAGTGAATGGATACAGAGGGGGAGCATTTGGACAAATACCTAATGCATGCAGGGCTTAAAGCCTGGATGACGGGTTGATAAGTGCAGCGAACCACCGTGGCACATGTATACCTATGTAATAAGCCTGCACATTCTGCACATGTATCCCAGAACTTAAAGTAAAATTTTTAAAAAAAGAAAAAGAAAATGTGGTATACAATGTTTAATGATCAAATCAGGGTAATTAGCATATCCATCACCTCAAACATTTATCATTCACATTCAATTCTTCATAAGAAAATATATTTTCATTTCTCTTTGGTAAATACTTAGAAGTGGGATTGCTGGCTCTTATGGTAAGTGTATTTTTGGGAGAGAAGCCACTTTCTTCTTTTTTTCTTCAACTTTTATTTTAAGTTCAGGGATACATGTGCAAGATGTGCAGGTTTGTTACAAGGGTAAATGTGTGCCATGGTGGTTTGCTGCACAGATCATCCCATCACTGAGGTATTAAGCACAGCACCCATTAGCTATTCTTCCTGATGCTCTCCCTCCCCACACCCCTCCCCCACCCCATTGTGTGTTGTTCCCCTCCCTGTGTCCATGTATTCTCATCGTTCAGCTCCCACTTATAAGTGAGAACATGCAGTATCTGCTTTTCTGTTCTTGAGTTATTTTGCTGAGGATAATGGCTTCCCACTCCATTCATGTCCCTGAAGAGGACATGTTCTCGTTCCTTTTTATAGCTGCAGAGTATTCCATGGTGTATATGGACCACATTTTCTTTATCCAGTCCATCATTGATGGGCATTTAGGTTGATTCCACGTCTTTGGTATTGGGAATAGTGCTGCAATGAACATATGCATGCATATGTCTTTATAATAGAATGATTTATATTCCTTTGGGTATATACCCGGTAATGGAATTACTGGGTCAGATAGTGTTTCTGTCTTTAGCTCCTTGAGGAATTGCCACACTGTCTTCCACAATTCTTGAACTGATTTACACTCCCACCAACAGTGTAAAAGCATTTTTTTCTTCAAAACCTTTCCAGTGTCTGTTATTTTTTTGACTTTTTAATAATAGCCATTGTGACGGATGTGACATGGTATTTCATTGTGGTTTTGATTTGCATTTCTCTAATGATCAGTGATGTTGAGCTTTTTTCCATATGATTGTCGGACGCATGTATGTCTTTTTTTAAATTGTTTTTTTTTTAAGTTCTGGGGTACATGTGCAGGATGTGCAGGTTTGTTACATAGGTAAACATGTGCCATGGTGGTTTGCTACACTTATCAACCCATCACCTAGCTATTAAGCCCAGCATGCCTTAGCTCTTTTCCCTAATCCTCTCCCCACCACTGCCCTCCTCCGACAGGCCCCAGTGTGTGTTGTTTCCTTCTCTGTGTCCATGTGTTCTCATTGTTCAGCTACCACTTATAAGTGAGAACATGCAGTGTCTGTTCATATCCTTTGCCCACTTTTTAATAGAGTTGCTCAGCTTTTTCTTGTAAATTTGTTTAAGTTTCTTATAGATGCTGGATATTAGACGTTTGTCAGATGCATAGTTTGCATAAATTTTCTCCCATTTTGTAGGTTGTCTGTTTGTTGATAGTTTCTTTTGCTGTGCAGAAGCTCTTTAGCATAATTAGAACCCATATGACAATTTTTGCTTTTGTTGCATTTGCTTTTGGTGTTTTCATCATGAAATCTTTGCCCATGCCTATGTTCTGAATGGTACTGCCTAGGTTTTCTTCCAGGGTTTTAATAGTTTGGGATTTTACATTTAAGTATTTAATCCATCCTGAGTTAATTTTTATATATGGTGTAAGGAAGGGGTCCAGTTTCGATCTTCTGCATATAGCTAGCCAGTTATCCCAGCACCATTTATTGTTGTTGTTGTTATTGTGCTCTTAGGGAGGGGTTCCTCCTCCTCATTTTTTTGGAATAGTTTCAATATAAATGGTCCCAGATTTTCTTTGTACATGCGATAGAATTTGGCTATGCATCCAACTGGTCCTGAGCTTTTTCTGGTTGGTAGGCTATTTATTACTGATTCAATTTCAGAGCCTGTTGTTGGTCTTAGGAGTGTGTATGTGTCCAGGAATTTATCAATTTCTTCCAGATTTTCTAGTTTATGTGTATAGAAGTAGTTCATAATATCCCAATGATTCTTTGTATTTCTGTGGGGTCAGTGGTAATATCCCCTTTGTCATTTTTAATTGTGTTTATTTAGATCTTCTCTCCCTTTTTTCTTTCTTAGTCTAGCTGGCAGTCTATCTATTTTATTGATTAAAAAAAAAACAACTCCTGGATTCATTTATCTTTTGAATGGTTTCTCATGTCTCAGTCTTCTTCAGTTCAGCTCTGATTTTGGTTATTTCTTATCTTCTGCTAGCCTTGGGGTTGGTTTGCTCTTGGTTCTCTAGTTCATTTCGTTGTGATGTTAGTTTGTTAAATTGAGATCTTTATAACTTTTTGATGTGGGCATTTAGTGCTATAAATTTTCCTTTTAACACTGCCTTAGCTGTGTTCCAGAGATTCTGGTATGTTGTGTCTTTGTTCTCATCAGGCTCAAAGAGCTTCTTGATTTCTGCCTTAATTTCATTATTTACCCAAAAGTTGTTCAGAAACAGGTTATTTAATTTCCATGTAACTGTATGGTTTTGAGCAAATTTCTTAGTCTTGATTTCTAATTTGATTGTGCTGTGATCCAAGAGAGTGGTTGTTATGATTTCACTTCTTTTGAATTTGCTTAGGAGTGTTTTGTGTCCAATTATGTGGTCAATTTTAGAGCATTGCCATATGGCAATGAAAAGAATGTATATTCTATTGCTTTTGGGTAGAGAGTTCTGTAGATGTCTGTCACGTTAATTACACGTATCAATAATAACCATGAATATAAACAGGCTAAATGCCCCAATTAAAAGGCATAGAGTGGCAATCTGGATAGAGAACCAAGACCCATTGGTATGCTGTCTTTGAGAGACTCATCTCACATGCAGTGACACCCATAGGCTCAAAATATAGGGATGGAGAAAAATCTACCAAGCAAATGGAAAACAGCAAAAAGCAGGGGTTTCAATCCTAATTTCAGACAAAACAAATTTAAACCAACAAAGTTTTGAAAAGACAAAGAAGGGCATTACATAATGGTAAAGGGTTCAATTCGACAAGAAGACCTAACTCTCCTAAATATATATGCACCCAATACAGGAGCACCCAGATTCATAAAGCAGGTTCTTAGAGACCTTCAAAAACATTTAGACTCCCACACAATAATAGTGGGAGACTTCAATACCCCACTGATAGTATTAGACAGATCATCAAAGCAGAAAATTAACAAAGACATTTACCTGAACTCAGCACTGAATCAATTGGACCTGAAAAAGTTCTTTTTCTATTCTGGATGAACTTATATCAGTTCTGGATATACCTTTATCAATATATGTGTGATGAATTTTTTTCATTCTAGCTTGCTTTTTCATTTTCTTACCAGTTTTTTTCAAAGAGCAAAAGGTTTTAATTTTGATTAAGTTAAATTTTTGTAACATTTTTATTTTATCATATATGATTTGTGTCCTATCTAAGGAGTATTGCCTTCCTACAAATTTGAAAATACTTTTCCTATGTTTTCTCCTAGAATTGTTACGGTTTTATCTATTTAATTTTTCATTTTTAACCCTGTGCTTGTTTGCCCCAAGAATACTCATCAGTGGCACTTGCAGCTGCAGCATTTACCCTGAGATAACTTTGCCACAAAATATTTCACTTTTATTATTATTTTTGCATTGCTCAGTTATATCAACTTTGGAAACAAAAGGCATTATTCTATTTATAGCATTCTGTTTTTAGTGGTGGTATTTACATTTACAAAATCTAGTAATTCTTGATTGCTGAAAATTTCAAATTCTGGAATACATAGCATTCCTACACGTGATGTTAACATTATTTTCAAACAGTTGTTGGCCAAAGATTCATTTGATGAATTCGATTTTTCTGAAATAGACAATTCTGATGATTCAAATGGTTCCGATGTTAGTTCTGTTTAGAAATAATTCTAAGAACAATTTTTATATTTTATTTTCACATTGAAAATCAGTCAGATTTGCTCCAGCCTCAAAGAGGGTGTTTATGTAAAATTAAAAGAGTGCTGGCAGTGAGCTGCACTTTTTTTTCTAAATGGGAACAGGATTAACTATTATGGATATTAGTTGTACACATTTATAGGGTACATGTGGTATTTTTATACAAGCATACAATTGCAATAATCAAATCACAGTAACTGGGATATCCATCGCCTCAACCATTTATTATTTCTTCATGTTAGGAACATTCCAATTCCACTCTTTTAGTTATTTAGTAATATTCAATAAATTATTGTTAACTATAGTTGCCCTATTGTGATACTGTACTCTAGATTTTTTTATTTCCATCTAACTATATGTTTTTTCAAGATGGGATCTTACTATGTTGCCCAGGCTAGCCTCAAACTCCTGGGCTCAAGCAATCTTCCCACATCAACTTCCCAAATAGTGACTGTATTTTTGTACCCTTTGTGTTAAGTGAAATAAGCCAGGCTCAAAAGGATAACTATTACATATTCTTACTCATATTGGGAGCTTTAAAAAATGAACTCATGGAGATAGAGAGTAGAATGATGGTTACCAGAGACTGGTAAGGTTAGTGGGGAGGAGGGATAAAGAGGGAATAGTAAAAGGGTACAGCTTTATATTTTATATTTAGCTCCCTGGTTGATTTTGAGTTAAATTTTGTGTATACTGTGAGGCAAAAGTCAATGTTCATTTTTTTTCTATATGAATATCCAGTTGTTCTAGCACTATTTGATGAAAAGACATTTTACTCCATTGAATTGCCTTTGAATCTTTGTAGAAAATGAATTGAACATGTCTGAGTCCATTATGTTTCAGTGACTTATATGTCTATGCTTTCACCAATGTCTAACTCTCTTGATTACTGTAACTATAATAAGGCTAACTTAAGCACTGTAATTTCTCTAATATTGTTTATATTTTAAAAAATTGATTTGCATTTTCTAGGTTATTTGTGTTTCCATATAAATTATACTATCAACTTCTCAATGTCTATAGAAAAAAATCTGCTGATGTTTTTATTGTTATCACATTAAATCTATATGTCACTTTGCTGGTATTTTTTTCCCTTAAATGTCTGATAGACTTCAGTGAAGCCATCTGGACCTGGAATTTCTTAGATGTTTAGTAACAAATTAAATTTACTATATATAATGTTATTCATATTTTCTGTTTTAGCTTCTGTCCATTTTTGTAGGTTATATTTTTCAAGGAATTTGTTCATCTAAATTGTCAAATATCTAACATAAAATCGTTCACAATACATACTTATTACCTTTTAATGACTTAATGATATGTACTGACGTGCTCTTTGCTATTTCTGATATTGTTTGTTTTCTCTCTCTTTTATTTTCTTGATCTGTCTATCTGGATGTTTGTTGATTTTGATCTTTAGTTGATCTTTAATTAATTATTAGGTTTTTCTTCTATTTCATTGTTTTTTCCTCTTTATTTTTCTTTCTTTTACTCGCTTACCTCAGTTATACTTTGTTCTTTTTCTAGCTTCTTAATCATTGTTTTAAGGCCTTTTTCCTTTCCAAAAAACATTTAAAGCTTTGATTTTCTTTCTAACTACTGTATCATCTTAATCCAACAAATATTTGTTACATATTCATTATCATTCATCTCAAAATATTATCTAATGCCTCTTGTAATTTATTATTTGACTCATGATTTATTTAGAAGTGTATTTTTAAATTTGGAAATATTTGGAGTTTCTGATATATATTATTGGTATTTATTTCTAATTTAATTCCACTGTGGTCAGAGAACATCCTCTGCATAATTTCAATCACTTTATATTTATTGAAACTTGTTTTATGACCCAGAATATAGCCCACCTTAGTAAATGCACCATGTGTACTTGACAATAATGATGTGTATTCTGCAATTGCCTGGTGTGGTATTTTATAAATATTAAGTCACAGTAGTTGATAGAGTTGTTCATGTCATGTATATCTTTACTGACCTTTTTGTTTAGTTGTTGTGTCAATTGCTAAAGCATAGGTGTTAAAATCTCCTACAACAATTTTAGGGTTGTTTATTTATCTGTCAATTTTTGTCTCATGCACTTCGAGGCTCTATTATAGGCATGTACACATATATCATTCTTATGTCCTCCTGATAAACAGTCTCTTTGTATCTTTAAGTTTAAAGTGTGCCATTTTGAGGCAGGATATAATTATATTTTTATACATACTGATAATCTCTGTATTTTCATTAGAATGTTTAATTCTTTTTTCTTTTTCTTAGAGACAGGGTCTTGCTATGTTGCTCAGGCTGGAGTACAATGGCACAATCATAGCTCCCTGAAGCCTCCAACTCGTGGGCTCAAGTGATCCTCTGGCTTCAGCCTTCTGAGTAGCTAGGAATGACTACAGGTGCACACCACCACACCTGGCTAATTTTTATTTTTTGTAGAGACAAGGTCTTGCTATGTTGCCCAGGCTGGTCTAAAACTCCTGACCTCAAGTGATCCTCGTGCCTTGGCCTCCCAAAGCACTGGGATTATAGGCATGAGCCACCATGCTTGGCTATAGACCATTAATTCTTAATGCAATTTTTATGTGATTGGACCTAGCTCTACCATTTTAATGTTTTATCTTTCTTCCCTCTGTTTTAGTGTTCCTCCATTTCCCATTTACTGTCTTCTTTCAGATTATTGTAATATTTTTATTATTCAATTTTATCTGTGGCCTTTTAAGATAATATATTTATGTGTCTGTGTGTGTACGTGTTTGTGATTTTAGTGGCTTCTCTAAGGATTGAAATATGCATCATCTTTACAGTCCATTTACAGTTAAGATTGTACCACTTCTTAGAAAATTTAGACACCTTGGAAACATACAGATCTCTCTACACACCCTGATTATTCTTTAAATCAGTGGCCCCAGTCTTTTTGGCACCAGGCACCAGTTTCATGGAAGACAATTTTTCCATGGACTGGGGTGGGTGAGGGACAATGGTTTTGGGATGATTCAAGTGCATTACATTTATTGTGCACTTTATTTCTATTATTATTACATTGTAATATATAATGAAATAATTATACAACTGACCATAATGTAGAATCAGTGGGAGCCTTGAGCATGTTTTCCTGCAACTAGATAGTCCCATCTGGGGTTGTTGGAAGACAGTGACAGACCGCCAGGCATTAGATTCTAAAAAGGAGTGCACAACCTAGATCCCTCACATGCGCAGTTCACAAAAGGGTTCACGCTTCTATGAGAACCTAATGCGGTGGCAGCTGTTCTGACAGGAAGTAGCGCTCAGATGGTAATGCAAGTGCTGGGGAGTGGCTGTAAATACAAATGAAGCTTCACTCACTTGCCTGCCGGTCACCTCTTGCTGTGTGGCCTGGTTCCTAACAGGCCACAGACTCGTACTGCTTTGTGGCCCAGGGGTTGGGGACCCTTGCTTTATGTTATAGTTCTCATACATATTAAAACTATATGTATTAACAATTTCACAAGATAATGCTATAACTTTTGCTTTAAAAGAGCATATGCATTTTAAAGAAATTATGAGGGAAAAATGATCTTTCATATTTAGTGTCTCTGATGCATTTTTTGGTTCATTTTTTGGACCCATGTTTCCCTCTGTTATAATTCTTCTTCAGCCTATGTACTTCTTTTAGCATTTCTTCTAATGCAGGTTTGCTCTGCATGAATTTTCTTAGTTTTCCTTA
The DNA here is from genome assembly GCF_028885625.2 of Pongo pygmaeus. Lineage (NCBI taxonomy): Eukaryota > Metazoa > Chordata > Mammalia > Primates > Hominidae > Pongo > Pongo pygmaeus. The sequence goes on from NC_072396.2 coordinate 160,613,647, forward strand.
TCTAAAAATGTTGTTATTTTATCTCCATTATTGAATAATATTTTCACAATTTATAAAACTGGATTGATCATTTTTTCTTTCCACATATTAAAGAATCATTTCATTGTCTCTATGAGTTATGATGAGAAGTCTGCAGTCACTCAAATTATTGTTTTCTTCTATGTAATGTGTCATTGTTCTCTAGATGCTTTTAAGATTTTCTTTTTTTTTTTTTTGGTTTTTGGTAGTTTGGTTATAATGTGCCTAGGAATTTTTTTAACGTATTCTGATTGAAATCTCTAGATATGTACATTTGTGGCTTACATCAAATTTGGAAAATTTTCAGCCATAATTTCTTTACATATTTTTCTGCCCCATTTTCTCCCTCTGTTTCTTCTTTGACTCCAATTATACATATACTGAACATTTTGATATTGTCCTACAAATATCTGATAATCTGTTCATTTAAAAATATTTTTTCCTTCTCGTTTTCAGGTATTATAATTTCTATGAATCTATATTTACATTCATTTTCTTTTTCCTCTGTCACCTCTATTCTTCTCTTAAGCCCATCTACTGAAGTTTTAATTTCAGCTATTGCATTTTTCATCTCCAAATTTTTCTTTTTTGTGTTTTCTATTTTTCTGCTGATATTTCCTATATTTTCAATTCACTTCTAGTGTAATTTCTTTCATGAATTTAATATAGTTATAATAACTGCTCTAAAGTCCTCATATGACAATTTTAACATCTGGGTCATCTCAGAGTTGGCCTGTGCTGATTATATTTTCTCTTGAGAATTGGTCACATTTTCCTGGCTGTTTGTGTGTCCAGTAATTTTGGATTATACTCTGAATATTGTGGACATTATGTTATGGAGGCTCTGGGTTCTGTTATATTTGTCTGATGAATGCTGATGTTTTGTTGTCTCAGAAAATTTAACGGGGAACTTGCCCTTTTGCCAGTTTTGACTACCTTACCCTATCTTCCTTCTTTTGTTTATACTTCACAATTCTCAAGTGTTTATTACATACACACACAACACACACACACACACACACACACACACACACATATATATATGTAGAGAGAGAGAGAGAGTCTGGAGTTAATAGTAGTTGCTGTTTGTGGGATAATTGGTCTGTACAGCACTTATCATGTCATATCTGAGGCAGCACCTCCTTCTTGATTGTTTAAAGGTAAATTTGATATTTTGAAGTGTCCTTTTATACCATACCCCCAAGACTTTGATAACTGAGTTAAAACAAATAGATTCACACTGACCCCAAAAATATACACAGCAACTTGCTAAATTTTAAAAATCATTTTCCCAGAAGTCATGCCTCAAAATCATTTTTCTCCTTCCATTTGCATAATCTTTTCTCTTCTTGCAATTAATAGCACTCAACAAAATTAAGCCTAATGTAGTTGGGCACAGAATAATTTCAAGACCTCTGTGTCTAGGCCCCTTTGTATTGACATTGAGAATAACTTGGTCATAAAATAAGGTTTAAGATGACAAATAAACACAGCCACCACTAGCCACCACTAACAAAATTAGAACCTTCATTCCAGGGTTTTACCCCATAATTCAGTATGGACAATCCAACTGAGTTTCTGGTTTAGATAAATGATTTCACTCTCCTCAAAGACATGAGTATTGGAAACTTCTGGGTTGGTGATTTTGACATGTATTCTCAAAACAACTAGAACTTTTATAGTTATTCCTTTTTAAATGTCAAGATTAAATCTGTGATCAAGGGCCTTTTAAGTATATCTTAAGAATCAGGATAGTGGGGTGAGGAGCCAAGATGGCCGAATAGGAACAGCTCCGGTCTACAGCTCCCAGCGTGAGTGACGCAGAAGACGGGTGCTTTCTGCATTTCCATCTGAGGTACTGGGTTCATCTCACTAGGGAGTGCCAGACAGTGGGCGCAGGACAGCGGGTGCAGCGCACCGTGCGCCAGCCAAAGCAGGGCGAGGCATTGCCTCACTCGGGAAGCACAAGGGGTCAGGGAGTTCTCTTTCCTGGTCAAGGAAAGGGGTGACAGACGGCACCTGGAGACAAATGGGATCTAATTAAACTAAAGAGCTTCTGCACAGCAAAAGAAACTACCATCAGAGTGAACAGGCAACCTACAAAATGGGAGAAAATTTTCACAACCTACTCATCTGACAAAGGGCTAATATCCAGAATCTACAATGAACTCAAACAAATTTACAAGAAAAAAACAAACAACCCCATCAAAAAGTGGGCAAAGGATATGAACAGACACTTCTCAAAAGAAGACATTTATGCAGCCAAAAGACACATGAAAAAAATGCTCATCATCACTGGCCATCAGAGAAATGCAAATCAAAACCACAATGAGATACCATCTCACACCAGTTAGAATGGCGATCATTAAAACGTCAGGAAACAACAGGTGCTGGAGAGGATGTGGAGAAATAGGAACACTTTTACACTGTTGGTGGGACTGTAAACTAGTTCAACCCTTGTGGAAGTCAGTGTGGCGATTCCTCAGGGATCTAGAACTAGAAATACCATTCGACCCAGCCATCCCATTACTGGGTATATACCCAAAGGACTATAAATCATGCTGCTATAAAGACACATACACACGTATGTTTATTGCGGCACTATTCACAATAGCAAAGACTTGGAACCAACCCAAATGTCCAACAATGATAGACTGGATTAAGAAAATGTGGCACGTATATACCATGGAATACTATGCAGCCATAAAAAATGATGAGTTCATGTCCTTTGTAGGGACATGGATGCAATTGGAAATCATCATTCTCAGTAAACTATGGCAAGGACAAAAAACCAAACACCGCATGTTCTCACTCATAGATGGGAATTGAACAATGAGAACACATGGACACAGGAAGGGGAACATCACACTCTGGGGACTGTTGTGGGGTGGGGGCAGGGGGGAGGGATAGCATTAGGAGATATACCTAATGCTAAATGGTGAGTTAATGGGTGTAGCACACCAGCATGACACATGTATACACATGTAACTAACCTGCACATTGTGCACATGCACCCTAAAACTTAAAGTATAATAATAATTAAAAAAAGAATATATCTGAATAGTTTAGAGGATAATTATCAAATAAATATTCCTGATAACCATAAAAAAAAAGAATCAGGATAGTACAATCTAGTAATGGGTACTTACAATGTACCACCAGGCACTATTCTAAGTGCTTCATGCATATCATCTCATTTAATCCTCACAATAGTCCTGTGAAGTAAGAAATATTATTGTACCCCTGTGATGGTTAATTTTATGTGTCAACTTGACTGGGCCATGGAATGCACAGACGTCTAGCTAAACGTTATTTTTGGTTGTGTCTGTGAGGGTGTTTTGACATGAGGTTAGCATTAGAATTGTTAGACTGAATAAAAATATTGCCCTTCCCAGTGTAGGTGGGCATCATCCAATCCATTCAGGACCTTAATAGAACAAAAGGTAGAGGAAAGGTGTATTCTTTCTCTGCCTGACTGCTTAAGCTCAGACATTGGTCTTCCTCTGCCTTTGAATTTGGACGGGAAGTTACAGCCTCCTTTCTCCTGGTTCTTAGTCCTTCAGATTCAGACTAGAACGACACCATTGGCACTTCTGGATATCCAGCTTGCAAATGGAAGACTGTGAGACTTCTCAGCCTCCACAAACACACGAGCCAATTAGCCAATTTTTTTATTATACACATACACACACACACATATATATACATATATATCTGATTGTGGGACAATGTGAGGATTAAATGAGATTATATGCATAAAGCACTTAGAATAGTGCCTGGTTGTGCATTGTAGGTAGGGGTGTGTGTGTGTGTGTCTGTGTCTGTGTGTGTGTATAAATTGGTTCTGTTTTTCTGGAGAACGCTGACTAATACAACCCATTTCTCATATAAGGAAACTTAGACATGGATTTGAGTTTGAGTCCTGGTTTCTCTTTGGGCGGGAAGAGTAGATGAGGTAAGACTGAATTTAGGTAATCCTGAGTCCCTAGGGAAATTCCATTATGATACTATTTGTATCAGTTAGAAATTTTTGGTTATAAATAACAGAAAACCTAATTCAAGCTTTCTCAAAAAATAGTGAATATATGATTCATATATTAGTAAAGAATGCCTTACAGAGGCTTACTCAAACAAGAATGTATTATCATATATCAAGAAGTCTCTAAATAGGTTGCTTCATGGGTTTGTTTAGCAGCCTGACAATGTCACAATTTTTACAATTATCTTTGCACTTCCCTCATGCTTGTCACTTCATGGCTACAAAGTAGTGCTACAGCTCCAGAGATCAAATCTGCATTCAATGCAAGAAATAAAGATGAATGAGTAGTACCACTCATATATGTCCCCTTTATCAAGAAAAAAACAAAAATTTGTTGGAACTTCCTCAGCAAAATTTCACTTATATCTCCTTGGCAAACTGTCATATGGCCACACCTAGTCACAAAGGAGGATGACAAAGTGAATATTCAGATTTTTCTGCCTTTAGAGTGGCAAACCACATAAAAAAATGGATTTGGGAATGGATGTTGGGTCAGCTAATTGGCAGTGTCTACCACACTCCATTTCTCTGCATCTCTTAGTTCTTCCTTCTTTGCTGTATAAACTTCATCTTCAGACTAGCCCTGATATGGTGGCAAGATGTTTTCTGCTTATCTAAAGCTCACATCCTCATGCCATCAATTCCCAGGGAAGAGAAATAACTTATCTTTAACCAGTATATTTTTTTTCATTTTATAGGCTCTCAATGAATTGTGTACCAATCCCCAAATCAATTACTTTGACCAAGATGGTTGAGAATGTGAGAAAAGTAGTTTCAAAAAGGGAATTCAAGGTATTGTTATCAGAAGTAGGGAGTAATGGATGCTGAGAAGCAAGTAAGTAATCAACTATCTATCCCTATTTCACCATCCACTTTAATATTTTGTGACTCTTTCCTTCCCCATTTGCACTAGAGACAATCTGGTTAGACCGTGCTGATTAATACAGAATGGCTATTAATATGTAGTTGGGTATTACATGTGAAAATTAATGGTGTAGAGATTTCCCCAGTCAATGAATATCCTATATCAAAATTTAACCTAATAAGTGGTATCCACATAGGACTATAACTAACATCATAATAATGAAAGACTGAATTCTTGTTTCCACTAAGATTGAAAAGAAGGCAAAGTTATTCACTAACACCACTCATAATCAACATTGTATTGGAATCCCTAGCCAGTGCTAAGATTTAAGTAAGAAAAAAGAAATATAAGACAAACAGATTGGAAAGTAAGAAAGGTGACTCTCTCTATTCACAGACAACAGTGTCTCCATAGATAATCCCAAAGTGTCTACAGAAAAACTTCTAGAACTCATAGTTTTTTTGAACCCATCAAGGAGCTTGGGTTTCAGAGCAAACAGTTGGCCCATATCTAAGGGAGAAAGAATGGTGCATGTGACAAAAAAGAAGACAAAAGTACACACTCATATAAGACACAACAGGAACCTTGTAAGAAGCATTGAGCTAGAATAGTTGACAACGTGGTGAAGGCTGAGAGTAATCTGGCAAGACAGCGTGAAACCCCTATGTGCCAAGAACTTGGAGGGGTCAGTGTCACCTTGCACGGTCCTGCATGAACCTCAACGGGTGCTCATAGAAAATATCAGAGAGCGTTCTAGAAGTGTATGTTGTGATGCAGATTTGGAGTAAGATATCAGTAGCTATGTTGGAGGAACAAGAAACTCCCGCTGGATATTTCTCCTCTACTTCCAATACAGAAAATGAAGCCTTGAACTTTGGAGGGAAGGGCAACCAGAACCTCTGGCATTATGGCACTGATGAACACTTACTGCATCTGGGGAAGGGGAACAGGAGGAAAGCTTTACTTCTGAGAAAGGAGTAGGGCTACATGTTGAGCCTACAACTACAGCTGGGGAGAGTCAGGAGAACCTATCAGATCATATACCTAAGATGCAAGAACATAGTGCATGCCTATAACTAACTCTTAATCAGAACAACAGAGGCCACACCCCACACTACCATCAAGCTAAAAAGCCTCAAATAGTAAATAACAACAGAATTCTGCTTGGAGATGAATGAGAAAGGAACAAAGACACATTCTCTGGGGCACAGCACAAATGGAAACCCTTAATCTCATAATTAAACAGTTATTGTTCTGGTCGACCATTCTCCATGATAGACACAAATTCTCTATAAAAATTTGAAGCCTGTGTTGGTTCACTGATGGTAACCATAGCAGCAATATATCTCAAATTGAGCCTAACTACTAACTGTAATAATGCAAACCGTCACACTAAAGGCCTACTAGAAGGAAAGGCGTGTGCATTTCAAGGCATAAAATCTATTTACCTTGGTCTCTATTTCCTACCCAACATATTCAACTTTCCACAAAATATTATGAGGCATGTGAAAAGGCAAAAAAAAAAAAATCAACACATTCCCAAAGATACAAGACATATTCAAAATCAAAATTAGATATGACACAAATTTGGAAACTCTCTGACAGGTAACTTAAAATAACTATGAGTAATTAGTTAAATGTTCCACCAGAAAAAGTGGACAACACACAAGATAGAGGGGTAATTTCTGCAGAGAGATCAAAACTATAATAAAGAATCAAATATAAATGCTAGAAATAAAAAACACAATAACGGAGATGAAGAATGCCTTTGAGGGGCCCAACAGAACTGACACCTCTGAGGACAAAATCCATAGACCATAAAATATATTAAATTGAAACAAAAATTTAGACCAACAAATTGATTACATTGAGATGAAAAAAGAATGAGGAAAAGAAAACATTCAAAAGCTGTGTGACAATATCAAATGTTCTAACATTCATGTAATTAGAATCACCAAAGGAAAAGAGATAGAAAGAATGGGGCAGAAAAAGTATTTTAAAAAATAATGACTGAGAATTTTTTTTGAAAATTAATGACAAACACCAAATTGCATACCCAAGCTCAGAGTGCACCAAACATGACTTTTTAAAAACCAAACAAATTAGGCATATTTTATTCAAACTGCTGGAAGACAAAAGACAAAGAGAAAATCCTGAAGGCAGAGAAAAGGAAATATCAAACACAGAGAAAAAAGATAATAACAGCAGACTATTTGTCATAAGCCATACAAGTCAGGACACAATGGAATGACCATTTTAACATGTAGAAAGAATAATTTGTCAACCCAGGATTCTATATCCAGAAAAAAATCTTTTTAAAATGAAGGTGAAATAAAAACTGCATCAGACAAGCAAAAACTGAGATAATTCATTGTCAGAAGACTCATTCTACAAGATAAAGGAGAGTTTTTCGGCAGAAAGAGTATCATATCAGACTAAAACGTGGGACTACACAAGGAAATATAGAGTGCTGGAAATGAAACATAGGAAGGTAAAGTTAAATTATTTTTCTTATTTATATTGTTCTAAATGATAACTCATTGTCTAAAGAAAAAATATAATAACAATTTATTGTATATTTATAGCATATATAAAATTAGAAGTTGTGCTAACAAAAGCACAATGGATGGGAGGGAGCAATTGGGAATGTACAGTTGTAAAAGCCTTACACTTCATGTGAAGTAGGAGAATAATATTTGCTGGTAGACTGTGATTTTTTAAATGTGTATCATAAACTCTGGGAAGGCACTAAATTTTTATTTAAAATGTCATTAAGAGAAGATAAAACAGAATTTTTAAATGCTCAAATAACACAAGAGAAGGCAGAAAAGGAAGAATAACGAAACACAGATGAAATAGAACAAATAGAAAACAGCTAAGAAAATGGTAGATTTTAATCCAACCATATCAATAATCACATTAAGTGTAAATATTCTGAACACACCAGTTTAAAGGCAGTATCAGATTGGATTTAAAAACAATCAAGACCCAACTATATGTTGTCTACAAGAAACTCACTTTAACTATAAAGGTATAGATATGCTGAAAGTAAAAGAGTGGAGAAATACATATAATGCAAACACTAGCTGAAACAAAACTAGAATAGCTATGCTAATATTAGACAAAAATAAACTTCAGAAAAGGAATATTAACAGGGATATAGAGAGACATACATGATGATGAAGGGATCAACTCTCCAAAAGACATAATGCTCTTTACAACATAGTACTATGTACATAGCACATAGTATATGAAGCATTTTAAATTACTGAAATTGAAGAATACAGAAATCCACAATTATAGCTGAACACTTCGACACTTCTCTCAACAGCTGGTAGAACGAATAAACAGAAAATTAACAAGGATATAGAAGATCTGAACAGCACTATCAAACAACAAGACCTAATTGACATTTATAAAACATTCCACCCAACAAAAGCAGAATACAATTTCTTTTCAAATGTGTGTGGAATATTCACCAATGTAGACCATACTTTGGGTCATAAGACAAACCTCAACAAATTTAAAAGAATATTAATTGTATAAAGTATGTCCTCAGATTGCAGTAGAATTAAACTGGAAATCAATAACAGAAAGATAATCTGGAAAAATTCCCAACTTTTTTGTAAATTGAACAACATCCATCTAAGTCACCCAATGATCAGAGAAGAAATATGAAAGGGAATTTTAAAATATTTTGAACTGAATGAAGATGAAAATACCACAGATAAAACTTTGCATGGTGTAGCTACATTAGTGCTTAGAGGGAAATTTATATTTTTAAATTCTTATATTAGGAAAGAAGTCTTATATAAATAATCTCAGCTTCCATCTAAGAAGTTCAAAATAAACCCACAGTAAACAGAAGAAAGGAAATAATAAGGCTGAGAAAAAATCAATAAAGTTTAAAAGATAAAATTAATAGATATCAATGGAACAAAAGTTGGCTTTTAAAAAATATCAACAAAATTGATAGACCTTTAGCCAGAATGACCAAGAAAAAAAAATCAAGAAGACAATTACCAATATCAGGAAAGAATAATTCCCATTTAACTAAAGACCACACATACATTAAAAAGATGAAGGAATATTAAGAACAACTTTATATTCACAAATGGAACAATTTAGATGAAATGTGCTAAATCCCAGGGAGGCACGAACTACAAAAACTCATCCAAGAAGAAATAACCATAGCAATGGTACATCTATTTTAAAATTTTAATCTGTAGTTAAAATTTTCCATATAAAAGAACACTGTAGGCCCATATTATTTCATTGGTGCATTCTCCCAAATACTTATGGGATGATCTTTTAAAAGAAACAACTTATGGTTTAATTGATTTTCTTCTACTTCTATTACATTTTTTCTTTTCTATTTCATTGATTTGTCCTCTGATTTTATTTCTTTTCTTTCCTTGCTTTAGGTTTAATTTGCTCTTGTTTTTCTAGTTTCTGAAGGTGGAAGTTTAGATTATTGATTTGCAATGTTTCTTCATTATGATAAAGAGTTTAAACTATCAATTTTTTTCCAAGCACTGCTTAAGGGGCATACCATAAATTTCAATATGTTTTGTTGTCATTTTCCTCCAGTTAAAATGCATTATAATTTTCCTTGTGATTTCTTTTATTTATGGATCGTTTGGAAGTGTGGTTGAATTTCCAAATATTTGGGGAGCTCTAAATTTCTTTCTGTTGTTTATTTCTAATCTAATTTGTTGTCAGAGAACATAGATTTGTTTTGAACCTTTTGAATTTATTGAGACTTGGTTTGTGGCCTATTATATGGTCTATACCATAGAATGTTTCATGTTTGCTTGAATAAAATGTGTATTATGTTGTTATTGTGTAAAATGTTCTAAAATGTCAGGTCACACTGGTGTTGTTCAAGTTTTCTCTTCATCTTTACTAATATCTATTTGTCCTAGCAATTATTAAGATTTTTGAAATCTCTGCTGCTTTTTTCAATTCTTTCAGATTTTGCTTTTTGTGTACTGGGGCTCTGTTGTTAGGTGGGAATGCATTTATAATTGTTACATATTTATGATTACGAACTGGTCCCTTTATTTCTAATATTCTTTCTTGTCTTAAAGTCTATGTACTCATATCAATATAGCCATTTCAACTCCTTATGTTTATAATATGCATGGTATGTATTTTTCCATCCTTTTACTTTCAAACTCCTTGTATCTTTAATCTAAAATATGTCTCCAGCAGATAGCATATAGTTGGATTTTGCTTTTTCACCTAGTTTGATAATATCCACCTTTTGATTAGAGTATATCATTTATTCATATTTAATTTAATAAAGATATGATTAGATTTACATGTGATCTTTGCTAATATTTTCTACATGTCTCATATCTTTTTTGTTCCTCTTCTACTAGCTCCTTTTTAGTTGAATATTTTATAATATACAATTTTAATTCTTCTGTTGAATTTTTAATTCTATTTTTGAGCTATTTTGTTAATGGCTGCTCCAGGGATTACAATATGGCTCTTAATTTATCAGTCTCTACTTTGCATAGTAATCTGGTATGTGTTTCCTTCAGCTTGAAGAGTTCCTTTCAAACTTCTTATAGGGCTGATCTCTTAGCAATGAATTTTCTCAGTCTTTGTTTATGTGACACTATTTATTTTGCCTTCACTTTTGAAAGATAATTCTGCATAACATAGTATTCTTGCTCAACAGATTTTTTTTCTTTCAGCACTTTGAATATATAATCCCACTGCCTTCTGGCCTCCACTGATTCTGATGAAATGCAAGCCATTAACAGTCATTCCCTTATACATGAGTTATCTCCTGCTGCTTTCTAAATTATTTTCTTTGCCTTTGTTACTTAGCATCTTGACTAGGATGTGTCCAGGTGTGGCTGTTTGTATTTATCTCATATGGCATTTGCTGAGCTTCTTTGATGTGTAGATTAATGCTTCTCATCAAATTTGAGAAGTTGTTATTTTTGCTTCAATCTTTCTTCATATTTTTTATTTTTAATTTCTGTACATAGCAGATATATATATTTATGGGGTACATGAGATATTTTGGTACAGGTAACCAATGTGTAATAATCACATCATGGAAAATCAGTATTCACCCCATCAAGCATTTATCCTTTGTGTTACAAACAATCTAATTATACTCTTCTTAGTTATTTTAAAATGTACAATTATTATTGACTCTAGTTCCCCCATTGTTATGCTATCAAATACTAGAAGTTACTCATTCTAGCTATTTTTTGGTACCCATTAACCATCCCCACCTTCTCTCTATTAACGACTACAATTTGAGGCTCTGGTATCCATTCTTCTATACTCTATCTCCATTAGTTCAATGACTAATGACTGCCAGTTCCATCCATGTTGTTGCAAATGACAGGATCTCATTATTTTTTATGACTGAATAGTACCTCATTGTGTATATGTACATTTTCTTTATCCATTTATCGGTTGAGGGACACCTAGGTTGCTTTCAAATCTTGGCTATTGTGAACAGAGCTGCAACAAACATGAGGGTGCAGATGTCTCTTTGATATACTGATTTCTTGTCTTTTGGGCATATACCCAGCAATGGGATTGCTGGACTGTATGGTAGCTCTATTTTTAGATTTTGGAGGAACCTCCAAACTGTTCTCCATAGTTGTTGTACTAATTTACATTCCCGCCAACAATGCATAAAGGTTCCCTTTTCTCCACACCCTCACTAGCATCTGTTATTGTCTGTCTTTTGGATATAAGCCATTTTAAGTGGGGCGAGAGGAGAATGTAGTTTAGATTTGCATTTATCTGATGAGCAATGATGCTGAGCCCTTTTTCATATTCCTGTTTGCATTTGTATGCCTTCTTTTGAGAAATGTCTTCAAGTCTTTTGCCCATTTTTAAATCAGATTTTTATATTTTCTTCTATAGAGTTGTTTGAGCTACTTGTTTATTCTGATTATCAATTCCTTGTCAGATGAGTAGTTTGCAAACATTTTCTTCCATTCTGTGGGTTGTCTCTTCACTTTGTTGATTGTATTCTTTGCTGTGCAGAAGCTCTTTAACTTGATGTGATCCCGTTTTTCCATTTTTGCTTTGGTTGCCTGTGCTTTCAAGGTAATTCTCGAGAAATTTTTGCCCAGACCAATGTCCTGGAGAGTTCTCCCAATGTTTTCTTGTAGTAGTTTCATAAGTTTAGTCTTAGATTTAAGTATTTAATCTGTTTGGATTTGGTTTTGTATAAGGTGAGAGATGGGTTCTAGGTTCATTGTTCTGCTTATGTATATCCACTATTCCCCTCAGCATTTATTGAAGAGACTTCCTTTTCCCCAATGTATGTTCTTGGCACCTTTACAGAAAGTGAGTTCACCGTAGGTATGTGGATTTGTTTCTGGGTTCTCTATTCTGTTCCATTGGCCTATGTGTATATTCTTATGCGAGTACCATGCTGTTTTGATTACCATAGCTCTGTAGTATAATTTGAAGTCAGGTAATATAATTCCTCTAGTTTTCTTCTTTTTGCTCAGAATAGTTTGGGCTACTTTGGGTCTTTTATGGTTCTATATAAATTTTAGAATTGCTTTTTTTGATTTCTGTGAAGAATATCACTGGTATTTTGATACGGATTGCATTGAATCTGTAGATTGCTTTGGGTAGTATGAACATTTTGACAACATTGATTCTTCCAATCCATAAACATAGAATATCTTTCCATTTTTTTGTGTGTACTCTTCAATTCCTTTCATCGGTGTTTCACAACTTTCATTGTAGAGATCTTTAACTTCTTTGGTTAAGTTAATTTCTAGGTATTTAAATTTTTGTGTGGCTATTGTAAATTGGATTACTTTTTGATTTTTTTCAGATTGTTTGCTGTTGGAATATAGTAATGCCATTGAGTTTTGTATGCTGATTTTGTATCCTGCAATGTTACTGAATGTGTTTTATCAGTTCCAGTAGGTTTCTTATGGAGTCTTTAGGTTTTTCCAAATATAAGATCATATCATCTGCAAACAGGGATAATTTAACTTCTTCCTTTCCAATTTGGAGGTCCTTTATTTCTTTCTCTTGTCTGATTGCTCTAGCTAGGACTTCCAATACTATGTTGAATAACAGTGGCAAAAATAAGCATCCTTGTCATGTTCTGATCTTAGAGGAAAAGCTTTCAACTTTTCCCCATTCACTATGATACTAGCTGTGGGTCTGTCATCTATGGCTTTTATTATGTTGAGGTATGTTCCATCTATATACCTAGGTTTTTTAAGGGTTTTTCTTTATCATGAAGGGATGTTGAACTTATCAAATCTTTATTAAGCATTTATTTTAATGATCATATGGTTTTTGTCCTTCATTCTGTTGCTATATCACATTGATTGACTTGCATATGGTGAACCATTCTTGCATTCCTGGGATAAATCCCACTTGGTCATGATTAATGATCTTCTCAGTGTGTTGTGCAACTTGGTTTGCTAGTATTTTGTTGAAGAATTTGCATCAATATTAATCAGGGATGTTGGCCTATAGTTTTCTTTTATTGATGCATATTTGTCTAGTTTTGATATCAGAGTAACACTGGCATTATAGAATGAGTTTAGAAGTATTCCCTCTTTATTTTTTAAAATAGTTTGAGTAGGATTGGTATTAGTTCTTTGAATGTTTGGTAGAATTCAGCAGTGAAGCCAATGGGTCCCAAGCTTTTCTTTACTGGGAGACTTTTTATTACAGATTCTTCTAGTTACTTGTTATTGGTCTGTTCAGGTTTTGGATTTCTTCATGATTCATTCTTGGTAGGTTGTATATATCTAGGAATTTATCCATTTATTCTAAATTTTCCAATTTATTGGCATATAGTTGCTCATAGTAGCTGCTAGTGATCCTTTGAATTTCTGTGGTATCAGTTGCTATGTCTTCTGTTTCGTCTCTGATTTTATCTATTTGGGCCTCTCTCTTTTTTCTTATTTAGTCTGGCTAAAAGTTTGTGAGTTTTGTTTATCTTTTTTGAAAACCAACTTTTTTGTTTCATTGACCTTTTGTATTGTTTTGTTCATTTCAGATTAATTTATTTCTGTTCTGATCTTTATTTCTTTTCTTTTACTAATTTTGGGATCAGTTTGTTCTTGGTTTTCTAGCTCTTTAAGATGCATCTTTAGGTTTTTTTTTGAAGCTTTTCTTCTTTTTTGTTGTAGGGACTTATAGCTATAAATTTTTCTCTAGTACTGCTTTTGCTGTATCCCTTAGGTTTTGGTATGTTGTGTTTCCATTATCATTTCTTTCAAAAACTTTTTGAATTTTCTTCTTAATTTCATCATTGACCAACTGGTCATTCAGGAGCATATCATTTAATTTCTGTATGTTTAGTTTCCAAAATGTCTTTTGTTATTTATTTATAGTTTTATTCCATTGTGATGCTTGATATTATTTCAATTTTTTGCATGTTTTAAGATTTGTTTTGTTACCTAACATATGATCTATCCTTGTGAATGATTTATGTTTTGAGGAGAAAAATGTGCATTCTGCAGTTGTTGGATGAAATGTTCTGTAAATATCCATTAGGTTCATTTGTTCTATAGAGCATAATTAGTCCATGTTTCTTTGTTGATTTTCTGTCTGGGAGATTTGTCCAATGCTTAAAGTGGGGTATTGAAGCCTTCAGCTATTATTGTATTGGGGTCTATCTCTCTTTAGCTCTAATAATATTTGCTTTGTATAGCTGGGTGCCCCAATATCAGGTACATATGTATTTACAATCATGTTCTCTTGCTGAATTGGCCCCATAATCATTATATGATGACGTTTGTCTCTTCTTACAATTTTTGTCATGAGGTCTACTTTGTCTGATATATGTATAGCTACTTCTGCTCTTTTTGGTTTCATTGGCATGGAATATCATTTTCCATTTCTTTGTTTTCAGTCTATATGTATCTTTATAGGTGAAGTGTGTTTATTGTAGGCAACAGATCATTGGGTCTTGTTTTTTAATTTGTGCAGCCATTCTGTTTTTTAATTGGAGAGTTTAGTCTATTTACATTCAATGTCCTTATTAATAAGTAGAGACTTACACCTGCCGTTTTGTTATTTGTTTTCTGGTTGTTTTGTGATCTCTTCCTTCTTTCATTCCTTCCTGTCTTGAAAAGGTGATTTTCTCTGGTGGTATAATTTAATTTCTTGTTTTTTTATTTTTTGTGTCTGTTATATGTTTTTCAATTTGAGGTTACCATGAGGCCTGCAGATACTATCTTATATCCCATGATTTTAAACTGCTGACAATTTAACTCTGATTGCATAAACAAACATACATTGTTCAACTTCCACTTATGAGTGAGAACATGTGGTGTTTGGTTTTCTGTTCCTGTGTTAGTTTACTGAGAATGATGGCTTCCACCTTCATCCATGTCCCTGGAAAGGATATGAACTCATTCTTTTTTATGGCTGCAGGGTATTCCATGGTTATAAGTGCCCCATTTTCTTTATCCAGTCTATCACTGATGGGCATTTGGGTTGGTTCCAAGTCTTTGTTATTGTAAATAGTGCTTCAATAAACATACGTGTGCATGTGTCTTTATAGTAGAACGATTTTATTGGCAAACTGCTGAGTGTAGGTCCTGCCCTATGCTCCAAATCAAGCCAGCATCTTCTGTCAGTGAAACTTTGGTTTTCCCAGCCAGAATATCATAGTAAAACTACCATGCTGATTGAGCTGAATGGGAGTGGCCTCAGGCAAGAAAGCTGCAGACTCCCACTGTTTTTAATGGAATTTATAGCAGATTTTCATAAATAATTGCTTCTCTATTTTTTGTTTTCCTTTTTTCAATTTCCAGAGCCCTGTAATGTCCAGTTAATACTTGTTTTGTCGGGAGAGAATTTGCTGAAGGCTTCACTCTGCCACAACTGAAAGTCTTATGATCTAAAAAGTTTTTAAATACGATTTGATAAAAATTCATTTGGGAGTATAAATGTGTAAGAATATCCAAGAAAAATCTTGACAAAAAAAGATTGTGTTCAGAAAAATACCACCCTCCCAGATAGCACTGTGCCCCATAACTATGTATAATTTTTGTTTTAATTATAAATAAAATAAAACTTTAAAAATTATAAAACTACAATAGCAGAAAACATATGAGCCTGACACAGACATAAACAAATTAATCAAATAAAATAGTTTCTAGAAACATACCTATATGCCTGTGGGAATTTAATATGCAATAAATATGGCATATAAAATCAATGAGACAAAAGGGTGTTTGAACAATTAACCGGGCATTTCGAATACAAAATAAAGACACACCACAGATACAAATATAATCATATTAATAAATATGACATTTCAAATCAATGGATAAAAGAGTTTTTGAACAATTGGCTATTTATTTAGAATTTTTATAAAGATACCAAATAGAAACAAACACACTCTGATGTATTAAATATTTAAATGTAAAATATAAAATATAAGATCATTTAAAAAATAAATTGAGATAGGAAAGGCTTTCTGAAGCCCATCGCAAAATCTGGAAACCATATAGGAAAATATTGACAGATATAAAAATGAAACATGATAGGTAAGTTATAAAATAAGCAATGAGGATTTCTAGGAGCAAGATGGTGAAATAAAAGTCTCCACCAATCATCCACCCCACAAGGACACCAATTTAAAAACTATCTACACAGAAAAAGCACCTTCATAAGAACCAAAAATCAGGTGAGTACTCACAGTACCTGGTTTAGCTGAAAGAGGCACTGAAGAGGTAGAAAAAACAGTCTTGAATCACTGATGCCACCACCCCCACAACATGCCCTGGCTATTAATAGCTGCAGCATGGTGCAGAGAGCATTTTTGTGCATTGGGGGAGGGAGATCCCAGTAATTGTGAGGCATTGAGTTTCGTGCTGTCCTGTTATAGCAGAAAACAAACCAAATCAAACTCAGCTGATGCCCGCCCATGGAGGGAGCATTTAAACCAGCCCTGGCCAGAGGGAAATCACCAACCCTAATGGTCTAAACCTGAGTTGTGCAAGCCTTGCTACAGTGGGCTATAGTGCTCTGGGGCTCTAAATAAACTTGAAAGACAGTCTAGGACACAAGGACAGCAACCCCTAGGTGAGTCCTAGTGCTGAACTGGGCCCAGAGACAATGGGCTGGGGAGCATGTGACCTACTGAGACACCAGCTGGGGCAGCTAAGGGAGTGCTGGTATCACCCCTCCCCTAACCCCTAACCCCTGGCTGCACAGTTGACAGCTCCAAAAGAGACCCCTTCCTTCCACCTAAGGAAAGGATAGGAAATAGTGGGGAGGACTTTGTCTTGCATCTTGGATGCCTTTTCAGGGCCTAGCTCCCAGACGACAATACTAGACACACCCTGGGCCAGAAGGAAGGTCACTGCCTTCAAGGGGAGGACCCAGTCCTGGCAGCATTCATCACCTGCTAATTAAAGACCCCTGAATAATCAGCAGTGATCCCCAGGTACTACAGTGAAGGATTTGGCTTTAGGTGAGACTCAAGATATTCCCGGTTGTGGTGGCTATGGGGCAACTCCTTCTGCTTGAGAAGAGCAGAGGGAAAAGTAAAGGGGAGTTTCCCTTGCTCCTGAGGTACCAGCTCAGCCACAAGGGGGTGGAGCACCAAATGGGCTCTTGGGGTCCCCAGTTCCAGGACTTGGCTCTTTGATGGCATTTCTGGACCTGCCCTGGGTCAGAGGGGAGCCCATTGCCCTGCAGGGTAAGTCCCAGGCCAGGCAGCATTTACTACAAGCTGACAGAAGAGCCCTTGGGCTCTAAGTGAACATTGACAGTAGTCTGACAATACTCCTCATGGGCCTGTGATCATGTTGGCCACAGGGTGGGGCTCCTTTGAATTTGGAAACGGGAGGGAAGAGTGGGAAGGACCGTGTCTAGTTGATTGTGTACAGTTCAGTCGCAGTACAATAGAATACCAGGTAGACTTCCAAGGTTTTTGAATCTAGTCCCCAGCTGCCAGACAGCATCTCTGGACCTGCCTGGGGCCTGTGGAATCTCATCCTACCTTGAAGGGAAGGACACAGGCCTGTCTGGTTTTGCCACCTGCTGATTGTAGAGACCCATGGTCTTGAGCAAACATAGGCAGTAGCCAGGTAGTAGTTACAGCAGGCCTTGGTCAGGACCCCGTGCTGTACTGGCTTCAGGTCTGACCCACTGCAGTCACAGTGGTGGTGACCACAGGGGTGCTTCTGTCATGCCACCCCCAGCTTCAGGTGGCTCAGAACAGAGAGAGAGAGCGACTCTATTTGAGAAAGTAAAGGAGGAGAACAGGAGTTTCTGCCTAGTAATCTAGAGAATTCTTCCGGATCTTGTCCAAGACCATCAAGGCAGTACATCTAAAAGTCTGCAAAAACCACAGTGTTACTGCTGCCCCCTAAAGTGGATACAGCTTAGATCACAACACCCAAGTCTTACCAATATCTGGAAAGCCTTCCCAAAAAGGTTGGGTATAAAGAAGCTCAGATTGTGAAGACTACAATAAATACCCAACTCTTCAATGCCCAGACACAGACAAACATCTACAAGTATCAAGACAATCCAGGAAAACATGACCTCACCAAATGAGCTAAATAAGGCACTAGGGACCAATCCTGAAGAAACAGAGATATCTGACTTTTCAGACAGATAATTCGAAATTGCTGTTTTGAGGACTCTCAAATAAATATGAGATAACACAGAGAAGGAATGCAGAATTATATCAGATAAACTTAACACAGATATTGAAATAATTTTAAAGAATCAAGAAGAAATTCTGGATCTGAAAAATGCAGTAGGCATACTGAAGAATGTACCAGAGTCTTTCCATAACAGAATTGATCAGGCAGAAGAAAGAATTAGTAGTGAGCTTGAAGACAGGCTATTTGAAAATGCACAGTCAGAGAAAACAAAATAAAAAAAAAATAAAAACAATGAAGCATACTTACAGGATCTAGAAAATAGCCTGAAAAAGGCAAATCTAAGAGTTATTGATCTTAAAGAGGAGGTACAGGGGTAGGGGAGGGTAGAAAGTTTATTCAAAGGGATAGTAACAGAGAACCTCCCAAACCTAGAGAAAGATATCAATATCCAAGTACAAGAAAGTTATAAAACACCCAGCAGATTTAACCCAAAGAAGACTACCTCAATGCATTTAATAATCAAATTCCCACAATGGTTGAACTAGTTTACAGTCCCACCAACAGTGTAAAAGTGTTCCTATTTCTCCACATCCTCTCCAGCACCTGTTGTTTCCTGACTTTTTAATGATTGCCATTCTAACTGGTGTGAGATGGTATCTCATTGTGGTTTTGATTTGCATTTATCTGATGGCCGGTGATGGTGAGCATTTTTTCATGTGTTTTTTGGCTGCATAAATGTCTTCTTTTGAGAAGTGTCTGTTCATGTCCTTCACCCACTTTTTGTGGCAATTCCTCAGGGATCTAGAACTAGAAATACCATTTGACCCAGCCATCCCATTACTGGGTATATACCCAAAGGACTATAAATCATGCTGCTATAAAGACACATGCACACGTATGTTTATTGCGGCACTATTCACAATAGCAAAGACTTGGAACCAACCCAAATGTCCAACAATGATAGACTGGATTAAGAAAATGTGGCACATATACACCATGGAATACTATGCAGCCATAAAAAAGGATGAGTTCATGTCCTTTGTAGGGACATGGATGAAATTGGAAATCATCATTCTCAGTAAACTATCGCAAGAACAAAAAATCAAACACCGCATATTCTCACTCATAGGTGGGAATTGAACAATGAGAACACATGGACACAGGAAGGGGAACATCACACTCTGGGGACTGTTGTGGGGTGCGGGGAGCGGGGACGGATAGCATTAGGAGATATACCTAATGCTAAATGGCGAGTTAATGGGTGCAGCACACCAGCATGGCACATGTATACATATGTGACTAACCTGCACATTGTGCACATGTACCCTAAAACTTAAAGTATAATAATAATAAAAGAAAAGAAAAAAAATAATCAAACTCCCAAAGGTCAAGGATAGAGAAAGGATCCTAAAAGTAGCAAGAGAAAATAAACAACATACTATGGAGCTCCAATAACCTGGCAGCAGACTTTTCAGTGGAAAGCTTACAGGTTAGGAGAGAGTGGCATGATATATTTAAAGAGCTGAAGGAAAAAAAACACTTTATCCTAGAATAGTGTATCTGGCAAAAATTATCCTTCAAACATGAAGGAGAAATAAAGACTTTCCAAGACAAACAAAAACTGAGGAACTTCATCAACACCAGACCTGTCCTAGAAGAAATGCTAAACAGTGTAATTCAATCATAAAGAGAAGGATGTTAATGAGCAATAAGTAATCACCTGAAGGTACAAAACTCACTAGTAGTCGTAGGTACACAGAAAAACACAGAATATTATAACACTGTAACTGTGGTGTGTAAACTACCCTTGTCCTAAGTAGAAAGAATAAATGATGGACCAATCAAAAACAATAACTACAACAACTCTTCAAGACATAGTACAATAAGATATAAATAGGAACAAAAAAAATTAAAAAGCAGGGGAACAAAGTTAAGGTATAGAGTTTTTAATAGTTTTCTCTTTGCTTGTATGTTCATTTATACAACAGTGTTTAGTTGTTATCAGCTTAAAATAATGGGTTATAGGCTAGTATTTACAAGTCTCATGGTAACCTGAAATCAAAAGACATAAAACAAATACACTAAAAATAAAAGCATGGCCAGGCACAGTGGCTCATGACTGTAATCTCAGCACTTTGGGAAGTTGAAGCGGGCGGATCACTTGAGGTCAGGGGTTCGAGACCAGCCTGGCCACAGGGTGAAACCCCATCTCTACTAAAAATAGAAAACTTAACTGGGTGTGGTGGCACATGCCTGTGGTCCCAGCTACTCAGGAGGCTGAGGCAGGAGAATCACTTGAACCCAGGAGGTGGAGGTTGCAGTGAGCCAAGATCATGCCTCTGCACTCCAGCCTGGGTGACAGAATGAGACTCTATCTCAAAAATAAATTAATTAATTAAAGCAAGAAATTAAATCATATTAACCGAGAAAATTAACCTTCACATGAAAGAACACACGAAGGAAAGAAAGAAGGAGGAGAATGTCACAAAACAACCAGAAAACAAATAACAAAATGACAGGAGTAAGTCCTTACTTATCAAACATAACATTGAACACAAATGGACTAAACTCTCCAATCAAAAGACATAGACTGGCTGAATGGATAAAAAAAGTAATATCCTTTGATCTATTGCCTACAAGAGAAACACTTCACTATATACATATATATAAGTTCTACGGTACATATGCACAACGTGCAGGTTTGTTATATAGGTATACATGTGCCATGTTGTTTTGGTGCACCCATCAACTTGTCATTTACATTAGGTATTTCTCCTAATGCTATCCTTCCCCCAACCCCCCACCCCCTGACAGGCCCCGGTGTGTGATGTTCCTCACCCTGTGTCCAAGTGTTCTCATTGTTCAATTCCCACCTATGAGTGAGAACATGCAGTGTTTGGTTTTCTAACCTCGTGATACTTTGCTCAGAATGATGGTTTCCAGCTTCATCCACGTCCCTGCAAAGGACATGAACTCATTCTTTTTTATGGCTGCATAATATTCCATGGTGTATATGTGCCACATTTTCTTTATCCAGTCTATCATTGATGGGCATTTGGGTTGGTTCCAAGTCTTTACTATTGTGAATAGTGCTGCAATAAACATATGTGTGCATGTGTCTTTCCAGTAGCATGATTCATAATCCTTTGGGTATATACCCAGTAATGGGATGGCTGGGTCAAATGGTATTTCTAGTTCTAGATCCTTGAGGAATCACCACACTGTCTTCCACAATGGTTGAACTAATTTACACTCCCACCAACAGTGTAAAAGCGTTCCTATTTCTCCACATCCTCTCCAGCATCTTTTGTTTCCTGATTTTTTTACTGTTTGCCATTCTAACTGGTGTGAGATGGTATCTCATTGTGGTTTTGATTTGCATTTCTCTGATGACCAGTGATGATGAGCATTTTTTCATGTGTCTGTTGGCTGCATAGATGTCTTCTTTTGTGAAGTATCTGTTCATATCCTTCACCCACTTTTTGATGGTGTTGTTTGTTTTTTTCTTGTAAATTTGTTTAAGTTCCTTGTAGATTCTGGATATTAGCCCTTTGTCAGATGGGTAGATGGTAAAAATTTTCTCCCATTCTGTAAGTTGCCTGTTCACTCTAATAGTAGTTTCTTTGGCTGTGCAGAAGCTCTTTAGTTTAATTAGATCCCATTTGTCAATTTTGGCTTTTGTTGCCATTGCTTTTGATGTTTTGGTCATGAAGTCCTTGCACATGCCTATGTCCTGAATGGTATTGCCTAGGTTTTCTTCTAGGGTTTGTAATGGTTTTAGGTCTAACATTTAAGTCTTTAATCCATCTTGAATTAATTTTTGTGTAAGGTGTAAGGAAGAGATCCAGTTTCAGCTTTCTACATATGGCTAGCCAGTTTTCCCAGCATCATTTATTAAATAGGGAATCCTTTCCCCATTTCTTGTTTTTGTCAGGTTTGTCAAAGATCAGATGGTTGTAGATGTGTGGTTTTATTTCTGAGGCCTCTGTTCTGTTCCATTGGTCTATACCTCTGTTTTGGTACCAGTACCATGCTGTTTTGGTTACTGTAGTTTTGTAGTACAGTTTGAAATCAGGTAGCGTGATGCCTCCAGCTTTGTTCTTTTGGGTTAGGATTGGCTTGGCTATGCAGGCTCTTTTTTGGTTCCATATGAACTTTAAAGTATTTTTTTCCAATTCTGCGAAGAAAGTCATTGGTAGCTTGATGGGGATAGCATTGAATCTAGAAATTACCTTGGGCAGTATGGCCATTTTCATGATATTGATTCTTCCTATCCATGAGCATGGAATGTTCTTCCATTTGTTTGTGTCCTCTTTTATTTCGTTGAGCAGTGGTTTGTAGTTCTCCTTGAAGAGGTCCTTCACATCCCTTGTAAGTTGGATTCCTAGGATTCTGAAATTCCTAGTTGGATTTTATTCTCTTTGTAGCAATTGTGAATGGGAGTTCCCTCATGATTTGGCTCTCTGTTTGTCTGTTATTGGTGTATAAGAATGCTTGTGATTTTTGCACATTGATTTTGTATCCTGAGACTTTGCTGAAGTTGCTTATCAGCTTAAGGAGATTTTGGGCTGAGACAATGGGGTTTTCTAAATATACAATCATGTCATCTGCAAACAGACAATTTGACTTCCTCTTTTTCTAATTGAATACCATTTATTTCTTTCTCTTGCCTGATTGCCCTGGCCAGAACTTCCAACACTATGTTGAGTAGGAGTGGTGAGAGAGGGTATCCTTGTCTTGTGCCGGTTTTCAGAGGGAATGCTTCCAGTTTTTGCCCATTCAGTATGATATTGGCTGTGGGTTTGTCATAAACAGCTCTTATTATTTTGAGGTACGTTTCATCAATACCTAGTTTTTTGAGAGTTTTTAGCATGAAGGGCTGTTGAATTTTGTCGAAGGCCTTTTCTGCGTCTATTGAGATAATCATGTGGTTTTTGTCATTGGTTCCATTTACGTGATGGAGTACATTTATTGATTTGCGTATGTTGAACTAGCCTTGCATCCCAGGGATAAAGCCAACTTGATCTTGGTGGATAAGCTTTTTGATGTGCTGCTGGATTCAGTTTGCCAGTATTTTATTGAGGATTTTTGCATCGATGTTCATCGGGGATATTGTTCTAAAATTCTCTTTTTTTGTTATGTCTCTGCCAGGCTTTGGTATCAGGATGATGCTGACCTCATAAAATAAGTTAGAGAGGATTCCCTCTTTTTCTATTAATTGGAATAGTTTCAGAAGGAATGGTACCAGCTCCTCTTTGTACCTCTGGTATAATTCAGCTGTGAATCCATCTGGTCCTGGACGTTTTTTGGTTGGTGGGCTATTAATTATTTCTTCAATTTCAGAGCCTGTTATTGGCCTATTCAGAGATTCAACTTCTTCCTGATTTAGTCTTGGGAGGGTTTATGCATCCAGGAATTTATCCATTTCTTCTAGATTTAATAGATTATTTGTGTAGAGGTGTTTATAGTATTCTCTGATGGTAGTTTGTATTTCTGTGGGATGGGTAGTGATATCCCCTTTATCATTTTTTATTGCATCTATTTGATTCTTCTCTCTTTTCTTCTTTGTTAGTCTTGCTAGCAGTCTATCAATTTTGTTGATCTTTTCAAAAAACCAGCTCCTGGATTCATTGATTTTTTGAAGGGTTTTTTGTTTCTCTATCTCCTTCAGTTCTGCTCTGATCTTAGTTATTTCTTGCCTTCTGCTAGCATTTGAATTTGTTTGCTCTTGCTTCTCTAGTTCTTTTAATTGTGATGTTAGGATGTCAATTTTGGATCTTTCCTGCTTTCCTTTGTGGGCATTTAGTGATATAAATTTCCATCTACACACTGCTTTAAATGTGTCCCAGAGATTCTGGTATGTTGTGTCTTTGTTCTCATTGGTTTCAAAGAACATCTTTATTTCTCCCTTCATTTCATTATGTACACAGTAGTCATTCAGGAGCTGGTTGTTCAGTTTCCATGTTGTTGTGCAGTTTTGAGTGAGTTTATTAATCCTGAGTTTTAATTTGATTGCACTGTGGTCTGAGAAACAGTTTATTGTGATTTCTGTTCTTTTTCATTTTCTGAGGAGTGCTTTACTACCAATTATGTTGTCAGTTTTAGAATAACTGTGATGTGATGCTGAGAAGAGTGTATATTCTGTTGATTTGGGGTGGAGAGTTCTGTAGGTGTCTATTAGGTCTGCTTGGTGCAGAGCTGAGTTCAAGTCCTGGATATCCTTGTTGACCTTCTTTCTTGTTTATCTGTCTAATATTGACAGTGGGGTGTTAAAGTCTCCCATTATTATTGTGTGGGAGTCTAAGTCTCTTTGTAGATCTCTAAGGACTTGCTTTATGAATCTGGGTGCTCCTGTAATGGGTGCATATATATTTAGGATAGTTAGCTCTTCTTGTTGAATTGATCCCTTTACCATTATGTAATGGCCTTCTTTGTCTCTTTGATCTGTGTTGGTTTAAAGTCAGTTTTATGAGAGACTAGGATTGCAACTCCTGCTTTTCTTTTGCTTTCCATTTGCTTGGTAGATCTTCCTCCATCCCTTTGCTTTGAGCCTATGTGTGTCTCTGCACGTGATATGGGTCTTCTGAATACAGCACACTGATGGGTCTTGACTCTTTATCCAATTTGCCAGTCTGTGTTGTTTAGTTGGGGCATTTAGCCTATTTACATTTAAGGTTAATATTGTTATGTGTGTATTTGATCCTGTCATTATGATGTTAGCTGGTTATTTTGCCCATTAGTTGATGCAGTTTCTTCATAGCATCAATGGTCTTTACAATTTGGCATGTTTTTGCAGTGGTTGGTACTGGTCGTTCCTTTCCACATTTAGTGCTTCCTTCAGGCCTGGTGGTGACAAATCTCTCGGCATTTGCTTGTCCCTAAAGGAGTTTATTTCTCCTTCACTTATGAAGCATAGTTTGGCTGGATAAGAAATTCTGGGTTAAAAATTATTTTCTTTAAGAATGTTGAATACTGGCCCCTACCCTCTTCTGGCTTGTAGGGTTTCTGCCAAGAGATCTGCTGTTAGTCTGATGGGCTTCCCTTTGTGGGTAACCTGACCTTTCTCTCTGGCTGCCCTTAACATTTTTTCTTTCATTTCAACCTTGGTAAATCCGACAATTATGTATCTTGGGGTTGCACTTCTCGAGGAGTGTCTTTGTGGTGTTCTCTGTATTTCCTGAATTTGAATGTTGGCCTGCCTTGCTAGGTTGGGGAAGTTCTCTTGGATGATATCCTGCAGAGTGTTTTCCAATTTGGTTCCATTCTCCCCGTCACTTTCAGGTACACCAATCAGACGTAGATTTGGTCTTTTCACATAGTCCCATATTTCTTGGAGGCTTTGTTCATTTCTTTTTATTTTCTCTAATCTTGTCTTCTCACTTTATTTCATTAATTTTATCTTTAATCACTGATATCCTTTCTTCCACTTGATCAAATCAGCTATTGAAGTTTGTGCATTCGTCACGAAGTTCTCGTGCCATGGTTTTCAGCTCCATCAGGTCATTTAAGGTCTTCTCTACACTGTTTATTCTAGTTAGCCATTCATCTAATCTTTTTTCAAGGTTTTTAGCTTCCTTGAAATGGGTTAGAACATGCTCCTTTAGCTCAGAGAAGTTTGTTATTACCAACCTTCTGAAGCCTACTTCTGTCAGCTCATCAAAGTCATTCTCCATCCAGCTTTGTTTGGTTGCTGGCAAGGAGCTGCAATCCTTTGGAGGAGAAGAGGCACTCTGATTTTTAGAATTTTCAGCTTTTCTGCTCTGATTTCTCCAAATCTTTGTGGTTTTATCTACCTTTGGTCTTTGATATTGGTGACCTACAGATGGAGTTTTGGTGTGGATGTCCTTTTTGTTGATGCTGATGTTATTTCTTTCTGTTTGTTAGTTTTCCTTGTAACAGTCAGGTCCCTCAGCTGCCGGTCTGTTGGAGTTTGCTGGAGGTCCACTCCAGACCCTGTTTGCCTGGGTATCACCAGTGGAGGCTGCAGAACAGCAAATATTGCAGAACAGCAAATATTGCTGCCTGATCCTTCCTCTGGAACCTTCGTCCCAGAGGGGCACCTGCCTGTATGAAGTGTCTGTCAGCCCCTACTGGGAGGTGTCTCCTAGTTAGGCTACACAGGTGTCAGGGACCCATTTGAGGAGGCGGTCTGTTTCAGAGCTCAAACGCCATACTGCGAGAACCACTGCTCTCTTCAGAGTTGTCAGACAGGGATGTTTAAGTCTGCAAGAGTTTCTGCTGCCTTTTGTTCAGCTATGCCCTGCCCACAGAGGTGGAGTCTATATAGGCAGTAGGCCTTGCTGAGCTACAGTGGGCTCTGCCCAGTTCGAACTTCCCAGTTGCTTTGTTTACCTACTCAAGCCTCAGCAATGGCGGACGCCCCTTCCCCTCCAGGCTGCAGCCTTGCAGGTTGATCTCAGACTGCTGCACTAGCCGTGAGCAAGGCTCCGTGGGCATGGGACCTGCCAAGCCAGGTATGGGAGAGAATCTCCTAGTCTGCCAGTTGCTAAGACCGTGGGAAAAGCACAGTATTTGGGCGGGAGTGTTTCATTTTTCCAGGTACAGTCTGTCATGGCTTCCCTTGGCTATGAAAGGGAAATCCCTTGACCCCTTGCACTTCCCGGGTGAGGCGATGCCCTGCCCTGCTTTGACTCGCCCTCTGTGGGCTGCACCCACTGAAACACTTCACCTTTAAACACACACATAGGTTAAAAATAAAGGAATGGAAAAGGATATTCCATGCCAATGGAAACCAAAAAATTAGCAGAAGTAGCTATACATATACAGACAAACTAGATTTCAAGACAACAGCTATTAGAAGGGACAAAGAAAGACGCTAAATAATGATAATAGGGTCAATTCTGCAAGAGGATATAACAATTTTAAATATATACACACTTAAAACTGGAGAACCCAGACGTATAAAGCAAATATTCAAGCTAAAGAGAGAGACCCAAATACAATAATAGTTGGAGACTTCAACACCCCACTTTTAGCATTGGACAGATATCCAACAAAAAATCAACAAAGAAATTCAGACTTAGTCTGTACTATAAACTAAATGAATATAATAGATATTTACAGAACGTTTGATTCAACAGCTACAGAATACACATTCTTTTCCTTAGCACATGGACCATTCTCTAAGATAGATTATATTTTGGGGTAACAAAAAAAGGCTTACAATATTCAAAAAATTGAAATAATATCAAGCATCTTTTCTGACCACAATGGAATAAAACTAGAAATCAATAACAAAAGGAATTCTGGAAACTACACAAATACATGGAAATTAAACAATATGCTCCTGAATGAACAGTGGGTCAATGAAGAAATTAAGAAGAAAATTGAAAAATTTCTTGAAACAAATGATAATGGGAACACAACATATGAAAACCTATGAGATACAGCAAAAGCACTACTAAGAGTGAAGTTTATAGCTATAAGTGCCTTTGTTAAAAAAGAATAAAAACTTCAAATAAATAACTGAATGATGCCTCTTACAGAACTAGAAAAGCAAGAGCAAAACAAACCAAAAGTTAGTAGAGAAAATAAAGATTAGAACAAAAATAAATGAAATTGAAATGAAGAAAATAATAGAAAATACCAAAAAAAGAAAAAGTTGGGTTTTTAAAAAGATAAACAAAATTCACAAAACTTTAGACAGACTCACTAAGAAAAAAAAGATAGACGATGCAAATAAGTAAAATCATATGAAAAAGGAAATATCACAACCAATACCACAAAAATTCAAAGGATTAATAGTGGCTACTATGAGCAACTATGTGCCAATAAATTGGAAAATCTAGAATAAATAGATAAATTCCTGGACACATACAACCTACTAAGATTGAACCATGAAGAAATCTTAACCTGAACAGACCAGTAGCAAGTAACAGGATCAAAGTCTCCCAGCACAGAAATGCCTGGGACCCAATGGCTTCACTGTTGAAATCTAAAAAACATTTAAAGAAGAACTAATACCAATCCTACTCAAACTATTCCAAGAAACAAAGGAGAAGGGAATAATTATTCCAGACTCATTCTATGAGGCCATATTGCTCTGATACCAAAGCCAGACAGAGACACATAAAGAAAAGAAAACTACAGGCCAACATCCCTGATGAACATTGATGCAAAAATCCTCAACAAAATACTAGCAAACCGAGTTGCACAACACATTGAGAAGATCATTCATCATGACCAAGTGGGATTTATCCTAGGGATGCAACGAGGGTTCAACATATGCAGATTGGGCAATATGATACATCATATCAACAGAATGGAGGACAAAAACCATATGATCATTTCAATAGATGCTGAAAAAGCATTTGATAAAATTTGACATCGCTTCATTATAAAATCCCTTTAAAAACTGGATATGTAGATGGAACATACCTCAATATAATAAAAGCCATATATGACAGACCCACAGCTAGTATCATGCTGAATGGGGATCAGAACATGACAAGGATGCCTATTTTCACCACTGTTACTAACGTAGCATTAGAAGTCCTAGCTAGAGCAATCAGACAAGAGAAAGAAATAAAGGGCCTCCAAATTGGAAAGGAGGAAGTTAAATTATCCTTGTTTGCAGATGATATGATCTTATATTTGGAAAAACCTAAAGACTCCACCAGAAACCTGTTGGAACTGATCAAACAAATTCTGTAACGTTGCAAGATACAAAATCAAGATACAAAAATCAGTAGCATTACTATATGCCAACAGTGAACCATCTGAAAAAGAAATCAAGAGAGTAATCCCATTTACAGTAGCTACAAGTAAAATCAAATACCTGACATTTAGCCAAGGAAGTGAAAAATCTCTGCAATGAAAACTATAAAATATTGATGAAAGAAATTGCAGAGGACATACAAAAAAAGAAAAGATATTCTATGTTCATGGATTGGAAGAATCAATATTGTAAAAATGTCCATACTACCCAAAGCAATCTACAGATTCATAGCAATCCCTATCAAAATACCAATGACATTCTTCACAGAAACAGAAAAAAACAATTCTAAAATTTATATGGAACCACAAAAGACCCAGAATAGCCAAAGCTATCCTGAGCCAAAAGAACAAAACTGGAGGATCACATTACCTGATTTCAAATTATACTACAGAGCTATAGTAAAGAAAACAGCATGATACTGGCATAAAAGCAGATATGTAAACCAAAGGAACGAAATAGAAAAGTCAGAAACAAATCCATACATCTACAGTGAGCTCATTTTTGACAAAGATGCCAAGAACATACATTAGGGAAAAGACAAACTCTTCAATAAATGATGCTGGGAAAACTGGATATCTATATGCAGAATGAAACTAAACCTCTATCTCTTGCCATGTACAAAAATAAAATCCAAATTGATTAAAGACTTTAATATCTCAAACTATGAAACTACTACAAGAAAACACTGGGGAATCTTTCTAGGAAATTGGACTGGGCAAAGATTTCTTAAGTCATATCCCACAAGCACAGGAAACCAAAGCAAAAATGGACAAATGGGATCATATCAAGTTAACAAGCTTCTGCACAGCAAAGGAAACAATCAAAATGAAAAGACAACCCACAGAATGGGAGAAAATATTTGCAAACTACCCATCTGACAAGAGATTAATAATCAGAATATATAAAGAGCTCTAACAACTCTATAGGAAAAAATCTAACAATCTTATTAGCCCTTTTCCCATTGGACTTAAGAACACTTGCCAATGGTGCTTGCAAGTATTAACCAAGGAAGTGAAAGTAAGATAACTATTATTTTCGCATTGCTCCAGTACATTGACTTTGGAAACAAAACACATCATTCTATTTATAGCATTCTGTTTTTAGTAATGGTATTTCCATTTACAAAATATAGTAAATCTCAATTGATAAAAATGTCAAATCTTAGAAAATGTAGTCTTCCTAGATGTCACGTTAACATTGTTCTTGTACAGTTTTTGGCCGAAGATTCATTTGAAGAATCTGAGTTTTCCAAAATAGACGATTCTGATGAGTCAGATGATTCTGATGTTCTGTTTAGGAAAAAACTCCAAGAACAGTTTTTATATTTTATTTTTACATTGCAAATCAGTCAGATTTGCTCCAGCCTCAAAGAGTGTGTTTATGTAGAACTAAATGAGTGCTGGTAGTGAGCTGCACTTTTCTTTTACTAAAAAGGAAAAGGGTGAAAAAATGTGCAAAAGACCTGAATAGATGTTTCTGAAAAGAAGGGATACAAACGGCAGTCATATGAAAAGGTGCTTAACCTCAGTGATCATTAGAGAAATGCAAATCAAAACTACAATGAGATATCTCAGCTCAGTTAAAATTGATTTTATCCAAAAGACAAGCAATAACAAATAGTGCCAAGTATGTGGAGAAAAGGGAAGCCTCATACTGTCAGTGGGAATATAAATTAATACAACCACTATGGAAATCAGTTTGAGGTTCCTCAAAACAACTAAAAATATATTTACCATATGATCCAGCAATCCCACTGTTGGGTATATACCCAAGTGAAAAGAAATCAGTATATTGAAGAGATATCTGCACTCCCATGTTTATTGCAGCACTATTCACAATAGTCAAGATTTGGAAGGAACCCAAAATGTTTATCAACAGATGAATGAAGAAAATGTGGCACATATACACACTTGAGCACTATTCAGCCTTATAAAATATGAGATCCTGTCATTTGCAACAACGTGGATGGCACTGGAGGTCATTGTGTTGAGTGAAATAAGCCAGGCACAGAAGGACAATCTTCGCTTTCATTTTTTATTTTCACTTAGTCATGGGAGCTAAAAATTAAAACAACTGGGCTCAATGGAGATAGAGAGCAGAATGATGGTTACCAGAGGCTGGAAGTGTAGTGGGGAGAGAGAAGGGGAATGGTTAATGGGTACAAAACAGTAAAAAGAATGAATAAATTCCAGTATTTGATAGTAAAACAGGGTGACTATATTTAATAATAATTTAGTTGTACATTTTAAGATAACTAAAAGAGTATGTTTGGATTGTTTGTAACACAAAGGATAAATGTTTGAGATTATAGATATCTCATTTACCCTGATGTAATTTATTACACATTGTATGCCTGTATCATCAAAATATCCCATATACCCTATATATATATACACACACGCTGTATATACACATAGTAGGTGGGTATGTATATATATACACATATATATTTCACTGTTTCACTTTCTTATCATTTATTTGTTTACTGGAGTAGCACTTTTAATCTTGTTCAGGAACTTTTTCTTTGCATTCACAACTTGGCTGGTTGGCACAAAAAGCCTAGCTTTCAGCCTGTCCTGCCTTCCGACATGTCTTTTTTACTAAGCTTTATCATTTCTAGCTTTTGACTTAAAGGAAAGACGTGTAACTTTTCCTTTCATTTGAACATGTAAAGGCCATTGTAAGGTTATTAATTGGCCTAATTTCCATACTGTTGTATTTTAGGGAATAGGGAGCCCTGAGGAGAAGGAAAGAGATGAGGGATGGCCAGTCAGTGGAGCAGTCAGAACACACACAACATTGATCAGTTAACTTTGCTCTCATATATGAGTGCAGTTTGTGGCACTCTGAAAGAACTGTAGTAGTAACGTCAAAGATAATTGAATATAGATCTGTAATAG
Organism: Pongo pygmaeus; assembly: GCF_028885625.2. Classification (NCBI taxonomy): domain Eukaryota; kingdom Metazoa; phylum Chordata; class Mammalia; order Primates; family Hominidae; genus Pongo; species Pongo pygmaeus. The sequence goes on from NC_072396.2 coordinate 160,645,805, forward strand.
TAATGTCAAAGATAACTGATTATAGATCACCATAACAAATATAATAGTAATGAAAAAGTTTGAAATACCATAAGAATTACCCAAATGTGACACTGAGACATGAAGTGAATACATGCTGTTAGAAAAATGGTATACAGTGTCCACAAATCTTCAATTTGAAAAAAAAAAAAACCACACACAAACAAACAAACAAAATCTCTGCAAAGCACATTAATCCAAGGCACAATAAAATGAGGTATGCCTGTATTAATAATTCTATCTTCTTTTTTTCTTGGTTAGCCTGGCTAGAGGTTTATTAATTTTATTGATCTTTTCAAAGAACTAGATTTGGGTTTCATTGATTTTCTCTCTTAATTTCTTGTTTTCAATTTCTTTGATTTCTGCCCTAATTTTACTATTTTATTTCTTCTACTTAATTTGGACTTAACTTGCCCTTCTTTTCTAGTTTCCTCAGGTAAAAGTTTATATTATTGATTTTATATCTTTCTTTCTAACATATCCATTAAATGCTATAAATAGCCTTCTAAGCACTGCTTTTGCTACATTCTGAAAATTTTGATAAATTATACTTTTATTTTCATTTAATTAAAAAAAATTTAACTTTTTCTGAGATTTTATTTTTGAACAATATGTTATTTATATGTATGTTTTTTAATCTCCAAATGTTTTGGAGGTTTTCTTCCTATTTTTCTGTTACTAATGACTAGTTTAATTCCAATATGGTCTAAGAGAATACTTTGTATGATTTTAATTATTTTAAATTTGTTAAGGTGTGTTTTAAAGCCCAAGATGTGATTTATCTTGATAAATGTTCCACATTTATAGAATTTATAGAATTGACATTCTATGTCAATCAGGTCCAGTTAATTAACAGTGCTTTCAGTCCAATTATATCCTGATTTGCTGCCTGCTGAATCTGTTGCTTTCTGAGAGAAGGATGTTGAAATTTCCAACTATAAAAGTGGATTATTTCTTGCAGTTCTATCAGTTTTGGCCTCATCTATTTTAATGCTGTTTTTAGGCACAGATACATGAAGGATTGTTGTTTCTTCTTAGAGAATTGACCCCTTTATTATGTAATGGCCATTTTTATCCCTGAAGATTTTTCTTGCTCTGAAATCTGCTTCATGCGATATTGATACAGCTATTCAAGCTTTCTTTTGATTGCTGACAGCATGGCATGTATTTCTCTAACCTTTTACTTTTAATATATCTGGGTCTTTATATTTAAATTGGATTTCTTGTAGACAACATATAGTTGGTTCTTTGTTTTTATCCACTCTTTTAATCTGTGTTTTAATTGGTGTATTTAGACCATTCACATTTAAAGTCATTATTGATATAGTTTGATTAATAAATACCTTTTTATAATTGTTGTCTTTTTCCCCTGGTTCTTTATCTTTTTCTATCTTCCACTCTTTTTTTTTCTTTCCTGGTTTAAGTTGAACATATTATATGATTCAATGTTCTCTTTTCTCTTAGCATATTGTTTGTTTCTTTTGAAAATTTTTAAGTGGTTGTCCTAGAGTTTGCAATATGCATTTACAACTAATCTAAATCCACTTTCAAATAACACCATACTGATTCACAGAAAGTGCAGGTACCTTATAAAAAATATTCCTAGTTCCTCTGTCCTAGCCCTTAAACATTTCTGTCATACATTTCACTTATTCATAAGCGATATCCAATATATCATTGCTCTTATTATTTTGAACAAACTTTTACCTGTTAGGCCACTGAAACATAAGAAAAATAAAATATTTTATTTTACCTTCACTTATGAGTTTTTGAAGACTCTTCCTTTGTAATCCAGATCCATGTGTCTGACCTATATCATTTTCCTTCTCCCTGAAGGAGAAGGCCTTCTTTTAACATTTTTTGCAAGACAAGCCTACTGGTGACACATTTCCTCAATTTTTGTTTGTATGAGAAAGTCTTTATTTCTCCTTCACTTTGAAGGACAGTTTAATTGGATATAGAACTCTAGGTTGGTGGGTTCTTTTATTTCAACACTTTAAATACTTTGTTCCACTTTCTTCTTGCTTTCATGGTATCTGATAAGTTTCTGAAATTCTTACCCTTGTTCTTCTAACGATAAGGTGTTTTCCCCCTCTGGCTTCCTTCAAGACTTTCTCTTTGTCTTTGCTTTCCTGTAGTTTAAATATGATGTGCTTAAGTGTAGTTTTTTGTTTGTTTATTTTGGTATTTCTCCTGCTTGGTATTCACTGAGCTTCCTTCCATCTGTGGTTTGGTATCTGTTAATAATTTTGGAATATTCTCAGCCATTATTATTTCAAATATTTATTTTGTTTCTTTCTCTCTTTCTTCCTCTGGGATTCCTATTACATGTATATTACATCTTCTGTAGTTGTCACACAGTTCTTGAATATTCTATTTTTTCAGTAATTTTTCTCTTCAGTTTTCAGCTTGGGAAGCTAATATTGCCATATCTTCAGTTTCACTGATTTTTTTCCTGGACCATGTCTAGTCTACCGGTGAGCCCATCAAAGACATTATGTATGTAATAGTGTTTTTTTGTTTCTAGCATTTGCTTATTTGCTTTTGATTCTTTCTTAGAATTTTCATCTATCTGCTTGTATTATCTGTCTATTTTTGAATGTTGTTCACTTTTTCCATTACAGCCCTTAACATATTAGTTATAGCTATTTTAAATTTCTGGTCTTATAAATCCTAAATTTCTGCTGCATCCAAGTGTGGTTGTGATGCTTACCTTGTCTCTTCAGACTGGTTGTTTTTTTGTTCTTTGGTTATCCAATCCACCATTGATGGGCATCTAGATTGATTCCATGTCTTTGCTAGCAAATATTTGTTGAACATCAGTATGATTCAGGCAGAGTGCTAGTTATCTGTGAAACAATGGTGAGCACAATAGAAACAATCTTTGTCATTATGAGACTCATAATCTAGAGGTAAGATGCAGACAAGTAAACAGACAACTATAATACAATGTAAAAAATGCCGTAATGAGGATCATACAGAGTACTATGTAAGAACATAGAAAGGGCAATATAACGCAGATGGGGAGTTAGGGAAGGCTTTCTAGGAAGAAGTTATGATCAAGCTGAGACCTAAAGGATAAATAGGAGCTAACCAAGTAAAGAATGAATAAAAAATGTTCCAAACATGTTTGAAGACCTGGATGTGATAGTTAGGAAACTGAAGAAGTTCACTGTGGCTGGATTGTGAATGTGACTGGGGGATAGAGAGCAGGGTGGCAAAAATAAGACTGGAGAGGACCCAAATCATGTGAAGCCTTTTGCTCATAGTAAGGAGTTTGGAATTTATCCTGAGGTAAGTGAGGAGGTATTGAAAGAATTTAAGCAAGTGAATGATACAATATGAATTGTACTTTAGGAAGATTCTCTACCTTCAAAATGGGGTATGAATAGGAATGTGGAAATATAAGAGTGTATTTAACCTTATATTATTACCACCTCTGATTTCTATTTTTAATTAAATTTGAGTTACCCAAGTATATTTGAATGCATTCACCTTTAAAAAATAATTAGGACCTAATTCTCACACCTTGTACAAAAATCCATACAAAATAGATCATGGATTTAAATGTAAACTGTAAAACATTTTTGGAAGTAAACATAGGATAAAATTTTTGTGAACTACAGGTGGATAAAGTGTTCTTATACCTGAGACCAAAAACACAAATCTTTAAAAGAAAACAGTTGCTAAATTAGACTTTATCAAAATGAAAAAAATGCACTGGGAAAAAGATGTTAAGAGGAAGAAAAAACAAGGTGCAGACTGGGAAAAAAAATGCTTGCAAATCACAACTGCAACAGATAATTTGTTTCCACAATATATATAAAGTGTGCTCAGAAGTCAACAGTAAAAAAAAATCAAACAATCCAATTAGAAAGTGGTCAAAAACATGAACAGACATTGAACTAAAGAAAACAAATAGGACAGGCCAAGATGGTCGATTAGAAGCAGCTTCAGTCCATGGCTTTCACGGAGAGGAATGAAAATGGTGAGTGAATTCTGCACCTTCAACTGAGGTATCCAGGTTCTCACATTGGGACTGAGACAGCAAGGAAAGCAGGGTGGGATGATGGCCCACTCAGGAGTGGTACAGAGCCAGGACAGCCCCACCCCCAGCCAAGGGAGGTGGTGAGTGATTATGCAACTCTTCCTGGGAAACCACAATTTTCCCATAGATCTTTGCAACCTGCAGATCAGGAGATCCCCTTGTGAGCCCACACCACCAGGGCCTTGGGTCTGAAGCACGGGGCTGTATAGAGTCTCAGCAAAGTAGCTGATCAGGCACACACGGAGACACAGGAGCTTTGCATACTCCACCCCTGGAAATTACGGTTGAGGTGGGATATCATTTGTACATTCCCCTAGGAAGGGGGCTGAATAAAGGGAGCCAACTGGCATTGTTCTGTGGGCCCCACTTCCATGGAATCTCACAAGTCACAACCCACTGGGTTAGAATTCCAGCTGGCCAGAGGCAGCAGGCTGGAGATGGCCAGAGGCAGCAGGCTGGAGACGGCCTGAGATGGATTGAGTTCCTGGGGGGAGGGGCAGATGCCATCTCTATAGTTCAAGTCAGCCGTTCTAGCCTGCTGGCTCCAGAGATTCCAGGTGGTACAGACCAGCAGGAGTTCTCCACAAGGAAGCACAGCTGCTGCTGTGCCGGATCATGGCCAGACTGCTTCTTTAAGTGAGATCCCAACCCATCTCTCCTCACTGGGGTGTGTGGGGAGGGGCTCCCTGTGGGAATTTCAGCAATTCCAGCCAGGGTTATATGGACATAACTCTGATCTCTTCCTGAGATGGAGCCCCCAGGGGGAGGGGCAACCACTGTCTCTGCAGTTCAGCTGACAGCATTTCCGCCTGCTGGCTCTGGAGAGTCTGGGTGGTTTGGACGAGGTGGAAGGGTTCCCCCTAGTGCAGCACATCTGCTCAGCCAAAGGGCAGCCAGACTGCTTCTTTAAGCTGGCCCCTGATCCCATTCCTCCTGACTGGGTGAGATCTCCCAACAGGGGTCTCCAGATACCTCCTAGAGGAGTGTTCAGACCAGCATCAAGTTGGTGACCACTGGGATGGAGCTTTCAGAAGAAGGAGCTGGCTGCCATCTTTGCTGTTTTGCAGCCTTCACTGGTGATACATCCAGGTGAGGGAAGGACCAAGGTGACTAGGGTCTGGAGTGGACCCCCAGAAAACTGCAGCAGTCCTGCGGAAGAGTGGCCTGACTGTTAAAAGAGAAACAAACAAACAAACAGGAAGCAACAGCAACAACAACAAAAAAGACCCCACAAAACCCCCATTCAAAGGCCAGCAACCTCAAAGATTGAAGATAAACCCACAAAGATGAGAAAGAATCAATGCAAAAACACTGAAAACTCAAAATGCCACAGTGCCTCTTCTCCTTCAAATGACTACACCACCTCTCCATCAAGGGAACAGAACCGGGCCGAGGCTGAGATGGCTAGATTGACAGAAGGGGGCTTCATAAGGTGAGTAATAATGTGTTGCAGGAAGTCAGGGACCCCGAACGGAGGGACCAGCTGGAGCTGCAGCAGAGGAACATAAATTATGAAGATTTCATTTTAATATGGTCATATATCAGTTCCCTAAATTAATACTTTTATAATTTCTTACGCCTGTCTTGCTTTAATCTCTTAATCCTATTATCTTCATAAGCTGAGGATGTATGTCACCTCAGGACCACTATTGTGTTAACTGTACAAATTGATTGTAAAACATTTGTGTTTGAACAATATGAAATCAGTGCACCTTGAAAAAGAACAGAATAACAGCAATTTTAGGGAGTAAGGGAAGACAACCATAAGGTCTGACTGCCTGCTGGGTCAGGCAGAATAGAGCCATATTTTTCTTCTTGCAGAGAGCCTATAAACGGACGTGCAAGTAGGGAAGATATCGCTAAATTCTTTTCCTAGCAAGGAATGTTAATAATTAAGACCCTGGGAAAGGAATGCATTCCTGGGGGGAGGTCTATAAACAGCCGCTCTGGGAGTGTCTGTCTTATGCAGTTGAGATAAGGACTGAAATATGCCCTGGTCTCCTGCAGTACCCTCAGGCTTACTAGGGTGGGGAAAAACCCCACCCTGGTGAATTCAAGGTCAGACCGGTTCTCTGCTCTCAAAACCTGTTTTCTGTTGTTTAAGATGTTTATCAAGACAATAATATGTGCACAGCTGAACATAGACCCTTATTGGTAGTTCTGTTTTGCCTTTTGTCCTGTTTCCTCAGAAACACACGTTTCTCCTTTTTGCCCCTTGAATCATGTGATCTTTGTGACTTACTCCCTGTTTATACACCCCCTCCCCTTTTGAAACCCTTAATAAAAACCTGCTGGTTTTGTGGCTCAGGTGGGCATCATAGTCCTACCGATACGTGATGTCACCCCCAGAGGCCCAGCTGTAAAATTCCTCTCTTTGTACTCTTTCTCTTTATTTCTCAGCCAGCTGACACTTATGGAAAATAGAAAGAACCTACGTTGAAATATAGGGGGTGGGTTTCCCCGATAATAATGAACTTCGCTAAGCTAAAGGAGCATGTTTTAACCCAATGCAAAAAAGCTAAGAATCATGAAAAAAATGATACAGGAGCTGATAACCAGCCAGTTAAGAGAGGAGCATAAATGACGTGATGGAACTGAAAAACACAACAGGAGAACTTCACAAAGCAATCACAAGTATCAATGGCAGAATACACTAAGTGAAGGAAAGACTCTCAGAGCTTGAAGGCTATCTTTCTGAAATAAGACAGGTGGACAAGAAAAGAGAAAAAGGAATGAAAGGGAACAAACAAAACCTCCAAGAACTATGGGATTATGTAAAAAGACTGAACCTACGACTGATTGGGGTACCTGAAACAGATGGGGAGAACAGAAACAAGTTGTAAAACATACTTCACAATATCATCCAGAAGAAATTCCCCAACCTAGCAAGACAGGCCAACATTCAAATTCAGGAAATCCAGAGAACCCCAGTAAATGCTCCATGAGAAGATCAAACCCCAAGACACATAATCATCAGATTCTCCAAGGTCAAAATGAGGAAAAAAATGTAAAGGACAGCCAGAGAGAAAGGCCAGGTCACCTACAAAGGGAAGCTCATCAGACTAACAGCAGGCCTCTCAGCAGAAGCCCTACAAGCCAGAAGAGATTGGGAGCCAGTATTCAACGTTCATAAAAAAGGATTTCCAACCCAGAACATCTGGCCAAACTGAGCTTCATAAGCAAAAGAGAAATAAGATCCTTTTCAGAAAAACAAATGCTGAGGGAATTTATCACCACCAGGCCTCCCTTGCAAGAGCTCCTGAAGGAAGCACTAAATATGGAAAGGAAAAATCTTTGCCAGCCACTACTAAAATACACTGAAATACAGAGACCAGTGACACTATGAAGCAACTACATCAATAAGTCTGCAAAATAACCAGCTAGCATCATGATGACAGGATCAAATTCACACGTAACAATATTAACCTTAAATGTAAATTAGCTACATGCCCCAATTAAAAGACACAGAATGGCAAGCTGGATAAAGAGTGAAGACCCATCAGTATGCTATCTTCAAGAGACCCATCTCATGTGCAAAGACACATGTAGGCACAAAATAAAGGGATGGAGGAAAATTTACCAAGCAAATGGAAAGCAGAAAAAAGCAGGGGTCACAATTATAGAGTCTGACAAAACAGATTTTAGACCAACAAAGATCAAAAAAGACAAAGGGCATTACATAATGGTAAAGAGTTCAATTCAACAAGAAGAGCTAACTATCCTAAATATATATGCACTCAATACAGAAGCACCCAGATTCATAAAGCAAGTTCTTAGAGACCTATAAAGAGACTTAGACTTCCACACAATAATACTAGGAGACTTTATCACTCCACTGTCAATACTAGACAGATCATTAAGATGGAAAATTAAGAAAGATATACAGGACCTGAACCCTGCTCTGGATCAAGCAGACCTGATAGATATCTGCTGAACTCTCCACCCAAAAACAATAGAATGTGCATCCCTTTCAATGCCACATGGCCCTTACTCTAAAATTGATCACATTATTGTAAGTAAAGCACTCCTCAGCAAATGCACAAGAGCTGAAATCATAACAGTCTCTCAGACCACAGCACAAATTAGACCTCAAGATTAGGAAACTCACTCAAAATCACACAACCACATGGAAATTGAACAACCTGCTCCTGAAAGACTTCTGAGTGAATAATGAAATTAAGGTGGAAATCAAGATGTTCTTTGAAACTAATGAGAACAAAGAGGCAATGTGCCAGAATCCCTGGGACACAGCTAAAGCAGTGTTAAGAGGGATATTCATAGCATTAAATGCCCACATCAAAAAGCTAGAAAGATCTCAAATCAACAACCTAACATCACAACTAAAAGAACTAAAAGAACCCCAAAGCTAGCAGAAGACAAGAAATAACCAACATCAGAGTAGAATTGAAGGAGACAGAGACACAAAAAACCCTTCAAAAATCAAGAAAACCAGGAGCTGGTTTTTTGAAAAAATTAATAAAATAGACTGCTAGATAGACTAATAAAGAAGAAAAGAGAGAAGAATCAAATAGACACAATCAGAAATGGTAAGGGGGATATCACCACTGACCCCATAGAAATACAAACAACCATCGGAAAATGCTATAAACACCTCTGTGCAAATAAACTAGAAAATCTAGAAGAAATGGATAAATCCCTGGACACATACACCCTCCCAAGACTGAACCAGGAAGAAGCTGAATCCCTGAATAGACTAATGACAAGTTCTGAAATCAAGGCAGTATTAAATAGCCCACCAACCAAAAAAAGCCCAGGACCAGATGGATTTACAGCTGAATTCTATCAGAGGTACAAAGAGGAGCTGGTACCATTTCTTCTGAAGCTATTCCAAACCATTGAAAAGGAGGGACTCCTCCCCAGCTCATTTTATGAGGCCAGTATCATGCTGATACCAAAACCTGGCAGAGATACAACAAAAAAAGAAAACTTCAGGCCAATATCCCTGATGAACCTCGATGCAAAAATCCTCAGTAAAATCACAGACATGGCCTGGGACACAGCAAGCCTAACCACTGTGTCAGAGATCTAGGGGAACTGGCTCCCATGGCAGTACTCTGAATTAGTTCTGGGGATGTGCACATGGTCATGCCAAGTGTCTCTCCTCCAAGAGCTTCTGTTAGGCTAGAGGTATAAATGATGCTGAATAAGGGCCCCTGGACTTAATACCAGATAAGGCATGGAGATACGTGGACAACCTGGGCATGTTACTTATTCTTCCTGGGCCACAGTTTCTTTATGTTTGAAATGGGGATGGCAGCACCTGCTTTCTTAGTAACACTGTGAGGGTAAAATATACATATAAAAATGCCTTAGAAATGTAAAGACCCGAGAGTTTTTGAGCAAACCAGAAAGTTATCGAGAACCTTTCCTTTTGTGCAATTCAGTATATTTTGGGGGGTAAATTTTAAACACCAAATAATCCTCAACAAACAAATATACAAATAGTTCCTGAAATGAGGCAAATATACTCCTCCTGGAACATAAAACAATTAAAATTTCCAACAAATTTATCAAGTATGTAAATAAGTGTTGATAACTTGAAAAATAAAAAAGGAATAAAATCCTGATACATCAACATGAATGAACCTTGAAAACATTATGCTAAGAAGCTAAACATAAAAGGACAATTTTAAATAATTCCATTTATATATTTATATTATATTAAGAGATAAATGTGTTTTCATATCCCAATTTTCTCCTTATCTATTCATAAAAGTCAAGCTGCCCAAAGGAAGCATGCAACACTGCAAGGAATGCAATTTAGTGTGGATGGGCAACTTTGGCTGGAGGGGGTACACAAGGGAGAAAGAAGACGGAAGGGAGAAAGAAGAGTCTTAGACAGTCTAAGACTCATGGCATCTTGCGACTCTGAGACTTCAGAGGTGAGGCCACCTATGAACTGGGTGGATGTTTGGGAAAACATGTAATTCAAGGCAGTTCTGAAACTCTGTAGGTTTTGTGTGGATTCTGAGGTAATCCTACAGTAGAAAGTCCAGCCAAATGGTGAGAATAAGCAAGAGTCTTGGAGAAAAAGGAACAGAATGAAGGCAATGTCCTATCATAATGCATGCTCTTGCAAGGACAGACAGGCACCATGATATCCTTAGGATCTCCTGAGGCAGTTTGTGTAAAAGGAGGCAGCTTGCCACCAAAATGGGAAAGAAGTGGTTAAACAGCAACAGTAGGGCTCCTGCTTCCTGGAGCTATTTGGTGACATTTCCCTGCAACAATCCTAGAATCTTAAAGTGTGGTGTTGGTTTCACTTCGGATTCCAAATGGGAAGGGACTTTTCCTGGCAAACGCAGTTTAAAGTGTTTCTTTCAGTGTCATGCTGTACAGAAAAATACCAATCCCACAGAGAAAATTAGTCACAAAAACAGAAGGAAAAAAATACAACATGAGTGCAGACCCAGGACACTAAAGTCAGAGAGACAGCACCACAGCCTCACACAACCATTGCTCACATTGTGTAAAGCATTACTGGAAGGAAACAAAGTCTTCAACAGAAACCTGCTGCACCACTCTTAGCAAACTCCTTTTGTTTGACCTGGGGCCACTTTACCTGTGGATTGTTTTGTAGCAGATTTTCCAGGTAATGCTTAGATTTTTTTGTGCTCCCCCAGTTCATTGGATTGGGCTTCAGGGGCTGTTTCTGGTGTGTGTCTGATTCAGATTGTATTTTAGGAATACTTAGAATTGAGGAAGAATAGGATGTTAAGCTACTGAGTGCAAAGCCTCTTTACTAACTTCCAATAATATCTGAACTCATGTCTAAGGAACATAGAAGCATCTTTCAATTCCTAGTCTCATTTTCTCACCATTCAAATGTTCCTTAGGGAGAATAGAGATCCTATGCAAGTCTCAGGAATTGCTCTAGAGAAAACCATCTTTCTCCAAGCTTGAGAAACTTATCCCAGACCAACTTTCTTTTCCCAAATTTTGTTTAAATTAAAAATAGGCAACTAGAGGGGGTCAGCTAGTTGATGTTCCATAGATGCTTTCCTTGAATCAGGGTAAAGAGCTTTGATTTATTTATTTTATTTTTTTAAGTTTTTTTTTATTAGATTTTAAGTTTTAGGGTACATGTGCACAATGTGCAGGTTAGTTACATATGTATACATGTGCCATGCTGGTGTGCTGCACCCATTAACTCGTCATTTAGCATTAGGTATATCTCCTAAAGCTATCCCTCCCCCCTCCCCCCACCCCACAACAGTCCCCAGAGTGTGATGTTCCCCTTCCTGTGTCCATGTGTTCTCATTGTTCAGTTCCCGCCTATGAGTGAGAATATGCGGTGTTTGGTTTTTTGTTCTTGCGATAGTTTACTGAGAATGATGATTTCCAATTTCATCCATGTCCCTACAAAGGACATGAACTCATCATTTTTTATGGCTGCATAGTATTCCATGGTGTATATGTGCCACATTTTCTTAATCCAGTCTATCATTGTTGGACATTTGGGTTGGTTCCAAGTCTTTGCCATTGTGAATAGTGCCGCTATAAACATACGTGTGTATGTGTCTTTATAGCAGCATGATTTATAGTCCTTTGGGTATATACCCAGTAATGGGATGGCTGGGTCAAATGGTATTTCTAGTTCTAGATCCCTGAGGAATTGCCACACTGACTTCCACAATGGTTGAACTAGTTTACAGTCCCACCAACAGTGTAAAAGTGTTCCTATTTCTCCACATCCTCTCCAGCACCTGTTGTTTCCTGACTTTTTAATGATTGCCATTCTAACAGATGTGAGATGGTAGCTCATTGTGGTTTTGATTTGCATTTCTCTGATGGCCACTGATGGTGAGCATTTTTTCATGTGTCTTTTGGCTGCATAAATGTCTTCTTTTGAGATGTGTCTGTTCATGTCCTTCGCCCACTTTTTGATGGGGTTGTTTGTTTTTTTCTTGTAAATTTGTTTGAGTTCATTGTAGATTCTGGACAGAGCCCTTTGTCAGATGAGTAGGTTGTGAAAATTTTCTCCCATTTTGTAGGTTGCCTGTTCACTCTGATGGTAGTTTCTTTTGCTGTGCAGAAGCTCTTTAGTTTAATTAGATCCCATTTGTCAATTTTGGCTTTTGTTGCCATTGCTTTTGGTGTTTTAGACATGAAGTCCTTTCCCGTGCCTATGTCCTGAATGGTAATGCCTAGGTTTTCTTCTAGGGTTTTTATGGTTTTAGTTCTAACGTTTAAGTCTTTAATCCATCTTGAATTAATTTTTGTATAAGGTGTAAGGAAGGGATCCAGTTTCAGCTTTCTACATATGGCTAGACAGTTTTCCCACATATGGCTAGCCAGTTTTCCCAGCACCATTTATTAAATAGGAAATCCTTTCCCCATTTCTTGTTTTTCTCGGGTTTGTCAAAGATCAGATAGTTGTAGATATGCGGCGTTATTTCTGAGGGCTCTTTTCTGTTCCATTGATCTATATCTCTGTTTTGGTTACTGTAGCCTTGTAGTATAGTTTGAAGTCAGGTAGCGTGATGCCTCCAGCTTTGTTCTTTTGGCTTAGGATTGACTTGGAGATGCGGGCTCTTTTTTGGTTCCATATGAACTTTAAAGTAGTTTTTTTCCAATTCTGTGAAGAAAGTCATTGGTAGCTTGATGGGGATGGCATTGAATCTATAAATTACCTTGGGCAGTATGGCCATTTTCATGATATTGATTCTTCCTACCCATGAGCATGGAATGTTCTTCCATTTGTTTGTATCCTCTTTTATTTCATTGAGCAGTGGTTTGTAGTTCTCCTTGAAGAGGTCCTTCATGTCCCTTGTAAGTTGGATTCCTAGGTATCTTATTCTCTTTGTTTCTGTCATTTAAGGGTGCATCAGAGACCCTGTTGCAATGTTAAATTATATCACTATTGAGGAGCCCATAAGGCTGGGGCCAGTACAAGGATCAGCATGAAGTACAGCTATTGAGAGCTACTGACAGCTTCTTAGAGGTGTGGCTGAAAGCAGCTAGCAAGAATAAGAGACAAAATCTTGTGTTGAGGGAAGTCACCCGTGAGGGCAGCAGCTAGATATTGAGGCTTGGGAGACCTTATTGTTCTAAGATACCTCGCCTTGTCTTCCAAATAAAAATCATCCTTGACGTGCAGAAAGACTACTGATTTCTCAATAGATTTATAATGGAACAGATATAATGATGTGACCTGGAGCAATTTCTTTAACCTCATACAGAATCAAATTCCCCATCTGAACATAAAAGTATTTACCTCATAGGTTTATTGTGAAGCTTAAGATAAAATATGTAATTTACCTTGCATAATGCTTGGCATATAGTAAGCACCAAATATACATTAGTTATTAATATTGTTATTTTCATGAGCAAACTTAGTAGGGATAAAAGCTCAGAAACACTGGGTAGGAGCTTGAGCTAGCCATAGAGACCTTGAATTGTAACCTGGCCTTCAGATTCCTCATCAGAAGGGTGCGACCAGGAATAAGAGCGTTACACTTGGCACAAGTCCAAACTGCATGACTGCACAAACACTGTAACTGCTCTGTATTCAGACACATTTAAAAGGATTTTTCCAGCATAAATTTCTGAATGTGCTGCTTGTTTTGTAATTCAATCTAGGGCAGCAGCAGCAGTGCTATCATTATTTACATTTCTAGCTTTTGGTCTTAGATCCAAAATATTTGCAGCAGTATGAATTGGCTCATAAGAAAATTCTTCTCTTTTCTTCAAAAAAGTTTCATGTTACTTTCTTTTATACCTGTAAGCAAGTAAATATTAATAATCTTTTACATTGATTTGTTTCTGAGACATTTGGTCAGAAATAATTTGCAGAAATAAATTGATTCAGACACTGTAGCTAATTTAACATTAATTTTTTCCTATTTCTTTGATTTTTAGAAATTCCTCCAGTAGAGGAGAACCTCATCAGCAACATATTAACTTTCTAATATTGTTAATACAATTTTTCCATTTTAATGAACAAAAGGCAATAAAGACCTAGTAAACAATTAGAAAATCATCTTGCCCTCAATTAAATTTTCTATTCTCCAAGATTTAGATGTTCAACAGTAACCTAAATAGCTGTTAACCCTCTATTTATGAGTGTAAAGGGGAGAAAACATTTTTGTTTATGTATATGTCAAGTCTTAAGATTGTTTCAATAGTGACCAGTTCCTTTTCAGTCTCCTTTACCGTGGTTGTGTTTGAGTCTTAAGTTCTTGGACATTAATAACTGCACATTGGGTACTCAAATTCTGGAAGGACTAACCTGGCTGATCTATAATGGACAACTGTGCATGACCCCAATAAATGAACTCCTGCGTAATCTGCAACTAGTCTAGACCACAAGCAATAAATAGTTGTTGAAGGATGAATGATGGAATGGTCAGGACTTTTCTGTGTAAGAAGGCTACTGAGAGTGTTCACTCCACACATAAGGTTTCCAGGTACTATATGTTTCTATTTCTGTCTGTATTTCCATTTACTCTTTCTTTAAATCTTTTATTGTCTCCTCTTGGCTCCAAACTGTGGATCTGGGACCACATACGACTCCAAGTAAATTTTCAGCCCTCAAATGACCTCAGTATTACATCCTTCCTGAAGTATCGCAGAATTTTTCTCTAAATTAAAGGAGAATCACAGGACGTCACACTTAATGACTGCTGATTCAAAATTAATTTTCCTTCCTTTGATGCCTAAATCTACTTCAGCACATAATTATAGAATTCTGCTTTGGAAGGGGCCCTAAAGCTTAATCTAATTTTCAACTAATTGCAGGATTCATTATTAGAGAACCAATGATAGTTTGTAAATCAGTCTTTGAGCATTTACCTAATAAAACTATTCCATCAGTAGTTAGAAACTATTCTATTAGTAGTTAGCTCTTAAAATGAGCTAAGACCCACCTCCTTAAAACTTCCTTTGAGCAAAGGCTCATGGCCTCACATAAGAAAAGATTTTCCTATTTTCATTTGAAATATCATATTATTAAATTATCTCTAAATGGCAAATATAGCATATTTTAACAGGAAGTATTCCTAGTGGTTCTATCTCCATTAATCCATCCTCCAAAATATTGCCCACTCTTTTAAGCTACCAGCCCTGATGCAGTATCCCAAATATCAGTGCCAAAACCAGAAGTGCATTCTCCTATTACATTAATAATAATTTTACAGTATGGTGGCTGGAAATGCACTTTCAGTTCACTGGCTATAGCTATTGAACTATGCGGAAATGACTGCCTGGAAGGCAGCCAGGTCCCTTGGCTTAAAGGCCAACTCTGAGGAAGACAAAGGTAATACAAGAAGGGAAACTATGCCACCTGACCAAAAACATTATTGAGACACTCTAGAGCAGTGCTTCTCAACTCTTTGTGGTGAAGGAAATTTTTTTTTAAATTTCCAATTGGCCATGGACTTTTGTAAAATACAAAATGATGCACTTGGATAAAGCAGAAATGTGAAATGCTCTAAAAATGTCTAAATACTTACCATTTGTATACTTGATCAGTATAATTATATACTTATACGATTATATACTTATACTTATCTCATAAGGGACTGGTAACAAACAGTTTTGGAACTGGTGTGTGGAACACATGCTGAATAGCACTGCTCCAGAGAGGGAGAAAGGATGAGAATTACATTTGCCATCCTATTATTTTAGTATGGTTCAAGTGACATGCTAGAAAGGAACTATTCCTGCTGCTGGTAAGTACCAGAGATGTGTGTATGTTAAATATAAGATTGGTGGCCCTGCTTAACAAGATAGTAAACACTTGGCTATAAAGATAGTATTGATGAAAACAATTGCCATTTATAAACCATGTTTAAAGTAGTTTAATAATGAAATCTTGGCTAATCGTATGAATATGGGGAAAAGTATGTTTGCCCAGAAGTAGGTTGTATCAAAAAGCATTTTCTCACAGTTATGTAATTACCAAGAATAGAGTTTAGGGAGTGACTCTACCAAGCAGGCAAAAGAGAGGACTTCCAAAAGAGTAATTTTGTCAGCAGAAACCTGGAATAACCCCAAGGTCAGAGGTAGTAAGGAGGGAAAGGGACTTGACAATAGGATGATAGGTGGTATATTTCATTAAAGGAGTGAGGAATAGTTACATGAATTCTTGCTCTATAAATGATGTTTGCTCCAGGACGAAGACTTCTAAAGGAAGAATTCTGACACTGAAGGCTATCATATTGGGAATCCGAGCCAAAGAACAGGGCAATACCTCATGGAATGTCTGACTGCTACATGGAATCAGAAGACAAGCTAACAATCCACCATGAAGGGGAAATACTGGCTTTTCTCTCTTCCCATGTACAATAAACAAGAGATAGGGCAATCAGATTCTGCACTAATTGCCAAGGGAACAAGGGTTTTTCACATGTACAGAAAATATGAATTCCAGCTAAAAACATTTTTTAATCTAGGTCTTCATATGTAAATATAAACAGGCAACCGAGAATCATCAAATTGAGTGAAAACCAAAAACATTAGATCCACCAGACTCAACCAACACAATAACTAATGATTAAAGAAATAGTATATGGAGAAAACAGAAGTGAACTATAAATATGGATAAATAGGATTTAGAGAAAGATTTTTCACACTCAATCACACAATGCCCAATACATCATTAAATACCTTGGATCCATAAAATAAAAATAAGCTTTTACAAAAAAGGAAGTAATCAGAGCTCTTAGCTATAAGCAATATAATTCACTTGGGCTTTTCTAAAACTAAACAAATATCTAATGAGTGGTAACTATGTGTTGGTTATTCTTTTAGGCACTGGGGATACAGCAGTGAGTAAAACAGACATTCCCCATCCTTAAAGAGCTTGTATTCCAGTCAGAGGCTAGAGATTATAAGGAAATAAACATATAATTCAGGTAGTGATGGCAGAGTAAGGGAGACAGAAAGTGACAGGGGTGTGTGTAAGTGTGTCTGTGTATGCATGTATGTATTATAGATAGAGTGGTAAGAGAAGGCCTCTCTGATAAAGTAACATTTGAGCTAGGAATCAAAGGAAGTGATGAGGTGAATCAAGAGCAAGAGAAAAATATTCTGAGCAAAAGGAACACAAAATAAAAAAGATTTGAGGTGGAAGTATCTGGGGGTTTTGACTAATAGCAAGGACACCAGTTTGGCTTCAGTGGGCTGTGTGAGAAAGAGTGATAGAAATTGAGGTGAGGGCAATAAGAATAGGCCAAATTATATAGGACCTTGTAGACTATTGTATTTTGGCTTTCACTATGAGATATATGAAAAGCCATTGTAGAATTATGAGGAAAAGACCGATAATTTGACTTACACTTTAACAGTATAACTCTAGTAGTTATATAGATAATAGGCTAGAGGTTGCAAGGGTAAAAGCAGGGACATCAGTTAGCAGGCTATTACAATGATATATGAATTTGATGATTGTGGCTTGGATCAGGGTATTAGCAGTGGGGACAGGGATATATGGTCAGACTCTGGATATATTTTTTAAAAATATGGACAGTATTTCCTGATGGATTGAGTTTGGGGTATGAGAGAAGGACAGAATGACTCCAAGATTTTTGCCTGGGGAACTAGAATAACTAAGGTACTGTTTATTATAATGGAGAAAATTACAGGAGAATCAGTTAATTTTTGTTGGAGAATGAAGAGCTGAAGTTTTGGACATGTTAACTAGGAGATGTGTTTTAAACATTCAATTGGAGATTTTGAATACCCAGTGGGATACATTATTCTGGAGTTCAGAGGAGGGATCGAGTCTATTAATTTGAGAGTTCTCTCTATATAGAAGGCATTTTAAGTCATGAGACTGCATGAGATCAGCTAATGAATGAATGTAGATAAAGGATAGAAGAGGACCAAGGATTGAGTCTTACATTACTTCAGTATTTTGCAGTTGGGAATTAAAATATCATCAAAATACATATACACCATAGAATACTACACAGTCATAAAAAAGAGTGAAATCATGTCCTTTGCAGCAACATGGATGCAGCTAGAAGCCATTATCCCAAGCGAACTAATGCAGGAACAGAAAACCAAATATCACACGTTCTCACTTACAAGTGGGAGCAAAACATTGGGTACACATGAACATAAAGATGGCAACAATAGGCACTGGAGACTAGTGCGGGGGGAAGGGAAGAGTGTAAGGGTTGAAAAACTAACTGTTGGGTACTATGCTCACTACCTGGGTGACGGGATCAATTGTACCCCAAACCTCAGCATCACACAATACACTCATCTAACAAACCCGCACACATACCCTCTGAACCTAAAAGTTGAAATCATTTAAAAAAATGAATTAAAAAATATCACCAGAGGACATTGAGATGAAATAAATAGTGAGATAGGAGAAGTATAAAGAGGCTACCTGAAAGCCAAGTAAAGAAAGTGTTTCAGGAAGGAGAGAATAATCAACCATGTAAATGATACCAACAGGTTAAGTAAGATGAAGACTGATAATTAACCTTTGAATTTAGCAGTATGGAGATCATTGGTAATGTCAGCAAGGGTAGCTTGTAAAACAATGTCATCAGTTAAGAGTGAGAATGAAGTACTAGATTTTGGAGGTTTAAGGAGAGAGTAGATGGTATAAAATAGACAGCTAGTGGGTTATAAAAATGTCATAGCATTGCCAAGCAGCTCGAAAAGCCCACTTGAGGTTAATGGTCATGAATTTAAAGAGCCTAATATTAAATGAATACCAAACCAGTTAACATGGAAACAGAAAAGGTGGAAAGTTGGATTTAGGCATGTTTGGATTTTTTCAGAGGTGACTGTGATGAATTGAAAGAAGGGAAAAGAAGTTAATGGTATATGCTTGGAAGTGTAATTGTAATGAACCATGAAATCTAAAGTCAGGTAAGAAGAGAAGTGAGAACATGTGTAGAGTGAATGGCAGTAAAAAGTAGTAGGGGTCAATGAATTTGAGGTCCCACCAGGTTCAAGAAGATGTTGGAATTGGGGCATTAGAAGGAGTGAGCAGAAAAGACAGGAAAAGATGGCTTGAAAAGGGGATGCTGAAATTGAGATTGTGTAAGTAGTATAGCTGTTTATTAAAGGAAGGCTGGAAAACCAAGCTTGAGGTTCAGCTTCCAGAAATAATGTCCAGGACTATTGCCACAGCACTGCCCTGATAAGAAAAACTGTTGCTCCTACAATTAGATGCCAAGAAATTGACTTTACTGCAACAGCTACCGCTGCCAGCACTGATGCCACTACTTTATTAAGAACTTGACCTTGCAATCTCTGCCATCCCCCAAAGTCAAGTCCCTTTGCTAATACCTATTCCAACAATGGAAACCATACAGTTCTACCTTCTGCATGGCTTCAATTCTGAATCAAAGTCTCATGTCAGGGCATCTTACTGGTAGAACATAAGTCATATTCCTACATTGTAGTTTCAACACAGAAGTTTGAGTTTTGACTTCTACATTTAAGAGGTAAATATTATAATGTAAGAATTTTTTCCAAATATAGAAAGGCTATACATGAAATGTTGGTCAGACACAAATATGACAAATGTTTACTATATAGATTTTTAAAATTAAAAATACAATTGCCAAAATATTTTCCCCTTACTAAAGGGGTGACTAGTGGTATATACACAACTGAAAACAGAATTACTTAGTTGAAGATTGGACATAGTGATTCTGCCAGGATGCAATATAAAAAAAGGAAATTATATGAAAAAAAGTAAGAGACATATAGACATTTATGAGAATCCCAATATCTATTTAATGAGAGTTGGAAAGAAAAGGAAAGCAAGGGAAGGGAAATAAAAAAAATAAAATAAAATAAAGGAAAGGAAAAGGAAAGGAGGGGATGAAGAAATCAAATAATGGACTAAAATTTCCTTAAATTGAAAAAGGACTTAAGTGTTCAGATTGAAAGAGCCCACCGAGTCTCAAGTAGCAACAATGGGAAGAATGACATATGTCTAGACAGATTCTGGTAAAAATTTTAAACTATAAAGTCAAAGTGAATATCCTCTTCCAGGCACCTTGGTGTAGCACATAAGCCACAAATCCCTATGGGGTAGCTCTACTGGATCGCTAACTCACTCCTTCACCAAAATTAACTCAAATGGATCAAAGAGCTATCAAAAAATATGAAATCATCAAAAGATAAGAAATACTAAAAAAAAAAAGCACAAAGAGATAAGGCACAAAACCTAGATGCTATAATTCCATAATGGAAAACATGATCGATGAGTTTGACTGCATAACAATTTAAAACATTTGCAAAGCATGGAGTATTATAAGTTAATTAAAAAGACCAATGGCAAAGTGATAAAAAAGTAATGTTTATGCTAGGGGTTTAATGTCTTGATATATATATATATTACTATTGATATTTAAATGTATCTATTAAGTTCTTACAGATCCATAATAAGAAAAAATAGAAAAAATGGACAAAGAACAAGAAAATACAGTTCTCAAAATGAGACATATAAATAGCCAATATTTATATTTAAAAGTATTGAATCTCACTCAAATTTTTCAAAACTGAAGATATCATTTTTTACTTCTCAGATAGAAAAAGGTTGAGAAATTTGATAATATACTTGGTTGGCAAGAGTGTGAGAAAATGAGCATTCTCCTAAACTCCTTACCAGTAAGCTTTTTGGAGGGCAATTTGGCAATATTAATCAACATTTCAAAACATGTATTTGTCCCAGCATTTTCTCTTTAGAAATTTGTGCTATAGATATATTAGCACAAATATCCAAAATACATGTAAAAGATATTTATTGCAGCATTTTTGTAATACCAAAAGTCTGAAAACAATCCAAATATTTATTAGTTAGAGACTAGTACTTCTGGCAAAGAGAAGAGTCAAATATAACAGGAGTCTGTTTGCATGAGGACTAAACAGTCTCCCAAATGTATTTTTTAAAAAACAGCTTTATTGAAACATAATTCACATGCAATAAGTCACCCATGTAATGTGCACAATTTAATAGTTTTTAGTATATTCTCAACGTTGTGCAACTATCACCACTATCTAATACCATAATGTTTTCTTTTTTTTTCTTTTTTTTATTATTATTATTATTATTATACTTTAGGCTCTATGGTACATGTGCGCAACGTGCAGGTAAGTTACATATGTATACATGTGCCATGCTGGTGCGCTGCACCCACCAACTCGTCATCTAGCATTAGGTATATCTCCCAATGCTATCCCTCCCCCCTCCCCCCACCCCACAACAGTCCCCGAAGTGTGATGTTCCCCTTCCTGTGTCCACGTGTTCTCATTGTTCAATTCCCACCTATGAGTGAGAATATGCAGTGTTTGGTTTTTTGTTCTTGCGATAGTTTACTGAGAATGATGATTTCCAATTTCATCCATGTCCCTACAAAGGACATGAACTCATCCTTTTTTATGGCTGCATAGTATTCCATGGTGTATATGTGCCACATTTTCTTAATCCAGTCTATCATTGTTGGACATTTGGGTCTAATACCATAATGTTTTCATCAACCGAAAAAGAAACCCTGTACCCATTAGAAGTCACTCACAATTTCTCCTTTCCCTCAGTCCCTGAAACCACAAATTGACTTTTCTTTATGGATTTGCATTTTCTGGACATTTCACATGAAGTGAATATTATAATATATGACCTTTTGTGTCTGGCTTCTTTCATTTATTGTGATGTTTTCAAGGTTCATTCATGTTGTAGGATGTATCAGTGCTTCGTCCTTTTGTGTCTAGAAAATATTCCATTGTATGGATAGGTCACGTTTTGTTTAGCCAGTCCTGCTGAACAATCTTTCAACAGTTATTCTGAATAATCCTATTGAACATTCATGTACATGTTTTTGTATAGACACATGTTTTCAACTTTTTTGGTTATATATCTAGGAATGGAATTACTAGATCATATGATAACTTCATGTTTAACATTTCAAGAAAATTCCAAACTGTCTTCCAAAGTGGCTGCACCACTCACAAAGTGCTGTGAGATTTACAATCTCACCAGCAGTGTATGAAGCTTCCAATTTCTTCACATCCTCACTACCACGTGTGATTGTCTGTTGTTTTGATTTTGGCCATTCTAGTGGGTATTAAGTTGTATCTAATTTTGTTTCTGCTTTGCATTCCCCTAATGACTGATGTTATTGAGCATGTTTTCATGCACATATTGCCCATTTGTGTGTCTTTGAAGAGATGTCTATTCAAATCCTTTGCCCATTTTTCTATTTGTTTCTTTGTTTTAGTTGTTGAGTTGAAGATCTTTATTGTGGATACAAGTTCCTTATCAGATATATGACTGGTAAACATTTTCTCCTATTCTGTGGGTTGCATTTTCACATTATTGATTATATTTTTGGCAGGAAAAAAAGGTTTTGATTTTGAAGAAACGTAATTTATCTATTTCTTCTTTTGTCACTTGTGCTTTTCTTGTTGCGTCTAGGAATATTATGCCTAATCCAAGGTCTCAAATATTTACTCCTATGTTTTATTCTAAGAGTTTTGTAGTTTTGGCTCATACATTTATGTCTATGATTTTGAGTTAATTTTTTATACAGCATATGATTTGAAGTAGGAGTCCAACTTCATTCTTTTGCATGTGGCTATTCAGTTGTTCCAGCACCGTTTGTTGACGAGATTATTCTTTCTCCATTAAATTGTGCTGACTCCCTTGTAGAAAATCAATTGATCATAAATGTAAGGTTTTATTTCTGGACTCTCAATTATATTACATTTGACTATATATATATTCTTATTCCAGTACTATACCATCTTGATTACTGTAGTATTGTAGTAAGCTTTGAAGTCAGAAAGATTTAATACTTTTATTTTGTTCTTCCTTTTCAAGATTGTTTTGACTATTCTGTACCCCTTGCATTTCCATATGAATTTTAGGGTTCATTCATGAATTTTTGCAAAAAAAAATCTGGCTGGGACTTTGATAGGGATTATGTTTTCTGTAGATCACTTTGGAGAGTATTTCCATCTTAACAATATTAAATCTTTCAATCTATGAATATGGAGTGTCTTTCCATTTATATAGGTCTGCTTTAACTTCTTACAACAATGTTCTGTAGTTTTCAGTGTATGTCTTGTATTTTTTTGTTAAATGTATTCCTATTTTATTCTTTTAGGTGCTATTGTAAATGGAGTTGTTTTCTTAATTGCATTTTCACGTGGTTTATTGCTAGTATATAGATATACAACTTACTTTTGTATATTGATTAATCTTGTATATTGCCATGTAGCTGAACTTTTATGTGTGTGTGTGTGTGTGTGTGTGTGTGTGCGTGTGTATTTTAAATAGAGAATTTGCTGTGGATGTTTGTTACAAATATATATATATAATTGCAAAAATAATTTTGTGTGCATACACACGCGCGCGCGCGCACACACACACACACACACACACACACACACACACACACACACCCTGCAGGCTGTTGGGTAACAGCAGTGGAAAAAATAAGTCATTTGTATTGTTGAGTAGTAATCCATTGTATGGATGTAACCACTCTACCATTTGCCCCTATAACAGTGCAGAATTTGCAATATATCTACAAAAATTGTAAAAATTGTTTGAGTCCTGGTGAAGTCACATAGTCTGACTGGAGAGTAATGAGATTACTAGTGCCTAAATCTCAGAATTCTAATTCAAAACTTGCAGTAAAAAGTGAAAGTGAACACATCCCAGTTTAATCTTTTACCCCGATGTCTTTAAATTTCTTCACATTTTACTTTATTAAAAGCAAAAGTTAATCTTCTTTATCAGCTCAGAGCTATTTTAGATGCTTCCCAATCTTCAGTCTTCCTTCCCCTGTAACTACTCCCTCTTTATTTAGAAGGCATAGAATAGACATTAACCCTAATGTAGAGAAGTAGTGTGGCATGGGAGTTGAGGGTATGGGCTCTGGAGTTAAACTGCTTGGGTTCAAATCTCATTTATGCTATATATTTGCTGTTTTGCCTAAAAATACCTTTACCTCTCTTGGCCTCAGTTGCCCCATTCTAAAATGTGGGTTATTTTAGCACCTTCCTTAGAGGATTTTTGTGAGATTATGTATATAAAATACCTGAAACAATACACTGTAAATGCTCAATAAATGCAAGGATGTCATTAATATTACATGTCAACCAGTTGGCATATAAGGAGATCTGTCTCCAGCCTGGGAAGATTTTAAAATAAGCAAACAAAGTATCTTATTTTTAGCCTTTGGGCATCTGCATTTTCTTGGCTTGTTGGAGAGAGTGTTCCTAAGGGATTCCCTTTTTAAAAGTTGGGGGCATGAAGAAGAAAGTGCCAGAGGGAGATAGTGAAAGACTCCAAGAAAGCAGAGAAGACAAATAGAAAAGAGAAGAAAGTTAGAAGGGGGAGAAACCAAAGAGGCCAGGGAGAGGAAAGTAGGTGGCTGGGGAGAGAAAGCATAACAAGAATAAAGTTCATGAAGGTAGGATGGTTGGGGGAGACCTTGTAATATAGAGCTAAGAGCTTTATTGAAGTTTAACAGAAAAGAAACCCTTGTTTGAAAGGAAGAGATTGGCTATATTTAGTACTGGGTGGGATGTCAGTTGTGAAAATAAACTGCTCCCAGAACTGAAAGCAATCCTCTGCACTGTTGTCACCTGCAGCATGCTGGCCTCCCTTATAGAGGAGAGTGGAACATGGTCATATCAGCTACCTCAGAGTTTCTGACATTCACAAGGACTTGCCCCACTTTGTCTCCTTGTCCCATTCCTAAGTTTTAAAACTTCTGATTAATGAGAAAATAAGTTATACAGCTGAGAAAAGTGAAGTATACGTTGGTGTGTATGTGGAGCAGGGAAGTATCCTGCTAAGTTAATACCAGAATCTAAACACCATGTGGCCAGGTGCTTAATGCAATATTCACCACATCCATGGTACACATCTGGCATAGCACTGTAGACACAGGGACCTAGTCAGAAGTATGACAGGCCGTATATAAAGATTTATTTGAAACATCCGATAGGTGTCATAGAGGTAAGTTCTCTATGGAGATGTCATGCTTGTGTGACTTAGGGAACTCACATAGGGCATGCAGATATGCTCAGGTTAGGATACATTAGGAAAAGACAGAGAATTCATGATTTGAACCATCAAAAACAGAATGCATGTGGCGGAGGATGGAAATGAGGAGAAAGTTTTCCTTTTCCAATAGGAATAAATATAATTGTGTTCATAGGTACAATGCCATCTACTGCTCCTTTACAAGACACGGAGACTTACAGGTACATTTAGATACACACACACACAAATACAAACAACATATGTTGTGTTGGGAAAATGTAGGTGACGCCTTTCACTGAATGAGGAAAAAAAACTAGAAAATGGGTATTTTGATGGAACAAAATATAACTAGAATTCTAACTTCTAACTTTAATTCATCACTTCCACTATTACCACTCTCTCATCTAGACAGCTGCGATAGCTCCCTAATTGTTTTCCTGCTTCCAACATAAACCCTTCTTCTGAATATATACTCTACAGGGCAGCCAGAGAGATCTTTTTAAAATCATAAGTCATATTCTATCATTCCTCTGCACAAAACCCTACAATATCTTCTCAGCCCACCCTGAGTAAAATGCAAAATATTTAACATGGTCTGCAAGACTCCACGTGATGTAACCCTCTGCTACCTCTCTGGTTTCATTTGCTACTAATCTTCCCTCACCCTTCCCACTCTAGGCATAGGCGTGCTGATCTCTTTGCTCCTCCTAGAACACATCAAGTACATTCTGGCCTCAGGGATTTGCACTTACTGTTTCTTCTCTGTGGGAGAAGCCTTCCCCATATAGCTGGATGGCTTGCTCCCTCACTTTGAGACTCACCTCAAATGTCACTTAGTGAGGGAGACTTTCCATAACCATCATATATAAAATAGCAATTATCCTCACCCTTTGTCATGTTTGATGGAGAAAGGAAGATAACGAGTACAGCTGTCTGATAGGTAGTTGGATATGTGGGTCTAGAGTTCAGCTAGAGGTCCGAGCCAGAGATGTAGATTTGGTATTTTCCATCACCCCAGGCAAGGAGAATAATGCTTGTAATGGTCTGGAGGTGAGAGAAAGCATGATACATCCAAGGATCATTTGGGACTTTTTGAAAATGCAGCTTCTCTGGGTCTCACTCAAGATCTCTGAATAAAAAAATCTCTGGAGGCAAGGTTTAGGAGTATGTAGCTTGATAAAGTTCCATATATAATTCTGATGTGCAGCCCTGCCTGAGAATCACACTCTAAAAAGAAACACGCACCTCCACCGAATTTACTAGTAATCTCCAAATTGCCAAATCCAGTAGATACTTTATGTATCTCATATGACCACTCTGTTGGAATTAATAGTTAATCATTCTTAACTTCAAATATTCTACTTCCTCGGCTTCCAGGTACCACACACATGATTCTCCTGCCAGCTTTCTTCCTATTCCTTCTCAGTATATTTTATGGGCTTTGTTCCTGCGAACTCCTTAAATATAGGTGCTCTCCAAGGTTTCAACCTCTACCTTTCTATCACTGTAACATTTTACACACTCTCGCTGGCTAGGGTGATCCATTCACATGGCTTAAATATGTACCCTACTGATGTCCATGTTTCTATTCCTGATCCAGATCCTCTTCTAAGCTCAGAACCCATGTATAATATTGCCTATATTACCATCTAGACATTACCTGGGCACCTGAAACCCAATGTACCCAAAGCTTTCTTATATTTCCTCCATATCTCAGTAAATGGAACTACTAACATCCCATATAAGTCATTAAATATGTGCAGGTTTGTCGCATTGGTATATTGCGTGATGCTGAGGTTTGGGGTATGATTGATCCTATCACCTAGGTAGTGAGCGTAGTGCCCAATATGTAGTTTTTCAGCTCTTGTCCTCCTATCTGCCTCCTCTCTTTTGGAGTCCCTAGTGTCTGTTGTTCCCATCTTTCTGTCCACCAAATGTTTATCTCCCGCTTATAAGTGAGAACATGAGGTATATGGTTCTGTGTTACTGATTTAATTTGCTCAGGATAATGGCTTCCAGCTGCATCCATGTTGCTGCCAAAAAAACCCAAAAAAACAAAAAAAAAACAGATTTTGTTCTTTTTCATAGCTGCATAGTATTCCATGGTGTATATGTGCCTTATTTTCTTTATCCAGTCTACCACTGATGAGCACCTAGGTTGATTCCATGTCTTTGCTATTGTGAATAGTACTGTGATGAACAGGCACATGCATGTGTCTTTTTGGTAGAACAATTTATTTTCCTTTGGTTATATACCCAGTAGTGGGATTGCTGGGTCGAATGGTAGTTCTATTTTAAGCTTTTTGAGAAATCTCCAAACTGCTTTCCACAGTAGTTGAACTAATTTACATTCTCAACAACAGTGCATAAGTGTTCCCTTTTCTTTGCAGCCTTGCCAGCACCTATTTTTTTTTTTTTTTTTTTTTTTTTACTTTTTAATAGTAGCCATTCTGACTGGTGTGAGATGGTATCTCATTGTGGTTTTGATTTGCATTTTTCTGATTAGTGATATGGAGCATTTTTTCATGTTTGTTGGCTATATGATTCTTCTTTATCCTTTTGCTCTCTAACTGTTCCACATGGTAACACAGTCCTTTTCACTCTCCCTTTCCTCTACCTCAGCAATTTCATCCATTTTCAAAACTCCAATCATCTCTTTCATGTTAACAAGCCTTAAAATTCCTCAAGTTCCTCTCCTGTCTTATCACTCAAATTCTAGTACCATATCTCTAACTTTGTACCAAATATTCCTACTTGAAAACATCTCATCTTTACCTCAAATTCAACACTTCTGAAGAATAACTCAAAGATCTCATTATCTTCCCTATTTATGGTATAGTGAAAAGAATACTAGACCAAGTGTCAGGAGACTTGGATTCTACTCCTGGCTCTGCCACTAACTTGGTATTTCCTGGTTTTTCTCAACAAGAGTTTATCTTATGAAAATCACAGTAAACAGTACCTTGAAGGGGTCATATATGAATCTTCAAGGAGCTAATTCTAGTTCGAAAGATAAGACATATACATAAGTTACTACGGTACAAATTAAAAAGTGATAAATACCATAAGAGAAGTATAACTACATTGTCATGAGAGTTCAGAGGTATTTCTGGATGATGAGACAATGAATTATATTGTAGAGAAAATAATATTTGATGTAGTCTTTGGACTATTTGGAGGAAGAAACAATAATACCTGATTCATTTATGAATGGGGGCTAACAGAGAGAAAGGTTAAATAGATGATAAAGTTTCAAACTTGTGTAACTAAAGCATTTGTGATGTCATCTCAAATAAAAGAGAAATCAGGATGAGCAGGTAGCTTGTGGTTTTGAATACAATTTTATAATTGAGGTTGGTCTCACACCAGTCCAAATGGCTATTATTAAGAAGTCAAAAATCAACAGATGTTGGCAAGGCTGCAGATAGAAGAGTATGCTTATACACTGTTAGTGGGAATATAAATATAAGTTAGTTCAACCACTGTAGAAAGCAGTTTGGAGGTTTCTCAAAAAAAACTTAAAACAGAACCACCATTCAACCCAGCAATCCTATTATTGGGTATATATCCAGAGGAAAATAAATCATTCTACCAGAAAGACACATGCACTCATATGTTCTTTGCAGCACTATTCACAATGGCAAAGACATGGAATCAATCAACCTGGGTGCCCATCAGCAGTGGATTGGATAAAGAAAATATGGTACACCATGGAATATTATGCAGCCACAAAAAAAGAACAAAATCATGTTCTTTGCTGCAACACGGATGCAGCTGGAGGCCATTTTCCTAAGTGAAATAATACAGGAACAACAAAAAAAAAACCCTCATGTTCTCACTTATAAGTGGGAGCTTAACACTGGGTACTTATGGACATAAAGATGGTAACAACAGACACTGGGGACTGCTAGAGGAGGGAGGGAGGGAGGGAAAGGATAAAGACTTGAAAAACTAATTGGGTAGCCTGCTTACTACCTGGGTGACAGGATTAATCATACCCCAACCAAAGTTCTTTACAACTCTAATATCATATATTTATTCCTTTAAACTGACCTACCCCTTCCAACTTCTCAGTATGCAATGGTATCATTGCCATTACCATATTCAACTGAAAACATCTCATCCTTACTTCCCATTCTCACTGTCAATTCCCTAACCAGGCCCTTATCATTTTCTGTTTAGATTACTCCAAAATACTCCAATTTGGCTGACCTGACTCTAGTATCTCCCTACTCCTATATATCAAGCCCAATGTATCTTTCTTAAATGTGGCTTATTTTCATATTTTATTCTTTTGTTCTAAAATTTATTTCTAATTCCCAGAGCATTAAGTCTAAATTGCCTGTCATTCGAGTTATTCTCCAACACTATATATTCCAATCCTCTCTTCAATATACCTCTTACATAAGACAGTTTGAATGTTTCACTCTTCGCAGACTCCATGCACATTGCTACCAATCCAGCTTTCCACATGTACCCTTCATGTGAATTATATATGGTTATTCATTTTCTGCCCAGATCTCAATTCCTCTTTGAATCCTTACCTATCTAATTTATTTCAACATTTGTAACTCCTTCATCACTTTCACCCATGCCCTAGTCTCTTTTTCAGTATGCTCTGTTAGATATACTCTCCCTTCTTTCAATATGTTTTTGAGTTAACTGTCATATCAGAAATGATCTGAACAACCAGTTACTACAAAGCGTGGAAAATGTATTTTATTCATTACAAAATCATAACTCAGAGATTTCTAAAACAGACTTAGTAAAGAAGCTATTTCCAAGGCAGAGTGACTTTTCTGGTGTCCTTCAAGGTTACTTATTTATTGAAAATCAATGGCTTTCAGAAATAGATGTGTTGATCTGTGCTGAGACAATATATCCAAATTCAACTGGAATTGAATTAATGTCAGCAAGGTGCCTTAAAAAGAGAAAGAAGGCATTGGATTGGGAAACAGGAGACCTGTGTTCACTACTAGGCCCAATGCTGCCACTTACTAGCTGTATGATCTTGGACAACTCAATGAATCTGTCAAAATATGTTTTCTGAAGAGTACACCATTAACTAAGGAGCTAAGAAAACAAATTTTCTGAAGTGCACTGCTACAAGAATCTAACAAGTTTGTAAAAGAAGTTGTCTGGCAATACATAGTGAGTTTTGTAATGTCTCAACATCAAATTTCTGTATATAATTGTACTATAGTGATAGCCTATTAAAAATCATGGAACTTCGAATTGTCTTTTAGAAACAAAACAGCTTAAAGAACAAATAAAGATATTCATGTAGATTTCCAAAAATTGGTTATCCATTCATTCAATAAGTATTAATTTAGTGATCAGTATGGTAGGCCTTGGGGATGTGGCAGTGAAGACAAATATAATAAATATTATATCTGCTCTCAAAGAGATCACTGTCTAAATTGGGAGACAGACAATTATAATAAAGGGTGATAAATTCTGCAATGATGGTAAGCACAAAGAGGGCCTCTGGAGCACAAAGAAGAGGACAAATCTGTTCTAAACTGGTCTTTTGAAGAGAGAGGTGATTAGGCAAGGCTTTTCCTGCAATAAGTGACTGCTAGGCCTATAGAATATTCAGGAATATTATCTTAGTCTTATTGGGCTACTGTAACAAAATACCTTTGACTAGATAACTTATAAACAACAGAAATGTATTTCTTACAGTTGTAAAGGCTGGGAAGTCCAAGATTAAGGTGTTACTGGTGTCTGGGGGAGTCTGACTTCCTCATAGACAGCACCTTCTCGCTGTGTCCTCACATGATGGAAGTGTCAAGGCAGGTCTTCGGGGCCTCTTTTATAAGAGAACTAATCCCATTCATGAGGGCTCCACGTACATTATTTAATCACCTCCCAAAGGCCCCACCTCCTAATATTATCATATTGGTGGATGCGTTTCAACACAGCAATTTTGGAGAGACACAAATATTCAGACCATAGCATTTACCAAATAATTTTTAAAAGTTAGAACAAAAATCCCTGAAGGGATTTGCAGATGGTTGGATGCTGTGGTATAGTGGTTAAAAGTACAAGCTCTGGAGTGAGTCAGCCTGAGTTAAAATCCTAGATCTGCAAATTACCAACTGTGTAACCTTGGACAAGTTACTTAAGGTCTTTGGACCTTGGTTTCTCATTTTAAAAATCAGTATAATTCATTAATATACCTCATAGGTTTGTTGTGAGAATTAAATAGGTTAAAGCATGTGAAATTCATAGAACAGCACCTGGCAAAGAGTAAACATGTCACCCTGCTCACTTGAATGTCAATTCCAGGAGCGCAGGAAATCTAGCTGTTGAATTACTAGCCTTTAGTGAGTGGTCCATAGCAGGCATGGTTGAATGAATAAATGATCATCAATTTAACTTTTTTTGTCATGGGTATCATCCTAAGAGGTAAGAAGGTTGAATAATCACAATTGTTTTCATTGTTGCCTTAATATAGGCCCACAGAGTAAAGGAGGGAAAGGAATTAGGCAACCCAGCTATTCAACTTTAAAGCTAGACTTTAAAAAATAAAAGGGCTTCAAATTGAAATCATCTCTTACCTCTCCTATGGGTTACATTAGAGCAAGAACGATTTCTTAGTATTCATAGCTACTATTCATGGGGTGCTTGCTATATGCCAGAGAGATGAACTGAATTGCCTAAAGTGAGGTAGCTCCCAGGATGAGGAGCAAAAATTTGAACCGTGATCTATTTGACCTGAATCTAGTTAGTACAGTGCTTGACACATAGTTAATGTGCAATAAATATTTGTTGAATAAGTGGGTGAAAAAATATATCAGCAAGTATATTTTCTTCTGTAGATGAACCTACAGTTTAGCTTTAAGGGTTTTCATGATCTTGATAAGCTCAAACCAATGTTAAGAGTAAAGAAAACGTGTGAACCACAAAAGAGAATTTACATAGGAAAATCTCTTGACTAGAAATTCCAAATGGGAAAAGAGAGCTGGATTTGTTTAGAAATTACACACACGCACATACACAGGCATGCACGCATGCACACACACACATATACATACATACATGTCATCACAACTGTTTGCAGCACCTTAAACACATACATACACACAGGAGCATGCAGACCCACACAACCGTACTTTTTTTAATCTCATGATTTCTTTTGTCTTCTTAACACATCTGAGAGAGGGTAAATGACAGAGTGTCAGAGGTAGAAAGGACGTTAGCAATTACCTAATCAGATCCCCTCATGTTAATGTAAAAATTGACACTCTAGAGGGGAAGTAAATTGCTAAGGTCACACAAGGAGTCAGAATAAGATTAAGAATCTCAGTTTCCTGACTCACAGTTTGTTTTACTCTGAACTGTCACCATTTACCATCTCAATTTTATAGATGAGGTAACCAAAGCATCCTAAGAATGTTGATGGCCAAGCTCCTGACACTTGTCCATTGAAATAGGACTTGAAATCAGATCTCCTTTATTTTAAATATAAAGCTTGCTGTCATCCAAGTGCTTCTGTCTGGATGCCCAGAAGAAAGATCCTTTCCTATTGAATTAAATAGTGGAGTGAGGGTAATTTACAGAAAGCTTTGTCCTTGGCTTTAAGAGAAAATGTCCAAGGCTGCTTTATTTTCAGTCCCAGGGAGGCTCCATGAAGGCAGGAATCCTGTCTGTCTTCCTTATTGAATCCACAACACCTAGCACAAAGGAAGGCACTTAATAAATATTTGTTGTTGAATGCATGCCATGCTAAAGGGAAAGTAGGTTGGGTAATGGTTTCCCAGTGGCAATGGATGGACAATCATTAGGGCTGAAAAAGTGGGAACACATGAGGAAAAGAGGTGGGAGGAACCCTTAAACAAAGGAGAAGCTCTTTCTCTTCATCTTATTGAAGCTGCAATCACTCGGCACAGGCTGAGTAGATTGGTAGAAATGTGATTGGCAAAGACATTTAAATGAGACCTCCTTAAAATTGTTACTCTCCACCCCACCCCCACGTTCCTTTAAATTTTGTTTCAGTCATTACCCAGGGACCGGATACAGAGATTCCTATGGGGAGTTTTAATGGGTCGATTCAATTTCATCTGGATGACGCCACTTAGGCAAGCATTAAGAGCTACAGCTCCGGGAAAGCAAACGACACGGCGGGGGGAGGGGGGAGAGAAAGAAATTATAACAAGGAGCAATAAATCCCTTCTTTCCCATCCTCCCCTATAACCCATTCACAAGACCTCCAGAAATCATCTACATTCACAAAACAGCTAAGCTGAACACACTGCAACCTCATTCCCTGCCCCCACTGCAGATTATATACCAACACACCCTGAGCCATATAAATAATCACACACTGGCGGTATCTATTGCTCCGTTGAGATACCCTGTGTCTACAACTGCAGTTTCTGCTGCTTCGGTTCATCTGTCAGATTGGAGGAGAGGGAGGCCAAGGTGGAGGCGGAGGCGGAGGCAAAAGAGAAGGAGGGGGAGGAGGTAAAGGAGGAAGAAGGGGAGGAGGGAAAGGGGAGGGCAAGAGGAGGGGAAGGAAAATACTGGAGGAGGAGGGGGAAAAGAAACAGGAGGAGGAGGAGAAGGGGGAGGAGAAAGAGGCGGAGGAGGAGGAGAAAGAGGAGGAGGAGGAGAAAGAGGAGGAGGTGAACAACTTACCCTGCTGAGCTTTCTTTGGGAAATACGTCCATCAAGATTTAGATCTGCCTGTAAAATCTATACAAAGTATATGCCACTACAGGTTTGACTCGCCCCCTCCCCCATTTTTTTTGTTTTGTTTTGTTTTGTTTTGTTTTGTGTTTTCTCTGCTGTGTCAAAGAACAAGACAGAACTATCTCTGTTTCTGGCTCCACTGCCTGCCAGTGAAGGAGTTTTCATTCAGACTTTCCGAAGAGAGGTGGAGAAACCTGAAGACTGAGAAGAGATCCTTTGAGCCAGATGGGGCATTAGTTCTTCTGCTTTTCTCAGCATGGATAAACCCTTTCCTCAAGGTAAGCCATAGAAATTAGCTCTTTAAAAACCCAGAATTCTTTCTATGCAATGCACAGATTGCCATTCATTCCAGCCATCCTGTGCTGTCTCTGTGTGTGCGTGTGTGCGCGCGCGCAAGCGCATGGATAAAATAAAATGAAAACCCTTTAAATTATATTTAAATAAATCAGCTCTTGCAGAAAACTATCCACATTGGAAATGTGTAAATCCAAATAGAACTTCCAAATAATATTTTTGTAGGAGAATGTCAATTTAATTTCTAGCCTGTTAACCTTTAAATGCATTTTGGTACTTGCCTAAACCCCTCAAAACGCAGCCTAACCACCCAAGCTGAGAACAGAGAAAGAGCCCGTGCTAAGGCCAGTCTGGCTGCCCAGCGGGCATCCTGTCAGCATGGGGCTAGCCTGCTATTGGCTCACAAGTCTGGGCTGTGCATCGTTCAGATTTCATCACATCACCTTGCCCTGGGTAGACATGGCGCAAGCTGACACGGCATAACCCCCCACTTACATCGAGTCAGAGCAGTGATTTAGAAATCTCTGGATCCGTGCCTGGGTACGTGTGCACATGTCTCTGTGTGGCATATGGAAATTTTGTCAAAAGTGAGAACCTGTGAGCATGTCTAGTTAGCCAATAGGCATTTGATAGGACCTAGGGCAATGGTTTACTGCACACTCACTTCCATGAAGCTAATTATAATTATCATTCTTCACCTCTTCATTCTGCAAACCAAGTTGGATGAACAGAAAACAGACCTTGAACTCTTAAGCAGAAAATCTATTTTGAAATGGAAACTATTGTTGCTTTTCTGGGAATATTAAAACCTCACTGTATCATGATGTGTTATCACATGAATTTGGATATACCAGGTGTTAAATCATGTTCCCAAAGAGTCGGCTGCATTCATAAATACAAATAAGGCACAGGCTAGCCGTTTATCCACAGTGAAATATTGGTCTTGCTCTCCTTGCCTCTAAACAAACATATACAAAGACATTACTATAACATTCTATATATTTGTCTCTTTGTGTTCTGTTTTTAGGTCTCTCTAGCTGTGAAACAGTCTAGATAGTGATCTGAGTGACTTAGATTTGAAGATATTTATTAAGAGTTGAGGAGTTGAGTAGTGAGGAAGTAAAGAACCTAAAGGAAAGGAGACTAATTCTTCCTTAAAGACTTTTGAAACAGAGAAATGCAACCAACAAACCCAACATAAAATTTAGAGCATCTGGACAAGAAAGGCCTTTGAAAACCCTCCTTTTATTTTGCAAATGAAGAAACTGAGGACCAGAACGGAGGTCATTTGCCTACAGCCACACAGCAAAGTAGAGCTAGCATTAGGACTAGAACTTAAATTTCTTGTGTCATATAAAAGGATTTGAGTTTTAAAAAAAAATTCCTGCTTCTTAGGTGAACAACCAGCTGCTTCTTAGAATTTTCCTCAGGATTAGAAGTATGTGAATTCATTTGGTATTACAACTTTTCCCTGTATCATTCATCACTAAAAGACCTATATCTTTTAAAATTCAAGGTCTTAAAACTGCAAGACTCCCTGGTTTGAAATAAACTGCTATGAGTCTTAATGAAACCATTAAAGTAATGAATAGGACTAGGGTAGCAAAGTGACAAGTTAAGAGTTAAATGTGGTGAGAACCTGGCAGCTCCAACAAGATGTATGCGGTAGGAGGGAGGCCCAGTCAGTGGCAGAGAGGTTAGTAATGTAAACTATATACAACTTGGTATTTGTAAGGGGGGAGTGCTTTGATAGAGATGCAAATGCTTTTTGCACAGAGAGGGATTTTTAGAGAGCAGACTTTGGAACAGTAGAACTAAGAAAACATATAAAGCCAAAGCAGAAATTCCCCCTATGTTTGCTTTCAGTTATTCTGAGAAGGAGTGTATATAACAGCAGAGCATAGAAAAAAGCAACACACCTAAGAGCCGTTACACAGTAGGGTACAAAACAGCATTGAACCCATGAGAGTGGGAGAAAACAAGAGCCAGGGTCTCCTCTTCCCCACTCTTCTTTGAAATCAACATTGAGTCATACTGTATCAGAAAGGATTTACCACAGAAATCAGAACTGTCTTACGGTGTTAGCATAGAAGGGCTTTAGATAGGAAAGTTTTCAACTTTATTCTCAACATGGCAGATTTTAGGTTCCAGGGAGAAAATACATTTTCTTTCATTAACAAACATTAGCATTTCTTGAGTGGGCTTAGCTTTCTAGTCCCTAAATTGGCATAAGAAAAGAAATTTTTTTCAGGTTGAACATGGTAAATTCAGGGCTACAGAAAAACTGTTTAGAAAGCTATGAGCACCTGGCCAGAGAGACTGTGATGGGAGTGGGTTTACAATGCATCATTCATTACTGCAGGGGCACTACGTGACAAAAATCACTAGATCTCATCAATGTACAGCCAAGACCTGTAATCACCTTTGCTCTTATTTAATAATATGTGATGTGTACATTCTCTCTCTCTCTCTCTCTCATTTGATAGACTATGGAATTGGCCAACTGCACAGTTTCTTAACTGTTGCTGCTCACAATGAATGGCTCTTTAGTGGGTGGATTTCTGAATCATAAACATTCATTTAGTGGTAGTTTTTCATCTAGCCTATGTGCTACAGCAGTGTCTTGCCTGTTCCTTTCTCAACATATTTTTCCCTCTTACCTTCCTGTACAGTATCTATTTCAGTTCATCCTGTTAGCCAGATCAGATTCAGCATGTCCAGAATGGCAAACAATTTATTGTCATTCAATCCTTAAATCCTACTCAACACTCTGATTTTATTCAGGTCCTACTGTCCACTTACTGCAGGTCTCCCACATTAGATCCCACAGTCCATTTGAATAAAAGATTCTACAGAGCAGGAAGAAACCTTCTAAGTTCATCCTGTCAGTTCCCTTACTTGTAGGCAAGACAATGCATCATTATTTCAGACTGAAATAATGCCCACAGCTTCTTTTAATCATCCAACCAAGCATCTCAATTTATCAGTCTTGCAGAAATCTAATCAATATTGAAATACAGCTTTTCAACCTAAACACCATGTACCCTTCTGCTCCCCAGACAGGATCCCCTTTGAACATAATTCTCATTATTGTTTCTGAGTCATTTATATTATGACCTAGATTCCTCCCAGATTAGCTTTCAACCTTCTGGGCATGTCCCTGAGGTACCTAGTGACATCCCTAGAATCCTGTCTTTGGAATCTCACCTGTTTATCTCCTGTAACTTTGAGACCTTGTATACCTTCCTTTAAATTATTGCTTCCTGGAATTTTCAATATGTTTTGAATCTAGTTTCCTTTGGGAAATCAATTAGTCTAAACCGCATTCAGCATGTATATTATTGTTCTTACAGTACAAAGGACTTGCAGGGCTCTACATATTCTTTAGCTGATCAATGGGACATAAATCTATTTCTCATAAATTTGTCAAAAGACTCTTCCCAGTCCCAAGTTCCTACATCTACATACCTTCCAAGCCAAATGAACAATGTGTCCTTTTTTATTTGGGTGTCTACATGAAAGCTGCCAGTTCCTTTCCAATGCTGAGACTATGAATCTATAAAGATACAGCAAAGGTAGAGGTGGCAGGTTGCATGAGCCTTTGAGTGCAAGTAAATAAAGGAAACATACATTTTGCTTTTGAATGCCCAAATAAATAAGGGCACATTGCCCACCTTACCCTCAAGGACTTGAAGATGTAGAAGATACGGATGAAAAGAAATATTTTAGAAAATTGTGTAGTTATAGAAAGAAATACAGACCATAATGGCTCAAGGTCCTTCAAGATCACCTTGTTCATGTCACATATCCTTCAGTTTCAAAAGGTAGTGAAACTGAGGCCCAAAGAAAGCAAGTGATTTGACAAAAGTGACATAAATATTTGAGTCTGAGAGTTTCCATAATATTTATTTGCATTCTCTTATGCTGCGTTTATTTAACACCAAAACAACTAGTTAAAAAGTGAAATTTTTGTCAGACTGGTTCTTTGATGTGATATGCCAAAAAGGTTATTTGTAACCAAATTGAATCTTTTCAAATAATGAACAGATGTAAATTCAGCTAATCAGGTTTGCATGAGGATATAGCCTCAAAAGT
Organism: Pongo pygmaeus; assembly: GCF_028885625.2. Lineage (NCBI taxonomy): Eukaryota > Metazoa > Chordata > Mammalia > Primates > Hominidae > Pongo > Pongo pygmaeus. The sequence goes on from NC_072396.2 coordinate 160,683,952, forward strand.
CAACTGAATCTGGTCATATTATCAGCCACTGAGTCCTTTATGAACTGCATCCTTGTTTTTCCTGTTATTGAGCTTTGGGCCCATTTCAGTGTCATGTTTGCTTGCTTATGGAAACCTAATCAAGCACCATCCTCTCTCACTTGTTCATTTCTATTACTCATTCAAGCTATCCATCACATACAGTAGTGTGAGTAATTGATCTATTTTGAGAAGGCCTGAAATCTGATGGATCTCAAATATATACTTTATTCATGCTAGTGTTTTGCTACGTCCTAATGCCTCCAGGATGTTTCCTGGATTTGTGTTTAGGTTTCTTCATGTACACCTTTTTGACTCTTCAGTCTTCTAGGTGGTGTGATACAGCAGTCTACTATTTGTACAGTATTTTCCCCATGATCATCATTATCAGTTCTAGGCTTGGTAAAATCCTTCAGGGAATGACCAACCACCTCTTCCTGACTGTAGTACAATGGAAATGCAAGCATATGCTTTCTAGACACTCAACTTAGCTTAAATATGGTATAAGAATGTCACTTTCCTTTAAGAAAGTCAGTTTATTGTGTAAGGTAGTGATAGAGAAAAGAAGTCCAAGCAGATTCTGCTTGGTAAGTCCCATCAATATGGAGTTGACTTAGGATAGTAATAGGTATAATTACAGATGATTTTTGAAATAATTCAGGACTTGTCTTCTATAGTTCCTTGATCCCCAGTATTACTCCCACGTGTACAAAAGTTTGATTCTGGAGCCTCCATTCCATTTAAAAAGAATCACTTCCTTAGTAAGTTAAAGCAGCCAGTAAGGTGAAGAGAACTGCAAGATGATTAGTCTTGGCTTCCTTATGCTCTTGGGAAGCCTTTTTTATTCCTACCACACTGCAGACAGCTTAATTCCTACCCTCTGTGTGTTTGCTGTATCTCTGCCTTTATTGCATTCTCCTTGCCTGTATTCACTGAATCAAATAATGTCCTTTCTTATCTGTTTATTTCTGCTTATCACAAATTCACACTGGAAAGATAATTTTGATTGGTTATATATATATATATATGAGCAACTTCTCATGGGAGACTTTTGAGGCTTTCTCTTTTCCTTCAGCGTTGCTTCAGAAAATAGCCTTTGCATTTAATATTAGGTTCCATTTGTATTAGAATTCTGATGCCCAAGGCTTGGATGTCTCTGCTAGCAAATACCTGAATGAGCTAGCTGCTCCTATGAAACGAGACATTTGATGGAATACAAAAAGAATCAACTATCTGATATTTGTTCCCAAACTTCTTTATAGTCTGGGGGGATGATCAGATTTGCCTATAAAGAAGTAAGTGAGGTTAATTACAGAATAAAGGTATAGCATGAAGATTACTGTAAAGTAATTGAAGGTAGCGGTGGTGATAGGGCCTGAGCTTTGTTGGTTTCTTGCAAAGTACTTATGCCTGTGTGTTCTCATTTACTGTTTTTATGCCTTCTCTCCTAGGATTTTCTCATGTGCCCTGAGATCCATGTAACTACAAGGGCTCCTCTTTATCACCATAAGTGCCACCCTGACTTAAAACCACTCAGAGCTAAAAAAAAATCAAGGCAAAATGGATGCTGCGGTGACAGATGATTTTCAACAAATTCTGCCTATTGAACAGCTGCGCTCTACTCATGCTAGCAATGACTATGTGGAACGGCCTCCAGCCCCCTGTAAACAGGCCCTCTCCAGCCCTTCCCTCATTGTGCAAACCCACAAGTCTGACTGGTCTCTGGCTACCATGCCTACTTCTCTCCCCCGCAGTCTCAGCCAGTGCCATCAACTGCAGCCCTTGCCTCAGCATCTGAGCCAATCTAGCATTGCCAGCTCAATGTCCCATAGCACCACTGCCTCTGATCAAAGGCTCTTGGCCAGCATTACACCCTCACCTTCAGGCCAATCCATCATCCGAACCCAACCTGGAGCAGGGGTCCACCCAAAGGCTGATGGTGCTCTGAAGGGAGAAGCTGAGCAATCTGCAGGGCACCCTAGTGAGCACCTCTTCATCTGTGAGGAGTGTGGGCGCTGCAAGTGTGTCCCCTGCACAGCAGCTCGCCCTCTCCCCTCCTGCTGGCTGTGCAACCAGCGTTGCCTTTGCTCTGCTGAGAGCCTCCTCGATTATGGCACTTGTCTTTGCTGTGTCAAGGGCCTCTTCTACCACTGCTCCACTGATGATGAAGACAACTGTGCTGATGAGCCCTGCTCTTGTGGGCCTAGTTCTTGCTTCATCCGCTGGGCAGCCATGAGCCTCATCTCCCTCTTCCTACCCTGCCTGTGCTGCTACCTGCCTACCCGTGGATGCCTCCATCTGTGCCAACAGGGCTATGATAGCCTCCGGCGACCAGGCTGCCGCTGCAAGAGGCACACCAACACTGTGTGCAGAAAGATCTCTTCTGGTAGTGCACCCTTCCCCAAGGCCCAGGAAAAGTCTGTATGACCTTCCAACAAGGTGGATCCAGAGCTTTTCTCCTTCTAGCCCCCATCAGTAAAGCATAGGCCTCATCTTTGGAGAGGGGGAGGAGTGATAAACTAGCCAAAGTTAGGGCCTCTCCTCTTTTGTTCCTGCAGTGTCAGGGGAATGACCAAGTACATCCTGGTGCAGGATGCCTTGTTCTTTCTCGCAGTATCTATCCCACTCCTCTTCAGTCTTTACACCCTGCCAGCTCAGCCCTTATGGCTGTCATAGCAAATTCAGGTGATATATGGGTATGAGGTTTGAACACTGAGGACTGACAGGGCCAGCAACGTGGAGGTTTAGGGGCTCCCCAGTGTAATACCTCTCGATGCAGGCTCTGATCGTCACTCTGTTTTCTGCTGTGCCTTTGGAAGCTTTCTTCTAAGATGGTTTTCACAGGTACATGTGGAACAGCGTTCAACCTTCCAGGGAATATGACCCCTTCTCCCTGTTACTGCCCTTCTCTTCTTTATTCCTCTCTCCTCTTTCATTATTCTGTTCTGTATTCCTTTCCCCTTCATTCTCACCCTGTCTGCTTTTACTTTTTCTCTTTCTTCCTCCCTTTCTCCTTCTCCCCTCCTTTTTCAGACTGATCCTTTCTCTGCCTGTATTTCTGTCTCATTTGATCTATATTTGTCTCTCTCTACCTGTCCCTCTTTCTCTAACATGTCCAAAAGTGCTGTTTTTCCATAGATGTTTCCTTAGACGCCAAACTTTGCTATGCTATACTATTTACTAATTTTTATTAAGGGAAATGGATTACTGTAATGAACTGATCACTAGCAATAGTGTGTATCCCGATGTGTGTGTGTGCTCACAACCACTCTCACCTGTTTGTGAGCACATGGGGCGAAGTTATCTTATATTTCCAGGTTTAACTAGTTGGAGTTTTTCTCCCTTTCTCAATAATCAACTCATAGTACTGACAGATTCCACTAGCATGCTGAGTAGGATAGTAAATCAGGATGCTCATAACTTTGTATGTCTGACCCAAGTGCCAAAGGCAGACGTGCTTTATAGCTAAATGAACAAAGCAAAGGATACAGAAATATGTTCTCTCGTAGAAGCTAACTTCCCTGAGACTGCATGGCTCAGGCATTAATAATGGACATAAAAAGTCATAAAACGTTAGAGCTGGAAGGAATCTTAACTATTAATCTAGTTCAATGCCCTTATTTTACAGATGGGAAAACTGAGGCCTGGAGATAGGAAGGGACTTGCCCCCAAGGCCACACACTGAGTTAACAGCAGAATTGAGACTGGAATATAGGCCTTCTGACTCCTAGTTCAGTATTCTTACCCCTGTACCACATTGAGTCATGGGACTTTTTCCTAGGGCTCTATTAACAGTGACAGAAAGCCATTCCCATTCAATTACTTTTCAGGAACCATGCCAAGTTAGTGTGGTGGCCTTTCTCCAGTGCATGGTGGGTAGCTAATTAACTATCAGGTGTTGAGGCTGCCCCCAGTGGACATCACCTTTGGCTCTGTCACCTTGTAGAAGCTCAAGTGTGGAAAAGAAAAGCTTAAAGAAGCCCTAACCAAGCTGTATCTTCGCCATTGCATCTACTCTTTGCTGCACACACTGTGCTTGCTCCTGGCTTTGTCTGCAATGGCAGCTGCCTGAGAACTTAAATTTCAGCAACAGTGAAAAACTGAGAAGAAAGATGTATAATTTAGAGAACTGACTTCTCTCTTAAAAAATACAGAGAGCCTGTGCTGTGAACCCCCTTCAATGGGAAAAAGCTGCAGTGATGATGGCAGGCTCCTAAAGACTGCTGCTAAAAGACACAAGAATTATACAGTTTCCCTCTATAAGTGAATCCAAAATTCACTGACAAATTCAGAGATTGAGGGCACTTGCTTGAAATCAAGGTGCTCCAACTTAGTTTAAGACCTCCAGACTCTAACTTTATAGATCATCTCTTTCAGAGTGTGCATGGATGTGTGTTGCAGGGTGGAGAAGTGTATAGTCGTACACGGGGGAAGGGGGACATCCATGTCCCTTTGTTGGATACATATTACAGAAATATGTGCCACTCACTTTTTGTTGGTTCTGAATCTTCCTGAAGTGTACTGACATTTGGGCTGCCAGAGCCCCACACCTTCACTTACACCTCCTCTTCTAGAATTGCTTTGCTCTATTTTTGTATATATAAATATGTTATGATGATTATTAATAATGTTAATGATATTGCTGCAAATGGTGCCATATATAAGGTTAGGCTTCTTGGAACATTTATAAACCCAAACCAATACCTGTAACCTCTTATGTTGCTTTCAGATCCTTCAATTTTAAGTAACTTTTTAATCTTACAAGTCTGCTTGATTGTACTTTACACTTATCTACCCTGAAAAGCTCTGCCCAGTTCTCTGGGTCAAGCCGGATGGTGATGAGTAGCAACACACACTTCTCTGCTTCTGCCTGAAATGTGCTTAGAGCTCAGTTATCTAGGGATTCTCTGACACTAGTGCATTGTTCCTGGAGCTAAATTATTCTACGGATGTTTGCTTATTAGTTTCAGGCCCCAAAATAACACGAGCCCCTCCTCCTTGATAGCTCCTTGATATCCCAATCTTGCAGTCCTAACTCAGGCAAATTGTGCACTGCCAGAGGGGCCCTGGGTTCTGCCATATACCCAGAGGAGCCTTTCTCAGTGTGTTTCTAAATGGCCTTACACTTGGTAGAAGAAATTGAAGGGTTACTCAAATACAGTTGCAATCTGCAATCTGCTGTTGAGTCAGGGCTTTCACTTGTGTCCAAGTTGGCCTGATATGGACTGCATCTGCTTTACGTATAGATGGGTCCTGTTGGGGTATGCGCATGGACGTGTGAGTGAGTGTGCATATGTATCCCTTCTGTGATTATATATATATATATATATATATATATATATAATGTAAATATATATTCACACATCTCTATATATTTTAATGTATTGCACATGTATATTTAAAATATATACGAAAGAACTCTAAATCCTGCAGGGAGGCTCTGTTTTCATTATTTTTCTACTTTGTGTCATGTCCTGTATAAACAGGGATATTTAGAGGGTGTTTCCTGCTTAGCATTTTTTTGCAGTTAAATCATCTGTTGGCCCCTAACTCTACTGCCTTCCACATATTGGTTCCTTGATACATTTCATATGGCATCAGCCAAGAGTTTTCCTGTGGTTCCAGCCCATCTTCCCTAATCATAATAGCAATAATAAATATAGTGAATACTTACATAGTGCTTACTATATGTTAAGCACTATTTTTAGCATATTATTTATATTAGCTCATTCATTCCTCACAATTCTATAACATAGGTATCATTCCAATCTCTATTTTACAGATGAGAAAACTGAAGCACAGAGAAGTTAAGTGACTTGCCAAAAGGTAACAATTGTAAACAGTAGAGCTAAGATTTGAACCCAGGGTGTCTGACTCCCAGGTCCATGCTCCAGAGTCAGATATAAAAGGCTGGAGCACAATGTAAACCATTCTGGAGTAACAAGCCTCAAATGGTGAATAATTCTTTCCCTAACTCTGGTCCACCTGCAACCTAGGAGTTACAATAAGTATGTTGCTATGTTAAGAGTAAAGCAATAGTTACAGGCATCATATATTAGCTGTCTTGCTCCCAAAATGGTGACATTACAAACTTTTCCACTATTCCCTTTGAAGACATGCTTGCAGCCAGTTACCATTTCTTAGCTTATGATGTAGAGCTATTAATGGAGTATTTTCACTTGTGCCAAAGAGGGTAAGAGTTTATTAGCCTTATCTTTATTGGCCAGGGAAAACTAATTCAATTTTTTTTTGAACAAAGTATAACTGAGACTATTTTTGGAGCTTAAGATTTGTTAGAGCTGTTAACATTCAACCTTATTGATTATATTGAGAGCACTCTTCTGATTCAAATGTAAGCAAACCACTGATGACCACTGGTCCGTATAACACATTTTACCAACAGCTCCTTCACACTGAATCCTTTAACTTGGCCAAAGGACCCTTAAAGAACATCTAGTCCAATGTCAACATTTTATAGCTAGAGAAAGGGATGCACAGAGAGGGAAAATAACCTGTCCAAAGTCACACAGTTCTGAAAATTGAGTGGAATTATGACTTCATGCCAGAGTTCCTAATTTCCAGGTATCTTAGCCTCAGTTTCTTAAAAAATAGAGTTTGAAGCAAAAGCTATGTACGATCCAGGGTAGTATGAGTAAGGAAAGGGTTAATGAGGGAGGGAAGAAAGAAGAACAAAGAAAAAGCATGTCAATGAGTTGGCCACAGTCTATTCCTTGGCAAGCTAATTTCGCAATTTTTTATGACAGACCATATGAAACTACTACATCTCCATACAGCCCACCTGGTAGAGGAAAGGAGGTGAATTCATCTGCTAGCTCTCATCTCATTAGTCAAATTCTTTCCCATGTGATATTAACCCTTCTACACTTTTGGGTAGTGCGTGGTGGGCACTTAAATATGTACCTTGGCATTTCATGCTTCAGCAATAATGGGAAGGATTGTAGCTCCACTATAAACAGTAAGGCAATTATATGAATATAGGGAGATTAAATTTAAAGTGCTACACTAGGGTGGTGCTTTTACCTTATGTCTTTAATCACATTCCTTCGAAGTTAGAGATAACCTACCACCTTTAAAGTAAATAAAGCTTTATTGTGGCTCTTAGAACTGTACTATGTTTGCCTTCCTGAACCTATTTATTCTCTAGCTTGCTTTAAAGGGCTTCTTTTTATATGGAAATTAATTTCCTGTTTAATTAAAGGAGTAACAAACTCTCAAAATATCTTTCTTCTTAATATAAAAAGGAATTTCATATTATCGAAATCAAAAAGCATGTCTAAGTCAAAATATGTATGTGAATGCACATATGTTCTTTTAGGTTCCATGAGCATAATAGCAGGAAAACTGGTCAAGTCAATAAATGCTGGGGAAAAAATGGCTAAACAAGGTATTCTGTAACATGAAAATAAAGCAATGAGTTGGTTGGCTGGCTTTTTAAAAAATATTTCAGCCACTAATTATGACACAGACACATTCTAAGAATTATGCTACCTTTTATTCACATATGTGTGAATTCCCTGTGTCCTATAGATCATTGTCACATAAAGCAAAAGCATTAGTGCCCCATTTGGACCTTTGACTGAAGGTTTGATAAGATTTTGTAGGACTGAAATTCTTGGTCCCTTTATCCTAGTTTAGGCCCATATCCTTATTTTCACTCTCAAAGATAAGATCATGACACTACCAATGTTGCTCCTGTTAAAGGCCAGGATGGACAAAATAAGGAAAGACATTTTGGGAATGACACTGACTATTGTTAGCAATCTTGCTGTCATTACAATCCAAGTTATATATGTTTGCTCCCATATGTATTTGTTGGCCAATCTCCTGAAAAAGAAGAGGGTAATTATAACTCACACGTTGTCATTCCCAAACTAACCTGGCAATCCTTTTGACCATACCAGGTAATAGTCATGTCTCTGATGGTAAAAGACAGAGATGTCGAGGCTCTGGAAGCTTCCAGGTCCTTGAAGAACTAACTAAACTGCTGAAAACAGAAGTGGTAATGTAGGCAAATACCCTAGCTTTATTAACATGAGGCTTTAACATCAAGCCACAGGTATGTTCTCTTACTGTAACAAGATGGGGTTGACCATATGTGAACCCTGAAGAGTCATTTTGAACCTATGTCCTAAGGCCTAAAGTACTTTAATCCTCATCTTCAAAGTCTTACCACTCTGATAACAAAAAGAAACACTACAAAGAAACTGCAAGGAAAGGGACACTCATTTTTTTAATGTCTACCAATTATTTAGTTATTCATATATGCATTTCTTTATATAGAAAATTATTTATATGAAGTTTCCAAAAGACTCTGATATTCAGCTTTATAGTCTTGGATAGAAAATCATGTGTCCTTGGATGGGGATTCACACACCAAGGCTTAACAGAATTAGTTTGGGGAATACTCATTTTTACACTAGAGATTAGTTGGCTTAAACAACTCTACTCTGTGAATTTTTTTCTTAATGGTCCCCTTCCAATGGAGGTGAAGGCCTCCCAAAGAGGAGAAGGCCCCAGGCCTTTCTTAATACATAAACCATATTGAAAGAAAGAAAGAAAAAAGTAATGGGAAGTAATAGTAAATGTGGATCCAGAAAGAAAAACAAAGGTTAAGAAAATGAGGTATGTGAAAGAAAAAAGCTCTATAATCAGTGTGTTTCTCTCACCTAAAACACCATTTACTAACTACTTGGTTCAGTTGTACCTTGAACTCTATTTTGTCCTTGATATCAACACTCTTCTTTTCCAAACTCCTATAGCTCTTCATCTGGAATGATTCTATGGGGTCGGGGGGAGGAGAAAGGGAGACAGCAGAAGAAAGAAAGAGAGAGAGAGAAAGAGAGAGAGCGAGAGAGAGATGGATGGAGACTTGGCCTCTCTCCTAGAGGTTCAAAGTTAGAATATGCCACTAACACTATCTGCCTTTCAAACTCCCTTCTAGGACATGCTCCATAGTACTTAGATCTTATATCAAATGACAAGGTTTCTCTCCTTCACAGAGAAATACCAGACTGGATTTGTGGTTTCCCTGGATTGGTTTTTTCTGAGTCAAAGTGGTGTTGTGGAAATCACAGTACCCTGAGACCAATTAAATCAGAATCTTTGGAGGTGTTGAGGAATGGATTTTTAAAGTTCCCAGATGATTATAATATGCAAACAGATTTGAGAAAATTCACTCACTTTATTCCTTAAATGCAGATAGTGAGGCTAAGAGAGGGAAAGTGACTTACTCATAACCACACAGTGAGTTAGTGACAAAGTCAGGATAAGAATCCAGGTCTGCAGACTCCTAGGCCAGAATTCTTGTCTTTATATTACACTGCTTCTATCTCTACCCCATTCCTCCTCTGAGCCTTTGCTTTTCTCATCTGTAAAATGAACGTAATAAAGCCTAGAGAGTGTGTGAGAATCATTAAAGCAGAAGCATTTTTCTTAATGTACAAGGTTCTATACAAATGCAAGGGAATTAATGTATAACATATATGTGGGGCTGAGTCTCTAAAACAACATAATAAAAGTTGTTTTTATTTTAGTCACTCATTTGGGTATTGTGTCTACCTGATAGCATGTAACAAGATTGAACACTTGTGTAGGTCGTATGTGCCTTTAAACTGAGGTTGGCCTCAGTGACAATCAAAATCAGCAGTTGAGGAAAGAGGTCATACATTTTTCTCTTGCCCTTGCTGGAATAGGGATCAAGAAGAATATAAAAGCAATGGGATATCTGGATTTCTTATACTCAGTCAACCACAACACGGCCTTAGTACTGAACTAGCCCAGGGTTTCTATGGAACTTGTAGATCCCATTCCCAAGGCTGGTCCTGGTTGAAGGGAGAAGGTCAAAAAAGGATGTCTCTTCTGAAAGGCAGTACCCATGGAAAGCCAAGGGGGAGGGTTGCCCACTAGGAGGAGCTTCTTTTGTAGAAGCCAGAATGGAGGAAAGGGGCTTTCTGACTTGGCGCATCTGAGGAAATAGATTATTTGAGGATCTAGTACTCCCAGAATAATCTGTAACCACAAGAAACACATTTCTTGAACTCCAGAGCCCCAGAACAGGATATCCATATCCAATCCCATCCTATCCATCCTGGATATTATGAATTTCCAGAGAGGGCCACTTCTACTCCCCTAGGAGTCATACATCCGGCTACTTGTTTATTTGTTAAAAATAAAATTCTGTACCATTTATAAAATGAGCCTCTTATGTCTTCCTTATTTTGAAATTATAATATACATTCCTAATTCATCAGTCATTTTTGCCAATGATTTTTAAGTATTTATTTGAAAGTTATTTTTAAATACAAAAATATATGTATTTAATAAAGCACTTCTTTGTCTTCTTATTTGAACCATACTAAAAAATGTAAAACATGCCATGATTAAACTAGGTAATTCTATATGTCACATTACAAGTAAGTTTTAAAAATCTATTTGGTAAATATATTCTCATTTCATCTTGAAATATCTCCCTTTTAAGGGGAGGGTAGAGAGACAATGAATTCGTGTAAATCAAGAGGCCTAAAAGTATAATGACAAATATTTATAAATCAGATTCATCTCAGGCAGGGGTTTCCTTTCAGGTAATTAAGAGGTGATGACCTATGTTCAGGAAAAATTGGGTTGTTTAGAGGCCATATAGGGGCCTATGATTTCCTAGAAAATATAGACCCAAAGAGCTCCTTGCTAGTAATTACACTGCCGAAGAAGTTCTTGTACTTTGCCTCGCAACAATTAACACAATAGCCTAGGTATGAGCTGCATAAAGTGCAGGTGAACAGAATGAAACATCAGACTCAATCTGTAGTTCTGAAGGAAGGGTCAAATTTGGTTGTGGTAGGCGTTAATAGTTGAAACTGAAATCTATTTCAAGAGCACTCCAGATAAACAGAATGGAGACTGAAGCCAAGAAGGAGAATAAAGAGTAATTACTGCATAAGAGGCTAGAGCATACCTAAAGTCCAAAAGCAGCACTGAATTTAGAATCAGAAGATATAGATAATACACAAGAGAGTGTGCAATGCAGGGAACGATGCTTGATGGGTTTCATCTAAAGGATTGTAGCTGGCTCCACCATGTGTTAAGCCACCTTTAGCAAGTTAGCTTTTTCTGTGCCTGGTTTTGAACCCAGGAACCATGACTCTAAAGATTTTGTGCTCTTAACTACTGCAATCTCCTTTTCAGTATAAAAATGGCTACATTAATAGGATTATAATACGTCCCGATTTGCCCAGGACTGTCTCAGATAATACCTGTTTCTAACAGTTCTAATTTATTAATAGTTCTAATTTATTAATAGTGCCTCCTTACACTCTGAAAGCATATCTTGACATGACTTGTATATAATTTTTAATATGATGTTTAATCCCCAATTGTTTATTATCCATCATACACCCAAACTCTGACCTCCCTTGTTACCCAGATTACATTCCCTCTCTCCCTCTAGCATACTTGCCTGACAAAATCTGAACCTTAAATAAAATCACTTGTTCCACATTTTCATCTAAACAGATGAATGTGATTGGAGAAAAACACAAAACGGTACATTCAAGCGTGCCCTTAGTACCACCGGGTATTTCTACTTTATTTCTCTCTTCAGTTTATTTTCAAATCAACTCTTTGAAAGGACTGCTTCACACTTCTCTCTCATCACACCTCCAATACCCCACCTCCTCCATGCCTCCACTCCCATCCTATGACCTTGCAATACATCAATGGGAAAATAGCCTTTTCTTTTGAACTCACTCTAGCCAAGCTTTTAAACCAACCCTCCACCAAAATAGCTCTTTTCAATGTCGCCAATGATCCTACCTTGCTAAATCCAATGGTCAATTCTCAGTCATCTTACTCAGTTTATCACTAGCATTTGTACCACTCCATTGTGCCGTCTACATTAACAGCTCCCCCCACCTGAAACAATGAGCTGCATGTGGTTAGTTTATTTGAGGGAAGTGATTCAGAAAACAGGAGAAGGGACTGAGAAAGGTGAGCCAGGAAAGGAAGGAACATCAATCCAAGGGCATGTTATTGATCTGTTTACTACTATAGGCAACTGAGGATTATTCCCCCTGAAGATTATTCCCACTGAGGACTCTCTAAGGAGCCATGTAGAATGCGCCCTAGAATTTTCCACCAGACATAGAAGAGGAGAGTGTTTTTCTATCAAATCTCATCTCCCATTAATTAAGTGTAATCCTAGAGGGTGTTTACTCACTGACACTTGCAAGTTGGCACATGATTTGGAATCACTGAGCAGGGTCCTTCAAGTGATCCACATGGTGGTGGCAGAGAAGCCCCACAGCAGGAAGCAATAGTATGAGATAAAACTGAATGAGGTAGCATCAAGCTACACCTGCATGTAGTTACTGCCGCATGGCCTGAACAAAAAGGCGGTCCATATTGAAATATATTCTTTATTTGGCTTACAGCACACCACACTCTGCTGATTCTCCTCTCACCTCATTGATCGCTCCCTCTCCAAGCCCTTTGATAGTTCTTCCTCATTTTCCTGAACTGTAAATATTAGTGTGCCTGAAGTTTCAGTTCTTAGTCCTCTTCTCCATCTACACTCACTCTTGTGGTGATCTCATCTAGTATCCTGGATTTAAACACCATTTATGTACTCACAACTCCAAAATTTATAGCTCTAGCCCAATCTCTCCCCTGAATTCCAGACTGCTCACTTAAAATCTCTACCTACAAGCTTAATAATAATATAAAACAACATATTTAACAGATAAATCTTGATTTCTATGTCATTCAGTTTTCCCTCACCTCAGTAAATGATGATTCTATTCTTCAGAGACTCAAGCTGACCATTTGGAGGTATCCTTCACTTCTATCTTTTTCTCATGTCAATCGGTCAAGAAATCCTGTTGGCTCTACCCTCAAAATATATCCAGAATTTGACGATTTCTCAGTATCATTACTGCTACTACCTGTTCTGATCTACATTATCTTCTCCCTCGATAATTGCAGCAGCTCTCTGATTCCACTAATCCCAAAGTCTAATCCCAACAGAGAAACCGCGATGATTGTTCTGAAGATGAAGGCCAGATCTTGTCATTCTTCTGCATAAAATCTTCCAGTGATCTTCCAATTAACTTAGAACCAGACTCATCTAGTTATGACTATAAGGCCCTACATACTCTTCCCCTGCTATTTACATGGCCAGCTGTCTCACTTAATTCAGGAGTTCACTCAAATGTCACTTCCTCAAGGAGGCTTTCCCTGAATACCCTAAATCAGCATTGCTCATCATTTTATCCTCCTGTTTTGGTTCATTTCCCTTCATAGGAATTCTTACTACCTGATTATATTATATGTTACTGTTGAATAAATAAATTAATATGTGGGAGTTTAAATTGGAACAGTCTTTCTTGAAGTCAGCAAATATTGATCAAATATCTCTTATGTGCCAGACAGACATTGCTCTATGTACTGCTCCAGTCTGTTCCTTCCCAAAACTCTTCTCTTTCCCCTGGAACCTCTACTTCTTTCATTTCTCCACTTTTGGAATTAACTGGGATTACAATGCTTCCCCTTCAGTACTCTCCAGTGGAGACTGTTCATTCTCCCATATATGGCTTCATTTCATTCCCAATGCAGCCTAGACTCCAGGGAGATGAAGATTTGAGTACATCCTCATAGGAAGTGTTGGTTGAAATTGGAAATGTGTGATATCTCTGTCTGGTAGAAAGTATAAACTGGAGAAAAACAAAACACCAGCAGAATCTTTCCTATAAAGTGATACCTATCATGATTAGAGAAACCGTACAGTTATGCTAGCAAGAATGCCAATTATATAAGAAAGGTAAGTTCACTGGGTCTCTTTACTGCAAAAAATACTTCTAGAAGAATACATTTGGAAACAACTACCATATGAATATAAGAGATAACAATTATTGAGTTCCTACTATGTTTCAGGCATAAAATTAACATTTAATCCTCATGACAACTTCATGATATAGAAATTTTATCACTATTGACAATGGATGTGGAAACAGGGGCTTTGGAAAGTTAAGTTACTTGCATAAGGCAATGAAACTAACAAGTGAAAAGAAGTCCTAGGATTTAAAACCAGGTTTGTCTCAAACACCATGTTCTTTGCACTCTGCAATACCACCTTGTTTGCTAATTATATCAATTTAGAATGTGTGCATGGAAATTAAACATGCATTTTTAAAATTTTTACTAGATCTATCAGCAGCTTTCAACATAATTGACCCTTCCCTCCTTTAAGTTCTCTCCTTTCGTGGCTTCAATTAAGCTACATTTTCCTGTCTTCCCTCCTAATTATGTGATTACTTCCCAGTCTCTTTTTCTAGGTTTTTTTCCTTTATCTGGCCTTTAAATATTGAAGTACTCAGGACTCTTCCTGTCCCTTTTGTTTTACAAGTCTACACACTTTTCCCAAGAAATGTCATCCCAAAACTCTCCCCTGGCCCCCAAGAACCATTTCTTCATTTCTCTACTTCTGGAATTTATACTCTTATGACTTCAACTATACTGATGATGTATCCTTTCTTAAACATACAAAGTTTTATCCTGCTTCAGGTAATTTGCCTATATTGGTCTATCAGAGCAAACCCCTTTACATAGGTTACCTCTGCTCATTCTTTACATCTCTTAACCATCACTTGCTCAGGAAAACCTTTTGTTTTGCTCCCTTGAAGACTAGATTATGTCCTTCGTTATACACTTCTATAGCACTTGGTGCTATCTCTGACTACACTACTAATTATTTAATTACAGATTTATTTCTGTCTTCTGCTAAAATATAAACTTTATAAGGGCAGGAATAATTGTTGTGTTGTTAATTCCTGTATGCTCACTACCTGGCATATCATATAAAGTTATTGGGGGGGAAGCACATATTGATGTACTTCAGTGTATTCTACTGAGAAAAATAAGTTTCAGATTATTTTTCATTATGAATCATCAATGTAATTGCTCCTTTATACTGACTTAAAAATTGAGAGATGTATGTATTTTAATTATGTCTATTACTTAAGCCTATACTTCACTCTCTATTGCAATCCTATTATAAAATATGCCTGAGCTGTTGGCTAGAAAATTTTAAACTTATGTTATATACCACTTGAAAGTCATACATTTTTTCAGTCAATGCCAAAATACTCAGAAATACTGTTAATTCTTCCTTACTGCCTACCTTTGTCATATCGTGCTGGGTCAGGCAGGGTTGACTCATCTCGGAAAATATATTCACTTGACTTCATTTACTTTTACTTTCAAATAGGAGTTCCTTACATTACAAAAAAAATTTTTTTCTTCTCCTCTCTTGGATGCAAAAGCAAGACCCAATTTTATTTATAATTTTATTATAAAGACATAGATAAGTTAAAAGGAAATATGTGGAAAGTGATATACAATACAAAAAGTAATCCAAAGAAAGCTAGAGTGACTATACTAGTATCACATAAAGTAGACTTCTGAATAAGAAATATCTTTCACGAATAAAGAGGAACATCTCATAATGATAAGTCAATTCTCCAAGAAGACATGGAAATTCTAAATGTGCATACACCTAATAGATTGAATATGCATGAAGCAAAAACTGACAAAAAAGAAAGCAGACAAACAAAATGTGATTAGACTTGGATATTTCAACACCTTTCTCAGTAATTGATAGAACAAATAGACAGAACATCAGTAAGAATATGAAAGATTTGAAGAACCTTATTGACCAACATGTCTTAGTTGACATTTATAGAAAACTCCACCCAACAGCAGCAAAATACACATTATTTTCAAACGCACATGGAACATTCACCAAAATAGACCATATTCTGGATGACAAAACAAGTCTCATAAACTTAAAAAGAGCAAAATCATACAAGGTATATTCTCTGGCCACAATGGAATTGAATTAGGATTCTATAACATATCTGAAAAATCTCTAAATATTTGAAAATTAAGAACATATCTGTACATAACACATGGGTCAAAGAAGAAATCACTAGTTAATTCAGAAAATATTTTGAACAGAATGAAAATGAAAACATGGCATATCAAAACTTGTGGGAGGACTGGGCACAGTGGCTCATGCCTGTAATCCCAGCACTTTGAGAGGCCAAGGTGGGAGGATCAATTGAGCTCAGGAGTTCAATATCAGCCTGGGCAATGTAGTGAGACCCCATCTCTTAAAAAGAAATATGTGGAAGAGTGGCTACCCAGACTTCATCAGTACACAATGTATCCATGTTAACAAAATTGTACTTTTTTGTTATAATCACAAAGTAGTGAATACGAGGATAAAATAAAGGAATTGGCAGGGTAGATATCTAAAGAGATAATTGAGTCAAATATAACTCACTAGAAGTATGAAATTCAAAAAATTAGAAATGAGAGATTTCGGTTAAATTTACAGAAAAAAAAAAACTTGTGAGGTGTAGCTAAAGCAGTGCCTTTAGAGGGAAATGTATGGTGTTAAGTGCTTATATTAGAAAAGAAGAAAGGATTCAAATCAACAATGTAAGTTTCTACTTTAATAATTAGAAATATAAGAGCATAGTGGCCAGCACGGATACATTCAGTCAGAGGCTTGTCAGAGACCAGTTGAGACAGAAAACCTCCAACAAATGCATCTCCAGCTCTGTTGGTATCAATAATTTCTTTCTGGTCTTGATCCAAGACAGCAAAAGCAGTGACTTCACTTTCTGTAGCCATTATAGTGCAAGCATCATAATTAGACGGACTGGCTGCACCTTTCCTGAGAAACCAGACTTCCACTGATGGAAGAGCTGAAAATACAAGCCCAGGAGTGCAGACACTGCCCTGATTGCTTCCTGAGAATTCCCATATTAATAAGAAAATTATCTGCCATTTTTTCCTACTATAATAATGCTGAATCTTAATTTAGAGGGTACAAGGGTACGGTAATGCTTGTAGAATCTTTATTATCTCAACAATCTAAAAAATGATGTTTATTTCCATAGTTTGATAGTGCCACTTAAATGCCAATTAAACAAGAATATAACATTTCAATAGAAATTTTTATTTCATTTTCAATTACTTTGTAAATTCATGTGTATTTAGTACACTGATTTGTTTTTTTACATTTCTGCTTTGAATGCAGATGCAATTTAATATAATAGGTTTTTTAATGAATTAATCTTAACATAGTAATCTTTAGCTTTTTATACAAATATATTTAATTTAGGAGTATATGTGTGTCTATACACACACATACATAAAATATACCACATATATACCTGATAGTCAAATAAGGTACAGAAATTTTATCTTGTCAATTACGCCAAATAATGTCTTTAATGTGCACTCAAACATGTAATAAACTTTGGATAATTAAATAATGAAAAAAAAAAAAAAAAAAGAAATATAAGAGCAAAATCAACCCAAAGTGTAGAAGGAAGAAAGTAATAACAAAGAGAATAAATGAAACTGAAAATAGAAAAACAATAGAGAAAATCAGTGCAACCAAGAGCTATTTGGAAATAGCTAATCTGATCAAGAAAAAAAGAGAGAACACACAAATTATGTATATTAGAAATGAAAGAGGGAACATCACTATAGGTCCTACATATATTAAAAGTATAATAAGGAAATACTGTGAGCAATTTTATGCCAAGAGATTTTACAACTTAAATGAAATTGACAATTGCCTTGAAAGACCAAATGACCAAAATTTACTCAAAAAATAGAAAATCCAAATAGCATATTTTGTAAAGACATTGAATTCATATTCAATTAAAAATACCATTAAGCCAGATAGTTTTCACTGGTGAATTCTATAAAACATTTAAGGAAAAAGTAACATCAATCTTACACAAATTATTTCAGAAATTAGAAAAGAGACAGTTCTCAATTTTTAGGCCAGTTCTCAATTTTTAGGCCAGTTTCACTCTGATTTAAAAACCAGACTAAGTTATAGCAACAAAAGAAGGCTACAGAGTAACATCCCTTATGAACAAAAATACAAAAGTATTTAACAAAATATTAACAAATTGGATCCAGCAAGATATATAAATGATTGATAGTGCATCACTACCAAGAGAGGTTTATCCTGGAAATGCAAGGGACAAAGACATTAACATTTGAAAATAAATTGTTGAAATTCACCATATCATCAGAATAAAGGGGGAAACCATATGATCATCTTAATAGATGCAGAAACAGCATCTGCAAAAAAAAATTCAAGGCCAATTTATAATAATAATTTTTTTAAAAACCCTCAGCAAACTAGAAATTTAAGGGAACTTCCTCAGCCTGATAAAGGGCACCTACAACAAAAGCCCTACTGCTTTACCCTTAAGATTAGGAATAAATGGACATAGAAAGAAGGATGGCTACCAGAGGCTGGGAAGGGTAGTTGGGGGTTGGGAGGAGGCGGGGATAGTTAATGGGTACAAAAAAACAGAAAGAATGAATAAGACCTACTATTTGATGGTACAATAGGGTGATTATAGTCGATAATAATTGCATATTTTTAAATAACTTAAATAATGTAATTGGATTATTAGTAACTCAAAGGATAAATGCTTGACAGGACAGATACCCCATTCTCTATGATGTGCTTATTTCACATTGCATGCATGTATCAAAATATCTCATATACCCCATAAATATATACACCTATGTACCCACAAAAAATCTTTTTTAATTAAAAATATATTAGGAACAAAGCAAGTATGTCCACTCTTGTCATTTCTAGCCAACATTGTACTGAAAGTCCCAGCCATTGCAATAAGGTCCATATAAGAAATAAAAGACATTAAGATTGGAAAGGAAGAACCAAAACTATATCCACAAGTGACATTATTGTGTACATGGAATATCCTAATGAATCTCCAAAAGGGCTATTAAAATTGTAAGTGAGCAAGGTCACAAGATACAAGATCAACATATAAAAGTCAATTGCATTTCCATAAACTAGCACATAACAATTGAATATTGAAATAAAAAGCAATTACTTTTAAAATAACATTCAAAAAACATGGATTACTTAAGGTTATATTTAACAAAATACATTGAAAACCTGCACATTTAAAACTGTAAACTTTGCTGCAGAAATTGAAGAAAAATAAATGGAGGCATATATCATATTCATAGCTTGGAAGACTCAGTAGTGTCAATGCTCCCAATATTAATTCATAAATTTAACTTGAAAGATACTGACAAGCTGGTACTAAAATTTGTATAGAAATACAAAGGATCTAGATATCAAAATGAATTTTCTAAAATAACAAATTGGTTATTTGTTATTTTAATTAAAATAGTAGTAAGTTAAATTGAGATCAAAACTTACTACTAAACACAGAGAAAGGTGTCAGGATAATTGCACAGGAAGAATGGTATATATGAAAATAAACATATGAGGGCAAAATGCACTGATCAAGTAAATGAGATGCTCTATCCGGAGTGAAGAGTTTAAAATATATTTTTGGACTAGAAAAATGAATTGGACCCAAATTGAAGATAATTTTAAATGTCCTGATGAAAGTTGTTAGAAAATTAGTTGTCTATAATATATAGAATGATACTTGAAAGAGGCAGGGATACAAGTTAAAATTGTTTTCATGAACCCATACACAAAGTAGTGAATATGAGGATAAAGAAAAAAATAGCATGGTAAATATAAAAAGAGATAATTCAGTCAAATGTAATTCAGAGGTTGGAGTTCAAGTCACTAGAATTATGAAATTGGAAAAAAATAGAAGTGAGAGATTTAGTTAAAAAATGAATTCCATTTATAAATGTTTAATTTTATATCATTACAGTATCAATCTGTTAATATAGAACGAGTGCTTTTCAAATATAGATAGAAAGAATGGATTTGAGATATAGACTTGGAAATCATGCACATAAAGGAGATAGTTGATGCTGTGAGAAGGGAAAGTATAAAGAGAGATGAGAACAGAAGTACTTGACCTAAGGTTTAAAAAATACCAACTTCTGATAGCAAGAACAGAAAGAATGAATCAAGTAGAAAGGAAGGAATCCTGGATTGTCACTGTGTTAACTTACACTGCTGTATGTTTCCAGGACTAGGAAAACTGGAAATGAGCAGGTGAAAATCAGGAAACTAAAATAAATTACTTGTTTCTTTCTAAAATGTCTAGTCAACCTTCGTCTGTTTTCCTTGACCTAATATTTACAGAGATGCTCAGTAAGTTCTAGTATTCAGTATATGGTCTAAGGTTTTTCTTTGTCTAAGGACATGGACTATGGATGAATGTAAGCCAAGGACTTTACAAGGCATATGGTTGTTTGCTCATCATAAGTTACAATAAAACTAAACAAAAAAATACGTTCCAAAGACTATAAAACTACAGAAATCAAGATACTTTGGTGTTGGCAAAAAGATAGTCATATAGGTTAATGGCGGAGAATAAGGTATCTAGAAAGAGACCCATATATTCATGGTCAATTGATTTTTTATGAAGGTGCCAAGGCAACTAAATGGAAAAAGGAGAATCTTTACAGCAGGTGGTGCAGGAACAACTAGATGTTCATATGAAAAAAAAAGAAGCTTAACAACTTGACACTTACTTCATGCAAATAAAAATTAACTTGAAATGGAAAATAGAAAAAAAGAGAAAATCTTTACAACCTTTGGGTAAGTAGATTTCTTAGGACACAAAAAGTATAAGCCATAAAAGAAAAAAACACTGATAAATTGGATTTCATCAAAATGTCAAAGTTTTATTCTTCCAAACATACTGTCAAAATAAAAAGACAAGTCACAGATTGTGAGAAAATGTTTACAAAACAGTTATCTGACAAAGGATTTATATCCAAAGTATATAAAGAACTCTCAAAACTCAATAGTAGTAATAACAGTAAGAATAGGAATAAGAATAAAAGAAAAACAGCCAGAAGAAAAGGTGAGCTAAAAATTTGAATGGGTCCTCTGTATAATTGCCATTTGTATATTTTCTTCTTCGTATAAAAGATGTACATTCAGTATTGCTGTCATTGGAAGAAGAAAAAAGATATACGAGTAACAAATAGGCACATGAAAACACTCTCTACAAAACAGTAGAATAGATAAAGGATGTAATGATACCCTCTGTTGCTAAGGATGTGGAGAAGCTGAAACTCACATCTTATCTGCGAGAATATTAAATAGTACAACCACTTTGGAAAATATTTCAGCAGTTTGTGTGTGTGGGTTTTTTTTTTTTTTTTTTTTTGAGATGGAGTTTCACTCTTGTTGCTCAGGCTGGAGTGCAATGGTGTGATCTCAGCTCACTGCAACCTCCACCTTCTGGGTTCAAACGATTCTCCTGCCTCAGCCTCCCAAGTAGCTGGGATTACAGGTGTGCACCACCACACCCGGTTAACTTTTATATTTTTAGTAGAGATGCAGTGTCACCATGTTGACCAGGCTGGTCTTGAACTCCTAACCTCAGGTGATCCACTCACCTCGGCCTCCCAAAGTGTTGGGATTACAGGTGTGAGCTACCACACCTGGCCAGCAGTTTGTTATAAAAACTAAACATATGCTTTTCATATGACCTTGTGATTCCACTCCTAGGTATTTATCCCAGATAAATACAAACATAGTTCCATAAGAAGATTTGTACTTGTTTATATCAGCTTTATCTATACTAGCCCTAACTTGGAAACAACCCAAGTTTCCAGCAACAGATAAAATGGATAAACAAGCCAGGTACGGTGGCTCACGCCTGTAATCCCAGCACTTTGGGAGGCCGAGAAGGGCGAATCACTTGAGATCAGGAGCTCGAGACCAGTCTGGCCAAGATGGTGAAACCCTGTCTCTACTAAAAATACAAAATTAACTGGGTGTGGTGGCGGGTGCCTGTAATCCCAGTTACTTGGGAGGCTGAGGCAGGAGAATCACTTGAATCCGGGAGGTAGAGCTTGCAGTGAGCCGAGATCTCACCACTGTACTCCAGCCTAGGCGACAGAGTGAGACTGTCTCCAAAAAAACAAATAAATGGATGAACAAATTGTAGCATATCCATACAATGAAACAGCACCTGTAGTAAAAATTCTGCCTATGTAATGAAGTCTCCATAAAAAGTGAAAAGGACTGAGTTTAGAAAGCTTCTAGATTGCTGAACACCTGGAGGTTGCTGGAGGATGAAAATCCCAGAGAAGGCAGGAAGCTCCGTGCCTCTTCCCCAATACCTTGCCCTAGGCATGTCTTCATTGGTATCCTTTGTAATATCCTTTGTAAGAAACCAGCAAAAGAGTAAGTGTTATCCTGAGTGCTGTGAACCACTCCAGCAAATTACTCAAACCCAGAGAGGGTGTCGTGAGAACTCCTGATTTATAGTTGATCAGTCACGGGTCACAACTTGGAGCTTGCAATTGGCATCCGAAGTAGAGGAGCAGTCTTGTGAGACTGAGCCCTTAACCTGTGGGATCTGATGCTAACTCCAGGTAGATAGCGTCAGAATTGAATTAAATTGTAGGACACCCAGCCTAGTGTCCACTGGAGAATTGCTTGGTCTGTAGGGAAAACCCCACACACATCTGGTATCAGAAGTTTTATGTTAAACAACTGTATGTGAGTAAAGAGAAACTTTTTTCTTCAGATTATCACCTGGAGCAAGTCATTTTTAAATGCTCTCCTTCTTTGTATGAGAAAATTATTTTCAATGATAATTATGTACATAATCTGTACCTAACCTGTAAAAATTGTTATTTTTTGTTTTTTCTTAGTTTTAAACCAAAAATTTTAAAAGACTAAATTTCAATCTTAAACATATTCAAGAAGTAAAATATATCATGTGTGAACTAAAAATTTCACTTATCTAGCAAAAATAGTCTATCTCACAGCTCATACTCTGTTCTATTGCTTTGATTTTTTAATGTTTTTACTTTTTTTATTTCAATAGCTTTTGGGATATACAGGTTTTTGGTACATGGATGAATTATATAGTGGTAAATTCTGAGATTTTAGTGCACTCATCACCCGAGTAGTGCACATTGTACCCAATATGTAGTTTTTTTATCCCTCATCCTCCTGCCCCCTCCCTCTTTCTGAGTCTTCAATGTCCATTATACCACTCTGTATGCCTTTGCACACCCATTGCTTAACTCCCACTTGTAAGTGTGAATATATGGTATTTGGTTTTCCATTCCTGAGTTACCTCACTTAGAATAATGACCTCCAACTTCATCCAAGTTGCTGCAAAAGACATTATTTCGCCCTTTTTTTCTGGCTAAGTAGTATTCCATGGTGTATATATACCACATTTTCTTTATCCATTCACCAGTTGATGGGGTGGTTCTTAGGTTTAGTTCTATATCTTTGCAATTGTGATTGTGCTGTGATAAACATACAAGTACAGGTGTCTTTGATACAATGACTTCTTTCCCTTTGAGTAGATACCCAGTAGTGGGATTGTTGGATTGAATGGTAGATCTACTTTTAGTTCTTTGAGAAATCTCCATACTGTTTTCCATAGAGGTTGTACTAATTTACATTCCTACCAGTAGTGTGTAAGCCTTTGCTTTTCACCATATCCACACTAACATCTATTGTTTTTTGACTTTTTAATAATAGCCATTCTGGCTGGGGTAGGGTGGTATCTCATTATGGTTTTAATTTGCATTTCCTTGATGATTAATGATGTTGACCATTTTTTTCATACATTTCTTGGCCATTTATATACCTTCTTTTGAGAAGTGTCTATTTATATCAAAACTCCAAGTGACCAAACAAAATTATGAAATTGAAAAAACTCAAGTTTTTTTCTTAATCTTTACAATCACTGTGCTGTCATTGTTTCAGATCCACAATTTAAATGCAGAAATATGTAGTACTAAAGAGGTTGATGACACAAACTGCCCTCAGTGAGTTTGAATGATTAGAGAGCACTGTAAACTGACTCCCTGTATTAGGAAGTTCTTGCATTGCTACAAAGAAATACCTGGGACTAGGTAATTTATAAAGAAAAGAGGTTTAATTTGCTCATGGTTCTGCAGACTTTATAGGAAGTGTGGTGCTGACATCTGTTTGGCTTCTAGGGAGGCCTCAGGAAGCTTTACAATCATGGTGTAAGGTGAAGGGGGAACAGGCACGGCACACTGTGAAAGCAGGAGCAAGAGCAAAAAGGGGGAGGTGCCATACACTTCTAAATGCCCAGATCTTGTGAGAACTCACTCACTATCACAGTACCAAGGGGATGGTACTAAACCATTCGTGAGAAAACCACCCCCATGATCCAATCACCTCCCACCAGGCCCCACCTCCAACAATTCAATATGAGATGTGGGTGGGGACACAGATCCAAACCGTATCACTCCCCAAATGAATGTGTGTAGCTGAGTCTACATATGTCATGGGCTGACTGCAGAATTGCAGTCTGAATTAATTTATATCTAGAATTAAAGGTTAAATGATCAAAATATGCTAACTTGAAGGTTACATTTAAATTGTTAATAGTCAACAATAACAGTATCAAATGTCTAGAATTTAGCCCAACAAAAGAGTTTTAATCAAAAAAAGGGTAGGAAAGAATCATATTAAGCAAATATTAGGAAAAGAAAACTGGTATACCTACATTAATTTCAGATAAAATATACTTTTATACAAAAATACTATTAGGTATAGAGAGGATCACTACCTAATGGTAAATATTCAATTCACTGCAAAATTAGAGAAATTTTAAACATATTAGTACCTAATCAATAGCCTCAAAAATATGAAGCAAAAAATTGATAGAATTGCAGGGATAAATGAACAAACATACTACATAGAGATATTAATATTCCTCTTTCAATTAGGTCAAGGCGATAAAAAATTCAGAAGAATATATAAGATATCTTTATCGCAACTAAGAAGTTTGACCTAAACTTACTAATGCTGACCCCCAACATATAAAGAGTTTGAATAGTCTTTGAAACATAAAATGAATTAAAGCAGTATTTAAAAATATTCCTACAAAGAAAACACCTTTTTTATACAGGCAAATTCAACTACATTTTGAGAAGATCATCTAAATTTTAATCAAACTCTTCTAGCAATAGAAAAGAAGGAAAGCTTCTAACATTATTTTAAAGCAGCATAATCATGATATGAAAACCAAAGACATTACATGAAAGGAAAATGACATGTCCACTTTATTTATGAATATAAATGCACAAGTTCTACATGAAATATTACTAACTGAATTTAATGGTTCATTTTATGTTAGGGATGTAAACGTAGCTTAATATTAGAAGGCGTATAAAGGTAATTGACCAAACTAACAGATTAAAAGAAAAAACTGCATGATAATTTATTATAGAAAAAGTTTATGATAACATCTTGACTGTGGAAAACAATGCAGTTTATTTTCCACTGGTCAGGAACAAGAAAAATATAGTCCTGATGAGTGCCAGCAGCCATCCTATGACTTTAAAGACAGCTGTTCTTAAAATGATTCTGACTCTGTGGATGGCAGAATTCAAGGGAGAGATTTAAACAAGAGATATACATTTTGTATTATCAGCATATAGATGGTATTTAGAGCTACAAGACTGATTGAGGGAGGGGAAATGAATGTAGACAGAGAAGAATAGAGATGCAAGGATGGAACCCCAACGTTTGTAAGTTACTCGGTGAGCCTTATGGGAATCAGCTGAAACTTATCTTAAAGGGCCAGAGTGAAAAAAGAGAATAAATTCAGTGACCCTAACAAACAAGCAAATCCCAGGTTCTCTAGGAGTCAGAACCATATAAAACGAAGGGTTCATAAATGCCTAAAGATATATGCTCAGGCATGCTCAGGTATTGGATTTCTGTAATCCAGGGGAGGATGCTATTTCTGAGAAAGACTAGACTAAGTTTTCCTCCAGTGGAGGAGAATATCTGTCACCTAGGTTCAAAGGGATAAATTGGGTAGGTCTGAGGATGGGGTTAAAGTCAAAATGGTCATGTCATTTTATAGGTTTAATTTTCAGTATTGCCTATACCTAAGGTTGGGGTGGAAGAATAAATAGATACAAGAAAATTTTCCCTAGGTATTACCAGAAGTGCTGATTGAAAGTAAATTAAAGAAAAAATGAACTGCATTTTCTATCATATGTGTTTCCAAAATTAACTGCCCTATGGATATCTTATGTAAAATGGTAGCCAGAGGACAAAGATGAATTAGAACAGTTCCACAGGGAAACATAGGGACCCTGATATATGTTTATTTTTAATTAGACACCACAAGGGTTAATTATATGGGGTCATCAGAAGAATAACTGCTCCAGATTATCTCTCTGGTATGTGCAAAAGTGATGAGCCACAATAGCAGATGTACTTTCCCAGCCACAAAAATACTAAACCCTACAGTTTAAGTAGAACACCACTAAACTGGAATTGGTCCAGAATATAAGGAAAGTGATAGGATGGGAAATCAAATAGGTGCAGGATTTTTTAGCCTGAAGAAAGAAATGATTCCAGGGTAGCAGGACCATTGTCTACAAATATTCAAAAAGTTGACATGTAAAAGATGAGAGACAATTGATTTGTGTATCTTTAGTGGCAAAAGGAACCAGTTGAAGTTGTGAAGTTGATGATTTAAGATCAACGTAAGGTACAGTTCTAGTTGTCCAACAATCGAATAGTCTGCCTCATTAAGTAATGAGCCCCCATTCAAACAACGCTTAAGAAGATATAGAATGATTCTTACTTGGGATGCTGGTGAACTTATTACAGCATTGAATAGCTGTTGGATGAGAGAAACTTTAAGATCTAATTTCAGATTCTTTTACTTTATGAAAAAATACTCCTTCATTTTATTGAATTCAACCCCACATGTCATCAATGGAATTCATATTCCCTTGAAGATTTATGTCATCACAGTTTTCTTTTCCTTTCTTTCAAATAATTAACAAAACCATTGAAAGAAACAATATGGCCTTTCAGACATTTAGCAATCTATGAAGGAAAACAATTTGGACACAATTGCACATGTTAAGTATGCAAAGTGTTTAGTGAATTAATCTGCTATGACTTTCTTTAAAAATACCATTCAGCTGGGCACAGTGGCTCATGCCTGTTAATCCCGGCACTTTGGGAGGCCGAGGCGGGTGGATCACCTGAGTTCGAGACTAGCCTGGCCAACATGGTGAAACCCCGTCTCTACTAAAAATACAAAAAATTAGCTGGGCGTGGTGGTGGGCGCCTGTAATCCCAGCTACTCCGGAGGCTGAAGCAGAAGAATCGCTTGAACCCAGGAGGAAGAGGTTGCAGTGAGCCGAGGTCATGCCATTGCACTCCAGCTCGGGCATCAAGAGCAAAACTCCGTCTCAAAAAAAAAAAAAACAACAACAACAAAATACTCTTCAGCCCCACATTCATTATCTTATTCACAAGAATAGTATCCAAATACATTTAATATACCAAACCAGAAGCCTATCAAGAAATGGAAATAATAACAATAAAAACAGCTAAGACAGTAATAATTTACCATATACCAGGTAGTCTTTTAAACCTTTTGCATATATGATTTTTACCACACCCCCTGAAGTAAATAATATTGTTAGTTTCATCTTAAAAACGAGGAAACAGAAGGATAAAGAATGTATGCATCTTGCTCAAGCACAGACAGCAACTAAATTGTAGAGCCAGGATTCAAACCCAGGAAGTCCTGCTCCCTAGCCGGTGTTACTAATAACTTCACTCTATAGTTTGGCATAACTTGGTTCAAGATGGTTACATGTAATTACTCCCACTCTTTTAAATTAGAAAAAAAAGATGATTTTTACAAGTAACATGTAGATATCTTTTCATTATAAAATTAAAACATTACTTATAAAGCTAAAAAGGTATCTTGATTAGCCTCCAAACCCAGTATCCTACCCAAATATAGCCGTTATCTGATTGTTGTATATTATTTGAAGTATTTTTAAATTTTTATACATATATACAAATATATGCATACACATGTGCACATACACAGGTTTTTTAAAGGTATAAAATAGAAATAAAAGTATTCCTCTGCAACTTGCTTTTCTTATTCAACAATATATCTTGAAGATCTTTTAGTTATAGTACATAGAGCTATCCCACATTCTTTTTAGCTGTTGCATAATATTCATAGTATGGAAATATTTTTAATTTAGTCATTGCCATGTTGATGGACATTTAGGTTGCTTCAATTATTTTGCTGTTATAAACAAGGTTGTGGGAGAGTCCTTGTATATGTCTGTTTTTGCCCATGTGCAACTATTACCCTAAGGTAGATACAGAGAAGTGGAATTGCTTGGCCACTTGGGGATGTGCATTTTAATTTTAAGACATATTGCTAAGTTGTCATCCAAAATAGCTGAACAAACTTATACTCCTTTTAGGAGTGGGCAAAACTGCAGAAAACAGAATAGCATCTACCTAATCTAGGAAGTATTGAAGACATAGATTAAAGATGACATATTAAAGACATATTAAAGATAAGATCACATAGAGAGTGTGTAAACTATGGAATCTGGTGGCATCCAAAAATATATCTCCAATCTGACCTCTCAGCTGAATACCTGACTCACATGTCCAACCATCTGCTTGTTTTCTATTCTTCTATGTCTAGCAGGCATTTCAAATCTAACGTATCAAAAACAGAACTTGTAATCTGCCACTCCCCTTGGCCTGATAAAAACCTGTTTCTTTCTCTGGCTTTCCTATATCACTAACTGGTATCACCATGCACCTAATTGCTCCAGCCAAAAACCTAGGTTTTTAGCCAATAGTGCTCCCTCTACAGCCACCACCTACCACCCCACATTTTGAAATAAAACCAAAATGTACCATTTCATCCATAAATATTTCAGCATGTACCTCTAAAAGATAGGGACTAATTTTTAAACATAATCACAATATCACATCTAAAGATAACTATTCCTTAATCATATCTAAAGATACTATATCTAAGGGTAAGTATTCCTTAATATCATATAATATCCATTTAGTATCAGAATTTCTCTGGTTGTCTCCTACATTTTTTACAATTGGTTTGCTTGAATCAGGATCCAAAGAAGGTAGATATATTGGAGTCAATTATTATATCTCTTTAATCTTTTAATTATAGGTTTCACTTCTCTTCTCCTTCCTTTTAATGTCTTTGTGGAAGAACCAGTTGTTTGTCCTGTAAAATTTCCCACACTCTGGATTTTGCTAATTGCTCCTTCCCCAAGGTGTCTTCCTTAACTCAGTAACTGATATCACCACTCACCAGTTCCTCTGACCCTGTATTTCCTATAGGTTGGTGTAGAGGTTTATCAGATACAAATGCAAATTTTAGCAAGAATAAATCATATATGGTGCCCTTTATACTTCCTACTGCATTACGTCAGGAGGCACATATGTCTGGTTGTCTCTTTTTTTGTTAACACATTAGTTTGTTCATGTATTGTTGCCCTGATCTATCTATTATAAACTTCCCAATTAACTTTTCACCTAATAATTTTAGCAGTTTTTGATTATCTTTGCCTATAGCTGTCATTTCATTGTAGTTTGCAAAGTGGTACTATCCTGTCATCCTTCCTGCATTTATAAACTGGGATTCTTCTATAAAGAAGAACTTTTCCATATCAACTATTTGGTTACCCTGAAGTACTTTTGTCAGGAAAGGCAGAATAAATGTTTGATTCTTTTTTATTTACCATTATAATGGATGATTATTGCTGAAATAATGTGACGTAACAAATAACCCCCCAAATCTCAGTGACTTACAAGTATTTATTTCTTGTTCACAGGTCTCTTAGTCATTTGTGGTTCCTCTGGGCTCTACTGGGCTTGGCTAGGCTTGGCTCCAGAATAAGGGTTGAATTCAAGTCTGCTCCATGCATCTTATTACTGTGTGATCGCATCAAAGGCTACGCAGGGCATATTCTTTTCATGGAAGATAACAGAAGTACAAGAACAAACAAGTACATTGAAAGCCTCTGCTTACACCACGTCCATTCACATTCCAATATACAACATAAGTTATACAGCCAAGCCAAATATACTAGAATGTTGTATTGTCTACCTTTATACTAGAGTGTTGAGCTCAAAACTGTTGGGGTGATCGGACCCAGCACCAGGTCGTGAGGGTGATGAAGTCCAGTGGAGTCAAAGGAATGAGAAAAGACAGTTTGAGAGAGAAAGTGGGTCCAGGGGGCCATTGCTAAGTACAGAGGCTGCAAAGGCCCCGAGCTCTGGAAGTCCAGACTATTTATTGGTGATCAGACAAAGAAACAGGTGGTGAGAATGTGGGGGTCAAAAGGATATTTTGCATTAAGCACATGATTTACAGCTGTGATGGTTTAGCATTGATATGGCCAATTCTAAGACACAATCAGTCTAGGAGCCTGAGAGGGCTAGAAGCAAGGAGCCAGCAAGTCTAGACACATTCCAGAGGCCACAAGGGGTTTTATGCCCTGGGCTTAGATTATGGTGCATCAGGGTAGCCTTCCACCCTTTACCACAGAGCTTGGTGTTCCAAAGGCCAAGAGGGGTTTTAGACTCTGGACCTTGGACATGTTCCAAGACTCTTTTACATTATTTCAGACATGCAAGCCCTGCCTCTGTTTCTCCCAACACTCAGCTTCTCCCAACATGCCCCCCTTTTCTTTTTTGTAAAATCACCACAGCTATCATCGCTTGTTCTTGATGGCAGCTTTCTCTTCAGAGGTGGCTTCCTCTTCAGAGGCAGCTTCCACATCTGCAGACTAAAAGAAGACAGCACAAGCACACAACCACCAGAACAAAATCCACAAATGTAGAGCCTCCAATGGCCTTCAACTGTAAATCTTTTGGAATGGGATAAGAGTTTTTTAAGGATCTCAGTTACAATATAAATAGATGGTGATGTCTCCCATGGTCTATTTATAGACACAGGGATCCAAACTCCTTCCCTGGCTTTAATTATCAAGATAATTTGATTTTTATCAAAGGTTGAATTAATGCAGGTAAACAAGCAACATTCAGGGCATGTAATAAAGCGTGTATTTATATCAAGAGTAATATTTCCTATTGCTAGCGCAACTTTGAATCCAAAAGGTCCTGTCGGAGAGAAAAGAAAGAGCATTTTTATCCTTGCCTCCCTCCTCTCTATTCCTTTTATATTTGCCCTCTCAGATTTTGATTGGACTTTGAGCCATAGCTAATTTCCATAATTCAGAATGTTCCTGTCTGTCCCTGCAAATCTCTGCTAGTCTTCACTACGCTCTACTTTTGTATCTCTTTAAGGCACTGACCAGTACCTCTTTAAGGCACTGATCTTATATTGCTAGTCTTTACTTTTGTACCTCTTTAGGGCACTGACCTTATATTGCTAGTCTTCACCTATCTCTATCTGTCCCTGTCTGTCCCTATGGTACCTATTAGTTCCTGCAAGTTCCTGTCTTTCCCTACTTAGCTGTACTTACTTAGCTCTACTTACTTAGCTCTACCTCTTCCTGGAAACCTTTTTTATGACCCTGGGTAGAGCTCAGAAATCCACCCTTTAAGCTTCAGCAAGACATAAAACAGGGACCCCGGACCTGGCACCAGATTGAAGGGAACAGGAAGCGCTCTCCCCTCCCCAAAGCAGGAAAACCAGAGTTTGGCCCTTGCAAATTTCCACTCCACATCAGCGTCATCCTTAATTTCCTGGAGTGAATTGTTAATCATTGCAATTAACATATTTAGCAAAACAATGACCATTGTAACATCATAGACTCCATAAAGAACATAACCAATGTTTTCAATGAATTTGTGGCTATAGTCGATGACCACTGATTTCACTGCAGAAAGTCCAAATATAGCCCAGAACAGTGTCTTAAAACTCTCTTCAGCTGTTGTGAAGGCTGCATTTTTGTTTTACATCAATATAGTAGGAGTAGAGGTTGAACATTCCAATCATAAAGGCCACAAACACCATAATTAATATGACCATGAACCTGAAGATGTCTTTGACTGCTCCTCCAAGCAACATCTGCAGAGGTCCAAAGCTTTCATTTGCTGGCAAAATACAAGCTATCCCAGAGAAACTCAAAACCACAGCAACTGCACAAAGACCTTCAGACACCATACGAGGATCCGAGGGGTCCCACTCCCTCCTGGCCAAATTGTAGTATTTCACATTATCTCCCAATGTTACTTTTGTCAAGTCCTTCAACGTATCATTTGCATCAGTGATGCTCTGGGCTTTGGAAGCATGCCAGAATTCCCTGAATCTTGCAATGAATGATGCTGATAAAATTGCTAACATACCAAAATCAAGCATATTCCACAACTCAAACAAATATTCCTTGGGGCCTTGAGTCCAAATTTCTTTACATTCAGCCCATATCATGCCTCTGTGCTCATTAAATCTGTTTTTCTCTAGCAGAGGCAGGTTAACCATGAAACTGAAGCTTCAAGATGACTTTACTTGCCCAGGCTCCTTCTAAGTCCTCACTTTGTCTTCTTTTTCTCTAAATGGGGCCTCAGATTCCCCCGAGATTCCCCTGGTCTTACCCCATGCCTCACCCTCTTCGTAATAAGTGCCTTAAGAAATTCAAGTTTACAGTCCCACCAACAGTGTAAAAGCGTTCCTATTTCTCCACATCCTCTCCAGCACCTGTTGTTTCCTGACTTTTTAATGATTGCCATTCTAACTGTTGGTGGGACTGTAAACTAGTTCAACCATTGTGGAAGTCAGTGTGGTGATTCCTCAGGGATCTAGAACTAGAAATTCCATTTGACTCAGCCATCCCATTACTGGGTATATACCCAAAGGACTATAAATCATGCTGCTATAAAGACACATGCACACGTATGTTTATTGCGGCACTATTCACAATAGCAAAGACTTGGAACCAACCCAAATGTCCAACAATGATAGACTGGATTAAGAAAATGTGGCACATATACACCATGGAATACTATGCAGCCATAAAAAAGGATGAGTTCATGTCCTTTGTAGGGACATGGATGAAATTGGAAATCATCATTCTCAGTAAACTATCGCAAGAACAAAAAACCAAACACCGCATATTCTCACTCATAGGTGGGAATTGAACAATGAGAACACATGGACACAGGAAAGGGAACATCACACTCTGGGGACAGTTGTGGGGTGGGGGGAGGGGGGAGGGATAGCATTGGGAGATATACCTAATGCTAGATGACGAGTTAGTGGGTGCAGCACACCAGCATGGCACATGTATACATATGTAACTAACCTGCACATTGCACACATGTACCCTAAAACCTAAAGTATAATAATAATAAATAAATAAATTAATTAATTAAAAAAAAAGAAATTCAAGTAAGCAGAATGTTTGCTTTCACTTTGTCCCATTGTTACCCTGGTTCTTCCGACTGCTAAGCTTTCCCACTGAGCTTCTTTCAGTTGTCCTCGGGTGTCCTTTGACAATGCATCCTCCACTTTCACACGCTCTAGTGCTCCTTCACCAGGATCTTTGTTGCCTCACATTGGGCAGCCAGGAATGTTGGGGTGATCGGACCCAACACCAGGTCGTAGGGGCAAGAAAGTCTGGCAGAGTCAAAGGAATGAGAAAAGACAGTTTGAGAGAGAAAGTGAGTTCAGGTGGCCATCGCTAAGTATGGAGGCTGTGAAGGACCCGAGCTCTGGAAGCCCAGACTATTTATTGGTGATCAAAGAAACAGGTGGTGAGAATGTGGGGTTGAAAGGGCGCATTGCATTAAGCACAAGATTTACAGCTGTGATGGTTTAGCATACACTCTGCTACTTGAGATAATGGAGAGCAGGTTCTTTTAACTCAAGATACAATCAATCCTGGGAGAGCAAGGAGCAAGGAGCCAGCAAGTCTAGACACATTCCAGAGGCCCTGGGGGGGTTTTGTGCCCTGAGCCCTGGATTCTATCCGAGCCACGAGGGGTTTTATGCCCTGGGCTTAGATTATGGTGCGTCAGGGTAGCCGTCTACCCTTTAGCACAGAGCTTGGTGTTTCAAAGGCCACAAGGGGTTTTAGACCCTGGACCCCAGACATGTTCCAAGACTTTTACATTATGTCAGACATGCAAGCCCTGCCTCAGCTTCTCTCCCAACACTCAGCTTTTCCCAACAAAAACTACATTTCCTGAAATCCCTTTATTTGAATGGTTTCATATTAGAAGAAACTGTGTGATTAGGAGGTAAAAGTAAAACAATGGCTATAATTCTTGGAGGGTCTTCATGGTCAGATACTGCTGATTATCTGTTGTTATGTAGCAAATTGTCCCAAGACTTAGTGGCTTAAAAATTTATTATTATCTCTAATGGTTCTGTGAGTTGACTAGGTTCAGCTGAGTGGGTCTTACAGTTTGTCAGATGGTGTCTGGGGGCTGGATTTCTCTAAATAATCAACTGGACTGGGCCTCCAAGATTGTTCATGCACATGGCTGGATGTTGGCTGGGAATTCAGCTGGTGCTATAGACTAGAGCACTTACATGTGGCCTCATCATGTGGCTAGGGCTTCTACAGCATGGAAGCTGGATTCTTTGAGGAAGCATCCCAATAGTGAGTGTTCTAAGTGGCAGGAATCCATTTTCATGCCAGGTAAGTGCTGTGCCCAGAACTGGTATAGTACCATTTACACCATCATCTGCTAGTCAAAGTATTCACAGTTAGTGCCAGGCTCAATGGGATGGAGAAATAGACTCTACCTCTTGATTGGGGAGTGGCAAGTCATGTTGCAGAAGAGCATGTAAGATGGAATATATTATTGCATCCATCTTTGAAAAATACAAATATACCACAAATATGGTGATGAACAGATGCAAAGGTCCCTGACAGATTCCAATTTGTCATCACTTCCTCTGCTCAGCATTTAGCTCATCTTTCCAACTGCTGACCCTGCTGACCAAAAGCAGCTCTAGATTCACAATCAAAAGCTAGATCCCAAAGAGGTGATACCATACACAGAGACAAAAGCTTCCCATAGGCCTCTAAATGAGCTTCCACTTCATAGTCCTACTTTTTCTCAGCATTTTGATGTATAATTGACAAATTAAAATTGCATATATTCAAGGTGTACAATGTGATGAGGTGATATAGGTATACAATTGCGTAGTGATTACTACAATAAAATTCATTAATACATCCATCACCACCCAGAGTTACCATATGTAACATATGTGCATGTGTGTGTGTGCAGTTAGGGCACTCAAAATCTACTCTTTTACTGAATTTCAAGTAAACAATAAAGTATTATTAACTATAGTCACCATGCTGTACACTAGCTCTCCAAAACTTATTAATCTTACAACCGAAAGTTTGTACCATAGTCCTACTTTAGTAGGCTGGATGTGATTGGCTTCTCAGATTACCCTTAAAACCTCCAATTTGCGGCCGGGCGTGGTGGCTCAGGCCTGTAATCCCAGCACTTTGGGAGGCCGAGGTGGGTGGATCACTTGAGGTCACGAGTTCCAGACCAGCCTGGCCAACATGGTGAAACCCTGTCTCTACTAAAAATACAAAAATTAGCTGGGCATTGTGGCACTTGCCTGTAATCCCCACTACTTGGGAGGCTGAGGCAGGAGAATCGCTTGAACCTGGGAGGTGGAGGTTGCAGTGAGCCGAGATCTGGCCATTGCACTCCAGCCTGGGCAACAGAGCAAGTCTCTCCATCTCAATAAACAACAACAACAAATTAGCCTCAACTCCAGAGTCACAGAAACGATACAACAATAAATTTGTGTTGTCCTGAAATTTGTGTTAATTTATTACACAATAATAGAAAACTAACATAATATCTGTAAAATATTCAGTCTTCCAATACATGACCATGGTATATCTTTCATTTATTTACATCTTCTTCTATTTCTGTCAACAAAGTATTGTACTTTTACACATATTTAATTTATCCATCCATGTTTAACGATTTTGTATGCTTCTGTAAATGGTATTCTAAAATTTTAATTCCCAATTGTTCATTGCTTAGTACACAGAAATACAATTGATATTTTATCTTGTGACCTTATTCGCTCAAATAGCTTTTTATGTAGATTCCTCAAGACCTTATATGTAGATGATTATGTCATTCATGAATAAGAACCATTTTATTTCTACTTTTGCAATCAGTATGCCCATTATTTCTTTATTTCCCCCACCACACTGGCTAGGATTTCCAGTACCATTTTGAACAGAAATTGTAGGACTAGGCAGCCCACCTTGTTCATGATCTTAGGGAAAAAGCATTCACTTTTTCACCCTTAGATATGATGTACACTGCAAGATTTTTGTACATACTTTTTGTAAGGCTGAGTTGCAGGAAGGCTTTTATTTTTTTCTCCTTTGCTTCTTCACCCAGAGTTGGTGCTGTCTCTTCCCCATATACCTCTGGAGACCAGCAAGGGCCCAGACCCAGGGACCCTTTTTGTGCCCACACATGCTGCTGCAGCTTTACCCTGCAGTCCTCAATGTTTTGGGCCACATCTACAAGATCAAGTAAGATGGTTACTTGGAAACACTTTGCATTTTGGGGATACCGAGCAAGAAGTTGAAAGGATGCTCAGGGCCCATCACGAATTGCTTATATCCAACAGAGCTATAAAAATTTTTAGTCCCTCCTCTTCCCAAAATTTCCCAGCATATTTCATTTTTTCTTAAAATAACTTAAGATCAGAGTAGAGGGGAAGAGAATAATCAGGAAGTGCAGTGAGAACTAAGTTCTGCACCAAAGCTTTATATTTACTTTGGGTTTCCAGTGAACAACTGCTCAAGTCTACCAAATTAACTTCTAATGTTTTGCTCTGCTCAAAGCTCTATATCCTCACTGCTGATGGTATTTTAGCATTGTGGGTTCTTTGATTCAGCATTCACACCATACCTTGCCTTTTGGCTGGAACCCCAGGGCTTGCCACCCCATTGTCATCATGACATGACTTCATCCTCCCACTCAGAGGTAAATGAACAATAATCAAAGCACCATTGGGATTTTTTTTTCAATTCTTAGCCTCATTAACAGCTAGAGAAGTGGAGGACCCTTATTCCCACCCTGGTCTGTCCATCACTGGGTAGAAACCGTTCACTATTAGATTCCAAGCAGTCTTCTCATATCAACTAACACAGACTGCACCTATACTCATTTTCAAAACTGTCGTGAAGTGTGAAGGATCTGCAATTTTACCCTACTTACAAGGTAATGAGATAGGCTATTACTGTTCAATGGATGCTGGCAGAAAATATGAGGCTCCTCGATTGATACTTGCACATGTAATGGGTTGCATTATAGGAGAGAAACACTACGACTGGGGTATTCACTTTTACAGTGAACCCCTGCATTTTGTCCAAAGGAGAGACATAATGTCATCACTCTGGGTTGCTCACTGCAAACACAACCCTGAGAAACAACACAGGTAAAAAGTATTCAGGACTGGTCAAGCGCAGTGGCTCATGCCTGTAATCCCAGCACTTTGGGAAGCCAAGGCAGGTGGATCACCTGAGGTCAAGAGTTTAAGACCAGCCTGACCGACATGGAGAAACCCTGTCTCTACTAAAAATACAAAATTAGCCAGGCATGGTGGCACATGCCTGTAATCCCAGCTACTCAGGAGGCTGAGGCAGGAGAACCGCTTGAACCCAGGAGGTGGAGGTTGTGGTGAGCCGAGATCGCGCCATTGCACTCCAGCCTGGACAACAAGAACGAAACTGCATCTCAAAAAAAAAAAAAAAAGTATTCAGGACTTTGCATTTTTGGCATACCTAGCAATAAGTTGAAAGGATGCTCAGGGCACATCACAAATGTTGGTTTGCTAAGGACAATGGCTTCCAGCTCCATCCATGTCCTAGCAAAGGACATAATCTCATTCTTTTTATGGCTGCATAACATTCCATGGTATATATGCACTGCATTTTCTTTATTTAGTCTATCATTGATGGGCATTTAGGTTGATTCCATGTCTTTGCTATTCTGAATGGTGCTTCAATAAACATATGCATGCATGTGTCTTTATAACAGAACAATTTATATTCCTTTGGATATATACCCAGTAATGGTATTGCTGGGTCAAATGGTATTTCTGTCCTTAGCTCTTTGAGGAATGACTACATTACCTTCCACAATGGTTGAAATAATTTACACTCCTACATACATTTGTATAAGCGTTCTTTTTTCTCTATAACCTTGCCAGCCTCTGTTATTTTATGTCTTTTAATAATGGCCATTTTGACTGGTATTAGATGGTATCTCATTGTAGTTTTGATTTGTATTTCTCTAATGATCAGTGATATTGAGGTTTTTTTAATGTGATTGCTGGCCACATGTATGTCTTCTTTTGAAAAGTGTTAGTGTCCTTTGCCCACTTTTTATGAAGTTGTTTTTTTCTTGTAAATTTTCTTAACTTCCTTATAGATGCTGGATATTAGACCTTTGTCAGATGCATAGTTTGCAAAAATGTTCTCCCTTTCTGTAGGTTGTCTGTTTACTCTGTTGATAGTTTCTTTTGCTGTGCAGAGGCTCTTTAGTTTAATTATATCCCATTTGTCAATTTTTGCTGTTGTTGCAATTGCTTTTGGTGTTTTCATCATAAAATCTTTGCCCATACCTATGTCCTGAATGGTATTGACTACGTTGTCTTCCAGGGTTTTTATAGTTTGGGGTTTTACATTTAAGTATTTAATCCATCTCGAGTTAATTTGTGTATATCGTGTAAGGAAGGGGTCCAGTTTTAATCTTCTTCATAGAACTAGACAGTTATTCCAGCACCATTTATTGAATAGGGCATCCTTTCTCCATTGCTTGTTTTTGTCAGCTTTGTCAAAGATCAGATAATTGTAGGTATCCTGTCTTATTTCTGAGTTCTCTATTCAGTTCTGTTGGTCTATGTGTCTGTTTTTGTACCAGTACCATGCTGTGTTGGTTACTCTATCTCTGTAGTATAATTTGAAGATGGATAGCATGATGTATCCAGCTTTGTTCCTTTTGCTTAGGGTTGCCTTGACTAATTGGGCTCTTTTTGGTTTCATGTGAATTTTAAAATAGTTTTTTCTAGTTCTGTGAAGCATCTCAATGCATGCTACCTGATTTTAAGAATTACTGGGGTCCGTTCCAGGATGGACGAATAGGAACAGCTCTGGTCTGCAGCTCCCAGTGTGATTGATGCAGAAGATGGGTGATTTCTGCATTTCCAACTGAGGTACCTGGTTCATTTCATTGGGACTAGTAGGACAGTGGGGGCAGCCCATGGAGGGTGAGCGAAAGCAGGGTGGGGCATTGCCTCACCCAGGAAGGGCAAGGGGTCAGGGGATTTCCCTTTCCTAGCCAAGGGAAGCCATGACAGACTGTACTGGGAAAATTGGGACACTGTCACCTAAACACCAAGCTTTTCCAACAGTCTTAGCAAATGGCACACCAGGAGATTATATCCCACACCTGGCTCAGTGGGTCCCACTCCCACGGAGACTTGCTCACTGCTAGTCCGAGATCAAACTGCAAGGTGGCAAGCCTGGCTGGGGGAGGAACGTCCGCTGTTGCTGAGGCTTGAGTAGATAAACAAAGTGGCCAGGAAGCTTGAACTGGGTGGAGCCCACCTCAGCTCTAGGAGGCGTGCCTGCCTCTGTAAACTCCACCTGTTGGGGCAGGGCATAGCTGAACAAAAGGCAGCAGAAACTTCTGCAGACTTAAACGTCCCTGTCTGACAGCTCTGAAGAGAGCAGTGGTTCCCCTAGCATGGTTTTGAGCTCTGAGAACGGACAGACTGCCTCCTCAAGTGGGTCCCTGACCCCCATGTAGCCTAACTTGGAGATACCTCCCATTAGGGGCCAACTGACACCTCATACAGCCGGGTGCCCCTCTGAGATGAAGCTTCCAGAGGAAGGATCAGGCAGCAATATTTGCTGTTCTGCAATATTTGCTGTTCTGCAGCCTCCGCTGGTGATACACAGGCAAACAGGGTCTGGAGTGGATCTCCAGCAAACTCCAACAGACCTGCAGCTGAGGGGCCTGACTGTTAGAAGGAAAACTAACAAACAGAAAGCAATAACATCAACAAAAAGGACATCCACACCAAAACCCCATCTGTAGGTCACCATCATCAAAGACCAAAGGTAAACGAAACCACAAAGATGGGGAGAAACCAGAGCAGAAAAGCGGAAAATTCTGAAAACCAGAATGCCCTTTCTCCTCCAAAAGATCACAGCTACTCACCAGCAATGGAACAAAGTTGGACGAAGAATGATTTGACGAGCTGACAGAGCTAGGCTTCAGAAAGTTGGTAATAACAAACTTCTCCGAGCTAAAGGAGGATGTTCGAACCCATCGCAAGGAAGCTAAAAACATTGAAAAAAGACTAGATGAATGGCTAACTAGAAAAAACAATATAGAGAAGAACTTAAATTATCTGATGGAGGTGAAAACCATGACACAAGAACTACGTGATGCACGCACAAGCTTCAGTAGCCTATTCGATCAAGTGGAAGAAAGGGTATCAGTGATTGAAGATCAAATTAATGAAATAAAGTGAGAAGAGAAGTATAGAGAAAAAAGAGTAAAAAGAAACAAACAAAGCCTCCAAGAAATATGGGACTATGTGAAAAGACCAAATCTACGTTTGATTGGTGTACCTGAAAGTGATGGGAAGAATGGAACCAAGCTGGAAAACACTCTTCAAGATATTCTCCAGGAGAACTTCCCCAACATAGCAATGCAGGCCAACATTCACATTCAGGAAATACAGAGAACACCACAAAGATACTCCTCGAGAAGAGCAACTCCAAGACATGTAATTGTCAGATTCACCAAGGTTGAAATGAAAGAAAAAATGTTAAGGGCAGCCAGAGAGAAAGGTCGGGTTATCCACAAAGGGAAGTCCATCAGACTAACAGCGGATCTCTTGGCAGAAACTCTACAAGCCAGAAGAGAGTGGGGGGCAATATTCAACATTTTTAAAGAAGAGAATTTTCAACCCAGAATTGCATGTCCAGCCAAACTAAGCTTCATAAGTGAAGGAGAAATAAAATCCTTTACAGACAAGCAAATGCTGAGAGATTTTGTCACCACAGGCCTGCCTTACAAGGAGCTCCTGAAGGAAACACTAAACATGGAAAGGAACAATCAGTACCAGCCACTGCAAAAACGTGAAATTGTAAAGATCATCGAGGCTAGGAAGAAACTGCATCAACTAATGGGCAAAATAACCAGCTAACATCATGACAGGATCAAATTCACACATAAAAATATTAACCTTAAATGTAAATGGGCTAAATGCTCCAATTAAACAACACAGACTGGCAAATTGGATAAAGAGTCAAGACCCATCAGTGTGCTGTATTCAGGAGACCCATCTCATGTGCAGAGACAAACATAGGCTCAAAATAAAGGGATGGAGGAAGATCTACCAAGCAAATGGAAACCAAAACAAAAAAAAGCAGGGGTTGCAATCCTAGTCTCTGATAAAACAGACTTTAAACCAACAAAGATCAAAAGAGACAAAGAAGGCCATTACATAATGGTAAAGGGATCAATTCAACAAGAAGAGCTAACTGTTCTAAACATATATGCACCCAATACAGGAGCACCTGGATTCATAAAGCAAGTCCTTAGAGACCTACAAAGAGACTTAGACTCCCACACAATAATAATGGGAGACTTTAACACCCCATTGTCAATATTAGACAGATCAACAAGACAGAAGGTTAAAAAGGATATCCAGGACTTGAATTCAGCTCTGTACCAAGCAGACCTAATAGACATCTACAGAATTCTCTACCCCAAATCAACAGAATATACATTCTTCTCAGCACCACATCACACCTATTCCAAAATTGACCAGGAAGTAAAGCCTTCTCAGCAAATGTAAAAGAACAGAAATCACAACAAACTGTCTTTCAGACCACAGTGGAATCAAATTAGAACTCAGGATTAAGAAACTCACTCAAAACTGCACAACTACATAGAAACTGAACAACCTGATCCTGAATGACTACTGGGTACATAATGAAATGAAGGCTGAAATAAAGATGTTCTTTGAAACCAATGAGAACAAAGACACAACATACCAGAATCTCTGGGACACATTTAAAGCAGTGTGTAGAGGGAAATTAATAGCACTAAATACCTACAAGAGAAAGCAGGAAAGATCTAAAATCGACACCTAACATCACAATTAAAAAAACCAGAGAAGCAAGAGCAAAGAAATTCAAAAGCTAGCAGAAGGCAAGAAATAACTAAGATCAGAGCAGAACTGAAGGAGATAGAAACACAAAAAAACCTTTCAAAAATAGGAACATTTTTACACTGTTGGTGGGACTGTAAACTAGTTCAACCCTTGTGGAAGTCAGTGTGGCGATTCCTCAGGGATCTAGAACTAGAAATTCCATTTGACCCAGCCATCCCATTACTGGGTATATACCCAAAGGACTATAAATCACGCTGCTATAAAGACACATGCACACGTATGTTTATTGCGGCATTATTCACAATAGCAAAGATTTGGAACCAACCCAAATGTCCAACAATGATCGACTGGATTAAGAAAATGTGGCACATGTCCAACAATGATAGACTGGATTAAGAAAATGTGGCACATATACACCATGGAATACTATGCAGCCATAAAAAATGATGAGTTCATGTCCTTTGTAGGGACATGGATGAAATTGGAAATCATCATTCTCAGTAAACTATCGCAAGAACAAAAAACCAAACACCGCATATTCTCACTCATAGGTGGGAATTGAACAATGAGAACACATGGACACAGGAAGGGGAACATCACACTTCGGGGACTGTTGTGGGGTGGGGGGAGTGGGGAGGGATAGCATTGGGAGATATACTTAATGCTAGATGATGAGTTAGTGGGTGCAGCGCACCAGCATGGCACATGTATACATATGTAACTAACCTGCACATTGCGCACATGTACCATAAAACCTAAAGTATAATAATAAAAAATAAAAAATAAAAAAAATCAGTGAATCCAGGAGACGGTTTTTTTAAAAGATCAACAAAATTGATAGACTGCTAGCAAGACTAATAAAGAAGAAAAGAGAGAAGAATCAAATAGATGCAATAAAAAATGATAAAGGGGATATCACCACCCATCCCACAGAAATACAAACTAACATCAGAGAATACTATAAACACCTCTATACAAATAAACTAGAATATCTAGAAGAAATGGATAAATTCCTCGACACATACACCCTCCCAAAACCAAACCAGGAGGAAGTTGAATCCCTGAATAGACCAATAACAGGCTCTGAAATTGAGGCAATAATAGCCTACCAACCAAAAAATGTCCAGGACCAGACTGAATTCTACCAGAGGTACAAAGAGGAGCTGGTACCATTCCTTCTGAAACTATTCCAATCAATAGAAAAAGAGGGAATCCTCCCTAACTCATTTTATGAGGCCAGCATCATCCCGATACCAAAGCCTGGCAGAGACAC
This sequence comes from Pongo pygmaeus, assembly GCF_028885625.2. Taxonomy (NCBI): domain Eukaryota; kingdom Metazoa; phylum Chordata; class Mammalia; order Primates; family Hominidae; genus Pongo; species Pongo pygmaeus. The sequence continues at coordinate 160,727,275 of NC_072396.2, forward strand.
AACAAAAAAAGAGAATTTTAGACCAACATCCCTGATGAACATTGATGCGAAAATCCTCAATAAAATACTGGTGAACTGAATCCAACAGTACATCAAAAAGCTTATCCACCATGATCAAGTTGGCTTTATCCCTGGGATGCAAGGCTGGTTCAACATATGCAAATCAATAAACATAATCCATCACATAAACAGAACCAATGACAAAAACCACATGATTATCTCAATAGATGCAGAAAAGGCCTTTGAAAAATTCAACAGCCCTTCATTCTAAACACTCTCAATAAACTAGGTATTGATGGAACATATCTCAAAATAATAAGAGCTATTTATGACAAACCCACAGCCAGTATCATACTGAATGGGCAAAAACTGGAAGTATTCCCTTTGAAAACTGGAATAAGACAGGGATGCCCTCTCTCAGCACTCCTATTCAACATAGTGTTGGAAGTGCTGGCCAGGGCAATCAGGCAAGAGAAAGAAATAAAGGGTATTCAATTAGAAAAAGAGGAAGTCAAATTGTCTCTGTTTGCAGATGACATGATTGTATATTTAGAAAACCCCATTGTCTCAGCCCAAAATCTCCTTAAGCTGATAAGCAACTTCAGCAAAGTCTCAGGATACAAAATCAATGTGCAACAATCACAAGCATTCTTATACACCAATAACAGACAAACAGAGAGCCAAATCATGAGGGAACTCCCATTCACAATTGCTACAAAGAGAATAAAATCCAACTAGGAATTTCGGAATCATAGGAATCCAACTTACAAGGGATGTGAAGGACCTCTTCAAGGAGAACTACAAACCACTGCTCAACGAAATAAAAGAGGACACAAACAAATGGAAGAACATTCCATGCTCATGGATAGGAAGAATCAATATCGTGAAAATGGCCATACTGCCCAAGGTAATTTCTAGATTCAATGCCATCCCCATCAAGCTACCAATGACTTTTTTCACAGAATTGGAAAAAACTACTTTAAAGTTCATATGGAACCAAAGAAGAGCCTGCATTGGCAAGACAATCCTAAGCAAAAAGAACAAAGCTGGAGGCATTATGCTACCTGACTTCAAACTATACTACAAGTCCACGGTAACCAAAACAGCATGGTACTGGTACCAAAACAGAGATATAGATCAATGGAACAGAACAGAGCCCTCAGAAATAACACCACACATCTACAACCATCTGATCTTTGACAAACCTGAGAAAAACAAGCAATGGGGAAAGGATTCCCTTTTTAATAAATGGTGTTGGGAAAACTGGCTAGCCATATGTAGAAAGCTGAAACTGGATCCCTTCCTTACACCTTATACAAAAATTAATTCAAGATGGATTAAAGACTTAAATGTTAGACCTAAAACCATAAAAACCCTAGAAGAAAACCTAGGCAATACCATTCAGGACATAGGCATGGGCAAGGACTTCATGACTAAAACACCAAAAGCAATGGCAACAAAAGCCAAAATTGACAAATGGGATCTAATTAAACTAAAGAGCTTCTGCATAGCAAAACAAACTACCATCAGAGTGAACAGGCAACCTACAGAATGGGAGAAAATTTTTACAATCTACCCATCTGACAAAGGACTAATATCCAGAATCTACAAGGAACTTAAACAAATTTACAAGAAAAATTCAAACAACCCCATCAAAAAGAGGGTAAAGGATATGAACAGACACTTCACAAAAGAAGACATTTATGCAGCCAACAGACACATGAAAAAATGCTCATCATCACTGGTCATCAGAGAAATGTGTATCAAAGCCAAAATGAGATACCATCTCACATTGTTTAGAATGGCGATCATTAAAAAGTCAGGAAACAACAAGTGCTGGAGAGGATGTGGAGAAATAGGAATGCTTTTATACTGTTGGTGGGAGCGTAAAGTAGTTCAACCATTGTGGAAGACAGTGTGGCAATTCCTGAAGGATCTAGAACTAGAAATACCATTTGACCCTGCGATCCCATTACTGGGTATATACCCAAAGGGTTATAAATCATGCTGCTTTAAAGACACATGCACACGTATGTGTACTGCGACACTATTCACAATAGCAAAGACTTGGAACCAACCCAAATGTCTGTCAATGAGAGACTCGATTAAGAAAATGTGGCACATATACACCATGGAATACTATGCAGCCATAAAAAAGGATGAGTTCATGTCCTTTGTAGCGACATGGATGAAGCTGGAAACCATCATTCTGAGCAAACTATCGCAAAGAAAACCAAACACCACATGTTCTCACTCATAGGTGGGAATTGAACAATGAGAACACTTGGACACAGGGTGGGGAACATCACACACCGGAGCCTGTTGTTGGGTGGGAGCATGGGGGAGGGATAGCATTAGGAGAAACACCTAATGTAAATGATGAGTTAATAGGTGCAGCAAACCAACACAGCACATGTATACATATGTAATAAACTGGCATGTTTTGCACATGTACTCTAGAACTTAAAGTATAATAATAAAATAATAATTTAAAAATAAATAAATAAAAATAAAAATAAAGAATTACTGGCCAGGCGTGGTGGCTCACGCCTGTAATGCCAGCACTTTGGGAGGCCGAGGCAGGCGCATCACGAGGTCAGGACATCAAGACCATCCTGGGCAACATGGTGAAACCCCGTCTCCACTAAAAATACAAAAATTAGCTGGGCGTGGTGGTGGGTGCCTGTAGTCCCAGCTACTTGGGAAGCTGAGGCAGGAGAATTGCTTGAAGCCAGGAGGCAGAGGTTTCAGTGAGCCAAGATTACACCACTGCACTCCAGCCTGGGTGACAGAGTGAGACTCCATCTCAAAAAAAAAAAATTACTATAAAGCTACAGTAATCAAAACAGTGCGGTTCTGGCAAAGGGATAGACAAATAGATCAATGGAGCAAAATGAGACCATAAGTATGCCCACACAATTAGGGGTCAATTGATTTTTGGCAAAGGTGCAAAAGCAATTTAGTGGAGGAACAACAAATGATGTTGCCACAATGGTACATCAATATGCAAATGAGAAAACAAAACAAAAAGCCCTCAACCTTAACCTCATACCTTATACAAAAATTAACTCAAAATAGACGATAGAAATAAAAATGTACAATGTACATTTATATGCAGAACCATATTCTCTTATACCATTTGAATTTTTAAAGTAACAAAAGGATAGTCGTATACATCTATATATGCTCATGAACGAGTTAATACTCTGGAAGGATACACTGGAAACCATTAGCAATTTCCTCATGGTTGGGAAGAGAATGAATGATTTTACTTTATATTTTATCTGTTTCTGGGATATTTCCTTATATTAAAAAAGCATCTTTTTCTCTTATAGCAAAAAAGAAACATCTTAACATTTTTAATTAATGAACAATAATAATAGTATACATTATACATTTATGGGGTACAGCATGATGTTTTAATTTTTTAAAAAAAAATTGACAATATCAAGTGCTGGGCAACTGAGTCTCTCATACATTACTAGGGGAATAAAAAATGGTGCATCCACTCTACAAAATGGTTTGGTAGTTTCCTACAAAGTTAAACATAGACTTACCATGTGACTTAGCAATTCCATTCCTGAGTTTCTATCCTAGAGAAGTGAAAACTTATGTCTGAGCACCAATGTTTATGTCTGCACTATTCATAATTGCCCCAAACTAGAAAGAATCCAAATGTCCTTCAATAAGTGAATACATGAATAAACTGTGGCACAACCACACAATGGAATACTACTCAGAATAAAAAGCCCAAACTATTGATACACACAACAATTTGGATGACTCTCAAAGACATTATGCTGCATAAAAAAGCCAGTCTCAAAAGGCTGCATACTGCATTATATCATTTATATAACGTTCTGAAAAAGCAAGACTATAAAGATATAGAACACACTTTGGGAGGCCAAGGCGGGTGGATCACGAGGTCAGGAGATTGAGACCATCCTGGCTAACATGGTGAAACCTCATCTCTAATAAAAATACAAAAAATTAGCCGGGCGTGGTGGTGGGTGCCTGTAGTCCCAGCTACTCGGGAGGCTGAGGCAGGAGAATGGCGTGAACCCGGGAGGTGGAGCTTGCAGTGAGCCGAGATCGTGCCACTACACTCCAGCCTGGGCGAAAGAGTGAGACTCCGTCTCAAAAAAAAAAAAAAAAAGAAAGAAATAGAACAGGTTGCCAGCATTTATGGGTGGCAGGAGGGATGACTATAAAGTGGTAGAATGAGGAATTTTTATGTTAAAATTATTATATGTCCTGATGTAGTAGTGATAACATGTCTCCATACATGTGTTAAAATTCATAAAACTGTACATCAAGATATTTAAAAGTCAATTTTTCTGTATGGTGATTTAAAATAATATTAAAAATATTTTAGTTTAAAATCCATTTTTAACTGATAAAGAACACTGATAAAGATATCAGTGTTCAGGTACAAGAAGGTCATATAAAACCAGGCAGGGTTAAACTAAATGAGACGACCTCTAGGCATTTAGTAATCAAGCTCCCAAAGGTCAAAGATGAAAACATAATCCTAAAAGCAACAATAGAAAAGAAACAAATATAGCATAAAGAAGTAGCAATATATCTGGCAGCAGATGTCTCAGTGGAAACCTTGCAGGCTACAAGAGACTGCCATGACATATTCAAAGTGCTGAAGGAAAAAAACTTTTATCCTAGAATATGATATCCAGCAAAAATATCCTTCAAACATAAAGGAGAAATGAAGACTTTCCCAGACCAAAAAAAAAGCTAAGGGAATTCATCAAGTACACACATGTGCTACAAAAAAAAAAATGCTAAAGAGAGTTCTTCAATCTTAAAGAAAAGGATGCTAATAAGCAATAAGAAGTCATATGAACATACAAAACTCACTTGTAGCAGTAAGTACACAGACAAATATAGAATAATCTAACACTGTAATGGTGTGTAAACCACTCACATCTTGAGTAGGAAGACTAAAAGACAAACCTATAAAAATAATAACTACAACAACGTTTTAAGAGATAGTAGTAAAAGTCATAACTATAAACAACAAAAATTAAAAATCTGGGAGGGGATGGTGTTAAAGTGTGTAGTTTTTATTAGTGTTCACTTTCCTTCTTTGTTTATTTGTTGTGCTTTTCTGTAATCACAGTTTAGTTGTCATCAGTTTAAAATGATTGGTTATAAGATGCTATTTCAAGACTCATGGTACCTCAAACCAAAAAATCTGCAGATACACAATAAATAAAAAGCAAGAAATTAAAACCTACTACCAGAGAAAATCACTTTTACACAAAGAAGGAAGGAAGGAAGAAAGAAGGGGGAGGAGAAGGGGGAGGAGAAGGAGGGGAAGAGGAAGGGGAAGAGAGAGGGAGGGAGGGAGGGAATGGAGGGTGGGTGGAGGGAGAGAGGAACACTAAACAGCCAGAAAACAAAAAACAAAATAGCAATAGTAAGTCTTTACCTATCAATAGCATTGAACGTAAATGAACTAAAATCTTGAATGAATTTTTTAAAAGACCCAACTATATGGTACCTACAAGAAACTCATTTTACCTATATAGATATACACAGACTGAACATAAAGGGCTGGAAAAAGATAGTCTATGAAAATAAAAACCAAAAAAGGAGCACAAATACCTATATTTTTTATCAGATGAAATAGATTTCAAGACAAAAACTATAAAAACAGACTAAAAAGGTCATTATATAATGATAAAGAGGTCACTTCAGCAAGAGAATATAATAACTGTAAATATATATATGCACCCAACACTGGAGCACTCAGACATAGAAAGCAAATTTTATTAGAGTTTTAAGAGAGAGATAGACTCCTCCAATACAATAATAGCTGGAGACCTTAACACACAGCTTTCAGTATTGGGCAGATCACCCAGATAGAAAGTCAACAAAGAAATATTGAACTTAATCTGCATAATAAATCAAAAGGATCTCATAAATCTTTACACAACGTTTTATCCAAGAGCTGCAGAATACACTTTCTTCTGAGAACATGGATCATTCTCAAGGACAGACCTATGTTAAGCCACAAAACAAGTCTTAAAAACCTCAGTAAAACTAAGATAGTATCAAGAATCTGACCACAATGACATAAAACTAGACATCAATAACAAGAACTTTAGGAACCATGCAAACACATGGAAATAAAACAATATGCTCTTAAATTACCAGTAGGTCAATGAAGAAGTTAGTAATGAAATTTTAAAATGTATTGAAGCAAATGAAAATGCAAACATAACAAACCAAAATCTATGGGACACACAGAAAGCAGTAGTAAAAGGAAAGTTTATAGCAATAAGTCCTACATCAAATAAGTAGAAAAACGACAAATAGCCAATTTTAAAATGCATCTTAAAGAATTATAAAAGCAAGAGCAAATCATATGCAAAATATGTAGATGAAAGGAAATCATAATAATCGGAGCAAAAATAAATTAAATTGAAACCAAAAAGCAATGCAAAAGATCAACAAAACAAAAAGCTGGCTTTTTTGCAAAAATAAACAAAATTGACAAAACTTTAGCCAGATTAAGGAAAAGAGATAAGATTCAAATAAATAAAATAAGAAATTAAAAAGGAGATATTATAACTGATACTGTAGTAATTCAAAGGATCATTAGAGACTATTTTGAGCAATTATATGCCAATAAATTGAAAAACCTAGAAGAAATTGATAAATTCCTACACACATACAACCTAGCAAGGTGGAACCATGAAGAAATCCAGAACCTGAATAGACCAATAACAAGTAATGAGATCAAAGCCATAATAAAACGTCTCTCATCAAAGAAAAGCTCAGGACCCAATGGCTTAACTGTTGAATTCTACCAAACATTTAAAGAAGAACTAATACCAAACATAATCAAACTATTCCAAAAAATTGAGGAGGAGAGATTACTTTCAAACTCATGCTATGAGGCCAGTATTACCCTGACACCAAAACTAAAGACACAACCAAAAAAGAAAACTACAGGCCAGTATATCTCTGATGAACATAGATGCAAATATCCTCAACAAGATCCTAGTAAAACAAATTCAACAACACATTAAAAAGATTATTCACTATAACAAAGTGGGATCAACCCAGGGGTAAAGAATGGTTCAACATATGCAAATCAATCAGTGTGATACATTATATCAACAGAATGAAGAACAAAAACCATATGATCTTTTCAACTGATGCTGAAAATGTATTTGATAAAATTCAACATCCCTTTATGATAAAAACTCTCAAGAGATCGAGACCATCCTGGCTAACACGGTGAAACCCCGTCTCTACTAAAAAAATACAAAAAAATTAGCCAGGCTTGGTGGTGGGCGCCTGTAGTCCCTGCTACTCGGCAGGCTGAGGCAGGCGAATCTCGTGAACCCGGGAGGTGGAGCTTTCAGTGAGCCGAGATCGCGCCACTGCACTCCAGCCTAAGCGACAGAGCGAGACTCCGTCAAAAAAAAAAAAAAAAAAAGTCAGTAGCATTTCCATATACTAACCGTAAATGATATACAAAAGAAATCAAGAAAATAATCCCATCTATAATAGCTACAAATAAAATAAAATACCTAGGGATATACTTAACCAAAGAAGTGAAGGAAATCTACAATTAAAACTATAAAACATTGATAAAAGAAATTGAAGAGAACAAAAATTGTAATATATCCCATGCTCATAGATTAGAAAAATCAATATTGTTAAAATGTCCATACTACCCAAAGCAATCTACAAATTCAAGGCAATCCCTATGAAAATACCAAGGACATTCTTCTCAGCAATAGAAAAAAAATTCTAAATGTATATGGAGCCACAGAAGACCTAGACTAGCCAAAATCATCCTAAGGAAAAAGAGCAAAACTGGAGGAATCACATTACCAGACTTCAAATTATACTACAGGGATTTAGTTACCAAAACAACATGGTGCTGGCATAAAAACAGATACATAGACCAATGGAACAGAATGCAGAACCCAGAACTTAATCCACACATTTACAGTAAACTCCGTTTTAACAAAAATGTCAAGAACATATATTGGGGGAAAGACAGTCTCTTGAACAAATGGCGCTGGGAAAACTAGATATCTCTATGTAGAAGGAAGAAACTAGACCCTTATATTTTGCCATGTATAAAAATCAAATCAAAATGGATTAAAGACTTAAATCTAAGCCCTGCAATTATGAAACTAGTAAAAGAAAACATTGAGGAAACCTACCAGGACATAGATCTGGGCAAAGATTTCTTGAGTAATACCTTAGAAGCACAGGCAACCAAAGCAAAAATAGACAAGTGGGATTACATCAAGCGAAAATGCTTCTTCACAGGCAAGGAAACAGTCAACAAAGTGAAGAGAAACCCACAGAATGGGAGAAAGTATTTGCAAGTAACCTATCTGACAAAGGAGTAATAATTAGACTACATAAAGAGCTCAAACAACTCAAGAGGAAAAAATCTAATAATTCAGCTTCAAAATGGGCAAATGATCTGAATAGACAAGTCTCAAAAGAAGGCATACAAATGGCTAAGAAGTATATGAAAGAAATGCTCAATTTCATCAATAATCAGAGAAATCCTAATCAAAACCACAATGAGATATCATCTCACCCAGTTAAAATGCCTTTTTTCCAAAAGACAGGCAGTAACAAATGTTGGCAAGGATGTGAAGAAAGTGAAACCCACACACACTGTTCGCAGGGATGTAAATTAGGACAGCCACTATTGAGAACAATATGGAGGTTTCTCAGAAAAACTTAAAATAGAACTACCATATGATCCAGCATTTCCACTGCTAAGTATATATCTAAAAAGAAGTAATCAGGATATTGAAGAGTTATCTACACTCCCATATTCATTGCAGCCCTATTCACAATAGGTAAGATTTGGAATCAACCTAAGTGTACACATATGAATAAAATGGACAAAGAAAGTGTAGTACATACATACAAAATAGAATATTATTCAGCTGTGAAAAAGAATAAAATCCTGTCATTTGCAACAATACGTATGGAACTGGAAGACATTATGTTAAGTGAAATAAACCAGGCACAGAAAGACTAATTTCACAAGTTCTCACTCACATGTAGCTAAAAATTAAAACAATTGAACTCGTAGACACAGAGAGTAGAATAATGATTATCAGAGGCTGGGAAGGGTAGTGGAGGGGAAATGAGAATGGTTAATGGGTGCACAAAAATAGACAGAATGAATAACATCTAACATTTGATAGCTCAACAGGGTGATTATAGTAAAAAATAATTTACTCTATATTTTAAAATAATAAAAAGAGTGAGATTGGAATGTTCCTAACACAAATAAATGATCAGTGCTTGGGGTGATGGATATTCCAACTACCCTGGTATGATTATTATACATTATATGCCTATTTCAGAACGTCACATGTACCCCATGAATATTTATGCCTATTATACCCAAAATAACTAAAATGTAAACATTTTAATAAAAAAGATATTTCACATAAATGAAAATGAAAAGCAAGCAGTAGTAGCTATACTTTTATCAGACAAGTAAATATCAAGTCAAAGATGAAAAAGAGACAAAGAAGAACATTAGATCATAAGCGATCAATTTAGCAAGAGAATATAACAACTAAACATATGTATGCACCAAACACTGGACCACCCAGATATATAAAGCATACATTACTAGATCTAAAGGGAGAGATAGATTCCGATACAATAATAGAACCCAATACAATAATACACGCCACTCTCAACATTGGACAGATTATCTAGACTGAAAATCAACAAAGAATAATAGGATTTAAACTGACCATATATCAAATGGACATAACAAGCATTTACAGAGCATTTCTTTCAACAACTGCAGAATTCACATTGTTTTCGTTAACATATGCAACATTCCCCAGGCTTGAAGATATGTTAGGACACAAAACAAGCATGAGAAAAAAATTTTTAATCAAAATTATACCAAGTATCTTGTCTGACCACATGTAATAAAACTAGAAATCAATAACAAGAGGAACATTTGAAAATATACAAACACATGGAAATTAAACAACAGGCTCTTGAAAAATCAATGGGAGGAGGAAGAACTTAAGAATAAAAATTAAAAATTCCTTGAAACAAATGAAATTAGAAACACATACCAAAACCAATGGACAGCAAAAACAGTTTTAAGATGCACGTTTATAGCAATAATAACCTACCTCAAAAAACTAAAAACAACTTAGCAATGTATCTCAAGGAACCAGAAAATCAAAACAAAAAAACTCAGAATTAGTAAAAGGAAAGAAACAATAAAAATCAGATTATAAATAAACAAAACTGAGACTAAAAAACAATACAAAATATCAACAAAATGAAAAGGTTTTTTTAAAGAGAGAAACAAAATCAACAAAACATTAGCCTGACTAAGAAAAAAAGAGAGAAGACCCAAATAAATAAGACATAACACAGAAATACAAAAGATCATCATAGACTACTATGAACTACTACTACGAACTAATACTACTAGGCTAAGAAATAGGAAAACCTAGAAGAAAATTGATTGATTATTCTTGGGTACATACAACCTACAACGATGTGAATCAAGAAGAAATAGAAAACCTGAACAGACCAATAACAAGTTATGAGATTGGATCAATAATAAGCCTCTCAACAAAGAAAAATTCAGAAGCAAATGACTTCACCACTGAATTGCACCAAATCTTTAAAGAAGAAGTAATACCAATTCTTTCAAACTATTCTAAAAATTGAAATAGAGGACACTCTTTCTAGCTCATTCTATAAGGCCAGTGTAACCAAAAACCAGACAAGGACACAGTAAAAACAAAAAACTACAGGCCAATATCCTCGATGAACATAGATTTTTAAATCCTCAACAGAATACTAATAAACTGAATCCAACAATACATCAAAAAGATAATACATTGTAATCCCAGCACTTTGAGAGGCCGAGGCAGGTGGATTGCTTGAGCCCAGGAGTTTGAGACTAGCCTGGACAACATGGCGAAACCTCCTCTCTACTAAAATATAAAAATTAGCTAGGCATGGTGGTGCACACCTGTAATCCCAGCTATTTGGGAGGCTGAGGCATGAGAATCGTTTGAACATGGGAGGTGGAGGTTGCAGTGAGCCAAGATCGCATCACTGCACTCCAGCCTGGGTGACAGAGTGAGACTGTCTCAAAAAAAAAAAAAAATGCATTCTAGAAAGTGGAGGTAACTGAATGTAAAATTCTCACAGCAATTTAATAGAACAGTCCCAGATGGTTAGCTGAGACTAATACCTAAAGAGGACAAAAGCCTTGTCTGTTGGGAATTTTGGATGATACCTGGAGAAATATTATGCTGTGCATAAACCAAATTGAATTGCTTTCATGAGTGTTGTAAAGTTTCATATAATAAATTTTTTTCTACATGCATTTGAATTTCACAGCAAGAGTGACAGAGAATACCTAAACACAGAAGAAAGCATTCATTCAAGACATCTGACTCCTTGATATAATGCATACAGTTCAAAATGATTACACTATCATTACATCTAGGGCTTTCTGTAAGTACAAGGTGGTGGTTATGGAAAGCACTGCCTCCATTATCAACATCTAGAAAGCATCCACCACCCTCTATGTGTGTTCTCTTTTTGTATTTTTTCTTCATTTTTTTTAACTTTGCTGTTGCTAATTTTTAGCAAAACAGGTAAAAACAAAATTGTAATCATTGAACATAGCACTCTGACAATCAAGACACTTAAAACCTTAAATCTTCTAGGGCAAAGAAAGCACTGTGCAACATTTAGAACTCTAAATAACAAACAAGGTCGTCACAAATTTTCCTCACTTAAAGACTTCCACAACTTTCCTGATCAGGTCATCATAGGAGGTCTGACTTAAGTTTGTTTCAAAGCTAACATAATGCTAGATGATGAGTTGGTGGGTGCAGCGCACCAGCATGGCACATGTATACATATGTAACTTACCTGCACGTCGCGCACATGTACCATAGAGCCTAAAATATAACAATAATAATAATAATAATAATAGAAAAAAAAGATTCTGGTTCTGAAGTGATGTGAATAGTAAGTTTCATCTGATTTCATTCCATTCATCAAATACTCAAAAGGATTAAATATTGTGTCATCAGTGACAGAACCTGGAATCAGGTCACAAATTCCACTCTCATGAGTGACATTCTTTGCAGTAACACCATCTTTCATGTAGAACCGGTCTGTAACTGCTGGGTCAAGTTCACTTCATCAGAATTTCCAGGGTTTGATCTGGCTGACTGATTACCCAACTCTCTGGGAACTCCAGAATATATAAGTACTAATTGTCAGAATTCATATATCCCATACAATATGCTGCTCCATTTGGGAAAACTGCATTAAGAAACTCTATGTCTTCCTGGAAATTCTGGTTAGGGTACCCTTGGTGAAAAGCCTTAATGAAATTCTTATGAGAATAAAAGAAGCTTTGAATAGAGTCAAACCCACTGTAATCCCCAGCAAGCGTCGACAGGGGAACCAGTGCTTTCAGCAAGAGGGTGATACCACATGTCTTCAAAATGAAACGTCTCTTGAAGACAAATATGCTACTCTCACTGAGTACATAAGCTTCCTGCTTGTCAGTTTTTGTCACACATATGCTTGAACATTACACATCCTTCAAAAATATGTCCCACTCAGATCTTGGAATACTGCTAAGATCCCCACATCCTTCATTTGTATCAGGCTGCTACCAGGAGAACCAAACCTTCAGCAGCTTCTTGGTCCCTTCAAAAAATTTTTCAGCTTCCATCACCATGAGACTAGCAAACAACCAATAGCCACAGAAAATCAACCAAATTAAAGCTTTTCTCCTGCTGCTGCCACTGCTGCTGCAGCTTGTTCTAGCTATGTTACTAAAGTTCGGGTTCCTTTCTTTGCTATAATTTTGTGATTGAAAGTTCAATGTGAGTCTGTCGGAAATAAAGGCAGATAGAGTTCAGTCTCTTGTATTCCACTGCTTCCCCATTAGACAGAGTAGAGCGAGTGCCAGCTAATGTCACCAGTGAAAGCCTAAACCTCTTTTCTTTATAAATTACCCAGTCTCAAGTGTTTCTTTATGGCAATGCAAGAACAGCCTAACACAGTATTACATAATAATAAAGGGTGCAATACAAGAAGAAGATTTAACTATTCTAAATATATATGCACCCAGCATTGAGCACCCATATTCATAAAACAAGTTCTTCTTGGCCTATGAAAAGACTTAGACAACCACACAATCATAGTGGGTTCAACACCCCACTGACAGTGTTAGACAGATCACCAACGCAGAAAACTAACAAAGAAACTGGACTTAAACTCAACCCTTGACTAATTGGAACTAATAGATATCTACAGAACACTCTACCCAACAACCACAGAATATACATTCTTCTCATCTGCACACAGAACATATTCTAAGATCAACCACATGTTCAGTCATAAAGCAAGTCTCAATAAATTAAAAAAAATAAAATCATACCAAGCACACTCTCAGACCACAGTGCAATAAAAATAGAAGTGAATATAAAGTAGATCTCTAAAAACTACACAAATGCTTGAAAATTAAACAACTTGCTCCTGAATGGCTCCTGAGTGAACATCAAAATTAAGGCAAAAAATTCTTTGAAATTAATGAAAATAGGGACATAACTTACCAAAATCTCTGGGATGCAGCTAAAGCTATGTTAAGAGAAAATGTTATAGCCCTAAACACCTTCATCAAGAAGTTAGGATGGGCCAGGTGCAGTGGCTCACGCCTGTAATCTCAGCACTTTGGGAGGCCGAGGTGGGCGGATCACTTGAGGTCAGGAGTTGGAGACCAGCCTGACCAACATGGTGAAACCCAGTCTCTGCTAAAAATACAAAAATTAGCCATGTGTGGTAGTGCATGCCTGTAATCCCAACTACCAGGGAGGCTGAGGCAGGAGAATTGCTTGAATCCAGTGGGTGGAGGTAGCAGTGAGTCGAGATGGTGCCACTGCCCTCCAACCTGGGCAACAGAGCCAGACTCCATCTCAAAAAAAAAAAAAAGAAGAAGAAGGAGGAGGAGAAGGAGAAGGAGAAGGAGAAGGAGTTAGAATGATCTTGTGTTAGGCTGTTCTTGCATTGCTATAAAGAATACCCGAGACTGGGTAATTTATAAGAAAACAGGTCTAATTAGCTCACAGTTTTGCAGGCTGTATAAGAAGTATAGAACTGGAATCTGCTTCTGGGGAAGCCTCAGGAAACTTCCAATCATGGTGGAAGGGAAAGGGGGAGCAGGCAAGTCACATGGTGGGAGTAGAAGCAAGAGATGGAGTGAGTGAGGAGATGCTACATCTCACGAGAACTCATTCACTATTGCGAGGACAGCACCAAGCCATGAGAGATCCATCCCCATTACCCAAACAATTCCCACCAGGCCCCACCTCCAACATTGGAAATTACAATTCAACATGAGATTTGGTGAGGACACATGTTCAAACTATGTCAGATCTCAAATTAACAATCTAATTTTATACCTAAAGAAACCTTAGTTTTCTAAGACAAGAAAAGAACAAATAAACCCCAAAGCTAGCAAAAGAAAAGAAATAACTAAAATTAGAGAACTTAATGAAACTGAGATGCAAAAATCCATACAAAAAAATCAATAAAACAAATTATTGGCTCTGAAAAAATAAATAAGATTGATAGACTGCTAGCTAGATTAATAAAGAAAAAAGAAAATTCACATAAATACAATCAGAAATGACAAAGATGACATTACAACTGATCTCACAGACATACACAAGATCCTCAGAGAATACTATGAACTCTATGTACTCAAATTAGAAAATCTAGAGGAAATGGATAAATTCCTGGAAACACACAGTCTTCCAAGGTTGAATCAGGAAGTTATTAAAACCCTGAATAGACCAATATCAAACTTGGAAATTGAATCAGTAATAAAAACCTATCAACCAATAAAAGCCCTGGACCAAATGGATTCACAGCCAAATTCTACCAGATATGTAAAGAAGAACTGGTATCACTACTACTGAAACTGTTCCAAAAAAATAGAGGAAGAGAGATATCTCCCTAACTCACTCTACGAGGTCAGCATCAGCCTAATACCAAAATCTGGCAGACATGTTGAAGAAAGAAAACTTCAGGCCAACATCCCTGATGAAAATAGATGCAAAAATCTTCAACAAAACACTAGCAAACCAAATCCAGCAGCACATCAAAAAGTTAATTCATCATGATTGATTAGGCTTTGTTCCTGGGATGCAAGGTTGGTTCAACATATGCAAATCAATAAATGTGATTCACTATGTAAATAGAATTAAAAGCCAAAGCCATATGATCATCTCAATAGACACAGAAAGTTTTTGATAAAATCCAACATCCCTTCATAATTTAAGAAAAAAAAAAAACCTCAACAGACTAGGCATTTAAAAAACATACTTCAAAATAATAAGAGCCATATATGACAAACCCACAGCCAATGTCATACTGAACAGTCAAAAGCAGGAACTATTCTCCTTGAGAAGTGGAACAAGACAAGGATGTCCACTCTCACCACTTCTATTCAACATAGTTCTGAAAATTGTAGCCAGAGCAATTAGGCAAGAGAAAGAAATAAAAGATATCCAAATAAGAAAAGAAGTCAAATTATCTCTCTTCACTGACAATATGATTCTATACTTAGAAAACCATAAAGACTCTGCCAAAAAGCTACTAGAACTGATACATGATTTTAGCAAGGTTTCAGGATACAAAATAAATGTGCAAACTCAGTAGCATTTCTATAAACCAATAATGCCCAGGCTGACAGTAAAACCAAAAGCACAATCCCATTTACAACACCCACAAATAAAATGAAATACCAAGGAATACAGCTAACCAAGGAGGTGAAAGATCTTTACAAGGAAAACTACAAACCACTGCCGAAATAAATCAGAAATGACACAAATAAGTGTAAAAACATTCCATGCTCATGGATTGGAAGAATCAATATTGTTAAAATGACCATACTGCCCAAAGCAATTTACAGATTCGACACTATTCCTATCAAACTATTGACGTCATTATTCACAGAATTAGGGGAAAAAACTATTCTAAAATTTATATGGAACTAAAAAAGAGCATGAATAGCCAAAGCAATCTGAAGCAAAAAGAACAGCACACTACCCAACTTTATGCTACAGGGCTACAGTAACCAAAACACCATGGTACTGGCACAAAAACAGACACATAAAACAATGGAGCAGAACAGAAAACTCATAAATAAAGCCACACAGCTACAACCACAAGATCTTCAAAAAGGCCAACAAAAATAAGCAATGGAGAAAGGGCTCCCTATTAAATAAATGGTGCTGGGATAACAAGCTACCCATCTATAGAAGAATGAAAACTATACCCTTACCTTTCATCATATTCAAAAATTAACTCAAGGGATTAAAGATTTAAATGTCAGACCTCAAAGTATAAAAATCCTAGAAAACCTAGGAAATACCCTTCTCAACATCTGCCTTGGCAAAGAATTTATGGCTGATATGGTTCAGCCATGTCCCCACCCAAATCTCACCTTGAATTATAATAATCCCCACATGTCAAAGGCAAGGCCAGATGGAAACAGTTGAATCATGGGGCAGTTTCCTCCATATTGTTCTTGTAGTAGTGAATAAGTCTCACAAGATCTGATGGTTTTATAAATGGGAACTCCCCTGCACAAGCTATCTTGCCTGCTGCCATGTAAGATGTGACTTTGCTCTTCATTCACCTTCAGCCATGATTGTGAGGCCTCCCTAGCCATGTGGAATTGTGAGTAAATTAAACCTCTTTCCTTTACAAATTACCTAGTCTCAGGTATGTCTTTATTAGCATGAGAATAGACTGATACACTAAATTGGTACTGGTAGAGTGGAATGCAGCTGTAAAGATACATGAAAATGTGAAAGTGACTTTGGAACTGGGTGACAGGCAGAGATTGGAACAGTTTGGAAGGCTCAGAATAAGGTAGAAAAATGTGGGAAAGTTTATAACTTCCTAGAGACTGGGAGGGCTCAGAAGAAGACAGAAAGATGTAGGAAAGTTTGCAACTTCCTAGAGACTTGTTGAATGGTTTTGACAAAAATGCTGATAGTGATATGGACAATAAAGCCCAGGCTGAGGTGGTCTCAGATGGAGATGAGGAACTCATAGGGAACTGGAGCAAAGGTGATTCTTGCTATGTTTTAGCAAAGAGCTTGGTGGCACTTTGTCCCTGCCCTAGAGATCTGTGGAACTTTCAACCTGAATGAGATGATTTAGGGTATCTGGTGGAAGAAATTTCTAAGCAGCAAAGCATTCAAGATGTGACTTGGGTGCTGTTAAAAGCATTCAGTTTTATGCATTCACAAAGATATGGTTTGAAATAGGAACATATGTTTAAAGGGGAAGCAGAGCATAAAAGTTTGGAAAATTTGCAGCTAGAAGATCCAATAGAAAAGAAAAACACATTTTCTGAGGAGAAATTCAAGCCAGCTGCAGAAATTTGCATAAGTAACAAGGAACCAAATGTTAATCACCAATACAATGGGGAAAATGTCTCCAGGGCATATCAGAGGTCTTCACAGCAGTCCCTCCCATCACAGGCCTGGAAGCGTAGGAGAAAAAATGGTTTAATGGGCAGGGCCCAGGGCCTTGCTGCTTTGTGCAGTCTCGGGACTTGGTGCCCTGCATCCCAGCCATGGCTAAAAGGGGCCAATGTAGAGCTTAGGCCATTGCTTCAGAGGATGCAAGCCCCAAGTCTTGGTGGCTTCCATGTGGTGTTGGGCCTGTGGGTGAACAAAAGTCAAGTATAGAGGTTTGGGAACCCCTACCTAGAGTTTAGAGGATATATGGAAACATCTGGATGTCCGAGCAGAAGTCTGCTGCAGGGACAGAGCCCTCATAGAGAACCTCTGTTAGGGCAGTGTGGGAGGGAAATGTAGGGGTGGAGCCCCCAACACAGAGTTTCCACTGGGGCACTGCCTAGTAGAACTGTGAGAAGAGGGCTACCATCCTCCAGACCCCAGAATCGTAGATTCACTGACAGCTTGCACCAGGTGCCTGGAAAAGCTGCAGACACTCAATGCCAGTCCATGAAATCAGCTGGGAGGGAGGCTGTAACCTGCAAAGCCACAGGGGCGGAACTGCCCAAGGCCGTGGGAGCCCATCTCTTGCATCAGCATGACCTGGATGTGAGACATGGAGTCAAGAGTGATCATTTCAGGGCTCTGAGATTTGACTTCCCCATTGGATTTTGGACTTGCATGGGGCTTGTAGCCCCTTCGTTTTGGCCAATTTCTCCCATTTGGAATGGGTATTTACAAAATGCCCATACCTCCATTATATCCAGGATGTAACTAACTTGCTTTTGATTTTACAGGCTCATAGGCGGAAGGGACTTGCCTTGTCTCAAATGAGACTTTGGACTGTGGACTTTTGAGTTGATGCTGAAATGAGTTAAGACTTTGGGGGCTGTTGGGAAAGCATGACTGGTTTCGAATTGTGAAGATATGAGGTTTTGGAGGGGTCAGGAGTGGAATGATATGGTTTGGCTGTGTCCCCACCCAAATCTCACCTTGATTTGTAATAATCCCCATGTGTCAAGGGTGGGGCCAGGTGGAGATAATTGAATCATGGGGGCAGTTTCCCCATTACTCTTCTCATGGTAGTGAATAAGTCTCAGGAGATCTGACGGTTTTATAATTGGGAGTTCCCTTGCACAAGCTCTCTTGCCTGCTACCATGTAAGACGTGACTTTGCTCCTCATTCACCTTCCACCATGATTTTGAGGCCTCCCCAGCCATGTGGGACTATGAGTGAATTAAACCTCTTTCATTTACAAATTACCCAGTCTCAGGTATGTCTTTATTAGCAGCATGAGAACAGACTAATACAATGGCTAAGTGCCCAAAAGCAATTGCAACAAAAACAAAAAATTGAAAAATGGGACCTAATTAATAAAGAGATTCTGCACAGCAAAAGAAATCATCAACAGAGTAAACAGACAACCTACAGAATGGGAGAAAATATTCACAGACTATATATCCAACAAAGGTCTAATATCCAGAATATACAAGGAATTGAAACAAATCAACAAGCAAAAAACAATCCCATTTTTTTAAATGAGCATTTCTCCAATGATCAGTGATGTTGAGCTTTTCTCATATGTTTGTTGGCTGCATGAATATCTTCTTTTGGAATGTGTCTGTTCATATCCTTTGCCCACTTTTTCATGTGGTTTTTTGTTTTTCTTGTAAATTTGTTTAAGTGCCTTGTAGACTCTAGATATTAGACCTTTGTCAGATAACTGGATTGCAAAAATTTTCTCCCATTCTGTAGGTTTTCTGTTCACTTTGATTATAGTTTCTTCTGCTGTGCAGATGCTCTTTAGTTTAATTAGATCTCATTTGTCAGTTTTTGCTTTTGCTGCAATTGCTTTTGGTGTTTTCATCATGAAATCTTTGCTCATGCCTATGTCCTGAATGGTACTGCCTAGATTTTCTTCTAGGGTTTTTACAGTTTGAGGCTTTACATTTAAGTCTTTAATCCATCCTGAGTTAATTTTTGTATAAGGTGTAATCAAAATCACAATGAGATACCATCTGACACCAATCAGAATGGCAATTATTAAAAAGTCAAGAAACAACAGATGCTGGCAAGGTTGTGAAGGAAAAGGAACAGTTTTACACTGTTGGCGGGAATGTAAATTAGTTCAACCATTTTGGAAGATAACGTAGTGATTCCTCAAAGAGATAAAGACAGAAACACCATTTGACCCAGCAATCCCATTACTGGGTATATACCCAAAGGAATATAAATCATTCCATTATAAAGATAACTGTATGCGTATATTGATTGAAACGCTATTCACAATAGCAAGGATATGGAGTCAACCTAAATGCCTATCAATGATAGACTGGATAAAGAAAATGTGGTACATATATACCATGGAATACTATGCAGCCATAAAAAGTGAAAAAGAGCATGTCCTTTGCAGGGACATGGATGGACTGGAAGCCATTATCCTCAGCAAACTAATGCAGGAACAAAAAACAAAATACCAAAAGTTCTTGTTTATAAGTGTGAGCTAAATGGTGAGAACATATGGACACATAAAGGGGAACAACACACATTGGGGCCTTTTGGAGGGTGGAGGGTTGGAGTGCATCAGGAAGAATAGCTAATGGATGCTGGGCTTAATACCTAGGTGATGGGTTGATTTGTGCAGCAAACCACCATGGCACACATTTACCTATGTAACAAACCTGCACATCCTGCACATGTACCCTGGAACTTAAAATAAAAGTTGATGGAAAAAATGGGCAAAGGACATGAACAGACAATTCTCAAAAGAACACATACATACAGCCAATAAGCATAGGAAAAAAGCTCAATATCACTGATTATTAGAGAAATGCAAAGCAAAAGCACAACAATATAGCATCTCACATGAGTCAGAATGACTATTAGTAAAAAGTTGAAAAGCAACAGATGCTAGTGAGGCTGCAGAGAAAAGGGAACACTAATATACTGTTGGTGGAAATGAAAATCAATTCAGCTACTGTAGAGAGCAGTTTGGAGATTTCTCAAAGAACTAAGAAACTATCATTTGACCCAGCAATCCCAATACTGGGTGTGTACCCAAAGGGAAATAAATCATTCTACCAAAAAGACACATGCACCCATATGTTCATTGCAGTACTGTATTCAAAATTGCAGGCTGAGTGCTATGGATCACGCCTGTAATCCCAGCACTTTCCGAGGCCAAGGCGGGCAGATTGCCTGAGGTCAGGAGTTTGAGACAAGCCTGGCCAACATGGCGAAATCTTGTCTCTACTAAAAATACAAAAATTAGCCGGAGATGGTGGTGGGCACCTGTAATTCCAGCTACTGTGGAGATTGAGGCAGGAGAATCACTTGAACCGAGGAGGTGGATGTTGCAGTGAGCCGAGATCATGCCGCTAGACTCCAGCCTGGGTGACAGAGCGAGACTCCGTCTCAAAAAAAAAAAAAAAAAAATAGAAAAGACATGGAATCACCTATGTGCCCATAAATGGTAGATTTGATAAAGAAAATGTGGTACAAATACACCATGGAATACTATGCAGCCATAAAAAGAATGAAATCATGTCCTTTGCAGCAACATGGATGGAACTGGATGCCATAATCCCAGGAGAATTAACACAGGAACAGAAAACCAAATACCACAAGTTTCCGCAAGTAAGAGCTAAAGATTGAGCACACATAGACATAAAAATGGAAACAATAGACCCTGTGGACTACTAGAGGTGGGAGGGGGTGAGGGAGAGTGGATTGAAAAACTTCCTATTGGGCACTAGACTCACTATAATATACCCATGTAACAAACGTGCACATGTACCCTCTATATCTAAAATAAAAGTTGAAATTTTTTTAATGAGACAGAGATACTGGATCCTGAAAAGAAAAGAAATCAAGGCCGGGCACTGTGGCACACGCCTGTAATCCCAGCACTTTGGGAGGCCAAGGCAGTCGTATCACAAGGTCAGGAGTTCAAAACCAGCCTGGCCAACATGGTGAAACTAAAATACAAAAATTAGCCAGGTGTGGTGGCATGCACCTGTAATACCATCTACTCGGGAGGCTGAGATAGGAGAATTACTTGAACCCAGGAGGTGGAAGTTGCAGTGAGCCAAGATTGCACCACTGCACTGTAGCCTGGGCAACAGAGCAAGACTCTGTCTCAAAAAAAAAAAAAAAAGAGAGAAATCAAAAGGCAATCCCATTTACAATAGATGTCAAAAAATAAAATACCTAAGAATAAATTTAACCAGGGTGGTGAGAAACCTCTACAAGGAAAACTACAAAACACTGTTGAAAGGAGTTGAAGAGAATACAAACAAATGGAAAGACATCCCATGCTAATGGATTGAAATAATTAATATTGCTAAAATGACCATAATACCCAAAGCAATCTACAGATTCAAAGCAATCCCTATCAAAATGCCAATGACATTCTCCACAGAATAGGAAAAAATATTTTAAATTTGTATGGGGCCACAAAAGAACCTCAAATAGCCAAAGCAATCCTGAACTTAAAGAACAAAGCTGAAGGCACTACACTATCAGACTTCCAAATATACTACAAAGCTATAGTAACCAAAACCAGCATGGTACTGGCATAAAACCACACAAACAGACCAACGAAACAGAATAAAGAAACCAGAAATTTATTCACATATCTACAGGCAATTGGTTTTTCACAAAGTCATCAAGAACACTCAGTGATGAAAGGAGAGTCTCTTTAATAAATGACACTGGGAAAACTAAATATCCACGAGCAGAAGAATGAAACTAG
The DNA here is from genome assembly GCF_028885625.2 of Pongo pygmaeus. Lineage (NCBI taxonomy): Eukaryota > Metazoa > Chordata > Mammalia > Primates > Hominidae > Pongo > Pongo pygmaeus. The sequence goes on from NC_072396.2 coordinate 160,749,599, forward strand.
ACTTCCACCTCTTACCCTATACAAAAATCAACTCAAAATGGATCAAAGACCTAAATATAAGACTTGACACTGTAAGCTACTAGAAAAAAAATAGGAGAAATCCTTCAGGACATTAGTCTGGAAAATGACTTTATGTATAAGACCTAAAAAGCATAGGCAAAAAAGCAAAAATGAACTAATGGGATTATATCAAACTAAAATCTCTGCACAGCAAAAGAAACAAGAGAGTGAAAAGACAACCTACAGAACAGCAGAAAATATTCACAGACTATTCATCAGATAGGATATTAATATCGAGCCCATACAAGGAATGCAAACATCTCAACAGCAAAAATATGAACAATCTGATTTTAAAATGGGCAAATGATCTGAGCAGACATTTCTCAAAAGAAGACATACAAATGGCCGACAAATAAATGAAAAAATGTTCAACCTCACTCATCATCAGGAAAATTCAACAAAACCATAATAAGGTAGTGTCTCACCCTCTTTAGGATGACCATTATCAAAAAGACAAAAATAACAAATGCTGGCAAGGATGCAGAGTAAGGGAAAATTTTATACACTATTAGTGGGAATGTAAATTAGTATAGCCACTATGGAGAATAGTATGGAGGTTCCTCAAAAAAGTAAAAATAGAACTACCATATGATCTAGCAACCCCACTACTGGGAATTTATCCAAAGGAAAGGAAAGCAGTATATCAAAGAGACGCCTGCACCTCCATATTTATTGCAGCACTATTCACAATAGCCAAGATATGGAATCAATATGTGTCCAACAACAGATGAATGGATAAAGCAAATATGGTATACATTGTGGAATACTATTCAGTTATAAAAAGAATGAAATCCTGTCATTTGCAGCAACATGGAGGGAACTGGAGGACATTCTGTTAAGTAAAGTAAGCCAGGAACAGAAAGTAAAACATCGCATATTCTCACTCATATGTGGAAGCTAAGAAAAGTTGAGCTCACAGAGGTAAAAAGTAGAACAGAGACTACCAGAGGCTGGGAAGGGTTGGGGAAAAGGGGGAATAGGCAGAGATTTGTTAAAGGTTACAAAATTACAGCTAGATAGGAGGAATAAGTTCTAGTGTTCTTTCTATAGCACTGTAGGATGACTGTAGTTAACAATGATGTATAGTTTCAAATAGTTAGAAGGAGGAAATTGAATGCTTCCAATACAAACAAATAATAAATGTTTGAGGTGACAGATATGCTATATACTGATCAGATCTTGATCTGATCACTATACAGTATATGTATTGAAACATCACTATATACCCCATAAATATGTACAATTATTACAAGTCAATTTAAAATAATAAATACCAAAAAATTAAAATTAAAAAAAATGAAGTCACCATTTTGTTTTTCATTCAAAACCTTGTCATGCTTTTTTTTTTTGAGATGGAGTTTTGCTCTTGTTGCCCAGGCTGGAGTGCAATGGCACGATCTTGGCTTACTGCAACCTATGCCTCCCAGGTTCAAGCAATTCTCCTGCCTCGGCCTCCTGAGTAGCTGGGATTACAGGCATGCACCACCACGCCTGGCTAATTTTGTATTTTTAGTAGAGATGGGGCTTCTTCATGTTGGTCAGGCTTGTTTTGAACTCCCGACCTCAGGTGATCCACCCACCTTGGCCTCCCAAAGTGCTGAGATTACAGGCGTGAGCCACCATGCCTGGCCCCTTGTCATCCTTTTGTATGCACTATTATGTCTCCCTTGGCATAGTTTAACCTAGTACTCTATACTTTTCTTTCCTAATACTTATCACAGTTTAGAACTATATTTATTGATTTTATTTATATTCTGTTTCCCCCACTAGACTTGTCCACTAAATGTAAACAAGAACTATGTCTGTTTGGCTTACTATCCTATTTCCAGAACCTGGCACATAGTAGGCACTCAATAAATTTGTGTTGAATGACTACGCAACACCATAATTCTTCCAATCACCCAATCTAGAAACTTGGGAGTTATCCTCCCTCATTTGCCATGTTGTGACTCCACAATGAGTCATCAATTCTTATAGATTTTACTTCCCCAACAACTCATATCTATCACCAGTGCTCATATTATCTCTTAAAGCATGTAATAGTTTCCTTTTTTTTTTTTTTTGAGATAAAGTCTCACTCTGTCACCCAGGCTGAAGTGGAAGTGCAGTGGCATAACCTTGGCTCACTGCAACATCCACCTCCTAGGTTCAAGTGATTCTCCTGCCTCAAAGGCCTATTTTCATCATATAAAATTCCTAAACAGGGACATTCTCAGTTACTTCTGTTATCATGGTAGTTTTGTTCACAGTATATTTTGAGATGGGTTTTTTGAGCTCTCATTACCTTTATAGTTTATAACTTAGTTGCCTACTGAAGTGTATTTATTTTGTAATAAAGGCTACCATTACCAAATGATAGGTTTGGCTCTGTCCCCACCCAAATCTCATCTTGAATTTCCATGTGTTGTCGGAGGGACCCAGTGGGAGATCACTGAATCATGGGGGCAAGTCTTTCTCATGCTTTTCTCATGATAGTGAATAAGTCTCACAAGATCTGATGGTTTTAAAAAGGGGAGTTTCCCTGCACAAGCTCTCTTCTCTTGTCTGCCGCCATGTGAGATGTACCTTTCACCTTCCACCATGATTGTGAGGCCTCCCCAGCCATGTGGAACTGTAAGTCCAATAAAACTCTTTCTTTTGTAAATTGCACAATCTTGGGTATGCCTTTATCAGCAGCATGAAAATGGACTAATACAGTAAATTGGTACCAGTAGAGTGCAGTGCTGCTGAAAAGATACCCGAAAATGTGGAAGTGACTTTGGAACTTGATAACAGGCAGAGGTTGGAACAGTTTGGAGGGCTCAGAAGGAGACAGGAAAATGTGGGAAAGTTTGGAACTTCCTAGAGACTTGTTGAATGGCTTTGACAAAAATGCTGATAGTGATATGGACAATGAAATCCAGGCTGAGGTGATCTCAGATGGAGATGAGGAACTTGTTGGGAACTGGAGTGAGGGTTACTCTTGCTATGTTTTAGCAAAGATACTGGCAGCATTTTGCTCCTGCCCTAGAGATTTGTGGAACTTTGAACTTGAGAGAGATGATTTAGGGTATCTGGTAGAAGAAATTTCTAAGCAGCAAAGCATTCAAGAGATGACTTGGGTGTTGTTAAAGGCATTCAGTTTTAAAAGGGAAACAGAGCATAAAAGTTTGGAAAATTTGCAACCTGACAGCGCAATAGAAAAGAAAATCCCATTTTTTGAGGAGAAATTCAAGCTGGCTGCAGAAATTTGCATAAGTAAAAAGGAGCTGAATGTTAATCACCAAGACAATGGGGAAAATATCTCCAGGGCATGTCAGAGACCTTTGTGGCAGCCCCTCCCATCACAGCCCCAGAGGGTTAGGAGGATAAAATTGTTTTGTGGGCTGGGCCCAGTGTCCCTCTGCTGTGTGCAGTCTAGGGACTTAGCGCCCTGCATCCCAGCCACTTCAGCTGTAACTAGAGAACCTCAGCCTAGATTTCAGATGAGGTATGGAAAAGGCTGGATGTCCAGGCAGAAGCTTGCTGCAGGGGTGGGCCCTCATGAAGAACCTCTGCTAGGGCAGTGCAGAAGGGAAGTGTGGGGTCAGAGCCCCCACACAGAGTCCCTACTGGGGCACTGCCTAGTGGAGTTGTGAGAAGAGGGCCACCGTCCTCCAGATCTCAGAATGGTAGATCCATTGACAGCTTGCACCATGCACCTGGAAAAGCCACAGACACTCAATGCCAGCCCAGGAAAGCAGCCAGAAGGGAGGCTATACCCTGCAAAGCCACAGGGTATGAGTTGCTCAAGACCATAGGGAACCACCTCTTGCATCAGCGTGACCTCGATGCAAGACACGAAGTCAAAGGAGATCACTTTGGAGCTTTAAGATTTGACTGCCCTGCTGGATTTCAGACTTGCATGGGGCCTATAGCCCTTTGTTTTGGACAACTTCTCCCATTTGAAATGGCTGTATTTACACAATGCCTGTACCCCCATTTTATCTAGGAAGTAACTAACTTGCTTTTGATTTTACAGGCTCATAGGTGGAAGGGACTTGCCTTGTCTTGAATGAGATTTTGGACTGCAGACTTTTGAGTTAATGCTGACATGAATTAAGACTTTAGGGGACTGTTGGGAAGGCATAATTGGTTTTGAATTGTGAGGACATGAGATTTGGGAGAGGCCAGGGGTGGAATGACATGGTTTGGCTGTGCCCCAACCCAAATGTCATCTTGAATTTCCATGTGTTGTGAGAGGGACCCAGTGGGAGGTAATTGAATTATGGGGGTAGGTCTTTCCCATGCTGTTCTCATGATAGTGAAGATGTCTCACAATATCTGGTGGTTTTATAAAGGGGAGTTCCCCTGCACAAGCTCTCTCCTCTTGTCTGCTTCCATGTGAGGGGTGCCTTTCACCTTCCACCATGATTGTGAAGCTTCCCAAGCCACGTGGAACTGTAAGTCCAATAAACCTCTTTCTTTTGTAAATTGCTCAGTCTTGGGTATGTCTTTATCAGCAGTGTGAAAATGGACTAATACACCAAATATCTACTATGTGACAGATAATAATATTATGAGGTAAGTGTTTATTGTTGTTATCATTATCTGAATTTAAGTGTGGTACTGAAGGCTTGGAGAGGTTAAGTAATACCCTCAAAGCCACACAGCTGTGACAAAGGCAAGATTCAAACCCTGGTTTGTTTGATTATCAGAGTCTCTTCTCTTTTTACCACATCATTATTATCTCCAGTCATTAGAACCTGTATTGTCATTGCCCACATGTTACTAGCTCTTCATAATTTTTGAAGTACTCTGATACATTATCTCATTGAATCCTATTACAATGGTCTGGGAATGTGAGGCTTAGAGAGAAGTCCCTTGACCTAGGTCACAGAGTGAGCTAATGGAATTCAAGGCTTCTGACTCTGTCTGTATCACTTTCCATTATATCACACTGTCTTTGTTAGTACTCTCAGACAGGAAGCTCATTTCTTTCTCATATTAGCTGTCAGCACAGAATTGAGCACAGAGTTGCTGCTTAATATGTTTCTTGGTTTTAAAACTTAATTTAACATAACACTCAGGATTTTTACAAGTACAGCTTCCTAACAACTTGAGTGATAATATCTATCCCTTTAAATTAATCTATTCATACTTGCTTGGTATATAACCAACCCTTAATTACTTCTTGCTTTCAAATCTTCAGTAACTTAACACTCTCTACAGTCTTCTAAATAGAATCAAATTATCTTACTTTATGATTTTTTTTCACAGGGTCTCACTCTGTCACTCAGGCTGGAGTGCAGTGGTGCAATCAGGGCTTACTGCAGCCTCAACATCCTTGGGATCAGGTGATCCTCCCACGTCAGCCTACTGAGTAGCTGGGACTACAGCCACGTGCCACCATACCCAGTTAATTTTTGTATTTTCTGTAGAGACAGAGTCTCACTATGTTGCCCAGCTTGTCTCAAACTCCTGAGCTCAACAAATCTGCCTGCCTCAGCCTCCCAAAGTGCTAGGATTACAGGTGTGAGCCACCACACCCAGCCTATGATCTCTTTTTCTCAGCAACATCATTTTTTCTTTAATCTAGTCCTCCACTTAAATGCCAGTTTGCTGAAACGGCAGAGAACTTTTCTACATACCTAAGAAATATCACCACTGTCCTCCTTTACAATATTCTTGTGTTCAAATACACAGTGAATTAAAGATGATTCTTAACTTCTTAACTACTCACATTTCAGGTGGGAATTTTCTTTTAGTCTGTTGACACTAACACAAACATCATTGCTGCAGATTAAGCAATACTGTGCATTTTGGGGGGAAGGGTTCAGTCTTGGGTGAAAGGGTACAGTGACAGTGAATCAGGAGCTTGAAAATGACCCACCCTGCTGCCAGCACTGCTACAGAATCTCTTGGTGGAGAGCCCAGATCCCTTCCAGTAAGCTGCTTACAGTGTTTGATTCCATTTTTTATTTGGTTGCCAATTTATTAAGTGGTTAACCTTGGACTGCATCTATCAAGCACTTAATTAATTAAGGCTAGTTTGAAATACCTTTTGAAACCTTACTAATTTCAATACACCATGCTGGCACATTTTTAAGAATCCAGCAATTGCTGAAATACTAAATCATCTTCACTAAGATGCAATAGTTGCCAGAAAAGCACTAATCAAAAGCTAATTGTTATGATGAAAGGATAAAAGTAGTACAACATATTTTCTTTCCTCACAGTCTGGAAGGAGAAAGATGGTGATAATCACAGTTTTATGTAAGTTCAGAGATAGAAAGCCTCCAAGGGACTATATAATCTGTTCTCTTTATTGTAAAATGGGGAAAGTGAAACACAGTACACTAAGTTAGTAGCAAAGTCAGGATTAGATTCCATGGCTCTAGTATATAATTATCCCCCATTTCCAGAATGACTTTTATTATGGAAAATTATTTTATTTCACTACTCGCCCATTCTACACTTCTATAGAGAATACTAGGGTGAGTTTGTAATCATGCTAAATAGCATTTGTGCATGTCATTAAAAAATTAATGACCCACATTGTTGTTTTATCCTGTATCATGTTGGTGCAGAAACCCAGGGAATGGTTTCAAAAGTCTAATTCCAAAGCCATTTCTTTCTCCTAAAATGACAAGTAATCATTTTTCTCTTTGTCTTTACTTATCTACCACAGGCGCATTATTGACATCTGGAATATCAGGCCACAGTGATGCCTGTAGCCGTTGAATTACACACAGTGGTTTAGGCAAAAAGCATTTATATTTGTTTTTTTTTCTCAGCAAAGTTTTTTTTTCTTTATTGGTAATTTTTTTTTTGAGAAGCATCTAGATTTTATTTTATTTATTTTTCTTTTTTTATTACACTTTAAGTTTTAGGGTACATGTGCACAACATGCAGGTTTGTTACATATGTATACATGTGCCATGTTGGTGTGCTGCACCCATTAACTCATCATTTAACATTAGGTATATCTCCTAAGCATTTATATTTGGCATTGAACATCAGGATATGAGTTTATGGAAGCACTAAACCTCATTAATATTATGCAAAGCCAAACAGTCTCAATTTTTTGAGTCCACACCAGCTGAATGCATGGCTCTGCATATGGTAATATTAGCAGAAAAATTAAAAAGGGGGTCAGATGTGAAGTAACCCTGCACTAGGCAACAATAATAAACATATCAGTGGTACTCAAATTGTACTCTGTGTAAAAACCACCTGGGGAAAAAAACTGCTAAAAATAAACTGAATGCGGATAGGAGTAGTGGTGGTTCCTAAATTAAGCTATGTGTGAATATGATTGAATTATAAGATATAATTATCTGAGATCCAGTACTGGATATTCTGATTCAGTCACTTTTAGGTGGAGCCTAAGCATATGAACATTTATAAAACTATACAAATTAATCTGACGTGCTGCCAGGTTTGGGAACCACTGGAATAAGGGACTCAAAGATGGTTTCATTCATTCCATTTTCTCCCAGCAAAATCATACATAAACCACCATGAAACAAAGGTATATCTCTATTTTAAAAGGCTATTGGCCTCACTATTCTTCAGGAAAGTGAAAACTAAAAACTGAGATAACTACAAAGGCTAAATTTTAAAAGATGGCAGAGTAGGAGGTTCCAGCCCTCATACCCCCACAGAAACACTGATTTAAAAACCATCAACTGATTAAAGTACCTTCGAGAGAGCTCAGAAATCCAGGTAAGAGGTTGCAGTGCCCAGATGGAGCACAGAAATAGAAAAGACTTATTTAAGACGGTGAAAAGAACAGTTTCATTTTACCCACATCTTATTCAAGACAAACAAAAATGGAAACATAACCTACCAAAAGCCTACGGCATGCAACAAAAGCATTGCTAAGAGGGAAGTTTATAGAGATAACTGCTTACATTTAAAAAGAGATATCTGAAATAAACAATTTTACACCTCAAGGAACAAGAAAAAGAACAAACTAAGCCCCAAATTTGCAGAATGAAGAAAATAATAAAGATTAGAACAGAAATAAGTGAAATAGAGAACAGGAAAACAATAGAAAAAATCAAAGAAACCGAGTTGGTTTTTCAAAAACATAAACAAAATCAACAAATCCTTAGCTAAACTAAGAAAAAACACTCAAATAAATACAATCAGAAATGAAAGAGGAGATAATACAACTGATGCAACAGGAAACAGGGATTATAAGTGACAATTACAAAGAAGTATATCTTAACAAATTGGACAACCTAGAAGAAATGGATAAATTCCTAGACTCATACAGCCTACACATGCTGAATATGAAATAAATTAAAAGTCTGAACAGACCAATAACAAATATGGAAATTCAAGCAGTAACCCAAAAAGTCCCAACAAAGAAACACTCAAGACCAGATGTCTTCACTGGTAAATTCTACCAAACATGTAAAGAAAAATTAGTTCCAATCCTTCTTAAACTCTTCCAAAAAATATAAAAATATGGAGGACTGCCAAATTAATTCTGTGAGGCCAACATCACCCTAATACCAAAGCCAAAGATACCACAAGAAAGGAAACTGCACACCAATATCTCTGATAAACATAGATGCAAAAATCACCAACAAACTACTAGCAAAATGAATTCAAGAGCTCATTAAAAGCATCATAAACAAGGATCAAGTAGAATTTACCCCTAGAATATGAGAATGGTTTAACATACACAAATCAATCAATGTGATACACTGCATTAACAGAATGAAGGCTAAAAGTCAGATGATCATTTCAATAAATGAAGAGCATTTGACAAGATTCAATATGCTTTTATAATAAAAACTCTTAACAAATTAGGAATAGAAGGAACTAACCTCAACACAATAAGGGCCATTTATGAGGAGCCCAAAACTAACATCACACTCAATAGTAAAAAATCAAGGCCTTTCTTTAAGATCCAGAACAGGCAAGGATGCCCACTCTCACCTATCCTATTCAACTTAGTACTTAAAGTCCTAACCAGAGCAATTAGGCAATAAAAACAAATAAAAAGAATCCAAATAAGAAAGGAAGAAATGAAATTATCTGTTTGCTGATGACATGATATTATATGTAGAAAATCCTAAAGACTACACACACACACACACACACACACACACAAACTATTAGAATAATAAATGAATTCAGGCCAGGCGTGGTGGCTCACACCTGTAATCCCAGCACTTTGGGAGGCCGAAGCGGGAGGATCACTTGAGGTCAGGAGTTCGAGACCAACCTGGCCAACATGGTGAAACCCCATCTCTAATAAAAATACAAAAATTAGCCAGGTGTGATGGTGGGTGCCTGTAATCCCAGCTACTTGGGAGGCTGAGGCAGGAGAATCACTTGAACCTAGGAGGTGGAGGTTGCAGTGAGCCAAGATCACGCCACTGCACTTCAGTGTGGGCGACAGAGCGAGACTCTGTCTCAAAAAAAAAAAAAAAGAATAATAAATAATTCAGTAAAGTTTCAGGATACAAAATCAACATATAAAAATGAGTTGCACTTCTATACACCAAAATAAACTATCTGAAAATGAAATTAAGAAAAAAATTTCACTTATAATAGCATCTGCTATAATTTGGATGTTTTCCCCCACAAACATCATGTTGAAATTTTATCCCCAATGTTGGAGATGGGGCATAATGGTAGGTGTTTTAGTAGTGGGGGCGGGTCCCTTATGAAAGGCTTGCTGCCATCCTCAGGGCAATGAGTTCTTATTCTATTAGTTCCTGGAAGAGCTGGTTGCTAAAAAGAGCCTGGCATCTCCCCGCTGTCTCTCTATTGCTTCCTCTCTCATCATCTGAACTCTGCACAAGTTGGCCCCTCTTCACCTTTCCAAGCAGCCTGAGGCTTTCACCAGATGCCCAATCTTACAGTCAGCAGAATTGTGAACCAAATAAACCTTTTTTCTTTATAAATTACAGTCTCAGATATTCCTTTATAGCAACAGAAAATAGACTAAGAAAGCATTTAAATATGAATACCCCATTTTTCATGTGATATTTCACATTGCATGCCTATATCAAAACACCTCATGTACCCCATAAATATATGCACCTACTATGTACCCACAAAAATTAAAAGTTAAATTAAATTAAAAATTTTTTAAATTAAAAAATAATAATTCATTACAAGCTCCTGGAACGTCATCAGCTAGAAGAAATGCCAAAGCAAGCAAATTATGCTTTTTTAAACAAGTTTTCATCATTGCCATATCAAGTTGCCTATCCACTCATTTGGATTTTCCACAAAATGCAAATAAAGACAATAACAAAGTAATAGTTCTACCTTAAAAAAAAAGGTAAAAAATGTTTTCAAGGATGTGGAGAAAAAGGAAACCTTATACATCATGAGTGGGAACGTAAATTGGTGCAACCACTATGGAAAATAGTATGGAGGTCCACAAAAACATTAAAAAATTATCATTTGATCCAGCAATCCCACTTCTGGGTATTTATCCAAAGAAATTGAAGTCAGAAGAGATGGTAGTTGCACTCCCATGTTCATTGTAGCATTATTCACAATACCCAAAATATGGAAACAATAAATGTCCATTGATGGAAGAATGGATAAAGAAATATAGTATATATACACAATGTGATATTATTTGGTCTTTAAAAAGAGGGAAATCCTGCCATTCGTGACAACATAAATTGACTTAGAGGACACTATGCTAAGTGAAATATTCTTTAGATTTATGACACGGAAATACAAATACTACATGATCTCACTTATATGTGGAATCTAAAGAGATTGAACTTAGAGAAGCAGAGAGTAGAAAGATAGTTGCCAGGGCCTGGAGAGTGAGGAAAATGAAATGATTTTGGTCAAAGGGCATAAAATTTCAGTTATATGGTGAATAATTTCTGAAAATTTAATGTATAACATGGTCACTATAGTTAATAATGTATCGTATACTTGAAATTTGTAAGAGAGTAGAACCTAAATGTTCTCATCACACACACAAAAATAGTAACTACGTGAGATGGTAGATAAATTTATTGTGGTAATCACTTTACAATGTAACTATATATTAAAATATCATGTACATTTGAAATATAAACAATTTTTATGTGTCAAAAATAAATTACTCTTTTAAAGAGGAAAATACATGATTAAAGCAAAGAAATTATTAGAATTACTAGATGAATTCAACAAGATCACAAATATAAGATTGATATACAAAAATCAATTGTATTTCTATGTACTAGCAAAGAAATGTCCAAAATGAAATTAAGAAAACAATTTTATTTACAGTGGCATCAAAATGATTAAAATACTTAGAAATAAAAGTTATCAAAAGAAGTGTAAGATTTGTACAATGGAAATGATAAAACATTGCTAAGGGAAATTTAAAAAGATTTAAATAAATGGAGAGACACTCTGTGTTCATGGACCAGAAGCCTAAATATTGTTAAGATGGAAATTCTCCTCATACTGATCTATAGGTTCAATGTAATCTCTATCAAAACCACAGCAGGATATTTTTCAGAAGTTGACAAGCTGATATCAAAATGAAAATGATCCAGAATGACAAAAACAGTTTTGGAAAAGAAGGACAAAATGCAGTACGTTTACTTCTCAGCTTAAAATCTTATATAAAGCTGTAGTAACCAAAACAATGAGGCACTGTCATAAACATAGACAAATGGATCAATGGAACAGAATTAAGAGTCCAGGAATAAACCCTTATTTTTATGGTCAATTGACTTGCAACACGGGTATGAATATAATTTAACGGAGAAAAGGTCATCTTTTTTACAAATATTTCTGGCATAATTGGATACTCACATAAAAATGAATATGAACCCTTTTCTCATATAATATACCAATATTAACTCAAAATGTATCATAGACATAGAAACAAAAGCCAAAACTATAAAACTTTCAAAAGAAAAATAGGACAAAATATTTTCTTTTCTTTTTTTTTTTTTTTGATTTGCAATCCATTTATTTGGGTAGACTTGAAATACAACAGGGACATTCAAAAGTTTGAGCAATAATTTATGCTATATTTATAGCATAGCCAGATTTCATTCCCAGAATTTCTATCTCTCCTGTGATTTTTTGCTCTGATTTATGAATTTATTTGTACTAAAATCAGGTAAGTCAAGCATCTATTCTAAACTCCCAGTCTGTTTTTTATAACTTACATGGTTTGTACACTTTCCAATTATTAATTCCTTCAATTATTCATTCAGCAAATATTGACTGTCTTAGAGATACAGTGGACACTATTTTTTTTAATACTTTAAGTTCTAGAGTACATGTGCACAACATGCAGGTTTGTTACATATGTATTCATGTGCCATGTTGGTGTGCTGCACCCATTAACTCATCATTTACATTAGGTATATCTCCTAATGCTATCCCTCCCCCGTCCAACCACCCCACGACAGGCCCTAGTGTGTGATGTTCCCCTTCCTATGTCTAAGTGTTCTCATTGTTCAATTCCCATTTATGAGTTACAGCATGTGGTGTTTGGTTATTTGTCCTTGTGATAGTTTGCTGAGAATGATGGTTTCCAGCTTCATTCATGTCCCTACAAAGGACATGAATTCATCCTTTTTTATGGCTGCATAGTATTCCATGGTGTATATGTGCCACATTTTCTGAATCCAGTCTATCATTGGTGGACATTTGAGTTGGTTCCAAGTCTTTGCTATTGTGAATAGTGCCACAATAAACATACGTGTGCATGTGTCTTGATAGCAGCATGATTTAAATCCTTTGGGTATATACCCAGTAATGGGATGGCTGGGTCAAATGGTATTTCTAGTTCTAGATCCTTGAGGAATCACCACACTGTCTTCCACAATGGTTGGACTAGTTTACAGTCCCACCAACAGTGTAAAAGTGTTCCTATTTCTCCACATCCTCTCCAGCACCTGCTGTTTCCTGACTTTTTAATGATCGGCATTCTAACTGGTGTGAGATGGTATCTCATTGTGTTTTTGTTTTTCATTTCTCTGATGGCCAGTGATGATGAGCATTTTTTCATGTGTCTGTTGGCTGCATAAATGTCTTCTTTTGAGAAGTGTCTGTTCATATCCTTTGCCCACCTGTTGATGGGGTTGTTTGTTTTTTTCTTATAAATTTGGGTTCTTTGTAGATTTTGGATATTAGCCCTTTGTCAGATGAGTAGATTGCAAAAATTTTCTCCCATTCTGTAGGTTGCCTGTTCACTCTGATGGTAGTTTCTTTTGCTGTGCAGAAGCTCTTTAGGTTAATTAGATCCCATTTGTCAATTTTGGCTTTTGTTGCCATTGCTTTTGGTGTTTTAGACATGAAGTCCATGCCCATGCCTATGTCCTGAATGGTATTGCCTAGGTTTTCTTCTAGGGTTTTTATGGTTTTAGGTCTAACATTTAAGTCTTTAATCCATCTTGAATTAATTTTTGTATAAGGTGTAAGGAAGGGATCCAGTTTCAGCTTTCTCTGTATGGCTAGCCAGTTTTCCCAGCACCATTTATTAAATAGGGAATCCTTTCCCCATTTCTTCTTTTTGTCAGGTTTGTCAAAGATCAGATGGTTGTAGATGTGTGGTGTTATTTCTGAGGGCTCTGTTCTGTTCCCTTGGTCTATATCTCTGTTTTAGTACCAGTACCATGCTGTTTTGGTTACCGTAGACTTGTAGCATAGTTTGAAATCAGGTAGCGTGATGCCTCCAGCTTTGTTCTTTTTGCTTAGGATTGTCTTGCCAATGCAGGCTCTTTTTTTTGGTTCCATAAGAACTTTAAAGTAGTTTTTTCCAATTCTGTGAAGAAAGTCATTGGTAGCTTGATGGGGATGGCATTGAATCTATAAATTACCTTGGGCAGTATGGCCATTTTCATGATATTGATTCTTCCTACCCATGAGCATAGAATGTTCTTCCATTTGTTTGTGTCCTCTTTTATTTCATTGAACAGTGGTTTGTAGTTCTCCTTGAAGAGGTCCTTCACATCCCTTGTAAGTTGGATTCCTAGGTATTTTATTCTCTTTGAAGCAATTGTGAATGGGAGTTCACTCATGATTTGGCTCTCTGTTTGTCTGTTATTGGTGTATAAGAATGCTTGTGATTTTTGGACATTGATTTTGTATCCTGAGACTTTGCTGGAGTTGCTTATCAGCTTAAAGAGATTTTAGGCTGAGACAATAGGGTTTTCTAAATATATAATCATGTCATCTGCAAACAGGGACAATTTGACTTCCTCTTTTCCTTATTGAATACCCTTTATTTCCTTCTCCTGCCTAATTGCCCTGGCCAGAACTTCCAACACTATGTTGAATAGAGTGGTGAGAGAGGGCATCCCTGTCTTGTGCCGGTTTTCAAAGGGAATGCTTCCAGTTTTTGCCCATTCAGTATGATATCGGTTGTGGGTTTGTCATAAATAGCTCTTATTATTTTGAAATACGTCCCATCAATACCTAATTTATAGAGAGTTTTTAGCATGAAGGCTGTTGAATTTTGTCAAAGGCCTTTTCTGCATCTATTGAGATAATCATGAGGTTTTTGTCTTTGGTTCTGTTTATATGCTGGATTATGTTTGTTGATTTGTATATGTTGAACCAGCCTTGCATCCCAGGGATGAAGCCCACTTGATCATGGTGGATAAGCTTTTTGATGTGCTGCTGGATTTGGTTTGCCAGTATTTTATTGAGGATTTTTGCATCAATGTTCATCAGGGATATTGGTCTAAAATTCTCTTTTTTTGTTGTGCCTCTGCCCGGCTTTGGTATCAGGATGATGCTGGCCTCATAAAATGAGTTAGGGAGGATTCTCTCTTTTTCTATTGATTGGAATAGTTTCAGAAGGAATGGTACCAGCTCCTTCTTGTACCTCTGGTAGAATTCGGCTGTGAATCCATCTGGTCCTGGACTTTTTTTGGTTGGTAGGCTATTAATTATTACCTCAATTTCAGAGCCTGTTATTGGTCTATTCAAGGATTCAGCTTCCTCCTGGCTTAGTCTTGGGAGGGTGTATGTGTCCAGGAATTTATCCATTTCTTCTATATTTTCTAGTTTATTTGCGTAGAGGTGTTTATAGTATTCTCTGATCATGGTTTGTATTTCTGTGGGATCGGTGGTGATATCCCCTTTATCACTTTTTATTGCATCTATTTGACTCTTCTCTCTTTTCTTCTTTATTAGTCTTGCTAGCGGTCTATCAATTTTGTTGATCTTTTCAAAAAAGCAGCTCCTGGATTCATTAATTTTTTGAAGGGTTTTTTGTGTCTCTATCGCCTTCAGTTCTGCTCTGATCTTAGTTATTTCTTGCCTTCTGCTAGCTTTTGAATGTGTTTGCTCTTACTTCTCTAGTTCTTTTAATTGTGATGTTAGGGTGTAAATTTTAGATCTTTTCTGCTTTCTCTTGTGGACATTTAGTGCTATAAATTTCCCTCTACACACTGCTTTAAATGTGTCCCAGAGATTCTGGTATGTTGTGTCTTTGTTCTCGTTGGTTTCAAAGAACATCTTTATTTCTGCCTTCATTTCGTTATGTACCCAGTCGTCATTCAGGAGCAGGTTGTTCAGTTTCCATGTAGTTGAGCGGTTTTGAGTGAGTTTCTTAATCCTGAGTTCTAGTTTGATCACAATGTGGTCTGAGAGACAGTTTGTTATAATTTCTGTTCTTTTACATTTGCTGAAGAGTGCTTTACTTCCAACTCTGTGGTCAATTTTGGAATAAGTTTGATGTAGTGCTGAGAAGAATGTATATTCTCTTGATTTGGGGTGGAGAGTTCTGTAGATGTCTATTAGGTCCGCTTGGTGCAGAGCTGAATTCAAGTCCTGGATATCCTTTTTAACTTTCTGTCTCATTGATCTGTCTAATGTTGACAGTGGAGTGTTAAAGTCTCCCTTTATTATTGTGTGGGTGTCTAAGTCTCTTTGTAGGTCTCTAAGGACTTGCTTTATGAATCTGGGTGCTTCTGTATTGGGTGCATATGTATTTAGGATAGTTAGCTCTTCTTGTTGAATTGATCCCTTTACCATTATGTTATGGCCTTCTTTGTCTCTTAAGGAAATGCCAATTAAAACCACAATTAGACACCACTATATACCTATTAGAATGACTAAAATTAAAAATAATTACCACGATGTAATCCATCCATGTAACAAAATTACACTTGTATCCCAGAAATTTATACAAATAAAAAACGCTTTTATAAGAATTTTCATAGTAGTTAAGCCCCCAATAGAAAACAGCTCAAATGTCCAACAGGTAAATGAATAAACTGTGATACATTCATACAATGCAGTACTACTCAGCAATAAAAAGGCACATGCTATTTATACACAGTATAATATGGATGAATCTCAAAATAATGATGTTGTGTTAAAGAAAAATCTAACAGTGCCCATACTGTCTGACTTTGTTTTTTTTTTCTTTTCTTTTCCTTTTTTCTTTTTTTTTTTTTTTTTGAGATGGAGTCTCGCTCTGTCGCCCAGGCTGGAGTGCAGTGGCGCAATCTCGGCTCACTGCAAACTCCGCCTCCCAGGTTCATGCCATTCTCCTGACTCAGCCTCCCGAGTAGCTGGGACTACAGGCGCCCGCCACCACACCTGGCTAATTTTATGTATTTTTAGTAGAGACGGGGTTTCACAGTGTTAGCCAGGATGGTCTCGATCTCCTGACCTCGTGATCGGCCCTCCTCGGCCTCCCAAAGTGCTGGGATTACAGGCGTGAGCCACCACGCCTGGCCTGTCTGACTTTGTTTATGTGAAAATCAAGAAAAGGCTAAACTATAGTGACAGAGTGAGATCAATGGTTGCCTCAGACAAGTGATGTGATGTTATGGGATTGACTGTAAATGTATAGAAGGAAACTCTTGTGGGGTGATGAAAATGTAATCCTTGACTCTGGTGATGGTTACAGATACATATGTCAAAATTCATAACTGCGTACCTAAAATGAATTTTATTTTATGTAAATTCTATCTCAATAGTGTTGATTGTCAAAATCAGTTAATAAAGGCAGAAAGTGGCTATCTTCATTACTATATTTAATAATATGAGCGTTTTTGTTAACCTTCAGAAGATAAGTTTTGGTGAAATGGTAGGTACAAAGTTGTGATTGGATTCAAGAGAGAATGGAGGAAAAAGGAATGGATATACTGAGCACAGACAATTCTTTCAATACTTTCTGTAGAAAGGAAGATAAAAATGACATGATAGCTTAACATAATAATAAGATAAAGGGAAGCCTTCTAAAGACATTTGACAAGCTTGCATGCATAGTTATCTGTTGAGATAGGAGGAGACACTGGTAGTTTGAAGAGAGAGAAGATGCAAAATAGTTACCTAAGTGTGAGCTTACTGACAAAATAATGTAGGATTTCTAGATTGCAAAAAGATATAAAGCAAATGCAAACAAAAAAAGCAGTAGTAGTAATCTTAATGCTTCACAAGCTGAAAATTAATATGCACTGATAAGAATAAAGGAAAACACTATGTAATGATTTTTTAAAACTAAGAAAATGATCAATGAATACACATAGCAGCTAAAGATTTAAAACGAAAGTAGTTATACAGGCAAGGACATGTTGCTAACATAATTAGAGCAGTAGATTTCAATATACCTCCTTAAGGATTGGACAGATAAAACAAGTCCGAAAATTGGAATTTAATACAATCAGGAAACTGATTTAAAAGATGTATATAGAAACTTACATCTCTCAAACACAGGATAGGCAATCTTCATGCCCACAGAAAGCTGTAAAAATCAATCATGTCTTTAAGCCATGAAGTAAACTTTCAAAACTGTTTTAAAGTATAGATTTCAAAGCAATATTTTCTGACCATAATTCAATAAAATAAGAAATAAATAATTTAAAAATGGTTGAAAATCATAAATGTTTAGAAAATGACCCTCCCAATGATAATAACTTTACAAAGATATTAAGAAAAGGTGTTTTGAGATATAAAGACATATTTTTAATGAGTCACCAAGCTGGAGAGAAAGTAAGAAATCCATAAAGACAGAAATATAAAGTAAATGTGGGGACCTTGAGAGGTAAGTTAGCACTAAAGTTGACGTTTACCCAGAAAATATCTGCCAAGCCTGAGTGACCTTGAGCTTCTGTTTTGACGAATGCACAGGGCACAGGAGACAGGCTATAAATCCTATAGCCTATCCAAAAGGACAAGTCTATTAGGACAACTACATTTAACTGGAACTTCAAAAGTCTTCGCTAGCAGTATAAAAGGGAACAGAAACGAATAGCAAAGAAACATGCTTAATTTTGACTCTGGAACTGGAGAAGTGGGGAAAAAAAGTCTCCCCTAAGAATTTCTAACCAAAAACTGGCCCTCACTGCAGGTTTGTGGCCCAAAATACACACAATGTGTGAGGTCCCTCAAACCACAAGTCTCAACCAAAAATTTAAAGGTGTCCCAGGTTGGTAGTGCCCCCAGGCGACCAGCAGAAGCAAATGCAAATCATTTCTGGAGAAGTACAAAGTTCCAGGGAACATGAGCTGAAAGTCAAAACTCACAAAATGCTGAAGGAAATAAGGCACCATGATTCTGAGTAAGGGGAAAAAAAAGTGAAAAATACATAGCAGAATCAGACCTCCAAGGGGCTTCAGATATTGGAATTATTAGACACCAAATATTTTTAAACTATGCTGAATGTTTTTCAAGAAACAAAAGATACTTAAAAACACAAGCAAGGGCCAGGCACGTTGCCTCACGCCTGTAATCCCAGCACTTTGGGAGGCTGAGGTGGGTGAATCACGAGGTCAGGAGTTCGAGACCAGCCTGGTCAACATGGTGAAACCCCGTCTCTACTAAAAACACAAAAATTGTCCAGGCGTGGTGGTGGGTGCCTGTAATCCCAGCTACTTGGGAGACTGAGGCAGAAGAATAGCTTGAACCTGGGAGGTGGAGGTTACAGTGAGCCAAGATTGTGCCATTGCACTCCAGCCTAGGCAACAAGGGCAAAACTCTGTCTCAAAAAAAAAAAAAAAGAACAAGAAACAAGAGATTATTTTTTAAATTATCCAGCATATTTAAACTTCTACAAGTGAAAAAAAAGTTTTCACTTTTAACTTTTTATTTTGACAATTTCAGATATACATAAATATCACAAGAACATTACAAAGAATTCATATATACCCTTCACCCATATCCTCCAAATGTTAAAATTTTACTGCATTACTTTATGTCTGTCTGTCCCTTCCATGCTCATTCTCTCTCCTCTCTCTCTTTCTGTCCACACATATAAAAATATTATGAAATAAATATCATTAATTACATATTATTTATAACATGGCATTTATTTTTATGTATGTATTTTTAGTTAGTTTCTGAAGCATTAAAGAGTAAGTTGCAGACATGATATCCTCATACCACTAAATACTTTACATGCTTCCTAAAAACAAGGGTGTCCTCCTACATGATTACAGTAAAATTAACACAATCAGAAACTTAACATTGATAAATGCTGTCATCTAATATACAGACCTTACTCATATTTTTCCAATTGATCCAGTAACATCCTTTACAACACAATAAAACCTAGATTATGCATTACACTTAGTTTTCATGTCACTTTAGTCTTCTTTAACAAGAAACAGTTCCTCAGTCTGTCTTTGTCTTTCATGACATGTACCTTTTTGAAGACTACAGGCCACCTGATGTGTAAAATGTCCCTCAATTTGGATTTCTCTGTTGTTTCCTTATTATTGTAATTCAGGTTGAGTTTTTTTGGGCAGGAATGCTACAGGACTGTTGTGTGTCACATCAAAAAGCACTGAATATTCCAATATTTGTATAGATTCCTTTTTGTCATTAGCATGAAAGTATTAGGTCCAAGTGTTGTGCTCAAAAATTACTTAGACAATCAATGTCAGCAAAAAGGCATAGTAGGCAGCTCCAAAATCCCATTACTCCATAGAAATATCAAAAAGCAAGCACACAAGAGGTCCAGATGTCGGCAAGATGGTGGAATAGGACATTCCAGTGGTCATGCCCCTACAGAAACATCAATTTGAACAACTATCCACAAATAAAAATACTTTCACAAGACTAAGAAAACCAGGTGAGAGTTTCTAACACCTGGGTGTAGCACAGAAATAAAAAAAGACGTTGAAGAGGGTAGGAAGAACAGCTTTACATTACCTGTGTCACCCCTTTCCCAACCCCAGGCAGCACAGTATGGAAAGAGACACCCTCTGCTTGGGAGAAGAAGAGGGAAGTGAGCACCAGATTTTGCCTCAGACCCACCCAGAAAAATCCAGCACCAGGCAGGCCATGATGGCCCCAGACTCCAAGCTGGCAGCCACAGACTGAGCCTCCAGGTCCACTCCAACATCAGGCTGGATTCCACAGCCCTGCTGGATAGACTCAGTCTCTGCGCTTGCCCCATCACTAGGCCAACCCCAGGGGCCCCAGGCTCTGACCTGCCCCAACAGCAGGCCAGCCCTCACAGACTCAGACTCCAGGTCATGGCCCTAGTCATCAGGCCAGCACCTGTAGACCCAGCTTCCAGGTTGGCCTCTACAGATACAGCCTCCAGGCATGCCCAGTGCCAGGGCAGCTCCTGTGGCTTCAGGCTCCAGGTGCATCCAGGTACCAGACTAGCCCAGAGTAAGGTTGGTCCACATAGCCCCTGACTTCAGGCCCACCCCAGCACCAGGTTGGCAACCCTGGCCTCAGGCACTAGACTTCCACCATGGACACAGGCTCCAGGCCTTCCCAGAGTCAAGCAGGCCCCTGCAACCACACACTCCAGCAGACCCAGGGTCCAGGTCCATCCTAGTATATCCCAGTGCTGGTCCTCATGTACCCAGGCTCCAGGACTATAGCTGTGAACCCTGGTTCCAAACTGGTCCCTGCAGCCCCCAGGACTCAGGCCAGCTCTCATGGAACTATCCTCCAAGTCAAAATCCACATACTCAGCAGTCAGGCTGGCCCCTACATACCCAGGATCTAGGCCAGGTCCCATGGTCTCAGGCAACCAGGCCAGCATCCATGATTCCAGGCTCCAGAATGGATTTTATAGAAACACACTACATTCCTGCCCCAGTACTGCACTGTTCCCAAGCTCTAGTGGACCCAGGGTGCAGACCTGTTCCAGCAGATGCAGGGGCCAGACCCATGCCAGTAGACCTTAGTGCCAGGTAAGACCCTATAGAGCAAGGCTCCAAAACCATCCCTGTAGACTCCAGGACAGCCTTCATAGAACCAGGCCCAGGCCCATCCCCACAGACTCAAGCTCCAGGTTCACTCCAGTGCCAGACCAGCACCCATGAACTCAGGCTCCAGGTATGGCCCACTGGACCCATGGAGCAGGACCATCCCAGCACCTGGCCAGCCTTCAACACAAGGGGATTACAATTCGAGATGAGATTTGGGTAGGGACACAGAGCCAAACCATGTCATCCTGCCCCTAGCCCTTCCCAAATCTCATGTCTTTTCATTATTTCAAAACCAATCATGCCTTCCCAATAGTCCCCCAAAATCTTAACTCTTTTCAGCATTAACCCAGAAGTCCACAGTCCAAAGTTTCATCTGAGACAAGACAAGTCCCTTCCACTTATGAGCCTGTGTATTAGTCCATTTTCATACTGCTATAAAGAACTGCCCAAGACTGGGTAATTTATTAACAAAGGAGGCTTAATTGACTCACAGTTCAGCATGGCTGGGGAGGCCCCAGGAAACTTACAATCATGGTGGAAGGTGAAGAGGAAGCAAGTACCTTCTTCACAGGGTGGCAGGATGGAGTGGGTGCAAGCAGGGGAAATGCCAGACCCTTATAAAACCATCAGATCTCGTCAGACCCACTCATTATCATAAGAACAGCATAGGGGAAACCATCCCCATGATCCAATTACCTCCACCTGGTCCTGCCCTTGACATATGGGGATTATGGGGATTATAATTCAATGTGAGATTTGGGTGGGGACACAGAGCCAAACAATATCAGCCTGTAAAACCAAAAACAAGTTAGTTCCTTCCAAGATACAATGGGGGTGCAGGCATTGGGTAAATACACCCACTCCAAATGGGAGAAAATGGCCAAAACAAAGGGGATACAGGCCCCATGCAAGTCTGAAATCCAGCAAGGCAGTCATTAAATCTTAAAGATCCAAAATCATCTTCTTTGACTCCTTGCCTCACATCTGGGGCACACTGATGCAAGGGGTGGGCTCCCACGGCCTTGGGCAGCTCCTTCCTGGGCTGGCATTGAGTGCCTGTGGCTTTTCCAGGTGCACGGTGCAAGCTGTCACCGGATCTACTATTCTGGGGTCTGGAGGATGGTGGCCCTCTTCTCACAGCTCCACTAGGCAGTGCTCCAGTAGGGACTATGTGTTAGGGCTTCAACCCCACATTTCCCTCTCCACTACCCTAGCAGAGGTTCACCATGAGGGCTCCACCCCATAGCAGACTTCTGCCTGGACTTCCAGGCATTTCCATACATCCTCTGAAATCTAGACAGAGGTTCCCAAACCTCAATTCTTGACTTCTGTGCACCTGCAGGCCCAACACCATGTGGAAGCCTTGGGGCTTGCAGCCTGTGAAGCAACAGCCCAAGCTGTACCTTGGCTCCATTTAGCCACAACTGGAGTTGAAGCAGCTGGGGCACAGGGTGCCATGTCTCAAGGCTGCACAGAGTAGCAGGGGCCCTGGGCCTGGCCACAAAACCATTTTTCCTCCCAGGCCTCTGGACCTGTCATGGGAGGGGCTGCCACCAGGATCTCTGACCTGTCCTGAAGACATTTTCCCCATTGTCTTGGTGATTAACATTTGGTTCCTCATCACTGATGCAAATTTCTGCAGCTAGCTTGAATTCCTCCCCAGAAAATGAGTTTTCTTTTCTATTGCATCATCAGGCTGAAAATTTTCCAAACTTTTATGCTCTGCTTCCCTTTTAAACATAAGTTCCAATTTCAGGTCATCTCTCTCGAGTTCAAAGTTCCACAGGTCTCTAGGGTAGGGGCAAAATGCCACCTATCTCTTTGCAAAAGCAAAGCAAGAATAACCTTTGCTCCAGTTCCTGAGAAGTTCCTCATCTCCATCTGAGACCACCTCAGCCTGGACTTCATTGTCCATATCACTATCAGCATTTTGGTCAAAACCATTCTACAAGTCTCTAGGAAGTTCCAGACTTTCCCACATCTTCCTGTCTTCTTCTGAGCCCTCCAAACTGTTCCAACCTCTGCCTCTTATCCAGTTTCAAAGTTGCTTCCACATTTTGGATATCTTTATAGCAGTACCCCACTCTCCAAAATTCCAATTTACTGTATTCACACTGCTATAAAGAATACTACCCGAGACTTGGTAATTATAAAGGAAAAAGGTTTAATTAACTTACAGTTCCACTGGCTTAACGGGAAGCATGGCTAGGAGGCCTCGGGAAGCTTACAATCATGGAAGAAGATGAAGGGGAAGCAGGCACTTTCTCCACAGGGTGGCAGGAAGGAGTGTGTAAAGCAGGAATTGTCAAACACTTATAAAACCATCAGATCTCATGAGAACTTACTCACTATCACAAGAACAGCTTGGGGGAAATCACCCTTATGATCCAATCACCTCCCTCCCTGGACACATGGGGATTACAGGTCCGTCCTTCAACACGTGGGGATTACAATTAGAGATGAGATTTGGGTGAGGACACAGTGCCAAACCATATCACCAAGACTTAACAACTTAGAGTCAATACAGTCCTGACCACTGCTGAGACCTCAGGTCACTGGAACAGTACACCTGGCTCAAGGGGCAACACACTCTCAAGTAGTGGCCCACTGTTTAGGGACCCAATCCCAGGAAGGGCAACTGATGCCACACAGGAAGACACACCCTCCTTACACTGAGACCTTTTCTCCTGTGGCTTCAGGGAAGTCCAATGGCAATGGCTCTGAGCATTATCTATAGTCACCACAGTTTCAGGAGAATCCCCAAGGCAACACGTGACAACAGCAGTACACAGCTACAAAAAGCAGCTACAGACTGCAAGCAAGCAGTGGTTCATTCTCAAAAGGACGAGGCCATTTGGGAGAGGCAGTTAGTAAGCCATTTGTAGCCAGTAGGCATTGTGTGAACCACCTCATCCTTGTCATGAATTGTTTTGAGAGCCCCAGTTAAGTTGGAGTTTCAGTACCAGAGCAGCTAGCAACTCTTCCTTAATGGGAAATGAAGGGGAGCTGGAGATAGTGTTTACAGTGGACCTTTCATGGGCTACTTCTAACTGTGGGCTGGCCTAATGCCTTGTTTTCTGACCTGCAACCAGGAGGGTCCCTCACGGGGGAAACGTTTATATTTGCAGATGCCCCTGTGGTTCTTGTCTGACCCATGCCCAGTTTATGCCTGCCTGACCATTGCTCTGGCACTGGGAGCCCAACTTTGTGTCCTCCTCAGCAACCCAGGGAAAACCCAGCCAGGAGTAGCCCCTGGCATTTCCAATGGAAGGTGCAAATTCAGTACACCACCACAATAGGAAATGAGTTCAAAAATTTCTACTTACAGATCATGGGCAGGGAGGCACCAGTCGGGAGGTCAGTCCTCCACCCCCAGGTAATGCAAGGCTGGAATAAAGAGTCAGGCAGAGAGAAAGAGAGAGAGCATGTGGCAACTAGACATTAATATAAGGGAATAAGATGTGGATCACTTTAAGTTCATCAGCAAATGCTTGAGTGATCTGTTTAAAAGGAGCAGTGGGAAAGTGGGAAGCTTAGGCTGCTAGGCAGAAGAGATACCTCTAAGTTCTTATCTCTGGCCAACAGCTTGGGCCTGCTTCTGGTATGAGAAAGTAAAAGTTGTATTCAAAATGGATGCTGATGCTACATAAAATTATAACAATTCTCTACATTGTCCTTCATAAATGAAGGAGTGATAAAGGTTTTCCCATATGTGTTAGTCTGTTTTCCCATTGCTATAAAGAAATACCTGAGACTGGGTAATTTATAAATAAAAGAGGTTTAATTGGCTCACGGTTCTGCAGGCTGTACAGGAAGCATGGCTGGGGAGGCCTCAGGAAACTTATTTTGGCAGAAGGCAAAGGGGAAGCAGGCATGTCTTACATGGCCAGAGCAGGAGGAAGAGAGAGAAGGGGGAGGTGCTACACACTTTAAAACAACCAGATCTCATGAGAACTCCCTATTATGAGAACAGCAAGAGGGAAATCCATCCCCATGAGACAATCACCTCCTACCAGGCCCCTCCTCCAACACTGGGGATTGCAATTTGACATGAGATTTGGGTGGGGACACAAATCCAAACCATATCACCATAGAAACAAAAGCTGGGAGTTCATCACCACCAGGCCAGTCTTAAAAGAAATGCTAAAGGAAGTTCTTCCAGTTGAAAGAAAGAGATCCTGATTAGTAATGCAAAAACATCTGAAAGTATAGAACTCACTGCCAAAAGTAAATAAGCAGTCAAATTCAGAATATTCTAATATTGTAATGGTACTTCATAAAGGACTTATGTTTTTAAAATGAAGGTTAAAAGGCAAAATTATTAAAAATTATGATAGCTACAACTATTTATTAAGGGATATGCAATATAAAAAGATGCAAATTGTGACAACAAAATTCAAAATGAAAGAGGAGTGCAGTAAAAGTGTAGAGATTTTTTGTGGTCAAAGTTAAGTTTTATTAGCTTAAAATAGCCTGTTATAACTATAAGATGTTTTATGTAAGCCTCATGATAGCCACAAAGCAAAAACCTATAGTAAATACACAAAAAATAAATAAAAGGAATCAAAGCACTAGAGAAAATCACCTAACCACAAACTCTTGCTGGATTGAATATGATTAGAGATCTTTGACCTTCCTATGTCTGGATACTTATATCTTTCTCCATATTTGGAAAGTCTTCTGCTATTATTTAATTAAATAAGCTTTCTACCCCTTTGTCTCTCTCTTTTCCTTCTTAAACTCCTATAACTTGGATATTTGTTCTTTTGATGTTGTCCTATAAATTCCATAAGCTTTATTCATTTATTTTTCTTATTTTTTATGTTTTCTCCTTTGACTATATATTGGAGGTTCAATTCATGGGTACTTGCCTAGAGTCTGGGGCCATAGGGCCTGCCAAGTGTTGAGTTTTACTGAAGCAGACCAAGTTTTGGAATCCAAGGGAAAGTTCTGTGCCCACTTTTCTCCCTTTCCCCCCAGTAGGGGGTGTCTTTCTCCACACTGTGCTGCCTGGGGTTGGAGAAGGGGTCATGTAAAACTGTCCTTCTTATCCTCTTCAATGCATACACTATGATTTGAATGTTTGTGCCCTTCAAAGCTTGTGTTGATTTTTTTTTTGGTTGGGGGGGTGGAGTCTTGCTCTGTCGCCCAGGCTGGTGTGCAGTGGCACGATCTAGGCTCACTGCAACCTCCACATACCGGATTCAAGTGATTCTTCTGTCTCAGCCTCCCCAGTAGCTGGGATTACAGGCGTGTGCCTCTATGCCTGGCTAATTTTTGTATTTTTAGTAGAGACGGGGTTCACCATGTTGGCCAGGCTGGTCTCAAATTCCTGATGTCCAGTGATCCACCCACCTTGGCCTCCCAAAGTACTGGGATTACAGGCATGAGCCACTGTGCCCAGCCAACTTACACTGGAATTTAATTGACATTATAACAGTATTAAGAAGTGAGACCATTAAGAAGTGATTAGGCCATGAGGGCTTTGCCCTCATGAATAAATCAATGCTGTTATCACAGGAGATGGTTAGTTATAAATGGTGAGTTAAGCCTCTCTCTCCCTTGCCCTTCTACCTTCTGCCATGGGATGACACAGCAAGAAGTCCCCATCAGATGCTGTCCCCTTAATCTTGGACTTCCCAGCCTTCAGAATTAAGAGCAATAAATTTCTGTTCAATTGTGTTAAGTGAAATAAGCCAGGCACAGAAAGATAAATACCACTTATTCTCAATCACATGTGGTAGTGAAGTAAGTTGATCTCATAGAGGTAGAAAGTAGAAGAGCAGTAACTAGAAACTGGAAAGGGTAGGGAGAATGGGAGATGAGTGAGGCTGGTTAATAGATACAAAATTACAGCAAGATAGGAGAAATAAGTTCTGGTGTTCTACAGCACTGTAGAGTGACTATAGTTAACAACAATTTCCTCTATATTTTCAAATAACTAAAGAAAAGGTTTTGAATGTTCCCAACATGAAGAAATGATCATTGTTTAAGGTTATGGATATGCTAATTAACCTGATTTGATCATTCTGCATTATATACGGGTAAGGGAATATCACATTGTAACCCATAAACATGTACAATCATTATGTGTCAATTGAAAAGAAAAAAAGGTAAAAAATTTTTGAAAAAATTTTGATCTTTAAATTATCCAGTCTGTGGTAATTATATGTGTTATAATAGCACAAAATGGACTAAAAAAAATTGGTACTAGAAGTAGGGTGTTGCTATAACAAATATCTTAAAATGTGAAAGTGGCTTTGTAACTGGGTAATGGATAGAGGCTTGAAGAATCTGGAGGCGCAGGCTAGATTGCCTAACTCCAGACTTCTTTCATATGAGGCAAAAATGTCTATTCTGTTTAAATCACTATAAATCTGGATTTTCTGTTATGTGTGGTTGAACCAACTTGTGGCTATTAAAATTAGTTTTCTTACTGTCTGTTTGTAAGTCTCTTTGTATATTTAGATATTAACCTCTGCATGGTTGTATGAATGTTTATTTAAGAATACTCAGCAGATTTTAAAGATTTCTTTAAATGGAACATTAAGCACGATTTTGGTGAAGGCTCAGGAGAGAAGAACTATAAGGAAAGTGAAACTTCTTGGAGATTAGTTAAGTGGTCAAGATCAGAATGTTGGTAGAAATATGGATGGTAAAACCAATTCTGATGAGGTCTCAGGTGGAAATGAGAAACAAAGTACTATGCTATAAACTGGAGAAAAGGCCAATCTTGTTATAAAGTGGCAATGAACTTGACTGAATTAAATTGTGTCCATGCCCAAGGGCTTTGTGGAAGGCACAATTTAAGGGCAATGAACTAGGATATCTTGTGGAAAAAATGTCTACACAGCAAAGCATTCAGGGTACCATGTGAATTCTTTTAATCACATATATTAAATGCAAGAGGAAATAAATGATTTAAAGGCAAAATTTATAATCAAAAGGGAAACAGAACTTCAGGATTTGGAGAATTCTCACCCTGGCCATGTGGTAGAAAATAAAAAAAAACATTTTCTGGAAAGAAAAACAAGGGTGTGGCCAAGCAATGTTTGATAAGGAGACTATTATGGATAGAGTGAAGCCAGAGGCTATTCATTAGGACAATGAAAGAATGACCCCAATTGTACCTTGAAGATTACTGGGGCCACCCTTTCCATCACAGGTAAAAGGTGCCAAGGCCTGGAGGAAGGAAATATGTCCATAGAGAGGCCTAGGGTGCCCATGAGACCTTGAGGTAACCCTGACCCTGCATTCCAGCACAGTGCTCCTTAGCTGCACCAACCATGGCTCAAGCAGACATTAGTGTGGCTCAGCCCTCCACTCTGGAAGGCACAAGCCATAAACCATGGTAGCATTAACATGGTGCTAATTCTGCAGGTGCACAGAAATGCAAGAGATGTGGTGGCATGTATTCCTCCACCAAGATCTCAAAGAATGTCATGGACCATCTGAGAACCCAGGGAGAGACTTCTCACAGAAGTGAAGCCACTGCAGACAGCCCTCAGCAGTGCAATGCCCATGGAACTGAGGTCAGAGGGACAGCAGAGTGTCCCCACTCTGATAGATGAGATATGCCATCTCTGTACCCTTAACATTCATTTATCTTATGAGTGAGATTTAACATCAGTTCATATGTTTAAATGTCATTTTCACATCTTCCATGTGACATCTCACAGGTTTTGTTCATTTTTCTGTCAGGATGTCTCTTGAATTTTAAGAGTTCTTTATATGTCAGGGATCTGTATCTTGATATATGTTCCCAGTTTTTTCCAGTTTTACTTTTTACATTGTCTGTGATGTTTCCTACTATGCAGAAGTTAACTTAGTTTTTGTGTAGTAAAATTTGTGAATTTTTATTTCTTTTATCTGGATTTTGAGTCATAGTCAGAAGTCTTCATTTCCCTTTATGTTAATATAATTCACCTGATTCCTTCTAGTGCTTGTATGGTATTAAATATTGTAAATATTGCTGAATAGAAAATTAGTGTACTGGCACTTGGGTCTGAAGAAATTCAAAATAAGGTGCAGAAAGACAACAAGACAAAATATGAAAGAGAGACCAAGAGACATGAAGGAGAGTGTGAGAATGTCTAAATGTAAGATTAGTTAGAATTTCACAGTAAGAGTACAGAGAAAAAAGGCAATATTCAAAGAGATAATGACTAAGAATTTTCCAAAATTGTGGAAATATACCATTTCTCATATCAAGTAATCCCAATGTGCCCTAAGCAAGATAAATGAAAACAAATCCTCACCTACATATTAAAACTGCACCAAACCAAAGACAAAATCTTCAGAGCAGCTAGAAAGAAAAGACAAAATAGAACTCTACAATGAGATGGAGGTTAGATTGCTGACTTCTCAAAAGCAATAATTGAAGTCATAAGACAATGAAATAACATTTTCAATGTGCTGAGAGAAAATCCCTGCCTGACACCTAGAATTTATACAGATCCAAAACTATCTTTCAAGATTGATGGAGATATAGACACTTAAGACACATTCAACTGAGACAGTTTGTCATCAATAGGCTGTCAACAAAGGAAATTCTAAAGTATTTACTTTAGTTCAAAGGAATGTGATCCCAGATGGGAGATCTGAAATGCAAGAAAAAATAGTGAGCAAAGATATTAGTAAATATGTGAGAAAATGAATAAAAATAAACACTAACCATATAAAACAATAATGACAATGTCTAATTTGTCTCATTAAAAATAGCATATAACTAAAATACTGGATAAAATAGAATATAAGCAGGAAGGAAGTAATCACGGTTGAAGTTTCCTAAGATTTTTATTTCGTTCAAGAGGAGGGTAAATATGTTGACTTTAAAATCTGCTGAGTATTCTTAAATAAACATTCATACAACCATGCAGAGATTAATATCTAAATATACAAAGAGCTCTTACAAACTGACAGTAAGAAAACTAATTTTAATAGCCACAAGTTTGTTCAACCACACATAACAGAAAATCCAGATTTACAGTGATTTAAACAGAATAGACATTTTTGCCTCATATGAAAGAAGTCTGGAGTTAGGCAATCAAAGACTTGGGCTCCTTCTTTCTGTTCAATCATCTTAGCATGGCACTTCCATCTTCAAGTTCACTTTATGATCTGAGCTTTCTGCTAGAACTCTAGACATCGTACCTGCATTCTAAGAAGCAGGAAGAATTAAGGAAAAAGAGGGGACAGCAGTAAGGCAGGAGGTAAAAGGGGTAAGTCAGCTAAATCAGCTTTTTTTAAGGGATCTTACCTGAAGTCCCACAGAGCACTTCCACTATATATTATCATCCAGAATTTAGGCACATAATTCTAGCTAAAACTTGGGATGCTGTAACAATACAAAAAGAGAATACGGATATTTGATGGGCAACTAGTATTCTCTGAAACAACAGTAAATGAGCTGAAGATGTACAAAGGCGATTTATAGTTTAAGAAATTCCAAATGGTTAAAAAATATGGAATAGGATGTAGAAACTCACTGGTTGTCAGCAAAATGCAACTTTAAAGATGAGATATTACTTTTTGCCAGATAGGAATAAATTAACAGGATTAATAATACCTTTTGTTGGTAGAGTTGTATAGAAAAGAATACTCTCATGTGTTGCTGGTAGAAATGTAAATTTTGACTGCCTTTTGAAAAGAATTTGGCAACATCCTGTATAATTAAAATACATATACCTTTGGCCAGGCGTGGTGGTTCATGCCTGTAATCCCAGCACTTTGGGAGGCTGAGGTGGGCCCATCACCTGAAGTCAGGAGTTTGAGACCAGCCTGGCCAACATGGCAAAACTCCATCTCTACTAAAAATACAAAAATTAGCTGGGCATGGTGATGCGTGACTGTAGTCCCAGCTACTTAGGAGGCTGAGGCAGGAGAATCACTTGAACCCGGGAGGCAGAAGTTGCAGAGAGCCGAGATCATGCCACTGCACTCCAGCCTGGGCAACAGAGCAAGACTCCATCTTGAAAATAAATAAATAATTAAATAATAAAATATATACACCCTTGACTCATGAACCTTACTCCTGGAAAGCTAGCCCATCAAAATAAAAGCATTAGTACAAAAATATAAACATAGACACACACATATTTATTTCAGCATCATTCACAGTGGAAAAATATAAAACTGGAAACTAAATTAATGTTTATCAATAGGAGGATTAATGAATTATAATATATCCACACTATCAAATATTATGCATCCATAATAAAGGATGAAATAGTTTTCTACCAGGTGACTTGGAAGGATTTTTGTGAGGTATTAAGTTAGAAAATAAGAGACAGAAATATGCGTTTAATAGGGTTCTATTTTTCTGAGTTTTTACCCAAATGTATAGCTGTTTGTGTAGGATTATAAGAGCATGAAGAAAAATATGAAAGAATACACAGTATTTTGTCACATGATTTCTGGGGTGGGAAACAACGTTGGGAAGAGTAGGTGTGTGAAGTCAAACCAAGCAAAAAACTTTAAAGGATGACAAAATGAAAAAAGAATGTATGATATAATCACATATGTGTTTATTTAAAAATTTTAAGTCCTTCCCCATAGAAATTGTGAACTAATTCCCAGGATTTTTAGCAAATTGAGATGAAAACTCCCCCTTCTTTAAGGTGGTGCCTCATTTCTGCTTCTACCTCATTAGAGAGGAAAAATGGGGTGGGGCATGAATAAGTGAAGAAGATTTTCTTCCACTAGATGGCAACAAGTCACAGGATCCATACAGGAGCCCATTTATTACAGATGGGACACAAACTTACAGCAGGATCAGCAAGCAAACTGCCTTAAAGATATACCTGAACTATTACGCTAGGTTATTATGCAATGAAATCTCCTAAAGAGCTTTTTTTAACATGCTAATTTCCACAATGCTTTCAATAAACTCTAGTTTGAGGCTTCTTAAATCATTACTGCCTACAGTCAGAATTGGGCCTACAAAGAAAGTTCTGTCTCCATGTCAGAATTGAGTATTTTTTAAACATAGATACTTCCATCCTGGGCCTTCCAGTCAGAATCTCTAAGGTTCCAATCACTGTCTCTCAACTGAATTGCAAAGTGGAGAAGCAACTATTAATGGTGGATTTCTGTACCAGAAATCAGTTCTCCTAATTCCCAAGGACAGCGTTACTTCCTTTATATTATTTTCCCCCTACTTGACAATGTAGTTGATAAGAGTAAATAGAGAATTCTAAAGGGCAGGAACATAACTGTAGCTAACTATGCACAAGTTTGTTTATTCATTCATCAGGTATTTATTGAGAGCCAACTATGGGAAAGACACTGTTCTAAGCAGTAGTTGTATTCATCTTATGTAATGATGAAAATATATAATAAGAATGCAATAGTGAGAAAGCAAAAAGATCTGAACACCATAAAGTAGCAATGGATGTCATAACAAAGCTTGACTAGAATCAAGACAGACTGACTGAGTTCTCAGATCTTTCTTTTTGAATATGATCTAAGTTAGTCTAATGAAAATTCCAGAGCCCTGTTTTCTTTCTCTTTTCACAAAACTTCGTCTTCTAATCTCCATAATACCTATACTGTCTCCTGCATGCCATGGTAAGACTTCCCACTTTGGTCAATCCTATGCTTCTGGAAAAGTTACATATAAAACTTCAAGCCATGATTATTTGAAAAGTCTAGTACAGAAAAGACTATTGCCTGTCAGTGCAATTTTCAGACCAAACAACAGGGACTGGTTATGATATAGATGTTCTGCTGGCATAGCATTTTCTCCTGGAGGCACTCTTAACTCTTTACATATGGTATTTCACTAAGACTTACACAAGCCCTGAGAGATGAGTGCAGGGAGGAGTGGAGAAGGAAGAGAACATCTGTTCAACAGTTGTGGAAGCTGACACATTTATTCAAGGTCAGTGATAACTAAGACATTTTTAAAAGCAAACACTTACTGGATTGTCTCTCACTGCATAGCTTCAAAATTAGTTATCTGCTTCTTTCAAATAAATCAATATGCACATGGGAAATCAAATTGGCCATTTTATGCTCATTTTCAGAACAGCATAAGCACAAGTTCTCAGGGAAGTTTCAAATTGCCCATCCTTTAGCTAAGAGAGTTCACATTCTTAATACTGAAGGATACGACTTCTACAGACACAACTATGGAAGTTGATTTCACTTATTTCAATGAGTGAAAATTTATTGAGGAGGCCAATCAAAAACTCCATAGAAAATGAATACAGGAGGCTGGGCGCAGTGGCTTACACCTGTAATCCCAGCACTTTGGGAGGCCAAGGTGGGCGGATCACGAGGTCAGGAGTTCAAGACCAGCCTTACCAACATGGGAAACCCCGTCTCTACTAAAAATACAAAATTAGCTGAGCGTGGTGGCGTGCACCTCTAGTCTCAGCTACTCAGGAGGCTGATGCAGGAGAATTGCTTGAACTCGGGAGGCAGAGGTTGCAGCGAGCCGAGATCACGCCATTGCATTCCAGCCTGGGCAACAGGGCAAGACTCCATCTCAAAAAAAAAAAAAAGAAAAGAAAATGAATACAGGAAATACACACACACACACACACACACACACACACACACACACACACACACACACACACACACACACACACAGAGGACAATGTCTCCCTCTTGTGGTTCCACAAATTCACTGCTTTACCCTTTCATATGAATAGGACAGTAAGTATAAGGACAATCAAAAAGACTTGAAACAGTAGAAATAAAACTCTTGGGGGAGGGGGCGTCAAGATGGCTGACTAGAGGGACCTGGTATTCACCTACTCCACACACACACACACAAAAAAAAACAAAATAATGAGTAGATAATCACACATTGAATATAGCATCTAAGAGAGAGCACTGGCATTCAGCAGAGAAATGATAAGAAATACCTAAAGCAAGGAAGAAAGGGGAAATAAGGCATCCTGCTTGGTGGGGATCAGCCCAGAGAGGCTCTCCAATGCAGGAAAAGGGTAAGTGAGTGACCCCAGTGATCCCACATTCCCACTGTAGACTCCTGCATCCTAGCCATAGGAAAGTCCCTAGGCCCTCATGGGCCCTGAGACTAACAGAGGGATCTGCCTGTAGACCTTGTGAAGGCATTGCTCCAGAGAGGAACCTCAGGCTGGGTTCCATACACTGCCTGAGCACTAAGTAGTTACAGCAAGGCACCATTTTTAGAGCCCAGCCCTGCTGCATCTTGCTCCAGGGCCCAACAGACCCTACATCTCCACATCTCTGGAGCTGTATTGACATTCCTTACCCGCAGCTACTGTCACAGCTAGCTGCTGCCTCCAGGGGAGGCATGAGCCACTGGCAAGCATAAGCCACTTACAAAGACCCCACTGTCCCCAGCAGAAAAGCTGCTGCAGATTTTAACATGCCACGAGGACAAACATCCCTGCCTGTAGTAGCAGCCACTGTAGACTGCCACACCTAGGGCCAAAGTGCAAACACAGTATATGCTTTCCATCTGCCTGCACATGGCTCCTGTCACTGAAAGCAACCCTGTCGTCCCCAGTATCAGGGCTGTAGCACAGCTACTGTCACCACCACCCAAGCATTCTGCCTTGGGCCTGGCATCACCCTCCCCATCCAGTGCCTGAGCATGCCATCAGTGGGCCCAGGGACCACCAGGCCCAGTCCACAGCTATAGACACAATAGCACTCTGTCCAGGGGCCAGAGGTCAGGTCCACTCAACCTGCCACTGCTACCACAATGGGCACCCACCTGCATGTGTCAGCTACAGGCCTAGGGACTGGCCTACCCAGCATGTTACAACCACTGCCAACACCAGTGTGGATCGTTAGGACCCAGGGATTAGTCATACCACTACTACTGCCATTGTCCACACCACACCAACTTCCCAGGGGTCCAAGAGCCCATCCACCTGCCTGGCCTACCACTGCCAGTACTGGGACCCTAGCAAGTTACCTGGAAGCCAAAGAATCAGCCCACCTGGACATGATATCATTGGTGTAAGCATACTCCATCCTTGGACCCAGGAACAGGCACACCACTGCCACCACCAGAACATGAGGACAAGCCCATCTGGCATCCCCATACATAGCAAAACTTTACCACAGCCTCCACTAACAATCACACCCTAAGCCACTGAGGAAATCACAGACACAACTGACACTGTTTACAACCAAAGAAATTATATGGAAACTGAACTACTGTACATACCCAGAATCTGTCAAAGTGCTCTACTCAACCAACACTATAGACATATCTTCAGGAAAAAAATCCTCCCCTATGCAAGAAAATGCAGAAAATTAAAAGAAGTGACTATTACACCAGATGTGCAGATATCAATATAAGGATACAGGAAACATGAAAAGGCAAGGAAATATGACACTTTCAAATGAACAAAATAATTATTCAACCACAGATTCCAATTAAAAATACTCAAAATAATGATATTAAAGAAGCTCGGTGAGATATAAGAGAATATAGAAAAACAACACAAAGAAATGAGAAAAACAATTCAAGATTCAAATGAGAAAATTTCCAAAGAGGTAGCTATCATAAGAACCAAACAGGAATTCTGGAATTGAAGAATTCATTAAATGAAATATAAAATATATTCAAAAGCTTCAACAATAGATCAAGCAGAAGAATTTTAGAACTTGAATATGGGTATTTCAAAATAACACAGGCAGATTAAAATAAACAAACAAGAATAAAAGAAGCCTATGCAACATATGGGACACCGCAAAACAACCAAATATTCAAATTTTTGGTATACCAGAAGGTGAAAAGAAAACAAAAGGGTTAGAAAAGCTCTTTAATAAAATAATAGCTGAACCCTTCCCAAATCTAGCAAGACATTTAGACACCCTGATACAAGAAGCTCACAAATCTCCAAATAGATCCAACCCAAAAACATCTTTTTCACAGCACATTATAGTCAAATTGTCAAAAGTCAAAGACAGAGATTCTAAAAGCAGCATGAGAAAAGCATCTAGCCCTTTATAAGTGAACCCCTATCAATCAGACTTACAGCAGATTTCTCAAAAGAAACCTTACAGGCCAGGAGAGATTGAGATTATATATTCAAAAGGCTGAAAGAGGAAAAGCACCAGCCAAGGATACTATACTGAACAAAGTTATTCTTCATAAATGAAAGAGAAATAGTCTTTCCCAGAAAAGCAAAAGCTGAGGAAATTCATCACCACTAAACTGGCCCTATGAGAAATGCTTAAGGGAATCTTACACTTGGAAGCAAAAGAATAATATCATTAAAATGACCATAAGTCTAAAGCAATCTAAAGGTTCAATGCAATCTCTATCAAAGTACCAATGTCATTTTTAATCCTAAAATTCATATGGAACTAAAAAAAAGCCTGAATAGCCAAAGCAATCCTAATCAAAAAGAACAAAGCTGGAGAAATCACACTACCTGACCTCAAAATATATCGCAATGCTATAGTAACCAAAACAGCATGGCTTGGTAGAAAAACAGACACTGGAATAGACTAGAAAAGCCAGCCATTGATCCACAAATGTATAGCCAACTGATTTTTCAACAAAAGTGCCAAGAATGTACACTCAAGAAAGAACACTGTCTTCAATAAATGGTGCCAGGACTTTGGGAGGCCGAGGTGGGCGGATCACGAGGTCAGGAGATCAAGACTATCCTGGCTAACACGGTGAAACCCCGTCTCTACTAAAAAAATACAAAAAATTAGCCAGGTGTGGTGGCGGGCACCTGTAGTCCCAGCTACTCGGGAGGCTGAGGCAGGAGAATGGCATGAACCTGGGAGGCAGAGCTTGCAGTGAGCCAAGATCGTGCCACTGCACTCCAGCCTGGGCAACAGAGTGAGACTCCATCTCAATAAATAAATAAATAAATAAATAAATAAATAAATAAAAATGGTGCCAGGAAAACTGGATATCCGTATGTGGAAGAATAAAACTGGACCTCTGTCTCTCATCATATTCAAAAATCAACTGAGATAGATTAAAGACTTAAATGTAAGACCCCGAAGTATAAATTTACTAGACGAAAACACAAGGGAAACACTTCAGAACATTGGTCTAGGAAAAGATTTTATGGCTAACACCTCAAACAGACAGGTAACATAAAGAAAAATAGACAAATAGGACTATATTAAACAAAAAAGCTTTTTCACAGCAAAGAAGGTAATCAACAGAGTGAAGAGACAACTTGTTGAAAATCGTTGCAAAACTATTCATTTGGCAAGGCAATAATATCCAGAATATACAAGGAACTCAACTCAACAGAAAATAAATAATCTCCTAAAAGTGGACAAAAGACAGGAATAGACATTTTTCAGAAGAAGACATAAAACTAAGAGGTATATGAAAAAATGCTCAACATCATGGAAATGCAAATAAAAACCTCAATGAGATATCATATTACCCCAGTTAGAATGGCTATTATTAAAAAATAAAATAAAATAACAGACACTGGCTAGGATGAGGGAAAAAAATGCTTATACACTGTTCGTGGGAATGTAAACTAGTGCAGCTACTATGCAAACCAATGTGGAGATTTCCCAGAAAACTAAAAATAGAACTACAATTTGACCCAGCAATCTTACTGCTGGATATCTACCCCAAAGAAGAGAAATCCTTATATCAAATACCTGCACTTACATATTTATTGCAGTACTATTCAAAACAGCAAAGGTATGGAATCTACCTAAGTGACCATCAACAGGTGAATGGATAAAGAAATGTGGTATATCTACCCAATAGAATACTATGTGGCCATAAAAAATAATAAAATCATGTCATTTTCAGCAACATGAATGGAACTGTGAAATAAGTCAGGCAAAAAACCAATAGTGCACGTTCTCACTAACGTGGGAGATAATAGAGGTAGAGAGTGAAAAGGTAGATAACAGAGACTGGGAAGGGAGAAGATAAAGATAAGTTGGTAAAAGAGTACACACATAAAGTAAGATGGAAGGAATAAATTTAATATTTGATAGCAAAGTAGGGTGACTAGAGTTAACAAAAATGTACTGTACTCAGGTGACGGACACACTAAAATACCCTGTCTTCTTCTTTGTGTTTAGTTTGATTTTTATCTTTTTTTAGGGAACTGTTCAAATTTCCTTCTCATTTCTTTTTGTGTACATGTTTTAGGTTTTTTTTTGTGGTTACCATGGGGATTACATTTAACATTCTAAAGTTATAACTCTATACATTTGTACCAGCTTAACTTCAGTAACATAGAACTATGTTCCTAATTTTTTTTATTTCAGTTACTGTACTTTTCAGTTCCAGAATTTCTTTCTGGTTTTTTAGGTTTTCTTTCTCTTTATTAATATTTCCATTTTGTTCATATATAACTTTCTTGACTTATTCTATGTCTTCCTTCAGTTCTTTGAGCATATTTAAGACAGTTGTTTTAGTCTTTGTATAGTAGGTCTTGTGATCTTTTACTTATTGAAAATTGGACATTTGAATCTAATAATGTGGTAATTCTGGAAATCAGATTATCCGCCTTCTCCAGAATTTTCCAGATTTTCTTTTTGTTTTTTATCGTTATAGGCTGTACCTGTGCCTGGACAGTTATAGGCTAATACTAAATGAGGATTAGCCTGAGGTGTAAATTTCAGGTCCTCTCAGATCTTTTCTGGGCCTACACCTTCCTCTGTGTATGTTCTGTGACTTTCCAATTTGCTCCGTATATGCGGTTGCTTTTAAATATCCAGTCTTCAACATCTGCTTCCCAAGAAGGGAAAGAGAGAAAAATAAAGAGGGGAAAAGGGCGTTGGCCCTTTAAATCACCTGGAAGTCATTTCAACCCAAGGGAGAGGGGCTTGCAACAATGTGGGGAGGTGCAACAACAATGTTTGCCACCATTTTTGTCTGCATCTCCATGATCAGAAGCAGCAACTCAGAATCAGAGCACAGATCCTTGATATTTGGAAGACAGAGTCCTTTTTGCCTACCCTGCCTTCTACAAGCTATGTACATGCTGCTTCAGGAATATGTGCACAGTTGCCTGTCATGGGGCTGAGGGGTGGGGGTTGAGTAGCTACTCTTGAGAGTCGAAATTGACTGAAATCAACTGAAACTTACCATCTAAGGCAGGGGTCCCCAACCCCTGGGCTGCAGACCAGTACCAGTTCGTGGCTTAGGAACGGGGCCACACAGCAGGAGGTGAGCAACGGGTAAGTGAGCATTAACATCTAAGCTCTGCCTCCTGTCAGATCAGGGGAAGCATTCGATTCTCACAGGAGCCCGAATCCTATTGTGAACCGTGCATGCAGGAGACCTAGATTGCGCGCTCCTTATGAGAATCTAGCTGTAGTTTCATCCCAAAAGCATCCTCCACCCCACGGCCTGTGGAAAAATCGTCTTCCATGAAACCAATCCCTGGTGCCAAAAAGACTGGGGACCACTGATCTAAGACCTCCTTTGGAAGCTTTCAATAGACTCCAGAGTTCCAAAATGAGTCATGCATTGCATAACAATGTTTTAATCAATGATGGACTGCATATATGATGGTGGTCTCACGGTATTATAATACTGTATTTTTACTATAACTTTTGTGTTTAAGATACACAAACACCATTGTGCTATAGCTGCCTACAGTATTCAGTACAGTATGCAGTACAGCTTTGCAGCCTAGGAGCAATAAGCTATACCACATAACCTAGGTTTGTAGTTGGCTATACCACGTAGGTTTGTGTAAGCACACTCTATGATATTTGCACAATGATGAAACTGCCTAACAATGTGTTTCTCAGAATCTATCCCTGTTGTTAAATGACACACGACTGTAGTTAAATCAGATTATGCCAGTGCAATTGTATCTAGGTGGAGAGACAGATTTCTGATGCTTCCTACTCCACCATCTTCCCAGAATCCTGAATAGTGTCTTTAAAAGAAAAAATTTTTTTATGTTTGACAAAGTATACTTAATCAATTATTTTCATTATGGATTGTGCTTTTGGTGTAATATCCTATAAAGCTGTCTAACCCAAGAAGCTTGGCATTTTCCCCAGCTTCCCTGCTGTAATACTCCAATATAGGAAGTGGGAAGCTTTGTAATTATAATGAAGGAAAATTATAATTTATATCTGCCTTCTAGGAACTATAGATATTGTTAAGTAAAAGGAAAGGTGATTTTTTTTTCTGACTTCATTGCTAGGTTTGGATATGCTAAAGCAGGCACAGAGTGGAGTCTGGGAGTAAAGCTAGGGATCTCTAAGAAAGGTACTTACATATGGACAAATAAATTGTTGTTAGGGATGTGTGACCATGTAAAAATCTAAGAGATTCTATCCAATCATATGGTTGGAGTGAGAAGGGAAATTTCCAGAAGAAAGGTGGTGCTGGGCAAACGAAACAATAGATGTACACTTCGGCTGCATTTCTTGCTCCCATTCTTGACTTTAACTTTTTTTAAAATTGGGGTATCCATCTAATTCATTTGTAAGAACACTTTATATATATTTAGGACCATAACCTTTTGTCTGGCATATATATTGCAAACGTATTTAAGATATTGTTAGTTCTTTATTTTAATTATAATATTTTAAAGAAATTTTAAATTTTATATAATCAGATATGTAATTGTTCTTACTATTTCTGCCTTTTCTTTGTTGCTTAGGGAAAAGGGCCTACATAAAGAGTCTCCTATATTTTTCTCCACTTCGTTTATTTATTTATTTTATTTATTTATTTTTTTGAGACAGAGCTTCACTCTTGTTGCCCAGACTGGAGTGCAATGGTGTGATCTCGGCTCACTGCAATCTCCACCTCCCGAGTTCAAGCAATTCGCCTGCCTTGGCCTCCCAAGTAGCTGGGATTATGGGCATGTGCCACCACACCCGGCTAATTTTTTGTATTTTTAGTAGAGATGGGGTTTCACCATGTTGGCCAGGCTGGTCTTGAACTCCTGACCTCAGGTGACCCACCCGCCTCGGCCTCCCAAAGTGCTGGGATTACAGGTGTGAGCCACCGTGGCCGGCCTCTTTTACTTTCTTTTTTTATGTTTAACTATTTTTTCCACCTGTAGTGTATTTTGACGTATGCTTAAGAAGAATGATCAAATTTAGTTTTTTACTGTAATTGATAAAACAACCCATTCTTTTCCAATTAATTTGAAATGATACACTTTTTCATATAGCAAATATTTATGCATAGTTGCACTTATTTTTTCCATTCTGTTTTTTGTTTCTATTATTTTACTGCTAACAAATGTTTTAATTATTGTAACTTTATAATGTTTTAATATCTAAAAGTGAAAATCACTCCCTGGTAGTTTTTTAAGAATGCTATTGGCTATTCTTGTGCATAACTTTTCCATATGAATTTAGGGATCATTTTAACAGGTCCCTCCCCACAAATAATCCTATTGGGATACCTATAGAAATTGCATTAAACCTAAAAACTAAATTGGGGACCGGGCGTGGTGACTCACGCCTGTAATCCCAGCAGTTTAGGAGGCCGAGGTGGACGGATCACCTGAGATCAGGAGTTCGAGACCAGCCTGGCCAAAATGGTGAAACCCCATCTCTAATAAAACTACAAAAATTAGCCAGGCATGGTGGTGGCCACCTGTAATCTCAGCTACTTGGGAAGCTGAGGCAGGAGAATCGCTTGAACCTGGGAGGTGGAGGTTGCAGTGA
The DNA here is from genome assembly GCF_028885625.2 of Pongo pygmaeus. NCBI lineage: Eukaryota > Metazoa > Chordata > Mammalia > Primates > Hominidae > Pongo > Pongo pygmaeus. Next base: position 160,791,355 of record NC_072396.2, read on the forward strand.
GCCAAGATCATGCCGTTGCACTCCAGCCTGGGTGACAAGAGTGAGACTTCTTCTCAAAAAAAAACTAAATTCAGAAGAAATAAACACCTCATGACATTGAAATCTTATGACATTTCCCCTTCTAGGTACATAGTAGGTTTGTCCAATTATGAAAGTATTCTTTTAAGTCCCTCAGTAAGGTTTTAAAGTATTGTACATATCCTAGTATTGCACAGATTATTTTTATTGTATTGTTTTGTTTCTGTAGGGGTTACTTTTTCAGCATATCTTCTAAATCGTTGTTTTTTGTTTATTGGAATAGAAAGCTATAGATTTTAAATTACATTTATAATACCATACTGAATCTTCTTATGAGTTGTAATGGTTTTTCAGTCAGTTGCCTTGGAATTTTTAAACTACAAGTAGATAATAGTGAATTTTACAAATAAAAATAATTATTTCTTCTTGTCAGTATTTGGTAGGTTTTATTTTTTCTCTTATTATATTGAAAAGGACTTTTGGAGCCATGTCATGTTGGTAATGGTCATCTGTGTTTCGTTTCTAACAATGAGTATTAGTTACAGATAGTCTGTATCATGTTAAGGAAATATTAATTTACCATAGTTTCCTGTGGTTTAAAAAAATAGTTATAATTGGTATATTTTATCAAATAACTTTTGGATATCTTTCATTATGAGGAAATATTTTAAACCTATGTGAGACAATAATTTATATTTTAGATTTCTTTGTATTAATTTTATTTTATTATTTATTATTTATTTCACTATTTTATTCCTGGCATAAATTTTACTTCATTATGATGTCTTCTTTAGTTTGCTAACATTTTAAAAGGGTTTCAGCCTGTTCTAACTGATATTCTGTGACTTTATAATATTTGGGAGTTTTTTTACATTTTGGTATCCACTTCATAGAAAGAATATGATGTGGTCCATCAGTTTAAATGTTTTGGAAACATGAAAATGTCTATTCCATGAAGGCTTGTAATAATATGCCTGAAAAACCTCATTTTTCTTTTTCATTCTTCCAACTTTTATTTTAGCTTTAGTGGGTACATGTGCAGGTTTGTTACATGGGTAAATTGCATGTCACTGAGGTTCGGTGTACAAATGATTTTGTTATCCAGGCAGTGAGCATAGTACCTGACAGGTAGTTTATCAATCTTCACCTTCCTCCCACCCTCTACCCTCAAGTAAGCTCCTGTGTCTATTGTTCCCCCCTTTGTGTCCACATGTACTCAATGGAAAAACCTTATTTTTCATAAATTCAATTTCTTTCATGTTTCTTGATCTACTTAGATTTTTATTTCTCCCAGAATCAATTTTGGTACTGCTTTCCTAGATAATCCTTTTTTCTTTTTTCTTTTATTATTATTATACTTTAAGATTTAGGGTACATGTGCACAATGTGCAGGTTAGTTACATATGTATACATGTGCCATGCTGGTGCGCTGCACCCATTAACTCATCATTTAGCATTAGCTACATCTCCAAATGCTATCCCTCCCCCCTCCCCCCCACCCCACAACAGTCCCCAGAGTGTGATGTTCCCCTTCCTGTGTCCATGTGTTCTCATTGTTCAATTTGTCCTTGCGATAGTTTACTGAGAATGATGATTTCCAATTTCATCCGTGTCCCTACAAAGGACATGAACTCATCATTTTTTATAGCTGCATAGTATTCCATGGTGTATATGTGCCACATTTTCTTAATCCAGTCTATCATTGTTGGACATTTGGGTTGGTTCCAAGTCTTTGCTATTGTGAATAGTGGTGCAATAAACATACGTGTGCATGTATCTTTATAGCAGCATGATTTATAGTCCTTTGGGTATATACCCAGTAATGGGATGGCTGGGTCAAATGGTATTTCTAGTTCTAGATCCCTGAGGAATCGCCACACTGACTTCCACAATGGTTGAACTAGTTTACAGTCCCACCAACAGTGTAAAAGTGTTCCTATTTCTCCACATCCTCTCCAGCACCTGTTGTTTCCTGACTTTTTAATGATTGCCATTCTAACTGGTGTGAGATGGTGTCTCATTGTGGATTTGATTTGCATTTCTCTGATGGCCAGTGATGATGAGCATTTTTGCATGTGTCTTTTGGCTGCATAAATGTCTTCTTTTGAGAAGTGTCTGTTCATATCCTTCACCCACTTTTTGAGGGGATTGTTTGTTTTTTCCTTGTAAATTTGTTGGAGTTCATTGTAGATTCTGGATATTAGCCCTTTGTCAGATGAGTAGGTTGTGAAAATTTTCTCCCATTTTGTAGGTTGCCTGTTCACTCTGATGGTAGTTTCTTTTGCTGTGCAGAAGCTCTTTAGTTTAATTAGATCCCATTTGTCAATTTTGGCTTTTGTTGCCATTGCTTTTGGTGTTTTAGACATGAAGTCCATGCCCATGCATATGTACTGAATGGTATTACCTAAGTTTTCTTCTAGGGTTTTTATGGTTTTAGGTCTAACGTTTAAGTCTTTAATCCATCTTGAATTAATTTTTGTATAAGGTGTAAGGAAGGGATCCAGTTTCAGCTTTCTACATATGGCTAGCCAGTTTTCCCAGCACCATTTATTAAATAGGGAATCCTTTTCCCATTGCTTGTTTTTCTCAGGTTTGTCAAAGATCAGATAGTTGTAGATATGTGGCGTTATTTCTGAGGGCTCTGTTCTGTTCCATTGATCTGTATCTCTGTTTTGGTACCAGTACCATGCTGTTTTGGTTACTGTAGCCTTGTAGTATAGTTTGAAGTCAGGTAGCGTGATGCCTCCAGCTTTGTTCTTTTGGCTTAGGATTGACTTGGCAATGCGGGCTCTTTTTTGGTTCCATATGAACTTTAAAGTAGTTTTTTCCAATTCTGTGAAGAAAGTCATTGGTAGCTTGATGGGGATGGCATTGAATCTAGAAATTACCTTGGGCAGTATGGCCATTTTCACGATACTGATTCTTCCTACCCATGAGTATGGAATGTTCTTCCATTTATTAGTATCCTCTTTTATTTCATTGAGCAGTGGTTTGTAGTTCTCCTTGAAGAGGTCTTTCACGTCCCTTATAAGTTGTATTCCTAAGTATTTTATTCTCTTTGAAGCAATTGTGAATGGGAGTTCACTCATGATTTGGCTCTCTGTTTGTCTGTTATTGGTGTATAAGAATGCTTGTGATTTTTGCACATTGATTTTGTATCCTGAGACTTTGCTGAAGTTGCTTATCAGCTTAAGGAGATTTTGGGCTGAGATGATGGGGTTTTCTAAACATACAATCGTGTCATCTGCAAACAGGGATAATTTTACTTCCTCTTTTCCTAATTGAATGCCCTTTATTTCCTTCTCCTGCCTGATTGCCCTGGCCAGAACTTCCAATACTATGTTGAATAGAGTGGTGAGAGAGGGCATCCCTGTCTTGTGCCAGTTTTCAAAGGGAATGCTTCCAGTTTTTGTCCATTCAGTATGATATTGACTGTGGGTTTGTCATAGATAGCTCTTATCATTTTGAGATACGTCCCATCAATACCTAATTTATTGAGAGTTTTTAGCATGAAGCGCTATTGAATTTTGTCGAAGGCCTTTTCTGCATCTATTGAGATAATCATGTGGTTTTTGTCTTTGGTTCTGTTTATATGCTGGATTATGTTTATTGATTTTCGTATGTTGAACCAGCCTTGCATCCCAGGGATGAAGCCCAATTGATCATGGTGGATAAGCTTTTTGATGTGCTGCTGGATTCGGTTTGCCAGTATTTTATTGAGGATTTTTGCATCAATGTTCATCAGGGATATTGGTCTAAAATTCTCTTTTTTTGTTGTGTCTCTGCCAGGCTTTGGTATCAGGATGATGCTGGCCTCATAAAATGAGTTAGGGAGGAATCCCTCTTTTTCTATTGATTGAAATAGTTTCAGAAGGAATGGTACCAGCTCCTCCTTGTACCTCTGGTAGAATTCGGCTGTGAAGCCCTCTGGTCCTGGACTTTTTTTGATTGGTAAGCTATTAATTATTGCCTCAATTTCAGAGCCTGTTATTGGTCTATTCAGGGATTCAACTTCTTTCTGGTTTATTCTCGGGAGGGTGTATGTGTCGAGGAATTTATCCATTTCTTCTAGATTTTCTAGTTTATTTGTGTAGAGGTGTTTGTAGTATTCTCTGATGGTAGTATTCTCTGATGTAGTATTCTCTGATGATTGCCCTGGCCAGAACTTCCAACACTATGTTGAATAGGAGTGGTGAGAGAGGGAATCCCTGTCTTGTGCCAGTTTTCAAAGGGAATGCTTCCAGTTTTTGCCCATTCAGTATGATATTGGCTATGGATTTGTCATAGATAGCTCTTATTATTTTGAGATACATCCCATCAATACCTAATTTATTGAGAGTTTTTAGCATGAAGGGTTGTTGAATTTTGTCAAAGGCCTTTTCTGCATCTATTGAGATAATCATGTGGTTTTTGTCTTTGGTTCTGTTTATATGCTGGATTACATTTATTGATTTGCGTTTATTGAACCAGCCTTGCATCCCAGGGATGAAGCCCTCTTGATGACGGATCAAATTCACACATAACAATATTAACTTTAAATGTAAATGGACTAAATGCTCCAATTAAAGGACACAGACTGGCAAATTGGATAAAGAGTCAAGACCCATCAGTGTGCTGTATTCAGGAAACCCATCTCATGTGCAGAGACACACATAGGCTCAAAATAAAAGGATGGAGGAAGATCTACCAAGAAAATGGAAAACAAAGAAAGGCAGGGGTTGCAATCCTAGTCTCTGATAAAACAGACTTTAAACCAACAAAGATCAAAAGAGACAAAGAAGGCCATTACATAATGGCAAAGGGATCAATTCAACAAGAAGAGCTAACTATCCTAAATATATATGCACCCAATACAGGAGCACCCAGATTCATAAAGCAAGTCCTTAGTGACCTACAAAGAGACTTAGACTCCCACACAATAATAATGGGAGACTTTAACACCCCACTGTCAACATTAGATAGACCAACGAGACAGAAAGTTAACAAGGATACCCAGGAATTGAACTCAGCTCTGCACCAAGCGGACCTAATAGACATCTGCAGAACTCTCTACCCCAAATCAACAGAATGTACATTTTTTTCAGCAGCACACTGCACCTATTCCAAAATTGACCACATAGTTGGAAGTAAAGCTCTCCTCAGCAAATGCAAAAGAACAGAAATTATAACAAACTGTGTCTCAGACCACAGTGAAATCAAACTAGAACTCAGGATTAAGAAACTCACTCAAAACCACTCAACTACATGTAAACTGAACAACCTGCTCCTGAATGACTACTGGGTACATAACGAAATGAAGGCAGAAATAAAGATGTTCTTTGAAACCAACGAGAACAAAGACACAATGTACCAGAATCTCTGGGACACATTCAAAGCAGTGTGTAGAAGGAAATTTATAGCACTAAATGCCCACAAGAGAAAGCAGGAAAGCTCCAAAATGGACACCCTAACATCACAATTAAAAGAACTAGAAAAGCAAGAGCAAACACATTCAAAAGCTAGCAGAAGGCAAGAAATAACTAAAATCAGAGCAGAACTGAAGGATATAGAGACAAAAAAAATACCCTTCAAAAAATTAATGAATCCAGGAGCTGGTCTTTTGAAAGGATCAACAAAATTGATAGACCGCTAGCAAGACTAATAAAGAAAAAAAGAGAGAAGAATCAAATAGACGCAATAAAAAATGATAAAGGGGATATCACCACCGATCCCACAGAAATACAAACTACCATCAGAGAATACTACAAACACCTCTACACAAATAAACTAGAAAACCTAGAAGAAATGGATAAATTCCTGGACACATACACTCTCCCAAGACTAAACCAGGAAGAAGTTGAATCTCTGAATAGACCAATAACAGGATCTGAAATTGAGGCAATAATCAATAGCTTACCAACCAAAGAGTCCAGGACCAGATGAATTCACAGCCGAATTCTACCAGAGGTACAAGGAGGAACTGGTACCATTCCTTCTGAAACTATTCCAATCAATAGAAATAGAGGGAATCCTCCCTAACTCATTTTATGAGGCCAGCATCATCCTGATACCAAAGCCAGGCAGAGGCACAACCAAAAAAGATAATTTTAGACCAATATCCTTGATGAACATTGATGCAAAAATCCTCAATAAAACACTGGCAAACCGAATCCAGCAGCACATCAAAAAGCTTATCCACCATGATAATCTTTTTTTCATCAGTAGTATAGAATTATTTTTATAGACTCATTGGTGATATTCTTTACTAAAATTTTCACTTTGTTGAGTTCTCAGTGGTTATACCTACTTCCTTATTTTGACTTTGGGTAATTCTTACCTCTCATTTTTCTTGATCAACCTTGCTAGACATGACAGACTGACAGCTATGCACCATAATCTGTATTCTATTGACCTTTCTGGGCTCATTAAACAGACTACATTTTTCAGCCTTCCATGCTGAAGTGGCCAGTTTGGAGTGGCCATATGACTGAGTTTTGGCCAATGAATAATAAGTGGTGTGTGCCACTTCCAGGTCTGGCACATATGAATGTTTCATTCACACTTCTCTATGCTTATTTCTTCTTTCAGAGGACTGTGATGAAGATAATCAGTGTAACTTTAGATGCCACACATTGAAGATGGAAGAGTCACTATCAGCTTGGATCCCTGAATGATCATGTAGAGACAAATCATCACTTGTCTACTAAGCATATCTGCCTTATACTGTTACATCTGCCTTATACTGTTACATAATTGAGAAACTTTGTTGTCCTTGAACCATTAAACATTTTGAGGTCTATTTGCTTCTAATACACCCAATATTTATACATTTATTTGTTTTTTCCAACACAAGAGGTTACAATTTATCAATTTTTCTGTTTTCTAAGTAATTACATGCAGTTTTTATTAATTACATTTTCCTGTTTACTTTGTTTTTACTGCTGCTTTGTTCCAACTTATTGAATTCAATATATAGTACATTTATTTTCAGTCTTGTTTAGTAACCAAGGTACTTAAGGATTTATAATTTCCTCAACAACAGTTTTTACTACAACCCATAAATTTTGAAAAGTAATACTCTCTTTGACCATATTTTTAAATAGTCTGTAGTTGTAATTTGTATTTCTTATTTGATCCAGGATTTATTTGCAGGATTTTTTTTAAATGTCCCAGTAATTGTGATTTTATACAAACACTGAATAATTTCCAGTTTTTAAATACAATTGTGACCATTGCATTTAGCTTATATGATCTCTGTTTTGAGACTCAGGTGAGATTTTGTGACATAGTACCAGATGAAATTTCCATAGTGCTGAAAAAGAAAACTTCTTTTCTTGTATAAATGTGAACATTTAACCACATTTACTAATTTTTATCTCCTTGTTTATTTTTATCTACATGATATGTCAAAAACTGTCATGAGAATGTATGAAAGATTGTTAAATAGGTAAAAATGACTGGGTGTCCATTTAGTGGAATACTGGCAATGGAATTCCAGGTGATCCGATTTTGTAGAGTTGTGCATCTTTGTCTTTGACATGGCAATTTTACAACTCTAAAAGTTGTAGAAAACTAATGGCAGTATAAATGATTTTTGTCCATAGAAACACAAATGAGCACTGTCCAGTAGAGACACAAGTGATTTGCATACTATATAGAAAACATGATTCTGAACAGTTTTTCATCTGTTAAAAAATTCATTTCAGTATTCTAAACTGTGTGTGTGTGTGTGTGTGTGTGTATACATATAGTTTGCTCTTCAGATTTTCTTTTCTTTTTATTTTTAATAATTACGGGTACATAATAGGTGTATATGTTCATGAAGTATATGTGATGTTCTAATATAGGCATACAATGAGTAATATACACATCAGGGTAACTGGGGTAGCCATCATCTCAAGCATTTATCATTTATTTGTGTTAGGAGCATTCCAATTCTACTCTTTTAGTTGTTTTAAAATATATATTATTGTTGACTACAGTTACCCTGTTGTGCTATAAAATACTCTATCTTATTCATTCCATCTAACTATATTTTAGCACCTATTAGCCATCCCCACTCCCCACTACCCTTTTCAGCCTCTGGTAACCATTATTCTACTCTCTATCTCCATGAGTTTAATTGTTTTACTTTTTAGCTACCACACTTGAATGAGAACTTGTGAAACTTATCTTTCTGTACCTGGCTTATCTCACTTAATATAATATCCTCCAGTTCCATCCATGTTGTTGCAAAGGACAGGATTTCATTTTTTATGGCCGAATAATATTCTATTGTGTATATGTACCACATGTCCTTTATCCATTCATCTGTTGATGAACACTTAGGTTCATTCCGTTTGGTTCTTTTTCGTAGCTTCTATCCTTTTGTTGATTTTATCATTTGGTTCGGGAATCGTTTTCCTGATTTTGTTTGGTTACCTATCTGTGTTCTCTGTTAGCTCACTGAATATCTATAAGATCGTTATTTTGACTAACTGTCAGATAATTCCTAGATCATGTCTCTAGAGTTAGTTTCTGGAACTTTATTTTGTTCAATTCAGCCATGTTTCCCTGTTTTGTTTTGTTTTGTTTTTCTGTATGCCTTGTGATTTTTATTGGGATTTGGGTATTTAAAAAGATAGCCACCTCTCCCAGTCTTAATGGAATGGCTTCATAAAGGGGAAGACCTTCACCAATCAGCTTGGCTAGAGAATCTGTGGACCTCTTAACCTCTTCTGTGAGCTTGTGCATGTAATTTTCCAGTGAAAAAGGTTTGCCCGTTTTCTTCTCAGGAGTCCATATTCTGTTACTCCCCTTGGTGTCTATCTGTGGTACTGCAGAATGAGTTGTAGAAGAAAGTGATAATGGCAGGGAGATCAGTTGGAGGTTACTGAAATAGTCCAGAAGAGATATCAAGAGCTGAACTCAAGTACTCACAATGAAAATGATAAGTTAATAAATTTGGCAGCCTTTACAGAACTTAGAGACTGATTGGATATGAGGGATAAGATAAAAGACTGGGTTGGGAATAATTCTTAGTTTTTTACTTAAGTTACTATAAGAATGGTGTTACTAACCATGAGTGTGGGGAGAATGATGGAAAAATACCCCTTAAATTGATAAGATATAAAATGAAAATAAACATTAGTGCTACACACACAGAAATATTGAGAGGTGACAACATGCTAGCAGCCCTCGCTTGCTCTTGGCACCTCCTCGGCCTCGGTGTCTGCTCTGGCCGCTCTTGAGGAGCCCTTCAGCCCGCCACTACACTGTGAGGGCCCCTCTCTAGGGCTGGCCGAGGCCAGAGCCAGCTCCCTCTGCTCACAGGGAGGTGTGGAGGGAGAGGCACCGCAGGGAGCCAGGGCAGGGTGAGGAGCTCGCGAGCTGGCACAGGTTCTGGGTGGGCGCGGGCTCGGTGGGCCCCGCACTTGGTTCCACCAGCCAGTGTCTGCTGGGCTTGATCTGGGATGAGCTCCCTCTGGGCTGCCGGAGTGTCTGGGCTAGGTGCCAGAAACTCCCGCAGCACAGCAACTGCCAGTGAGAGGTGAAGCCAGCTGGGATTCTGGGACTAGTGGGGACTTGAGAACTTTTCTGTCCAGCTAAAGGTTTGTAAACACACCAATCAGCGCTCTGTATCTAGCTAAAGGTTTGTAAACACACCAATCAGCGCTCTGTCAAAAAGGACCCATCAGCTCTCTGTAAAATGGACCAATCAGCTCTCTGTAAAATGGACCAATCAGTAGGATGTGGGTGGGGCCAGATAAGGGAATAAAAGCAGGCCACCCCAGCCAGCAGCGGCAACCCGTTTGGGTCCCCTTTCGTGCTGTGGAAGGTTTGTTCTTTTGCTCATCACAATAAATGCTGCTCCTAGCTCTGTGTGGCCTTTATGAGCTGTAACACTCACAGGGAAGGTCTGCAGCCTCACTCCTGAAGCCAGCGAGACCACAAACCCACCGGGAGGGACAAGCAACTCTGTACCAGAGAAACAAACAACTCCGGATGCCCGCCACCTTTATGAACTGTTAACACTCACCGCAAAGGTCTGCAGCTTCACTCCTGAGGCTAGCAAGACCACGAAACCACTGGAAGGAATGAACAACTCCAGACGCGCCACCTTTAAGAGCTGTAACACTCACCGTGAGGGTCTGCAGTTTCAATCCTGAAGCCAGCGAGACCACGAACCCACCAGAAGGAAGAAACTCCGGACACACCATCTTTAAGAACTGTAACACCACGAGGGTCCGCGGCTTCATTCTTGAAGTCAGCGAGACCAAGAACCCACCAATTCTGGACACAATATGACCAAAGTTTACATCACAGATGAGAATACTTCAGGGTTTAGCACTTGGTAGGAAAAACAGGCATTTTGGCTTCTAACTCTAGAAACAAGTGATTATCTGTTACTCTTGTGTCACTCAAATCTATGTTCACAAATAGATAGTACTACTGGATTTGGTGTCTTTTTTATCAAGAGAGAGAGTCGTGCTCTGTTGCCCAAGTTGTAGTGCAGTGGCACAACATAGCTCACTGTAAGCTCAAACTCCGATGTCAGCATCTTATTGTTCCTAAAAGGTTAGAAAGACAATAGCTGGCATAAACTACACGTGTAGAAAAAAATAAACACATTCTTAGCTAGGAAGGTACCAGGAAGTATACGTATTAAAAGTTATTTGCTGGACAAGATTAAATAAATATATGTGTGAATAGTTTCTTTGTTCTCTTTATTCTCTGTTTCCTCGAGATAACAAGCTTTATTTTATATATATATACATATATATATATTTAGAAAATGGCAGAAACAGGGAGGTAGGGAGAAGACAAAGGCAACCACATCGACCTTTATTGGTGTTAAAAGACATGGTGCTAAAAACAAAAGGTGGGGAATGAACAAAGTTCAAAAATCATAGTAAACTGAAGTCCAAAAGATGGGTTAGATTCGAAGTTATTCCTGAATATCCAATATTATTACAAATTTTTATTGTGAATATCTGGCCATCACATATTTATACTGTCTTGACTCTAAAGTACATTTTCCTATTTAAAAGCTTTGGTCTGATGGTATGAAATGGGAAGATTATTTTTCATCAGCCAACTTGGAAATGAATTTCATATAACATGCTAAGAATAGCATGGAATTAATTTCTTTTTCTTAGGGAAGATAATAGTTTTTAATTATTATCTTCCTTTTAATAGTTTATTTATCTTAAATACTTTATCCAAATATAGAACTACTTCTATCCACAAAGTACATACCTAGAAAAATTCAAGAATAGAAATATCCCAGTAATATGGAGGCCAGGTTTCAGGCAACCTCAACTACTTGAAACACCACCCAGAACCTGAAAGCAAAACGGGCCTTTGAAATACTGACCTAGCTGTCAAGTATGAACTTGCATACTTCATTTTCAAAAAGTATTCTTGCAAACTGTCATTTAGATAATATAATAGTTAATATTGTGAGTACTTATTATGCATTACTGTTTTCTGTACAAGAGACCATGAAATAAACTCCCAGATTCCACTGTTGGGGAAAATTTTGCCTGTCAAGATAAACACATTCTGTCAGATAATGATAATTAAAAACAGAAAAAACCAAAAATATGTACTTCTCTTTTCTATTGGCTGCTATGAAGCACAGAGATAAATTTACCACTCATAAAAAATAAATATTTTATCCTGGATTCCTCAAATAGTTTCCCTTCTTAATTTCTAATTTCCTTTCCAATCTATTTTTAAACTATCCTACCTTATGTTTTAATACTATAGGGCATCTCAAATCATTTTGTTAAGTTGATAAACTATGTCTTATAAATATTTATAATATTTATTTGTGGAATAAAAACAGTAAGAAAATGGACAGCAATTTAAGAGATGTCAAATATATCTCAGTAAAAAATTAGTGGAGGGAGAAATTGTGGCATTAAGAATTAATATCTAAAGATATTTTCTAATTTGAAGATCTCTCTAGTAATGTGGTATAGATAGGAAAAACTCAGCAACAGCTGCAACCCAAATTTAGAGAATATCATTTCTTTTGACGGGCTGATATTTGGCCAGAATGCACCATTATAGTTACACCAATACTTACACTCTTGAGATAAAGGTACTTAAGTACTCATTTTTAATCTCTGCCTTGAGCCTTCTGAGTGCTTCCCTGTTGTCCCTGCCCATTGGTCATCTTTGAGATTCAGCAACACAGCAGGGGTTTCCTGTTCTGCTGGGTTTCTGTATATCCTGCAGTATACCAGGTGTTAAATCTTTTTAATATTTTCCCTCTCCCCATCTATTCTCTCCCCTCTAGTTTTTATGTGGAAATTAATTTTGCTTTCTGAAGAATGGATGATGTTATAACCACAAAATTCCACTTTCTGAACTGGAAAGAAAAAAAACCCAAAAGAACACTGGAATAAAACTGAAACATCTCATTATACCCTATAATTCAAAAGTATTAAAACTTAGAACAACTGGAACATAATCATCTCATTTTAATCCTTTCCTTTAAAATAGGCTCTAACAAATGACAAACTGGGAACTATCTGCAACAGACCAAAAGTTAATGTCTTTATCCTATAAAGAATCTTTGCAAATATATAAGAATATCATACCAATAGAAAAACAAAACAAAGCAGAACAAGTCATTCACAAAATAATTAAAAACAAACAGCAATAAAAATAATTTTAAAACAAAAACACTTTTACAAAGGTTTAAGTTCATTAGTAATTAATAAATGCAAGTGAAAATGAGTTAGTTATAATTTATTGCCTATGAAACATCCACAGATAAGATAGAATGAAAATAGCAGCACTGACTGGAGTATGAAAAAGTTATTTTCATCACTTGATGTCCAGGTGTTGGAAATAAATTTTCGGTGCCACAAAAGAAATAGCACTCGAACATGAATTTTCTCAGCAAGGCAATTTTACTTCTATAGAAGGGTGCATCTCGCAGATGGAGCAATGGCGAGAACACACCTGAACAAGGGACGGGAAGGGATTCTTATCCCTGACACAGGTAGCCCCTACTGCTGTGGCATTTTCCTATTGGCTAGGGTTGGACCACACAGTCTAAACTAATTCCAATTGGCTATTTTAAAGAGAGCAGGGGTACAAGCCAGAGAGGCGGGGTGAGCAGTTTCGGTGGGAAAGGCGGTTATGGAACAGGTGACTAAGGGAGACTCAGGTCAGAGCAGGTGACCAGGGGTGATTCAGGACGGAGCAGGTGACCAGGGGAACAGATGTGAACTACTGATTAGAACTGGCAGAAAGGTTGTTTACTGAAACTAGGGGCAAGGAGATGAAGAGAATGAGAAAGTTAAACTCTAAAATGGAGAACAAGGTCCTGAACATACTGACATACTGATTCTTTGAAAAGAAACTTAGAATTCACTGTATTTAACACAGGGAAGGAGTAAATCAACTGGTATAATCTTTTCTGAAAAAAATCTGGCAGTATACAACAATAGTTTTTAAAATTTGTATATCCTTTGACTTGGAGATTCCAATTACAGAGACTTATCTGTGGCCAACTGCCACTGTTACTACTTGAGACTGTCACTACAACAGTTACTACTGTCACTACTTGAGACCGTCATTATAAGACTGAATGAAGGGACGAACATAGAAATGAAAACTTAAGACAAAAGAAACTGTTTTAAAAGAAGGATCCAGGGGAAGAAGAAGAGAGCTCCCTGCTTCTAGTGAGCATAGGCAGCCCCTGAGCTTCCACAGCCCTTCATATTTATTGGGTAGCAAGAGCAGGGAGGAGGAGGTAATGATTGGTCAGCTGCTTAACTGATAACAGGTTCATATTATTACTAACCAGCTTCAGATGTACCTAATCACAAGAAACACTGTGCTTGGATCGTGACTGCCCTCAGCATTCCTTCTGGGCAGCAGACGCAGTTTGTCAGTTTACCAACATTCTGCATTGATGAGAACAGTTTGCTGCTTACTCATATAGCCTCCAGTGGTATACTGAGTTGATCACGACCCTCATTCTTTTGGCCTATAACATTTATCCTAAGGAAATATTTAAGTTTGTAGATAAAGCTTTGATTACAAGGTATTTTATCGCATTATATACAACATAGATAAGCCAGAAATCTAATTGTTCAACAGTAGGTGATAAGTACTGTAACACACTTACATAATAGAATACTATGTAGTACTTAAAGTGGTCTGTAAAACTATACTCAACATGGAAAGAGGTTCATAATACATTATTGAGTGAGAGAAATAGATTACAAAATATTATGAATGGTATCATCCTATATTTGCCTTCTCTGTGCCTGCCCTACTTTTGCTGAATATCACAGGAAAAAATAATCCCACCATGTTTTATAATAAATTCATGTTCACAAACCTCAAATCAACATATTATCTGACAATTTTACCACTTTTCCCCAAGTTTACTCTTCCCACTCTTTGAGCTGATTAGTCAATAAGTATTTCTCTTTCCTCAAACCACCAATACCACCTCTCCCAACTTATTCTGAGCCAATGAACTTGCTTTCCTTCTGTCATATTCTTAAAATGAAGGAGCTATCCTTCGCTTAAAGCTCAATGCCTTCTCACCATCCCCTCTTACCTTCTTTTCTCCTTTAGTCTTCCCCCTGCCGCCCTCCCTTGCTCGCATCACCAATTTTCCCATCTCTTTTAGATCCTTCTTACATGCAAATTTGTTCTTGGATCTCCTAGCTTAAATAAAATCCTTTCCTGGACCTTAAATCTCCATCTAGCTACTAAATTTCTTCCTCCCTTCAGGGAGAAACTTCTCAAAAGAGTTATCTACATAAGCTATCTCTACTTCATCACCTCTTTGATGTGGCTTTTGTGAACCCAGAAAATGTCAGACAGGTCTCTCGCCCAAGTTGAGGATGCATGCCCGTGACACAGCCTTGGGAAGTCCTAAGGACATGTGCCCAAGGGTGCAGCTTGGTTTTATACATTTTAGGGAGGCATGAAACATTAATCAAGTACATTTAAGAAATACATTGGTTTGGTCCAGAAACTCGGGACAACACAAAGAAGGGAGTGGGGGATCCAGGCTATCTATAGGTAAATTTAAACATTTGCTGGTTGACAATTGATTGAGTTTGTCTAAAGACTTGGGATCAATAGAAAGGAATGCTTGGGTTGTGATGAGAAGTTGCAGAAACCAAAAAGTTTTATCATGCAAATGATGAAGCTTTTAGCTAGCAGGCTTCAGAAAGAACAGGCTGTAAAATGTTTCTTATCAGACTTAAAATCTGTGTTGATGTTAATGCCAGAGAGGTATAATGAGGGGTGTCCAACTCCCACTTCCCTTCATGGCCTGAAGCAGTCTTTCAGGTTAAATTTTAAGAGCCCTGGTTGAGGAGGAAGTCCATTTACGTGGTTGAGGGGGCCTTAGAATTTTATTTTTGGTGTACACTTTCATCCCCACAATTCCAATAAAATGACATTTGAAAATATCAACAATAATATGATTCATGGTCCCAAGTCAAGTTAACATTTTCCATCTTACTGTTACTCAACCTTTTAGCAGCATATGTATATCTGACCAAGCTCCTCTTGAAACACTCTCCTATTTCAGCCTCTGTGAGGCCACTTTCACCTGTTTTTTCTCCTACCTCTCTACACACTTTATTGACTTGTCCTGTTCTGGTTGTTATTCCTCCATAAGACCTCTGAATATCGAAATTCCTGTGGGCTAGATGCTGGACCCTCTCCTATACATTTCTACCTTGGATGATCTCATTCCTGTCCATGGGTTTATATGCCAACTATATGCTCATAACATCCAAATTTATATCTGTAACTCTGACATTTATGATTTCTGGCTTCTAATTAATAAATGTTTGTTTTTAAAAATGTCACACACACACATACACAGAAAGTTCCCATTATCCAAGGACAGCTGGCACTGAAAACGCCACCAGAAGGGAATCAACTTAATAGGGGAACAAAATTTCATCAG
Organism: Pongo pygmaeus; assembly: GCF_028885625.2. Taxonomy (NCBI): domain Eukaryota; kingdom Metazoa; phylum Chordata; class Mammalia; order Primates; family Hominidae; genus Pongo; species Pongo pygmaeus. Next base: position 160,807,295 of record NC_072396.2, read on the forward strand.
AAATGATAGAAAAGAAGTTTTATTTGGGACTTTAGAAAACTAAAACCAAAAATTATTAAAATAAGCTTATTTAATCTCATTTAAAATACTTTAAATTTTAATTGCAGCTATGCAATAATTTTTAGAATGGACAAAGAATGAAATAAGAACTATTTGAGGGATTCAGGGTAGTTCTCTGATAAAAGTGTTGAATGATACAGTGTCCTTTACCTCATAAATAGGGTTATTTTTACCAAAACGTTTGAACAATTCACTGTTTCCTCCAAAGGTCTCTCATTAATTGGATATTCAAAATACCCATCACTCATCATCCAAGTAGATTTTTTCCACTTCAACTTAACTGATTTAAATCATTTTTCATTGGCTTTGACATATTGAAATAGTTATCCAATACCACTTTCAACTTTATGAAATCCTGTGTCTTTTCCAAGATTTATAATTCTACATTGCAATTAATTTCTCTTTTTTTTCATTGTTAACATTCAATAGTCAACAGAGGACCAGTGATATGATGGACAATAATACGTGCTATTGTTTAGCAGAAAGGGGTTTTTGAGGAGGACTAATTTTATAAGTGGTTAATTTACTGGTGAAAATTTCTATGATATAAGGGATTTTTCTTTACTATACATCATAACTTATAAGCACTCAAAAAAATTAAAAATAATTGTATATACGCATACACACATGCACATGTCTACACATGTATATATAAAGTCTTGTGAGATATATGCCCCAAATTGCAGGATGAAAGTTGATTTTTATATTTTTCTTATTTCCTGTGACATTTTCTGATTTTTTCTTATTTCCTGTGAACATTTTCGATTTTTCTATTACTGGTCATGCATTTCTTGTATAAATAAACTATCATGACTTATTAAATGAAAGTAGGCTTTGAATAGTGTTTGAAAACAATGAAATTTATAGTCCCTGTCTGGTGACAGCTTTCATTTGCATTTGTATTACAAACTGGCAATTGAAATTAGACCTTGGTAGTCGTGTATTCTAGAGTCATTAAGCCCGAAATTACAGGGTACCAGTTGCTAGGGACAAATAACAGACTTGAAACTACAAAATGAGAGATTAAGGTTATATTTACTAAAGAATATTCTGACAGTTCATGTTGTTAACTTCATTCTGGACTGCAAACTGAAAAATCTGACCCCAGTTTAGAATTAAATCAAATCAAATCGCATTTTGAGATTTGAGGATTAAATAAATAGGTTGTCACAGTCTCTGCTTGTCCAGCATTTTCTAAACCATGTTGCTTGTCAGAATCATCTGGGTCTCTTGCTACAAATACAGATCCTCATGTTGCACCCTCAAAAATGTGACTTTGTAGGCCAGGAATATCAGCTAACCATAGGTGATTCTGAAGTAGCTTATCGATACAACCGTGTTTAGGAATCAATGTTTTAGGCCAATGGTTCTAGGAAGAAATCACCAAGCCCTTGGTGAATGAACATTTACACTCACTTCATGATCACATAATAGAGAGTTTCCTAGGGTATGGTCCTCTTTGAGCAATACAAATTGTGATACAATTTCTACTTGTATCAACTGCCTATCCTTCCCAAACAAAAGAAAGTGAGAATCAACAGTGTTACTCCTCAGTATCAAACACCAAAAAATAGAATGCAGCAAAATTTGAAAGGGAAAAGCAGTCACTTAAAGCAAACTTTTTGTCAGACTCCAATACATCCAGATCATAAAAAATTTAAAACTGAAAGAATTCTTAGACCAGCTAATTCAACCTCATAATTTTACAGATGAGAGTCAGAGAAATGAAGTCATATGATAGTGGCAGAGTTGTTACAAAAACCAGGACACAAGTACTCTTACACTTGTATGTTTTTCCACTTTACCATGTATTTAATGAATCAATTATGAATATTATTGGAGTTCCTTGAGAGCATGTATCTCTACTACTTAGCACACTTCCTGGCACATGATGCCTGGGTAAAAGTTTGTTGAATTGAACACTCTGTTTAAACTCCAAGTAGTAAAAATTAAAGTCATGGTGATAGCTTCTAAACATATTTACCTAGAATGTTGGCCTTTCTAATTTGTCGGAGTAAAGCTGTATGAATAACTCTCTCAATAAATCTGGGACAACTGAATTATGTTGCCTTAATGACTGAAAAAAAGAGAAGTCCCTTTTGTGGGATTTACTACATAAGTAGTGACGTTTTCCCTATCACATCTCTGCCCCCACTCATCCTTGAAGATGCAGTTCAGCTGTGAAGTCAGCTTGCTGTGAAGTCAGCTTGCACTTGGCCACAGAGGAAGCTGCATTGTATTAATATAAAGGGTACTTTGGAGACAAAACAGAGTTGCACTTGATTTTCAGCTTTGCTATTAAGGTACTTAACCTCTTTAAACCTAAGTTTTCTCACCATTGTTCAGCATATCCTTAGATATATCTACACCATGGACATGTCTATGGATTGTTTTTAAAATTCTACTTGTTGCTGGAATTTCAAGAAATGGACTTCAAGATGATACTACCCAGGATTGTTGGAATATTCATTGAAACCATGTATATTTTTCAAAAAACAGAATGTAAGAAATCTTGCCTGACATATAAGGGGAACTTAACAAATGCAGTCTCCAAGAGGACAGGAACTTCGTTTTGTGTACTGTTGTATTAGTGCCTTGGACATAGCAGAAACTCAACAAATAATGCTCATGTGTTTCCCTTCCTTCCTCTGCCTACTTTGTTAATAAAATATATTTCATATCAACTATCATTGTATCATGCATAAATATTCTTCACCTCTCAAATTTGTGTGACTTTCCGTTATACTTAGAAATTTACTGTCTTCTTACAAAAAGTATTTCCATCTCTCAACAAAGTTAATGATCTGCACAGCTGTGTCAAGAAGATGTGGTAATCTTCAGTGTAGGAAGATGAACAATTTGAAAAACACACACACATTCCCTGATTTCATTCGTGTTACATATGGACACGAATGGCTTTCAAAGACTCAAACATAACATGAAAACCATTACCTTCGCATTCGAGCTACCTGAAGTTTTTGTTTTTTTTTCTTACAGGGAACCACCGCAAGCACAGATTTGAAATAAAATTGAGGGCAGTAGTATCAGGAAAAAAATCGTTGGGAATGTGTTGGAGATAGTAAGGGTCCAGCAGGCAGCTGCGTTCTGGCTGGACTTGCAGTCCTACCTCCGTGGCCCCAAACTCGGGGGTGATTTAGAGCAACGCCTTTGGGCCTTACTGTTTTAGACTATGGGGGTGCACTCCATCGGTGGTTTTCCTCCATTATTTTAACCGCAGTCTCCTTTCTTTCAGAGAAGTGCTTCGTGTGAATCTCGAGCTGGGTGGGGAGGAGAAAAAAGAAAACCAAAGCCAATCTGGTCTCCTTGCATCTCGAAAAAGGTCGCACGATCCGTCGCTTTGAAGCCACTCTCCGGAGTCCCGGGCCACGACCTCGCATTCAGAAGTCACGTTCAGCATCTAAAGGTAGCGGTCCTCGAGTCCACTCCCCGCTGGAGTGAAGAGAACAACGGGCAGGACGCCTTCCCAGAGCAGCTGCCGCCGGTCCCTGTCCCTGGCTCGCTTCAAGCCCTGCAGCCGCTGGGGCATTTCTGATGAGGGCCCTGGGAGGTATACTCCGAAACATTCGGCCCTCGCTAGTATTTACTCACTGTCTTCCAACCTTTTTGCTGTGGAATGCGTGCTCCACGCTCCCTGTCTCCATCTTGGGAGGAGGCAGGAACCGAAATGAAGGAGGAACGCAGAAGCAAACACTTTATGTGCCCAACTGGAACTATTCGCTTTGGTCAACCAACACTGATTGCCCATTCCTCTGTGTTCCCTTTAAAGAGCTTCTGAAAATTGCTCGAGAGGGGTGGAGTCGGGAAGCCAAGAGCGTGGGAGGCAAACCTCAGCCCCCTCGGTGTCTGTGAGGCTAGAAGCCTCGGTTTTCCTTATCTGGAAAAGGGGGTTGCTGATAATAATAATTACTTCACACCATTACTGCGATGATTAAATGCAGTAACATATATCTATCTTAGAATACTGTTTGGTACTGAGGAGTGTTAGCCCTTGTCATTAGTATGCATTCTTTCAACAAACTGTAATTGAGCACAAGCTCTGTGCTACCCTGAGGAGATAAGAGTGTTGAACAAGACTAATAACGTTCCTGCCCATATGAAATGTATATCCTAATGATGGTAAATGGAAAATAAGGTAGTAAACAATAAAAACATAATTATTTTAATTATCATAAGAAAATAAAACAAGAAAATATGTACAGAGTGAACATGTGGCAAGTGGCTAATAAGAAGCCAGTGATCATGGAAAGTCCATCTGAGGAGGGGCCTGAATAACAAGAAAGACATGCACACAGATCTGCAGGTTCAGCGTTCAGTGCAGAGTAAACAGCTGACGCAAAAACTCGGAGGTGAGCGCATGCTTGGTCTGTTCCAAGGTGGAAATCATGCACTTATTACATGACAATGACTTAAAGATGTATTTCTATCCCTGCACATGTAGGGCCAATTTATATGGGCATCTTCATTCTCGCCAAGAGTTGGAGAACGGGAAAGATCTGGGAACCTGTCCCAGCTGTTTTCTCGTTATTAAAGTGATTGATGACAAAGATCGGTATATGTGCAGAGAAACAGATCCAGCACCTTTCACCAACAGATAATTCGTTAAACGCTGAAGGATTTTTAGCCAAAATCCTGAACAACTGGAAATAAGCCAAGGCGGAAGAAAATCTAATGCCAACTTACAGACCTTTTTCATGAGGACACCAGTTTTGTGGTTTACCATTCCATTAGAGTATGCATTCTTTTTTAAAAACATTTATTTAATTTTTAAATTTTAGATTCAGGTGGTATGTGTGCAGGTTTGTTACAGGGTATATTGCATAATGCTGAGTTTGAGCTCCTAGTGAACCCATTGCCCAAATAGTGAACATAGTACCCAATAGGTAGTTTTTCAGGGGAAAGAAACTGTTCTATTAAAAAGAAACCTTGCACTCATATGTTTATTGCAGCACTATTCACAATAGTAAGTCATGGAATCAACCTAAGTACCTATCAACGGTGGAGTGGATACAGAAAATGTGGAACATATACACCATGGAATATTAGGCAGTCATAATAAAGAATGAAATCATGTCCTTGGCAGCAACATGGATGCAGCTGGAGGCCATTATTCTAAGTGAATTAACATAGAAATAGAAAACATAGGCCATTATTCTAAGTGAATTAGCAAAGAAAGTGAAATTAACATAGAAATAGAAAATCAAATACCACATGTTCTCACTTATAAGTGAGAGCTAAACAGTGGGTACACATGGACATTAAGATTGAAATAAGAGTATGGATTATTTATATCAAATCAAAGAAGAGAACCAACAGATGGGACATACCCTCATTTTATGCTTAGAACTTTGAACTGGAATTGTTCTTAATTTTCCATCAAAATTTTAAGAGAATATAATTTAAAAAACAGTGCTGTCCTTCAGTTTCATCATTTTATGTCTTAAAACTAATCACTCAATATCTGATAGCAACAGTATCTATCTCAAAGTCATTAGTATACCTTGGTTATTACGATAATTCAAATTAGCCCTTCCAGTGAAGTTGACATCACCTTTGCTATTTTTAGAAACTTTGAAACTTAAGAAAATGAGTTGCCTCTTCACTGCTACACTTCCACTTTCTGCACCAAGCCTTGGGCTTGCCCTTAGGCTTTCCTTTTTAGAATGTTTGTTTTCTGTGAAGCAGGCCTTTTCTGTTACTCTCCATGCAATGCGTTAGTTGTGGCTTTAAAGAGAAAAATTAGCTCCCAGTTTCTCCAGAGCTACAAGTTACTCGGTAAGAAAGAGAAGTCAAAAGGTGAAATAGTCTCAGAATTTGGAGTTTCTATATGAATATTCCATAGGTTTCTTAAACATTAGGAAAAGATAAAAAGACAAGCAGCCAGGGGAGGTGAAATTGGTAACAGAATGAGAGGAGCAAAACATGCTAACTTAGTAAATAAAACACTTGAATAACTTTGCCAAATCAGAGCAGGTATTTCTATATCTGCATGCTCACGAGTTTTTAGAAAAGGCTAATGAAATTGCTCTCCAGATGGGAGTTGATGTCAAGTCTTATGGCAAGTGACAATGCTTTCGGCATTATCACAATATCATGTCACTTCACCTAAAAGGTGAAGAATCTACAATAACTCTGTTTGCTGAAGATCTTGAAAGTAGGAAGTGAAAACTGAATAGAGGTACCCATGGGGCACATCTACTACACCTCTGTAATCTGCAACCAAACCAGAGGCATTCTCTGACAGAAAAATATTTCTTTGGACAAAAATAAATACATAAAGAGAGTTGGGTCATCAGCCTTCTTTTGCCAGAGTGCTGAGAAGAACAAGAAATTTAAATCGCCTATATGAAGAATTTAAAATTTCCTTTATATACACAATTTAACTGTGTGCATATAAAATTAACAAAAATGCACTGATATTTAGCAGGTTGTTTAGGGAATGGCTCCTATAATTAGAGAGAAAAATGGCTTGCCAGAATGTGAACACTCTATTACCAATAGCTGCACATAGTCATTGAAGGTTTAAATCAAACACATCTGTGGCCTTTAAAAAATTTTTTTGCCTGCCAGCACCATGGCTACAAGCAGCTATTAAACTGAGATATAATAAATAATCAAAATGTGGATGCTGGAAGTGCTTGACACATTATGAGAAGCAGTGTTCCTATCACAGATATAAAGAAATGGCATGTTTTGATGTAATGAGAAATCTTACTACTATGTGGAACACAGACACTTCAGAAGTAATTAGCTGGGGGTGGTGGCACGTGCCTGTAGTCCCAGCTACTAAGGAGGTTGAGGCGGGAAGATCGCTTGAGCCCAGGAGTTCAAGGCTGCAGTGAGCTGTGATCGTGCCACTGCACTCCAGCCTAGGCAACAGAGCCAGACCTCGTCTCAAAAAAAAAAAAAAAAGAAAAAAAGAAAAAGAAGAAAAAAAAATAATTATTCACAACTGCTTTGCAAAAGTTCATGTTAGAACCACAGATGGCTCAGATGAACAGAGGAAGATATGTGACGACTCTAACTGGAATAAGCTGCAACGAAAAATATGTCCCATACTCAAATGTCAATTATTTTATAGCTATTGATAATGTGTTAGCTCCCTCTACTGATTATGAATTTCAAAAGAGAACAGGTATCCTTGATGTAGGTCTGTTTTGAGCATAGTATAAGAGGAAGAAAAGTTGCCTAAGTCCAAACAGCCAGGAGAAAAGAAGCATGAACAGCAATGGCAATCAGTGATACACTGCAATCATGTGATTTTGATTCAAAAGCAACAGAATCACTAGATTTGTTTGTAAACCACAAAATAACACATCACGTGAAGCTGGAAGCCATTATCCTCACCAAACTAATGCAGGAACAGAAAATCAAACACTGCGTGTTCTCACTTGTAAGTGGGAGCTAAACAATATGAACACATAGACACAGGGAAGAGAACAACACACACTGGGGCCTGTTGGGGTGGGGTTGGGGGAGGGAGAGCATCAGGAAAAACAGCTAATGCATGCTGGGCTTAATACCTAGGTGATGGGTTGATAGGTGCAGCAAATTGCCATGGCACACGTTTGCCTGTGTAACAAACCTGCACATCCTGCACATGTACCCCAGAACTTATAATAAAATAAAAATAAGTAGGATAGAGGACAAACTGCTAAATCTAAGATGCATATTTGCAGCACTGCCTAGCATAGTAATAATTTAGAACATCTGGCAGCCCTTTAAAAGTCAACAGACTGCTTTTATCTCTGTTATCTCATCTGATCATCCTAGGGCTTGGTGGATAGAATTATCTCCATTTTACAGGGGAGAAAACTAAGGCTCCAAGATTTAGTAACTTACTTCAGTCCCATCAAGGGAGAACTGGATCAGATTCCTGATCCAATTGCCAGGAGGCAAACCCTGATCCAATTGCCAGGATCCAATCTTGATCCCATTGCCAGGAGGCAAATATTTCTGCTGTCCCACTGGAACATAGGGCTTTCCTGGCCTGCCCTTCTAGGGTCTGCATTTGCCAGCCCTAGGATGAACACTTATACAGGAGCTATTTCTAAATGTCTAGATAGCCATGTTTATCAGTGCCCCACCATTCACTATGGTAACCCCAGATGCTGAAAATAACCATATCAAGGAAATTAGCCTGTGTACATTCACTCTCGTCGTCATCTTGGTTTTGGTGGGTTTTGGCCGGCTTCTTTACTGCAATCTGTTTTATCAGCAAGGTCTTTATGACCTGTATCTTGTGCTGACCTCCTATCTCATCCTGCGACTTAGAATGCCTTAACTGTCTGGGAATGCAGCCCAGTAGGTCTCAGCCTTATTTTACCCAGCTCCTATTCAAGATAAAGTTGTTCTGGTTCACATACCTCTGACAGGGAGGCCTCAGGAAACTTACAATCATGGTGGAAGGCAAAGGGGAAGCAGGCACATCTTACATGGCCAGATAATTACACTACAAATTTTAGGGTAGAAATAAGATTACTTTAGGAGAGAATATGGAGTAAGAGGGGGCTTTGCTAGAGTCCTGAAAGCTCTAAAGAGAGGCGATATTTAGAGTTCACACAGCTTAGTAACTCAGATCTCTCTGACTCTAAAACTCATTCTTTTTCTAAGATACTATGCTGCCTCTTAAAGAATAGATATTGAATACAATATAATTAAGTTAATATTAGTACCAAATGCTAACCTTTGCAAAGGGGAGATAAAGCAAAGGGAATGATTAAGATCACCAGGAAGAGTGTGAAGAGTAAGAAGAGAAGATGGCATAGGGCAGAACCCTATGGAATGTGAACATTTCTAAAGAAAATGAAGAGCTGCCACAGAGGTGGGAGGAGTACCAGGAGGGTGTAGTGTCTTGGAAAGAGCTAAGAGAATAAAGGGGTTCAAAAAGGAGGGAATAAGGGCCGTGTGTGGTGGCTCATGCCTGTAATCCCAGTACTTTGGAAGACCGAGGCAGGTGGATCACGAGGTCAGGAGTTTGAGACCAGCCTGGCCAATATGGTGAAACCCTGTCTCTACTAAAAATATAAAAAATTAGCTGCCTGTGGTGGCACGCGCCTGTAGTCCCACCTACTTGGGAGACTGAGGCAGGAGAATCGCTTGAACCCGGGAGGCGGAGCTTGCAGTGAGCCGAGATCGCGGCACTGCACTCCAGCCTGGGAAACAGAGTGAGATTCCGTCTCAAAAAAAAAAAGGAATAATCAAAGTAAAGTCCTGCAGAGTTGAAATATGGTAATGGCTTAAAAGTATCTATTTGTTTTAGCAATACTGTTGAGAATTTTGTCTGTAAAGGAGAGGTGAGAGAAAGACCACTAGCTTATCTGTGTTTGGTCTGTGTTTGGTGAGGGGGCTTGGGGTATGGGGTTAAGAAAGGTGACTTTGGAATGTTTTAGATGAGAGAAATTTTGACAGCCTTTAAGTCCTGATAGTAAAGAGCGAGTTAGCAGAGAGCCGTTGAGGAGTCATGCAACGGAAGGGTTCATCAGAGGAGCTTGACTCTGAGTTGGCAACAGGCAATAAGGATGGAAGAGAGCTGGCTTAGATCAAAGGAGAGTAGTCGTTTATTATTATTATTATTATTATTATTATTATTATTATTGTTATTATTATTGCAAAAAGAATAGGAGAAAGGATTGGTGAGGGGTACAAGAAAATTAGAAAATTTCATGGCGAAAGTAGAGGCAGTTCCTGTCAGATGAATTCTATTTTGTCTGTGAGGAAACAGGCGACGCTACCAACTGAGACTAAGCAGGAGAGACGGGGCAAGCTTGGCTCTTCATTTATGCCGCCTACTCATTGCTGGTAGATTCTTTATCTAGCCTGCATCGTCTCATTTCCATTTGACGCTGTTTACCGCAAGAGCTGTCGAACGAACGTGAGACACTCAGTGATACTCCAGTCGGAACTACTACTCCCAGAATACAGTACGGCTCCTGGGAAGTGCGGGGGGCTGGGAACGCAGCAGGCCTAGCCCTGTCGCCTGCTGCCATTGGAGGAGCGCTCCCACTCCCAAGAGGGCACGCGTAGGCCGGGCGCTTCATGCGGAAGTCAGCGGCGTCCGGTCCCAGCCTCCTCTGGGAGCGGGCAGTTGGCGACCCTGCACTGACCCGCGCCCCTCCGTCCCGAGCCCGCGCGCCCTCAGAGGGTGCCCGGACAGGTAAATGGAGTGGGGCGCGCCCTGCGGGAGGCGGAGAGAGAACTGCGGAGGGAGGGCTGAGGTGTCGATAGAAAGGTGCTGGGGTGGAGCGAGGAGGCAGTGCAAGGGTGACTTGGGCTTCTCTGGTGTCGACAGTTTTGCCGAGGTGCGTCTTATGCCACTGGAAAGGCCTCGAGTTAAAGAGTGTCAGAATGCGTCACTTAAGCTGTCATTACAGGAGGAGAAAAAATGTTAACTTTCTCTCAGTTTGCATTCTACAAGACCTTTCTGTAGCATTTAAATCTCTTGAGATCCCCCGAGTCTTCTAAAAACTCTCTACGTCCTTGTTCGATGACGTCACTTTCTGCTTCACCTTCTACTTCTGGCTGTTTATGCTCCTTCGTGGGTTCCTAGCCCCTTATTCGCCCTTCCTCCACTGCTCAGTATTGACAGTCCCCTTCTTCCTCTGTTCAGGAATTATATTTCTGCCTAGACCCGTTTCCTCAGCTTCAGACCTGTTTGGTGTTTTTATTAATGGCCAATGTTTATCAAATTCTGACCGCGTACTTTGGTAAATGCTTTACATCTCCCTCTCCCATAACTCTCACAAACAACCGTCTTCATTTGGCCTCATTAATTGCTTTCAACTACCTCTATCTCCATTATCCCTCCCTTGATCCCAGAGGATACAGTCATGTTTGGGATATTAATTCCCTTTGAATACCTGTGGCTGAGAGCAGATCCATTCATATATTTAACAAATATTTATTGAACGGCTGGTATATGCTTGACACTCTTTTAAGTGCAGGGGATACAGCTGTAAACAAGACTTAGGAGGTTGCTACTCTCAGGAACTTACATGTTTGTGTCTAGAGGGGAAAACAGGAATAATCAGGATTATGTTATATATTGGTTAATGCAAAATAAAACAGGTGGTTGACTTGAAAGGGTGGGATCCTATCCTAAGAAAGTCAGAGGGATCGAACTGGGTCTCAGGGCATCGTCCAGAAAGAATAGTTGTAATACCAACAGGAATAATCTTGATCTGTAACATGACTTTTCGTAAACACCTCTTCTTTTCCCCTGTCTAAGCAGTGTTTATTCTTCATTCTTCTATCTCCTCCAAGGTTATTGCATCAGAATTCATGGTTTATCTGTACTTGGTTTATTCCTTCTAAGACCCAGAGAGAAGAGTGGGGGATTGGATTACTGTTAGCTCAACTGCTTTATCTTACTTAGAAAGATAGTTTGGTTGTGAAAATATTATTCTTACCAGGTCCTTCTGAATATAAAGTTATCTACCATTTATAGTATATTTAAAACCAAAATATGCTCAATGTTCACTCATTTATTCAACAAATATTTGAGGGAATATTAGATGGTAGGCACTGTGCTGAGCACTGGGAAAATAGGGTAAAATAGACACTTTGACCTCTCTTCCAAGGAGAAATAGTCCTAACAGTATACTGAGGAAATTGCTAAGGCATAGGCTGACACCTGCATTCCTGTTCTTCATCCGAGGTGAGATCATCACAAAACATTAAGACATTTCCTGAGCAATTGTGGACATTCTTAGATTATTCACTTATTATACCTTATTGCATTTATTTATATCTGTCTTCCCCATTGTTCTATGGCTCCCTCAAGTATAGGAGTCCCTTCTTCCTTAACTTTATACCTCTAGTGTCTACTTTGACTGTCATATAGTAACTCACCAGTACATACGTGTTGAACTGAAATAGAAAGACTCCCTATTTGATCAAATTTAAATGATATTATTTATACGAGGCCTTCTTTATGTAAGGCCATCAGCCATATTCCTCAACTTCTCATTCACCAAAGGTGGACCATTCCATCTTATCAGGCTAGCTTATGTACCTTCTTTACCTTGTTCTCACCTCTATGCCTTCTCTTCTTCCATCCATCCCTCCTAAAAGGATCTCCCATCTCCTCCCAAGCACCTTGTGTACCTCCCTCCATTAATTTAGTGGACCAGTTAATTTAATAATCTGCTCATGATACAGGGGTGGAAAAAAATTAATTTCCTTTTTATATTTCCTATGAAACGTTCTGCCAATGAACTCTTTCAAGAATTAACATAATAGATCCTCCTGCAGTAATATAATGATACAGAATACTTTTTAAAAATTTTACATTGACTATCACCATGTGCTATGTAATGAGTTAATTCTACTACTTTATTTGAACAGTTGTATAACTTCTGTTCACACAGCGTGTTTTGGTATCATTTGGTTTCTACTTGGTAGAAACACATCTTTTTTTTTTTTTTTTTTTGAGACGGAGTCTCGCTGTGCAGTGGCGCCATCTCGGCTTACTGCAACCTCCGCCTCCCAGGTTCAAGCAATTCTCCTGCCTCAGCCCCCTGAGTAGCTGGGATTACAGGCACACACCACCACGCCTAACTAATTTTTTTTGTATTTTTAGTAGATACGGGGTTTTACCATTTTTGGTCAGGCTGGTCTTGAACTCCTGACCTCAGGTGATCCACCTCGGCCTCCCAAAGTGCTGGGATTACAGGCATGAGCCACCATGCCCAGCCAAGAAACACATCCTTTGAGTATTACTTTCTCAGCCTGAGGTAATTTAAGTGGTAATGTTATTCTGCCACGTTGTCATTTTCAGGATGTCAGATAAAAGCCTCAAGTATTAAAGTTTTTTTTTTTTTGAGACAGAGTTTTGCTCTTGTTGCCCAGGCTGGAGTGCAATGGCATGATCTTGGCTCACCTCAGCCTCCACCTCCCGGGTTCAAGCGATTCTCCTGTCTCAGCCTCCCGAGTAGCTGGAATTACAGGCGTGCGCCACCACGCCTGGCTAATTTTGTATTTTTAGTAGAAACGGGGTGTCTCCATGTTGGTCAGGCTGGTCTCGAACTCCCGACCTTGGGTGATCCGCCTGCCTCAGCCTCCCAAAGTGCTGGGATTACAGGCATCAACCACTGCGCCCAGCCAAAATTAAAGTCTTATTCCATGCAGGTATCTTTCAATTGTAAATCATTACTGCAAAAGACAAATTTTGTCTTTATAACTGATTAAAAACAACAGCAGTACAAGAGTGCTTGAGTCATGACTGTCATGAATTTAGGATGTGCCAACCTAAGGTCAGCCAGATGCTTCTAAGATGTAAACATTAAGCATTGTCATTTTAGGTGATTTATTGACAGCTATTTCTTTATAGACAGGAATGCAAGTGCAGCACTGAATTGTGTGCCATTGCTCATTTATAAGATACACATGTAGATGATCCAGAATATTCTTATACATTTTTCAGTGTTATCAAAGTACAAATGCAGAATTAAAAGATTTCTCAAAACACGTGGACTTGGCTTTCCCCTTACTCAGTTACCTGAAACTGTCTTCAGCCTCTACTTGAAGATGCTTCTGCTGAGGAGGAGCATTTTCATCATTGCTGTTCTATTTTATTACTAATTTTTTTACACAGGCAATTTCTTACTTACAAATGGATATATTCTAAAAGTACTGTTGTAAGCTTATTGTTTGGAACGCTGGATGCATTTTCTTCTATAAATAATGCTATCCATGACATTTACATTGTTATGCCAACCAGTATCATTTTATTAACTTTTAATTTAGTGGACTCGAAGACCTTCCCCACAATTTGCAATAATTCCTCTGTTAAAAAACTGCATTTATAATTCTCATTTGAATTCCCTTATAGCATATCTTCTTTTAGAAACCCAACAACTAGAACAAAAATATCCTTTCTTTAGTCCCTTAACATAGTAAAAACAGGCTTTTCTAACTCCAAGCTGTTATGGGTGACCCTTCTAGCCCTTACCTCTAAGGACAGTCCTCCAATATGAGCAAGGAAAATGAAGGGACAGAGGTTTTAGAGAGGGAGGCAAGTTGGGTGATATGAGTATCTGGAAAGGGAAGGGTAGGATTTATTTGGGATGAACAGTGAGTTTCTAAAATGGGAGTTTGCATTGCTTGTCAGCCTTTTGGCTAAGATCAGGTGTAGCATCAGTTTAAAATGGGGGTTTGTTGTGGGTTGAATTGTGTCCTCCAGAAAGCTGTGTTGAAGTCCTAACCCGTGGTACCTGTGAATGGGATCTTATTTAGAAATAGGATCTTTGCAGATGTAATTAAGATGTAATTGAAAATGAGGTCATACTGGAGTAGAGTGGGCCCTTGATACAATATGACTGGCATCCGTATAAAAGAAGAGAGACAGAGAGAATGCAGTGTGAAGACACAGATACAGAGAACACCATGTGACTACAGAGCTAAAGATTGAAGTGCTGCACCTCCAAGCCAAGGAACACCAAGGATTGCCACCAAACTATCAGAAGCTAGAAAGAGATGAGGAAAGATTCTCTCCTACAGGTTTCAGAGGGAGCATAGCCCTCCCAACATCTTGATTTTGGACTTTTAACCCTCAGAACTGGTAGGCGATACATTTCTGTTGTTTTAAGCAACCAAGTTTTTGGTACTTTATTACTGCAGCTACAAGAAACTAATACAGGATTCTTAGCAAGAATAAAGTAGAATTGGGATGATGGCCGTGGGACCAAGTGAGGAGTGAATAGGAGAACAAAGAGGAACAGTGTTGATATGGGGCTTTCCTTTATGTTGCATTATCTTTTTTTCTTCCCTTCTCTCTCTGGCTTATCTTTTCATTCTTTTTCTTCTTGGATCTTATCTTTATATAGCACGTTATGGTTTATTAGGCATTTACATACTGCTAATAATTAGCAGAGCCAGGTTTTCTAACTTCAAGTGCAGTGTTCATTGTGCCACAATTGTTTCCGTTATCCCAATACTCATCAAGACGTTATGGATTCTATTACAAGACACTTACAATGGGGGCAGGTAAGACTTCATAGGTGGGATTTTTAGCAGTATAGGAGAGAGGAAGGAATTCCTATTAGTGACATCTGGAAGGAAAGTAAAGTTTCTGTTGCTCTGTACCCACTGTTTAACAGTCATTTTTAAGTTGGGGACTGCTTTTATTGAACGAAACACTACTTGCGTATAACTTATATCCATTGTTCCTAGTTATATTCCGAATAATGTGCTCCCTGTTCCAGGTGACTGTACTTTATATAAACTCAAAAACTATTGTCGTGTTCCCTCTAAGTCCTCTCTTTCTCATGTTACATATCTCTAGTTCCTCCAGCCAGTCTTCAGATGACACAATCTCCGTGTCTCTCACCCATATTGCCTCCCTTTTGTCCAGTCGTTAAATATTCTACCCAGAATTGAATTCAGTATTTTACATATGTTCTAACCAGCACAGAGTGTAATGGGACTAGTACTTAAATAGGTCAAGACACCCTATTTCTTAATGTATTTTGAGATTATGTAAGCATTTTTAAGCAATATCGCATACCGTTGGTTCATAATGAACTTACGGTCCACTAAAACGCTAGATCTTTTTGTATTAATTGTTGCCAAGGTCAGTTTTCTTCTTGAACCTGCACAGGGACTGAGGCTGCTACTTTTTCATCTCTCTGTTCCAGGGACCATATGATTTCTTATCTCTGTTTCTCTTTGTGTTTTTGTTCCTCTCTACTGTGTCTCTTTGACCCTAAGCAATGACCTCCTTCCTTGTTATAAAATTTCACTGATTGTTTTACAGTCTTCATTCTCTTTCTTTCCTTTCGGCTTCTGGGCCACCACACTTTTGGCTTTCCCATTTGGTCCTCCTCAGTCTTTGTGAGTCTCTATTTATCTACCTTTCCCTCAACTGTTGGTTGTGCTTTGGGTTTTAAATTTGGCACTATTCTTTTTTTCTGTATGCAATATATCTTCAGCAAATAAATCATGTTTAAAATGGCAGATCTAGCTGAGCTCATCTGGAAATAAAGGGGCACAGAATCAGTCCCGGAGGAAGGTCAACATTTAGAGGTCAGGTAGAGGAGGAAGAGTCAGCAAGAAGACAGAAAGAGCAGCCAGAGATGTAGGAGCATTTCAAGAAGGAGGGTCAGTCAGCAGTGTTGACTGTGCCTGAGAGGTCAAGTAAGGTAAGAATAGAGAAGCAACCACTGTATTTTGCAATATAGAGGCTGTTGGTGACCTTAGGAAGCATGGTTTTCTGGAGTTTTAAGGGCAAAAGCCGGATTATAGTAAGTAGAAGAAGAGTTAAAAGGAGGCAGAGGAGCAGAGATAATGTGTAGCAATGCTTTGAAGAAACAGAACAGGGCCAGGCACGGTGGCTCACGCCTGTAATCCCAGGACTTTGGGAAACCAAGGCAGGTGGATCGCTTGAGCCCAGGAGTTCAAGACCAGCCTGGGTGACATGGTGAAACCCTGTCTGTACAAAAAAATACAAAAATAGCTGGACATGGTGGCACACACCTGTAGTCCCAGATACTCCAGAGGCTGAGGTAGGAAGATCACTTGAGCCTGAGAAGTGGAGGCTGTAGTGAGCCGAGATTGTGCCACTGCACTCTAGCCTGGAGCTTGGGTGACAGAGCAAGACCCTGTCTCAAAAAAAAAAAAAAAAAAAAAAAAAAAAGAAACAGAACAGTAGGATCCACAGTTAGGGAGGCTTTAGGATCAAGGGAGATAAAGTATAAGACAGCAATTTGGAAACTATAACTTACTACGTATGTGTAAGGAGAATTCTAGAAAGAAGATGGTTGAGATCACAACCCTGGGGAACAACTTCAGTTAGAGAGTAGGAATGAAAAGGAGACCCCCAAAAGACATTCACCCCAAGAGACAGATGAGCACCTTCTGCTCTGTGTGCTGTCCTTCCATGCTGGGATTGCAATAAGGAATCTGCACATTTCTTGATCTCAAGCAGTTTATAGTTTGCTGTTGTGTTTCACAAAGTATGTTTGTGTGAATCACCTGCATCCAGACAGACTTGTATTAAATACAGATTCCAGGGCCCTACCTCGGGCCTACGGAATCAGAATTTCAGGAAGTGATGCCAAGAGTTTGAATTTTTAGCAAGTGACTCATACTCTGCCACACAAGATGATTCGTATTCCCACTACAGTTTGAGAACCACTGGTATGTTGGGTACTGAGCATGTTAACAAATAAGAGTAGGTTTAACAGTTAATTGAAGACTAGTAAAGGATTTGTTCATCTCTTTTTATGTTTATGCCATTAAATAAGAGAAGCTGGGCTTGTTAGGTGGGAAATAATAGCACATATTTATAGGCAGACATTAGGAAAATAATCTTAAACTCATACCATATCGTTTTAGTAATGTTTTGTTTATGAAGGGTCTTACCATTCCTTTCTTGTGGAAGCTTTGAGTTATTTTCACTTTGTTTCTATTATGGATAATGCCTTTATACTGGCAGTGTACAGTAAAAGGCTAAGATTATGAGCTCTAGAACTGTACTGCCTAGGTTTAAATTGCAGCTTCACACTTACTAGCTCTGTAATTTGGGGGAAATTATTTAAGTCATCTGTGCTTCAGTTTTCTCATCTGTAATAGAAGTATCATAATAGTGTATAATCTCATTGAGTTGTGAGGATTAAATGGATTAATAATTATAAAGTACTTAAAATGGTACCTGGCACATAGTAAACAATAAATATAGGCTATTTTTATTGTTAATAGTTATCTTTGTGAATCTAGAGTCTTAACTTCTGTTGAACTATTTCTCTAGGATAAATTTTCAGGATGGAATTTCTACATTAAAGAATGAAGACATCTTTATGTCCCTTTGCTATCTATAGTCATTGCTTTTCAAAAGGGTGATATCTGTTTGTGCTGTAATAATTTGTAAATGCAATCTATCAATGGTGTGTGTGTGTATATGTGTTTTGTATGTCTCTTTATATGAATGCAAGCAAGCATGGCTTAGGTTGTAAGTTTGTAGAAAACTTTGACCTTCTTTTTAAGCCTGCTCTTAAGTCTGTTGTTAAGTTTCATGTTACAGTGCCTCGTTAGATACTGTCTCCAGGTAGTATGTTGATAAATGATAGTAAGTTACCTTTGAAAGATTATGTCAAGGAAATATTCTAAATCTGTGTCTTTTTCCTTTTGATAGACTGAAGCCATGGCAATTCTTTTTGCTGTTGTTGCCAGGGGGACCACTATCCTTGCCAAACATGCTTGGTGTGGAGGAAACTTCTTGGAGGTGACAGAGCAGATTCTGGCTAAGATACCTTCTGAAAATAACAAACTAACGTACTCACATGGCAAGTGAGTTCTGTTCTGCATGTGGTAAGGGATGAAAAAAGGGAATTCTGTTACTCTAATGAGAATGGTAGAAAAATAGAAAACAGGCTTCTAGGTACATAATTTGAATAAGCTGACAGAATAGTAACCTTCACCAACTTAGAAAATATATCTGGTTTTGTTACTTATAAATTTAACTTGTAATTATTTTATTCTATTATTGAAGTGATATTTTATTTTGAAGAAAGATGGAAATGTTAAATGTAAAAATGACTTTGCTCTAGAGCTGTGTGATATGTGAAATAATTCAGATAAGATAGATAATGTTCTTTGTTCATTCTTTCAGTAAATATTTACTGAGCACTTAACTATTGCCAGGCACTTTGCTTGGTGCTGGGGATATAACAAGATATGTAGTATTTGCCCTCATAAGGGTTATAGTTTAATAAGGGAGAAAGTCAAATCCACAATGTCAAGAGTTGGGGGGGTGGGAAGTAGTAGATAGGAGGATGGTATTCCAAGTAGAAGGAACAGCAGGTAGAGAAGTATGGAGGCATGAGATCATAGGGCGGGCATATTTAGGGAACTGCAGACTGTTCTCTGTGACTGGTGCCCAGGATGGTGAAAATAAAGCTAGAGAGATGGGTAGAAGAAAAGTCATGTAGGGCCTTGTAGGCCATATTAAGAGCTTGGACTTTACCCTGTGGGCAGTGGAAAGGCATTGAAGGTTTTCAGCCAGGGTGTGACAGAGTCAGGTTTGTTTTATTTATTTATTTATTTATTTAGAGACAGAATCTCATTCTGTCACCCAGGCTGGAGTGCAGTGGTGCGATCTTGGCTCACTGCAACCTCCATCTCCCAGGTTCAGATGATTCTCGTGCCTTAGCCTCCTGAGTAGCTGGGATTACAGGCGTGCACCACCATGCCCAGCTAATTTTTGTATTTTTAGTAGAGATGGGGTTTCACCATGTTGGCCAGGCTTGTCTCAAGCTCTTGACCTCAGGTGATTCGCCTGCCTTGGCCTCCCAAAGTGTTGGGATTACAGGCGTGAGCCACCGCTCCTGGCCCTGCAGTCAGTTTTTGCTTTAGAAAGATCACTGTGGTGGCTTATTAGAGTGGCCATAGATGGGAAATCTTAGTAATTAGTTTTAAAAAGTGCCTCAACCTTCCCCATTGGCACTTAAAAATCTTTTCTTACTTAACTCAGCCTTACTTCCTTAGTTCTTATCTCAGAATGAGGTCCTTATTACTTTCTATGGCTAACCCCTTATACAGTTTAAGGTCTACTCTAAGCTACTATGAGAGAGACCCCCAAGATACAGTATTAATTTTAATGAGATAGTCCAGAGATTAGTGGTTTGGGATGTTGGGGTGGCTCTGCCATTTCCAATTCCCTAATTCCCAAAGCAATTAGTGCTTTCCACTTCTGGCCAAGCAGCTCCTTTGGTGCTTGTTATATCCCAGTGCTTGCCCAGTAATTTTAAAGGCAGGGCCCAGAAGTGGCCTGATATTGTTGAGAAGTTTCCACTTACATCTTACTGTTCACTACACAGTCATGTAGCTAGCATAGCTAGAAGGGAGGCCAGGAATTGTCATCTCTGGCTATGCAGTCATAGGCTCAAGTAAAACTCTGTTACTCTGGAGGAAGTTATAGGATATCAGGGGATGACTTGCAGTCTTCCAGTCTACTCTTCTGGCCACCCAGATATTTCAGTGAACCTTTCTTCCCAAACATAGAATATGCCTCTTCTCTGAGAGAGGTAGCTCCAAAGACCTATCTAGTCACTGTGTTTGGCTCCAAGTCCAGCATGTCTAGGTGGTACACAGTCCTATCCATCAGGCCCTGGTGTGGCTCCTGTGGTCCACTGACCATAAAGTAAAAGATAAGTCATGTTTTCCCTGCTTTCCCAGCCTAACCCAGTAGACAGCGGTGAAATAAGAAAAGGATCATCACAGTGAGAGTTACAAACTCCCATTTGGAAAAGGGAAGAATGAGAAACATGTAGAAGTCATTGCTTTCCAGTAATGATCAAATAATTGCCTCACACAATTTCAAAGACTCCCTATTCTGACTAGGAAGTGGTTAGTGGTTCTGCTTTCTTGGAGGAATTCCCTCACCTTTTTTCCCTGACTCCTGGCTTTGTTCTCCAGGAAGTTTTTCCTTTCTGGCCACATCCAAAATGGCAGTTAGAGAGTATATCATCTTTGGGAATTGTACACATTTTGTAGTCCTCTTGCTGCCAGCGTAGGTTTGTGGGCCTAGAGGTTAGGGGTTAAATAATCCTAGCCTCTTATGATTTGGGCTTTATACTTTCTCTAAAAATGTATTAGACTTACAGTCTGTGTGTTTCTAGGCAGTTCCTGGGAAAATGTCCAGGGAAAGCACATGTAGTTGTCCTTTTAGAGGCAAGACTGGGAAATAGGGCATATATCTTCCACTCATGTATTATGAGCCAGAATTTAGTCACAGCCATATGTAGCTTTAAGAGAGTATAGAATATGTAATCCAATTAAAATGCAGTTATAGTAGAAGGAGATGTTATCTGTCTGCCATGCCTCTCTGCCTGTGTCTCTGATCTAGCTCTGTTATTTCAAGCTTTGGTACCCTTTTTTCATGCTTTTATTATCTTCTAGGAATGCTGTTCTCCTCCTAAGCCTCCTTGTAAACTTTTGCTCACTTTACAGGTCCCAAGCGAAATACTTTCTTAATTTGTACTTTAATGCTTCTAAAAGGGCAGTTCTGATCATGTTCCTTCCTTCAACAGATACTGTCTGCCCTCAAGGAAAATTCCTTAACGGGACTTGGAATATTCTTCAAGATCTGCCACTTTTTCCTTCTCTGGGCTCATCTTTTACTACTTTAGTCCTCAGTTTTGCTTTCCAGCCATACTTCATACTTAGCCATTTACAGTTCAATGCTAGGTTCTTTCTCTCTTCCTAGCCTCTGCAATAGCTGTTACCTTTTACTGGAATATATTTGTCTACTTAATTTTTTAAAAATCTCACTTTGTGTGCCTGAGCTTAGATGTTTCCTTTTCCAGAAACCCCTGAACATTAACACTGAGTCAGGCACCCCAATCAGACACTCCTTTTATGTGTCTACATAGCATCTAGTTTGTTCATATTGTAACACTTTTCACACTATTTTTTTTTGAGATGGAGTTTCGCTCTTGTTGCCCAGGCTGGAGTGTAATGGCGCAATCTCAGCTCACCGCAACCTCCATTTCCTGGGTTCAAGTGATTATCCTGCCTTAGCCTCCTGAGTAACTGGGATGACAGGCATGTGCCACCACGCCTGGCTAATTTTTGTATTTTTAGTAGAGATGGGGTTTCATCATGTTGGCCAGGCTGGTCTCGAACTCCTGACCTCAGGCGATCCGCCCGCCTCGGCCTCCCAAAGTGCTGGGATTACAGGCGTGAGCCACCATGCCTGGCCTCAGACTGTATTATAATTGAAATGATTGTTTATTTCTGTACGCTGACTGTAGGCTTCTTGATGGCAGGGATCATACCTTGTTACCTTTTGTGGCCTGTGCACCAAGTGACTCACAAGTCTGGTTTAGGAGAAACAAATTTTATGGGGAAAGTGATGACTTTCATTCTGGGCATGTCATGTTTAAGCTGTCTATGGTATGTCCAGTTGGATATGTCTAGTAGACAGTAGTGTAGGTAGTCCTGGAGCTCAGGAGATAGGTCAGATGTAGATTTGGGAATCATTGGCATAATTGTGGTAGCTGAAAACAAACTACAACAAAACATGAGAGTGCATGCTGCCCTCCAGGGAGTAAGTGTGAAAAAAGCAGGAGGCTAAGGAAGCTAGAAAACATTAGTGTAAAGGGAAAGGGTCTATGATATAAACCAGGTATATTAGCCTGCTTGGGCTGCTATAACAAAATACCATAGACTGAGTGGCTTGAACAACAGATATTTGTTTCTCACAGTTCTGGAGACTGGATGAGGTGCCCGCTAATTCAGTTCTTGATGAGGGCCTTCTTCCTGGCTGGCAGATGCCCACCTTCTTGCTGTGTTCTCAGGTGGTGGAAAGAGAGTGATCTCTTTCTTCTTTTTTAAAGCCACTCATCCCATCACGAGGACCCCACCCTCACGACCTCATCTAATCTTAAGTGCCTCCCAAAGGCCTTGTCTCCAAATATAGTCACACTGTAACATATGAATTTTGAAAGGACACAGTTCAGTCTATAGCACCAGGCAAGCCTGATGTCAAGAAATCTAGTGAAGATAAAACACCTTCCAAAAGGAAGTGGTCAACACTATCATATGTTTCAGAGAGAGCCACTGGATATGGCAATGTGGAAGTCATTGGTGGAAATGGTGCAAATAGTTTTAGAGTATTGGAGGAAAAGATTTTGCCTGAGTTCCTGTATCTCCTTGTAATTCATGTCAGTCCTCTGTGAACATTAATATAATTCAACAGGTACCCCTATCTATCCACTTGCCCAAGGTACAAATGTGGGAGGCAAAATTTAGTTAACCTGTCTCATGCCAGTCACCAAGTTCTATAAATGCTGCCTCCTATCTCTCTTCTCTGTCCCTTTTTCTTTATTACCCATTCTACTTTAGTTTATTTCCCTCCTCATTTCTTACCCGATATACTGCGGTAGTCTCCTGTCTGGTCCTCCTTTGAGTCAGTTTTCCACACTCTAGCCAATGCGTCCTTTTTTTTTTTAATGTGTCCTTTTTAAAGTGCAAATCTGATCACACCCTCCCTAGGCTAAAACCTTTGGATGTTTATTCATTATTCTTAGGATAATGCACAGTGTGGTTTATAAAGTCTTGTATAACCTGGTTTTTGCTTACTTCTCCAGTCTTGTCTGTCCAGATAATTTACTTTTTCTTCACATTCTGTACTCTAGTCATGTGAGCCAGTTTTACTTTCCTAAATCTATTATGTGCTGTTTTACCTCTAGGCCCTTATGCTTGCTGCTTCCTCTTTGGAAAAACTCTTCGCTCACTTTTTTTTGTTGTTTTTTTTTTTTTTGAAACAAGGTCTCACTTTGTTACCCAGCCTGGAGTGCAGTGGCGCAATCTCAGCTTACTACAGCCTCAACCTCCTGGGTTCCAGCGATCCTCCTGCCTCAGCCTCCCAAGTAGCTGGGACTATAGGCGTGCGCCACCACACCTGGCTAATTTTTGTATTTTATGTAGAGACGGGGTTTTGCCATGTTGCCCAGGCTGGTCTTGAACTCCTGAGCTCAAGTGATCTGCCCGCCTCAACCTCCCAAAGTGCTAGGATTACAGGCATGAGCCACCATGCCTGGCCTTTCGCTCACTCTTTACCTTGCTATCTGTTACTTATTCTTCAGGTCTTAAATCAGACATCACTTGTTCTGGGAAGTCTTTCTGGTTACCCTTTGGCAAATCTCCATTTCGTGCCTCATCTATTAATATGTCCCCAGAGCACCTTTAACTTTCCTGTCATCCTGTTTGCCATGCTGCACTGTAATTCCTTACACTGTGATCCCTGTGAAGACTGGGACTTGGTGGTTTTGCTTTTTTGTATCCTCAGCATCCAGCATAGTAACTAACTCAAAGTGGATACTCAAATGTTGAGAATTTAGTAGAAAAGATGTTTGCTTTAAGAACTTAGGAAAAAGCAAAGAAAACCATATGGCCTATTGGGGGTTAATCTTAATTACATGCTCCTCCTAAGACGTCATCTCTTGTTCATGCTTTAAGAGTCCAATTATGCTTTTGCAGCTATCATTCTAATGGGTAATACACATGCTGTTGTGCTATGTAGCTAGAATACAGATCTTCTTTTTATTTCTTATGTACTTCTATCAGTTTGACTTGAAAGAAACAGGTATATTGGGAAGGGGAAGAGGGAGAATAGACTGTATCCATAAGTAATATGGTGACATTGGCAGTACTGAACGTGCTTATACATAGATAGAAGATAGAAGTAAAAGTGATGTTGCTTATAACCACAGTAAGTTTTATATCTTTTATTCTACAGTTATTTGTTTCATTACATCTGCCAAGACAGGATTGTATATCTTTGTATCACTGATGATGTAAGTAACTTGAAGACATATTGCTATTTAACTATGTGTATTGTTAATACAGCCAGTTCTTAATTATCTATACCAGGGGTCCCCAACCCCTAGGCTGCAGACCAGTACAGGTCTGTGGCTTGTTAGGAACCAGGCCACATAGCAGGAGGTGAGCGGCCTATGAGCATTACCACCTGAGTTCCGCCTCCTGTCAGATCAGCAGCAGCATTAGATTCTCATATAAGTGTGAACCCTGTTGTGAACTATGCATCCGAGGGATCTAGATTGCATGCTCTTTATGAGAATTTAATGCCTGATGATCTGAAGTGGAACAGTTTAATCCCGAAACCATTCCCCCTCCCCCAGTCCTTGGAAAAATTGTCTTCTACAAAACAGGTCCCTGGTGCCAAAAAGGTTGGGGACTGCTGATCTGTACCTATGGTGGGCAAAGGTGATGCGAACTTTACATAGCTGGAATTGTTAATATTTTGCATTTGTCATATAGAGCAGCAAATGTTAAGAAAACTTGATACTGGGGTATGTGCAAATCAACTCAATTTTGGTAGAGTTTTAGCTTAGCCTCTTGCAACTTCTATATTTATTCTATTTTGTAGTGAGAATTGATGTTCATAATTATAATTCTTTGATATCAAAACCTCTCAAAAATTGTTTATCTGGAATGTTAAATTAGATAACATCATTCCTTCTATCAGTAGTTAATGAATTCTTTAATGTATGTGAACTTTGGAAAAACAAAATTACAATACATTATGATTAGCTATATAAACCTGTAGTTTACATTGGTTAGGTATGACTATTTGTCGGCTCTCAGCCCAAAATTCTCAGTAACTTAATGATGTCATTAAGGTCCTTTCTCTTCTCTGCTTTCCTCCATGTCTCCTTCTTCCCAGACAGGTTGCCATTTTGGTTACGTAGAACTACATACTTATTTATTCATGTCCAGAGAAGAGGGACTGTGTCTTCTTGAGTGTCTTATTGTAGGAATGAGGAAGCTTTTCCCAGCTGCATGCCCTCCCCTCCCCCTGCTTTCAAAGTGAACTTCCTTTCATGTCTTATTGGCTGCATGCTCATTTCTAAACTGCCTACTGACAAAGAGACTTGGAATTGGCATGGTTGCCATAGATCAGGGTTCCTAATCTTTATTGTATCACAGACTCGTCACTTGTGGGACACTCCCAGAATGTTTTTGTTTTCTTTTTTTAATTTTCCTTTTCCAGAATGCTTTTAAATGTATAAAACACACACAATTCTAACAAAGCCAATTATATTGAAATATATATATATATATAGTATTCAAAATATTTTAAAAACTTGATGTAGTAATATATATGCTTCTTTATGAACTCATTGACAAGATCTAGTCATAGGTCTAATAACTAATAATCTTGATGTGATGGGTGTTGACAATATTTTGAGATATCTGTAACTGTGATGGTATATGAAAAAAGATTTCTGTTGGTGACAGTTACAGGTACTGTTTAATACTACCCCAATTATTAATATACTACCTATATTCACAATTGAAATATAAGTTAACGATTGATAAAAATAATGATGTGATTTTCTTTTTTTCTATCCAAGTTCAAAGGCCCCTTGAATTTGGACCATTGACCCCAATTTAAGAACCCTTGGCTTAGACTAAGCATCTTGGGTGAAAGGGAAATGACTGTTAACCATAGTGATCATCACAATGATTTTTATCTCTGGCTTCACAATATTTTCCAAAAGTACGAAAAAATCCAGCTATATGTGAAATGACTGATATGGAAGAGCTTGGAGTAGAAGAAAAATATAATGAAATCTGGGATAGTTAGAGTCGAGCCTCATATTTCTTGAGCTATAATTTGATACACACATACACATGTATACATAAACACATATACACACATTCATTTTTTTCCTCTAAGGTATTCTTCTAAAGAACACACATACTTTTTGGCTGGCTGGGATTAGACATGAGTATGTCACTTGATCTTTTCAAATATACCACCACTATTGAAAAAATTCAATTTGAAGTTAATATCAGTAGTATTATCTGTATGTGTGAAAGACTCTATGATTATTATGGGATTTATTAAACATATTCTTGTGCTGGGCCTTCTAATAGATCCTATGAAATATATGGAGGCAGTAAAATCCAACTCCTGATGTCAAGAAGTTGATAACCTAGGTATCATTATCTTCAGTTGTCAATGACCAGATATATCTGGATTCACTCTCAGCTCTTTCATTTACTAGTTGTTGGACCTTTGGACAAGTTAGTTACTTATTCAGAGCCTTCCTTTACTTATGTTTAAGATAGGATCAATGCTAATTCCTTCTCAGAGAATCATTGCTCAGTAAATGTTAGCTGTTTTTTATTGTTCTTAATCACTCACATCATCTTTGTTTACTTTCTAAATGTGAGTTCTGTGTTGATCTCTTTTCAGGATTTTGAACGTTCCCGAGCCTTTAATTTTCTGAATGAGATAAAGAAGAGGTTCCAGACTACTTATGGTTCAAGAGCACAGACAGCACTTCCATATGCCATGAATAGCGAGTTCTCAAGTGTCTTGGCTGCACAGCTGGTAAGATCTTTCTCAGGATAAGGTATTTTGATTTATATCTTCTTTATTACCTTCAAACACTATGAATCTAAGGGGCCCTGACCTGCAATATAGTTTTCTGATTGTGTTACTGTAAGTCAACATAATAAAACTTCCCTGATTGAAAAAAAAAGTAAAGGGGCCATTTTAGGGTAGAAAACAGTGATATTCTTTATTATCTCTGTATTCTCTATTAATAGTGGTCACAGTGTCTCATGATTGGAAGAGCATTAAAGATCATCTAGTTCAACTACCCATCTGATGTTTAAATGTGTTCAACATGCCAAATGATCTTTTAACCCGTACATAAACCTTCTACCCTTCCATGAGGGAAATTTAATTTTCTAACAACCCAAATTAATAATTTGAAACTCTCTTCATCTGTATGAATCCCTAATTGTCAGCTTAGTGAGGTTTTACATGTGTATATACCTGTGAAATACCACTGTACTCAAGACAGCATTTTAATCACCCTAAAAATTCCCTCATATCCCTTACCAGTTGGTCCCCTCCCCCACACTTTGCCCCAGGCAACCACTGATCTGTTTTCTATCACTATAAATTAGTTTTGTCTTTTCTGTAAATAGAATCATACAGTATGTACTTTTTTGTGTCTTGCTTGTTTCAGTCAGTGTAAGGCTCTTGATATTCTTCCATGTTGTATAAATCAGTAGTTTGTTCCCCTTTTTGCTGAGTAGTAGTATATGCATATACCACAGTTTGTTTATCCATTCACCTGTTGCTGGATATTTGGGTTGCTTCCAGTTTTCAGCTATCATGAATAAAGCTGCTGTTAACCTCCATGTATAAGTCTTTGTGTGGACATATGTTTTTATTTCTCTTTGATAAATACCTAGGAATGGAATTGCTGGGTCATATGGTAGGTGATATGTAATTGAAAAAAAAAAATCACCACTTTTTTCTCCAAAGTGGTTGTACCATTTTATATTCTCACCAGCAGTTCCAGTGTCTCTGCATCCTTGCCGATACTTGATGTGGTCTTAAGTTTTGCCATTCCAGTTGATGTGTAATGGTATCTCATTGTGGTTTTAATTTATGTTTTCATGATGTCAGACACCTTTCAAAATGCTTCCCTTTTATCCATGAAACTATTTGAGTATAAAGACCTAAGCTCTAGCTATGATTTTGTTGTGAGTTAAAAAAAGCTGTATTGTAATTGAATACTTTCACTTCTCCTGTGTTTTTAATACTCTGAGTATTACATTTCTAAATTTTATACACATACACACACACACACACACACACACACACTCTTCTGGCAATAAAGTCCCTTTAAATTGGTTACTTATAAACCTTTATTATTCAAGCAGTTGGTTTGTTTCATACTCCCCACTAGGAAACGTTCATCTATGTAAAACTGTATAAAACACTACCAACAACAAAAATACCAGTGCTTAGTCAAAAGTAAATAGGGTCAGCTAGAAACAAAACTTTCAAATTAACCAATTTGTCATTAGCTCTAGATCTGTGTGACCTTCTGAACAAAATCTCTACCTATTCCTTCATCTGTAAATAGAGATAATAATAGCATCGTTTCATAGAGTTTTGGGGTGGATTAAATAATATCCCGTTTGAAGCACTTAACACAACGAAATGACTGGAACATTGTGTATTAAGCACCCCATAATTACTAGCTATGGATAAATAATTTCAAAATATATATTATCAGTGTCTTAGATTCTAGATCCTGTGAGAAGCCAATAAAAATAGTTTATATGCTGTGATCCTGGCAGATACAAGAACAGATGCTGAGAGGCTGGGCCAGCCCCTACCTCATCATACTCAAGAAGTGGGGAACAATTTTGCAGCATTCTTTCCCCCACTGCCCCAACTACAGTCTTCTTTTTCTCCTTTCTTCCTTGTCTGAGCACAGATTATATATCCCCCGCAATCTCTGCCCCACAAGTCACATGTGTATTTGATATGTTTATTTTTATTTTATTTAAAATAAGGTAAGTTTTAGACTACATACTTACAGTTTGTATAGAAGCATTTTTTATGCTGCCCATATTTTTTCCTGGGTATTGTAACATTTTTCCAGTGAAGTGACATGTATCTTTTATATCAATAGAGACATAATTTTATAGCATTCGTCAGTGTAAATTGTCATTCCCCTTATTTTTGTTTTCCTATTGTAAATAATGTCTGGGTACCATAAGTTAAAACTTATTTTCTTATAGAAGCATCACTCTGAGAATAAGGGCCTAGACAAAGTGATGGAGACTCAAGCCCAAGTGGATGAACTGAAAGGAATCATGGTCAGAAACATAGGTATGTTTCATGGCATAGTTTCATGCGTGTGGGCAAAAATGATAAAGATTACTTGACTGGGGTCAAATTATTCTAGAGAAGCCAAAATAGCACTTCCTTATTCTTACCATTGGAAGTTAATTGTTAGCTGAGACACCTGTGATACTGTCTGCTTGTGCAAATGGTTTCTTCTTTGTCCTTGCAACTATTCTTCATTCTAAATTTACTAGTTTGCTTAGCAAGACTAATTTCTAAGAACCTTATGATAATTCAGCAGTTTAGAATAATTTGGTCAGTTTGATCGTACAGTATTTCACTGAGTTAATGTATCACGGGTTACCTAACCTTGTCTGAATTTTGGACGCATAGGTTCTTTAGCACAGTGTTACTCAGAGTGCTGTTTTGCAGCCAGATAAGGAGCTTGCTGAAGAATGTCAGTCAGTGTTGTGCTTCCTTCACTGAGGCCCTCTTGCTATGAAAGTCAATTGGACTGAACAGTATGCTTAGAGACTTAGTCAACCAGTTGCAAACACTCTTAAGTAGGACTGATTTAGAAGTTTATCCTACAGTAACAGTACTGTTATATTTTTGTGCCTATTATGTTTTTCTTATTTTCTTGAGATTAATTATCAGGAATGGGATTAATAATCAAAATGTGCAAACATTTTCATGGTTCTTGATATATACGTCTCGGCTATTTAAAGTGATTTCCTTTGATTTTAGTTTTAATTATATATCTAGATAGAGACTAGAGAATCTGTTGAGACAACTACTATTTGTTTTTACTCTTTTTTTTGTCACCAAATGTATTTATTTTGCCTGAAAGTGGAGGCAGGCAATTGCTACAATATTATTTATTGCAGATGCATAACGTTACCAGAAAAATCAACATTTTTAATCGACTCCTTTTAAATGACTTATTTATTTTTAGAGTTATAGAAACAGCAAATTTAAAATGTGACAAGAACATTCCCAGTTAATTCCCTTTCATTTTTTTAACAGCTTAATTGAAATATAATTCACATATCATATAATTCACCCATTTAAAGTATACAGTCAGTGGTTACTATATTCACAGAATTGTACAACTATTGCTGCAATCAATTTTGTAACATTTTTATCATCCCTAAATGAAACCCTGTACCCATTTGCAGTTGCTCCTCATTTCTCCTCAACTCTCAGACCTAAGCAACAATTAATTCCCTTTTCATCTTCATAAATTTGCCTATTCTGGACATTTCGTATAAATGGAATCTTGTAATATATGGCCTTTTGTGTCTTCGTTCACTTAGCGTAATGATTGTGAGGTTCATTCATGTCATAGCATAAATCAATACTTAATTCTTTTTTATGACTAATAATTCCAATGCATTAATGCATTTTATGTATCTACTCATTAGTTCATGGTCTGGTTATTATAAATAATGCTGCTGTGAACATTTGTGTACAAGTTTTTGTGTGAGCATATATATATATATATATATATATATGTTTTTGGTTCTCTTGCTTACATACCTAGGAATAGAATTGCTGGATCACATGGCAACTTTGTAACATTTTGAGGAAGGGCCAAACTTTCCTAAAGTGACTGTACCATTATACATTCCTAATAGCAATGTATGAGGATTCTGATTTCTCCACATCCTTGCCAAAACGTGTCTTTTTTGATTATACCCAGTCTAGTGAAATGGTACTTTATTGTGATTTTGATTTGCATTTCCCTGATGACTAATGATGTTGAGCATTTTTTCATGTGCTTATAGGCCATTTGTATATTTTCTTTACCTTTGGAGAAATGTCTATTTAAAAATACTTTGTTGTTTTTAAGTGGGTTATTTGTCTTTTTATGGTTGAGCTATAACAGTACGTTATATATTCTGGATACTAGACCCTTATCAGATACATGATTTTCAAATATTTTGCTCTATTCTGTGAGTTGTCTTTTCATTTTCTTGATGGTGTTCTTTGAAGCACAAGTTTTTATGAAGTGCGATTTATTTTTTCTTTAGTTGTTTGTGCTTTGAATATCATATCTAAGAAACCGTCGCCTAAGCCAAGATCATGAAGATTTACTCCTTTGTTTTCTTCCAAGACTAGTTTTAGCTCTTATATTTCTATCTATGATCTATTTTGAGTTAACGTTTATGTATGGAATAAAGAAGAGATCCAACTTAATTCTGTTGAATATGTATATACAGTTGTTCCAGAACCATTTGCTGAAAAGGCTTTTCTTTCCCTGTTGAATGATCTTAGCATTCTTATCAAAAATTAGTTATCAATGGATGTATGGCTTTGTTTCTGGACCTTCAGTTCTGTTCAATTTATCTTTATGCCGGTACCAGACTGTCATGATTATTATAGCTTTGTAGTAGGTTTTAAAATCAGGAAATATTCGTCTTCCAACTTTATTCTTTCTCAAAATTGCTTTGACTATTCTGGGTACCTTTCATTTTCATGAACTTTAGGATGAGCTTGTCAATTTCTGCAAAAAAAAGCTATCTGGGATTTTGATAGGGATTGTGTTGAATCTGTAGATCAATTAGGGGAGCCATTTTAACAATATTAAACTTCTGATCCATGAACATGGGCTTTCTTTCTATTCATTCAGGTTTCCTTTAATTTTTTCCAACAATGTTTTGTAGTTTTCAGTGTGCAAGTCTTACATGACAAAGACTCTGCTTCACCAAATTTTAGACAAGCTCCTCTGAGCACTCTATTAAACTAGGTCTCATCCTTGGGCTCTGTCCTTGGCCTGCCTAAGGAAGTCTTAGCAAAGAATCCTGCTAATACCCCACCCTTGATCAAGTTCCTCGTCCCCTATATTTGATATATAAGTCCGGCCAGCTTTTAGCAGGAATCCTGTTAGGCCAGTTTGGAGACAATCTCCTTGCCCTTGATGTCTCCTCTTAGTAATTTTCCATCCTCTGGCCCCCTCACTCTGTTCATTGGCCACAAATCCCCACTGGTCTTGGTTGCATTAGGAGTTGAGCTCAATCTCTCCCCTCCATTGTGATAGCCTTGACCCCTATTGCAGTAATCTCAAAATCTGCCTTACCATTTTTTAACCAGTGTCAGAATAATTTTTCTTTAACAATATCTCTTCTAACAGCCTTCTTGCCTTGTTCCTAAGTATTTTTTTATGCTATTGTAAATGGAATTTTTCTCTTTCATTTTTGGATTGTTCAGTACTAATGTATAGAAATTTTATTGATTTTTATAAATTGGTGTTGTATCATACAACCTTGTTCTCATTTATTAGTTCTAATAGCTTTTTAATAGTTTCCTTAGGATTTTCTCTATATAGAATCATGCTACTTGCAAATAGAGATAGTTTTAATTCTTCCTTTTCAATCTGGATGCTTTTCATTTCTTTTTATTGCTTAATTGCCCTAGCTAGAACCTCCAGTATAATGTTGAATAGAAATGGTAAGAGTGGACATCATTGTCTTATTCCTGCTCTTAGGGAGATCTTGAAGAATCTTCCACAATTAAGTATGAGGTTAGCTGTGGGTTTTTCATAGATGTCCTTTATCAGGTTGAGGAAGTTTCTTTTTCTTGTTTGTTGAATGGTTTTATCATTAAATAGTGTTGGATTTTGTCAATTTTTTTTACATCTATTGAAATGATGGTTTTTGTTCTTTATTAATATGATGTATTATAATAATTGATTTTCAGATAGTAAATCAACCTTGTGTTTCTGAAATGAATCCCACTGCATCATGGTGTATAGTCCTTTTTGCATATTATTGGATTCATCCTGCCAGTAGTCTGTTGAGGATTTGTTAAATGTCTGTATTTTTAAGAGTTGTTGGTCTATCATTTTCTTTTCTTGTGATGTCTTTGTTTGGTTTTGATACCAGGGTAATGCTGGGCTCATAGAATGAGTCAAGAAGTGTTCCCCTTTTCTTCTGTTTTAGAAAGATTTGTGAAAGTTTTGTATTAATTCTTGAAATATTTGGTAGAATTCACCTTTGAAGCCACCTGGGCTTGGGCTTTTCTTTGTGTGAAGCTTTTTTGGTTTTGTTTTTGTTTTTTGAGACGGGGTCTGTCTGTCACCCAGGCTGGAGTGCAGTGACACGATCCTCTCTAATTCCTCT
The DNA here is from genome assembly GCF_028885625.2 of Pongo pygmaeus. Classification (NCBI taxonomy): domain Eukaryota; kingdom Metazoa; phylum Chordata; class Mammalia; order Primates; family Hominidae; genus Pongo; species Pongo pygmaeus. The sequence goes on from NC_072396.2 coordinate 160,840,622, forward strand.
TTCATTCCCTTGGTGGGAGGGTTACCTGCAGCCTTGACCTCCTGGGCTCAGGTAATCTTCCCACCTCAGCCTCCCAAGCAGCTGGGACTGCAGGCATGTGCCACCACGCTTGGCTAATTTTCGTTTTTTGGATTTTTTGTAGAGACAAGGTCTTGCCCTGTTGCCCAGGCTAGTCTCAAACTCCTGGGCTCAAGCGATCCACTTGCTTCAGCCTACCAAAGTGCTAGGATTACAGGCATGAGCCTCCGTGCCTGGCCTGAAGTTTTAAAATTACTGATTTAGTCTCTATGCTTGCTGTAGCTCTATTCAGATTTTTTATTTCTTCTTGAGTCTGTTTAGCAGTTTGTATCTTTCTAGGAATTTGTGCATTTCATCTGAGTTACCTAATTTATTTACATACTCCTGTTTAGAGAATTCCCCTAAGATCCTTTTCATTTTGTAAGTTAGGTGGTGATGTCTCCTCTTTCATTCCTGATTTTAGTAACGGAAGTTTTTTCTCTGTTTTACTTGGTCATTCTACGTAAAGGTTTGTCAATTTTATTGATCTTTCTAAAGAACCAACTTCTGGTTTCATAGATTTTTTTTCTATAGTTTTTCTGTTCTCTATTTAATTTGTTCACCCTAATATTTATTTCCTTCCCACTGCTAGCTTTAGATTTAGTTTACCCTTCTTTTCTAGATCCATAAGGTGGAAAGTTAAGTTGTTAGGTTATTAATTTGAGGTCATTTGTCTTAGCTCAGGCTGCTGTAACAAAATTCCATAGACGCAGTGGCTTAAACAACAGAAATTTATTTTCTCACATTTCTGGAGGGTAGAAGTCCAAGATCACGGTGCCAGTATGGTCAGGTTCTGGTAAGGGCTCTCTTCCTGGCTTGCAGACAGCATCTTCTCTCTCTGTTCTCCCATAGGGCAAGGAAAAGAGAGCTAGCTGTCTAGTGACTTTTATTTAATTGATACATAATATTTGTACACATTCATGGGGTACGTGTGATATTTTGTTACATGCAAAGACTGTGTAATGATCAAGTCAGGATATTTGGGGTGTCCATCAGCTCAAGAATTTATTTCTGTGTGATGGGAACATTTCAAATTCTCTCTTCTAGCTATTTTGAAATATATAATACGCTATTGTTAACTTTAGTCACCCTACTCTGCTATCAAACATTAGAACTTATTCCTTCTATCTAACTGTGTGTTTGTACCTATTAACCATCCTCTCATATTCCCTGCTCCGCCCCACATACCCACACCATTCCTAGCCTCTGGTATCTATTGCGCTATTGTCTACCTCCATGAGATCAACTGTTTTAGTTCCCACATGTGAGTAAGAACATGTGATATTTGTCTTTCCATGCCTGCCTTATATCACTAAACATAATAACCTCCAGTTACATCCATGTTGCTGTAAATGACATGACTTCATTCTTTTTCATGGTCAAATAGTATTCCATTGTGTTTATAGACCACATTTTCTTTATCCATTCATCCATTCATGGACACTTAGGTTGACTCCATATCTTTGCTATTGTGAATAGGGATGCAATAAATATGCAACTGCAGATATCCCTTTTATATACTGATTTCTTTTCCTTTGCATAAATACGCAGTAGTAGGATTGCTGGATCATATGGTAGTTTAATTTTTAGTTTGTGGAGAAATCACCACACTGGTTTCCATAGTAGCTGTACTAGTTTACTTTCCCACCAACAGTGTGTAAGTGTTTTTTTTTTTTTTTCCTTATCCTAACCAGCATCTGTTATTTTGTATCTTTTTAGTAACCATTCTAACTGGGGTAACATGATATCTCATTTTGGCTTTTATTTGCATTTCTATGATGTTGAGCATTTTTTTCATATGCCTTTTGGCCATTTGTATGTCTTCTTTTGAGAAATGACTATTCATGTCCTCTGCCCACTTTTTAAGGGGATTATTTGTATATCTCCTGTTGAGTTCATTATATATTCTGGATATTATTCCCTTATCAAATGAATAGTTTGCAACTATTTTCTCCCATTCAACTGGTTGTCTCTTCACTCTTGATTATTTCCTTTGCTGTGCAAAAGCTTTTTTGTTTAATATAGTCCTATTTGTCTATTTTTCTTTTCGTTACCTGTCCTTTTGAGGTGTTAGCCATAAAATCTTTTCCTAGAGCAGTGTTCTGAAGTGTTTCCCCTATGTTTTCTTCTAGTAGGTTTATAGTTCTGGGTCTGAAATTTAAGTCTTTAATCTATCTTGGTTGATTTTTGTATGTGATGAGAGACAGAGGTCCAGTTTAATTCTTCCACATATGGGTATCCAGTTTTCCCAATGCCATTTATTGAAGAGAGTGTCCTTTCCCCAGTGTACGTTCTTGGCACCTTTGTTGAAAATCAGTTGCCTATATATGTGTGGCTATACATACGTGGATCAATGTCTGGCTTTTCTATTCTATTCCATCGACCTTGTGTCTGTTTTTATACCAAACCATGCTGTTTCGGTTACTGTAGCCTTGTAATATGTTTTGAAGTCAGGTAGTGTGATGCCTCCAGCTTTGTTCATTTTGCTCAGGATTGCTTTGGCTATTTGGATTCTTTTTTGGTTTCTGAAATACTAATTTTAGGATTGTTTTTTCTGTTTCTGTGAAAAATGACATTGGTACTTCAATAGAGATTGCATTGAATCTGTAGACTGCTTTGGGCTTATGGTCATTTTAATAATATACATTCTTATGATCCATGACCATAAGATGTCTTTCTGTATCTTTGTGTCATCTTCAGTTTTTTTCATCAGTGTTTCGTAGTTTTACTTGTAGGAGTCTTTCACCTCCTCGTTAAATTTATTCTTCAGTATTTTATATATGTTCATAACTATTATAAATGGGATTGCCTTCTTGATTTCATAAAGTTTTATTTCACCAAGTTCATTATTGATGCATAGAAACATTACAGATATTTGTATGTTGATTCTGTGTCCTGCAACTTTACTGTATATATTTATCAGATCTAGGAGTTTTTTGGTGGAGTCTTTGGGTCTTTTAGACATAAGATCGTATCATCTGCAAAGAGGGATAATTTGACTTCCTCTTTTTCAATTTGGATGCCCTTTATTTCTTTCTCTTGCCTGATTGCTCTGGCTAGGACTTCCAGTATTGTGTTGAATAGGAGTAGTGAAACTGGGCATCCTTCCAGTACTATGTTGAATAGGAGTGGTGAGAGTTTTCCAGTTCTTAGAGGAAAGGCTTTTAGTTTTTCCCATTCAGTATGATGTTAGCTGTGGGTTTGTCATAAATGGCGTTTATCATGTTGAGGGATATTCCTTCTATGCCTAGTTTTTTGAGAGTTTTTATCATGAAGAGATGTTGAATTTTTTTTGATACCTCGATCTATATATTTTTATTTGAATATATAAAAGTAGAATATCCTATTTTCCTTTTGAGCTATGTCATCATACTGCTAAAATTATGGATAAAAATGGAAATACTTCAGCCTGACCCATTGCAATTTCTGTGTTACACATTTGCTCTTTTTTTATTATTATACTTTAAGTTCTGGGATACATATGCAGAATGTGCAGCTTTGTTACATAGGTATACACATGCCATGGTGGTTTGCTGCACCCATTAACCCATCATCTACATTAGGTATTTCTCCTAATGCTATTTCTCCCCTAGCCCCCCTACCCCACAACAGGCCCCAGTGTGTGATGTTCCCCTCCGTGTCCATGTGTTCTCATTGTTCAACTCCCACTTATGAGTGAGAACATGCGGTGTTTGGTTTTCTGTTCCTTTCTTACCTTGCTGAGAATGATGGTTTCCAGCTTCATCCATGTCCCTGCAAAGGACATGAACTCCTCCTTTTTTATGGCTGCATAGTATTCCATTGTGTATATGTGCCGCATTTTCTTTATCCAGTCTATCATTGATGGGCATTTGGGTTGGTTCCAAGTCTTTGCTGTTGTGAACAGTGCTGCAATAAACATACATGTGCATGTGTCTTTATAGTAAAATGATTTATAATCTTTTGAGTATATACCCAGTAATGGGATTGCTGGGTCAAATGGTATTTCTGGTTCTAGATCCTTGAGAAATCGCCACACTGTCTTTGACAATGGTTGAACTAATTTACACTTCCACCAACAGTGTAAAAGCATTCCTATTGCTCCACATCCTCTCCAGCATCTGTTGTTTCCTGACTTTAATGATTGCCATTTAATGATCGCCATTCTTACTGGTGTGAGAGGGTATCTCATTATGGTTTTGATTTGCATTTCTCTAATGACCCGTGATGATGTTTGGAGACATATGTTTCCAAATATGTTTGCTGGCCACATAAATGTCTTCTTTTGAGAAGTGTCTTTTTATATCCTTCACACACTTTTTGATGGGGTTGTTTTGTTCTTGTAAATTTGTTTAAGTTCCTTGTAGATTCCGGATATTAGCCCTTTGTCAGATGGATAGATTGCAAAAATTTTTTCCCATTCTGTAGGCTGCCTGTTCACTCTGATGATAGTTTCTTTTGCTGTGCAGAAGCTCTTTACTTTAATTAGATCACATTTGTCAATTTTGGCTTTTGTTGCCATTGCTTTCGTTGTTTTAGTCATGAAGTCTTTGCCTATGCCTATGTCCTGAATGGTATTGCCTCGGTTTTCTTCTAGGGATTTTATGGTTTTAGGTCTTACGTTTAAGTCTTTAATCCATCTTGAGTTAATTTTTGTGTAAGGTGTAAGGAAGGGGGCCAGTTTCAGTTTTCTGCATATGGCTAGCCAGTTTTCCCAGCACCATTTATTAAATAGGGAATCCTTTCCCCATTGCTTGTTTTTGTCAGGTTTGTCAAAGATCAGATGGTTGTAGATGTGTGGTGTTATTTCTGAGGCCTCTGTTCTGTTCCATTGGTCTATGTATCTGTTTTGGTACCAGTACCATGCTGTTTTGGTTACTGTAGCCTTGTAGTATAGTTTGAAGTCAGGTAGCGTGATGTCTCCAGCTTTGTTCTTCTTGCTTAGGATTGTCTTGGCTATATGGGCTCTTTTTTGGTTCCAAATGAAATTTAAAATAGTTTTTTCTAATTCTGTGAAGAAAGTCAATGGTAGCTGGATGGGGATAGCATTGAATCTATAAATTACTTTGGGCAGTTTGGCCATATTCTTCCTATCCATGAGCATGGAATGTTTTTCCATTCATTTGTGTCTTCTCTTATTTCCTTGAGCAGTGGTTTGTCGTTCTCCTTGAAGAGGTCCTTCGCATCCCTTGTAAGTTGTATTTCTAGGTATTTTATTCTCTTTGTCAGGGATTTGACTTCTTCCTGGTTCAGTCTTGAGAGGGTGTATGTGTCCAGGAATTTATGCGTTTCTTCCAGATTTTCTAGTTTACTTGCATAGAGGTGTTTATAGTATTCTCTGATGGTAGTTTGTATTTCTGTGGGATCAGGGGATCAGTGGTGATATCCCCTTTATCATTTTTTATTGTGTCTATTTGATTCTTCTCTCTTTTCTTCTTTATTAGTCTCGCTAGCAGTCTATCTATTTTGTTAATCTTTTCAAAAAACCAGCTCCTGGATTCATTGATTCTTTTTGAAGGGTTTTTCATGTCTCTTTCTCCTTCAGTTCTGCTCTGATCTTAGTTATCTCTTGTCTTCTGCTACCTTTGAATTTGTTTGTTCTTGCTTCTCTAGTTCTTTTAATTGTGATGTTAGGGTGTCAATTTTAAATCTTTCCCACTTTTTGCTGTGGGCATTTAGTGCTATAAATTTCCCTCTAAATACTGCTTTAGCAGTGTCCCAGAGATTCTGGTCCGTTGTGTCTTTGTTCTCATTGGTTTCAAAAAACTTACTTATTTCTGCCTTAATTTCGTTATTTACCCAGTAGTCATTCAGGAACAGGTTGTTCATTTTCCATGTAGTTGTGCAGTTTTGAGTGAGTTTCTTACTCCTGAGTTCTAATTTGATTGCACTGTGGTCTGAGAGACTGTTGGTTACGATTTCCATTTTTTGCATTTGCTGAGGAGTGTTTTACTTCCAATTATGTGATCAACTTTAGAATAAGTGCGATGTGGTGCTGAGAAGAATGTATATTCTGTTGATTTGGCTTGGAGAATTCTGTAGATGTCTATTAGGTCCTCTTGGTCCAGAGCTGAGTTCAAGTCCGGAATATCCTTGTTAATTTTCTGTCTCGATCTAATATTGACAGTGGGGTATTAAAGTCTCCTAGTATTATTGTGTGGGAGTCTGAGTCTCTTTGTAGGTCTGTAAGAACTTGCTTTATGAATCTGGGTGCTCCTGTATTGGGTGCATATATATTTAGGATAGTTAGCTCTTCTTGTTGCATTGATCCCTTTACCATTATGTAATGCCCTTCTTTGTCTTTTTTGATCTTTGTTGGTTTAAAGTCTGTTTTATCAGAGACTAGGATTGCAACCACTGCTTTTTTTTGCTTTTCATTTGCTTAGTAAATAATCCTGTATCCCTTTATTTTGAGCCTGTATGTGTCTTTGCACATGAGATGGGTCTCCTGAATGCAGCACACGGGTGGGTCTTGATTCTTTATTCAATTTGCCAGTCTGTGTCTTTTATTTGGGGCATTTACCCCATTTACATTTAAGGTTAATATTGTTATGTGTGAATTTGATCCTGTGATTATAATGCTAGTTGGTTATTTTGCTTGTTAGTTGATGTAGTTTCTTCATAGTGTTGATGGTCTTTACAGTTTGATATGTTTTTGCAGTGACTGGTACTGGTTTTTCCTTTCCATATTTAGTGCTTCCTTCAGGACCTCTTGTAAGGCAGGCCTGGTGGTGACAAAATCTCTCAGCATTTGCATGTCTGTAAAGGATTTTATTTCTCCTTCGCTTATAAAGCTTAGTTTGGTTGGATATGAAATTCTGGGTTGAAAATTCTTTCCTTTGAGAATGTTGAATATTCGCCCCCACTCTCTTCTGGCTTGTAGGGTTTCTGTCGAGAGATCCGCTGTTAGTCTGATGGGCTTCCCTTTGTGGGTAGCCTGACCTTTCTCTCTGGCTGCCCTTAACATTTTTTCCTTCATTTCATCCTTGGTGAATCTGACGATTATGTGTCTTGGGGTTGCTCTTCTCGAGGAGTATCTTTGTGGTGTTCTCTGTATTTCCCAAATTTGAATGTTGACCTGTCTTGCTAGGTTGGGGAAGTTCTCCTGGATAATATCCCAAAGAATGTTTTCCAACTTGGTTCTATTCTCCGTGTCACTTTCAAGTACACCAATCAAACATGGGTTTGGTCTTTTCATATAGTCCCATATGTCTTGGAGCCTTTGTTCATTCCTTTTCATTATTTTTTCTCTAATCTTGTCTTCATACTTTATTTCATTAAGTTGATCTGCAATCTCTGATATCCTTTCTTCCACCTGATCAGTTCGGCTATTGCTACTTGTGTATGCTTCACAAAGTTCTCGTGCCGTGTTTTTCAGTCCCATCAGGTCATTTATGTTCTTCTCTTAACTGGCTATTCTAGTTAGCAATTCCTCTAACCTTTTTTCAAGGTTCTTAGTTTCCTTGCATGGGGTTAGAACATTCTCCTTTAGCTTGGAGGAGTTTGTTATTATTCACCTTCTGAAGCCTGCTTCTGTCAGTTTGTCAAACTCATTCTCCGTCCAGTTTGTTCTCTTGGAATTTTCAGCCTTTTTGCACTGGTTTTTCCCCATCTTCATGGATTTATCTACCTTTGGTCTTTGATGTTGATGACCTTTGGTTGGGGTTTCTATGTGGACGTCCTTTTTGTTGATGTTGATGCTATTCCTTTCTGTTTGTTAGTTTTGCTTCTAACAGGCCCCTCTGCTGCAGGTCTGCTGGAGTTTGTTGGAGGTCCACTCCAGACCCTGTTTGCCTGGGTATCACCAGTGGAGGCTGCAGAACAGCAAAGATTGCTGCCTGTTCCTTCCTCTGGAAGCTTTGTCCCAGAGGGGCACCTGCCAGATGCCAGCCGGAGCTCTCCTGTATGAGATGTCTGTCGACCCCTGCTGGGAGGTATCTCCCAGTCAGGAGGCATGGAGCTCAGGGACCCACTTGAGGAGGCAGTCTATACTTTAGCAGAGCTCGAGCACTGTGCTGGGAGAGGCTGCTCTCTTCAGAACTGGCAGGCAGGAACGTTTAAGTCTGCTGAAGCTGAGTCCACAGCCACCCCTTCCCCCAGGTGCTCAGTCCCAAGGAGATGGGAGTTTTATCTATAAGCCCCTGGCTGGGGCTGCTGCCTTTCTTTCAGAGATGTGCTGCCCAGAGAGGAGGAATCTAGAGAGGCAGTCTGGCTACGGGGACTTTGTGGAGCTATGGTGGGCTCTGCCTGGTTCAAACTTCCTGGCCGCTTTGTTTACACAGTGAGGGGAAAACTGCCTACTCAAGCCTCAGTAATGGCAGACGCCCCTCCCTCCACCAAGCTCGAGTGTCCCAGGTCGACTTCAGACTGCTGTGCTGGCAGTGAGAATTTCAAGCCAGTGGATCTTAGCTTGCTGGGCTCCGTGGGGGTGGAATATACTGAGCTAGACCACTTGCCTCCCTGGCTTCAGCCCCCTTTCCAGGGGAGTGAACAGTTATGTCTCACTGGCATTCCAGGTGCTGGAGGGAATCTCCTGGTCTGCTGGTTGCAAAGACTGTGGGAAAAACATAGTATCTGGGCCAGAGTGCACCATTCCTCACGGCACAGTCCCTCAAGGCTTCCCTTGGTTAGGGGAGGGAGTTCCCCGACCCATTGTGCTTCCTGGATGAGGCAGCGCCCCACCCTGCTTTGGCTCGCCCTCCATGGGCTGCACCCACTGTCTAACCAGTCCCAGTGAGATGAGCCAGGTACCTCAGTTGGAAATGCAGAAATTACCCACCTTCTGCATTGATTTCACTGGGAGCTGCAGACCAGAGCTGTCCTATTCAGTCATCTTGCCAACCACCCTGAGATGTTGAATTTTATCAAATGCTTTTTTTATCAGATGCTTTCTCTGCATCTATTAAGGTGATCATGTGGCTTTTGTTCTCTATTCTATTGATGGAATGTTTCATGTTTATTGATTTGCATGCATTGAATCATCATTGCATCCCTGGGATAAATCCCACTTGATCATGGTGTATTATCTTTTTGATGTGATGTTTGATTTGGTTTGCTAGTATTTCGTTGAGGATTTTTGCATCTGTGATCATCAGGGATGTTGGCCTGCAGTTTTGTTTTTTTGTTGAGTCCTTGTCAGGTTTTGGTATCAGGGTAATGCTGACCTTATAGAATGAGTAGGGAGAATTCCCTCCTCTTGAATTTTTTGGCGTAGTTTGAGAAGTGATATTAGTTCTCTGTAAGTTTCATGGAGTTCTGCAGTGAAGCCAGCTGATTCTGGGCATTGTTTTGGTTTTGTTGGGAGACTTTATTACTGATTATACTTTATTACTGATTCAATCCCATTACTCATTACTGGCCTGTTCAGGTTTTCTTATTTCTTCCTGATTCAGTCTTGGTAGGTTGCATGTGTCCTGGGATTTATCCATTTCTTCTGGGTTTTCCAGTTTATTAGCATATAGTTAATAATATTTCTATGGTCACTTCTTCCAATTTTTAGATTTGCTTTAATATGCAAGGACTTTTTCTTGAGGATATATCTATGGTGTTGGTTGGGCAGGGCACTTTGACTTTGATTATGAGTACATTCAGTAGTGTAGTCTGTATAATTTCTTCAGCTATAAACAGCATCAACCATGTCTGTATTTTTCTTAGTGGCTTAGGGTGTAGTTGTTATGGAGGCTGTGGTGAAGTTTTGATGGGCATGGGCACTCCAGGTGGGCTAGTCCTTGTTTTCGAGTGGTGTCATCAGTGGGTGAAGCATGCCTGTCCTTTGGCCCCAGAACAGTGTATTCATTAAGTTACATTACTTTTTTAAAAAAAGTTTATTTTATTCTACAATGTAAAACTTGACCTTTTCTACTTTTCCAATATTTTCAGATCTGGTAGCTCAGCGAGGAGAAAGATTGGAATTATTGATTGACAAAACAGAAAATCTCGTGGATTCTGTAAGTATGGAATCTGATAATATGGAATCTGACGTAAAGTGGAGAAACTATGGATGATGGCTAACATAATTGGGAAATACCTTAAATTCAAAAATTTGGTGTTTTTTTTTTCCTTTCTCATTTCCATTATGTGATTACTTTGTAATAATAAGGATAACAATGAGGCATAGAAAAGAAACATCATCCCCTAATAGCCATTAAGGTAGCTTTGGTTTGGAAAACATATTCAGTATACAGAAACAATTTTCTAAAGCTTTGGATTGAGGCCTATATAATTTAGCACCTCAGCTACATGTACCAGTCTGTTCACTTTACAAATTTGTAAAACATGAAACAAATGTGCAAGCCATTTGTGACCCAGTATGAATCTTGAAAACTGGACAATTCACTTTCTTGCTTACACTGATAGTTTCATCTTGCCTTGTATCAATCAAGAGACATCGATTGGAAAGGGCCAATAAGTCTTAAAGGAGACAGTGTGTCCTTGTGAGCTGCTTGTACTATGGTTCTGTATGTCCTCACATTTTCAATGCAGTTACTGTGGATGAAAGTTTTAAGGAAAGATGACAGATATATGGTGAACAGAAGGAGGGCAGAGATCAGCTACGATTTGGGTCTACACAATTATAAATTTAAATGTACAGTACAGGTTTACACCTTGAAAGAAAACAGTGATTGATTATGTTCGTTGTGACTGACAGCTGGATTGTAGTGGTTAAGAACACAGGCTCTAGTATCAGGTTGCCTGGATTTGAATCCCACCTCTGCTACTTACTAGTTGTGTGACCTTAGGCAAATGACTTAACCTCTTTGTGCCTCAGTCATCATCTTCTGTAAAATGAAGATGTACCCACTTCAGAGCATTTTAAGGATTAAATCAGATAATGCATGTAAAGTGCCTAACACAGTATTTGATACATAGTAAGAGCTATTTAAATGTTCATCATTATTGTTAATTTTACAAGGACATCTATTAGCAGCAGGTTTTAGGATATACAGTCTACTATCAGGTTTTCTAGGAGTTTATAAACAGTTTTTTCATCAAAGCATGTGGTAATTGGAGGAAGGATGCTACCATACAGGAAGTCAAAGCACCTGGGTTCTAGATCTCACTTTGTGACCCATTGCTGGGGAGCAGAGAAAACAGAGAAGTATCTGATTCCAGATCTGCAGACCAATTTCTTTGATACTTCCAGGCTGTCTCTTAGTTATTCTTAATTCTTGAGGATTACCCTGCTTAGCTGGAATGGTCTGTCTTTGACCAATAGTAGTATAATCTGTACTTTCCAAATAAAAGTCTTAATTTTTTTGACTTCATGACTGAAAACAGAAGGTACTAATGAACTAACAGGTATCTCTCTTTATGGTGGAATAACATACATGCAGCAAATTGTATCAAGTGTACTACTTTCAAGTGTATAGCTCAATTATTTTTTATGTATATCTATACCCATGTAACCACCACCCAGATCTAGATAGAAAACATTACCAACACCCCAAAAGGCTGCCTCATACCCCTTCCAGTTAGTAATCCCCAATAGATGTAATTATGTTTCTGACTTATATCACCATAGATAGTGTTTTGCCTGTTCTTAAAATTTATTTGTGTCTGGCCTCTTTCACTCACCGTTATGCCTGTGAAATTCATCCACGTTTTTTATTATAGTAATCACTTATTCTTTTTTGTTGTTTTGTATTATTCCATTATCCAGATCTACCACAATTTGTTTATCTGTTCTTCTCTGCGGGGCTTTATTTCTGGATTCTCTATTTTGTTCCATTGGTCAGTTTGTCTACCTTTATGCCAGTACCACACTGTGTTGATTAGTATAACTTAATACAATTCTTGAAATTAAGTAGTGTAAGTCTTCCAGCTATATTCTTGTTGTCCAATATTGTCCTCACTCTTTTAGGTGCTTTGCATTTCCATATATGTTTTAGAATAAGCTTGTTTTCCATCTCTTAACCCCACAACAATGTGTATCTTTGTGACTGCATTTAATATATAGGTCACTTTAGGGAACATTGGTATCTTGACAATATAGAGTTTTTCGGTCCATGAACATGACATATCTCTGCTTTTGCTCAGGATTTAAAAAATTTTTCTCAGCAGTATTTTTTAGTTTTTGGTGTACAGGTCTTGCACATATTTGTTAAATTTACCCTTGAGAATATCATGCTTTTGTATTGTATAACAAATTTTTAAATTTTGTTTCTAATTCTTTATTGCTAGTATATGGAAATAAAGTTGGTTATTGTATATTGACCTTGTTTGTATTCTGCAACCTTAGAAAAATTCATTTACCAGTTCTGGTTACTGTTTTGTACATTCCTGCCTTTTACTTTCCTTGCCTTATTCTGGCTAGAACCCTCTACACAATACTGAATACAAGTGATAACAGTGAACATCCTTGCCTATTGACCATCTTGTGGGGAAAAATTCAATACTTTTTGAAAAAAATAAATTCAGTGTTAAGTTTGTGGTTAACTGTAGATTTTTTGTAGGTACCCTTTAATAGGTGGAAGAATTCCCTTTAATTCCTCATTTGAGAGTTGTATTCATGATTTTATCAAATGCTTTTTCTCCATTTATCGAGATCTTTGGTTTTTCTCCTTTATTCAGTTAGTATGGCAAATTACATTGATTTTTCAGTGTTAAACCAACTTTGCATTCCTGCAAGGTCATGACTTATTACCCTTCTTATATAACACTTTATTGGATTTGCTATTGTTTTGTTCAGGAATTTGGCATCTATGTTTCTAAGAGTTAGTGGTCTGTAATTTATTTTTCTCTTTAGGTTTTGGTATCAGGAATATGCTGGCCTCATTAAACAAGTTGGGAAATCTTACCTCTCTATCTTCTGAGTTTGGGTACTATTGGTATTATCTGTCTTAGATATTTGGAAGAATTTACTAGTAAAGCAGACTGGGCCTCGAGTTTTCTTCGTTGGAAAATCTAAAATCTTCCATCTTACTGTTTGTTTCCTATTTGTCCCATCTAGTCTTTGTTCCCTTTTTTTCTGCCTTCCATTGGATTTAGTACATTTGTTATTCCATTATGTCTCCTTTGTCAGTTTATTAGCTATAGCTCCATTTTGTCATTTTCTGATTGCTTTAGGGTTTACAGTATGTCTTTGATTTATAATCTCCCTTAAAGTGGCATTTTTCCACTTCATGAATAGATAAGAACCTTATAATAGTATACTTCTAGCTGTTTCTTCTTGGCCTTTATGCTATTGTTGACATATTTTTATTTACACATGTATTAAAAACTTCAGAATACATTGTTGTTGTTTTTGTTTAAAGAGTTGATTATCTTTTAAAGAAGATTTAAATAATAAGGGAAATCTTTTCTATTTACCCATGTAGCTACCATTTCAGTGCTCTTAATTCTTTTGTGTAGGCCAAGTTTCTATCTGATGTTATTTTCTTTCTGCCTGTATGCTTTAATTTAACATATAATCTTCCATTGTAGTTCAAGTGTGTAGGTCTACTGGAAATGAATTCTTTCAGGTTTGGTATGTCTGAGAAGTTTTTATTTCACTTCCTTTTTTTTTGAAAGACATTTTCACTGAGTATAGAATTCTAGGTCAGTGATTTTTTTTTCTTTTAATACTTGATGAACGGTGGTTCATCACTGTCTTTTACATTGTTTCTGACAAGAATTCTGCTGTCATTCTTACATATATAAAGTGTATTTTTTTTTCTTCTGGATGCTTTAAAGATTTTCTCTTTATCATTGGTTTTAAGAAATTTGATTATAATATATATGCCTTGGTATATATTTCTTTATGTTTCTTTGGCTTTGAGTTTGTTGTAGTTTTCATCAAATTATGAAAATGTTTAGCTCTTTCTAGGCTTCCAGTTACATCTGTATTAAGCCACTTGAAGCTGTCCCACAACTCACTGATGCTTTGTTCATTTTTAAGTCTTTTTTCCACTGTGTTTCATTTAGAATAGTTTCTATTGCTGTGTCTTCAAGTTTACTTACCTTTTCTTCTGCAGTTTGCAATCTGCTGTTTCTGTCCTGTGTATGTTTCATCTTTACAAGTTTGTTTTGGATCTTTTTTGTATCTTCCATGTGTCTCCTTAACATGCATACTTTCCTCTACCTTCTTGAGTATATGAAGTATATTTATAATTGAAGTGCTTATTCCACTTACATGAAATGCAAATTTTGATAGAGTTAGGTGTAGGTATCTTGCTTTTTGTTTTTTATTTGCCGCATCCCCATCCTCTTCTTTTTTATTTTGATTAGTCGAGTACTTTTTAAATTTTTTTTTAACCATCTCCATTTGTTTTTTAACACCTCTATTGAGAAATAACTCACAGACCATACACATTGCCCGTTTAAAGGGTACACTTCAGTGGAATTTAGTATATTACATTATTAAAATTGTGGTAAAATATGTATAGCATAAAATTTTGCCATTTTAACCTTTTTAAAGTGCGCAATTCAGTGGTGTTAATTACATCCACAGTGTTGTGCATCCATCACTACTAGCTATTTCCAAAACTTTTTTATCACCCCCTAACAAAAACTCTGTAACCATTAAGTAATAATAACTCCCCATTCCCCTTACTCTCAGCCCCTGGTAACTCTAATCTACTTTCTGTCTCTGTGAATTTGCCTATTCTAGACATGTCATATAAGTGGGATCATACAAAATTTGCCCTTTTGTGTCTGGCTTATTTCACTAAGCATAATGGTTTATTGCTTAAAAAAAAATGCTAAGAATCACCTGAGCCTTCAGTGAGTCTTAATCTTTTTGCTGGTGGAGGGTCTCACCTTGATGTTGATGGCTGCTGACTGATCGATCAGGCTGGTGGTTGCTGAAGGTTGTGGTGGCTGTGGCAATTTCTTAAAATAAGACAACAGTGAAGTTTACCACATTGATTGACTCTTTCACAAAAGATTTCTCTGTAGCATGTGTTGCTGTTTGATAGCAATTTACTGGCAGTAGAACTTCTTTCAAAATTGGAGTCAATCCTCTCAAACCCTGCTACTGCTTTATCAGCTGAGTTGATGTAATTTTCTAAATCTTTTGTTGTCATTTCAACAGTGTTCACAGCATCTTCACCAGGAATAGTTGCCATCTCAAGAAACCACTTTCCTTGCCCATGCATAAGAAACCCTCATTCATTAAAGTTTTATCAAGAAACTGCAGCAGTTCAGTCATGTCTTCAGGCTCCAGTTCTAATTCTAGTTCTCTTCTATTTCTACCACATCTGCAGTTACTCACTCCACTGAAGTCTTGAACCCCTCAAAGTAATTTGTGAGGGTTGTAATCAGCTTCTTCCAAACACCTGTTAATGTTTATATTTTGACTTCCTCCCATGAATCATGAATGTTCTTAATGGCATCTAGAATGGTGAATCCTTTCTAGAAGGTCTTCAATTTACTTTGCCCAGATTCATCAGAGGAATCATTATCTATGGCAGCTATACTAAATGTTTTTCTTAAATAATAAGACTTGAAAGTTGAAATCACTCCTTGATTCATGGGCAGCAGAATGGATGTTGTATTAGCAGGTGTGAACCCCGAAAGTCTGAGACAGGTCTCAGTTGATTTAGAAAGTTTATTTTGCCGAAGTTGAGAGCGCGCACCCGTGACACAGCCTCAGGAGGTCCTGACAACATGTGCCCAAGGTGGTCAAAGCCCAGTTTGGTTTTATTATACATTCTAGGGAGTCATGAGACATCAGTCAACATATGCAAGATGAACATTGGTTCAGCCTGGAAAGGTGGAACAACCCGAAGCGAAGGCGGGAAGGCTCGAAGTGGGGAGGGGGCCTCCAGGTCTTAGATAGATAAGAGACAAATGGTTGTATTCTTTTGAGTTTCTGATGAGCCTCTCCAAAGGAGGCAATCAGATATGCATTTATCTCAGTGAGCAGAGGGGTGACTTTGAATAGAATGGGAGGCAGGTTGGCCATAAGCAGTTCCCAGCTTGACTTTTCCCTTTAGCTTAGTGATTTGGGGGCCCCAAGATTTAGTTTCCTTTCACACAGGCATGAAAACAACATTTATCTCCTCATAAGTCTCCATCAGAGCTCTTGAGTGACTAGGTTCGTTGTCAATGAGCAGTAATACTTTGAAAGGAATCTTTTCTTTTTGAGCAGCAGACCTCCACAGATCTTCTGTACACCACCATCCTGTAAACAGATGTGCTATCTTCCAGGTTTGTTGTTCCATTTCAAGAGCACAGGCAGAGTATATTTAGCATAATTGTTAAGGGCCCTAGATTTTCAGAATGGTAAATTACCATTGGCTTCAACTTAAAGTCATCAGCTGCATTGGTCCCTAATAAGAGTCAGCTTATTCTTTGAAGCTTTGAAGCCAGGCATTGGCTTCTATGAAAGTCCTAGATGGCATCTTCTTCCAAAATAAGGGTGTTTTGTTTACATTGAAAAATCTGTTGTTTAGTATAGCCACCTTTATCAATGATCTTAGCTAGGTCTCCTGGATAACTTACTGTGGCTTCTCTCTCAGCACTTGCTGCTTCACCTTGTACTTTTATGTTATAGAGATGGCTTCTTTCCTTAAACCTCATGAACCAACTTCTGCTAGCTTTAAACTTTTCTTCTGCACCTTCCTCGCCTCTCTCAGCCTTCATAGAGTTGAAGAGTTAGGGCCTTGCTCTGGATTAGGCTTTGGCCTAAGGAAATGTTATAGCTGATTTAATCTTCTATCCAGACCCCTAAAACATTCTCCATATCAGCAGTAAGGCTGTTTTGCTTTCTTATATGTGTGTTCACTGGAGTAGCACTCCTGATTTCCTTCAAGAACTGTTCTTTGCATTCACAATTTGGTTAACTGTTTGTCACAGGACACCTAGCTTTAGGCCCATCTCAGCTTTCAACATGCCTTACTCACTAAGCTTAATTATTTTTATCTTTTGATTTAAAGCAAGGGATGTGTGACTTTTCCTTTCACTTGAATACATAGATGCCATTGTAAGGTTATTAATTGGCCAAATTTCAATATTGTGTCTCGGCAAATAGGGAGGCCTGAGAGGGAGAGAGATAAGAGAATAGCTGGTCAGTGAACAGTTAGAACACACAACATTTATCCGTTAGCTCCGTCATCTTATATAGGCACAGTTTATGGCACCCGAAAACAATCACAATAGTAACATCAAAGGTCACAGATCGTCATAACAGATAGAATGAAAATAAAGAAAAGTTTGAAATGTTATAAGAATTACCAAAACACAGACATGAAGCAACCACATACTGTTAGAAAAATGGTGCTGCCGCATGTTCTCTCTCATAAGTGGGAGTTGAACAATGAGAACACATGGACACAGTGAGGGGAACATCACACACTGGGGCCTGTCGGGTAGTGGGGGCTGGGGGAGGGATAGCATTAGGAGAAATACCTAATGTAGATAACGGGTTGATGGGTACAGCAAACCACCATGTCACGTGTATACCTGTGTAAGAAACCTGCACATTCTGTACATGTATCCTGGAACTTAAAGTATAATAATAATAATAAAAAGAAACAAAAAGTGCAGGCCAAGCAGGAAAAAAAAAAACAAAACAGAAAAATGGTGCTGATAGTCTCATCATGGGGTTTCCACAGACCTTCGATTTGCCAAAAAAAAAAAAAAGCAGCATCCATGAAGTGCGATAATGTGAAGTACTATAAAAGGAGATATGCCTGTAATTCTTTCTGTTGTTCTTTATTGTTTTCTGCAGTTCTGTTTCAGTGTACGATTTTGTTTGCTTCAAACTGAAGAAGTTCTTTTATTGTTTCTTATAATGTTGATCTACTGATGAGAGATTCTCTAAGCTTTTGTCTGAAAATCTGTTTCATCATTTTTTTAAAGAATACTTTCTTTGCATATAGTTTTTTAGTTTTTCACAATGGCAGTTTTTTTTTTTTTTAAAGTCAGTGCTTTAAAAATGCCATTCCATTTTTCTTTGGCTTTCATATGTTCTCGAAGAGATTGTCATCTCTCTTAGTCTTACTTGAAAAATAATGATTCTTACCCCACCTTTGGCTGTTTTTGTTGTTGTTGTTTGTTTTGTTTTTTTAAGACAGAGTCTCTCTCTCTCACCCAGGCTGGAGTGCAGTGGCACGATCACAGCTTACTGTTGCCTCCACCTCCCTGGCTCAAGTGATCCTCCAAGTAGGAGGACCACAGGCATGCGCCATCACACTTAGCTAATTTTTTAAATTTTTCTTAGAGACAGGGGTCTCCCTATGTTGCTCTGGCTGGTCTCAAATGCCCAGGCTCAAGTGATCCTCCCACCTTGGCTTCCCAAAGTGCTGGAAATACAGGCATGAGCCACTACACCTGGCCCCCTTTGGCTGGTTTTAAGAGTGTCTTTTTATATTTGGTTTTTAACTTTTTATATATGGTTATTAGCTTTCTGTGGCTGCTATCACAAATTATCACAAACTTGGTGGCTTAAAACAACAAAAATTTATTTTCTCCCACTACTGGATTTCAGAAGTTCGAAATCAGTTTAACTGGGCTGAAATTAAGGTGTTAGCGGGGCTACACTCCTTCCAGAGGCTCTAGGAGAGGATCTGTTCCATGCCTCTTCCACCTTCAGGTGGCTGCCAGTATTTCTTGGCTTGTGGCTGTATCATTGTAGTCTCTGCCTCCATGTTCACATTACCTTCTCCTTTGCATGTGTGTCAAGCCTCCATCTACTTTCCTCCTATAGAGACATTTGTGATGTCATTTAGGGCTCATATGGATAATCCAGGATACTCTCTTCATCTCAAGATTCTTGACATAATCACATCTGTAAAGACACCTTTTCCAGATAATATCACATATGTCACATTCACAGGGATTAGGACACAGGCATATCTTAGGGCAACATCTAACAATTGTTCTTTATAGGTGAACTTGTTTTAAACAGATGGTTTGTCAGTGTTCAGATGTTGACCTGAGGGTGGTGGAGGAATCTCCATTACAACCTGTTGAATCACACAACTAACTATGTTTGGATTTATTAGTTTCATTCCTCACTGCTTTTTCTCATCTACATCATCTTTCTCTTTCTTGAATTATTTATTGTGAATTAGTCTTTGTTTGTAGTATATCCTCACACATTTTCTTCATATGAGTTTGTGGATGATAATCCCTTCAAGAACAAAAGTGTTATTTTGGTCTCATATTTGAACAATTTTTTGACTGGTGTAGAATTCTAGGATTAAGATCATTTTCTCTCAAAATTCTCTGAATATTGCTGCATTTCAGTGCATGAAGAGTTTAGTCATCTGAGAAGTTCAACAACTATACAGTTTACACGTTTTTTATTTGGGCCAAGTTTGAGGACTGCAACCCAGGAGCATAGATTCAAGTTGCTCTGAATATATGTTCTAATTAGCAGCAGTTACAAGTAGGTTTTTAAAGGAAAAAAGGAGAGGCAGTATCTAATTTGTTTACCAAGAATTTACATTAAAGTAGCATAACCTATTGATTGGCTATACATTGTCCTTTGTATCACAGATTCCAGGAACATGAAGATAATGGTTAAGGCAGCTAGTCAGCAACAAATTGCCTTTAAACAGTTGCCCCCCTGGGCATTGTGTGGGGGGTGTGACTGAAGTCCCCATACTGATGTCTTCTGGGCCTGATAAATTTTATATACCTCACATAGCTCAGGCTGCTCTGAGCTGTTTTTCTTTTCTCATTTCCCCATTTTGATCAAAATTTTTCTCTTCTGAAAGCATTGATGATCAGCATTTTAGATATAAGTTTATCCCATGTCACTGGGGAGGCTTATTCCCAGATATTCTTGTCCCATGTTGGATGGAAAGAGGTAAAAAAGGTACTATGGCTTAAAGAACTTAGTGAGGTCTCAAGGCCAAATTGATTGGCAACACAGAGGGGCAGAGCAACAGGATCTCAGTCAAGCCATCTACTCATGCTGGAGCCATGGCATGAACAACTATACAGTTTACTCAAGTCCACCCTCACTTAATGGCACCAACTGCAAGTTTGGGGATTCCCCAAACCACCCTCAGATTTGATAGTTCATTAGAAGGATTTGTAATACTCTGTGAACACTATTACACTCACAGTTATGGTTTATTACAGGCAAATTATACATAGTAAGACCAGCCAAGGGAAAAAGTACATAGGGTGGAGTTTGGGAAGATACCACATGTAGAGCTTCTGTTGTCCTCTTCCCATGGAGTCAGGAAACGTTGCTCTCTTGGCATCAATGTGTGGCAAAATGTACAGAGCATTGCCTAACAGGGAAGCTTACCCAAGCCTTAGTGTTCAGAGTTTTTATTGGGGATTCATTATGTAGGCATTATTGACTGACTGCCCTCTGGCTTGATCTCAATCTCCAGCTCCACTTGGTGTGATCCAAAGCCTCCTAAATCACATAGTTATTTTTTCTGGAGTGTCTTTTCCCCACCCTAAATCACACTGTTACTATCTAGATTACAGTCTATTAGAAAAATAAATCAAGGCTGTGCATGGTAGCTCATACCTATAATCCTAATACTTATACTTTGGGAGGCCAAAGCTGAAAGATCTCTAAAATCCAGAAGTTCAAGACCAGCCTGGGCAACAAAATGAGACCTTATCTCTACAAAACCAAAAAAAAAAAAGGTGTGATTGGGTACACCTGTAGTCCTAGCTACTTGGGGGGCTGAAGATGGAGAATTGCTTGAACCCAGGAATTCGGAGCTGCAGAGAGCTATGATCACACCACTGCATTCCAGGCTGGGTTACAGAGGGGTGACCTCCCTCTCAAAAAAAAAAAAAATTTTTTTTCTTTTAATTCTTTTTTATTTTTTATTTTTTTTATAAATATATATATTTTTTATTATACTTTAAATTCTAGGGTACATGTGCACAACGTGCAGGTTTGTTACATATGTAAACATGTGCCATGTTGGTGTGCTGCACCCATTAACTCATCATTTACATTAGGTATATCTCCAAATGCTATCCCTTCCCCCTCCCGCCACCCAACAACAGGCCCCAGTGTGTGATGTTCCCCTTCCTGTGTCCAGGTGTTCTCATTGTTCAATTCCCACCTATGAGTGAGAACATGCGGTGTTTGGTTTTTTGTCCTTGCAATAGTTTGCTGAGAATGATGGTTTCCAGCTTCATCCATGTCCCTGCAAAGGACATGAACTCATCCTTTTTTACAGCTGCATAGTATTCCATGGTGTATATGTGCCACATTTTCTGAATCCAGTCTATCATTGATGGACATTTGGGTTGGTTCCAGGTCTTTGCTATTGTGAATAGTGCCACAATAAACATACGTGTGCATGTGTCTTGATAGCAGCATGATTTATAATCCTTTGGGTATATACCAAGTAATGGGATGGCTGGATCAAACGGTATTTCTAGTTCTAGATCCCTGAGGAATCGCCACAGTGTCCTTCACAGTGGTTGAACTAGTTTACAGTCCCACCAACAGTGTAAAAGTGTTCCTGTTTCTCCACATCCTCTCCACTTTTTAATGATCACCATTCTAACGGGTGTGAGATGGTATCTCATTGTGGTTTTGATTTGCATTTCTCTGATGGCCAGTGAGGATGAGCATTTTTGCATGTGTCTGTTGGCTGCATAAATGTCTTCTTTTGAGAAGTGTCTGTTCATATCATTCGCCCACTTTTTGATGGGGTTGTTTTTTTCTTGTAAATTTGTTTGAGTTCTTTGTAGATTCTGGATATTAGTCCTTTGTCAGATGAGTAGATTGCAAAAATTTTCTCCCATTCTGTAGGTTGCCTGTTCACTCTGATGGTAGTTTGTTTTGCTATGTAGAAGCTCTTTAGTTTAATTAGATCCCATTTGTCAATTTTGGCTTTTGTTTCCATTGTTTTTGGTGTTTTAGACATGAAGTCCATGCCCATGCGTATGTACTGAATGGTATTACCTAGGTTTTCTTCTAGGGTTTTTATGGTTTTAGGTCTAACATTTAAGTCTTTAATCCATCTTGAATTAATTTTTGTATAAGGTGTAAGGAAGGGATCCAGTTTCAGCTTTCTACATATGGCTAGCCAGTTTTCCCAGCACCATTTATTAAATAGGGAATCCTTTCCCCATTTCTTGTTGTTGTCAGGTTTGTCAAAGATGACATGGTTGTAGATGTGTGGTATTATTTCTGAGGGCTCTGTTCTGTTCCATTGATCTATATCTCTGTTTTGGTACCAGTACCATGCTGTTTTGGTTACTGTAGCCTTGTAGTATAGTTTGAAGTCAGGTAGCCTGATGTCTCCAGTTTTGTTCTTTTGGCTTAGGATTGACTTGGCAATGCAGGCTGTTTTTTGGCTCCACATGAACTTTAAAGTAGTTTTTTCCAATTCTGTGAAGAAAGTCATTGGTAGCTTGATAGGGATGGCATTGAATCTATAAATTACCTTGGGCAGTATGGCCATTTTCATGATATTGATTCTTCCTATCCATGAGCATGGAATGTTCTTCCATTTGTTTGTGTCCTCTTTTATTTCGTTGAGCAGTAGTTTGTAGTTCTCCTTGAAGAGGTCCTTCACATCCCTTGTAAGTTGGATTCCTAGGTATTTTATTCTCTTTGAAGGAATTGTGAATGGGAGTTCACTCATGATTTGGCTCTCTGTTTGTCTGTTATTGGTGTATAAGAACGTTTGTGATTTTTGTACATTGATTTTGTATTCTGAGACTTTGCTGAAGTTGCTTATCAGCTTAAGGAGATTTTGGGCTGAGACAATGGGGTTTTCTAGATATATAATTATGTCATCTGCAAACAGGGACAATTTGATTTCCTCTTTTCATAATTGAATACCCTTTATTTCTTTCTCTTGCCTAATTGCCCTGGCCAGAACTTCCAACACTATGTTGAATAGGAGTGGTGAGAGAGGGCATCCCTATCTTGTGCCAGTTTTCAAAGGGAATGCTTCCAGTTTTTGCCCATTCAGTATGATATTGGCTGTGGGTTTGTCATAAATAGCTCTTATTATTTTGAAATACGTCCCATCAATACCTAATTTATTGAGAGTTTTTAGCATGAAGGGCTGTTAATTTTGTCAAAGGCCTTTTCTGCATCTATTGAGATAATCATGTGGTTTTTCTCTTTGGTTCTGTTTATATGCTGGATTATGTTTATTGATTTGTGTATGTTGAACCAGCCTTGCATCCCAGGGATGAAGCCCACTTGATCATGGTGGATAAGCTTTTTGATGTGCTGCTGGATTCGATTTGCCAGTATTTTATTGAGGATTTTTGCGTCAGTGTTCATCAGGGATATTGGTCTAAAATTCTCTTTTTGTGTTGTTTCTCTGCCAGGCTTAGGTATCAGGATGATGCTGGCCTCATAAAATGAGTTAGGGAGGATTCCCTCTTTTTCTATTGATTGGAATAGTTTCAGAAGGAATGGTACCAGCTCCTCCTTGTACCTCTGGTAGAATTTGGCTGTGAATCCATCTGGTCCTGGACTTTTTTTGGTTGGTAAGCTATTAATTATTGCCTCAATTTCAGAGCCTATTACTGGTCTATTCAGAGATTCAACTTCTTCCTGGCTTAGTCTTGGGAGGGTATATGTGTCAAGGAATTTATCCATTTCTTCTATATTTTCTAGTTTATTTGTGTAGAGGTTTTTATAGTATTCTCTGATGGTAGTTTGTATTTCTGTGGGATTGGTGGTGATATCCCCTTTTATCATTTTTTATTGCGTCTATTTGATTCTTCTCTCTTCTTTATTAGTCTTGCTAGCAGTCTATCAATTTTGTTGATCTTTTCAAAAAAGCAGCTCCTGGATTCGTTGATTTCTTGAAGGGTTTTTTGTG
Source organism: Pongo pygmaeus (assembly GCF_028885625.2). NCBI lineage: Eukaryota > Metazoa > Chordata > Mammalia > Primates > Hominidae > Pongo > Pongo pygmaeus. Next base: position 160,864,363 of record NC_072396.2, read on the forward strand.
TCTCTATCTCCTTCAGTTCTGCTCTTACCTGAGTTATTTCTTGCCTTCTGCTAGCTTTTGAATGTGTTTGCTCTTGTTCCTCTAGTTCTTTTAATTGTGATGTTAGGGTGTCAATTTTATATCTTTCCTGCTTTCTCTTGTGGGCATTTAGTGCTTTAAATTTCCCTCTACACACTGCTTTGAATGTGTCCCAGAGATTCTGGTACATTGTGTCTTTGTCCTCGTTGGTTTCAAAGAACATCTTTATTTCTGCCTTCATTTCGTTATGTACCCAGTAGTCATTCAGGAGCAGGTTGTTCAGTTTCCATGTAGCTGAGCGGTTTTGAGTGAGTTTCTTAATCTTGAGTTCTAATTTGATTTCACTGTGGTCTGAGAGACAGTTTGTTATAATTTCTGTTATTTTACATTTGCTGAGGAGTGCTTTGCTTCCAACTATGTGGTCAATTTTGTAATAGGTGTGGTGTGGTGCTGAGAAGAATGTATATTCTATTGATTTGGGGTGGAGAGTTCTGTAGATGTCTGTTAGGTCCGCTTGGTGCAGAGCTGAGTTCAATTCCTGGATATCCTTGTTGACTTTCTGTCTCATTGATCTGTCTAATGTTGACAGAGGGGTGTTAAAGTCTCCCATTATTATTGTGTGGGAGTCTAAGTCTCTTTGTAGGTCACTCAGGACTTGCTTTATGAATCTGGGTGCTCCTGTATTGGGTGCATATATATTTAGGATAGTTAGCTCTTCTTGTTGAATTGATCCCTTTACCATTATGTAATGGCCTTCTTTGTCTCTTTTGATTTTTGTTGGTTTAAAGTCTGTTTTATCAGAGACTAGGATTGCAACCCCTGCCTTTTTTTGTTTTCCATTTGCTTGGTAGATCTTCCTCCATCCCTTTATTTTGAGCCTATGTGTGTCTCTGCATGAGATGGGTTTCCTGAATACAGCACACTGATGAGTCTTTACTCTTTATCCAATTTGCCAGTCTTTGTCTTTTAATTGGAACATTTAGCCCATTTACATTTAAGGTTAATATTGTTATGTGTGAATTTGATCCTGTCATTATGATGTTAGTTGGTTATTTTGCTCGTTAGTTGATGCAGTTTCTTCCTAGCCTTGATGGTCTTTACAATTTGGCATGTTTTTGCCATGGCCGGTACCAGTTGTTCCTTTCCGTGTTTAGTGCTTCCTTCAGGAGTTCTTGTAAGGCACGCAAGGTGGTGACAAAATCTTTCAGCATTTGCTTGTCTGTAAAGGATTTTATTTTTCCTTCACTTATGAAGCTTAGTTTGGCTGGATATGAAATTCTGGGTTGAAAATTCTTTTCTTTAAGAATTTTGGATATTGGCCCCCACTCTCTTCTGGCTTGTAGAGTTCCTGCCGAGAGATCTGCTGTTAGTCTGATGGGCTTCCCTTTGTGGGTAACCCGACCTTTCTGTCTGGCTGCCCTTAACATTTTTTCCTTCATTTCAACTTTGGTGAATCTGACAATTATGTGTCTTGGAGTTGCTCTTCTCGAGGAGTATCTTTGTGGCGTTCTCTGTATTTCCTGAATGTGAATGTTGGCCTGCCTTGCTAGGTTGGGGAAGTTCTCCTGGATAATATCCTGCAGTGTTTTCCAACTTGGTTCCATTCTCCCTGTCACTTTCAGGTACACCAATCAGACGTAGATTTGGTCTTTTCACATAGTCCCATATTTCTTGGAGGCTTTGTTTGTTTCTTTTTATTCTTTTTTCTCTAAACTTCTCTTCTTGCTTCATTTCATTCATTTGATCTTCAATCACGGATACCCTTTCTTCCAATTGTTCGAATCGGCTACTGAAGTTTGTGCATTCGTCACGTAGTTCTTGTGCCATGGTTTGCAGCTCCATCAGGTCATTTAAGGACTTGTCTACATTGGTTATTCTAGTTAGCCATTCGTCTAATCTTTTTTCAAGGTTTTTAGCTTCTTTGTGCTGGGTTCGAACTTTGTCCTTTAGCTCGGAGAAGTTTGATCATCTGAAGCCTTTTCTCAACTCGTCAAAGTCATTCTCTGTCTACCTTTGTTCTGTTGCTGGTGAGGAGCTGCGTTCCTTTGGAGGAGGAGAGGCACTCTGATTTTTAGAATTTTCAGTTTTTCTGCCGGTTTTTTCCCTATCTTCGTGGTTTTATCTACCGTTGGTCTTTGATGATGGTGATGTACAGATGGGGTTTTTGTGTGGATGTCCTTTCTGTTTGTTAGTTTTCCTTCTAACAGTCAGGACCCTCAGCTGCAGGTCTGTTGGAGTTTGCCAGAGGGCCACTCCAGACCCTGTTTGCCTGGGTATCAGCAGCGGAAGCTGCAGAACAGTGAATATTGCTGAACAGCAAATGTTGCTGTCTGATCGTTCCTCTGGAGGTTTTGTCTCAGAGGGGTACCTGGCCGTGTGAGGTGTCAGTCTGCCCCTACTGGGGGTACCACCTAGTTAGGCTACTTGGGAGTCAGGGACCCACTTGAGGAGGCAGTCTGTTTGTTGTCAGATCTCAAACTCCATGCTGGGAGAACCACTACTCTCTTCAAAGCTGTCAGACAGGGACATTTAAGTCTGCAGAGGTTTCTGCTGCCTTTTGTTTGGCTATGCCCTGCCCCCAGAGGTGGAGTCTACAGAGGCAGGCAGGCCTCTTTGAGCTGTGGTGGGCTCCACCCAGTTTGAGCTTCCCAGCAGCTTTGTTTACCTACTCAAGCCTCAGCAATGGCGAGTGCCTCTCCCCCAGCCTCGCTGCCACCTTGCAGTTAGATCTCAGACTGCTGTGCTAGCAATGAGTGTGGCTCTGTGGGTGTGGGACCCTCCGAGCCAGGCGCGGGATATAATCTCCTGGTGTGCCGTTTGCTAAGACCGTTGGAAAAGCGCAGTATTAGGGTGGGAGTGATCCGATTTTCCGGGTGCCATCTGTCACAGCTTCCCTTGGCTAGGAAAGGGAATTCCCTGACCCCTTGCGCTTCCTGCGTGAGGCGATGCTTTGCCCTGCTTCGGCTCACGCTCAGTGGGCTGCACCCACTGTCCTGCACCCACTGTCCGACAAGCCCCAGTGAGATGAACCCGGTATCTCAGTTGGAAATGCAGAAATCACCCGTCTTGTGCGTTGCTCACGCTGGGAGCTGTAGACTGGAGCTGTTCCCATTTGGCCATCTTGGAACAGGAATCAAAAGAAATTTTTTTAAAATCCCATTTATGATAGCATCAAAAAGAGTACAATAGTTAGGAATAAATTTAACCAAGCATGTAATAATGTGCACACTGAAAATTATAAAACATTGATGAAAGAAATTCAAGAAGACACAAATCAATGGAAAGATACCTTATGTTTATGGATTGGAAGAATCAATATTATTAAAATGTTCATACTGCCCAAAGCAATACACAGATTCAACACAATCCCTATTGAAATTCCAATGGCATTTGTCACAGAATAGAAAAAAAATTCTAAAATGTGGATGAAACTAGAAGACATTATATTAAGTGAAATATACTAGACACAGATAGATAAATACTATATGATTTCACTTATATATGGAGTCTAAAGAAAATGTTCAGTTCATAAAAGCAGAGAGTAAAACAGTGGTTGCCAGGGGGTGGGAGACATGGAGAGATGTTGGTCAAAGTGTATGAACTTACAGTTGTAAGATCAATAAGTTCTGGATACCGGACATACAGCATGGCAATTATAGTTAATAATAATGTAATGAATATTTGAAATATGCTATAAGAATAGATCTTAAGCGTTTTCACCACATACCCAAAAAAGTAACTGTGTGAGGTGATGGATATTTTACTTAGCTAGATTGTGGTAATAATTTCACAATGTATACATTTATCAGAGTATCACATTGTATACCTTGAATATATACCATGTTTATTTGCCAATTATACTTCAAGGCAGAAAAAAATAAAATTAGAGTAGAAACAAAAGCTTGGAGGTCTGAAATGTTACTAAAAGTGTAACATTTGCCTTTTTTCAATATTCTTGCCACATGGTGGGTAGGTCCTTTTAGTCTGAAGATTCAAGTCTTTCTTATTTGGGGGATATTTTCTTCAGTTAGTCCCTTGATTATTGATCCTTCTCTTTTGGCTGTATTCTCTCCTGTGACTACTAATAGGTGTGTAAATCAGTACCAGGTACATAATAAGCACATGTTAAATATCTGTTGATCGTATAAATTGATCCTGGATTTGCTTGATCAGTTTTCCGTGTATCTTACATCTTCTTTCATAATTTACAACCTAGACATTTTGCTGTTTTCAGAGCAAATTTTTTGAATTGTTACTGCAGAAGCTGCTTTTGCTCATTCATGTTCTGCTTTTAAAAAATTATGCCATTTTATTAAAATATAGTTTTTGGAATGTTGTCTTATGTTATCTAATTTTTTATGTCCTCTGATGACTTTGTTTAAAATTAGTTCAATTATGTCTTGTATCTGAGGATACTTATTAGAAATTTTTTTATTACTATTGTTCTATCTTGTTTCCCATATTAACTTTGTTCCATTAAGGACTGTTTGCCCCCATTGCTTATTTTGTCTCCTCACTTTAACGCTGTTTCATCTCAAAAGTTCTAGTCAATGTGTATATTCTATTCAACATACATATTTAGCTCTAGATTTAATCAGTTTTGGTATGTGCCTCCAGGTGGCATCCTGTGCACTCTTCATCAAGCGAAACCCAAAGACTGGTGCCCCTGTCAGTTGTTCTACTGCAGAGACTTTGTGGAGTATGTGCTTGGAGATGAATCTATGGTTAAGGGAGTGGATTTTTTAAAACCAATATGTTGAAGTATAATATATATAAGCGCATCACCTGTAAGCATACAACTTGTTGTGTTTTCACAAAGTGAACATACCATGTAGAACCAACATCCAGATTAAGAACTAGAGCACGAACAGTACCCCAGAAGCTCCCTTCTGCCTTCTTTTAGTCACTAATCCTCTCCAAAGGTGCCCACTGTCCTGATTTCTCCACATAGATTAATAAAACATAGCAGGGGCTGAGAGTGGTGGCACACACCTATAGTCCCAGCTACTCAGGAGGCTGAGGTGGGAGGATCGTTTGAGCCCAGGAGGTCAAAGCTGCAGTGAGTCGTAATTGTGCCACTGCACTCCAGCTTGGGCGACAGAGCAAGACCCTGTCTCAAAATACATAATAAAATATAACAGGTATTCTGTTTATGTCAAGTTTCTATTGCTCAAAATGATGTTTGTGAGATTCATCTGTGGTAAATTGTATAAATGTAGTAGTAGATTGTGAATTGTCATTACTGTATTGTATTCCATGTTATGACTCTCCTGTAATTTATGCATTGTACAGTTGATGGGCATTTGGGTGGTTTCCAGTTTAAGGTATGAAAAGTAGTGCTGTCCAAAACATTTTTCTATATGTCTTTTGGTGAATTTGTGCATACATCTGTTGGGTACATACCCAGAGTGGAATTGCTGGATTATTAGGGAGTTTTGTTGGTTGTTTGCCTTTTTGTTTTAAACTTCTTGTGTCCTGGTGGGAATTGTTCAGTAGATACTGAGAAATTGATGATGCAAAAGAAAATGGATAGCAGAAGGAATGAAGTTCTATGGGTTTTGGCCCTCACAAAAGTAAATACATATCTTCCTACAGAAATCAAACAGGTTTTTATGGCTCAAAGCCCCAGAATTATACGGGGCAGACTAGGCGAATGTGCTTGCAGTCAGCTGGCTTTAAAAGAGCCTTTCTTATTGGAAGTATAGAGAGGAAAATTCTTTTGCACTAGCAGGAAGAACCACTTCTGGTGCTCAACATCATGTGCATTGCTGCAGTGGAGAAGAAAAAAGAGGGAAGCCTTTTCATTGGGCTCATACTGCTTGTGATAGGCCTGGCAGAGTCTTGCTTTTGGCAACTATTGAGTATGAATGGCCAGTCTCTACTTGTAAAGAGAGATCATTGGACTTAAACAGAATTAATGGAAGTAAAATGTTCTGCAAATCATTCATGTAGTCAGTGCCAGGGGTTAAACATTTCTCACCTCTTTTCTAGTCTGTCACCTTCAAAACTACCAGCAGAAATCTTGCTCGAGCCATGTGTATGAAGAACCTCAAGCTCACTATTATCATCATCATCGTATCAATTGTAAGTTTTTGTCCTTTTAGTGTATGGCTTTATTTTTCAATCTCTAAGAAATTAGGTACTAGAATTATTTCTCAATGATTAACACTCTGAAATGAGCTACATATGTCTTTTAATAGTGAAACACATGACCAGGAAGTGGCTTTCCTATGAAGTCACTATGAAATATCTCTACTTAAACATCTCCTTCCTACTGAGAATTATTATATATTCTCAATAGGAAGAGACCTATAAAACTGACCTCACAGAAATGTAGTTATTTTAAATAAAGACATTTCTGTTTATATGTAATGGGTTTGTTGTTTTTATTTTTAAATTAATTATGTATTTTTAAAGTTTTAATTTCTAATATGGCAAATGCTGATAATTATAATCCCCCTTAAACAAGAACTCTTTGGAGTCCTCAGTAATTTTTGAGTGTGTAAAGAGGTCCTAAACCACAACTTTAAAAACTATTGCTAACAGGTGGGGGGTGCTTTACCCTGTTCATGGTCAGATAAAGTTGCCTTTCCTCCCCATCCTCCAGTCATGTCCAGAAGCCCAAAATTACCTCCAAGCAGATACCTCTGACCCTGCTTCTCCTCTACCACAGCTTGAGGGTCCTCTGCCTTAGACAGCTGGATTTATCTAAAAGAGAAGATCTGTAGATTTTATACTGGAAGTAATTGTCATGACCTTGAATGGTTCCTTGCTCAGGTTTCTCTTTCTAATATCACATTTTAGGCTCCTGAGCTTAGCTTCTTACTTATTATTTGGTCTGGGAGTTTAGGTTGATTTGTGCAGCTGAATTATTGTTAAATTCAGAATATATTTACTGATTACTTATTACATGCAGAGCACAGCTGTAAATGCAATATCAATCTTTGCCAAAAGGTGTTGTCACCGAACGAGATGTACTTCAGCTTGAAAAATCCTTATATTACAGCTGTGACAAATAGTCAACTTTACATCAAGTTGATAAACTTTACATTTGTGGCATGTGTATGTGTGAGTATGTGTGTATATGTGTGAATATGATGTCAGAAGTTCAGCCTATTCATTAATAAACAGAATCTGCTGTAATCTGCCCCCCAACCCTGGCAATATTTATAGTTCCCTACAAGGCAAAATGCTTTGCTCACTTTTGGAGCAAAGGGCATACAATTCATAAATGCATCCTTTTCCAAGCTTGCAAATAATGAAATCAGTCACTTAAAGATCTCAAAAAGTTGTAATTTAAAGCAAAATAAAGCCAGGCATAGTGGCTTATACCTGTAATCCCAGCACTTTGGGAAGCTGAGGCAGGAGGATCGCTTGAGGCCAAGAGTTTGAAGCCAGCCTGGTCAACATAGTGACACCCTATCTCTACAAAAATAAAAAATAAAATAAATAAATACAATAAAGTGACTAATGCAGTGAACCTAATGTTTAAAATCTATTTTTTGTGATATAATAATGTGAACAAGTAGTGACTATTTTATAATATAATTTAAAATTATAATCTAGAATTTAAAAGCAAACATATCTGTAATAGCACCAGTATTTTTGCAGTGTTACTGACATCATCTGCTTTTCATTGTTTTGGTCATTGTAATTATTGTGTCATTATCCACTGAACAGTTCGTAGCAGTGTTCTTGCTCATAAGTGATATAGATGAAAGCCTTCTACTCAGGCTTTTAAAAGATACTCTTATATTAATCAAAAATAAAATTCATGTGCAAAACCTAAAAATATAATTAATGAAATCATACTTCAGGAGAATTATGGTTATTTGTGATTTTTTTATGACTTGTTAATGACACATCAGTATGAGTTGCTCATTTAGCCTTGATTCTGCCAAGTTACCAGTGAAGAGCAACAACCCCACTCCTTTCTCTCCCACTGAAGGAAACGCTGGAATTCAAGTGGGTGTGAGTTATACCAAAAAGGACAATTTTAACTACACTTCTGTCTTGGAAAATACTTGATTAGTGTGTTCCATTACTACATAACTGCTACTCTAATGGAATCAGAAGTATTTCTTAATAAGGGTCTACTTTCCTATATATATTTTTTAGAATAATATGATTGATTCAAGAAAATAAAATTGCTTTCCTCCTCCCTCCAGGTGTTCATCTATATCATTGTTTCACCTCTCTGTGGTGGATTTACATGGCCAAGCTGTGTGAAGAAATAAGAAAGAAAAAGTTATCATTAACCAAGGATATGAGAGAACAAGGAGTTAAAAGCAATCCATGTGACTCAAGCCTTTCACATACTGACAGATGGTATCTGCCAGTCTCTTCAACCCTCTTCTCACTTTTTAAAATCTTGTTCCATGCCTCCAGGTTTATCTTTGTCTTATCTACCAGTTTATTCCTGTGAACTTCAGATTGAACCATTCATTGCAGCAGTAGCCTTAAAAAGGCTTTTGTTTATTTCTTTGGTTTGTTAACTAGTGTCATCTATTTAGAGAAACATTTTTGTTTTTAATTGCACAAAGCTGTCGCCACTAGTCTTATGAGCTATCTACTAAAACTATGGAGAAACTTTGTATGTGCACACAAAAGTATTCAAGAGACAGTATTGCTAACATCTCATCTTAATGTCTTTTGTTACTGAGAAGTTTTAGGTGCTTCAAAACAATATAAATGGATAATAGTTGTTATTTGGGGAATTGTAATGACGTTGGTGCTGCTTCCTTCTAAGAGCTCAGATAAGTAAAGTATGAAACATTCTTATTTCAGTTAGATGGGGAACATTTTGCTAGCCCATTAGAAGCACACAGAATTATCCTTGTCCTCCTAATATTGACTTTCAGGAATAAAGTTCAGTGTGCTGATCATTCACAATACAGTGGATAGCTTGATATCTTCTGTTTTCCCATTGCAGTTGATTTGAGAAGATGAAGGTTTAAATATTGTTGAAAGTTGCAGTTTTTTAAATGTGTTCCTTTTTCTTCTGTGAATATTTAGGGCAATCGTGTCGCTAATAGAATATGTAGTAGAGGGGGTGGGGAGGTAAATTCCTCTGACTTGCCAAAGAAAAAGAAGGGAACCACAGTGGATATGGTAGCATTTTAGCTGTGCAAAGGGAGGTAGTGTGGGAAAAGTGTTTCCATTCTGGGAAAAGCCCAAACCGAATACGGTCAGCAGTCAACTCCAGGGTTTGGGCTTGACTCCTGTTGAATAATAGTTTGAGCATTCTTTGTGGTTAAATAAATTCTTAAATCTGCCTAATTTTGATGAATTCTTTTGTGAAACTTGAAAGAGAATAGACAGTACGACATATAGAATTAATACAAAACAGTTTAACAACCATTTAACTGCAGTGTAAGAAAATTGGACTGTAATCATATCGCTACTGGCATCTGTTATCTAGTATGCATTTCTGGTGTGTATCTGAAAGGAAGACATTTTCTACCCTAGATCCAATTGCATTTATTTATCAATAAGTGCCATTAAATTGAAATTATATTACATTTTACACTTTCTCAATGAATGAATAAATTAGTCTGTAGAATCTAGCCACCTGTTTAGCCTAGTCATGTGCCTTGAACATATATGTGTCCCATAATCTGGCTCATGGTGTACCTGTTCTTCAAACCTTTCAATTCATACTACCTGATTCATTTATTTGACATAGATCTTAGGCCCACTTGAACTCTTTTCTTGTTTATCTAGCATAGCACAAATGTTTTTCCAGTCTTCTTTATCAGCACTAATGCCTCTTAATTGCATCAGTATTTCCTATTGGAAAATACATCTGTTCCAGAAAAACATTTGGCATTCCTGAATAATTTCCAAATGTTTTTAATCCAAAGAAAAAGGTTTAAAGCTTATTTCCCTTTCTTATACACACCTGAATAAAATGGATGTGCATGTTTTAGGGATCAATTACCTAACTGTTCCTTGGTCTATTCATGTATAAGAATGCTTTTTAAAGCACATGTCTGATTTTAAATGACGCACAAACTGAAGACGTTAATAAAATTTAAGAGTAATACAATGATTTGCTTGTTTTAGAAGTTCTTTCTGGAACCTAATTTCTTCTGATGACGTTGTTACAGAACAAAAGTATTTTACTTATGCCGAAAATATATTAAGAAGTGTTACCTGGAGACTTTCAGTAAAGATCTATAGCATAGTCTCAGGTGTGTAGAATTCCTTCAAAAGACACAAATGAACTTAAAAAATATATAGCCCGTGCTGAAACCAATGAAAGATTCTGAAATGATCACACAGCCTTCACAACTATCATCCTGAGCCCATAATTTAGGCAGAACTGAAAAAGAACCCCAGGGATTTTCATCCAGTTTAGCACAATTCTGAAAAATCTGTCTATCTAAAGTTAAATGACTGGTTCTGAAAGAGACTCAAGGGGAAGGCATAATCGTGGGAGGGAATAATTCATTATAGCAAACAGGGTTACCTAAACAGAAATAAAAGAAAAACAGGCACAAATCAAATATACAAATAGATAGGTCACAACAAAATAATCAGTCACTTGGGACCTCTGAACGTAAGGTGGCTAAAGTCAGGTATAGAATATGTTTTTATACAGGCTGCAGTAACTTAAAAACAGCCTATTTAAGTTCTCCCTAGGCTTTATCCAGATTTCAACTGAAATATGCATTCTCTAACAGACACTTAGAGAAAAATAAAAGATGGTTATTTATTTGGCTATGAATAAAGAAAGAAGTGACACCAGCTATTTCTCTTTACCTCAAACCCTTGGCAAAAAAAAATAGTGTTACAATCCAAAAGTTTCCTTAATAGTGAATGTAGGTGCCTTTAGATAATGGTTTCTTCTTGCTTGACTCTGCTGGTATCTATCTTTTCTGGCCTCAAGATAGACAAAGATACTGGGTTGCTTCCCAGGGTATCTTGATGGAAATGAATGTAACAATAACAGCAGCACCCTAGACTCTACCAAAGTGTTCTACATTAGAAGCAAGTCTATGTCTTGCAATGCTATCTTCTCAAGTATAATAAACAGGGTGGAAGTAGTGGTTGTGGTTGCCATGTATATCAGTGTGAATCCAGTGAAGACAGCAGAGGCAAGACAAGTGTTAGGGAAACAAAGAGTTTAATATAGGATTCAAGGTTACACTAATGTGTGACAAACTGGGAAGTGAAGGTCTGGAAGGCAGTACCAGAAGATCAGAAGAACAGTCCTAGCACTTTCACTTGAGGCAGTGACATAGGCAGACAGGTCGGAGCTTGCTGGAAAACCTAAGAATCCCTGTATGTCTGCTTGCTGATATGGTTTTGCTGTGTCCCCACCTAAATCTCACCTTGAATTGTAATCCCTATAATCCCCACATGTCAAGGGAGGGACCTGGTGGGAGGTGATTGGACCATGGGGGCAGTTTCCTCCATGCTGTTCTCATGATAGTGAGGGAGTTCTCATGAGATCTGATGGTTTTATAAGTGTTCGACAGTTCCTGCGTCACACACTCTCTCTCCTGATGCCTTGTGAAGAAGGTGGCTGCTTCCCCTTCCACCATGATAGTTAAGTTTCCTGAGGCCTCCCCAGCCATGCGAAACTGTGAGTCAATTAAACCTCTTTCCTTTATTAACTACCCAGTCTCGGGTAGTACCTGTACAGTAGTATGAGAGAAGACTAATACACTTGCCAAAGTTGGTGTGTGAAGAGAGACGTGGAAAGGTTTATGGAAGCCACAGCTTCAGTAGATCTGATGCCAAGTACCAAGTAGTAGGCTTGCAGCCCCAGTTAGTTAGCATGACTAACAGTCCACAGAATTAGTTGGATGTGGAATGGAAAAGATTGAGGACAAGCTGCGACACACCAGGCACCTAAGCATCTTTGTATCCTTTGAAGGGTACTGGCCTCTACTTTTGTTCTGCTTTCCAAGTCTCATATAAGTGCAACTCACTGAGAAAAGCTAACCCTAAAACCATCTAGGGTAAGGGGATTCTATGAAATTCTCAGCTTCTGGCAAAAGCAATGGTGCCAGTCTAGCATAGCCCAGTTCCTCCTAGACTCATTCATAGTATTTATTGGCTCTACTGCTTTATCAAGACAATTTTGGTAAGTTAAAGCATTCTTCTGGTCAGAATACACTGTACAAAATTATTTTGGGTTCGTGCTATTTATTAAACCCAAACAATCTAAATCCAAAATGCTGTGACTTTACATCTCTTCCAAAGAGAAAAAAAATCATGGCAATATTCTGTATAAGAAAACTAACATGCACGGGCTGACACCATGTTTTTTCTTTTTAAATCCTCATTGCAAGTTTAGAAAAGCACAAAGAAAACTTCAAAAAGTCTCATAGAGAATATTGAACTCAAGACTGCAACTTACAGACTTTCACTGCTGGCCAAGATGGAGTAACAGAGACAGGGCATTTACCTACCTGTGTGAAATAACACCCCCAGAAAGACAAAATATATGAAGCAACAGTTTTCAAGACACTGAACACTAGGCAACAAAGGACAGTGATATTTTGAAGAGTTGAATCCTACGATTGTACCAGCTTATTCTGTTGAGAGAGTAACTAGGTCATAATACAATGAGGAGGAACCCAGGCAGAGCCTGGCAGATTCCCTGGGTTGAGATGTGACTTGAGATTTCCAGGAAGATCAAGACATATGTCTTTGCAGGATAGAGTACTAGAGAGGAGAGAGCTGCACAGAAAGGACTCTAGATCTGAGGAAACTACTCAATGGCAGAGAAAGAACCACCCGAAAAAAGATTAGAGGGAAGAGTTTCCTGCACTCACGCAGGACCAGAAGTAGTGCCTGTATATGCATTCAAACTGGAAAATTTCATGAGTCACAGAGTATTTGATAGAGTACCCAGAAAGGTCTTACCTCAGTAATGGAGAATAAATAACCCTAGGCCAGAGCTTCTCAACCTTGGCACTGTTGGCATTTGGAGCCAGATATTTTTTGTCATGTGGGGCTATCCTGTGCATTGTATTATAGTATTTTGCCAGCATCCCTGGCCATCAATCTACTAGATGCCAGGGCCACTGTCTTCCCAGTTCTGACAACCAAAAACGTTCCAAATGATTTCACAAAGTTGGGAAGACAAAATTGTCCCTGATTGAGAACCATTGCTGTAGACTAAACACACCTCTCATCCAGCTTGATACATTTTAAAAGTAAGACCTGAGAGGGTCAAACTGTTTTCCAGGTAACTGCATCCCAGAACAAACCTCAAGAATATATTTATGGAAACACAAACACAGCACGCAAATTAAAATTCAACGTGTAAGGCAGCAAATACAAAATTACCAGTCACACAAAGAAGCAGGAAAATAGGACCAACGATAAGGTAAAAAAATTTATCAATATAAGTAAATGGAGAACTGACATGTTAGAATTAGCAAAGACATAAAAACAGCTATTAATGTTGTATTCCATGTGTTCTAAAAGGTAAGCAGAGACATGAAATAAAAAGGCACATTTAATTTCTAGAAATTAAGACTAGGATTTCTGAGACGTAAAATACACAGGATTGGATTAATGACCTAGTAGACACAGCAGAAGTAGAAATTACTGACCTTGAAGACTAAGCAATAGAAACTCTCCAAATGAAACACATCAATTAAAAGATAAAGTGTTAAATGTCAAAGTATATTTTTAGAGTCAACTCTTGTCTTTAAGAAACTCACTTAAAATGTTAATATAGGTTAAAAGTAAAAGCATGGGAAAATATACCATGCAGACAGTAATGAGAAAACTGCAGTAGATGTCAGAGCAAAGGATATTGCCAGGGATAGAGAAGAATGTTTCATAATGATAAGTGGGTAAATTCATCAGGTGTCAGGGTTTTTAGGGTTTAAGGTTGGGGATTAGGATTACCAGTTTAAAATCTAGGAGTTAGGTTTTGGGCTTCCTCTGGAGCCTGCATGGTCTGAGAAGAAAAAGAAATTAAATACTTCAGGCTTGGTGGTACTTTAGATTCTGATCTTCATTCAATCTGCATGTTAACATACATTTTTAGTCTTCAAATTAGCTGCTCTATACATTCCATCTAGGATTTATAGTTGTGGGAGAGAGTGTGCTTTCTCCATCTTGCCCAGAATTTGAACTCCAGTGCAAAATAACCCTAACCCCAAAACTTGGTGTTATAAAACAATTGCGGTGTTTTATTTCCTAAGGTTCAGGTTCAGGTGTCAGCTTTGGGATTAAGAAATTGAGTTCAGGTTAGGGTTTGAGTTCAGCTTGAGCTTCTGTTTTAGAATTAGTGCTGACATCAGGGATTGGGTTGGGATTATTATTGAGGTTTGGATTCATACTCAGATTGAAGGTTTTGGGGTTTTTTTTGTTTCGGTTTTTTTTTTTTTTAGACAGAGTCTTGCTCTGTCACCCAGGCTGGAGTGCAGTGGCACAATCTTGGCTCACTGCAACCTCCGCCTCCTGGATTCAAGCAATTCTCCTGTTTCAGCTTCCCAAGTAGCTGGGACTACAAGCACACACCAGCACGCGTGGCTAATTTTTGTATTTTTAGTAGAGACAGGGTTTCACCATCTTGGCCAGGCTGGCCTCGAACTCCTTACCTCAAGTGATCCGCCTGCCTCGGCCTCCCAAAGTGCTGGGATTATAGGCATGAGCCAACCGCACCCAGCCAGATTGAAGGTTTTGAATTGGAATCAAGTTCAAATTTAGGATTGAGGTCATAGTCAGAGTTTGGTTAGGTTTAGGGTTGATCAGGTTACAGGCAAGGGTTCAGGTTTAGGGGTTTTGGTAAGGTTCTAGCTCAGGTTTGAGTTTAGGCTTAGAGTTTAGGGGTTCCATTTCAAGTTAAGACTCTGGATCAGTTTTATGGCTTAGGGATTTGGGTTCAAGTCTGGGTTAGATTTTGAGTTTGGAATTAAGGTTTATATTTATGGTTAGGGTTTAGGGTATAAGGCTTGGATTAGGGTTAGTGTGGATGTTGAGTCTGAGGTTTGGGCTTAGTTTGAAATTTGGTTTGGGCTCAGGCTTGTACTCTGACTTGAGTTTGATTTTAGGGTTTATGGATTCAGACTTGGGTTCTGGTTCAGGTTCAGAGTTTGGATTTGTATTTGGGTTAGGATTTGGGGTTGGATTAAAGGACATTATTGAAATGCAGTTTGGTTCTGGGCTGGAGTTAAGGTAGGGATTTGGTTCAGTTTGAGGTCTGCGTTGGAAGCTCGGGCTCTGAGTCCAGTTCATGATGGAGCTCTGACTAGAGCTCAGTTTGGGCTAGAGCTTGGGCTCTGGCTGAGATTGAGGTTAGGGCAGGGGCTTAGGATAGAGCTAGGTGCAGGATAGTTCTCCAGATATCCTTGGACCATCCCAGTTCTCCCTTCTTTCTCACTCGTAATTTTCAAGAATAATTGTAGAATGTCTGGGAATGCAACACCCTGAGATAAAGAAGAGCTAGTTGGAACAGTCCAGGCTCTGTTCCAGTGCCCCTCACCCAGAACAGGATGTCATACGACGCTTTAGACAAGTAGTTCCTGTACTCCCCAGGGTATAAAATCCAGAGCAGACTGCTTTCCAGGTTCCTTCAATTGCAGTGCAAGTGAGGCATGCACAGACAAGACTCTATCTGCCCTGAGCAGCTTTCCTGAGCCTTGGGGGACTGGCTCACAGTGACTCCTAGGCTTCTGTTTTCCCTTACTGCCTATTTGTAATTAATACATTTGCTTCATATAACTTGTCTCACCAGACCCAGACAAGTTGGTAAACAGTGCACAGTGAACCTGCTTTATGCAAGTTTATGGCTGGAGCTGGAAATGGTAATGGGATTGGGATTAGCTAGGTTTGGATTCTAGTTCAGGTTCAGATTTGGATTTAGGGTTTTCATGTTCGGGTTCAGGTTCTAGCTTGGGTTTGGAGTTTAGTGGTTTGGGTTCAAGGTTCAGGTCTGGATTCAGATTTACAATTTAGGATTTGGGTTCAGGATTATGATTTAGGTTTGGAGTCAGTGTGGAGTGATTCACATTTGGGCTTGAGCTCTCACTCAGGTTTAGTTTTAAGTTTTAAGCCTGAGGTATCACTCTCATTCAATGTCAGAGTTTAAGAGCAAATTTGATTGGAGTTTGGTTTCAGATTACAGTTAGTGTTAGGGTTGAGTTCAGGGTTTAAGTTGTGTTTTGAGTTTAGGTTTAGATTGGATTTATGGTTTGGGCGTGGGCTTGGGGTCAGACTCTGGCAATGGTTTTATGTTTAGGGATTTAGGCTTGGGTACAAATTCAGTTAGAGTTACTATTTGGCTCCAGGTCAAACTTAGAGCATGGGTCAGGTATTAGGTATATGATTGGAATAGAGGTCCGGGTTTGGGTGTGGTCTTGTTTGGATGCAGGGTTTGACTTGAGTTCAAGTTTGGATTTAGGGGTCTGAGCTGAGGACAATGTTGGCTCTAATTTATGGTTGTGGTTGGTTTTGGAATGTGGTTCAGGTTAGAGTTTTGGGCTCAGGTTTGGACTAGTGCTCTGCTCAGACTGGAGTTGGTGGGGATGGATGGGGATGGGATTTGGGCCGGTGTTGAGGCTGGGTTTGAGTTTGGGACCATGGAAAAGGTTGAAGTTGAGGTTAGTGTTGGGATCAGGATTTGGGTAAAGGATCAGGTCAGGGTTTGGAATTGAGTCAGGATATGATCCCTCAGCCTGGGCCTTGCCTCAGACTTGGTTTTAGAGTTTGGGTTTTGAATTCAGGTTAGTGGTCAGGTGCAGTGTTCTGGTTATGTTTGGAGTTTGAGTTTAGGGTTAGAGTATCAGTTTGAGTTTGGGTTCATGCTTAGGCCTTCTTTTGGGAACTAGGTTGAGGTCAGGGTGTAGCTCAGGCATAGGGTTTAGGTTTGGGTTTGGTTTTAGGATTCAGGCTTGGGCTGGGGTGTAGTTAGTTTCCAGTTAGGTTCTAGTTCAGGATTTAGGAGTTAAATTTTAGTTTCACATTCAGAGTTTGGATTGTGGTTCACATTCATGCCCAGACTTGGGCTTTGACTCCATTTCAATATTATGGCTAAGGGCTTTGGATTAGGATTTTGATTGGGGTTCAGGTTTTGCCTTTAGGTTTGAGTCAGGCTTTAATGTTTAGAGTTTGAGCAAATTATGCTTTAATTTCAGAGTTTGGATTTAGGTTATATTTCAGGTTTAGGGCTTTAGTTTGGTGTAGTTGTGGTTGGGGACAGGGTTTGGAACCCAGGTTTGGTTCTGGGTTGAAGTCAGCATTGTGGTTGGGATTTAGGTTGGTGTTTGGTTCAAAATGGGTTTTGGGATTTGGCTTTGGCTCAAGCTCAGGCTCTATCTCTAGCTTGACGGCTCAAGCTCTCACTGTGCTGGGTTAGGGTTGATGTCAAGTGTGGGTGTGGGATGTCAGGGTTGGGTTTGGGGTTGGGGGCAGGATTTGAATTGGATTTGTTATGGTGCTCAGGCTTGAGTCCTGACTTGGCTTGGTTTTGGGGTTTAGGGATTCCAGCTTGGGTTCAGGCTTTAGAAATTTGAGTTAGGTTCTAGTTCAGGTTTGTGTATATAGGTTTAGATTGGAGGTTGAGGTTGGAGTTTTGGGTTTTAAGAATTTAGGGTTGGGTATGTGGTTGGGGTTAAGAATGGTTGCAGACAGAGTTCAAGTCAGGGTCGACTTGGGGGTTGGGGTAAGGGTTTGGACTCAGCTTGGGCTCAGTTCTCAGGCTGGGGCTTGGCATGGGCTGGAGCTGGCGCTGGGACTTGGCCTGTTCTTTGAATGTACTGGGGCTAAGGCTTAGCCTGAATTGGGGATAGGGTTCAGGTTGTGACTAGAGTTTTGTTTCTGATTATGTTTGGATTAGGGTTGGGGTTGAGGTCAAATTTCGGGGTTGGAATTTCATCAGGAGTATTGATCAGGATTCAGATCAAGCTCTGATTCAGGCTTGGTTTGGGCATTTAAGGGTATGAGTTCTTGTTCATGTTTAGAGTTTGGGTCCTGGTTCATGTTTAGGGTTAAGGTTAATTTTAGGGTTGAAGTTCAGGTTCAGATTCTGGTTGAGAGTTCACCTTTGGGTTTGAGTTGTCTTTATAGTTTAGGGTCCATGTTTGTGTTCTCCTTTGGATTTGTCTTTAGGGTTTAGATGTGAGGTCTGAGTAGTAGTCGAGTACGATTTTAAAGTTTAGGGTTGGTGTTGTGGTCAGGGTTGTTTTTGGTGTAGTGTCTAGGTTCATGCTCATGTTTGTACCAGGGCTGAAGCTAGGGCTTGGCTTGGGTTGGGTTAGGGTTAGGGTTAGGGTTGGGGTGCTGGTTTTGACTAGAACTTGGGCTAGGATTGAGCTGGGGCTGCTTTGGATTATTGTGATTGTGTCATGGAACCCCAAATTCAAACTCGTGTACCCAATGCACAGCTGAAGCCAAACACCAAGACACCAGTTCTTGGAGACAGAGAAAGGTTTATTAGATTTTGCCAAAGCAAGAAGGCGGGAGAACAAGATCTATCAAATCTGCCTTAACAAAAAGATGCAGCAAGGAGTTTTTATGCAGCTAGGGAATAAGGGAGGATTTCAGAGAACTGAAGGGCAAATTCTGTGTTTCTTCAATCTCAGATAACAGCTGGAACAACCAGACTTCTGGGCGTCAACAGCTGGTGGCAGTGTCCTTCAAAACATTCATTCCTTCTTCCATTTTTTTTTTTGTGGCCCTGAAGTTATCTCCTCCTGCTTGACAAAGAAAGAATATGTCAGTAGTTTATAATTATATTGTGGAAACAAGAAATAATGGGCCAAAAATGAAGAGTTAACATGTTTAAGCAATGGTCTGATCAGAATTTTCATTATTTCAGTCACTAAAATGCTGGGATGCTGAAATCTCAAGGGGCCTGATTACAGTTGGATTAGGGTGGCATGGAGTCAAAGTTGGGAACAGCATTGGCCTTGATATGGACTGGTGTTCTGTCTTGTTTAGGCTTGGGCTCTGACTTGGGCTTGGTTTTAGGTTCAGGTTCAAATGTTCAGGTTCAGGTTCTGACTTGTGTTCAGTGTTTGGCTTTTAGTTGGGATTTAGTATTAGGGTTAGTATTAGGATGGGCTTGGGGTTTGGCTTGTTTGTCAGGTCAATGTTAGAATTGGGGTTCTAGGGCTAAGTTTTAGGGTTTAGGGGTTCAAGTACATGTTCTGGTTCACATGTAAGTATAGCGTTCTGGGATTTTGGTGGGGTTCAGGTTTGGGTTTGATTGGGGCTTGTGGTTGGGCTTGAACTTGGACTCTCACTTGTGCTCAGTTTCAATGTATAGGGGGGTTCGTGTGCTGATTCAGTTTTAGTGTTGTGTTTCAGAGACCAGAGCCAAGATCACAATGGTAGAAGGCAGATTTAACCCAGAGGAGGGCAGACCCCAGAGTGCAGGGGGTGGGGTCCTGAGCTTAAAGGGTGGCGTTGCCCTGGAGTTAGAGGAAAGAGCCTGGCCCCAAATGGTGAAGTTGTGGAAACAAAAGGCTGAGCCACATGAGCATAGGCAGAGGCCTGAGCTTCAGGCCCAGGGTGAGTAGACTTATCCTTAGATGGAGGAGCAGTGGGTGCAGCTGGGAACAAAAGAATGAGCCATGCCCCCAGAGGGCAGAACCACAGGCCCAGATGTCAGTTTCATGGTTAAGGCTTTAGGTTTGGGTTAGAGTTTGGGATTAGTGTTTATGGTTAAGATTAGAGGTACAGTAATGGCTGTAATTGGAGTTAGGTTTGGGTTTGGCTTTGACTTTGGGGCTTGGTATGGTTCAGGTTTATGCCTGGGTTTGGGTCCTGATTTAAGCTTGGTTTTAAAGTTTAGAAGTTTGGACTAAGGTTTTATTCAACTTCAATGTTTGGCTTCAGGTTTCAGCTTGGGTTTAGAGTTTAGGTTTTGGGTCAGGTTACATTTGGTTTAAAGTTTGAGTTTGTGTTCAATTCTGGTTAAGGATTTTGGATTGGTGTAGAGGTCAGGGTTCAGGTCATGATGTGTTTGGAATTCAGAGTTTGGGTTTGGGTTCAAGTTTGGGATCGAGGTTTATGGTAAGGGTTAGGGTTGGAATTGGAGTTGGGGTTTGATTCAGATTTGGATTGCAGTTTATGTCCTGGCCTGTGCATAGGCTCTGAATGAAGCTTGACTTTAGAGTTTAGGGGGTTGAATTAGGGTTTTGGTTCATGTTCATAGTTCACCTTCTGGTTCAACTTCAGGTTGGTATTGGTGTTATGGATGGGATCAGGTTTGGTGTCAGTGTCTGATTGGAATTTGGTTGGGGTTTGGGATTAGACTCTTGACTTGGGCTGGATTTTAGGGTATAGGACTTTGGCCTCGATTTGGGTTAGGGTTTAGTGTTTAGGACTAGAGTTCAGATGTGGATAGGATTTGTGGTTTTGTATTGGGGTCATGGTTATGATTGACAAACAGGTCACATAGAGTTTAGGATTGTGGTTGGGACTTGGGCTTAGGCTCAGGATAGGGTTAATAGGTTTCAGTTGGATCCTAGTTTACATTTGGATTAAGTGTCAAGATTTCTGAATTTGGGTTCAAGTATGGGGATGGTTTTGTAACAGTGAAACAGCAAAAAAACTAACATAACTAATTCTATTTTTGTTTAAGGGACATTTACCCATTCCTGCACATAGGCTAGAATAATTTTAGAGCACTGAGATAATATGGAAAAACAGCAATCACGTAGCTTTTAAAACTAACTCCGAGATTAAAGAAAAAGCATGTAAACAACTAACTGTGTTTTGTTAAAAGACTTATAGGAGCATTGTGACCTGACCAAGGACAAAGAATTTCCCAACCTCCTCGGGCCCTCACTGGCGCCCAGATGTCTGAAGTTGTTGGTCACTTCTAGATCCCAACTCCTTCCTCTACTTCTTGCCTTTAACATTAAAAGAACCTAAAATTTGTAGTGACTTAAGATGGTACTCTAGGATGCTAGCATGTCATTTTCTAGGTTTGCTGGCTTTCTTAATAAACCTGCTTTTCCTCTCACCTCCTGTCTCTTGAGTTTTGTCTTTCAAGTAGCAAGCAGCTGAACCTGGGTTCAGTTACAATTTCAGGATACAGGCTCAATTCTGGTTTAGGACTTACGGTGGGCGTTACCACTAGGGTTAGAGTAAAATTGATGTTGAGTTTCACTTTGGGATAATATTGAGTTTTGATTATGGTTTCAGATTTAGGCAATCAAGTTGAACTGGGGAAAATTGAGTTAGGGTTAGAGTCAGATGTCTAGGTCAGGTTAATGGTCAGGATCAGAGTTAGGGGTCAGAGATTGGGTCAGGGTCAGGGTCGGGGTTATAAATATGGGTTGGGGTTGGTGTCTGGATCTGGGATGGGTAGGGGTTGGGGTCAGGGTCAGGGTTGGATCAGTGTCAGTGTCAGCATAGGGTTAAGTTTAGGGGTTAGGGTTAGGTTCTGGATCAGTGTTGGGGTCAGGGTCATTATCACATTTTCCTCATTAGTTTAGCTTTATAATAAGTGTTAGGGTACAGATGTGTGAGTTCCTTAAGTTTGTGTTTATTCAGTGTTGTCTATTATAGGTTTAGAAACAGTTTGCTGGGAATTTGATTGAGATTGCACTGAATATATAGATCAACTTTGAAGGAATTTTTATCTTAACTATGTCTAGTCTACCAATGGTGAATAAGGAATATCTCTGCATTTATTTACGTTTTGTTTCTTTTAACCGTGTTTCTGGTTTTTATGAATGCATATGTGTACCTTTTTTAAAAATTTATACTTAAGAACTTTAATTTTGAGGCCTGCTGTTGTAAATGATATTGATTTTTTAAAATACTGTATTCCAGCTTTCAAATTCCAGTTTTATCCATACGTAATTGCTGATACATAGGACATCAATTGACTTTTGTCCATTGACCATCTACTTTGCTTTCTATCTCTATCCATTCTGGTCAAGGCAAGGGATGGTAGGCTCTCTTTCAGTTTTAATTTCCAAAATCATGGCATGGAATTATCAGAACAATGGATTTCAGAGATTCACGGGGACCGCAGGAGAGGCCTATAGGCACCACTAAATCGCTAGCGCCTGAGCATCCTGCACTGCCCCCAACGGCCTGTAGGGGCACGCAAACCCACCTTTTTGGACCCTCATGAGGCCCCCATGTTCCCCGCGCAGACATCTGGCACCTCCACAGTGAGGACCAAGCTTTGTTCTCAGGTTTCACCCAGAAGGTGCTGCTGTGGCTATAGGACAGCTGGGGGCCATGCCCAGGGAGGGCCCAAATCTCCTTCTCCTCAGAACCCACCTAGGAGACCCCTCTGTGGCTAAGGAACACCTAGGGGTCATGCCCAGGGAGGACCCAAGCCTCCTTCTGCTCAGGAGGGACCTGGGGAAGCACCCTGGCTTCAGGACACCTGAAGGTGAGGAAGAAGCTTCCTGTCCATGCCCTGAGTGCAGAGGAGGGAACACTGCCATATGTTTTACTTTCTCATGTTGTTAGGGATCCTTGGGGTGTTACTTTTCTGGCCAGAAACCTCTGTGGCTAGTGGAGCCTTTGCCACAGTTTTACCCTGGCCCGCTGGACTCGTTCTACCCACTTGGCCTGGTAGGCTGCACTCAGCTTATGCTACTGGCCTGGAGCCCATGCCTGCCAAGGGCAAGTCAGGCATGGAGTGGTGAGGGGTGTGTGAGTGAGTGTAGGGTCTGGCCACTGCACAGTCAGACACACCAGCTGCTGCAGTGGGGCAGGCAGCTCCAGGTGCCAGCATGGGTGCTGGCTCTCTGCAAGGCTGTAGCTGGACCAGGCACACCACAAGCAGCTTCCACACCTGGCACCAGGGAACATAGTGGCAACCGGAAGCTTGGAGGCACAGAGAATCACAGGGCCCCAAAGAGGGAGTCACAGCCTTGGCTGGGGGAGCTCCCAGATCTGTGCTCCCCCAAGGGCTGCAGCTCTTCTCTCCTTCTCTTTGCTCACAATGTCGCGAGCAAGGGACATGTCTCAGCCCTGTTTGTGTTACAGCTCTTTTAGCCTTGCCACTCGGTGGGTTCCAAGTTCTTGTTCTGCAACTAGGAAGAAAGAGGTATGCAGACAAGTGGAGGGTGAGCAAGACAAAGAGGAGCTTTAATGAGCAATAGAACAGCTCAGAGGAGACCCACAGGGGTAACTCCTTTCCACAGGTAGGGGGTCCTGAAGAGTGTTCAGCTCCTAGCAGAGAGGGTAGCTCCTCTCTGCAGCTGGTTGTCCCATTGTCTGCTCTGCTCTGGCTGAGCCCAGGGCTTTTATGGGCCTCAGAGGGGAGGAAGTGCAAGCAATTGGTCCATGTGTGGCCATGAGCAGGCCCAGAATGGGCACCACAAGTTCTCACTCTGGTCGGCAGGACTCGCAGCCCAGCCCCCAGCCTCCAGGCCCTCTCTGGCCTGAAAGTGGGGCCTCACTAGGGAACCACCCCCTTCCACCCAGGAGCCTTTCTGCCTCCTGCTGCTATCCATGGCACTCAGGCTGCTTGCACTAAGGGGCACCTACAGGCCAGCACCAAGCCACCCTCAGCCCACCCCTTCAGCTTCCCCCATGCCCGACTTTGCTGCTCCCCTGACAGCAGGCAGCTCAGCCTGGCCCCATTGTGGCAGCTCCCAGGGCACCGGGCTCCAGGAGGGCACCAGCTTGTCCCTGACTCCTACTGGCTCCATGGAGTGCAGCACTGCCCCAGGCCCAGTTCCGCCTCCTCTGTGTGCCCTCCCCATAGTGGTGGTGGGCGAGCAGCAACACGGTGCCAGGGTCCGGAGCAGCAGAGTCTCTGGGCCTGGGAGCAGGTCCCACCTGGCCATGCGAGGGTGAAGGCAGCACATTTGACAGCCTCAGGGATGCGGGGCACAGGGGACACAGGGCACAGGGGTTCCACTGCCACCATGTTGCTCCTGGAGCTGCTCCTGCCACCAGCACTCGCACCTCCCTGCTGCAGCCGGTGTGATGGCAGCAGCCGCTCCAGACAACCTGCCGCTGCCATCAACGTTATATTTATTTTATTTTACAAAAGTGTCCCTTCGTTGAGGGTTTGGTATTCATCGTCACAGCAAGCCCAAGTGTTTTTTTTCCAGATTTGGATTTGCTTCTGGAGGAAATCTTGGTACAGAGAAAGGGGAAACCCTGAGAGCAACACAGGGGATCCCCTCAGAGCCCCCAGGACATACACTCTACAGACTTGCTTTTATTTGTGTCTAAGTGGCTCGTTTTTCTTACAGTATTAAACTGCTTGAAAATTTTGAAGAGTAAGTGTCTTAAAACTCACAACATTGTTTTAAGTGTAAATAGTATACTTATGTCTGTGAAAAGAAGAACTTGAGGCAAAATAAATTTAAACAGAGTTTATTTGTGCAAAAGAATGATTCATGAATTGAGAAGCACCAAAACAGAAAATGCATTATGGGCTCCACACTCACAGAGTAAGCAGAGATTTTAGAGGTGGAAGCTAAGTGAAGAAATGGCCTGATTGGCTCCAGCTAGATGACTGCCTGATTTGGGGAATGGTTCTGTGGGCATCCCTAGGCATATAGCCAACCAACTGCTGGGCTCTTTGTGATTGACTTCAGTTGGTTTGTTAATTTTTTAAAAGTGAGTTACTAGAAATGCCTCCAAGTGAAGTTTGCGTTTGCTTAGGAAGACCTCAGGGTAATGACCTCCTCCTTATTTGCTTTAACATGTCAAAACCATAATTCATTTTCATTTTACTTTCCTGGCATTAATAGCAGTAAACTCACAACATTTTTGTTGTTGTTATTCACAAAGTCAGTTTAATTGGCAGCATATTTGTAATGGTACATAAATGAATGTGTGTCTTATAATCATTGGTATCTTAGATTATATGAAATATGTTAACTCTATTAAGCTTTATTATTAAACTGTAACATGAATTGAGCTCCCACTTTTCTCCTAGGCTTTGGCCATTTAAAATACACTCAAATGTCACTTAAGGAGGGGGATGCTTTCTGTGAAATGTGTCATTAAGTGCTTTTATCATTCTGCGAACATCATGGAGAGTACTTGCACAAACCCAGATGGTATAGCCTACACCTCGCCACACCTAGGCTATATGGTCTAGCCTATTGTTCCTAGGGTACAAACCTGTGCGGCATGGTACTATACCAAATACTGCATACAGTTTTTACTACAATGGGAAGTATCTGTGTATCTATCTAAACATAGAAAAGAATGCTCTGAGCCATGAGGTTATGACAAGATGGTTAGGAAGAAATTTTTAAGCTCCGTTATAATCTCATAGGACCACCATCCTATGTATGTGATGTGTGACCATAAAATCAGAATTAGTTAAAAAGGTCAGCTAACATTAAGCTGTGAACTCAGATGGTCCTGGGGTCTTTTCCAGTGGGAGATCTTTAAACACTATTCAAAGCTCTTCTATGCTAATATTCATAGTTTCCTTATTTCAGAGTCCATTTTGTTAATGTGTATTTTTACTAGGAAATCACCTGTTTCTTCTAGGTTTCCAGTTTGATACACTTGGTTCCTTATTTGACTTTTGATTTCTCTTCTCTTACTAGTTTTGTACAGAATTCTTAATTCTATCTACTTTTGCACTTTTTTTTTGATCAAGTGAAGAATCACAAAGGAAGTGAAAAATGGCCAGTTCTTGCCTTAACTGATGATATTCCACCATTGTGATTTGTTCCTGCCCCACCTTAACTGAGCGATTAACCTTATGAAATTCCTTCTCCTGGCTCAGAATCTCCCCCACTGAGCACCTTGTGACCCCCACCCCTGCCTGCAAGAGAACACCCCCCTTTGACTGTAATTTTCCACTACCCACCTAAATCCTATAAAACGGCCCCACCCCTATCTCCCTTCGCTGACTCTTTTCAGACTCAGCCCACCTGCACCCAGGTGAAATAAACAGCCTTGGTGCTCACACAAAGCCTGTTTGGTGGTCTCTTCACACGGACGCGCGTGACACCAATGATGACCTTAAGTGATTTTTAATTAACTTCAGCTTAATAGGCCATCATTTTCAGGACCCAACTGTTAAAAGACAAAATCACAGCACATCTAGGTTTTCAGATCTTAATTGGCTTTTGTTTGAGATTCTAGAATCAGGCAGCAGTCCGGACCAAAAATGGTCCAGAATGCTCTGTCACGTGACATCTGCAGGTTATATTTATAACCAGAGAAAAGAAAGTGACATACAGAAAACAGAAGTGAAATACAGAGACAGCTCCATTGGTTACAGCCTGGATTTGCCTTTATGGAACCTAGTTTGAACAGTTGGCCGCCTGCCATTGGCTGACACTTGGCAGCTGTGATTGGTTTAGCCTCAGCTATTTGTTATAAAGACAGATTTCTAAGTCAGATTTTCAGTTTGTTTATATACTAACTTAGGTTGTAGTTCTTTACAAGGACTCGTTGGGAGGCTTCTAAAGCCCAAATTTGGTTTAACAACTCCCCTCTTTTGGTCAGCCTTTTGAGAAATTGACCAAAACTTTGGGCATTGTCACCATGACTCCACTCTCTGTCATCATTATAAATGGACTTATTTGGTCTCAGTATGGAATTCAGAAGTTCTTATTTGGTCTCAGTTCCCACTGGGCAATAGCAGAACAGTGAGTTTTGTAAGATGGAAACAAGGAAACAGAATGGAAAATAACAGCTGATTGGTTATGTAAACCAAAAATAAAATTCTAAGGCCCCCAACCACCTGAATGGACTCCTCTCGGCCAAGGGGATTCCAGAGTTAACCTGAAAATCTAGTTCAGACCATTGTGGAAGAGGGGGGTTGGACATACCTCATTATACCCCTCCAGCATTAACATCAACACAGACCTCAGGTCTGATAAGAAACGTTTATAATCTTTTTTTCTCTGAAGCCTGCTACTTGGAGGCTTCATCTGCATAATAAAACCTAGGTCTCCATAACCGCTTATACACCCAGACATTCCTTTCTACTGATAATAACTCTTTCAACTAATTCCCAATCAGAAAATTTTTAAATCTACCTATGACCTGGAAGCCCCCACCCCCTGAGTTGTTCCACCTTTCCAGATCAAACCAGTGTAAATCTTACATGTGTTGATTGATGTATTATGTCTCCCTAAAATGTATAAAGCAAGCTGTACCCTTACCAACTTGGGTAAATGTCATCGGGACCCCCTGAGGCTATGTCACGGATGTGTCCTTAACCTTGACAAAATAAACTTCCTAAATTCACTGAGACCTGTCTCAGATATTTTGGGTTCACAGTTAATATCAGGTTACTTTTTGGGTAAGGGTTAAAGCAGAGGGGATTTCCTTATGCTGACTCAGGTAGACTGGAATCCTTTCTTTTTCAGGAAACACTGGTCTGTTTTGGGATTTATCTGCTTCCTTAAAACTTCAGTTTGGTTGTGTGGCATTTAGCGTCAGTGATTCCATTCTCGTTTGGCCTGGTCTGTTGTGGCCTAGTGCAGGAGCCCAGTTAATAACTCTCCCCTTTTGGTCAGGTTCTCACCTAGGTGAGAGTGTGACCAAAACATAGGGCATTAGTAGTACTCTCAGTCACCATCATTTTGGGTTTCTGGTCTCAATGTAACGTCAAAGGTTCTTGCCTTGGCCACACCAAAGAATTGGTGTGGCGGCAGCCCGCAGCGAGAGAGAGAGACACGGATTGGACCGAGAGAAAAAAAGCTGTAGGCTTTATTGAGCAGAGTGGCAGTACAAAGTTTCCACAGCATGGAAGGGGTCCTGAGCGGGTAGCCAGTGTTAGATTTTTCTATCACCTTTTAAACACTTTAAGGTGGGAAATACGTGCGGCAGGATGATGTTACCAGAGCGAGAAACAAAGACAATTAACATGTATCAAATCTTGAGGAAAACCGGAATTGCAACTTAAGTTTTACCTACTTTATGACCTTGCAGCAAAGGAGACAGGATCTCACAGGATTTTACAAACTGTGTTTACAAGGAATTGGAATTGGGAGCATAGATAAGGTCCACTGGTCACAGAAAAATGGGCTTTTAACATTCCTTTTAGTTTCAGGGAGCAGGAAGGGAGAGAGGGAGCGAGGACACAGGGAAGCTTACAGCACAATTTTCGCTCTTTATAGCTTTCTTGGGGAAGAAAACACATGCACAAATTCTGATGTTAGGAATATTTTAAGCACATATCTTCAATATTATTCATCCAGGACCAAAGTAAGTCCTGATGCAGGAAATGAATTTCACAGCTTTCGGAGCCCCTACTCGACCCAGGAAGCCCAGCTGGCACCTCCTCTCATCAACACGTCATTTCAGTAAAGTCAAGAAAACTTTATTCCATTATTGTTACCAGTGGCAGGTATCCAAGTTACCCTGAGTTACTGATGGTGAATCTATATGTGTCTGCAGCAACTTCAGTTCTTGCCTCCTTAGGAGAAAGAATTCGACTGAGGGACATAAAGTGGAAGAAGAGACCAAGGCGAGTTTTAGAGGAGGAGTGTAAGTTTATTTTAAAAAGGCTTTAGAACAGGAAAGGAAGGAAAATTCGCTTGGAAGAGACCCAAGTGGGCATCTGAAGGTCAAAGACAGCATTTAACCTTGATCCTAGGACTTTATAGGCTCACCTGTTTCCCATGGTTTTTCCCTTAGGGTGGGCTGCCCACATGCACAGTGCCCTCCTTACCCTTGGGAACTGAGCACTTGCCGTCTGTTTAGGAAGCTGTACAAGTGCCTGAGGCTTTCCTCTCTTTTCTGGTGGAGTGTCCCCAGAAGGTCATACTTTGCCATTTTGTCTCTTAAGCACATGCCCAGGAAGTTTCTTCTCCCTGTCATCTGCATTCAATTAACACTTCAATGTTAACAGCTGTGGATCATCAGGAGCTTGTCTCTCCCTAGTGCCCTGGTGCCGGCTGCCAAATTAAAAAACCTACTTGTAACAGAAGTTGAAGGGAGCTCATATCTACAGATATTTAGGTCTCAGTCTTCTGGGCAGCTGTCCTCATCTTGGCTCAAGTAAACTCTAAAATTCTATTTTGTGCCTCAGCTTCTTCCTTTAGGTCAACAATATGAACATACTTTAATATGGTACATTTGTTCCTGATGAGCTACTTCTATTGTACAATCAAATGTAAGGAAGTGTCAATGAAAAGAGTCAAACTCTGTAAAATATTTGAAGAGATTTATTCTGAGCCAAATATGAGTGACTATGGTTAGGACACAGCCCTTAGGAGGTCCTGAGAACATGTACCAAGGTGGTCAGGGTACACCTTGGTATTATACATTTTAGGGAGACATGGAACTTCAATCACATACATTTAAGAAATACATTGGTTTGATCTATAAAGGTGGGACAACTCGAAACGGGGGCTTCCAGCTTACAGGTAGATTTAAAATTTTTCTGGTTGACCATTGGTTGAGTTTATCGAGAGACCTGGGATCAATAGAAAGGAATGTCTGGGTTAAGATAAAGGATTGTAGAGACCCAAGTTCTTATTTGCAGAGGAAGTCTTCAGGCAGTAGGCTTCACAGAGAATAGGTTTTAAAATGTTTCTTATCAGACTTAAAGTCTGTGTTGATGTTAATTCCAAAGAGTTATAATGAGGCATGTCCAACCCTCACTTCCTGTCTTGGCCTGAAACAGTCTCTCAGATTAAATTTTAAAGAGCCTTGGCTGAGGAGGAAGTCCATTTAGAAGGTTGGGGAGCCTTAGAATTTTATTTTTGGTTTACAGAAGTGTATTTTGCTTTTGATATTATTAACTGTATTTCAAGTCTAACATGTTTTCCTAGGAGCATTAAATACTTTTTTTGGATTTTATTACACAAATAAGGCACAGATCCCATTTTATCATTACCTTCATTACTACCTATATTGACATAATTTCAACTGAATTTGGAAACATTCTAGAGTTTGGGCTTCCAATAATCCTTTGTGATCCTCTAAAAGGTATATTACATTTTTCCTCAAGACATAGCAATATCTAAAATCACTCATAGAATGTCCTGCCACTTTTGTTTATCTAGTTTCATCAATTTCTCTAAAATTGACTTTGAATATCCCTTTAAACTCTTCTGTTTTAGAAAGCATCACAAGGAAATATCGAGTGATCGTGGTCACAAAATCTGTTCATATTCTTCCTTTCTCTGAATATTTTTTACAGTGACAAATATTTGTTTCTGTTGTATTGCTATTAAAAGGAATCCTTGGAAACAAAGACGAAGATTCATTACAATAAGTGATCCAGTCACAATAAATCAATTTGTCATTTGGACCTTTTTTTTTTTTTCTGAGATAGAGTCTTCCTCTGTCACCCAGGCTCGAGTGCAGTGATGCGATCTCGGCTGACTGCAACCTCCGCCTCTTGGGTTCAAGCAATTCTCCTGCCTCAGCCTCCTGAGTAGCTGGGATTACAGGTGCCTGCCACCACATCCAGCTAATTTTTGTATTTTTGGTAGAGACTGGGTTTCACCATGTTGGCCAGGCTGGTCTCGAACTCCTGACCTCGTGATCCGCCTGCCTTGGCCTCCCAAAGTGCTGGGATTACAGGTGTGAGCCACTGCACCTGGCACTTTTTTATTTTTTAAAGTTGTACTTTTGAAAATGTTCAGCGAAGAATTGAAATAGTCTCTAAAATGTGATTTTTTTCCCTGGTCTAAGTTGACCAGATTTCTAGAGAGTGAACCCAGGACAGAACCACACCACAAGAAAAAAATATGATTAATAAATTTATACAAGTATGTTATTTTAACATAAAACATGCAAAAGAGGCACTTATTTGGAATTATTTATTAGTCTGCATTATATACTTCACAGCATCATGAATGTTCTTATTTTTTAAATGTAGGACTAGTTAGTGTCAATTACTACTAAATATTAGTACAAATAATTAACAAACTATAGAAATGATCCCTGAAAGTATAGTCTTAATTATTAGTACAAATAAATAAGCAGATGTTTGAAAAAATATTACAATGCTTTGAATAAAGTTATTATTTTAAATTAGTTTTAGAATCACACAGAAAATAGAAAGAAAAATGCAGATTTCCCCTGTAGGTGCAACCTAGTTTTCCCTCTTATTAACATATTAGTATGTATCAGATGTCTTCTTAACATCTTACATCATTTGTTACAATTAATGACCAGATATTAATATGTTATTATTAAATAAGCCCATATTTTATTTGGTTTCCCTCAGTTCTATCTTTTTCTATTCTGGGATCCCATCTCAGCTCCTACAGGACATTTAGTTGTCATGTCAGGCTCTTCTTGCCTGTGATTGTTTCTCAGACTTTCCTTCTGATAGCCTTGACAGTGTAAGAAAGACTGGTCAGGTATTGTGTAGAATATCTCTCATTGTGGTTTACTTGGTATTTTTCTCACAAATAGACTGGGGTTATGGGTTTGGGGGAAGCAGATCAGATGTGTAGTGCTATTCTAGTCTCTTCATGCTCTCAAGATGCATTATCACCATTAATGTTAATTTTGATCACCTGGCTGAGGTAGTGTTTTCAGGTTTCTCACTGTGAAGTTACTTTTTCCCCATGTCCATACTGTATGTATTCTTTTGGAGGAAATAAGCATGCAGAGCCTACACTTGAGTAGGGAGTTAGCTCTACCTCCTTGATGGCTGAGTGTCTACATCAGGTATTTGGAATTCTTCTGTATAAGATATTTCTATTCAGCCCATTTGTGTATTTATTTAATCATTTATTTAGACCAGTATGGACAACCAGATAGTTACTTCAATCTTTTGGTTATTATCCAATTGTACAGTATTTTGTTGCTTTCATTTCCTACCTGTGGCCATTGGGAGCTGTTTCTATTGGCTCCTGTTTTCCTTTGACATAACTGCATGTTTCATTTTGTTTTGTTTCAACAATTTCTTTCTGACACTTCAAGAGTATCCTGGCTCATATGTTTACTGTCTCAGCCCTAGTTTAGCTATTTCTTCCAAGAGCACTGATTTCCCTTATTAGAGAATGGTTTTAAAAACTTATATCTCGCTCATATATTTACTGTCTCAGCCCTAGTTTAGCTATTTCTTCCAAGAGCACTGATTTCCCTTATTAGAGAATGGTTTTAAAAACTTATATCTGGCAGCTAAATATGCTCATTGCATCTTGTCCCTCACAGCTGACAATGCAAGGAAATATATATGTGTGTGTTCTAACCTACATATACATGCCTAATTATAAAGATTTCTATGTGGATCCATCTGTGTATATATTAAGCTACATGTGAGTTTATACTGATATCTCCAATCAATGGACTCTGATCCATTATCACAAGAATTATTCTAGCCTCCCCTGCCTTTCTTGTCTGTAAATTCTCACTCCAACAGCAAGGAATTAGCTTCCATCGTCTGCCATTTATTTAATCCCTTGTTCCAGTATAAACACTGAATTTATTGTTGTTGATTCAAATTATAGGTTGTGATTTAATAATAAATATATGTTTGGTCTCTGTCTCTATTTCCTGGTACAGAGCTCCCAAAACCCTTACAATTTCTTGAGTGATAGGGGTGCTAGGAGCATTTTTTGTTCTCATATTTGGTCTTTGACCCTGGTTTCTGACACAGAGTTCCTAAATGCCTTAAAAATCTCTCAGGTAGTAGGAATGTCTTTTGCTGTGCTAAGTGCTCTTGGTGCGCTCCTGGATGGCTTCAGGATGGGGCATGGTCACCAGAAATACCAAGCCATGATTAGAAGCTTGTAACTTTCAGCTTCATATCCTATCCTCTGAGGGGAAAGGGGGCTGGAGATTGAGTTAATAATCAATCACGCCTATGTGATAAAGCCTCCATAAAAATCCCTGAAAGAGGTGGGAGGATCACTTGAGGCCAGGAATTTGAGGCCTGCCTAGGCAACACAGTGAGACTCCTTCTCTACAGAAAATAAGACAGTTGGGTGTGGTAGTGTGCGCACGTAGTCCCAGCTACTTGGGAAACTAAGGCAGAAGGATTGCTTGAGGGCAGGAGTTCAAGATTGCAGTAAGCTATAATTGTACCCCTGCACTCCAGGCTTGGGATAGAGCAAGACTTTGTCTCTTAAAAAATCCTAAAAGATGGGGTTTAAAGAGTTTCTAAATTGTTAAATACATCCATGTGCAGGGAGCATGGCAAACCCCAACTCCATGAAGACAGAGCTTCCGCACTTCCAAACCTTGCTTTGTGTACCCCCTTATCTGGCTGTTCATGTGTTTTCTTTACCATATCCTTTATAATAAACTGGGGTCTTAGTCCTTTCAGGTTGCTATAACAAAATACCATAGACTGGGTAACTTTTAAACAACATAAATTTGTTGCATATAATTCTGGAGCCTGGAAAGTCCAAGATCAAGGCACTGGAAGATTCCATGTCTGGTGAGGGCTCATCTCTCAGAGATAGTACCTTCTAGCCATGTCCTCACATGGCAGAATAGAGAAACAGGCTCCCTACAGACTCTTTTATAAGGGCACTTGTGCCATTCATGAGGGCAGAGCCTTGACTATTGGGGAAACCTGCCCCCAATATTTCAACGTAGGTTCTTTCTATTTTTCATAAGTGTCGGCCGGCTGAGAAATAAAGAGAGACAGTACAAAGAGAGGAATTTTACAGCTGGGCCGCTGGGGGTGACATCACATATCAGTAGGACCGTGATGTCCGCCTAAGTCTCAGACCAGCAAGTTTTTATTAAGGGTTTCAAAAGGGGAGGGAGTGTAAGAACAGGGAGTAGGTACAAAGATCACATGCTTCAAAAGGCAAAAAGCAGTGCTACTAGTAAGGGTCTAACAAAGATCACATGCTTCTGAGGGAACAGGACAAAGGGCAAAAGCAGAACTACTGATAAGGGTCTATGTTCAGCAGTGCACATATTGTCTTGATAAACATCTTAAATAGCAGAAAACAGAGTTCGAGAGCAGAGAACCAGTCTGACCACAAATTTACCAGGGTGAAGTTTCTCCCCACCCTAGTAAGCCTGAGGGTACTGCAGGAGACCAGGGTGTATCTCAGTCCTTATCTCAACTGCATAAGACATACATTCCCAGAGTGGCTGTTTATAGACCTCCCCTCAGGAATGCATTCCTTTCCCAGGGTATTGATATTAATATTCCTTGCTAGGAAAAGAATTTAGTGATATCTCTCCTACTTGCACGTCCATTTATTGGCTCTCTGCAAGAAGAAAAATATGGCTCTTTTTGCCTGACCCCACAGGCAGTCAGACCTTATGGTTGTCTTCCCTTGTTCCCTAAAAATTGCTGTTATTCTGTTCTTTTTCAAGGTGCACTGATTTCATATCGTTCAAACACACATGTTTTACAATCAATTTATACAGTTAACACAATTATCACAGTGGTCCTGAGGTGACATACATCCTCAGCTTACGAAGGTAACAGGATTAAGAGATTAAAGTAAAGACAGGCATAAGAAATTATAAAAGCATTATTTGGGAACTGATAAATGTCCATGAAATCTTCACAATTTATGTTCCTCTGCCATGGCTCCAGCCAGTCCCTCTGTTTGGGGTCTCTGACTTCCCGCAACACTTGACAATGAATTACCTGTTAAAACCATCCTCTTGGAGGTTAGGTTTCAACATATGAATTTTGGGGGGACACCAACATTGAGATCATATTAACCAGTAAACATAAGTAAATGTTTCCCTGAGTTCTATGAGCCATCATAGCAAATTATCAATCCTGAGGAGGAGGTGTGGGACTGTTCAATTTGCAGCCAAGTCGTACAGAAGTATGAGTAAACTGGGGATTTACTAGTTGTGATTGGCATCTGAAGTGGGGGGGGGGCAGTCTGGTGTTACTGAGCCCTTAAACTATTAGGTATGTAATAACTCCAGTTAGTTCATGTCATAATTGAACTATATAACACCCAGCTGGTATCCAGAAAGTTGGAGAATTGGTTGATATGGGAAAATCCCTCATATATTTGGTGTCAGAAGTGAAGTATTGACAGTATAGATGAAAAACAGGGTTTTTTTTTTTCTTTTTACAGATATAGTAGTTTCAAAATTGACTATTACCCCTGGGGGAGAGAACTTTATAAAATAGAGTCCATTATTTATATTCAGTATATTCTGCTTTTAGTCTATAGATTCTACTCCTTTCCAAAGTGACTTAGGTTAGCACTTTCTGCCCATCACCTGCAGTGAGTTTTTCCATAAATTTGTAATACAGTTAGATTCCTGATCCCATTCTGTATTTTATCCTTGGATACTACTGCACCCTAAATGTTTGATTTAATTTGTATAGCTTGTGATTTATTCTTTGGGCTGTAAAATTATATCAGTTTTATAAAATGCATAGTGTCAGGTATCCACCATTGAAGTACCATACAGAATACTTCAAATACCCACCCTGTGTAACCACTGATTCGTTTATCTCTGTAATTTTGCCTTTTCCAAAATATGATATAAAATGAGGTGAAATGGTGGGTAGCCTCTTCAGACTGGTTTCCTTCACTTAGCAGTATACATGCAAGATTTACCCATGTCTTTGCATCGTAGACAGTTTATTCCTTTCTATTTATGAATGGTACTCCATTGCATAGATGCACCCCAATGTGATTATGCATTCAGCTATTGAAGGAAATTCTGATTACATTTTGACCACTATGAATAGAACTGCTGTACATAATTACATGCTGGTATATGTTTGAACATAACTTTTCAAAGCAGTTGTCTAAATACAGGCAATTTAGGGGTGCAATTGTCAGATTATAAGGTGAGAGTTGTTCAGCTTTGAAAAAAAAACTGCAAAAGTGTCTTCTGAAGTGACTGTACCATTGTGCGTTCTACCAGCAATGAATGACAGCTCCTATTGTTCTTCAGCCTTCAGCAACTGGTTTGTCAGGGCTCTTTTAGAGTTCAGTGGTTCTAAAGGGTGTGCTGCTATCTCATTGTTGTTTCAATTTATAATTTCCTAATGATATGTTGAGCACTCTTTTGTATGATTATTTGTTATCTTTATATTTTATTTGGTCAGGTGTCCATTTAGCTATTTACTCATTTTAATTGGGTTTTTAGTAATCTTATTGCTTCTTTTTAAGAGTTCTTTTTGTTTTATCATTATTTTTAGAGACAGTGTCTTGTTATATTGCTCAGACTGGTCTCAAACTACTAGCTTCTAGCTTCAAGCAATCCTCTCGCTTCAGCCCCCCGAGTAACTGGGATTACAGGCATGAGCCACCCCACCCAACATCTTTTTATATTTTTAATACAATTGTTTTTACCAGATATGTATTTTGTAAATACTTTCTCCCAGTCTGTGTCTTGTCTTTGTTCTCTGAATAGGCTCTTTCTCAGAGTTGAAAATTTAGTTTTATAAAGTCTGTGTTATCAGTATTTTTTCTTTTGTGATGTGGCTTTTGGTATTATGTGTTAAACCTCAGCACCAAATCCAAGGTCACACAGGCTTTCTTCTAGAATGTTTATAGTTTTGCATTTCAAATTTCAGCCTATGGACTATTGTGAGTGAATTTTTGCATAATTTTAGTTTGCATGTACATTATTTTCATTCCATATGGTTTCTAAATAATTGTTCCATACTATTTTTGAAAAATACACGGGATAGTGAATTTCCAAAGTGATCGCACTGAGTAAATGAATACTGAATTGTATTGATTTTTCAAGAGAGCCAGGAGGGGGCGCACGTCCACCGATAAACTGTGAGCAAGAGCGTCCTGTGCTGAGTCCTGACGGCCACCAGATGGCATGTGAACCCGCCTCTTCTGACCATCACCCCTCAGATGGTGGGAGCCGGGAGACAAGAACTTCATTCTCCTCAAGGCTCCAGGATGGAGATCTTAACTTGATGCTGTTCAGTGGTGAATTAAAAGCTTCCTGTCCACAACTCGGAGTGTAGTGGAGATTCTGATTCAGAGGATTCTGCACAGGAAGGGTTCATGTAGAAAAATATAACCCCAAAATCCCACTGTTGCCATTGCACCCTGAGATCATTCTCAATGTCCAAGACATAGTGGCTACAATATATATTCACACAATGGCCTCTAGTAGTTAGTATCCACTCAGTGGCCCCTACTACTGATGGAGTCATGTCCACACAGTGGCCACTGATGAAATTCACACTCTTTTGAGAATGATTGGTTTCACAGCTTTGGCTGAAATGGAGCCTCTATAATGAAGTTTGATGTCATCTCTACTTTCCTGGTATGGTATTGATATGGTTGTTTTATAAAGTAATTTACTTTCCAGTAAATTCATACTTATAGGAAACATGCAATAGCAGTACAAAATACCTTTTATCCTTTCTCTCAGATTCCCCAGTGGTCGCTCCAGTACCAGATTTGCAACTTCACACAAAATACTCTACTGTATTTTACTCAAAGCAGGGACACTCTCCCAGGTAACCACCACATAACCCCCAAATCAGGAAATCAACATGGTTTCTACCTGACAATCCAATCAGCCGACCCAGTTCACTTTACTGCCTGTGCTGACTCTGAGAAAAATGTCTCTTTCCCTTTGGATCCAGTTTTCTTTTCCTGGAACTGTTCCTGTGACTATCTCTCAGTTTCACAACCTCAGCAGATTTAAATAATAGAGATGAATCCAAGCTGCTTCTGTCATAGTTTTGCCAATGCACCACAATGTAGAAGTTTCTCTTTGCCTGAGGTAGTACCTGGAGTTCTTTGTCTCATGACCAAGAAAGTTAAGGAGCGCAGACACAAAGGGTGAGGTTGGAGTGAAAGTTTAATAAGCCAAAGATGAAAGCTCTCTGCCACGGAAAGGGGACCCAGAAGAGGGTTGCTGTTTTTACAGCTGAATGCAAGGGCTTTTATAAGAAACTGATGAGGTCTGGGTGTCTCATTTGCATAAGGCGTGAATTTCTGCTGGCTCCATCCCATCTTCCTAGTGCACATGCGGGCTCTTAGCTTGAGTTATTACCTATTGCTTTGTTCCCTTTACTGCGCATGTGTCAGGGGACAGAATTTTCCATTGTGGGCATGTCTGGGCAAGTCACCTGTGTAGGCTTTCTTATCTGTGTGGCTGTAGGCATGTCTTAGGCAAGTCCCCTTGTGCATGTTCCCTTATCTGCACCTGCAGGCTGTTCTTTTGTTTGAAAGCATTCATCTGAGGACCCACCCTAACTGCCTGCCTGACCGGGTTTTTTTTCCTTTCTCCTATCTCACTTCTGCCCCGTTTCCTCCTGAGCAGTTGCAAACACTGCACTCCTCAGTACAGCCCACCAGGAGGAACACAGAGCCACCCACCCACCATAGATGATCTCAACTTGATAATGGCAAAATACACACATAAATCTCATCCTGACACTCTCCCAATTTAATGTTCCCAATGGGTTTCCACTGGCCTTAGAACAAGGTCCATATGGCTTTCCATGGTCTACTGGCACATGAGTGCTCCTGCCTGCTCCCCTCTCCCATTCAGTCAGCCCCAATTACCTGCAGTCCAATTTGCTTTCAATTACAGGGACATAGCAGGCTTGTGGGTGTCTCAGGAATTTTATGCACGTTCTCTTAACCCGTGCACCCAGCGCCCCCAACCTTATCAAATTTTCTAAGACTTTGTCCAGCTAATTCTGTTATAGCAGGACAAACCACAGACAAAACCCCTCAGACACCAAGTTAAAGAAGGAAGCGGTTTATTTGGCCAGGAGCATTGGCAAGACTCCTGCCTCAAGAGCCGAGCTTCCCGAGTGAGCAATTCTTGTCCCTTTTAAGGGCTCCCAACTCTAAGGGGGTGCACGTGAGAGGGTCACGATCGATTGAGCAAGCAGGGGTAGGTGACCGGGGGCTGCATGCACTGGTAATTAGATCGGAACAGAACAGGACAGGGATTTTCACAGTGCTTTTCTATACAATGTCTGTAATCTATAGATAACATAACCAATTAGGTCAGGGGGCGATCTTTAACTACCAGGTCCAGGGTATGGTGCTAGGCTGTCTGCTTGTGGATTTCATTTCTGCCTTTTAGTTTTTACTTCTTCTTTCTTTTGATGCAGAAATCGGGCATAAGACAATATGAAGGGTGGTCTCCTCCCTTATTCCCCCCCCCACTTTGAGAATCTCACTCAATAGTGGGAGTTCTCACTTTTATTCTCACTACCCATGTCTTCTTGCAAGACAGATCAATAGTGATTCATATAGTACACTTGTGCTGAAGCATTTTGGTGAACTAAGGTAGCAATGAAGCTTTTTATCATTTGAAGAAGTACAGGTAGCAAACAAGGGAGCAGTAAGCAGGTTCCTATTACTATTATAACTCTTATTATAAGAGTTTTAAATCTTTCCAGTGCTGGGAACCATTTTCCAAACATGGCCCCAGGATCAAATCCATGCCACACTTGCATGGGCACATATGCCAATTTTGTCATATCTCTAACTATGTCTTCAACTACTTGCCCTTGATCATCTATATGTAGACAGCAATTAGTAAGGTTAAATTTCCCACAGACCCCTCCTTCAGCTGCTGGCAAGTAGTCGAGAGCCAATCTATTTTGATAGATAGCATTTCTCATCTGAGTTTCTTGCTGGGCCAGAATAGTCAAGGCTCTGCCTGTTTTATTAGTGACTATTTCTAAGACAGCTTGTAACCGTGTGATTCAGTTGATCACGTAAATGGGGATCCAGTATCCCCATGAGCTGTCTTGTGCCTAAGTAGCAGGCCCATAATATTGTATGATTCTCTCAGGGGGCCATTCATCATCTTTCCAATTTCTTATAGCTATGCTTCTCTTTTTGCAGGAAGCATAGACAGGGAAGCCCAGGAGTTCACCTGTTTTTATGGGCAGTGGGAAGAAAGATGGTCTAATAGTGCTAATAACACAACTACCTGCCCACTGGTGGGGTAATTTGGTGTAAGCTCTATGCTCACATATCCAGTATAATCCAGTGGGGGCTGTCCACTCCCGGTGGGACTCCGGGTGAATCCACCAATTTTGCAACTTTGGGAATTTACTAAATGGATTCCTCTTTGTGTGATTTGAACTCCACCACGTGACTGTTTTTGTGGTACCATTATACAGTTTCTGTCCTAGACAACTAAGTCGTCCTATGGGGTGAGTGAATTCTTTTCTTTCTCTAGCTATGCAATATTGTCCAATAATTGAGGCTTTTAGGACCCAGAAATTATCAGGGTGATTCTTTTCAGCCAGGAATTCATCAGGAACTGGGTCTGTAGGTACTAATTCTCGGTCTTCCTGTGGCCATTGATCTCCCATTACAGTTCCTCCACATACATAACATGAAGTCACATTGAGAGAGTGGGCTACATGCTCAGCTAATTGCAAAAACAAATTTCTTGTTTTTCCTGTAATTTCTGGTACTGGCACATTTAGTTCATCACAGAAAGTTTGAAACACTGGCTCAGGAGAGCATTTATAAACTTCTCCTTGAACCAAGATATTTACTCAAGGATCCAGTCTGGCCCCATCAGTTCCTAAGGTCACAAGCTCCCCTTTTTTCCAGTGAGGATCAAGGGGATTGATTATTACTAGCTCTAAGGGGTTGCATTGTCCCTTAGTACAGGAAGGGCCATTTTTTCCTTTCTGAAGGTGGACTGGATCCTTTTCATTTTTTATCTAAGTGGCCCAAATGACACAAGACCAGTATCCACATTCATTTCTACACAGTCTGAATTCATGACAAATGTACTTATTTTCAGTAATATAGCCTTTTTTCCTAGCTAAAAGAGCCACATCCCCTTCCTAACTTATTGCTATTAATGACAGCACAGGCATCAAATTTCAAGATCATGCATTTGGGCACTCCTTTTTCTTCTGTTCTGGCTAATACTTCACTTGTATCATTTATGAGTCCCCACCAGTCTTCAGTCCTTAATCTTATTTCAAAAACTGTGGACATGGGAGGCTCAAAGGGGTCATAACTCACATCTGGTCCGTCATTTCCTGGGCTACATACCTTGTACTGAGTGTCGTTATATAAACATGTTCCTTTTAAAGTTCTTAGGCATTCATAGTAACTATAGAACAGAAAGATTGTTTTAACTTGCTGCCGTACCTCGGTAACCTGATTTATACACTGAGAGCAGTCCTCCATGTGGGGAAAATCAAGGAAGTTTTTACTATACAAGTCCAAATTATAAGGAAAATGAGTCTTTTGATGATCCTCCTCATGCTTTAGCCATGCGTAGACCAGTCAGCTTCTGGGTGTGACTGGAGCAGGGCTTGTCATCCTCTTCAGAGTCACTTTGCAGGGGTTGTCCAGGCTTGGTTTTGCCTCCCAGGTTTCATCGGCTGCAGGTTTCACATGGCTGTGGTGGATCCAGGCTGGAATTCCTTCTACCTTTACAGCCGTGGGGGTGGTCAGGATGATGGTCTGAGGTCCTTTCCGCCATGGCTGCAAAGGGGCTACGTTCCAGTCCTTGATCCACATGCGATCACCTGGGGAGAAAGGGTGAACTGGGGCAAATAAGCTGATGGGACACCTCTCATTTACCCAAGTTGAGATTGTTTGTGTAATTTTTCCTAAAGCCTGTAGCTGTCACTGTAATTCAATTCCACCTAACTCTCAGGGAGTGCCTGGAAGCTCCCATAGTGTAGAGGAGGCCTATGATACAGTATTTCATAAAGGGAGTATCCTGTTTTCTTAGAAGGAATGCATCTAATTTTAACAATACCATTGGAAGGGCCTGTATGCACTTTAATCCTATTTCCTGACATACTTTCCCTATTTTTGATAGTCTAATTCATTCGCTCCACCTTTCTGGAACTTTGAGCTCAGTAGGCGGCATGTAGCTTCCAAGTGATTCCTAATGCCTTTGCTGTCTTCTGTACCAAGTCAGCCACAAACACCGGACTGTTATGTGAGCCGATTCGTAAGGGCAGTCCAAACCTAGGAATAAGATCTCAGAGAAGCACACGGGTTACCTCGTAGGCTTTTTCAGTTTGTGTTGGATAAGCCTCCACCCACCTAGAGTAAGTACACACAAGAACCAGCAAATACTTGTTACCTCCACATTTTGGCACTTCTGTGAAATCCACCTGAAGATCCTCAAAAGGAGCCACTCCATAAGCTTGTATGCCGGGCGGAACAGTGGGGCCTTGCCTCGCATTGTGCTGTCGGCAAGTAATGCACCATTGTGCTACTGCTTTGGCAAGGGCTGGCAAGTGTGAGACGTAGAAGTACTGGCCTAACAATTTTTCAAGTGACTCTTGTCCTAGATGAATGGTTTCATGCATGGCCAATATGATTGTGGCTCCCAGCAACTGAGGCACAGCTACCCTCCCATCTGGCAGTCTGATCCATCCTCCTTTTTTTACTTGCCCCCCTTCTGTGTGGAAGAAGTCTTTCTTCCTTAGAATAGGTAGGTACCAGGTCAGGTGTTTGAGGGAGTAAGGGGGTTGCTACTGATGCCCAGTAAGGGGTAGATGCTGCTTTTCAAGCTTCTGAGTCAGCTTGAGAGTTTCTTAAGGCCACTGAGGTGGAGGCTCACTGGTGTCCCCTGCAGTGTATGACTGCCACCCTCTGAGGTTTCCACACTGCCTCTAATAATTGTAGAATTTCCTGTTGATATTTTATGTCCTTTTTCCCAGAGTTTAACAGGCCCTTTTCCTTATATAATGATCCATGCACTTGGAAGGTTAGAAAGGCATATCGAGAGTCAGTGTAGATGTTTACAGTCTTACCTTCACTGAGTTCTAGAGCCTCAGTTAAAGCAATGAGCTCAGCCTTCTGGGCTGAAATGCCCTGTGGCAACGGTTTGGCTTCAATGACAGCATCCAGTTACCACCGCATATCCTGCATATCTTTCTCCTTGTGACTTGATGAAGCTGCTCCCATCCACGTATAACTCCCAGTCTACTGATGCCCATGGCTGCTCCCGAAGGTCAGGTCTGCTAGAATAGACTGAGTTCAACACCTCTACACAGTTATGCTCGACCAGGCTCTCTGATACTGGGAGCAGGGTGGCGGGATTTAGGGTATTACAGACTTCAATGGTTATGCGGGGATTTTCACACAGTAGGCTTTGGTACTTGGTTAATCTAGCATTTGTTAGCCAATGATGTCCTTTGGTATTTATCAAAGTTACCACAGCATGGGGGGCCTTTATATTCAGGTTTTGCCCAAGGGTTAGTTTATCTGCTTCTTGTGCTCACAGGGCTGTTGCTGCCAGGGCCCTTAGACATGGTGGCCAGCCTTTGGAAACCTCATCTAGTTGTTTTGAGAGATAGGCCACTGGCCTTGGCTGGGGCCCCACAGTCTGGGTTAAAACCCCAACTGCCATTTTTTCTCTTTCTGACACATAGAATATAAAGGGCTTTGTCAAATCTGGTAGTCCTAGGGCTGGGGCTGACATAAGTTTTTCCTTTAACTTACAAGAGGCTTGCTGTTGTAGAAGCCCCCATTCAAAAGGCTCCCAGTCACCCCCCTTTGTAACCCTGTAGAAAGGTTTGGCTAGTACTGCAAAGTTTGGAATCCATAATCTGCAAAATCCCACAGCTCCTAGGAATCCCCTTACTTGCCTTCTGGTTTTAGGTTCCGGTAGGCTGCAGATGACCTGCTTTCTTTCTGACCCCAGGCTGCACTCCCCTTTCCAAATAGTAAATCCCAGGTAGCTTACCTGCTGTCTGCAGATCTGAGCTTTCTTCTTGGACGCCTTATACCCACAGTCCTCCAGGTGCTGAAGCAGGGCATCCGTCCCTTTTGCACACCCAACTGCCATGGAGTGTCCCAGCAGAATGTCATCCATGTACAGGAGCAAGACACAGCCTAGGTCTTTAGCAGGAAACTTTTGCAGGTCTTGAGCCAGGGCCTCCCCAAAGATAGTAGGGGAGTTCTTGAACCCTTGGGGAAGCCAGGTCCAAGTGTACTGAGTAGTGACAACTGACTCCAGATCTTCCCACTGAAAGGCAAATAGCTTCTGGCTCTCAGGAGCTATTTTGATGCTAAAGAAGGCATCTTTTAAGTCCAGACAGGTAAACCAGCTGTCCTCAGCCAGCAGCAGCCCTAACAATGTGTAA
Source organism: Pongo pygmaeus (assembly GCF_028885625.2). NCBI lineage: Eukaryota > Metazoa > Chordata > Mammalia > Primates > Hominidae > Pongo > Pongo pygmaeus. The sequence continues at coordinate 160,908,209 of NC_072396.2, forward strand.
GGGTTAGGAACTGTTGGGTGCAGAGTCACTGTAGCTTGGTTGACCAAGCACAAGTCCTGTACCGGCTGGTAGTCCTTAGTCCCTGGCTTAGGGACAGGGAGGAGGGGGGGTGTTCCATGGAGACTGGCAAGGAACTATAATTCCAAAGGCTTTCAAGTGCCTGAGATGAACCTGGATTCCTTTGAGAACTTTTCTGGGAACTGGATACTGCTTTTGTCTAATTGGTTGGGCCCCAGGCTTAACTTCTATGAGTACAGGGGCTTGGTTGGCCACCAGTCCCGGAGGATTATCCTCTGCCCATACTAAGGGCCATCACTTAGCTAGAGCTGGTTTTACCTCTTGGCCTGGCTCAGTTAGAAAAAGTCTCCATTCTTCTTCCTGGGGGACCATAAGGGCCATGATAACTCCTGTTCCCAGTAACTTTAGCTGTAAAGAGCCCTGTTTTGTAAAGGAGATGTTGGCTGTCAACTTGCTAAGCAAGCCTTTTCCCAGCAAGGGCAAGGGATGGTCAGGCATGTACAAAACTGGTGAACTATCTCAGGTCCCCGCACCAAGCAGGTCCGTGGTAGAGAGAAAGCGTGCTTAGTGGAAACTCCTGTTGCTCCGATTATATCAATGGTTTTCTTGGATAAGGAGGTGACCAGGGTGGTCACTACTGAATGTTCAGCACCAGTATCAACCAAAAATTTAATGTCCTTGCCCCCAGTTGTAATCCTGACCATGGGCTCCTTGGGGGCGCTTGAGCCCGGTCCCCTTCAGTCCAGTAGCCCTTCAGCCAGATTGAACAAAGCTCCCTCATCTTTATCTGAGGTCTTTTGTTCTGAATCACCTTGCTTTTCCTTCAGTTGGGGACACTTATCTTTCCAATGTCCTATTTCCTTACAATAGGCTCACTGGTTACCTTGCAAATGTGTGCAATTAGACTGGGTATTCTTCCTGGAACCCCCCTTTCCCTCTCCTTTCAGGTGAATTCCCCTAATGGCTGTGGCCAGCAAGTCGGCATTTTGCCTGGCCTGGCGTTCGCCTTCCTTACAGCTTTCTCTATGGCTTATTGCATCTCTATTCACAAACACTTGATTGGCTATTTCCAGTAACTGTGAGGTATTCATATCCACAAACCCAGCCTGTTTCTACAATTTTCTCCTGATATCTTCTGCGCTTTGACTAAGGCCATGTTAATCATGTGCTGATTTTCAGGGCTATCTGGATCAAAATGAGTGTACATACGGTAAGCCTCACACAGTCTTTCATAGAATTGCACTGCATGCTCCTTTTTTCCTCAGATGACCTTAGAGACCTTATTTACATTTGTAGCCTTTTGAGTCCCTTTCTTTAGACCTTCCATTAATGTCTCATGGTACCATCTTAGCCTCTCCATGTCTGGTCCCTCATTGGGGTCCCATTAGGGATCTGTTCCTGGCAGTTGAATTCTTATATATTCTTGGGGGTTTTGGTAATCGGCTGGGATGTGCTACTCTAGCCACTTAGTTGCCACTTGGAGTACCCTTTGCCTTTAATCTGTATTAAAGAGGTACATGAGTAGCTGGTGGCAATCAGCCCAAGTAGGATTATGAGTCTGTATAATAGTTTGGAGCAAGTCAATTAAAGCTTGAGGCTTTCGGTATAAGATGGAGTATTATTTTTCCAATTGAGGAGGTCAGCAGGGGTGAAAGGTTGATACACAAAGGCACGCCTTTCCACCATGTGTCCCTCCTCATCTATCCCAGTATATTGCTGCTCTCTCAGGGGCATTTGGATTTCAGTCTTGGGCTGTAAGCGAGCTGCCATGGGAGGAGTTTCTCCTGCGGCTTCACTTCCTCTTTTGTCTACTCTGGGTGGTCTAGGGGTGTGGTTATCTGGTGGAGGCATAGGTGCTGTGGGCTCAGGGGTGGGGAGCCCTTCCTCTCAATAAGGAGGGGGTACTGCTGGTACCAGTTCCTGCCATGATTCTTCTAGTGTTGGGTCGGACAGGACTTTTGGTGCTGACTTCCCTCAGCAGGTGGAGTGAGAACCTTCCTTAACTAACTGTCCCTTTGCTATAGTACTGCTGCTGCCTGTCCTCTTAACCACTGTGGGAGGTCCAAAACTAGCTGTAACCAAGTATCTATATATGGGAACTGATCTGAATGCCCTGACTTACAGGTTACCCTGTGCCATACCTTCAAGACAAGGGACCTGTCCAGGCTTCCTTCTGATGGCCAACCCACCTCTAATGCTGGCCAGTCTATCTCACACAAAGTTCTAAGTTTTCCTGGTGTCATGATGACTCCATAGTCTCCTTTAAATCCCTTTTTGAAATTTTTCAACATAGATCCTAGTGGGGTGGGCTTACTTTGTGCCTGACCCATGTTTCCTTGAGACAAAACAACACGCTCACACCACACGCACACCACAAAACAAAGAACAGGTAAAAAGGGCACACACATACTTTTACAGTTTACACCAAACCAGAATCAAAACCAAAATCAGAGTATTAAGCAATCCAAGCCAGGTCAAAACCAAAACCAAAGTATCAAGCAATCCAAGTCAAGTCAAAAACAAAAAACCAAAGTGCCAGCATGGGCACGCTGTGGATGATCAGGCCACACTTCCACTCAAATGGAGTAGGCAAGTTCCAAAGACTAGTGTTACTAAGTTTCAGATGTCCAGACTGCAAGAGCCAGTTCCTTCCCAGTGTTCAGCCACTGCATTGATCCTCCATGGAGGCCTGCCACGTGCTGCTCTGGTGAGGCATTCCACCAGGGCAATTGCCTACCCAGGAGCACTCTCAGGATCTGTGTCGCTCAAGCTGGCTGGAGTCCCCTGCAGGGATGCTCCACAGGGCAGGCCTAAGCTGCCTAAGGGGCTACCTTGACCATCCATTAATCACCTCACTTCCCAGTCAGGGAACCAAGAAATGTAGCAGGACAAGCCACAGACAAAACCCCTCAGACATCAAGTTAAAGAAGGAAGCGGTTTATTTGGCTGGGAGCATCAGCAAGACTCCTGTCTCAAGAGCTGAGCTCCTCAAGTGAGCAATTCCTGTCCCTTTTGAGGGCTCACAACTCTAAGGGGGTGCATATGAGAGGGTCGTGATCCATTGAGCAAGCAGGGGGTATGTGACTGGGGGCTGCATGCACCAGTAATTAGCAGTTGCAAGTGATTTCAGGCTTAAACACTTATGTTTATGTAATCAAAAGGTACAGTTAACTGACAAAAGTCCTAGTGTATATCTTGACAACCTACAGAAATATTTGCAAATATCTTTGTCTATACAGTGGACAATTAGTAAAATAAGCTTAGATATTTAAGCAGATGAATTATTAATATTTGTCTTCTAATCCATAAACATGGAGTGTCTTTACATTTACGTAGGGTTTCTTGAATTTATTTCAGCAATATTTTGTAATTTTCCATGTCTAAGTCTTGAATATTATTAAATTTATTCTTAAAAACATTATTACTGTTGATTTTTTTTGTTTTTTTGAGACAGGGCCTTATTCTGTTGCCCAGGTAGGAGTGTGGTAGGGTGATCATAGCTCACTGCAGCTTCAAACTCCTTGGCTCCAGTAATCCTCCCACCTTGGCCTCCCAAAGTACTGGGATTACAGATATAAGTCACCACACCTTTCTGTTTTGAAAATTTCTGCTTTCTGTTTTGAAAATTCCAAAGGATGCTTTATAGTCAATGAAAACATAGTACTTTGAATTGCCCAAAAGAGGCATAATGCACAAGAACCCTAAGTTGTATAGTTGACTCACTGACCATCTGGCTACAGTTCAGTTACTTCTTCAAGTTGTACCTAATAACCTTCCAAAATTGTTTTTAAATAAACTTCTTAAATTGTAGCAGTAAAAATGACAGGACACATTTAAACAATACTGAAGCTTATCAAAGGACATAAGAAATTTCAACTCTTCTTCCCCCCCCTTTTATTTTTTTAAGACAGGGTCTCACTCTGTTGCTCAGGCTTGAGTGCAGTGGTGCCATCATGGCTGACTGCAGCCTCTAATTCCTGGGCTCAATCAATCCTCCTGTCTTAGCCTCAGCCACCATACCCAGCTAATTTTTTTGTATTTTTTGTAGAAATGAGGATTTGCTATGTTGCCTGGGCTGGTCTCAAACTCCCGGGCTCAAGCAATCCACCTGCCTTGGCCTCCCAAAGTGCTGGGATTACAGGCATGAGCCACCACACCCAGCCTCAACACTTATTCCTGGAAAGTTATACAAATCAATTTTTTGGCTGTTATGAATATGTTTATAATGCAATTATTTGCATAACTCTAGTAATGCTATGGACAGCTATAAGATCGAAATAGTTTTCTAAAGAAAACACTAAATACATAAAATCACTTATCCACATTATTTACTTGTAGAACATGTTCATTTATGCCTAATTTTCAGCATTCACTATGTCATCATTGCTCTGATTTTAAAAGTCATATCCAAAGGATAAGGCAAAAACACCTATGAATTGACATATTTGTTTATCTCTCAGTTTGTGAAAATGTCCTTAATTTGTTGACGTTGCAAACAGATTTCAACTCTGCCATGCAAAAAAAGAGAAGACAATCTTCTTTGCAATGAATTTTGTAGTTCCACTGCATATAAGGAACATGCTATATATGAAAAAAAATAGTAACTCAAGTACAGGTCTTAAACACTGAAAGAGTGAAGTTCACAGCCTCAGCAGTTCTAGTGTCATTTCAGGTGAAATGGAAATTTAAGAATTTCTGTGGAGCTGTAGGTATAGTGAAACTTTTAGGTAAAATACGTGCCTGCTTTTGGCAGCACTTGTGAAGGGATCTCTCTCAAATTGACCTAATTGGTTTCATTCTCAGCAAAAAGACCTGGGCCACTCAACATGGGTTTCCTTCTTCCTGATGCTCGGGTGTGTTCTCTTTTTACAACATGTTTATGATTCAGAAAATATTCATTTGACATCTTCGCATCAGGGCTTTCACAGCCACTGTAGGTTTTCTCCTCTTCATTCATTATGTTCTTAAGGAATTCTACTTTGATTCTCTAGGAACTTCAGTTGTTTCTTGTCAGCCCTGCAGCCACTGCAGCCAAGTCCCCATGTAGCACCACAGCCCCTATTCTAAGGCCATCTCCCACCCCCAGCTGCCTGCCCTGTGGGTTCCAGGGCAGTTGGAGGTATTCCAGCCTGTTAGTTTTCAGAAATGAAATAGTTGTCTTAATTTCATTTTCATATCATTTATTGCTAGTATACAGAAATATATTTTTGTGTATTAATATTTTGTCCTGTAACTTTGCTTAATTTCTTTACTAGTTTTAACATTTTCTTGTTGGTTCCTTATGATTTTCTGTGTATGAGATCATGGGATCTGTGAGTAGGTAGTTTTACTTTGTTCTTTCACATATGAATGACTTTGTATATATATATTTTTTTCTAATTGTTCTGGATGGAACTTCTAGTACAGTGTTGAATACAATGATGAAAGTGAGCATCAGTGCTGTGTTCCTGATCTTAAAGCTTTGGATGCCAACAATTCAGGTGGTGATTGTTATGGGTTTTGCATAAAGGTGTTTTATCATGCGAAGAAAATTCAAATCTTCAGCTTATTGGTGGTTTTTATCATTAAATACGTTGATTATCTTTAAGTATTTTCTGTAACAGTTGAGATAAACGTGTTTTTTCCATCATTTTAATTATATAGTATATGGAAGAGGAATGGCTTTAGTATGTTGAAAAACCTTTGATTTTCTGAAAAAAAAAAGACCTCTTCATTATGGTGTATAATGTTTTCGCTATGTACCAAATTCCACTTACTATGATTTGGTTAAACATTATTAAGTCTATCATTATGAGATTTATTAACGTTTAGTTTTTTTGTCCTGGTGACATCATATGTTTGAGTCAGTACTCGATTGGGGTTGGAAAAAGGTATGGCTTGGTGTACTATTTAGGGTATTAGGGGTTAGCGGTTAGAGGGTTAGAGGTTATACCAAAAAAAAAAAACCCAGAATTTTTGAAGGATTATGGGCTAAGGTTAAGTATAGGATAGAGGTTGGGGATTAGGGTTAAGGAGTTAGAATGTCAGAGAAAAGATTAGGCTTAGGGTGAGGGTTAGAGTTAGAGATTATGGTTAGGGTTAGGGTTAAAGTTAGGGGTTATGGCTGTGAAAGGAAAATATCTTGGGCCTCAAAATTACTAAGCTAAGGGATATGTCAAGCTGGGAACTGCTCAGGACAAACCTGCCTCCCATTCTTTTCAAGGTCATCCCTCTGCTAATGGAGATAGATGAATATTCTGATTGTCTCCTTTGGAAAGGCTTATCAGAAACTCAACAGAATGCAACCATTTTTCTCTCACCTACCTGTGACCTAGAAGCCCCTCCCTGCTTCAAGTTGTCCCTGCCTTTCCAGGCAGAACCACTGTACTTCCTACATATATTGAATGATGTCTCATATCTCCCTAAAATGTATAAAACCAAGCTGTGCCATGACCACCTTCAGCACATGTCGTCAGAACTTTCTGAGGCTGTGTCAGGGGCCCACATCCTCTACCTTGGCAAAATAAAATTTCTAAATTAACTGAGACCTGTCTCAGATTTTCTGGGTTTACAGGGTTTAGGGTTGGGGTTTGGTTAGGTATTAGAGTTAGGGTTAGGGTTAGGGTTATAAGAATCCCTGAGGGCTTAATATAAAGGTTTTGCAATTAATCTGAAGGAAGGAATCCATATTCTGCAAAACTTGGCCCTACTCAAAAAGGACCGAAGCTGTTATTTATTTACTGGAGATGTCATGTGTAAAATAAGATCTTTACAAGTGCTAGAGAGGCTCTCTGTACCAGGGGTTAAAATACCCCCAAATTGAACCCTTTATGTGCATATTTGTTCCTTAGAAGGAGATACTTCATATCCACTATCATCAATTTTGTTCAGTATTCATACTGTATTTTGCTCTAAAACAGCCTTGTTAGGACTACAGATTAACAGGTCACCCACATACTGGAGTAGATTGCTATCTGGGAAAAGCTGCAGGGTGGACAGGTCTTTAGCTAAGTCCTGTCCAAAAAGGTGGAGGCTGTCTCTGAATTCCTAGGTCAGAATAGTGCAAGTTAACTATTAAGTTATTTGAGTATCTAGGTCTTGCTATTCAAAAGCAAACCAAAATTGGCTATCTTAGTGTACAGAATGCAGAAAAAGGCATCCTTAAGATCAAATACAGTAAACCAAGCTGCGGTGGAGGAAATTTGTCCAAAAGAGAGTAAGGGTCTGTGACAATAGGATGAATAGGAATAACAGCTTCATTAATAATTCTAAGGTCCTGTAATAGCTGGTAGGAGCCGTCTGGGTTTTTTGCAGCAAAAATGGGAGTGCTGCAATGCAAGTTACAAGGGCACAATAATCCATGGGTTAAACATTTTGTTATTAGGGACTTTAACACTTTTTGGGCTTCTGGTTTCAAGGGGGTATTGGTGGTTCTTGGGAACTTTCTGGGATTTTTAAGCTGAATGATGATGAGAGCAGCTGATATTGAATGGCCAGAAATAGAAGTATTCCAGAACTCAAACAGCACTTGTTTTAGAATGCGAGGTTCTGTAGACTGTAGCAGCTCTGTTAGTGAAGTGTGAGTTCATACAGTTAGAAAGTGGGGCTTTAGTTATAAATTGTCTTGTAATTTTGTGAGTAAGTCATGACCTAATAATGGAACAGGAGAGCTTGGCATGACTAAAAAGGAGTGGCTAAAGACATAGCCTTCCCTTTTATGAGAGATTCGTGATGTGAAACAGCCTCGTTGGGGTTTTCCATCAATACCTGATATAGTTTGTCTCTGTGTCCCCACCCAAATCTCATGTCCAATTGTAATCCCCACATGTCAGCGGAGGGACCTAGTGAGAGGTGATTGGATCATGGGGGTGGATTTCCCCCATGTTTTTCTCATGATAATAAGTTCTCATGAGATCTGATGGCTTAAAAGTGTGGCACTTCCCTGTTCACTCTGTCTCTCTTCTGCCACCATGTAAGATGCCTTCTGCCATAATTGTAAGTTTCCTGAGATTTCCCCAGCCATGCACAACTGTGAGCCAATTAAACCTCTTTTCTTTATAAACTACCCAGCCTCAGGTAGTTCCTTATAGCAGCGTGAAAATGAACTAATACAGAAATTTGGTACCAGGAAAGTGGGGCACTGCTATAAAGATACCTGAAAATGTGGAAGTGACTTTGGGACTGGGTAACAGGCAGAGGTTGGAACAGCTTAGAGGGCTGAGAAGAGTACAGTAAGATGTGGAAAAGTTTGGAACTTCTTAGAGGCTTTTTGAATGGTTTTGACCAAAATGCTGATAGTGATACGGACAGTGAAGTTCCAGCTGACATGGTCTCAGATGGAGATGAGAAACTTATTGAGAACTGGAGCAAAGGTCACTCTTGCTATGCTTTAGCAAGAAGACTGGCAGAATTATGCCCCTGCTCTAAGGGATCCATGGAGCTTTCAACTTGAGGGACATGATTTAGGGTATCAGGTGGAAGAAATTTCTAAGCAGCAAAGCATTCAAGATGTTGCCTGGCTGCTACTAATGGCATACAGTCATATGCATTCACAAAGAGATGGTCTGAAATGGGAACTTATGTTTAAAAGGGAAGCAGAGCATAAAAGTTTGGAAAATTTGCAGCCTGAGCATGTGGTACAAAAGAAAAAGCCAGCCAGGCATGGTGGCTCACACCTGTAATCCCAGCACTTTGGGAGGCCGAGGCAGGTGGATCATTTGAGGTCAGGAGTTCAAGACCAGCCTGACCAACATTCTGAAACCCCATTTCTACTAAAAATACAAAAATTAGCTGGGCATGTGGTACACACCTGTAATCCCAGCTACTCAGGAGGCTAAGGCAGGAGAATTGCTTGAACCTGGGAAGCAGAGGTTGCAGTGAGCTGAGATTGTGCCACTGCACTCCAGCTTGGGTGACAGAGCAAGATTCTATCTAAAAATAAATAAATAAATAAAAAGCCATTTTCTGGGGAGAAATTCAAGCTGGCTGTGGAAATTTGCATAAGTAACAAGGAGCCAAATGCCAATAGCCAAGACAATGGGAAAAAAGTCTTCAGGGCATTTCAGAGATCTTTGTGGCAGCCCATCCCATCACAGGCCCAGAGGCCGAGGAGGAAAAAATGGTTCCATGGGTTGGGCCTAGGGCCCTGCTGGTCTGTGCAGCTTTGAGGCACGGTACCCTGCATCCCAGCTGCTCCAGCTTCAGCTGTGGCTAAAAGGGACCAAGGTACAGTTTGGGCCATTGCTTCAGAGGTGAAAGCCCCAAGTCCTGGTGGCTTCCACATGGTATTGGGCATGCAGGTACGCACAAGGCAAGAGTTAAGGCTTGGAAGCCTCCACCTAGATTTCAGAGGATATATGGAAACACCTGGACATCCAGGCATAAGTCTGCTGCAGGGGCAGATGTTGGGGTGATCAGAGCCAACACCAGGTCTTGGGGATGATGAAATCTGGTGGAGTCAAAGGAATGAGAAAAGACAGTTTGAGAGAGAAACTGGGTCCAGGGGGCCAATGTGAGTATGGAGGCTGTGAAGGCCCTGAGCTCTGGAAGCCCCTGTATTTATTGGTGATCAAACAAAGAAACAGGTGGTGAGAATGTGGGGTTGAAATGGGGCATTGCATTAAGCACATGATTTACAGCTGTGATGGTTTAGCATATGCTCTGCTGCTTGAGATAATGGAGAGCAGGTTCTTTTAACTCAAGACACAATCAATCCTGGGAGAGCAAGGAGCAAGGAGCCAGCAAGTCTAGACACATTCAAGAGGCCATGAGGGGTTTTATGCTCTGAGCCCTGGATTCTATCCAAGCCATGAGGGGTTTTATGCCCTGGGCTTAGATTATGGTGCATCAGGGTAGCCTTCTACCCTTTAGCACAGAGCTTGGTGTTCCAAAGGCCATGAGGAGTTTTAGACTCTGGACCTTGGACATGTTCCAAGACTCTTTTACATTATTTCAGACATGCAAGCCCTGCCTCTGTTTCTCCCAACACTCAGCTTCTCCCAACATGCCCCCCTTTTCTTTTTTGTAAAACCACCACAGCTATCATTGCTTGTTCTTGATGGCAGCTTTCTCTTCAGAGGTGGCTTCCTCTTCAGAGGCAGCTTCCACATCTGCAGACTAAAAGTAGACAGCACAAGCACACAACCACCAGAACAAAATCCACATATGTAGAGCCTCCAATGGCCTTCAACCATAAATCTTTTGGAATGCGATAAGAGTTTTTTAAGCATCTCAGTTACAAAATAAATAGATGATGATGTCTCCCATGGTCTATTTAGAGACACAGGGATCCAAACTCCTTCCCTGGCTTTAATTATCAAGATAATTTGATTTTTATCAAAGGTTGAATTAATGCAGGTAAACAAGTGACATTCAGAGCATGTAATAAAACGTGTATTTATATCAAGAGTAACATTTCCTATTGCTAGCACAACTTTGAATCCAAAAGGTCCTGTCAGAGAGAAAAGAAAGAGCATTTTTATCCTTGCCTCCCTCCTCTCTATTCCTTTTATATTTGCCCTCTCAGATTTTGATTGGAATTTGAGCCATAGCTAATTTCCATAATTCAGAATGTTCCTGTCTGTCCCTGCAAATCTCTGCTAGTCTTCACTACTCTCCACTTTTGTACCTCTTTAAGGCACTGACCAGTACCTCTTTAGAGCACTGATCTTATATTGCTAGTCTTTGCTTTTGTACCTCTTTAGGGCACAGATCAGTACCTCTTTAGGGCACTGACCTTATATTGCTAGTCTTTACTTTTGTACCTCTTTAGGGCACTGATCAGTACCTCTTTAGGGCACTGACCTTATATTGCTATCCTTCATCTATCTCTATCTGTCCCTGTCTGTCCCTATGGTACCTGTTAGTTCCTGCAAGTTCCTGTCTTTCCCTACTTAGCTCTACTTACTTAGCTCTACTTACTTAGCTCTACCTCTTCCTGGAAACCTTTTTTATGACCCTGGGTAGAGCTCAGAAGTCCACCTTTAAGCTTCAGCAAGAGATAAAACAAGGACTCTGGACCTGGCACCAGATTGAAAGGAACAGGAAGTGCTCTCCCCTCCCCAAAGCAGGAAAACCAGAGTTTGGCCCTTGCAAATTTCCACTCCACATCAGCATCATCCTCAATTTCCTGGAGTGAATTGTTAATCATGGCAATTAACATATTTAGCAAAACAATGACCATTGTAACATCATAGATTCCATAAAGAACATAACCAATGTTTTCAATGAATTTGTGGCTATAGTTGATGACCACTGATTTCACTGCAGAAAGTCCAAATATAGCCCAGAACAGTGTCTTAAAACTCTCTTCAGCTGTTGTGAAGGCTGCATTTTGTTTTACATCAATGTAGTAGGAGTAGAGGTTGAACATTCCAATCATAAAGGCCACAAACACCATAATGAATATGACCATGAACCTGAAAATGTGTTTGACTGCTCCTCCAAGCAACATCTGCAGAGGTCCAAAGCTTTCATTTGCTGGCAAAATACAAGCTAACCCAGAGAAACTCAAAACCACAGCAACTGCACAAAGACCTTCAGACACCATACGAGGATCCGAGGGGTCCCACTCCCTCCTGGCCAAATTGTAGTATTTCACATTATCTCCCAATGTTACTTTTGTCAAGTCCTTCAACGTATCGTTTGCATCAGTGATGCTCTGGGCTTTGGAAGCATGCCAGAATTCCCTGAATCTTGCAATGAATGATGCTGATAAAATTGCTAACATACCAAAATCAAGCATATTCCACAACTCAAACAAATATTCCTTGGGGCCTTGAGTCCAAATTTCTTTACATTCAGCCCATATCATGCCTCTGTGCTCATTAAATCTGTTTTTCTCTAGCAGAGGCAGGTTAACCAAGAAACTGAAGCTTCAAGATGACTTTACTTGCCCAGGCTCCTTCTAAGTCCTCACTTTGTCTTCTTTTTCTCTAAATGGGGCCCTCTGAATAAACAAGCCTCAGATTCCCCTGGTCTTACCCCATGCCTCACCCTCTTCATAATAAGTGCCTTAAGAAATTCAACTAAGCAGAATGTTTGTTTTCACTTTGTCCCGTTGTTACCCTGGTTCTTCTGAGTGCTAAGCTTTCCCACCGAGCTTCTTTCAGTTGTCCTCTGGTGTCCTTTGACAATGCATCCTCCACTTTCACATGCTCTAGTGTTCCTTCACTGGGATCTTTGTTGCCTCACGTTGGGCAGCCAGGAATGTTGGGGTGATCAGACCCAACACCAGGTCGTGGGGGTGAGAAAGTCTGGCGGAGTCAAAGGAATGAGAAAAGACAGTTTGAGAGAGAAAGTGAGTTCAAGGGGCCATCGCTAAGTATGGAGGCTGTGAAGGCCCCGAGCTCTGGAAGCCCAGACTATTTATTGGTGATCAAAGAAACAGGTGGTGAGAATGTGGGGTTGAAAGGGCGCATTGCATTAAGCACAAGATTTACAGCTGTGATGGTTTAGCATACACTCTGCTACTTGAGATAATGGAGAGCAGGTTCTTTTAACTCAAGATACAATCAATCCTGGGAGAGCAAGGAGCAAGGAGCCAGCAAGTCTAGACACATTCCAGAGGCCCTGGGGGGTTTTGTGCCCTGAGCCCTGGATTCTATCCAAGCCATGAGGGGTTTTATGCCCTGGGCTTAGATTATGGTGCGTCAGGGTAGCCTTCCACCCTTTAGCACAGAGATTGGTGTTTCAAAGGCCACAGGGTTTTAGACCCTGGACCCCAGACATGTTCCAAGACTTTTACATTATGTCAGACATGCAAGCCCTGCCTCTGTTTCTCCCGACACTCAACTTCTCCCAACAGGCAGAGCCCTCATGGAGAACCTCTACTAGAGCAGTGTGGAGGGGAAATGTGGGATTGGAATCCCCACACAGATTCCCCAATGGTGCACTGCCTGGTGGAGCTGTGAAAAGAGGGCCACCATTATCCAGACCTCAGAATGGTAGATCTACTGATGGCTTGCACCATACACCTGGAAAAGCTGCAGGCACTCAACACCAGCCCATGAAAGCAGCTGTGGGGGCTGTGCCCTGCAGAACCTCAGAGGCAGAGCTGCCCAAGGCCTTGGGAGCCCATCCCTTGCATCAGTGTGGCCTGGATGTGAGACATGGAGTCAAAAGAGATCATTGTGAAGCTTTAAGATTTAATCATTGCCCTGCTGGGTTTCAAACTTGCATGGGGCCTGTAGCCCCTTTGTTTTGGCCAATTTCTCCCATGTGGAATGGGAACATATACCCAATGCCTGTACTCCCATTGTATCTTGAAGTAACTAACTTGTTTTTTATTTTAGAGGCTCATAGGTAAAAGGGACTTACTTTCTCGCAGATGAGACTTTATACTGTGGATTTTTGAGTTAATGCTGAAATGAGTTAAGACTTTAGGGGACTATTGGGAAGGCATGATTAGATTTGAAATGTGAGAAGGACATGAAATTTGGAAGAGGCCAGGGAGGAATGATATTATTTGCCTCTGTCCCCACCCAAATCTCATGTCAAACTGTAATCCCCATGTGTCAGGGAGGGATCTGGTGGGAGGTGATTGGATCATGGGGGCAGATTTCCTCCATGTTGCTCTTGTGATAGTGAGTTCTCATGAGATCTAATAGTTTAAAAGTGTGGCACTTCCTGATTTTCTCTTTCTCCTGCCACCATGTAAGATGTGCCTGGTTTCCCCTTCACCTTCCACCATGATTGTAAGTTTCCTGAGTCCTCCCCAGCCATGTGGAAATGTGCATCAATTAAGCCTCTTTTCTTTATAAATTACCCAGCCTCAGGTAGTTCTTTATAGCAGTGTGAAAATGGACTAACGCAATACCCGTGAGGAAAATGAAGGACTAGCACATTGGGCCTTAATAAACATTTAAAGCTGAATAACTGGCCCCCATATCTATAAGGAACATTACCTCTCAATCAGATTGGCCTGAGGCTCATCCATACAGATGGAAAAGATAGGAGCCTGGACGGCCTCAATGTCCCAGCAGTCATCTAGAGGATGACTCTCAGAGGCTTGATCATAATCCAGGAATAGAGTTAGAGGTGCTTGTCCTTGCTCTTGCCCTTGCCCTCGTCCTTATCTTGCATGGCACCCCTGTCAGATAGGTTGGTGAGGTTGTGGCTGTAACAGCCTAGAAGGAAGAGGTGGCCCTCTCCTGAGAGAGAGAGGGACACTTACTCTTCTAATGATCCTCTTGTTTGCAATGAGGACAGGGTCCTGGGGGTGGCTTGTAATTCGGAGGTTTGGGATATTCTCTACTCTAGTGTCCTGGATTCCTGCAGTGATGATAGGCTCCCATTCTGTTAGTATTGTAGGGATGAGTCTTGGGTTTCTTAGCTAACAAAAAATAATGTATCAATGCCATTGTCATGTAATTCGCTTGGCAATGGCATTTTTCCTCCTCCAATTGAGGCTTGCTTTATTTTTGAGGTTGCCTCCCAGTAGTTGAAAACCTTAAAGCTGTATTTAATAAAGTAGGAAAGGGAATGTGAGTGCCTTGCTCTAATTTTTGGAGTTTTTGTCTGATGTCTGGGGAAGCCTGACCTATAAGCTGTACAGCCAGAATGGATTGGCCCTCAGGGCTTTCAGGGTCTGAATTTGTATCTTTATGCATTGCCTCCACCAGTCCAGCTTGGAAAAGGGTGGAGTTCTCAGATGGTTCCTGAGTGATTTCTCGTAACTTAGAAAAATTAACAGGTTTTATTACAGGCTTTTTCATTCCTTCCATCAAGCACATTATTATATAATCTCATCGGCAGATGAGATAATGTTTGTTATTGCCAAATGGGTTCTCTGTTGAGGACAGCTTCTGCCCCAACCCTTTTATCATTAGGATTATGAGCATGAGCTTTATTTGTCTACGCTTGAGCTAAAGACCATATGTGTGATTTTTCTTTGTGGGAATGGCACGAATATGTCTTGCCAGGCTAAATCAAAGGAGTTCTTGAGTGAACTTAGAGGGATCCTGGCTAAATGAATCCAATGTGGGTTGAATTTGTGAAAGATCAGAAATTGGAAAAGGGACATGAACTCAAATTGTTCCCAAATCTCTATTTGCCAACTTGTGGAGAGGCAAAACATTTTTGGGATTTTTGGAGGAATCTTAGAGTTGCATATGTGACTCCTGGGTGAGTATGTGAGGGGGATAAAATATCTGGTTATGGGAAGGTTTGATTAGGGGATGGAGCAGATGCAGAGGTTGTAGGTGAAGCAGGAGCAGGCTGAGGAGAGTGTGGTATGCAAAAGGAAGGATCGTCTAAGACATCAGAATCAGGGAGAGAGGAAGTTCCTTGGAAGCATATATGATAATTTTTATTTGGGGGTTTGGGGATAAAGCCAAAAAGACCTGAACATATGGGACCTCTGAATGCAAAAAAAATTATACACTTCTTTTTGGGAGTTTGTGGGTTAAAATGGGGTCAGTTTTTAAGACTGCAACCCAAGGGCGAGTAGGAATGAATTGAAGAATGAATTGTACCCATGTTGGGTTTAGATAAGGGATTGCAAGATCCCTGAGGTGTCCCTGAGGGATTTGGACCTCCCTTTTCCCTGTGGCCCACTCTATTCAGGGGTGTCCCACCATGGAAAGAAGGCTTGCCCTTGCCTGGATGACCAGGCCAGGTATGCCCTTGTTTGAGTGGTCAACTCAAACCTAATGTGAAGGAGAACTCACCCGTAACTTGGGATGTGGTGCCGCTGATGTTAAATCCAAAATTGTGTCCACAACCAGTGGAATGTGCAGAGTTGAGATTATTGTTTCCAAGGCATGGGTTACAGAGTGTTCAGTGAAAGTGGACTTGCCACCACAAATGGCTAATTATTATTATTTTTTATTTTTTTATTTTGTAGAGTTGGAGTTTTTGATTTTGTTTGTTTGTTTGTTTTGATACTGAGTCTAGCTCTGTCTCCCAGGCTGGAGTGAAGTGGTGCGATCTGGGCTCACTGCAACCTCCACATCTTGGGTTTAAGCAATTCTCCTGCCCCAGCCTCCTGAGTAGCTGAGATTACAGGTGCACACCACCACGCCAGGCTAATTTTTTTTTTTTTTTGTATTTTTAGTAGAGACGGGTTTCACCTTGTTGGCCATGCTGGTCTCAAATTCCTGACCTCACATGATCCACCTGCCTCGGCCTCCCAAATTTCTGGGATTACAGGTGTGAGCCACTGCACCTGGCTATCCGCAGATTTCTAATCATAAATTTTGGGGAACAGAAGGTAGTAGGCTGATATATTTAAAGCAGTGGAAGAAAATAGCTGTCAACCAAGAATCCTGTACTTAAAAGGTGAGGGAGAAATTAAGACATGCCCATAGAAACAAAAGCTGAGAGAGTTCATTACTACTAGGCCTGCCCTGCAAAAAAATGCCAAAAGGAGTCCTTCAGGTTGAAATGAAGGGACACTAGACAGTAATTTGAAGCCATAAGAGGAAATAAATTTTTTTTGAGACAGAGTCTTGCTCTGTTGCCCAGGCTGGAGTGCAATGGTGCGATTTTGGCTTACCACAACTTCCACCTCCCGGGTTCAAGCAATTCTCCTGTCTCAGCCTCCCGAGTAGCGCCACTGCACCCAGCTAATTTTTGGATTTTTAGTGGAGATGGGGTTTCGCCATGTTGGCCAGGCTGGTCTTGAACCCCTGACCTCAGGTGATCCTCCCACCTCAGCCTCCCAAAGTGCTGGGATTACAGGCATGAGCCACCTCACCTGGCCGGAAATAAAGATCTTAGTAAAGGTAAATACATGAGCAGTTATAAAAGCTACTATTAACTTTGGGTTGTAATTCTATTTTTTGTTATTTTACTTGATTTAAGAGCCTAATACATGAAAAAATGAGTATTAGTGTAAAAGATAATATTACTGTAACTGATTTGTAACTTCACATTTTGTCTTCTACATAATGTAGGAGATTAATGAATTTAAAATTATTAGCTTATATTTCTGGACATACAATGTATAAATATGTAATTTTGTAACATCAGTAACTGAAAAGGAGTGGGGATGGAACTGTATAGGGGCATAGTTGTTTTTTGTTTTTCGGTTTTTTTTTTTCGGAGACAGGGTCTCACTCCGTCACCCAGGCTGGATTACAGTGATGCAATAACTGCTCATCGCAACCTGAACCTCTCGGGCTCAGCTGATACTCCCACCTCACCCTCCCGAATAGCTGGGACTACAGGCGTGCATCATCATGCCTGGCTGATTGTTTTTGCTTTTTTTTTTTTTTTTTTTTGCGATGGAATCTCACTCTGTCACCCAGACTGGAGTGCAATGGCGCGATCTTGGCTCACTGCAAACTCTACCTCCCTGGTTTAAAAGATTCTCATACCTCAGCCTCCTGAGTAGCTGGGATTACAGGTGAATGCCACCACACCTGGATAATATTTGTATTTTTTAGTAGAGACAGGGTTTCACCATATTGCCCAGGCTGGTCTCAAACTCCTGGGCTCAAGTGATCATCTCGCCTCGGGCTCCCCAAGTTCTCACAGGTGTGAGCCACTGTTCCTGGCCTGGTTTTTGTATGTTATTGAAGTTAAGTGATATAAATTCAAATTGGAGTGTCTTAATATTAGGAGGTTAAGTGTAATCCCGTGGTAGCCACAAAGAAAATAGCTTAGCTATAGAATTTCCACAAAATGAAATGAGAAGAGAATTTAGATGTTTCACTGTAAAAAAAAAATCAACTAAACACAAAAGAAGACAGTAATGCAGGGTATAAGGGACCACAAAAAAAAGCCATAGGGCATATGGAAAACACATAGCAAAATGACATAAGTGAGTCTCTCCTTATCAGTAATTATTTTGAATGTAAGTGAATAAACTCTCCAATCGAAAGATAGAGATTGGCAGAATGGATTAAAAAAACATGATCCAGGTGGGTGGTGGAATGGGGAAGATATTGGTCAAAGAGTATAGTTTCAGATGGGAGGAATAAAGTGTTTTACTTGAAATTCATTGCACAGCATGGTCGCATGGTGAATGTAGGGTTTTGTTTGCTTTTTTTTTTTTTTTTTGGCCTTTTTTGCAACAAGGTCTCACTATTTTGCTTAGGCTGGAGTACAATGACACAATTACAGCTTGCTGTAACGTTGAACTCATGAGCTCAAGGGATCCTCCCACCTCAGCCTCTTGACTAACTAGGACTATAGGCACCACACCTGACTTTTTAAATTTTTAACTTTGTAAGAGATGGGGTTTTGCTGTGTTGACCAGGCTGGCCTTGAACTTCTCACCTCAAGTAGTCCTCCCGCCTTGGTCTCCCAAAGTGTTGGGATTACAGGCATGAGCCTTCCTGCCCAGCCGTAAATGTAATTTATTGCACATTTCAAAATTGCTAAGAGTAAATGTTCTCACAACAGAGAAAAATTATATGAGGTGATGGATATGTTAACTACTTTGATTTAATCATTTCACCTTATATTCCTAAATTCTAATATAACGTTGTACTCCGTAAACATATACAATTATAATTTGTCAATGTACCACTTAAAGAAATGATCCAAGCCTGGGCAATGTGGCAAAACCCTGTGCCTACAAAAAATACAAAAAGAAAAAGTAGCCAGGTGTGGTGGTGCCCACTTGTGGTCCCAGCTACTTAGAAGGCTGAGGTGGGAGGATCACCTGAGCCCAGGATGTCAGTGAGCTGTGATTGCACCACTGCATTCCAGCCTGAGCAACAGAACAAGACCTATCTCAAAAAATAAATACATAAATAACATTTAAAAATGATCCAAGTATACGCTGTCTACAAGAGACTCACTTTACATCTAAAGACACAAATAGGATGAAAGTGAAAGGATAGGGAAAGACATGTCATGCAGATAGTAACCAGAAGAGATCAGGAGTGGCTGTATATAAATAATCCAATCACAGAAAGATTAATACTGTACGGGCCAAGTGCAGTGGCTCACACCTGGAATCTCAGCACTTTGGGGGACTGAGGCAGGCAGGTCTCCTGAGTCCAGGAGTTCAAGACCAGCCTGGCCAACATGATGAAACCCTGTTTCTACTAAAAACACAAAAATTAGCCAGGTGTGGTGATGAACGCCTGTAATCCCAGCTACTCGGGAGGCTGAGGCACAAGAATCACTTAGACCTGGGAGGTGGAGATTGCAGTAAGCCATGATCATGCCACTGTACTCCAGCTTGGGTGACAGAGAGAGACTCTGTCTTAAAAAAAAAAGACTTTGGAAAAAAAATTAATACTGTATAAGTCCACTTATATGAGGTACCTAGCATAGTAAAATTCATAGAGACAGAAAGTAGAATGGTGGTTAACAGGTGGTTGTCAAGTTGAGGGGAGGAGGGAATGGAGAGTTGTTGGTTAAGGGTACAAAGTTCCAGTTTTGCAAGATGAAAAGGATTGTGGAGATGGATGGTGGTGATGGTTGCACAACAATATAATAGTACTTAATATGTTAATATCACTGAACTGTACACTTAAAAATGGTTAAGATGGCCAAGCATGGTGGCTCATGCCTGTAATTCCAGCACTTTGGGAGGCCAAGGCAGGAGGATCACTTGAGGCTAGGAGTTCAAGACCAGCCTGGGCAACACAGTGAGACCCATTCTCTAAAATAAAAGCAAAAAATTAGCCAGGTGTAGTGGTGCACACCTGTAGTCCCAGCTATTCAGGAGGCTGAGGCAGGAGGATCGCTTGAGCCCAGGTGTTTGAGGATGCAGTGAGCTATGATTGCATCACTGCATTCCAGCCTGTCTCAAAAAAAAAAAAGTATAAACCAGTGGAAGCATGCTGGGTCCATACAAATGTATAAACCATTCTTAGCTCACAAGTTTTAAAAACTAGGCTGGATTTGGCCCGTGTCATTTGCTGACCTCTGTTCTACCTCATAGGGCTGTGACAATTTATGTAGTTTAACATGTAACAAGTCCTCTCTGTATCCATCTTACAGATAAGGAAACTGAGGCTCAGAGAGGTTAATGTTTCATCTTGTTGTATGCATTGTTATAATTTATTCCATATTTGAGACAGGGTCTCACTCTGTTGCCCAGGTTGAAGTGCAGTAGCCTGATCATGGCTTACTGCAGCCTCAATCTCCCTGGGCTCAGGTGATCTTCCTACCTCAGCCTCCTACTGGGACTACAGGTGCACACCACGATGCCCAGCTAATTTTTGTATTTTTTTTTTGTAGAAACGAGATTTTACCATGTTGCCCAGGGTGGTCTTGAACTCCTGGGCTCAAACAATCCACCCACCTCAGCCTCCCAAAGTGCTGGTATTACAGGCATGAGCTATCATGCCTGGCCTATTCCTTTTATTTAAGATGCACTTTTTGCTTATATATTTTCTTTTCTTTCTTTTTTCTTTTTCTTTTTCTTTTTTTTTTTTTTTTTGAGACAGAGTCTTTCTGTGTTGGCCAGGTTGGAGTGCAGTGGCATGATCTTGGCTCACTGCAACCTCTGCCGCCCGGGTTCAAGTGATTCTCTTGCCTCAGCCTCCCAGGTGGCTGGGATTACAAGTGTGCACCACCATGCCCAGCTAATCTGTGTATTTTTAGTAGAGACAGGGTTTCACCATGTTGGTCAGGCTGGTCTCGAACTCCTGACCTCAAGGGATCCATCTGCCTCAGCCTTGATTCTTTTGTATAGAACCACACCTGGCCTTGGTTCTTTTGTATAGTTTCTGTTTCTCCTCTGAGATTTCCTATCTACTCATTGGGAGCATATTTTCCTTTATATATTTGAGCATAGTTAGAGTATCTGCTTTAAAACCTTTGCTATTTCCAACAACTTATTCCTGTAAGTCAATCTTCATTGATTATCTTTTCTCTTAAGCATGGGTGACATAGTTCTATTTCTTCATGTGTTTAATAATTTTGTTTTTATCTTAGAAATTGTGAATGGTATACATTGTTGAGACTGTGTGTTCTGTTATATTTCTCTGGAGGGTGTTTAAATTTTTTTTTAATTTTGTTTTTGTTTGTTTGTTATTTTAGCAGGCAGAAAACTCTGTGTCCTGAGGTCAACAGCTGAAACTTCTGTTCAGGTTATTTAACCTTAGCTGGACTCCTTGGAGTTAGCTGGCAGATGTATAGTTCAAGGGTCATCCAGAGATTTGGGTAGAATTTAGATGTAGAATTTGGGCTTCTCTTCTTTGTTTTTTCTTTTGAGAATTTCTTTTCTCCCTATCCAGCCCTTGTGGTCTCTGCTTCTGAGGTTATGATATGGGTAGTGTGGTCTGCTGGTCTTGAGTTAGTAAATTCTGGCTTCAGGAAGATAGAAGGCACCCTGACAGAAAGAAGCTCTCTTGGTAAGTACACTAGTGCAGGGATGGCTCCAGTGAGTAGAACAGTATATGCTTGTAGCAGATAAGACTAGAGCCAAGCTGATTAAAATTCAACCCCAAAGAACACACAAGTAATAAATACATGAAAAGATGCTTATCTTGACTAATACAGAAGGAAGCACAAATTAGAACCACAGTGAAATATCTTAGCCTATCAGATTGTCAAAGATGAAAAAGACTGATAATGTTTACTGTTGGTGAAGGTTACAGGCATTCTTACATTGTTGGTGAAAGCAAAAGTCTGTGCAACACTTTTTATGTAGGGCCATGTCTCAGCATCTATCAATATTTTAAAATGCTAACCCTGAGCCCCCACAATTCCACCTCTAGCAATTTATCCTACAGTAGGACTCACTCTGTTTGAAGATCCATGCCCAGAATTATTCACAAAATTCATTTAAAATAGCATATATGCTTGAGCCCAGGAGTCTGAGGCTGCAGTGAGCTATGATCATGTCACTGCACTCCAGCTCAGCCTGGGTGACAGAGCAAGACTCTGTGTCTAAAGAAATGAAAATAAAAATAAATAAAATAGCATATACAGGCAACAATCCAAATGTTCATTGCAGAAATTATGATTATTATTGTTTTTCTTTTAGAGGCAGGGTGTCACTCTGTTGCCCAGACTAATCTTGACCTCCTGGGGTACTCAAGAGATCCTCCGTCCTCTGCTTCCCAAAGTTCTTGGATTACAGGTGTGAGGCACTGGGCCTAGACATTGCAGGGATTATTAAAACATGGTGTATACTACCATTAAAGGTATGAGGTAGGTTTTATGTGCTGACCTAGAAAGATGGTGCAAAACCATAGGGGAACAAGAAGGCTGCAAAGTGGCAGCACAGCAGGAGTCTTCAAGAAATAGGTATTTGTTTCAGCTTAAGAAGTGTCTGGCTGGGCGTGGTGGCTCGCACCTGTAATCCCAGCACTTAGGGAGGCTTAGGTGGGCGGATCACTTGAGGTTGGGAATTCAAGACCAGCCTGGTCAACATGGTGAAACCCCATCTCTACTAAAAATACAAAGAAATTAGCTGGGCTTGGTGGCAGGTGGCTGTAATCCCAGCTACTCAGGAGCTGAGGCAGGAGAATCATCTGAACCTGGGAGGCCGAGGTTGCAGTGAGCCTAGATCACACCACTGCACTCCAGCCTGGGTGACAGAGTAAGACTTGGTCCAAAAAAAAAAAAGGCCGGGTGCGAGGTGGCTCACGCCTGTAATCCCAGCACTTTGGGAGGCCTAGGCAGGAGGATCACAAGGTCAGGAGATCGAGACCATCCTGGCCAACATGGTGAAACCCCATCTCTACTAAAATACAAAAAATTAGCTGGGCGTGGTGGCGCATGCCTGTAGTCCCAGCTACTCGGGAAGCTGAGGCAGGGGAATCGCTTGAACCCAGGAGGTGGAGGTTGCAGTGAGCCCAGATCGCGCCACTGCACTCCATTCTGGTGACAGAGCAAGACTCCATCTCAAAAAAGAAAATAAAACAATCAAACAAACAAATAAAATCCCCAAAAAACAGAAGTGTCTGCATGGACTTGTGCCTAACTTCTCACAGTGGCTACTTCTTGGAGGAGGTGAAAGGGGACCCTGTTAAAGAATTTTTCTTTCTTTTTTTATTATTATTATTAGTAGTATTATACTTTAAGTTTTAGGGTACATGTGCACAATGTGCAGGTTAGTTACATACGTATACATGTGCCATGCTGGTGTGCTGCACCCGTTAACTCGTCATTTAGCATTAGGTATATCTCCTAATGCTATCCCTCCCCCCTCCCCCCACCCCACAACAGACCCCAGAGTATGGTGTTCCCCTTCCTGTGTCCATGTGTTCTCATTGTTCAATTCCCACCTATGAGTGAGAATATGCAGTGTTTGGTTTTTTGTTCTTGTGATAGTTTACTGAGAATGATGATTTCCAATTTCATCCATGTCCCTACAAAGGATATGAGCTCATCCTTTTTTATGGCTGCATAGTATTCCATGGCATATATGTGCCACATTTTCTGAATCCAGTCTATCATTGTTGGACATTTGGGTTGGTTCCAAGTCTTTGCTATTGTGAATAGTGCCGCAATAAACATACGTGTGCATGTGTCTTTATAGCAGCATGATTTATAGTCCTTTGGGTATATACCCAGTAATGGGATGGCTGGGTCAAATGGTATTTCTAGTTCTAGATCCCTGAGGAATCGCCACACTGACTTCCACAATGGTTGAACTAGTTTACAGTCCCACCAACTGTGTAAAAGTGTTCCTGTTTCTCCACATCCTCTCCAGCACCTGTTGTTTCCTGACTTTTTAATGATTGCCATTCTAACTGGTGTGAGATGGTATCTCATTGTGGTTTTGATTTGCATTTCTCTGATGGCCAGTGATGATGAGCATTTTTGCATGTGTCTGTTGGCTGCATAAATGTCTTCTTTTGAGAAGTGTCTGTTCATATTCTTTGCCCACTTTTTGATGGGGTTGTTTGTTTTTTTCTTGTAGATTTGTTTGAGTTCATTGTAGATTCTGGATACCCTTTGTCAGATGAGTAGGTTGCGAAAATTTTCTCCCATTTTGTAGGTTGCCTGTTCACTCTGATGGTAGTTTCTTTTGCTGTGCAGAAGCTCCTTAGTTTAATTAGATCCCATTTGTCAATTTTGGCTTTTGAAAGCTGAAACTGGATCCCTTCCTTACACCTTATACAAAAATTAATTCAAGATGGATTAAAGACTTAAATGCTAGACCTAAAACCATAAAAACCCTAGAAGAAAACCTAGGCATTACCATTCAGGACATAGGCATGGGCAAGGACTTCATGTCTAAAACACCAAAAGCAATGGCAACAAAAGCCAGAATTTTTCTTCTGTATTGTTTTTCTTCAACTGAGTCTGCATTAATTTTATATTTAATAGTCTCCCCACCCCTGATGCTCACAGGTTGCTTTAGCTGGTGGAAGGAGAACCTGCACCTCTGGTTTTGGCAAAGTGTAGAAGGAGACAAGGGCACTGCTCTGCACCTGCACAGGTTCTTGCCTCCTGGAGTCAGTTTAATGCATCTCAGTGGTGTTTCTTGGGAAGAACACAGTGGACACTCACTTGCCAGTCAGTAGACAAATCACTGAAGTCCATGTCTGGCAGTTCTCAATGTCATGGGGACTGTAAGGTTGTCATGTCTCACAGTTCCCCGATTTACAAGATTAGTGGTGACAGACACTTCTCAGCTCTGCTCGGGAGAGCAGCTCTGTAATGCGCTTGTGGTTTCAGATGTGGGCGGCCTGTGTGAACCTGTCGTGCAAGGCTCACGTCACCAACTGCTGCAGTTATCTCCTGAATCAGGCTGAGGGTCTTTGCCGTGCACCCAGAGACAGCTGGGTGACAAATCACCTCCAGGTTGGGGATGCCTCAGACTTGTGATGGGACTGGGCAGATGCATCTGGGAAGGTGAGTCTGTGCTTTGGGCTTCCCAACTTCTCAAGTCAGCATGAAATTCAGAAGGCAGAGAGGGACATGTGGCCCTCCAACTCAAGGCCCAGGGAGCCACTGTGGAAGCGTGGTGTTTGAGAGCGCCACCCTAGCTTTACCTCCTCTGGTGTCCTGGCCTTGGGTGTCTCTTAGAGATGGCAAAATTTGCAGCCCTGACCTCAAGGATTACAAACTAATTTCCAGTCCTGTAGGGGTTATGGGTTCTGCTGTGCCCAGTGTGGCCATGCTCCAACTGGATGGAGGGAAGGGCACTGAGTTTGTCAGGCAGAATTTCTAATTGTGGAAGGAACTCTGCTTCCTCAGTGATTGAACTGACCTTTGTGGGGGTGCCTTTGTGGGGTGAGAATGGGCATACTTGGGCCTCAGTTGTGGTGGCCATGGGGTGGAGCTGAGGTCTAGGCGCAGGGCTGGGAAAGCCTCTACCAACCCTGAGGCATTTGGGTGTTTTAGGGCAGAAGAGGAGCCAGGAGGATGGGATGCCCCACTGGAGCTGTGTGTGGGGCAGCAGGTGAGGGTGGGATTCCAGAGGGAGGGTCCACCCAGCCAAGCAGAGGAAGGGGAGGAGAGGGTTTGTTTTGGAAAGAGCATCACCCTGTCAGTTTCCTGGGGTCTGGATAGTCTGTTCTTGTGATGAGCTGGAGGATGTGGGCCCTGCTTGGATCCTCCTCTCCCCTCCCTGCCCCCATTTTCTCTTCCTGTGATTTATGCTGTTCTGGGCTCACCCTCTTTCCAGAGCTTAGCTACACGAGGCAGATTAGTATCAAGAGTGGGTATCCTCTCAGAGTGTCTTCAAGTAGCATCCCAGAGCCCCGCTCCTGGGTACCCACAACATGAACACCATCCAGAAGCAAGGGCAGCCTCTGCAGGTGGGGCGGGGGTTGGAAAACATTTATCAAACAGTTGAGTTGCGTGCAGGGGATGCAACATGATCAAACAGGGTCTTGCCTCAAGGAGCCTCATGTAGGGACACCACACAGTGATGACCTTCAACGGCAGTGGGGCAGCAAGGCTGTGGGAGGGGCGTTTTGGGCAGAGCAGGCAACGTGGGTACCTCTTCACCAAGACAGTAGGAAGAGCACGGACGTCATTTTCCCGTCTCACCTCCAGACTCCCAGGGAACTGTGCCAATACCCTTACTCCAGCCCTGGCCCATAGCCACTGCTCAACCCTTGGGCCCTGTCAGTTCAGGGCTGTACAGAAGGAGAGTTGCCTGTGCTCAGGCTCAGGGGTTCCGTCTGGCTAGGGAGGCCTACTAGGGGACTGGGGAAAGGCCTCATGAAGGACCAGGCCTGTGATGGGGAGGGAAGATGGCAGAGGGGACAGTGGGAAGCAGAGCAGCAGGGGTCTCCTCCACGCCTCTTTGTGCTTCTCCCACCCACCCTTGCCTGCTCCCCTCTGCCCTGGGTATGTGCCCTTGTCCACCAAACACCTCTGCAGTGCCGAGTCCAGCCCTGACTTCTTCCTGAGCTGTGGCCCAGCATTCCCACAGACATCTACCTCATGGATGCAGCACTGCCCCTTATCCTCTTCTCTGAAAGTGTATGGAAAATGCTTCTTGGTGCCATCTCTCTTCCACCCTGCCTTCCCTGCACCTTCTCTATGAGGTGTCTGTTGTCTCTGTACTTGCCTCCAGCTGGCCTTTCTGATCCCATCCCTCCTGCCTCCTGCCCATCCCCACCCCTGTTGGCACCTCACACACTCTATGCCCAACAGCATTAGGGATTCCCACTGTGCTGAAGGAAATCGTCATGTGGTCGAGAGAGGGAGCTGGCCCCTGCTCCCATTTCCAGCCCCATTTTCTGGCACAGCCTCCATGTCCCCAGGCTCCAGCTGCTTCTGCGGTACCAAGGTCTGCATTTCTTCCTCTTCCCCCAGCAGACAGAAGAACTTGCTGGACAGGTGTCCACTTCAATAGTAACTTTCATCTTATCCACCTCTATGGCTGCCAGCCTCCTGAATGGTCCAGAAGAACTGGACCCTTCCCTGCCCCCATTAAAAAAGACAAAATATGACCAGGCGTGTTGGCTCATGCCTGTCATCCCAGCACTTTGGGAGGCCGAAGCAGGTGGGTCACTTGAGGCCAGGAGTATGAGACTAGCCTGACCAACATGGTGAAACCCTGTCTCTACTAAAAATACAAAAATTAGCCAGGCATGGTGACTCACGCTTGTAAATGCTTGTAATCCCAGCTACTTGGGAGGCTGAAGCAGGAGGATCACTTGAACTCGGGAGGCGGAGGTTGCAGTGAGCCGAGATCGTGCCACTGTGCTCCAGCCTGAGCGACAGAGAGAGACTCTGTCTAAAAAAAAAAAAAAAAAAAAAAAAAAAAAAATATATATATATATATATATATATATATATGCATAATAGTCTCTGTGTAACAGTAAGTGGATGCAGTAACTGGTGTGAGGGCAACTTGGAGAATGTGCTTTGAGGCACAGAGATGCTCAGGGCTGCCTGGACTGCCTCCATGATGGTGGCCTGCTCTGTATTAGGTGAATGTTCAGGACATGAGGGCCAGGAAAGGTGAAGGGCTGAGCCTGTCTAAAGACCCTCCTGTGGGTGTGGCAGAGCCTGTGATCTGAGGCAGGGCTCCAGCTGCAGGGCAGCCCACAGCTTCACAGTGGCCCAGGGAGGCAGGGCAGGCAGGCTATGAGGCCCAGTAGGCATCTGGACCAGACTTTGACACTGAGGCCATGGAACAGGTGGAGCTCTGAGAACGGACCAAAGTGATCATGGGCTGAAGGCTATGTCCACAGACCCAATGCGGGATACGCTGTGCTGGGCAGTGATGTCAGCCAGGCTCCCCAGCAGGACTGGGGATGTCAGGGACAGCTCTCTCCCAGGTGGCAGACACTGGTTTCCCCTCCTGCTCTCACAGCCGTCCTGTGACTGGGTGTTGTCTGAGCTGTGGTGAGGCCTCCCTGGTGACATTCAGGAGCAGGGAGCATGCGAGTAGGGGTGTGTGCACCTGCCCTGACTGCCTGGCCCTGTGGTCAAGGATGGGGGAAGGCAGCTCTGCCTGAAGCTCCACCCCATTTATAAAGCTCTGTGGTGCCTTCTGCTGGGGCATGTGCTGAGTGGTGCCTCGCAAGCACTGCCCTCGGGAAGTTCACAGGCTTATGTGGAAGCTGGTGGGAATGGGCCAAGAACAGAGGAGTCAGGAGCCAGGTATTGGGCAGGTCCCAGGTCTCTGAGCCTCAGTTTCTTCATCTGTAGGAGGGCGGTGACCCTGCCCTGCTCAGCTTACCAGGTACAGAGGTAAGTTTTCAGTGCAGAGGAAAAGCAGAGACCTTCCCCTCAGATGGCCATACCCCCTTGTCGCTGTACCCAACTCTCCGGTCCTACTTTGTAGCTCTCAGGTGTCACATGTGGATCTTGCCCTACCATCCCCCTTCCTTGTCTAGAAACGAGGCCTGCTGAGCTTGGAGCCATCCCACTCCCTGCTCTAAAGCCATCTGCTCCTGGGTTAGCTTGTGGCTGGCTTGGCCTGATTGTACATAGATGTGGGTGTTTCTCCACTGCTGGGGCAGCGGTTGTCCATTCTGGGGCCTGCATTAGCTCTCAGCTGTGGCTGTTGTGCCTGTGCTTCCCCAGGTCCTGGTGGTGACTCCAACCCTGCCCTCACATATCCCAAGAGCAGGCTGACTGCCTTCCCCATTCCCACCTTTCCAGTAACTGCTGCAAGAACGGACAGACACTGCTGCAGAGAACTTGCCCCGGTGTTTCATGCTGTGGCTGGTGGTTCCAGGCTGCACGCTCCATTCTAGGAAAGGGTGAGGCTTCCTGATCATCAGTCTTAACAGGGGACTGTCCTATGGGTACCTGGATATGCTGCCGGGAGTGGGGCAGAGTGGGGTTAGAGTAGTGCCTGCTGCCCATTGGGGGTGTGCAGGTTCCTTAAGGGCATGCATGCTGTAGTCTATGTGCGTGTCTGGTTTTTTCCTCCTCCTTATCAGTAATCAGTCTTGTATAACCAGGCTGGCCCTGCTTCCTGCCTAGGGGCTATCGGTGTACCATCTGGAGTTGCAAATGGGGTGATAGGGCGTCAGCGGCCTTCCCACACCCAAGCACTTCCTGACACCCAGCCCCTCATCTCTAGCCAACCTCTGGCTCCCCCAGGGATCCTGGGGCTCAGGCCTCACACTCCAGCATCGGGGGACTTTGCCCTTCTGGTGGTGCTCTTCTTTGCAGGTACCTTGGAACAGGGGTGCAACAGAGTTCAGAAAGTGCCATCTGTTGCACGCATACCCTGCTGCCACACTCGTCCACCTTTCTGGGGCAGAACACTTGGATGGATCTTTATTTAAGAAGACAAAAGGGAGAGAGAATGCATAGAGGCTGGGTCTGGTGGCTCACGCCTGTAATACCGACACTTTGGGAGGCCTAGGCAGGTGGATCCCTTGAGGTCAGGAGTTCAAGACTAACCTGGCCAACATGGTGAAACCCTGTCTCTACTAAAAATACAAAAAAAAAATTAGCTGGGCATGGCGGCAGATGCCTGTAATCCCAGCTACTCAGGAGGCTGAGGCAGGATAATCACTTGAACCCAGGGGGCAGAGGTTGCAGTGAGCCAAGATTGCACTACCGCACTCCAGCCTTGGCAACAGAGGGAGACTCTATCACAAAAAAAAAAAAAAAATTGCTTAGAATTTGTCTGTGTGACCCTGGGCAAGTCATTTCCCCTCCTTGGGACTCAGTTCCTTGCCTATAAACGGGGACAGTGCTTCTCCCTTACAGAGCTGTTGTGAGAATTAAAGTAGAAAATGTACCTGTGGTGGTTGTTGGTAGTGACCAGTTCCCCCAACCCTGACTCCCCTGCAGGATGGGGCTTGGGCCCAGGGATGGGGGATGGGCTGGCAGAGGACGACTGTCCTGGAGAGGAGTCTTCTTGGCAGACGTGGAGACCTAGCTGAGTCAGAGTCCAGGATCTAAGTTTGAGGGTGCTCCTTACACCCTGCAGCCATGAGTCTTTGGCTGGGTCAAATGGCCTTTCTGAGCTTCAGTTCCTTATCAGTAAAGCCTGGGCAGTGGTCCAGCACGCTGGACACTGTGTGAGTGTTAGGACACAGGACACTGTGTGAGTGCAGGTGGGGACCCATGGAGCACTCTGCTGGGGAGCAATTCATGGGGAGCACCCCTCCAGAGAGGGATGATTTGCACAGGGCCCTCAGCCCAGTCCCTTGCAGGCTGGACCTTGGAGATTGAGGCCCTGAGGCGAGACATGGGCACCTGGCTCCTGGCCTGCACCTGCATCTGCACCTGTGTCTGCTTGGGAGTCTCTGTCACAGGGGAAGGACAAGGTGAGGGCTGGGCACTAATGTCTGTATGAGGTGGGTGGAGAACTAGGGCATGTTTACGGGACTGGGTTGTACGATGTCGAGCCTCTGGGGAAAGGTTTGGCCCAAACTGTGCTGGGGCATGTCCTCTAGGGGTCAGTCTGGACCTCAGTCTCTAGTCTCCCTACTTTTACCTCCCTACCTTCAGTCCCTGGACCGACCCTAGTCTCCCTTCCTTCACCCTCTTGACGCCTCTTCAGATCTGACTTGCCCGTGTACCACGGGTCAGAGCCCATCACTTCCCAGGCCTCCCAGTGCTTCCCTGGACAGATTCTGGGATCATTTACTGGTGACTGCCCTGCTAGGGTGTCAGCTGTCAGATCCTCCCCAACCCCCCAGCTCAGCTCTGGCCTGAAATACTCACTGTGGGCTCCCGACGGTCACTGTCTCCAGGGCCAAGGGCTAGAACCTTCACCTGCCTCACCAACAACATTCTCAGGATCGATTGCCACTGGTCTGCCCCAGAGCTGGGACAGGGCTCCAGCCCCTGGCTCCTCTTCACCAGGTGAGCGTGGAGGGCCATGCCCACCTGGACAGGGATGAGGGTGAGGTCTCCAGGATTGAAGCAGCTACGCCAGGACAGTGTAGCAGCCCCATGGTGCTGACAAATGCCCTTTCCAGCAACCAGGCTCCTGGCGGCACACATAAGTGCATCTTGCGGGGCAGTGAGTGCACCGTCGTGCTGCCACCTGAGGCAGTACTCATGCCATCTGACAATTTCACCATCACTTTCCACCACTGCACGTCTGGGAGGGAGCAGGTCAGCCTGGTGGACCCGGAGTACCTGCCCCGGAGACACGGTGAGCAGCGGCTATAGGCCTGGGGCGGGGCCCCTTGGCAAGAACATCCTGGCTGCTTGGGGGCTGGGAGCAGGGCCCTGCAGCCTGGGACCCCTGTGGCCCAGTGAGTGTTCTCAGTCCCTGCCAAGTGAGATCCAGGGCTGGGGGCAGGCTTGGCCCCTGGGAGGGGAGGGCCCACGTGGTTACTGCAGGGGCAGGGTTTTGGCAGGAAATAAAGATGCAGGGCTGCTAGTTGGGGCA
The DNA here is from genome assembly GCF_028885625.2 of Pongo pygmaeus. NCBI lineage: Eukaryota > Metazoa > Chordata > Mammalia > Primates > Hominidae > Pongo > Pongo pygmaeus. Next base: position 160,939,344 of record NC_072396.2, read on the forward strand.
GGGGCTGGCACTTGAGTCATGTGAAATGCACTTCAGTCATACCAGGAAGGACTCCAATAAGATGCTGGGAAGGACTTCCAGCAGCACACTGTGAAGGAAAGGGGAAGCAAGATTTAGAAACCACCTAGTCTAGCTGCAGAGGCCAGAGGAAGTCATTGCTGTCCTGTCCCGCCTGGGGCTTTTCTGGACGAGTCTCCCAATGAGGTGCCTGGTCTGAGAGGGCCTTCACCATTCCCCTTGGGAATCTTTCAGAACCCAGTCTTGTGTGTTCTGACTGACACACCCAGACCCATGGGGCTTCAGCCTCACATGGATTCACTCTGTTCCAGTTAAGCTGGACCCGCCCTCTGACTTGCAGAGCAACGTCAGCTCTGGCCACTGCATCCTGACCTGGAGCATCAGTCCTGCCTTGGAGCCAATGACCACACTTCTCAGCTATGAGTTGGCCTTCAAGAAGCAGGAAGAGGCCTGGGAGGTAACACTTTGGCTGGCTTTCCCTGGGGGCCTCTCTCCTGGGAACAGCAGTCCAGGGCAGACTCACCACTCTACATAGGGAGATGTCAACTTGTAGTGATGAGAAGGGGAGGAACTAGAGCGGGGTGTGTGTGCACACACACATGCTGGCATGCAGATATATATGCTTTATGTGTGTGTATGGGAGTAGGGTGAGTGCGCCTGTGTATCTGTGTGTGCACATAAGTGTGGTGAGTGTGCATGTATGTGTTTATGTGTGCACACATGTAAGTGTGCACACTCACATTTGTGTGCCCATGTTTGTGTGTTTACATGTAAGTGTACATATGAGTGTGCCTGTGCCTTGTGTTTGTGTGAGTGTGCACATGGGCATGCCTATGTGTATGAGTGTGTATGTGAGTATGGTGAGTTGCTTCTGTGCACACACTTGTGTTTATGAGTGTGCATGCAAGTGTGATGAGTGTGAAAGTGTTCCTGTAGACATGTTTGCCTGTGTGTGCATATGTGTATTTGTGGGCAAACGCAGCTGTGTCTGTGTGTGAGTGTGAGTGTGCCTTCTCTGTGTGTGTGTGCACGTGAATGTGGTGAGTGTGTCTGTGTGTTAACACAGGTGTGTTCATGAGTGTGTTATATGAGCATATAATGCATGTGTGTATTCTCGAGGGCTGAGGGACCCAGCCCCACCTTCACCACCTGCTAACTGTCCCCACCCCCACAGCAGGCCCAGCACAGGGATCACATTGTCGGGGTGACCTGGCTTATACTTGAAGCCTTTGAGCTGGACCCTGGCTTTATCCATGAGGCCAGGCTGCGTGTCCAGATGGCCACACTGGAAGATGATGTGGTAGAGGAGGAGCGTTATACAGGCCAGTGGAGTGAGTGGAGCCAGCCTGTGTGCTTCCAGGCTCCCCAGAGACAAGGTGGGCACTGCTGTGGCTGCTGCACTTCCAGAGTCTTGGCTGGACGTCTTCTCTCCTGTTCACCTCAGCCCTGCACCCTTTCACCCTCCTGGAAGCCCCTCCCCGAGGCAGCCATGCTTCAGTTGATCCCCTTCCTCTGAAGGTCTGAGGTCTATAGGGAGGACACAAACACCTGCCAACTCTGGGGCTTCCTGGGAACCCGTAGTCAGTGGCTCCTGTTAGGAGTGAGGGTGGCAGCTCCTGCCTGGAGGCTGGACATGACCTCAGTGTCCTTAATGAGGGCTGGACTGACCCTTGCACACTGCAGTGCTGAGACAGCCCACGGACCTTATGACCCACCGTGTGGCAGATGGGAAGAGTGAGGCCCAGGAGTGTGGCTCACACAAGGTCCTTCAGCAGGTGACACAAACCTCCAAGTCCCATCACAAACCTTCCACTTTGGCCCAGGGCACTAAAGGGCGCACTTTTGCCATGTAGGTTTGTGGGGAGCCTCCTGGCACTGAGGCTGCTCACAGCCCTGGGCCTTTCCTGCCCACAGGCCCTCTGATCCCACCCTTGGGGTGGCCAGACAACACCCTTGTTGCTGTGTCCGTCTTTCTCCTGCTGATTGGCCTGACCTACCTCCTGTTCAAGCTTTCGCCCAGGTAGGTAGCTGATGTGTGTGTGTGTTTGTGTGTACATGTGTGAGTGGATAATGATGTACGTGTGTTAGTGTATGTGTGCAGATGTGTCACTGTGTGCATGTGTGAGTGTGTGGTGGGTGGGGCGTCAAGGGCCACCCTTGTCTGGTTCCTCCCCTCCCCTCTCCACTGCCTGGTCCTGGATGGGGTAGGCTTTTCAAGTCTCCACCCTGGGCCAGAAGAGGGTTCTCAAGTTGCCAGGGGAGAGAAGGGAAGGGGGATCTGAGGCAGAGGCTGAAGATAAGGGCAGCTTGGTCCCGACCACACCCAGAGTCACCAAGATCAAGAGCTGGAGGTCCTAGTCTCCTGCCTCTGGAGGAGCTTGGTTTGTTCATTTGTTCACATGTTCTACGAAAGGACAGTTGGGGCATCTGGTGTGCTCAGGACCCTGTTCTCAGAACAAGATGGACAAGGGCCCTCCTTAAAGAAACCGTCATGCCTCATGCACCACACATCAGGTTACAAGACGGGGTGCAGGGGCCATGTCAGGCAGCGGATGTGAGGAAGAGGGTGTGGGGAGAGGGGTGTTGGGTGGGGCTAAGTGGGAGGGTGCTTGGCTTCTCCTTGGAGCAAAGGAAAGTGTGAAACTGTGTGACACAACCCAATTTATGTTTTGAGGAATAGATTGCTGGGACAAGGGGACATGGGGGACCTGCTGGAGGCCAATGGGGGCCAGTGGGGTGCCCACAGGGAGACGATTTGGCATGAGCCAGTGAAAGAAGTGGAGATAGAGAAAAGTGGAGAGAATTGCAGGGTCTTATGAGGAGAAATAGAGGGGACATGTGGGTGGATGAGATATGAGTGGTGACCCCTGAGGTGGGGAAATGGGGGACAGCCTTGCGGAGAGGTTGGTGAAGTCTATTTGGACCTGTTGGGTTGGAGCCCCAGGTGACATCCTTGTGGGAGGGTCACGGGATCCTTGGCAACAAGTCTGGTGCTCAGGGAGACACTGGGTGGGGTGGGAGCCACAGACCTTCTGCTGATGGCAAAGACGGGGTTCCTGGAGGTGCTGGCTCCCTCTGTGGGCTGAGGACCCAGCTGGTAACTCCCCGTTCTGAACCCACCATCGCAGCTCATGCTGTAAAGGATGCATGCCTCAGTATAAATCAGTTCTATGCGGATGTTAAGCAAGGAGGCCCAGTTGGGTCCTACCCTGAGAGTGGGTTGGAATGTGATGAGATGGGAGAGAGGCAGTGGCGGGGACGAGCTGGGTGGACCTCCTGCTGATGGAAGGAAGCTCAGCCTCTGCAGTGACCTCAGGCCACCTGGGTCGCCACAGGCCTCTGACTGGCCTCTCTTGGCCTCAGGGTGAAGAGAATCTTCTACCAGAACGTGCCCTCTCCAGCGGTGTTCTTCCAGCCCCTCTACAGTGTGCACAATGGGAACTTCCAGGTGTGTGCAGAGACCATGGCAGGACTTGGGGGGGCAGGGGTTACCCAGAGCTCTGACCTGCCCAAGATGTTGGCTTTCATGAGAGTTGGTGGCCAGTATGGGAGGCTTGTCAGTGCTTGGAGCCTTTTTTGTATATTCAGTGAATTTCAATTTATACACATGTCTCAAATGGGGAAAAATTAGCTTTATTTTCCATTGCTGATTTCTTTTTGTTCTCAGGTCTCCAGTTCCATTGCTGATGGAAAAAATGTAAATTTCTCATGACTTATCTCTGTCCCCTCTGGTTTGCAGCTGTCTGCACCCACCATGTGCCTCACCTCCTCCTTCTGCAAAGGTGTCTGTCCTGTGGCTGTGGGGAAGGGTCTGTGGTGTGTGCGCTGCCCTTGGGGCTCTCACTGCCTCTGGGCTCCTGCTCTGCCTGGTCCCCTGGTCTCCCCGGATCTCATGATGGCACCACAGCTGAGGAGTGGGCTCTGTACTTCCCCCCCTTCCCCCCATGTTGGGCTCCCACAGCCCAGGCACCAGTGAGCAACTTGGGGGTCGCATCAGCCCCTCCCCTCCCTGCTGGGCTGGCGGTTCATGCCCCTGGGTGGGAGGAGGAGGAGAGGGAGGGCTCCAGTGAGTGATCTCTGGTTTTTCCCCTCAGACTCCTCACTTTGGGCAAAGGACAAGAGGCAATGAGGGCTCCTCCCTGGGGTCTGGGCCAAGCTGACCCCTCTTCTCCAGAATCTTCCCTCCCTGTGCCCTAGGGCATCCCTGGGCCCTGTGCGGCAAGGATGTCCCCTTCACACTGCGGCTCCAGCTTACTATGCAGAAAAAATCCTTTTCTCTCTCAATGAGGAGCCTAGTTTTCAAGATTTTTGTCCAAAAATATAATTTGAACCATGAACCGGGCATCTGGCTCTTAGCAGAGTCTCCCTCTTTCCCCAAGGTGGTAGGTGTGACTGTCAAGAGCCTGGGCAGCCGACGACAAGGCTGAGCAGGTCAGATTGTGACTGTCCCCTGGACTGTCATCCGTTGCAGGCACCAGCCCTTCCCTAGAGAACCAGGACACCAGCCAGGGGTTATTTAGACCAGCGGGTGGGGATCTGGTGCCATAGGTTGGCCTCCAGGGAGCAGTGCAGTGATGAAGGGTGTGGTGCATGTGGTGCATGGGATGGACGCTCCTGGTCCCACCAAAGGAACAGCTTCTTTTTGGAGGCGGGGGCCTCCTGTGGCCCCACAGAAGGAGCCAGGTCTGCTGGCCATAGCCCAGCGCTTTGAAAGTCACCAGTCCTGACAGCGACTCATGTGTGTGTCTGTGTGTGTGTGTGTGCGCGTGTCAGGTGGGAGTGCCCAGTCTCTGTAGCTGCTGAAAGGCTCTGAGGCACATGCTGTCAGGAGTTGGCTCTGTCCTGGGCAGATATCACCATCTGTACCTTGGTTCAAACTGCTGTGAGCACCAGACCCTGTGCTGGTGGAGTGGTGAGGGGCCTGAAGGGACTCAGGGTCCCATGTTGGGGTTGGGCTGGTGCATGGAGGAAAAACAGAATGTTCAAGACACAGGTGATGCTTGGCCTCTGGGTATGGACCTCAGGAGGGCTTTCTGGAGGAGGAGGGAGAGTAGGCTTGCCAGAAAGGAGGCAGCTACTCCCATGATGAGTTCTAAACATGCTGCCTGAGCCCTTCCCTCCTCCCGTGCTCTGTTCCAGACTTGGATGGGGACCCACAGGGCCGGTGTGCTGTTGAGCCAGGACTGTGCTGGCACCCCACGAGGAGCCTTGGAGCCCTGCATCCAGGACGCCACTGCACTGCTCACTTGTGGCCCAGCGCATCCTTGGAAATCTGTGGCCCTGGAGGAGGAACAGGAGGGCCCTGGGACCAGGCTCCCGGGGAACCTGAGCTCAGAGGGTGTGCTGCCAGCAGGGTGTACGGAGTGGAGGGTACAGACGCTTGCCTATCTGCCACAGGAGGATTGGGCCCCCACGTCCCCGACTAGGCCGGCTCCCCCAGACTCAGAGGGCGGCAGCAGCAGCAGCAGCAGCAGCAGCAGCAGCAGCGACTACTGTGCCTTGGGCTGCTATGGGGGATGGCACCTCTCAGCCCTCCCAGGAAACACACAGAGCCCTGGGCCCATCCGAGCCCTGGCCTGTGGCCTTTCCTGTGACCATCAGGGCCTGGAGACCCAGCAAGGAGTTGCGTGGGTGCTGGCTGGTCACTGCCAGAGGCCTGGGCTGCATGAGGACCTCCAGGGCATGTTGCTCCCTTCCGTCCTCAGCAAGGCTCGGTCCTGGACATTCTAGGTCCCCGACTCGCCAGATGCATCATGTCCATTTTGGGAAAATGGACCGAAGTCTCTGGAGCCCTTGTCTGGGACTGAACCTCCTGAGAAGGGGCCCCTAGCAGCGGTCAGAAGTCCTGTCTGGATGGAGGCTGGAGGCTCCTCCTCAACCCCTCTGCTCAGTGCCAGTGGGGAGGAACCTCTACCCTCAGCATCCTGGCCACAGGTTCCTCCTTCTGTTGTCCCTTTTCTTTATCCCTGGCCTCTCTGAGAAGTGGGGTGTGGTCTCTCAGCTGTTCTGCCCTCATCCCCTTAAAGGGCCAGCCTGGGCCCAGTGGACACAGGTAAGGCACCATGACCACCTGGTGTGACCTCTCTGTGCCTTACTGAGGCACCTTTCTAGAGATTAAAAAGGGCTTGATGGCTGCTCCAAAGTGTTGATGGCTGGGAGAAGGGGCCAGAGGAGGAGTGAGGGGTGGGGTTTGTCCAGCCCTGGGCTTTCCGGGTTCTAGAGATAGCACGGTGGAGGCTCAATGACAGTTCTGGGGACAGCAAGGTGGAGGTTCAGGGGCAGCTTTGGGACAGCAGGATGGAGGCTCAGGGACAGTTCCTGGGAGGCCAGCGCCCTCATTCCTCCTTGTCCTCATCCTCCCACTTGCTCCAGGAAACTGAGAGCTGAGGCTGGAGCTTCCAGGCAGTCAGGGCTGGAGGTGACCATCCAGCAGTGATGGTGGCCTGTGAAGGGTCCTGCTTCTGTCCTCAGCCTCTCATGGGGTGGGCTTGGGGAGGAGCTGTGGTCTGGAGAGAGTGGCAGTTGGAGCAGAACATGCCTGCATTTGTTTCCTAGGGCTGCCGTAACAAAGTGCCACAAAATGGTTAGCTTAGAACCACAGAGATTTGTTGTCTCAGAATTCTGAAGTCCAGAATTTGGAAATAAAGATGTTGGCAGTGTTTCCAACCACATGTTCCTGGGCTCCCATGAAACAGAAGTTGATATGAGGCCAAGCAAGCTTCCCAGACAAGGCTTTATTAAGTTTTATTCCCTGAAAGGTTGGGCAGAAGAGAGACAGTGCAGGAGGAAGGATTCTTGGCTGACTCCCCAAGGGGAATGCATTGTGGTATCTTAAGGAGGGTGACATACATAATTTATGAGCTACGTGAGTGTCATTACACGTATGGGGTGGAGTGAAGGGTGCTCAGATGCATGCTAACACATACGTTGCATGATCAGAAAATGGCAGATAAGCCCCTCCCTGGGTGAGGACTTTAGTATTATCATAAGGCCAGGGTCATTCTCCTGGCCTTGTGCACATGCAGGTGATAGAGTCAACTCCCGTGAGTAAGACTTATAGTGGGATGCTGCTTATCTTAGTGTATTTCAGACGGTTGGCAAGGTCTGGCCAGCGAGTATGGCACCTGGAGGGTGGTGCTGCAAGGTCTGGTGGTCAGCGGGCATGTATGGAACAACACGTTAGTGGGGGTGGGCCGAGTCCCATTTCTACTCTGTCTCAGCAGGGCCATGCTCCCTCTGAAGGCACTAAGGAAGGATTAGTATCAGGCCTCTCTCAGCTTCTGTTGGTTTCTTGGCTTGTGACACCAAAGCTGTAATCTTTTTTTTGTTTTGTTTTTGAGACGGAGTTTTGCTCTTGTCACCCAGGCTGGAGTGCAATGGCACAATCTCAGCTCACTGCAACCTGCGCCTCCCGGGTTCAAGTGATTCTTCTGCCTCAGCCTTTGGAGTAGCTGTGATTACAGGCGCCTGCTACCACGCCTGGCTAGTTTTTGTATTTTTAGTAGAGACGGCGTTTCGCTATGTTGGCCAGGCTGGTCTCAAACTCCTGATATCAAGTGATCCGCCTGCCTCTGCTTCCCAAAGTGTTGGGATTACAGGCGTGAGCCACCGCACCTGGCCAAAGTTCCAGTCTTTACAGGGCTTTTTCCTTGTGTGCATTTCTGTGTCCAAATTTCCCCTTTTTAAAATCACAGTAATAGTGAATTAAGGCTGGCCCTAACGATTTAATCTTAACTTGATCATCTGCAAAGACACTATTTCCATATAAGGTCACATTCACAGCTCCTGGGGTTAGGACTTCAACCTAGAGGGCCTGACTGCTGGGCTTTGGACTGACATTGGGATCATCTGCGTAGTTAGGGCTGTGACCAGACTGAGATAGGAGGTGGGACCTGACTCCTGAGGCAGGGCTTGAACTCTGGACCAGATTGCAGACTAGCTGAAACAGGCAAAAGCACCCCTCCATAAGACACACCCACTGGTGCCAAATGAGTTTGCTGTTCTCATGGTAACACCTGGAAATTACTGCTCCTTTCCATGGCAATGACCTGAAAGTTACCACCCCTTTTCTAGAAATTTCTAAATAACCTCCTCCTTAATTTGCATATAATTACAAGTGGGTATAAATATGTGTGCAAACCTGCCTCTGAGCTGCTACTCTGGGCTCACTGCCTATGGGGCATCCCTGCTCCATAAGGAGCAGTACCTCTGCTGCCACTGCACATGGCTGCTTCAATAAAAGTTGCTCTCTAATACCACCGACTCGCCCTTGAATTCTTTCCTGGGTGAAGCCAAAAGCCCTCCTGTGCTAAACCCCAATTTCTGGGCTCACCTTTCCTGCAGCAAGAGTGTTTTGGGGCTGGGAGTGCTGAAGTTTTGAAGGCAGGATGAAATGGAGGCTGTTCGCTCCCTGGGCCCTGAGTTATGGGGAGCAACTCTCTTGGCTGCTCTCATGCTCCCTGCAACCTAAGCAGAAAGAAGTACCTGCAGCCTGATGCCCCCAAAGGCAAAAGCCCCTTCTGGCTCACATAGGCAGCCCTCCCACCCTGCATGCCTGCAGAGCTTCTGGGGTTTTGCGGGGAGCCTCAGCAGAGCTGGATCCTGGTCTGTGGGGGCGAGGCAGGCCCCAGAATGTATCTTTAGCATCCAGAGTGGGAGGGGTGTGGACGGAAGCGAGGTACAGGCATCCTCAGCTCTAACCAAGTATAAAAATACTAGTGTGAATCCACTTCCTGGAGCTGGGCTCTGGGGAGCCCCGGGCTAGTGTATTTATAACAGGGGCTGTGTGGCTCATGAGGCTCCATGTGTGACCTGGGCTACCTCATGATCACACAAACAAACCCACGATTGGGATGCCTCTCCTTTGTGGCCTGGACACGTCTTCATTCAACTCATAAACTTTCCCTGAGTGGGCCCTAGAGAGCTGGTTCTGGGCTGGAACCTGAGTGTGAAGCCACTGGAGGCTGTGTAATTTGTAGGTGAGTCACTCAGTCACCTAAGCCTGGCCCTCCCCTCTGCACAGGGCGCTAGCCATACCTAGCAGACTGCTGTGAGTTCACCTGAGCAAGACACCTGCACACAGTGGTGCTCAGAAAAAGCTAATAATTCCTTATTGGAATGAGACATGCCAGGCGTGGTGGCTCATGCCTGTAATTCCAGCACTTTGGGAGGCTGAGGCAAGCAGACTGCTTGAGCCCAGAAGTTTGAGACCAGTCTGGGCAACATGGCGAAACCCTATCTCTATGAAAAATACAAAGATAATTAGCTGGGCATGGTGGTTCAGGCCTGTAATCCCAGCTACTCGGGAGGCTGAAGTAGGAGAATCACTTGAATCCGGGAGGCAGAGGTTGCAGTGAGCCGAGATCATGCCACTGCACTCCAGCCTGGGCAACAAAGTGAGACTCCATGTCAAAAAAATAAAAGAGGCCGGGAGCAGTGGCACATGTCTGTAATCCCAGCACTTTGGGAGGCCGAAGTGGGTGGATCACGAGGTCAGGAGTTCAATAGCAGCCTGGCCAAGATGGTGAAACTCCATCTCTACTAAAAAAAAAAAAAAAAAAAAAAAAAAAAAAAAAAAAAAAAAAAAAATTAGCCAGGCATGGTGGCAAGTGCCTATAATCCAGCTACTTAGGAGGCTGAGGCAGAGAATTGCTCGAACCCAGGAGGTGGAGGTTGCGGTGAGCTGAGATTGCGCCACTGCACTCCAGCCTGGGAGACAGAGCGAGAGTCAGTTTCAAAAAAAAAAGGAAAAAATAAAGAAAAGACCCCAGGACCATACATATTTACAGCTCAGTATTAACTAACCTTAACGAAATATGATTTTATTTAAAATGGTCAAGGTAAAGGAAAAAAAAGAGTAGTGACTTTCTTCAAGTAATTTTATGTTGTAATATCAGAGCTTGATACAGTTAATACATTTCATCTAATATAGGAATGAGAATGCTTATAAAGCAGACGTCATTTTATGTACCATTACAAATACACTGCCAATTAAACAGACTTTCTCAACAAAAGACTGTTGTTGACGAGTTCACTTCCATTAGACACACACAATGGTTTGTTTTTGTTTTCATTTGTTTTTGTTTTTTGAGACAAGGTCTCGCTCTGTCGCCCAGGCTAAATGCAGTGGCGTGAGCATGATAATGTGCCTACTGTTCCATTTCCTGTGTTGTTTCCACTGCGTTAACAAAACAGCCTTAAAACACAGAGCACTGGCCGGTCGCAGTGGCTCACGCCTGTAATTCCAGCACTTTGGGAGGCCGAGGTGGGCAGATCACCTGAGGTCAGGAATTTGAGACCAGCCTGATCAACATGGAGAAACCCCGTCTCTACTAAAACTACAAAATTAGCCAGGCGTGATGGCGCATGACTGTAATCCCAGCTACTCGGGAGGCTGAGGCAGGAGAATCGCTTGAACCCGGCAAGCAGAGGTTGCAGTGAGCTGAGATAGCGACATCGCACTCCAGCCTGGGGAGCAAGAGCGAAACTCCTTCTCAAAAGAAAACAAAACAAAACAAACACCGAGCACTATAATCCAGGGGCGCCTGTTTCATTGGCCTTAGACTGTGGTGCCTGCTGGTCCCCGACCTCACGACGGCGTCTCCATGTTCCTCCTCCTCTCCCGGTACCAGGGTCAGCCCCAGGTGTCCGGGAGATACAGCCCCAAGTGTCCCAGAGATATCCTCAACGCGGACGCGGCCCCAGGTGTCCCCAGGTGTCTCGAAGCCGTGTCCCCTCCTGGGTGGGTCCTGAGGAGAGAAAACTCCGTCCTCACAGTCCTCACGCCCCGGGATGCTGCCGTAGGGATCAGACGCAGTTCTACCGTGGCGCTCCAGGTTTGGCCGGGCCCCCTAATGGCAGCCCTGGGGAATCCCTGAAAATTAGCGTTTGGGTTTTTCTATGCTGTGATTTTGGAAATTTCAACTGAAATGGAGCCCACCATCCCGTGCCCTGACCGAAACCCATGGAGACAGCAAGCAAAGAAGATGGCCAGTTCACGCCTGTAATCCCAGCACTTTAGGAGGCCCAGGCAGGAGGATCACTTGAGCTCAATGAGTTCGAGACCAACCTGGCCAACACGGTGAAACCCCCGTCTCTACCAAAAATACAAAAAAAAAAATTAGCTGGGCGCCATGGCGCACGCCTGTAGTCCCAGTTACTTGGGAGGCTGAGGCAGGAGAATCGCTTGAGCCCAGGAAGCAGAGGTTGCAGTGAGCAGAGACTGCACACCTGCACTCCAGCCTAGTGGACAGAGTGAGGCTTCGTCTCAAAAAGAAAGAGGGCAGGGTGCAGTGGCTTACACCTGTAATCCCAGCACTTTGGGAGGCCGAGGCGGGCAGATCACGAGGTCAGGAGATTGAGATCATCCTGGTCAACGTGGTGAAACCCCGTCTCTACAAAACCTATAAAAATTAGCTGGACGTGGTGGCGTGCTCCTGTAGTGCCAGCTTTGGGAGGCTGAGGCAGAGAATCGCTTGAACCAGGGAGGCAGAGGTTGCAGTCAGCGGAGATCGCGCCACTGCACTCCAGCCTGGGCGACAAAGCGAGACGCCATCTCAAAAATAACAAAAAGCAAAAAACAAAACCAAAAACAAACATCCAGCACTGATCCCGGGGGGCCTGTTTCCTCGGCCTCAGGTTGATCTCCCAACAGCGTCTCCGCGTTCCTCCTCCTCTCCCGGTACCAGGGTCTCTTCCCAGAAAGCTACTCACGTCCGTAACCCGCATCTTGGCCTGCGCTGGGGGTGACCCGCCCAAGCCTCCATGAAGGGACACTCCTACAAAGTGAGGTCCTGCAACAAACGGCAGGACGGGGAAACGCAGCCGCGCTCGCTCCGCCGCACTCACAGCGGGGGCGGGAAGCCTTTTCCTCACCTTGGCCTCAGCCCCAGGTGTCCCGGAGATGCAGCAGCGTCTCCCAGTCCTCACCGCGGAAGCCGCCCCAGGTGTCCCCAGGTGTCCCCATGTATTTCGAAGCTGCGGCCTCTCCCATGCTGGAGAGGATGTGGAGAAATAGGAACACTTTTACACTGTTGGTGGGACTGTAAACTAGTTCAACCATTATGGAAGACAGTTTGATGATTCCTCAGGGATCTAGAACTAGAAATGCCATTTGACCCAGCCATCCCATTACTGGGTATATACCCAAAGGACTATAAATCATGCTGCTATAAAGGCACATGCACACATATGTTTATTGCGGCACTACTCACAATAGCAAAGACTTGGAACCAACCCAAATGTCCATCAATGATAGACTGGATTAAGAAAATGTGGCATGTATACACCATGGAATACTATGCAGCCATAAGAAAGGATGAATTCATGTCCTTTGTAGGGACCTGGATGAAGCTGGAAACCATCATTCTCAGCAAACTATTGCAAGGACAAAAAACCAAACACCGCATGTTCTCACTCATAGGTGGGACTTGAACAATGAGAACACATGGACACAGGAAGGGGAACAACACACACCAGGGCCTGTTGTGGAGTGGGGGGAGAGGGGAGGGACAGCATTTGGAGATATACCTAATGTAAATGACGAGTTAATGGGTGCAGCACACCAACATGGCACATGTATACATATGTAACAAACCTGCATGTTGTGCACATGTACCCTAGAACTTAAAGTACAATAAAAAATATATATATTAAAATAAAATAAAATAAAAAAAGAAAAAAAAGATAAAGACACTTCACCAAAAAAGACATATAGATGATATGACCAAATGTGGTGGCTCATGCCTGTAATCCCAGCACTTTAGGAAATGGAGGCAGGTGATCACTTGAAACCAGGAGTTCGAGACCAGCCTGGCCAGCATGGCAAAACCCCGTCTCTACTAAAAATACAAAAAATTAGCCCGGTGTGGTGGCACATGCCTGTAATCCCAGCTACTCAGGAGGCAGAGGCAAGAGAATCACTTGATCCCGGGAGGCAGAGGTTGTAGTGAGCTGAGATCATGCCACTGCACTCCAGCCTGGGTGACAGAGGAAGACTCCGTTAAAAAAAAAAAAAAAAACCGATGGCAAACAAGCATCCAAAATAATGTTCAATAGCACTTGCTGTGAGGGAAAAGCAAATTACTGTAACAATGAGAACCACTAAACATCTACTAAAATGGCTAAAATCTTTTTTTAATGCAATAAAAATTGCAACAGAAATTCTCATTCAATGATAGTGGAATGTATAACGGCACAACAACTTCAGAAAACAATTTGGCATTTTTTCTCAAAGCTAAACATGCCCTCACCATAGAAGCCAGTAATTGCGCTCCTAGATATTTAGATAACAGCTTTGAAAACTTAGGTCCAAATGAAGATCAACATGCAATTATGTACAGCTGATCACTTCATAATGGCCAAATACTTTAAGGAGTCAGGATGACCTTCAGTAAGTGAATGAATAACCAAGCTGGGTACATCCATTAAATGGAATGCTATTCAGTAAGAGAAAGGGGTGATCTATGAAGCCATACAAAAACATGGATGAATCTGACATGCATATCACTAAGTGAAAGAAGGTTGTGCTGTATGTGGTATAATTTACCATTTTAAGCATTTGTTGTTGTGGGGAAATACACATAACATAGTATTTACCATTTTAAACATTTTTAAGTGTGTAGCTCAGTGGCACTATTTGTGCTCACACTGTTGTGCAGCCATTACCACTATCATCTCACATTCTCACCAGCAATGCACAAGGGTTCCAATTTCTCCATATGCTCACTAACACTAGTTAGTTTCCATTTTAAAAAAAGATAGTCACTCCAATGGGTATGAAATGGTATCTCATTGTGGTTTTAATTTTCACTTATCTAATGGCGAGTGATGTTGAGTATCTTTTCATGTGTTTATTGGCATTGGATTTAGCAATGATTTCTTGGGTATGACACCAAAAGCACAAGAAACAAGAGAAAAAATAGATACGTTGGAATTCATCAGAATTTAAAACTTGTGTACATTAAAGGACACTACCAAGAAAGCTAAAAGAAAACCGACTGTATGGGAGAAAAGATTACAAGTCATATCTGATAAAGGTATAGTATCCAGAATATATAAAGAACTCAACTACAAAAAGACAAAAAACACAATTTTATAATGGGAAGAAGACTTGAAAAGACTTTTCTCCAAAGAAGATACACAAATAGCACATGAAAAGATGCTCAACATCACTAGCAATCAGGGAAAGGCAAATGAAAATGATGATAAGATACCACTTGACACCCATTAGAATAACTATTACCCAAAACAACCACAACAACAAGGCCAGGCACAGTGGCTCACACTTGTCATCCCAGCACTTTGCAAGGGTGAGGCGGGCAGATCACTTGAGGCCAGGAGTTTGAGACCAGCCTGGCCAACATGGTAAAACCCCATCTCTACCAAAAATACAAAACTTATCCAGGCATGATGGCACACACTTGTAATCCCAGCTACTTAGGATTACTCGTTACCTCAGGTGATCCGCCCACCTCAGCCTCTCAAAGTTTTTTTTTGAGACAGAGTCTTTCTCTATTGCCCAGTCTGGAGCACAGTGGTGTGATTTCGGTTCACTGCAACCTCTGCCTCCTGGGTTTAAGTGATTCTCTTGCCTCAGCCTTCTGAGTAGCTGGGACTACAGGCAAGCACAACCACACCCGGCTAATTTTTGTGTATTTTTAGTAGAGATGGGGTTTCACCAGGCTGACAGGCTGGTCTCAAACTCCTGACTTCATGATCCACCCGGCTTGGATCCCAAAGTGTTGCGATTACAGGCATGAGCCACTGTGCCTGGCCATTTTTTGTTTGTTTGTTTTTTTAGTGGAGATGGGGGTTTCCCCATGTTGACCATGCTGGTCTCAAGCCCTGGCTGCAAGCCATCTGCTCACTTCAGTCTCCCAAAGTGATGGGAATACAGGCATGAGCCCCTAGGCCCAGCCTGTTATCAATCCTTTCAATCTTGCATATCAGGCAGGCAAAGATATTTCAATGTTGTTTAAATTGGCACTTCGTTGAGTATCAGTAGATGTAAGCAACTTTTCATTTATTTATTAGTTGAGTGTTCTTTGGGGTCACAAATCAGATGATATTTCAATGTGTGCAGGAGTATGCATATGTGAGTGTCTGTACGTGTATGTGTGATTGGAAGTGCAAACGTATGACAGAACGAATATGAACACCTCTGTTCTTGTGTGCCTAGTGTGTTAGGGTTTGGTTAGAGTTTGGATTAGGATTAGGGGTAATAGGCTTAAGTTGTGGAGAAGGGTTAGAGGGATAGGGATTATGGGTTAGGATTAAGCGATAGGGGTTAGGGTTTAGGGTTAGAGTTTGGGGATAGGGTCAGGTTAGGGTTAGGGTAGGGTTAGGGATTAGGGTTAGGGAGTTGGGGGAGGCTTGGGTTAGGGTTATTGTTAGAGTTTAGGGCCAAGGATCAAGGGTCATGGGTCAAGGGTTAGGGGTCATGGGTCAAGGGTTAGGGTCATGGATCAAGGGTTAGGGTTAGGGGTTAGGGGTAAGGATAAGGGTTAGGGTTAGGGTTAGGGGTTAGGGTTAGGGTAGGGTTAGGGCTAGGGCTAGGGTTAGGGCTGGGGTAGGGTTAAGGTTAGGTTTAGGGTTAGGGTAGGGTTAGTGTTAGAGGTTAGGTTTAGGGTTAGGGTAGGGTTAGTGTTAGAGGTTAGGGTTTAGCTTTAGAAAAGACTGCCCAACTTGTAATGGGGAGGAAAAAAATTTTCTATGTTTTTGGAATTCTTAGATGGTACCCTCTGTAAAAACTGACAGATTAAAATGAGAAAAATAGAAAAGTTTAAAAACATGTATACCTTATGGATACATGGGAAATACTCAGGGAAAAATGAGTAAATCTCCACCAGGTGGCTTTCAGTTCAAGCATAAATACTATCTTCAACTTAATGAAAGAAAATTTGAGGTGCAGTAGTTGGGAGTTAACCAGCAAAAGCACAGTAGACAAGGGTAAGGTTTGTTATACAGACTAAAGTCCATGCATTCTCCATTGAGAAGACTCTTTAGTGATTTAGTTATCCTTCTCTTCTTGGTGTCGAGAGAGGTAGCTTTTAAATGGTGATTTCCTTTAAAGATGTAAATTTTCCTTACACAAGTGTAACTTCTACTCTGTTTTCAGAACTTCCTTTGTTAGCATTTTTTTTCAAAGTAATCAGCTTGGAATAATTCTTAAGCCAAAGGGACATATTTTGGGGTGGCATATTCTGGTTTCCTACCATTATATTTTGGGGTGGCATATTTTGGTCTTCTACACTGTGTTCCACCGGTAATGAAAAGAGTTCTTGTTTTTCCTCCAGCAATTTGTCATTTTTTAAAGAGTTTAGCAGTTCTAAGAGATATAGAGCAGCTGTGCTATCTCATTGTGGTGTTCAGTTCTCTAGTATGTTGAGCATCTTTTTGTACGTTTACTTGCCATCTGTAGATCTTCTTTGGTGAGGTGTCTGTTCAGATCTGTGTGCATTTTTAATTGGGCTGTTTAACTTATTGTTTAGTTTTAACAATTTTTTCTATATTTTGAATACAAATTCTCAGATCTGTATTTTGCAAATATTTTCTTCAATATGTGGCTTATCTTTTTGTTCTCTTAACAAGGTCTGTTCCAGAGTATAAACTTTAAATATTAAGAAATCCACATTGTCATTTCTTCTGTGTATATCAACCTTTTGTGTCATTTGTTAAAATTCATTACCAAACCCAAAGTTTTGCATTTTTAGTGTAAGGATGGTTTTGAGTGATTATTTGTGTAAGTTGTAAAATTTTCATCTACATGCATATCATTTCTTATGGTTTCCAATTAATCATTCCCTCACTATATTTGGGAAAGACACAGCATAGTGGACTCTGTTAGAGTAGATAGATAGCTATACATGAACAGGAGGGGGAGCTCCTGAAAAAGGGAAAGTCTGGGAAGGCTCACCTGGAGGGACCACCAAAAATTCACATATTAGTAGCATCTCTAGTGCTGGAGTGGATGGGCACTTGTCAGTTGTGGGTAGGAGGGAGAAGAGGTACCTATGCAGAAAGAAACACCCTAGAACTCCTCTTAAGATGCCCCAATCATCATTCACTCTGCAATAAAAATGTCAGAATATTGCTAGCTACATGCTGATAAGAAGGACAAAGGGGACATTCTTAAGAGAAATCTGGCACCATAAGTACAGCTCAGGGCAGAGAAGGACATTCAAAAGAGGCAGGCACAGTAGGTACAAACGTGACCGCTGTTAGCCCACCTGGGATGGCGGGAAGGAGGTTGGTGCCAGAGTGGATTCGGATTGATCACCACACATGTACCTCAATCAACAGTGAGGATGTCCCACAAGCCTAAGTAGGGCAAGTCGGGGACCTAAGGCAGTAGCAGGAAAACCAGACAAAGAAAACAGGCGGAGACTTGAGACAGAGGCAGGAATGTGAAGTCCAAAATAAAATTCCCTGCAGAGGACTCTTAAGCTGTTTTCATGCACGATCAGCCCACTCCTCCCTATTTTTCTACAATAAGCTCTTTACACTGTATTTGTTTTCAATGACGTTATCTGCCATCTTTGTACTGCCTCTTGGTGAAAATCTTTCTTCCACGTTAAACAAGAACTGGGACATCAGCTCTCCCCAGTAATAGCACCGTTTCAGTTTGAATTTACAGAACTGATGGGGCTTAATAACTGGCGCTCTGACTTTAAGTGGTGCAGGAGGCGGCCAGTAGGGGACGCCAGCCGTCATACCGGGAGCAAGAGGGCCCTGCCTAGTCCCCATCTGCCTGCAAGTGGCGTGCTGCCACGACACTGCCAGCAAGAGGGCCCGGCAGTCCCCAGGTGCCAGCAGGGGGCGTACGACCACTACACTGTGAGCAAGAGGGCCTTGCAGTGCCCTGGTTGCCAGCAGGGGGCGTGCTGCCACTACACTGTTAGCAAGAGGATCCTGTAGTGCCCCCAGCGGCCAGAAGAGGGCGTGCCCCAACTACACTGCAAGGAAGAGGGTCCGGCAGTGTCCCCAACTGCCAGGAGGGGAGCCAGCCGCCACTACACTTGGAGCAAGAGGGCCCAGCAGTGTCCCCAGCTGCCAGCAGGCGGGCGTGCTGCCACTACACTGTGAGCAAGAGGACCCTGCAATGTCCCTAGCTGCCAGCAGGGGGCGTGCCGCCACTATA